>NC_052031.1:8577849-11077849 GCF_015832195.1 Motacilla alba alba
TGACGCCTGTTGCTTAGTGGCCAAGCTTTCCATGGATGGCTCTTAAAATGTAACTGGGAGGAAGGAGATGTGTTTGAAATTGTTTCCCTGCCTAATTTCTATTTGCTTACAAACAGTAATTTGTGTACCCAGGCTGGTAATTACTCAGGGAAACAAACCTTTAGTCATATGGTAGTGGGATTTGTAAGTGAAGCCAATGCACATTCTTTTTCCGGCCTCCAGAAATACGTGTCTCTTTACAATCTAGTAATAAATTATTATTACTATTTTTGTTTTTATTTTTATTAGTAGTCAGGAGAGATCAGGGCCTCACTGTGCTAAAATTCATATGCACACAACCAGTCCCCTTATTCTAAAATTGCAGCCTGAATCTGGGTGGTCCAACCCTGGCAACGCAGGGGCCGGTCCCAGTGCGGTATCTCCTGATGGGAAAGGGTTTTATGGCAGCTCCAAGCTCTGTGATGGCTCCTTGCATGTTCAGGAGGCAGCTTGACACCAGAGCCACCCCTCCCTGACCCACAGAAGTGGCCAGAGCAGCTCTGGCACAACACGGCTCACTCACACGGGAGGAGGTATTTTGGCTTTCAGGCACGCACAGCACAGCTGGGTCCCATCTCCCATGAAAAAGGTGGCAGGCCAGATGGAAGTGCTGCATGAGCCAGCTCCAGCTTGGACCACCCTTGGCTCCACAGGCGATCCACTTGCACGCTGGGGAGAGGGCAGTAACATTATCCCCGTCCTACCTCAGGATCAGAAGCAGAACATGAAGTTTATTCACTCAAGGTCACCCCTAGTTCCCAGATTGTTAACATCATGACTATCTAGCCCTCGTTTTTAAGTGTGTTATTAAGCCATTCTTTCTGTGGTTTGGTTCTGATCTTTTACTACAGCACATATCTAAAGGTGTGAGGGTGTTGAGTGCTGGTGTCTTTCCAGGACTGCAGTCCCCTTTCCTCTCTGCTGTGTAGCTGGGATGGATGGGCACTGGCCAATTCACACTGAGCCCTGAGAAACATTTTACACTAAAGGAGGAATTTTTCCCTTGTTTTTACAAAATCTGGGATAAGGTTAAAAGTGTGCAACTGTGGCACTGAAGAAGGGAACTTTTTACACTGGCTACTTGGAGAACACTTCTAATTAATTTGCTTTGCCTGATTTGCAGCAACAATTGTACATTGGTTCCAGGGATGGATTGGTTCAGCTCTCTCTGCACAGATGTCACACGTATGGGAAGGCTTGTGCAGACTGCTGCCTTGCCAGAGACCCATACTGTGCCTGGGATGGAAACTCTTGTTCCAGATATGCCCCAACTTCTAAAAGGTAAGAAAAAACCACAATGTGCTGTAAAAGATCTTGCTACTTGCAAGAATTTTAGATGTTCCAATTGTTGCCTTTTTACTTAGCATATCATTTGCCTTAAAATGTGATCGTACTCTGGCCGTGTTTCACATTTCTGCTCAAAGAGCTGTGAAGACAACATAGCTTTGTTTAAGTGTGTGTGACAGTAACTTGGCTGCAGCAGCTAACATCATAAATCCATCACTTTCCTTTTTTATGCTGAGTGCTTTTAGTCACAAGATGCTCAGATGGAGGTCCAGGTTGTGGCTAACTCTGCCTGAGAGGCAAGAGCCTCTCTTAAGCTTCTGACTTTTTCAGAGTAGTTAGAAATCAGGGTTTAACATAGCATCCCAGAGTGGTCAATATAAAATATATTTAATTCCCTGACATAACCTAACAATTGTATTTGTGGTCTAGCCATGAGAGGGAGACAGAGATTTAAGTACCATGATTTGACCACATTGGCAGCAGTCTTTCCACAGTGGAAGAAGCTTCATCTGAATTTTCTGTACCCACCAGCTAGGACAATACCTTGGATCTGGATGGAGGGAGAGCACACTGCAAGGTCTAGCAGTGCAATGCTTAAGCTGCTGGATGTGTCTCCTGAAGTTTTGGGTTTATTAAGCTGGAACCAGAGTTCTTCACAGCCTCTTTATTCTGCTTTGGACAAAGTCCTCCTGACAGTAATTCTTGCAGTGGGGTTGCAGTTAGAGCTCAAGCTCTGGAATGACACTTTCTACCTTAGGGGTCACAGGGCTGGGTCCTGAGCCATTGAAGTTAATGACTCATAAGTTATCATGTCATGGTGTCAAGAAACTTTATGTGTTCTCCCTCATAGCCAAAGCAAACTAAATTCAGAGAAGCATAAAAGAAAGGAGAAAAGCAAGTGTTCAGGCTCACTGCAAAGTTAGTGACACATGAGGCTTGCTGAAGTCTGGGGTGGGCTGGGACACGGAGATCGATGGTCCATGCTTTTTAACAGATGTGCAGCTTGGAGGGAAGGCCAAAAGTCTGTGTCTCCAAAACAAAGGATGGGTGACTAGTCCTGGGAATCCTGCAGTAGATCAGTTACTTGAATGTTTTCCTTATGTGCTGAAGGCTGTGCTTCCAGCATGTCTACAGCTTTTGCTAAGTGAACAGATCAGCCTTAGCAACCTGCTCTCCCTCTGAGGCTGTGCTCTGCACACGGGAGGTCCCACTGCTGCTGCTTGTGAGGAAAGAACCAGTTCTTTCCTGGGTCTCCAATTCTACTGAAAATTTGAAAAAGTTTCCATTTTTTCCATAGCTCTTGTGAAATAAATGCAATCATACACAGAGGAAGAGTTTACTCTTTTATTAGTGCTATTACACTGAAATGACAGTAAATCACGGCAAGTTCATTAACACACCCAGAGATGGGTGGGCAAGTTAGTAGATCATCTCAGACCATTGCCTTAGATTTTTTCTGTCCATTAAGATGAAAGATAACAAGATTTATCAATTGTTTTTTAACAAACTAAAATACATACTCTTCTCTCTTCATTTCAATATTTGGTTTATTAGTCAGTATTACATTGGGCTACTACTGAGCCTAATTTTGAATATCACCTGTTGAACTTCAGATCCTTTTCATTATCTACAATATGAAATGTTTTTAGGTATTTGCAACACAGTACACCCCACCATTAGACCTGTACTCCTAAAGCAAATTTAGACACTCTTTCTGTCACTGCTTTGCACACTCTTTATTTTAGGGAGATATTTTTCTCTTGCTTTTTCTTTTTTCCCTCCCAGTGGTTTTCCCAAATCATAGGCTCTTCTCTTGATGTCAGTTACACAAATCTCTCTGGGCCACATGCTGCTTTGAGGGTGAGACTGGTTTTAGTTAAGACTGTAATTGTCAGCAGTAGGATGGGAGCAATGCAAGTCCACATCTGCTGAGCTCCTCTGTATTTTGTTGTTGCATTCCAGCAATTATGTCTGAAGTGTTACAAGTTTGCATGCTCTTCCCATAGGCGAGCCAGAAGGCAGGATGTCAAGTATGGAGACCCAGTTGCACAGTGCTGGGATGTGGAAGACAGTGAGTATTTTCCACCTTTCTTGCTTTTTTGTCACTCAGGCAGCAGATTTTGCTGTGTGGGTCTCTGTCTTCAAAAACTTGCTAAGCTCAACAGAACAGTTGTCTTAGCCACATTTCACATCCATTCCCTCTCCCACAGTAAATTTTCAGAGCTGGAGCTGGTAAAGGACAGCCAGCATGGGATGTCTCCCTTGCATCCATTATGGGCAGCCCTTCACACCAGGCAGGGAGATTTGCCCCTGATACCAAAACTTCACACACATCCCTGAAAGTAGCTAATGGAGTGTTCATGATGTTCCATCCAGAAACAGGGCAGCAAATCCCACAGGAAGCTGGCAGGGTTGGGTGGGGAACATGCCATCTCTCCTCTGCCACTTGACACAGGCCCCAAGGCTGAGCTGCAGCTGCCAAACCAGCCCCTTCCCCTTCCCACAGCTGCTTAAATACTCCTGTTATTAACAAGAACCTACCCCCTTCCCCCTGCCTGCTTCCCCCTCCCTTTCCCACACCCTCTTTTCAGATGCCAAAGGGCCTGGCTGCTCCTCTGGCATCTGCAGCCCTTCTCTCTCAGCGAGCACTGTCAGTGTGAAACCCTGTGGTTACACAACAATCTCTGTGGCAGCATAAAATAAATGAATAGCATTCAAACCCAAGCGTGGCTTTGTCTGGGGTTCTTCTAGCTGCTTATTAAAGTGCACAATCCAGACAAAACAGTATTGATTGTATCACCACGTTGAACACTGGCTTTGGGACAAGCCGTCCCTTCCCATTGATCTCCGGTTATTCCGTGCTGCTGTGGTGCTGGGTCCCTGCTGCAGACCTCAGTGGGAGGCAGTGCAGAAATCAGAGCTGCTTGCCATGGGATCAAAGCCTGAAAGCTGTTGCACAGTCTAGAGGGCTCTGACTGTACATGTGTGCTTGCAGACATAGTTAAAAAGTCAGTGTAAGATCTCATTTCCATCAAAGTCAACGACAAAACTCCTGTTCATCCCAGGGGCCAGAATTTCCTTACTTGCTGCTTGCCACGACTCTCCAAACACTGATATCTGAGACTGTGCAAAGCTCAAGGTTATAGAAACCCTAGCAGAAAGGCTGACAGTGTCACATTTTCCTGGAAGGATAAAGAGATACTGGAAGAGTTAGCTTTATTAGACACATCTACAGTCTTGTAGCACAGAAATTGGTATTAATTCTTTGCCCTGACATAGTGCCACCAATAGCAATTTTATCCACCTGGGATTGACTCCTGTGTACCATAAACCCATGAAGGCGACCTTTGTCACTCCAGGCTCTTGGCTTATTTAGGCCATTTGTAATAGTCAGTAATATTATGGTCCCCAAACTTACTTAAATCCACTGCTCCACTGTGTGAGATTCTCTCTCAGAGACTTTGTTGGCTGAATGAAGTTGTTTGGCTCTACCAAAATCTTAGTGGCACAGGGAAATGATGCAGAGAGCTTGAATTTCTATAGATCTCATACAGGTACTTATTATATTGAGAGTATGATCCAAAATTGTTTTAATTCTGATGTGGAGCTAACTTTTGAATCAGGAGACACCACTGTTTTCACCTTCCTTTCTGTCATTCACAGGGCATAAGAAACAACTTTAGTCTCTTGTTAAGGTAGACAAGACACAGATAAGACAGACTAGAAAGAAAAATGAAGATGCAGAGATTAGAAATTATTTGCCCAGATTTACAGAAGACAAAGAAAGGATTTGAGATCTCCTCATGGCTCCTTCAGTGTTTGTTCTGAAACATACTACAGAGCATTTCAAATTACAGGGAGGCAAGGGGAGGCAAACTTCAGTTTACTTTAGCCCTGTGACTCCTTTGGGTGAACAAACCAGACTATGCAATCTAACTTAACAGGTTTAGCTCAGGTTTAGTAGTTGCATTACTTAAAGGAAAAATACAGGTCAGCTTTTAAATTCTTCATAGGTGAAAGCCTCAAGTTTAAAATGGAGCAAGCTCGTGATACAGATTTTATTGACCTCCTTAAAAACCAGTTGCACTGAAGGAAGGTTAGCAGCCGCCTCTAAATCCTCATAGTTATAGTTTAAGCTAACAGTTAAGTTTCCTTTTGCCTTTTTATAATTCACTCACTCTTATAGCATCTGTTCTGAATCAGGCTGTTTTCCCATTGCTTTAAAAAGCAGGTCAGGGTTAATCTCCTGTACCATGTTTGCTTTCCAGGCATTAGTCATGAAACTGCTGATGAAAAGGTGATTTTTGGCATTGAATTTAATTCCACTTTTCTGGAATGTACTCCTAAGTCCCAGCAAGCCTCTATTAGGTGGTATGTTCAACGCTCTGGAGAAGAACATCGAGAAGAGGTAAGTTATAATCATCAAGGCAGGTTTCCTCCATAGAGAATTCAGCTGAGCATTGAGAGGCAGGAGTTACTGGGACTAGTTGATGTTTTACTTTTCCCTGCTTCACCTTAGGTATCACATAGCATTCTGCTGTCACCATTTGGGGCTTGCAGTGGGGAAGAGAGAAGCCATTTGCACTGGATCATAAGCAGATTTTGATATTTATTTTGATTTAACCTGCCCATCTATTAAAAAAATAAAAAAGGAGATAAGATAGATAAGTGATTAAAAAGTCAAAGCTTTTTTGTCTGATAATTAACACATCTGCTTCTGCAGGTAAAAGTATGTTCAAAACCTTATGTTTCAATAGTCTCAGCTCTATTTAGTGTCTGATTGCTTTCCCTTACCATGTTCAACAGTGTAGCTAAGAATTGCATGTATGGTTTGCTGCTTCTCTCTCTCTTTCCCCTGAGGAGGAATGGTCTGTGTGGTTAAAAGGCTTTTTATTTGCTTTTTTCTATGTTAGTGGAGTCTGAGATTTTTGCTTAAATGGCATTTAGAGAATTCAGGTTAAGGATTGCTCCTAGCATCTGGTGTAGAAAGCAGTGAGATTTGTGATGGCCCTTAATTCCTTTGGGATGGAGCTTTGGGGTCCTCACTGATGGGGAAGCTCTGGAGAAGCCTCCAGGTTGCTGCAAACCCCCTGCACAATTTCCTGATGATTCCTCTCTGAGCTAGTGACAAAGGGGCTCTCCAACATGACTAAAAGGTCAATGTACTGGGACTGGTTTGGACTGGGTTTGTGAGTGAGTTTCAAACCTCAGGAGTTTTCATAGCCTTTCTCTTACATGAGTGATTTTGTGTCTGAGGCCAAGTCCTGCTGTGATGGCAACCATGGCAACAGGGAAGGAGAAGGGAAATGAACTGCCCTTTCAAAGGATCTGGTCCCAGGTGCTAGATATGCTTTTCTGTTAGATGTTCATCCAAGACAAAAATTAGTTTAAATGACAGGAACTATCAAACATACAACTGGTGTTCCACTCTCAGTGATAATTCATCCTATGAGACTTCCTGAGTGCACAGGACGTGCTGGTCCTGTCCAGGGCAGGTGTCTGTGAGGGAGTCACCTCTGGGTGAGATGTGACTCATGACACTCACCCTAAAGTTGCAACCCCAGTTATGTCTTGGCCCAGAAAGCCAGAGTTAGGGGATACCTTGATTTTCTACCAGATAATACAAAAACCTACAATAATGTATATTGACTGTAACACTCCAGTACTTTTAATTTATTCCTCTTCTCTTATACATGTTTTGTATTGACAAAACTTTTTTCCTCTGCTGGGGGAAAAAACAAGCAATTAACTTTTAGATAGGTGCGTTAACACCAAAAGAAAGAGATTGCTACTTTGAAATACTACCTGTAACCCCCATTACAGCCTGTATGTGGAAAAAAATATATGCCTTCTGATCAGATGGCCGAGCACCCTCTTAGCCACAGGAGGCTGAAGTGCACACCCAGCTAGAAGTGTATTGGCATTTAAAGACCTACAGTCATTAATTTTACTGAAATAGAGTAACCTTTACTCTCCTGTACAGGAGACTCTGTGGTCACCTTCCCTAAGGCAGCAGTTTGTAAATGCACTCACGTATTTGATTAGGGAAACAAGTAAAGTACTTTCTTAATTATTACTGTGTATTTAAGACTAATTTTAAAGTAAATTTAAGTAGATAGTTAACAGGTTTCTGACTTGGGGCATAGAGGGAGAGGGGATGTTTGTTCTTGTTGTTTTTCTTTCCTTTTGTGTGGTTTTCTTTCTTTTTTTTATGAATGAGAAGTCAAGTTTTGAGAAGACTCAATCTTTTTAAAAATAATGTATTGCAACTATACCACGAACTATACCATGAACTATAAGCTTTGCATAAAGGAGCCAGTTCCTCATGAAGAATGTAATATTTCTATATCATAAGAGATTACACTTTCAAGACTTAAAAGCCTCTTTTGAAGGGCTCCTTTTGAGTCTTTATCTGTGTCAATTTAAGGAAAAAGATATTATCAGTTTATTTTCTCATAAATCACAGGTTCAGCTAGGCCTCTGAAGGTCATGGAACCAAGCTCAAGCTGTCTTTCTTGTTTGATCGTAGAACAAAGTGCAGGTCAAACCAACTTTTGAGCAAATTTACAGCATGCTAACATGTACAGCATAGCCTAAATTAAGGCTATACTCTTTCTTGATACACATTGTATTTCCCTTTTTGGGGAGGTTTGTTGTGGCAGTGGCCTGGCCCCTCCTGTCTATTCTGATCCAAATGCCCCTTACCTAGCCCTGGTGATGTCCGATACAGCAGGACTGCCCAGCATGCCAAGGATGTGCACGTTGGGAGGGGTTTAGGGAATGTGTGCACGTGTGTGATGGCATTAGAAGCCCCAGCAAACACACAGAATTCATCTTTGCACATTAACAGCAATGTTTACTGGGCTTGCACTGTGTAAACAGTCTGACATCTGTTTGCATGAGAAAAGTAAATCTTTCCTAAAAGGCTGGGGTAACCTCTGAGGCAAATTTAGTAGAAAATTTGAAGTAGAAATGTGCACAGATTTTCTACAATATGAATGTTAAAAGTAGGCAAAGAGCTTTTTGCCATACAGTATGTCTTAATCCACAGCAGTGCCTCTGTGATCTAGTTTTGGTAAAACTCAGCTCTTGGGGTGGTTGGGGTTTTTTTTTGGTTGGGGTTTTAGGAGGTTTTTTGGTTGGCTGGGTTTTTTCAGTCTGAAGATAATAGCCTATAGAAATGCATATGCACACATTGATGGTTAGAGGATCAGGTCTCTTAAAGACAGTGTATAGATACTAGTTCTGTTTGAAGCTTGCCAAAAAATTCTAATAATAACCATTTATAGTACTTTGACCTAGGTTAGTTTCAGGATCCTAAGAAATTGAACTCCTGAACAAACTCTGTTTAATTATATTATATTGGTAGACATAATTTTTAGAAGATGCAAAACAAGAAACTTTTTGTCTACTTTTTAAGATAACTATATTAATGTATTTAATGTTTTCAAATGCAGGACATTAAATTCCTAATTTCATTTATGGATCCCTAAATGACTGACCAGGTCTGTAGAGATGCTGTACAATCATTCCTCCCATTTGATGGAATAAGGGTGAAGTAGTTAAAATGTTAATCCCTTAATAATTTGCAGATCCAGAAATTGAGGTTTCCAGGTTTTCTAACTTGATTTACCAGTGAAAATGAGTTCATCAGTATAAAAACCTGATTGGAGACCTTCCTAGAAAATCCGAAGAGCAGAGTAATTGACTTTCTTTTCAAAGTACTTCAATTTGACAAAAATACCATATGTGACAGAAACACTGAGGTCATATTTAATGTGTATCTTGATCTTTGCTCAACCAATGCATTACCATAACTTTTCCCATTACAATTATATTTTCTGCTCTCTCTGTCTCCCTTCCTGCAGCAGATTTCTCAAATAACACTGTGCATTCTTTTGGTGCATGTCTTAACAGTGTAACTTATTGTGATGACGATACCATGCTTTGCAAATGACTCCATGCACCTGGAACTTAGGTTACGGACTTTTAGTTCCAGGGCTGGAGCTGTAATGTCTTAGCAAGTCTTTAAACTTGGCTTTACAAAGAGATGGCTTTGCACTGTCCCAGACATGCACTGCAGCTTCCTGAGGGAAGGGAAAGTGCAAAATCCAGAGTAGATGGGAAGCATTTGGCCCAGCAGGATGTCCCCGACATTTCACCCTTAAGGTCATGGTTCACAATGTGACTTCCAGGCAGAGCAACCTGTGGGGAGGGACAGGATCTCCTGTGGTACAGAAGCTGTCACCAGGTCATTTTGCTGCCAGTGGGAGTACATTTCCCTGTAGTTTAGGGCTGTTTTAAGGTCAGGAGTCAAATATCTAGTGCTTTTGTGGTTAGTGTTGCTCACGCAATTGATCACGTTTGTTCCTGTGCATGCAGCGTTAGTCACTGGGATGACGGGGAGTGTTTCAGTGCCTGGAGTTCATAAAAAACTCTGGGGACGTCATCTGTTCGTGGTGTCTTGAACTGCTGAAGCTCTCTGAAGCTTTAAACAGATACTAGTTATTTCTCAAAAAAAGTCCTGTGTCATTTTAGGTATATAATAAGTGTCAGGACTGCAAAAAGCAAATGTGTGGCTCCCTACAAAGGCATTAGTTTTGGTGCCTCGTTGCTCTGAAAAGCTTCAGCCCCTTTGGTGCATTTCACTCTCAGTCCCCTGTGGCTTCCGTTCTGCCAAGCTGCCACCTCAGCAGCAGGGGACAGAACAAACCATATGGTCTAAAGTGACAAAATAGGTGCAGATCACTTTTAACTTTCTTCTTTCTGCTCTGCTTATACCTGGTAGTGAAAATAAATCCACCAAAATGCCTGGAGACATTCCAGTCTTTCCTTCAGCAGTTCTCGCCCTTTCCACAATCCTGCCCCACTGCTCAAACTGTGTTTCCCTCATGGACCAAACGTAAGGACCATCTGATATTTTGGTAGATACAAGAGCTGGACCCACTTTTGTGTAGGACATATTCCAAGGCACAGCATTGTGACCTAGGTCCCCCATCAGAGCAGGGAGATGTTGTGTCATTCCACATTTTAGGCATTTTTTTCAATTTTTCCAAGAGATACGTTTCAGTATCTTTTTACATCTGGATGTTTTTGCATCATGATGGCAACTTTGTTACAGACAAACATCTGGTCTAGCAGAGTCATAAGAAAAAAAGCCACAGATTCAGTGCCAGCCCTGAAATCCAAAAGTTGGGTGATGGCTGAGTCAGGCAGAGGACACACAGCAAGGACTGAATTCCCAGTAGTACCTTCTGTCAGGGGAGTGTAATTCAGTGTTTGAATCTTTAGGTCAATGAGAAGAAAGAGGGTCAAGAGAGCTGGGAAAAAGAAAAAAAAATTAATTCTGCAACCTAAGTTCTCATGCTTTCATTGTTTTATTTTACTATATAACACATTGCCTTTTTTTTCTTCTAATACCTTGAGTGTCTTAAGTAAGACTAATATTTTTGACGTTTTCATTGGGAAAGAGGAGAACTCTGTACTGAGGGACATTTCTGATGTGGATATATTGGAGAAGTAATAGGAATGGAGGAGTTTAAATGAGTAATAGGAATGGTGGATCTTTAGTCTCAGAGTAAGAAGTAAACTTCACCTTGAAACTAATAGGAATCATGCGTGTCCATAATGCCATTTTACCAGCAACACATTCTTCATTTTTCCTGAGGCTGTTGGTAAATTAAAAAAAAAAGATGTTAAAAAAAAAATTACTTTATGGCTGTGTTGTAGCTAAATTATTGTTTTCCCATACAAGAGAAACAGTCATGTGTAACAATAATGTCAGAAAAACCCTAGAGTGATCTTTATTTCCAGTCAAATGAGAACGAAGAAAACAATAGAAAAACAAAGATGAATGTGAATTCTCAGCAAATGTTCCTCATTTTCTTTTCTCCCTCTCTCAATTTGTTCAGGGGTTGCAGCTAACCCATGATTAGTCCAGCTTTACCTCTAACATTTTTTCACATGTTGATTAATGAGGAAAGGCAGGCTTTGAAGCCACTTTCTTCTCCCAGACAGGTGCAGTGTTTTAACTGTGAAAGAGCTGACATGTGAATTATTTGTAAAGAGGGAGCTATCTAAACACATCATTAGCAAAGGACAAAAAGCATTGACCTAACCTGATGCCACAGCACTTTCATATCCTCGGTTGTTTCCCAACTTACTGATTGTTTAAAGATTTGCCATCATTATTGGCAATACTTTTTTTTTTTTTTCTTCATTGTTAAATTCAGGTTGTGAAAATCAAGTGTTTGCATGGAGTTGCAAGATTTGCATGGAGTTCTTTTCTCTTTGTCATACATTGCCAGAATCTATGGCATGTGCCATACTTCAGTTAATGTAAATTTTGGAAAACTTAGGTGCTTATCATGAAGGATGAAAGTACAATTTGTTGATACAATCTCATCAAAAATTTGCTCCCCATTCACTGAGAAAAGAAAGTGATTAATAATCAATTCCTTCATTTTTTGTGATTTTTGTTTCCTATGGAACAAAGCTGTCTTTCATGTTAAAGTTTTATTGTATGCTCAAATTTAAGGACATGTCAGCAAGCTTTTATGAATTTAAGCCTGTGTACTTCTGAATTGCTAAATCCTATTTAGAAATATTTTAGAAGAGTTACTGATTTTGACATGGGGGGGGGGGGGGGTGAAACAGTGAATCCACAGTTGAACAAAACAAAATTTCTTTTATCTAAGTAATCTTTTCACTTTGCTCAGAATTTAATAAAATACATTTTACATCTATAGGTCAGGAACCAAAGACCACATTAAACATTCAAGTGAAAGGTTAAAGATCTACTACCAAGTAATGAAATGCCAGGTGTTTATGAAACTCCAGAGCCCTGTGGGGAGGAAAGCAGAGAGGAAAGACAGGAGGAGTTCTGAACCTATGGGTAAAACAACATAAACAGGATACCAAAATGAGAAGTGAGAGGGGGAAAGCAGTAATGAAGTGTTGCTCAATATGTGTGAAATCGGAGCCATAATTTTATCCTGCCAGAGGATAAGAAAGGAATGAACAATGAAGGCACAGAGGAGGAGGTGACAGTCACCCTAAATCAGTGTCCAAGGTTAACACAGGACACTGTGTAGGAGCACTGCTTCATTAAAAATAGGAGTCATGATGGGCTGGGATTAAGGGACGAAACCAATTTAGACTTTTACCTTTCTCTGCAGTATCCCAAGGCAGCGGGGGGGACAGCTCCATCAGTTAACACATTTATGACTAAAAAGTGGTGGCTGTCACACAAGTGGCAAATAGTTATGAGTAGCAGGGTGCTGGACTTGGGGGTCCAGTGATCTTTTCAAGTCTAGATCTGCCATTATTCTGCCTTTCTTTCGCTGAAAAGCGGCAAAGCCCTAGAGAGGGCACTTTGGACTGGCACCCAGCCAGCCCAAACAGCCAGCTGGAGCCCTTCCAAGTGTGGGAGGTGCACAGCTGTCAAGAGGCTCTAGACTACAATACTGGCAGAGCCACCGGCAGGCAGATGCTACTGCTGAGATTGCATCAAGCCCCAAGCTCAAAGGCATCAGTCCTGTTCTCACTCAGGCAATGTGGGAACTTGGTCTTTGCGCAGTGCCTTATGAAACCCAAATGTCTGGAAGTTTGCTGCTTCTTCCCATGCTTCTCTCTCAATTTCACAAACTTGGATCTTCATGTTGACATGAAGCCTGGGCAGAAGAAAGAGATTTCCTTGTTGTCTTGCAAAAGCCGTGCCTCCAAGCACTTCCACCTGGCCCCTGCTCCTGCTACTCTCCCTGGAGCACAGCACCACAAGGAAACACCTGTCCTAGACATATTTCTGCCTACAGTTCCTTAGTTGTGGATTCTTTTGTAAATTTTATGCTCCTGTTTTTACTGTAAAAAAGGAGCGTTTACTTATAGTGAAGTGTCACTAGCTGATCCAGTTGAGGAGTAGTGCCCTGTGCCGTGGGTTCTGCAAAAGAAGACCAGCCTTTTCTACTTTGTCTTCCTGTTATCTTCTGTGCATGTGGCTTGACTATAATTTATCTGGTTTAAACTCAGTGTGGTAAATCAGAAGTAGCTTGTGCCTCATGTAGCACCTGTTGTCAGGGCAATCGATTTTCCAGGAATTTCCTGAAATTTGTATCATTTCACCCTCTGGGTAGTGAGTAGACATGCTTATATACAATTTACAAACAGTGAAACTAAAGCTCCCAACAACAACTGGGGGCAGGAGCCAAAAAATACTTGGCTAGAGAAACAGGCAACCAGAGCTACAAAATCTGACCTGCTTTTATAGCAGCTGATTTCTTGTGTCTGCTACTCTCCTGTCTGTGGCAGTACACACGCCTGTATCCATCCATCCATATGACTTTCCTACATACCTGTCTAATGCATATGTTACTGAAGACTGTTACAGCTGATGCAGTAGGGAACAAAAATCTCTGTCTCTGGTTGTGTTATATTTATGTGTATTGTTTTTTTTCTGGTGATCTCAATATGGTCTCTAAAACTTTTTTAATGATTTCAAAGTCATTGTCATGGAAACTTAGAAAAGGGTAAAGCTAAAAGCCCTGTAAGGTCATCTCATCCATCTCTTTGCTCCAAGAGACTCTATTATGATAAAGTACTAGTGAGTTAGAATCATAACAGATGGAGAATCATATGTATGTATAAATTTTTTCCCATGGAGTAGCAGAGGGAATCGTGTGCAGATTTTTTACATAAAGAAACAGTGTGTAGCTTACCCACTGTGAATAAATCTAATTTAGTCATCTTTATGCCTCCCTGATCTTCACCCTCTGAAGTTTGCTGGAGGGTCAGATGTGCACTCTGGGAAATTTTGCAGATTCTGTGTTGGTTCTTTCCGCCACCAGGCCCCCCCTTCTCAAACCCACTAGCCAGCCTTGAGCTGAAGTTTTCCCCCATGGCAGTGTTGCCACCAGCAGAGCTGAGGCTGCCTCCAGCAGCAGTCCAGGTTTGTGGGTGCCAGCTGTGCTGCAGCCTCTGTGTGGCAGCAGAACACAGTATGCCTGTGAGGGAACAGCCTGGGACAAACCAGCATCATTTTCAAAGGAAATGCTGGTGCTGGATGTCAGAGTTAGGGCTCTGCTTTCTACTTCCACCTCTGCTACTAATCTTTATATGGTCTTTGGCAAATCACTTACCTTCTGTGTTTCCCAGATGCAAAAATACTTAGGCACCCAGTGCCCCATCCTGTTTTTTGGTTTGATTTTGGTTTGATTTTTTTTTGAGGGGGAGGAGCTATTTTTTTATTTAGGTTTGTTTAGAAGTAATTTTCAGATTACCAGATACATAACTTACCTGACAGTTGTACTAGTCTAAGGTACACCTTATTTTTAACATGTGAGACCCTGCATTTTTAAAGTATTTCTATTTGTAAATGAAATTACACCTCTATGCTGTCAGACTTCAGCTCCACTTGTAATCTTATTCTTTTGTTTGGGGTTTTTGTTTATTTTAATTCTTACTTTTCTCTAAGTTGTTCTCCCCAGTTCTTAGCAATAAAATAACTGTACTTTGTTGTATCCATCCAGCCTTATTGCCTGCTTTTAATCACATCTCAGTGAGTCAAAGCCAGGATCAATTCCCTTTTGTAAAACTTTGTTGAAGAAGATCAGAAACACAACATTTCACTGTAAAGATGAGTAGTAGTTAGTATTCATATTCATCATAACAGGGCCTCAGCACTGCAAGCACTCTGGTATTTTGGGTGTATTGCAGATACCTCAAAAACAGCAGTTAAAAAAATTATGGGATTTGTGGCAGTAAATAGCTCCCCTTCCTTGGAGAACGCAGCCTCCCTCACTGCACTGTGCTGAGTGTTGCTGTCTGTCCTGTCAGCTGTACAGCATGTGTCTTTTGCTACTGCACGCTGAGTGTCCATGATCCAGATGTTGCAGTTAGGAACAGGACTCAGGCCTTGAGGGAACTGCTGGTTTCTGTCCCAGCTGTGCCATAGGGTTGGGACACGCCATGTGCCAGCCAAGCTGTGTCTCCACCTCAGCATAGCATTGACACACATCTCATTTTGACAATGAGACTCACCTCCTGTGCTCTTTTCTTGTCCGTCCCCACAGCTGAAGGCTGATGAAAGGATCATTAAAACGGAGCATGGGCTGCTGATCCGCAGCTTGCAGAGGAGGGACGCAGGAGCCTATTTTTGCAAAGCCCAGGAGCACACCTTTGTCCACACCATCGTGAAGCTGAGTTTAAACGTCATTGAGAATGGACAGATGGAAAGCACTCAGAAGACTGAGGACGAGGAGGGCCGGGTGAGGGATTTGCTGACGGAGTCCCGGCTGAGGTACAAGGACTACATCCAGCTCGTCAGCAGCCCCAGCTTTAGCCTGGATGAGTACTGTGAACAGATGTGGCACCGGGAGAAGCGGCGGCAGCGGAACAAAGGTGGTGCCAAGTGGAAGCATGTGCAGGAGATGAAAAAAAAGCGAAACCGAAGGCACCACGAGCCAGCCAGGCCACCATCGACGTAGTTTGTAAATGCTATTTAAAGAAAGGACATTTTCCATTAAAAAAATACTGTGTTCTGGTTTTGTGCATCTTGCCTATGAGTTAGTACTGCTTCTTCTTGAAATCAGAAAATTTACCATCACTATTAATCTGTGTGAGAATGTACAGTGGGATTCAATGCCAAATGAGATGTTCCTTATTGGAGTGCCGCAAACCAGGCAATAATTTCAGATGCATTCATTAAAAAAGAAAACTTGTACACTTTTAGCTAATTTCTGGGTAGCCTTAGACTGCGTGAGCTGTGTTCTTTACTTCCTTTGTAATTTTCACATAGGGTTTAGTGTTTGTGTTCCCATATTAACATTTGCTGCCACATTCCACCCCAGAGGTGGCTACGTTTCAGGGGAAGGCAGATGTACTTCCAGTTCTTTGGCATCTTTCTGAATAAGAAGCATGGTAGAAATGTGTGACAGATCTCCTAATTTACCCACTGGGCCTGTATACAGGCGCACGGGTGGGGTTTGCTAGCACAGAGAGGCACAGCAAAAAATCAAATTAAGTTTTGGCTTAGGGACAGCATTCATTCTGCCTATAAAAAAGAGAAAGCATAATCATAGTTTAAGAGAGGGGAATTATCGAGCGTTACTTGTTAGTGTTTGAGTAGCCACCAGTTTGCAGTCCATCTGCTGAAATGAAATGCTGACTCTAATTGAAATTGCCACCGAGATGCTTGGGATTAAATTTCCTAAGTGGTCCATGGGAGGTATGTGCACAAATCCTATTAACAAATAATGGAACTCCTGCCTGCACCTCTCCTATGTCTCGAAAGGTTTGACTCTGACTGTTTCTCTGGCCCTTTGCTGGCTTTGTTTTATGCAGAGGAAAAGAAAATTAAAAGACAACAACAAGGCTAAAATGAAAGACGATGAGGGAAGTATGTAGTGGCTGAGACCAGTGCTCTTGACACGGAGCTGACATTCCTCAGATGTGTGTATTCTTTGGGATTTTTTCTCAAAGGTCTTATGTATTTTTAAGTTGAAAATTTGCGTTGTTGGAATTAATACTTTTATTATAATTAAATAAGAGATGTCCACGTGTAAATAAAACTTGTAAGTTAGAAATTTGCTGTATACCATAATTTCATTTGTAAAGTGTTCCTTGTTCCTTGGTTTATATTTTGGATTTAATAATGTAAATTTTTACACGTAAGCAAGAAATACTGGCCTCATCCTTGTCTGTTTTACATCAATATTATCAATTGATTTTATTCCTGATATGCAGCAACAAACACAAGCTCAAAATCAGGCCTACTGTCTCCTCTCATGGCTGAGTCACAGCCCCCCTCTCCTCTGTTCTAACCTCCCTCCGTTTTGCCTTTCACGCCTTTTTGAGTGTGAAATGACAAATTAGCCACTTCCTCACATGGAAGACAGCTTTGATGGATACCAAAATGACAGACTTTGCTTGTTTCTCATGCATTCTACAGATCTTGAGAGCAAAGTCTGTGGGAAATGCGTGCAATTGATGTGCACCTCATTAAGGGACCAAAACTGCTGGCTCTGAAGCCCTTGCCCGTGCTGGTGTTTGTGTGCGCATTCAGTCACAGATCTAAAATTGTGAAGGTCCAATTTGCATCGTTGTTCATTTCTTCTCTGTTGGAAGTTGGATATGGCAAAGTGTTTGTCAGATTTCAGAAAGGAATCTCAGCTTACCCACGTTTCTTGTAAAACTCGAGAGCTGCATTTGCATGTGTTGAACAAAAGCCAGCGGTACCATATGTCATTAATTTTAGATGCTTTTTTAATAGGAGATGTATGAGTTAATTAGGAGATATTAGATAGCATGCATACAATGCTTTGATAGTGTAAAGCACTGAGTGCTAAATATTATAAAATACATCTGTGGGGAGGAGGGAATTTCTCAGCACAGGACCTTTAATCAGCAGAAAGACTGATGCTGAAGACACTAACCAGTCGTACAGTACTTTGAGAACATGCAGAGAACTTTTTGGCATTTTTGCTGCAAAATAATGCAGACCAGGCATTTCACAAGAGACTCATCAGTTTGGGTACCTTGATTTTAAGGCCAATTAAGACTACTTAGGGAAGATATGGGGGGGTATTAAACTACTACATATAAAGCGCAGGGATACTTAATATTCTTGGCTGGAAGATTATGCTGTCACCATACAGAACCTGCCTAGTTATTCCTTATTAGATTTTTCTCAGTCCACAAAGTCCCATTTCTCTGGCTTGGGCATTAAGGAAGTGAGTCGAACCACATCAAGGCTGTAGAATGGCAGGTGGGCTGCACTCTTCTCATCAGTGGTGACATGGTACTTCAATTGACAACTCTCATCACATGTTTGCCTACTTCATAAAAAAGCAAAGCAGGGTGTTTTTTCGTACTTTTTATCCTCCATGAAAACTAAATAATCTGATTTATGCTTGGGTATGAGTGGGGGTTTGTATTCTACAAATGAAACCCCCCCAACTGACTTTAGTAGAAATATGGGGTAAGGGTCTCAGTACTGGGAACATTAGATTTAAATGGTTGAATTAAAATGTTATTGCTCTTAAAAACTACTTTCATTTATTTTATTTCAAATGTTCTTGCAATGCGATTCTTCTTAAAGAAATGACCTCATCAGGCTGGGGGACAGTGGTAGCATAAGCCCCAAGTGAGATATAAGACCTCTTCCATCATGGGAAATAAATTCAATATCCTCCAAACCAGTGTGTTGTATTGGGTTCATGCCACTGCAGGGAACATATTTAATAATCCCACATAGATAAAAGTCTGTGGTTTGATACACTGGGTAAGATGAATGCTGTAGCTGGCAGGGGTAGCACACCTCATACAGTGCAGGTAATACACATGCAAGGAACCCAGAGGACCTTGGAGACCAAGGAATGAGAGGTATAGATTGAGAATCACTTCTGGAAGTACGGCAGGGTTTTGTTCTGCGGGTCTCAGCAGTGCAAACCCAGGAACTGGAACAGAAGGAGCCGTGGGTCTTTTCCAGAACCTGCAGTCCCAGAGGGAGGTTCTGAAGATGAGCTGTATCAGAAAATGTAACAGAGGAGTAGCCCCCACTTTTCAAAGGGGTTTAATCTTTAGTGTAATTTAGAGGCTCAACTTGAAGTCTGCTTGAATTACAGTTTGATGATTTGGGGGTCAGCTGGGCTGCTGTGAGCTGCACTATGAGCCACAACAGGCCCATAGTTAAAATGAAACTGAGCCCTGCCTCTTTCAAGAGTGCCATAAAAATTTAAATTGAATGAATTTTTGGTACAGAGTGGAAAAAAAAGCTGCCTCCACATTAATAACTTTAGCTTTCAAACAGCTCCCTTAGTGCATTGTTTCAAATGGCATGAGGTTCAAGAAGGCCAAGTGCCAGGCGCTGCACTTTGGCCACAAAAAAAACCCTGCAGTGCTACAGGCGGGGGTAGAGGAGCTGGAAAGTGGCCCAATGGAAAAGGACCTGGGAGTGCTGGCCCACTGTGGCTGAACATGGGCCAGCATGTCCCTAGGTGGCCAAGGAGGCCAATGGCACCTGGCCTGTGTCAGGAATAGTGTGGCCAGCAGGACCAGGGAAGAGATTCTCCTCCTGTACTCAGCGCTGGTGATGCCGCACCTCGAGCGCTGCATCTACTTCTGCTCCCTCCAGTTTGAAAAGGACAAAGAGATACTGGTGTTGTGTCCAGCAAAGGGCAAAAAGGACTACAGAACTTTTTCTGGGGAATGACTGAGGGAGCTGGGAGTGTTTGGTCATGAGGAGACTCATGTGGGACCTCATCCCTCTCCACAACTCCTGAAAGGAGGGTTTAGTGAGGTGTGGGCCAGCCTTTTCTGCTGTGCCTGCAGTGAGGGGATGAGAGGAAATGGCCTTAAGCTGAGGCAGGAGCAATTCAAATTAGATATTAGAAAAAATGCTTTTGCTGCCTGGGTGGTCAGGCATTGTAATGGGCTTCCCAGAGAGGTGGTGGAGTCACCATCCCTGGAGGTGTTTAAGAGGCACCTGGATCTGGCCCTGGGGGTTGTGGTTTAGTGGTTCAAGGGTTACAGGGGCAGTGCTGGGCTGACAGCTGGACTAAATGGTCTAAAAGGGCTCTTCCAATTTTATGATTGTATGATTCTAATCTTTGCTTCTATATATTTATTTGAATATGCATTCAACAGGGATTACAGTTATTAATACATTATCTTTTTCTTCAACAAAACCTTTCTCTTGACCGTGCTTCAGCAACAGGTCAGTGCTCGACTGAACCAAAGTGGTTTCAAGCAGACTCTTAGAATAACCAATACAATGTGAGGTGTAGTTATAAAAATGCTGAAAACTGATATAAGCTTTAAAGCCCAGCAGGGCTCTAAACTTTGCAGCAATCTTGCAGTCAGTTAAAATAAAACAGAAAATGGGATTAGCAGAAAAAGGAATAAAGTATTAACACTTACTCTGATAAACTGGTCCTGTTACTGGAAACCATTCCAACAACAGGTGTGAATGTGTGTTCATGCCATAAGCAGATACTTTCCCCTCTAAGCAGTTAAGCTGCTTGAGGTATCTAAGAACCTGAGTACTTTCCAGTTCATATGTAGATTTTATCCCCAGTTCTTATGTCATTCATAATGAAGTAATTAGGCTAAATGCAACAGATACCCACTGGTTCATGTGCTTTTGAGATCAGAAGATTCCTACAGTTCAAACGGTATGCGCCTCTTATTCAAACCATTATGGGTATTGATCTTCATTTAACATTTCAGATAATGAATAATTATTTGTTATCATTACTCATTGATCATGTAATCAGCCTGTGTCCCATAGTAATGTCTCAATATTTAATAACAGCTAATGGAAATTGAGTTGTCTGACATTTTTCATCCAAGCTTATGTGTACAGGAGTGCATGTACAAATGTCTTATTTTCTATTTATTTTGTAACAGAGGTTAATTTGCAAAAAGCAAATGTGATTTCAAGAGTCAGGGTTCATCTCAGCCTCCATTGACAGCAGAAATTAAAATCTTTCTGGTACTGAACTGAAGCCTAAGTACACTATAATCTATTTATAGTCTGGAAGTCAAATCCCAAATCTGTGTGTTGCTCTGTGGAGTATATTGGCCTGGTTCTTTTTGCACACAGTTATAGATGAGACATGGAGGTCTAAGGAATTACATCTACATGAATGGAAAATTAAGCCCACATGTCTCCCTAATATATTCTGTTACATTTTATAAACTTTAAATGGTCTCTCTTGTAATATTTCACCGTAGTGTTGCTAATGTTACCCTGAACTAGGCTGCTGTCACTAGCTGAAGTGTGACATTCTTTGCAGTCGTAATCCAGATTTCAAGGTTAGTAAAGTAAGTTCATTACAGCAGAAAAAAATGAAGTCCTGTGAAAAAAAGTTTCGTTATTAATTCTACAAAACAGATTTATAATATTTTATTTCCACATAACAAAATAGTGGTTATACTAGAATGTGTGAGAAACACCAGTATATGTTCTCTGTGCAGGTAAGGATACATAACAAATTGTAATCTTGAGGGTCTCACTTGCCAATGTGTGTTTCAAACAGCTGGTGTGACAGCTGTGGCACGACTCATTTTTTATTTGCTTGATCTTTTCTTTTCCCAGTAAGCCCATTGTCTCCTGCCTTTCAACTCTGGTCTAGCAGATAACCCCACTCTTACATGGAGGAGGACTTTGGAAACAGGTATTTTGTGACATATGCACACATCCCTACACAGTCATGGTATCACAGTCTGCCTCCAGGTGAAGACTTCCCTTAGCATTAACTTCAGCATTCAGTTGCAGATGCAAACCAGACATTGTGAGGTAAATTGGAGACCAGATGGAGCTTTCATTCACAAAGATAACTTTTGGGACTGGTGCTGAAAGATCTCCTTTCTCTTTTTTCTCATGTGGTTGCTGTGTAAAATTGAAAGTATTTTGTGCTTAAAAGCATAAGATTTTCCACATGATGTAAAAAATGAACAAACAAACAAACATTTCTAGGTGATTGGTTTTTTTTATTTTAATATGGACTGTTGATCCAATGTCAGTCAATGCATTTGTCCAGATAGCACAAGCCATAAAAATAATGTGTCCAAACAGTTTGCTGTGACATCTGTAAGGACCTCAGATGCATTTCAGTTTTGGTGGTATTTCATATTCTTCTCCTTCCCTCTGTGGTATAGAAGTGGATTTGGCTGGATTTTGGGAATTCTTTTTGGAAGGGTGGATTGGTTTTTGTCAGTTTAAAGGGCCTCTTTTGGTGGTCTGAGTTTTTCAGACTTTTTGGGGTTTTTGGTTGATTGGATGGTTGGGAGTTTTTTTGCTTTGTTTTGTGTGCCTATGTGTGTTTGGTTTGCTTTTTGTGTTCTACTCTTCTGTTCTTTCATGTTATTTCTCCTACTAAAAGGGAACATGCTCAAGCCCAGATGCTTTCTGGTGTGTAATATAGGACAAAGCAAAAAGAGGAAAAGAAGGCTTGGCAGGTATTTTGGTATGGAGACAGCACAGTCTGTTTGCAAGACACAAAATCTTGCCTGTCTTAAGACACGGCTTAGATGACTATGCTGAGAGTTCAGAGACCATAGTGGACTTCTCTGGCCTAAGTTGAAAATTCAGTTATATTATAGAGGGTATATTTTTTGCTTTATGGTTGTTTGTTTCTTTTTTTTCTTATAAATTTTTTTTCTTTCAAATCTTTCTTTAAAAAAAAAATAAAATAAGAAATCGAAGCCAAACAAACTAAAAAAATCCCCAGAAGTCCAAAGAGATATCAGCATCAGAGGTTTTTCATATCTTCCTTCAGAGACTTCATGTAACTTCCTCCCAGGATGCTTTTTGTTGAAATTAATTGTAATAATCACATACTAAGATTTCCTGTGTGCCTGTGAACATGTCTTGGGTGTAAAAACTGGATGCAGAGCATATGAGTCTGTGTAAATACAAATAATAAAAAAAAAAGTCTAACTATTTACATTATTTTTCGGTTTTGTGATGATGCATCTCCAGCTTATCTTCCCCAGTGACTGTCTCAGAATATCACTTGGCTGGGAAGAAAGGAGGAGATTGCAAAAGCATATTATCTCCAAATTATAAATTCCAAAATGAAAAGTCACATTAAATGGACTGGCTGCAAGGATTATGATTAATACCTCACTTTTGACCAAGAAAGACTATTTTTTCTCTTAAAGTGAAATTTATCACTCTGCCCACCACAGGAATTGTATGCCATTTGGCTTCTTTTTTAATTTGTAAGGAATAAGTGGTTCTCAGGTTGATTTTGAGAGTTGGGGTGATTGTCACTCTATAATACAACTATTTATACAGCAATAAGACTGAACTATCTATTTGTACATGTTGCAGCTCATTGAGTTGATATTATTACAGAAGTAGAACTTAAATAATCTACATTTTTACTCGCCCTGCTGGCTTATTTCATATTTCAATTTTATATGCAAAGGTAACTGAAACAAATATATATTTCATTAGTACTATAATAATCAGAAAAATCTGAGATTTTGCCTCTTTTTTAAACTCAAGTAAATCTACAGCATAAAACAAAGGATTTCAGAGAAACAAAGTCCACAGCATGCCACAGAAATAGCAAGGGTGCTGGGGCAAGGTTCAGTAACCTGAAGTGTCTTTCGTAGAAGTCTTTCCTAAGTGAGGATTGACTGAGATTCACCACTCCACTGAGAATGTGCTTAAGGCCAACAGAGTGAGTTTACAGACAGCTTAGAGAAGCTATGGGCTGCACAGTGTTTGATGCAGAGCAATACGCAATAGGTAGTTCTATGCTTATTAATTTAAATTCAATAATAGCTTTTTAATGCCTGCATTTCTAGATGATTGGAAACAACCATTTTCCTGAAAGTCTATGCTGACATTGTGCTTTAAAGTTACCCTCAAGCCAAATTGATCGCCCATCCATCTTGGGCTGTCTCTGGAGTACCTTTGGCTCTAGAGTGTGATTGTCTCCCTCAAAGTGTTTTCAGGACAGGGGTAACTGGGGAGAAGGAAGTTTTGTTCATTTTTTTAGTCAGGCATTGCTGTGTCTGTCCACAGTTACAGGGTGAAAGTAATTTTTTGAGGAAAAAAATATCTCTAGGCAGGAAAATAAATAGGCTGACTGGTCCACCTCCTGTTCTAGCCTTCAGCACAGCACCCTGGGTTTCAGGGGATTTATGGAAGGTTAAAGAGGCTAATTTGTTAACAGACGGTCAGCATGTTACTTCCAATGACAGCCGCATCGCTGCTCTCAAGGATGCCTGTTTCCCAGTCCCATGCTGTGTCCATTAGACCACTGTGCTCCTGACCCTTTGCTGGGAAAGGTCTCAGGGTACTGCTGGCCTGAAAGCTGATGCCAAGTCCCAACTGCGGCAGTAGCATTCTGCTCACCTAAATTCCACCTGCAGCTGCAATTGGATACGGCATTCTTCATTTCCGCGCCTGAACTCTTGTTTCTGCGTTACCCTGTGCTGCTAAACAGCTGCTGTGCTCCCCTGCTCCCTCCCCGCAGGTGGCTGCAGTTGATAATGTCTCATGTAGGATCAATCTTCGTCCCATTGAAGTAAGTGGGAATTCTGCCAGCGTGTCCCAGATCTGGCTCTGCATCCAGCTGGTAAAGCACTTCCAGCTCCTGCAGGAGAAGAGGTGCTCCGCACAGCCTGGCTGATTAGCCACGTTCATTAGCAGAGGCGGGTGTCAGAAGGAGAGAAAGAATGAGAGGAACCCTTCAGCTTCCTTCTGACACCACAGTCTCGGTAAGAGCTTAAATGCAGCACTGGTTTGTGTGCACTCAAGGAAACAAAAGCTAATTAAGCTGAAATCTGTCATTTTCTCTGTAAGAGTTTAGCAGGGTCAGACTTGAAGACAATTAGTGATGAGTCTCAGGAAGATGCACACCAGCTCTTCTGTAGCTGCTCAGAAACATTTTCAGAGCTGATTGGCTTCCTGAGCTTCCCCTGCTCCACTTTTTTTTCCACCTGTAATGCCTCTTTTCAGGCCCTTGGAATCCAGGAGGGCTGTTAGCTGAGGAAATGTGTGCTTAAAGTAAGAGCTATGAGGTAAAATCCGGCCCTTCATGATCCAAATGGCGGGAAGTGTTCTGGGACGTGCTCACACACAAAGTCCATGTGCACTGTGAAAACAAGCTAGCAGGCTGTTCATAATAATTTCTATTTCTGCAGTGTAAAATAGTCCAGGGGGTACTTAGGGGTTCATATATTCTGCACCACTGTGTCCATGTAGTTACTGTGCAGAGTAACAAGGGATAGAGTTGCAGAATGAGAGAATCTGCAGTTCCCAAGCACATTTCTGCAGGAATGCTCATCAAATACTGAACAAAAATGCACACCAGTTTAGACAGGATAATTTATGAATTGCTAAGACACATTATCTCTCTCCTTGGTTTTGCTTTAAATTTTTTATAACAATTTGTAACTGAATATATAAACGGAAAAAGTTAGCAAGCAGTTTTAAGAGTTGCTAGATGAAACTGAAGTGTTGTTAGGACAGGAAATGACAAATCTTGACTTTTTGGCTAAAGTTTGATTCTTTCCCTTGCAATAAAAGTGTTAATGGCTATCCTTCTTAACATCTTACAGTGTTGCATCATTACAATGTCATTATAGTAATGTCATTTATTATAGTAATGTCATTACAATTACATCTTCCAGTGTTAGGTGCATTTCCACATGAAGGAAGGAGCAAGCTGCTCCTTCTCTGCTTCTCTCATGGGTACGTGGGGTTCTTAACTTCTCCCAAGAAAACTTGGCTGTTGTTTTTTCCTTCATGAAGAAAACAACCATAAACACTCAGTGTTTGGACTGTGTCTACTGACATGCACTAGACTTGATTGTCTCTGTGGATGGATCAATGTCAGGGCTTTCAAGCTGAGCACAGGTGTTGGCATGTGCAGGCCTGAAACTGTTGTTTTAGCTTTGGAATTTGACAGCTTGGGCACATAGGACATGTTTAAAAACACACACATGAGAGCCGTTGTCGTTAAGGTTTATTAGTTAAGGAAACACAATGTTTGTTATTAAATCTAAGTAATACACATTTTGGGTGATGCTTCCATACAGGGAAGATGGGTAGCAGAATGAAATTGTTGCTGTCCTTTAAGGAAAAGCCCACAGATGTCAAGAGCTATGGTAAACTGCTCAATTTCCCAAAGCACAGCTGTGGACTGAAGGTTTTTGAAGAAAAGTTTTCCAGATTAGTAATAGGAAAGTTGAGGGAAACAGAAATAATTCTCCTTTTATGAAGAGAAGACTAGAAATTCCCTGTTTCTTAATGTGATACAAGTCAGATATTTGCTGCCAGGTCAGCAAATCATAATCATATTCTCAAGGAATGTACTTTTAGTAAAGTACATTGCATGAAACAGGCTGTGCTGGTTTCATCTGGGGCATATTGCACCTTTCATTTCATATTAATTTTTTTTGTAAAAAGAAATAGTAGGAGGACAGGAACAGGCAACAATCAACCTGCACCTGCATATTGTTTTCTTTGTATCTTTCTCTTCCACCTGGTGAGTGTTTTTACTTCTTGTTATATTTTTCTCTTACTTGTTCCTGAGGAGATGTCATATTCTCACATGGGGTATATTTCCATGTGCATTCCTGATAGTAGGACTTTAAACATGCTGAAGAGGGTAACAATGTTTTCACTTAATACTGTCTAAAGTATGTTTTGTAGAGGTGCCTTTATCTCAGGAACTCATAATTCACTTGTTCATACTTCACCTTCCCTCCTTTTCCATGTCACTGGAATGGCCTGTGGAGGTCCTCTTTGACAAATGGAAATGCTCAGGAATACGAGCAGTAGGAAGCACACGCTATTTTATGCACCAATGCAACTCCATTCTGTTCCTATTAAAAGAACTTTTTCATCATGAGTGTTCTTGTCCTTTTTCTCCACATACAACACTAAAACTTCTGGGTCTTATTTTCTAGCTTTTGTTGTTTGTGATATATGTTCTGCTTTTGTTTAGAATGGAAGGAGACCTTTTTTATTCATAACAGAATGTAGGGTTACATTAATGCATAGAAGGTTTTTGAAAGAGGAAAACAATACTAAGAAACTGCCAAAATTTCAGACATAATACGAGATGCTTGTTTTATGCAATGTGCAACCAGTTGGTAAAATGAAGCTACAGGAACTCAAAGACCAGGAAAGTACGTGTGGAAGGCAGCTGCGTGTCTCATACTATGTTGCATTGTGTCATACACCGTGGTTTTTCAAAGATGAATCTTTTCATTGGCACAATACATTGAATCACAAATCTGAACTTTGGCTGAGGCACACATATAAATAATTACATTTGCAGGAGAAGTTTTAGTAACGTAGTGACAGCAATATATGTGTTAGGAAAGTTGAGAAGATTTAAGATTTAGTGTTCTGGACAGTGATTTGATTAATGATACTTGCAGGAGAGACAAATCCAAAATGTGGACCCTTGATCATAGCTTCTGAGGAACAAGGAGAGCTAATGTGTGATGCACTTTTAATGACAGATCCTGAAATATATTAGGACAAGTTAAGTCCTAAACTAGCTAGGACTAGGACTGTGTTGTAAGGAGTGTCACAAGCATTAGTATTTCAAGGGTGGCAGAATGGATAATAATTTTACACTGAAATGAAAATATAGATTTTTTTCCTTTCTCTTGATAAAGAACTAATGGAAATGATAATGTATTTTCTGGTTTGTATTATTTGGGGGAAAATACATCTGTGAATGTGCCAAGTGTCTGTTCAAAATAAGAAATAAGATGTACAGATGTTGAGTATTTGGTCTGTGTCTTTGTAGATATTGTTGCAGAAGCACATTATTTAAAAGGAAAAAATAAAAATCTTTCAAAGCCTTTTCTGAAAAACTGTTTTATAGACCATACACAAGGATCTTATTTTATTACAAAAGATATTCTATCAAAGGCTATTGGCAAAAGCCATCATTATCTGGCTGTGTCATTTGTAGCTTTACTTCCTATTGAAATATGGGATCCATCTGCTCACTGATCACAGGATAACAGCCATCATTCCCACTTGCTTATCATAAATGATAGATTTGAAAGTACCAGAAATGTGATGGAGTACAATCCCAACCCCTGGTCAGTTTCTTAAATCATTCATAGTTCTCTTAATTTAGGCCAGGCTGATATGCCTCCAACATATTGACTGAATTCCAGCTTCACTAAATTCAGTTTGATACACTTGAAATTTCCAAGGCATGCCTAAAATTCCCATCCTGCTTTATTTTTTTTATAATAGCCTATTTGCATTGATGCTCCATTCTGGTGCTTGTGTTGGTACATGTGAATCTGGCTCATGTTTTAGCTTACTGCTGTGCTGTAAAGACTGCTTTGTTTAATCTTAAAATGAGTGTCACAGAGTTTGAAGAATCATAGCTATGAAATCTGGCACATTAAGCACCGAATCCATCACTAAACAGCTACATGGGAGTTGGTCACAGACTAAAAGAATTTGAATGTCACTAAAAAGTGTAAGTTATTTGTCTGTTGCCATGTTGATCTGTTCTCAAATTCCAAGATGACTGTATATAGCATTTCCTAAATAGGAAAACTTTATTTGGAGTTTGGCTTGAGAATGTGGAGTCAGCACCAAAAATTTGGTCTTTTGCACTCTAATTGGTATGAGTGACACAGTGCAGAGCCAGAATTCAAACTGCAGGAAGGAAAGTTTCCCAGTCCCTGGTGTAATTCATAGGTTATCTGAAACTTCATCCTATAAACTGATCTCATTCAACAGCCATTAACTCTCTGTCCCTCTCCACAACCACTTGTCCAACCTTTTAAATATCCTAAACTCCCAGAATTTAAAATGGTGTTTTGAAGCTTTGAAGAATCTTTTGGATATACCTGTCACCAGCTTTGCTTCTGATAACTGCTATCAATATAGATTTATCTGCTCTGCTTAGCCAAAATTGTTATTAAAAGTTTTTTCACTCAAAAACCTTCTCCTGATGATCCCACCCCTGAGGTGTCAGTGAACATTATTTATGCATGAGTGACCCAGAAATCTGCTGAGAATGGTCAAGTGCTGCTGCCTATGATTCCCTGGTAACTGCACACAACCAATGATCTCTCAAACCCCGTACCAAAATTGCTTAAATCATGTGTTGAGGACAAACGACAAAATAAATGTCCTTTTATTATTCAAAATTCCTTTCAAATTAGTTGTTTGAAGTGATTTAAGAGAGCTTGCAAGATATAATACACCTGGAGCTCTTATCAGCTAAGAGAACTTTCTTCTTCCACCTTAAGGCAGTATGTGTCAGCAAAGTCCAGAATTATTGGTGCTACTGAGAGATTGCTTCTTGATGCATTCATTTAACACACAACACAGCACATGGGCATGGTCATAAATTCATTTTGCTTGAAAATGGAAAAAAAAAGCCCCAGAGCTGCACGTCTATTCCATGTGACTTGACCAAAGACACACTTGGACTGCATAACTTTAGAATTCCATTTTGCTGTCTGACCTGTGCTAATAGAACTCTATTAAGTCAGTTGTCTTCTTAAAATCTTTTGACCTCTCCATGATTACTTACGAGATGATGTAAGTGGTGTTGAAGAAATGGGTTATAAGTCACAATCTGACATTATTCCTCACTAAGAAGCTTCTGCATCAGAAAATAATTCTGATGAGGTAGCTTCTCTCCTATAGCAGCATCTGAAAATGCTTGGGTAAATTTCAGCTGAATTTAAACCTAGAGTTAGCATTATTACTTTACAAACTGTAGATACATCCAATTTTAGTTTAAAAGCTTCAAATTGAATCATGCAGCCAGAATTTTTTTTTTTAAATTCCTGCCAATTACTTCAAAATATATGCTAAAAATATAAATTTGAGTCTCCTCCTATGGAATTTTTAAATGTGGTATGTTTCATTATTTCATTGTTTTAAATGTCAAGAAGTCTAAAAATCAAAGAGCTTCTGTGTTTCCTGGGATGAGTTGGGGAAGAGAATTATAAAAAACTAAGCTCTCATTTGCTGATCAAAATGTAGCTTGCTCTGAAGCACTTTTTCAAGTGTTTGTTTATTTTTAACTAAAAGCAGTGATTTAGTATGGAACACAGAATATTTGCTTTGGAGTGCAAGAATAAGAATCCAGTAGAATGATTTGTTGATTTACATTAAGACATTGCCACAAACTGTGAATTCAGTGCTTCCAGGGAGTCTGACTTCAAAGAAAAGATTTTCAGAACCATGGCATTTAAAAATTGCTAGCATGATCATGGGGATTTGACAGAAATACTTTCCTTTTTCTTACTTCCAGCTAGGAAAACATGGCTAAGCATCATTCCAACTCTTTGTGGAAACAGATGGTTTGTGATAGCGAAAGACTATTTCAGACTGAAATATGCTCACTTTTTTCCCTTATCATTCTTATCATTTTTGCCAACTGTCCTTCATTATAGTAATTTGTGTGCATATTTTCTATGGAGTCTTCTTTCAAAAACATAACCCAGACCTTTAACATTTTCTGTGCTTCTGTGCTGAATCAAATCAAACCTGGGTCAGCAAAGGAAAGATGCTTGTATTTTCTCTGTGTGCATTTTGCCACCCTGTTCATATCATTTTAAAAATCTAGTTAAATCCACACAGGCTGGTTTCATTTGTGCATTTAACCTCTGCAAAGGTAAGACCAATAAAGATTATATCCAACTGTCACTGTGTTAGATCAAAATCTCAGGCTAAACATATGGTACAGAAAGGTTTGGGTATATAACCCTTGAATCTGGATTTGTGGCGTAGAATTTCTGCTCTTACTTGGTAAAAGATGTGACTGTCAACAGTGCAATTTTCTCAGCTTATGTAGCTGTGAGTCTGGCATGGTGATATATCAGTACATATTATAAATAGAAAAAGACCACGCTTTAGTGATATATCAGTACATATTATAAATAGAAAAAGACCACGCTTTAGTGTGCACTCTTTCCAAATGTCCACCAGTAACAGTGAATAATTTAGTAATTAGACATGTCTTTATCCAATATAGAACAATTTCACTAATTCCTACTATCCTTGCAGGATAAATGGTGGCTGACAGAAGAAGCCTTTTTGTTGTTTGTTTCCTATAGGATAGTATGGAATTGTAAAGTGCATTTCTAATGAGTTCCTTTCACTAAACCCCTCAAATTCTGGAGACGAAGAACAATGACAGGATGAGTGGCTAATCAATTTAGTATGGCAATTCCTATGAGAATAAAAATCTCTCTTGAGTTAGTTATAAAAATAATTTCAAAAATAAATCTTAAAAGGACACTTTTAAAGTTATTTAAATGTCCTCCTTTCTTCTGCCTTCTTTACCAAAATCCACCACTGTGGCTATAATGAAAATGAAAATGAAAAAAGTAAGAAACAGATCAGGTAAAAGTATGGAAGCAGAAGAAAGACAAAAATATTTTTTGCTTAAGGTTTTTTTTTTCCTCTACACTGGATTTCACCCTGAATTTCTTCTCTGTAGTAAGTTTCTTGAGCGGGGAGGAATTGAAGGGCAGAGAAAGTACTAGAACTCTGGTTCAGGTACTCAGAAATACAGCATTTCAGAGGAACAAATGGAAAATTCTGATTTCCAAAAGAAATAAAATTTAACATTCACTATATTTATGTGTCATAATAAATAGCAAAATTTTTCCATTACTGATATATGTATGGCTTTTCAGGCTGATTTTTATAACAAGGGAAAGCTTCTTAGTTGAGGATAGTTAATCTTACTCACAGATTTTTTTATAGATCACAGGCAGGGGTTTTTTCATAATTCATGTTATTAATATAGATTCCATCTTCTGCTGTGAACTTATACTAAGCTGAGTAACTATTTAGATAACCCTCAAAGGCAATATTTTCCTGCAGACATTTGACTATTGGAATGAATCATTAAAGCAATTTACTTTAGCAAAAAGAAAAAAAATAAAGATTACTTCTGAAAGAGAAGAAGTTTTCATTCCCATGCTGTTTCAGAATTTATTTGCCTATTATGATTCCATAATAACTTAACTGGTCTCATTGCATTCCTGATTCATCCAATAACTTCTTTGAAAGTTGGAAAGCTAATTGCAAAAGTGATTATTTACAATATCTGAGTGCTTTATTCAGGAGGCCCATTAAAACCATAAACACTGGGGACAGAGAAAGGTTACAACTGTTTTAATGAAAAGAAACATACGAAAGTTTCATACAAATATGACTCCCAGACTTTTCCAGATTTTAAATAAAAACTTCTAATGAAAATCATGTTTTCCTTCAGATTATCCAGTATGTTCTACTCTAACGAAACCTGATTATTTTACTCCCAATATAGCTATTCCACTTTACTTGACAGTGTTGTTGTCAAGATTTTCTTGTGGTATTCCCAAAATCAAATATTTTTTTAAAGCCATGATGTTTAGTGAAGTAGTGAGAATTTCAGCTTGTACTTACAAAAAAAAAAAAAAAAAAAAAAAAGAAGGGCCTCAAAACACTACTTCATCTTCAAGTGATTTTTGTTTGGTTTGTGGTTTGGCCTTCTGTTTTTAAAGAATCATACCACTAGTAAATCAATGTGATAGCTGTCTGGGATCAGAATATTTTACATTTGCACTGTTACCAATCTGCTTTTAGATGAATATGGAACCTCTGAGGGCCAGCAGGACGAGTGACATTCTACACCATCTGCTGTTCCCTTGGACAGACTGGATCATCCAGAAGTATTTTATTTATCACAGCCATGATTCATTTGTGAAATTATGAACTGTTTAAAAATGATGGGTTTTACTTTCATATGTTTCACTTTTTTCATGGTGTTTAAAAAACCAAACCAAAACAACCCTTAGGTTCTCGTGCCAATTGTTCACAAAGAGATAGGCAACACTTTTGGTTAGTTTTTTGTTGTTAAAATGTGATATTTTGTTAAGACAGAAAAGCCTTGCTATTCAGTCTCAAACTATTTCAGTTTTAGTTTCACAAATGATTTTGGGTGGAAAGAGAAAAGAAAGCAGAGGTCTGTTAAACTCTCCTTTCTTTCTGCATATTGGTCTTATGTGTTAATGCACAATGACACTGAGGAGGGATGAGACCTCAGTTTAATCCATCATCAACTGACAGATTTTGCGTGTGTGCAGAGCCAAAAAGACTATTTGGAAATCGGAATATTTCAAATCCTATGCCCTATGTGCACATTCAGTTCAGACTAACATTTGAAATCATCCTCTGGGACAAGGTCATAAAGATTTAATTTCCAAAGTGTTGTTTTCATAAAACTTGGAGTTTTGCAGCTTCTGTGAAGCATTGTTTTCCTTTCCAATGTAGAATAAACTGTCATGAACAACATCATGAGAGGCAATTCCAATCTCCCATATAGACCAAATCCTGAATATTTCCTACCCCCACTGGAACCAATTGTATTTTGGGGTATTCAGTGACTCTAAGGTATTTTTATAGCGAATTAATATTTTCCTATTAGATACAAACATGCTAATGCAGTTTATTACATCTTTTGTTCAATTTAACTAGCACTCCAATTTTTATATCACTTGCTGTTCTAACCCATGGCATTTCTCTCTTCTTTCTTTTGCTTCCTAGCCTTTGGACAATACCAAACCTGAGACACTGTATGAGCCAGTCATTATTTTATTTTGCAGGGCCAGATCTCTTCTGTGTCAATAGACAGAAGTGAGGGGCATGTGAAGACAGTGAGGGAATAGAAATTTCTGTGGATTGACTTGGGAGGATGAGGACGTTGCCTGAGGACAAAGACAAGGACATCTTTGAAACCGTGAGGCAATCCATCCTTTCAGTATATCTAAGTTTTTTATGCTACATCCCTCAGGCTACATCTGAGAAATAGTCAAGACTATGGCACATAATGCCAGTATGATCTGAGCAAGGATCCACATCTGGAATGTAGATGGCCTCCTGCAGAGTTAGGTAGCCCAGACATCTGTATCAGGATACATCCTGGAGCAAAAACAGACCCTTACATAAGGAACAGTGCAATGTCTTGACCTTGGAAACATTCATTATGGTTGGAGAAGGATTTTTTTTAGACAGCATGTTCTTACCAACCCTAATTTTTTAGTTGATGGGTAGGCCAGGGGATAGATTGTGTTTGATGTGGGGAAGAGGAAGCCATGGCAAAACTCTCCAGTGAGCTCCTCCTGGGAGACCAGAAATGAATTGCATGTGAGCGATGTTAGTTACTAAATGAATAACTGGAAGGGCTTCAGATACAACAGTGATGAGAGCACTGTAAGAACCCATGGAGAGTGCAATCACGAAGGTAACAAAAGATGGGGGGTGTTCAGCTTCAGAGCAACATGCCAAGAACATGATATAAGATGTTAAACTGGCTAAAATATCAGCAGATCAAACTGAGCGAGGCTGAGACATAATGTCATCCTTCAAACTGCAGATTTGGGACTGAATTTACACTTAACAGTTTGAGACTCTTCCCACTGAATTCTGTGGCAAGCTGCCAGCTGACCTCAGTGGGAACAGACTTAGGCCAGAAGCTACTGTGCCAGTAGAATTCACAAATGAATCAATGCATTAGAAATAAAAGTCACGGTTTGCATGCCAGAGAAAAGGGAGAAGAGCAGGGAGAAACTCACAGATATCTAAACCAAAGGATAAAGGAGAACCTACAATCCAGGGTGGAGAGTCAGTGGTACCAGGTAGTTGCAGAAGATAAGGTAATAAAAGATGGACTAGAGAAAGAGAGTGAAACAAGCATCAACATCTACTTGTAAGAGAAGGCTCAGATTCTTCAGACAGTCAAGGGGCACAGCAAAGGAGCTCTGGCTCCTGACCGTGGCAATGTGGCACTGGAGCTGCCCTGCAGAGGAGAGATTCAATGGAATTCTGAAAACAATTCTACTTATTTCTGTTAGTATGGGCATGATTGGGAATTAAAAATATGCTGATTTGGTAGGGAACTCTTTCATCTTGTGGACTCTGGGTAACCACAGTAATCAGATGCAAATTCTGTATAAAAGACATCCCTACCTGAAAGGAAAGATAGAGCAAGGCAGGTTTGAAAGCAAGTATAATACTGAAGGAAACACTGGTATGAAAACAAAGGAATAAATCCATTTTTTTCAAGAAGAAGAAGTGCTAATGTAAAATAGAGCTGCTGTGCTGATGTCAGCTAATGCTGTGACCTGCACTTGGGGGAAATCAGCAATGATAGAAACAACCTCAATGCTCTGACCAAACAGCAAATGACATGGAATGTGATTTGATTGAACAGTTTAAATTAAAATGTCACATTACCGACAACCTATGCTTCTCTGAGTGAATGCATTAGGAAATTGTCACAATGGATCTGCCTTGGAACATGGCACAACAAATGGAAATCACCACAAATGGAAATCACCAAGGACACTGCCATTGTTGTCACTAATTCCAGGCATTAGCTTCTTGACTTTGATGTGTGTTTGAGCTCTTCAGCCTATTAGCTTCCATTTCCTACAAGTGCCCAAGCATTCCTAACAGCAGCTTTTCATGAAAATCTCCCTGGTATGTGCAGTCACTGGAGCACAGATCCCCATCATTGGAGCATGTAATGGGGATGCTGGAGCTATTGGTGATCCACGCTGTCCCTGCTGGGGCACCAGGATGGCACAAGGTTACCAGCTCTGGCAGCATGACCATGACAGCTCTATTTACTCCACTGTGAGAGACAGAGTTTTTGGTCTGGGTCTCCTCTTTCATCAGAAGTGGGCTAGCACAGAATTTTGCCTGCATAGAAACCACATGTTCCTACTGAGCTGTATTTTTATTAGCAACCAAAATTACTAGTTGTTTGTGTTTTGTTTCTTTTGAACTTTGTTTCAGAAGCAAGTTTGTCAGCATTTTTGTTTCAGAAGATTAAAAAAATATGGTGACTTCAAAATAAAAGCAATTAACACATAAAGAATGCTTTATTTCTAAGGTATATGCTTACCTAAGGTAAGCACATGCACATTAATCTAAGGTAGGATGTATACATTGACCTCACTTTTGTTAACATATATATCTGAAATCAAATGTGTCAGTGAAACTTGACAAATGAAAATGACAAATGAACAAATGATGAATGACAAATGAACTTAAAAAATAAAAACATTTCTTTGAAACCAATGTTTTTAATGCTTAATTTCCAATGCTAGTTATTTTTTATTACTTAGGACACCACAAATCTGTAATATGCTTTAATTAGAAAATATTTTCAATTTTTTTTTCTATCTGAATCTAAGTGTGACAAGCAATAGCAGAATTGTCACTAAGAGTTTGTTCTATGGAGTTGAACTGAACTCTACAGGCTTCAAATTTGTCACTATTTGGCTTCCATGGACTGAATGGTCTTTTTGCCTTTTATCAGTTTTTGTGGGCAAATAAGGGGAAAAAAAAAAAAAAGAAACAAAACAAAAAAAAAAGAATTATTGGCTCTTCTACGTTGTGGATGAGCTAATATCACTTGAAACTGAGGCACAAATCTATAGTTATTGGAATAGTAAATCTGTCTTTATAAATCTCAATACAAAAGCATGATGGACATCTATAAGAGCAGCAGATAACAAGATGAAGGATCAGAGGCTTAACCAATTGCTCCCTGATGTCAAACTGAGAACCAGCAGAAATAATCATTTTGGCATCAGAGAGGAAAAGTCAAAGGTCAGGATTTAATGCCATCACAGAAGGATTCTTCAAATAAGCCAAGCAGGTGCTTACGAAAACATGATTATTTGTTGTGTTTAGGGATTCAGAGAAAAGCATGATGTGAATGGGAACGCAAGGTCTCTGTGCAAAAACAGGGAGAACTATCTTATCTAGAAAATCTTTCCCACAGTAAGTTTTTACTTGAACAATTCCACAGAAAGTAGGTGAGTAGGCTTTTCCTCTTTCCTGCTTTTCTTCTCCTCAGCTAATAAGATCCACATTTAAAGGATTTTCCTTTTTACAGTGAAATAAAACCAGCATCCTACTTCTCTGAAAGTTGGATGTGCTGTTGAACAGGAAGTGCAAAATTGCTCAAGTTCCATCTTGTCAGATCAGAAACAATGTCTTAGCTTTTGTTCCAGCACAGAACACCAAATGTGACTCCAATTGCCAAGGATATACTGCTGTGGAACACCAGCAAAACTCTTGGCTGCAGTGATATCTCCCAACACAAGAAGGTGTCTATTTGTGCAGTCCTGCTTCTTATCAGTCAAGTTGATGCTTCACATCAGTGCCAAGTTGAATGGAATCTTGGATGAAGTTCTTGGATGTACCGATCTGTGCTTTGAATGCTGGTTTCCACAGAACCTCAGAATCTCAGTTGTTAACTCATGAACAAATAGTCACCTTTATAAAGTCCTCTAAGTATCTACATTCTATTGATAGTTGAAATGTGAGCTTGCTACATCTGCATAATTCAAAAAACTGCTATCACACATTCCTCAGCAGCTCCTAATGTTTTTGTCTGTCAGAACTACTGGGAGAAATGGAACAGAAGGGAGGAAATGAACAGTTCATGCAGTACAATTTACCTGTGTCTGATGTCAGTCCTTCTGGCTTTTGAATAAAAATAAAGCAGTCTAGAGACATGCCATTGCTTGAGGGTTAGGGGTAATGAGAAAGCAGATCTAGCTCAGGTTAAAAATGGTTGGAGTATTAAGCATCAAATCTGATACTGAAAGTTCAGTGATGAAACTTTGAATTTGAATCACTTGTGCAGTTATCCCTCATTCCACAGGGTGCTTAGGAGGGAGGGGTGGGATTGGAGTAACGTCAGACTGCTTCTGCAGGACAAGATAAACTTTTGAGGTCAGACTAAAAAGCTTTGCTCAAGCTGTTGATTGTATCTTCAGAGTTCACTTGATTCCCTTCCCCAGCCTTACGACATAAATTAATGTGTACATATATATGCAAACTGTATCATCAGCTGAAGGTTTCAGAGGTTGAATGTATTGCCAAGTCTTGGGGAATGCCTCAAGTTCAATGCTCTTCGAACTCTAATGCCATCAGAGGCAATAAAACAAATTCCCTGTCCATGTAATAGGAGCAAAAATACATGCTCAGGATAGCTCAACATGGAGTGCATTGAAAGTCTAGAGATTAGGAAGGGAGAAAATGAGACTATAGAGACAGCAATTGGAAAGATAAATAGAGAGTGAGACTGCTACAGGTAGCATTGACCATGCCATCAATCTTGTCGTCAGACCTTGTACGAATTGATCCATAAACTTTTAGATCCTTGAGAAGATCTTTCTGATTTCCTAGATGCCCATGTGATGTCCATGTGGAGTCCTTCCTTGAGTATATACAAGTTTTCCATTTCTATATTTTTAAAAAATTTGTTCCCTTATTTTTGCTTCATCATTCTCCTCTCCTCCCCCACCCCCCCAAACGCCTTAGAGTAAATTTAGCACATGCTGAAAACCAAGGGATGAATATCCAGAAGGACTTGAGCACCTGCTGCTTCTGTTGACACTGGCTGGAGGGTTTAAATGTACCACTAATAAAGTTCCTAATGGTTTCTAAAATTATCAAATAAAGGAACAGTTTCCCATTTGAAGTAAGCAAGGAAGTTTCCTGATCCTTTTCCATGTCTCTCTGTGCTGTCTATTTAAGACACCCAAGTTGGAGCTGCTGGATTCCATTGCATGAAATGAGTCATTGGGGTGAGGAATATAATAGCAGCGGAACTGTTTTAACAGAATAGATCAAAAATCCATCTTATCCAGCATCTTGTCTAAATTCAGAATACTTCAGAAGAAGGTGTTAAACCCACTTAGTGCATGTGATATTATACAACAGGGGATATTTCTTCCCTACCCCATCTGGTGATCAATTTATACCCTGAGGCTTATGGATTAAATTCAGATTGGAACTATTCAGGACTTTTCAAGATCCAGAAAGAGTATATTTCTAAGTGCTGCTACATCTGACTGCCAGACAGAGCAGGTTTGTAGTTTCAAGCAAATAATCTGTAGCATTTTGTTTAAAAAAAAAAGGCAAAAAGAAAACCCAAAAAACCAAAAAGTAATCAAAATCAAAATACAAGCAGGCAAATAAAAAGAAAACATACCACCAAAAAAATCCAGCCTCAAAGCAGAAATAAGATCATGGATGAAAACAATCTAATAACCTTTTAATCAAAAATTTTACTAGTTTCTTCTATTATATTTGAAAAAGAAACCAAAAAGCTTGCAACTACTCTTAAATATGCTTTTGTTTGAGTAATTCTGGGATTAACTTCCAATCATTTTAAGCTGAAGTTCTGAATCATGTTATTTTCACTAAAGTTGTGACACTGTGAAATTACGTATGTTTCCACTACTTGAAAGAAGAATAAAGGTTAAATGTCAATGAAGTTGTTCTACTTACTGGGTGGAATCAGGACATTAAATGTTCTTTTTTTTTTTTTTCTCCTCATGATTCTAGGGCCAAAACTTCAGCAAACTGTTGTAGTTGAGGGTGCAACCTGCTGTAAGCTCTTCCTTCCTTTGTTCTTTGTCGCTACGAGTTTCAAAGGAGTGGAAGGATGATTGTGATCTAGTTCCATTCAATTCTGTACATGGTTCCCAGGTCCCAACATCACTTGTGATGCTCATTAGTTTATCCAGAAGGATGTGTTCCCAAACTGCACTTTACTCTTCATTTTTACAAGTTACTGCAAATGCTTGTCCAAAGAGTGGGCTCTAAAACAGTGTCCCAACCCACAGGAAATTCTGTCACTTTGACATTTGTTTTCCTTCTGAGTAGTTACATCAATATATCAAACAGTTTGAAACTTTTTGTCAAACAAATTGCTGAAATATTTCTGTCCTGACCTTATTAAAATGTTTTAAGGTAGATTGTATTTTAAAGGTTATTTAGCCAGATAAAGCAAGTGTTCTGATGTGATCCTAAATAAGAATATTGTTGATAAAAATGTCATGTTCCTATGAAATTTTCAAGCTCATTTAATCAATGTTTTTGCAGGGAAAAGTATTCCTTCAGAAAAATAAGAATGCCTACCTCTTCTGTAGCTGATCACTGTAGTGTTGGACTGTCAAACTATGGCAAAAAAAAAGAGTAAATTTATATTCTTATTGTCATGGATATTCTTATTAAGATACAGATCACTTGAAACTTGACTAATCAATCATAAATCTGAATAGTCACTTCAAGTAATATAGGCAAGACTTGATTGTTCTTGCTTAACTGTTTTATAAAGTAGCAATATTGCTGATATCCAGTGTGGTTTGCAACTAAAAAACATTCTGCATTTATCTGAATTGTTGAAATGTTAGTCCAAATTTCACTGAAAAAAATTATGCCAAAACATAAAGCCCTTCAGCTAGTTGCAGAAGGTGTTTCTCATAATTTTTCTTCAAGTAACATGTGAAAATTTACTTATTTTTAAGACTTCTTTTCTGTATGGTGTAATGCATTTGCTTCATCCCATTACAACCTTCATGGCATCATTAGAAATCAGGAAAGTATGAAAAGATGAGATTTGTTCTCAAGCCCTACAGTTAGGTTTTAATCAACATGTAAAAAATATATGTGATCCCACTGCAATGAAAAGAATGACACAAATGGGAGAGCTTTGCCCTCCAGAACTAAGTACCATGAAGGTGGGTGTTGAAGGAGGCAGAATATTCAGGAGCAGTCAGCACAGGTCTAACACAACTTCTGCTGAAAGCAGAACAAGCAAGTTTGACCATAATCTCTTGTGTTCTGTCCGAATAGCAAAGTGTCAAAACTGAAAAACATGATCTGTGTGTCTCCATATTTGCCTACTAACGTTTATCTTTACATTCTAGCAGTAATTTAGAACAAGCTCTCTAAAACTGCAGTGCAATTTCTTGAAGGGGAATAAGTTACAGATGATGTGTTACATGCTGGAGTATTCCCACGTGGGGTTAAATGATACCCTCCGTGGCACCCACTTATGCCACGAGCAGTTGGTGTTATCTGGAAAACGCAGGCTGCTTGCCAGCAGGCATTCCTGGTCATTCAAGTCTGGGCAAAATTGAACATCATAGAGAGGGCATATGCTTTGATTTATGTCTGAGATACTCTAATACTCCATTACTCACACACTTTAATAGCAAAACACTGCATGAGCACATGTGTTGGAGGATGGAACTCATTTACTGCATAGTCCAAAGGGGAAGCATCAGGTTTTCTGGGCTGATATTTAGTACCTGAACAATGTAAAATCTTGTGTCAAAGCCAAGGAGCTGGAATGATTGTCAACTGGTGTCATTTTGCTCTGGCTTTCAGGCCCTTTCTGTAATTAGATATATTTTGTGCAGGATACACTTGATACTCCAAGCATGTCACCTCTGTTAAATTAAATACAGTCCAGGAGATAAGGCAGAAAGCCTAGGAGTTTTGGCCAGCCTTGAAATCAAATGTTTAGCTAAAAGTCTTCCTATTTTTTTTTTATTTATTTGAAAAGTCAAACAGCTGACACATTCCTGGGGACTGCTGAGTCAGTTGGAATGTTACTGAATTATGTTCTTGAGTCCAGTGAATTAGAAAATGTGAATTAATGGCACCCTAAGATCTTCAAAGACTGATTTACAGCTAATAGTTTATAGCTGTATCTGCTGATTCAGCTTAAAGAAAGTTTCCTGGTTTGAGTCTCAGAGTAAGGTATTTAAATATGCATTTTAAATTAATTTAAATTCAATTAAGAATCTATTGCTTCCATGTGACTTTAAATTTGCAAGGTGGGATCTTTAAATTATAAAGCTAAAGGCAGATCAGATCTAATCCCTTTGCTGTCCCAGTGTCTGAAGTTGTTCTTTAAGTTTGTACCAGTCTGAAGTTGGGTGCTCAAGGCTGCAACTTAAATATTTTTAATAATATTCTGCCTGTAGTACACGTTTACATGATATATTTATACTCTACCATAGAACACTAAAAAATAATATATATATATAACCTCGATCATTTCTGGAGAAGATATTTGATGCTTAACATGAGTTATTGACTCTTATAAAATCTATAAAACATTTCTGTATTCATTTGCTTTCTGAAATTTCTTTGGACACAGCAAAGCTTTAGGTATATATAGCTTCTAACTGAACTAGTATTATTTCAGCAGCTAGAAAAAATAATGGAACAGAGGCAGAGAAAACTGAGATTAAATTTACCATAAATCCAATTATGAATCAAAGACAAAAGCAGAGCTAATAAAGTGTTGGAGACAAAATCCATGAAACAAGAAGAGTTTACACCACTTCAAATCTGACCCTTCATCTGCTTCATTAAATAGTGCACTGCTTGCACCATTAGTTCCACATTACAATCACATTTTTCTTCCTATCTAATTTGCTATTATGATTAATTCCTAGTGCTTCTGTTATTAACTATTTATTAAACATAAATAGATCTTAAGTGAACTCCAGGAAGGGACTGCTGAAACTCTTTAAGTGTAATGAAGTGGCATTTTCTTGCTTGCATGCTTTCCAGAGTTATTTCACTTTATCAAATAGTTTGAATGTGTCTGTCTATCTATCTATCTATCTATCTATCTATCTATCTATCTAATCTGAATGAGGATTCATTACACGATGCTTAGTCTTTTCATTTCTGAAATAAATAAGAAGGAAAGAAGAGAAAGGAAAAGAGAGAAAGCACCACATTAGAGTCATTCAGGCTTCCTACTAGATAACTTAGAAGTAAATATACAAACTAAGTCTGCTTTATGCTTTAAATACCCATGAAAATCTCATAGCTGCCACAATAGTCATAAAATTCTTTTGTCAATACATGGGACGTGTGGGGAAAGACAATGGAAAAGGTGAGAGAGAATTGCAGAGAAAGACTGAGACACAGTTCTTACTTTTTAATAAGCCTCACAAATCACTTAATATCCTTTAAACAATGGTCACACCTCGGACTCCTGTCGAGCCCCCTCCCCATTGATATTGCCAGTGAGACACCTCTTATCCCTTTATTAACCCCACATTTTATGATCTGTTAGTCAGGGAGGCACAATTGCTTCACAGGCCATAACCACACCACCTGCCCAAGACTCTAAAAACTAAGGTATCCCAGTGCAGAGCAGGACATGTGCTGCCTTCATGGGAATCCCAGCATGCTGGACCAGCCAGCAGAGCAGGAGCAGCCCCAGCTGCTCAAGTGGTGCACACTTGTGGTCGGCTGGCACAGGGCTGGGTGGAAGAGTGAGCAGCTCCCGGGTTCAAGCAGTTGCAAATTATCTAAAGGGAATAGGGGTGTGAATTTGTTATGTGATCCTGTAATGGAAGAGACTCTCATGATACAAATGTGCAAGCCACGGGGTCAGGGTTGTGAATACTAAGCCCAAGTCCCTGTTTCATGGAGCAGTGCTGTAGCTTTTGGCTCAGTAAAAATAATCTGTGAAAGTTCAAATGAGTCCTCTTATTTAAAGTTCAGGCAAGATAGCTTTGATATCCTGAATATTCTAGCCACCAACCAGTTCTGTAAAGAATTATGTTCTAGCTTTGGGTTTGTCTGTCCCACCTCTCCTTTCTCAGATACTTCAGAAACTCCAGCTATTGCTGAGATGTTGAATGAATATTCTTGCTAGAAGACAAGTTATAGGAAATAGCTTCTTGGCAACCATACAGTGGAAAGAACCTATCTGCTGTCTTCTTTTATTATTTTTTTTTCATTAGTATAAGTGTCCTCTGAAATAGCATCATGATTCACTTATACAGGATAATTTTAACCAGTGTTGTGAATGTGAGGCATGCTTCTGTCTATATTCCTTTTTTTAGACACAAATTTTGATGAAGGGGCAGAGAATGGGGGCAGAAAAGCTGAACAAGCTCCACCATTGGTGTTTGTGTGCAAAGATGCAAGCCCCCTGCTCCAGCCATGGTTCATCATGGTCTAACTGGTGAGACAAGCCTGTGCTAATGTTTGAAGCAGGAGAAAGCTGGACTCTGCTCTGTGTATCCCTGAGAAATCAGTCTGAGAGCAGGGATTGGTGCTTCCTGCTGGCAGCGCAGCCTGCACCAGGAACAACAGCCTGAAGACAGAGGAGTGACCTTGCTTCACCCTTCATCTGGAATGAGAGGCAGCCTGGCACTGACCTTGCAATCTGAGAGCTTGTTTGCTCCATGCAACTGTTCCAGCAATTCTGCTCGTAAGCTGCTGTGTGCTTCCTGCTCTCAGCATGGATCCTTCCTTACCTGTCCCTACTCTGCCCAGAATGCCCAATGTCAATTGTATAATGCAGATATTTCAAAGTCATTATTTCTTGTGGATGAAACCACGATGATTTTTAATAGAATCACAGTTTAGTTGATGTTGTTTCCTGGTTTAGAAGTTACAAACATGTGAAGAACACTAAGGTTTTCCAGAAGTAATGTTTTGAATGGTTTTCAGTGGAAAACTACTGCCCTGTAACCAACAAAACACTTCATTTAGTTTCTGTCTTTTTGAGAATCCCTTACCTGACTTCAATTACTAAAACACTCTGAAGGAAATCCTGGTCTTTCCTAAAGCTGTTAGCAGCCCTCCCCTGGAATCCTCCAGGGCCGGGATTCCACCCTCTTCCTCACATTCTTACTTTGGCCTCCAAGCTTTGTAGCTGAGAAATTCATAACTGAATTGCTCATCTCAGCCCAGAGGGCATGGCTGTTGACCCCACTTTTACACAGCTGGCGTGGAATACAAGGACATTTCCGGAAATTTCATCTGCCAGGAGGTGCTTTCTGCCACACTATCTATCACCTTAACAACTGCAGGGGAGTGAGTACATAATGTGCTTGACATTAGCACCTGTTTTTATAACACTCCAGTTAAATACCAGAGGCCAAGACTACCGGGTTTTATTCAAAATACTGCTTTACCCTCAAACCAGACTCTTTCCTGGATGCTGGAGAAGGAAATGACTCTCAAAGAAAGTCAGCCTCTTTAATCTACTGGTGTGATTGCTTGTGAAAAACTACTGATTGCACATTGAAGTTGAAATTAGTCATGTTTAAATGTCACTGATTGGAATACATGATTCTGTAAACCTAGCTGAAGGAAAGATTGACAAAATATTCTAATCAGGAAAGCAGAGCATTACATTATCTTAATATTCTAATGTACTTTATGAATTATACAAAGGATAATTAATTCAACTCAAAACCAAATCAGTAGTGACAGACAGTAGATTTTTTTAAGTTCTTACTTTAGTGTCTGCTTAGAAGTCTGTGTGGCAATGGTAAAATCCTTATTCAGTTCTTCACGTTAAGATATCCAAACCAGCTAATTACTTAAGTAAAAAACAAACAAACTACCCGATTTGCACCAAGCAGTGGAGGCAGCATCCTCATCTCAGAGCAAACAAGGACAGGCTGTCTACTGTCTTCACCTATAACCAGAATGAGGAATTATCATCATGTGGTTCTATTGTTCACTCTACTTACAAATTGCCCTGCGAAGTCCGCCATGTACAACCCAAGCACATGTTTTTCTTGTCATACCTTATATTTAATGCTCTGGTAACTTTACGACAATCCTAGGGAAATTTTTACGGTGGCAAATAACCTTAGTGTTTGTACTGTATCCTAGTGTCTGGTCCTTGTGTTATGTCATTCATGTACTTGCCTCATAAATAGAATACATTAATTTAAAGCTCTGATTGCATTGATTATTATGGATCGTAGTAACACATAGGTTTTTTAGTTATTAAGTCTGATAGGCCTTGCATTCCTAATGCTGTTTCAGTATCAAATTGCAGTGAAAGAACCTTCACCACTCCATAACTGTCCTGTAAGCAAAAGTTTGATACATCTATGCTAGTGAGGTTGCTTATGTGCTATGTCCTTCCCATTATTAAATAACAGAAATACAACAAAGTCAGCTTAGTGTCCACATTTTCATTTATTTTTAAAATGTTAGCCTTGCATTATCTTTTGTATATGTAACATTTATGCATTATAGAGCAGAAAAAGATTAGATAGAAATAGAATTAATTCCTTACTAAAACATGTGACATGAGTGATAGGGCACTAACCCCAGGATTTTTATGAATAGTCAAACTGCACCTTGTCCTCACTGACAAATGTCTCTGAATTCACAGCCATTGATGGTTGTCTATTTGTCTACATAGGCTGTCATGTCTGATTTTTTAGATTTCCTTTCTTATTTTTCAAGTCAAATGCAATACTAGGAAGTTACCATATCTGTACAGGTGAAAAGAAACATGTATTTTTGGTGTCACAGATTAATAAAACTGATATAAGATGACCCTTTTCTTTGTCTGGCCAGGTTCACCCAGTCTTGTGATTAAAATATCACAGAGAATTAAACTGTCAAGGAGTTCAGCAGAAAGGATATGATTTGTTGCCTCTTCATTACTTCACATAATTCTTACGATGACTATTGGCTTAAATACAGGTGTTTGTGGTTATCAATCACCTTGGAAAATAAACCTCCAGGCCAGTTTTCACTGGTTTGTTGATGGGGTGAGCACATCTGCCTGCAGCCACCAGTTAGCAAGCACATGTAATTCAGAAGAAACAGTTGCTATTGTCTATGTTGGAGCATTAGAATTAAAAGCATTTGCACTGTTGGAAAGGTTTATGGGCAGAGGAGAGAGGCTCAGCAAAGTATTTCCCAGAGAAAAAACTTTAATGATATTTTTAATAATTCTGGGTTTTTTCCCTAAGGTATATAGTTCATTATTTTGTGTCTCAGAGACCTGTAATCTACCCCAGAAAGTTTTACAATACTTTAGATATGGAATAATATTGGAGAGAAGGGCAAGCTGCTACCTGAGACAGGAAAACTTGATTTCTGCTTCTGGAGCAGGATCACCTATAAGTCAGAGAGCAGGGACCAAAGTTCAGAACTCCACTTTGCTCAATGACTGTCCAATCACTCTTCACTGGGTCTCGAGTCTTTTTCTAAGGAGTGGAACAAAGTCAATGTTTTCACCTGAAACAGTTTCAGCATCTTATCTGGGTGAGTGAGAGGTGTGGATTTGAAATTAGTAATTTTTGAGAGAAGGTGAGCGTTGAACACATGATTTCTGATTCCTCCCTGAATTATCTGGACAGGAAGATAATGTATAGAAGAGATTACATCATGCTTTAAAAAACTGACAGCTTGGGTGTCCAGCCTCAGGAGACAAATCCAAAGTCTGAACTCTGACTGAACATTATAATGAGCTTCCTCATGGACACAGAATATGAGACTCCTTAGGAGGCTCTGGTGGTCTCTTTCTAAATATCTCTTACCATCTCTTTAGGTTGGTGATCTCATGTGGCTTTTGCACTTACCTTGAGGAGCACTGTACACAGAACTCAAATATCTAACCAAGATAGATACCAAGATAAACCAAGATTGCCACAGACTGCATCATGGGCACACACTTAGAAGTTAAGTATGGTACCAATAAATACAGTGTATCAGCACATGTAGAATTGCTAAGTTTCTTTGCAGATCCAGACTTTAACTTAATCTCTCGATTTTAACACTGGTTTCTGAAAACTGGTCACCTAGAGCTCCTCAGATTATCAGTGGAGACAGACAGGCAGCTCCAGGGGACAGTGACCTCATCCCATGATAACTGTGCTATGTCAGAGCCACTTCCCTAAGGAAATTCTTACTGTTTAAACCAGGCTTCTTTCTGTTTATATCTTTTTGGTTGTTTCCGTTATTGTTGTTATCATTTTTTATATTTTTTACGATTATCACTGAAAGGAAAAATCAATTTCTGCTGACTAGAGCACTGTAAGGGATCAGTTTAGACTAAATACCTAATTTTCTGTAAGTGGGACCAGTTAACTGAATCTTTCATGACTTACTTTCCCATCTGTAAAATCAACACTGTTCTCTGCCTCATCAGGAGGCTGTAAAACTAAATAAGTAGAAGATTGAGAAATGCTTGAAAATTGATGTTGTGTGTGATCTATCAACCAGTCAGTGGGAATTTTGCTACTGACTTCATTTGTGAGAGGATTTAGCCTGAATAATTTAACTTTTATTTGGAGGAAGCTTTTATTGATTTTTTTCTTTTTATTTTTTATATTCTAGTATACATGCAACAGGTAAAAAAGTCAGTATTTGATGGCTTTCAGAAAAGCAGTCTTCCTTATTATGAACTGCTTACTAAAGATAATAGTAGAACTCTGAATAACAAAGAAAGCTTAAATAACCCCTTGACCATATAGCCTGTATTATATTTTATAACTTTTTTAAGTATGATCACTTTTGCAGATGCTGGCTGTGTGGTTCTCACTTGGGGACTTCAGCTATTTGGAGAGATATGGATGTATACAGCATATTGTTTCCCTGAATGTCAGCTACTGCACCACTTTCTCCACACAACTGGAGAAAAAAATGTTTCACCCCTATACAGGAGTGTGATAAATTCACAGAAGAGTTTTGGTCTTGATAATCTCAAAACAATAACAGCCTTAAAACCATTCTTATACTTCCTTAAGCAGTAAACATGCAGAGCAGACATGGTTGTGTTCTGCCTAATATCATCAGATGCTGGAGCAGTTCCAGTTCCAGCACTGTGCTGTGCGCTCCGGTGCATCCCAGCTCCATGGGAGGACACCCGTTTTTCTCCCCTACCTTGTGCCTAGGCAGAGGAATGGGCCAGCAAAGCCCTTGTTGCATGCTAAAAAGTCGTTTGGCCAATGGCATATGCACCCAGACTTTTGTGTCAGAGGCTGTTTTCTTTGTAATAAAAGTCAAGTTTTTGCAGACAAGCCAAATTGGGTACTGTTGACTGATGACAACGGATGACTTCTCAAGAAGTTTCCTGTCAGCCTTTCTCTGAAGTTTGTGGAGAATGTGAAAACAAATAAGTATTTAAAAAATCAGGGCATATGAAAATGGTTCCTTATGTAGGTTTAGGTATGCGTTCAGTGTGTAAAGCCAGACTCTGCAGAGCTGTAGCTATCCAAGAGCTCTTTCTATGGCCCTAGCAGTGTTTGTTCTCTGCACTTGAAGGATGATATCTTACCAAGAATATGTGTGGTACACCCAACGTCTTGCAAGGAATCTAGAGGTAGTCTAAGTATTAATTATGCATTTTAGCAGGCAATTTAAATTGTCTGGTGGAATAATATAATAAGAGTACCTTATGAAATGATAAAAAAAGCAAAATGTTCCTTTTACCTTGAAACATTTCCTAAAAGACCTTGTGAGGTAATAAGATTTTGCTTTCACAAAGAGGAAAGAAAATTAAATGTTTATATTTTTCCAAATATAGAGAAATTACTTGTCTCCCTACAAAACTCAGCAGAACTCAAGGAATTTAAAAGGCAAACTCCTCTCTTTCTGGAGTTCTGGAAAAAAATATAATTTCCAGCTGACTGCAGTTTTTCAGCTCTGACCTCCAGGCTTTTGAATGTTGTGTGTTTTGAAGCCCTCGCCATCCACAAGAGAAAGCCTGGCAGAGGGAGAAATGTGGGTTGCTATGGGAGTTCTATGGTAAAAAAAAGACCACATGCTATCTGTGAGTGAGAGGGTAACCCCTAAATCACACACTGGAGTGGGACCAAATTTCAGCTACTTATGGGTCAGTAGAGCAGAATAACACTGGCAGCTTTAGAGAAATCTCTGGTGCTTGAGTGGATGTGAAGTGGAAATGGCACTAATTTAAGGTCTGAAAAGCTTTTATCTTTAACCTCTTGTTTACTGTTGCAGTAAGCCCAAATCTTATCCAAGCTGAAAGATGACCTTGATGTAAAACATATGTAGTTATTGGAGGATGATGGTCAGTATCACCATGGTAGAAACCCCTATACATGAGTCAGTGAAGTATTAAACCTGGCTGAGCTGTTCAAACTGAGCCCATTTGTCTGGAGTACCCAGAAGTTCTTTGTTCAGCAATAAATTAAGAAAATATTTCTGTAATTGCCTATGCCTGTCATATGAAAGCCTCTAATCCCCTGCACCCTTCTTTTGCAGAACATTCCCCTTTTTCCAGACATACGAAATGTCTGCAATGTAGAAGTGGAGAACATTCCCAGAGTTATATGTGAGCCTTAGATACATCTCCACTCTGATTTATACAGTGCAGGAATATATTCTGAAGTGCCTATGGCTTGTGATGTTTTGTAAACTGAAAAATTCTTTTTTAATGTGGTAAGGCTAACCTAGTTGAATTTTTATGCTGACATCTGTCAGTGACATGAGTCTAGACTGTCTGGTAGCCATCCATTATGGATACATGTTAGTAATAATAAAAAATGATCTGTGTGCTTGGCCGAGGAATGAATGCACATATGGAGTCTGTGGGCTTAAACTTCAGTCTTATATATTCTGAAAAGAAAGAAAAATTCAAATATTCATGAAGATTGTCTAAGTTTTCCAATGTCGCTGTGGGAGAGCATCTTTTTTGTAAAAATAAAAAAAAAATAAACAGAAATATTGGATGTGAAAAACTATTTAAAATGGTATTTTATTTCTTTCATGTCATATTCCTAGAGAGTTGTTTATACTAAGGCAGCTCCCTTCTTTCATTAACCCTATAATGATTTTGGACTTTCAACCAGGTTTAAATAGTAGCCACGACTCTCTTCTAGTAATTGAAAAGAAATGGAGTCACAATACATAGATCACGGTAAAAGAATTGTGCAATAACTCAACAAAGAGGAGTAGGATCCTCTTGTACTTAGTGGAAAACTGATTTAAAAGTTGTCTGTTTCACATCAAAATGTCGTCCACAAAACTGATTCATTCCACTTTCTAAATTAAACAACAGAACTAAGGGGTTTGGGATTTTTTTCTTTTTTCTTTTTTTTTTTTTTTGCTTTTTACAATGTCCTAGCTACTCACATAGAATGCTTTACAATGGTCATCAAATCTGATGCCCAGAAAAAGCTGTGGGAATTGAGGCCCATGAAATCTTGTTTCAACTGCTTTTATATTTGCTGTCGGAGATGGATATCATTCTCAAAAGGAGAAGGGCGTTACTTTGGCTCCTGGTGTATTGCTGATCCCTCCCTTGTGAGCTTGCCTAGGAGAAGCAGGAATAATTGTACAGCTTAGCTCTCAACCAGTGATCAGTAAAACCATTTATTGGCCATCCCTCTATAGTCAGTAACAGAGCAGTTTGGGAGCCTGTCAAAGTAGGACTTTCCCAAACTGGGAAAAAAGGGGCAGTTATCTGCCCCAAGACCCTTATTATTGTGCTTTTTAATAATTAATTAGGTTGTTGGAGCTTTCAATCACTATCCTCTAGCACTTTGCTTGAACTCCAGATGGTGGAAGTAAAGGTAGTAATTCAACAGTTTCAAGGAAGGGATGAGGCATTCGGCTGGTAACAGATCTATCTGCTATGGACAGCTCAGGTGTTTGCTTGCAGCCAGCACTTGAAATTAGGGAAGAGAGCAAATACCTAAAAGCAGGAGATGCAAGAGCTCTTTGCATTATTTAGGGCTTGTGACTTATGCTGAGTACTTGTTTCTCTAAAAGTAGGCCATTGAAACCATGAGGTCTGTTACTGGAGCATAGTATTACTTCTTGTGAAGAAGAGTCTGACTCATGGTTGAATTTTCAACTGCTTACAATAAAAGTAAATTATCCTCTGATAAGTCCTCTGATCATTCTATTTCAAAGCCCTCTATTCCAAAAAGAGGATTAGAAATGGTTTTTGTGTTCAATTAAATATTTTTGTGTGTTTATTTTTGCTTACAGGGATGTTCGTCTTCTACACTGGTTGCATGTAACTTTTGCTTAGTTTTCTTTTTTTGGGCTGACATGGCATACCTTTTCTAATTCTCATCACAAAACTGTAGAACTGATTTAAAAGTAATTTTCGAAAACTATAATATGGAAATATAGTGCAAAAACTGTAAACAGAAAGGGCACAAGACTGTACAACCTGAGTCTATGCACATACTCTGCTGGCAGAAACTCCAAAGGAAGGTTGTGTTGTAGAAATGCAATAGTTAAGCCACCTATGAGGATATGGGCTTTTCTAACAAACTCCCTGAGAGCTGTGTCTTGGAACTTGGGAATGTTTACATTTAAAGAAAGAGCTGTGGTCACTGTCAACAAAACTTAGAGCAATAGTCACTGTGTGAACCAGCACAAAGGAAGCAGCCAGATAACCCTGGAACACATTGCCTGGCCCAGATGGGTGGTCTTGTAGATTGTCACTTGGTTTGCCCTTTCTGTTTACATCACTTGGTTATTTTTTCCATTAGAGAAGACCTTCAGATGCGGGGCTGATGGGTGTGTTTTCTTAGTTTGGTGCACATTCATCATGTTCTAAATATTGATTCTGCAGCTAGGGTCCTGTGTCACTGAAATGCTGGTTACTCACAGAATCAATAAAGGATATTTTTGTTACTAGGCTGAGAGGATTTGGATGTCTTTGACAAGCCTTTAATTTTCACTGCTATGGCCATCGCTATGTGAGACAATCTTTCATGTGAAGGACCTTGTTTTTAAGATAGTGCACACTCAAAGTGAATGTACCGTGCCCAGAGTTGAGGGAGAAACACCTTTTTTGCCCCTCAATCTGAAATTTCTTTCATCTGTTTCATGCTACTGCAGATTTCATGGAGGCTTTGGGGAACAAAGGGACTACAGCTCACATCCTACAATAGACAGCAACCTAGGACAGCACACACACACACACATTCATTCATCTAACATTACATTTAGGAAAGATTGCTTCCAGCTTGGACCCCCAAATGCTTCCATTGGGAGACAAAAGATACTCCATTTGTGGAGCATGAGAATTTGGTGTATTTGCAACCACTGTCTAATCAGATAAAATACGAGCTGAAGGTCCAAATGGGTCTTGGATATACTTACAGAATAAACACTGATCCATATGTCTGCAAAAAGCAGCAAAACTTCACTGTACTGGAAGAGAAACTGGACAAGGAAAACACAACAAATCTGTTTGTCAGTTCTCTTGTGGATGGTGCCTGGTAAACAATATTTCATTTAAAATTAGGATACCATTGCAGATAGATGCAAAGATAAAAATTTGCCTCTAAAAAAATTTTTCACACCAAGAAGCTGAGAGATTTGGTCACGTTAAACTGTAGAATAAATTACAAAGAAACCTTCCTTTTAGGTACTTTAAGGTTCAGCTTTTACTATTTTCAGCTGAAAAATCTGGCTATTGTTTCAGGCACAGACTCATTGTGAGTACCAGGGCAAGAAAGGGACCTGTTAGCATTGCTGGACTTGCTGAGTGCAAAGATGCCACTAACCAGAGAGGAGGGAGGGAACAGAAATTTTCTAACTGGTCTTAACAGCTAAAATTTATTTTTGTGTGTGAAAAGTCAATTCCTTTTATAAAAAAAAAAAGGTTGCAAACTTTTCAGCCAGTGATCAGCACTTTTTTCCTCAAATCCAGTGGCAAAATTTCTCATTAAATGAAAAATCATTTCACATTCAAAGATTTTCCTATTGAAAAGACTACATTTGATAAAAATTGGTCTTTCTTGGTATGTGTAAATAAATACATATATAAAGAAACTTTAGATTTTCAAAAATTTTTTAAAATCAGTTTTCTGAAAGGAAAAATCCATGAGGGAATGTGATATCGAATAAGGGACTACAAACAAGATTTAGAAAAAGACAGAAAGAAAGGATGTAGAGAAGCTTTTTGTTAGAGTTCAAATGCTGGACTGGAGCCTTAGTTTGGGTGTTTTGTCTGAATCAGTTCACTTGTCACTAACTCATTTCCGTATAGTGAACAAATGAATACATTTGCTTTTGAGTCCTGGTATGGTCAATATGTGATCATTCTTGTTGATAAATGGACTCTTAAAACTGAAGTGAAAAACTTATAAGTAAGAGCTGAGTGTTTAAGAATTCAAATAAATAATTTGTCAGGAAACTGTAACCATCTGTCTGTTCCCTGCACTGTTAGGCTTTTCCTTCTTTTTTTCCCAGGCCACTGGAGAGGATGGCCAAACTGCCTAAAACAAATAAAGAACATACCTTTTAGGCTTTTGATCAAAACAAGTGAGAAGATGATTATTCTCATAAAGGAAAAAAATTAAGATCATGAAAGGATTACTTAGATTGTCAAAATGAAACACACATTTACACTATAAAATGGAGGCCAAAAGCACATTCCTGAGTTATTCTATGTCAACAGCCATTTTAGCTGGCATGAGATGTATTCTCTATTTCTATTTCACAATCTGTTTGAAAGAACTATGGCCAAGATGGAAATGATCGGTGTTTGATATGAAACAGCTATTTGAAAATACTGGTATCTTGTTAAAAATATCCTGACTTTCCAAGGTGTAAAGTTGTGTGAAAAACCACTCAATCTCTGGCTTCTTTAGAATTTAGATGCCATGTGCTGCTGGGAAACTACATGTAACCCTGACAGGTTGAGGCTGATTCTTCATCTTCACAGAATCATAAAATCATTAAGCTTGAAAAGCACCTCTGAGTACATTGAGCACAACCATTAACCCAGCACGGCCAGGTCCACCACTGAATCCTATCTGCAAGTACCATATCTGCATGTTTTTTAAACACTTCGAGGAGGGTGATTCCATCACTCCCTGGTCAGTCTCTTCCAATGACTGATCACCTTTTCTGTCATTAATTTTTTCCTAATATCCACTCTAAACCTCCTGTAGTGCTACCTGAGGCAAATTCCTCTTGTCCTATCAGGTTCTACCTGGGAGAAAAGACCTATCCTTCTTTTACTCACAGAAAGGATGAAAACAATCCATGATGTACACAGGCAGTGTGGACCAGCTCAGCTTTATTGGTGTTAACTCAAATACCAGAAGCAGCATTATCACCAAAAAACAGGGCACAGTATTCTGTATAGGTCTGTCTCTCTCCCAAGTGGACTTGGCTACCCAGAGCAGGACCAGTCTCATCTACTACAGACACCCACAGCTCCTCCTCAGGCACTCCTCTGGCGGCAAGGTCATGTGAGAGGAGAGAAATGTGCTCTTTTAGGGACTAATTGATCTGCTTCTTTGTAAACATCTATTTTCAGAAGGAATCAGGGAATTCTATGCTAGGGGAATGCACTGGGGTTTCTGAAGCCTTACGCTGAATACACTGCATGATGAGTCAGTGAACAGGGAATCCCTCTTCCTGCCTGTAGGCCATTCACACATCTAAGGAAAAGGCTGCTAATTACAGTGAGTCACTGTTACAATTAGTAGTTTCTTGAATTAAAATGATGGTCAAATTATTATATTTCTGCTTTCACAGTTTCTTCTTTTTTTTTTTTTTTTTCCAGACAGATCCACAAAATTTACCTCTATGCTGGATATTTCCCCAGCAATGTATGATGGCTGGCAAATTAGAGAAATAAGAGTCGCCAGAGACAAGACAGTAATTACAGACTTTGTGTGGTCTCCTCTGCTTGGCACATACTGAGACTCACTCCCTAAAGACATGAATCTGCTATTTGTAATAGTACAGACCTCTAGTACTCTACAATCTCTCCCATCTTCAGTGTAAGCATGAAATGTTCTTAGATTTTCAGCATTTAAAAATTTTTTTAGCAATAATACAAGTTCTACAGTCATTTTTCAAGGTATACATAAATGTGTTTCCTGATTTTTGAGTCTTTGATGTTTGTTTCTGATCAAGAAGGAGGGAAAATTATCTCTCCTTTTTCTCTGCTTCCCTCTCAGTGAAAAGTGAGTTAATTGCATACCTATGTTTTAGGAGCAGCCAAATTGACTGACCAACAATTATAATGAGAAATTAAGTAAAATCACAAGAACTGGACATACTGTATTCCAAAATACAACAAATTTGTAATAAGAAATAAAAAAATACTTTTGTTTTCTGAAATCTTTGCTTTGCTGTGAACAACCTAAGTATGCTAATGTAAATTATGTACAGAACTTCCTTGTGATCCATCTGTTAGAATACTTTCAGCACAGTCTTAATGTTCATTAGGAAGCCATAAATAGAAAGAATAGTGCAGAGCCAGCTATTCAGCTTAGAACATTTTCAGTAAAATATTTATTCTAATTGTCTCCCCTAGCTTGTTGAAATGAGATAGGTGTTTGAAGATACAGGTATAATGCATTGTGGAGCTTCTGCCAGTTAGACCATTAAGATCTTCAAAAGCATACTCCAGGATAATGCATGGCTCAAGGACAAGTCTAACTAAAATGGAGAAAATTTTTAAGCTGGCGTCTTGACTGCCCGTGATTTTACTTAGAAGTATTTCAAAGAGGAGGCAAGAGGCTTTCTTTATCCTCTCTGAGCTTCAGGGCATCACATCAGAGAAAATCACCCCATACCTATTTAATTTGCATTCTGAGATCATTGTATATGGACACCTTTTGATCCTATAAATAATGACTTCACTTTCAAATGTGCCATTTCCAAACATTGACACAACCATTATTTTTCATGATCTGCTATTGTGATGAAATATTGTCCAGTGTTGGCCTAAGTCCCATGGATAGGAAAATATTATAAATTTCTAGACTGGCTAAAAAAATAAATATAGGAAAAGAGAGAAATAGTTTGTGGAAATCTATGTGGAATGAGTCCAAGTTCTTATACCAGGCAATACTTAAACAGCTTAAAATATGGCAAGATATGCAATACAGAAGATTTTACTATAAAGTACCCATCAGGTACTTGCCTTATGTAGCAGGTTGTGTAACTCCATTGAAAGCATCTTGATTGTCCCATGGAGGGTATAGTTCAGAAATATTTATGGATTTGAAGGAAAAAATATATTTAGGTAGCAAACAGATGTATTGACTGAGATAAAATTCTTGACTCTGCCTCAAGCTTTAAAGGCAATGTAGGGAAAATTCAGAAAATAATGATACTGCTCTTGAGGATTTTTTTCTCTTGAGATCCTTGACTTGCTCATGGCTGTGGCTGCATGAGCACCTCAGTACTGCACTTAGCAACCAGGTGTGCGAGTGCTGGTGTCCATGAGATCTAGCCAAGCTCTCCTGTTCTCACAGGGTGGAAAATTAATACAGTGTCAGGGACATGCTTAATGGCTGCAGTGGTGCAGTCTCTAGATTTAATTTTTCAACATTTAAATAAAATGATTGATCGTTTTGTTTTCCTGTCTATATTTTGTTTTGGCTTTTCTAGTAAGACAGATTAGATGTTCTCATCGATTTGCAAAAGGCTTTTTGGTACTTTTCTTACTTAAATATTGCTGTTAAAATTCTACACATTACTAAAAAATAGGTGTAAAATCAGTTCTGGGACAAGCTAAATATAGTAGATTTTCTTCATATTATGACTATTGAAAAACAGTACAAAAGATGTCTGCTGAACTACTCAAAAACCCCTCTGCAAGCCATGGCTACATAGACAGCTATGTGCTAGTAAATTTTGAGCTGTGGATCCTTTTCTGTATTATTTTGTTATCAATGTCTAAAAATTTACTTTTGTTAGAACACAGCAAGATTCCAATGCATTGACATGGAGAAACATCATAATTTCTGTTTCCTTTTAGTATGCTACTGTTGTCTGCCTGACAATCAGACATGAGCAAAAATTGCAACAAACCTGATCTGGTTTGTTTTCTGTCATGTAGTATCTGAGGTGCTGCATTGTGAATCCCACACTGCATCACCACTGTTGGTCTCCCCTGAAAATTTTCTCTCTCCTGGAAATATCATTAACATTCTCTGTACTGTTCAGCATCTCTACAAACCTTGTGCAGGAATGGGGAATTGCCACGTACCCAGCAGTGTGCCATTAGCTCAGCTCTGCATCAGACTGAAACTGCATCTCCACCTTCCCCAGAGGCCGATAAAGTGATGTTTAAAAGGAAGGAAGTGGCGGAAGGAAGTGGCGGAAGGAAGTGGCGGAAGGAAGGAAGTGGCGGAAGGAAGTGGCGGAAGGAAGTGGCGGAAGGAAGGAAGTGGCGGAAGGAAGTGGCGGAAGGAAGGAAGTGGCGGAAGGAAGGAAGGAAGGAAGTGGCGGAAGGAAGGAAGGAAGTGGCGGAAGGAAGGAAGGAAGGAAGGAAGGAAGGAAGGAAGGAAGGAAGGAAGGAAGGAAGGAAGGAAGGAAGGAAGGAAGGAAGGAAGGAAGGAAGGAAGGAAGGAAGGAAGGAAGGAAGGAGCAGCACTTGGGAGAAATAGTATTCCATGATGTTCCCTGTCCTATCTGGAGAATTAAGTCATGATGAATTTGGCAGCAGAGTGTGAGTCCTTCCTGTCAGTGCTACTGAATGTCTGAAAAGGCAGTTTCCATCTGCCAGTACTCTGTCTCCTCTACCAGAGCACACACCTTCCACTTCTGGTGCAGAAATTATCCCCTCATAGACTTGACTAATGTGTTTCTCCATTTCCAGGAACGAAGTTTCATAAACCAAGAAAGCCACTATATTTGTTTGAAGCACAACAGCAGGCTCTGCTTAGCAACCTGCTACCCTGAACACACCACCAGGATTTTCTTCTCTGACCATGGTGATCACAGGAGCATATTTAGGACCTCTCTTGTGAGGTTTTCATGTATATATACAAACCAATTGTTGATTAGTTGATTTGGTTAATTATTATCATTTTCACAGAAAATTAATTGGATATAAGGTATCTGTGAATGTTAATACTGTTCCAAAGTAGAGACAATAATCTCTGGAGGAAAAAAAGGCAAGAAGAGACTGAGGAAGTGTCCAAAGGAACAAGGGAAAACTCCCTGATGATAGAAGAGACAGGTTGTAGCAAGAGATGATGCTTCACCTCAGAGCATTCTGCCTAGCTACAAGACACTCCTTTGGGGTTTATGTCCTTCAGATCTCTGGAATAATTCCTAATCCTTGTCTGCCTCCCAGGATGAGTGATATCACTGAAAATGATTAGCAAGGTGTAGAGTGGGCAGTGGAGCTGGCCAGCCAGGAGCCATGGATGTGACTCAGTGCTGAGTGGATCTGGTCCAGGCCCAAGCAGACTGGGAGAGAAGATGTGTGTGTGCAGCTCACCCCTGAGAGAGCACGGCTGCAGGCCTCACCACTTGTGGAAAAAAACAGTGAAATTCCCCTACTTAATTTATGGCTTGTCTATTCTACAGGCCACACTGGAGAGGAGGATTAGCCCAAGGTAGCTGTAAAGGAACCAATTCATGCTTGAGACGGCGTGGCCACAGCAGGATGCAACTCAGAGGTATGAGCTTTGCTCCTCAGGAGTGCATAACAGCCTCCAGCTTGTTTAAAAACTAGTTTGGGTTTCTCTAAATTATTCTTCAGAAAGAGCATATTTTCTTTTTTTTCCTTGAGTTTTTGTTCAAGTAGAATTAAAAAAAAAGAAAAGAAATAAAAAAGCCAAACAAATGAATCAAACCATGTTCTCTAGACTGGAAAGACAGGAAATAAGAAAGAGAGATTTATGGGTTTTAATTTTTAAATCTTGGGTGGTACTCAAAACCTGCACTGATGGGACCATACTAGTAGCTAGATAGAGACAGTAAATATCAGGAGAATCAATGATAAATCTCATTCATGTTTTTACTGGGTGAAATCCTGAGTTTATATAGCTGAATTACATGCCAAAAAAATTCAAAGTTGTGTGTCCAGAAATAAGTACCTATGTCCATGTGGGAATCAGTGAGAACTGTGAATTCTCAGTACCTCTGAAAATTGCTTTCACATAGATACAATTTATAGGGCTACCTTCAGACATCAAGCTTTGAAAAAACTGGCCAGGATTTCTACCTATTTATTGTTTCCTGGGCCAAAAAGAGTGATGAAAGTAGCTGGGTTTTTCTGTTATTATTTCCATATGCATTATATTTATAAGAATATTTATGCAAGGAATGTTACAGAAATTCCATGCTTTGTTTCCTTTGTGAAAGATACCTTCCTCATAAGAAACACATTATGCTTGGTCAAATATTTCTCTCTATGGGAGGATTAGATCCACAGTACTGCAGGGTTCTCATTTATCAGAAGCACTTACTTTATCACCTGGCTTTTATTAAAAAAAAAAAAAAAGAGAGAGAGAGATCTATTCTGTTTGGACAGCCACTGTACACTGGATTTAGGAGATTAAGGTTTACTCTAGAAAAGTGTTATTGTGAGATATGATATGAATAGCATGACATCATTTCTGGCAATACAGTATCAGTGAGTGAAAGGGAAAAAACCTAACATGCAGACAGCTTTCTGATAAGAGGCAAGAGTTCTATACTCTTTTCAAAATTTACTGTGTTTTAAGATCGTGTATGTTATATACCAGTCTAGAAATGAGAATAGACAAAACAGCAATAAATTCTTTTGGGGCCATTATATGGAAATATATTGAAGTTTCTAGCTGTGTGAGAAAGTGAAGTTTGGGGCAGATTAATGAGGAGACAGTGGGTTTGGTTATATTTTGTTACTTACCAGAAAGCTAAGGATTTCCAACTTTACTTTAAACCTTTGCATGGATATGGTAGTTTAGATTTTGAAGCAACATTATATGTCTTTTTTGATAAGCTGCATGACCTTTTAATAACTTGCATGATGTAATGGGAAGGCATATTTACTCAAAAATTAGTTCATTATAATTGAATTCTTCCCCAAAAGAGGACAAACTTTTTTGACATCATTTTGGTTATTGCACTCAATTGGTCAATTTGTATGGAATAACTAAACATGAATGACCTATAACAAAGTGTATTTAGTTGTACAAGATTTTACTCTAGGTAACAGAATTTCAGTTTACTTGCTTTTGTCTTTGCTATGCAATGTCTAGAACACATTTTCCCTACTTTTAAAACCATCTAGAATCACTTCAGAAACATGTGTCAGAATATTACCTGGTTTATCAATACTAAATTCCCTGCCAGAATAGATTTTATATTCACTGGATTCAAGGTGAATGGAAAAGTGTCATAAAAAGTAATGTTACTGCATGGTCTTAAAAACAGGAATAGTGAGTGCATATAAGGGAAAAATAGATATAATTTTTCCTGAGATTTTGGACTGGACATATACTAAAATTTAAACTTTATTTTATTGGTTCTGATGCTAGTGGCTCAGAGGTGTAGTGGGCACACAGAGATATTCTACCCTAGAAAGTCTTTAGCAGAAAGTTTCGATATGAGACTTAATGTCTCCAAATTCAAAGACAGACTGGTTTTGCCAATTCCATAATTTCAATATCTTAATTACTAGGTTACATTGCTGTGTAACAACAAGTTTTTGTTGAGTTTGTGTTATTTTCATAGATTTAGGTTCTAAATTAGCCTTATGTGTCTTCAGCATACCCTCTAAATAAACCTTCCTTAACAATAATGCATTCTTTGCCATCTTTGAGCTTAACAGCAGCCATGTAAATGCCTCTGAAGTGTAAGTATTCTTTACAAGAAAGAAGTTGTAGATAGAACTCAATCTTTGCAGTTTAATTGTAACTGATTAATTATATAATTTTTGTATCAAGTAATTTTCAAAATTCAATGTGGCCTATGGTTTATTTATCATTTTATTCACCCTGTATTTTAACAGTCTACAATCTTTGACAACTTCCTTACATTCCTAGGATTAGTTTATATATTGCTTTTTCTTATGTTAATATTTGTAATCCTTTCTGTTATGTCAATTAAATGCCAGGACATCCATCTAGACACAGTGCACTAAAGTATAATAAAGAAAAGAAAAATACTTCAAGATGCTAACAAATTATAACCATGCCCAGATATAAACCAGATGTATAAGTGATAAACACAGAGATACAAAATTGTCACCACCCTTCAAAACCACAATTTTAAATGTCTCCACCTTTGACCTGTGGCAATAAGCTTCACTAGGGCGTGAGACAGAAATTTATCCTTGCATTTTCTTGTATTGAATTTTTGAAAACTTTTTGTTGTTTTCTTTCTTTTCCCTTTGTTGTTTCTTTAGTAGGTTACATCTCTCAGACATCCCTAAAAAAACCTAACAAGGAAGGGAAAATAGAAGTGGCTGATGGAGCTGTGGTTGCCTGTTAGCAGTGCTCAATGCAAACATGTGCTTTGGGTTAGGAAATGGAGAAGTGCCCTCACTACCACACAGCCTTCTTCCTTCACTCACTGCTTCACAGCTGTGTTTAGTGCTGGAGAATATATGTGCTGATATAAACCAAGAGCACACGTAGGCCAAATGCATTTTATCCATGCCATGCAGTAACAGCACAGTGCCTGAACAGATCCTCCAACTGACTAATTTCTAAAGAAAATTTTGTCACCTTTGATTTGGAAATCATGGAAGCACGTTGAATTTTCTTTACAAATCTGAAGAAATTACATATAATTTTAGAAGATTTTTTTTTCTTTTTAGACTCTCTGAAGCAGCTTTTGTGAAAAGTGAACTCAGGCAGCATTCTCTGTATTTCAGGGATTTTTTAGTGAGTGAAAAATGAAAGCAGATTCTTTAAATCAAGACTGATTCATGTTTTGATTTGCTTTCACCTCGAAGATTCATTTTAGTATAATGTCATTCGACCTGTACCTCATGTGCCCCTGGTGTTCCAAGGAGAACTCATAAGGGTTTAGAAAAGGTGACTCAGGAGAGCAAAACCAGTTCTCAAAGGGCTTCACTTCATACTTCAACTGCTGTTACTGGGGGTTGAGTCAGAAGAGATGTCAAAGTTTTAGTTAAATGATAGCCAGGAGTCTTCAGGTTTCTGCCGAGCAGCATGGAGACTCAGACTGACCTTCTGACCCTTTAGGCTGTGAGACTTGGCTGTGCCTCACATCACCTTGGACCAAATTTCAAGCATCACAGTTCATACATCTATAAGGAAATAAAGAAATTGACTCATCCAATATAAGTTTTCTCAAAAGTGAGAAAACAATAAAAGCTTTTATTTTCCTATCAGAGTTTAGCAATGGGATAGTCTGGTTTTACTTTTGAATGCATCTGTGAAGGATCAGCATCAATATAAAAGCTGGGAAGAAAAAAAACCAACAAAGAATGCAATTGAAACAAAAAACCCTACTGTGAACTGAAGACAATATAATTAAAGATGTGTCATTCATCCAGTCAGTGCTCTAAATAAATAGAGTGCAATATAATTCTATGAAGATAAAAAAGCAGAGCATAAATTTTCATTGAAAAAATTAGTCTTTGTTCAACTCTTTGTTGCACGAAGAAGTCAAACTAAATCCCAAATTGTGCTTTGAACTTTGGAGAAAATAAGTAAATTTAAATCTCAGTCTAACGATGAGTATGTTTTTTATGCAATGCAAAGAAAGAACCAAACCATTGATAATATCCAGGGAAAATTGCTAAGTACTAGCCAAATATGTTATTAGCCAGTCACATTTAAAGGAAGTAACTAATTTTGGACAGGAGGTACCAAAAGCCAGGAGGGAATCCCCTTTCTTATTTCTGGTATTATATGGGAGCATTTATATTTAGAATTGAAATCCATGAGAGACAAAGGGAGCATTTCAGATGCATGACTCACCTTAGCATTTCTAATTTAAATACCCACTGCTCTGCAGGCATTGTACCCTGTTTTATTTACCAGCAGAGACATCACCATAGTGCCTGGTGCCTCTAAGTCTGGATGGAGCATCAAATTTAAGCTGGAGTTCCTGAACTGAGTCTAGATGCTGTCAGCATCAAGAGGCTGCCAACACAGGCGTTGCATATCAAAGACAGAATTAGTTGCCATTTAAAAAATCAACAAAAATGCTACAATTTTTAATCCTTTAAAGGATGGCTGTATCATTTCACCCAGTGCAAGCTGCACATATCTATTGTTCCAAGGATATTATGTAAACTGCCAAAGTCCCCATAACACCAGGGATAGCTAAACGTGCAAACAGAAATAATTCTATATTTAAACATTATAGTTCTTCTGGTTGTTAAACTATCATTAGAACAGGATGGAAGCTGGTTTACAAGCTTCACTGTTGTATTTCTACACTGTGGGTGGTAGAAGCCAAGTCATGTTAAGACAATAAAATTTCTTTGTCAAATATACTGTAGATGACTGTTTATACATAGCAAGATTTGCCTCTCACCTCCTGAACCTTCAGGATAGAGCATGGGTGAAATGGATATGTTGTTTTTAGTTGCTGCAGCAGCCTGGAAAGTTAGGGCTTGAATCTGCTGACATGGCTGTGGTTATTTGCCAGTTCTTTCCCTCTGTTGGAGAATTAGCCCTACTTTCTGCCTGACTCCAGAAGACATGCTGGAAGATGTGCCCTTTAATGAAAACATAAAAAGTTTGAGCCTACATAGACATACAGGTGTTCTAATCTCTAAAAGTAGTACCAGTTATTGAGGAAATAATCTCTTGCTTTGTAAAAGAAGTTAGAAACTTACTGAAAACACCTGAGTGGGGTGACAGCATTTAGCACATTTCTTTGGTTCACAAATAGAAGTGATATTTGTCACATAATTTATGCTTCAATGGAAAGCAGTATGGATTAATATCTATTGACAAAATTAAATCCTATTAGCAGGGTATTAGGTCTTAAATCCAAAAAAATTTCAGCTGCCATAAATCAATGCTTAGTAGGCTGAAACCCTTAGAAGTGGGGTCCCAAATCTGCAGAAGGATTCCATCATTTTATCATCATTTAAAACGGTTGTTTTTTTAATGGCAATCAAACCAATAGCATTGCAGATTTGGGCCAAACAACCTTCACAGTGAGTTGCAGCAGCAGAATCTCAAATTCCCAGAGGTGTTCCTTCCACTTTGCTGTGTCATCCTTGCAGAGTTGCCTTTTAAGATCGTTCATGAAAAGAGAAACATCAAAAATGGCCACAGCATCTAAGTTATGTGCCTTGATTCTTGATTCCTTCTCCCTTGGTCGTGCAGCCAAAGAGGATATGGGAAACAGGAGCAGGGAAATGTCTCCCGAGGAAAGAGAATTGCAATTAAGTTTTGAAAGTGCAGGCCAGGATGTTTATTTTAAAACATGTTATCAACCCACCACTTTACTCCATAATAGCTTGGTGTTTGGTGTCCTTATCCAACACTGGGACAAGGGACTGATGCCCTCCTGACCAAATCCACATCAAATGTGCTTACTTTAAGGGTTATTCTGAATAGGGACATTTTGCAGGGTCCCATTCTGGGTGGAGCGCTCTCCAGTAAGGACTATGGGATTTGTGATGTCAGAAGAAGAGCTAAGAGGTCACTGACATAGGAAAAAGCAGTCTTGGACACTTGCTTCTACTCAAACATTTATCTCTGCTCTTTTTCTCCTCTCAACTCCCCTCAATCCGTGATAACTGAAATGTAAAATTACAACAAGTATTAGTTACAAAGCATTTGGGGAGATTACAATGTTTCTGGGTCTAGTTGCTGAATTCAATGGACAAACGTGGAAGTTCCCTTTTTTGCGTTTTTTAAAATGAAAAACAAGAAATAGAGTTGTATTTTAATTAATGTTTTGGGAAAATGCATAATAAATCATGTATTTGTCTTATAGGCATAATTCTGCTTGCCTGAGATGGACAGTATTATTCAGACAGGCTGCTGTTTAAAATAGCATTTACAATACAGTTAATTTCATTCCAGTGCTTCTTTATTTTTGATAGATTTAAATATAAAACTGATATAATTCTAATTTAGACCTTATCCTATCAAATTCAATCCTTGGAAGGCTTTTGTGATCTATTCAAGCCTACTTATAAAAGCCAAATATCTATTCCACTGCTTTATCTGAGATAATGTAAATACCACCATTAAATGAAATTTAAAAGAAACAGCTGGATTTGTGTTAGAAGAAAGCACATCACATCACAACTTTCCTAATACCTGTATTGGAAGACATACATAGTCACTGAATACAGACACAGGGTCCTTCAAACAAATATTTTTATATCTGCTTTTGGTGAAGTCCTTTGAAAATGTTGGAAGTTTTCTGAAAAATCAACTTATTTCTCACATGAAGTACAAAATCAGGTCAGGGCTTACTGGAGTGAAACATGAATTAGAGTATTTCTGAGCTGATGTATGTAATTAAATGAAGCTTTTTATCTGTTTTAAGCTCTGTCATGATGTATTCTCATTTGCATCAAATTTATGACCTGATCATATGTCAACAGTTCAGTATTGAGATTTCTATTTATTGAATTCATTATCTCAAAAAGTTCAACACATGTACAATCAGATTGCTCTCATTTTAATACTGCATTGTTAAAACTTTTAAACAGAGTTGAAAGAAAATTACATCATATTCAGTCTTTGAATGATCTTCTTTGTCATTTCCATCTTAGCTTTCTGAATAATATATTCATTACATCTAGTCATTTATCCGATGTACAATAGCAAGTTTTAGTTGTTGAAAACATTACCAGGTTTTCAACTATTGGTATGTAGATGTCTGTTTAGACAGGTGAACATCCTCCGCATTTGCACTAATTTGAAACTGATTTTTCTGTCATGAATTTTTTATTTGCTTGGTTGAGGTAATTTTTTTCCAGTTTGGTTTTTGGCTTTTTTATTTTATTTTATTTTATTTGAGGGGGGGTGTCAGAAGGGTTCTTCTGAATGCCTTTATGAAAGAAAAGTAGAATGAAAAGGTGGTTATCAAATGACCTACCAACCTATCTGATCAATCTCAGCATAGCTTGTTGGGTTAAACTAGCTGGATTAACATATTCATTTGTAGTGTTCCATTATTTTGTAGTAAATCTAACACCTCCCAAAGTTAATATCAACAGGCTTTCAGGTCTGCAGTCTTTGAGGAGAAGATGGACTTGCCCTGGACCATAGTCAGCTGATCCCAGTCAGCTCCAATGGACCCAGCAGAGCCCAGCTGAGCCCCTTGGCCAAACAGGGAAAACATTGTTAAGAAAAATTTTAAAAAAACAAAAGAAAAAGAAAGTAAAGAAAAAAAATTTCACACAGGCAGGAGAAGCAGAAAGAGCAAGAAATAGCTGAGGGAACACCATGGTCAGATCAGAGGAGGTGGTGATCCATGGCATCAGAGGAGGTGTCCATCATGGTCCACAAGGACCCACAGAAGCAGCTGATGTTTCTTTAAGCACTGGGACCCATGGGTAAGCAGAGAATGGGAGAGAAAAAGCTTTATGTACAGACCATAACCCCTGTTTCTTTTTACCCTGTGCTGTTCAGAGAGGCTGAGAGAAGACAAGAATGGAATGAAATTGAGACTGGGAAAAGGGGAAGGAAAGATCAGTACCAAGTTAAATGCTTGTCTTTTTATTACCTATTTTTTCAATGAAGTTAATTTTCCCCAAATTGATCTCTTTTGCCTTGATAGTAACTCTTAAGTGACCTCCCTATCTCTATCTCAATTCATGGATTTGCTCTTCCATGTTCTTCTCATTTTCTCCCTGCTCCTGCTAAGGGAGAAAATGAGTAAGCAACTGCTTGGGAGTGTGTTAGCCAGAGTCAACCCAGCACATGCAGGAAAAGATGACTCACTTTTATGCATAGTCAGCATCTGGGAGATGAAAATGTAAGTCTGATGTAACTGAAAGATGCTGTGGACTTGGAGACATTGTGGAAAGATTAATATCAATAACAGTGGAAGGTCTCAGATTAATAAAAGGCTTTGCTCTTACAAGAACACATTTGCTTAATATTTCAGTGCTTATCACCAGAACAGTAATTTGTCAAAGCTGGGAGCACACTAATAAAATAGAGCTCCAGAAAATTTAGCCTTATTCCCAGTTGTGCCAGGGAGCTGCTTTAGCATCTTGGAAAAATCTCTTGATTCTACTTTCAAACAGTTTTCTGACAGTAGTCAGACTGCTTTAGACCAATACTTAAAAATTCTTAAGAAAAACAAGTCAAGCTTTCATACATGGAAGTGTAGCAATGTTAAAGGCTAAATACAAGTTGTTATGCCTCTGATTCCCCTCCAAGACTGTCTGTTTAGTCTGTTTGGCTTATATACCCTTGAGGAGAATTTGCCTGTATAGTGTTTGGAGCAATGATATTTAATCCAACTGCATTACCATGCGCAGATTCAAAAATAGGAATGGTTTCAGAGAGGCCATTTACACACACATTTGCAGAATGCTTCGCATGAGCATAGATGTTTATGGGACTTGAGCCTCCCAATGCCTGAAAAGGCAACAGAAAATGAGCAAAATGTGGAATGGCTAGACTGAGTTATCTGGAAGCTGGTTCTGTGCTAAAGCAAGGATAAACATGATTTTATAATGAGCCAGAAATAAGGTCTATCCTGGATTCTTAGTGACGTGATTTTTTTTAACTCACAGGTTTGTGATTCTGCAGAATCACATGAAGGTTTATGAATGTTTGCTTTTCAAACACATAACAAAAGTCTGTGGAGCACTATTTTTTATGATGGAGTTTAAGGTAAATTCCATTAGGATCCAACATGGATCAGTTCATCCTCATGAATTTTCAATTAACACACCTCTACAGGCTCAGACACCTTTGAAAATGAAGTTTGCATAGGGTTTATCACCGCTTTTTAGTTTCCTTTAACATACTGTCACTGATTAATCCTAGAACCTTAATTCACTGGCAATTTACATTTGCTTATATTTAACTCAGCTGTTACATTTTAAAAGTTTTACTGCTGAAGCAAAGTTGATTTTGAACCATAGCATCTACAGAAAGTTATTCTATCTTTGATTTCTGACACTTGGTTACACAGAGACATGTAACAGAAACCATCCACTTTAGGAAAGCGTGCCTTATAATTTTGGGGAGATAAGATTCCATTTAAGTCAAGAATGATGATCCTGTGCATTTTTTCATTTGCCTGAATAAAACTGCTGATAAGCCTTTATCAGGAGAGGTGTGGCTGATTAGGTTGGAGCTGCAGAAGGATCTGCAGATGATGAGGGATCAGCCCGTGAGGCGAGAAGTGTGGCACTGCTGGTAACAGGCCCTTGCATGCAGGGATTGTTCCCCGTGTGTCAGAGGTGAAAACAAATCTTGTGCTGAGAAATAGAAACCAGATTTCCTTTTGTTGGCCTGAGGATAGGAAGGGGAGACAAGAAGAGAGAAGTGGAATACTGTAAATTGAGTCTGAAGTGAACTTTCCACAATAAGACTACTATATGGGCTAGTATACACTCCCTGAGGGTGAAATTCACTCTTCTGTATTGGGATAACACATATCTGGGGTTGAATTTAAGATTTCTTTTGAAGAGTTTAGGGCAGCTAAATAGTTCTGTTCATGCAATCCACCAGCTAGTAGCCCTTGCTTTTCTCTCTGGGCCTGATTTACAATGTTGAATCCTCATGTGCTTGACAGGCACCACTCAAGGCAGCAAACTCAGCACATTATGAACTAGAAAAAAAAACAAAAGCTCTGTAGCTTGAGCCAAATACTGAATCTTTATTTGTTGAGAAGTTACAAATCCATGTTCTTTGTGAACAGTGAAGAGGGGTTGCAGAGTTTGCTTTCTCAGCAAACTCTATCAGTGTTTTCAAAGACCAAAAATAATGGAAAAGGCACAACTAAAACCAAGTAATACAAAAGCAGAACAAGAGGGTGAAGGGAAGGAAATTGCTATCATTCATTAATGTAATGCATTAAATTCTGTCTCTTGCAGCAGAACCCCCACTAGAATCAGTTGTGTGGAGTGCGACAGACAGAAGAATTTGGTAAAATATTTATTTTTGTGCCTATTTTTCATTAATGTGAACCATTAGAGACAATTTTTTTCTTTTAAAGAAAAATATAAATTAAAAATTGCTTTAACAGTGAAATTTATGTATGGTTTTCCAGCACTGTTATGTTAAAATAAGAAGGTTTCTGTGCCACTCCTTGAGTAAAAATAGCAGTTTTATTTAGTTTTTATTGGGTCTGATTCTAAAAGCATAAATGACAATTCCAAATAGCTCTACAGATTTCAATGAGGCAAAATTAATCAGCCTGAATAAGGAGATCCAAAATCTACATCTTTAACTCATCCAATGCTCTATAATCTGATCTGTGGCATAAATCCTTAAATTAGGTCTAAAAATATTGGTTTCCTTTCACTGCTTTCCTGGCAGTTGTAATTCATTATCTATTCTTTCTGTGAAAGGCTAATGGATGTTTCAAATTCCTTAAACACCAAACCTGCAATTTGAGAGATAAATGCTAGTGGGTGGAATGATTCTTAATGCTTCCTTCCTCCTCCCAAGGTGTTAGCATACCTCTACCTACATGGTCACATAATGTCTTTATTTCTTTCTTTTCTTGTTTTATCTCTTCCTCCTGACTTGTGCAGCCTCTCATCCTCTTGTCATTTTCTTTGAATTTATTACATAATTGAAGAGAAGTTCTCCTGCTTTGTAACTGCTGTTTGCTCTTCCCTTCATTTTTTCAGACAGCTCAATTCCAGAATGCAGGTGTGTGGGTTTTATATTTTCCTTATCTCCCTTTTCCACCATAAGATTAATGAGAGAATCACTTGGAGAGGTAGCAAAGTAGTTGCTAAAAGGGAATAACAAATATTTTAATTCAGTTGTCTATTATTTAATGTCACAATACCATTCAACTGCAACAACTGCCATCAAGACATTATTTTTCTAGAAGATGTATGTGTGTTTGAGTGATGTGAAACTACCTTTCATCATAGTGAATAACCTCTGTTTTAAACTAAGCTGTTTTAGACCTTCCTAACCTCAAACAAACTAAGGTCTTGCTAAAAAAAAATGTCAAGTGATTTGTACTACTGCTTTATTTCTCATCCCACTGAAACCTTTATTTTCTATATATATACACACTATATTGTTCTGGCCTATGTTTTAGTAATTTCTTATCTATGCTGGATTTAAAAGATACAAACAAGAAAATAGTTGCATAAACAACACCAAATTAAAGTGGTTCTCTCCCAAAGAAGCTAAAGATGATACAAGAGCATGTTCTCTTTGTTTTCTTCCAGGTCCTGTTTTAAGCTCATCTCGCTGCCTTCTCTGGCCTTTTCTTTTTTTTTTTTTCTTTCTTTTTCTTAATACAGTGATTAATCACCAACTGGAGGTATCCAGCTAGCACATTCAGAAAACTAAACCCATAAACCTGCAGAACACCCTCATTGTAAAAGAAATGTAATTCATTTTTGGAGGTCAATAAAGCCCAAAGCAAGCTGAGTACCCATTTCCCACAGCACTGATAAAACCTCACCTTGCTAAAGAGGAGCAAAACTCTCATTGCCATTTTGTCTGAATGTGAGAGAAATGATGCTGCTATTGTCCTGTGCTTGCTGCTGTTGATGCAGAATGGGTTTACTTTTAAGAAGTTTAGGAAATAGGTCTGTAAGGTCAAATATCTGAGCAGTTAAAAAATCTTTCAGTTCTACTGTAGTGCTTTTTAGTAATTTAGGTTGTTTTGGGGAAGAAAGAGGGTTTCTTTTTCCTTAAATGGTTTAAACATAATATTTCCTCAAGGCATTCTATATATTTGAAGGCATAAGTTATGTTCATTCTTTTTAGTAATCTGGTGAACACTTAAATGACAACATTAAACCTTTTTCTGTTACTGACATTCAGTAAACGATTCTGAGTGTCCCCAAATTAATGCCCAAAAGTTCTACAGCACCACTGGGTGTTCTCTATGAGAAAATTTGAAAATCTTTTTGCATGTGTGGCAGTGTTTCAGATGCTTAATTTAATATCACTACCACAATCAACTTAGTTCTAGAATATGTTTATTTCTTAAAATTTTAATTTAAAAGTCACAAGAGGGCTGCACAATTTCTAGTAAATTTGGGTCTGCTTAGATGAATTGAAACTTCCTGTTTAACAGTTTGCTCATAGATGCCCACTCATTTGTATAATTTTTTTTAATTTATTCATAATTCATCCAGAACTTTTTAAACACTAATCCCATCTACTTAGAGGTGGTTCTGAATGATTTTGTGTAGCAGATGGCTTAGGACTACTAAAGAAATCTAACTTACCATGTATTAATTTCATATTTTCTAAAAATAGGTTGGATATCAAAGTTACTGGAGTATTCTAAGGAAATTTTCAAATTCATTGTGATTCCATTTTGTATTAAAAATGTCTAAGTTATTCACTTGCAATAATTGGAACTTTTTTTCTGTTTCTTTAACTATGTCCTTTTATAGAGTAATTGGAAGTTTTGAAAGGTTAAAAATAGTAGACACTAAAAAAGTGTTTTAGAGATTAAAATATCAATTAGAGATGTATGTGTAATAGCTGGAAACAACTTCTCAGGTGCTGTATGAATCCTGTTTTTGCTTTTCATTCCTTAAGGGTTTGCTGGCAAGCTTATCTCTGGATATGCAGCCTTTGTCTAATGGCCATTTTATGGCCTAGGCAAGTCATAATTATAATTAGCTTAAAATTCAAGGCTGAAAGAAGTGTGTTGTTTTGGTGAGGGGCCCAAGAATCAAGGGAACTGATTTTAAAATACAATGGTTTCTCAAACACCGAGTTATGCTAAATACTCTGCTGTGAGAATGATACAGGACTCATTCTGACTGCCCAGAGAGAATTAAGGCTGAGAACCTGACCCTCTGTGATGTTGATTATTTGGAGCTGGGGAATCCAGTTGAAAGGATATAGCTGCAATTTAATGCGATTAGCCTGCCATACCAAGTCATTGGATAATTGTAGCCCTTGCAAGACACTGCTCTTGTGGTGTTGATGTGCTCTGGCCTTTGGGAGCACTGATTGAAGACGGATGATGAGAGTGAAATAGATTCAGATAAAATTAGAGACAACCGGAGCAAATAGATGTGGATTTTCTCATTTTAGCACAAAGGAAACCTGGCTTAGGTGAAATGGAATCTGGCTGTAATATGCAAAAGCTACTTATCTCAACTCCCTCTGGAATATGCAACAAACATATGGAATAAGCTTGAGACTTAACCTCTCTACTCAAGTTCATATGACAGATTCATTATTTTCTGCATTAGAGAGAGAATATCAAGGTCAAAATCTCCATTCTGATTAGCTGGCAAATGTGCACTCTTCTAGCACACAGCATGCATTCATGTACACCCACTTTGCTGTATTTGAACATCAATTAGTTTCATTCCTGTTGAGGAAGTACCATATAACATTTCACAAGAATTAAAAGCCTCTGTTGAATTTCTGCTAATAAAATTCTGAGCTCTTGTTCATCACCCAAACCTCCCACAAAGTGAATGTTGATTTGACTGCTGTAATTCTGGTTTTAGTCAGAGATTAGGCCAGCGTTGATTCACACATTCTATCTCCGTGTATCCATTTATCTGAGGATGGACTAATGCAAAGTCCATCACAGTATATACTTAATTTGATAGTGTAGATGTAAACCACTGGTGTGGTTACATATGCACAGCCCTAGTTGAGTTAATGGAGGGTGTGGTTTGGAAGTAAAAGTGAATGAAATTTGGGTAGGAATTCAAAGTTTACAGTTATTTATGCAGCACTGTAAAAAGGAATAGCAATTCCCCCTACAATCCAGAAGATTTAACTTGCCTAAGTGCTTTCAAGAATCTGTGTCCAAGTCATTAATGGATTTTATTCTTATAACACATTATGAATTGCCTAGAGTCAATTAATGATGATGAGTTGAGATTATAGCAGCATACAAACTGCTCAGTATTAAAGAACAAAATCACTTTATAATGATAATCAGAAATTATACCTTGCTACTTTTTCCTTTTCTAGATCATTACATCTGAGAGAATAGATTTCACAAAGAACCGGCATCAGAGTTTGTCCTGATTTTGTAATGAGGTGTCATAGCATTATTGCATTCAATGTGCAGATCATTTGAATTCAGAATCAAAGGGTCAGGTATAGAATCATTGGTTCACTTGGGTTGGAAAGGATCTTTCAGGTCATTGAGTCCAATTACATTGCAAACAGAGTAAACTCTCGTGGTAAATTTTAAAATATAGATAGATTCAAGGAAGACACCTTTGCTTACACTTGCTTTATTAAAATTAATAGTATTTAAAAGTTTCATTTTCTTATTTCAATTCAGAATAAAAGTCTAGATTTCATTCTCATTTATATTAGGCATTGTGCCTTCAGCAACAAATGTTGTAGATCATTAGTTGGTAATGTCATATATTATATTAAGTCTTCTAATATGAAAATATTCCTTGTAAAGTGGAATTTTGTACAGAAGGATTGTAGGAAGCTCCTTCTTCAACCTGGTGTTGATAGTTGATAGTTGATGCAGAAAGAAAACATGGAAAATTCAGCCCAATTTCTTACAACTAGAAATTGCAGATGACTTTCCAGCGAGATGGTTTTTCAAATATATATATATTTTTTACAGGCAGGCACATATAAACATACTCATTCACCCAGACAATTTTAAAATACCTCACCTTAAAAATAATAAAAATTAATAAAAATATAGGTAATGTCTGGAACCATCTACAAGTTTCTAAAAGCTGTGAACTCTAGCTGGTGGTCATGGGTTTCTGTCATGGATTTCTGTCATCAACAGCCTGTACAAAAGCAGGAGATGCTACATCTGGCAGTTGACTGCAGTTCACTGTCCTGTCAGAAGCACTCTCAGCTAACATAGCTATAACCAAACTTCAGCCCTGTGAAAAATACTCTAAACTGATGATGGCCACAAGCTGGGAGACTACAAAGGGAAAGGTCACTTAATAGTTTACATATTTTCCATGATATTTCTTTGTTTCTTTGATGGACATACAATGACCCTTTAGACACTGATTGGAAGCCTTAAATGATTTTAACATTTTCAAGGCTTTTAACTGACAGTCATCTTTTTGGGGTGGATTTTCTCTCTGTGCAGCATATTTTTCAGTTTCTGTTGGATCCTAAATGCCAGTTTTGAGTTCTTTGCTTTTTAAAAACCTACACATGGAATTTCTGTCAGTTCAAAAATTCTTATTCCACACAAGCCCCTGAAAACTACCCAGATCCATTCAAACTCTTGAGAGTGACTGTAAAAACAAGGTTTATGAATAGATTCATAGTAAAATTTGGAGCACAGGAAAAATATTTTGTTCCATATGAGCCTGCTCACAATTTATTTAATGTAGAGTCTGTTTCTCCAAAAGATATTCCTGATTATTTATTTGGAATTAGAAAAAACAACATTGGTACATTGTGATTCCATTTGGTATGTAATTTTATTATCTCACTCTGTACCATCCCATGTGGTTTTTTTGTTAAATTTTTTGGACATTTTTCCATCAATGTAGAATAGACTGCTAGTTTTACTTTTGCATCAGTTGTTTTTTACTATATTCTTTTTGCAGTTGAAAATATTGATGCTAAGACTCTGAAGTTCTCTCTGTATCAGCATAAATATGGAGAGATGATTCTCTAGTCCTGAGTCCAGGCTGCATCAAAATACTTCCATCAATACTAAGAAAAAAAATCTCATTGTCTTAAGATACTTGACTGTAAAATACCAACCAGAAACTCTGCATTATCTTGATGTCTTCTGAGCTATGCTCAGGAGATATTTGGGACAGTTCTAATTTTTCTATATCAAGTTTTGAAAATTTAATAGTATGAATGATGGAGCTTCCCAGTGCTTGGAAATGTTTCTTGGTACCATTTATTTTATCAGTCTAGTTTTAGCTTTGGATAGATTAAGTGTGCATTTCAGGGGTCTACAATAAGTAAGTGGGAAAAACAGTGCTGTGCAGTATTCAGTGTGTGTGAAACTCCTAAGAGAAAAGAGCTTACATTTGCCTTCAAAAAACCTTATGGGTCCATATATAATAAAAGTGTGCAAACTTGAATAGTTTAAATTATCTGGAGGTTTTCCTAACCTCGAATTCTTTTTTTCTTTTTGATACACTATATCTTAACCACGTCATAGTTTTGAACATTAAAAATCAATTGCTTTTCTATAGATATGTAGAAAATCTAAAGATTTTTACACTATTTTAAAACTTTGTCTTGTTTCTCCTTTAAAGTCTTGGACTACTACCTTAATTTTTTAATTTTCATATTTGAATGTAAAACCTCAAATTTAAGCTTGGTTAAATCAGAAGGGTTTCTTCTGGTGTTGACTCAGATCTGTGACTGTCTAATTATTTTCTTGTGGTTTAGAAACCAAAAACTATATCCCATTGCAAAACAAGAGGGCATTTAGATTTTACACCTTTTGACAAATTTTGTGCTTTTTGAAAAAAAAAGCAACAAAAAAACAGGGACATGAATTTTGCATAAACATTTGAAGATCAAAAGCTTATTGTTGCAGACACTTCTCCAAAGCCCAGATATGAATGCTTAAAGGGAATTTAACAAATAAACTTTTGCATTTCCTTCACAGAACACGATTTTTTAATTAAAGGGTTATGCTGTTTTTATTCTCTCTCCTCTTTATTTGTGACACACATAGACATTTGTAAAAGGTTTGGTATTAAATTCTTTCCTTCTGAAGCCAAATACAAAAGTCCTCAGCAAGACTGGGCTTTACTCTATATCTTACCAGACTTCAAAATGTTAACTTATGACTTTAAAATGAGTTCCTATAATTGTTTGTGATATTCTGCTTCTCTTCACTCTTATTGCAAGGAAAGATATAAGGAGAACTTTGCTTAGATGTGACTGTAAAAAGAATATCAGCAGTGAAGGTTATGGAGGTTACATATAAAACCACTGTACATTTTGCTATACTAGTGTTTATCTACAATAGTTATAATCTTAATAAATTAATTCAGATAAAACTAGAATGTGAAATACTTTTTTTTAAAAGAGTTTATTTTATATAACCAATAAGGTTCACAAATTTTCATCTTCAGTTTTGCATTTCCTCCAGATGACAGTGCTAAATTAATATAGAAAAAGGTTTGTAGATCTAGATGGAAGCATATTTTTCTCTGGAAAGGAAAAGAATAGTAAACCTGGTGTTTCTTAGGAGCTATTCTAAAACAATAAAAAATTTATTTTTAATTCCAAAGTCATATTTCTTAAGTCTAACTTTACAAAACTGAATTATTGTTCATCCTTTTATTGTTACTGCTTTTATGTGTTTCAGCAAACTGCCATTGCCAATTATGTAAATTCAGAACAGACACAAATAAAGCCTCTCACATCACCATATATTAAATCTAAATGTACAGTAAATATAAATAGTACTTAATAAGACAGTAAATTTGGGTTCACACTATATTCATGGCTGAAAGACATCTTGGTAATGATTGAAGAGGTGCAGCACATATTCCCCTTTGCCCACTTCAGCTCAAAGACTTTTTCTGTCCTTGGAGGGTACTCTGAGGAGCCAAGATTCTCATGAACTCTGAGAAGCCTCTCCAAATACAGGAGAGAATGGCATAAAGTCTCATAGGGTCAGCAAACAGAACATGGACACGTCCAAAATTATTACTACTTTTCTAACACATTTTTAGAACATCTAGTAAAAATAAGGACATTTCAGGGTAAAATGAAAAGATTGGTGTATGTACTGAGTCCTTCATGCCAAGGCTCATAGTGAAATAGGTAGAGATGTCGAAGACCTTCACATTGTCCCTGGGCTTTAGTGGGTTTTCTCTATAAAGATCTGTTCTTCCAATAGATCTCTGATGAGGTGGTAGCACAATCAGATGCACAGAGTAATTATTTCTCTCTCTGGAATCCAGAATGCAGGGTGAATATGGTGATTACTATTTTTAACTTTCATATTCTGTTGCTATTTTAACACCTGTGTTACCCTTCATTGTCCTAAAATTGCACATTTTTGCTGTTGAAGTTTATTTTTTTTCCTGAGTCAGGGCACTGAACCTGATCTTATTCAAAAGCTTGATGAAGAGCAGTATCACTCACCCCATGATATTTCCTTTTGTCTCATTACTTTGTCCTGCTTAAATGCTGAATACACTAGGTCTGGAAGTAATGCATTAAATTTGGCCTCTCAGGCTTGATGGATTTGGAAGTATACTAATCCAAAGGGAGTTATAGCACACTGTAGATCATAAATATCTTGAGAAAGAGGAGAAATGTGTAAAATTTGTAGAAGACATGAGTTACAGCACAGTTATCTTCCTAGAGTCAAGTCCTCTTGAGTATATTTTTTGCATTATTTCAGTGTGAAAGCAACACTACCCACATCTAATCTGAAATGCATGTAGTTATGTTTCAGTTTTATTTCTATTTCCCCCACAAAAAGAGGAAAAAAAATAATTTTTGATAGGGTCAAGAAATGAGAACTATATTCTGAAAGCAATAGCCCATGTCCATAGTGAATTTAGATGCACAATTGAAGTATATATATGTAGTTATTTTTCAGTATAACTATTATCTATTATCTATATCTATATTTCATTAACTGCTGTAGTGTGAATGTGTATGTATATATATATATATATATATATGTGAACATGTACATATAAAAATGCCCTGAACTAAATCATAAATCTACTGCATTAATTTACCTGCACTGAACCTATATTATTGAATGAGATTTTTTGTTTTACCTTGCTTTGCTAGATTAAAATTGTCTAAAATGCTAGATGCACTGGTTTCATTCTTCCTCAACTGGATTATGAGCAGGTGAGAAAATGTAGAAGAAAAATAATCAGATTCTGTCTCAATCTGTTTCACAAGAAAAAAGTCACACCTATTGATGCTTGTGTGATTTTATCTCACTATTTAGGATCAGTAAAGCTGTTTTAACTAAAATTTACTTCACTGTATGTAGCATGTCATGTGGAAATAATATGGGGGCATTCCTGTCTGGGTAAGGCTTCATTGTATAGGTGGGAAAATATTACAAGGTAGAGTTAAAAACAATTTGTCTCAAAATTTGCTATAAATTCCACAAGAAAAGCATGCAGTGGTCACCAGAAGATGTTGAATTCTCAGCATTCACATAATTTTAGAAAAGTATTACTCCCTTAAGCTGTTAGGGAAGGTTATTAACTCAGATCTTATGAATTTCAGTCTCTTCTCTGCGTTTTTAGGCAGTGATTCTTTCATTCATAACCCCAGAAGAGTAAATAAAAGCCAGAAAAAATGTGATCAAGTGTACAAAAAGAATTTAATTCCCTGAATGAAGTGTTCTCTCATGCCTTGAAGCACATATATAAACTGACAAACATGAGTCATAGCTGATGGGTTTTTTCTATGTAGTAAAGATAAGGGAGTAATGATTATATTTTCATTTTAAATAAGGACTCACCCTATAGGACAGAAAATGAGTCACTATGATTACCCAGTGTCTCTTTCTTTTCAGTATTCTGTAACCTTTTCTGCTGCTCTGATTGTTTTTTCTTTAAAAAATCAAAGCCTTTCAAAAATATTCTCTAAACTCCTTCTTTCTTTTTGTTCCCTGTGTTTGCACTGTTGGACACATCGCTCTATTAATTAACCTTTACCAACCTTTCATAGATCTCCTTTCTGAATTTAAACAGCAAATACAAGTACTGTTCATGGAACAGTTAAGAGAGGATTGACTGAAACCAAAGCTTGACATTGTTTTCAGTAATGATTTTTACACTGGAGTATTCAACTGAACTTGAGGAGATTTAAAGCACATTTTAAGTTGTGTTACTGAGACACAGTGAAATGCTTTGCTTTAGCAGCTGTTGTTTACATTGTACAAATCTAGGATCTCATCAGTTTGGGGGGTTTCTCCCATCATTTTCTTGATTCCTTTTTTTTTTCCTTCTGACAAATGAGGCTTTTATAAATTAACTCAGCTGGTGCACATTTGACCCCAATTTTTGAATGTGTTCCCTGGGTCAAGTACTTTTGTGTGTGAGAATAGATTCATTCACCCCACCCTGAGGCAACCAGAGTACTCATGCATTTAACTTACCATCAACACGTTTTTAATCATAAATAATTTTCTACATGTTTAATCTAAGCAAACAAATCATGCTAAAAACAATTACAGGCAATTACACTTTATTTTCTAGCCCCTGCTTACCATGTTTAAATATGTACTGACTAATAAATTACAAATTAAAACCTGTAGAATATCTGGTATGTGGGTGTTTCAGCATGTTTAAGTGAAAAGTTGTTTTACTCTGAAAAATCCAATGACTCTTACCCCCTGACCATTATGTAAATTTAAGAATGATATTCTTGTATCTTTACATCTCTGTCTTCCCCACTTTGTCTTATCAGTTCCTGCCATGGCTGGAAGTTTTGCTTCCTCAACCTAAGTGCCAGCATATGGTTGCATTCTGTAACATGAACTCCTGGCTGAGTCTATGAACTCCATTCCTTGGTCTCCACCTTTGGGACATCAGTAGGTGGTAATCTTAGCAACCTGGATGTGATATCACCATTGTGGCATTTTCATTGACACTGCTCTGCTACAGAGACCCCTTTGCCCCCCATGTATAATTCCTGAAGAATTAGCCTCTCATTACACACCATTAAATCTCTTGTCACTCAATCCTGTAGGTTGATGGAAGCATAGGATATGCCGTGGGGGCAAAAGCTCCCCTAAGAGTTAAACTTGGCACTTCCCTGCTTGGTGATACAGACTCTGGATGGGTGGTCCCTCTGGATCTCCTTTCAGTAACAGGTTCACAGGTAGACAGCAGCTATAGACAGGATTAGAAAGCTGGAATTCAACAACTCCCAAATTTTATGAGATTTGAAGAGCCAACTGTATTATTCTTATCCTTTGTAATTTTGGCAAGGTGAAAGAATTGCATTTGATAAGAGAGTAGTTCTTTATTTATTATTTTAAAATATCTAAGGAAAGCTTCCCTCCTGGGTGGTTTGCCTTTTCCTGACTTAAGTTTCCAGTCAATGTTTGAGTTGCCCCTTCTATCCTTCTTGTGGTGATTTAGGTTTGGTGAAATCTAAACAATGTGTTTCATATTTCTTATATGCCAAGAGGGACTTTCAGGGCAAGGCTGAAAGAAAGCAGTGCTTTTGGTTAACATCTCCCATGAAGGCAATATATCTAGAATAATTGTCCTGGGAAAAGCAAGCCAAAGAAATTTGCTCAGCTGTAGACTGACTGAAGAGCTCAACAAAGTGATAAATGATTTACCTTATCTGAGTACTGAATAATGTCAACCTGTATATAGAAGCTTTGATAGTCATGCAAATTGTTATCACATTTAGGAAAAGAAAAAAGTTCTTCTAGGAATGTAAATGTTAAAAATATTCCCTCTCCCTACAAAACACTGGGGATTAGGGTTGAATACCAAGAAACAATCATGTTATAAATTCTGTCTGGAAGTAAAAATTTTTTAAAGAAATATTAAAATTTCAATAAATATTTTTGTCCATGTTTCAAGACATTAAACAATCAAATAGCATTAAGATAATTAACATAGAAATTATTATGGAGAGGTGAGACAAAAGACACAATGTTTTGTTCATGGTATCATCAGGAGATGGTAATTTAGGACAGCAGTTCAGACAGTGCTCAAGGATTTTTCAGAAAGCCTAGTCAAAGTCATTGTTGTCTCATAATTTGAAATAAACCAAAAATTTTGAAAGCAAATAAATGACTTACTTTTGCATTTGACTGGCAAACTATAATGACACATTAGCAAAGAAGCCCTGCGTTTTTGAAATCTGTTTTTACAGATATAATTTATTTAAACTGTGTTTAAAGTCTGCAATAAATCGCCACAGAAGCTGAAGAGAAATAAGAATCCCAGTTTAAATCAAGTAATCCAAGGATCCAATACCAAATTGACTGTTCCATGAGTGGATTGACTTTGACTGTATCATCAGTATTTAAATGCATAATTTATAAAAATGATTAAGAGAGATATTTATTAACCTTAAAGGACATAAAATAACACAATAAGCTACATTCAGTTTTTTAATACTGATTCCTGAAGTGGAAGGGCACTCTACCGTCTCCTGACTTGCAGTTTAAATTGAAGGTCATATAGACCACAGAAACCCCCCAATCCCCCATGCAAAAAACCCCAAAAAACTATACACACCCCAGTATTGCCAGGTTCTGTTGGCTGCCCCAGTTGGAAACAGCCTTTGGAAGAGATTCCTTCCCTTGAGGTATCACAATCATTTTTCAAGCACAGCCACTGGCTCTCCCTGGAGGCTCTTTGATTCCCTTCCAGCCTATCAGCTACAGATGTAGGCACCTTTTCAAAGCATGTATCAGCAAAATTCTTCTCCTGGCTTTTCACCTACTAATTGCAAGCAGGGAGCAAGTTCTCCTTTTTCAAACAAAGCCACAACTTTTGGATCTTCCCTCAGTATAGCTACAGCTGTAGAGCCATGTACTGCATAAATTGTGATCGTGATAATGTGACACTTTCATCTTAGCTTGAAATAGCATCTGTCTGCTGCAACATCTTTGAAATCTTGATTGATAAAGGATTTAGACCTGGTTTTAATTATCATCTTATGTACTTGGCAAAGGTTAATATTTTGCATAGGGAAAAAGACCAGGCTGTAATTCCTGGATTTAGAGCAAGAACTCCAGAATTTTGATTAACTACGACTTTCAATGCTAGAGAAAACTTCAATATTTGAAGCGAATAATTTTACTCTTGTTTGAGAAATATGGAAGGGTTTTTCCATGGCTTCTTCAGTTTATAAACAGAGGTTATTTGTGTTGTGAAAATAAGAACAAAAATAATTACATGATAAACACAAACTTTTCTGTTTCAAATGTATTTCAAATTCATGAATGACCTAAAGTCATGGTCCCAAAGTTAGAAAAATTACACTAGCTCTCATTTGGCCATATTTTTCTGACAATCCTAACTTGACCAGTCCCAAGTGTACAGAAAATCAAAGAAAGTTGAAAACTCACTTTTGTTTCTTCAAGTGCTGCTAATTATAGGAAACAGATAATTAAATCTTACTGTGTCATATTAATGCTGGTCATGTCCTAAAATATACCTTCTCAAGATAAATTTCTTCTTATTTTAGTTTTCAACATGCCTTAAGTATTAGGGTTTGGGGTTTTTTTGTATGATTATTTTTTGCCAGATGGATCTAGATCAAATACCTATATATGGCCTGGATAGGTGTTACATGACATTAGTATTTTAAAGAAATAACAAACCAAAGGTAAGAAAATATAAGTTTATATGACAGAAATTAGTTTTCATAGAATTGAAATATTACACACTGAGTTAATTTTGCTGTACAAAGATTTTTTTAAAAGTTTATAAAAGTCATGTGCCATGCTTTTAAAATGTTTCTTGAATTCTTATGGCTAAGAGGACTAATAAAGTGAGTAACCGATGTTGAATTCATAGGTTTCTGTTGTGGGTATTTTGTTTTTTGATTTTTTTTGTGTATTGGTTTGGCTTGGGTTGGGGTTTTTTCCCTTTGTTTGTTTGTTTGTTGTGGAGTTTTTGTTTAGTTTTTTGGGTTTTGTTGGTTTTGGTTTGTTTGATTTATTTTAATCAATATCTCTTAATACTCAAAGTCATCATCTGGACAATATGGCTTTCATAATCCCTTTCCCTAATCTTCAAAAGGAAGCAAATGGGAGCTAAATGGAAGTAGACACTACTATCATCTTCCCAGTGTCAGCAGAGAGCAAGGAACAATTTGACATAGAAAACGAGGTGTCTTCTGTTCTGTAAAGATGATCTGTCCTCATTGGAAAAGAAGATTTCTAAGAGTTTAGTGTGATCAAATTGGAATCATCATCAAATTACTTGTATAGAAAAAAATAATCACTACAATATGGAGTGGGAAGTACTATTTCTTACACAATTTAGTGTGCAATATGATGTCCTCACTCCAAACCTTCAAACTGACTTGCACAAGGGAGTGATACCACTCAGAGACTATGGACTATTTTTAGATGATTGTAGTAGGAATGCTTGTGATCTGTTTGCTGAAGAGCTGTGTCTGTACTAGGGTTAGTTTATTCTGAACATGGGAAAAGCAAATATCAAAGTTTTTGAGTTGCTTTTTTAACTCTTCAGAACATACAAAACAGGCTTATTCACTGTGGCAATTATCCAGTCTTTGTGGAGTAGAACACTGGGTTGAGGAAGTCTTTGGTTTCCAGATTTAGCTTACTTCCTTTTTTGTGTTTTTCTCAGACTTCTAGATGGGCAAAGTCATATAATTCAGTGATTTTAATTCTTTAGCTTTTGATTTTCATTAATCCATCTCGTGGGATATCATAGAGAACACACCCATAGAGTAATTTTTTGTTTTATTTAAAATGTGGGAGGTGTTTTTTGTGTTTCCACAGAAGATGTCCTTGGCTGGCTGACAGCTTATTTGAACTGTTTTAACTACTGTGTTAATAAACAGTGCTACTTGCAGATCATGTCAATATGCTTTGCATTTTCATTCCCTGTTTTTGTATTATTGAGACATGTAATGAAAACAGTATATGGGGCTGGATTTTAGGCATTTATTTTTAACTGCTGTTTATGGCTCCAAATTCATTCCTTGTGTAAGATGTGCCTAGAAAAGCAGTGAATATGTATGAGACTGACCCATGTTCCTATATTTTCACATAATTTCTGCAAAAGACAGTTGTCTGTGCTGGTCTCTGTGAGAGAACTGTATCACATGCTAACTTTGAAAGAGGATTAAAGAGATGATATAATAGTTTTTCTAACTCTAGTTCAATGATACTTTATGATGTGATTATGAAGTGAGCTGCCAAAAGATAAATAAATTAGGGATGAGCTTTTAAAGGAATGGCTCTTGTCCATTTAGTTTTTCAAAGAATACAGAAAAAGAAATCACATACTTCATACGTACACATCAATTCAGGAGAACACAAGCTTCTCTTAAATGCTGAAGGAGTTTTTAGATTTTACTATCCTTATTTGTTGTGGATGTGTCCTTTGCTTAAACTTACATTTTTTCCAAATACTAGGACAAGAAATGTCTCTCTCATATATTAACTTCTGTTTCACTGCATTTAAAGAGGTTTTTATCCATGAGCTATTAAATAATTAATTTTTTAATCCATAGAATGTGGTTATAAATGATTAAAGTCTGAGAAACAGGGACCTAATTAGAATAAAACCCAAACACAGGTAAAAAGAAGCAAAATTTGATTGTTTTTCACTGTGATTGTTTATCTTTTATTTTTGAAGATTCTCCTCCATGCTCCCTCTTAAATGTTGAATAATTTTCTGTGAAGCATCTTTAATTAGTCCAGTTTCCTCTAAGGTTAGCTGCCACCGTTCTAAAATTAAGCAGCTAATGCAAAGAAAAATGATTATTCCAATTGTGTGGTCTTCCGCAACCTTTGCTGTGAGGCCAATAAACCTGAAATAAGCATTTGCAAAAATGTGCTGCAAAACACTCCCCAAAGCCACTGGTGCCAGCTAAAAAGACATTTTTTTTAGTCTCACAGATAAAGAAAAGCACTTAAGGAATGAAAGGTTTAGTTTGCTGGTTTTCTGCTAACTAAAGCTTGGCTCTAATGGTGAATATTTCAGCATTGGCCTGAGCAATAGAAAGACATTTGACACTTAAACTTCCATAATAGAGCTATTTCAGGGATAAAGCTATTTTGTTTATTGCACAGTATGAAAATCATATGGAAATAGCTCTTCAGGAAAATAACAATAAACAAAATATCCATATGCCATCAATGATTCTTTACTATATTGTAGAAGTAGAACCACTCCACAATTATCATAGCCTTGCAGAATTCCTAAAAAGTAATCTTTAGTTATAATAAAGTTGGCTTGTGTGATGATGTCGTGCAAAATGGTCTAATTACAGCTAGAATAAACAAAATGATGGTTAATCTGGGCAAAATGTCCAACAGTTTATAGGCTTTGGCTTCAGTTTTGCATTCTGAAAAAGCAGAAGCTTTCAACAAAGTCCAATGCTGCTGCATTTGCCCACAATTCTCTTCTACCCCAGTGTATATACAGTGACCTACTTTGTGCAGTAAAACAGCTTCTGCTGGCAGAGCCTGCATTTGGAGGATGTTCTGCCTTTTATGGGCACAAGAAACAATTTTTATGGGACTCATGAGGAGAAAGTAAAATACAGAGCTCCTGCATTGTGTTTTTTTCTTTCTGGTTTTCCTGAGTTGACAAACCAGCACTTCATTGAAGTTGCTAAGGTCATGTCCATAGGCAGCAGGCATAGTACCACTAATGCAGGTGAAATATCCCTTAACCACATCCAGAGATGAGTAAGGCTTCACAAGAGGAAAGATGCATTTGAAATATTTTTTATTACTTTTTTACTTTATGTTTCTGTGGGTTGGTTTGTTTTTGTTGTTGTTTTATTTTGAATTTTTGGTGTGTTTTTATATTATTATTCTTCTAACAGGTCCTTCTGGTCAGACATGTAATGGAAAAATGGTAGAAGACATAAGATTAGCCTTTTGAATGCCATGCCTCATCTCTGGATTTCATTAGGTAATAGATTTTAATGTGCAGTGGTATAGATTGTTTTAAATTAATAGAATTTAAGGCTAAAAAGAGTGCACTTTTACTCCATAACCTATGCTGAAAACACAAATAAAGCTTTACATCTGAACATTTTCCATGCCCTAGTATTTTTGATTACCTCAATCACTAGTAGCTTACTTTTATTAATAGAAATATTTGAGAAAACCAAGAAGTAATAACTAACAAATGTAGATTTCTTTTCATTCCTACTTACAAAGTAGTTAGAATTCATTCAAGCCATCTATAGTTACAGGGGTAGTATGTAAGATTATCCATCCTGTCACTGTGTTGGCACAAAGGAATATGTTCAGAATATAATGAGTTTAATAATTTTGATGATAAGCAGCTGGTGATTTTTGCCATCAATACAAGAAGAAGTATCAGAGGGAAAACAAATGGGAACAGAAGGAAAAACTAAAAAAGAAAATGAAGATGAAGAGTTGAATTAATTTTTTTATGCATGTCTATTCTTTTTATCACATCTTTTTAGTGGTTTATACCCTGAGTGTTGAGAAAGCAGCATACTTAACTGATTCTTTGACCTCTTCAAAAATAATTTGTAGTTATCACTGCGGTCTATTCTTATTATAATATCAATGGGTACAAGCTTACAAGTAAAAAGTGTTTTATGTTCTTGTAGTATTTTCATAATTTTTCATCTTTTCCCACCGTGATTTTCATATTATTGGATCTTGGGTAAGGATTAAAGGCTGATCCTCTGATCAACCTGAGGAAGATTTAGGCATTATGCTCACTACATGCAAGAGAAATTATAAATAAGAAAACAAACCAACACAGATTGGAAAAGGGTAAAAAAACCCCCAAGCAAATGAATGAAGCTCTTCCTCATCGAAACAAAGCGATGTAAAAAAAAGACCATCATATTTCCCAAATAATGACAGAGATGGGTTATCAGGTGTTTGTAGAAGACACTGTTGTGTACAAGAAGGTTATGAAAACATAAATCCCCCTAAAGCCTGAAAAATTTCTTATATAATTTAAATAGTTTTAGTTATTTAGATTGATAAGGGTAAAATATATGTAACTGAAAATTTATGAAATTTGAAATCTGTGTAAGAGAGCAGATTGAAACTGTTGAAAGAGAATAATCATGTGCTGTGTAAAAAAAGTGATATTGCAAACACCAAAAAGGTAATAAAAACAGAGGAAAATAGAATGATGGAAATTTAAGATGCATATATTTATTCAAGCAGTGGCCATTGAAAGGATATTTTATGATGAATGCTGGAATTACTTGAAAAAATAATGAGTAATGGAATAGTAATAATTTCTGATTTTAGTGCAGTGGGGTTTTGTGTTTTTATACTAATTTAAAGAAGTTACCTAGAATTAGAGTAAGCCCCCTCAGGAACTGAATATAAGCTGAAGCTTCTTAGCAAGCCTACAGATCAGATCCCGAGGAGGGAAATAGGTCGTAATCCTATAATTATACATGAACACAGCTTTTTTTATGTGTGGTGGGAGTCCCAACTTATTTTAACAATTTAAAATTTATCTTCCGATAGCACCTTGGGAGTCTTTTATGGTCAGTAATGGAGCCAAAACCCAAAGTATCTCAGTCCTCACCCTGCTGTATTCTCATTAGTGCTCATGATTTACTCTGACTGTAGTTTACAGCAGAGAGGAGCTGAGATAGTGTACCATTAAGGAAAATAATTAACGTTTACTTTTTTAGCTTGTCATGAATATGACTTTTGAATATATGAAGAGATTCCTTCCACCACATGTAACCTCCTCATCTTTCATGACCTCACTGCAGCTTTGAACAGAAACCAGTACTTCAGTGATTTAGAGAGTGTGAGGGGGAGATGGAAAAAGAACAACTACTGTAAATATAACTCAAAAAATCATGACAAACTGGGAAGTTTAATAATTCTGTGGTTTCAGTAGACAATGTTCTGTCTGGCAAAAAGCTTTGTCAGAAGAAAGCTGTTACCATGTACCTTGTGGTAATGCCTTTCACTCAGTATTGGGTTTTTTGTTTGTTTCTTGGGGATTTTTTTGGGGGATGTGGTGTTGAAATCGGTTTGGGGTTTTTTTTCCCAAAGATTATGCAGACAATATTTGTAGGCCATCCTGCCAAAAGGCAGATGTCACTGTAGTGTAAAACAAAGCTGGCCCAGACAATGGGAATGCTCTTCCTGAATCAGATATTGGCTTCAACTGCAGGTTAGCTCAGTTCTCACAGAGTTCATGGAACATTGATGAATCTGCTCAAGGCCTTGGTTTAAGTGCATGTTAGCCACAGCAGGGACACTGCCTTTCTCCTTGCAAGGGTACCTTTAACTGCTAACAAAATTCGATTTATTGGGAGCTAAGGAATTCCCATCTCCACCTTACATGTGATGTTTGCTCCCAGTCACTTCCCAGAGAAACAACAGCAGTTCTACACGCTGGTCTTGTCATCGTCTCAAGGTCAATCATGCGTATGTTGAAAAATTACAGCAGAATACTGAGTTCTGTGGATGTGACTCCTGTTTTCTGATGCTGTTAATTTCTGATTGAATATTTTAATGAAAATTTATATTGATGGTTAATATAGGAAGCTGCTTACAGTAGACTATCTTCAAAATTACCATAAATGTTGTATTCACTCTACAAATACAATTGTTTAATTTATTTAAAATATTAAATGTTGTATTCACTCTACAAATACAATTGTTTAATTTATTTAAAATATGAAATCTTGTTAAATTTATATAAATATGAAATATTGTATACTTTATAAAAATAGATTTCACTCAATTACTTGAATAGGATTATTCAGCTAAGGAAATGCGATTAATTGTATTGATTGATTTGAACTATTTACATGAAGTAAATCTTGCAAGATTGGAGCAATAGCCTGAAGACTGTCAGACATAGCTGCTCTGGATGCTGTTTTTTGCTGCCATGGATGGGTGAAGGCAATTGAATTTTACCCAGAGTGTCAGCACGATGGTGACTGATCCAGTGCACAGCCATTTCTACAAAATAATCCAATAAAACCCTTCCTTGATCTAACTCATAATTAGAAGCATGGACTCTTTTGCACTGCAGACATTAGCAAGGATAATTAAATAGTCTTTTTTGCTACTGTCACTTCTCCTACAGAACTAAAAAGTAACCTTAGAGTTCAGATGCAGCAGTGTCTCTTTCCTCATTATTGCAAATGAGTGTAGGCACAAAGCTGATAATTTTACTGATGCATGTGCTTGCATGCATAACCCCATTGGTTTCATTACTCTGTGTACAGGAGGGGACAGGCATGATCAAAGCAAGGGATCAGTAACTTGCTCTGAGTTATTTATGTTCTTTGAAACAAGACACTGTACTTCAAACAGATTTTTGTGGGAACAAGAAAAGCCATTTTAAAAAGTGCATAGTGGAGGGTAGAAAGAGGAGTTGTCTTTCTCAATTTGCCGTTAAAATAATTTCAATCTCTGTGTAACCAAGAAAGATAACATAGTTAAGCTTTGGATGTTGATGACTGGAGCAGAAAATTTCAGCTAAATTTAAGTTACTGATCCTAAATTTTGAGACAAATCTACCTACAGATAACAGTTTCAAGGAATCCAACTTTTCTAAATTTCAGGTGTCTGTAATATTTTAACAAATGCAGAGTGCATGGTGACATGCAGCCCATCATGCTTTAGGATAAAAAAAATTATTATACTTTTTTTTTTTGTTGACCTGAACCTGGAAGAGAACACACTTGCCACAGATTTCGAACTATTAACAGTAACCATGACCTAGAACAAATTGTATTCCCTATGTACTTTTATGGTGTTTTTTTCCTAATTAAAAGTACATGCTTGATTAACCTAAATTAACATACCGACATTTTCTAAATACAGGCTGATGTAATTTCATCCCTGGAAGGTGTACTAGGATAACTCTATAAAATAATACATGTAGACACAGATGAAACATGTACCAAACAAATCTTTGTGTGCTCCTTGGTATCTAACCAGGTCCTAAGGTTGTATCTTCAAGACTTTCACTGTTTGTAACTGGTGTAAATGTAACAGGTTCAGCCGATAGCAGCATCTAATTTTTATATTTTAAACCAGTTGTAAATTTATTTTCACACGTTTCTTCAAAGCATCTGAAACTTTCAAGTACTTTTTTTTTATTTGTGACTTGACAACAAATGCTGTGGAAAGGCTTTGTTTATCTAAACGAATGTTTTAACTCCTTGTTTCATTTTGCTGTGATGTATTTCCCCATCCATGCTAAGAACCATACCTCTGGAAGGAAAATGAAATTGCACACATGGGTTTCATACTACATGAAAGAAAACATAGAAAAATGCCACACATAAACTAAAGATCCTTTACTGCACGTGATAGCTAATAATTAATATAGGAACTAATGATGTTTTTAACATATATGAAAATTAAAAAATCAAAGATCTAGGCTTGGAAAAATTCATCCTAACTTATGCCAGTTATTCAAGACTGGATAAAGAATTCATTTACTTAAGCAAAATTGTGACTGGTATTGAAAATATAAAATTAGCTGACTGGGAGCAAACCAAATTAAAACCAGCAAGCAAAGCACAAAAAATCCTAAGAACAGGGTACCTTGATATCAATATCAGGGTAACTAGATAAATAATTTTGAAGAAAATATTCTTCTGAGTTTGTAGAAAATTAGCTTGGGAAAAAAAGTATGTCATTCTGATTCATTTTGGCAGAAGGCAGAGAGTGCTGGAGAAGAGGATGAGGAAAGAGATTTTCTCTATTGCTTGTAATGGCCTTTAGAAATCTACAGGGAGCAATTTTGTTTTCTTAAACTAACTGGTCTAAACTGCCTGACTGCAATCCTGACCTATCATCATAGTAACAGATAATGTCATAACACAGATCCATCACAATTTATTATCTAAATATATGACATATCTTCTACTCTTTTCTCTCAGTGTTCTCCAGGAGTCTGAAGCTGCTTTTGACGACAGTTCTGGAAAATGAAAAAGTCGCGGAATGTGTGGGAACCAAGAGCCTGGGACACTACTAAACTGTCATAGCTTGAAAACTGTGTCATCCGTGAAATAACACATGCCCCAGTTTATATTGCACTGTTTAGATTAAAACATAAACTGTAGCACATGGAAATTTCTTCCAATGCGCTGTGTGCCAGTGACTAGGATTAAAGCTGGAGGCTCAACTCTCCAAGTCTGGGACTACGAACCTCAAAATCCCACTAAAACATCACTTTATCTCTCCTCTTCAATTTAAAGAACTGACTTTTTTTTACACTGAGGTTCTCCTATTGCTTTAAGTTCCTTCTCTGTATAACTCAGAAACTGGATAGCCCACGGTACTTACCTTGTCCTTTTATTTTAATTATTTTCTTTTATTTTGTTTGACTAAATAAATTGTGAATTGAAGAGTGTGGAGTTCTGAATAGGAAATCAGAGTCTGTAAATACTGTAATGTGGATATAGTGAAGCAACTGGTATAACTATATATTATCAGGGATGTCTAATGATAACTTGAACAGGAGTTAGAAGTAGAAAAATTGGATTTGTATTCTTATCACTAGTCACTACTTTATTTGTGACTTTGGAGAAACTGCAGAGGCACAATTTTTAACTGGAGCCAAGTTATAAAATGGAGATGAGAGCACTGCTCCTCTTTGGAGAAACTCTGTGAGGTCAAAAACACAAGAAATTTGTAAATAGTTTGGAAGGTGACACCTCAGGTCAGGATTGTGCATCGTGCATTCTTGGATGCTTAGAAGGCAGCCTGATTTCAAGTACTTCTCATTGTCAGGCCTCAAGGTAAAGTTTTCAACAGATAATTATGGCAAAAATTGCCCAGCTCTTTCTCCTTCTGAGACTGAGAATTAAAATCATGTGGAGACCAGAAGTTACCTTTAGGAAAGGATTTTGAGGCATTAAAATGTGCATCACTGGGAATCAGAATCATCCCACAGAAATGCTGTGTTGTTTGGGAAGAATAATGAGAAGGGATTATTGTCCTTATGTTTTCTGGTTGAGAAGTTCTCTGTTATCAGATTTCATCAGGAAAGTATGTTTAATCACTGATCATGTCACTGCTTAACTTTCAATTTTAGAAACTAAACTAGTCTTCTGATTTTCCTTTTTCCTCCATAAGAGATGTTCTCCAGTCCTTTAATCATATTCCTGGGCTTCTCTAAGCCATTTATAATTTTTCATCATCTTTCTTTAAACACATAATTGGACGCAATAATCTAGCACTTATGGCTTTATTGCCAGTACAGATGTAACCTACTCTCTTCACATATACTTGGCATTTTCTCTACTAAAACTTTCAAGGACTTTTGTATTCCACAATGAAAACTCATGTTCAAGTAATTATCCATGCTGACCTCTAAGTCACTCAGTATTTCTCTCATTCCTTAGAATTCCCAATCCTGAAGGATGACTTACATTCCTTATTCATAATTATGTTCTTTCCACTTGGCAATGTTGAAATACACATCATTTTCCCAGAGTGTGTTTATCAAGAAACTGAGTTCATTCTGCATATGGGACATAGTATTTTTGCTGCTACTGATTATCTTGATCTTTACATCATTAGAAAATTTTATAATAGTATGTTTACATTGTCTTTTCTAGAGTGATTAATTAAAAAGGTTAAATAGTATGTATTCAAGAATCAAAATCTACAGGCTGACGTTAAAATTATTACTTTATGACATTAAATTAAAGTAATTAAAATTACTTTATAATTTTTAATTTTAAAAACATTTCATTTGTCTTAACATTTTAAATGTGTAATATTGTCTATCAGTTATTAACACATCATCATATGTGTTTCTTTTTTTTTTTGCTAAATATTTATCACTATGAGATCTTCCTCTTTTCTATCATAATTATTAGTTAATTAACTGATGTTCTCAGCTTCCTTGCATGTCTGTTTGTGCTAGCACAGTTTTCTTCCTCAGCAGAAATTTTGACATTTTTGGCACTTTGGGAATTCCCAATTATCCATCACATTTAATTACTTTCTCCCAATAGACTTTACTCATAATTGTTATCATGTTCATGAAGCTGGCTTATAAAATTTAAATGAACTGTAAATATGGTGGAGGTTGGGATGCTTCAGACATAATTGACTCCTTATATCTTATACTCTCTACCAGTTGTTAATTTTTGCCCTGAAATTAATGGTTCTTTCCATGTGAAGACAACATACATTGGCTGTCCCATTTTTTCAGATGAAGTGTTATAATTTTATAAACCGAAACTATTGAGGGGCTCCTTGCATTTGAATTCCAACATGTCTCAGTAAGAGTTGAAATCCCTGACAATAATAATCTTCTTCAACCTGCACATGATGTACTGGTCTTCAAGAAGTTGATCATCCTATTCTTTAGTGTGATTTAATGACCTGCAGCCACACATTTACTGCTTTACTCATTACCTCGGTAACTCCTAATTGGTGAAGTTTGTTTCATAATGCTGGTAACTTTGAAACAGTTCAAATTATTTATAACATATTGTATCTTTGCCTTCTTTTTTTTCCCCACTGATTTCTTCCTGTATAGGTTATAATAATCAATAGAAAGGCTCCAGTAACGTGAATTTTATAGCACGATTTAATTAGGAATGAGTGAGATATTACAACACAAATTCAGTAATTTTGAGGTAGGACAAACTCATCTCAGACATGAGAAATTCCATTTTCACTTGTTTATTACCTAGACAGAAATTAAGTAATTTCTCCGTTGTGTCCATTTGAGGCTTAATGCATAGGTGTACCGAGTGCACAGGTGTACATTTATATTTTTTCACCTCTTCTCTTTCTTATATTTATCCCTCCTTGCTACTTTAACCATACCATTCATGGAAGATTGATTCCAGGAAGCTCTAACAAGAGCACATCTTTCTTTTGCTGTACAAGGAGGTTATAACTTCTTCTGACCCTTGACTGCTTCTGCTCATCATGTGGGATGAATCTCTGGGAAATGCTTTAATGTTTTTCTCCTTCAATCCCCTTGGAGGTCTCCAGAGTCTTTTGCAATTAGTCATGTATTGTGCTATCATTTGTGGCCATAATCATGTTTTTAGGACCACTCAGGGCTGCAAGACCTTTTCCTGGCTACCTCCAAAGCAAACTGGAGTAATTCAGTCTTGTGATTGCATCTTCTGTCCTGGCTCCAAGGGAAAGCACAACATTCTTTTGTTGGCCAGCTCCTCACAGTGTGCTCATTATCTTCTTTGTAGGACAAAATACCAATGTTGGGTGTTTTCTTTCCTTGGGTCATTGATGACCTTTCTGTGTCCCTTGAAAACAGCTTCATGCCTGTTTGTAACCCCCAGATTCCAGCAGTGGAGAAGGTCTAGAAAGTTCTACCTTTAAGGTAAAATACAGTGCATTCTTTGATGGTGTGTTTTAGCAAGGCCCACGGACGCAGGTTTAACTGAGAAATAGCAACTACTGATTGAGCAGTGCAACACATGAGGTGAGTTCTGTGGTAAAAATAAAAAGTGACAGGACATCCAGGCATAACTGTATAAGAATACAATTCAGGTAAATGTGGGTTATACTAAAGACTGAAAAACACATAAATGAATAAATAGTACTTGAAGGATCAAGTTAAGATAATCTTGCTTCTTCAGTTTGAAATTCTGTATTCCTTTGTTTAATAATACTAGTGGTGCTAAACAGTAGATTTTTTTAAATAAAAAATTAAATGTAGCTATTAGAATAAATGGTTGTCATAGTTGTTATAGCTTTAATCAGGGTCACACCTAGTAATTTTCTCTGGAATCATTCCTTACTTCTGTGGAGGGAGTCAAAACTAGGAAAAGTACTAACCACCTTGAGATCATTAAAACAAAAAAAAAAGGAGAAAGAAATTAAATATTTTCACACACGAACAATTCTCTGCAGACTTCAGAACTCTGTTTCACCATATAGAGTCTCTAAGGCCCCGCATTTCATATCCTTTTCTTTCATTTTTGTATGGCTAAAACAGTGCATTGCACTAGAGAATACCCTGTGATTTATCATTGCTGGTTTAATCAGGGAACTGCTCTTTCAGATAAACTGTTTGCCTGAAATGCTGTCCCTGATGTACTATTTAGTTAGATTGGAAAAACAGTGGCAGATTCTGTGGCCTTTTTCAGGTTAAAAACCTGATAATTTTCCATTTCTTTCTAAGTCCTTTTCTAATAAATTTCTGTGTCTGCTTCTCACATTACTCACCAGCTTAACATTTTGTCCTAGAAGGTGGTTTAATTAGTTGGGGAGCTAACAAGCTGAATAGGTGCCTAAACACTCAGCTATTAAATGTTATTCCAACAATATCGAATTTTACAGTCAATTCCAGAATGCTCTCTAAAAGGAGGCTTGCCATGCCCAGTCTTGCCTGAAAATGCAGGGGGTGAAGAAGAAGATGAAACTTAAGGGTACAGGTTTTTAAAACTTTCATTTTGTTCCGTAGATGTGTAAATATCAATGGGGACACAATTTTTCCCATCTTGGTACATGCCCTGTCACCTTCTTAGCCAACTACTGACTCTATAAAATCATCAGAATACAAACTTCTTTGGTTTATGTTGTTTTTCCTTATGCCCAAATTTCATCTGCTGATACACACTCACTGAAGTCTTATATTGAACATAGTCCTGATTTCCATTTTCCTCAAAGGAGTATCAAGTAGGTTAAACTTCCCATATGGTCTTATTTCTCTAAAATTCAAAATCCCTTATGAACACATAAGTTTTCTGCTTTTACTGCTGTAAGTGTTTACAAAAAATTCAGTTAAATGGCTAAGTAAGCATCGGCCCTAAGATGATTGGTGGGTTAAATGGTGTAAGGGAGAGACTGGAGAATTTCCCTTACTGCTTTTGATCTGTATCTTGGTTCTGAAGGCTGGCTTAGTAATAAGAAAATTGATGTGATCCTCTAGGTAATGAAGCTTTTAAGCCAAATTGTTAACTACTGAAGTCTGGGAAACTTGTGAAGTCAAGTTAAGCTGACTTCCAATTGCACACCCATAGTCTTGCTTTCACTGGGACTGGCTTTATTGTTAGAATTTAAATAAGTCCTTTCCTATCTCAGCTTTTAAAAATTTCTTTCAAATTGGTGCAAGTCCCTTATGTAGACATTTTTCATAAGTTTTGATTCTTAACTAAATTGATTTAGTTTGAGACAGTAAATTAGGAAATTATTTATTCAAGGAATAAGAAACTCTTTTAAATATATTTTCACATAGAATTTCCTGTAAAGTTGGACATTAAGCTATTAGAGAGCATCCAAAGGAGGGTTACGAGGACATTGAAGTGTCTGAAGGGGAAGCCTTAGGAAGAGTAGCTGAGATCACTTGGTTTGTTCATCCTGGAGGAGGTGATCAAAGACCTCATGGTGATTTTCAACATCCCCATGAGAGAAAGCAGGGAAACAGTGTCAGGAGTGGGACTTGATGATCCTGATGGGTCCCATCCCACTCAAAATATTCTATGATTCTATGAAATTTAGTTTAAAATGATCCAGCTCTTGCTGAATGAACAACAGCTAAATGAGGTGTAACTTTGTGGCACCTAGACTTAGTCACATATGTGAATGATTGAGGATCATGATGAAAAACACTTGAATTCACTATTATTTTTGTTTTAGACAGTCCAGAAAATACAGAAAATATGCATCAAGTCAGAAGCACAAAACACATGCCAGATCTTTCATGCTGTGTTGAATAGAAAACAAGCACTAATATCAGGCAGTGTGGCTTTCCCCAAACCTCCAGTAGCATGTCTGCCACCCAAATTGAAAAAATGTGTGTGGTGATATCATTTTAGACAGCAATGCTTTGCCTGTAAAACATTACTGCCTGGGGATTGATTTCAATGATACAAATAGAAGAAGTTATAATAATAGTAAATTAAGGGGGGATTTCAATTTTTCTAGGAAAGTGTCTAAGAGATGCTTAGGTCTCCTGTGTCATTTCCTTCATTAATTTTCAGTGAAATAGTTTTTCTTGAATATAAATTACTCTTATCAGCAAATTAAGCTGTTACTAAGGAATGACAATGGTGCACAGAAAGGGACATAAAGCCAAGAAAATAAGAGTTTGGTCATCTGTCCTAATAAGAGGTCATAGAAATTGGTCTAAAGGAAAATTACTTTGATGAAGTCACAATTTTATAAATGGACCAAAAAAATATATTCTGAATTATGTGTGGGGATATCACACTGAAATTCTGCATGGCAATTAAAGTAGGACAATATTTTGTAGTACTAAACTCAGAGAGAGATGGCAGTCACTAATCTAAACAGAATTACAGCAGATCTGAAAACAGCCATAGCCCAGAAGTTATCAGAGGAATATTTTGTAAGCACATTGATTATTATAAAATTTTAGTACTATACACAAGAGGAAGGTTACATTTTTCTTAACATAGTGTTCTCTGAAAGCCTAAGTATCCTCATTGTGCTATTACCTACAGAATGAACCTTAGACACCAGAGTGCAAATAATTAGGAAACTCCTTTTCTTCTCTGGGCTTTGGGTTTTCATTTCAGTATCTTTGTTCCCTTTGACAGTGCACTGAGGAATGTTGTGAGACCTCAATGAGCTGTGAATCTGGTGCACCAATTCTAATGCCCTTAGAAGCATATTCTTTGCATTAACCTCCATAATCCCCTCTGAATAGTTTTTTTTAGTCTTTGCCTCCTACACATTCCCTATCTGTTCCAGCAGCACCAGAAATACACCACTTGTCAAAGTGATCTGTCAGAGTAATGGTAATATAATCATGGACTTATAATTTCAGATTGCTACATCTAACATTGTTTACTAGAAGTCTTCATTCAAAACACAAAGAAAAAAATTTAAAAAGGGTAGTTAGTTAATATGATAAAAATGGGTGATGATAAGTTCCTTCCTAGCCTACATACAGTTCTGCTCCTTGTCAGAGAAAGTACTTTCCTCAAGCTCCCTCACCTGGATTTGCTGGTCTCACTCACTTTCCTGGAGGATGTGTGGGAGTTGCTGTCCTGTTTTCTGCAGAGAAGCTTAATACAGCGGGTGAATTTTGTCTCCATGGACAAGCAAGGCATTCTATGCCTTAGAGTTGGACCTCAACAAGAAAAAAAGAATTCAAGCCTCTACCAAGAAGAATGATCTAATGTACTTGTAATATTGTTGGTTTTCCCTCCTACTGGTGAGTGCTCTTCTTCAGATGCTGAGGGGCACTGGGTGACTCAGACTCCAGGGAAGTATGCATGAGTTTCACACCTACTCTTAAGGCAGCAAAGTAAAAAGCGATCTTGTTGCCTTGTGCTCCCAATTCTCTCACTTCCTATTTCTCTTTCTCACTCATTTAATTTCCTTCTACTTCTTTCAGCTTGATAGGGCATGACTGACTGGGAAGTGTTCATGAAGAGTGGACATGAGGTGCTGAATGTCCACTGCATAGATCACTGCAAGTCAGTGAGCAAAACTCACTTCTGGATGGGAACAAGATCCTCGCACAACAGAAATACTGCAGCAGACATACTTTTAAATAGATTTGTCATGTTGATAAAAACATTAAAATATACCCAAACTATATTTCAACAAGAAAAACATATGGTTTTATCGTCTTAACATAATACTGAAATACAACTTCTGTGCTTTTAACTCAGTTCAGTTCTGCAATTCCTGCTAATGTTGTGTAGTTATGTGTTGTTAATTTTTAGTGTGCTTCCAGCTGTAATCACTCTCACATAAAAAGTCAATTTCTACAAAGCTGGCATGCTTCTGTTGTTAGTATTATGAATCCTAACACACTCCACATGGACTGCTCCCATGCCATTGTCAAATATTTGCTCACATCAGAGCTGTGTGTTTAATTATTTTTCCAGTACATCCACAAAGCTTGAAAATGAATCCTTCTGAAATGAACTAGTGTGAGTTTTTCATTGCTATCTCTAAACCAGACAATTTCTGGCTCAGATTCTGTGCTTGGAAAAAAAAAATTGAGACAAAAAGGAACTCATTTGAGTATAATTAATAAAATAAAAATAGTTAGTGGACTTACACAGAACTCAAAAAATAACTATACTTTCAAGCTACAAAATAACTTATATATATTTGTAGCATTTCCCTATGCCTATGGAAGAACATCCTGCTCTGCTTCAGGAATTTTAATTCAAAGTATGAGAATGTTCTCAATCATCCTGCTTTATATCTGAGATTGAGCTATTTTAGGTCTTTTCTGTTTAAATTATTTCATTTTATGTAAACTGCTTGGATATTCTCTGAATCTGAGACGGTATATCACATCTCTAGGATAAGTACCCTAAACACTGTGTGGCAGATGAACTATCTCACAGTCCTGTTTTGTGCTTCAGTGAACATCTGAATGTTCTGTATGGCTGAGCTGAGGTAAACAGCTTAACAGTGTTACCTATACAGTCTTGAGAGCTTAGAGTTCAAATGAATGCTCTTACATGGATATTGAATCCGTAATTGGTATTTTTGCAGCCTATTTTAGCACTTTAGCATAAATTCCTCTTAGTGGGAAGGTATTCAGATTGTGCATGAAAATCTGCTGACTTTGGTGTGTACCTGAAATGTAAGAAATCAGGTTTCCACTCTATATTTCAACTATGAAGAAATGTCGGCAAAAAAAGTTGAAACTGAGTTTTTGCCTCTAGTATAGAGCCCATAACTCAGCCCGATGTACATTCTCTTCTTTCTCTCATATGGTTACAAAGTTGTACAGAAATGTCATGGAGAACAGACAGCACACAGGCTCCATTCCTGCTCATGAATCCTCCTATGAAACCCTCGAAACAAATATAGAATGGTTTCTTTTTTTCAAATGTAGAGACACAACACTGAAAGTTTACACTCTGTTCCTCCACAGTTTCACTATAGAAATCCATGTGGACTTAATCTTATCTGCCCATGGGGATGAAGGGGATGATACAGTTTACTTTACTTCTTTTTTTTATAGGTTCTCATAAAAGTAAGCATTGTTTGAAATGTTTGAAAAACTTGGGATGCAATCCTGTGGTAACTTATATTGGTGCAGATTTGGAACCACTTTGCTGGAGTTTCTATGACAGAACTGTGCCTATAAATTTCTCTAAGTGCCTGAAAAAGTATGTTACTTAAGAAAGAAAAATACAGTCTAGTCGGCTAATCCTCTACTGTTGTCTCTTCTAAAAGAATTCTTTGTTTGCCAATGTTGTAATAATAATTTAGGTAATACGCAGAAACATTCTTAGAGAGTTGAACGTGACAGTCTATATTTTCAAGATCTTAGAATATTTTCTGAGATTATTTTGGGAGGTGTCAATTGTCCACTCAGAGGATTTCCAGGCATGTTCAGAAGCTGGAACTTCTTGTGGACTAATTTCAATAGTTTTCATAGAGGCAGCCTATTTATAGGGGGAGACATGGATGAACACAGATAGAAGCTGTTCTGGGTCATGCAATCTCTGCTTCAAAAATAATTTCAGAATGCTTAATTTATTAACTTAATGAACATAGTAAAGTCACATTCTACATTCAGAAGTCAGTTAAAAACTTCCCTTCCTTCATTGTCAGAAAAGTTGAAGAGAAAAAACAAAACAAAAGCAACCCCAAAAGTTTGTTGTGTATCATGTATTTTCTAAGGAAAAATTATTGGAGGTTTTATAACTGTGTGGCATGCAAGACTTCTTTTAGTCTACACAGAAAAGCAAGGTCCATCCATTTGCAAAGCAATTTACTTCACAGAACATCTCATGGTCATCCTGTGCTGCTGCCCACAGAGGTCTGAGAGTCTCGAGACTTCCACACATTGGTGTCTGAAAGAAAAAAACCCTCTCACAGTGATCTCATGGGTGAATCTCAGTAAATGTGCATGATAATGTCTGAAGGATAGCAGTTACTTGTCATTGTATGAGATAAATTTAAGAGAAGTATGTATGAATGCATTTATTGTCGTTTGGCACCTTCTGTTGGGTTTCCTTACAGCCTTCCACTGGTAAGGCAATAGGGGGAGGTGAAGGGACAGACACTGACAGAAGTGTTAACAGAAACACTTTTGTAATGCTTCAGTCCTACAAAAACCCATGAACAGCCATGATCCATTCACCTGTTCCCTCTAACACTGAGAAAAAGTCTTAATTTTGTGTTAACAACTTCTCTTGTATCAACCAGCAGAGGAAGTTGATGTATTTTTAGGAATAAAGCTGCATTTTGATTCTCACGAGATGAGTATAAAATATCTGTGTGGTAAAATGTCTGATTTAGAGAACTCATGACCTGTTGAAAAAGTGAGTGTTTTCCTGTTGAGGGGTGGGGTGCCCCTGCACTGTGAGGGTATCAGAAAACTTCTACACTGCCTGGTTATTCCACTTGTCCTCACATAAAGGCTGTAGCTATAGGAATACATCATTTTGTGATTCTAAGGCTCTGCCATTGTGGCCTTGGCTGAAGGTACAGATGCCTTTTATAAAGAAGGTAGGACTTTTATATATGATCTTTTCTGATACTGGTCACACTACAAATAATTTTAAATATTGGAGCAGTGATAAGATCATAGTGATCTTTCTGAAACACAATATGAATGTGTTTGAAAAATGGTTTTTAGTCCTTCTCTGTGTATCAAAGCCCAGGACAGCAAAAAAATAACATATATTTGAAAAATGTGTATTCAGGATTCATTAAAATGATCTACAATTCTGGGTATGCAGTTCCAATTGGCTTAACTGGGAACCTAACCCTAACCTTAAACCCATTCATATTTCCCTGCGGTTGTTTTTACCTTCAAAGGGGATCCTGCCCAACCCCATAATATCCCCCAAACCCCCTCAGAAAATAAAATAAAATATCAGATGCGCCAAGCAAGAAAAGCTGTAGTTACAGCACAAAATAATAGAGTGTAATAACTTTCCCTGCTGCAAGATTGTCTTTGTTTTTATGCTATTTTTGACAGGGCAATAAATGCTTCTAAGCACTTACTAAAATTAGTAAAATTGTGAGATTATAAGGGAATGTGAAACAATGGTGTGAGAGATCTTTGCAGTTTTTTCTCTTTACAGCTGTTATCAACTTCCAATTTTCCAATTGTATTGGAAATGCCAAAAATGAACTGAACAGTTCCCTTTTGTACTTTATTTTCACCTGTCTTTTCATATAGCACTTAACTTTCCCTAGAAAGCCAAAAAATTCCAGATGACAGACAGAAGAACTGGACATTAATATAGATCATTCCTTAGACAACTGATTGGGGTTCATTTTTAGCCAGTTCTAATGAAAGCCACAGCAGTTACAAATAGAGATCTATGTTTATACAATAATTTATGGTTCTAATAATGCCACTTATATGAATAACATGTTTCTTATAAACTGGATAATAAACTATATGCTAAGACCATAGCAGGCTGATGGCACATTAGATCCTGCATTTTTAATCAAATGGGACTCTAGGGACTAGGCACTACAATCCCGATTTTACATCCTTTCATGGCTGGGCAAGGGATGGGGGAGGGAAAGCACCCCAAATCATAAAGGGAAAGTGTAGAGCAATATTGCTTAGCCTGAGAGCTCACTGAATCTTTCATTTCTATGTCTTTGCATCACAGGAAGGAGAATATAAAGGAACTGTCATTTAGAAATGAATGACCTTTGCATTGAAGTAATAAAAGCAAAGTTTCTCAGAATCCTTCCAGATGAAAGATGCTGTATAAAAGTAGGATTGTTAGTGGTGGTTTGCAGTTGCAGTGACACTGCTTAGTTATGAGCTATAGAGAAACTGGGGAGGGATTTAGATTATTTGTGAACTAGTTTGCCACAAGCATTTTTGGATATTATTGCTTTGCAGATCCAAGTACACTAAATACATTAATAAAGTCTTTAGAAAATCTTTCTGGAAAATAATTACTCTGGAATTTATTTATTATTCTGTAAGCCCATGTATATCTGGAAGGAAAAGATATGAATAATGTAGAAATGGAACATGTGTTTTGTGAAAGTTTTCATATGGAAACAAAGAAAAAGTACTCTGTTCCATCTTACTGCTCTGAAATAGTTGTAATTCCAGCCCTAAGTTGCATTTTTGCAAATTTAAACTGACATAAATAATTTAGCTATAAAGTTTAGCATCCTTTTTTTTTACAGATTGTTTACTTAAAAATATTGTTATCAACTAATTTTCCCATTGTTTCACAAAGCTCATTGAAAAGAGTTAGTTTGAATGGATAAAACATTCTCCAAGAAAACCATGATTCTGATGAAGATTCATTTAAAAGAGGAAGAAGAAAAAAAATATTGCTTTTAAAATGTTGCATTAGGAATTTCTGCATTATTGCTTTCATTTTTTAAATTTCAAAACAAATGAGGCAAGTAAGGCCTTGAAAATAGTTCTGTCTATATAACTGAATAGGTGACAGCTAAGTTTGTTGTAAGTGTATAATCCACAGGGATACGTGCCTTGTTAAGGTAAAAAGTAATATCCACAGGTAAAGTAAGCCCATTTTAGCATTTTTTGTAGCATTTTGTAGCTCTAAACTAAGTCTAGAAAAACGTGACTGTAATGTATATAGCTTTTAGAAATTTCTTGCCTGACTTCTTAATGTCATTTCATTGTAGTTCACAGGACCTGACAGATTGTGCAAGACAGAGAGTACCTCAGAAATTGTCAAAAATTAACATTGCTTTTTCTTAAAACTTCCACCAAATTGTGTAAAAATGTGTGTTGTGCTTTTTTTGACTTCTTATGGAAAACCATTTTTTAAAATCAGCTGCCGGCTATGTAAGAATTCTTAAAAATTTCCAAACTGCTTTGGATAATCTGACATCATCCATCTAAACAGCTTTTTGAACATGTGAGTTTTTTAAAATCAGGATTGTCTCTTTGAATCTCAGGATTTTACATCAGAACCAAAAATGCTATTGTTGTAATTGTTACTCAGTTGTTACTTGATTAAATTGTTTGTTTCTTCCTGGCAAGTAACTGCTGTACAGATCTGTAAGTTGGTATCTTCTGAGTTCTCATACCCCACAGAGGCATAATTCAGTTAATTTTTATTCTTTTCTATCTAGATACCTGCTGTTCTTTCACAGCATCTTTCCTCTGCTTCATTACCCAAGCAATACTATGAAATCTGTGTAGAGACAATAAAGTTCAATTGGTCAGAAAATGGCTCTTGGTTTGCCTAATGCTGCAGGTAAGACCAGAATATTTAATTACAGCATTGTCAAAGTGCCATTCTAGAAGGACTAGAAAGCACGAAAAGAAAAAAAAAATGTTTTCAAAATTTAAACTTAAACAAGCTTAAATGTTACCTCTCAGCTTCCATTACCAATTTATTCTTCTTAAACCAAATTATTTCACCCTAGTTCATTCATCACTGTTTCAGATTTTTTAACAAGAGTAAATAGCATCCCTATAGCTGAGCTAATCATGTCAGCAAGTGAAGTATGTTATTGCATCAATTAGAAAAGATAATTTGTGGGAAATGGAAGTTCAGAAATAGTGAAATCTTCTGTTTCAGTGGGATGCCTTCCGCCATAAAGTAGGTTATAGTTTGTAGGCTGAAGCAAGGCCAAACACATGGGTTTGGATTGAATTCATGCACCAATAGTTGTCATCTTATTTACTGAAAACTCCTTGACTGAAGATAATCACTGATTTGCCATTATTTTTCTTCTCTTTTGTGTGTGACACATCATTACTGGAAGCCTATTCCCTTTGCCTCATAATTCAGACTCTTGGCACACCATGTTGAAATTTATGGTTAAGGGTAGTGCAAATCATTCACAGCTGTCTGTTGGTTAGGTTTTCTCTGGGCTTAAAAATAGACATCTTGGTGTTGCTTCAACCCAATATTGAGAATTGCAAGTCTCTGAATTAAACATGGCAATTTTCATATCCAATTTTCTTCTCTCTTTACAATTTTGGACGCATGGCAGACACTTAGCCAGCAGTGTTGTCCGAACGCTGATGCCTGGAGCCAAACTGGGTCTGAATTAGTAGTCAACAGACATTGTCCCAATGGGAACATTAATTTAATTTTCCATTATTGTACTCTTTCTTAAACAATATAGACTTTAATTTCCAATCAAGGTAATAACCATTACAAAGGATTTAGATTAATGGTATTTAAAATTTGGAATGGTGCAGTTGCAATGGTTAGTTGTAAATCCTATGAGCTTATATTTTGAAATTTGTCTGAACTCCACTGGCAGCACTTATCCAAATAGATGATTGCTTTTCTTTTCCTTCTGTTGGCAAATTGTAAGCTCTATTTCTAAGCAGAGATACAACAATATAGCATCCACTTACCATCTATTAATATTTTGGCATCTGTCTGAGTGTTGAAAAGTCCATTTGGACTTACATATCCAAGATATTTTGTTAGGCCTTATTAAACACATTCCAGCTTGTCCTTCTCTGATGTTCAATGGAGCTGTCAGTTCCCCATTTCTGTGCCTGAGATCCAACATCAGAGGCTATAAAGCTGTGGATCATTTGGCAAGAACCCACAGCATGCAGGATGCCAGCTGAGCATAGCCAGCCTGGACTGTGGCTAGAGCTATTAAGAAATAAAACCTGCTTAGGAGTTGGCTCTGTGAGCTCTGTGCCTGCTGCAAAATCTGAACTAGTAGCAATCTGAATGGAGATTTATAGCTAATATCTTCTGCCTTGACATGCTTCAGGAAGTGCAAAGGAAATTACATGAGGCCAGAAATGACTTCTCAGTCAATGAAAAGAGGTCCCATGTTCACTGTTTCTTGGTGGCTCCTGGTCGAGCTTGCTCAGATTACATGTTGAAGGACAGGCTGAGTGGTTTTGTGGGTTGTATTTTAAACTTTCTGCTCTACCAGCATGATCTGTGATGTAAAAGTCAACTTGCAGTCTCTCTGGTTCTCATGTCTTCTGGAGTTATGAAGATTCTTGGGCTGAAACTTAGTTGCTTGAGTTTTCTGTGCAAGCAGAAAAATCTGATTTGTACATTCTTTTCAGAGAATCTCTGAAAAGTTTGCATTCTGGGAGACTTCTGCACAGTTTGAGAATGGTGAAATATCTTCACTTTTGAATGCTTTGTCAATTAGCCTAAATTAACAAGGTTCCTTACAGGCATCTTTCTGCAACCTAAATGAGAACAGTATATGCTGTCTGTAGAACTGATTACCAAGTCATTTGGTCTGCAAAGCAACTGCTACAGAAAAAGAGTGAATTATGGTAAATGTGTTTTTAAGCTCTTCTACTCATAAAACCCATTATAATAAGAGCATATATTTATTGACAGCATGATTTTTTTTTGTGCACGATTTATAAAAAAGACAAATTTCAATACCAGAAAAAACAGTGCTTTGTATATAAGGTGAGGAGAAAGGTGTATATCACTCTAGAACCATGCCTATTATTTTCTCAAGGGTATCTTTTGTCATGGCTTTTCAGTACCTGCATTTGAACCAAATAAATCACTTGAAAAATTTCTAAGATGGAAAAGTTATTCCGCTGTTCCCTCTGTGTGTGCCTAGTTTGCATCAACAATGGCTCATGCTTCAGTGGATTTCTTATTGAACTCTTCAGTTGGTAGTTGCCATGATTTAGAAAGCTATCCTTTTATTTAGCAAAGCACATTTCAAATACGCTACGGTCTTCAAGATCATTATTAAAGACGTTGACATCCTGCTTTTCTTTCTCAGCAGATTGCTGACCTCTTAATGCCTGACAAGCTCATTTGCTTTCACGGGTATGAGCATCTTGCTTTAGACCATAAAGTGTAAAATATTCTGAACAGATGGACACAGCAGTACAATGGTCTATTGAAGTCCAAAATTATTTAAGATACTTGAGATTTAGTCTTATTCATCTGCATTGGAAAGTATTTCCGAATTTAATCAAAAGTTCTGTTTATTCACAACCCAGTAAAAAGAAAGATAATCTGGCTGCCATTAGTATAGGCAATTTACAGATAACTCAACTCATAGAAATTAATGAAAGAGAAGGAAATAATAAATTTGCAAAAATATTAACAGTCAGTATTGAAGAAAAATGCAGCAGAACTAGTTTGAAAAAAAAAGGAATGTATCGAAATACAATTTTAAGGTAAAACAATCACAGAAGCTTTTTTGATTGAAAATAGCTTTAGGGATTTCCAGAACAGTTGTTATCAAAATTATATTTAGTCCAAACATATTGCAAAGAGTCTATTTAATTTTTAAGACTAAAAAATCACTATATCTCTCTGATAAAATAACTTTTTCATAGAAAATAGGTTATGGTGTATATATGGCAAACAGGTGACTGTTACCATTTCAGGGTAGAAACTCAGTCTCAACATATCATGTGCCCATTTAGAACTTTGGCCAAGAGGTCAAAGAGGTCTACTAAGTATTGTAGACCCAGGATCTCATGCTGATTTTCCTTGTAAGTGCAAGCCAGTGCAATGTAGAGAAACAAGGAAACATTCAAAAGTGAAAAAAAAAAAAAAAGAAAAAAAGAAAGAAAAAAAGAGAGGGAGGAAAAAAGGAACAGCTTTGAAGCATTTTCCTTCATCCCCATGTGGATCAGGACCACTCTCAGAAAATTATCCTTTTCAGGCTGCACTCTTACTCAAAGCAGCTGGATAAACAAACTGTTGAGTCATGAAAAAGGAGGAGAATGTATATCAGCAAAATTCTTTAATCATCAGAGTTGAAATTAGCTCCCCAATAATCTGAGACAAAAGAGAACACAAGAAAAAAAATTATAATCTTATTCACTTTATTTCTTGTTAAAATCTCAGTAGGCATGTCATTGTTTCTATTTATTGCTTGCAAGTGGAACTGAGGATTGGCATTAAAAAATCAGTGAAATTTGGGAAGAAATATTGTAATACTTTCAGAATATAGATGAAAATGACATGGGGTTTAAAATTTACATTCTCATAAATCCTAACAAGAATTTCTGTATTTATTTTATACATAACAAATAATTTCAAGTTCTCAACACCATCCACAAAAAGAAGAGAAATGATCAATGGTGCCCTCAGTGAAAAAAATATTTTGGGACTGTTGAAAAAACTCAGCTTGTTAAAATGGTGTGCTGGCCCAGCCCTCAGCTGATTCACAGTGTTTTACTGCTGCCATAAATATGGTAGTGCACAACTGAAAAGTTCAAAGAACAGCTGCATATTTGTGCTCTAGTCCAGTGATGGGGCAAAGGCAGTCAACAATCAAAGCAAATGAAGGATGGTTAGTATATTCTACAGGACTTGCTCACATTCTTGGAGCATCAGTCTTCAAATAAATTACTGTGATAAACCTGTAGCAGGGACCCTCCTTAACAGTTACATCTCGTGAACAGCAGAGAGAATGGCAGAGCATTAAGCTAACAAATGTTCCACATTAAAGCTTCAGGATCAATAACATTTTTAAGATGTTATCAAACAAAGCATTCAGTGTTGGAAGTAACAGCCTCAGCCTTATGCAGATAAAAACTGTAGCAGCCTCAGTGTCTCTGCAGAAATGCAGTTGCCGAGCCAAAATTCCCATTGTTCCTTAATGTTTATATTGCACCATAATGTGAAGATGCTCAATAGGAACTAAAATTAATTGCAGATGGACTTACAAGGAAGAAAAGATACATATAGGTCCTTTAATAACCCTTTTCTGCTTTGTGGAATGAAGCAGTCTTCCAAGTGTGGAATACAGGTCTTTCTACTGGGTGCTCTTAAAGGAGGAAGGAGATACTTCTGTGGCAAGGTTGGATGGGTCACTGGAATGCTGAAGTGTGGGTGACACGCGCCATCACTGTCTACCAGCTGCAAAGATCCAGTATTGTCACATTAGTGAAGCATTGCTGCTTCAGTCCTCGGAAGGAAAACCCTTTCCAGCTGCTGGAATGAACGGATGGAATAAGATTAATTAGAAGCAGAGAACAATGTCAGCTTCCTGAGACAGAGACAGCTGAGCTGTTCGGGAGATGAGATTATGTCCTTGTCTGAATGAATTAGAGGTCTACATGGAAATGGCACAAAATATTAAATCTGTGTATGGTGCACAGAAAAAGCCCTACAAACTGCGTGTGTAATCATTTGGGGTGGGATTCAGCTCTGGATTTAGACACCTAACTGGAGACATCTCGTGTTCCTCAGGGATGTCTCCATATATGGCCAAAATGTCTAAGTTTCCTTTGTAGTCAGTGCAGACTCATTGATGCACTTACAGTTTGAAGAACAATAGTGCTGTGGAAATCGAGTTTCTACCCTTGCAGTCAACATTTCTCCCCTATTCAGCACCCAAAATTCAACTCCTTCATTAAAAAGATAGAAGCTACTGTAGCATTAGACTCTCTCTGTATGTTCCTTTTTAAACAAAAAATAAAAGTATTTCAAAAACAACGACGACAACAACAACAACAACAACAAAAGTCTATATGTTTATCTGAAATTTTACCTGCAATCAGGAAAGTCATGACAGTATCTGGAAAAAACCAAGGAATTATTTGTTAAAAAATGATTGCAACAGAAAAGAAATCCATCTTCACTTTATCTTCTTTCCTTCCCTTCCACTTTCCTGCCTTCCTTTCTTCCTTTAGTCTTTCCATCTACAGTTCATTTTTTCACTTTGATAAAAGATAAAAACATATTTGTCCAGACCTGTTTTCAATAGTCTGGTAATACTTCTGCAAAATTTTACCATCTTAATCTTATTTAAAAGGCCTTTATCTGATTAAAAAATCAGGATAGTGTCATGCAAAAATAGTTCAATTAATTAATTCACTCACTGACTGATAAGAAATACTGGTGATCTTCCTTGTCCAGGGGTTAGTACACAGGAAGCAGGGCAAAATACAGCACCTGAGAAAAACATGCTCTGGGGAGCAGAATGGTTCAGTAGTAAAATTTTAAAAATGCTTAAATTCACATTTGTTTTTCTAGGCTGAAGAGTAGGAAGCTAATAAATTTTAGAAGGTAAAATTAGAATGCATTTTGTTCCTCAAGTACAGTGCTAGAAACAGATTTTTATCTTGGCCTTTGAGTCACACTCCTGACTGCACATCATTTTACTCATCTCTGAAATGGAGATAGTGAAACCCTCTCATCCCGTGGAGTCCAGTTTCAATTGGAATGAGAAATCTTTTGATGTGTTTACTATTGCTATTTCCAACATAAAAAAAAATAAAATGCAAAATTTAATTTTTTCTCACATTTCTCAAGTCTAATGCTAATAGGTACTCTGGTGCTGTAAAAACTAAAAATGGATAAATGTAAAAAATCGAATTCACAAACTTCAATCCTCTCCCTTTTTCTCTGGGTGGTATCAATAATTTTTGGTCAGAAGGTAGGCACTTACTGTTTCTTATTATAAAGGTATATAACTTTTGCTTGACAGTAAAGAATGAGATTTCAAAAATTGCAGTCTCTCAAAAGTCTGTGTTAATTTTCTTAATTAAATTCTGTCTCACTTTAAAGGTTACAATGTCTCTTTATTTACAGAACAGCTTATTCATTCAGCTCTTTTTTTCCTCTTGAGCTTGTCAGAAGCTGTTAATGTTGATACAGTTTGACATTTTGCCCAGACTGCATCAAACCACAAACCTGAGAATAGAATGTAGCCATTAACAATTTAATAACCTGTTGCAATACTTAATTTTTTTCCACATCAACAGTGTCACCCTTGATAATGGTATGTTTTTTACCTTTATTGAATGAGAGGAGACTATTTTCTTTACATGCCATGGTTTTTAAATGTGCTTCAGAACCATAACTAGCCAGAGGTTGCATTTTTGAGTGCTGGCCCATTGGAAATGTCAGAATCCATAAAGATACTTGAGCTGAGATTTTGAAAGGCAAAAGTTTTGTCTGAGGAGTAGACATGAAAGTCTCGATTCAATATAGTAAATATGCACAGGCATAATCTGGGTAATATGAAAGCCTTTTACATCAGTGGAAATGCTTTCACACATAAGCTTGGTGTATGATAACATGGTTAAATATAAAACTTCTATTCATATCTTAGTCTGGGTAAAAATCATTAAGGTCTATAGAAATATTTCATTGATTTCAGCAGTCTTTGGGTCTTCCATTGTAATTATAAACATGAAAAGTTTGTGTAGAACAAGGTTTTTAGAACAGTTTCCGTTATTAGTGTGCAGCAGTAGCTTTTGGCTATAATGATAAGTATCTCAGGCAAACCATGGCTGAGATAAAGTTCATGTTATTTCTAATGGTAGATTTGCCAAGAAGATTGAAGCTGACATGAGTATTTTCAAAATATTTTGCACTCCAAGAGTGCGTGGGGGGAGCAGAAATGTCTGTAGAGGCTGTCCAATATTTTATCAGTGCTTAATATAGCCATGCTGTAGCAGGCAATAGGGAGCTTTCTCCTGCCTTTGGAGTGGTTTTTTTTCCCTGATGATACTTATGAGAAACGTTTATAGATTATTTGTAGTCCAGCACAGCCTGTTGCACCCAAACATGATCCAGTGATCACAGTCCACTTTCCAAATATTAAAACTGCTGTAGTCTGAAGGAGCTCATGCCTCTGCATTGTTTCAAATTCATTTCCATAGACTAACATCTGATCTTGGTTATACCTTTATAAATTCACCATAATTTAATTGGTTTTCATGGAATTCTTGCTAGTTTATATTGGTCTCAGTGCATGCTTTGGCCACACTAGAAGCAAATCTAAAAACTCTTCTTTCTTTTAAGGCTGGGAAAAGCTTTAAATACAGCTTTTAGGTACACTTAAAAATTCTACTCCTTTCTAGTCACTGGCTCTTAGTGTGATGCTGACTGCTGCATTAAAGTTTGTCATGGTATCCCTGTTTTGTCTAACTACATATTTGTTCCTTTGCAACTTTTTGTTATTTATGCTGGTTGATAATCTATTTCCTTGTATCTTTTTTTTTTAATAAATATAAAATATATCAGAATTTTCTTTAGGATTCTGCTGAGTGGGCATCCTTCTTATACAAAGAAATTCTGTTTCTTTGAGAAGAGTGCTAATATTTCTACAGAGAAATAAGTTTTCTTTCTTTCCTAGAAGAAACTAGGAAGAAATCCTGTCAACCTGAAAGATAATATTATAATAAAATGTCTATTTAGAATACTTTTGTAAGCTTTCAAAGTGGAATAATCTTTTATTGTTATTTTATTGTCAGTCTGTTCTTTCATATTTTTGTACTTATTTTTGGTAGACTTCTGTGAAATTATCTGTAGAGACACTCTGCAATGTTCATTGCAGGATCCTTTTTTTCAGATGTGAGATATGCAGAAGGGTGTCCTGGTTTCAAAATTTTCCGTGGGTTTTACAGACTTGCCCTCTTGTGGACTGGCGACATTGCTGGAATTCTTGCATTTTCAGTTTGCAATCAGTCTTTTTAGGGGTAGTTAGCATAGAAATAGACAGTGGAATAAAATCTCCCAAGAGATAAAATAACCCTGGACTATATTATTTAAAGAGCTAATGATGAAGGTCACAATTTCTTTCAGTAGCTTCCTCACAAATTGAAGTATTGACCTACAAAATACTCATTTCCATTTGTGCAAAAACATCTACTGGATCCTGCCACAACAGGCTTTTTTTATGAAACACTTTCACAACTTCTGAAATGAGATGTTAAGATGAGATTGCATGAGTGTGTCTCTGTATTTATACTAAAAAGGCAGTTCTAGATAGAAGATTAAACTCATGACTAAAAATAGAGAGCAGATTAAAATTAGGCTAAAATTCTTCCATTCACTTCTTCAATCACTATTTTCTCACCTTATGAAAATCTTATCAAAATTTGCCCCAAAATGCCTTTAAGTGTAGAGGATGGCTCAAATCAGCTGGGAAAGCTATGAAGCTTCAGTTAAAAGATAATTCTTTTCTTTGTTTGTTGGTTTTGTTGTGGTGGTTTTGTTCCCATGTTTTCCTATTAGATTCAATGTGATTTGCCTTGAATTCCTGTTTCAAAAATATCTAATTCAGCAAGCAGGTGCTGTAAACATTTGGATGATGTGCCTGGAAAGGCGTTCAAGAATGCACAGCGCAGTTCTGGCATTTTAGTATCATTATATTTGTTGTTCAGTATGAACCCCTTCAATAACTGTTCACAAATTTGAACCTTATTTTACAGCTCCATTTTGTCTGAGAGACACGGGATCTCATTCAAGGCTGTAGCAGAGTTGATGGCTGCTGCAGGACCAATAAAATACGATGCGTGCTTTAGATGTGTTTCTCTGACAGAGCATTCCTTCAGGATTTAGCAAATTTGTCCATTGTTTTACAACTCAGTTTCATGTAACACACAGGACCTTGGCCTGAAATGGGATGAACATTCTCAAACTGCTTTTTAGATTTGTATGACTCTGCCTTTATAGCACCTTGATGAGATTATAGAGATGCTGTATTCTGATCTCAAAAGGAATTTTTGTGTCAGCTGAGAAACAGCAACACCTCAAGAACATTAGGAAAAAATTGACAATATGATGTATCTCCCCTTGTATAAACCATGACATCTAGAGTTGCCATTAGTATTCCCTAATACACAACAAAGTTAAAGGTTATCATCTGCTGCAGATTTAATGGATTGCATTAGAATTACAGCAAATGACCCTTGCAGCTCCTTTAAACTTGATCGATCACAATGTAATTGTCAAGGCAGGATAGCAATTAATTTTCATTAGTCAGGGAAGTCATTAATGCTTGCTGTTAGGGAAAATGACTATTAGATTGGAATGGAAGGGATTCAATAATTTTTTACAATTAAAAATGTTGGCCTGATTTGCTGGTTCCATATGTGCAGAAGAATCATTGTGGCTCTGTTACCATGCACTGTTCTTGCTGTGATGCACTGGTTCCAACAAAGAGTGGAGTACATCCCTTTTCATACCAAAAGGAGAGTCATTTATTACCAAATTTCTACTGGGAATATTATTTTAAAAGAATGTTCCAACAATATTTCTTTTTCTTTTGCCTTCAAAGACAGGTTGGAATTTAATGCTATGGTGAAAGGCATGCTTCCTCAAGTCAAAGTGCTATTTGCTTTTCCTTTGACATTTGGGGCTTTTTTTACTGAATAAGACAGAGGAGTTGAAAGATCCCAGGATCATTCAACTGCCTTGATAAATACTAAATTGCTTGGCAACGACAATTAGCTGTGATACAGCTGCCCAGCATCATGGGTGATAGAACAATGCTCTTCATTCATGTAGTACATTTCATCTGAGAACTTAAAAATATTTTTTCAAATTCTACCTTCCTAGACTAGTAAGTCCTGGTCAAATATGAAAGTCAAATTGAAACAGAAAATCAAATACCTTAAACTCCAAGATGAAATTTTTGTGGCTGTTTAGTCTTGTCCAATTTCACTTTGAAAAATTGGTACTGTTTTGTCACATCCTTGATGTCAGGATACCTTTGCTAAGGTGCTTTTCTTATTCACTATGTCTTTCAAAGCATCATCTTTAATATCTTTTTAAAAGTGTTTGATGGAGCATTTTTAAAATAATTTGAGTAGAAGAAAAACAAAGCTATCTAGGCTTCATGCAGTCCCTCTGAGACTAAATTCCACCTACATTTTAGGTACCTAAAGAACAGCTCTCTGTTTTTTTTCATACATACTGCTGTTCTTTGTGAAATAAGTGCTAGAAAGCAGTCCTATTCAAACATTTTCAAAAAATTGCCTATCTCAGTTTAGGTCAATAAATTAGGTGAACATGACGTGGCTCTAAAGGCTTTCAAAAACACTTTATGCTTTTCCTTGACTAGAGGAATTTAAGCATTGCAGTGAGTAACTCACTTAAAATTTATGTGCTTAAAACCTGCAAAATTTGAGTAAATTGGCTCTTATCATGATGACTAAAACATATTGAAGAAGATATATTAATATTACTTATTATACTGAGAAGGGCTTAAAAAATGTAAAGCCAAGCATGAAAGTGTAATATTCTCAAACGTACCTAAGGGAATATGCATAGGGCTAAGTTTTTAGACTTCAGAAGTCCTGTAAGTTTTGGAAAGCTACCGAGAAACTAAAATTCCATTTATTTCAGACATGGACAAGTTGACTTTGATAGTGGGGTTTTTTTGTGTATTAAGTATGTAAAAGGGAATGAAGTACTTAGCTTCTTTTGTATATGCCTCTAAGAAACTTACTTTCACCTTTAGCAATTTTCACCTTAGAACATGTTTCAGACAATGTAATTTGATGTATAAATAGGTTTTTCGATATTCAGTGAAGGCAAAGAGCCATGCAGGAGTTCATCTTGAATTCATATGATTTATTTTGATGTCAATGCCACACAGAGGTAAGTGGAATCCTAACATCATCCTATCATTTCTCTGCTAATTTGAAAGGAAATGGGAATGACTGTCTCAAACCTAGATGTCTCTATCACACGTGTGTAAACATGTATTAAGAGCCCTTCTACTGGTGTTTATAAATCTAACCTTTTCTTATTCAGGAGCCTGAAACAATTTCAAAAGCTACCAAACTCAAAGACACCTAAAAGTCCTTGACGTGATTTACTTGATTCAAGCTTCAAAGTCACTTCTGAAAGGCTCCCCTTTGCTAAAAAGTATTTGCTTTCTCACTTGGAGGATTTTCAATAGCACTTTCATTTCATTGTTCGGCAGTTTGATGAATTGCCTCTTTTATAAAACAAAAATATGTTCAAGATGTGATATCTATTCCTGGTTTTAGGTATGTGGCAATCTAGGTGCTCCACTTTAAGAAGAATATTTTTGAACCTGGGATGTAAATCAAAGTTCTTTCTAGTGTTCAGTGATGGCCGAGATTCAGCATTTCTCTTAGACAATGAAGTTCAGCAGTTTTGAATGTTGAATATTTGGGAAACTGAGGCTCCTTACGTCATTAAATACTCTACTCATACACTATATGACTAGACATTTAACTTTAAAAAATGACACTTCTACTCTTTTAGCTACAGCTTTACTGAAAGCTACCAAATAGTAACTGGTACAGCCAAATGGTTAAGAAAAAGAAAATTATTAAGATGAGTAGGACTGTGTTCTTTGGAATTGATGGAGTGTTCATATGGACTCAGGTTCCTCACTTTGGCATATCCTTCAGTTTGAATATGTTCTGTTACCAAATTGATTACTGAAAGTCAGACTTCCTCCTAGCATTTATCTGTCACACAGAAATGACTTCTCAAATCATTATGCACATTTTACTTTAAACATTTGTGGTTTCTAAAGAAAAAAATCGAGGAATGAAATCTGGCATTTCATTCAATGTATTGTATGGTATGCATTAATGGTAAGGCAGTACGTTGTAATCAAAAGATTCTGTGGGAGGTGGTGTGGGCAGACTTTTTGACTGGATAAATCCTTTTCTATTATTTTATTTTTTTCATGAGATGAAACACATATAAGCTGCCATAAATCATATTTCATAGTATTAAAAAAGGGGTAAGACCTTTGCCCTCTCACTTTTTTTACTTTTATTGTTCCTAATTTTTTTTTTTTTTTATGTTTAAAGACTTAATTTTTGCACTACTTAACTATTTACCTCTCTTTACAGAATCATCATCAAAACCCCAGGTCTCTGCTATTGTTTTTGATCTGATTAATCTTACTTGTTAGTACTCTTATTATTTGAAATTAAAAGCCACAAGTATAGGTCCTGGGGCACTTGTTACAGAAAATCTTGAAGAGAGACCCTACTTGTTGCTCTTTTCCATTTTCTAAAGATAGGAAAAGCTTAGGGATAGAACTAGGTCTAAAACTTTGGTGTTTTTCAGAAGCAGAGTGTTGCACGCCTGAGTGTAGGAGGACTTTCAGAAGCAGAGTGTTGTAGTCCTCCTGGGTTAGACACTTAAATAAAATCAAGATGTCAAAGCTTTGATCAGATGCATCTCTTCATTTGACATCTATCAAATATGTTTGGGCCACTCTGAATTAGTACTGGAGGGAAAGAAAATTATAAACCTTAAATTTGGATGAGAATTTTATTTCTGGAATATTAACTCTTCCTTTGTCACAAGAAGACACCCTTCTCATTTTCAATTCTTGTTGAGAACCTAGGAATACAATTGATGTAAACTGGGGTATTGTAATTACCCCAGTTTACTGTGAAAATACTTAAATATTCCTTTCATTGCTGTATGGACTTGGATATTTAGTTACCATTGAGATTCCAAGAAAGTTAAAGAAGCTACAATTGAAAATGGAGCATTAATGAGAAACTTTGAGTCAGTTTCATTTCTTCTTAAAAAGTCTCCATTCCCCAATTATTCATTCTGTTGTTCAGACCTTCTAAAGAAAGGATATTGAAAGTCCAGTTTACATCTTATTGCAGAAGTCTGTTTCTTCACAGATCTGCTCTACTTATATTTTCTTCTAGTGGCGTCTGCTCCTAGTGAGGTCTACTGCTGCTGAAACTTGGGATTTTCTCTTCTGTGTTATGAGAAACACTAATAAGGAAACCTGTGTAAAGTTGAACAGTTGCAAAGCAGAATAGGATATCTTTACAACTTTGGTTTGGCCTGTTTTGCAGAGGCAGTGTTAGTCTTAGATTGAATGGTTACCTACTATTTTTCCATATAACTGAGCCGCAATCTTGAATTAGAAGCTGTACTATTTTTTCTTCATTATCTTCTCACTACCAAAGACACTCAGCTTTTTCCAGAGATTCATGTATGATACTTATTTCTGTCATTTTTTGATGCTTCAAAACCATTAATTTTCTTTTAAAATCTTTGAGCCAAGAGAATGATGTTTTGCATATGTTTTAGATCAGAAAGGTGAGGATGGAGAGATTAAAGGTCAAAAAAGTTTGCTAATATATAATGAAAAGTTCGAGATGTACATGGCCTAATTTTTCCAAATATAGGACAGGAAGGAATTAAAAAATTTAAATCTCCTCAATTTACATTGCAATTTTCAATCTTATTACTTCTTCAAATCCTACTCCCTGGTCTTACAAGGGTCTTTCAGCAAATGGAGAATATGGTGGTAGTGAGCACCAGCTGTGTGTCTGAGGTGAAGCATTTACTTACACATACCTTTGTGGCAGAAGAAAAGATGCAATTAACTATAGGGGGTGGTATCCAGCTCCCTTTCCCTCCCTGGCTGGCTGCTCTTTCTTTGTATATGTGAGTACATTCATAATTTACCAGAGTTAAGCACACTCCTTACAAGAGTAAATGTATCAAAACTATCTATATGATGAGAAGAATTTTCAGGCTCTTCCTGGAGAAGCTTAGGAATATTTGTTTAGACAGATAGATAGAGTTAATATTTATATTGTTAAAAGCAGACTCGAGAAATAATTTAACCCATAGGATTGAAAGCTGTGAATAAGAGGCAGAAAAGAAAAAGCAGGGAAGGTGCCTGACTGCTGAACCCCTCATGTCCTGTCTGAGTTCACACAGAAACACTCCTTTAACACCTGTTCCCTGCTGCATGGTGAGCTTACCTGGGAGCCCAGTTCCATAAATTCATTCCATAAAGGGTCTGTGACTCTAAGTCACAAAAGTTCCTGTACGTTCAAGCTGTAGGTACTCTTTTCTCCAGACAGAAACAGGTTTATTTTCCTTGCCAAATTCTCTTCCTTCTATTTTAGCAGAAGAGTTGATTATACAATAGAAAAACTTAGGCTGAAGGTCATCTAGTCCAAGCCCTTACTCAAAGCAGGGTTAAGATCCCAGTTATTCAGGTCACTCCTGCCCTCATTCAGCAGAATTCTGAGTATCTCCAAAGGGGGAGATTCCATAGACATTTTGGGCAGTTTGTAGCATATACAGTCTCCATGAATTTATTGAAATAGAGTATTTTTAAAGAATGAAATGCCTTTGTTTTTACACAAACTGATTTCAACTACACATGAAATGTATTCAACTATTTATGGCAATGCAAATTTAGAGATGATTATATTATAAACAAGAGATTAGTTCCTTTTTAAAATTTGTTTTTGGTGGAAAGGAAAAAATGTCCTTTTCAAAGTTTAAAAAACAATTAAAATACTGTCTCTCTTTGTGTAAAGCTTCTAGCACAGCCTTGAATATTAGTGCAGTGAATGTTTTAAACCCCCAAGACAGTGACCTAAGGTTTTTAGAGGATTAAGTTTGAGTAGAGGCTGGCACTATGAAGGAATGTCATCCAGATGCTTTGTTTCATATTCACTGCATGCAGACCCATTCTTTGGTGCATCAGATGTGAAAAGTCAGCCACATAGGTCTGAAAATATATTTTTTTCTTCGTTTTAGAGTATTGTTGGTCATAATCTGCATTTAAAAACTTTTCCTGATTGGTGAAAGCATTTGTGAAAATAATCCAATTTAGAAATAGATTTCTGTTTTCAGTAGTGCTTTCACAATGTGTTTAAGCATCGTGTTTCCCAAGTAGATATCCCCAAAATTTTGCCAAAACAACTCACCATGGCAACTTGCTTTCCATAGTTGTTTATATCTCAGGCTTTCATTTTTTTCTTAGACCATGAAGCAGCTTGTCCTCATGTCCAATACTTGTGCACTAGTAGCTTTTAGTTGCTATTTATGTTTAGACACAATTTCTTTCAAACAAGACACTAGAAAATTACTGCTACTTGCTGCATATTTAGTGCATTAGAAGTTAAAAGAGATGTGCAAAAGAACTTTGCTTAAGGATTAATCACCCCTGTGACCCAGGGATAAGGGATCCTCACCTGTCAATAAGGATTATTACTACTTATACCAGCTGAGCCTGAGTGTTTAAGTACCTTCCTGTGAAAGTGACTTTTACTTGGTGGGAGCTGAAATGAGGATTTCTCTGGCCCTTAAAGTTATACTTTACAATGAAGATTGCATAGGGAATGGTAATTTTTTTACTCTTTACACCTGTTAAATCACATTTTATGTAAAAATAAAGTAGAATCCCCTGTAAAACTATTTTTCAGCATGAGCTACTGCTCTCTTTGCAACCATAATACTGCAGGATGAGGAATGGGACAGGGAATTGATTCATGTAGCTGTGACTGGGAGGGAACAGAGCCCTGTGGTCCACAAACCCATTTTTCTATTAAAGTCTCATCTATTCTAGAACTGTAGGTTCAGTTCACTGCATAAATCAGAGACTCCTTGTGTCATTTTCCCTCAACTCTCTTCCCATTTTGAACAATAGGCCACTGCAAACTCACTTCAGTTTTCAAGGATACTTTCTTTCTTCCATCCCCATTTCTATCCATTTTCTCTCTTCTTTAATAAGTCACAGTTGCCTTTCCACACTTGGATTGGTACATGACCTAATTTCCACCTAGAAGAGGGCTCTGTGAGCACTTGGAAACTCCCCAAGACTTCACACTATCTATGCACACATCTGGCTCCCTTGTCTGCTTCCTTGCAAAAACACCAGGAGCTGCTGCTAGGACATGCCTGGGTCTGGATGCTGCTGGGGTGGTAGAGGCAGAGGGATGCCCAGAGGCTGGGGAAAAGAACACCTCCCTTGCAGCCCATAGCTGTAACCTGTCTCTGAAACACGAGGCTTTGAGGTTGTCATCATTTTCAAACTGTTTAGGGAGGATCCACAATATGAATTAATGGCCTTAATCAAGCTTTTGTGTGTTGGGATGCAAAATCACAGAGGCAGCTGCAGCACCTGGTACTGCTAACTCGTCTAAAACCCTTTGTATCCTTCTAATTTTTGTCTGGTTTTCTCCAAAATTGAAAGACAACAACAAAGAACTGATACCTTAAATGTGAACCATCCTTTCTCTTTGTGTTCTCTCAATAGACATCTTTCATTCTTTTTTGTTAAAAGCACTGGACATTCTGCACTCACAGGTTAGCAGAGCAGTAACCTTTGAAAACTTTTAGACTGACATTGGGTAACTTGTTCTTTGTCCTCAAACAATGAAAAAACACACATTAATGCTCTCAAAGGAGGTTATTTATTATTCCAGTGGTGTAAATGAGGGCAGGATTTGGCCCACAAGCAATAAAAGAGGAGTAGAGCATGTAATTCTTCACGCCATTGTGAGGAAAACCCTGTCCAGCAACAGTAAATTATCTGAAATTCTTTCAGGATATATGAATGAGTCCATGGTCAGAGAAAGCTTGTGAGGTTTAAAGCATAAAAATGACAACTATAAATAAAGGTGGAAACCCCTCATCCCCCTGAAATGAAAAAAACATAGCATTCCCGAGGCACTGGTGTCTTTGGAAAATGCATTGCCTGGCTGACTAAAGGAAAGGGAGGAGGGAAAGGAAACACATCATCCTACTTAGGGCTTTGTCTTTCCAAAGTAAAGCTCAATGCTCTTGCAGAAAAGGACAGTTTTTCTGGGAAGATCCATCCTATAAGGACATGCATTTACTGAGTTTGTAAAATCATCAATCAACAACTATGTGCCCGTGTATTTTAACAATTAAGTTTACCCAAGTATTTAACAAATGGACGAAATACAGAGAATTTCCATATTGTTTACTCTGTAGGGTGCAAGGTAGGAACAAAGAACAGTAAGCATTTTCATAGCAATGAGGCAGTGCACATAGTTTATCCTGGGAGTGTTAAGTTTTCTGGAAAAATATCTGCTGTACTCTGGATATTTTCAATATCTTAGTAGTGTTAGCCTGGTTGCTTTAATGTTTACATTATTCCACTTCATAGGCACAGTACTGCCCATGGTAGATAATGTGATAAAATAGCTTCTCAAAACATGCATCTTGGAAAGGAAAAATCTGCAATCCCTGTTTTGATTTGACATATTCCAAAAGCTTTGGCACCACTGCAACAGCAATTTAGAGGACGGAATCATAATCTACAACAACAATTTAGAGGATGGAATCATAATCCATTGGCACTGCGTAAACAGTTCCATAATCTCAACATGCAGACTAATGCTGTGTGGAGTTTAAATGCATTATGATGCTATGGATATGCCACTTCTTGCCATCTCATTATGCAAGAATGAAATTCTAACATAGCAACAAGCTATATTTGAGTTCAAGTCAATCACAGGGAAGAATTTTGTCAATGATTTCCCATTGTTACAGTAACAGAAGTGACACATTAATTTTTAAAAACCAAACCAGTTAAATTAAAAAAAAAAAGTTAAAAACACTAAAGAGTGAGATAATTTTTGTAGGTGAACAGTAATCAGAGACAGACTCCCAGGGAAATTTTGTCTCATTTGGTCACAGATGGTCTAAACTGACTCCGTAGTTGCCCTGTAATCCACACCAGGGATCCGTGTTCAGCACCTCATGGAAATGGGCAACTTACTTGATTTAAAACTCTGAACCAGGGATGTTCACATGCCATGCCAGCACAACTTTTGGCTCCTTACAAAACCACTGACCATGGTCCACTGAGCCTATGACGGCCCGTGATGAGAGCTGCTGTGATGTAGGTCAGATGTTAAGGAACTAATAAAATGACACAGCAGGTTCACATTAGTCTAAGTCCCTATTTCAGCATACATAATTTTTCAACTATTTGTCATGTACTTAGTCTCAGTATAGAAGTTGTATAAAATTGTGTTGCCTTCTTACTAAAATGTCCTTGTCTTTTTGCACAGATTCTTTTTACTGTATCATATACATAAACATTTACATGCACATATCAGAGAAAACATCTTAGATAAAAGAGGTAATGTTGTTCTATAGGAATTTTTTAAAAATGAGTAGAACAGAATTTTTATTCAGAGTTTAATCTCAAACAATGGACTAACTAAAACAAGAATAAACTCTTTTACTCAGATGTGGATATTTCTTGCTTTCCTCTTCTTAAATGACCATTGTATAAATATTACTCAAGAGTAGAAACCAGCAGGAAATATCAATTGTTTTTTGTTTGCCACCTGAAAACTTTACTACAGGTGTCTCCTTTTTCTTTTTCTTTGTTCTACTCCCCAAGGTAAAGCTCTCTTTACTGGAAAAGACAATATTTTGAAAAGTAGAAAATGAATTTAAATGTTTGCCTGAACATATTGATTAAAAGACACTGGATGAAAATTAGTGACAGTTTCATACAGCCTGAGTACTTTTTTGTATTCATTATCTTTTGATTTAGACTTCAAGAAAATGCTGGAAGGCACTATCGTTATACTGACAGGCTGATTTTTTTTTATCTTTTCAGAAAACAAATATAACACAGAGAAGCAGTATATGATACACCAGCTATAAGTAACATGCTTTTAATTATGTGTTATTATTCTAGAAGGTCTTCTAAACACAGATGGTGCCTGTGGGATTTTCATCACTGTTTAAGACATCTCACTTGGTTCCTTTGCTTTACAGAAAGACATTGTGCTGAGAATTCAAAGTGGCAGTGAGTTTTCCTCTCAGCTGCACCACTGAGTAGTTTAATGCATCAGTCTTTGTAATAAGTGCATATAATTCAAATACAATTTTCACTACTATATCACACTGAAATTATGGTTTAGCTAGTGCACATCATAGTCTTTAAATACTGAAAGTTATGGAGAAATCTATTTAGCCAGTGCAAATCAAAATTATCAGTATTTTAAATATTTCTCTGAAAATTGAATGCAAGATAGCAATATCATGCAGTGGGATTATTGTAATGCTGAAGCCCCTTCTTCTGACTCAATTTTTTGGCTAAAATTTTAGACAAAGACATATGGTGGCCAAGTAATTAGCTTATCACATGGAAATTCTTATTAAAACAGACTCGTACTTTGATTCATCTAGTATAAATATGGTGGGTCATTGTATAAAACTATGGAGGTCATGAGCTTGAATATTGGAACAACTTCTAATTTTGTGTGTCTCTTAAGTTATTTTATAGTGTAAATACAGAATAAATACAATAAATAAATTCTATTTTCAATATTATGCCAAGAATAATTTTGTTACAGGTTGCTAGCACAGAAACAAAAACTAATATAAAGGTACTACTTAAGAAAAAGGATAAAAATTTCAAAACATAAGTTTCAATTATGTGAAAAAAAAGTATAAAAGTCATTTGGTAAAATTCTATGTGATGGGGAAATATAATAATATAATAAAAATATTAAAATGTATTATATATAGAAATAGATCTAGAAATACATTTAGAAATATATGTATAATATATATAATCTGTTTTTGTCTTTTAGCTGGAGAAAATTGCTGCATTGAAAAATTTATTAATTAGTTAGGTAAGAGACTGAAGAAAGAAAATACTGTCTTCAGTTTCTAGACACAGCACAAATAAAAACTGAGTGCAAGGTTTCCAGGTGCATACACAGAACACAGACAGGAAATCAACAGGGACCTGCATTTATCCAGGTAGTTTGTCAAATCCCACATGACCATGAAGTGACAGTATATCTATAAATAAAAGCAATTTGCCTACTTTCCTACAGAAATCTATGTCAGAGGTAGGCACTTTGTTCCAGCTACCAGAATGTGATGCTGGTGTCTTTCTAGGACAAGTACACACTATGCTGACATGATTCTGCAGAAAAATGATTTCTCTGCTATGAACACACTGGTTTACAACAAAGGTTAAGTTTTGTAGATGGATGAAAGTCAAAACAGCCCATACGTGTATTAATTATGGAATCAGACCTTCAAATAGAGCTACTTGTGCACACAGGGAAGGAGCCACCCCCACATGAATTTCTTGTGGGTATTGACAGATAATATGATATCTCTGGTCTCACATGCTATGATTAGACAGGCTTTCCTCTTTAAGCACTTTAACTTCAGAAGCTTAGTGCATTATCTGCAAAAGCTATTTTGGAATAGACCTAATTTAAAATGATAGGTTTTAGGAAGGAAATAGGAAGGAGGTGTCTTCAGGAGGAGATCTGAATCCTTGACTTCAGTGCTGAGCATTAACTTTTTTTTCAAATGCATCATTGTTCTTGAAGACCCTATATCAAATAAAGAGTCTTCCACACTCTGCTGCCGAAGTTTATGGCTCAAAAGAAACCATCCCCAGGCTGTAACACAGTCCATATGGCTGGCTGTTTGAAGTGTGCTTAGTGCTCCATTAGGGATTCTCGATTTGTACTTCTCAATCTGATTTCGATAAGACACAGGTTTCCTTTAGTGGCTTGACCTGGTGCAAACACATAATAGATTAATTCTATAATAAATTATGGTGGCAGTAAAGCTTTCTGGACCATTTTGCCTTTTAAGTAACAATTTTTTTTTATGTACTCTTATAAAGCTGAACCAATGTTTCATTTGTAGCTCACTTTATGTATATACAGAACTACTTGAAGCTTGGGAATGTAATTCTGTGCTGTGTGCATTACCTCTGAGTGTATTCCATTTTATTGTGTTTCTGGAGCTACTGACATGTTGAGGAATACTAAGAGCTTTATGAAACAACATTATGCCTAGAAATGTGTTGAACTGCTTTTCAGGAAGCTCCAGCTGGTTTCTATCTAAACAGTAGCATAACTACACTATTTCTATATGCAAAACTGCATTTCCATAAAGTCCATTATTATCTTCCACTTTTATGTATTGTTTTTAAATGATACTGTTATTTTCAACTAAGTTTATTTTAGATTTATTATATACTTAGCACTTTCCATAGTTCTGCCGCCATTTCTAAATTCTCTGGTACAGAAAGAGTAAAAGATGTTATTTTAAGCGTTGCTCCAAGTCAGAGTTGAGGACCCCAGTGTGCTTGCTGTCCTTGTCTAGGAGCCTTCTAGTTATTTTAAGTTATTTCTCTTATCTCTAGAAGCCTTCCCTTGAAATAACTAGAAGGCTTCTAGAGATAAGAGACAGAATGAGAGAAAAGCACTGTAGTGCTGTTAAATATCTTGCCAAGGGGTGACCAAAGGGTGTTAATCTGTCAGCTTTTATCACCCTTCCTGTTCAGGCTCATGAGCTTCATGATATCTCTCCTCTTATAGACACCCAAATCCACTTCCTTACTTTACCTCAGGCCTTCTCACAACTGATTATGATGGCAAGGTAGGAAAGGAAGAGACTGAAAAGCTTTGCAAGGGACCAGATAGCGACTCTTAACCAGAACTAATACACAAAATATTCAACAACGCACAAAGTTTTGGTGTTACTTTTTTGTTCCTTTGAGGTCACATACCCTGGAAGACACACCTCTGAAGTCACTATGTGATAAGATCATTCCAAAAAAAACCTCAAAATACATCAACCACAAAGACAAAAGTCCCACTGACCCATGCAGTATTCCTGGTAGCAAAAAAAATCTGAGATGACCAACTACTGTTTCGTCAGCTGTCGGCCAAGATTTATCTGCACACATCAGAAAGGTTCATCTCCACCTTACATGTGAGGATGCCAGGAGATGAAAAAACATGGAATGAATGAAAGGGAGATGTGAACATTTTGGGTTCTGTGGGAGGACAAAGAAAATGTAGATAGAGAAGAAGCCAAGATGGAAGCTGAAGAAATAGGAGAATGATCTCAGCTACAGGCAGAGTATTTCAGGTGCACATGTCATGAAACTACAGGCTCCCTGTAAGCAAGGAGGAAGTAGAGAAAAAGAATTAAAAAAGAATGATGCATAAATAAGAAAAAGAAGGAAAAAATACATAAGATATTAATATCAGAAAATTAAAGAAAAAATATAAGATTACATATAAAAGTAAAGGAATAAAATCTACCAGAGCACAAGGATACAAGAATCCAGCAGAATTAACTGGAAAAAAACTGATGTCATGTACTAAATATTTTAGTTTACTTATAATGAGCATGAGAGACAGGGGCACATAAGCTTTTTATTATTAGAGAGGAATAAAATAACATAAATAGGAAGAAAATAACATAAATCCAAGACCATAACTTACCATTTTCCAATGAAAATTCATAAAGAGAAGCAAAATGTTGCTGCATTAAAGAAAATTAGCATTTTAAATTAATTTAACCTTAATACCAAAATTCAGTAATCAGTTGAAATTACCTATTCCCAGATGGAAATGCTTTTTTTTTTTTTTGCCTGATGGCTTTTAGAAAACTTTGACTTTTGTTATTAAGTAATGTTTCTTTCTTATTTGATCTTTAAAAACAGCCTCAGTTATCCTTACAAACAAAAGGACACTAGCTGGCAGTAATCAGGAAGGATTTTTGTGGATCACTTACCCATGCAGGTAAAGGAAGGCTGGGAACATTGCTTGCCAAGTCCTCATCTTACAAAATGTCATTTCATGCATGAGCAATCACAATGAACCCATGGTATTTATCCCAGTACAAAGATTTGTACAGAGGCAAAAATTAAAAAAAAAAAGCTTGCATAACTCTTTTAAAATTTCCACTATATAAAAAAAACCCAATACCAAACCCAGAAAGCTCTACTCTACATATCATCTCCAATATAGATTAATATTATTATTACTTCCACTGATTAGATTAAATGGATTTACTTTGCAAAGTAACTAAATATATATATTTATAGTACTAAATAGATATAACTGCATAGATACCTTTCCAAGTTTCTTGCACTTTGGCGTACTTTGCCAATTAATTCCAACATTAATTCAACAGAGCTGTCTGATGATTCAGCATCTACTGTGGAAAATTACTTTTCATCATCCAGGTTTTCGGCTTTGTTCATAGCCACTCTCTTTGAGATGACTTTGCTTTGTGCCTGGAAAGTCATCAAGTGAAAGAAAAGAATAATCCCTTGAACGAGATAGTGAAAAATAGAAATTCTTCCATTATTTTGATTTTTGAGTGTCAGATATTGAGATGGGTAAAGTTTACAAGTGCTTTCAAAAATCTAATTTCCTTATCTTAAAAGTATGAGATCAAAGCAACACAGTAAGAATCTTTTAACTAAAATAAAGATCCATTTGAGTATGTGGGGTAGTTAAACACTATACTAGCTAAGTGTTTTTGCCACTGAAAACACTCAAAATTATCATTACAATGGTACATGAGACAAGGGAATTTGTGAAATAGTTCTCACCTCCTACATAAAGTGAATTATTTCTGTATATTGAAAACATCACAGCCTGATTTAATCCTGCCTAAAAGGAGCAGCCAATGAAGTCATAAAACAGGACAGTAATTCAGGGTCTCCATGGGAAAGGCAGTGCCTTTCTCTGCTGGCCCTTTTGGGGACCTGGGGCAGGTGCGACAGCTGTCTCAAAGCTTCTCACCTTTGACCAGGTGCATCAGACAGGGCCTAAAATTGTTGCTATAATTCCAGACCAGTTTCATCTAGAAGTACAGAGGAAATAATGTTTTGCTCATTTGTGTTACTAGGTTTGTTTTCATCTTTTCTCTCCTATGAAAATAAAATTGACTTTCAAAAAAAAATTGCACATTTCAATTCAAAGAAGTCCTAAACTAAAAACCCCTTTCAGTTCATATATGTTGTCAAAAATGAAGTAGTGATTTTCTCCTTGTTTCAGTTTGGGTTCACAAATACATATTAAGTGAATGAAACGTTCTACTGCTAAATTATTTCTTCTAAGGGATTCCAGATAATAATAGCAATGTTTGGGCAGGGGTGTTCAGTTTTTGAGCACAAAAAAATTTGGGTCACTTAAAGCTTCCTGGGTGATGTCATGTTGGTTCCTTCTATCTTTTGATATGTGTCAGCACTCCATTTTTGCACACAGTTTGTTCTAGAATTTACTTCCTCCCTCAGAGAGAAGTGAGATAAACAGCATTTGAGGTAGGATAATTTTGATTATCTGAATATCAGATGCTTCAGAGAATGCATCTGCAAGCTAAAACATTTTTAAGATGCCTTCTTTGAGACTTTTTTTATTTGAAACTGATTTTAATACACAACCAGTTCTTCTGGGTGACAAGATATCCATGGGACCATTGTAGGGACAATCCTTCTGATTGGAACCAGCCTCTGTAACTGCATCTTCCCCTGGGAACAATGGAAGAAACTCACCTAACCGGCAAATTTTGAGCCATAACTCTCATTTATGGATCAGGCTTAAAGATTGTCCTTATCTCTCAGCTGGCTCCAGACCAGCTCAGAAATAGATTCACTAATCAGAAATAGTATGTGTCTTGGAAAGCCAAAGTCATTACAGTGAACTTTGCTGAGTCTACAGCTGGGGATAGCAATGTCACATAGGACAGAGCATCTTCTGGCTGCTGACTGAGTAAATGGGTACAAAAAATGCCTACACATTCCTGGAATTTCCTTAGACAAATAAATTAGAATTATTGTTCCTGCCCAATTAATCATATTTGTTATCATGTTTCTAGACAATTTACTAGTAATTAAAAATTTAAACAGAATAAATATATCCCTTTTTAATGTCCTGTTTTATAAATCTTTATGGGTTTTTAAACCCAGGATTATTTAAATAAGTTTTCCATTAAAAAGGAGGTGAAATACAAACTTGTAAGTGATTTGAGGAGGAGGAAAAATGGGGGTTATAATTTCCATATACTCAGAAACCTGGTCTCAGGTATGGCTCTTAAAAATATTTCTTTCATAATCAACAAAAAATCTTATCCATCCATTTGCACTGAGCTGTGTTGAAACATGAAGATTTTTCTGAACTCATTGCTATAATATTATCATTATATTAATTGGCCAAATTTTTGGTCTGTTTTACATCCAAGTTGAGACCAGCAGAAATACTGCAGGCTTGTGATAATATTATTGAGGACAGAGTTTTTTTCTAATCTGTGTGGTCCTTTTTTTCCTAAACTGCTTTTGGCATCACCAGGTAATGATGAAAGAATCTGGAAGATTACTTTTGCATTTTGATGATTATTTATGCAATTTATCTGGAGCTCAGAATTCTTTGTTTAAAGGAAATGCTGATGATTTGCTGAGCAGAGTTAAGTATTTACTATATGTTTGGCAAGGAAACTCTGAAATGTGAACATTTAAAAAAAATGGCTGGATAGTTAAGATTAACTTAACAGAAAATTAATAGAACTAGTATCTTAGACCAGCCTCTTCCCACAAAATCAGTAATATCCAGTGACCTATTTGGAGAATTTCTAAGTTCTCACAGCAGTGACTGACTTCTCTAGTAGCTGTGGGTTCTACACACTTTCAAAATCAAGAGCACAAACACTTTAGGCTTGGAGCTAAGTCCTAAAATTTAACCTAGATATCTCAATGACAAAATGAAATATTCTGCAGAGCTTGCTTTTTCTGACATTTATAGAATCCTGTCCTTGATTAGCCTCGCAAAAGGAGGTGATCACAAAATATAGTCAAGTGTAAAATATGAAGCATTTTTATGCTTTTTCTTGAAAACAATGGTCCTAATCTAAACATAAAATTAAGAGAAATCTAACCAGAGAAAATGGGAATCCATTACTAAAGAATCTATGAAATTGAAATTAAAAAAAAAAATTACAATATAAGATGAGGAAGTTTTTCAAGATGCAAGCACAAGATAAATCAAGTTAGATTATAAGTACATCTAGGCCAGTACCTGTCTTCATTAATGTCTAATTCACAGGTACCTACAGGAGAATACAGCATTTCTCCAGAATAGCTACACAGCTCTAAGCAAGTTTTGCATTAGGGGCTTCTTTAGCCTGCAATTGTCTTATGTCAAAAGCCATTTTATGTACAGTTTAATGCAATGAATAGTGACACCAGAATTTCCTCATCCCTTTTTCTATAGGCTTCTATCATGCTGGGTTTTGTCTTATTTCTTATGGTCTACTTTATTTAATTCTTTCTATCAAATGTTCTTCTAATCTTTCTAGTTTTTATGTCTTTCCAGGAGGAGGGAACTTTAGAGATACCTAGACTTACATTCAGGATTTCTGTTTGGTTATTCTCTATCTCTTCCCTAATAACATCAATATTTTTTGCCTACTTCTGATCACTGAGACCTTATTTTCATAAAAATACTTATCATACTTCTAAGATCTTGCCCCTGGGGGACAAGAGACCATTACTTTATTAGCAAGGTCAGAATTGTTTTTCTCATGTGCACCACTAATGAATTGGTGCATCCACATGCAATGAATTTTGTCTGCCATTCTAATGTTCAGTCACTTTCTCTGAGGGTTCAGTAAAGGTTTCATGCAGTTCTGCTCCACGGATTTTTGTCTGTACTGCCCTGAATAATTTAGTAGCATCAGTAAACTTTATCATCTCAGCAGCTGCTTCTTTCTACACATAGTTTCTGAATGTATACAAACCACAAGGAAATACGCTAAGTTTCATGCAGAAAGTAACCTGCAATTTTCTTTCATTACAAAAACTGACCATTCACTCTGCTTCATATTTTAATTAATTATAGAACTATGTAACAATCTTCCATTTTATATTATTTTAGCTTTCTATCCTGTACAAACTTTCCTAAGTGCATTTTTATAAGTTTCTGAAATCCATGTAACACACAAAACAAACAGGTTTTGCTGTTGCAACTCCTAATTGCCAAGGAAATGGGAAATTTGGCCAAACTTTGTCAGCTCATAAAAAACTGGTGTAACAAACTTTTTTGGTAGTCAAACTGTTTTTATGGTCTGGCATTCTGAAATCCCATGATAATTAGATCCTGGAAAAGAGATAGAAGCACCTAATCTAACGGAGACAAGAAGAAAATTTGCCAAGAGCATAGTCTCCTGAGACTGTATAATGAGAATAGGGAGGTTCTGGGAAGGTCATCAAAGCCAATAATGAGTTAACAACGAAAGAGTTGCTTCAAGAATGCTGCAGAGGTCACAAAGAATTATTCTCAGACTGCATAAAAGTAAATTTGAGAGCTAGCAAAATATTTTTAGTGGAGCAAGCAAAGATCAGAATTACACTGGTGAAAGAACAAAAAAAGGTAAAAAAATAGCACCTGGGAATGAAGTTGTTAAGTACAATAGAAGGACAGGGACTTGGCATTAGAAGATAGAACACAGTGGGTTGAAGAAAAAATGCAACTAAGAAATTTATTAGGGAATAAATGACTAAAAGTGAGGGCAATCACATTTAGTGCAACAAAGTAAGGTAATTAAACATTAAACAATCAAGAGTGGTAATTTAAAGTATTTGAGATCAATTACACAATTAAGCAGTTGATAATGAGGCAATTTAGGGAAAATAGAACCAGGGACTATAGACATAGCTGGTTCTAATCAGACAGTTACTTATATTGGAATCCAAGAGGAGCAAGACACTTAGCAGGTCATAGTCTCTAAAGGAGAATGTGGAATGAAGTCAATATATGGGGCCTGTGCCCTCAGTGCTACACGGCCCTATAAAGGGTGAGTCCCAGAAGAGGGCAGTGGTGCTCTATAATGACCATGAAATGATGGTGGCCAAGGTTTTTGTGACTCAGGTCTGTTCCACTTCCTAAACAATACCTTCCTACATAAGATGAGGGAAGAATAAGCTGCAGCAAAGTCATGTCTAAACCTTGGTTCTCATGGAGGTGCAAGGCTCTCCTCTAGCACAGAATTTAAATTTATTTAAGCTTTCTATCCTTTGGTATATCTTTATTTTTGAGGGGTGGCACTTTGAAACATGGTGAGCATTGGGCTTCCATACCACAGTAATGCTTATCTCATTTCTCCTCGTGCTTGTCTAAAGAGACTTGATCCAAAATGACTTCCAGAATTTGGCCTTCATTGGAGAAATGGTTCACTGAGATTCCTGGGGTCCCATTATAAGTTATAGCAGCTGTAATTTCAGCCACTTTATGGAGCAGTCCATTTGTGTCTGCTCCAGTTCCTAATGCTACCAGCCAGTCTGTAAGATGATCCTAATCTATTACATTTAAGTCATTTGAGTCATCTTTTTGAAGATTGTTGAGAGCAGAGATACCCATAAGGAAACAATGTGAGTTTTCCATATACCGCATATGTTATATGTCTGGTGAAACGTACTGCGCACATTTAAAAAAGTGACAGTATTAAAAAACTGACAACTTTTCATGACCTTTTGTATTATAATGTATTTTAAACATATGGTAGGATTCTGTTCCTCTCATGGATGTGTCAGATACAGTATGAATATTTCATGAATTGTCTGTGTATGTGAAAAAAGTGTACAAGAAACAAGACATTCAAGAAAACACATTAGCCTTTTATATTTAAAGTGGGAAAATAGCTACTGCTTAAGTATACTATATTGAATATTTATATAGAAACAGTGACTATTTATTGAGAAGCAGTGAAAATCAAGAGGAAAACAGTAAAACCAAAATTATAGTGTATTGACATTCTTTGCTTTTTGCTCTAGTTTTAAAATATGAACTCTATAAACTTTGACTTAGGTACTTTAGTCTTCTTACCTGTTAATTACCATACTCAGGGATATTTAAGAGTAATTACAAAAAGATGCTTCTCATACCTCAAAGTATTTTATGCTTATCCTAGGGGATTCCTTCTACTAGACATACAGCAACAAAAAGTTAGAATGTGTTCTCTTGTCAGTGTTGTGGTACAGAACCTATTTCCTACATTTTGCTTTTCCAGCTGCATATTAGCCAATGCCCAACAAGTTTTAGTTAGGCTGCTTATACTGAAAAGAGACAAGCAGAATGCAGATTTCTACTCTAAGGAGTACTGATGTTTAAGGTCAAATTTGCTTCAGAGTAATATGAGAATAATTTGATAGAGTTTTTGGAGGAAGTGTTACTGCAGAATTTATGATTTAGAAAACACCCATAAGAGAATTAAGATCTCAGTGTTTCTCATGTTTCTTTTGAAGCTATTTTTTCTCAAATTCTCTAAAATGTAATTTTGTATATACTGGTTGACTTTTTTAATAAATCTAGACAATAGAAAATATCTGTGGTTTTTTTAAATTGAAAAATGTAAATTTTTTGGACAGGCATAAATATTTTGAGATTCATGTACCAATGTCAACTTGTATTTGGTTGGAATGGCAAGGTTTGCAGGGGTGGGATGAGGTTTCGGGGGGGGTTTCAGTGAGAAGCTGCCAGAAGCTTTCCACATGTTTGAGGGAGCCAGTGCTGGAGGGCTCAAGACAGGTCCAGCACTGGCCAAGGCTGAGCCCGGCAGGAACATGCATAGAACATCTGGGACAACATAAGGAGGGGAAAAAGCCCAAATAACAACACAGCAGTTACAACCAGAGAGAGAATATGTAAAAGAAACACCCCTGCAGACCCAGGTCAGTGCAGATGGGGGGTGAGGAGGTGCTGCAGGAGCTGAAGCAGAGATTCCCCTGCAGGTGGTGAAGGTTAGAGGGCTGCAATACATAGTACAGGAGAGAATGAGTGAGCTACCAGGGTAAGAGAAGGCTGATGGGGGATGTATTTGTTTGGTTCAAGTAACATCAAAAGTCCAGTTGGATTCTGTCAGCAGAAAGTCATCTGTGCCAGAGAAAACCTAAACTCAGCAGGATGAGGGTGGGAGTCACCTGATCCTACTGGGAGGTTAACTCTCTTCCGGAGGGTTGGAGTCAATCACTTCCAGAACTTCCTCAGCCCCAGTTCCTGCTGTGGTTCCAGGGCTCTATGAGGTAATATCCCAATGCAAAAAGTTTTATCTCTCTAATTTCTCTCTCTTAATGTCTGCGAGCATGTGGATGGAAACATAGATAGACTGATCCAGTCTTACAGACAGCAAGGTATAAATTGTTGTAAGTATGGTGTTCATACTGGGTGGAATTTTCTCTAAAGATAATAATAAAAATGTGTCAAAACAATTGAGTAATTTCAAACTTTATCAACATTTAATTCAGTTAATGCATTATTAACAAAAAAATGTCATTCTTTTTTAGTCCAAGAGGTGTAGTTATTGATTCCAGATGGGTTCTTGGCATATTTCTTAACACTTAGAATACTTAATGGTCTAATCACACTTGACAATCCATGTTTGGCTATATAATGGCCAAAAAGCCCTGCAAACCCTGGTAGTAATTTCTCAGTGTTTACAAACAATGAAACTTTGAACACATTATGTTTTTATGTTTATTCTTTTACCTTTAGTGCCTGTAGCATGTATGCATTTTCAGGAAACACCTGCCATGTTTGGAAGTTCTAACATAGAAGACATAAATTATAATCCCTGAAAAGGTCTACTTTTTAAGAAGCTTTTTACTTTGTTTAACTCCTGTAGTAGAGATGTGTGTTACCTCTTATCATGCCAGTTCAAGCAAGACCTCTGCTGCTAATTAGATGTTAATCACATTGATAATTCTTTTGGAGTATATTTTCCACTTGTAATTGCAATATAACTTCTATCAGCTTTATGCTCTTCATGCTTTCACTTCAACTTCTGTGTTATGACAGTCTTTCATTTTCACAACTTTAATCAGTTTTCTATAACTCTTTTAATTACTTTAATACAGTAAGAATGTGCCAGGAACTATGGATGTATTTTGTTAATCAGAGCAGGTTTTTTTGATAATGGTTCTTAGTCTGGCTATTTCAATTACATAAATTTTCCAACTCTGTATTGTTCAAGGCTCTGTCCTGAACATTTTATTCGTAATTTTTAAATTTTTGGGATATAAACCAAGTAGTGTTGATGAAATGCATTGATATACGCAGAAAGTATAAGACCTTATAAAACTGGATAGAGACTGGAAGAGTCCATAGAGGAGCCTGTAGAGCATCTCTGAGAAGTACTTGGAAATCACAGTCTGAAAGAAGTAATAGATAAAATAATCATATCTCCAAGATAGTCACAAAACTCCTAATAATGCTGATGAGGTAAACACATGGATAACACAGCTGTGGAATGAAAGAAAAAGATAAATGCCCTGGCTAAAGATTATTTGTTTTCTTACCCAGAGAGAGTCATAGGGACTGGGAAGCCCCAGAAATTTGTCACAGGAGAAATCCAAGAGTACATTAGTTGAATTGGAGATTCAGCACAGAGGAGTGAAGAGATTTTGCCTGGTTTTGTCTGAGACAGACTTAACTTTCTTCCTAGTAGCTGGCACAGTGTTGTGGCTTGGATTTAGGATGAGAATAATGCTGATATCACACTGCTGTTTTGGCTGTTGCTGAGCAGAACTTACTATAGGTCAAGGACTTTTCAGCTTCTCATGGCTGCCCTGCAGGGTTTTTTTCTCTCAAGTTGTTCTTTTCCAGAACCAGCTATTTAAAATGTTGTCAACTGCAGAGGAAGATACCTGAGGGAAGCTAAATTTAAGCTCTGTAAAGAGAGAAGGAGAAAATATTTTAAAAATATATTTCTTTACCAATGGCTACAGTTTTTCTAAAGTAATCCTAAACATAAGTAATTTCAATAGAATAATGTTTGAAAAAATTAAGAAAAAACAGCCTATATGCAAATTGTTTTCAGTGACTTTCACAGGAGACACTCTTGGCAAGGAATTGAAGAAAGCAGTATTCAGGGAAGTAGCTCAGAAAAATCCTCCCTTATCCTACTTAGACATCTCAGATGTTTGTCTTCCTTGGTCTGAACATCTAAATGTTCACCCCATCCAGTGTTCAGCCAGGCCATATCCCAGTACCCAATTCTGTGTATCAGCTCAGCCTTCTGTGTGAATTCTGAGTAACACTTGGGAGATCTATGCACACCCTGCAGAACAGGATCAAGCACACTAACTTTTCAATTTCCTCAGTAATATCTAGACTTCCTTTAGACCTGGGTAATATCTCAAAGTTCCTTTGGACTATTCAGTGCAAACTCACAAGTTCATTGTTACCCCTTTCTTAATTAAGGGTTACCATTGTGGGGGGAATTACCTCATGTTAGGAACATCCTTTTTTAATCTCTCCTCAGAGTGTGCATGGGACTGAAGCTATGTAATCCTTTGGCTGTAGCTTTGAAAAGTGCTTTTGGCTCACTTTATTGCAAATCCATTAAATAAAAGGAATCACCATAACACTAAAATGCAAATTACTAAGGCAAATTTCCACTTGCTGTGTGCAGTGCATATCCATTGTTTAGAATATAGAAATATGAATAGTTTAAGCATGGAAACATGAGAAAGATGGGGAAAGTAGAATTTTGCCCACTTGGGAGCATGAAAAGAAAAGATTAATCCAGCCATAGAGTCTAACTGTACTGTTACATGCACTGTTCTATTTTATGTTTCTGTGCTTGGACTGGCCTTGGAACATAGGCAATGCTTATAAAGGGTTATAATTAGCACACAAAGGTCTGCAAAGACTTTTCTCAGTGAGCTAAGGTTGGACTGAAGATTAAATTAAAACAGACCTCCACACCTGAGGAGCTTCAGGCATTTCTATAATTTCTCTATTTATATAACTAAAGATTCTGGTCAGAACAAATGAAATACAATTGTTCTTTATTATTTTATTTTTTTCAAGTGAAGTATTCATCCTTCTTAAAAAAAATGAGCTTTTAAAAAAAGTTCAGAAGGTTTTCTTGGGGTGTTTTGCCAATATTAATATTTTTGATATTGTTAAAATTTAATAGACTGAGTGCAAGTTGCTTATCCTTACAAATAACAGGGACATTTTCTGTTTCTTGCTTCATTTATAATGAAATAAGTATCCATGCTTTGTCTCATATCCTTTCTCAGAAAACATCCTGAAAATATTTTTATCTAATTTTAAACTTCCTATCATTTTAGAAAATTTGAAGAGTGAATTATTGCTTTATGAATTAAAACTATCCTACAATCTTCAAGAATCACTAGACAGTTATAACACAAGGGCAGCCCGTGACCAGTGAAGCCCAGTCCCTGAAAGCAAAGACAGTGTCAAACCACTGCAGTGGAACTTTGAACCTCAGGAGAATGACTGAAGAGCTTGGCAGGTTTCATTTACTCTGTCACTCACCTTGAAGTTACCCTGGCCAGACATGTGGTTACTTTACTAGCAAATTTCAGACTGCCAGGGTAGACAAATGTTCTGTCTCTCCAGCTCACTCAGCGCATACATCCAAATTTATATTTGCCCCCTTGGGCGAAAGTCAGTGCTATTATCCACCTGTCCTGTATTTTCTCCTTGACCTCTTCATGCTCACTTCCTGCTCCAATGGGATAGTTTAACTACCTGTGCAATTTCCTTTTATCAGCCTTAGAAATCTTACATGCACTTTCCAAATTCAGAAAAGCAAGAAACTGGAATCAGATCTACTAGATGATAAATAATTCTGCAGTTAATGGCATATTTGACATGAAGCATAAAGAACTTTGCCTTTAAAGTTATAGATGCCTCAATTAAAAAAGATGTATAGTTATATGTAATGTATATAAAAGTAAAACCTGTAGTTACATGTAGCTTTATTCTTAAAGCATACTGCCAGCATTTGGCAAAATAAGTGAACAGAGACGGTACACTGCTTTGTGTTAAACTCACACCAATTATATAAGATCTTCTACTCACAGAATTACATTATTCTTTTTTGAAGAGCACAGCATAAAGAGCTATTGCTCATGTGAGACCTGCCCTTATTTCCTTTTGGTGTGCAGGACTTTGGTGAATCTGTTATGATCACCATTTCCTATTGAACTGTCATGACGGACTTGGAGAGATACCATCCAGGATGCAGGTGTTCAGGGTCAAACAAGAGAGAAGGAAGTTCAAAGGCATTCCCTCCCACAATTCCTGATGCCAGCACACTGTGTCACAGGAAGTCTCTGAAACACCCATGCGAGGGTGTACTCACCCAGTGAAACAGACATATTTCATTGCAGCTGAAAGTAAAAAAGAAAAAAAAAGAAAAAAGAAAGGATAGATTTTTTTTGTCCCTTTGGTAACTGAAAGAAAGCAACTTGTTCAGATATACTAGGAAAGCAAGCTCAGTGATAAGAGTCTCATACTTCTATAATACAGTCAAATTCCTCATCCTATCCAGATTTTCTCTATAAAGTGCAATAAAAGTTGTTGTACAATAAGATTGTCATCCTGGCTTTTATCTGATTGCATATAATAGCTGGAAAACTCTTGAAACTCCTTACGTACCTGTTGTTATCAAGAAAGCGAAAATTCTTTAAGATCTCCTGGGGGAAAGAGAGTTGGAGTTAATTTTTCCTCCCTCTTCTCCCTGGAGACACACATAGCTTGTGCGGATTTAATGAAATTTGCTAAGATTTCTCTGTGTGTCATTAAGCAACTCTGTGAAACAATTGCCACGTTGTGCTGGGTGGTGCAGAGCTATCAGTCATGGCCAAACAAGCAGGCAGCTCCTCAGTTCACATCAGCAGGTGACCTGTGTAAAGAAGCCTTGCTCCGTGGAGGACCGTAAGGACTGCAGGGTGATACAGATGTGAGACGTTGTTGGGATGTCAGTTTAAATGGAAGCCATTATGTCATCCAATAACAATTCCTATTGAAGCCGTGGGCACTGGTGTTAATATCAGCACGTGGGTAGTAGCTACATTTCGTATGAGAAAACATGAAAAGCATCACTAGAGCAAAGCATGTGTAATAAATAAAATTTATGTAAGAAATATTTTTCAGATACTGAGCCCAGAGGGAAGGTGATGCTTATCTTGAGTAGCAGGACTTATTAAAAAAAAAAAAAATTACCAAATATTTTACCAAAGCATTCCCCGCGCTGTAAAATAGCAAGAAAAAAATCACTTTAAATCTTCAGATGTTGTAGAGATGCAACATCACTTTGCTTTGTTAAAACTGTGGCTAGTCCAGATTTTTTAAGGTACTCTTTTTGTGTTATCAACTGTGTGATCATGCATTTTATGTTCAACATCCAAAGCAGCACCTTAATGACCGCTGCCCAGGACTGTTGGCTTTCTCTAAATGTTCCCTGGAGTAACGTTTCACTTATAAGCATCATTTTAAATGTAGCCTTCTGTAGCACTTTCCTTGTGATCCTCAACCTCTGCAAAGAGGTTATGCTTTAAAAACATGTGGCAAATGCTGGCCACCTGTTAAGAGCTAATGATGCTGAAAGGAAGCCTGTTATGTCAGGACATTTTCTTAGGGAAGGTAATAAAAAAGACAGAAATCCTTCAAGCTGGGGCAGCATTAACTTTAACCCATTTTGGACTCCGCCCTTATAAAAGCTACTTCAAAGGTAGACATAATCCTCTTGAAAGAAATGGGAGAGGGTAAAAAAAGGGAGGTTTTGGCATAATAATTGCAAATGTGCAATTTTCTGTGCACATTTTACACTCTTATCTAGAAGGGAGATTTATTTAATCTTCCTTTTCCTCAAGAGAGCGCTGGATAATAAAAAGATCTATAGGCAGATTAAGATTAATCTGTTCAGTAACTATGGGTCTGTCTTTTCTGGAACACTTGGCATCGAACATTGTCAGCAAAACAGAATGGACAGTTTCCAAATCCACTTGAAAACGATACCACTCTGGTGGCAGAGATATCCTTAAATTAGCAGACAAGAGAGACAGATTTACATTTGCAAAACTAAATAAATGGATAAGAAATTATAAATAAGGATCAAAATAAAGGTGAAAAATCACTCCCATTCTCCCAGTCTCCCCCTTCAAGATTACACTTTTGTGATAGTATCAAGCAGATATTAAAATAGTGTCTGCTTTAACTTAATAAAAATGTAGAATGAGAATTTTTTTTTTTAAATGTATATAAATTTAAGCACGCAATCAGTAGATTTTAAGAGGAAAAAAGAGGTGGGGTTAGGTAGAATTACATATTTCTGGAGAAACTGGAGCCATAATATTATAAATTTGGCTTCAAAATACATTTTTTCCTTGTCTCCAGATGCCACTAGCAAAATGATAGTTTTGATCCACAAAGAGAATAAAGGGTATACTTGTGCCAACATGTGTTTGACATCCTTATTTTTGTTTGGCACCTTGAGGAACCAGTACTTCTCATGGGACTCAGAGTTCAAAGTTAGGTGCCACTTCTGTAATTACATACAGATGCATAAGTAGGATTGCAGCAGGCAAATGAAGGGCTCTTTTACATAACAAGGTGCATTTTTCTGTATTTCTTACTAATCAGTTACAGGGATCACCATTGTTTCAAGCACAAGAAGAAATGACAAACTCAAAGAATGTCTTGCCCAGTAACCTTTTGGAAGCTTTTTTTCAAAGTAATCAGCTAAATAACATCCATTTATGTAAAGGATCCTTTTTCTTTCTTGGAGAATTTATGTCTGGAGGTAGGTTGTGTCATTCTCTCATTTGTATTCATCCTGAGTTAAACTTTCTTCCATGGCAATCCAAGTGACATTAGCTATGTAGTGAGGCCAGTTAGATTATGATTGATAAATGCTTCTCCTCAAACCTAATGAATAATTCAGAACATAAACAGGAATATACTGCAAATTCTTGCTTGTATAAAATAAAGTGAGTTCAAAGAATTTTCCTTTCTTCAATGACCTTCATTTTCATACAGGCCAAAAAATTCCATTTTTATTTTATTAATATCATATTCAGTTTTAAACAGAAAACAAATACAACATATGGCATTAGTATAATCCATAGAAATGCTGCCCTTTGAAGCTCCAAGAGTTCTGCAAGTGCTTTCAATGGAACTATCTATTCATAACCATAGATACTTGGGTTTGGAAGTAAAGAACAGTAGCATTTCAAAATGACATTCTAAAATTACACTTACTGAAACACAAGCAAAGATGCATTATTACAGCACCAGCAAAGAAACATTATGATTACTATTTTAGCAGAAAATATGACTCTTGAGCCTCCAATTGCATCTTGACTGCAGCATTGTTTATGGTCTTGAAATGTTACTCATTAAATTAGAACTCACTAAAAAGTTTTACATTGCAGTACTTTGAAAACTGAAGTGGTTAAAAATATAGAAGACGGTTATTATTTGTTCAACACGTTTATAAAATACTCCAGCTAAAACTTGCTAATATCTACCTTATTTTTCTGCTCACCTCATTTCTCAGCTGAATGTCAAGATGTTTTAAATGCATCATTTCAATGAATTTTAACTATTTTCTGTGGGTAAAAACAGTGAGTCTGGAAAGTTCCTTATCCTCAACACATGCACTCAAATGTTCCTCCCTCCTTTTCTGGAGCCATCACTGGCAGAGGAAGAGAGGAGGTTGCGTTTCCATGCTCTGCACTGGGTGTTGTCAAAATTGGCAGCCCCAGCAGAGGGACCACTGAGCCCCATCTGAATAAAAAATCGAGAGGGGAAATCTTTAGCATCAGCACATTTTGTAAAAATGTTTTTAAGTGGAGTACTACATGTACATATATAAAACAAATATAATATAGAATATAGCACGCATATATGGCAACAAGCTCTGAATTTTTAGTTAAAATAAGTGGTGAATGCAAAATAGGTTTTACCTAAGTGTATATTACCTGACTTTGTCTGCAAGGAATTAACTGTTGAATTCTTGCATAAGCAGTCTATTAAATTTTCCACTGAAGTTAGTGGAAACTATTCTGTGTATTATATTGAAGTGGCAATTTAATGATGTAAAACTCTGTAAGAACATCAGCAATAACTCTGAATGAATGGGAAATTCCTGTCTCAGTCCAGCAAAAGAATGATTCTTCTGTTAAATATTATTTTAAAATCAATGGAAGTACTGTAAAATAACCAGCAATCATCTGACACTAAATTCTAGACAATTGAGGTTGTTCAGAGCCTAAATTTCACTTGAGCAAAATTTTAGGCCATCTAAAATGTGCATAAAATACATAGATGTAACCATGTGATTTCCAAAAATCCTTCTCCGAGTTTCCCATCTATGCACACTTACAGAATTTCTGTAAGGTTACTCTTTCCAATAATGGGGAAGAATGTAACATCTTCTAAAAGCATTACATGTCTTCTAAAAGCATGTAATGGTCTCCATTTAATGTTTAGAACACTTAGGCATCTGTCTGATTTTTCATGGACCAGGTGTCCAAGTCTAAGTCATTTGTGTGTTCAAAGCCTTAATACCTAACTTGCTAGGTAAATGCAGGAATAGACTTTGGGGCTTTGTATTGGCCTTTCAGCAGTTCTAGTTTTATCATGTGCATGTACTAGTAACTAAAAATTACAGTGAAAATCTAGAGCTGTAGTAACTATTTCATTATTTCAACCACCTTACATAAACATTTCCCCTAAGATATCTGCCTTGCCTCATTTTGTGCTAAAATTTTTAAAAACATAACATTGTTTTCTGCAATATTGTCTAACTAAGGAATCTGCACATTTTATTGCAGATGTAATAAATCAGATCAGCATTTCTGTTGGGAAGTAATATTTCATGGGAACAGTAGCATAGAGACCTATGGTAGAGTTCAGCCTTGTAACTCTTTCTCTCCTTGGTCTTTTTTGTTTAACAAAACAGGTGTCATTGACATTTGGAGTCAACATTCATGCCTGAACAGCTACTTTCTAAATACATTTAAACAAAAGACAAAAGCAGTTATTACTTTGGAGTTTCTTTTTTTTTTTTTTTTTTTTAATGGATTCATACCTTCTGGGGACAAGAGATAAATGAAGGTAAGATAAAACCTTTAGATGTTGTCTTCATCAGTGTTGACAGTCTTCCTTGGGGGCTGACAGCTGCTAATGAATTAATTTTAAACATGACACACAAGAAGAACAAAAATGCTGTTTTTGTTTGGCTTCACTCTTGTAAAAAGAATAAGAATAACAAGCAGCATTGATCATTATGTGAAAGTTAATCTGTACTAATTTGTGATCAAATAAAAACATGAAATGATTCACAAAGAAATCATCACATTTTACCAACAAATGAATTTAAGTTGGGGCTTTTATTTCAACTTGGACATTCTTCCTGTTCATGCAAAAATGTGGTAGCTATAATCAAACCAGAGATACAGCCAGAATTTCAAATTTGGTAAACTAATTGACCAGAACTCAGGTATCTGCTGTATTTCTTTCACTGAACAAAGTCTTTTTATTTGGTTCTATTCTCCAGCACTAAGCCTTTGTTTTGATATTGATTAAATTTATCTTAACACTACTTCTTTTATATTGAGAATTTTACTTCTGATATAACGAGAACATTTACAAAGTTTTTGCTTTTCAACAGAATTTGAATTCTTTGCTGAAAACACAATGGTCCACATCCATAAGTATTGGAATTGCCACAGACGTTCTCTCAGAATCATAATTTCAAACAAAAAGTAACTTGGTCTTGTAAATTTGTGCAGTTTGTCCCTGTCAGCTGAGTGTCATTGTTGCCATGAATCGAAGGTCTGACTGTGGCCCACTGACCACTCTTATTGGTACCATTTGTATGTCTAACTGTACACTGTTCCTCAGCTAAATGAAGGACACAGGATCACAATATATTCCTGAGAAGAATTGTTTATGGCTTTTGACTGCTCTACCACAATATACTTAATGGGCAGTACTGATTCCAGCCTTGTCTTCAAAACCTTTTTCAGAAGACATGGATAATATGCAAATATTTCACACAGTCAAAGGTCTTCTTTATTCTGCGTTTTTTAATGAAATTCAGGAAGAAAAGAATGAGATAAAAACTTGAGAAGAATTAATTCTGCTGACAGAAATTGCTCACAATTTACTTAAATATCTTTCTTTTTTCTGCAATGCAGACCGTAAATGCACTCAGCAAAGGAGAAAAAATGTTTTCAGGTTCCCACCCTTTTCTGAAACAAATCTTGTATGTGGGTAGTTATTCTGTGAACTCCGTTTCAAAAAGGGCCCTTCCTCTTTCCGATACTCTGCCATTGACAGCATATCCTGCAACAAATTTGATTCACAATGGTGCAATTTAAACAAACAATGTTTCATAGGGATATTTTTATATATATTTCTGGTTTTTGAAATGCCATTTCTATGTGCAGACACTGACTTTTACAAGTCTATTATTTCCTAACTCTCAGCTCTGATCTACATCCAATGTTCCTGCAACTTTTTGCCATCATTGGAAGGGAGTTGCAATTTTTTCTAAGCAAGCACATTTGATGGAAAAAAATTTGTGCTGGACTTGCACATTTGATAGAGATTATTTTGTGCCCCTTTTTATTGCCAACAGAGATACCAAGTAACAGCAGCCATTATTAGAGAGAATGGAACATAAAATAAACTTTTTATTGCTCTAGAAAGAGTTTGTGGTTCTTACCTTTCCATAGTGATACATGAGATTTATGCATGCTTTGGCAGCACATACTTTATAAAACATTGATTTTTTTTTCAAACATCAGGCAAGTATATGCCCTTTTGTGCTTATATCCAAGAAAGAATCATATATAGTTTAAAAACTAAGCAGTTAGGCAGCATTTAACTGTTTAAAACAGCAGTTCTATTCTTTTCAAAACAGCTGTATTCTTGTCAGCTGCAGGAAAATTTACTGCTAGAGAAAAGTGTCTGGCATCACATCTATTGCTGCTAAGCTTCATATAAATGAGATCACACTTTCTGATCTCTTCCTAGTGATTGTGCCAGTGCTCAACACTTTGCTCAGAAGTTGTGACAGGACACAGTATGATTTTACAGTCACACAATCCATACTATAATCTGTCCCCTCCCAAACAAAAAATCATGAAAATGTAGATTAGTCACAGACACATATGTACTGAGTCAAGGAGAAATATTACTCAAAAACAATGAAGTAAAGGAAATTTTGGTCAGGAGACACAGAATCTTAGCCCTCCCATTGCATACTTTGGGATTGACCCTTTAGTATTGAATAGATATGATACAGAAAAATTACTCCTAATTTCTTGCCTTCAGCATTGAGTTACAACGTTGACTGTGTATTCACTTTGTTTCCTACATTGTGTCGCTCAAAACCTAGAGCATCAAAAATACAAACTGTCTAAGATCAGTAGAACAACGTCTTTTTTCCCCCATTCTCCTCTTTCACACTCCAAACCTTACACCTTCACCCACTGCTACTCTCACTCCTCACAATCTTTCTGCCCTAGGCACTGGGAGTCAGATTTTGGAAAAAAGCTCCCTTTGCTTTTATGTCCAATGTTCCTGGTGTTTAAGAGCCCCAAGGTAATATCTCCCAAATAAGAAATAATCCTTTTCACAAAGATTGAAAGATACTGTTGTCTAAAAGACAGCAATAATTAAACAGTAATGGGACGACATTAGTGGCAGCAAACAGGAAGTGGTTTTGGGCCTTTGCCTTTCCCTTTTGCCTTGCCCTGCCTTTCCATCCTGTACCATGGGACTGTAAGGACCAGTTTAGCTATGAAATCAGGGAGAGGAACATATGAGGCATAAAGCAAGCTGGTGTTCAGAAGTCTTTTCAAATCAACTCCTGCAGCTGCTCTGCTGAGTTGAGCTTCCATTTAGCTTGTGACTGCCACTTCCACAGTTTTGCCAGCTGGGAACAAATTGTTCCACTCTTTGATGCTGGAACTTCAGGTACCACTGAGCATCCTGCATGATCCAGGGCACATAGCACAAGAGAAGACACCCCTGTTGGACCCCACTTTACTCCTGCCTCTCTCCCATTACTATTGACTCAATTAATTTTCTAGCTGTAGTGTGCAGGCTCAGTCTCTGAGTGCTATTCCCTGCATTTTATTTTATCTCTAATCCTGTGCTTTCATTTCATTTTTTAAAGCCTTAATAAAAGGCAGAGGCTTACTTTCCACTGAAGAGAAACTGGAGGAGGGAAATGTGTCAGGAAATATCTATGTGGCATCAGTCCTTTCTATGTTATAAATAGCACAATCCTTAGTGAAATAAAGCATTTACGCCCTCAGAAAGAAATCTGATCACTCGTGGATTAAAAAGGAGACATCTCCTAAACTTGCCAGAAAGTGGCTGGTACAAAAAATAAAAGTTTTGGGGTGGAGATGGAGGTTCATTCCTAGGTTAGATTCCAAATGCAATGTAAGATCCTGAAAAGTATTTTGCATTTATCTTTCGCAGCTGGGACAGTTGTTCTTGCTGCCTGTATGAATCTTTAATCTTGAAGACTGTAATTCCCTCTTCCACACAGATCTTGTCTTTAGTTGTTTTTAGCCCAGTGAATTGTGTGTTTAACATTGCATTTTTGTGGAACAATGAGATTCACAGTGATCTTATTTAAACTGAGAAAAAAAGTCAGGGGCAATTCTAGTAAAATCAGTGCCAGTATGACAGTAAAAGACACAGATGAAAAAACCTCCTGGGTTTTAATGTTAAAAATGCACCTTCAGTGGTGTTACCATATAAGAAATAAGATAGATGAGTGACACTGAAACACAGAGGGTCTCATGCATATAAAGGGATTGCAATTTAGATTTTCAGAGTACTTGAAAGGATTTCACATGAGATCATTTCTGCCAGAGAAAGTCAAATTGCCAAAGGCCAGCGAGACAGTAACTAGTGTTTTGTGCCCAGGGACAAGATAATTGCTGCTAAACTGCTTATTCTTGTCTGATTTTCAAATCTTGTGTGATTTCCTCTGGTTTATTGCTGGTAAGAGAAAATGTATGAAGACTAGAAAGCAGTTTGGTACAGTTATCAAAATGAATCAATTTTGCTTTAATTGGACGATTTTATTTTGGGTGAGTGGTCAAAACAAGTTCAAGTCCTTTTGCAATGTCATTTTTGACTTCATCTGTGATCTTGGGCCTTTATGCTGTTGTGTGATAGTAGGTAAAGATGATACTGATGTTTTGTGCCTCACCATCACATTATCATCACTCAGACCTAATGGACTTGCAGACCTTTCCCTCAGCAAATGGGGGAATAACTCAATCCTCACTTCCTAAAGAGGAACAAAACCTCTCACAGGTATTTAGCAAGTGGACTTAATATGTAGGCAAAGATAATGCAAAAACAGGCTATAAAACTCTAACACAGTGTTATCTAATGCTCTCTATGGCATAAATTTGTGTAAATCTGAGTTAATCCTCCCACGGCCCCATTAAAGTCAAAGAAGAGATACACAACAGACAGAACTTGATTCCTCTGGCCTGATCTACACATTTATCTGAGGACTGGATGAGCTGCTCTTCGGAGTCAGTCTTTTATCTGCACTGACTGTGGAAGGGACCTAGGATCTCTGGCTCACACATTTCAGCATTTAATTTTTAGATACTTAGGATAAAACACATGAGTTTCTTCCATTATCTCTACTTCTGGCATAAAACTGTTGGTTTCATTGCTTCACCATCATTCTTTGAATATTTGTCATTTTTACATTGTTATTATAACCTTTTCTTTCCCTAACATATGGAATTCTCCAGTAATGACCTGACTCTACAGGGAGACATGCTAGTAAATGCAATTTGCTGCAATATTTCAGTGGAATATTGTCATTATAAAATTCACATTTAACAGCTTTTACTCAATACTTTCACGGCTAATTTCAGTAGTCAGCAAAGGTTTCCTGGGCTCAAATCAAACCTGAAACACTCTCTTGACCTGTTTGTCATTGGAATCCAAGTTAAATTACAGACCACCAATTAAAAATCATTTAAGTGCACTGGTTTATTTTGTTTTGTGGGTTTTTTCGGTGTGTTTTTGCACAGTCATCGTCTTAAATACATGTGGTTTTGTAATTGTAATATGCTGGGAAAGTTCAGAGTGCTCATTGGCCTTTTAGCTCCTACTTCCACCTGTGTACTCATACATTCAGTGTTAATAAATTGGGCTGTGAGTCACACCAAATACCTGGCTGGAAGCTTGCACTTGTGTTTTCTTTGAGTTTGCACCATGTCAAATCTTTCCTTCAGTTGCTAAGACCCAATAATAAAATATCACAAGAAGTGAAGAACTACCAGGAATTGTCCTCTCAGACTGATTTTCACTCTTTGACTTTATTTCCTCTTCATTTATATTATCCTCTCCTTAAAGCAGAATCTCAAGATATTTTTGTACCGTGGGTAGCGTGCTAAAGGCCTGCTTTTCATAAGGGACTTTAAATTTAGATTAACAGTAATAAACAATCAAAAATACTTCCCATATTTAATAGATTATCCTTGGTTAACCAAGCAATAATTATTTATCTAGTTTTTATCTAGTTTTGAAGACAGAAATAGAAGAGTGCCAATGCACTTGGGATGTACAAGACCAGAGTGTAGATGCATCCCACAAATCAGAGAGAGAAGGGTTATGTGTGCTTGCGCAGCATATACTGGATAGATTTTGTTTCTTTCTCTAATCAGATATGAGACTGAAACATTCCTGCCTATGCTTCTTTTCATTTGATTGTCAGTACCAACTGGATTCATAAAAATGCAATTTAATCTGTGCCCAGATGACTATTTCTGCCTGTTTTTCTTCCTCATTAATGTGAAATAATGCAGTTCTAGGAAAATGGAATGCTATTTTGTTTCAATATTCCAAAGTATGTGAGTCCTAAAGACCATACACAGAGACTGCATAAACAATGTTTTAAAAAAATAAGACAAATATTGGATAAAACATGTATATATATAATTTTATCACTCAGTAGATAAAGTCTGGAAAATCAGTTTATTTGACCAATTTCCTTTTAACCCAGTTTACCCTAGATCTTAATAAAGACATTCACACTGCACATGGGCTGACCAATTTCTTAGTCCCTAGGTGTTTTGTAGTAAAATTCAGTTTTCCATCAGCAAGCTGTTAGAATGTCCACCTGCTCTTCTGTGGTCCTGTAAAAGTTGCTTTAACTGAAGACTTTATTCTTCACAACCTCTTTTCCAACTGCTTAGTTTTAACCCTCTATCCTGAACATACTTAATATAGCAGTGTCATATGGGGAATTTTTTCCCTCTGTCAATATTTAATAAAACTACTTTTCAAAGTATTTTTAGTGCAAAACAAATTATTTGTTCCTATTTTTTCACAGTTTTACCTATGTAATAATTGTTGTTATTGATACTGCTTTGATTACGTTAGATAATAATGCACTTTTTTCAAAAAGAATTACTGAAGCCTTGCAGGAACCAAATCAACTCAAACTTTGCAAAAGGATGTAAAGAAGGTATTTTGTACACTAAAGCACAAAAGTGCTTTTGAATGCTGTGGGTGACACAATATCTGTCATAACCATTCTTGGTTATTGAAATTACTTTGTACATATCCTGTAGTTGATTTTCTGTAGCATTGCAGTACCTACAAAAAATTCCATGAAGACATAAGTTAAAATGAAAAACCTTTAATCCAAATGAAAGTTGAAAAACCCCCAAATTTAGAAGTTATAGCAATATTAGGTGTCAATAAATGAAAATAAATCCTCATTAAAGAATAGGACACTAAAGAAAATTTAGATCTTATGACCTATAGAAACATGCATAATGCTGATGTACTCTAGGCAGCCAGATTTTTTATCAGTTTGTGTATCTTATCCTGTGAATATACTCCATCCAAAGGCAAAAGCTGTTTGCAAAACCCTGAAAAGATTTTGCCCCATAATTGTGGCTTCTCTTTCTTCCTTCCAGCTTTGACAATGCCGTTACTTTACTAACTATATACAAGGAAAACATATACAAAAAATTTACCATCAATGTGGAGTTTTAGAAATGTTTCTTATTTGGAAACCAAATTACTTAAATTTCATTGATAAATATTATTTAAGAAATCAAAACAGGGAAAATAAGTCTGGTATGAAATCTTCAAAGCATTTCATCCCTCCTTTCCCAGTGAACTATATTCTTCATTAACTCAGATCAGTTCAGTTTTGTTTGAGCCTGTTAAAATGTGGAAACTGAAATTCTAATCTTAATTGCCTTTCTGTTGCTGCTTTTTAGATAAGGCTGTAATTTATCCTCCCTTTCTGGAGCTGAATTAAGTGCATTGTGAGAGAGACTGTACTACTTAGTGAAAAAATGTACTGGACCAGACTTAGGGAGTTCCTATTCCCAGCTTTGGCATTAAAGTGAGTGAAAAACCTAAAGATTTTTTAACTCTTAAATTAAAATTTCTTTTTTACCTGTCAATTTTAGTTTTGTCATTTTGATTTGCATAAATCATTTGTCACAATCTAAAAACAGAAGCCTAAGGAAACACCTGCATCATAGGCACTCATTGCTCCCGATTAAGTTACTGTTTCCTCCAGGGTATTCCAGTTTAGTTGTTCGTGGTGGATTTTAAGGATGACAGTGGTGTCTGGGCTTCTAGATGATTAATGAAGAAATATTATTGATATTCTCATTCTGCTCAGTTTTTTGACATCTCCCTTCCTTTAATAAACCACTTATCCCTGAGAGGAGCTTGTGAGTGGTCAGATCCGCTCAGCTCCGCACACTAACTGTGAAATGGATACACTTTCCTCCAACCTGTCAGCACACAGGACTCAAACTTGATTCAGATCTGCCTCATTCTTCAGCAAAGCAGGAGTAGCTCCTTTGAAGTCAGTGAAATTCTTCTGGTCTCATGTATGGGAAAATGAGAGAAGAATAAGGCCTTTTGTCTTTTTCCAGGGCAGCCATGCTGCTTAATAAATCATTATATCAGCAGTTGTTTTTCACTGGGGAACAGCACAATAATTGATGCCACTGTCCAGAAATCCACAGAGGCTATTGATCAGGCCAGCTTGTTAGCATTGCCGTAAACCTATGGTACAGGACTGGAACAAATAGTATTGGAAGCAATGAGAATATACTCACACAGTCATTTGCAAAGTGTATTTTAAAATGTTTCAAATAGAATTGAATTACCACTTCTGTTTGTTCTGTTTGTATTTTCTGTGCTGTTCCTGTAAATATATCTCTTTACTCACAGAGGGCACCAAAGCCAAAATTAATATTTCTGCTTACAAAGCAGGAGACCCTGTAAACATTTTATTCTGTTTACTCATTGTGAAGATTAACAATTTAGACCTGAATGATCAAGTACATGCTATGCAATTAAAAAAATAAGAGGAACATGTATTATGAGACTGAGATCCTTTAAAAACAACAGCTAGGGGAAATTCCTGACCTAGGAAGAGCATGGTTTTCTAATTCAGTCATAATTTCCCAGACTTTTCATTAGGAATTTATCTGAACTGGTTTGTAATAAAGCTTATAAATAAAATTTAAACAGAGCATGTCAATTCTCTTGAATCCCATCTATCCAGCAGTATATCTTGAAGACTAGGGACTATCAAGTTTTTCTTTTACATTTATAAAAATATCCAAATCACTGCTACTATCCTGTGCTATTATAATACTGCTATTTCTAGTGAAATGTAAAGATAAGCTAGTTTGTCACTGATCAACAATATTATATGAGAAATTTTGACTATTCAAACAATCCAGTGTGTGCTACATATACACTTAGTAAAACCAGAGAGTAGGTAGTAAAGCATTTAGTAGCAGTATGTTTAGAAGAGATTTGTGACTTTTTGATGACCTGGTTTCATTGGAAAGACCTGACATGGCAGCAAGAAAAATGAAATTAAGCAAAAGAGGACTCCTTCAACATTATGGGAAAAGCATATATATTCTTTATGTAGTCCAGCATTTAAACCACTTCCCTTGAAAGGGTGTCCTGTCTGCCCAACAAGGATGTGAATGTGATTCTCTGTCCCATATATGTGATTCAGGTGTCAACCTTTTGCTACTTTGCAAGAAACTAGAATTTTGATTCATTCTGCCCCCTCCCAATCTTTTTTTTTTTATTATTTATTGTTTTAAATGTAAGCAGACATGACATTCATATTTTTTCAAATAAAATTTAACATTAAATTCTCAGCTAACAATAGAAAATGAAGAAGAAAATAACTACCAATACATGAAATCTATGATCAGGAAATCACTGTTTTTACTTGTGCAATAGAGCAGGGGCTTATCGGTATGGAGGAAAAGAATGCTCATTGGTCAAACATTATCGTTGAGCATCCTGGACAAGAGATCTATCCATTTTTTGAAAATTGTTGTTCTGAAACACAAGCCAGAAGATAGCTCTTGCTTGATCCTGTCTCCTTATTATGGAGCTGTCTGTGACAAATTATGAAGCAACACCTGCTCTGATAACTTGCTGTCCTCCCACTTCCTTCCTCCACTTGGCTGTTTGCTCACCTGTTACTTGGTGTCGAGCTCCCCATTTAGAGATCTCAGAGACTACAGTTTATTTTTGTTAATTTTAATGGAAGACTATGGTTTATTTTTGTTGCTTTTAATGGGATTCTTAATAGGAGACTTTTAAACAGGATTTCCGAGGACTATTGCAAGAAATACAATATATGTATTTCTTCTGCAGCAGAAATAAGTGTTATAATTAAGGGTAAAATGACAGAAAACCTAGTCAAAGAATTCATTTAGTAAAAAATGAAGGAATGAATTGTAATCATAACTCCAGTTTTCCCAATGTTTTGATACACAGCACACCTCCAAGCAAGAAAGACAATGGAAATAATAACTATTACTGGCAAAAAGGTTTTTTGGGTGCTACAAGAAAAAAAGCATTTATATTCACTCTCTCTGTGAAATCACTGCCTGGACCAGTGTGTTGTATGAACAAATAGTTCTCTGTATCCTCACTGAGTTTTAGTGCACTCTGATAGTTCATGTTCCTGATTGTAATGGAGCTGAGTGGCTTTTTGCAGCTGTTTGCTCAGCAGACCCCAAAGCTCTCCTCCCAGAGTCATTACTAATTCAAACAAGCCACACTCAAAACCAATTACATGTCTGCACCTTGGAACAACACAGACCTAATTGTAGACCTACGTGCCTTCTAGGCTGAGGGAAGGAAAAATCTAAAACCTGTCAATATGGACTATCCCTGCTCCATATGAAACCCTGGGCTGTTTTTACTGTGTATCCCAGAGGTTGCACCAAGTGGATACAGAATTCTTAATGGGAGAAAGAAGTGGAGCAGGTGATTTGGAATTGCATGTGTTTGGAGCTGCCTCCAGCTGCACTGGGAAAGTGGTCTGTGTGGGCTCCCTGGAGATGCTGAACACACAAAAATACTCGGTCTTCTTATGGATCAACAATGAGACTCGTCACAAAATAATTAATGGCCAAGGCCTCCATTTCTGACAGCTCACATTAAAATTGCAGGCAGCTGGCACAGCTGGCATGTCTGGGCAGGGGGGATAAAATGGATATGGCCTGCCAGAAGATTGGGTAAAGGATATAGCACTGGAACAGTGTTTGCGCAATAAAGATATTGAAAAAATACAGTTGCAAACCAAACCCAGTAATAAATCGAACTCTAAAGATGGTTTTGTGGAAAATTCCATGGATGAGTGAACTGCAGAAAATTAAAGAATAAGAGTACACTGATTAGCAACGCTGTGTGATATATGAATTAGTAATCTTTGCAACTAACTTATGTGACCTTTGACTTCTGTTATGTAGAAAAAATGAAATGTGTGATCACATTGTTTGTTGTTCTTTTTTACATACTAAAAAGAATGAAAATATAATGGTATAGTCAGAATGGAATGACTTGCTTGTCCACTAGTACACAGGTGACCATCACAGTCAGTGACCACAGTTTTTAAGGTTTATACACTTACTTTCCTTTTGGTAGAATTTCTGAGGAACATACATTGTTGCAAGCCAGAAGGTCTCTGAATTTGGGCTCTTTGGAAGACAGAATTTTATTAATTTCACTTTTCTTCTGTCTCTGGTCTGGTTTTTCACTTTATCACAAACTCTGTGATAGCATTTTATCTCTTCAATTTTTTTTTTACCTGAAATTCATTTTGTCCCAGTTACTGATAGTGTTTGGTGAAACTTTACAGAAAGATTTCAGGGTATTCCAAGAATGTTTTTATTGGCCTAAAAGTGTGCTATTGCTATACCCCTACTGGCCATAAAAAAAAAAAATCTGTGCAACTCTCCTGAGGTTTTCCATACTGGATTTTTACCTAGCTCACTGTAAATGAGACAGTTTTGAGGGCAATACAGAGGTAATGCTTTCAAAAAGGATATGTGCTGTTTGTAGGATCCCAGGAGTCACACACAAAACACAACACCTGTGCATGGACAGGAGTGACCAAAGTGCAGACTGGGATAACTACAGAAGGTGGTAGTTAGAGCACTTGCCTCCATAGCAAGCCGCAAACATAAGTTTGCAAATGACCAAAGGATGAACTCTCTTCAGAAATGCAGAGAAATATTTCACCATCATTTGCTGCTGGTTTGGAGAGAAGGCTACCAAGATAGATAAACTTGTCAAGCATGTTAAGTTCCTTTGATCTTGTGCCATGGCATAAATGTACAGCCTAGTGATTAACTCTTTCTTCTTATTAGTCATTTTATTACCTTTTCTTCCTTTCATATCCTGATTTGTACAGTCTCTCTCAAAATTTATTGAAAGTGAGCTTACTGAAACAGTGCTCAGTTCCTGAACTATTCAAAGATTAAGATTCTAAATTTGGACTTGAGGAAAATCCCTGGGGAAGGGACATTTTTCCTAAAACAAAAAAAAACCAAACAAAAAAACCCCCAAAACCCCAAGAAACAACAACCCCCCCAAAACAAACAAACAAACAAACAAACAAAAAACAAACCATAAAAAGCTAGTAGAGGATCGGTGCTCTAAGAGCTAAGAGTTATTTCTTCATAACCTCTTTGCAGTTCCTTTGTTCCTTTCAGAATATTTTTCTGATGTACCACATTAAATCTAACATTGATTTCACATTGATATCTCAGTATCTCAGTTGTGGATCAAGTTTTACTCAGTTTACTGATCAAGCCCCTCATAATAATTCATTTTCTACAAAAGATACAGAAGCTTTGCAGTCAGTTGGATGAAGTGATAGAAGAACCTCTTTAAATTACCTTTATTTCTTTTGCCTGCATAATAACATTTTTATTTTCTGTTTCAGGGAAAAAGAAAGTGGTCTGGCATCAACGTTTCTGGTTTATATAAGAGCACTGCTACATGTTTATATTTCTTACAAAATCTCTGCTAACTTGCAGACTACTTGACATACGTGTTTATTCACATTCAATTTTCCAAATCAGATTTAGTTCAAGCTAGCACAGAACGTGGAAACTCAACTGTTCTTGTCAGGTTTTCCTTCAGCAATGGTCTAGACAGTTAAAGGAAACAAAAGTTGTTCCAAATTTGTATTTGTTGGTATGTGAAATAGAACGATACTGAGGGATGACATGGAATTCAAAACTGATGCATAAAAAATATAAAATATATCTTAGAAAGAATAAGTTAAATCCCTTCATCTAAAGAATGAGAATTTATGTTTACACAAAAAGATTGGATAAGAAGATATACTAACCCAATATGGGGTTTCATTTGAATTGTGATTTAACAGTGCAAGGAAGTTCAGTTTCAATTCTGGCCTGTTTTTATAAGAACTTTGGGAGGGTTTGCTGATACTAAATATGCCAGTCTTGCCAAGATATGTATATATGATGAACCTGATTACATTGAAAATAGGTCTTCAATTGTGTTGATTGATTCAAGATTCTTGAATATTCAGTGAACAGTGAATTTTCTCTTCCTAGGTCTGATCTTGAAGCTATTGTAATTCACTACTTTACAGACAGTAACAATCCTTAATCAGATTCAGAGTATGAGGGGAGCAACTACTGTATCACCCCAGAGAATAATAAATCTTGATTTCCCTTACTTTTTATAGTTATGTTTTCTTCTATGAAGCAGTTGATATTTCAGGCCATTTAATTAAGTAATTGTTTTATCATTTACAAAAAATATATGGTTGAATTTTAAATTTAAGGAGTTGAATGTAGACAAACTATGAAAGAATTTTATCTGATGAGTTAAATAAAATTAAATGCAATTCTGAAGAATCTGTTAGTTTTGTTTAATTTGACCTTCTTAAATTGGCAACTTCAACTTGGTGACCTCCAACATTTTTAAAAGTTCAGCTAACACCCTAGTAGGTATCTCTGTTTCTTTCAATAGCTCCTGAAGTCATCTGTATGGCAAATGACATCAACATCTGGGAAATGGCAGAATGACATGCTAACTTCTCCCAGCAGTAAGAAAACAGAGCATATTTAAGAGGTGATAAAGTGGGGAAAAGAAACCAGAGTAGGGGGAAGAAAGGGCAAAATGTGGATAAGAGAATATGAGAATACAGACCAATTTGGAGATAAATTTCATAATATATTGCAGTTTCTTCTTTGGATTGCAATCAGTAATTTCTTAGTAGGTTTGTACTAAAGAAAGGCTTATTTTGGTATGTCTCATAGAAAGAGACATCTTTCTATGAGACATACAAATCTTCATGTGGCTACTTTGTAACATAATTTGAAGAATCAGAAGACTCAGTTTTGCAGAGGTCTCAATTCCCAATGAAAAAAAAAAAAAAAAGAAAAAACAACCAAGAATCTCAGCATAAAAAAGGGGTACAGGATCCGGAGACCAGTCGCAGAAACCTGAAATCCACATGCTTCTATTTCATAAAACTGTATCATAAAACTTTAAATGGATTTCTCATAAATTAACATACCTATAATCAAGGAGGGGACTTTCTTTATCCTACCCCCTTTTGGAAAGATATGTATTCTGTCCCATCCTCTCCTTGCTTGCATACCACAATTGCAAACAGTCACCTGTTGAGTATTCAGAGCAAGGATATACCAATATTATCACTTCCTTTTGCATGACCAAGATCTGCTATCACATTATTGACATGCTCACCCCATGTGTTAATACTTTGTCACCTCACTCTGCACAGAAAAAGCAAAAAGCAGATTTTAGGGTAAGAGTGAAATGAGGGGCAAGGGAAGATAATTAATAAAATCTTCCTTATGAAGGCAGAAAGGGGACCTTTATTGTGAATAAAAGTATTTCTGTGGGGATGTGTAAAAGTTAGAGCTATATTAATGATGGTACCTCAGTTCTACTTCATAACAGTAATAGAAATAGACTTCAGAACATTAAAATATATGAAACATTAGGTTTAACATTCATGTGTGTGTATATATATACTGATAAATCTACACAAGAGTGTGCTGTGTATCCTTGTTTCCCAATCCTATTCACTGAGATGTCTTCAACCCCTTCACCACAATTGTATGTATCCCCTTTTCAGACATATAAAACAGGAGAACACACTTGGGGGAAAGAGGAATTTCTTCAGACTACCCTAATGTTTCACAGATTGGATTTCTGTGGCTTTTTCCTAACTTCCTTTTCTGGGAAACAAGGTACCAAGTAAAGGGGATGTTTTAACTCCGCACTTATCTGACAAGAATCTAACCTGCATGGCAAATTGTTAATGTCTAATAGGAGTTTGTTCCAAGATGTTTTATGTCAGTTCTACTATACCAGAGCAGGAGAAGCAATGTGACATTAACACTGCAGTGTTTCAGGTCTCTTCCTTGCACGGGATCAGATTAAGTTCACTGCATAATTCATGGTTGAGTTCCATGATTGCCATGTAAGAGTGGGTCTTTTGGTTCACCTCCACCTCAGTTTGTTGTATCAAACAAGTCATACTTGCTTTTGAATTGCAAGGGGAAACTGAGTGAAGAGGAATGCAGAAATACTTTCTGGGGACCTTTTATTCTTTAAAAGGAAGCATGAAATCAGAGTTTTGATTGCTCAAGTGCTGTTTACCATTTCATCTATCTTGATAGTGCAGTAATTTAAGAGTTCTCAACATCTTGCTTCAGACACTTAAAGACTTTGAGTATTTGTGTCCCAGCTGAACTTTTTAACTCATGCAAGGGGCACAAAACAGTGACCTACCCCTGAAATCAACTTTTTAAATCAGAAAAATGTGTACTATATGACTGGAAAGAGAATTTTCTGAGTATTGAAATGGGAATTATGAATCAAAGCTCATGGGCTCCAGTTTCCTTTAAATGAATAAGCAACTGCACACGACAGGATGTGCATCAGCTGGTCAGCATTTGTGAAATTTGGGTGCAACATTGTGCCTTAATATAACATGTAGTGTGCATATATTGGATTATATAAACAGTCCATGGACTTACTAAACTTATATTTTATTTTTGGTGTGCAAAAAACTACATGTAAATTTAGAAAACAATGTTTAAAAGCTTGCTTTAGAAATATGCAAACTGTCCTCTAAGGAAGAGTGGTAAGGAAAATAGCAACATCACTTCTATGTACAGTAAAAATGTATCACATTGTTTTTCCCTACTCCCTCTACACCAGCAGTGCTTCAGATTCAAGTTACTTATACAGTTTTTCCCTCCAGTTCCATTCTGCCTCTCACCTCCCAGTTACTGGGAAATGAGAACTGATAGAGCAGATTTTAAATCTAGAATTTGTGTCTTCATAAAACCACTAAGGAATAAGCAGGAAGGTTAAACTAGATGATCTCCAGAGGATTTTCCAACAAAAAAATCCTGTGATTTCCTAAAAAATCGAAAAGTGTCCTTGCTTGGATGTAGACTACATACCCATACACCTCAGAGCTGTAGGAATGCACACCTAAGCCCTCATCACTTTTCCTGTTCTACAAACACCACAGTGATTTATCCATTAAAAATGGGAAGTCTCCACACAATTCTTAACCTAAAAATTTGTTAAAAAAATAATGTAAAAAATTACAGCTACTAAAGGGTTATTAATATTCAGATACAGGATTGTTTCAGCTACCGATTTCAACTATTGATTTAGAAACACATGTAACCAAAAAACTACTGACCTGCCACAATCAGAACTATGCATATGATTCTATTTCCCTTCTTGCATAGATTTTGCAGTTCTTCACTTTTCAACAACTAACAAATTATTCTCAGGAGAAAAACTAAATTTCAGGTTACAATTTTGCATGTGAACAAAGCTACATTAGATTGCATTCAGTCATCTTTGAGTATTCCTTCTCTTCAGGTGTGAATAACCAATGGTTTTCGTGTGGACTTGACACAGTTGCTGTAAGGAGTTCTGCAGATCTCCTTTTTTCTCTATTACCTTGTACATGTTGATATCATCAATGAATTTCAATTATCACTACAATGATATTACCTATAAAAAAACCTACTTTTCATAATAATAACAGACAAGGAAATATAGACAAAGGCACCAATATTAGTAATATAGAAATGACATTCATAGTGATGATTTTATCAGTGAAGACTATCTCCAACTGTAATTACAAGGGAAAAAATTACAATAATTATACATATAAAACACCCCTGCAATATATGATTTTTCTTCTTCATTCAAGTTAAATACAAAAAATATATCACTGCTAGTACTTTGAACCTAATTCACCTGGATGAGAGGCATACAGGCAGTTGAAATATCCTAAACCTCTTGGTTGCCCTCATTGCAGCTCCATGTGCTCAAAGTTTCAATGATGTATCTACCATAAGATGAGATTATATTTCTGTGATGTGAAAAACTGGGAAGCCATATCCAAATGTTTAAGACTTTTTAGACACTGAAAGATGAAGAAATTCCAGACTTCTGAGCACTCAATCCTCGTTCTTCTCCCTGCTGCTAAGGCTGCAGGCATTCTGATTTGAGGTCTCTGGTTATGTATTTATTTCCTCATGACTTCTGTCATCATCCACAATCATAAAATGGCAAAATATTGCCACTTACTTTGCAGAGAAATTATAAATAGTCTCCTGTCTCCAAATATTTGTAAATTATTACTTTTTAACTTAATTTTAGTTTCCAAAGAAAGACAGAAAATCCATAGCATATTCTCATCTGTTGAGCTGGCATGAATTCAGATTAAATCCACTAAAATCAGTGAATTTTCTGTGAATTTTCATCACAGCTTTCCAGGAAAATCCTCATAGAAATCAGGAGAGATTCACCACTCTATTATCTGAACTGATTTTGTCTGCTCTCTATCTGTACCACAGGACAGTTTAAAAACTAGTTGCATTTATCTATGTAATATATATAGATAGAAAATTAATATTAGACACGGAATGGTTCATTCGTGTTATTGCTGGGATAACAACATCCACAGTAGGGAATTCTTTCTTAATAAATAGCCTGCTGTTGAATACAAGCCAGTTAGCAGATTGACTACAAAGATGCCATCAATTTGAAGCTAGGGGACGCTTTTACAAGCTGCAAATGTCTTCTGACTAATTTCTGACTCATTAAAGCTTTTATGAATCTTGCCAGATGTTTAAGGCCTAAGGGAAAGTCAAATGTACATTTAAAGATGATGAAAGAAAAAATAGGTAGAAAGAAACACTGAGAATTATGTTGAGTGGAAGCTGGCTTACATTGTCCCAGTTTTCAAGAAGGGCAAGAACAAGGATACCTGTCAGTTTCACTGAATGCACAGTAAAATCATGGAAAAGATTACTCTGGGAAGTATTAGAAAACACCTGGTGGAACAACACAGTCATAAGTCCAACAAAACTGATTAATCGTTATCCCTTCAAAATTCATCTAAACTTGCTTTATCACAGAATTGTAGTGAAATTCCTTTGAAATGTGTATTATTGCTATTTTCATAATGCATTTCTACAGCAGCACTGCCATAGCAATCATGAATGCAATGCAGTAGTCAGCTCCTGATGGTTAGCTCTGCTGCTGCCATAGGGCGCAGAACACTCCTACTAAGCTTGAAATGCAAAATGAGTCGGCACTTCAGAGCTTGTGTTAGGAGTAGTGGTCTCCTGATTTTTGCAGACAGACTGTATTTTCAAATCACTTAATCTCAGCAGTGGAGGGGCACCCAGCAGGCTCAGAGGAGTGCGGGTGGCAGCACAGCCTGCAGGAACACACGGAAGGTGCTTGACGCCAAGGAGATGGGCTCATGCTAAGGCTGTGGCAATGAATCTCCCTTCCTGCAGCTTAAGAGCACAGAGCCAAAATACTCTGGCTCCAGACTCCAGTAGAATTCAACATTTCCTCTTAAATGATCCATAAAGAGCCAGGAAAGCTCTCGCCAGCACAAGCCAAAAAAGAATTGGATGATTTAAAGGATAAAGCAAAAGAGTTGCTGCAGTGCTACAGTGGATATTAATACTTCCATGCTAGGAAAAGTTTTGAATTTACTACAGTAGCTTGATTACTTTCCATCTCAGCTAAATCCAGTCAGAATTGCAATAAAACCTTTTAGTCAAAGAAAAGAGGTTTAATATCACATGTCTGTTGTAGCTGACAAAAACCTATCTTGGAGCAGCTCCTTCCAGTAAGGAATGGGATTAAACACTAGAAGAAAATACGTCCCTAGAGACCATCTATAAGACTATAGCTCTGAAGTGATGAATGCTGCATTCCAACAAGATATTTTACACTAAATAATTAATGTATAGCAACACAAGGTGATAGAAAAGCAATAATTGCATTACATTTCTTATTAGAGTGTTCACATTTGCTAAATATTTTAAGTCTAGCATGGGCTGTACTAAGCACACATGTCAAATATCAAAAAACTTTCAATCTGCTTTTCACATAGGAAGTTTTGTGTTAGATTTTGGTGTGCTTCTTTCTATATATAGCCCTCTCTAATCTGGTCTTCTGAGAGAATTCTATTTGCCAAGAAAGATAATTTAAGTTAACCACACAATACTATGGGCTGCATGGTGTAGAAAATAGGGAATTAAACCGAAGTGAGGGTCTACTTTAATCTTCTTTATCAACCAGCACAGAAACAGAAGGCAGTAGCTCATATAATTTGATTCATATGTACAGCACTCTCAACAAAATAATTAAATGAATCAGAACAAAGTACTGGATAATTACTTCAACTATTGGAAAATCTTGGCATAATAAGTTGTAATTGAAACTATTAAAAGCAAAACTTTTGATTATTGAGAAAAAAAATATGAAGAAAGGTCATATGGTAAGAATAGTTGCACAGACAGACTGGGAGAGACATAATTACTGTCCCACCATTGTCTGTGCGTGAATACTTTATGGCATTAATTACTAAACATGTGTAAATGTATTTTTACAACTACTTTAATTGAGAGCATTAAAACCAAAACCACTATACAGCATTTATGTGCTGGTTTTGGCCTGAAATCTTATCTAAGGCAGTTTTTAGAAGTTTTATTTATTTATTTATTTGGAGGGTTGAAGAGTTGACTAGAGGTCATGCAAAGTTTTCAACTTAAAACTGCATTTTCAAATGATCTTTAGCCTTTAGATTCAGCCTCCTCGTCAGTCTGTCCAATTGCATGTATGAATTCCTTTTCTGGTTTCTCCTCTCCCTACCTTCCCTCACTCCAACACACCTGGGTGTGATTTTAGGCCGTAATGCTAAATGAAAGAGTTTCCAGGTCTGGAAGTGTAAAGACTACAATGGCTTTGTGCCTTTACTGTCCCTTTCTGTTCCAGGGATATTTCCAGAGCAAACAGTAACTCCAGATTCAATTTAAGCAGCACTGAGGGCTCATTTTCACTGTAGCAGTCTCCTTATGCTTTTCATATCATAGTCACTCCAGAAGAGTAGGTTTTTTGACAATATATTCACAGTATCCAGGTTTCCCTTAATCTGCTCTGTTCTTACTCTTTTTTTTTTTTTTTTTTTTTTAAGAGATAGAAAGGGTCTCGTCCTTCAGCTTCTGCCTCTTTTTCCTAGACCAAAATTATAATTGCAATTACTGCATCAAAGTGTTTTGCCTCACATAGCAGGGCCAGTGGACATCTTATTGATAAAAAGGAGCAGTAAGGAAGTGTCTCATTCCTTTTGAGGTGGATCAAATTTTGGGGGTCTGCTTAGATTTGCTTCAGGTTTATTTTGACTATGGAGCTTTCCAGAGCCAGACAAAATAGAAATTGTTAGCATGATTCCAAGTTTAGTTCTATGCTTTAGTAATTTTTGTCAACCAGTGCCAGCTTTTTTTTTTTTTTCATTCCCCTAACTTTTATTACACAATTTTGTATCAGATGACTTTGGAATCATTCAGATTTCAACCTCCTAGACCCCTACCTCTTTAACCCTTGTTCCCTTTTGCCCTGGTACAAGAGGTTGTGTCTGGGTAGAGATACATTAAACACAATCCTGTGAGTCAAAATTCATTTGGGATGGGAAACAACAGGGCATCCTCAGCTGCTGGAAGTAAATTCAACTTCTGTTCACAGCAAAGGAATTTCTAAGACAAAGTCTGGGGAAATCTCTGCAGCCTAATCGACACTTACAGGCACATCTAAACTTCCTCTGCTGATCACTCTTGCAAGGATTTTAACAAGTGATGTGCTCTTGCCAGCTTTTGAGGATTCATGTTTAAACAAGTTGGTTAAGAAAAAATTTGCTAAAGGACAGGCTCCTCTTCAGAAATCCAAGGAATCATTCCTTATTTAACAGGGATGAATGAGCAGGAAACTTTTTAGGCTCAAGCAGATGTCTCACAATTGCCCTGCACACTTCCAAAACTACACTTGGTACTGGAGGAGTTATAAATAGGATTCAGTTGCATAAAATGTCAGGAAAAAATCTCTGTGAACTATTTTGGAGAATAAAGTGTATTTTTTCCTCTAAAGTTCTATGTTGTTTTGTTTTACAACTGCATGATGTTTTTGTATGAACCTATCCACTGTGGTACTACTTTATTTTTTCAAATATATTTGCCTGAATACTTGAAGTAAGCTCTTCAGTGTTTTAGATTTAATTCTTCATGTGACCTTTATTTTGATTTTATTTTACATTCTATCTATTTTGATACTCTCTATTAGGCAAAAGAGGATGCTGAATACTCTCATAACTAGATACTTGGTTCATTAATAAGCAAATTATTTTAAAATACTGTTCATTTAGAGGTTGCTACTTTTTGGGAACATTTCCAGGTTGGAGTCCTTTCACTCTTCATGCTTACGAAAATGTGGATGCTCTGTCCCAGAAACTAAATTTAAATAGATACAAAAGACAAATGTATGAAACATCATTTTTCATACAAGAAATTGAGACTAAGAAATGAAAAGATACTTGTCTAGCATCACAAAAAGAACTAAGGATACCTTGACCTGTGATGAAAATCTAATAGATAAATGGTGAGAGGAACCCTAAACCCAGCAAGAAAAGTGACCTTTTCCAGTTTTTAGTTTATAAAAACTAGTTCAGATCTCCAATCTTCACAGAATCACATAGCAGTCTGGGTTGGAAGAGACATTTGAAGTCCATCCAGTCCAACCCTCCTGCAATGAGCAGGGCCACTTCACTGGACCAGGTTGCTCAGATCCCAGTCCGGCCTGACCTGGAATGTTGCCTGGGCTGGGGCATCTACCACTTCCTGGGAAACTGCTTCCAGTGTTTCACCAGCTCATTGTAAAAAAAAGTCTTCCTTTATCCTATCTGAATCAACCCTTCTTTAATTTAAAACCATCACTCCTTGTCCAGTCACAACAAGCCCTGCTAAAAAGTCTGTCCAATCTTTTTTTGTAATAAGGTCTTTCTGGAACCCTCTATTCTCCAGGCTGAAAAATACAAATTCTCTCAGCCTTTCCTCATAAGAGAGGTGCTGCAGCCCTCTGATCAGTTTGTTGGCCTCCTCTGGACTTGCTCCAACACACTAACATCCCTCCTGCGCTGAGGACCTCAGAACTGGATACAGCACTCCAGGGGTCCCACCAGAGCAGAGCAGAGGGGTAGTCACTTCCTTTGACCTATTATGCTTCTTGTGATGCAGCCCAGGATAGAGCTGGCTTCCTCCCATCCTGTTTAAAAAGCAGATAAGAAATGGCAGAGATAATTGAGTTACCATGAAGTTCTGCAAGTACTGCAATCTAAAGCAGCCCATGAAAAACTTTGTGATTGAAATATTTCTATTCCATTCTTTATTATCCTACAGTAGCCACATCAAGCAAAGGATTTCTGTGATTTTTTTTACTTTTAGTTCCTCTTTCACTTGAGTTGACTCTGGTGACATAAATTTTTTCCTTGACGGAAAAGGTTCTAGTTTATGAAAATTGTATTATCAGAAAGGTATACAGAGCAAAATGTCTAAGCAGTCCTAAAGACACTAAAATCTAGCCCAGTAACCACTTTTGTGTTAACAACATCTTGTGAAAAATGAGATAGTCCTAAGGAAGAGTTCCAGAAACCTAGTTTTGCAAATGTGCATATATACTTTTTCTCATCTGAAGATTGCTTCTGTTCCCAAAATGGAATTCCTAGATTTATTACAAAATAATCTGGAACAAATGTCTAAATACTGTGACAAGGTAAATTTGAACGAAACAAAATGTTACTTTACTATTCATCCATTGCTATGTATGAGGCTTCTGTCTGTCTCTGAAAGCTGTTCTAAGAACAAACAGCTTCTAGGCAAATCCTTCTGTTGACTTCTAATTTCCTAGCAGTGTACACTTTAAAGCACTGTTTATATCAGAATCCAAGGGACTGATTCTCCGCTTATTTATTCTAATGTAAAACATACTTACAAGAGATTCTATAATTCCCATTGGTGAATAATGTTGGTTTATTTTGTTCTGGGAAGATTTTGTGTCTAGAAGATTTGATTCTTGGTAATTTTTTCTTTAGCCAATAAACATTTTAAAAAGTTTTTAAAGTCTAAAAACTAGTTAATTTTTCACTTACAGTAGTAGATATTTCTTTTTTATTCTACTCTTATAGATATAAACTGTGTAGCCAACAGCTATCACAGAAAATAAGGGAGGTGTTTTGGTTGGTTTTACAAGGGTCCTAGGAGTTGAAGCTTGCAGAAGCAGCAAGCTTCTGGACTTGAAGCTTGCTTGCCCTGCAGCAAACTTAGCCCAGTTTTGCTTTAGGGATTTTGAACCTCAGATATTATTTAACATTTACACTCAATATTTATTCTACTGAGATACAAATAGCATCACAGAAGCTTCCTGTGGGACGCCCATTCCCATGAAGAGATGATATTCAGCGTCTAATGTGGATTCAGAGGGTTTAGAACCACCCTTCCCAAACGGAGGTTCCCATACTGAGCTTTGTTACTCACAAAGTAAATACAATTTCCCAGAAAACTGATAGCCCAACTTCTTCATCCACCTACTGAAACCAGATTATTGCAGATAATAATCTTTCAGATATCATGCTTAACTAATTTCCTGCCATTTTGGGTTTAATTGCTGTAACTATCATTTCCTGTGATGCAGTGCTATTGTAACACCTAGGTCGAAAGGATGATGTCAAACATGTTTTTGGTATTTTCAGTGGGTGTGCTACTGAAAAAATAACCGGAACATATATTTCAGCAGGTGTGTTAGTCTTGGCTATTCTTCCAATCTGTATTTCCTGATGGCTTTTGCTGCTCCCACATCTCATGCCATCTCCCACCCTGGATGTGCAGTGTAAGAAGGGGCAGCCCTTTCAGGGAGGAGTGTGCATGCTCTGACCTTTAGAAGGTTTAGTAAATGAAAAGGGACATGCGAAATCAAGCGAGGGATTTACAGTGTTTCTGGCATTGCAGGTTAAACAAATACTGAACAAACTCAAAACAGAGCTGCACAGTTTAACACTTCAGCCCTGCAGAGTGACTCAGGGGAGAATGTTGGAGGGGTATTTGCTTACTCTGGTTTGAACCTTGGATTGAGCAAAGCAATGCTGGAGATTGAAAGGCTGCCTGAGTGTGCCTGTAATGAGCCTCCCTTTGCAAGCTCAGGTCAGGCTCCGTGCTTTGACACTGACACTCAGCCTGTCACATGTGACCATTTCACATCCTCAGCTCACAGGGCTGCTTTCAGCAAAATGCAGGTACGGGAGAAAGAGCAGGGACCATTCCAAGTATTTTCTTTTGCTAAAACAAGCAAAAAAGGTATCTCTGTAGTTAGCCATGACAAAGAGGCTCTATTTAATGGTGCATTTGAACACAATTTTTTTATTTACATCTGGGTCAAAAGAAGTGTGTTATTGGGTTTGTGCTCTAGGAAATGTCTTGAGACCTATCAACCCAAAATCTATTTCTTGAAATAGATATACCTCAAAACATGCTGGTCTCAGAGCACTTCTGACACTGTTGGCAACATTAATACAAACTGGGACTTAGATATTTTTTAGGTTTGGATTCAATTTCAAATTATGACCATGAATTTGTTTAAAGTCTTAGGACCTCAATACAAACTCCATTGAAAATGTGTGTGCCCTTACATTACATCTCAGGATCTAATAATTTAGAAGCTATTAGTGAACTTTGTAGCATGAGAGAGTTTTTACAAAGGGTAAGCAATACTCAGAATGGAATTTTACAATAGCAGAGAGCAAAAGTTTACGGACTGAGTAATCCTTTCACTTGTGAACCTCATAGAGTCCTTTTAGGCAGTAGAATATAACTTCCCAAAAGGAGAAACAAGTAACAACACATGGAAGAATGTTTTATCATTGAATATTATAAAAGATCTTTACTGTGCTCAAGAGGGGGCTTTATTATTGTCCCAGCAAGATACACCAAAATGAATTCCCTAAGTGTAATAGAGATCTGCAATCTCATCTATTCTTACAGATGTGAGCTCTCAGGAACAGAGGAAAAAACAAACAAACTTTGGCTAAATAAACTAGTGCATACAATGTACAAGAGCAAACAGCCTTAATCATGAAAAAGTTCAGGACATGAAACTCTTTCTTTTATTACTCGAGATCCCAGAAGGGCTGAAGCATTTACATATTATTCTGCTGATGCTATCAACCTATTCACATATGCTCATCCTGCTGTGCCAATGGCAAACTTATCTTAAGGTTAAAGGCAGAGTTTCTGACAGAAGAGCCACATTATTTGAGCTTTCCTTTGTTCTGTGTCACTCCCTTGGCAAACCGCTGTTTTATCTGGCATGGTAGGAAGCACCACTGGGTTTTGGTAAAATTTCCAGTTCAGTCATTGAAACACATTGAAAGTGCCAGGGCAATTTGGGAGCCCTTGCTTCAAGGTATGAGTTGAATAGAACAGTGGGAGGTTGCTATGTCAGAACTTACCTGACCCAAGAGTGCATCTAAGAGATATTACCACTGAGAGACACATACAAGCCACATTGCTACTACACCTTTCTTCACACTGGGTTAGGATGACAATTTAGTGATGATGCATCATTCTGTATTTTCCTCCCAGTTGGAAAAGAAGACAGAATATTCCAGATATTCCTGCTGCCCTCTTACCTTCTCTTATACAGAAGACAAACATGCAAATTTGTAATTTCTGGATTGCACTGGGTCAATGTTCTGGAAACCTGTCAAAGGAGAGTGAGTTTTCAATGTTCTCAGAAATATATCATTTAGACTGAAGTTTTTCAAATATTCAAACTGATTTGGTTTGATTTGTACAGTGGCGTATTTTTGCTGAATTGTCTACTACCCAACAGCTGCAGTTTTGTTATTTACCTTAGGGCTACACTGGGAATTTGTTTTAATTAAGAAGATGAAGTGACTAAGTTAGTGGTGTATTTCTCATTGATTGTCTGTCCACTCTTGGGTTTTTTACGTGCTAATGTATTATATATTACAAAGGAGTAGTTTATTATTTTCATTGTTTCCCATTTATTAACAGTAAGTTTGACCTATGCAATACTATGGTCAATTTCCTATGGTCTGTTGTATTTTCATGTCTGGTAGGTTATAAGAATAATCAAGTTTCTGTACTTTTTCCTCTATTTTCAAGGGACACGAGTTATAGATTTTGAGCTACCTAAAATTAATAAAATTAATACTTCCGGCCTTTCCAGAGAGATTTAGATAGGGTTGTTAAATTTCTTTTGAAGACTCTATTAAAATGCCTGAAATTCTTCTTGGAATGCTCAGCAAATAAAGACTATTACAAAGGATAATCAGCAAACCAACTGACTGAGATTTATGTTCCACTAAAGACTTTGATGGTAAAATCTGAGCATTTTGTTGACAGTCTTCTGCTTTCATTTCCAAAACCTTTGGTTAGCCTTTAAAACTAAATCCAATGAAAAATTGCACAGTTAGGTATAATCTTTTGGACAGAGCCTATATGACAAGCCAGTTCAATAACAGGTTATTGGATAAGTCTATAATTAAATGCTGGCCTTCAAGAAATTGTCTTTCTTGTTTTTATGCTTCAAGCTCTCTGAAACATAATCCAGCAATGAGTAACACATAAATCTCATAATATACCTGTAATCCTGTTCAGGTAATCTTATCTACTGCTGTATTAAAGACAGAATGTTCTCTTCTTATAGGCCCTTAATATAAAGGTGTATAATAAGTTTTAAATGGCAATCAAGTCCTTTCTCCCAGCTGGTCATGGTTGATCCTCCAGATTTAGGAAACATTTTAATGTAAATTCTTCAATCTAATATTTTTTGCTGATTTAGCAGACTTCAGCTATTGCAGCCTTATTGGCTTTATTGTACTTCAGGAATCCATTGCTCTCTGAACCATGTGGGAATGTGCGATGCATCAGCAATTGATACTGATGGAAGGAAAGCAGCAGGCAGAGGTCAGGCCAATTTTATAATTTGGCTTTTGACTCAAAATCTGAAAAATATTCCCAGTTCTATTTAAATCTTCCTATGTATTCTTGAGCATGTCACCTAATGCAGGATTTATCACATTAGGTCTTTGCAGACAAAATATTGTCTAAGATGCTTAATTAGATTCTTTACATAGTCTGGAAATCAGTATCTCCAGGACGCAATCAATCTCACCTAATTTAGATCCTTCATTCAGTCTCCCAGTTAATAGATTTTTTGAGGGTCTTAAATTACCTGAGCAAAATTAAAACTCAGCAGTGGTAAAAATAATTTTGAAATTTCCCAGCTTGTCGGCAGATGTTCCCAAGATGACTCTGCTGATTTTTTTTTTTTTTTTCAAATCATGCCATTACTTCTACAAGATATATCTGCATTGAGATTTGGAGTTGGACACCACAATTCTTGTGAGTTCCTTCCAACTCAGGATATTCTGTGATTCTGTGATTCAGATCACAGCAGAATTTGTGGGGAGGACATGCAGGACACCATCTCTAGACAGGATTTTTAAGGTAGGTCCACCTGGTCACATCAACAGTTGCTCAGTGTGTTGAATTGAGGGCCACTTCATTTATTTCCTTCCTGCTTTCATTCCACTCTTCACAGTCTTATCTCAAGCTGAGAAATGGTAGCCCCAAAGGGAAAACTGGGGGATGGGAGGAGGAAAGAGTCTTTAGACAGGAATTCACAAGGAAATGTTTGTGATGGTGAAGAGTGTGGTGTCCTGTTTTGTGGCTCAGCTCCTTTCAGCTTCTTTCAGCCACTCCAAATTTGGCAGAAGTGGTGATACTCAGCTGAGAAAATCAGTGAGGAGGCAGAAAAATGGATGGTGGTTGAAAAAACTCACTGAGGCTCCATCTAGATTTTAAGCTTGTTTGTACATTTCATTTCTATTACTTTCAATAAAATTGAATATTGGGTTAAACCCACTGACTCACATTTTGTCTTTCTTTTCAAAACAGTTACTTTAAAGTATTTTTATTGACAAAAGAGTCCTTTTACCCTGCTAGGTGACCTTGTAGGATTTCAACTTAGATTTTCAGTTCTGGCGAAAACAAACGGATTATGAATTGGAACAACAGTTCTTAAATACCATGAAATAAAGCAATTTGACTGAAATCACAGAAATGTTTCATTTTACCTGTGCCATTTTTCTTACATTGTTCAAACTTTTACCTTTTAATATCTGTATATTTTAGATACATTTTGTGTGATACCACTGTTCAAAAATATATAATATGGAGTTGAGTTAAGCATATTCACTTTATCTATCAAACCTTTGTCATTGACAGTGATACATTCTTGGACAGTATTTTTATCTTGGTTGAAAAATTCTCTCTTGCATTTTTAACTAATTTTAATTAGTTTCTCTAAACTAGCAAAATAATCTTATAAGCAAGGATGGATCCTTTGGAGACTGGTATTCAATTTAATGGCAGTATCAATGGCTTTCCCACAGCCTTCAAGAAAATTATTTATGTGGCCCATATTTCATTTCTTCTTCTTTAAAATAGGATTTATGCGAAACAGATACCCAGGTAAACTATTCAGATGCTCAACATAAATAGTTTAACACATTTCTACTTTGATATTTTCAGATTTATATGGTCTGATGAACTGTTCATAGGCATCCATATAGAGAAAGAAATAAACAATTTAAATTAGTAGTATGAAAATGTAGCTTTTCTTCTTCAGCCAGCACTCTGGTCCAGTCCTAAGTGACTGAAGATTGTTCCCATGTGTACACTGAGCAGTGCACTGTTTTAGTGGTCTTATTCTATTTCTTAATGGACAGAGGTTTACATCATTAAAAATACCTTTCACAATTAGCACTAATTGGCATCAGTATTGGAAAATTATCTGGGCTGTGAGACCAAACTTTTTCTAAATAGTTAAGGTGAATTCACTAGAACAGAAATGAAAAGTAAATGTGGGCCACCAAAGGAATTTTTCTCCTCTGCCCACCTGCTTGATTACAGATTTCAGAGTGCAGCACAAACAAATTGAATAATTTTAAATAGTTGATGTGTGTCACAAAAAGAATTATTCAGATTTCAGTGGAATATCCCATTCCTTTCCACAGAATTCTTGAATCTGTTCATTCCACCAGGAAACAATTATTTCTTGCTGATAGATAAGTAATGCAGTTTGGCATATATTTTCCTTGTTAGGAGAAAGAGATTTTTAAAATTATAATCATTATCATTATTATTTGTTTGTATTTTTATAACAGTCTTTATTATTGTGCCATCTTCCATTGTAAACAGAGCCTTTCAGGAAGCTATGCCACAAAAGAAAGTAAAATGCTTTTCATGTCTAAGAGGCGGCTAAGTCTTTTTATTTGATTGACTTTTTATGGCACAATGCTTGGAGGAGATCAAAATAATTCTATGGTTAGTATTAATAAGGGTCATCCTTTAACAGTTTGCTTTCTAAAATGACATTCAGCCACTTTCTTCCCTTGATGCATTGATACTTAGAGAAGGCAAACAACTTCAAAGAATGTCAAGGAAATAAATCACGTTTATTTATAAATATTTATAGCACCAAATATATCCTTCCAGACCACTGAAAGTCAGCCTTATTATCAAGACAGTTTATTTTGAGGAGTATTGGCATTAGAGTGCAATTTTGGTGATAAATACTTGGGCAGGATTAAATTGATTAATTTTAACTAACACCATGCTTAGTAATTTAAACCAAAATATTTTCCAGTAAACCTTAATAATTATGGATCTGTCATTAGACACCCAACATTTCTATGCATTGCAGACAGAGCAAAATAGTTACTGAGTTAATTTGGTGGGGTTTTTGCACACATTTTATGCAGATGTAAATGCAGACTTTACAGTAATTAAATGCCATTTCTTGTATTCTGTCACTGTGCATCCATTTCTGCACTGGGCAAAGAGATCCTCCATGGTCCCCCAGCAGTGGTGATACAGATGATACAGCTGCACAAGGGGCCTCAGGTGTATATGTTACTTTTAAAAATGGAAGAGAGATGTTTTAGACTGCTGGATTCTTCAAATATGCTTACACTTGATTTATTACTGAAGTTTTCACCCTACCGTGAAAATAGATTTGGAAACTGTTCTTTATTTGGAAAAACAAAGCTGCAGGTTGCTTTCAATTTCAGTCTTTTTTTTTTTGGTGAGTCAAGACTGCAGAAACAATAGAGCATCTACAGTATCCATCTGTGACACAACACTTGGGTGCTCCTACAAGGATTTCATTTTGGCTATTGATTTGGTCATCAAAGCCTTAAATAACTTGGGTCATACCTAACCTAGACATTATCTCACTTGTATTTTTGATAGCAGGAGAGGTAAATCTTAGATTCTTGCACTTTAAAATTTGTCTGAAGTTGAGTTCTTATCTATATTCCAAATTTATTCCTCATGAATATGGGGCATCTTTGGATTAATTGCAAAGTAAGAACAGAATATGAGTAGAATGATCAACTGAGGTTTTGATTGATCATTGGACTCTGAATGTAAGGAGAAAACTAACCTGGACTTAAATCTGGCACAAGATAGAGAGTTTTGTTCAGTATAGACTGTAAGATGTCTTGGATTTTTTGTAAATACTGAATATTTGATTTGTGCTGTAGTGGCATAAAATGATGAATCAGGTTTATGATACCAACATTCAAAAAGAAGATATTTGTAAATAGTAATTTAAGGAGAAATTCAGGAAATTAAGATCCAGAAAATCATCATGGACTTTATTCAGGAAATATGGGATCCCAACATCTCTCAAAAAATATATATATTTGAGTGCGTTGAAAGGAAACATAAAGGAGTAAGATAGATAAATTATGTGTGCAAGAATGAGATGTAACATATCCCAGTTTAAATTCTAGAAAGACAGGATAAATAGAGTTAGCATAAAGGAATGTAAGGTTTGAAAAATCAGATGTAGAAGAAGGTTGAGAAAAAAACTGAAGACATAAAGACATCCTTTAAATTATCCTGAGAGATCAGAAGTATTGCAGAGGCAGCCAGTGGGTCTGCTGGTCCTTCAGAGTAGAGACAGCCAGTCAAACAGCACAAGATTGCAAGGAATATGAATGGTCTGTTTGCATTTGTCTTCACCACAGTAGGTGCTGGAAAGATGTCTACATCACAGCTACTCTTTCCAGTTTATTTGATGCAGAGGCATCAAAAAGAGGGGAAGTAAAGCAAGGATTGAACTGGTAAAGGTTCAGTTATGGGCTAGAATATAATATGCCGTACTAGAGTAATCGACTATTTGAAAAAAAAAAAAAATAATGTATTTATTGCTCCTTAGTACCAAACGTTCAGGTGAACACAGTGAAAATAAAACAGATTCTTCTCTGTCATTGCAGAAGTACCTCCAAGGTGTGTCCTCCAAAAGGAATCCTGCATGATGCTAGAAACATCCATGAAAACTTAGCGTAGGATATTAATTATTCCACATTCCCTTTATAGTCAGTGTTGAGAGAGAGGCAAACTGCATTTCCATTTGGTTATTTCCTGAATAGTCTCCTGGAAGTGTTTTATGTAGTAATTTCTAATTTACATCTTCTTCAGAATCACAGTCAACTTTATTTTTCATTTTGGTGGTATTTTTTGACCTGAGAAATTGCTGCAACCAGTCCAGTCAGAGGGAAAATAGCTATGAAACAATTGTGGCCTCTGAGCTAAACAGACCATAACTATTATGGACCACCACCAACATGTTTTTTCAGGCTTTTAGAAGTATCTTTTCATGAAATTTTTTAGACAGTGTCTAAGTTTTATCTCTCCAAAGTGGGAGGGTAAAGCCTGGAATAATTTAAAATTTAGTTATAAGAATCTAAAAGAATAATGACATTTTCAGTTGGCACCATTTCTTTCATACTGTTGTCCATAAAAAGAATTTCATAGTGTTTCCAAGGACCTCCTAATCTATTTCTCTCAATATTGTTTGCTGAATAATTTTATTAAGGTGCAGAGAGAACGCCATGACAAGTGACATTTTATTTTGGAAGATGGCTTTCAAAACTGGCAAAATATAATAGAAAGGATCCAAATGTTGTAAATTCATTAGTGCTCAATAGAAGTTCTTATTCAACTTCCTCTTTCATAATCTATAGTGAATCTAACTTTAACAAGTTCAGCAGGCTTTCTTTAAATAATGTAAGGAAAGTTATCCCCATTATATGGACAAAGAGCAAGAGCATTTATGTTTATGCAAATTTTTTATAATTTAAACAAATTATTTAAAAGTAAATGATTATTTTTTACATTTTGATGCAAGTAAATGTTAAATTTAATTAAACCATAATCAAACCATAACAACAATATTAAATCACAATAATATATGTATACATGTCTCAACTCTAGAGACAAGTGAAATGGATTTGAGCTGGTTTCTGTTTGGCTGTTTTTTTATTCAATTTTATTTGCACCTATGCTGGTTCTTTCAAGGTCCTCAAAATTTTGATGATTTTAATAGCATTCTGCTGTGTCTCTAATCCATGGTCTGTATCAGAGACCAGACCAAGCTGCCAGCAATCAGGAGAGACCACACATTTTGGGGAAGAGTTTTTATGTGTCTTCAACATTTTTTTTGGAATGAGACACCTGCCAAATTTGCACAGTGCTAGGTCAATTTTCGTGATTTGTAAGGCTAAAGGAAGACAGGGTCTTAGCATTTCACTTTCTGACTGTTGACCTTCTTCATGTCTTGGCTCTCTCCAAACCAGAGGTACAGAGGATCACAGCTTTGAACCTGTGCACACCTGCTTGGTGCACACAAGAAAACACGTTTATCCATTTGAAATAAGTCAAGGGAACAATTGCATAGCACTGTCTGGATCTGGCCAAGGAGGAATTGCTTTATTGCTGCAGCATGTGTTGGATCTTTATTTTCTAAACATCCTGCTGGGAGACGTGCAATAAAACCCTTTTGCAATCGTTCCTCTCTCCATGGCGCTAAGGGTTCCCTGTTCCATCCTATTCCAAATAACACATGTGAATGCCTTGCCTTTTGTTTTTAAGTTAGGACAGCTCCACAGGGCACATATTAACACACATTAATGAATGGATTATGGGCTTGTCAGAGCTTCCGGTGCTGAATTTAGAGCCCATTAAAGACTAGGCACTGATTGCACTGGAGACTGTAGCTCTCTGTTTAATCCCTGGCAGGTGGGCACTGGTGCAAGCTTCACCATCTTGCATCAGCAGTGAACCTCGAACGTGACCTCTCCAGAGGGAGAAGGGTAATTCATTTGCTGTGTTTACTTTATCTTCACCTTCTTTTTAGAGGGAGGCTTCTAACTGTGCTGAATTGTTCTAAGCGAGGAGTGGCAGATGTGTGATGTGGCTCATGTTTTTGAAGGATTCTGTAGCAGTCTCTGTATGCTTGACCTTCAGACAGTTTAAAGTCAAGTCCCCATGGCTAAGAAATGAGTGTATATTATGAGCTCTGCTAAATTAACTGTAGCTTTCTTGGTGGACTTTTACTCACAGGACATACATTAAAATTACACTCCTGCACAGTGACTTTAATTTCTGTTAGGCAAAAGGACTGGTCAGTTATTGAAGTGCTTTTACAAAATAGTACCTAATAGAGGGTGAAAACACACCAAAGCAGGAAAAACTTGAAATAAACACTTTTTTTTTTTTTTTTTAACATACTTTCTTTTCTAACTCCCAATGCAGTCCCAGATATCCCTTGGATATCACGGTAGTAATCAGATTAAAAAAACCAACCAAACAAAAAGCCTCCCAAAAGCAAGAAGGAGGAGGAAACAATTACCTATGAAGTCTAAAGTCTTATTTCATGACATACACTTCTCCTAACCACCATCAGTCACTTGAAAGATACTTGAGTTTGTAGGGATATATCCACATCTGGTCCAGGCAGCTGCAAAGGTTAGTGGGAGGAGAATGCACTCCATTGGTCCTTAGATAATCTGAAGGATAAGCTGGAAAATGGTGCACACTTTCTAGAACCTCAGTGACCAAATTCAGAGATTTTCACATCTATGCATGAGGAATGAATGTTTTCTTCATATACAGCCATTAAGTTCCCACTTAATTCAACCAGATTAAAGGAAATTGAAATTAGAATTATTTTCTCACAAGAGACAAAATAATTAATAGTCTTACAAAACAACAAGGGTGGAAACGATACATGTGAGGGACTGAAAGTATGTTCCAATTACTTTAATCTTAAACCAAATCCAAATTACGATGTTTTTCTGTCTTCCTCTTACTGATTTTCTCCTCTTTTGTAACTAAGTAGCTGTCATATGTCTAACTCTCAACTTTTGGGGATAATTTGTCCTTTTAAGTGACCTCACCAGAGAGTAACTGTGCTTGCAGATAGCTCTAGTGAACTCTTTGAGATATTCTAGTATATATAGTTTCTTCTGTAAAAACTCTCAATTTCCTCATTAACCATGAAAGATGCTTTCCAGATTTCTTAGTTAAAAAAAAAGAACAAAAAATTAAATCCTTTATTTTGATATTAAACAGTTGAAGGCCTCTTTTTGTTAGATCAAGGACTTTATCTCCTTATCAATACTTTTATCAAAGAACAAAACTCTTTTTTTTATCCTTTTCTTTTGGTATTTGTTGTTATATTTTTACATGGAATGTACCTTACAATGGACTTCATGTCTGTATCTGTGTATCTTAACCAAGAGAGTTGATACAAAATCCTGAACAGATGACATTTACATCATTCATCAGCTGGTTCTTGACAGAGGTGAGACATGGTGGCAAATCACTCTCCCTCCAGTCAGACTACCAATTAGTTTGGGTGATTTTAAGGTATTCTTTTCCTTTTACTAAAAATGTCAAATCAAACAAGATTTTAAAGATGTGAGAAATGAGGACCTGTTCATTGAATTTGAAAAGAAAACAAACTGTAATAAGGAGGTGTAATGAAACAGGAAATGCCACTCCAAAATATTGATCATCCTAACCTTTTTTTTTAATCCAGCCTTAATTAAAACAGTTAATTGTTTTAACTTACACTTTCCTATTTTCTGTAAGCCTGTCCTTCCTATTTGTTCCTGTTTCCTTTGTTTTCCTAATTGAGATTGCAACTTGATTGAGATTCACTTCTGCAAATAACATCAGCATAGATGCTGAAAACAAATGTTGGTGCAACACAGACATCCAAGAGATGAATATCATGAGGAATTTGTAGCTGGCTCTGGGGAAAACAGGTTTAGATGGAATCTTTTTTGCTCTTCTTTCACTCAGGAAGAGCTAAATTTGTTGAGGCACTTTGATAGGTCTCCTCATGCCATCAGTACACAGTTACAGTTACATCTACACATTTTTTTTCCAGAGTGAGGCCGTGTACAAAGAACACCAGAGAGCTCTTGCCCACCAGAGATTTGGATTGTAAGATGCTTAAGGGGTTCTAAGTTCCCAGGGCCTCAAGCATTCCTCTGCTTCCCAACAGCTGGTTTGAGGTCTGATCTTTGTCCAGTTCCGAGATGTTTTATCAGACCTGAACGGCAGCTCAATCAAAGTTTATCTAAATACTGACTTGGAAGCTGTGAGGTAGGGAACAAATCAGTCTATCTCGTGTCTCATTTCCCTTCCTTCCTCTGGCACCGACCTTGCTGATTTCATCACTTCCAATTTCTTAAGAGCATTTCAGGCTCATTTTGTGTCCAGAGTCATGGGGGTTTTCTGTTCATGAGAACAAGTCTGCTGGTAGATTGTATCATTCTTAGCACCTGTCCAAATTTATTAACCTATATAAAAGATTCAGCAGTTTTGGAGACATTCAAAGTGTGCAATTTTAGTTCAGTTGATTAGGTGTGAGATACATGCCACAGTGGACTACCTATGCAAGGTGAATGTCAACCCCTGCACCTGCAGGGAAGGAGATTTTCTTTGGGTGAAGGTGCAGCACCAAGAGATGAAGCTCCGCTGCTCCATCTCGTGGGAGGAACTAAGCGCATCATGATGCACTTGTCAGGCAGATTCAACATTTCTGTAGCCTCTTTAACTGCTCTGAGTAAAGGGATAAAACCTCTGTCTGCTGTGAAGGTGAAGATTCAAACAAGAAAAACAAGTGACACAAACCTGGCAATGTTCTCTGCAGGTGAGTTTTCACTCACATACAAGTTTCCTTAAGTCCCCTTTCACATTCCTCAAGAAATGAAATTCCATATGTTGGAGATGTAGTAACAAAACTAGACCAACCACCTCTACTAGCCTCAGTTGGTATGGGGTACCTAAGAATCCCTGCCTTGTAGCTCTTTTAGGATCCAGACTCTCTGACACCACACAATCCCGTGTCCTCCATCCTCACCCACTCTTTTGGAATCTATTAAAACTTCATTTAATGAAACGAATGGCAGTCAGGTGATTTTCATGTCATTAATGGTGGTAAATTCTACCTTTGTTACACTGCTTTCCTTCCATTTGTTCCTAAATCTTCACATTCCTTTGATCACAGGATAGATGTCTGCTCCTTGGGGTGTGAGGCTTTTGTGTGATTGACTGGTAATGATGGATCACTGTCACAGACACCCTTCTGTGCTGATTTTACCAGCGAGAATTCCAGTAAACTCCCTGTTTCACTAGCATGGATCTGCACAGTCCCTCAATGACTGCTTTTCACAGAGTCCAGCCAAACAGGAACATCTCAGTGGGAGAGAATTTTCCGTAAAATTCTGTTACTTAAAAGGTATAAAATAGTTTTTGGGTTTGGTAATTTTGGTGAGAAAGAAATTCCAGCTAATATAAAATTTAGGCAAATAAGTTAAAGATAGTAAAAAACTGTTTAAACTTAGCATTCTTAGAAATACATGAAGCCTCCATACACACAAACACACACTTTCTTTTGGACAAGAATGTATTTCCTCTGTTGCATTTTAATGTATACCATCATTAAGTCATTAATACATGCATAATATATACCCATTAATTTATTCCATTTAATGTTAGTTTTAAAGAAAATTGTGCAGTCTTCAGTATTGTCTTCAATTTGATCAGATGAAACCATGGAATACTAGAAGTAAATTCAGTGTGTTTTTTATATTCACCAATCCTTCAGAAGACAATCCTGATTTATGTAAATACACCATGTAAGCAACTATTTTCCCTTGAGGACTGAGAATGTAAGGCCCTCAGAATGTATTATTGAGAGGGAAACCAGCTGAACAGCCTCTCTTACCTTAGTCTGGGAGGAATTCCATGAAAGCCAAACATGAATATTTTACTGGGGAAGGGAATGACAGTTTGGTTTGCTGTAACTTATTTATGAGTTGAATTTCCAAAGCTTTTTAAGACACGTGCATGCTTTTTGGGTCACACTCTGCTTTCATTACATCAATAGAAAGAATAATTGCATTGTCTTCAGTGAGATCATTATGTATTTACACAGCCATGAAATAAATAAATACCTTTGGTCTAGATCCTTCACTTTGCTTACTCACACAAGCTGAAAGAATATCATAGCTTCAGGTGTTAGATGTCTTCAAGGAATTCAACACTTCAGGTCTAATGTTCCCCCATGTCATCCATAGGGAACAGAGTTTGTGTTTTGCCATGATCTGCAAATATCTTTGTCTATCCTTCAAACTAAATGAAAGCATGGTGTGGTTTCATTAATTAGTCATAACGAGGTTTGACAAGGATTAGAATTTTCTCCCCAGTTCAAAAATCTGCCTGCAATTCTCTGACTTGTAGCAGGGCATAGGCTGAAGTCCATGACAACCCCATGACACACAGAAAGAAAATTCTGGAATTTTTATTTGTAATGCCACTTGCAGTAGACGTTGTGGTAAAATTGGAACCCAAGATTGAAGAACACCTGAAGAAAAAGAGCTCTAAATTCATCCAGACTTTTTTTTTTTTAGTCCTTGATTTAGCAGTGAGTTTATAAGGAGGAGGAATTGTCAAATTCTGAGATGTTAGTGAATGATTTATTAGGTGTCCAAAAGCAAACCTGTGAGCCACAAGATATAAAGAAAACAGGCCTCAAATGGTCAGTCCAGATTTCCTGCTAAAGACTGTTATATTCATTAGGGAATCTAACAAAGAAAAACATTACAAGTATCAAAACCACGTCTGATCTTAAGCTGTAAAAGCAGGAGTTTAAGAAATTTCAAGATGGGTGATTTGTTAACGTTTGCATTACCTGCATGACATTGTGTAATCTCAGTGTCACACTCTTGAATGATAACTCTGAAGATCAAACTGGCCCCTTTGCCTCATGCTGGCTTTCCTATCCATTGCTAATTATATTTGCCTTAGCGGGGCTTTTACATGGTTGGCATTCAAATGCTTTTTCCACTTGTGACCTCAGCTGGTGTGATCCTACTTCAACAAGAAGGCATGAAGCAGGGCTGGTTTTTGTTTCCATGTTTCTCTTTCTATGCTTTCACCTGCCTGCTAGAGGCTGACAGAATTTTGTCAGAAACACCAGAATTCCCACTAGGTCAGTAGATAAATACTCCACTCAGGAATACCCCTTACCTACCCTGGGTTGTGAGATTATTAGCTAACGTCTACAAAGTGCTCCAAAATCTGTGGATGAAAAGCAGCATGAATGTGAAAAGTGTTGCTAAATGCATAGAGAGAATTCTTAATGTATGTGTATGTGGGTGGATGTGTATCTGTGTGCATGCTTAAGCCTAGATACTTATGTGTCCCCATATACATTTAGCATCACTGTATTTAGCTATCTGTAGCTGCTGCCTATCAACACCTTCCAGGAGACTTCTTGCCACCTCTCCAGAACTACACAGGATCTTCCCCTTTTTTGTAGTCAGGGCTGTGATGTGCATTTTTCCCAAGAAAGCCTATTCAGAATCTTTACAGGGAAGATGGTGGTATTCATCACAACAAAAACTGAAAAAAAAAAAAAGCTTTTATTATAAATCAAAGTATTCACTGAAGAAATTCTAGCAACACCCCTAGAGGTCCATACTCTAGCCTAGAAATCTCCAACAAAAATTCCTTCCTCTTAATTGCTTTCATGTCAGGCCTACCTCACTTTTGCCTAAGGGTGACCTGATTGTGTATCTGCATAGCAGAGAAGTGTTCATGTACCCTTGTGCAGATGCAGCTGAACATATAGTCAGATATTCTCCTTTTTTTCTTTCAACTAGACCCCAAGTGGTTTGAGATTTCCCTGAGTATTTCTTGCATATCAGTATCTGTGACTGCAGCATTCTTACTTGTAGGGGCTTTACAATAGATTGATCTGGTCTTCTGAGAATTCTGATTTAAAAAAACTTTGGAATGTAGGCAAACGGTCTTATTATGAGGTGGCACTCTTTCTGGATTAATATCCAGCAAAGATATCATGGTTTGTTTTACCATTGACCAGTTTTCTTAAACTTTTCTTTATTAAAAAAGTTATTTCCAATTCATTTGCAGCCAGTAAATGGAGCACATTTCACATCCTTACAATGTTTTTTTTCCTCTTCTCAGCATCAGTTCTAGTCAGTAACAGATGTTGTTATGTTTCTTTTGTATCAACTTTGGAAAGTACTCTTGCCTCCTTTGGGATGCAAACCGCTTTATAAATGTAAGCTTATTGTTATTTCTTTATGAGAATCTTTGACAGTTCACTGCTGTTGCCCATGGAACTTTGCCCTGGTAATAAAGCTGTTAATAATACACTATCAGTCAACCTTAAGAAAGTAATGCAGTATTTATTGAGTTAGCATCAATGTTTATCATTCTTGATTCAGTGATATAAATTACTTGTGTTGCCTTTCTGATGGAGAAATAGGTTTGCTGGTGAAAAGAGGGACCTGATTCTGCAGAAGGTTTGGTACAACCTTTGAATAGAAATAAAGAATTTTCTTCATTAGATGTGATAGTCATGTAGGTTGGGGCTTATTGTTTATACACAAACTGTTAAGCTTGTGCAAACAGGACAGCATTCTTTAGTAAATAATGCTGGGATGAAGTGGGAAAAAAAGCCCCCTCTGAACATTTGTTGGTAATTGCATGCTGATTTTGAAGCTCACAACCCTTAATGCAAAATTTCCATTCTTTGGTGCTTTGACAGATCCTTAGGGAGCTGGAGAACTGAGTATAGGAACAGATTATGAGAGATCTTTATCTTCAGCAGTGTAGTCTTTAAAATTGTACTGAAATTTTTACTCCTGTTTGGTTGATCAAATTTTTACTCCTGTTTTGCTGACCAAATAATGCACATGTCAGTGTACCCAGACTGCATCACAGCATCACAGACTAGGAAAGCAGTATGTAACAGAAGCAATTGTCAAACTGCACTTTTCTGCCTGCTCAAACTGAGCAAAATCTTTTAAATGCTTTTATCGATTTTGTTTATGCAGTTTCCATTTTTACTTTCCTTCTGCTATCACACCAAATGTAACAGAGATGAGATGTCAGTGCCCTAGAAGCTCTAAGAACACACAGATCAAAGACAGCCATATAAAGAGATACAAAGAATGGATAGGCCAAAACAAAAAACAGAAGACCCAATGCAAGTTCGTGAATGACATGTTTTAATCAGCATGGAAGTCAGAGTTTTAAGAGAGAATTTGAAAAGGGAAAAATTACATAGTCTTGTCTATCTTTATAAGTAACATAAGAAGCAGCATGGGAGGAAGTAAGAAAACGCCTGTCTGAAAATGTAACACATAGATAGGAGAATAAAGTACCACAAGCCAAAGTCTGTTGCCAAAATCTTGACACTGAGTGAGATCATCTTCTGTCCTTGTTTCAATTATTTATCCATAAATCATACTCATAAACTCTTGTGCTTTTCCTTTCCAATAGACAATAATGCAGAAATATTTATATTTATGTTGATGTATTTTTCTTTTCATTCTACACCATTTCCTTCTTCCACCAGGAAAGCTTCTTCTGACATTAACTGTGGTAAAGCTCAGTTGATCTAAACCTTTTACTCTTGGTCTTTTGGGGAACGTACACCTCAGGGATTCAAAAAAGGAAAATAAACATATATTTACAATACAAATGCAAGTGGTATTGTAAAAGTATAAAGTGAAAAAGTGGGAAACTGCTGATATGAAGAAATCACAGTCTTCTTTTTTAGAAGTGTAATTAAGAATAGTTTCCAACTGTGATCTCTGCAGGATTTAGATTTTCATTGAATTAAAACTCTGTCTACTATATCCAGCTAAGTGAATATCACCATACTGGAGTTACAGAAAAGCAAAATAACAGACCAAAGCAACACCAAGAATCCTATCTTTCTACTTTTTGTTTTAACATTGTTCCACATAATCTCTGTTGCCATGTACTTGCTATTATTTAATTCAATTCCTTCAGAACCATCTAACCAACAAAAAGCCTTGGTGTGCCTGCATGTAAATCCTCATCATTATTTAGTCATTATTAGATGTCAGCATGGAAGACTAAATACAAACTGCGCTGTGAGAACGTATGGAGAAATTCTAAAGCAGGATACATTTGTTATGTGGTCACTTCTCCATCATATCTATTTTGCCAATACCTTTGTCACAAACCAATGGAAAGTACTGCTCTTTTTATTTTGTTTTAGAAGCCAAGATGGTTCCCTTTGGAAATAGGTTTCTGACAGACCTATTCCTTATATTATTTGGAATGAAGTCCATTTTAACTGATGTCACTCCCTATAATTTTTCCCTTTGAAATTCTCTTTACCTTCATAAACCAATAGATCTAAAATGTCTTAAGACTGATGTAATGGAGAAATGTTTAAACAAAAGTGTGTAAAACCTGTGATTTCATTTCTGTAAACTAAGTCTGTTTCCAGCAGTATAGCTTTACAATTAAAGCCGTTCAAAGTTTCTTGAGAAGAGGTTGTCTGGAAAGCTTGCCTTTATGGTTAAAAGATTTTTTTTTGCTAAATCATTTCAGCCTTGAGTGATGGCTTGTCACTTTCCATCTAGCATTGTTTAAGAAAAGCTCAGATAAAGAATTATGGTAGGGAATCTTGTATTTAAAACTGCAAAGAGTCCAAGAGAAACAGGAACAATACTTCAATAAATTTCATCACCTATTTAGCAGTAGTTTTTTTCATGTCTGAAATACAAGACAGTTAAAGAAAAAAAAAAACAAAAAAACAAACCAAACATGTTAAACAGAATTGAAAAAGATACTTTTGTTGTGGATTTTCACTGATGTTATCTCTCTATTTTTTATGCCAGAATGAAAAATAAAAGGCTCTTTCTGGTTTAACTCTACTAGGAGTGTGTTACAACAAAGAAAGCTTAATATTTCTGTCTGTTTTAACAATGAAGAGATGAAGAGAAAACCACCACTTGATTGTGTTAGAATAAAATGGCAGCTGATACCACGCAAAAAAAAAATCATTCTTAGTGTTGAAAGATGATTTTGCTAAAAGACTTTCTTGTTCATTTGTACTGAGATCAAGTACAATGAAGTTTTGCAATACATCATATCACCCCAACCCACTAGAAATTAAAGCAAAAGAAATTCTTTGTATCTCATTGGTATTCAGACCATACAGAATGGTGTCAATTACATAGTAGACTTCAGCTAAAATATCTGCTAACAAATGTAGAATGTAATGGAATTCATAACACAGTAACATTCCGTCTCCAGGATAAATAACTGTGGTACAGGGAGAGAAAGAGACAATAAAATCATGTTTCATACTGACTGATGATAATAGAAACAAGGCACATGCTTGCCTCAGAAGCATGGATGCTTTCAAGGTGTAACAGGCTACAGAAGCATGTAGTTTAAACTCCTTTTATTTTGTTTTGCTTTGTTTTATCTTCTGGTCTTTTACTTCTGTTTTCCTCTCCAGTTAGATCAGGGAAACTTTTTATTGTCACCTGCAGACAAAAAGACAGCATAGTGTGACAGCTGAAAATGGATGGGTGAAGATAACTTGAAGTGGTTCAATCCATCAGCAAATAAAATAGATAACAATATTGGTGAGAGAAAAGTTTTTGATATTCACATATCTCAGGAAATATCCCCCATTTGTACTGTGATACACTAAATTTTTAGACCCTGGAGAAGTCTAATTGCATAACAAAATCTTGCCAAAATGAATAAACATCTCACTAGGAGGCTTCTTAATCAGACAAATCAATGTCTTGGAGATATTTTCAGAAAAAATGGGTATAGAGGGTTTAGCTAGGATGAGGCTAGGGATGGTGAAAGAAGAAAAAGAAGAAAAATGGAAGAGAATTAAAAGTACTGAGATAATTAAAAACAATAATTGCAAAAATAGTTTTTAGCACTGTAGATATAGGAAGACAAGTCAAATTTATAGAAAGACAAGTCATATTTGGTAGAAAACTCTGCTAAAAAGACCACTAAGCAATATATCTTTTCCCAGATGAGCAGTGATTTTATTATGGAAACCAAATGTGTCCTGCATTGTTTCCAGCAATGAGTCTTATTGTCATTATATTTCAAGGTAAATAACATTGTCTTTAATTTCTAGGGATTATAGTGGCCTGTGTTGCATGGATATGTCCCATCTCTACCTCATGGTACCTCTTCTCTTCACTCCAAAGTAATTACAATAACCTTTAGAAGCCTCTTGCATAGGGCTGGGGTGTTGTGTACTCATAGAATAAGGGGGGATACCTTTAAACCAAAAGTGAGTACATTTAGATTGGATATTAGAGAGAAATTTTTCTCTGTGAGGGTGGTGGGACACTGGAACAGTTGCCAGTAGAAGCTGCGGATGTCCTATTCTTGAAAGTGTTCAAGGCCAAGTTGGATGGGTCTTGGAGCACCTGGTCTAGTGGAAGGTGTCCCTGCCCATGACATGGGGGTTGGAACCAGATGATCTTCAGGCTCCCTTCCATGATTTCATGAAAATGTTATCCTGAAGTTCTTGACCAGGACCTGAATGCAAGACAGCCTCATGCAGCAGAAAATATTTCCCAAATAGCAAACTGGAAAAATTAACAGAAAGTAATATGAGGACAGACCATAATACACTTCTATTTGGGGTAAAGGATCACCATCATGAGGAACACACACATGCAGACTCAACCCTACAACACCCCACCATAATTTCTGATGCTGAGCAGTAATCCTTCATTAAAAAGAAAAGATATTTTGGTGTACATTGTTGAAAGATTCTCTTGGAGTCAACCTGCTCATAATTTAATCTTATATTGCCTTTGAGGAAACAGTGCAAGGCATTTTATCACATGTTGATTCTGTCAGATTCACATGTTGCCTAAAGACACCATGATTTCTGGATAAGGCAGAATTAAATGAGAAATTTCAGAGGAAGAAAGAGATAGCAGAGGGGAAAAAAGTAGGTACAGAAGTGGCAATCAGAAGCATATTGCAAGTTTTATCATCAGATTTTATGAAAAATATTTGAGTATCTGAGAACCTGACCTGCATATGTAATAGCTGGAGAGATACATCTTCCTAATTTAGGCACTTAGAATTACACTTTGTAACATTGATGCAGCCTGGGTGCTGAAACTGGACCCACTTCTCTAAACTGGGTCACTGAAGTTGAAAAGTACTAAATGTAGTAGTAATTTGAGAATGTTAATTTTAATTTAATACATAGTTAAATTGTGTGATCTGTTCAAATTACAGCTCTCTGAACATATTTTCAAATTTCCTGTTTTTCAGGTTAGGATAGGTGGCAGATAGAATGCAATAAAAATTTAAGATGCAAAAAGACCATAAATAAATAGTAAAAAGGGTTAAAAATTTCATCTTAGAGCTTATTTTTCTTTCCTTTAGTTGGATGCACTGGAATATCAAAAGTTTGATAACAGCATATCATAAGAAAATTTCTTCTCATCTCCAGTGCATTAATATCTGTTTATCTTTCTGTCTACTGAGAGAAGTAGAATTTGAAATGGCAAATGTGCACACCAGTTAAGTATGCTGGATTAATGAGTTAACTTGTCTCTTGTGACTGCCTTTACAAACAGAAGAAACAGTGAAGAAGGTGGATGAAGTGAAAGAATGGATAAACAGTCTAAGACAATAAAAATGAGTGGGTGGACATAGCTGCTGTGTAAAGACAAGTAAAATATAAAAGCAGGTTAAACTTTAATGATTTTATCAATATGTTTTTTAAAAAAGCCAAACTATCAGCAGGTCTGAATGACACAATTCATCCCTTATGTTTTATGGCTTCTTAACCATACATTCCTTAGTCATGTTTTTGCTTTCTAGTGTAATGTACATGCCTTCACACCAACAACGTGAAGTATGTTTTCACTTTATCACTGGAAATATAAGCTATTAAAAAACCTATTGGACTGAAATTCAAGAAAAAGACTAGTAATTTCTGTGTCATTATGCTTTTCAAAACCCTTTAAATTATAAGACCCTTGGAGATATTTCATTTGTGATCAAGGATTTTTTCCCCTACCTGGAATAAGTTCTTTCGGCAGAATCATTTACAAAGTTAACCTGAGTACTGCTAAACTGCTTAACAGCTACTTTCTTTCATATGACAGGTTAGATGAGACACTCTGGAGCTGAAATCCATTTTTCTCATTAAAGACAGTATTACTGTCTTAAAAGCAGTTAACCACACCACATTTGATGCTTATTACCGCTTATCTGCATAAAGCCCAGAAAAAGCAAACTCACTTCTCAAGAAGAAATCAAATTTTATATACCTGATTAATTCCCATGACATTCAGTGAGGTGTCCTACAAACTTCAGAAGAAATTTCACTAAAATAGTTTAAGCAAATTGCAAATGAGTTCCCACATCTGGCTTGAACCCATCTATCATTCATTGTAACACGAATAAATGAAGACATTCATCACAAAGCACGCAACAGAAATTGTGTTCTTCTATTGATATAATTAAATACTCATAGAGGGCTAAATGCATAATAGCTTCCAGACCTTTTATTTCATGCCAGAATTCAATGGCTCCATACTCATATGTTCCTAGTCAGAATCATTGTGAACCCTCTCCAGTTTCTAAACATTTATTGCTAGTGCAGTAATAATAAACATCTTGCATTTATAAAATGTAATGTTGCCTAGAATTTTTCATTTTTCAAGAATGTAGATCACACTGTCTAATGGCTCTCATATGTCCAGCATGCCCATGAACAATTTGTCTTCTCAGCGGAGTGTTAATCTGACACCTCAAGGACAGAGCCAGTTTCAAGAAGACTCTGAAAAAAAGCTGGACTATTTCACGTGTAGCAATAACTACTGAAAGCCCAAGTATACTTACTCTGGGATTACCCAAAGCTCTGGATTATATTACTTATGCTTTTCAGTGTTTTATTCAAATGGGAATTATTAAAGATGCCAAGAGATCTGCTTTTTCAAACCTATGAACACAGGGTGTCTTCTGGGTAACAATGAAAATCAAGACATGTTCTATCATCCATGTCTTCCTTTTCTAAAGTAGCAAAGGATGGATTGATGTTCCCATCTCACCCCTCATGTCTTTCATGAAATGTGTTCCACTCAAACAATAATTATATTGACCTGATCAAAGGTCTTTTTAGTTTTATGGAGAGTTATATTCTCTCCTTACTGAGCTTTGAATCAAATGCTCTTTTAAAGCTACTATTTTATCCATAATAGCACTTAGCTGAAGAATTAGATGTGCTTTATATTCTAGTTAGCAAATAGTAGAACTTAAATTGAGATGTAATGAAAATTAAACTCAATTAAATAGGAAAAACATTCTGTCCTTTCAAAGTGCATAATTACCCTGCTTGAAGAATGATTTCTCTAGGCTTGTTTGCATGTGGTCCAATTATATATGTGAAGGCTTGCTTAAAATAGGGCCCAAAACAGCTGGCAAACAAATCAGCTCATGGGCCAAGGAGCTGAATCACTAAGTTTACACTATTTCTTGCCAGCAATAGAGTCTTTTTGTATCAGAAAGCTGGTCACAACATCCTAGAATTTTATCATGGTTACATTAGCCACTGGCTGTGCTATGGTCTTGTTCAACCTTAGATGTCAAAAAAACTTATTTACAGTGCAGATCACATAATTTATTGTTGGATGTCTTGTTTGGGATGAGATGAATCATTGCCTCAATGTTCCTGCTTCTCCTCATGGACTGTGAAGTGAGCCTGGAGTGACAAGCTCAAGGGAGGCTATTTACCTGGGGCTACATGGCCCTAGCTTTGCTTCTCCTGAATGACAGTAGCAGTAATGGTGACAGGTCCATATGATAGTCATGCAGAACTCTCTTCTGCTTTGAAAACAGAAAATCCATTGTTTGGCCAGAGAAAATTTCTACCCTGGTGGTGTAAATTGTGTGTTAGCTCTGATCACATAGTCCTTTCAATGAGAATGTTATCTTTCTTGCTTTATTTACAACTTTGCAATTAATTTGAGTTTTATTTTCTAGACTTCACTGCCACAGAAACAGCTGACGTAGGAGGAAAGAGAGGGATGGATTGTAATTGGAGAAGTTTTTTTTTATGAACTGCTCACTTTCTTGTAAGGAGAAGGACAAAATTAATATTTTAAGTATTGGGCTCTTCTCACATAGAATGCAAAAGAATCTTTCTTCACCTTCTCCAGACATGTGTTACTTTATCAATGGAATTCCAATGTGAAATTTCTGAAATCTATAGGTCAATGAGATACAGACATTTAAAAACTCAAGTCCTTGTTGAACATTAGAGTAGTAGTGTGACAGTCATTTAGTTGTTTAACTGTTAATCAAAAACTTTTCTCACTAGCTGCTCTATAAAAGAGCTAGGAATTAATTTAGATCTCTGATTCTAGCTCCAGGACTTCAATGACAAAATTATGTTCCTGAATAACTGGCAAATTTATATTCTTAAATTGTTTCAAAACACTTTGCATGTTTTCAGTCTTGGATTTCTCTTTTCATTTCATCATCTTTTTCTTGCCAAGAAGTCCATTGTCTTGCTAGGGGAAAAAATGTTTATGTGAAGCTCATATTTTGTTGTTAAAAAAGTGGTTTGATCTAAAAATTCCATTCATGTATGGTCTTTTCCCCAGACTCTATAGAATCCAGAAATTTGCACTCAATTGGACTTTGAGATTGTAATTCCTATATCTCCAATTAAAGTAAATAGACTTTAAAATGACTGCTACAATTTCTTTCAATAAATGCACAAAAATTGCAACCAAGTAAATTGTCTCAACACTCTGCAGTGATGTTTTTAATCACATTTTTATTCTGCTTTTAATTTATCTGCTTACAGAGTTAAGTATTTGTCCCTCTCCTTTTGTTTCACTGAATTTATTTTTTGTCTTCTGTTTCTTTGATTTTAGTAGAGCTTTTGGTGTATCAAATCATACTTGAAAAGAACAAAGAGCATACACAGCTTAGACTGAAACTCTGCTTAGGTGTTGCATAAATGTACCCACAGGAATTGCAGCACTTGGAAAAATTTCAAGGATGAATTCTAAATCACACCCTCATACCATTTATATTCCTGTGATTCTTGGAATATCTTTTACTTGCCATAATCCTACACTACTGACAAGCAATATTTTGGGTGCTCTCAAATCTCAGGAGAGGAATCCATACAGGATGAGAGTGCACAAGGAATAATTTTATGTGGATTTTTTCCTTTTAAGTAGGCAGAATCTGAATGATTGTCAGTGGCTTAGGATAATTTCATATGAGGTTAGTTGTTCAAATAGTTTGGGTCCAAGATACAGCTCAGGGGTGATCTGTGATCTGTCCTCGAAGAGAGCAACTGGTCACAGGGACCAGCTACAACACCCTGGGGTGACTGGAGTGTAGATGATCTTGAAGGAAATATTTTTCCCCCAGTTCAGAACTTAGAGTGCAGGAATTTCATGAAATCTTCAATAGCTTTTTTACCACCTGTGAAAACCCTTTCTGTAAGCCATCATCTTCCTGTGCCAGCTAAAATATCCTCAGGAGGTTTGTCTGTGTTTTATACACCAGTCATTTCTGTATCCTTCTGGAGAAGCCTCGACCAACTGCTGAACAGCAAAATTGGCACTCAGTGATGTGCAATGTTCAGTAGTCACACTGCTCCTTATGTTCACTTACTTTCCTGATTTAACGTGGTATTTGCTGGTATTACAAGTGTTTTACACAGATGTCACTTCAGATTCCCCTTTTTGAAGAGAAAAAAGAAAGATTTGCCTAAGTTGCCTGTAAAAAAAAAAAAAAAAAAAAAAAAAAAAAAGAAGGCATTCTAAAAATGAAAATTTAAGGTCTGATAATCTCGGTTGTAATTCTCCTCTGTCTCATTAATTGCTTTATAGGCCAGAAGAATGAAGCCATGAAATTTTTAAGTCAGTTGCCATAATGTCATTTCTAGTAAAGGTGTGACATGATAGACTTTAACATTAAAGACAGGAATTACAGGGTTTTTTTGCTGGTGTACAAATTCTGGAGTTAAAGCATTTACAACAGCAAATTTTCAAAGTCAATACAATCCCTAAACCATAATACACTAAGGTGATCTGTGGTACTATAGTCATATCACTTCAGTTCTTCTGGATGTGCAATTTTAACCATGACCAAATGATTATTAAGATAGTCAATTTCTCATCACTAAAAAAACAGGGGTTTTTTAGTGGAGAATTAGGAAAAAAGTAATACTGAAAGATTTTTTAAAATAAAAATATAAAAATACAGTGAAATACTCAAAACTATTTTTACAATTAATAAATTAGATTAAATAATATATTTGAAAACTTTATCTCTGTATAATGGTCTATCAGTTTTTTCTAAAAATGGTATTCTTGAGATAACATCATCATGAAAAATGTAAAAATTAATATTGTTTGGAAATATTCCCTACCATGTAACATTTTATTATAGTGTCAGATAAAGAATATTCTAATATAGAAAAATGAATATTTCACATTTGTTTTCTTTTTTTTTTCTATTTTAAATTCTAGGAAACTGAGTGCTTTCCTTATGTGTCTATTCATGATGGGAGTTACGTTCACTGAAGATATTTACAGTGAAATTCTTACCTGCAATTTTAAATTATTTTTTATTAAGTCTCAATGAGTCCTTAATCAATGGACAGAAATGGGCTCTTTGAAGAGGAAATTTGAGAAAGCTACATTGCATTTTCATTCTCCAGATGATTCAGGCCCTTGAAGAATCTATTTCTCTCTCTTGGTTGCAACTTCTGCACAAGTTTACATGAACATGGTTACATGGTACAGACCTACTCAAGGCAGTAGAATTCTATCTGATTTTCCATGAATGTCATTTTGTAGTAAATATTTTTTTTTTTCAATGAAAAAATGAGACTGGTTTTATTTATAAGACAAATTCCAATTTTTGCTATTTTTAGTTATTACATTAGTTATTTAAAACTAGATTAAAAAAAACCCCAACATACATTCACCATTTATCTTTTTCTTAAAAATTTTCTAAAAACTATTCTTCAAGGGTTAAGAGAAGAATTACTGATTAAGTACTTTATTCTGGCAGCAAAAATGCACTTTTTTTCTTACAAGAACTATTTTCTATATGTTTGCTTACATCTATTTGATGTTAACCTTACAAAGATATTTGAAATTCCACAATTCAGGAAGTAATAATAGTAAACAATTTGTGAAGGTTTATTACAATCACGATATTTCTGGTTTTATTGAAACCTCTACCTGATAAAACTAACATTTTTATTACTCAAACCACGCACAAAAATAAATTCAGGAATTAATTTAGCTGCACATGGCCATGTTGCACTATCATATATTAGATACAGGCCTAAAGATGTTTTGATGAGATATATTGATAGTTTCTAAAGCTAAACACTCATGAAACCTCTACAGAAATGCAGATCGTTACCTAAATATTTGAAAATTTATTTGCACTTGCAATGCATATATATGGTTTCATTTAAAAGCTCTTTGATATCTTGTAGTTTCTGACACACTAATTCAGGCATTTGCTCTGCATTGAACAACTTACAGACCCCAGGAGTTCCTAACTCTCTTCACTCTTAAGGCTACTGTATTTTATTTAGCCTCATTATTTGCAATTACATGGCATAAAAGGGATTTCCAGCATGACACATGGGAAGACATGGACACAGCTCCTATAACTTATGAGTGTACAAAGGGCATATAAGTGCTATTTGCCTGATGTTACCCTGCAAAGACTGGTGGTGGTGGGATATCTTGTATCTAAATAGGTAGTAAGCTTCAAAATTATCTTCCATTTCCCATCTGTTCCTGTTTAAATTTGCAGATGTATTAACGCAACTCCAAAGTGTGCCTTGTTATTTTGACCCATTGCACTGTAATTTACATGAATAGGGAACAGAAAGAAGCTTCAATCAATAACTGGAATCAAAACAACCATGAAAATCTGGATCCAGATGCTCTTTGCCCTATTGCTATAGAATAAACTCCTCCACATACAATTAGCCTGCAGTTTGAAATATTTGTCTCTTTAGATCCATTTTGCACTTTCAGACAAGGATACCTGTAAGACATAAGGAATTACTCTGAAAATCCACCTACACACAGGGAGTTTATGTGACTCTTTTAATTATGTTTGTGGTAGATTGGACCCAAATTTGTACAGTTATGAGTTTGTAGTAAAAATAAGTAAAGCTCGTTAATAATTCACACCATGTGGACTGAAAGAAAGTTCCCTAAAAAAATAAAGCACTCTTGTCTCAGTTTCATAATATGAACAGGGATTAAAGCAGTAGCAAAATAAGCAAATATGTTTCTAATTGTGACCATTAGCAATAAGTAAAAAAACGGATGAGGTAAACCACTAATGAAACCAGTAGATTTTGGAACAATGAGTAATTTCTATGTAAGCTTTTCCTATGTGTTGATTCAATTAGAGGTTCATCAAGTCTTTCTTCTGCATTGTCCTTTGGCTTTTTTATGGTCAATTTCAGATTGCTGTAGATTTACATAAATGTCACAGGCTTATTTCTTAAGCTTGGAATCAAATCAGCCTGTCTCTTACTGTATCTTTATGGCACTCCAAAATTTCTTACTTAGGGATTTTGTAAATATTTGGGTCCTCATTTTCCAAAAGAAAATGCATCAGACAACTGTCTTCAGCTTACTGAGACAGGAGCTTTGAGTTCAGGCAAGGGTACAAATTTTTCCAGGTCCTTTCTACTGAGTGAGTCAGGATCCCAGATTCTGAATGTCTCCAGAAAAGCGTAGATTTACAGACTTTATAACATTAAAGCTACTGAGTATTTTACTGCAGTGATACTCAAAAAAGGAAGGAGGTAAAAACAGCAAAATCCCCAATGCTGTGCTCTATATATACTGTATATTAGAATATATGCATATACACACACCTGTACACGTATAAATGTATATACATAAATCCTTGCACACTTCAAAGAGGAAAATGGAATAGCCTTTAACATAGCACTTTCACTGCTGTCAAGCAGGAAAGTTGCTTGAGCCTGCATGAAAGACAATTTGACATGGGCTCTTTCCTGGAAAATTCTGTCATGTTAGCAAGTTGGCATTTCCTAAAGAAATGTTTTCAGAAAATTTTTAGTTAGAATTCCAAACTGTGTTGCAGGTTATAGGCACAACTTCTACCAATTTCAGCAGGAGCTGGAAGTGTCCATCTATACACTTAAGAATGAGAAATAAAAGCACTGGAATTTTGTAATTTACTTTTGTTGCACATGCAGCCCTCCTGCCAGGTGTTAGTGGTAGTATCCAGGACTGGGTTCAATAACATGTCTAGGGGACTCCCTCTAAAATAAATATAAATGGTGGCTTGGTCCCCCACCTAAAACACCAACATTTAGGAATTTAATAATTTAACCTCTTACAGGTGTTCTTCTCCTGTTGTAAGAATGCAGGAGTTCTGAGAATATGAAACCACAAAAAACTTTCATATAGGAAAATGTGGGAAGTGTACAGTTTCAAATAGTAAGGAAAACCCACATAGCATGTTAGGGGTATTGACAGCTTCACAGGTCCATGTGTTAGTCACAGAGCTCTTTATGGTGTAGCGCTCTTTCTAATGGCAAAACAGCCAAACATCAGCTGGGGCCTCAGATGACATTACTCTACAACACTTTGTCTTTATGAAAGGTCTCCACTGGCCTTGTCATGGTACCAGTTTGGGGTTTTGTTTATTTGATAATTTGTTTTAATTTTGTTTGGTTTGGGGGTTTTGTTTTGTTTGATTGGGGTTTTTTGGTTGGTTTGTTTGTTATTGTTATTTTTTGTTTTCGGTTTGGTTTTGTTTGTTTGTTGTTGTTGTTGTTTGTTTTCTTTTGTTTTGTTTTAAATAAAAAAGCAAGACATGGACCTGCTGGAACAAGTCCAGAGGAGGCCATGTAGATATCAGAGGACTGGAGCACCTCCAGAATGAAGGCAGGCTGAGGGAACTAGGTGATCTTTAAGTTCCCTTTCATCTCAAATCATTCTATGATTCTATGTCAGATATAGCATTTAGGGTGTCACTTTTTGGTCTTACATGCTGCTGTTATTCTGCTCCTGTTAATTAATATCTTACAGTATTGACTATTGGAAGTACTGTACAACACTGCCTGGACTTCCTGCTAAAAAATACATAAAGAAATCAATAATTAACAACAGTTAAAACAGGAGAAATAATTGTTTCTCTATAAGAATGGAGGATTTATTAAACTATAAAATGGAATTCTATTTTAGGGAATACAAGTTAGCAGAATTGTCTCGCATGTGCTGCTGAGTTTTCTCTCAAATTCTGTTGATTTTTTTCAAATCTTCATCAAGGTTTGAAATCTCTGTTTTCTGAAAAATGGACAGTGACATTATTAAAACTACTATTGTATGCTACAGTGGAATAATTAAAAGGAAAAGCAATTTAAAAATTGAGAAATAGAAAGAAAATATTTGGAGAAATTGGAAATGTCTGTCAGGAAATTATAAAATAAAGTCCAGTTAGACATGAATTCTAATGTACAAAGGGAAAATTAATCAGACACCCCCATCACTTGTAAAGAAAGAATAATGAAAGAGTACATTTCAAAGGTGTTTTAATCAGATAGGAATTCATAGCACAGCATGATGGCTTAGGTGGATGTGATATTGGTCTGTCTGGGAGCATCCCATTGTGTCTCCTTGAATATAAGTGATCACACTGCAGCCCAGGGACCATTCAAAAGGATGCAGACAAATTGGAAAGGACTTCACAGATGTGAAAGGAAATGTATGAGGCCAGATGTTGATTAAGGAGTGTTGTGCTTTTGTTGGCTCGCTTTAGAAATTAAATCCATACACATACAGCATAAATACATAAACACAAGGGGGAAAGAATTCTTGTTTGCTGAAATACAGGAAAGTACAATTGCTTTAGAAGGGAGTTAAAGATAAGAGGAACAGCAGGGAATATCTCTTACACTAGAGGAACCAGAGGAGTCTTATGGGTGAGATGAAAGGATCTTTTTCACCTGAAGTACTTAGAACACACTTGTATGGAGGGAGATAGTCTCACACCCCTGTGGTTTCATGAAGGAGACAGTTTGGGAATTTTGGACCAAAATTCTATTCAATTGAAGAATGGTGTTATCAGACATGGGCATTGTTTAGGGAACTGGGCATTGTTCCAGGGCAGATTTGGAATGACTTTGCTACAAGCTGAAATTCTCTCACCCTTGTTTATCCATCTTCGTGTGACATTGAATTAATCGTCAATGTGAAAACAGCAGATCCACTAATTATTATGGGGTTTTTTTAAATTTATACTCATTTCATCAGCTAATGAAAGTGACTGGGTTGCCATGTGAACCCTGATGGACATATAATTCTGGCACAGAAGTCCAGAGTGCTGTTTGTTATCAGTGGTTATTGTTAAAGCTACAGGCAACTGGATGGGCTGTGGGGCTGACCCTGGCCTGAAGTGATGTAAACAGAACAAAACAAAGTAAATTGCTCAATGACATGAGGAATTGCTTGACATAGCAGATAGCAATGTAAGAAGTTCAAGAAAATAGCAAACAGTACTGGGAGAAGGGCTGGCTTTCATAGGTGGTTCAAGGGATGTTCTGTGAGGAACAACCAAACTGAGATGATCGAATTATGTCTGGACTGGATACTAATCCAGTTTTTGGGGAGGTGTCCTGCATTTGATTGTCCCAGCCTTACCAGTAAAATAAATCTAAACTGTTCTTATGACCATATCACATGAGTTGAATCTTTTCCATGTTCAGAAAGGCTGGGGTACTAGAGGGAACTCTCCCAAACTGTTGTCACCAGGATGGTGCCCACTACAGTCTCAACAGCACTGATATCTATTCACTGCTCTCTAACACCTATTAGTATAGGAGACAGCCAAATTAAAGCTGTATCTATTCTGATTGCAAAATAAATTTGTCCTAAACATGTTCTGATGTTCACATAACAGTATTAGAAACATTTCTAAGTGTATCATCTACAAAATAGTGCCAGCAAGTGCTAGAGCAGTAAGAAGAATAATAACAATAGCAACAACAATAATAATAAAAATGGAAGAGCATCAGCCACCATTAACCACATAAAGAAGAATATTCAAGACAACCAGAGCTCAGAGGCAAGAATTAAAAGGGTTAAATCACTGGGATAGTAGAGAGCCTCATTTGATCACTCTTGTCTTTCACCACTGTCCATCAACAATTTAATCTGTAAGACTGAGCTCCATGCACACATTTGCACCTCAGTCAGCTATTAGGCTACTCCGGGAAGTCTGGTTAAGCAGAGTAGGGCTGTCCCAGAAGTTTTTATATGACTGACTGACATTTATACCTAGCATATCCCACAGGCTTTATAAAGAACACTGTTTAATGCCAGTAATGTTACATCTTGGTGGGTGAACATGATCCAGCCATGGTGAAAAGAGAAATAGATTAAACCACAACTTTGGAAACTAAATCCTATTTTTCTGGAAAGAACAATTTTGTCCCAGATTATCCTGGGGAGAATCATTTGTCCTGGTTTTTTATTCTTACTTTTTTCCCTTAAATAAAATTAAAAATGTGCTGAGTTCTTTAACTTCCATCTGAAACCACATCAGAGCTGAGCAGAAGCAACCTTGTTTTTTTATCAAGATTTGATCTTAAGCAATCAGGGGAGATATCTGGGTTACTGATCAGAACTACTCCATTGCTCAGCATAGCACATTTGTCTGTCTTGCATTTTGTAGCTATTGGCCTTCATCCAATTTCAAAGTAAACTATCCTGAAATTATTCTTTTTCTTTTTTCTTTTTTTCTTTTTTTTCTTTTTCTTATTTTTATTTTTTTCAGAAAATACAAGCTGTATGAATTTACAGTAAGAATCATGGCATTATTTTAGAATTATCTCCACGTTCCTGGGTCTGTATTCTGAAAGGAATGCCAATAATAGGTCTAATGCAAACCCCTTGATGTCTGTGTGGCTTCTTCCTCTGAGTACATTAAGCCTTAAATCAATCCCATTGGAGAAATGTGCATGCCTTTGCACTGTGCATTTATGCCTAGTCACAGTTTCCTAAATGCTGCCTTCGCTTTTGGAAATATGTAAAAAAGCTGGTTTGGGAGGTGAAGTCTGTCTGGATGCCATTCTGTTACACACAAAGCCAGAAAAATCCTGAATGAGCTCCAGGAAGAGTGGAATTTGCCAAGACACTAGCTGAAGCAGGAGGTTCCAATTTGTTTGGACACTGAAGTAAAACGTGCATGAGAGCTTCTGAGGGAGCAGTGAGAAGGGAAGAAAGCACAGGGTACTCAAGTATGAGTGAATACAATGTTTACTCTTATCTCTTTGAACTTTTTGGCTCCATTAAAATATAAAACAGATCCTTGGCTGCGTTGATGGCAGTACAGCCATTGAGGTGGTGGCAGCTGCTGTGCATCTTCACAACCTGTTTGCAAGAAGAGAAGACAGGTGCATTGATAGCCCAAAACAGAAAAGCAAACAACCTGGAGCTGATGTCTGGATAGTCCAGAAATGGATAATTACAGCTTAATTTTCAGGCTGCACTTTGCTTGAGGTAGGTTTAGAGACCGTGAAACAACGTGAACTCAGTACTCTGGGCAGGTAGGGTAGGAACATTGAAGGGACAAGGAATATATTGACTGCTGAGGCTTCCTCATTCTATAGTCAGAAGAAAGCACTAAGCTTCTCAGAGGATTATTAATTCCTTATAAAATAGGTATTCCAGATGTGTGAAGAGCATCACTTTATAGCCCATCCCTTTTGTCTCTTCTGAGGAGGAAAATTTGACATCTTGCTTAGATTTACCAGATGAGTTTGAAACAAAGATAGCCTTCAAGACAAACTCTATTTAAATGAAATGAGATAAATTAGCTGGCTGTTTTCTCCCTGGTATTTTCTTATTTCTCTGGAATCATGCTCTGTGTTCTAATTTATGAAAGTATTAGAAGTATTTCAATTAAAGATAAGGATATTACATTCCCTGGAAAAATATTTGATTTATTTGGGACCCTCTGAAAACTAAGCTTTTTCCGTGAAGAGCTTTAAAAGACAGAAAAAAGCGTGGCTAAATGTGTCTGGTGAGTCCTGTTTTTCACGGATGTACTGCTTGGTGGGGTAGTAGGAGAGAAGGGGCTGAGGAGGGCGAGTAAATTATTTTGGTTTTACAAAAGGATGTAACTGCAATGACCGGGCATTGATTTAAATTGTGTAACCAAATTCAGTGTTTACAAGTGTGAAGTAATGAAAAGAGGATATTTCCCTCTTGGCTACACGAGTATTGCCACAAGGGGGTCTGAGCTAGCTCTTATGTCAGTCAGAAAGAAAGGTGTGAGATGTTTGAGTCTTGCTTAGAAGCAATTGAAAAAGGAGATGGAATAGAAAAAACTTTCAGGAAAGAACAGAGAGGAGCACAGGAGGTTTTCAAGTCTCTGATGTTCTTGAGCTTGGAATGCCCCATCTTCCCCTACAACAAAGAAGTCAACTAAATTAAGAAAGGTGTAAGAAAAAAGCAGCAAAGGTGAGCAAGAAGGTAAAGGCAAATGTAAGTAAATAGTAATGAAAAATAGTAAATAGCAAATAAAATAGTAAATGAAATAGTAAATAGTAATGTCATCTCTTATTATGTGGAAAAGATACATGCTATTCTGAAACAAAAAACTTTAATTTAGGCAGATTGATATTGGCATGAACCACCATGAAGACTTAAAAAAGAATCCATGGGATAAAGCTGCAGAGATGCTGAAAGGTACAATAATTTAATTTTCAAGTGAACCAGCCTTATTTCTCTCATAAATGTTCTGCATTTTGGCACATAATTTGTTATCAAGCCTACTTTAAGCCTTAATTTTGAACCAAAAAAAAGAAAGAAAAAATAGGGAAAATATATATTTTTTTAAAGTGAAAATAAGTAAGAAAAAAGCTGAAAACTTTCTTCAGGAAAATAAAGTAACTTTCATAACTGTCATTTTCATGAGGGTTAAGAACAGAATTTCAAGATTTTCATGTGTTTTGGCATATTATTCAGCGGTTTTGTTCAATGGTAGTGATCCATCTGAGATATTTTGTGTCCTGTGTCTTAATTCTGAAGACTTTAAAACAGCTTGTAAAAAAATACATATGGAAAGTTATAGCTGCAGAGCAGAAAAAATGTTGTGGCTGATCACTTGAGGTTCTTTTAGCTCCATAGGTAGAGGTTTCAGCTCTAGGTTCAAGAGGAAATTCTGTGTGGAAAAACAATTCAGAAGAGAGAGGAAGAGAGAACAAGATATCAGTGAGCAAGAAATGGAAGACTTAAAGCTTGAGTAGGAACAAGGAAAAATGGGAGCATAAAACAGGGACAAAATTATACCTGGGACACAAGGACAGGGAGAAGGGGTGAGTGAATAAATGAGTAGGAATTGGAACTTGCATTTAAAATTATATCATATAATGATAACAATATAAGAGATCTTAAAAATGAGCATAGTCCAGAGATACTCAGTTAGAAAAAATAAACAAGACTGTGATGAGATCTGAACAGAGATGAGATGAATCTGAGCCCATTCAGTCAAACCACCAATTCCTCTTGGAACCTGAGCTGAATTTGGAGTAAATTCCAAACCCCAAGTTTTTCATTTTGGTTCCAAAATAAGACCTGGCAACTCTCAACAGGAAAGGATTTATTTTCTTCACTACTCCCAGGGAAAAGTCAAAATGTGAGGGCAGAGTGTGGGATGTTGAAGGAGAATCGGTCAGTGGAAAAGCAGAAAACAGTTTGGTAGAAACAGCAAGTAGAAAGGGTCAAAATGAGAAACCTCTATGGGAACCCAGGCAGTAACACACCACTAAATTATGAATGGGGAGAGAGAGGCAAATGTTATGTTAAAGAAACTGAACTTCCTGTGCTTTCAAGTTGTGGTCATAGCAAAATCTGGACTTACTAAATAGGTTGCATTTGCCTTGTAGGGTTCCATGACATAAATTAAATGACACATGTAACATGCCACTCTGAAATGTGAAATTATTGTAGAATGAGAATTTGAACAATGAGAAACAGCTTCCGCTTCCACTTGAAATTTCCTGTGCAAAAAGGCCTCAAGATTTGTTTCTTTTTATAGCAGTTACATGTAAATAGACCCAAGTGTCTTAATCAAAGTTTCTTGTTCCATAAACTTCAGTAGTTCACATATGCAAAGTTTTTAAGTAGCATTAAGGAAGAATTATGATTTTATTTACAGAAATACCAATATTATTTCTTAAAGGACCAAAAAAATTTTCCCCTGATAACATCAAAGAAGTGGATCTTCAAAGAGACAGAAAATTCCTATACGTAGTATAACAGAAAAAATCCCAATTCTTAGCTAGTAGAGCTATGCTAATTTAAAATAGTTACAAACTGGCCACTAGTTTTGCTCTCCCCTTGCAGATTTTTGTCCTTCAAGAATTACAGAAAGTGCATTCTGTTGAAAAATACATAAAGCCCTACTGAAGTATGCATCTTGTGACATTTACTGAGCTTGTGGAAGTCCCACCTTGTAATGTAATTATAAAAACTACTTCTTGTCCTGGATTTGCCGTCTATAAATCTCTAACCACCTTCCTGGAGGACAGTATCATTGCCTTTTGACAGATGGTGAGACTAAGGTGTAATAAAATAAAGCAAGTTACCCAAGATCACTCCAAAAGAACACCAACTCCCACTGCTTGTCCAGTTCAGAAGTCATATTAGAAAAAACACAGAGGTAAGGCTGCAGGGGTGGTCTGAAGCATTTTATCTGCACAATTATTTCTGCAAATTCATGGTCGAGGTAGAGAGTGGCATGCATAAGTTTGGACTGAGAGAAAAGGATCTGTTCCTCTATGCAGACTGGACTCATCCTATTAGTCTGGATTTCAGCCACTTTCACAGAAAAGAAATATATTTACCAGGGGCTACTGAAGAAGCAGAAGTGGGAGGATTAGATGCATGAATCCTAAAACATACTAACATGCTTTATATGCATTTTCACTCTGAAAGCTGAGCTTTTGGTTTTTTGATGCAACTGGTTTGTGGCAAGAGCTGAGCAAGTGGCGTTTATCAGCACTGCTAAGAAGCCCAGCAATAAGTCACTACAGAAATATTTATTACCTACTGGTAACCGCTGGTAATTGCTGAAAAAACAACCTGGAAGACAAGTCTACGCTCTTGCTGGAACGACTCACCATGATGTAATTCCCTAAGCACCTCCACTAGGAGACAGTAGTAAAAACTTATGAACATGTTCTCCCTGTTAACATTCTTTCCTTCTCCCTTTAATATAGTTGAAAGAAAAAAAACAACTTTGTGCAACCATAAATTCACTACAAAACAAAATTGGTTGCTCTAAATGGGCACAGCACGAGTACATGTTAGAAAGGCCTATAATGTAACAGTACTGCAATTTTTTTCATCTTCTGTTGTCAAGGAATTTAATTCACAAATATATTCCCCATTTAGTGTTTAAAAGCATTAGCAGGGAAATGGACCCAATTCTCTAATTGCTGTCATTGTCAACCTGGTAGAGAAGCTACTGATGAAATAACAGAAAGTCCCTGTTTTGGGCAATATTCAACCGGTATTTGAGAAAGCTCTCAAGAAATTAATGCATCTTTTGCAGCAGTAAGAAATAAAGAAAAGATGAGGCTTGGTGAGATGCTGTTCTCCACTGCCTGCAGCCCACAGTTCCTCCCTTCAGCCCCATTAGGTACAAGGAGCAAAGACACCTCTAGGTTGAGAACGGCCAAAATATCAGATTGGCCCACATTTGGGCAAAATTGCAGCTGCAGAACATGGTCTGTTACCTCTCAGAGGCAAACTGTTCTCCTAACAGGGCAAGTCTTTAATTACCATTCCTCCTCCCCCTTCTCTCCCCTCCCCAAGAACACTCAGTAATTCCCAGCTCATCTGGCTAGTTTCAAATCCATATTTACACCAACTGGTTAGTTTTGTTCTATTAGCTCTCAGACCATTTAAACCATCTGTTTTTCCTCTAGCATGTCCTAGACCCCTGACCTGAATGATCTCTACATTTGATGTTTGTCCATGTCTGAAGTAACTGGTTTAGAGGTGACAATCCCAATTTCACTCACTGGCGTGGGCATGGTCCCAGACCATGCTGTGTGGTTACATGATGCCTGTGCATCTTCTCCCCTGCACCACCTCCTGCCACATTTGACCAGGGTTATACAATCCCTGCTACACATGGTACATCAATAGGGAATATGCACATTTTGTAACCACAAAAATGATCTTGAGTTCTAGTGTGCTTTATGTCTCTTATGCTATTTAACTAGCTACAAAATTGAAATATTTTTTCCAGGAACAATCTCACAATAGAGTGTGCCTGGGTTTGATTTCTAGGGATTCTTGCTAAAATTCTTATGTGACATCATCTCAGGCCCTCACCCAGAAACCTGGGAAAATAAATTGCCCTGTCTGGCTGTTCAGAAAAAGAAGTAGTTCCTCATTTAAAAACAATAAGTTTATATAAAGGGAGTTAAATGAACAGTTTTATCAGGAGGACAGGCTTTCTAAAACATTACCTTGGGAAACTTAAGTAACTAACAGAAGGTGAGACTGTTGTCCCCAAGGCCCAGCCCTGGCCCTGAACTCTTCCTACAGCAGCAAGGGGTGGTCAAGGTTCTGGGCACTGTCCTCCCCCTTCAGTTACATCCAGCTCACACAACTCATTATCCAGGCTCAAAATCCAATTTGAAGGCAGTTAAATCTTCGGGCCCAAGTCAGAGGCAGTTTGTAGTAGTGTGTGGGCTGTATGGGATCCTCAAAGGCAGGTTATTGTATCATAGGCAGCTTAGGAGCAGGCAGGAGGTAGGATGAATTGTTCTGGCAATGTTGAAGTTTGCCCCCCAACATCACATTTTCCCTCCATTACAACTTTCTGCATCCTTCTCCCCATGAGTTCTTTGCTTCTGAAAAAAAAACCACACAGCTTTGCTGGACACAGATGCACTCAGTGCGTAACCTGAAATTCCTGGACTGCTGGATGGAGCTTGATCAAACACACAGATGTGGCAGAGAGATGTGTCACACAGGCTTCTCCACTGCTGTTTCCACCCAAACTAGAAGGCTGGCCCCACTCAGAGTGTGCAGCTTCTGGGTAGTGTAAGAGTTAAGAGTTGTGTAGCTTCTGCGAGCTTTTCTACCCATGCACAATAAAGAGACTAAGCTTCTCTTGCCACAGAGGAGGTGTCAATGAAATCCACAGGTTGACAACTGCTCGAGGTGAATTCCATCCTTATGCAACCAACTCACTGAGACTGTCCTACTAGCCACCACATCTCCTCTTGATTTCCCATCAGAGCCACATTTCGCCACGATTCTGCTAGCAGAGAATCAGTCTCCTCTGCAATACAAATGTCCAATGGGCCAGTTCTTACAGTTTCTTGAGAATTTTTAGATAGAAATTAGAGATATCTTGTGGGAAATATTGACTGAAAATTAGGGTTTTTTTTTAAAAATAGACACTTGAATCTTTCAGTTTGCAGTGAGGCAGCTGTAACCTGAAGTGTTTCACTAAAGGGAGGATATGAACCCAGTTTCTAAAAATATTCTGTTCTTTTTTTTCTTCTTTTTCATTCTGCCAACATTTTATTAAAAAGGTATTTTCTACATCCTGTAACTCAGGTAAATCTCAGTATAATTACATGTGAAAGAAAAGCCCTTTTCTAGCCCAGGAGAAAATCAAAATGGGAAAATCAAAGGCTTTTTTGCCAAAAAGAAAAAAGTGAGAATATTTCCATACAAGGTCACCGTTACCTAAATAAATCACAGCCAGCTTCACACTCCAGACTGTATTTATATTTTGAGCCAGGGAACATCTGTTTAATAGTGGGTGGTCATGTAACAGTTTCATAGACAACAGGGCCATCCGAATACTCTTGGAGATGTCAGAAAGGGACTTAGCCTGAAATCAGTGAGTTGCAAATGGGAGAAAAGTAGACCCCACTGTTCTGGAAGGTTCTCTTCTCAGAAGCTGAGGGAAACTACATGCCAGAAACTACATAGCAAAAGACAGATTGTCCAGAAAAAATCTTATTTAAAATGTATAGTACAAACTAGAACTCCACAATAGTTCTGCATAATAGCTGCAGTATTTTCTGCATAAATACATGAGAGAGACCCAAGATATGTCAGTGGCTTCCCAAGGCAGCAGAGTGATATCTACCAGTATCTCCCAATGGTTGGGTGATGACCACAGGGAAGGCACAGAGCCTGATAGTTTTCACCTGCACCTTACACAGGTCAGTCACCTTGGTACAGAATTAGCACAGAAAATAAGCACTGTACAGTTTTGGGTGTCCTGAGACTAAGAGCATAGATACTGCAAGAGATAAACACTGCTATTGTCCCCAGTCTGTTACCCCCAGTCTGCCACTTGTAGGCACATCTAACTTCACAGATTGTTGAGGGACCTTAGTAGAGCTATATTGCTTTCCACAGCTCCCAAGGAACCAGGAGCATGAGATGTCACAGGGAACAGAAGAAGAGATCATCGTTGAATACTTCCTTCTGTGTGTCTGAGATGCCTCATTTATTTGTCAGATTGTCTCTTCCTTCTTTTAGAATTTTTCCCTGGAAGTCTGTGTTTGCTTATTTCATTTCAGGAGGTCAGAGAAGGCAGATAAAAGGCAAAAAATTATGTCTGTAATAGAGATGCCTTTCACTCTAAAATATTTCTGTTAAAACACTCTTCTGAAATATCCTCATACTCAGTCCTGTGCTTTCTCCTCCTGAAGGGATCAAATCCATCCTGTCACAGATGGTCAACGTATTTTTCATCAAACTGTCTTTGATTAAACAGTTTTTGGTAAATAGAAAAACTTCGATTTTTCATCACTTTTACCTCAGGTGAGTCTCTGTTTCCAGGCTAAAGAGTGTAGCTTTCCCATGCTAAATCTGAGCCAGGTATTCCTTTCTTATCTCACCCAAAGTGCAGGCATTAAAAACATCTAATTGCAGATGGCTTGTTGCTATTAACTGTACAGTAGGGTGGTGTATTAGAATTGGTTTTGCTGCCTTGGAAATAGGAAGTCCATTTCGTAAAAGGCTACTCTGCCAGAATTCTAAGAAAATACTTCAAGACTGAAGATAAACCCTTCACTTTCCAAGAATCCCGAAACTGTAGGCATGAAAAGGACTGCAAACTGTTCAATCTCATGAGGCCTGAGGCATTCTGTTACTGCCAGACTCAGAACTGCAAATTTTTGATGAACTTTAGATGTAGGTATCTTCTAACTTTAGGTACAGGCAACTCTCTCTCATATATGTGTTTTAAGGCTCATTAATCCCTAAATCTTGCTTAATTTCTTTTGTGTGACTAAGAAATTTCATGAAGAGGAAAGAACATGCCAACAGTCTACCCTGTTATTCTGAGGGAACAGTGAAAAATACACACTTATGGAACAATTCTACGGGGTGGAAAAAAAAAAGAAACTGCTATGAAAAGAAAAATATTTGTCCATTTTTTATGTTTCCTTTGCTGTTTCAGTTACCTGGATATGAATGGCCCTTATTGAAAAATTAATAACAAGAGCTTAGATGGGAAATATCCATAGGATTTTGTATATAAACCACTCTTGTCTAAAGGTCCTGATCAAACAGCTGGTAGATATTAGGGACCAGGACTCCCTATACACAATAAATAAGTACCATAGTATCCTACACTGGTATTCTAGAATACTGTAGTAGCATTGTTTTGGGCTGCATGAGGATAATCTCAGTTCTTATAAGACATTGTAACTGCATTGATCAATGCTGATTTAAACCAGTTGTGGATCAGGCATAGGGAGAGGTGGATTTACCTTAGTTAACTCAAAAGGAGATGCCACAATAATCACCAGGAACAAGATGCAATTTGCTCAACCTCTTTTAGATTGCAGATCTTTTAGATACCTCCATAGCCTCAGACTTGTTGCCTTCTTGCAGTGCTTGTTTCTCACCTTTGACCATGAAGGCATCCCAAGGTGATCAGCTCAAATTCAGGCATCTGCACTGTGGGATGTTTAACTGTAAGTGGAAAAAAATGAAGAAGTCAAGATTCACTGAGAGAATTGTATCAGACTCATCATTTCTGAGTAGAAGTCCAGCAAAGAGCGGGTAAGCATTATTTAAGTTCCACTTAAACTTTGAAGTAGACAGCCGGCGCACACATGAGCTCACACGTGGGAGCCCTGCACTTGGGATCATTTCAGCACTGCACAAGTAGCCCTTCTCTCCTGTCTGCGTAGGAGTGTAACGTGTACTATTACAAACATTGTTGTGATAACAGGGATTCTCCAACCATCTGCTGCAGCCAAGTTACAATAACCTGGGAGAAGCCACATGACAAAATCACCCCTGACACGTACTGGTGCGGTTAGGCTGATTTTGGCCCTATGCATGTCAGACAGAAGTTTGTAATAAGGTTTCCTTGTTCACTTCTCTGACAATCTGCTTCAACCATTCTCAGAAATAACTGCTAACGGCAGATTCACTCCCACTGTTCAGCTTCTCTTTTTCTTTTAAACTGAACCAGACATGAGAGACAATGTAAAACCCTCAAAGTAACTCTAATCCATTTCCAAAAGATGCTTCAGATTGTACGGTAGCCCAGGATTCTGTTTTGAATAAACCCATGCTCATGCTCTTTGCAACTGAGTATTTCTAATGTAAGTGCCTGCGAGGAGGAGGGGAGAGAGGTTCATTAATAATCATGATGGTTTCAGTATTGTTGCATAACTCGGTCAATTTGATCACCCTCTGGGCTTTATCAGGTTTGTTTTATTGCAGTTTGCTTGTGCCTCTGCAGTTCCCATTTTGGGGAGTTGTAGTTCCTGGGAGCTTCCACGCTATCCCCACTTCCAAGCGCCGTAAAGCGGCGGCCTGCTGTTTTAATCACGCCTCTCTTTCTCCAATGTTGTTTGCGCCCTGGTACAACCCATCTGCCTCAGATCGAGTGCTCCACTGGGGCTGCACACATCTGCCAGCCAGATTACCTTCGTACACAATTACTCAATCCACCGTAAGGCTCTTTAATAGGAAACAAGTGTGACAACGGCAAGCCTTTTTTCTCTCGCTCTCTCTCTCTCTCCCCCTCTCTCTTTTTATTTTTTTTTTTCTTTCAACCACATAGTCAAACCGCCCTAATAGAGATGAAGCTTGATAGATCCACCCAGGTGTAGGTGAAATGGTAGAGCCTCAAGCGTAATAGATGCCGTGTTCTTGTGCTGAAGTTCAGCCTCGTGTCCTGAAGGGTTGTCTGGCAGCACAGAGATGGGTTGCTCTTTGCACAGTTAAAAAGTCAATGTGCTTCCTCCAGCTCACATGTATGACTAATTTAGAAAGCAACCTGGATCTAGGTGAGCGCTCCAGAACTGCCTCTTCTCTTCAGTGCACGGACAAAGCACAGCACACAGTAAGTGGAAAATTTGTATTTACTTGTTTTACTTGGGAATTAATTAACTGTGTTTACTTTTGAGGGAATCCTCCAAAGACTGGTGCAGAAATGAAGCAGAATAATGTTTGCATGCAGATCCCTTGTGTATATCTTCCTGTTTCATTTTACACTGTGCCCTTGTCCTGCCACTTCAGCCTGATTACTCAGCCCATAAAGCTGGGCTGAAGCAACTATCTTGTCTAAAACTGAGCTATAAATGGTATCAGCAACACCGGGTCTACCTCTCTGTTAAAGCATGCATCTGTACAATATCTGATTTCTAACCAGAAGTAGGGTTTAATCACTTTTATTAAAAAATTAATAAATGAAAATGTTTAAACTAAAAAAGTTAAATGCTCCAAACCTCCTTTTTTTTTTTTTTTGGGGGGGTGTGAGGGGACGAGGGGTTTGAGGGTGAGGGGGGAAAGGAGGAAACAAGAATTAGAAATGTTAGTTATTAAAAAGGGAAGTAATTTAATGTGAAAAAGAAAGCTGCATTATTTTGTGTACCAAACCATTAATTCAAACATACTGAGAATGTTGCCAAACTCACAAACTGTATAAACTACAGTGATAGTAATGCTTGAAAAAAATAAAAGAAGGTTACTTGTCTAAAATGCAAGAGGCATATTAGAACCAGATGTACAGAATCTCAACTTTGAATACTCAGTCTTTCATGCTTGGTTTAAAGCAGCCTTAAAATTGCCTTTACTTTGCATTTACAACTTTGGATTCGCTGTTAAACTGCACTTGAACTTGAAGTCAAGATTTGATCTTAGCAAGCACATATTATTCGAGCCTCCTACCAGAGATTTACTTTGCTATTGGGAGTCTGTTTACTACTGTACTGTATATCCTGAAGGACATTAACAAGCTTTTTGTGATGGACTTTCAGGTGGAATGTAAAATGTAAAAGAATGTGTCCATTGCATATACAGAATGTTCTCTCTGAGAAATAAACACATGCATTATAAAAGGGATTTGCCAGCACCTCAAGCAGATGATGATACACTATAAGAATGCGCACAAGTATGTCTGAATTTATTTTCTGGGGCATCCAATGAGATGACACTTCTCACTTTAGACTTAATTTATTCTGAAATATTACTCAGGTTGGAAGCTGTTGTCAACACTAGAAGTGGAAGAAATGAGTCTGCACAGTTATGCCTACAAAATTTTTTCAGTAGTCTTCATTTCTGCAGAAGAGTTATTCTCTTTGCTCTTGGACAGACAATTATATATGGTTCTTTTAATTAGCTGTGGCTTGGGGCTGCTACAGTTATCCTTTGTGCATGATAGCCATTAGCCTGATCTGCTGCTGAAAACATCCTGTCTGTTAACACCAAGATCCTAAATATGGCAATTCAAAAGTTGAGAGTTTGGGAAGGTAAAATAACCATTCCAGATGAAATATTTTGACCTGCAGTTGCTGGCATCAGGCAGTGGTCAACGTCTACCCCCTACAGGGAGAGAATCTAATTTCATTGTCTCCCTCATTCATGAGCACTGTAAGAGTTCCAACTCTTATGCTCGAGTACTGAAGTTATTCTCTGGCTTCAACAGCTGCCTCCTAATGGCTGGGACAAACTGTGATTAGTAGAAAGTCATTTACAAAGAACTAATAAATAGCATAACTAATAAATAACAGTAGGCATTTTCTCTCTCTTAAATTGAACCCAGTGGAAAATGGCTTTTAGACTTCAAAAGCCATAGTCAGCAGTGCCTTCCTTCATAGTTACAAAGTGCAAGCATGAGTTCACAAAACATTTCTGCTTACCTTAAGTTGAGGAAAAGTCTGAAATTCTCAGCATCCAGAGCTCCAACATTAAGTCAGCTGCAGAACGTATGGATCTCAATCACAACTTTACAACAAGGCACAGATAATATGACGATGTAAATAATGACCCTAGACGTGGCAGTGTGGACATGAGGTTAAGGTACATCCAAATACAAGTGAGATGATGGAGTTATGGGACAGGTAGTTTGGGCCAAATTCACATCTATTCTAACAAATTTTGAGTAGTATTTCATAGTTGGCTTTCAAGGCAACAGATACCTCTGTAAGGCGTTTAGGGCTAGGAAGAAAAAAGGATGATGATTCTACCAACTTATGTTTCAATTTATATAAACATACCTGTCTAAATTTATCCCAGTTTGCTTGTTTATTTAATTCAAGAAAACTAAAGAAGCATCATGGGTTTTAATCATATGTGCTGTGTTAGCTATTGTGCTTTAACATGTTTTTAATTCAGATATTACACATTTGCATTTAAGTTACACCACCATTTACTACTTCGAAAGAACAACTTTTAAATATTTTAAATAAGCATCATGAGCTTCCTCCTCTTCCTGTTTATCATATTGAGTTTTGAATGTGTGCAGAGTAACAATCTAAACTACTTTCTCCCTTTCACCATCTTTCTGATATATGCACTAACATATACATACATATAATCACATGAAATGTAATGTCCTATCCTTCTCCACACTTTGAAATGGAACTTTGGATCTTTCAAGACCTCTTCTGTTGGCTTCAGTACCCAAAATAATTTCACAAGAAAAAAATATGGCATTTCAATATTATAAAGCTGAATCCTGACCTCAGCTACAACTCATGCCTAACAGAGTTTTGAGTTTATGTCCTTATTATCCTTACTCAAAAAAGAGCAAGGATCTGAAAAAAAAATCCAGATCATAAAGCACATGTTATTTACTTAATTGTTCAGACCTAAATTTTTCTTTATTAGGCCTTTTGTTTAAAGGGATGACTACAACCCTGAGTGGCTTAGTTTAGGCAAAGACATTTGAGATTTTTTGCTATATGAGTTCCATCTTCAAAAAAGAGCCCAATGGCAAATTGTCAGCTATACTTCAGCTTTATAATGGAAGCATAGTGCCTAACACATCAGTTAACTATAGTAATAAAGAATTTGTTAATTACTCAGTAGTCATTTTGAAAATTTTGTTAATAAACATAATCTTACCATACTGTTTACAAACTAAACCACTACAGACAGAAATATTAACCACATCTTTTTTCTTTCTATAACCAACATTTCAGCAGAAGGCTTTAATTTCACTCCCACTTGCTAGTGTAGTGGAAGCTGTAGGTATTGTATGACAAAATGAATCCTGTTTTATCTTCTTTGATACTATTACTCATGGCTGCTAAAGATTTAATGAGTCTTAAACTGAAAAAGATGTAGAAAAAGTGCTTATAGGCATAACAATGTGTTACTGATGAGCATCAAAAGATTACCAGGACATTAGCTAGGGTTACAGGAAAACCTCAAATAGTGTATGTTCCACAAATCTAAAATATTTTCCATAAGTAATCACTGATGAAAGTTTCTCTTCATCTTTCTCATCATTATTCTTCTTCTTCATATAAAGCATCAATCCGAAGCTAGTTCAGATCCTTTTTCTGCTAAGTCCAATGTGCTGCAGGTATAGTCAGAAAGCATTGCAAGTGCTATTAACATTAAAATTTCACCAATCATTTACACCAATGCACCGCAAACTTGCATATTTTACTTTCCAAAGTCTTGGGTGCTTCTGTGAATTTATATCAATGCTGATTTGATGCATGAACTGCTACTTAAGAGGGCATTTTGGGTACTACCATGGAAACTAAGCCTTTGTTCCAGAAAGCTTAAGTCCAGTGATAATTAGGTTTTTAGTAGTGAATGTCTGACACATACTTTTAAAAGAAGGTTTAATACCAAGTAGGTCTGATTTAAAGATACACAAATATATTAGGAATCTGGATACAATAAGATTTCTTGCTGATGTCAATATTAAAACTAAATCACCTTAAATATTAAAAAAATTGTTTCCAAAATTTCTAGTAGATTCAGACAATGTTATATTTTGTGTCTTACTGCTCTATATCAACATGAAAGCCTTAAAATACCATAAAGCTGTTCTTTTTGCTTATTTAACTCATTGGTATCACAGTAAAGAGGTGTTGATTTGTTGATTGTTGATAATTTTGCTCCTAATATATAGACTTGCAGATGTTCACATAAAGGGCTTGTATGAAATAATGCTGTCATTCTGATTTATCATTCTGATACTTTAGTACCAGTTCGTGAAGTGGTCTTTCTCATAATTAATGGTAGGTTGATCTTCAAAGGAGCTTAGATGCTGATGGCAGCAGGTACAAATATCCAGGAATAATGGAAGTTAAACTTCAGGAAGAAATATAAAATCATGCCTTTCTAGAGACAAGCTGCATACAATCCTTTTTCTCCTATGAGGCATTGGAGTGCAAATGTTATTAAAACAAACAGCAAAGAAGTGCATTTTAAGAGCAACATGCCTCTCTCCTTCTCCTAAAAATGTGACTTCACTTGAAATGATTAATGGGAAAGGCTTTCTGGGTTTTTTTACTGCTGTTCTTTAAAGGGTGATAAAGATATATGAACCCCATGATATGCACAAATCCCATGCACAATGACTACAAGTTTGATTCAGTAGCTTGCACTCTGGTGTAAAACCTCAGAAAACAGTGGTAAGGAAACCATGAATCAGAATAATTTATTTTTCATTATTTTTTTTCCTTTAAATTTAAGAGTGAAAAAAATACTCAACTAGACTAGACTAGACTAGATTACTTTGTGGTTTTTTACCAAATCTTATTTTGGATTTACTATTTTAAATTCAGTTTAGGTGTTGTCTCAGTTTCTTCCTTGGCGTTAACAGCAGGGCGCAATTTTTATTTTGATTGGTTTTAAAGTAACACCAGCTATGAGTTTTTTTACTCTGACAACTTTGAAATTCAAAAACCTGTAAAACTGGGACAAACTGGCCAACGGTACTGCACAAAGGAAGGACTGAGGTCAAAAATTAGTTTGTTACATTTCCAGAATGTTGTACTGGTCTTTAAAAGCTCCATGAATGTAAACCAATCTTTGAAATATCCACACAGCAAATTCACATGGTGCATGTCACAGACATGGGTCATACCTGTATAATAATATTAGTGTTATCCTCAAAATTTACATTGAATAAAATGAAAGGCATCGTATAACGTAATGTGATTTTCACTGGAAGTTTTTTTACCATGGTAGGTTTTCTTACATTGCAAATACACCCATACCTCTGGGGAACTGATACATGATACACTTTTAGTAATGTTGATTTTTAAATCATAGGCCCTATGCAACCACACAAACCTGGACTTTCTCTTCAATTCCATTACAGTGTGAGAGGAAACTCCCCCCCCCCCCATTTTTTCTAAATCTCATTTTATAAAATTCCTAAAGAACTAATTATTATTTAGGTCTGAGTATATTCCTGTTCAGTAGGAGGTCTTGTATTTGGCTGAGGGAGGGCAGTGCCTGGCAGACTTATTCTCCTAGAAAAGATTCTGAAGAAAAAAGAAGGCTCTCTGTAAGGACACATAAGTTACAGAAGAGTATGTCTGTCCCACATGAGTCTTTCAGCATCATTCCAAAAAGTTTTCCTAGTCCAACCTGCCCTAACACAAATTGGGGCATTCACCTCATGATCCCAGACATCTTGCATTAAAATGCCATTTAAGCAGCTGAAACACAGCCTTCACATTACTTCACATGAATTAAGATGAAAAGAAAACTAAAAATAATATATGTGAAGACTTCTGCCTCTGCAAGCCAATGAATAAGCAGAAGGGATATGAACAGGGCCTGAAGGCAATGGTTTGCAGAGCTTTTTGCTCTGTAGGAAAAAGCATGTTTCGGTTTGTTTTGATCACAGAGACAAAGACTCATCCCTAACAAATCTTCCATTGGCTAATGCACAGCTGAAAAGTGATACAGCACTGTGGTGTGGATGGAGAAGGATAAGATAGAACAGAAGTAACAGATGATCACAATTCCAACTTTTTTTAGCGGGGGAAAAAACCCCACCCTTAATTTAATAGAGATGATGTTAATTTTCCTTTGATAAAACAGAGATTTGAGAAGGCTGTGCAGATGGCCAGCACTGCAGAGAACAGCTCTGTCAGGGCTCCTTTTGCATCCACAAGAACACAGCATGCCAGCAAAGCTTGATGGTCCATGGATCAGTGCTTCCACCTCCTCACAGGCCAAATTTCCACAGGCTGATTTGTGCATGTATGAGGTGGCTGGGATACTCAAAGCTAAATAAACCCTGTTTGTTGTTTCATGGAGCTTCTTGTGGTTCACCGTTTCTCCAGGTGACCTTACTTGGCAGCCCTTTTAACAGAAGAAAGAATTAATGACATGTCAAGTGAATTACTCTGTTTGTTATCACTGCCATGGTTCCTCTCACACCAAGTTTAGGCACATAAAGGGTATTGTGGGAGAGCAGACACAGCTGATGCCCATGCAGGATTGGATCTGTGAAAAAAAACCCAACAGATAACTGCTGTCTCCAGAGGGAAATTTCTGCCAAAATACACACCAGCTTCAATAATGCATGGATTCAGCACACGTTTTTTTATTTAGCACCTTTATAAAATTTAAATCTATATATACTTGCATTCATAAAATAATATGTCAATCACACTTCACATTACTAGATTTAAGATCTTGTAGGCTACAAATTTACTTATTGTTAGCATTTATCAGCATTTTCATGGCCAATCACAAATTTGATGAGGGTTGACAACACTCATTTGCAGCAATTAATACAATCTCAGAAAACTTGGGTTTATGAACCTGACAATCTCAAGTGTTTGGGATTTGTTTGGGTTTAAAAATGCCAGTGGCTACTTGTCAAACTTCATTTGTAAATCAAAACTGTTTTTCAGCTCTACACCTGCAAAACAAGTGTTCAAAACTTGTAAACTTCTTTATGGATATATATTCTTGGCTTTCAGATGTAGTGGAAGGAGTCCAAGACAATTTTTTATGGCTGAATTATAAACACCTGAAAAATGGAGTTTGAAATGAAAATGCTGACACAGCTTTAATTATTGCAGCATGAATGATTTTATTATACACTATCCACAGTGTCTATACATACAAAGTACATGCTCTAGTGTTCTAATATTTCATTTAAGAAAAAAGCAATTACTTAGCAGATGTAGAGACCTACGCACAAATGGGCTAAAGCAATACCTTTATGCTGTCTGAAAACCTATATGGAATGTTATTACCACATAAAAGGGTTTCTACTTTAGAAGACTCAAAGTTACAGAGAACCAGCTAAAGCAATAAACTGCTCTGGTGTGCTTAATTAAAAAGCTTCATGTTACTGAAGTCAATTGAAAAACAGAAGGTTGGATTCTTTAAGGTAATTTTGTCCTTTTCTATTAAGTGCTTATCAAGTGTTAAAGAATTAAATGCCGTCCCAGCAGTTTAAATGGAGAATAATTTGCTTTTCTTCTATTGAAGGCAATTCTTTATGCTGTCAACCTAGACACATGTAATAAAACGGGCAATGTGAATGTAATTGGGTGACATGGTTGGATTTAATTTACCTTTAATTAACCAGAATTGTAGAAGAAGCAGGGAAATCAGTATTGAGACATTTCAGAAAATAATGTTTTAATGTTACATAAAGCTGGAAAACTTTGCAAAAAAATAAAAAAAATAAACCAGAGAGGATTGCCAAAGTATATTTCAAGTTTATAAGCACAGTAGTTAGTGTGGATATTGACTCAGTCACATAAAAGACCAACCTCCAGGCTGGATTTGTTAGTGACACTGAAAGGCTTATGAGAAATAATGGATTTCTGTGAACTCTACACTCTTTTAGTGATGTGCATGATCCATTTTAAAGAAGTCAGTGTTTTTTCCTCTGTTTTTCCTTCTTTTTTTTTCTTTCTAAAATGGTGGTACAACTTCTTGACATTGGCTCTTTTTGGGAAGCCTAAGGCTTGCGTGCGCTTTCTCAACAGATGGGTGTGGAATGTATATGGCTGAATGAAGGCTCTTGTCGTTCCCTTTCTTGGGTGAGCTCTGCACTGTCCTTGGCATGGTTTGTGCTGCAAGGTGATTCCAGGTGATCCCAAGAGCAGGCAGAGAGCAGCAGTGCCCTGGGCCCCCTCCCAGGACACGCTCTGGTGCCAAAAGCCATGAGGTGGTGGTTTGGGTTCCCCAGGCCAGGTCTGCCCTGTGCTCCGGGAACATCCACCTGGAGAGCTGCCAGTGCCCAAGGCTTTATGTGGAGTGTTCAGCCCAGCACAAAGAGGCAGTGCAGAAATCTGCTTCACCTGTAAAAAATAGGAATTTACATAGGAATTATTGCTGTTCCTATGTCTGCTGTGTTCAAAATTCTGCAACATTTTACCCTCTACAACACGTAAAGAGGATCTAACATTCAGATAACATAGACATTAAAAGTGTTAGGAACATGTAAGTACACAGTTTGTCGCTGGCTCAAAAGAATGTTTAGGTCCCATCTAGTTCCAGCATGGTTTTATGTCTTGAGAGAAGTACAGAACAGGTCTATTTTTAATTTTATTTTCTTCTTATTTTAATTCTATTTTTATATTTTTAATTTTAATTTTAATTACTTGGAAGGAAGGGGAAGAACTTGGTGGCAGTCAGTTATAAAGCTGTTTAACCAAACTTATGGGATATAGGATTACATTTGTTCTGAGCTCATTCCTATTTCAGATCTAGTAGTCAAAGAATTAGAACACTTGATTCACTACAAGAGTGAATTACCATTGCTGAATAACTGATTTTAATTTCTCTAACTCCAGTTTTAACTATTCATTTTTGTAACATTAGTGTCCATGCAATTTGAAGTCTTTATATTTTTTTTGTTTTCTAAAATATTGTGGTGTTTTTTACAGATACTGGTCTCAGATAAATTTCTAGTTGTATAACCTCTTCTCTATACTCACCAAAGGCAGGTGAGGACCCCCTCTGAATGATTAATCTTTTAGGTTGATACTGTTGCCCTCTGGACATAACTCTTTCCTTCCACTGAAAGACCAGCAGTAACTGAAGAAGGGCTCTGCAATACTCTCCTCCAATCTGGAGATGCCTGTATTAGGTGTCTAATGACACACATGATAAATCTGGAGATGGATTCAATACAATGTTACACATTATATTCTCCATCCCTTTTCTCTCTCACGGAAATCCTCAAGCATGGGCACCAGAACTGGAAACAACATCCAATGGCAGTTACACAAAGGAAAAAAAAAGTACAGAAGTAATTTAATTTCAGTAACCCATATTTCTTCCTTTGGTTTTGATTACAGCCCTTCTTTTCATTTCAAGACAATGAAAATAGTAATCCTATCAGTTCTGCTTGTTGTAGAGGTGTGGCTTGATTGGTTTTCGTGTGACTCACATTTTACATCAGATCATGTAAATTAGAATCAGGCTCTGTATATATAAAATTTTAGGTCTCAATGAGTTCATATTTCATTTAGTCCTAACCTTTCCCTTTAATTAACTGTATTATACCCATACTACATAATGCAGCATAATATTTCAATCTTTAAGCTAGTTTCATGAGAGGATATTATGTTTCTTCTGCATGATATATATTAGGTGAAATCAAATATAGTAAAATCCTATATAGTTCACATTCAAAATGAATGTCTACCAAGCAATCTAGCAATCTAACTTGTAACAAGGATGCTGACTAAATTTATAAATAATTTCTTCATTATTGTAAGAATGCTGGAATGCAAACCAGCAGTGGGGCAAATTTTCAAATACAGTATGGATTTTACACACGCTATAAACTAGGAGAGGGAGAAAGAGCATGGTGAATTCAAGGCAGCAATATGATCTTAACACAGAAAAGAAATTTCCTGTTTTTCAGACAGGTACATTTAACAGTTGTTACTATTTCACTGTAGTCATGTACTGAAAAACTTATGGGCACAAAAAAGTAAGTAAAGCTTACTTCAGAATACTTAAAAACAAGCAAAGATTTAAATAGTGTGCTAGCCTAATATTTAAATTTCCAACGGCTATAGGGAGTGTCCAAGCAGGTCAGTAAGGAACAAGGAATCCATCCTTGTGTTCTCAGTCACCTTGTTGTAAATGCAGAAGTATTTCTTTCCTGCAGAGGTTAGTGGCAGAGAACAGCAATGCCATCAAACCCCTGGCATATGAACAAGCCAGAGTCAAGCCTGAAAACAATGAAAACAGATAGAAAAGGGGCCAATTAGTCGTATTACTGAGAAAATTAAATATGACACAAAGAGAGCTAATTATGTCCTTGCTCTCGATTTAGATTTTATTAGTTTAGGAACCCTTGGATGTAGCCTAAATTACATGTATTATGTTTAGTTTGATGGGATTTTTTACCCTGTTTGCTTTATATCCTCATGGGCTGCATCCCCAGCTGGCACAGAAGAGTTGCTATTACCTTCAGTAGGACTGGAAGCATTTGCACAGAGGAGGAACCCCAGCTGGATTTGTTGGCTGACTAACTGGACCCTTGGATAATTTTTTTTTCTTCTTCTTTTTTTTCTCTCTCTTTTTTTTTTTTTTTTACATATGAAAGCATTTAGGTTTTAATCTCACAGTGTTTCTCTGCAAGCTTGAGAAAAATGAGCATTAGCATACAACTGCTTTGATGGAAAAAGGAAAACTAACATCTTAGTTTTTGTAAAAGATGAAAAAAGGAGCTGGGAAAAAAACCAAAACCCTTTTATTCTGCAGCAGTGCAAATGTGCTCTGTAGCACAACCTTGATCTCTTAGTTTCCAGATTCTGGAACTAGTTAAACTTCATGACGGTCCTTATTTAGCAAGTCCCTTTCCCACACAAACAGAAACACAGACAGGCAGGAGATGACTTGTATCCAGCTCTTGTATGAAGTAGCTCGCTTTTATTGTGTCTATAGCACACAGCACATGGAACCAGCAATAATAGGTCTCAGCTGGCACTTTAGTAATATTAGTTATAATTACACCCCTGAAAGATGCATTAAAAGAACATTATTATTATTGTTATTATGGTGGAGTTAATCACTTCTCTGCTGCAATATCTGGAATCAGTGTCACTTGATCACATCCCCCTCAAGGTTTGCATTGCACGTGTAGTGCCAACTTTGGGAAGACAATTTTCAGTGTTTATTTTTCTCATCATTGTTTCTAAGGGTAGCTGCAGATCATTGTAAAAATACAATATCAAATATACTTGCTTTGATGACAGAACAGTGAATATGTCTGTGGGTCTTGCTTCTCTATTATGCCATTTTTTCACAAACATGTATTTCTATTTACACCTCACTTTTGAAATAAAAAAGTGCTATTAATCCAATTTAGGAAGGATCCTTCATCAGCAACATGCTCCTCCAGTTGATTTACATTGTACAAAATGTGCATTAGATGATACTTGTAAAAGGCAATTCCTCTTGCACATTTACATCATCAAATAATGAATATAATTTTAGTGAAACATTTACTAAGTTTATAAATTTTAATCTTGGAGAAAATGCAGAGAAATCTGAATTGGCGTAATTGTAAAGAATAACCATAATTAATTAATGTTGAATTGTTAAATAGAGGTCGGTGTGTAAAGTGAGGATCATGCAACAGCACTCCATTCCCAAATCCATGCATGTGACAGAGGGTATAGTGGTCAGTCTTGTAAGCTGAGAAGCAGAAAAAGATTGGAAAAATTTTAAATCAGTTAAGGTGCAATACTCTCCTCCGAGTCACAGGCGCTGAACTGTGGTTGTTGAAAGCATATCTTAAAACAAGAGAATAAGGTGAAGAAATATGAGGACAAATGATAAAATCAGATACGTTAGAAGAAATACAAGGTTGTGTTAAGAGAAAGAAATAAGCAACAGCATGAGTACTTGATCAGATTCTTTTATGCAGAGGCACAGAAAGACAAGAATGTTCACAGGGAACTTCCTTGCACTTTTTGCTGTTGTAAATTAAACTTTCAGATTTTTACTTCTAGGCTTGGTCAAAAGCTCCCTAAAATTCCATAAAACTAGTTTTTCCATGAATTTCAGCAAGTTTTGGATCAGAATCTTTGAAAGTAGTCTCTGCATGAGGTGGACTGACAGCAGATGACTTCCTGTAGGATGGGTGAATAGATGAGGAGGGATATTCTAAATTTGAGTGATGCATACAGAGACAGAAGTTTTGAGCATCCACCATCAATCCTTTCCCTTCTTTGAACTATTTTATTCCTGATTCATTGCAGAATTGGGCAATGAGGCAATTACATTATATTGCCTTTAAAGAAATGAGGTTAAGCACTGCAAATGGTTGTATGCCATTTTTAACACCTGTGGAAAGTTTTGCCTAGCTGATCACAAAGGAGGCATTTTCTGCAGATGTTGTTTTCCTGAAAAATTAATAACATAATCTTTCCATAATACCAGCAGCTGTAATAATACCATTAATAACCACTTGACTGCTTAATATACATTCATGGGTTAGCAGCAGCTTTCCACAATGTTTTTAAGATGATTTAGCTCAAAGGTTGACAGGAACTTTTTGACAGAGTATTTTTTGTGTGAAAAAAATGCCAACTTCTCACAGGTACTTTTGAGAGGAACATGTCACTGCTGGTGACAGTCTAACCAGAACCCACACCTCAAATTAAAGGACAGGATGGGAAGTTGTGTGGAGCACAAATGTAGAGATAGAGAAACTCACACAAGTTTTTTGGAAACTCAATTCCTCTCTTTAGGATGCTGTTCAGCCTGCTAAAATTTCTGCTCTTCAGGTGAGAGGATCAGAGATAACTTTCTTTCCACCAGCCAAGGCTTCTGGAGCACAGTCTGTGTTGGGTGAGAGTGTCCATCCTGTACATCCTGACATCCCTCAGCTCAGGCTCGTTGTGGGAGAAAGCAACTCACAGCTTAATCTGTGCTTTTCACGGACTTTACACATGGGTTCATTGGTTCTGGAATTGCTTTTGGATGTTTTGGTTTGGGAATTTAATCTTTTTTGACCTGAAACATTGTGAAATGAAATCACTGAAGAAAAAGATCTGAGAATTCCATCATTTTGTGTCACACATGTGAGAAGGGGGTGACTATGTGAGAATTTTTTTCCAGGTGTTTAAGCTATATTTTGAATCCTCCAGTCTTTATCTCTCTCTGTTGAGGCTTCCTTTCAACCAATACCATTCCTAGATTGCCCCTTGCAAAGTACAGTGCCAACCTGATGAGCAGACGTGCTAATTTCTAAAACCTCCATCTTGATAGAAAAAAGTGACACTTTGTTTAGGCTGAATGTATTTTACTGAAAAAGTACAAAACTTTTAAAAAGATGAATAAATATGGTATGATTTACCCTCTTTTGTGACAATGGAACATCACAGCAGGACCTAGATGTATTGCAAATGTTTAACAGGAAACAATCAGCTAAATGTAGAATAAGATCTATTTGGTAATTAAAATGATGAATATTTGTACTAATAGGAAGATTATGAAAAACTCCAATCATTAGAAGGAAGGTGATTTTATTTTTTGCTGTGCATGATGAGCATAATCAACATCAATAATTCTTAAATACCAGAATACTCCTATTGATCAGTGGAAATATTTGTATGCCTGGTGTGATTGAGCCCCAGTGAGCTGCTAATCCCCAAGCAGCTCCTCACTCAGAAGGCAGAAGCGTGAAAGGGAGAAACTCATTGGCTGAGATAAAGACAGTTTAATAAGTAAAGGAGAAATGGGAAGAAGCAGAAAAAAAAGAGATTCCTCCTTGGGCAGATGTATGTGACCTCATGGGTTCCTGAAAATTCAGTGAAAATGGCTGTAGCAAATTCTTATCCTAATTCTTTCACTTCATTTTAGATATTTTTAATTATGCAGGGATCAGATCAGTAAAATGAATTGCTTTAATTCCAAAACTTTTATGGCAAAATCAAAATCAAGATTTTTGAGTCATACTTCCTAAAATCTGAATGAATATTAGATTGCAATCATGGACCTGTTAAAAGATCTAAATTGGAACAATCCACAATTGTTTTTTTTTGTGAAAGTCTAATAAATCTTCCAAGATTCTAAGTTATTTATAGTTTTTGTTGTCTTTGAGACAATTTTAATTTTTTTTATGATTGCAGTGCAAAAAAGACATGACTTGATTTCACTTTCTGTCATCAGATACAAAACAACCTAAAACATCCATGGAGACAAAAGATTATGAGCAAATGTAAACCAAAGGTAGGGTGAGGTGAGGAACAGGAGTTTTTACATAAAATTTTTGAAATCTAAGTCTGAAAATTCCAAAAAGCATTGGTATGTCTTTGACTTTCACAATTCTTGATTCCCTTGATCTTGCATTCTCTCACTGAAAGTTTCTTGCATTTCTGTAGCATAAGCATCATTCAGCAGTTATTAATGCCTAATTAAAACCACAGCCATGAAGAAGTTCCCTGAAGAGCTCCTTTAGGGATAGCAGTGTATCTGTTCCAGACTTATGTCTCTTTCTGCTATTTCTGAGATGAAGATAGCTGAGTCACAGTGAATGCTAATTTCTGTAATGACACTGCCTCATGCAGAGGCATTCCCTCTGGAGTGAGGAACTGACGGTGCTGCAAATGCATCAGCTCATTTAGAAGGACCTGAAGCAGCATTAACCTGTCATGTCCTCCAGGAAACACCAGGTAAGAGCAAAAGACAGAGAAAAGTCACCTCAACAGACAAGCTGTTTTCCATGAAAACAAGCCTGCTTTTGCTTTTCATTTCAACAGTTTGGGTCAAAAGTGACCCAGGAAAACATAATTAGGATTTTTTTTAAATTATTTTTTTCTTATCGCATCTCATGGACTTTACAGTCTTCCTCCACTCTGTCTCATGCACCTTCTTAATTTTTTTCTCTCCCACTTTTCTGGACTCTACATTTATACTTTACTGCCATTATCCCATATTTTGCATTTTTTCACATATTTTTTTTTGTATTCTTCCTTATGCTCCTTCTTAGTCTCCTTCTGTTTCTCTTTACTTTGACTTTACTGGACAATTCTTTTCCTGTTTTCCTGGTTTTCCCCATAGTTTGTATGAGATCTCACTGTCAGGATTTTTGATTTCTTATGTTATTCTTTGGTTCTTCCCCTGCTTCTCAGATACCTCTAAAAAATCTTTATCTTTCCAACTTCTAATATTTAAAGCCTGCATTTTAGTATCTTTTCCATTATTTTTATGCATTAAATGTCTTTTGGTGAAGAATTTGCAGCAGATGCTGAATAGGTAAAATGGTTAGTCTTGCTTTAAAATCAAGAATGTTGGTATTACTGTAGGGGGAAGGTGCAGATGAGACAGATGTAAGGACTGAATTCATGTCTCTGGACTAGTTTCCTCTTTAAACTCTTTGTCTTCCTTGTTTAGAAAATGCTCAGTGTTTGCACAATATTTACGAGAAAAGGATAGCGAGAATAGTAAGGAACATATGATGGACAAAGTGACTCTTAGATGCACTGAGAACTGAGTTTCACAAAAGATTGTCTCACAGAACTGCGGCATATTACTTCAGTCTCAAGTGTTGGTTTTGCCTCACTAAATTCCTAAGAATATTCTTATTCTTCCTTCCTTGTCCTAATTTCTTGCATATTGGTATATATACTGACAGGCAGTTGCTACATTTCACCTCAGGGATTTCTGTACTTCAGTGCTTGATGAAGTAATCCCTTTGTCTAGTTTCTATTTAAAATCTCTTGGGATAAAAGATAACACATGAAGATGTGTAGAATTGCACTCATTCCATTCTAGCTGTAAAAAAATTGAAAGATATGATAATACAAAAAAAAAGGTGCAGATAATAAAATTCTGTGAGCAAGAGATATTAGGAAAAATTACTGCATTTTTTAATTCCAAAATAACATCCATCCACACCTTCATTTTTAAACAAACTTTTCATTGCATGACTCATCTGTAAAATGTTGAGGTCAGCAAATAACATTAACATACAGTAAAAGTTACTAATGACCACCCGTTCCATGTAAAGTATCAACGTTTTGCTTATTGTGTATGGCACAGAAGGAGGAAGTAACACAACCTGCATTTTATTACTTGAATCAGATGCAAAAGGTTTTCAAAACTTCAAATTCAACTGAAAGCAGCTGTTGGGAAAATATCATTACATTATACCTTAAGCTACAAAAGCCAATTTAATGGTGACATTTTATTTTATTCAGATGGTCCTTTCTTTTATTCTGTCTAACCCAGTAAAGCCTGTGGAAATTGTATCTGGATGAAATCACCAGAAGGTGAAGGGCTCATGACTAAAAACATTCTTTAAAGATTATTCAAGGTTACAGTCAAATGGAATAGCAGCACTAACGAGAGCAAAGGTCTCCATAGCTACAGGAAGTAATATTACATCGTTTAGTAGGGCCTTTAAGAAAACACAGTCTTGTTACTAGATTTGGTTAAACGTCAATTAAAGTGCTGAACGAAACCATTAGATACTGTAGAAAACACAGGTATTTTGAAATGTGGGGATGTAATTTCTCCAAATCAGTGTAGAATGGAGCCTGCAGGTGCAGTTACCTCACACCTGATTCAGTACCAGTTACAGTCATTGCACCAGTTTAACTAACTCTTCTTCTCATTTGAATAAATTATTTTTCTATCTGTCTCTCATCTTGGATAATAATACATTCATCCTACACGAGGAATGAGCAGAGCCATTGTAATTTTACCTTTAACTTGAATAGGATGTGATAAAAACTTGAGGGCAGTTGTTCGAATCGGCAGAGATTTGAGCCTGTGCTGTGCTCAGCCCAGGACTGCACTCGATTGAGGACACTTCCAGGAGTGTGAGCACAAGGTGCCCTTTGGCACCGCCCCTGGCTTCTGCACTGCAGATGCCTTTGGCAGCTCTCAAAAAATTTTGCTGCCATGGAACTGTGTTTATTGCCTTCTGTAACTAGTTTAGAATTTTCGTTTTGAGAAGACTGTGACAGTCAGCTCAGAAATTTAAGTTTTCATTTCATGAAAAGAAATACTACTTTCTTTTGTTTTCAACCTGCTGCCAGATACCTTCATTTGGTGCCCTGCTGAACTTGTTACAAGAAATGCTGAATACTGTATAATCAGCTATTAGGATCAGAAGAGATTAAAATATAAAACCAAATTAGTCTTTCTTTTATCCTAAGAAGGCAAATCCTGATTCATTTCAGGAACTGAGCCCAAAGGAATAGAAATGTACATGTAAACTAGATATACAGTTCCTTTAGGAAAGAAAAAAAATAAAAAGAAAAGTAAAGTAGCAAGGTCCAGGGGCACTGCTGTATAAACAAATTTGTATATCTGCATTTTCATATACCAGATCCAGTAATGCCACCAGTCTGAAGAGTTACCTTAATAATGAGATGATTCTCTTTAATGTACATTCTGTTTATTTGGGGCATTTGTAAACTCTTCAGAATAAAATAGTTGACACCCTTATTTAATAGAAAACTGAAGATGTGGGACACTGAAACTTGTCAGGAAATCATCATAGTTTCATCAAAACATGATCATAACAAAATATTCAAGAGCATACATATACATACATTTACCCTTATACATATTCGTTTTTATCAAAATCTAACTTGTGTTTTAATATATCAATTTACTAATATTCTGTGTTGAACAAAGGATAACAATGAAACCATGCTTAATTCCCAACACAAACAAAGTTATTTGATTTTCCTACAAATTCAATCCCTTGAAAGTTATTAAATATTGACACCTGTTACTTTTAGTTTTTTTGGAATTCCCCCAAAACAACAAAGAAAATCTCATTAGACTGTTAGTCTTTGTAATCTTCATAAAGTTTCCACGTATCTTGAAGTTCCCAATTCATAGTTAATAGCCCCAAATCAATCAAACCAATTTTTTCTGGAAGACATTAGGTAAAAGTTACTATAGATTACAAGAAATAACTCTGTATTTTGAGATGTGTCCTGACAAATAGTTGTCCAGTCAGTAGCCACTTTCATATGTATTTTACAATGAACTTTAATATAACAGCTCTTTTGTGTGCCTGCACAATCAAACCTTAAAACAGATAATTTTTTTCTGCCCTTGAATGAATCAGAAAAAAGATATTTTTACCCATCATCACAAATACCTTTCCAAACATAAGCATACCAGCAGCTTAAATATATACACACAAAGAATTCTGAGGAAGTTCAGGAGAGTTGGTGCTGTCAAAGAAATTTTTGTGAAGATGACAACCTTCATTCCTCTGAATAAAAGTGATTTAGAGGTGGGAGAATTCTTCAAAAATCCCCTTTGATCCAACTTCTCTCTTTGCAGTTAAAAGTTCATTGGAGTGAGGTTTGAACTGATGGATAGATTAGAAGGACAGAATCACTGTTGAAATTCTGCAACTGTTATGAAGCATAAACATTAGGAAATTAATTTATTTCTCCCAACTGAATTGCATATGTTGTGCAGTGTTTGAGTTGGCAAGGCATAAATAGGTTGGTCATTTTGAATTAGATCATAAAATTTCTTCAAATTATTTTTTTTTTCCTTTTCCCATACGGCATTCCCATTTATTACAAAGCAAATGTGGTTTTCCCTATTGTTTTGAAAGTCTTTGTTTGATCAAAAAATACAAAATCATATTTCTTCATGCATGACTTATGCATCTGTTGACTTATGCATCTGTTCTAATGGCTGGTTTAATGCAAAAAAGATGAAGTGAAATAAAAATGAAATTGATAATTTGTGTGCTTTTATACATCCCAACACATGCCTTTGTTGAAAAATATGGCAATATTCTACTGTATTAAGCTAGTTTGTTTATACAAATACTGCCTGTGCGCTTACTGAAAATGATGCACACATTTGTAAAACCAGAAAAGTAGATTGACATGTGAGGAAAGACTATCTTACCAAAAGCTCTCCCTAGTTCAATTTTTAAGGACTTAACTAAGCAATTCTAAAGCAAAAGTATCTCTCACTGAAGGCAACATGCATTTGTCAGCTTTAGGTTTCACAGTGCCAAGGCATTTAAACATGGAACTGGGAAGGAAAAGAAATGTTAAAAGAATTTACTAAACCAGAATTTTGATACTATCTTGCTAGGTTGGGGGCAAGTCTTACTCAGCATTTCTATGTGCAGTATGGAAGTTTCCCCATGTTCAAACCTTTTTACAAGCTGTCTGACACATTACACAGCATGCATAATTTCTATTCCACATAATCTGCATTTGATGACTGCCATGGTATGCTGTCAAGCCCACCTTTTTTTTTTTAAGTATTTGCAACTATTGGAGAATAGAAAGGATTATGGATTGTTAGAAGTGCGAGAAAATAAGTTTTAATTTGTCTATTTGCTGCTTGTAGTGAATACTGTTGGCATGAAGAATATCAATGAGCTTTTATGTTCATATCTGCTACCAAGGAATCCTAGCAACTTTGCTATAAAAGTTTTCTTACAGCCTCCTAGAAGAACATTTTACATTATTTCTAATCAACTTCAGTTTTGAAATAATTCTGCCTGCAGTGACCATATTTTAGTAGAAGTCACTCTCAAAGTATAATGAATAGTTAAAGTGTCTGTTTAGAAAAGTTAAGAAAAATCATGTGTCACCTTTTTCATAGTTTTGCAATAATTTTCAACCATTTGATCCAAGAAGAAACTACATTGCTCAGCTGAACCAGAGAAAAGTTTTAAGTCAGAAATCTCATTACAGAACCAAGACTTCCATGGTATGGATCATATTCCGGTCTGTAGACAGAAATCTGTACTTCAGAATATGTGCAATGAGTATTCAGTCTGCACCCCACACTGTAGCAGAGGTACAAAAAGTTATATCTGATGTATGCCTTGAACCATCTACAGCTGTAGGTCTTTTTTAAAAAACTGTTTCTAAGCACCCGAAAGCAGCAGGTTAACATGGCAACATGCCAGTGGTTTGGAGAATAGTTTTCTGACATTCAATTCTCTCCTGCCCCACTTGAAGAGGATGTAGTGGATGATGGAACCTGAATGTAACCCAGAATTCCTGCCACCTTGCCTTTCCTCTCCCCCAGCACCACTGGGTGACCTAAAGGAGCTTGAAATTCTTTGAAGGCTTTCCTGCAAAATGCTGCCTCCCAAGAAATGGGGACAGCTAGCAGTACTGCGCTAGTCTGGAGCAAGGACAAGTTAAAAGAAGTCTGTAATTACTCTGATGCTCCAGCTTCTGCTGCTAAAGAGCAGATATGGCATCAATACTGTTGGAGGAATGATACAGACTTTGCTTTCTTCCATGTAAGGAAATCCTTTCCCTGGTGTTTAATGGAACAAATGCAGCTCCAAATGCTTCCTATTCCTGTGCTAGTGTGGCATAGCATCTGGCCTATATTTGTTAATTCCTTCATAAATTACAGACCCAGATTTTTAGAGGTTGTTGGGATTTTTACACAAATAGGGTGGGATTGTTTCCCTTGAACACTCTTAATTGTTTTTGGCGTAAAAATTATTTGACTGTGATCAGGATCAGACCTAGAAACTTGAAGTAATGAAGTCTACAGACAGCTGGCAAAAGCCCCATTTCTTCTTGCCCATTTATCTTATTCAACTTGGGGGGCCTGGGGTTAATTAGAAGAAAAAAAATTCTGTTAAACAAGGCTTTGTTAAGTAGATCTGCGTTCTTCCTGGATTTAAAACTCATTGGTTCTACTCTCTGGATAAGCATAAAAGAACTATTCAGCTCTTGGTATACTCATTTCATCTCGCAATTGACATTCAAGCAACTCAAACACAGCATGAAGTCAACCTTTGGTGATGAAACACTAATGAATCTTTAAAAGGACTGTTGATGTAATACTTTGCTGATTGGAGAGCGAACTCTTTATTTTTGTTTTCTGCTTACATACATGCTGATTGATGGAATAGTTCTCAAATTCCTTAGGAATCTGAGGGTTTTTTCTTGCTGAATTTTGATTTTGAAGTTTAATTTTCTATTTTAGTTAGAAAACTGTTTCCCAGCATGTGAGGGAAATTGAAGGATTCAGAACCAAAAATAAGATGGAGCAGCACTAGCTTTGATAAAAAAAGGACAAATTGAGCAAGTAAACAAAAATCACCATGAATCCTTTCTCCTTTATCACAAACATTTTCCCACTTATATGGTAAGATTTTAAGCATAATTTCCCACTGAAAATTAATGATTTGGCTGTTCAATTTCTGTAAACTCATTTGCTGTGTCCTGTTCTCTGCTGATGGCTCATTCGCATCTTTTGCTCAGAGAAGCATAATATTTCGTGGCTAACAAGAAAAGTTAAAAAAAGAGCAAGAGTTTCACTATTCCTACAGTAGTGAATTGGGTACTTAAGGTTGCTGCATACTGTCAGTTTCTGCTTTGCTCCTTTGTAGTACTTTAGAGCAGTTTTGCTCTTATTCCTCCTGGTGTCTTATTGAAAGGGCATTGATCTACTCTGTTTTAAGAAAGGATCAAAATATGCCTCCAGTTTGGAAAGATTAGGATTCTGAAAGAAAATTACATCTATCCTTAGGGGTTAAAGCTGGGCTATAATAGATGTTTACATAGGTAGAAAGTCAGCCATTTTCAGCACACAGCCACTCTAACATCAGTTAGAACGACGCACATATGACAGCAGAGACTGTTCCAATATCCAAGAACAGAAATATTTAGGCAATTAAAACCCACTGATGGAATGATATTTCAATGGCAGCCAATTGTCTCACTTTGGAGGCATGGAGGAATCAGGACTGTTTTAACAAATCAGCACCTAGACAGCTTCCAAAAATGCATTGCTAGTAATAAAATAATATTTATAGAAATGAAATATAAATTAAAACCAGGTCATTTTTTCAACAAATGCTTACTCTAACAAGTGAGTTATTTTTTCCCAAAGGTTTTGTCTATGAAAGACCAGGTAATTAAAAAAATATATATATATCTTAAAAGAAAAGATGAGCAAAACAAGGGAAAATTTTCTGAATTGTACACGTATTTCCAGTTATATTTTCAAGATGATTAGAATTAATACAAAGGGTAAAATAGCTTAGCACAAAAATGAAAGTCTTTCATAGTTCAAAAAACCACAGCCCCTTTATCGACTGAAAAGCCACTTGAGAGAATACAAAACTGGACACCATAAAAAATACTGTATCCATTCACATTCATAAATCTATTTCTGTATTTGTCCTGCAAGCAGACTTTTCTCAAGTCTGATCATCTTTCTGAGCATTGGTTAGAAAATATTTATCTTTTTTTAGTAACATAGCATCTTTCCTTTGTTTTTAATTTTCTAATATTCCACCAAAAAGAAACCAAACTTGAACATTTTAATTGGATTCAAAAGTTTGAATGTGTATGTTGATTTAATATGTTACATTTCACTCCATGGAAAATATGATTTCCAGGGAGAAAAGGTCTTCAATCTTTTTAAATTTTTTTTTAAGGCAAAGGAAGACATCTTAAATTACAGATGTTATAAGATGGCTCTGAAAATTCCATGGAGTCTGCATATCTTTAGGAGACTGTGTTTGAAATTAATTCTAAAGTGCGAGGCTGAAGGTTTGGGGATTTTTAGCAAATCTCATCAAAACATTAAATGAATTCCAGCACGTGATTTCTTATTGTTACATGTGGTATATAAAACCCAGAATCTTTTGATGTAATACTCTTAATACTGAGAAAAGGGTCTGATTATCCTCTAACCTTTGATACAGCCCCAATCTAGAACAAGTCCAGAAAAAAGTATTTTCTAACCCTTATGAGGAAATTTTTTTTATTCACTAACAGTTATGGCAGGAAAAATAACAACTTCTTTATTTAAAGATGGTGCTTAATATAAGTTTAGATAATACAGGTCTTACATACAGCCTCTGCAGTAACAGAGGATTGTTTTTGTTAATGCCTGAGGTTTTTTCCTGTGCCACATGCCTGGTTTCCTAATAAATCCATTGATATCTATTTTCAAATAATGGTTTCTCTTCTGTATAATACAACATATTTTAAGCATAGTTTATTTAATTTATGGTGTATCTCAAATTACATCATCCCTCAGCACATTTTTAAATATCCAAGAAGTTATATTGTTGTATACATCCACTGGGACAAATTCTCCTCTAGTATGCATACCGAGAGAAATCCTGTATGAGGAAGTCTACATCGAAGTCAATTAAGTGGCAATCATTTGCAGCACTTAATTTTGCCATTAAACTCTAAGCAGGGACCATAATTTTCCAAATGTGTGTAGACATGCTATGATCAGGAGGTCTCGGTTGGTTAGGGATTAATTCTAGGAGTTATTGGAATACAAATACGTGACATTCATAGAGCAGAGCAAGAAGGATTTTTCTCAGTGAGTTTCACCCGCAGTTAGTAATAAACTTTATTATGACAGGTACAAAATCACAGTAAAACCAAATGCAGGCTTACCTTTCCTTCTCCCTCATACAAAACTATTACATTTACATAGCATAGTTGAAAAATAATCTGTGTGAGAAAAAACTATTTCATTATGTTCAAATTAGTCACCTGTTAATGTCTGGTTCTCTCCTACATGCTACTTAAAGCAAACCAAAAGAAAAATAAAACAGCCTGAAAAGTCCCTAAAATATTCTTTATCTCTAATCATGTGATAGATTATTTCAGATTCATGTTAGCTTAACTTGATAAAACTTCTATACATGCTTCTCTACAAACACCAACAGAAGAAGGGAAATATGTGACAGTTGTTAAAGATTTATTTCAGAAATTGTGCTTTTCTTTGCTTGCACAATGGCCAGAGAGAGTGATGAGTGACCTCTTGCTCTGGGTTCAAGCCAGTTGCAAAAGGCAAAGAAAAATGCTACTGCTGGTCACTGAGAGATGAACTTCCCATTTGTCAATACAATTCATTGGGAAAGAAGATAATAGCCTTGCCAATATCACAAACTTCCACGTCAGCTTTGTCCCACAGTACCTCTGCTTTGCTTACAACTACTGCAGAAATGAGCATTACAACCTTTGGGCATTCTCAAGAACTAACTTCCTTAAATAAATTGATTATCAGAAATCACTGCTGAAGTTTATTATACAGTATTGTCAAAGAAGGATGGAATAATGAAAAAAGGGATAATGAAAATACGTAGTGTGGAGTAATACTCTGAGTTGTAGAACTGAGTTGTCTCAAAGTACCAAATCCCTCAGAAACTTAGAAATGGCAGAGACTTAGATTCACTAGTAGCTTTCTTTAACTCCAGTTTTTACTCTAAGTTAAAATGCAGATTGTCAGATTAATTACATAAGTTATTACAAATTGATATATTCTGAATTTCACTCAGCTGTTTCACACAGCTGCTTGCATCTTGGACAGTTACAACACAGCAAGATGGAAGGAAATAATCAGTTTCCTCCTATCATTGAATCCCACCACTCTCCTTTCCAGACCTTTTAGTTCTTTCTTCCATCCTTGATGAATTTAGTTCATACCTCTTCAGTCCTTTCCAATTTTACATTTCTCTTTATGAGCCCAGTGTTAAACTAGTAACACTGGGAACTTCTTCAACAGCGGCCTCTAAGGCTCCTTATAATCATCAACATCACCCATTCAAGACAGTTGTCACCCCTGTTCTCATAGTATTCTGAAACTTTCAAACTTTCTTCACAGCTTCACCATTCAGAACAGTTCTTTCATCTGCACAGATATGTGTCATGACAAGGAGAGTCAGGCAGAGAGGATTAAGGTTCAGTATTGTATGTTGTTTTATCCAATAATGACATCAATTCCAAACTAGAATAGCAACAGATCCATCCCATTTGCACAGCTTTTTCCTTTGTGAAAACACTTTTGGTCTCTTCCCACTTCCCAGAGGACATAAGGCTGTGTTCCAAGTCAGTACAGAAGTAGAAGCTCATCCCACCACTTTACATAAGACCTGTTTAGTCCACCTCTGCCTGACACTTCTCTGCCTGTGTTCTAGTCCTTGAGCAATATGTGAAGCTGCTCAGACATTCTTGATTCCTGAGGCTGCTGAGGCAGCTGGGAATCCCTATTTCTTCCCAGTTTACACATCACTCGGCAGTCTCTCCTCTCTGTTGACCTCACATTGAGATGTTTTTTTCACGATGTAGCTCACTCACATGTTCTGCTGCCTAGCATTGCCTAACAAAAAGACATTCTATTCATTGGGTTAGAAAAAAATTATGTGTCCATGTCTGGGACTCTAGTAACATTGCAGTTTTCATGGATTTACCAATAACCCATCATTTAGAATGGTACACTTGAGACAACATTTTCAATGACACAGTTTCTGTAAATTCCAACAAATATCAATGTGGTATCTAGAGGATCTGTCTAAACTGTCTGAAGAGGTCCTGCCTTAGGAATAAGGTAGAAAGTACAAGAATCTCAGGATACTGTGAGCTGAGCACATTAACTTGTGAGTCAAACATAATTTTGAAGAGAAAATAGAATACAGTAGCATGCAATATTAAGCTAAGAGAGCTTTATTACACAGAATCACAGAATATTCTGAATTGGAAGCGAAACCCATAAGGATTATTGAGTACAACTCTTAACTGAATAGCCTGTGGAGGGATCAAACGCACAACTCTGGCACTATTAACACTATTCCACCCAGCCAAAATAATCTCAGGGTCTGGCTAATATCTGACTGGTGGAGCAGAATTCAGCAACCTTCATGGACATGCCTGCTGCCATAAAGGTGCAGAAATCTTTCTTTTCTTGTACTCAATCTGCTGATCCAGTGGGGCAAGGTATTCCCTTTTCCTTATCAATACCTCCAGCACCCCAGGAGTCTACACTGGTCCTGAAGTGATAGCATTGAAGTGATAGCATTGAAGTGACAGCATTGAAGCCAACACAGCCTCACGTGAAGGTTGTAGTGCTAGCACATAGTGAGAGAGGTGACAATATCCAAATGAAAACTGCATTTTGGCACTCCTGTTAATCCCTAGCTCTTCTTCCCCCACTACAGCACTGAGGACTTGCAACTTCCTCTTGCTTTGGGTCTTGTCAGCTCCCTGACCTTGTGCACCGTGTTTGGAAAGGCAAGGAGAAGTTGTGGTGCTGGGCAGTGCCAAAGTGTCCAGGCTTATCTTATCTGTGATTGTGCCACAAGATGGGGCATGCCCTTGTCACTTGATGCAGTGGGTAGGAGAGAAAGGCTGTCACTCAGCACTGGGCTGGGATTGTTCCTCAACTCTCTGCAAGCCTTGAGGGCACAAAGCACCAGTGACCCAGTAAAAGGTGTCATGTATGTCCCGCAGAAAACAATTAGAAAAAAACAGGCATGAGAACATAAAATTTTTAGGAGTTTTAACACAGAATAGTTACATATATTACTGTACACTTTTATTTTGCCTCCAATGTCTTTGTCTAGACCTCAAATACATCCATACTTAGAGGTTGAATGTTAATAAATAAAATAATAGAAGTAGTTATGTACAATTTTACTTTTTTTTTAACTCCAGTAATTTGTAAACTTGTGAAGTCAATATTCCATACATGTGCATATAGTCCACTACCTTATCAGTGAGTAAGTAGATAGTATTTTTATTTTCTTATTGTTTAGGCCATTTTGACATAAGTTTGTTTTTCAATGATTTTTCATGATCATAACAGACTGTCAACAAAACAGTCATTTATTAATATGGTAAAGTTTAAAGTGATGTGAAAATGATCTTAAGATCTTAAATGATTTTAAGAGATCTCTTTTTAAAATGCATTTAATTCCTTTCATACTACCCTAAGGTCAACACAGGAAAGATATGTCTTCATTTGATAGCCTCAATCTAAATCTTCTTTGTGGTTAACCTCTGATAGCCTTTTTGGCCTCTGTTTAGAACCTCATATCAGACCTGTCCACTCTTCTAAATATACCCTGATACATGACTCTATTTTAGTATATAGCCCAGGAATTACCTTTCATGCTCTGTACACTGAGTTCAAAGATGTTAAGCTGGCAGGATTTGCGCACAAGTAGAAAGGAAGCTGCAGGAAATCTGAAGACAGAACGATAGAGAAAATAAGTCATTTGTATTCAAAGGAAATAGAAAACCATTTAAAATATATTAAGAGAAATAATTTTGACAAAAGTGCTAGTTTTTTTTACCTTTTTGAAGTTCTCTGTAGAAACTATCCCATCACCCTCTAACACTTGAAGGGAAACCCGATAAGAAGGGAACTTAATCTTTCTTTGAATCCAGATGGATTTGCAAGCCTTAATATCTGATTGAAATCTGGTTGTAATGTCACCAAATAAGCTGTAAACTTACTCTCCCTACAGCAGTGGTAGCCTTCTTGTCCTTTCTTCATGAGTGTATGTTAGGGTTTGTTGACACAGTATATTTTTCCATCTGGCCTTCTTGAACACAACCCCAAATACTCCTACAACAGATGTATCTGACCACAGTCTTCTGTGGTGGCTTCTGGGTTGATGCTGTGGAAGTGTTCAGGTTGAACCACCGGTCCAACTATGCCTGGAATCACCAGGTAAGTGATCCTATGCCCAGGTGAAGGATCACCAAGTTTACAAGGAAAGAAAACCTCATTTGTGAACACCTACTTGTGCCAGCCCCTTGTCATGCTGAATCAAGTGTCAGCCTGACATTATTACCACGTTTTAGGGCTGCCACGTGCAGGTTATTCAGTGGGCACTCTACTAAGATGTTTACATGTAGATGTAGGCTCATGAAGAAAGTTTGGGGCAAAGCAGCTGACTCAGCTAGATATCCTGACTCACAGCCTTGTGCTCTGGCTAGTGGATCACTCTCTTTCTCCCACAGATCCAGCTGTTTCTAGTTTTCCTTCAAAGATCTCAACCAAAACTCATTGAAGTGAAAATAAAGAATCCCACTGCCATCTGTGGGCTGTGGGTCACTTCCAGACCAAAATAAATTTGGCTTTCAGTATTTGTCCTGCATTATTTCTTACTAAAAACACATTCTTCTATTTTTTTTGCTCTCTCTTCCATCTATTTGTTGTGCTCTCTTCCCTCTGTTGACACAATACTGGCTGAGTCTGATTAGGACTGTGCCTTCTCCAAATAGGTCACTCCAAGAGTTGCACTGCAGAGTGTTGGACATCTTTGAGACGAAATTGGCAGCCTGCTTGTCCCAGTCACATATGAAAGACAGAGCAGGACTTGTTTCTTCAAGATGTTGTTTGCACCAAAAATTGTGCAGAGTAAGCAACCTGTGATTTCACACATGCCGAAATAACACTGTGTTGAGTGCTTTAAAGAGGATGTTTGGACTTTGGCAGTCTAGAAAACCCAGCTGCAATCTTGCCTTATAGAGAATTCTCATCTTTACTGAGAATTTATTTTCAGCCATTTGTACGATTCACAGTGTTCACAGTTCACACTGCATTTGTTAGGTACATACCACAGCATAAATCACCTGGAATAGAAACAGTACCACGTGGTGAACTGAAGATCTCAAAAATGAACTGTTCATAAATGAACTGCAGACCGTGGCTTTTTTTCTGAGGGGAAAAAAATTGTGACCATTTTTGAATTAAGGAAGGAATGAAAATTTTGCAATCTCTTCATGAATACACACAAGAGAAAGGATACTAGGGAAGGCAGCTTTTTCAAATTTTACTGTGCCTAAAGTTATGAAATTTATCAATATCTGTTACATTTTCTGAATAAATAACATTAGAGAAAAAGACTGTGTACAAAACAAAAAAAATAAACTTGTTTCACTCAATTTTCACAAGGGTTTGATCATCCATCCTGTTTACAAATGGCTATGTTAATCATTGCAATCTGAGAATTCAGTGACATTTTAGTATAAATAGTTTATGGGTCTAAGCTTTCCTTTAGACCTGGTTCTCATAAACAGTTGGCCTAATTGCCTTTCAAGTGTTCCTGTATCTTCTGACTAATGAAAAATCTCTCTTGTGGCTTACACACCAGTTGTTTCAAACCCAATGACAAATAAAGAAAACAAAATTCTAATATACATCCTAATGTCATGGACATTCACTTATTCTAGTCTAGAAAGCACTCAAACACACACTCAGTTTACAGTCATATTTAGGTTTTTATTTCTGTTGAAATTAAGCAGGTGCTTAAGTGAATACGCAAGTGTTTTTCTGGAGAAGAGTGGGTTTTTTAATGAACCACAGTGCTTTCAGCTGATGAAAACAGAAGTATCTTGATTGCAACAGTGTTTAAATATAGGATAGATCTATTACTGCACTCCAGACAGCTGGCAAGCCAGACTAGACGTAATCAGAGTGGTCACCACATAAACAGGAAGAACATCATAGCAGTTGATAACATGCATCCATATGATTTTTGCTGGTATATTTAGGTGTGCAGAAAATAGAAAGAAATTAAGTGAAGTGACATAGTTTGGAGGGTAAAATAAGATAAAGAGGACAAGAAATACAGGGTGAAACTGGAAAGGAAGTGATTTAGAAAAACTGGATAGACAAAAATTGAAATACATTCATTCCCAGTACGGTGAACCTAATAAGGAGAATGAAATTACATGGAGTCTTGCACTAAACTTTTTTAAAGCTGACAGAAGCGCATTTGTGGCTTCACTGAAGACATGCAATTTTTTTTCCAACAAGAATATAACATTTCCTTCTAATGACAGATTTATCATCACCACCACAAAGAGAAAGTGCAACCTTATTCTGGCTTCCTGAGTGTGCTTTTGAGGTTACACGTAACAAAAATACACGTTGTTCTTTAGAATATTGGGTACCTCTGAAGAATTTTGAAACCTGGAATTCCCAAGGAGGCCAGCTGCTTGCTGAGATGTAAGATGGATAACATGATCTCCTTTTATTTAGAATATTTTCCTTTATAAAAGGTACATATTTTTCTGAACACTGCTGTGAACTCAACTTGAAGTATCTGTGTTGACTCAAGAAAACTGCCAGTATCTGCCTTGTCCAATCTGACCCCAATTCAAAACTCTTAAACTATATTCTCCCCAGCATGTTTGCTTTCTTCCTTTCAACTTTGATAACTTTGAAGCTGCAAATAACCAAAGTTTCATGGAAAGCTGCAAACTCCATATTAAAAACTTTATCTCAGTCTAAGGGACCACTTCCAGGATTTCTTTTCTTTAAGTCCATCAGTGGAGGAAATAGTCTCTAAGATATCTCATTTGAATGTGTCTTCATTTATAAAGCTCAGTTTCTTCTTCAGTGATGACTTTTGTTCTTGGAGCTCATCTCCATTTCAGTTCCTTTTCACAACCAGCAAAAAGATATTATGTGTACAATTACACAAAAGTTTAATATTTGTCTTTCTTGTAAACAAATATAGAACTATAATACTTCATGGTAGCTCTCTTTGCATAACTGAAAGCTGTTGAAATTAGCTTGATTATTGAAAAGTACTTTTTCTTCATGATAATCCATCCTACACACATGAATCTTGCATTACTAGACAGAGGAAATGATGAAAAATGTAGGGCTAAAAGAGAGGAAGGAAATATGGGGGTAAGAGAATAAAGTCACTTATCAAACAGCACCAAGAAAACCATTTTATTGTAGATGAGCATAATATTACTTTGCAATCTGACAAATGAGAAAAATTACTAATTACTAGGACTTTGTTCATTGGTGAATAAAACACTGGTATGTCTGCATGTGAACCATGCACAGAGTCTCTCACCCCATTGCTCTGAGTGTTCCCTTTAGAGGAGGACACAGAGCTTCATCCTGCTCAAATTGTAGTGCTAAGAATCCTGAGTAACTCCTTCAATGCTGAAAGAGTTATTCCAGGTGCACTTTGTCATAACCCAACAAAACCTTAGACTAGTATTAAAGAAAAATCTCTGAAATCAGGCTTAATGTAGAAAACTTACTTTATTTTATAAACCAAACAGTTGCCAATAAGTGGAGAAGTAACACACACTGTATTACATCAGCTGTGACATCCATAAGACTCAGTGTAAACTGAATATGAAGCAATTGGTATCAACATCCAGAGTTCAACAAAAATGCTTCTCATTTGCTGTTCTGCAGTACAGAAAATTAGCTTATAAATCACTATAATATATATTATTGCATTTGCTCTAATCACTCTGAAAAAAAGTGTCAGTAATTATCAAGGCCCAAGTCTTAATATAACACATTCTGCAGACTTCATTTTCTAAACAAAGGAGCAAAAACCCCAGATTTTTAAAATAAGTTGGATTCATTTATGGAATAATTGAAAACACATGGTCTGCCATGGAAATGAGTCTGGTTGCTTGTGGTTGAACCCACTTGGAGAATCTAGAGTCATGTCTGTTTAATGCTAGATTCTACATTAGCATGAAATAGTGGAAATGGAAGTCCCATATGTGCTTAGATTAATAAATAGTCTCCAAATAGGTTTACGTCTGGCATATTCAAGAGATATGGAACATGTCATTACAGTATAGGCGATGTCCTAACTGATGTTTAATTGTAAAACAAACTCAGATCTAATTGCCTAATAATGCATTTACCATCTAAAGCATTGGTGCTAATGTAGTCTAAGAGAGTGTTCTTAAGTCAGGTGTGACTAAATAGAGAAATTACATGTTTCATATTAATCATCAGCTATGTTGGTAGCACAGAATTTTTCTTCTCTTAATAAAACCAATTCAGGCTTAAGTGACACTCCAAAGTAAATGTTATTAATTGTGTGCTTCCTGAATTGACTCCATTTACGTGTAAATATTAATGTTTGAGTATGTTTTATTTACATAAGATCCCCTTTCTTTTTCCAATGGAAAAGCAGATTACCATACCAAGCACAGAGCTATTCAGACACTGCAAAGTGCAGACTGATAAATGAATTGGAAATTATGACTGTTGTATATGACCGAGACCAGGAAATTAAAAGACAATATCTAACCAAGGCCCTGTTGTTTCAATTATATCAGCTTTGATTCAAAGTATGGCTGTGAACAAAAATGCCTATCCAGTGGGATTCAACCTCCCTTTTTCATCTGTTTTTTATGTAGACAAATAAATTTTTATTATCATATAACCAAGATTCATCCGTGCCTTGCATTCCAGTACTATTGCTACCTTACAGCTCTGTTCTTGAAAATATGCAGATTTTTCTGTATAAACTGGACCAAGTGGATCTGGAAGTAACTGAGAGACAATAAATAGAATAACAAGTGTAATTTTCAAGGTTTTTTTTTTTAATTTTTATGAGTGTATGATTTCATTACATACAGAAAGTGTTATTTTGGTGTCTAAATACAGCCTAGGAACTGGAGTGTTTAAAATTTCTCTATCTGGATAAATTCAGATGTATACACAGTTTATTATATGACACTAAAGGCATCGAATATTGCTCATAAAAGAATTGTAGAAACAGAAGGTCTGTAGAATACCTTTTTTTAAAAGAAAGGAATCATTAATTTTTTCATTACAATAGATACATTCTTGTATTTTTACACATATGGGGTCAAGTTTTGTTTTCTAATCACTATTACAGCGTGTTCCACCCAGAACAGTCCAGTTACTGGGAATCTCTGATCTCCTGCCCTTGTTTTACTGACCACGGAAAGCAAAAAGATTTCCTTGTGAAGTGAAACATTCCCAGCTGAACACACCATCAGGGACTCTGGATTGTAAAACTGATCATAGTCCAAATCAAATACTTACTACTTATTTCAAGTGCTCTCCTTTTATGTGTCATCCTGAATTGGAATTCAAGTCAATGGCAAAACTCCCATTGACTTTCAGGAAAAAAGATTAAACTCTGTAATGTGTATTAAATGTTTTGTTCTGGTACTCAACTCAGAACTGCTGGGTGGGCTCAGGAATACATCAGGCAAAAATTCATCCATATTGAAGAAAGAAAAAAAGAAAAAAAGAAAAATATAAAAGATGCTGAAAAATCCTTTGCTCAATTGGAGAGATGTCTGTCATTTAATCAATGCCATATGAAATTATTGATAAGGAATGTTAGCATTCTTGCTTGTGAGCAAAGAGGAAGCTCAGTAACACATAAATATCCTCTCTACAGCGCATTTATTCACTGTTTTTCTGATCACATGGGAAACTTAATGTTAATAAGAAGACAAATCAATGGTTTAAGCACAGTATTGAACTTTCATTATATTGCCAAGACAATAAGGCATATCTTCAGAATTCCATTATGTGTTGCTTTAATTATTTTCTTATTTTTTTATATTGTTGAGACATGAGGTGGGTAGAACCCTAGAACGCTGTTCCCAACTGTATAACCATACATCCATACAGGGTTGAAGCAAAAAGTGGGCTTAATATGGCAGTTATGAATTTACATATCAGAGTAATTTCATTGAGAATTCCAGGGCTGAAATCAATGTGAAATTGCAAGGTGCATAAACACGGTGAGCTCAGCTGGTTTGAGCATTGTGCTAATAATGCCAAGGTGGTGGATGGCCATTTACCTAAGAGTTGGGCTCAATGATCTTTTTGGATCTCTTCCAGCTTAGAAAGTTCTGTGATTCTGTGGTTCATTATTTCAGCGGGATTGGGTCATTCTTTTTCACAGCAGGGGTTTAGGCTTGGGCTGGGGGTGACACCTTAGTTTATTTTCATTGCCAATTCAGACAATATGAGATGAACAGTCTCTGGACAATACAGAAGAAAACACAAGTTCGTTTAAACTTCTTCTTAAATTTTATCTATTTCTTATTTTGTATATTGTTGACAAAAAACACTTGAAAAAATGAAACATCACTTGTTTGTCCTTCTTCCCCTTTCTCTTTTCATCTAAAAGCTGATTTTCCATCCACCTGAGAAACTGAGCACAGAGCCAAAGCTGTGCTGAAAAGATATTCTTTTAAAATGCACTTTGAAATTCTATCATCTCTCAGAAGTGGTGTTTCACTGCTGGACAGTTTGTACGTTCCTGTCCTTGCCTAAGTTCTCTTATTCACAGATTTCAAATCACCCACACAGTCCCCAACATGCACAGCAAGGTCAAACAGCGTGGCTGTGAGCGAGGCCAGTGTTAAGTTGCCTGGATGGTGATACACTCTGTCTTGTCATAAAATGTTATAAAATGATAAATTCCTGAATAGCAGCCAGGAGAACATGAAAAGAAAAAAAAAAAAAAAAGATCTGATTTAAAAACCAGGTAAACGGCTAAAGCGGTAATATTTCTAAGAAACATTTTGGCCAAAATTGTATGAGACAAATGTCTTTGCCTTATTTTTGCTGCGTTCTGTAAAGAGGGGTGAATTTTATTTCCTTAAATTCTTTGTAACCATTCAAAGATATGTTAACCAAAGCATATTTTGACACCTTCTGCAGGACTGGAAGGCTCCTCTGGGAAATAATTGCATGAACTGAGTAACCCTTAGCTGGACAAACACAAATACTCCTTGACTTGACAGGGCTTGAGCAGACCAGGCATCACAGGTTTGGAATATTGTTTTCAGCAGACCTGTTCACCTTAATAAAGCTACTTTTACAGAGTAAATGTTGCAGATCAGAGGGAACATCTTGGCACACACTCAATAACAGCTTGTGTATACATGTCTAGATCTCAAACATCTTTAAAACACCAGGAGTATTTGTATTGATTTCAGAGTCTTTTCCCCCTGAGCTTGCTTCAGAAGTTCAAGAGGTATCAATAAGTTCAAATTTCAGTGACATTTTGAAGGATTTGTGTCACAATGCAAACTGAATTTTAACAAGGTGTCATTTTTTGACTGATTTGTCATTCTTTTATTTGTTTTTTTAAAATGTAATTAAAAGTTGAGGTAGGGCTTTGATTCAGGAGTGGCAATTTTACATTCTCTGTGTTTTGTGCAGCATGTTGCAAACAGGTAGTATTTAGGTCATAAGTCATATAAGAAAAATATGTATTATTTCTCTGTTGATGCTGAAAGTCTAATGGGGGATTAAAATATATATATATTAACATCAGTCAAGTTTTCATCGGGCCCATTTGGTTCAGAATGAAAAGAAATATTCTCTCGGATAGGATTTTTTTTCATTTCAAGGAGTTTGACAATAAGGTTTGGAGCATTTATACAGACAACAGCTAAGGGTAGGATTAGGATACTCTGCTCACCTCTACATTGGTTCAAATGGGTGGATCACCTATTTTATTCACCTGTTGCTTAGACTACTGCAGAGCAAAAGCTGTCTTCAGATTGCTGATGCAAAGGAAGGAGTTTTAGGGGGATTTCCAAGTGACAAGCACCGTTACTAATAAATTGTCTCAGAATGTAAAAATGTGACCCTCTCAGGTGGCTCAGCCACAGTGTTTTCAAACTGTGACCAAGTATCAGATTCCTGCCTTTTTGCTTAGCACTTGCCATGGAACAATGCAGGGCTGTGACTTCTTGCTCCAGCTCTGATTGTACAGACCATAATTAAGGATTTGGGTGAGGATGAATGGCAAAGAATGCTACTGTAACCAATGCGACCTAAACTGATCCTAGATCTGGGGGAAAAAAAGGGAAGAAGAAAGAAAGATAAGGAGGAAAAAAAAAATGACCTCCTGTACCCTCTTCCATGATCCGTGTATGTAGTTAGCACGGACTCCCCTGCCAGGCTTTTCATCGCCGTGCTTTTAAAACCATTAGCTTGCTTTGTAGTCTTAGCAAGACATACATTTTTGAGCTATCATAAATGAAATCTTAGAAGATACCTTTCAACATATGCCAGGCATAGTTAAAAAAGAAAAAGACCATTATGGCTCTTTAAAGAAGGGGGAAAAAAACCTCAGGGTGAAATGGTGCAGACGTTTTGTGGAATATGGAAAGTTTGAAAGAAGTTAACATATAATAAAGGGATACAAGAAAACACGGTTGTGTTACATAAAGAGCTGACAACCTGGATAGACTATAGTTTTAATGGGATTCTTTGTCCCTATATATTAGTTTTCATCTTCTATGGTAAGTCAGGTGATGCCATTTTGTCTCCTACTAACTTGCCCTTGATATTCTTTTCTTTAATAAAAATCAGAATACATTACCAAAGTGTTGTCTGGAATAATCCAGCTTTTATGTGCTGCCACTGCAGAAATACATGACTGGAAAGAATTTATATCTCAATTTATTTAGGAAAAATTTGGTTTACAATTTTTTCCCGTGAAAGTTGTATGTGGCATTTGGATAGCATTGTGTGGAACAGATCCAGCCTCCCATCTCCCAGGTTTCCTCAGTATACAGAGAGATGTGCCAAAACTCTTTATCTGAATTCTGGCTGCTGAGTCTAAACTTAGACCAGATGTAGAACTTTTCTGATTGCGTTGGTTTTGACTGGGATACACATAATTTTCTTCAGAGTACCTTGTATGGGACTGTGTTTTGGATTTGTGATGAAAAATATGTTGTTATTCAGGGATATTTTCTTTATTGCTGAGCACTGGTTGCACACAAGACCTTTTCTGCTTCTCACCCCACACCACCAGCAAGTAGGTTGGGGGTGCACATGAAGCTGGGACCAGACACAGCCAGGACAGCTGACCCCAGCTGATCCAAAGAATATTCCAGACCCATCATGCTCAGTGTGAAAAGGTGGGGGAGGAAGAAGGGTAGGGCAGGGGGGCTTTTAGAGTTATAGATTTTGTCTTCCCATGTCACTGTCATGTGTGATGGAGCCCTGCTTTCCTAGGGATAGCTGAACACCTGCCTGCCCAATGGGTGAAGAAATTCCTTGCTTGCTTGTGCAGCTTTTGTTTTGACTATTAAACTGTATTCATCTCAATGCGCAGGTTGTTTTCTCACTTTTATTCTTCTGGTTTTCTCCTCCATCCCACCAGCAGGATGTGAGTGAGTGGCTGTGTAAGCCTATGCTGCTGTAACAATGGTTCAGACTGACTATGGAAAGGGGGTTTTATTGCACTAGAAATCTTTTGTCAGGACTTTGAAGTTGGCACACTGTGAACGGGAGGTCAGAACTTTGCCGCACTCCTACACTGAAAAACAAACAGGCAGATTTTAATATTTTAAATCCTACTTGTAGTCGGGAGTGATAGAAATCAAGTTCATTTTGCAGCAGAGAGAAACATATATACCAGTGACGGATGTCTGGGGCACACAGAATCAGAGTGGGAAGGACTCTGGGCTCTTTTCATCTTTTTATAGTAAACAGCTGGGAAATGTGGAGGAGTCAGGGCCCCTCACGGTAAAGATGCTTCTCCCTTAAAGAAATAAACAGGAAACACAAATAGTGAATTCAGTGAGACAGAAGCAAAGCCTTGAACAAGTTCATTTATAGAATAGTTGCATTGAATTTAAGTGTGTATAATACTTTGATTTCATTTTTCTGGTTTTATTTCTCTTTGATACTTTTGTTTTCTTTATATGTGATGCCCATTTAATCCTCCCAGTGAGGAAAGAAAGAAAACCCAAAATGCTTTTTCTTACTTTTTTCTGCCTGTATGGAACAGACACTGCCTTTAAGTCTTGTTCTGCTTATGCTCTATAATTGCATTTGATTTAACCATGTCAATTCCCTGGAGTTAAATACCCTTTAAAAAGAATACCTTGGGCTTAGGACTCCTGACCTCTGATCTCATGCGGACTGGGATATATCAACACAGGGAAAAAATTTCTCACTAAGTGATGATCTCTTTCATGTCCTCTTAGCAGGAAAGGGGCTTTCAGGTACAATTGCACTGGAAGAAGCTTTATCTTAATATAAAGAAAGATTTATTTTTTTTCAGTACAAACAATCAATCTCTGAAGCAACTTGCCCAGGTATTTTGTATACCTCTCATCAGTGAAGATTTTCATGGTATGACTGAACAGGATGATAGGTGATCTCATGTAGGATTGCTTTCCAATAAGAGGTGGGACCAGATAATCTTTCAAGGTCCCTTCCAACCTGGGATCTTCTGTGATTCTCTGATTCTCTTTCTATTTATGATTCCTTTAGTCAGTAAGGAAGACATTTCTATTACAGTATTATGATTTTTCTTGCTGACAATATCAATGAATTAAATCAAAACCTTATTAGAAGTGTTTGTTTCTATGATAAATTAGTGATTTTTTTTTAGGACAGATGAATAAACTAGATAAGTGAGAGCTTAGAATAGAGCTCATGGACTCATAGCTTCAAAACCCAGATTATTTTTCTGCAAGTGCTAAGACAGCTGGAAAAATATCATTTAGAGGCTACTCTTGATTATGTTTGAAATATTGTGGCAATCAGGAAAGGTTTTTGAGGACCTGAAAAAGGAAAGAATCCCTTTTTGACCTCAGGAAGACAAGAAGAAGGACACAGGGGACTACAGGTTGGTCAGTCTCACCTCAGTCCCTGGGAGGGTGATGGAGCAAATAACGCTGGGAATCATTTCCAGTCATGAAGATCAAGAAAGTGATCAGGAGCAGCTAGCATGAAATTAGAAAGGGCAAATCACACTTCCCCAGCTTGGTGGCCTCAACAATGAAATGACTGGCATGGTGGATAAGGGGAGAGCAGAAAGTAGCTTCTACTTGTTTTTGACAAGATGTTTTTTTGCTATCTCCCCTAATATCTTCACAGACAAGCTGCACAAGTATGTTCTGCATGAGTGAGGTGCACTGGAAGTTGGTAGAACTGACAGGATCAATGTGTTCTCACAAATGTTGTACCCAAGTTTTGATATGAGGGCAAATATTGTTAAATTATTTACTATTCCCTAAGGAGGTTGCTGATGAGATCAAGTGCTCCCTCAGCAAGTTTGCAGGTGATATAAAACCCAGAGGAGCTGCTCATATACCAGATCTGTGTTGCCATTCATTGGACCTCAACATGCTGGAGCAATGGACTGACAGAAACCTTCTGAAATTCAACAAAGAAAATACCAATCCTGTCCCTGGGAAGGACACCCCCATGTACACACTGGGGACCAGCTGTGTGGAAAGCAGCTCTGCAGAGAAGGATCTGGTGGTTCAGTCATACAACAAACCAAACGTGAGCCAGCAATGAGTACTCTTGGCAGGAAAGACCAGAAGCCTTTAGGGATGCTCTAGGCAAAGGATTGCCAACAGGACCAGAGAAGTGATTTTCCCCTCCACTTGATACTGGTGAGTCGTATCAGGAATGCTGGGTCCAGTGCTGGCCTCCCTGGTGCAAGAAGAATACTCATAAAGTGGAGAAGAAGCAGGGTTTCAAAATTGTTAAGGGAAGGGCTTCAAAATTGTTAAGAGGCTGAGCTGTCATTTGATGATGCTGAGAAAACTGGGGTTGTTTAGCCTGGAGAAGTAAAGGCTCAGGGAGCCCTTGCCTGACTGTGAACAACTGACAGGAGGAGTGAAGAAAACAGTATCAGGTTCTTCTCAGTGTTGCCTTGTGACAGGACAAGAGACCATTGGCATTATTTAGAAAATGGTGTCGTGAGAAACTGACTGCAGAACTTTAATTTATTTGCGTTGTGACATTTACTGTGTGCGAGGTGGTGATGGGCACTCCAGCTTCTTAACAAATCACGCATTCATGGTAAGCAGGCAAACACGAGCACCTGGCTTACACACTGCATGTGTCAGAGATCAGCTTGCTGAACTTGCTCAGTGAAGTGCATATAAAATTCTTCTTATAAAAATAACTTAAAACAGCCTGAAGAAAAAAAAAATGTCCATTTTATTTAACTACCCACCTGTGAAATATAAAAGAACATCCTTAAATACTTTAGAGTGACTTACTGATTGTTTGGAAAGTAGAAATGTTAAAGAGCCCAGCTCAATATTGTGCTTAACACTATGCTTAAATGTAATTACATGTTTAAACCCTGTTTTAATTCATTTTCAAGTACCTCAGTGGTACTTAAAACATGTGTAATTGTGCAATTAAATGCTTTGCTGAAAAAGGTGCCCCTGACATTTCTGAGACATCATATAGTCCAAGAAGATAAATAATGCTATGATTTGAGAAATGGTTTATAAATGTAACTAGCAGTAGCTATCTGCTGTCTTTAATGACACCAGTTTAAAATTACATGGAAGATTTTGTCAGTATTTGAGTATATTTTAACGTTTAGTTTTACTACTGTAGGATTCACAGTCATTTTTCACTAGAATTCTTAACAAAACTCTAAAATCCCATTTTGCTTTTAGCATGGACATTATTTCAGAAAAAAAAAAGATGGAATCATGCCTGGGATGTAGAAATGGAGTTAGTTGCTAGGAATGTAGGACAGTAAAAGAGGCAGTAAGAAAAGGAGTTTCAGTTTCATGTGAAGAAAGGTCTAGAATTATTATTTTATTTTCTTAGCCTGGTTTTAATAAACATTGTGTGTATAAGGTAAAGGGGGTTTCACTCCTTTTGAATTTTTCAATGGACATTGAAAATGTCAAAAAGTTATAATATTTTTCCAGCAATTAAAAAATCAAAAATTGAAAGAAATTCAAAAGAAAAACCAAACCCCAAACCACAGAACTGCTCACTGAACTTCATTTATTAAAACTGAAAAATACAAAAAGATGTGTTTTAGCTAATTTCCTTTGTCTATTCTATTCTGTTGTGGTTTTAAATCCCACAGTTTTTAGGTGGAAGTATCAGTCTGTGACTATTTTACAGGCATTTTGAACCCTATCTTTGTAGAAAATGAAGTTCCTTTTGAAAATGGTGTTAAATCATGCATAGATTAACAGAGCCCAGATGTTAGTACAGTTCTGATTCCAGCTGAATTCTCTTCCACAGATACAAGTTGATGTGGACAGGTGGCCTGTGTGCAGTTCACACCTTCACCACTGCTCTTTGTGTTGCAAAGGTTTTCTTTAGAGCCCTTGTGCAAAGCAACAGCACAGACCTGAGCTGAGGATTAGTATCATGATTTTCCTTTACATAAAAAGCTGGACTGTGTAGCACAACAACCTCTTCTAACATCTCAGCAATATCACCTGTGATCCCCTGTTCTGTTTTCTCTCTGGGAGTGCTAATTACATGTTTATTGATTAGACTATAAATATCCATCCTGTCGATGACAATTAAACACCTTCATGGACCTGAAACTAATTTTTTTTAATGTCTGACACATTTTTTTTTGTTTTGTCCTTTGATTATCTTGCACAATAAGGCAGAGTTGATGCCTGATTTGTGGGTATATTTAGTAACAGTACAATAAGGTTCTGACTGAGGGGGGGTGAGTGTGTGTGTGTATTTATCTTAACTAAAAAAATCAGGAATTACATCTGCTGTGACTCTATCTTCACTCTCTCTCTCTTTTTGTGTCTCACCACCCATTCACTTTTAATTTAAATTGTATTTTCTAGAAATTAAAATGAATTTTCCCAGTGACATCAGTTGGAACAATTTCAAGCCCTCAAAGACAAGCACATTAACTTTCTTAAAACATTTAAATCCAGAAGAGCTTAACATATCAGGTAGATATTTTCACATGTATTTTAAGAATGGATTTCCCATTTAAAACTAATCCCATCTGTCACCTGAAAAACTTCCTAAAGTGGCCCATTTTTAAAGCATGTTTGTGTATTTTTCAAGCACGCTAAGTACTGCTTGGAGTAATTCTTACCCTAGGCTTGATGGAAAAGAAACCTTCTACAGGAACACAAAAACTCTGTGTATTCTGGGTAAACACAATTGTGCCCCTATAATTATGTTGGTGAACAGAAGAAAACTATTGAGCTATGTTTGCCATTAAAAATATTCATTTAAATGGGTTGTTTCCATTGTGCACAGGTGGTAAACTTATCTCACATGTTTTTTGTATAAAAGTCTGAAATAAGTGAACACTGGCAAACAGAATCTAATGGTGTCATTAAAATGATTGTAAACATGCCTGTTGTTGCAGATGTGTGCTTTCCTTCTGTTGGTATACATTTGGATTGTTGGCCAGGATCAAACACAGCAGACTTTCAGCATGTCAAAAATGTCTGTATTCTAACAGGTTCTGTTTGGAAAGAAATCTGTTTCCTTAAGGCCAGAATAGCTATAAAATAACCAGACTGCCCAATCAGATCCAATGTCTACTCCTATTTTCTTTGATTAGAGCTGTGTTCCCTGTATTCTCTGCCATCTACGGTTTCAGCTGAACAAGAGATTATGTGTTGCATCATTATGGTTTGAGGAAACGTTTCAACAGAGTAATAAATGTAGAGAAATATACAAAACTCAGGCCAGGAAGTCATCAGCTTTTTCTTTTCTCTAAAACTGTTGCCCTTTGCTTAACTACAATTGCCAGCTTTGCAGTGATTATTTACTCTACTACACAAGGTAACACAAGCATGGCTGTTATCCACCAGGGGATGGGATGAACTTAAACACATTTCCTCAGAGCCAAATTCTCCAGACAAAACCAAAAGTTGATGGGCAGCTGAGAATTCAGCAGAACCATGTGCTTCCCTTCTGCTTCGAGCAGGAGCTGTGCTCCTCAGCTACTTGCAAGGAAAAGTGCAGCTCTGCACTTGCTCAATCCTCCTTCAAGCAATGATTCCTCTGGAGTCTGGAGTAAGGCTCATGGGGAAAGAAGCCAGAGGATTTACATCCATCTGTCTGAACCCTCCCCTTGGGAAAATGTCTGTGCAGTAGTTATATGTCCCAGATGGGGGGATTCCTACTCAGTATTTTTTTCAGCCAACGCCTTCTATAAGAAAGGATTGGTTTAGTCATCCAGGCTATAAACTTCTGTTTATCCAGAATAATGCTCAGAATCCTTAAATGTTCACGGTGTCACTTGTACTAAATCCTAGTATTTAGGCTTTATAACTTCAAAATAATTTTGCTCCCTTTAGTGAGCCAAGAAACATTGCTGTAGCTAACCCACCTCTCATACACTGGCTAACAGCTCTCATCTCTGCTCAAGTGCAAAAGGAAATCAGATCTTCACTTTGAGTAGGTGTCTGTAGCTCTACAATCAGGGATGGTGCTATGCCCAGCACAGCAGAGACAGCTGGTTTACAGACAGCTACAGTCACATCTTGGAAGTTAGGAGCTTCTGTGTCAGGAATATACCAGATTTTAGATGCGGGGCCCAAATCTCTTGGCATCAGTATCAGTGGAACTCCAGCACAACTTTGAAATTATGTAGGTGTAATATTGATGCCTAAGACAGCAAAATTCATTCCATATAGCACAATGAATCTTTAGAAATAGTAAAAGGCATACAGTATCCCTTTCTTTTTAAAACACACAGAGCTCTTTACCTTAGAAAGTCTTGGACTTCTTGACTTCTTTCTGTGTGGCACACTGCCTGAAGCTTGCTTGCAGTGTTATTAGATTGTTCTAGTTAGACTGGAGGCCTGATACCTAAGCAATCAGTACCAGCACAATATCTCTATCCAACTTGCTTAGCTAGTGGAGGCACCCTCTATGTTCTATTAACCAGATGAAGCACTGAAGATCACTCAGGGAAAGTTTCCTTAGCTCAATGTGACCTTCAGTTCCAGAATGAAATCTTTTATTTAAGTGCACCCTCAGCATAGATGAAGAATAATGTCAATGCAATTATTTTGCACATTCATTCATCTGAATAAGAAAGTGGCAATTTACAGCAATTTCCGCTTCTTTACTTTCAAAAAAACAAGTCCTGCCTCAGTTAAAAATAGCCATGCACAAATTTAGAATCAAAACACTTACCATTACTTGTGGCTTTTGTGTTTCTCTGTTTACAACCAAAATTCCTAAAGAAAAAATGTGGCACACTTCTATATTTAGTAAATTGCTCTGGTGGAGAGAGAGTTAATGAGGCTGTCCATCCACCTTGGTGTTCAAATTGCCTCCTTGATTGATGATGTGGGGAGCAAACCTGCACCATGGGTCAGCGCCCAGAACAAGACACATTGCAGAGTTCCTTGTGTAGGTGGAGACACTTTCTACCCCACAGCATTCAGACACATTAGATCTCTCCAGGAACAAGCTGAGGATTCATCATAATGGAAGTGAAAGTAGGTAATTTTTATTAATCTCATCTTGGTTTTAAACATTTTTTGCTTTTTCTTATGTAATCTTTTTTTTAGAAGTTTGAAGCTCTACCTGTAATAATGCTAAGTCATTTAAAAGTAATTTTCTGAATGTTAACTTTCTCTCAAGGTACTGAGTCTTATTTTCATTTTGTGCACAGTGCAGCATAAGTTTTTTAAATATAACATGTCAGCCAGAGAACAACTAAGCTACAGCTTCTGAGACTACCTGCTCCTGGTTATGCAGTATGTCTTAGCAAGAAATTTTATTAGATTAAATTTAACAACAATTCTTTTATTAACTGAGTACTTTTGACTCTCATTTGCTAGGTAATTTCATATGACTATTTTCTAAGCAGCACCAGTAGCTTACATGCATAGGTAGGCTTGCTAGCAGCAGCTGGATGATCAGGCAGGCTGCATTCCATATTTCTTGTTTGAACCAGGCTGTGTCCTTCAGCAGCACTGACCCAGTACAAAACACAGTGTCCCATCACCACTGTGCCTGCTGCACTTGCTCTCAGAATTTCTTGTTTGAGCCAGGCTGTGTCCTTCAGCAGCACTGACCCAGAACAATGCATGGTGTCCATCACATGGAGCCCTGCAGCCTGAAGGAAGCCTGACTGACTAACACAGTCACTATCCCTGCAGTTATGTTCCAGGAGCAGGAAGAAGGTGTTTGATGTAATTACAATCCACCTGCAAGGTCTCCCTGCCAAACTACCAAGGTGGGAATGCTGCTTTAGCTGGGAAACTGGTGCATAGGTGAGCTTTGTTTCTGCTGGTTTTCCGGTTGTCATTGACATTAGAGTTCTCTTAGTCCTTGGTACCTTGTGTCATTGACAGCAGAGCAGGGAACAGCACAGGAGGGGTTCAGGCTCCTCTCCTCCAGAACATATCACAGCTTAGCAACCTCTTTTCTGAGAAACAGGTTTCAAACTGCTGGATAAAGAAGGATTGCATCCAAGTTTCCCAAGTGAAAATAGAGTTGTAGCCATGAGATTCTTGTGGCAAAAACCCAACCTCCACCTTCTCATGCTCAGCTCCAGGCATCTCACAATGTGTCCATGGCTCCTCTGTGGGGCTCCACAGGTCAGGTATGACTGCTTAAACTCTGAATCCCAGACAGCCTTGAACAGAAGACAGACAGTTGTAGCTTCATGTTTAGCTCAGACTAAAGATGCCATTTCTGGAAATTCATATGGTAATAGAATTTTAAAACTTTTTTTTTTTTTTAAGAAGTAAAAGTCATATTTAGAAGAGTATCAGCTGAAGAATTTTCATCGTACATTTTAGATTCATCAGCCATATTTGTACAGTTTTTTTGAAACTTTATAGAAACAGTTCTAGGTATTAAAATTGTTTTCCAAAGTTTGATAGTTGATACTTCTTGTCTTATTTTTATTTTTCTACTTCTTTTTCCACAATAGTAGGCAGTTGAAAGATGGAAACTGCCTCTAATGAAATCTTTAAAATAATTTGAATATTTAAAAAATTGACATGCATTTGTAACAAGGCATCAACCATTATTATTTTCTCTCAGTTCTTCTTCATGGAAAAAATTCCAAAAAGCACATTTCTGTGAAAAAAAAAAAATGAGATAGTAGAAAATAGCAAAAATTTTATTTTTAAATGAGTAAGGAGTATGTCACTTATTAGTTCAGGATTATCATAATAGTGAATATTCAACAACGACACTAAGAAGATATTCCTGATACAAGTAGTACCATTCTGCTGTTGTACAATTTTATTTATTTATTTATTTATTTTTAAAGTCCAGTCATAAAGGAAGAATTATGTGCCAAAGTTTTACTCTTTGATTCAATTGTAGGTGGTATTGGTTTGGAGGGCAGGGGGGTTATTTATTTGTTTTTAAGTCTTTAAGATTTGTTTTGGTTTTGTCAATATTTTTATGGAAGAAAATGTTGACTTCCTGCAATCCTTTAATTGTTTTCTCCTTATTTAATAGGCCACTTGCCTCCTACATGTGCCAAAAAACTCTTGGAACAGCTCTGCAGGGACTTATTTAAAATTACTTTTATTACAAATTGAGATTTTTGGATGCATGCTATTTTTTTTTAATTTTGGTCTGGCCCAAAAAATCATTATAGTCTGATCCTGATTTCAAGATTATCTTTTTACTAGTGTTTCTTTTTGTGAGAGTGAAAAGAGCAACAGTAGTATACTAGACATAAAAAACATTGGTCTTCAACAGAGTAACATGAACATTGATGTGCTGATATGGGTGAAGAGTCAAAGGTTAAATGAAACAGAGTTTCCCATTCATGGTCACTAATGTTGATGAGTCTTTTTGGTTGGTGTTTTTGGTAGTTTTGGTTGGTTGGTTGTTTGTTGTTGTTTGTGGGATTTTTGTTTTCTTTTTTATTTTTTTTCTTTGTCCAGGATTTAGTATTCGTTGTTTTAAAAGCATCTTTATTTAAAAAATATAAATAAATCACCTTTCTTCTACAAAAACTGAACTCTGCAAGTTTGGGTTTCATTAGTGCTTTACTTGCATCACTGGAAGACTGTTAGGAAGAAGAACTTTTTAGAAGAGTAAATATCTGCTGCAGAACTTCAGTAACCAGTGCCTATGCAGGTATGGCTTTGCATTTTACAGCCAGGAAGTTGAGAAGCTGTCATGTGGAAATGTAGCACTCTTTGCGTCCTTCAAGTCAGACCTCTGGTGTAGGACTCAGCCCTGAGCTCTGCTGGGGAGGGAGCACTAAGGAAACTTCAATACTTTGGTCTGTGAACTTTCAAAGAGCAAAGGTGGGAGGTGATCTCTTTTTCTTTTTCCCTGTTGCTCCTGTGTATGAAGGCAGTGACTGTTCTTGCTGCTCTGATAGAGTGGGACTAAACCTTGGCTTTGGTATTTTAAAGGGATATACTTAAAATTTATCCAGTATCTCAAAGTCTCATCACTGGACACTTTAAAATCTGTTACTTACTGTCTGATAATGACCTATATTTTACAGTTGGCATACAATAAATTAAAATAATTTTGTCACAAACTGAGGCTGTAAAATTGCATTCTAAGTAGAAGGTAATTTAAAGAGGAAGGAGCATGGGAAATGATAGGATGTAATTTCAAAAATATATCATATGTCTAAAGCACTTTGTTTTCTGAAAGAAAAAGGTTGTTATCCATACTTAGATTTATTCAGATCAGTGGAAATTTTTAAATAAAATGTAATTTTCCTCCCAAATGAGACAGACTTCCTTGCAGGAAAAGCATATGGCCTTATAAGCATCAGTAGTCATGGTTGGTAAATATTGGCATTAGAATAACAGGAAAGTCTCAGTAAGAAGTGAGGTCAGAGCTGGGTGCTCTGCTCTGCAAACATCTGAAGGCACAGAGGTTTTGCTGTCAGACAGTGGTAAATAAATGAAAGGTCATTATGTTCCTGTATAAAGTAGATGACTTTTTATTTTTTTGATCAGAGGGGTTGAACCTACTTAACCTTTAAGGCTTATGTCATCCTCAGTTTTTTTCTAAATGTTTCTGCTTCTTCACCTTGTATTAAAACTCCAGTTCTTGAGCTCACATCCACCAGGAAGAAAAGCAAAAGGAAAATAAAAAAAAAGCAACATAGTCTCTGCACAGGCAGAAGTGGATCTTTGCAATTTATGAGCTGTGGCTCTTTGTAGTGAAGTTTAAATTATTCTAGATAGTTTTTAGTGTGGGTATCTCACCCAGCCCTAAGATGAAGCTAGCGTCCCCTTTTAGGGAAGCCTCCTGTTGGTACTGTCTGTGGTGTATAGAGCAGGAGCAGAGGCAACACAGACTCTCAATATTGTGGTAGAATAGGCTCTGTAGATGGAAACATTCTGAAAAAGGACACTTGGCACCATGAAAAATTCTCAAAGGATTTATATGTGCACAGTGCCTTTGCCCTACACACACCCCATGTATAATGTCCTGTAATTTCCTCTCTGCTCTCTCCTCCCAAATTATGTGTAGAAACATCTAATAAACTGTCCTGCTAAGACATACTGCATAACCAAGGCACATGGGTGAGAGAAAAATAGTGTTAGGAAGAATATTCTGTGTTGATGCTTATGTGGACTTGACTTTTCAGAAGGAATGACCTCAGCCTCATTCCTCAAGGCTTCCCTTCTTTACAGTCCAAGAATCTGAGTCAAAATTGCTGGGACTCAAATGCCAAACTAATCTAATTTAATACTTTTAGCAATAGTTTGAGTCATGCTCTGAATGCTCTGCCTTGCTTCATTTAATTAAAAAAACAACACAAGGCAAAAAAAAATACAAAAGCAAGGCTGCCAAAGCTCTGCAGTCTGCTTGTTTTCCAAGTGGGGTTTGTTTACCAACTTTATTCTTTATATAGAGGACAGTTAAGCTGTTTTCACTAACTCATTTCCAATACTACCACCTCACCCAAACGAAAGGCTATGAACTCTGCATTTCTCCCAACCAAAGAAGGCAAATGGTAGTTTATAATACATCACTGTTCCAACCAAATACTTTATGTATTCGATTAAGTCCTATAACAGCATAAACACACCATCATAGCAACACAAAGCCGGCATATTCATATGTCTGTTTGCATGGAGGAATTAACAAAAGAACAGCAAGACTAAAACATAGGCAAGTAGTGTAGTGGTTTAAGTTTTATTCTTCTCTGATCACTAAGGAGATCACAACTCCAGCAGAAATTGTTGTGAACTTCCCTTGTTAAGTGAGATTCTGATCCACTTAGTCCTTTTTATCCAATCCCTTCTTGTATGGATCATCAACACACCATTATCTGGTAGAGGGTAAGGAGAAATTTCCCACTGAAAATTTCTTGGATGGTTGTCTATAAAGCAGCTTTTAATACTTGTTGCTAAATATCTGCCCCTGTCCAATGTCCCATACTAGATGATTTAAAGCAACATGCCAACATTTGCACCCATGTAGAGAACATATAACCATAAAAACATTTGGCATTTGGATGTCTGCTTATAGTACACATTCTCTGAACTTTCAGGCTTAGGTTTTCTATAGCTATTTTGTGTAATCTCTTGAAAGAATAATTTCACTCATATTTAATTCAACTTAGTTCCAGCCTCATAAAATTATTGTAAGACATTGTGAATATTTTCTGCACAAATGTTAGGATTCATCTGACCCAACATTAAAAGCTTACAATGTGGATACATGTGTATTAATTAGTATCAAGACTTCTTTTGCAGTCTAACAAAAAAAAAATTACCTATAGAGAGTGATTTATCTGATCTATTTTAAACAATATATTTACCAAGGGATTACTCATACTGTACAATTTTCTACTCCTTCCTTTTAACCATAACATAATCCATTTATCACTTGCTCAAAAATTAACTGTAAGAGGAATCTTAGCCAATCTTGTCTGTAGTTTAGGTGAAGGTGTCACAAGATTATGTTGAGTGTGGGAATATTGGTACATAAGCTACAAAGAGGAGGAATATTTTGATAGCCAAAATACCTATCTGTACTTCCTTCTACAGGCAAATGCCATGGCAAAGTCAGAACCCAGTTGCAGAAGTTGTGGCAGTGGCATCTCCCACCTTTACTGCAATCCCTGCGTGTTTCTCTGGGCTGAGCGGCTGCAGCTCCCTGGCCAAACAGCTGTTCCACATCTTCTCTGGGGAAAAGGCAGAGGGCCAGACATTTTTCTGTACATACTTTGAAGTAGCTTTACCGCTGCTATTGGTATACACACGATAATTTGATTTAAACAATTTGTACTTGCAAAGGGAGCTACGGCCAAGTCATATGCAGTTAAGGGATAATAAGACAATATAATAATTTCCTATTTATTAGAATGAACTTGGATGTCCTCATACTTCAGAAAAACAGTGATATGGATCCATGCCTGAACTTAGTGGATAACTCAAATTCTGTTGTAAGCAATATAACTATACATCCAAAAGTTCTCAACTTTGGCCAAAAAAATTGGATCTGATAATAAATTTTAATTTTTAGGGTCATCTCTTTTTTATAAACAAGACTTCAGTTTACACTATCCATGATTGCTGAAGTTTTAATTTCATTACAGAAGGAAAAGTAATCTCTAGTTCAGTAAAACTCAGGATAGATGAAAATATTTAATATTCACCACCTGCAAATGCTTCCTGAATTAAATAACAGGTCTGAAATCTATTTTCATCTCTGTACATCCTTGTCTGGCCCATTGGTAAATTCACTTTGACTCAGCTCCTACAATCCATAAAACAGACAGAGATAAAAACATTTCTTCTTTTTCTGTGTTTAAATTATTGGCTAGGGAAACCACAAAGCAGAAGCAGGTAAGTTAGAGGGCAGCCAGACACTAACTGTAATTGCATGTGAAATATTAGAAAATACTACATAAACATGGCATGGACTTTTGAATGTCTAGTTTTGTTTCCACTGAGGTTTTGTCTGGGCTCCAAAAATACATTCACTGAACTGCTTAAGCACATCTACTGAGCCACAGGTGACAGAAATAATCAGCATTATTGTTAAAGCATTTTTGGACTTAAAGCAAACAACACTGTAACCAGACAGAAAAAGGGGAGAAATAGGTATGTGTTTCTAAAGAACTCAACTAAATGGCTGGTCAGAAAAATTTTATTTAAGAACATGTCAAAATAAGAGGCACACTGCTTAAAATCACTGGTACTCAATCTGCAGCTATGTTGTCAACTGCCTATTATGCCTAAATCAGAAGCCCCAAGGACTGCTTTGCAGTCCTAGTGGCCATTCATCCTTGAGGAACAAAAATATAAGGGCTGGAAACCATTCTGAAAGCTGAACTCCTTTTAAAAAGCATTACTTTTTCCACCAGTCTGGCCAAATCTCTGCTCACCAAGAACTTCGAGCATAAACATCAAAACTTGCTTTTCCAGACAGGCTCGTAAACAATTACAGCTCCTAACTAGACATTGACCTCACTTGCCATATCACTGTACCACTTTTATTAGTCCAAACTATTGTCAAGTGCCAGTAGGCTTTATTTTTACTGCCATATTACTCTGTGATTGCAGTGTGCTGATGTTATTTGAGCTGTAATGATTGGTGGATGGAGATCAAAACTCTGACCTCTGAGTCAAATGACCATTCATGAATAATTCAAGTAGCTAATTGTCTACTGCTTTTGTTTTTAAGTATTATTCCTCATTCTTGTTCTTCCCTATTTCTAAAGACATGGCACGTCTTTTATCTAGAGGCAGATAAGCAACTTTAAAAATTCTACTTAGACTAAAAGATTCTTTCAGTTATTGCCATAAAAATACTTTGCCAGTAAGATTTCCTGCTCTTATGATTTCTTCCTGAAACACAAAGTACATTCCAATACTTTAGAAATAGGTCTTGGATTGCCAATAAAATGAAATCTCAATAGTTCTTGACTATCCCCTAAATATTTGAGAGAAAACTAATATAAATATCTACAAATGTCAAACCCTAGGCAATAGAAGCCTATTAATCTAGAACAGTGTTTAAATGCTAGAAAACCTATCATCTCTCTCTACATAACCAGCTGTCACAAATCCATGCTAATATATTTTCTCACTTTTAATTTCTGGCCTGTCTTACAATAAATATAATCCAGACCCTTGTATTTCCCTGTAGATATTGCTAAATTCTGCTCACAGTAAAAAAAGCAAAAGCACTCTTCTCATTCCAGATCTGGCATTGATATCATCTACTTAGTAGTAAGCACACTATCCCTAAGGGGAAAACATAAACTACACCATCATACCAATTCATTTTATGGATTTTCTGGCTGGATATACTTTTTCTCTCTTTCTATTCTTAAGACATTTCTCACCTTGAATTCACCTTAATTCCCTGACCTAGAATTTCCAGTCATCATCTCTTTTTGCACCCTAGTAGGTGACACTAAAATCTATAAGAAAAATGTGTAGAACAATTGTGCTTTCAGTGGTAATCTGCTTTTAATGGAGTATTTGCTCTTAGCAGTCTGAAACTGTCTTCTTGGCTTGATCTCCTTTTAATCTAATGCATCTGGAGAAATGGAAAAAACTTCACTCATTTGTTTTGTAAATGGATAAAGCATTCCTTGCTCATCTTCTGTGTAGGTGCATTGGAGTGGATTTTATTAATTTCAAGTCAGCGTTCTGGTAATTCCTAAGTTCCAAAATGTATCTGACTCTTTGGATAGTATTGTTACCTGGCCCATTTATAAAGCTCCTTTGCTCACTCCAAAAGAACCATTTCCTTCCACTTTGATGGAGCAGGATTTACCTTGGGCATTCTCTGAAATAGACATTTTTGTTTTTAACTAAAGTTGCATGAGGAATTTTTTTAAATATTTTTTTAAATCTAAGTTAACCTTTAATTGCAATCCAATGAACTTTGTTTTAGTTACAATTGCCTTTCAGGATCTCACCTGCATTTTTCTGGGATTAGCTCAACAAAGTGTGAACAACTGTCATAGGATAGATTGCTGCACATGGATAACCCATTTTGTAAGAGCAGAGAAATTTCTGAGTGGCTTAGTCAAGGACTTGCTTCTCCAGTTGTTCTGAATGCTGAAATTCCAAAAACACTGGCAGGAATTTCTAAATAGATAAAGAATCTTATGCTGAAACAGCATTAGCAAAAAAATCACTGTTTTATTTAGCATGTAACTAGATATTTACAGGCTAAATCAGAATGCCAAATGACTTCTGAGCTGGTGACACCCTGGATAATCAGGACTTGCCAATACATGACTAATTATCCAGTACAAATTGTGCTTGCCTAATTTTTCAGCTGTATAGGGTTTTTTCACATTAATTTCTTTTCTATATTTTTTTCTATTTGAACTTCTCTGGAAAAGCAGCTGTGCATAGCAGGACGCTGACTTGGTTCAGCAGGAGTGATTTATAAAGGTATTGTACAAAGACACAAATGTCAGGACCCTTATTCAATTTTTACACAACTTCTCAGGCAGATTCTTATTGTAGTTGCTGCATACTGTTCAAATATTTAGCTGAAAGCATATTCATTAACTGAATTTTGTGTTACTTTTCATGCAAAACATATCCCTAGTTACCCCCAAAATATTTAAACACTTACAGACATGAATAGTTCCATTGGTTGTTATTTTATCTCACTGGCTCCACTGCACTCCTACTTTAAAACAGTGCATTTCAGAGGACGTCTCTTAAGTCAGATGCTTAAATACCCTCCTGATGTACAGCCTATTTCTGTCCTTGCTGCACGACTTGTGTAATTCTTCTGGTTTTTCATCCATACTAATTCTTTTACTGCCAACCTATATGTTGCAGATGAATTACTAAATATCATTTCTCATCTCCACTTCATAAAAAAATCATTGATGTCGCAGCTCTGGGATCATTTTTAAAGACAAGTTGCTCTAAACTGGTGTGTTCAACTACCAGCACAGTGACACTTACCCATAACTAAGCTACTGCACTGTTTTGAGTCGCAGTTTCATCCAACTCTAACAAAAAAAAAATCTGTTTCAAAAATGGCAATATGAGAAACAAAGTAGTGATTTTTTTTTTTTAAAGGAAAGAACAGCCCATGAAAATAATAAATATAAATATATATTTATAGATAAGTTCTCCCTTCAACTGCTTCTTTGTGAAAAATTTTGCACTTTAATCCCTTGCTTGCAGTACCCAGGACCTGCTAAAATGAGGAAGGAATTAAGCCAAGTGCTTTCTGCTGCTAACAAGATTTCCTTGAAATGGAAGGTGTTGGAAGAGCATAGATATGGGTGTTGGAAGAGCATAGATATGGGCTCATATAACTATGCTCTATACTGAAATGGAGGAGTTTTGAACTTGATACCTCTTTGGATGTCCTGGTGTCATATTCCCAGGACATCCAGATGCAAGGTTAGGATCTATGAAGCAAGAGCAGATGCTCAAGGGACAGACATCCTCCAGGCTGTGAAGAGGACAGATTTTCTCAATGTGTTTTGCTGTCCTATTGCCCAATCCACTGTGTATCCCAGAGCCCACTGTCAGCTGCCAAAATGTCTCCGTTGACTGAGACAAACTTGGGAGCCCATCTGTGAAGTCTATTCCCAGCATTAGGCATCCATATTTATATTTAGGGACTGTCACACTTATGAGTGCAGAAAAATCTGGGGAGTTTGCTTTTTTTTTGTTTTTAAATGTTGGTCAGGTAGATCAGCGATTTACCTTAACTTTTTGACCAGGTTGAACAGATTTTCCTTTATCTTAAAAAATAATGGGATATTTAATACTGTTTCCTTTCATTGCCAAAATCCTGTTCCAAAGAATTTGGAAAAAAAAAATATATAAAATTGTGCGACTCAATCAAAATTTCTCAATTATTCTTTAGTTTTTCCAATATATGCTTGGTTTTAATGTTCTTTAGAATAATTTTTAACCATTTGAGACAATCCTTTTCAAGCTGGCAAACACAGAAACAGGAAAGACAAAAAGTTATGGATCTTTCACTGAAATGAAAGGCACTTTCCATCTTCCCAAAACCTGTCTGTCAACACAGAAGAAATATGCGAAAAATGTGAGACAAACAAGCCATATGTTTTGCTTTTCATGCATCTGGCAAAAATGTGATTTCTTTTGCCATGTTTCTCCTGTGATGAGAATTTATTTCACAAAACTGACATCACATGTTTCCTCTCATTTCTTTCTCAGTCCTTATATTTATCTAAATCTGCTATTCCACTCTGCCTCTTTTTGGGGTCCTAGGTGCTTTGTCTTAAAGGTCATCAGAAAATTTTACTGGTCCATGACACTGATAAAATTTCAGGACTGTCTTTAATCCAGTGGAAAATGGATCTAAAGGCTGAAATTGTAAGAAAAATAGTATAATAGCTTAATTGGGTAGTTAATTAATAATCTAGGTGTTGCTCTTCATTGATGAGTCTTTTAGGACACCTTGCTGAAAGATATTTACTGGTTGAATCAAAAATTTTGGGGACAGTGCAGAATCATTGGCTTAATTATTCTGTTTATGATATAAGAGTATAAAATGGATAACAGTAGTGGTCTCTACTGGTCTTGAAATATAAAAAAAATATAATATCTCCAACAATCATTCAGAAAAATTAGACCATGACTGATCATCTTAGATTGCTACTTCCTCTCTGAAATGTAGGAATCACATTTTTATTTACTTTGTACAGTACCAACATATTCATTCCCTCATTTGTCTCTTCTTTCATAGCTGGGATATCACATTCAATTCTTACTTTTTCTAGTTTCAGTGCTCAGTGTCCTCCGGCATAGGATGCATTTCACTCTGTTCTATTCCACAATCATGATTTAACCCCAGATTGAACTCAACCCATACAGTCACTCACTCATCCTCCTCTGGTGGAATGGGAGAGAGAATCAGAATCAAGTGTAAGTGTGAAAAGTTGTGAGCTGATATAAAGACAGTTCAATAGGGGAAGGTTTTCCAAGCAAAGCAAAGCAAGGAATTCATTCCTCACTTTCCATGGGCAGGCAGGTGTTCAGCCATCCCCAGGAAAGCCGGGCTCCATTATCACATGTAGCTGTGACTTGGAAAGACAAATGATGTAACTCTGAACTCCCTTCCTTCTTTTCCCAGCAGCTTTTTATGTTAAACACGACTCCATATGGTCAGGAACATGCCTTTGGTCAGCTAGGGTCAGCTGTCCTGGCTGTGTCCCCCCCAGCTCGTCATGCACCTCCAACTTACTTGCTGGTGGGGTGAGGTGAGGATCAGAAAAGGCCTTGGCTGTGTGTAAGCTCTGCTCAGCAATAACAAAAACACCTGTTTCTTGTACAAATCCAAAATGCTGCCCCATACAATTAAAATGGTGGTGCACAATTTAAAAAAAAAAATCCTTAGTCTTTATTCCTTTAACAGAATCCAAAACACGTTGCTAAGACTAAATATATAGTAATTTTATTTTAAATGTAAATTAATAATCACAGTTATAGTAACTATATAGAGACTAACTCTGCATGGCAAAGCAAGTTATAGTCGTTTTTTGGATTCAGCTAGATGGATAACTTTAGAACTCAGCCATGATATTGCTGGGCTCTTTTTACAAACTCCTATTATCCTGTTCTATATCATCTGTTCATACCATATGCTTGCAAAACATTCATAGCTCAGAAATTTTAGGTTGACTACCTCTGAATTGAGCATGTTTGCAAATATTTGTAAGACAGAAACTTAATTTTAAATGCTAAAATTTTCACACTTTGAAGCTTTCTTCCTTTAGAGCAAAAGCTTCTGGGCACTCAATCAAAAAATTAACTAAAACAACATTTTTAACATTGTTATGGCCCAAATAAAGCAAGAAAAGAGAAAATTAAAGATGCACATAAGGAAATAAACTGTTTTTGTTGAGTAAAGTGACACCACATGTGGAGGATGAAATAGCTCAAGCAGAGATTTCTTTCTGTTTCCAGTTCCTCTGTATTTCATCTACACATTTGCCACACACCAGCAACAGCCCACAGTTTTGGCATACAAAATTGCCAGACTATTTGGGGCAATCCTGAGGGCTCAACGCAAAATGAAAGCACTTTTGTTTCACAGAATATCAACGGGCAGAAACTGGTGCAGAGGGCTCAATTCTCAGTTATAATAAAATGGCATAGTCTCATTGATTTCAAAGCAGGTGTGACAGTTTATGCCAGAAGAAAATTATTAAAATTATTACAATTATTATGACTCATTATTAATAATGAAAATACAATTATAAACTCCAGAAATTTATTCTGTAAATTTACTGATTTCTGATAGAAATCCAGTATGTCATTTAAATGAAAGCCTTCAAAACTTCCTGTTGCTATACCTAAAACCTATATCCTTTGGATACAACAATTTTCTTTGATAATCTAATGAATTGGAACACCTAAAATCTGAAAAAGTGCATTGAATATTTGAAAAATCTGAAAATATCTGAATATCTAAAAATCTGACAAGATCACTGAATACATAAACGAGCAACACTGAATCACTAAATTAATGCTTGCTATAAATAAACTCACCCTGATAATTCATACTGAAGGAAATGATTTTTTTTTTCTTACCAACTCAGAATCATAGTATCATCAAGGATAGAAAAGATCTCTAAGATCATTAAGTCCAATCATTAACTCAGCTCTGCTGTGTTCAACACTAAACAGTGTCCCCAAGTGCCACATCCACACACCTTTTGTACACTTCCAGGGATCACAATTTCCCTGGGCAGCCTATTCCACTGCCAATTCCAAAGACCATCCTTCCAGTGAATAAATTTTTCCTAATATCCATTCTAAGCCTCCCCTGGCACAATCTGAGTCCACTTTTTCTCTTCCTGTCACTTGTAACCTGGGAGAAGAGACCAATACCCATGGGTAGAGTTCATTCGCTCCTGAAAGAAATGGGGAAATGACCCTACCTTTTTGCATCAAGCATGGTGAGCCTGGAGATGTCTGGCTAAACTTTCTACCTGGTTTGTTCACAGCTACTGTTTGAGGAGGTGAATCCAAACTTAGATGAAAGAACAATCTCAGTGATCCCAGATGCATATCATTAAGTTATGGACAAATGGGTCTCCAAATTGACTTGGGAAGAGAAAAATTATTTCAGTTATTAATCTTACTCTCCAATTCTCTTCCCTACTTCTCAATATTGTAATTATACTTTTTATGAAATTAGTGTGCTATTTATTGCACTTATAATCTTGGTTTTAGTTTGCCTTACATATTTGTTATTGTAAGTAAAGAACTGTACAATCAATCAATTCATATTGCAAGCATACCCACAGACCATAATCCAAACTTGGACCACATATAATCATGCAAAATGCAGCAATTGTACTAAAATTGACAGCATGCATCTGATTTTAAATGCAGGAGAAGATCTAATAGCTTGAGATAAGGTTGGCTGGTATTAAATATTTTCTGAACTATGTAAAAATACATTGTTTGCTACTTCTCCCCCTTAAATTCAGCAGAAAATAACCACAAGGGTTATAATGTGTATATCTGAGCCCTTTGTTCACATCTGGGCTTTGTCCTGCAGAATATTTTGGGTATACACAACTGCCCAGGCTTGTTTTCATTATATTTATTTTGGAAAACCAATCTTCCATCATGGGAGTGTTACAGGAGAACCAGAACAGTAATTCTACCCTGAGCTCAATATTCTGGAAACCAGGTTGTTTAGAACTTCAATAAGTTAAAAGTTGTGCTGCCATTAGTTTGATCGTATTAAACACTGACATGTCTTTGTTTTCTCTATTTCTATCTCAGTAAATGCTGACACCACTCATCATTTGTGAACCTCCTCAGTGAACACATTATAGCATGAACACATATTACATTGGCTTTATCAATAGCCTGCCATGTGGACTCTAAGTAGTAAATAACAAAAAGGAGTGATGTTTTCTGTAGCCCACTACATCTGGCACTCATGTATCCACAGCACCTTTAAACATATCGGTCTGATTTTTCTGAAGCTTGCAAAGATATTTACAGTTTCAAATTTTTGCAATACTTTCCAAATGGATCATATATATGTATTTAGTAATTGATAGGAATGGCATTTGGCATCCTTTTCTTGGACAAGTAAAGATGCTGAGACTTTAAAAATAAATTCAGCCTGCAGAAAAATGCTATGAATGTGGGATACTTGGAAATATCTTTCTAAAGTAGATTTAGCTATTAAATTTCAGAGATGGCATGTTGGAATGTCAGATGAGAAAAGTGGTTTCGTCACCATCCTACAAGGATGGGCAGTGCTATGTAGGCTACAAATATTAACCAGATTTACTTTTTGTGGAGGTTAGTCTCCTGGAGCATTGCCTAGAATGGTTTGCTTTGCTGACTGGGTGAAACAGGACAAAAGCAAATTTCACACCTCAGACTTACTACAAAAAACCATGAGCTACATGGTAAGTGTGAACAAAAGATATGAAACAGGATGATTTCTTTCAGGATTTGCTTTGTGGGTTTTTTCCTCTCAAAAAAATCTAAACACCATTGAGAAGGGAAAGGGTGTTAGAGTGTAGTTTTGCATAAAAGCTGGAGGGTTTTTGGAAAATAAAATTCCACACAGGACCTATGGTTTCCTTCTTATTGTTTCTCAATTCATTTCCATTATACTCCATTCCGGAAGTAGGTTTACCAGTGTTTAAAATATTTTTTTTTTATTGCTCCTTTTACTTTTAAGACTTTAACTATCTCAATGGTTTGTTCCCTTTGTTATCTGAGACAGTGAATTGAATAGGCAGATACATTGTGCAAATATCCTTTGAGCTCTTAACTGAGCAATAAAATATGAGTTAATCTCACCAATGCCATAACTAAACCAGAATTTTTTTCTGCTTTTTTAAGAAAAGTTGAGAGGGTCAAGAAAAGTCATGTAGTTAATTTTCTCATCAAAAAAAGTATAAATAACAATTACTTTATGGTCAGAAAATTTTATTTTCATCAATCTAAGAATGGTTTTCATAGAGTGTTTATCTTAAATTATTGTCTAAAAATATTCATACAGCTTTGTATTGGAAGAGGGTGGTTCTTTGGGAGCCTGTTTTGTTTTTTTTTTTTACTATTACTTTTGTCAAGTTGCTCTGTATTTTTAACAAAATTACAAAGGAAGAGATAAATTTGAAACAGGAGTGCTGAACTCAATAGCAATAAGTATTGCTAGGATATGGAGTTTTTCCAGAAATTTTCTCTATTCAAGAGTTGATTGGTGGCAAGGTTTATGAAGAAAATATTGTAAAAGTTATTTCATGTATTGGACTGTTCTCTCATTAAAATATATGTTGAATAGATCTTTATTATGCAATGATGTGGTTTTGTTTCAAGGAGTCATATTTACATTCACCTAATGGGCTTTTGGTGACTTGCTTGGAATAACAAGAAAAAACATTTTAAAAACTCTGTCATGAAAGATGACTTTCCTTGCTTGAATAGAAAACTTCCCTGTATATGATTTCCTCTTCATCAAGATGCGGTGGCTTAAGATGCAATTTTGCTGTGCAGTCCACATTCAGGAATATTCAGCTGTCTTACACTTAGTAAAAAAAAAATATTAAATCTCCTGGAAGAAATAGAATATGTCTGACCACTATTATTCCTCCTATTTAAATCAAAACAAAATTAAATAGAGCAACCAAAACTCAGAATGTCTTCTTGCAAGAAAGAGAGGTTGAAGCTTATGCTGTTTTTTTCCAGACTCAGAATTAAGCTCATCTTGGGTTGGTGCCAGTTCCCTAAAGAATACAAGTAATTCAGAGATAATCTCAATTTAATGTTTATTTTCTCATCTGAAGGGATTTCTCAGTATACAAAATCTTGGTTATCTGGTTTTATCTGTGAGGCTCTTTGAGGAATCTTTCTTCCTGTGATACACTTTGGATAATTATCAGAAAGACACTATTGTCTGCTTAGGCTCATTGGCCAAACTTTGTGTAAAAATATCCTGCATAGGTGAACCAGTCTTTGCCATAGGTATGATTCAGTCAGTTGATTTTTGAGCACTTCCAGTCTTGCACAGGGTACTGCAAACCCTCCATGTATCCTTTCTTTCTTGCCTAGGGTGAGTAAATAATATTGTTGCTAAGGAATGCACACATACACGCGCACATATGTGTACATAAAATAGTACTACTACATATAAATGTTAATAGTACCGTTATTTGTTTGTTTCTGTTCATGTGTTACATTGTTGTAAGAAAAACCACTGGGTCAGGTGAAGCCCCCTGGGTAGAAAAATTTTTCCTTTCTTGGAAATGACTTAGTTTATTCAGAGGGTACAAGATTTCAGAGACTGCAAGCTGGCCAGCAAGGAGTCAACTATCATAGAAAGGTCGCCACAAAACTGACTGGGAGAGCTTCCTGAGAGAAGCAACAGGCAGAGACAACCAGGGATCAGAACTGAGGAAAGAAAACATCCCCAGGGCCAGAAAGAGCTGTGCCAATTTTGCTGCAACCCAAAGCTACTGAGCTGGCCAGAAGCTGAGAGCATCCCTGCAGAGGCACTGTGGAGAGCTTACATAAACCTTTTTTTCTGGACTGAGCTGTGATGAGCTGTATTTACAGAGTTGTCCTAACATCTATTCTAATTAAATCTGGCTTTCTTCAGGTTAAAAGTCTTCAAAAGTCTTCCCCACTGTCTATGCAGATCTATCTCAAAGCATTACCTGACTCTAAGTACCTTCAAAATGTCAGAGGCTCTTTACTGTAAAAGCTCTGTCAGAGTTTTTGTGCAAGAATGAACTTTGGGCTGTACAGGCTTGTATGTATGTGTTTATTTATGTATATATGTGTGTTTGTGACACATTCAGCCAAAGTTATTTGGTGGGTTTCCTTGGCTGCAGTTTCTCTGCACCAACAGAAACTTTAGTGCAGACCAGCTTACTCTGCTTTGTTTAAAGACCTGCCTTCTCTGCCCAGCTATGATTTCAATGCGACAATACACCATTCTTCTTTAATACACAAAGCTACAGATGAGAAGACACTATCATTGTATTAGAAATATTGTCTTTTGCTGTGCTATATTTCCACTCTAAGCAATACAAAGACATTTTCACATAGATAATGGAGTTTGGGGGTTTTTTAGAAGTTTTTGGATGGTTCTGCAAGAAAGCACCCTGTGGAACTGCACTCACAAAACTGAGCCACATGTAGCCATGTTTAGAATTTTCAATGCAGTCAATCCTCACAATTCTAATTCTGTCATGATATTTTATATTCATAATGTCGTAGTAGCAGGGGGTGGTAGTAATGAGTGACTATTACATAAATGATCTATTTATCTGGTTTGAATTTTGCTTTAACTATTTCTTCACAGTGAATCAAGGATTCTCAGCCAACCTCATTCAACATGCTAGGGAGAAGAGCCAGATTTGACCACGCTTATTCACTGGGAAGTAAGGACAGCCCAGTTAACTCTTTGGAAACAGAGGTTTCAGTTGTCCAGAAAGTGGCTGCCTTAGGAGTGGCAGGGGTCTGTAGAGTCCAGCTCTATAAGAATAATGAATGAGAACTAGGAATGGGATTTTAAAGGTATGGAAAAAAGCTGATTTCTGATAAAATCACCTAAATTCCTTTAATATTAATCAAAAAACCCCAAAAAACTCAGCATATCCAAACACTAGTTTACCTTTATCTACAACAGAAATCAATGTCTCTGAAAAATCTTGCTTTATTGCAAAGCAAGGGTAATCAGCTCATACTTCAGTATCAAACCTCAGATGGCTGAAATTTGAAGTGCATCCTACCCTAAGATACACATCCATGGGACTGATGCATTCATTGGGGATTTGAAAATTGGTCGACCAAGAGGGCAGCAACAGCTACAAGAGGACTTATACAAAAATTGTCACATCCTCCCTGTTTTGTATTGTTGTTTTTAGTTCATGAACATACATAACATTGAAATGCTGTACAGATATAGCAGATCAAATCTTTTTAATGAAAATGCCCGCAGTCACTTCTGTAACCCTTTCTCTAAAGTAGCATCTGTGACCCAGCTGCATAAGCAGTTTTTCTGGCCAGGATTGAAGACTCCTTCCCAGTACCCCATTGTAATTTTTGTGGAGCACAGCCATTTAGCACGGGCTGTACTTTTTCTGCAAGGGTTGGTCCCAAGGCCTTTGACAAATTTTGCATTTGCAATTGATTTGCTCCCTCCTGGGCTTGAGAATAAAAAGCAATGGATAATGCCTCAAAATCAGGCTTTCCATGACAAAATAGTAAGGATTGGATGAACTGACAGCTTTTCTCCATAATGCTCATTAACTCAGACATTGTTTTGATTTTTTATTGAAAAACTCATTTGCAAGGACTGTAGTCAGAAGAAAAAGAATTGGATGAGATAGATAAGTATAGTCAAACTGTTGCATTATGATCAGATGAAGGAACCAAGCGCCTCTCCCAAGCAACACAGAAAATTCATTTTTATAATGGAGATAGAAGTTCTTTTGATTGAAACTCCAGCTGTTTTATTGGACTCATGCTCTAGAAAATATCAGTTAAACTTTGTTCTTTCTTTTGGAATTGAAATTAAAGTTACTTTCAATCTCAATATTTCACAGCCTTTTGAAATGAAACAAACAATAAACTCTAACGTCCCATGGATTAATTGTGAAATTAAAACCCCATGGCACTTTTAGGAAGAATAGGTGAGTTAGTTCCAGTGTGGTTTTGACAGTTATATGTTTTCTGGTTTCAGCTAACTTAACATTCAGCTATAAAAAATATTTTCTTCACTTTCTTCAAACTGCCATGCCATGCTTCTGCTTGCTATTGAACAATCTCTGCCAAGGCCAGACAAGAGAGAAGAAATAAGATAAGAAAAACTTTCTGAAATATGCATGCTGCTAAAACCCCTAATTCTGCAATTTTCACTTCCTTTTAGTCAGTGTGTACATTGTTTGTATAACATAAATTTATAATCAAAGTATTGGGACATTAGTATGAGGATCATCTGGTGCTTATGAGCAAGGAACAAAGCTGACTAAAACCTAGATTTTTATCTTGTCTAGCTCTTTATAAAGGTAGAAACCTTAAAAAATTATTTTATCAGAAGTGTTATGTAGTTCAACAGCCTGTGTCTAAGAAAGAACCAATCAGTCTAGTTCTAAGGGAGGCATAAGTAAATATTTTATACATTAATATCAATTAGATAGGTATCAGACATTATTTTAAAACATATTGATATTATTATTTTTGTTCTTTGTGTAGGTTTCAGTTGTCTCAGATGAATAGCAAAAAAAAAAAAAAAAACAGTATATAAAGAAGAAATATTAGCTAGGTTAATCTGGCAAAAAATTCAACTGAATGGGAAGAGTGTCTGAGTTAAGCCCTTTCAAGGAAATATTGTGACCTGCATCATAGGTGGGGTGGTAAAATCTGCTGGAAGACACATGCTGCAGATATCCTCTGCATTCCTTTTACAGCCATGGACTCTAGAGAATTTGTTACTACATCATTACAAGTCATATTTTATGTTTGAAATATTTATAATTTTATTTTATTGAAGCTTAATCTTCAGGTAGGACACTGGGACATTTTTATACGCCTCCATTTTCACAGCCTTGTGTACACAGACTACGCCTTCAGGGCAAGTTTTATTGTGCCAGTGTAACATATGTTCCCAATAGGTAAGTGACACATGAAAGGAAAGGAATGTGATTTAATGTTTCAATTTTACTGCTTGCAATTTAACATATGGCAGTGAAGAAGATACAATCAATAAAGCTACATGAATGTGAAAGCACACAATAAAAGATACCTCAGAAGGAAGGTATGATTTAAAGATTTATTGAATCTAACTAGTCAAATAATTCAACACAAAAATTGTATTTATGGTCTTGGGCTCATTTGTTATTGGCAGCTTGCTAGTGCACAGTTAATGATTTTGCAAACTTCTTCCAGAAATTGGGTGCACATTTTGTACTTCACCTACTTCCATTTCACATGCATAAGGAAATTGTAACCCAAATCAACAATGCATTACCATAATTGACTTTGTTCCTGCAGGAGGTTAAAATTTTCATTTTCTCATTTTGCAACCTCTTTCATCATTCATTGATTTTCCTGATCTTCTCTTTTTTTTCCTCTAAATGTCCCTCACACTATCCAAGAATTCTTTCATCAGTTTGGCCAAACAATGTCCAAGAAAATCATGTTTCCATTTCTACATTAGTTATAAATTGCAAAGACCTTTTGAAAAAAAAAAAAAAAAGTTGAGATATAGAAGCAGATATAAGAAATAACCCCCCCTTGTTCAAACAAAGAACAAATAAAAAAATTAATCTGATTTTGCAAGCATCTCTGATTTTACTGAAAAAATACAATGAAAAAGTAAGATTCTAATGAGTTTTGCAAAAAAATCTAAATTTTTTTTCAAAAGTAGAATTCCGTTTTTATTTTTCAGAATAAGCATCTTGATGAGAAGCAGTTTTATTGATAAGGGAAAAAGAAAGAACACCTTGAATTTTTCTTCTTTAGGTTGCAGAGAAGTTAGATGTTGATTCTGAATCTCTTGTTTGCTTTCATTCATAAGTTTACTTAAAATTTTACTAAGGACAGCATTTACTGTACGTTATTAAAGCACATTCAGAAGTTACGTCTCCTATAATATTCCACACAATTTATCTCGTTACAAAGAACTGAACATAAACTGACTGTGACAGGGAACTGTTAAGAGAGAATATTTTTAAAGGTAACCAAAAATTTCACTGTGCTTTTCCTTCCCTTCTGTAGTAAATTTTTACGTTGTGGAAGGAGAGATATTTTCTGTTCCATTTTCTCCTCTAGTTATTTTATTAATCTTATTTTAGCATGCTTATATGAATGTTTGGTACGCACTGTTTCTCATGGTAAGAGCTTCTCATGGAGGACACATGAAGGTGGTTCAATGAGCATATTACAGCCATACCTGAACAGGTAGCAGCATTTTATGGGAAACCAACACAGTGCCAGCCAGATTTGAGATTTATGGGTCTACTTCTCCAGCTGCATCAGTTTATAGGAGGTTTATATGCCTACATTGCCTGTCTCTTGGTGCTGAACATAGCCTGAGGCCAGCCTTAATTGCTTTTCTCTCTAACATCAGTCTTCATGAAACTTCTTCATTAACATTTTCCCCAATCCACTTCCAAAAGCCTAGAAACTGCTTGGTTTCCACCTTTCAGTCACGTAACCATGAGAAAAAAACTGTTCCTAAATCACGTTAAAGTTTTGGCATATGTGGAATTTATACATGAAATAGGCATTGAAAATGCACATAACTATTCTAACCATTCTAGAGTTTCTTCATGCTTGGTATAACCTGAATCCATGCAGGTATATCACTGTGATCCCTTAGTGCCTGTAAATGTCTCTCCCATGACTGTGTAGAGCACATGGTACCTATTTGCTTTGTTGTCACATTTTATGGTTCATGAAGCTCCTTAGGATATGTCTTGCAATAAAAGTTCTGTTTAAGAGATGATTGTAATTTTATATGTATGAATGTGCATATATACACACACAGGGGAAGAGAGAGGAAAGACATTTGTTAGACATCATCTGCATTCATGTGTACAGTCCCTGTCATAATGGCACTAAGGATTATCCATAACATTTGTAAAATCTGTGGGAGAATGGCATAACTGTCAGGAATTTCCATGAGGTTCCTGTTGCTACATATCATTTCCTCTCTATCTTCTGGCTTTGGCTGACACAAAGACTGCTGGATTCATTCATCCTCTTCTATCTTTTAAATCCTGCTTTGTTTACCTTTGCCACAGTGGTGGGAGGTAAGACATGAAATATGTTCAGCACCAAGAGAAGTCATAGGCATATACACCTCCCATAAACTGATGCAGCTGGAGAGCTAGACCCATAAAACTGCACTGTGTGGGTGCCATATGGAAAAAGATTCCATAATCTGTGAATCATTTGATTTGTATTAAAATTGTCAATATATATCTTCTAACTTATCTGTAGAAATTAAAATTCCTTACAATGTAGCAATATTATTTTTTAAAATTTGTTTTCATATTGGTCACTCATGTTTCAGGCAACCTCAGAAGACCAGAGTGAAACTTTAATCACATAAAGGCAATTTACATTTGCTTAAAAAAAAGATGCCCAGTAGATTTCTGGACAAATCCCATGTGAGAAGTTTCCTGTCACCATATATCTACATCATTCTCTACCAAGCTTAATCATCCAGCTATTGGCTAAAAATAAGTCCACTGCACCATGGTAACTGCCTAGGGTTGCAAATAATGTTGCTTTTGAGATCTTAAAAGATCAGCAGCAAAAAACACTGGGCCTTCTTCCCCATGATATAATTAAAACAAAGTCATTGGCTTATTTGGGGTAAGAAAAGAACTTTCTCTCTCTCTCTTACTCTAAATAAATTGGGAAGTCTCCTTTCACTAGCTTATTGTACTTACCCACATATATTTGAAAAGCACTCTCCCCAAAATTATGAGTTTGACTGAAATTCTGACTCAGCCTCATGTGCTGGGAACCTGCAACAGCAAATGTAAAGAGTGAACTATTTAATTACAAACATTCTTCCATGCCTTACCTTATAAGACATTTAAAGGAAAATGGCTGAAAAACAAAACCCTGAACAGTTTATTCACCAGCTCTGAAATGCTGAGTGCCTGATAGTTGCCATGAAAATGCCCAGGCTGCCCAACCAAAAAGCACCTCAACTATTAACCACACATGACCAAAGCCACATCTATGGAAAAACAGCTTTACAGAAATTCTTTTCAGTACCTTCCCTTTTCCTCAGCTCTTGCCAGCCTTCTACACAGTAGGATCCCTGGAAACAAGCTCCAAACCTTCTCCTTCTTGACACGTCCATGATGAACAGCTGTAACTCCTTAGGCACTGATTGCAGCTGCCTTGAGCTGTGCCATTGAAATAATCCAAAAAGGCAGCAAAAACTGGAAATACGTTATTGAGTACGTATGGTTAGTGGTCCTTGTGCATCAGCTAGATGGGTGGCTTCCAATTTGTATTGCTGCTGGAAATCATGCACAACACACAAGTCCAATTTTTATCACTGTTTTCACTCCAGAGTTTTTTCTGGGCAAGGAAATAGGGAAGTGACCAATCAAGAGTGAAATGCTCCTTTCTCTTCCTTCTTGGTTAAATTCTTTATTGATATTATTCCTAAAATTCTACTGTCTTCAAGGGAGCTCTGACTGCATCCAGGAGCTCAGGTGGTAGACACCCTTATAAGAGTTCTGTGCTGTTTCATGATAATCAAGGAAGTTAAGATACAGAGAATAGAAGAGGCCCTTTAACATTGCTTTCTGGCTAGGCTAACTGGCAGGTAGGTGAGAAGTTGGTTATATCAGCTGAGAAGCGAACTTTATGCGCAACACCTGTATTCTTTCCAGCTCCTGAGGTAGCTCAAAGAGGATGATGCATTGCTGTGTTGGTATATCCCACATCAGATTATGTTCTGATTTGAATTACTGGTGAAAAAGAGCTTGGCTGTAGGTAACACAGCTGCCGTGAGCTCAGCTTAGCAGTGCATGCAGGCAGGCTTAAGCCTGTACAGAGTTTTATGAAACTCTGACTTGGCTGGTTGTTCCCTGTGAGGCCTACAGCAATTCCTACCACCAACATTGAGAGGAAATAAAAGACAACTGTGTGAAAAAAAGAAAGAAAGGATAAAAGCTATTTGTAAAAAAAACCAATGCCCCACAGTGTTCTATTCATGGCACAAAATCATCCATCTGGGAAACCTTTGCATGATTATTGCTTGAAAACATTCTTCCTATCTGATCAAATGTTTCTTAGGAATTTCTTCACAGGCTGGGGTCATAAGACAGTTTCAGAGAGACGTGATGCTGCCTGGTGCTCAGTATGGCAGCTCCAGCCCAGAGAAATGATTGGCTCAGCACAGGCAGCTCCTTTATGAACACATGAAATGTATCCGAATTTCAGAAATTAGGGAAGTGATGGAGACATTTCGTTTCCTTTTGTGTTTCTATTTATATGAAGCAAGAAGGATATTTCAATGTATATTCTACAGTTTATTTTACCCTTTCCTTTCTGGCAGGAGCACAAAATTATTGTGTAGTTCCACTTTCCTCTTTAAATTCAAGTAATATAAAATATCTCACTGTATATGGTTATTTTTTTTTCTTCAGTTGCTGAAATGCTTATTCCTAAACATCCCTTCAAATAATTCTCTAGCAGGTTCAAGTGGGAAACAGCCAATTGCTTTCCAAAGTAGAGCTGGGAATAAAGAAGTATCTAGTGCTAGTTCTTGAGAGTGTAAGTGCTTCTACAAAGTAAGTTACTGATAAAGGAGTACTAAGAAATAAGAAGAAAACAGGGGATTTTTTTTGATTTTTGCTTTGGGTGGAGGTTCTTTGGAGTTTTCATAACAGAAATGGGAGGACGACACATTTGAGTTTTTGCTTTATCTGCAGAGATATTTCTTGGTAAATTTGGGGAAATGGTAGTTGGAAGATTAATAATTTTTTGCTTTTGTTAACTAGGAATAGTACTTTTTCTTTGCTTTTTTTTCACTAGGCTATGAGCATGAGGTGTTAAAATTTACCAAACAGTGAAGTAAATTAAAATAGACTTGTAATTTGTCATCATCACAAAACCAATATATCACAAAACTAAGTTCAGGCTTTCTTCAGGATCAGTATGGCAGAAGCACAAACCTACAAGGTTCATTGACATGTAAAAGTGCAGTGACATTTTAAAAATGTGCACTGACTTTTTAAGAATACTCATGCAGAGTGACTAGGAAAGAAACAGATAGATATGTTAGGGTCCTGTGAACCAGCCTTTCAGTCAGGAAGTGGATGCTAGATTTAGGCACAGGCTCACACAGTTCATTTAGAAATCAGTAATTTTGCTTGTTAAGCTGAAGGCAAGTAAAAAATAATTTTTGCTGCATTCGGGTTGAAAGATGAACTATGGGATTCATGATTAACTATGCCTTCAATACCAAACAAAAAAGTAATGACTTCTTCTCACCATATATTACACCTTCCAGAAAAGAAAATCACAGTGGTCTGCAAAACCAGCACGTCTTCATAATACTTCAAAGAGTTCGTTCTTAAGAAATACTATTTTCTCTATTTTACATGTGAAAAACCACAGCAAATAATAACTACAGTCAATCTTTTCAGCCATTAATTCCCTAAATTACTCCTGTTTGTCAGTCTTCAAGTCTTATGCAGCACCTGTCAGAATAGTAGCCAAGCTCCTCCCCTGCTAGCCCAAAATGTTGGGTGTATTTCAGCTAGACATCTATAATTAGTACCTAAGCAAGTAGAACTCAAGCCATCTGTGGTTATTCATCATTAAGCAATCAGGACATACTTTAAAGCACCTATATTTACATATAGAAATCTTCTGGCAGAAGCCAAGTAAAAGAGGAAACTTTTGGGAGTGTCTCAAAGTATCTCAGCCTGCATCTCACAAGTACAAGGTCATTCTCCCTTTTGAAATAAAGGGTGCAACAGTGCAGAGAATTACATAAGACAATGAATGGACCATAAGGAATGTTTGCAAGTGCTTTCAAATGAATAAATTAAAATTTGTAATCAAGGACATATTTCATAATTTGTTTCGGTACAGAACACAGTGACCAAAAAAATTAAAATAATTTCTGACATTGTACTTGAATACTAAGATAAGTTCTATTTTTTTTTTACTTGTAATTCTATTTCTGTGATAACCCTCTGGGTTAAATGGTTGGTATTACATGCAGGTACATTTTTGGCACACTTAAGATAGAAAATCTTTTCTGATCAAAGAAACTGAGCAATGGGAGAGCTAACTAGTGGAACCAGACAATGGAATCCAAGGTGCTGATACAGACAATAATTCCTAACAGCTGCTCTACTCTTCTTAGCATTACAATACTAATCAAAGAGGAAGTAAATTTTAGAGATTCTCTTGGGGAAGTCTTGTGCAAATTACTACTGGTCAATTCTCTTAAATTTTATTGGAGAAATCCCAATAATATTTTCACAAATGGGCATGAGTTACTGACCTGGAAAACAACAGTTGCCTCTTGTTCTACTAAGTAATATCCATAGCTAAGCCTTTTTAAACCACATGAGTTATTGTATCAGTGTGCTGCTTGTTTCAAGGTGGGATACCTGGCAGACATTTTTCAATAAATATCATGGAACCACAGAAATGCTGATCTAGTCCAGCTTCCTGCTCAAAGTGGGATTATTGCCAACACTAAGCTCCTGGATAACATTTTTTTTCTCTTGAAGTTTAAGCTGAGCCTCTCAAGCTGTAATTTCTGTTGTTTGCCCCTTGCTTTGCTCTGTTGCTACCAAGACATGTTTGTCTCCACTGCCAGGGGAACTCCTGTTCACCTCCCACTGCTTTTGTTGCAGGGTCTCCCCCTTTGGCTCCAACACTGCCGACGCTTTCCACTACTGACTTTGTTACTATAACAGTACATTTGAATAAGAAATCTCTGTCCCATCAAATTATACAGCTCTACAAATGTTTTAATATATTTCTGTGGATTCTATTTCTATAACACATATGCATGTACATACATACATAAAATTATTGCATATTTGTGCAAAATATCTTTCTTACTATACTGACAGCAATTGAAATTTTAGTCTGGAGTGGTCATTTATCCTTGCTGTTGATGATGTCAAATATATAACTTTAGTTCTTATATATATATATGTATTTTTAATATATGTTAGAACTGGGAAGCATATACAAACATAAACATGCACATATAAACATACAGATGCTCATTCCATATGCAGTCCAGACATGCCAGGCCTTGAAATATTTTATTCAGTAAACAATTTCAGCATGAGATCTGTATATTTTTTCCTACTGACAAGGTTGCTTCTATGGCCTGAGCAAACTTTTGGCTTCACAGGCACCTATGGAAACATGTGCAACTATTTGTGACTACAGTGGGAATCATTTTCCTCTGGGCAAAGAGATTTTTGACTAGAGATGGACATCAGCCATGCAGATCAGATCCAAATAAGGATTTCAGAAGATTGAAACTTCCACTTACTGAATTTTGGATCCAGGATTTTACTTTAATGCATTACAAAGATAGGAACTGTTTATGAAATACATGTACTGATCCATCTGGATGTTATTTGCATCTGTGATTTAGTTAAGGGTTTCATTTACATTTTATATTTGAATTCAAGCAACTCTTTAAAACACTTAGCTTAGTACCACTGGGATGGAGAAATTGTTCCACCAGAATAATGTATAAAGGCAGAAGGCAGAAAAATTATAAAATTATTAAAATAGTTCAAGCCACTACAGCTAAGTTTTATGAAAACCAGAAAAAAACTTGCTTAGAACAAAAGCCACTTATAAAATATGATGCAGTACATATTTTCTAGATATGGTGAAAGAGTTTTGAAGTCTTTGAATAGTAAAACATACATTTGTTTCTAGAAATAAGCCTAATCCTTTCCTCCAAGTTTTTCTGTGGATAAATGAAAAACATAATCTTTCTAAATTTTTGGTTACTCGTGAGTAGAGTAATGATCTTTTTTTTGTTGTTTTTCTGCACAAAACCAGACATTATTGTGTGCTACAAACACCACATTTTTGTCTGGAGTCCAGGGGCTATTTTATTAAATGCTGAAGCAGAGACTAATATGTAGGGAGAATAACATGGATAAAGACTTTTTTTCCACTATAGAGGAGGAGGACAATTTTCAACAGCCTAAATTTTCAACAGCAGAGCTTACTTTCCTTCATCATCAGAAAAAATAATATTTTTATCCTCATTTGACAGAGGGAGTATCTAACGTCAAGAAAACCAATTAATTCTAATTACACTACAAAACTTGTCTTGTGATTAAATATTACTGTATCCGTTATGCCATGTGATGATATTTTTAGTATTGTTCTTTAATCTTGCTTATTCTCAGACACTGTTAGTAAAAAGACAGTAAACCCCTCATTTATTATATAGTTTACTGCTACAATAAAAGGTTGTCACTAATTCCTGGAGAAACTTAGCATATTAAAGGGAAATACTTTAAATCTGGTGAACCATGCATTAAAAATGTCTCCAACTTTTCAAGGAATGGCCTCAAGAATATGAAAGTCACGTGGTATATTGTGGCAGAACCCAGTAATTGTGCAGTTTTTCCAGGGCAAAATGCCAGCTTGTGGTTTGCAGCAGCAGTTGCATGTCTTGCAAAGGAGCTTAGTGTGACTCATCAGATCCTACTAAAACCCTAGGCTAAATTGTAGCTTACCATCACAGAAATATTTTTCAGTGTAAAATGTCTTTATCCATTTTGCACATCCTGTCCTCCTTCAATCCTGTGGGTGTCCCTCATGGAACTAGTAGCACATTTTCACTTGCAATGCAAGTTGTACACAGATCTTTGTATTCTTTCTGAGATAAAAGTATCCCACACATAGGCAGCTAGAGCTATTGCATTATGTTTACAGCATAATTTTTAGAGTATAATTATGTAATTCCAAGAGTTTTCATAAAATCAACACTGAAACAGGGAATATATAGAGATTTTTGTCTCTATACTGGGACAGATCACTTTTTAAAAGAACTGAAGATTATATTTTTTTTAGGATCATATGAGAGACACTGAATTAATTTAGAGCAAAATAATGATTTCTTTTCAAAAATTCTACAATCTCTGTTGAAGGAATAACACACAAAAGTGAGAGTCCAAGGAAACAAAGAAATACTAATTAGCACCATGACCAGAAGTAACAATTTGCAACTTTGGAAAAGATATACAGAACAGCAAATTTTTAAACAATTTTTGGTTGTAAAATTATTTACTTTCACAACAAAAAAAAACCAAACAGAAAATAAAATCTATTGACAAGAACTCTGTATGTTAATTACCATATTTTGTTTTATCTGTGATAGTATATTGAGATAAATATAAAGAGCTATAATATTTAATCGGTATGTACATCAGCACAAAGAAAGAAACTAATTTCTCAGATTTCTATTACACATAGGAAAAAACATGCTTTTTTTAGTAATGGTTTTGTACTAAAATTTTATCAGAAGAGATATTACAGAAAATCTCAAATATTGGCCTGGATATTTTTGAAGATGAAAAAAAAGTAAGTTTATGAAAGTGGAAAAAATAACAGGCTTCATCAAAACCCATGAAATAGGCAGAGAGAGACCTGTAAGTACAAACCAGATATTTCATTTGTGTGTCCATAGATTAATACCATATAATGAAAATAAATCAAATGGAACTGTATTGATTAAAAAATACAGATATGAATGTTATATGGTCTGGTCAGGGATAATTTCAACAAGTTGACCTTTAAAAAATTATCTTATTTTGTGAAGATCAGTGAGTCCTTAAGTGACTCTTACTTATTGGAGAAAAGAATTAACCACAGCATCTAAATTCTCTTAACTTCTCACCTTACTCCACTTAACACACATTGAAGTTGCCAGCTGATGTTGGCTTTTCTCTTATACCTCATTTGATACCTATTTCAATTTGCCTCATGCCTAAATGGATGGGTGCATGGCAGATTTCCTCTTGCATACCTTAGAAGCGATTCAGTTCGATAGGTTTGTCTTGTGCATTGTATCACAGAGCACTAAAATTGTCAAAATTTGCCTGACATTTACTCCTGTTAGTTTTTATGCAGTGAACAAACACAGCTGGGAAATACAGTTATGAAAAATACAGGGGAAAACTGCAGACAAAATCAGTGGCTTAATGCTTTCTTATCCCATTACAAACTACACCCTGCAGGTTAAAGTCATGAGAGGTCACAATATGCAGAAAGGATGTTGCACCATTTGGGAAGTGCTGATTTCTGCAAGGTCAGAAGGCTTTGAAGAGGGATCTGGACAGGCTAACAACAGGCTGAAGCCACTTGTGTGCGGTTCAACACGACCAAGTGGCTGGTCCTGCTCTTGGGTCACAACACCTGGCAGCACCACAGCCTGGGCTAAGAGTGGCTGGAAAGCTTCTCAGCAGAAAAGGACCTGGAGGCGCTGATCAACAGTGGCTGAACATGAGCCAGATGTGCCCAGGTGGCCAAGAAGGTCAGTGACATCCTGGCCTGTGTCAGCAATAGCCAGCACGATCAAGGCAGTGGTTGTGTCCCTGTACTCAGCACTGGTGAGGTCTCACCTCAAAAACTGTGCTCAGTTTTGGGCCCTTCATGGCAAAAAATACATTGAGGTGCTGGATAGAGTCCAGAGAAGGGCAACAGAGGTGGGGAGGGGTCTGGAGTACAACTCTGATGAGAAGCAGCTGAGGGAACTGGGAGTGTTTAGCCTGGAGAAAAGGAGGCTCAGGAGTCAGGAGTGACCTTATCAATATTTACCACTGCCTCAAGGAGGGTGCAGCCAGGAAGGGGGTCAATCTCTTCTCCCAGATAACAAGGTACAATGAGAGGAAATTGTCTCAAGTTACACCAGGGGAGGCCTTAATCGGCTATTAGGAAAAAAAAAAAAGAAAAATGTTGACAAGCACTGGAACATGCTGCCCATGGAAGTGGTAGAGTCACCCTCACTGGAGGCATTTAAAAAACAATTGCCCAGGAAAGCTGTGGATGCCCCACCTCTTCAAGTGTTCAAGATAAGGTTGGATGGTCCTTTGAGAAACCTGGTCTGGAGAAAGATGTGTCTGCCCATGGCAGGGGAATGGAAACTACGTGATCTTTTAGGTCTCTTCCAATCCAAGCCATTCTATGATTCCATAATGCTATGGGGTGCTTAGGGATACGGTTTAGTGATGTGCTTGGCAGTGTCAGGTTTATGTCTGCTCTCAATGATCTGAAAGGTCTTTTTCCAACCAAAATGATTCTATGACTCTATGATTATTATTTAATTGAATTCTGGCCAGAAATAATGTCAAGATGAAAAGGAATATGGGGAAAAGTAAGTTAGAAAAGCCAGAGATTAAATCATCCCCTCCCTACAGGTCTTTTTTTGAAGAGTGAAGTCAGAAAAGGAGGAACTAAAGGAGAATTTTGCTAGTAATAGGTTTTCTCCAGAAGGGAATTGAGATGGACTGAGTGTCTACATCTGCTCATTGGTTACAGAAATTTCATTAGAAGATATGGACATCTATTTAAGTCAAAGTTTCATGATATGGGGTTGAATTGTGGTTTCTGTGGGTCTGTGGCATGAAGAGCAGGAAAGGCTGCTCTGGGCTGAGAATTGAAGAGTTCTTTTTATGCTGTGTCAGCACACTAGCAAAAAATAGACATCTGATGTTCATTATTTTATTGCAAGAATTTTTACAAAGAAAGTAAATTATTTTATATGGTGCAATGAATCCAGCAACGTTCTTGCTTAGAACTGGTACGATGGAGTCTGGGAAAGGATTTGTTTTAGTATGACAGATAGTCCAAGGCATCAAATGCTTGAAGCAAAGTTCTGTAATCACTTTTGAAGAAAGTTAGTCAGAGAGTGTGTTCCTTCCACCAAGTGGTTACTATAAATCTCAGGGGATGGATGTGCAACTGAGAGCAGGATGCCTGTTCTCAGCTTGTGGAGCTGGCAGAGCGCTTCTGCAGTGACACAAATCCAGGGGGACCTTGGAGAAACTGAGCATGAACATACATTTCAGGAATGACTGAGTGGGAGCAGAGTGTTGAACCACACCCACCCTCTGTATTTTAAGTCATCAGTCTGAAAATGCCCAACAAAAACAAAGCATGAGCCATGACATTCAAATAGTTCAGTAAAGATTTAGATTTCCTAAGTTTTACTACAAGCTGACAGACCAAGAAATTCCTATTGACTTGTGTGCTATAGCAATAAAACCACTACTCATGCAACAGGCAGAGGTTTGGTAGTGAAGCTTGCTTCTTGCATCATATTTCAAATGCAATTTTTCCAGGCAAGACCAAGTTCCCTGCATGGCAGCTGGCTGCATTAAGATAGCCCAGCATCATTAGAAATGTATCTGGGCACCCACAGAGCTGCTGTTATGGCTCTGGACTTGACCATTTGCTGTAGGGTTTGGTGTTCTCATTCTGACACCCCGTGACTCAAATCACCTCAAGTAAGCTGAGGTCATTTCGTGGGGCTCTGGGAACACCGAATGCCTGACCTTCATTTCCAGGTTGCTGGTGATGAATTCATCAGCTCTTTGTGCCACACAGGGTGCATCCACTCTCTGACTACACTCAGAGCCAATCCACAGGTGACTGCCAAGGACGCTCACTGTTTATTGCCGGGTAAAGTGCACAGAGATGTTTTTCCTTGTTGGAGTGAGAGAGATCACTCTGTGCTTAGCTGTGTTGCTCTCAGCATGGGCAGAGAGGGAAGGACAGAGCATGAGATTATCTAAACCAGGGCTGCCCTCAGTTATGTGTTCTTTGCCAGAGCATGTCAGTAAGGATTAAGCACTGTTAGCCTGGCAGTTTGCACAGCTGCTTGAATGAAGTGTCATCTCATCTATGGCTTTTGGGGAAGATGTGGGGAACTCCAGCAGGGAAAATAAATGTCTGTGGCATTCAGTGAGGAAGTGTTACTCTTAGTTAAACTCTCCTGACCTGAGTGGAGCTTTGATTTTAGCCTGGATCACTTGGCTCTGATATTTTGCTTAGCAGAATGAAAATCTGATTTCTTTAGGATTCTTCTTTTGGGAGACCTCAACCCCAGCTGAGATGAAATTAGCTTTTGAAATATATCCTTAAAAATCTAAAGTAGCAGAGATTGCCCAGCTTCCTTCCAACAGCAAAGCTTGCAATAAAATATTTCTTTGAGCAGAGCCCCTTTTGCCAGACCATTTTCTGTGACCTTGTAGACCCAAAAGTTATTTATTCAGGCAAGTATATTCACTGGCACAAAGAAGGTCAGAAAAACACACATTATATACTCTGCATCATCAGTTAGACATACACTGTAGTTAATTTTAATAGTCAATTTCTGCTGAACAGAGAAAGAAGGTGATTAGGCAGTAGAATGAGATGCAGTAGATACACCGGTTCTTCCTGTGTTTCAACCAATAAGAGGTTTCAGCAGGGATAAGTGAAATAACTCAATCACCTGTTTACTTTCTGATTCCTTCAGATAACAAAATGCGTCCATGTGCTAGTGGTTAAGGTACCAGAGACTTTGGTATTCAAACAACATCAACATAAGGAAAAAATAGGCCAAGTACTAGTCAGTAGTTTGCTTCCTTATTTTTATATTATCTCTTTTTCTTTGACAACTGCATAGCTACACCCAGAGAAGTAGTAATTATATCCAGAACCCAAAGAGGTCCATCATAACATGAAAATGTTGTGACATCATAGTCCTTGGTTAGGGAAATTATAATGATGGCAGAGGTTAAAGCCACAGTGTAGGACAGGCAGAGAAACAGAAGAACCTCAGAGGAGAGTTTCTTGCTCAAAAAAAGCATAAAACTCTCCCATTTTGAAGGAGAATTGTCACAAGGTAAGACAACTTACTTTTTAAATGCTTTTTTGTGTGGGGATGTTTTTGCAAAAATTGTTCAAAGTGGTTTAAAGCCACTCATGGGTGAGCTGGAGGAGAGGAAATAATGAGAAACAAATTCAGTGGAAACAAAATTCAGTGTTGATGGTGTGACAAGGCAGTGAAGTAAATTTATGAACTGATTTGATCATGGATATTAGCACCTCCTTTCCTTCCAATGTGAGTCAGAATGAACATAAACATCAGAGCTACATGGAAAAATGTACCACTGGGTGGGGGGGAGGGTAGCAAAGGACAATTAAAAAACCCTTACCTTTTTGTAAATTTTTCTGTTTGCATTTTTTAAATATTTACTATGAAAAGAAGCACAAACAGTTGAAATAGCTTTCCTGTTTCTCTTCTGACTGGGAGGAGAAAATAAGAGGACCAAACACAATAAATTTCACACAACCAATAAATTTCAAAGATAACTTCAACTAAAACATTAGTGTTATTTTTTCTTAGATATGCTAGTGAGCCAGTATTTTCTACGCTGTGAGTTGTATTATGGCAGACAAAAGTACTACATATCACATTTTATTAACTTTTCAAATATTCTTGGATTGTTATTTCTCCGGAAATAACAGAATATGCTAAGTTAGAAGGCTGCTATTTCAATAATTATTTAGATGTTCACTTTGCTTTTCATTTTTAAGGAATTAAACGTAATTTAATAAGTTTCAAACACTGATGGACATTGACCTTTTCACTACGAGATCCTCAGAAAAATCTTAGATTTCAATTGTCTCAGCCATGTGCTTCTGCCTTTGTGCAGTATAACAACCTTGTTTCTCTGAGTTCATTGGAACCAGCAAATGACAAAGGGAGCTTGTATTCCAAAGCACACTCAAAATTTGCTGTATACCCATGACTAATTTTAAATTTGAACTCTATCTAATAGAAATATTGAGAAATCTCATGCTGATCTCTTCTTGATGCCAGCTATGACTGGCTATAATAGCTGAGGTCAGACCACTATCCCTGATGTGTATTCTCTACTCACAGAATTTTCTTTGGTAAGAAACTATACTGAGGAAGAATCCCACTTCTAGTTCAGGCTGGCCTAGTGCAATGAAATTAAAAATATCATGCACAGCCTGATATTTAATGGTCCTCAAGACTGCAGGAATTCAACAGGGCTCAATTATTAAATTGGTATCTATCCAGATACTTTCATCTATATGTATATACTAAGATTTTTTTGATCAAATATATAAAACGTAAACATGTGGATAGCAGAATATGCAATGAAAATTTTTTATCATTATCTTAGCCCATATGAGGACTTCCCCCAAAATATGTTCTTAGAAAGACAACAAGCAGACCTAGCTATGATTAGATTTTTCTTCATAAGAGCAGAAAATTGCATGATGTAAATATTGTTTTTATTGTACAGATGTGCTGTAACAAAGAAAAATGCATGCAATATTGCATTTTCTCTACTAAAAAATGAAAAAAGTTACAATAAAAAAGAGTAATCCTTAGCCTGTATTATATAAACTTAAAGAAATGGTAATCAACTTTGATGTGTGGCTAAGGAACACATCTGTCTGTATGATTTATGACAACACAACCAGAGAATAAACTGTTCTTTAAAAAAAAAATGTATCCTCCCTGTAAGAGGATATTCTGCTCTACAATGAAGCATAGATTTTTTTCCATGTTTTTTTTCACTAAGCTAAGAATTGTTATTATACATCTACAAGATGTAGTTTCTTAGTCATTATAGAAATCCTTACCAGTCTCTTCTGTATAGAAGCTCAGAGTTGTCTGTGAACAGAGAAATGATTCCACCTGTTTGATCGCAAAAGAAGGAAAAATCTTCCTAAAAAACATAATCATAAATCTGAATTAAATTAATTAAACTTAAGGAACTTAAGTCTCTTTTTATTTCTATGAAAAAAATAGGGTATGGAAATAGGGCAAGATGTTTTCATTATTACTATGTATTTTTAATGCTCCCTAGTTTGAACAGGACATTTCAAAAGGCTAAAAAGAGTTGCAGCTTCATATTTATTTGATAAAATTTCCAATCAAAGTATCAGCCATAGTAAAGACAACACAGATATTATCAGTACTGGAATTTAATGGTGACCCCCCTAACTAAACCAGGGTAAGTTGATGAACTATCACAAGGAGATTAGCTTTCTTTTTATATAGATATAGACTGTATTTAAAGAAGTAAAACTTTTCGGTATTTTGGCCAGTGGATTTGATTATAAACACAATATTGCTTGAGCTAGAAGAGAAGTGCTTGAGACTCTTACATGGACTCCAATGCCCAGACTTCCACAATATTCAAGTGCAAACTAATAAGCAATTCAATGTTTTCCAGTGGCCTGCAGTCTTATCATCAACTTAATTTTAGATCAAGGTCATTAATGTGGGCTGAGGCTTCTTTTACTGTGGACCAGCTACCACCCCTTCAGTGCAGGAAATAACATGGCATGATAGCAGAATATTCTGCTGAATTAAAAAAAACCAAACAAACCCACTCAATGAAGAGCCTAAAATCTTTCCCCCAGTGTTGTTCTTTGTTCCCCCAGTGTTGTTCTTTGTTACAGCTGTAATGAAACACTTTCAAAGGTATATCTCACCAAGTCAATTTATGCTACTGGTGCTGGCTGGACCTGACAAACTGGCTGCCAGGGAGAATGATGCAAGAGACTCCCGTGCAAAATTTCTGGATCTCTGCCTCAGGGAGGAAGCAAAGTGTGCTTATATATTTGTCACATTTAATGGCCTTTTCAGAAGGAAATTGCATGTCCTGTGACATCTATGGGCAGGAAAGGTGACTTAATAGAGAAAGGGAAGGTCTTGCATTAGTGAGAACAGAGTGGCCAATTAGTAATTCTACAGTCATGGCAAAGTTATGTGATGATGTTTATGCAATACTGGATTTAGATGGGCCTGGAGGAAGCTTAAAAAGAGGAGGAGGCATGGGAGATGGATTCAGGCCCTGCCTCTGCATTAAGTCAAACACCCTATAGCATTAGGTTATGTTACTCTACAATCATATCTGCTTCTGCGTCTCTTTCATTCATCCTGCAACATTTATCACAGAGAGATCAGAAATGTCTTAAGTAATTTTGCATATGGAAGAAATGCAGTTGCTCCACTTAATAGAATTTGATTTGGAAGGCATACAGCAAAAGAGATCAAAAGAGAATATTTATCGCAATAAATTATTTGTTTATATAACACAAAAAAAAAGTTAAAACACCTAAACAAAGACAACCATTTAGAAACTACCCTCTATCCTTTTAAAATCTGCAACATGCCATTGGAGAAGGTTTTTACTTTTTCTTCTATCTCCAAATTCTATTATTTGTCACTGTACTGAAATGGCATGAAATTTACACCAGAATGACAAGACAGCTGTATTATTGATGACTCTATTTCCTTCCCAAATACCATAATATTTAACTATTGTCACTTCTTAAAAAGAGGAGAAATGTGTGTATGCCTGTATAGTAAAGATGTAATAGTAGAGAGAGTAATGCAAGTAGCAGAGGCAAAGATTTTGAAAATATGAGTTAGACACAGAATGTCAGATTCCACAAAGTCTCAATTCCTCAATTGTAAGACAGGGCTACTGCCAGTGCCAAAATATCAAGTAGAGTGGAGACCTCTGCCCAAGGATATTCCAAAACCTATTACAGTCAATTTAGACTCTCTGCTGATAAACTTTCAGTTGTGCCTCATCTCCATAACAATCTTGCTTGAGTGAGTTCAGGGAATGAAACTCATAGAATATCTTATTCACTTTGAGTCAGATTTGGGAAATGCTCAGCATTGCTCCACATCAACCCAAGGAAGAGAGAATATAGCTCCTCATGGACTCCAACATGGCATCTTGCTTCTGTGGCTGCGGGACCCAAAGGTAGCCATTAGATTTTTTTTTTTCCTCTTTCTTTTTTTTTTTTTTTATGCATCTAGAGCATAAAACAGGTTTTTATATTCTTCGAAGACCACCCATGAAGTTTCCTCTTTCTCTTTCACAAAGCTGTTTTTCATTGGGAATAATACATTTGCCCTTATATGTGCCAGCCAGGAAAAGCTTTCATTAATAAATTCAGTTCTGAAAATGCCTGTGTTCATTTTCACCAATAAGTTCTAAGACACAGGAAGTGTTTCTGCATCTCTTTCCCTGCTGGTGGGTTACCAAAATTTTATGCACACATGGAGAATTATGCATAATATAGCTTCTAAGAATGTTTATGTCAGCTGGAGACCACAAAACCTGACTAGCAGGAATTCTACGAACTTTCCCCAAAAATTCCGCTGGGACTTTGCCTTTCTGTGAGTCTAATTTTGAAAAGCCAGTTTTAAGAAGAACACTTTTGCAGGTGACTTGTAGAGTAAAAATGATAGGTACAATTACATGCCATTTCTCCATTATTAGAATATTTGCATTCAAATGCTATCACTGATCGTGTAATTATTATGTCTGGCATAAAGTTTATATCTGCAGAAGACAAAAATATATTTTACATAACTTTCTATCTGCTTGCAGCTTATCTCAAGACTTTGTGACAAACACTTCTAGCATTGGTTTAAAGCCAAACATCACCTCTTAGAGCTCCTCGCTTATGCAAATAGGGATGTTTATGTCAATGAGAAATATTTTTATGAAAATGTATCCACTTGCATCTTTAGTTTTTTGTACTTGATGACATGCTGTGACAGGACACTTAAATCAGGCATAATTGTGATATGAGTCTGTCCAAACTTTCCTTACAGTGAGGAAAAAAAGACCAGACCTTCAATGCCGCATTTGATAAAAAAAAAAAAAAAAAAAAAGGCTTGGAAGGCTTGGAGAACACTCATAGATCTTAGGTGAAGAAAATTAAAGCAAGCTGGTTTGAAATATCTCCCTCTTGCCCAGTACAGCTTTCAGATCAAGATCTTGTTCCCAGTCAGCACTGGGATTCCTGTTACCTGGGACAAATCTACTTTTTCCCTTTTTCTCCATATTTGCTCTCTGCTTTTTCAAGAAATCTGTGCTACAAACTCAGTCTTCCTTCTCATGCTTCCTCCATCAACCCAGAGAACCTTTCTGAGCTTGTGGTGTAGGTATGGACTCCCTCATTTGCTCCCAGGAAACAGTCTCTCCTTCCAGGGCCTCCTGTCTCATCTCAGGCTCAGTAGTGCAACAATGTGAGCTCATGGAATTCTCTCTTAGCTATCACTTAGACCTTTCAACAATATATTGTATATAAAATATAATAATTACAGAGTGAAAAAAAAGTTCAAACAAGGAAGACATGTTTCATCCAAAATCATTTATTTCAAGTGCACATAAGCCCACTAATAAAAGAGCTACGAAAACGAACACTTTGTATGTGGAGTTTTCCACAGATGAAACTAACCTAGTGAAGTGTATCTGAAATACCTGTTTTACTTAAAATTGCTGTATGTCTGCAAAAACTCATAGTTGAACAATTTATTTTCAAATTGGACTTTCAATTGAGCAAAAGCTAATCACATTCACAAAAAGCTCTCTGCTCTCTCTCTTCCTTTTGTCTTGTAAGAAATAATAAAGTGAACAGAATTTCCTATTAAATTTTTGCTGGTTTAACAGGGTGGTCTACTCCTTTCAACCCTGGAGCAGTTGTTAGGGGAGCAGGGAGCTAGAACTGGACTTGGCTGCTCGTATTTGATTATCAGAGCCAGCTGGAAAGGGGTCAAACAGTGCCTATAAAGGACTGAGAAACCTCAGCTGTAAAAAACAGCAGGAGGTAGTTTGGCTCCTGTGATTGGCCCTGAAGTTTTGGGAGCACACAAGGAAAAAGCAGTGAAGATCCTACAATTTTTTTTAATAAAGATTTGTTTTTCTTTCTGCATACCTATGTGTGTGAACATGTGGGTTGATCTTCACATTGCCATCCCTGAGACATTGAAACACTTGTGAAGTAAAATGTCTGAAAGAGGTACAAGAATGTTGCCAGTCAGTCCTGGCAAGATGACTAGGAAAGATGAAAATCAGTGGTACTTGTTCTATTTATTACTGGGATGTTTACATTGAGCTTCACATGCATTAGAAAGAAGTGCATGCACCTGCAATCTGAATTTCACAAGGGATTAATAATGTCGGGTGCTTAAACTTTCAATGCCTTTCCTGAGAATCTGAAAAAAGCCTGAAATTTTCTTTTTTTAAGTATATTTTCTGTGATGCTAAAAAGTTAGTTTAGGAAAAGAGGGGAAAAAATCTCAACAGTAAATAATTTAATTTATTTAATGAGTTTTTTGGCTTAGAGATAAACTACAGAGCGTTTCCACATCTGATCTAAGAAAGTATAGTCTTTTTAACACAGAGTATTAATCAGAAACTTTTGTATGGAGAATGCTCTTTTGACCAGATGATAAAAATATAAAAATACAGCTGCTACTATATCTCAGGAAAGTGTTGATAGAGCTGTGACAGAATCACCACAATAATAATATTTCAATATAACTCAAATACTGCTATAATTAGGAATGTGCTTTATTCAGCTGTTGCATGTTGAAGTCAATACTTAAGTTAAGTACATACATATTGCAGGAACTAGAAAAACTTTGACTATGAAGTGGTTTAAAAGCAGTTTGTTTTGGGATGGATGGTGTACAGCACTGTACAGAGAATGGATTAGCAGGATGGTTACAGAGCTTGTGTAGTGACTAAGAAAACTCTAGCAGAATTGGGATGGTAAACCTGTTTAATACTCAGGCACTCTCTTGTCTTCCCAAATAATGGTTTAGAATCAGGTTAAGAAAAGACAAAACATAAGAATCCATAGAGGTATCTTTTATGGCTTCTATACCAGATTGCTTCTTAAGTGGTGTTTGTTAGCCTCCTCAGATCTAGAGCTGTTAGGTTTGATGGTTTTGCATCAGGTCTTGTTTCCAGAGTCAATTGAAATGTCTTTCTTCACTGGGTTTTGTCCAGGTTTTAACACAGGGCAGAACAAGGTCTGAAATTTGTCTTTAGCCTGCAAAGAAGAACAACAGTAGGGAAAAAAAAAAAAATACAAGACTTGCTCTCTGGAGAGCAAATCAGCTATTGTTCCATTTAGCAGGTAAAGTAATTTATTTCATTTTGAATTACTGACAGTCTAGGTTGCCGAAGATCAGATACTTTATTATTGAGATATTGAAAGTTTTTTCCTATTTACTTTAATTGTGTATGTTGTCTTCTGTTTGACAGTCGATGTGGGCAAAATAGCAGCACTGGTTTCTCCCACTGGATGAGTTTTTCTCTGGCAGCTCTTTAAAACTAGACGTTAGAATGTCTCTCAGTAAACTTCTTATAATACATTTGCACAAGAAAATTGTCCTGTAATGTCATTTGTTTCTTCTTTATTTCAAAATGTTGTAGCATAGTTCCTCCTGTTTCAATCACATTTAGAAAGCCAGAGCATTTCAGTGAAACTGTAAATCATGATCCAAATATAGAAATTTTTTTGAAAAGCATGTAACAAACAAGACCTTGCCTAATTTTACGTGAGAATGTTGCTAGCTTATTTGCCAAGGAATGTTAGGCATTGTGCAAGCACATATTAAAATACAAACTGTATCCTAGAAATCTGTAGGGTCCCATAGCATCTGCCATCAGAAATATAACAAAATTAACCAACGCAGTCCATGTGTTCCAAACAGAAATCGTTAATTTGAAATTTTCAGTGAAGTGAGTCAACTGTAGATCCAACTGGGTTTAATTCCATTTGGACTTGATCTTTCATGGATGCATTCCATACAGAGAGTATTGAAAAGCCTTTTTCTCTGCTCATCCATGAGCCCCGTCATTCTCTAGCATCTTGACATCCAGGGTGTTTTCTAAGTCCTGGAGCAGGAAATAACATCCCAGGGTGTCTGTGTTCATGTGATGGGCATCACAGTGGTGAATTTGTGCCAGTGCCTGAAAAGTTCATTTATGTGAGCAAATTTCTTGTTCACGAGTGACAGAATTTCTTAAATATTTTTTCATTTACCTTATCTTCTTCCACATTTTCAGGTTAAAAATAAAAAGGGTCAGACTGGATGGAGAACAGACATTAATATAGGTGTAGAAAGGTCAATTATTTGAGTTCTTCCAGTCAAGTGTGATTCACTTTTACAGCTGAAGTTTAAAGTTAACTGCTCCGAGCTACTCCCATTTGAACTTGGCTTTCTGATCAACTTCCTTAGCTGGGGCTTGTCTTTGTGAAAGCCCACATCCATGTCTGAGTCGATATTAAAGTCCAAAACGCACGCAGGAGTTCTGCATGGCCCCCAGGCATTCTGTGTCGCAGGGCTCTGGCAGAGCAGTTCCCTGGGGGGTGCTCCTGCAGGCTGCTCCTGCCAGAGGGTGGTGCTTGCAGTGCTGCACTCCTGCAAACCTGCTGCCCTCCTGCAAACCTGCAGGGCCCCTCTCCAAATGAACATCCCCTCACTCCCTGGCCTTCTCCCAGAAGAGATTAACTGAGTGGGCCATGGTAAAACTGCGCTGTAATGTTTAAAAATGTGGAACTATTTTATTTCAATATCATTCACCTAGGCTTGCCTTTATAAGGAAATATAACTTCATTCCAATCAAAATCAATGCATTTAGAGGTGGGGGGGATGGAGAAGGTTCCTTCGGTTGGATTTTATTTTTCCAGTAATGAGACAGTCTTAACAAACGCCTGTTGCAAACCAAGATGACTTAACTTCATTACAGAAAAAAACACCTGATTCTGTATATAAGTGCAATATGACTGTGTTTCATCACATGACCCCTACCATGCACATTCCCAAATCTTACTGAATTTAGAACGGTACCTGTTACATGGTCAAGACTTTGGGTGCTTTTAAACAATGCTGTGGTAATTGATTATGTTCTTATTTCCTGATCAGAAGTAGGTAAATTTCTAGGTTTTTCTTTTTTTTTTTCTGCAAACTTGTTGAATTTTTTAAATATAAAATTATTTTCCTTTAGGACTATCAAAAGAAACATCAATCAAACTGGATAATTTTGCTTTGACCATTAAACTCTTGTGGCTGTGTGAGGTAAGATCTTTTGCTCTTTTTTTTTTTTTTTTTTTTTTTTTCTTTTTTGACATACATTTAAATCGGTTGAAGCTAACAGTTCCTTCCTGTTTGTTTCCCAGGTATTAAGAATTCTGTGCAAATTTAATATATTCCTTAAAGGGCCTAACTAACTAGTTCTCTTAAATTCATGCAAAGGATTAGAATTCAAGTTTTGTTTAATTTTCTGTTAAAATCTCAGCCAAATGTTCATCCAGACATTGCTGATCTGATGGAGACAGATAGGGTACTATGCTTGTAATAAAGCACAGGTAAAGCTCATGATGTGCCCTATAGTTTTGGTGCTTGATTTGTGTTCTGACAATGCCATGCCTGCTTGTTGAGGTGGGACCTGGCACACCAGGACATTGTTTGTACATTTTGATTTATTTGGGAAATTTCAGTGGATGGCCACACCAGGGGCCTTCCTCCCATGGAGCTGGGAATCGAGACTGGTATTTCTGCCTGCAGGGCAGAGATGCTCATGGTGTGAAAGTCTGGTAGGATGGTACATACACTACTGCTCTGAACTGTAAATGTTGTTTTCATACGTGTTAATCTTCTTGTTCTGGAAGAAAAATCATTTACAACAGACCACTCTTGCAGGCTCAGCTCTTGGCTGGATACTTTGATGTCTGAAATAGATTCAGGTACAAGAGCTCAGTTACTGCACTATCAATCTATGATTGATTTGACCAGCACAAATTTTTAAAATTAAAACTTCAGATGGGAAAGTAAATCCATGAGGTTAATGCCCCTGTGGTTTTTAATGTTCCCTTTTTTATAGGAATTGTGACTGGCCATGGGATAATTTTACTTGTGTGGACTCTGGAGTAGTTACAATCACTATTTGTATAGATTCTTCTCACAGGGGTTGGCTTTGAGCACGAGTTTTACTTAGATATTCTGAATTCTTTTGGAGCTGCCTCTTTTACTTAATTACACTCTGCTTGTTGTATAGATACAACTTAATATTAAGTGGTAAAAATACTTGTTTAGAGTTGCATCCTTCCAGGATATGCTTCTGTGAAAACATTAAAACATCTAATTGTTTGCTTGGAGAATTTTTTCCTCACCCAATGTATCAGCTGTTGCCTATGGAGCAAGGTACACAAAGGTTTTCTCACATTTCTGTCCTTTACCCCTGGAGTTACATTCACAGTGGGGGAAAAAGGGAGACAAGATTTCCCCCTCCCTTACAACCAAGAAAGAGTTCTAATAGTTTAGCCCTAAGTGTTTAAGCCATGCTCCAGTGCTGCTGAATCTGAGTTTGGCATCATTTGAAGGAGCTTGCTGAAGTGTGAAAGGCAATGATGTGGGTATGATTAAAAAGTATTGAAAAATTATAGACCACACTGCAAGAGGCCCTCATTCAGGTGGATGAGGTCAAGGTAGGTTAATACACAAGGAACACTTTTGTAGCTGATGCCTGTGTATGTCAGGCAAAGGCATATTAAGAGCTGTTTCACCAGGTGTATCCTCTCCTTCACCTTATGGGCCAGACTGCAATTGGCAGAACAAATTTTGCAGTAATAGGAGTTGATCTCACTATTCATAATTTTAGAAGGGATTGCATCTGCTAATACACAACCTGTACTTAGTTCTCTCTATTCTATGTATTTGGTATAAGTATTTCATTTCTGGCTAGATGAGAACGTGAGCAATAACGGAGAAGAAAAATTGAGACTGGGGTATTTGATGTAACCCCACAAAAAACACAGGTGACTAAAGTTTAAAAGGTATGATGAATTTTAAAGGGGTTCCTGCTTCCTTGAGTAACTATTTCCATATCTTAATTGAACCTATTAAAACTGTAATATAAAGGTTTTACTTTGGGCTGATTTAAAAGTAAAAGCAGTATGCTAGCAAGTGGCAAACTTCCAAGATAACCACACACTTTAGGATGGGATGAATGTCATTTCCAACGCTCTGGAACTATGATTGACCCCAATTTATAGATATTTTTTGATACTCAATAATATTTTAGCCCCATTTTCATGGCTGTACCCCAGACTATAGATGAAAGCTAAGTATCTGTTTTCTTTTTTTGGCAAACAATGATGTCCTGATTTTTCCAATCTAAATTGCCCTCCAGGGCACTAATAAAACAAGTCATGGCTCACAAAGTAAATTTCCTGTGTACTAATTGAAAACGGTTTCAAATTTATTAAGGTTTCAATCATCTTCCCAAGATCTAATGCTTGCACTCATGGTTCTCAATCTGACTGCTAATATCCTTACCTGAAAGGAGAAAGAAGTATTAAGGATACTTCTCAGGTATTTTAAAATAAAGTGGGGTAGAAGGGGGAATGAAAATAACAACAGAAAACCACACATATCATATTGTTGAATGGGGTTTAAGACAACATCTGAAACTAAGCACTCATTCTCATGAAATATTTGGGTTTATTGTACTTGCCAAAACTGCCCCTATACGTGTTCCCAGACATGGTTGTAATGCATGGTCTACCAGGATTTGCTGCTAGACTTCGTTCTAAGGTGGTACAAAAGGCAGAAAAGCCACAACATTGGTTCCTTCTTTTTTGCTCGGCTTTCTCTGTCATTGCTGTGTAAACTGCAGGAGACGGAGAGGGAGCAGGGCTGTTGAAATGTCCCAACTTTCTCCCCCTTCAAACCACATCACAAAGAAGTGTAAGTGCTGCGCAAACCATCCCAGAGCAACCCGCAGAGAGCCTTCTGCTCTGGGCTTCCTCTCCCCAAAATATTGTACTGGGAGGGAAGGCACTTGTCAGATTTTCTGGCACCACATTTCATAGCAGAGTTCCTCCAGCAAGGGAACCACAACCTCTTGTGCAGACTGAATTAATAACGTGACAAGAGCATTTGGCCTCCATGTGGATGAGGGCTGGCTGGAAAACTAGAACTCTGGCTTCTGAAAGATTTCAGGGTTTAGAAGTTTGTTTTTTATTTCCTTCATCATGCTAAATCAAATTGTGTAAAGGAAAAACAGGGTAGGAAAAAAAAATCCTCAACCCCTATGGCCTTATTTTCCTAAAAATAACAATATATTAATGCTCTAAAATAGTTCAATTGTTATGAAGATCACCTCTGATTAAAAAGCAAAACAAAACTTTATTTCTCTCATGTCTTCAATAAAACCCAGGATAAAATCAGTAAAATCAAATAAAATAAAATTGTTTTTATTGCAATTGTTTTGGTTTGTGCAAATACTTAAATATTGGAAAATAGACCAGATGGCTTGATGAAGATATAAAAATGAAATTTCTGTGGGCAACTGTTCTGTGTCTAAGGGAATATGGGAGACCACAGCTCAAATCACATCCATTTTTTGGTTCATGGTGATCCCTTAGGAAAAGGATGGTGAGGTAAAACCCTGATTGTGTAATGTCTCCAAGGATGTCGCTCTGTGCACCCTATGTCCTTGGAGAATACAGTCTTTCTGATTGTCATTGCATATTTATACAAAATTATCTTCACTGGACCATGACACACATGCATTAATTCTCTATCCTCATGTTTTGTCTAACTAAAAGTACAGTCAAGGCAAACTCCCTAGGGATAGTGTGTTATGGATCTATCTGAGAAAAGTTTCAAACACAAACCTTCTCAAAAACTATTAATTTTCATTAAAAGTAATAATAAAAAAATGTTCTAGCAAATCACAATTTTTGGGTAGGAAAGGGACTTTCCTGGAGAAGTCCCATCCATCTGCAATGCAGATGGCCTTTGTTCAGGGTCTGAGCCATGAAAGCTGCATGGAACAGCAGTAAATCCTCACGAGGTGGATTCCAGCACCAGCTGTGTGTTTGTGCTGTACCTACTGTACCTTTCACCCACCCTGCCTTTCCCCTTCCAGCACAAGAAGCAGCACTCAAAGTCTCCCACCCCTGCTCTACTTGGCTCCAATTCTAAACACTGTGACTTCCCTCTGCTTACAGAGGTGTGTTCTCTGCTAGCATACCTAAAGGGACCACGTTAATATCTGATAGCTATTTTATCCAGCCACAGATTCTCTGTCAAGACTCATGTTCATGGCAGAGGCAGCAGATGAGCAGCGGTTGCAATGCTATAAACTAATTCCCAGATGTAGAAGAGTCTAGTTGTAATGGCTGCACTGTACATGTGGAAATTAAGTCTAAACATACTGCAGTCCCCATTCGCTAGTGAGCCAATTAAAATGTCACTCATGACAGCAGCATAGTAGATACTGTGTTTCTCCTTCTGTTCTCTTGTATGCATATCATCTTGGTATGTTCATGATAATTTATGGGAACAAAAGATAATACAGACATTTCACCATCATATGGTTTTTGCTATGCTATGCTTAGTACAATACTACACTTAATCCCAAGGACTTTAAGAGACACCTATTGAACTCCAGTAACAACAATTCCTTTCAAACTGTTCTAAGCAGCAGTTGCAGTTCTTCAGTTTTTCATACTAGTATTTTCCTATAAAGCTGCAGTAGATAATCTATCACTTAATGAATATTATAATATATAATCCATATTTTATGCAGATGTTTGGTTTTTTTTTTGGCAGGATTGTACTCCATGATTCCAGTCAGAATCATGATGTGATTATGAAATCTGTCAATAGTCAGATGATGTCTAACGAAAAAAATCTTGACACCCATTCTGTAGATTCCTTCAGATATGAGCCTAGTTTTGAAGTAATAGCAAAAATATATTTTATTTTAATAGGCAGTTTTTACAGAGATGATAACATCTGATTTTCAGCTTTATTTCTCATCATCATGAGAGAGTAAAATATCTTCAAAGTTAGCATAAATTAGGTCTGCTTTTGCACCATTTTCAGTGATGGAAGAGAATAAAGCTGGTTGCTGCTTGAGGTTTTTTAATTTAAAAATCCTAATGTTAAAAGCTCAGTCCTCTAACACAGGTTATTTTACATTCAGAGAAAATAGCATTTTTGGTTCTCCTTTGCAAATATTCAGTTTCCTCATTATCTTTCCCGTGAGAAAGAGCAGGAAAAGAACATTAATTTAGAGGGCACTGAGGCTGAGAGAATAAAGGGTCAGAGATTCACTGTCCTCCAAAGTACCACGCATTGATGAGCAGGACTGCTGTATTTAGTGACAGACCTTTATCTTTCAGTGATGTTTAGCTTTATAAGGAAATTTGTATTTTCTTTGTCTTTAGAAGGGAAGTATTCCTACACCAAAGTTCATTCACCACATTTGGTTACTTTTTTGGAGTTCCTATCTCAAATCTAAATTTACATGAACATTGACTAAATCTCATTTCTGAAGACTTTTTGAAATGAGATGGGAAAATTACAATGACATCAAGCATTCTAAATAGCACATGAGTTTGGTTTCATGGGTTTTCTCTGGTACCTTTTATAATTACTTAATTCAATTAGCTTCCTCAGTATTATGAAATTCACTGAAGGAGAACCCCAGCTTAGATAAATAAAGAATTGAGTTTATCCCCAGATATCATAGAAAAATAGCTAGACATCACTTCAAAAGATTTTAGTATTTGGAAGCAACACTTAATAATATTAAAAATTGCTATGAGGTCACCAGTGCATTTCTGTTCCTACAACACTTCTATTTGTTCCAGTAGGGGTCCAAATATTTTGGAAACTGACTTCCATACAAATGGTGATTAGAGAACTCTAAAGCAAATAAGCTATACCTTATCCAATTACCTTGGAGCTCTCGCAAAGCATTTCCCCCAAGAAAAACACACTCACCAATCCATTTAAATTTTATAATAGCACTTTAATGATATATTAGGCACAGTCAAAAATGGATGAAATAAACAAAGGAAGAAGTATGTGTTCCAATTTAGAGCACAAACTTCTATAAAGTTGCTTGGAATAACTTCTGCTAGATTTATCTCCCTATTGTGTTTCTTTTTGTCTCTGCATTCCTGTGCTAGGAATTAGGCCTGAGAGGGAAAGCTATACTTTTAGCCTAGCCAGGGGCCAAGTACCAATCAGGCTATCTGAACATTCCTCTTCTGTTAAAGGCAAACCTCACTCTAATAGAAAATCTCAGCTATGTCCCAGGACAATGCTACTTCAAAGGTCAACATGTCATTCATGTCTAAGCTTCAGGGACATAGTAAAACTGACATTTGAAACCACAAGCCACAGTGTTTCCTTGGGATTCTTTCTAACATGTCACCAGGAATGGCTGCAGAGTCACACAGTCAGAAATAAACTGTGGACTCAGTGAGGACACAGGCATCCAAAGGGAAAGCAAAAGCAAGGCAATGTGTGCAGCAAAAAAATGTTTCTAAAATGCCAAAAGAACATAAGTTGCTATTCTGTTCTCAATATATGGTAGCTTGATTCAAGGGGGAAATATAGATTTTTAGGAATGTCAGCATGAAGATAAACATCACACTCATAGGTCAAGGGGTTGAGGAAGAGGATATGTTCACCACATTTTCTGGCTTTCTGCCCTACCTATGAAGCTGAACATAGTTGTACAACAAGTTATATGTGGTTATGATAATCATATTTAGAGACATATTGGCTATTTTGTTATTTAGAAAGTACATCTGTATCTTCCCAGGAGGAAATGCAGATTTGTTTCTGAGCCAGCTGACATAGCAAAAGGAAAATCTGCACTGTCCCTTACTCAGCTGCACAGACATCCTTTTCTTTCTCCCTGACTGCTATTTTAAGTCAGTGTAGGATGAACTTCATAGTTACTAAATTTGTGTTGATTGCTTTCAAGAACAGCTTGGATAGGTCTGTACAACTTTTTTACTGAATTAGTGTTAAGTGCCTAATTTTTTCTTTTTCATTCTTTTAGTAAATTTTCTTAGTTTAACATGATTCATTATATCATAAAAAATATTGAAAACTTTCTGTGGTACTCAAAGCTTATTTGTGTTGTACATGTATGTAATCTAGCCTATCATAGAATATATATCACATATAAATATCTCACTTTGCTTTGAAGAGGTATCTGCTTGGAATTCAATGTCATCAAAATTAGGGAGGTTCCAAACTGAGATACTATTTTGTACCAGAAAAAGGTCTCTGTAATTAGATCTTTTTTTAAAAAAAAGAACAATTAGAAGGGGTTTTTTGTTGTTTTTTTAATGGGATGTATCTATTTTAATTGTTTTGATTTTGTATTTTCTTCACTTTGGAGTGTTCTTCTATAGGGTATTCTTTATGGATTTTCATCTGTACCTATAGCCTACCTTGGAATTTGGAAAAAAATCAAACCAAAACAACCTCCACTTCTCATAACAAAAGTCATGTAGAACAGATACATGGGGCAACCTGTGATTGCTTCTGCTATAGATTTTTAACAGTTACATGGGCTTCAAGTCTTCCCTTTCTACAATTACAAACTGGGAAATGAACTGTCCATAATTAGACAGAATGATCAAGAAACAGTCTATTTATGCAGAAATCTCTGTATCTCAGTCTGTTACGGATGGTAAGTAACGATTTAGGAAAGCTGCACAATCAAATGAGTACACATTCTCAACTCCCCTGTCAGTGAAACAGTGGCAGTCATCGATTCCCTTTACTCCTCTTGACTTCTGAATTGGAATAGACAATTAAGCTATCTTAGCTTTCTCATAAAGCTTGTCTTCCCAGTTGGAGCAGTGTGAAAGGAAGCTGTGAGAAATATTAAGAAAAATAGGGCAAAGAAAGAGATATAAAGATTGATTTCTCTTCCCTTAGTGAGTGTTAGCAATTAGGTAAACTGATTTTCAGTGAGGTCATCTGTCACAATTGGAAGCTAATTTGAAAATGGATTAGCTTAGGAAGCAGCAATTTCTGCTCCATGGGATTCCACAGCTAGTGATTCAATTCTGTAACAGAGCTCATAAACTGGCTGAGATCAATGCCCACCTAATGTGCCATTACACCCCGGGCACACTTCAGTGACAGCACAGGCAGCCCTGGCTGCAGGGAGTTTCCCTGCTGGCTTTCCCCTGCTCCACACTCGTGTTCCACAGGTGTGTTAGCTGATTATTTTGCCTAAGGGATTAAACAGTTTAGGAGAATTAGAATGGGTTTCCCCCTGTCTTGAGAATGAGCTTCGTACTCTGAGATCAGTAGCATCAAGTGAGAAGGATTAGTTGGCACACCCTTTTCTTAGGAAAGGGCTGCATCTGCTACATGAATGCAGGATTCTGCAGTAGCACAGCAGAGACTAATACACCATCTCCTGGAATTTCCAGTGACAAAGGACATGAGTTTGGTCAGATTTCTGGGGCTGTGTGAGCACACAGGTAGAGAAAGATAATCTCCTGCCCTGTCCCTGCCTCATCCCAAGAAGACTCCCAATATGATTCTGTCATCTTCTCTGAACTGTTTTGTCTCTTGAAAATCAGTACAGCCTTATTACCCCATCTATCCTTCTTAGCTGCCCATCCTCTTTCCCAGCCAAGCTCAGGTCCAGCTGAATCCCCCAGCTGCAGGTCCCTGCACTGTGATCCAAGCAGGTTACAGAGACTGGAGCCTGTAACCTCACATGGTCAGCAAGCAGATGGTGATGGCAGTGTCCTGAAGTTGCTCAGGCATTCACCACCAGTTACCTCTGATGAATATAGAGATATTTGTGTAGCTGCTCAAGTGAGAAACTGAATGTGTTAATTGCCATCAACCCAGGGATGGTGACCCGTGAAGGTCTGAAGGGATTCAGGTGTATGGTTCAAGTAAGCTTTGCTGGGACAAGATTGAAAACCAGAGCCAAGGTACTCATGGGGAGAAACATCCAAAAGAGTTTTGTGCACTGCCAGTGGGAGGAATTCCAGAATTCAAGATCAGGCTGAATTAATAAGCCTGGAGTAATATAGTTCTCTTACAGTGAGAATTTTTTAATATTTTGGATAACTTTTTTCTCTAAGCTTGGTCAATATCTTTGGGCCAATATATTTATAATTTCATATTGGAAGTCCAGCTGGATAAATGAAGAATCTTTTTGGTGATATTTGTACAGTGTTTCCTTGAAATTAATTCTGACATCTAAAGATGCTTACAGGATGAGTGGTTTTCTGTAGAAGACCAGATTTTGAAATGGAAATTGATATTGAGAAAAGGGAGGGAATCTTTCACTTAAAAATGTGAAAAAGCCAACAATTCCAGAACTTAAAATGAAAGTCTATAAAAATCACTTAGTTGTTTTCTGACAAAGACTTTTAACAAGCTTTCTAAACCATAGAGATAAATCATGATGATCACCTAGTTATTGAGCTGTAGTGACAATATAAATTTGAAAGCAAAAAATGGTGAATAATTGAAGCAGATAAAATATCAAGCTTCACACCCTGCTCTCAGGGCATGTGCAATTTATGGTTTCATTTTACAATGGAATAGCCAGACACAATGCAAACACCAAGAATTAAGACTTCTAAAATTGAGACTCTGTTCACACAGATATTTGTGGTTGTATAAATACCACAACCCCACATACAGCAATGAATCACATTTTTACTTCAGACCCTTAGACACAGTTGCTAGCACTTCTTTTGTCAAAGAATTATTCAGAAAGATGCAATAGAAATCTTAGGGTAAAATTCAAAGAATTCTTCAAATGGAGTCCTTAGGAATATGAAAGGTTTCTATTGTCAGACATTAAACTCTTAGGAACCCATCTGACTTATGTATTTTTAAGGGTAATCAGACAACTAAATAATATGGCTGGAGTCTTCCCCATGATCAAGCCATTTTTAAAAGTGAATTTTAATCAGAAAAGTGGCTTAGATGCCTATCAGAAGTTTTTGGGGGTATTAGGAGAAAAACAAAATAAATACAATCTGGAAAAACAGAGTTAATATGGTCTCTGTCTAAAGCATCAGAGCCGTATAAAAATGACACTCAAGCGCACTTCCTTCCTTGCCATGCTTTCCTTGGAAAGGAAACACATCCGCCTGGAACAGTGCAGAGTCATGGTGTGCTCTGCTATGTCTTGCTAAGGAGCCAGCTGAGGAATCAGGATTCCAGGGAACAGCATATTTCATGCAGTCTAGATACATGCTTAGATATTGTCTCTTATGCAATTTTAACTTCTATTTTCCTATGTCAGTAACAATTTTAATGCAGAAAATTTAATAGTTTCATGGAATTTCAGAGCAGATGTTTCATATGAGTGTGAAAAGATGTAGTTTCTTTATTTTAATTGTATTTTGACCTATTGAATCAATGATAATGTCAGGTTTCATCAACAGTTATTCCATTACACTCTCTGAAAGAAAAATTAGTAGTATCTTCACTCTGCTTGGAATCTACCATTGAAACAACAGAAACAAAATATCAAACAGAATAATGAAAAAAATTGCAATCAAATATTAGGGGACGAAAATCCAACTAATTTTAATGTGAAGCCTACCAAGTTTCTAAGATAATTGTATCATGTCAATGACTTCAACAGCAACAATGTTCACACTCAGGACTCTGGTGCTTTATACCCAGCTGGGCCTTTCTGTATCTTCACAGCAGCAAATACACTTTTTTACTTGTGTCACTATTCCTTCATAAATTTTTCTAGTGTGATAATTGTAAGAAAGAACCATAAGAACAAATCCCTGGTTTGGTTTCTGAAGTAAATACTATGTCTTATTTCCAGAGCTGTTTTTGCAAAGGCTATGTAACTAACAAAACCCTGTAGCCCTCACTAAGATATCTTTCTCTTACAAATTAATAATATCACTTAGAAGTTCTCTGGCTCACCTCCTGTCACACTGGTGCAACATTCAGCTTGACTTTAGCAGAGGGGTGTTGAGTTTAGCAATTGGATGGGGCTGCACTTGTTTTTAGTGCAAGAAGGGGCATTACTTAAGTCAAACCTAACCTGCCAGTGATTGCTATGACTGGACTGTGGGGTCACTCTCACACTGCAATTGTATGTCAACATACAGTTAATAAACAAAGTGACACTTCGTGATTATTGCACAGCAAGTTACAAGTGAGGTGAAATTTCCTGCCTTTTCTGTAGAAGAAAATCTATGATGTCAGTGACACCAGCTCCCATTTTTTTTAACCATAAAAACTGAGAGGCTGGTTGGGTGATTAGATGTAGGAAAATTAGTTTTTGATGAAGTGTTGGCTAAACATGCCAAGTAAAATTCACCCCTACTATATGTCCATTGAGCACATGGGAATAACACCAAAGACAAAATTTTTCTAACCTTAAACCCAACATTTTCTTTTATTTCATAACTCTATCCTTCAAAAATCCTAACTGAAGTTTAACTTTTCAGTGTGCCTGACTCTTCTACAGAGTGAAAGAACTTTGCAGCAGTGACTTCAAGGCAAATTGGCTTTTGAACAGAAAGCATATTAGCAGATGAGAAATTCTGTTGTCCTTTGTTCATGAAAGTCACAAGTGTTCAAGAATTTTGCTGACATCTTGCAGAATGGAGCTATCAGCAACAGTGGAGTGGGAACATCCGTCTCCACATAAACAGCTGAGGCTCTATTAATCTTTACAGATGGGCATTGTGTCCATGGCATTTCTCAATCCTCCTTCTAGGCAGGGAGGATTTGGGATACTCAATCTGTAACTAACCGTGACTCACCAAATCTTTAACTTATCAAGAGTGTTGTCAGATGTCCTGAAGACACATCCACAACTCAGGATGTAAAATGAAATACATATGCCGCCTGATCCATTGTGCAGAGAAGAAATTAAGGTGCCCAGCTTGTTAGCTGACCTAGTTTCACTGAGGTATATGGAGGTGGGAAGATCTATAGCATCAGCATGTAGTCTGTGTGGTGTTCAGACTGAACATCTGGTCTTGTGTACTTATCAGAGGTAAGAAAAAGTAATAATTAGTCAGAGATCAGGCCATACTATAGTATACTAGCCATGTGGTAAATGTTGAAGCTTCAAAAAGAATGAAGGAGTTCAAGCCAGCCTGACTCCTTACCCAAAGGTTCTTAAAGAATGTGTGAGACTCACTCTGTAAATCGGGAACTTTTGTCAGTCAGGTTGGCACTTTTTTCTCATTTTACTGTGAGTATCACCATATTTCATGGAGACTGGTGATCAAATTAGGCTCCTACTGACTTGAAATATTATGGGAGGAATGAAACCATATCACATTTGCTCATTTGCACATTTTTATTTGCACTGCCATACCTTCCCACCAGCGAACCGTCCTGAAGATATGTTTGTTTCCTAAGATATTCTAAAGTCAAATTCTCAATGTTATTGTTCTGGTGGGTTTTTTTATTTATTGTGCCTAGTAACTTCAAAGAGAGAAATTATATCATGGCTGTTTGCATAAAAAATATTTCAGTTTCATATACACATGGAAATATTTAAAATGAAATACTGGTTCAGATAGCTGGAGAAACACCAAGTTCTTGTTATGTACGCTTCTTGGTTTCTCTGTACAAACACAAATCTAAAGCAAACCAATAAGAATTTGTATATGAGTTTTCCTCTGAGCTTCTTTAGAGACCATTTCAAATCCACTATGTGTATTAAATTATGAACCATAACTTACTTCCCCATATCGAATCCAACATCCACAAGTAACTGTTCAGTTATTTAACGCAACTCAGATGAAAAAAACAGCATGTCTTATTCATGTCAAAAAGTATCACTGGAGAAAACAGTCCCCCACACTCAGAGCCAGCAGAATACTCAGCTTATGTTAATGACTGTAACTCAGAGTTTTGTATCCTATTGGATCACAAATCTTATAGGATCATGAGAAACGCATTCTGGATAGTAGACATTTTTAAGCAGTTACAACTCTCCTCCTTAATAGGAGAAGAGTACACTTGGTTTCAGAAGGCAAAATGCAGAGACACTTCACTGACACCAGTTTCCCCAAACTCCTTCTTTTAGCATCCCCTTGGATGTTTTCATTCCTTGAAGGAAAGCCAATATTCATACACTCCCTATAACCTCCTTTACATCTGTGGTATAGTTTTTACTTGATTGCTTTTGCTTTTGTAACTTCACAAAGTTTGTTTTGGGGATTTGGCTTGTAGTCACTGAAGTCTTCTTGGATAGCCACACTCGTGTCTTTGTAAATAATGGCTCACCATGTTTAATCCTCTGACAGATAGTATTGAGAGTAGACTAAGTGGAATCAGAAAACAAGATCTTAAATAATCACCTATTGGATTCATAAGGGACTTCCAAGAATCTAGAACACAATCTCATTCCAACAGACTTAACAGAGTCAGCCAAAAGATTTACACATCAAGATTAGGTATTAACTGGGTGTCCAATCTATAGTTACTATCTAAATCAGCATCCCATCATGTTCAGAATGGATAAACACACCACTCCCAGTACTCAGCCTAAGCACACATAATACAGGCGAACTTCAGATTGTTTATACAGTGATTTTCACATGAATGAACTCTGGAATCTGCCCTGAGATTAGCTCTTCTGACTTAAAAGAAATGTAACAAAAATCCTTTATCTTTCTTCACAGATCATATTTTTTTCATTCACCCTAGTGAGTCAGAGCTCTGGCGTGCACCCTCAGGCCTGCCATAGCTGTGTTTAACACAAGTCTCTAAGACTGGAGGACAAAAGTGGTTTTTTCCTTACTGCTTAAGGAAGAGGTTTGAAACCAGCAAAGACAGAATTCATATCCCACAGTCTGGTGTCTTTGTTTGAAGCAATGTGCCAACTGGGTTTAACATGTGGCATGTCCCGTTAACCCTGGATGTGTTCAGCTCCTCTGCTGAAAGGTAGGCAAAATTTTCCTAGCCAGGCAGGTCCATAATGGAGCATTACAAACTGCCTTCAGGCCTGCTCTCATGAACGTTTGGGCTTCCATGTGCTTGGGAACCTGCTGTGTTTTCTGCACGTGTACAGCCATAGATTGTCCAGAATTTACAGCACATGCTTGCCTTGCCTGCCCCACATGCTTTATCATGATGCATGTAATTACACAGGTCTTTTAAAAGGCAAATTTGATATTTTTAATAAGCCCTTTGAATTCACTACTTCAGGTGATTTTCTAGTTATTGGCTGTTTGTTCATTATTTTGGGTACCTCTTTTAAAAATTATGACTGCTATACACTTGCACTGCAATATTTCGTTTAGTAGTGGGGTTTTTTTTTACTTGTTCTATTAAACACACTCTAAAATATAACTTTTTTCCCCACATGCAGGTGTTATGAAGGTTATTTGTATCCTAAAGCTGTTTATAGTATATACCTGACTGAAATTTCATATTCTCCTCTCCTTCCAAATTAAAAAAAAAAATTGTTATTAATAATGGTTTAAATTTGTCTATTTAATGCATCTCCCAGGAACTTGAAACACCTGCTGTGTCAGCCTATGCCTTACAAGAATAGAGAGGTTATATATTAGATTTAGGCCTGTGGATTAAAATAAAGCTTTTCTTTATGGGAGTTCCACCTGGGAATGGCTGCTCTACAATTCTATAAAAACCATGAGAAAATTTGTTTCCAGCCCAAACGACTTCACAAAATAGAAGACATTAACATGAAAATGTAACTGAAACAAAACTGACAAAAAAAAAACCCCAAAACACTAAGTGCCATGGGAGAATCACAAATTTCACCCTGCCAATAACATTTTGAGACCTGCTGTTTTTCCTCTAGGTGTCCACATGGCTCTGATTTTCCCCTGATTAGAAAAAAACATAAACATTGGCAAAGGCAGTGAAGAAAGAGTGCTGACCCCACTCTGTGAACTAGCACTTGATGCTGTCTGTCTTGGTTGAGTCTCAGTTTGACTATAAAGATATATTCATTTGGTTTTAATTTGAGGAAAATTTATATTTCAATAAAAGCAAAATTAAACTCCCTTTGTTCAGATTAGTAAATTCTGTCAGTTGAGTTTTACATAGATTTGTTGACAGTTAGCCATGGCTGTGTCAGTGCTTCAGTTCTGTTTTTTTTCCTTAATATTTAAACAAAAATACATAATTTTGTCAAGAAAATAAAAAAAAAGTGAAGAAAAATGGAGGAAATCTATAGAACAGTAAATCAACACTTTTCAATTTTCTCTATAGCTTGTGTACAATGGGAGAATCAAATTTAAGGTCATATTCACTTCTGTAGGCAGCTACTTGCAAGAGACGAGGTGACAAATTTAGTCTTAGAAAACTTTGGCCTCCTGGTATTGTGGCTGAAGTTGCTATTTGGCTAAGTTGTGGTGTTGGCAGTGAGAACAGATTTATGCACATAAAGCTGCCATTCTATCAGGGCTTTTATAACACAGAGTGCACTTCTCAAGTTGTACCTTGGTCTGAAAAGAGCTGAAAGAAAGAAGCAATTGAGCACCGGGAGAATGGTACCAGATGCTGGCCTTTTGACACCAACCAGTGGGCCATGGCTGAGCACTTCCTCAGCAAGCCCTGCTCTCAGCCACTTCAGCTACCTAAAGAAATCCTCATAATAAAAAACACTATCAAAACTAAGGAGTTTCATGAGCTCCATGTGACAACATAAAGAAAAGGGGGGAAAGAAAAGGCTTAACTAAACAAGAAGGTGATAAAAAAAAGCATGCTGCTGTATTTGGTTTCCAACCTAGCTGTAGGTTTTTAAGGGACTGTTTTTACCTTTCTAACAGCAGTAAAAAGCAGTAATTAGACTAAGCAGTGGGAAAATTGTAGAAAGACTCTACTAACTAGAATCTCATCTAAATTAAGTACTTGGGATGGTCTTTAGGAGATCTGCCTTTACATCCCTGCATCTGCTGCTCCTTTCCTGTGCATCCTACAACAAATATGTTTTTCAAATTTGAGTTCTTTCTCTGTAAAATGGGGATGATAATTTTAAATTTCTTCTGGCCTTTCATCTGTACTTTCGGCTCAGATGTAAGCTCTTTGGGGCTGAGTGTGCTTTTTATTTCTCAAATTCCACAAGGCAAAGGTGAAAAATCTGCTCATAAACACAGAGATACACATTAGGAATTGACTCCTGTACTTTCAATTAACTTCTTTACACTTTTACAGCACCTTTTAGCCAAAAATCTCCAAGTAGTTTGCAAACCATGGCAATGCTGTGTTCAACCTCACAATACTCTTATGAGTTCATTAAAAATTATTGCAATACTATAGATGGAAAAAAAAAGGGCATGTAGTCTGTGAGAGAAAAATCATTAGGCCACAGATTTTTCAAAGTGCTCTGTCATAGTGAATGCTAAAAAATCTACCATGCCTTCTCCCTTACCCTCTGCCAATGTATTTGCAAAGTAATTGTATGGAGAGAGTAGAGATGTGTCAAACCACAAGTGATGCTCCCTCTCTAAGAAAACCCACAAGCATGTATTGCTATGTTATTACACCACCAGGATGCAAATACTGAGTCATGAAATATATGGAAATCAGTTTCAATGGTAGAAGTTGAGCACACCCTTCCATGGTTTTGACAGAGAGAGAGTGTGATAGTCTTCTTTGATGTAGTAAAGGATCCCTTGTTAGCTATGTCAACTTTATCCTTAGAATTAGAGGAGTAGAATGAAGTGAAAATGTGACTGGAGGGCAGAAACAGAGTGAAGGTTGAGGCATCCAGTTTCTAACTGTTGGAGAACTCTTCAACATTATTCTGTAGACACCTACCCCAAAATAGATACAGTACTTACTTTCTGTTGCCTCCAAATGAAATTTCTTTTCAGAGATGAGATTAGATCATTATATTTCTTTGTTATACTATACATTCTTCACTACATACGCTGCATTATATTACATATATCTATACCTTGGTTATATATTTTGCACTATATTACATAGTGTTTCTTCAGGGAAAGAAATGATGTCATACTGAAAGCTGAAATCTTGAGACTTGGGTTAAGTTCCTGCCTCTGCCATAGGCATCTTATGTCACTTAATTAAATCCTCTCAGGTTTTGTTCTTTTTTTGCTCCATATACTACATAATTCCTTCGAAAATGCCATAACCAGTTAAAGCTGGAAAATATTTCCTTCTGCTAAAAAGACTATTCCAGAACAACTCCAAGTATGTTCATGTGTATTTATCCATATATTTATCCGTATTTATCCATATCCAAGCAATCAGCACAAAAACCCAGACACATAGGTGTGCACATGTCTGAACAAGTTTATATATTATAGATAGAGACCATTTACTCCAATGGGGAAATTTGGCCAGATCTCAGACACAGATTGGTAGATATTTTCTGCTGGCAATGTTTCTCAAGGAAGAGAAAGTGAAGAATAGCTTCTACAGTTAGAACCTCTTAGAGAATTTAAGGCAGCATAATATTGCTACGTAAGCTGGAAGCAAGCCAGGACATTGGGGTTAACACCCCTGCTCAAGTGAAAGGAGCCAGGGGACCATTCACAGCTATAAAAGTGGTCAAGAGCCGTGGTTTTAGGTTACATCCTAAATACAGGTAACTCAAGGACATTGCTAAATGCATCACGTTGAGTACAAGCTTCACTTCTGTAGAATGGCATAGCATATTTCTAATATTTATGAATACATGGAGCAAGTTTTTTCAGTCAGTACTGTTTGTGATACATAAAACTGAAGAAATTAAAGGCAGAAGGAGTAGTTATATTAAGTCCAAACGAGCATTCAGTTGTGATCCTGGTGAAACCAGTGGGACATTTTCCTAATATTGAGAACAGCATCAGATATGGTTTCAGTTTTATTGTGCACTGTTATATGTCTAGCTAATAGAATATGGGTCTTTCTGTATAGACATATCTACATGATGAGTATGTTTTCAGTTTTGTTTTCTGTCTTCTGCCTGTTTTCTAAACACAGACAAAACTTGCTTGGGAATAATATGCTGTTATGTTAAAAGTGGCTGTATAGGAACTTCAAAGCATTTAAAATTTTTATATAAGGTTGAGGAGGGAGATTTGTTGTTCTGTTGAGACTTTTCATTAAATTTCTTGCCTTTGCTCAGGTAAACTAAGATTGTTTGTGTTCAGAAAATGCATGCCGTAAATGAAGAATACTCATGGACTTGTTAGACACCTTTACATCACATCTAACTGGAGGAAATTGTATAGATATCTTAATAGACTAAAGCAGTATTGGCATACCTTCTGATGTAATTACCAATCATTGCAGTATTGCTTCAGGAAAGACAGGTATCCTTGTTTCCACACCACAGTAGAGTGCCTTCAGTCACTGTCTTTTGTGATGTTTTCTTGGTGAAGGGATTTTTTATCTCTTCTGATAGATTATGACCAGAAATGCAGGAACAGGGGGTCATGATTCTTAGGTGCCTATATCTAGAAATCAGAATGGTCATCTGGGAAGTGGAGTCCGGTTTCTATGATAAAGTCTGCTCCTCATCGCCTATGTTATTTTCTTTAACCTAGTGATGTGAAATGAGAAAATAATTCCTGTAATCTGTCTAATCCTCTCTAATCAAATAGCTAGCTTTTACTGTATAGTACAGGGCTTCCTTAACTGACCTGAGTGATTTTGCCCTGAAGAGGATATACTCTTTATTGCTCTGTTCTAGAGTCACTGGCTCACATTAGTGTTGCCTACAAAGTGATGGGGACAATAATATCTCACAGTGGGACAGCTGTTTCCACAGGGGAAGTCAGATCACAAGTCACATAAACTGACTGTGGAGATGCTCAGAACCAATTGTACTGATGGAGAACAAGGGACACTACGCACTTTCAGAGAGGAAATGACTGTGCAGAAGTCTTTGGAGTCAGTGAGTGATGCTTGTCTTCCATGGATTTGTACCCCGTTGAATTTTGCTGCCTTTCCCTTCTTTCCCAGCCAGACATGCTCAGCATGGCAGCACTCTGGCATGTACACCATGGAAACTTCTTTAGTAGTCCATGTACAGCTGTGCTCAGCACACACACAGGTGCTTCTGCCTGTACTTTCAGTCTTGCCAGCACTGGCGATGTATTTTTAAAGGTATTTTTGGCAATCTCACTCAGATTTTCTGCAGCTAAATGGTGAGTGGAGCCCACCCAGCAAGAACAAGTGAAATCATCCTTCTTCCTCACTGACTTCCTTGTCACTCTCAGCCTTTGAGGAAGAAGTCAGAGGGGTCAGTTGAATCATTGAGGAAATGTTTCTGTATTAGCATAATTATTTTGCTGTTTTGTAGCTTAGCCTGGAAGGCCTGGGCACAGCATCTGGTGTGCAGTGAGGTCCTGCCTTTCCCCAGCAGTGCTGTTGGGTTGCTGAGGCTCACGGAGGTCAAGAGACTGTCCACAAGGTCATCCAATGACTCAATGCCTCAATTCAAACTCAGTCCCAGCATCTGCTTGACTCTTGATTTTTTGTTCTGACCAGGAGACTCACCCGAAATTAATTGGTGGAGAATTCAGTGCTAGTTGGATTAAGTAGGTCCTTTTATGTTTATGACAATAGTATGTCAGTGCTTTCATGATGAATAGAGGAAATCTGGTATGCAGCATCAATCCTTACAGAAAAATTCAGTCCTATTAGGATGATCAAGCTTCAGAAACTCAAACAACAACACATACACAAACAAAGGAGAGACAGTCTTGGGGCTATTCATTGATTCAGTCAAAGGCAAGTTTTCTTTGCTAATAGCTCTTGTGCTTCTGAGGCATTTTCTGCTGTGACCAAGGTCAGCATAACATGGCAGAAATCACTCTGGTAGGAAAGAACACTGTCAGTGCTGGTTCGTATCTTTCCCTTTTTCTTTTCTCATGGTGTTTTGACCCTGGATGGATGCCAGGTGCCCATCAAAGCCTCTGTATTACTCCCCTCCTCAGCTGGACAGAAGAGAGAAAAATATAACGAAAGGTTCATGAGTTGATAAGCACAGCGAGAAATCACTCATCAATTACTGTCACAGACAGAGCAGACCTGACTTAGGGAAAATTAGCTGAATTTATTACCAATGAAAATCGGAGTAGGATAATGAAAAGTAAAACAAATCTTGAAAAACACCTTGCCCTGCCACTTGCTTCTTCCTAGGCTTAAGCTTATTCTTGGTTCTCAGCCTTGGGCAGGGATGGGTGCATCTTGAAGCCAGCTGGTATTGGCTATGTTGGACATGGAGACAGAGATGTCACCCCTGGACCTCCCTCTCTCCCATTACCAGACCCTTGCCGTGGAAACCCAATATATTTCTAAATCTTTCTTTTTAATCTTTCATTCTTTAAAAAGAAAGGTTACACTGAAGTTATGTCTAAAATCCTTCTTAAAGTCCTGAAAATGTGAATAGTCAAATTTTGAGAACATACTGCTTCTTCTCAAAAGAGGTCTTTAAGGCACAGAAAAAAAAGTACTCACCTTGATTTATGGGTTTGTTGTTTTGCGACAATATTGTTTTATGACAATACACAGCTCTATTAAAAGTGGGGTTGAGTTGTTATTCCATCAACAAGCTGATATTGTCCGGAACAAATTGCTAAAGAGAAGAAGCTAGAACTATTTTTTTTAATTAACAGGGTTTCTTGAAGTCTGCCTTTTAAGCTATTATACCTTTGAGGAAGCCAGGAGTTCAAATCTTACTAATATTTATTTGTTTTTATTTAGTGAATGCTTTCAAACTGTATCAGTTGGATATAGACAGGAAAGAATTTTTGGGAATGGGAGTTCCTAAGAGGATGTGGTTTTGAACAGTGTGGGCATTTAAAACTCTCACAAAGCAACACAGCACTAACAGTTCTGGGGAGACAGTAGAGAGAAGTCAGGTGTCTGTCATATTGCCTGATGCAATTTGGAGAGAGACTAAGTTCCTGAAATGATAGGGGTCAAGAGCTTAGAAAGACTATAGCAGTTTCTAGGCCTTTGCAACCTACTTTACCCAATAGATAATTTTGATCATATCTTTCAAACACATTTTTATGGCTTTTTTTTTTTTTCTGCAACCACACCCTATAACCCCTTGTTATCCTCCTGGTTTTTTAAGGAGATTTAATTTTGAGATATGTGACTAAGTTTCAAAAAGTTAGAAACACCTAAACTTTTTGTATTCTCAGATGATCACATGCATAAATACTTTTCCCTCTTTAAAAAAGGATTTTTAAGCAGTTTCTCATTCAACTTTTTACTAGCTGTTTTTAAATGCCTGGGAATGAAATAGTCTGCTTGCAACTAAGTGGCAGCACTTGTCCTGGAAATGAAATTCACATTGCTAAAGTGTTTATGGAATACCTGGAATGAGAGTATATAAATCATGGTCTCTCTATGTACAGTTCAAAACCAGTAATTTTAAACATTGCAGGTATTGCAGTGAGTTGTGCTGAAAAATAAGGCACCATTTCATGAAAGCAGGTGGGATAGTACTGACAAAATTCTTACCATGTGTACCAAAAAAAAAAAATCTAATTTTATGTGGACCTAAATAAAGAATACACTTGATCAAACTTCACTTGTGAGCCTCTTTTAAAAACTTCAAAGATACCACTTATCACAGCACTGAGACATTGGTGGTCTGAGTATCACACAGTCTCAATTAGCTCTTCATTTAAAAAGGGAAAATAGAACACCTTAATAATAGTAACAGAAATAACTAAATTTCCATGAAGAATGACTCAGAGTTGAACAATTTTTTTCTGTTCTTATGTTGGGAAAACAGTCAATTAGTTCTGATCTTTTGATTAATTTGATTTTTCTAACAAGAAATGCAAGTGGTCAGATGAGATTATAATGATGTCTATTTTACTGAATTTATAAATGAATTATACATTTCCAGAAATGGTGTAGAAAGGCTGGTTTTGTGAATGCAGTTCTTAGCAGCCATAACCAGATGGAAAGAAATAGCAGTTTCAATGGGTAGAAAATAGAAATGATTTGTCACAAACTTCATGTCTGAGACTCTGAAAGAATGAACTCCACTGTAGAAATAAATATAACTTTTTAAGGTATTGCTTCAAATAGCATAATTAGTTTATACTTTTGAACTAGAAGATGATATAGTCTGGTTTTTGATTCTCCTTATCTTCCACTTTTTTATAAAAATGGACTGCAGTTTCAAGCCAAGAATACCTGAAGTCGGTTTCCACATGCTGTTCCCAATTGCTGCTAGATAACTGTGTTCAACAGGAGAGTATTTGGCTTCTCACTGTACAGTACATAAATCTTATGCAATTGCTGTTTCAATTTTTCTCTTCCCTTTGAACTTTCGAATGGAGGGAAAGAATTTCTTAAAGAGTTCAGTAGGAATGTCCCATTACGAAACATCAATCATCAAATGCCTATTGTACATGGAAAGTGAGGTGACTGTAATAAAATTGACATAACTAAGCAAGCAGCATCTGACCTTTAGGAGCCAGAGCTTATGATCAGAAGACCCAGTCTTCCAAACCTTTAGGAGTTAAGAGTTATCATCTCCTGCAAAAAATACCTCAGTAAATGAAGTGCTACATATGAATGTATGTGATAAAAGAGGTGGAATAAATTTTTCCCTGACCCTTAGTAGGGGAGTGTTGACAGAACAGAGGTAGAGAGTGATTTTTGAAAGGAAGGAAAAAAGGAATGTATCTTTGGGTCTAGATGGGAGCAGCTGCTCCCCTTATCCTAGATCAGTGTTAAAGTAGTTGCTGTTCCTGCCATGTCAGCCAAGTCACAACACAGCGTGCAATGCTGCCTGCAGTTGATCCAAAGAAAAGAAGCAATGGGTACAGTGAAAACGTTGTATCCACAATATGAACATAAATCTTCTGCTTTGTCAACCTGTTTGCTTTTTTTCTGTGCTCTGTTTTCCATGCAGCATGCTGTCACTACCATATTAGTCTTCTGGAGCTTGCCTGTTCTTCAAGTGTTTTGAGGGCTGGTTAGAGGAGACAGAGCCACTGAGAGTTCTGACTCAGCACCAGGCTGCTGAATTAATGTCTTTTTTGTACCTGATCTTTTCTTGTTTAGTTTCTCCCTCCTTTGCCATTTTATTTAAGAGGAGTCAACTACATACACAACTGATGCAGCTGATTAGTGCAAACCAAAACATTCAATGTTTTAAACCTTTGCAGAAGGCCTCAGCTATCCCTGGAAGGGATTGATCTTCCCATTCAGGTGCTTCATACTTTTGTAAAAATGAGTGGCCACAGAGCAGGATGCAGTTGACTCCATGCATATACTTTGCCAAGAACATAAATGTTACAGGGTTATACCAGTCTCCTCCTAAAGCTTTTGTGTATATTTATATTATTGGTCAAATGAAAATGATGGGAATTTAGAATTTGATATTTCCAGAAATCCTTGAGACAGTTCTTTCCCCACATCATAGAGACCCTACTTAACTAATTTCTGAGTCAAATATATAAGCTTTTGATTGGATAATTCATTAAGCCAATATACAACAGAGTTGAGCTACATAGGGACTTTCACTGTAAAGCAAAAATTTCAAAAACTTCAAAAATGTTCAATTTCTAGAATAACCTTACAAAAAAATCCTCCAAAAGCTAGATTTTGATATGAGCTTGATATTTATTACTTCCCTTAGGTTATTCTCTTAGAAATGGCCATATAATTTAGGGATGACTTGACTACTAGCTTCTGAGGTGGTAAGCAATATTTCCTTACTACTCCTTGATCTGTGAAAGAGGATGGAGGTACCAGAGTGAGAAGAAAGTAGTAGCACTTAAATCTTTCTATCCTTCTACCTTGCGTTGAGAAATATTGAGTGCAAAGAAACAAAAAGGGTAGGTTGCCTGCTCTGTGGTTGCACCTCCATCCCTCTGTCTCCATGTTTACACGACCCCCACTTCTGAGGTACTACAGGACGATCTGACAGTTCACATAATAAATTCAGAGAGCGTTTTCTGGCAGAGAGTTACTATGGTCTCTGTTTTGCAAACAGGAAACTGGAACTAAACTGCAGAGCAGATCATCCAAGTAAGCCATAAACAGAGCAATACATTAAATTCTTCCTTGGTCCATCAGTAAAGTTCTGCTTGAAAGAGCGCTTCAGGAAGTGCTTATCTGGTTCTCTCTCTGCTTTTTCCCCAAACACACTTTTTTCCCCATGGAGTACAATATTACAAAAAGGATCTTTCACTTGGCCTGGCTTGATAGTGTTTGAGTTCAGGGGCAGATTATTAAGTTTCAGAATAAGGATATTTATATCTCACAAACAAGTTTATGAACAAAACAAAAAGAGGAACTAACCATATGCCATCTTCCAGTTTGTGTTTTTAGAGAATGTGTTTCCAAGAGCTCTTTGAACTTGAGAGCTAACATGCATTTTTTACTCTGCAGATGTTCCAGCAAACCATAACCCAGCACTGCTTCTCTGGAGCGTGGTGTACTGTGGCTTTAATTCAGCCAAGTACAGCATGTCAAATGTCAGCTTGTTATGACAGCAATAAACTTGTGATTCCCTTGAAGCAGATGTTTTAATTTGTTAGGTGTTTTTTTGGGGAAAAAATCTGCTTGCATTTAAATAGATGTTCAGATTGAGAGTGGAATTTTCTTGAAAACATCTTTCCCACCTGTATGAAAACTGTATCAGGGAGGCTTATGACACATGTGTGAAGCGGTGAGAGAAATCATCACAAAGATGGCCAAAGTAGACAAATCTCCTTCACACCTGAAAGATGACCTTTCTGAAGTCACTTCAGTATAGGAGTCAGATCTGGACCACAGAGGACCCTGTTTAATGCATTTCATATTGCAAAAGAACACAAATCCAGAGTCTGCTGAGGCATCTTCTTCCCGAGGTGGTCCTTGCTGCTGTGAATTACCACCATACTCTTCTGATCTTTCCCTTTTTACTGTGCTATTGGTTTTACCCCTTTTTGTAGTGATCGGTGAGGATTGCAGTTTTAAAGCAAGTGCCAAAAAAAAAAACCTTTGATGGTTTTCAAAGACAGGGAAGAATTATGCACCTGTCTGAGCTTCAGGTAAAGAATGTTACAGCTGTGGGAACACTATTTCAAATAATTAATTGATCTCACTTTGCAGTGAAATATTGGACCTTACTCTGTCCTCACTAAAGGGTAGGATTTTCCCCAGGCATAAATTTGACATTGAAGTTCATATCTTGCTGAATCCACATGGAAAGCAAATATTTAGGGGACACTTTGCCACATTAAACAGTACAGAGACAGATGCATTCCAAAGATCAGTCTAGAATTCCTCTTTTTTCTGGGATTCCATGCTTCACATGTGTTCATTATTGTGTCATATATGTTTGCAGTTCACATTTTTTACTCTAGTTCTTTATACAAGCTGGTGAAGCCCCAGATGCTGAAGAACATATGCTCTTTAAATTTCAGACCTTTTTCCTTTCTAAAATCTGGTAACTCCAAAAAAGTATGAAAATTTAAGCCTAAAACCAGGCATGAACTTTTCTAGAGTTTCCTTGAAAGAAACACAAGACAAAATGAAACCCTGCTTTGTTTAATGAGTCTCTTCTCTCTGATAAAGTTTTTAGGAGTTCGCTCCAGTCCACCTAGCCTTAAAACAATTCAGCAAAAGCAACTGTACAGAGTTAAAGCCCCACAAACTAATATAATTTCACCCAGTGTGGACTGACCCCAGAACCACACACTCAGCAGAATTGTAGGGGTAATATAGATCCACCAACAGTGGGAGTACAAGAATTTCTCCACATTATTTTGATTTATTTGTTGATATGTCTGCCTACTAGATACTCTAATAACTAAATAATGGCCCAAGTTACATGGCTGAGTATCTTTTTTTTTAATGTTTAAAAATTCTTGAGTGTTCTTTTAATCTTAAAACTTCTGACCATTCAGACTTGAAAGGAATGGTTAAATCCTGCAGCAACAGCCACAGAGCCAGAATAGCCAAAGGCTTTGAAAAGAAACTTACCTTTTTCTTGTTTTGAAACATGTTTGAAAGAAGAATTTCAGTAATCTGAAGCACTAATATTAACTTAATGGCAATTCACTTTGGAAACTTCATTTTCACCACACAATATAGCTAATAATGTATTTCTAAAGACAGTAGACTTGATGAAAGACAGACTTTAAGGAGAGGGAACTCTCTCTTTTCTGCTCTCTTTTTCTGCTTTCATCCCCTACCCAGTGATGCCCACATATCTGTGGGAGTTTGAGGATTTTAAAACTTTACTAAATGGATGGCCTTGCAGATCCATGCATCATTGCTGTTTTGCTGTTAGAGAGTTTATAATTAAAAATCATGACATGTGACCTTTAGTCCACGGCCACAGCATAATTACATTCACCTTACCTTATTTATGAATGCAAATCAGGTCAATTTAACTCAGCAATATGTTTACTCTGCATATTTTTAAAAGACATTTCTTGCCACGGCATGTCTTTCTCCCAGCCGCCTGCACTTTGTGGTAATTGCAGAGCACGCTGTCACACTGGAATTGCAGGTATGGATAGTTTGAGTGGTGATGGAGTTTGAGTGGTCTGGAGATGCCTTGGATCTGTCAGCAGCCAAAAGTGATGAGAGAATTTGAATGGCACAGCTTTTTCTCTGAATGGCTAACAATACTCCAGAACAAGCTTTAATGAAACTGATACACCCTGGCAATAAAACAAATACATCTCAACTGAAGTTCTTTGTGCTAATCAGAGAACTAACTCCCAGCTTGTTATACAAGAGAGGAGACTGCAGGTTTTGGAAGGCTCTGCCCCCAGAACTTGTCTATGGAAAGCCATTCTTCATTGTGCCTTTGAACCCACACCATGCCTCAAGGTAAACTCCTCCCAAGTGCCAGTGGATTAAATAACCCTTGTGTGGAGGTACACAGGGAAAAGCAAGGGGAATTTCAACTGGTCGTTATCAATCACAGAGCACAAACAGTTTGGAGAAGTAATCAGTCTCTCTGTCCTTCACACAAAGAGGTTTACAACACCAGAGGAGTTTATTATTATTGCTGGCCTAAGATCATCAAAGTCATTTTGTTTCGTCTTGAACAGTAGTCAGAGGGGTTAAAGGGAGGTTAAACTGCCTAAACAAAATGGAAGCAATTACACAGTGGGATCATGGATGACTGTTTGCTTTAACCCTCACTGACAAAAAAGGTACTATAAGAAAAAAGTTTCCCGACTCTTCACAATCATTAAAAGCATCTGTCTATTTAAGTTCATGCCAAGCTTCTTCACCTAAATCTTTGGGGGAATGTCACTGCTTTAAACACTATCAGCTTCCACACAGTTCCCCACACAGCCCCCATTCAGTGTCTGATCTTTGCAGCATTGTCATCACTTTCCAAGCCGCTGTGCAGGGCAGGACTTACATGGTGCTAGCGATGTGCCTGTAAAAGCTGTGACTTCGCTCTTCTACTTACAGACTTGGCAGGAAAAGACAAAGCTCTGTGGAACAGCAGTATGATGGGGAATGCAGATTTGGCCTGCTCCAGACTTTAGATTGCAAGAAGGGGAATTGACTCTTCTACTCCATTCAAGGTTATATCACAGCTGAGTTGTCAAACTTGGCCTTCCACTGACCTGCATCATGTGAGGGGATGAGATCTGCCTCTCACTAGCCTTGGTTTTTCTGTTCCTCAAATATGGAAGTCAGTAACATAAACAACTTTCACTTGCAGCATGAACACTGCTGTTCTTGTGGATCTAAATGGTGTATTGAAATCTTTATTCCCTGTAGCTCCACCACTGTTAAGGAGAAGAACACTTTAAATAGTCCTGGAAACATGATATGTTTAAAGAAAGCATAGGAAAAAGTGTTAATTTCAAAAGCAGGCATTGAAACAGTGTTTATTGAAACTTGTCTTTCTGAAAGGTAACTAGGGCTTCTACAGATACCCCAAATGAAGAATTGCATGTCTAATTTTATCATTATGTAAGACACTTGCAAAATGTACCCTGAAGGAATGTTACTGAAATTGCTTCTTTATTGATGTAAATCTTTGCAAAGTTAATGGTGAAATATTTCTGTGATCCTGTGTCACACCTCCAAACATGAGGTGACTCCTTCAAAGAGTTCTCTGTATCCTGTGAAGTGTTTATCTTGTTTGAGCTTGTTTCAAGGCTTAAGGAAAAAATCATCAGGGAATAGGATAGGAGGAAAGCACTGGATTTACAATTTTAAAAACGCTTGCCATTATATGGCATATCTTCTGTTGGAAAAAAAAACCCAAAATCAACAAAATAAACAAACAACGACAAAAAAAAAAACTACCAAAAAACCCCTAATTCCCAACAAACAAACAAACAAACAAAAAATCTCAAACCAATCTTCTTTTTTTTATATAGAGAGCAATAAAAACAGATCGATGTCGATGGAGCCAAAATGTTCAAGCACAGAAAACATTTAATAGATTCACAGTCATAGAAAGAGGTTGCACAGGGATAAATCAGGCTCTTACTTCTCAAAACATTACTGTAAATGGTAAAGACTAAATAATATTCTTAGACAGATATATATGCATCTCTGATAATTAACCACAGCCTGCACATGAAAGAACATATTTCAGTCTGTCTCGCTTCAGATTTAAAAGAATGGAAAACTCTCAGAGTCAATGGGACTATTCTTTGTTTAAAACTCTAAAGCTGCATTGTGCTATTAGGACATGTTTATAATTTGTTAGCATCTGCTAGGAAAAGGTTGAAACTATAAATAAAAATACAGGTGAAGTCATCTGAAAGGTCACTGATTTTGGCTGAGGTTCTGAGCGGATGGAGGACAAGATTGGCACCTGTCCTAGGTTATATGTTAAAGAAAATAAGAGTCTGATTTTTTTTTCTGACTTGTCTGAGACAAGACAGAATGAAGGCCTGCTGAAAATGTGCTTTCTGTTACAATTCATAAGCATTTGAATCCGAATAGTTGATACAAAAATGTCAGTTGACTGTGTAACAGCATTGCAGTATGCCACTTGCTTAATTAAATACATTTCCTTTCCTTCCTCCAAATTAATAGACTACTGGACCATGTCATGATTTATGTATCCCCTAATGCTGGCTCCCTTGATGCAAGAAGGACATAAACGTGATAGTGCAGGCATTTTTTTATAGACAAGCAGAAAACTAGATATGAGAATACAAATAGGAAATGCTTCCATCATTTAATGAACCTGATGTCAAGATACTTGTTTTTGTGTCATGTCAGTGTAGTGTACGGGAGAGTCTTATTCTTTTTCACCTCCAAAAGCAGGATATCCAAAGATGTGTGAAGCTGCACCTGAGTTAGGAGACCTGCACAAGCTCATATTTAGCAGCTTTTTTAATCAGAGGACCTTTATGTCATATTTGCATCAATGCTTTTTCCTTGTACAGTCCTAAAATATAAATTTTATTAACTAGAATAGAACTGAAAGCTATCCTGGAAGGTAATTCAGCCTGGCAGGGGTCAGTGGTGCTTAGTGACGTTCAGGCTGTAACTTATTGTCACTGTCTTACTGATGACAGCAGAAAAAAGAGCTACTGAATTGCCCTGCATCTTCCTGTCACTGCTACCCCTCCTCCTGCTCAACCCACCTCCCCACTGCTGCCCTGCTTAGGTAAAAGGCCACTGTAAATTACTGTGCTGTATAAAATAAACTTAAGTCAGAATAGGATGCACCAGGAAATGCTGTTGTACAGACTAAAGTTACTGGCAGGAATCAATTCTTGAGGCAAAGACCATCTCTTGAGAAAAGTCTGTGTACTCCAGTCTCCCAAAGATGAAATTTCCCAAACTTTCACTGAGGAGAGCTGCTGGGTATCTGAGGCTGCAAAATTAGGTTACTCTCAACAAACACTGAGTGTTACTAATTTTGCTGCTCTGCATGAGCTGGACATCCATGTTCTGCAAGCAAGAGATCAGAAGGGTTGTGCTGCATTCAGGATGAGGGACAGCACTTTTGTCCTTCATTCTAGCACCAAGAGGATGGATTTACTTAGAAGAGAAAAAGAAGGAGTCATTTTGTCATTTGAGGTCTTTATTCCTGAGGCATACTAGCTTGTGCAGAGAGGAGAGATGAGACTTTTGGACTGCTCCCCAATAATTTGTTGGGATTTCATTCTTTCCCCTTAAATGGGCAGGGAGGACAAGACTGATAGATATTTTCAGGGCACTGCTTTGAATTAACAGTTTCAGTAGCAGCTATTATAAACAGCCAGTCTGGGTTAGGACTTCTCATCTCACTTTCTCTTTAGAAGCTCTGAGGCCAGCCAATCTTTTTCTTCTTATTTTCTTTTTTCTTCTTTTATTTTTTTAATATTTTATTTCCTTTCACAAACTAATTCCAAAGGATTCCTAAACTATAAAAATGAAATTGCTCCCTATAAAATATAATTGGAGCTGCATTGTAGTTCAAGTGACAACCAGATGCTGGAAAAGAAACCAACAAACTGTCAGTCCAATTATTTAAGTTTCTTAGTACTCACTGCACAAAGTCTGGCCCAAAACAGATTTGCTTCTGCTAAGACCTTGCTGGTAATTTTTATTCATTCTTAACAGCCTTTTTGATAGCTTTTCTCCTTCTGTATCTACATGTTTTCTCAATATACAGACACTAAAACTCATGCGTGTTCTGTCGGCTGGGAAGCAAATTCAGAAGTGGAATAGGTATGAGAGCAGCTTTTATATAAAACTAATAGTGGCAACTACAGGGGCTGTATTCTCACCATCCCTTAAAACACACAAGCTACTCCACCAGTAGTATCAAGAAACCAATGGATTTCCATTCACATCTAATAAATGCAAATTAAAGAAAATCAAGTCACTTATGTTTGCAAATCTGCATCTTTTTATGAAGTAAAAAAAAAAAAAGTGTGGGTTTCCTGCTAATTAAATATGGTGGGGTTTGCTTTTGTGTTCTGTGAAGAATTCCAGTCTCTGGCTTTGAGTGGCTGCACTATCCATCCAGACTCTGTTACAATTTATCTAGTTATCTAAGCTGAAAACAGAGTTAGAAAATTTGCTTAGTTCCAGGTGGTGGAAACAAGCTGAATAGAATGGTTGCCCTGGCATTTTTTAGCATCACTGAGCTAGTGCAGAATTTTTTTCCAAAGATATTTAGTTTGTGTGTTCAGCTATGGCACTCGATACAGGTATAACAGGATGCAGCTGAAATGGATATTTTTGGACTTCCTGCTGTCTAAATCCAAGTTCCTTCCATTTGGTCACTGTATGAATTAGTACCTTGACCAAGGTTAGTGAAAGGAGCTGTAAAAACTATATTCAATTTAAGTACTGGGAACATTTTGATGAGAGAAAACATTAGATGTGATTAGGCTCTTGCTGCCCAAGTCCAATGACAGCCCAAGTGAAAGTAAATATCCTTTCTTCAATGACAGTTTCAAAGTCACATTCTTTCAAAGTTCAGTAGACGTTATCTCTGTTTTCAAATGTCTGAACATTACAATAAATACTCCATCTATCTATATAAAACCCCATTTCCAGAAGACTTTTTTTTTCTTTTTTAATCTGTGAAATCTGTTAATGAAACTGTTTGTGTATTATGGCTTTTTGAGCTTCAGTAACAGAAATACTGACTCACATTACCTAAGAAAGTATGTTTATTTCTTTGGAACCTCAATACCTCCTTTTGTTTCTTGCAGGACAGCACTGTAAAAATGACCAGGCTTCTCCAACAACTGGTATTACCTAAGGTCAAAAATATCATACAAAAATATAGCCTGGAGTGCTTCAACTTGTATTTAGTATCAGTTGTTTCTGCATTACATATTTCTTGTAACACTGCATTAGAAGCAGTTTCAGAGTGCTTCATAGGCATAGTCAGAGATGAAGAGCTGAGTAATAGTTCAGTTTTAAATTAATAAAGACATGAGTAGTGCTTGGATGATTGGAGTCCCAAAGCAGATGTCCCATCCTGTGCCTGTGCTAAGCACGTGTATGCCCATTGCAACCACTACTCCTTGGATACACAGTTTGCTGTGCTCAGTGGGCAAGTTCAAAGTCCTTTGGAGAGCTCAGGATTTTGTTCTTCTCATTAACTGAGCGTTCATACAACTCTTCTGTGTCTCTTGAAGCACACGGAGGTGACCACAATTTCTTCCAGTCCCTGCAGGCCTGGAATGATTTTTTTTTTACTGAGAAGGGAGAAAATGTTAGAAACGGGTGAATGTAAAAAGAGCCTTTGGATGTTTACCTTGGGCAGCTTTTGAATGAATTTTAACAACCAAGACTGCAAAACCACAAACATCTAACTAACAATGAAGAAAAATCAGAACCACTTGTTTTCTGGTGACTGAGGTGACTTAGTATCTGCTGTCAGAAGCAGCACTAAAACAGGAAAAAAACTTCCTAAAAAAAAAAAGCCCCAAAAACCAAAACAAACGAACAAACAAAAATCAGAAAAACAAATCAAAAAAAAAGCAAAATACTTTGAATGGTCAACAGGGTATGTGATGTTTCTTTGCAAGTGTTTATTATCTATATGATATACACCATCTGCAGCATGGGGTGTAAACAACTAAAAGCAAAATCAAGGATGCATTTGCTGGGTTTTTACAAGGACTTCTGGAGTATTTTTTTATTTCATAGTTCTTGATCCTTTGAACAACTTGTAACCAGCAGAGCAGAACAACCCAACCCTATCAAATACTGACACTGGAAAGACATTTTGTGTCCAGACATACATACACTTTGTACCTGACCTGTCTTCTTATGTCCCTCCAAAACTGTATGAGATTGGAGTTATGTTTAGCTATGTGACATACTCTTCATGTCCTTGCATAATTGCCCAATGTGTCCCTGGGAATATAATCTTCTATAAAACTCCCTCTCTCCGTAAGAGTGACCAGGGACAATGCCCAGCCCTTTGAGGGTTGGCCTAAATGATCTTTAACGTTGCATTCCAACCCAAATCATCCTATGTTTCTAAGCAAACAAAATCAGGGAACTCGGACTATTCAAAGCAGAATTTGGGATTTATTTTTAGGGTCACACCATCGGCACCTGCATCTGGCTGGAATTTTGAAATTTATATGTGGAAGAAGATCTTGCTTGACAAGATTTAATGATCATTCTGTTTACTTCCTTAAAGTCTCAATGGTGAATGGTAGACATTTTTTCATTTGTCTTTTCTGATTCCAAATGCTGCTACTGTCTTCAGCTTTCAGGCACAAGCAAGTACTTGCTTTGATATCTGTAGGTCTAAAAAAAAGTCTCAGTTATGCACTAATGGTTCAGAGGTTTATATTGCAAATTATTTGGGGCAGGAACTCTATATTCCTTTGTGTGTGTAACATCTGAGTCTCTGAGGACCCTGGGTCCCAGTGTTCAGTGAAAAGAATTGGAATATAATATTTTGCTTAACTGGGTTTTAGATGAGGCTGTCTTGTTAACTGAAATGCAAAATACAAATACAATTAATATTTTTTTCACTCACTCTTTCCAAGGAGTGCCTATAATCAGAATGTTCTTTGTCTTAAAGTCAGTCATAAATTTTATGACAGCACACATGCCAGAGAGCTTTGCACATAGACACGTTTCTCTGTTGTCAATAGTGGTTCGTGTCACAGTGGGAAATTTGACTGCTGTCTTCAACACTCAAATATAAGTGGCAGAACCACAATTCACAGTCATAATTTTATGAATAAATTTACCTTCTCTTCAGATCTCAGGGAAATTACTTATTTTGTTTGGACTGAGCACCAGCTCTTTTGGATGGCTTATATTTAAATTCAAGACAGTTCATTCATATGCAAATACTGCGCCAGGGGCAAGTAGAACAAAGTAGCTGACATCCTGTTTTGCTACCCAAAGGCTGGTCCATGAGGCCATGTTTCCATTCCTACTTAACAAAAGCGCTCCTGTGGCACTTGTTTCAGAAGTGAGCATACCATTCTCACACTTAAAAAATACCTGTATCCTTTTCTACATTCTGATATGAACCACATGCCATGGACTGATGGCAATCCTTTTCACAGGTCATCCTAAAATGCACAGCTTCTGAAAGCCACATTCTTGTCCTTTCCATCCCATAAACTCATAGAGTAGCTGAAACACAGAACAGAAACATAATATGTCATCAAGATGGTTGTGATTGCCACAAAATATAACAGTATCTTGGTATGAATCTATCCAGGATAATTTTTTCCCCCTCAGACATTCACAAATGCATCAGATAGAAACTCTTTCAAGTGTTTGCCAAGTGAATATAAATATGAACAGCTGGGGCCAGGGAGGGAACCTTCCCTTTTATTTTCCCCTCTGTTATGCATCAGTATTTGATTGGTTTGTTTATCTGGTTTTGGGCCTTTTGTTTTGCTTGTTTGTAGATGTATGAATTTTAATGAACGGAGCACTCTGGTATGAACAAAATATCTGGAGACAGCACAGAGAAGTGGTTAAGAGACAGTGTCTGTTTTCAGGTTGTTTAGATGCCATTTCAAGTCCTCTCACCTCTGAAAAATCTGTTCATTCTATTCTAAGCATATGCCCATCACCAGTCTTTCTTTCATCTCTGTTTTTGCTTGTCATGTTTCCAACAATTCTCTTTGTCCCTACTTTTTGCTACACCTTGTTCCACTGTTTGGCCTTTACTTGCCATGCCCAGTTCAAGTATTTTAACACAAGAGGTATAGAAAAAGTTAAATTTTTCATCACCTAGGGCTTAGGAGACCACAGCAAATTTACCAGCTAATACACCTTTTTTAATGAGGTATCTTTTTGCACATCCAAAAAAGGCATAATTTGAAGCTCAATGCTACAGGACTTTGAGACAAATAAGTAAAAAATAAATGGGATAAAGCAAAAAAACCAAAAACAAACAAACAAACAAACAAAAAACAAAAAAAAAAACATGGAGAAGAGCCTTATTAGCTGTGCCCTCAGAAAATCTGATTACACTCTGCTGGGAGTAGGGTTCTCTTTTTCTTTCCATTTTTCTTATAATATTTCCATAAATGTCCACTGATGTCTTTCACAGAAAGGAACTGGGCTAATTGATCTGAACAGCTATGGCAGCTTTAAAAGTTTAAAGTACAGAAAGATTAGAGGAAAAAATGCAATGATCAAGGTGAGGAAGACATTCTATCTTCATTAAATAGCTACAGGAAGAAATCTTGCAAGAAAAACAAAGCAAAGGGAAGAAAAATTACAAGGTTCCACCAAAAAATATTCCAGTTGTCTTGTCACATACCCAGTTAAGACTTATTCCTGCCAATAGATTTCTTATAAAGAGACCAAAGTGAAACACAGATGTCCCATCTCATCAAATGTATATCATGACTGGCCTTAAGCCATGCTGGAGTCTTACTCATAACTGATTGGGCATTTCAGAAATCCCTGTGTCTCAATTGGAACAAACAGCTTTAGGAGTAAGAATGTGCGTGACCGGGAGCTGCCCTTCAAATACTGCTGCTGTTCTTTTCTTACAGAGTACATGTGAGGCCAACCATGGCCTGAACCTAAAGACACAGTGCAGTTGAAACCTGGAAGTTTAAACCTGCACAGCCCTGACAAAGCTGTGCCTGGACTGTACAGTTCAATTTCACAGTACCTTCTCAATGATAGCAGGAAAATTTACTGTTTGGCTTTCCGTGTCTTTGCTGAAGAGTATTTGAGAGAACTTGTTCTCACGCCCACTCTTTGGATAGGCTGGGCCTGCAGTGCACAGCTGACTTAGTGGCTCCTATGACTTCAAATGTCTTACAAGAGGTTATACAGGAGCAAAAAACCTTTTTATTTTCTTTTTTTCTGTGGCAACATGATTATCGGGGTGAACTTTTGCAGCACAAATAGTGCTTTTGTGGGGATAGAAAATGCCCCAGTAGGTTTCTCTAATCCTTCTTGAGAGAGACATCCTGGGGCAATCAACTCATTTATACATTCTCTACATTTTTTCCCCCCTTTTTCTTGAAGAAAAGAGCTGGTCTGCTGCCAAGACCTGTTTAAGTGGTAACCTATGCAATTCATTCTAAAAACACTCATTTATCATACCCAAATTAATCTTGTAACAGGATAGCTGCTCTTATTTTCATTGTCATTTTGCCCTTTGGATAGGAGATCACAAACGCATGGATATCCAACTCAAAGATTCTAAAAAGCATATATAAAAGAAGGAAAATAGGAATGGCATTGCTATAATTATAAACAGAAACAAGTAGCCATACATCTTCATTTCTCACATATCACATCTATTAATAAGAGAATGAAATGTAATTTGTGCTGAATATTGCTCAGAGTCTTGTGCCAGAAGCATAATTGTTTTCAATCAGATTGGTAGTTGGAAGAAAACGGCTTTTTTAAATCCACAGTAAACACAATTTATGCAAAATGATTAAAATATTATATATTTCATTTTTTTCTGGAACACAGAATGCATTTTGACATGAAAAATTACATAAACAGTGAAGAGTTTGGTATGCAACTACTGTACAGAATTTTAAAACTATATATGCATGCTGTTGTGTATAAAAAATAATATCTTGGCACTGGCAAGAACAGCTTGCTACAATGAAAAAGTTATAGATGTAATTTTTTACTGCAAGCACGCAGCCTTTTTAAACCTATGTCTTGTAAAAGCATTGCAGACAAATTTAAACGAAGGGTCGAGGTTTCTGTGGCAGGCTTGGACTCTTGATTCTTCCTTTTTTGGGGGGGTGGGTGTAAAATTTTATAGGTTCTGCTCACACACTTAGAGGCTTTTCTCTCAAAGGACTTTCTTGTAGAGGAACACACTGCAAAATGTGTGATTTCTGACACCTCTCCTGTTCCCAGCAGCTCAGGCCTAAATTTATGTTCTCTGTCCTGCATCCCACTCTGCAGGGACATGAAGAAAATAATGTCTTATTTTCCCTTCATTTCTCCACACACTCCTTTTTCCCTTATGTGCCAACATATCTCTTCAAAGTGACTTTCTTTGTCTGTGGATATTGAGTATCTCTAAGTGTTTTGGAAAGATGGTCCATCTCCTTGCATAGTTGAAATGGTTTGAAATTGTGGTTTTTCAAACGGACTTGAAAGCGGGAAGCATTCACCAAACCCACTAAACTGTATTCTTTCCATTGACTACAATGAGCTTCAGAACAAGACTCAATCTTCATTCTTTGTTGTTAATTTCTTTAAAAAATTGGTTTCCTCACTAAGCTGTGAGTTGTGATTCTTTAAACAGTTTATACAAACAATTTTAAGCTCATCGATTTTTTATTTATTTTGTTTCCAAGTGAGAATTTGCTTTCTTTCTCCATCACTGTCTGCTCACTGGTTTGTCTGTGATGGGTTGCTGAGGTCAGTGGTACTTTTTCTGCTCCATGAATGGAACGACTCAAGTGTTTGAAAGAGACTAATGACTCTAATAGCCAACAAAGGATGAATTTGCTTATGTATAAACATCTTTGTTTGTGTGCCAGTTAGGACATTTATGCACAGTACATCTATTCTCCCACCATAGGTGTATGCAAATTGAAATAAAGCTGGGGGGGAAATGGCAAATGGAGCTTGAATTTCAGATGGAGAGACTTGGGAGCAGCCCAACTCCCTGGCATGGTACAGTAGGCGCCTCCGGTCCCCCTGTCTGTGCTCTGGGTTGCCCACAAAAGAAAATTGCTGCAGGTCCCATCCAGTCTGCATGTCGCAACAAGTCCCTAGTTAGGGTGTTTGGAGCAGAAGGACTGCAGGGCACAGCACCACACAGGCCCACAGGTCACATTATAATGAGCTGGAGATGATCAGAGAGATATACTGGACACCTCCAATTCCCGAAAACAGCTTGAGTGTGTTTCTGATGTGCATCAGAAAAAGAAAAAAAACAAGCATAAAAGCAAAAGCCTTTCAGAAGTCTCTGCCATACCTCCAGAGTTGCAAATATTGTAAAACATATTTTCCTATCATAAGGATCTGCTTTTCAGTACTTCCTTCTTCGTCTCCTTCTTCTCCTCCTTTTTTTTAAACCTTGAAATTTAAAAATATCATCAATATAGAGATGCCTCTGTGGAACATCTTAGTTTAAATAGGCTAGCACATATTGACTAAATTCTCTTTGGGTGAAAGTGTTCCAACTATATACAAAGGCAACGCTCTTCCAAAATTATTTTTCAATTGAAAACATTGAAATTATCATTTTTAATTCTCTTGTGGGTTATTTTCTTTTGTCTTTGCATAGTTTGAATTATTTGTATTGGTTTGTTTGTTTTCTCAGACATCCGATTTCTTTTTATAAGTGTATCCATGCAAATGTTACATTAAAAATAAAAGAGAGGAAATATCTTACTCTAGACCAGAGACTACTTTGGAGGCAGGGGGTAAAATTAAACTTTGAATTATTGCTGCATGTCTGAGGCACAAGCAGCAAACTAAAAATTAAGCTTTTTCAATTGAAAAAAAATATTTGCATTCATTCTGCTCCGAGTGCTTTTTGATATGTTTTTGTCACACAGCACGCTTCCTTGGTAAACCACAAAGCAAGATATTGGAGCTCACATCTTAGAACCTTCTAGGGCTCCTAGGGCCAGACAAAGCAGAAGTGGAAGCAGCAATGAAAGACCTGGTCAGGTGAGAGCATCCCATACCCAGCCCACCCTCATGCCATCAGCTGAGGGCAGCACTGCTGAGGGCCTTTACAGAGGGACAAATGATGACTATTAGTGCTTCAAGTCAGACCTGCCACATCCTAAGATCTGCCTGAGTGAAACATCTCTTTGGAGCTGAGCAGAAGCATTTTCTGAGATAAGCAGGAGTGCCAGGAGCTGGGACCACCATCTCCTCCGGCTCATTGGGATGTCTGTCTGCCTTCACAGCACATCCAAGCCAGTGGGCTCAACACTCTGGAGCCCAGAGCTCCAGTCCAGGGAAAACTTCATGTAGATATTGCCATAGAATGCCTTTTTTCCTTCAGTAGTGGTGATTCCAAGCTTCCACCCACCGCCTGCTTTAATGACAGTACTGTGGAGGACAGTGACGCCCACAGTTTGGTACTAAGTCTGTTGTCAGCTCTCAAAGTTTCTCACAGAGTTTAGCTCAGCTATTTAGGGCTGATGAGATCATGCTGTTTAATAGACCAGAGACCACATACGGATGATTTACCAGCACTTTGGAGAACCACAGTTTGAAAATCGTTGAGCACAGCTAATCCCAGGACTTGATTCTGGCAGGTAAGATCGGTCACTGGAATTGCTCCTGTCTAAGAGGTGCAAAAAGCCTTGACTAAAGCAGTATTTTCTGGATTTACTTCTGTAACACTGTTATGACTTCATTGATGCCTGCAGTAATGTATGGGAATGAGAGAGCAAAAGCAGCCATGATTACCACAGATCCTGTTTTTGGCACTGGTGCTTTCAGAAATGTACACTTCTTGTTCAGTACCTGCTCTCGGTTTCTGTGAAGATGTCTCTTTCTTACAAGCCTCTGCTATGCCTTGCCCATTACTGAATGGAGCCGTGAATGCCCACAAGAAGGGATCTATCCCTCCTGGCTGAGCGGACATTGCTGGCATTTTATAAACACAAAACTATGGGAGTTACTGTGGTATAGGTAATTTCTCACAGCTCACTGAGAGTATTTGGTCATGCTGGGCATTGAGAGAAGAGGATCTGGCTTTCTTGCCAGCTGTCGGTGAGCCCCATGGATGCTTTTACAGCAGGATCAGTGCAGGTACCTGTGCTCCTGCAGGTTTCCATGCCGAGGTGTCAGGGCATATAAAACCCCACAGCCTCTGTGTTTGCCTAATGCTCTTCAGTGCAGATCCCAGCCAGGGCTTGGATTTGTGGCTGGGCTTGGAGCCTGCAAAGCTAAGGATTCAAGATTTGGCCTGCATCTGTCTGTGTATTTATACGAAGACAGAAAAAGCAAATTCTTTACTAGCAAATATGAGTCAAAACAAAAACACTGTGAAGGTCAGCTGAGCACAGCAGTGAGATGATGTTATCCCAGCCACACTTCAACTCTTAAGCTGCCTGACCAGCCAGAGGAACTCCTGGGCAAAAGTCCTGAGAGGATGCCAGCTGGGAAACCACCCACTGACACCCAGCTGGCTGCTCAAAACAACTGGAGCCTCAGTGTTTGACACTCAGCTTCAGGCACAGCTGCAGGGCATAGCCCAGCCACGGAGCAATACCAAGGGCTTCTCATCAAGTTTTCCAAGAGAAATACTGCACAGGGGAAACACTGTTACAAATCCTAATTGGTAAGGATTTCCTTTTTTTTTTTTAAATAAGATGAACAGCAACTTATTTAAGGCTAAATTTTTTTGTTCAACGTAGCTGGCATAATATTAATCCAGCAAGTCAAACTCTGGTTTAGGGTTGCTTTTTTTTTTTTTTTTTTTTTTTTTTTTTTTTTTTTTAATAAATGTATTGGTTAGCATCTTGCTTTCAGCCAAGATACTATAAACAATTCACAGACACAGATCCAGTCCAGAGTTAATTAAGGTTGATCAAAGCTTATGTGCAGCCCTCAACTCCTTGTGCTGAGGATAAAAGCAGAGATCTTTTTTAAGGATGTGGTGTCCTTGGAAATATATATCCCCTCCTTATTTGTTTGGAATTAATTTAATTTCATTGTAACCTCATGTCTATAAACGCCCTTCCATTAAGTAATAGCAATCTCTGCGCAATTCTTGGAAAAGTTTTGAAACTGTCTGGAGGCATTCACCATAAATGCGAATTTCATTTTTACAGATGTAGTAATGTGTTTACTGTAGTAATTTTGAGAAGTTACATTGCATTGTGATCACTTTTCTTGTAGGAAGGCTCCAGCTTTGACCAGTTCCATTGAGTTAGACACTGTACTTAGATACAATCAATATCTGGAAAAGTTTCCAGGCTACATGAACAAGACAAGCAGGAAGTCCTGTGCACATTCTACCAACTGAACCCAGAGACATCAGGGCTGAATCTAGAATTAAAATCTAAAGTCCTGGCAAGAGGGCTATCTGCCCACCCCCCCCATACATTCTGGGGCAAAGCACCAGATGGACATGTACCAGCCACCCACACTTGTGTTCTTCAGGTGAATGAGAACCAAACACAGCAAGGGGAGGAGGATTCAGCAAAAAGCAGCTGTTGCAAATAATTTGCAATTTGCATGCTACATATTTGCCATTCTGCTTAGAGAGAGCCAAATCAGTTAAAATCTGGACTTCTAATAGTACCCCTGTTTCTTCAATGGCAGACAGAATAAGTAAGTTGGGTGGTGCCTCCAGTACGCACCAGCTTTGTCTCTAAACTGGGTTGCCTTTAATAGACACTCCTGGTACAGATGATAAGGCACTTCAGAGTCCCAGGTAACAATTTTAAGTTGTTTAACTTCCTGACATTTGCAGGAAGCATTACCAGAAGTCAATAACATCTGCATTACTGCATAACAGGTCCTAAACCATGCTCATCTTTATGACCTTCAGACTATTCTAGGCCTAGAACAGGTTTGTTCCTGAAGGGCTGTACGCAGAGAATGAGCACTCTCTACTCAGGGGAGCAGTTTTGTCCACGAGGGCAGAATCTGGCATGGAATTGCCATGTGCCCCATACTTCAACAGGACAAGCTCTCTCGTGCAGTAGCCCACAGAAGACCTCTTTTGTGTTGTGTACAACTATGTACCAGATGTTTTATCCTGATAAAATGCAGATCAGGTTCTGTTTATGCTTATGTTGGAGGACAGCTTCTCATAAGGTTGGTGTGATGCAAACTTAATAATTTTGGCTGCATATAGTCCTCTCACAGAAATGGAAAACGGAAAATCCTCTATCCAGCCCTGTTCACTCCTTGTGAATGGGGCAGGAAACCTCTCCAAAGAGAGCAAAATTGGTTCGTTTTTCTTTTATGCCCATATGCTAAATTACAGAGATATTTTGCTTTACTTTTTTCTTCACTTTTTTTTCGTGTATGAGTTTTGCCAATCTAGTTATCTTCAGGACAAACCCTCTTTACTCTATAGCACGGGTAGTTCCTCACAGTACTTCCATCGTGTGTAGAGGTAACTAAGTATTCTATTTCTACTATTAAGATTCTGCAATATGCCCCTGAGGGCTTGATAAACATCCCCAGACTGATTCCAATAAGCACATGGGACACTGAAGGCCATTTCTAGCCTAAAGCAGAGTTTCCATTTGGAAATGGAATATGATTTTGAATGGGGAACTCAGAAGCAGAAGGATTTTAATTTCTATTGTTCTTAGGCTTTCATTGGTCTTCAATTAGTCTTACTGTCAAGTAGGAAAAAAAGATTATAGTAAAGTATAAAACAAAATGTCAAATTTTATTGCCTGCCAGGTTTTGTTGTTGTAATGGGAGCTGAACAAATTGGTAATGGGTAAAAGCCTTGTGTTCATACTTACTAGAGAGAAAAAAGAATTGGTGAACTCTGTGTTCTGCCTAAAAAATCACTCTGGGCTATGTGGCTACTATTTTACTGTGTAGAAATAAAACTTCTTTTCCTTAACTGTTGAAGCAACAGAAGTAGTCTCCTCTTCCATGTGAAAAAAATTAGAATGATTCCATCACTTTGTTAACAGCAAACCTTAAGTATTTAATAAATTGTAAATATTTCCCTTAGATTATATTTAAGGAAATAAACCAACTCCTTGGGTTTTGATGAACTTGCACTTAGAAAAAGTGGTTCTATTATCTACTGAAGAAAAGTAAAAAATCACTAGTGGGAACATGACACAACGAAATGTCACGCCAAGTTTCAAATTTGAAATAGGAGGAAGTGCAATTTTTTCAGCAAAGTTTTTCCATCTAAATTTTTCAGAGAAGACAGTTTCTGCTGACTTTAAGGTTAATTTCTGATTTTGTTTTCTGTTATAAATTACTTATTATCTATTAGTCCTCTCTTGCCCATAATCTGCGAGAACAGCTCTATATACATGTGAATTCTTCTGGTGTTTTAATTGGATGTGTCTCCAGTGTGATACCATAAGTCTCTCATTTAGCATCCGCAGTTTAACATCCTTTGGAGCAAAGTGAACCAATGACTTAATTAACTTCCACTTCAGCAGTTATCTGCTCTGGGAACCTGCAGGAAGTATTATTCTATTTGAGGGTGACAAATGAACATACATGAGGTACCACACGCCACCCAGTGGGAGATCTGACAAGAAACATAATTTATTTCATTAGTGGTGCCAAAATGGGCTTTCAAGCTGAAAACCTAAATATGTAGCAGTGTCTTAGAAGAGGAAACAGCATGGGCTTGGTCTGAAATAATTGATTGTGTACAGTTCACAACATACATTTCCATGAGAAAGTTTAAGTTTTGTGCCAGTCTTCATCCATCATACTGTAGTTCATTAGATGTCAACCTAAGTGTTGTACAAAATAAACAATCATAAATACTTTTGGATTTGGTAATACTTATCAATTACATAATGATTTAAAATAAAATACCTAGCCTTGATTCAAAATTAACTTTGGGGTTTTAGAATATATTTATAATTGCTCTGAGTATTGTAGATTTCAAAACATGGCTACAGTCTCCAACATCCTTGGCTTTCTTCAGATTTATTGTAATTTATAGAGTAAAAGTTAGTGGCAGCCTCTAATTACCTACAGAACCAAAGTTTCCTGAATGAAAACTTGAGATCAAAGGGCATGAATAATAGCCTTAAAGGCATCTCCCCTTACACAAGCTACTCTTAGCCCCTCTGCTGTCCTTTGGTATAAATTAAGCACCTTAGGATGAATAAAACATGAAGCACAGAAGGTTTAGATTTCACAGAAGACGAATGGTTGGATTATTGATGGGAAAAGGAGCATGGGAAAGTATAAACCATAGTGTAAACTGTAGATCTAAAATTTTTAAACTCTGTAAGCAATCACCTTAGCTTTAGTAATTTTTTTAAATTTATTTTTCATCATTTTGTTCAAATCCTTTCTGTTGATAAGGCAGCTGGGTTGTTCTGTGTCACTGAGCTGTACTTTTAAGAAAGCTCAGAAGCCTTTCACAGTTCATTCTGTTGATTTCAGTGGGCATATGACCAGGCCATAAAACCACAAGAGCAATCACTGGTTGTTAAAAACCATACAAGCACTTACATTCAATTATAATGAAAAAGGTGCATACCTCTTGTGTCTCATGAAACTCAGACTTGAAGGCTGTTTGATTCCCCTTATATACAGCATGAATCCAGTTCCTTCCTGATGTAAAGTTCACTGCCTTTCACTAGTGTTACACGTGCTGAATTTAATTCATTTCATATCCCATCGTGGTATAAATGTGCGTAACCGTAGGAATTAGGAAAATAGGATCAAAACCCTTTCTAATGTAGATGTTTATTAATATATAAAGATTTTCCAGGATGAATAGGTACATGACACAAAAGCTGTGCATTTGTTTTGAACAAAAATCTGTACTTGATTTCTATAAAGAACATTTCCTTTGAAGAAAAAAAAAAGTACAAAAAGAAAAATCAGTAACAGTCTTGGGAAATGGTAAAATAAAATGTTTCTCTATGAGCTGTGAAAATGGCTGACTCTTCATCTTGAAGAAAGATAATTTGTTAAGAATCAAAATATTACTCTCTGAAATTTGGACATTTGAAAAGTTATTTATTTTGTGTTTACCTATATTGAAAGCTATCAATGAAAGCAGTCAAATGCACAAATTACCTTGCTTTGTAAACCAGGGAGACGTATATTATAATCATACCTCATTCAATCCTAAGGCCCAGGTATCAGGGCAGCCACGCAAACCCAGGAAAAGGGGCTCACACATTCCTTTTACTTGACTAACATGTGGGCTTTGAATAAAGCTCATCTGGTTTCCAGGAGATTGAGTCAGGCTTTGTCTCTCCTCTTAAGGCTGTTCCACTTTTTAGGACACAATTAAAAATTCTTTGGCCTGGAAAGGGAACCCAAGTGTCTCACATCCCCTGGGATGGGTCTAAATACTGTCTTATACAGCCACTTTCACGTTCTCTTGCTGTTTCAATAAATATTGAAGTATTTTATGGAAAATGAAAGACCCTCTGTATGAGCAATGGAGAAAAAATGTATTCAAAAGCTACTGTAGGTTGTGATGGTTGCAGCAGCCTTGGGGAAGAGGGGAGTCCTGCCTTTGACCCTTGCCTTGAACTAGGAAAAAAGAGGTTTGAACAGCTCCCTCCTCATGCAGGAGTGTACTTATTCTTGGAAACTGGATAAAAAAATGTAAATTTAAACAAAAATGTTCACTGCAAAGATCTTGTGCTGCCTCTCTGCTTTCCTGATTCAAAGTGCAGAAAAAAATACCATTTAAAAATTGTAATGGCAAGGTTAGAGATGTGCATTTTTTTGTTTGGGTCATGTTGGAATTTGGTTTAAATTTTTTTGTTCAGTTCACTTTAGACAAAAAGTCTTAGAGTAACCTAAATAACACTTCTTCATATTTATATTGGTTTTTATTTTAAGAAAATAAATACATAATCAACTAAAGAAATAGATGAAGAACATTTCCTTGCTTTTTCTAAGCTTTTAACATTTTTTTCTCAGGTCCATTTATTTGAAGGAAGAGCTGTGAGTCAAAGTTTTTTTGATTACAGCCAAAAAATTGGGCTTTTTTCCCCTGTGAAGTATGACAGGAAAAAGTACCATTTTTCAAGTAGTTTTAATCTTATCTCTGCATAGGTGTAGTTGTTCTTAAATTGTCAGGTTTCAGGAAAACTTTGAGCTGATCCAAAGCCCTCTGAGTAGGTGACAGTCTTTCTGTTGACTTAAACTGTCTATAGAGGGGAAGCTATCTGAGCTAAAACCTACGGATTGAGAATTTGTGCCTGTGTAATCTAGTTTATTAAGACAGAGGTTTACAGGAAGGAGAGATACCTCAAAGTTATCTTAATATTGCAGAAATTTGATTAATTGTGCTTTGAAGTAAGGATGCTTTTATTTACTGTGTGTGTTGTTTGGGGTCTTTTTTCTCCCTGCTGTATTCTGGATATAACATATTGATGGAGAGGACACTGCAGAGGCCAATGAATTCCAATCAATGTGAATGCTCAGAAACCCTCAGCAGCCAAAGAGCTCTGGCAAACAAAGCCATTTTATAATGTATTGACACAGACTTCACATTGCCCTGAGGAATAGAAAGGGTAGTTAGTTTAGGCAATCATGAAAAAATAAATCTCAAGGAGCAAATATTCTCACTTACAACAGTTTTCTGACAATAAGGCCATTTCTGACGGGAAGGGAGTTCACAGGTCATTCTTATTAAGTGTTTGACTGATTTATTTTAACACAACTCTCCCTTCTGCTGGAGCTGGGAGAACTGAGGTGTATTTTTCCTCCAGAAAAGCCTTCTAATGCTGTGCTGGGCTGCTGAGTGGAAAGGGTGAGCACTGCTATCCCGTCGTATCAATTGCAGTATGCTTCCATCAATGCAGCCAAAATGCTCCGGAAGGGAGAATTCTCCAGCTTGACTCCACTCCCTTTCTGACTCTCCCTGACCTCTGGAGTTGCCAAGTGCCCTTTTAGGAACTGTTAGATGGTAGTTGTGCTTGTCATTGCAAACTGGATTACATGCTCTCTCTACCCACTACACTTTCCTACAATACTTATTTAAGGAGCAAGGAACAGTCCAATTCTCCCTCTAGAAAATGGCATTTTTAAATTTGCCTTAAAGCATTTGTGATATTTCTCAAAGCCAGACTACACTGAATATTAAAAACATCATGTGGGGTAATATTCCTCACTCATATTATAAACTATATATTTTGGGACCCCAGCTTTGCTTTTAATTACATCATTACCCTAATTATCTTATTAACATCCATCCCTTTATTGAAGAATAAAATAAAAGCTTTTTTCTTTGCCCCCGCAGCAGGCTCATGATCAAATATTCGGAAACTATTACACTAATCATAACCATTTCACTGTTAGCTTCCACTTTGCCCATCTGTTTGCCCATATCCACTTGCTTCCTGCCACAGCTTCAGACTGTCAGCTCTCTGAGGCAGGGTGTCTCACAGAGCTTTGCACAGTGCTTTTTTCTGACTGGGGTGCGTGGGTGGTAGAACTGTTAGTGATAGATTGGTTTTCCACATTATCAGTAACATAACTGCATTATATTAAGTTGTAATATTTTTGCCAATGCATTTTCTTACAATGCATTTGCTAATGCATTTTCTTTTCTTATAATCTTGGAGTACTGTGTAGCATCTCCAAAACAATTTGGAGCAGCAATTTATTTATTAATTTAACAGATTGATAAATAGCAACTGAAGCAGTTTGGGTACAATAAAGGCAAATGTTCTGTCTTTTGGTGATAGACAATCATGAGTTCAACACACTTTGCAGAAATGAGATAGGAAGCAATGAAAAGAGAATTTGATTATGTGTTGTCACTCCAATTCATTCTTCTCACTTCTCACAATTAGTTTAGGCCCTTCATCTATACATGTCATCCATGCAACACTTCTATGCTTGTTGTTTATCACCTCCCTCTTTTATTCCTGCTTTGCAAATGGGAAATTTTTGCAATATTGCTTCAGAGGAAATTATAGATCAGACTAGACAGTCACACTTTTTTTTCTTTCCTTTCATTTATAGCAAGAAGAAATATGAATTGAAGTCCATGTTCATCAAAGAGAGCATTGGGTTGAGAACACTGGATGCTGGTTGCAGTAGTAAAGGAGTACAAGCTGAAAATATGATACAGCTGTGCAGATAGCTTTGTGATTATTTTGAAAAGCTGGCTATCTGCCCCATCTGACAGTCTGTGAGCATGGCAAATAATTTAACATTCAGGCTGCTCCTGTTTTGGCATTATATATATGAATCATGTGGTCACCACTTTCCAAATTGGTAGTAGATCAGAAAGGAGTTAATGACTAAGGTTTTGGTCATGACTTATTCCATTGTTCCATAATAAAAAAACATTGTAAAATGAAATATCAAGGCATAAAGGACATTTGTGTCATGACTCATAGGTCATGGAGAGCTTTTTTTTTTTTAGTAATCTTGAGGAGTTATTTCTAACTTTTGAACTTTCCTGAAAGGTTGATCAACTGCTGAATGCCAGGCATGATCCATGGATTCTTTTTTGACACCACAGGCTTCTACACCCCCAAATAACCAGTCATTTACTGTCACTTCTGTGAGCTGGAAGAGAGTATGCAAAGTCTTGTTTCATCTACACTTTAAAATTCTATGGAACATTTGCAATTAGATTTTCTCAATTAAAAAAACAAACAAACAAACAAACAAACAAAAAAACCCAACCCCAAACAACTGTTTATCATTTGCCTGAAGTCTGAGTTTGGGGTTTTTTTTGTATTTAGCTGAAATATGTGAGAAGGGAAGCCTCATTAAGTTACATGGTGAAAGGATGGTTTTTGTCCTGATGGCTTTATCATCTTTGCTCCAGCAAGGATGTAGAGGCTTTTCATTACACTTACACCCTTTGTGCTAATCAAGTTTGAGTGTGAAAATCCCCCTGTGGAGTAGCACTCTTGATCCTAAGTCCACCTGGGCACTGTGGTTATGTGAATGTCACTTTGGAGCAAAGCTGATAACATAATTAAATGATGTGCTGGGTGATTCTCAACACAGCAGTGAGCCAAATCACCTCACCAGTTCCTTCTCCACGGTTCAACAGTTTCTCTGAGCACATGGGTGACCCCAGTAGCTGTCTTGAGATGAGCTTTTCTCTATCAGCATCAAAAATTTTCCCTCTTAGAAAATTATGAGTGTCTGCTTCTCTGAATTTTAGCTTTTGCTCTTCATTATGGCTGGACTAGCACAATTTATAAGCAGGAGTTTGTGCTAAGACAGAGCTAAAGTTACACTTAATGCCAAGTAAACTTGGAGTTTTCAGGGCATGTAAAGCACAAAAGGAGAGTGAATACTGATGGAGCTATGGGAGACATGGCCTGTACCTCTGTGCTTTGCAATCAGATATGTCATAAGAGCATGAGAGAATATCACATTTACAAACAGGGGCAGGAATAGGTTATCTTTATACCCATTAGTGCAATATCAAATTTCTTTCCTTATCTGTCCTAGAAAGGAGCAAACACAGTCCAGGTTCTTGAATGCACAGAGAACAAGGAGGTAGAAAATAGTGTCACCAGCCTTGCTAGACCCCATGGGAGAGCTATCCTGCATTTCAGACTAGATCTTGTGAGGCATGATGCAACAGCCTCTTCAAAGGCACTGTGGGGATTCAGATGTCTCATCACTACCCAAATACTTGTCTGCTTATTTTGTCACACAAGGTTCCTAGCTTGCTAGCTGTTTGTGCAGAACACATGGATACACCTGCCAGACATTTCACATCAAAGGCATTGTAGAGCTTATGTTCCAAAGCAAATATACAACTGCTAGCAAAACACAGCAATCAAAAGCAGACAGTGCTTCAATTTGATGTAAGAAGCATGAATTTGTATGAACTACACTGATTTTATTTTTGTCTTCTACTGCTATACAAGAATATTCTTTTGATGATAATTTGAGCAAAGAAGAAGTCTGTTGAAACTTCTGTAGTTAGAATAGCAGGAATTGGATAACAGTTTTGGCTTGTGGCATTGTTTGCTTGTTTATTTTGTTTACTGGTGGCAACTGGAAATGTTCATGTTACCCAAAGTGACAGGGAAAAATTGTCAGCATTGCAGCAGTACCCATTTCCCCCCTCCATGAAGGAAACACCCTCCTTATATATCTGAGAAAATTTAGCTTTGATTGGAGATTTGCAAAGTCAGTTGCTTAGGATGAATAATGTTGTTAAGAATTGCATGAGAGGCTTGGAATCCTTGATTCAGACTTTATCCACCTGATATATCCAATCTGTTTTACCTCTCTCTAAATAGAAATTTACCTGTCAAATCTAGGATTAAAATAACTCCTGGACCATACAGTAGATATGAGAAAGATTTTATCATAAATGGAAACAGCCTAAAATTTAAGGGATCACTTTAGCTTCCTGCTGTAGCAAATATGTCTGACTGGAAGGTTAATAAAAGGAAATAAGGATTTAAAGCTTAGAAATAGAACAATTCTTTGAAGTTGTCTTTACACGAGGATTTGTTTTTAAATTCAATAATTAGCTCTGTCAACATTTCCCTTCCAAAATATCATATTAATGTGAAAATAGCAAGGAAAAAGGCACAATAAAGCAAAGGTTTTATGAGTGTAAAATTAATCTCCATAGAAATATGGAATTCCCAACAGAAATGAGTAGGAAATCAATAAAAGTATTGAAGTGATAAAACACAATTGTCAGGGCAGGAGGTCTTGAAGTGCTGTTTAGTCACTGTAGTGGGGTTTTTTTGTCTGCACACAGCAGTCAAATGAATAAGGTTCCATAATATAGATGAAATGCAATTCATTTCATCTTCAATATACTAGTTGGTATATCGTTATCATATATACACACACATTAAACTGTAACCAGATCATCTTCAAACAGTTTTGAAACCCTGGTTTTACAGCAGGAGAATGAGGATTACATGGTTTAACTGCAGCCAGTAACTAATTACCATGCAGCTGCCTGTATGGTGATACTAAAAAAAAAAAAAAAAAAAGAAAAAAAAAAAAAAAAAGAAAAAAACTCCCACAAAATAAAGAAAAGTAAAAGAAAAGGAAAAGGAAAAAAAGCAAAAAGAGAAAGAAAACCCAAGACAAGTGCAGCACAATGCAATTGCTCACCATGCACTGACCAATACCCAGCCTGTCCCCAAGCAGCTCCTGGCCAAGTCCCCCAGTTTCTGTACTGGACAAGATGCTCCATGGTATGGGATATCCCTTTGGTCAGCTCAGGTCAGCTGTCCTGGCCATGCTTCCCCCTCAGATTCTTGTGAACCTGCCCACTGGCAGAGCCTGGGAAACTGAAAAGTCCTGGATTTAGACTAAGAATTACTTAGCAACAACTAAAACATGAGTATGTTTTCAGCATTTATTCTCATACGGAATCCAAAACACAGCACTCTACCAGCTACTAAGAAGAAAATTAACTCTATCCCAGCTCTGTTATGCATGAAACCAAAACTGGGCAGAATTTTTTATTAATGATCTGAGGAAGCAAAGATAGGGGGCTATCAGTGATACTTCACAGCAGGATAAAACCTATGTGAACTGCAGAAGCTACAACCTGAGCAAGTACTTTAGCTGTGTTTGCAAACAGCTGAGATGATGATGATGATGATGATGATGATGATGATGATGATGATGATGATGATGATGGAACTAGCATACTAGCATATTTCATACTCTTAAGCTAAATGCCAATTTTTAAAAGTTAGATGTAGCTTGATATGACAGTGAATGAAAAGCCTGAAAACGATATATGAACCAACTGTAGCCATTCTGGGAGATGTTTCTTTATAAAATTAGTGGCTTGAAGATTCATTCTCAGAATATCAGGGGCAAAAGTCTATCCAATCTACACTACCAGTAATACCCATCAGTGGGATTTGAAGAAGCAGAAACTGATTCATCCTGCACCAGCCATATTTAACCTGGTGATGCTAATGCTACAGAGAGACAACTGGGAAAACAAATTATAGAAAGAGTTTGCTAGAGAAGTCAGAGTAACATTTTTCAAATGTTTTCAGAAGCAGTGCTAAATATTTCTAAAGTTATCAAGGATATAGGGAAATTTTTGAGATAAGATTAAATGGGTTGTCTGGGAGACACTTAGATATTTTTATTTTTGTGTTGCCCTGGCTCCTTTATTGGTGATATTTTAATCATGAACTTGAGTCTGTTAATCTACTTTTTTATGCTTTTCTTAAAACTCACTCTCAGATGGGCAAGAGATGAGAAATTATACTGCCCCACCTCTTTTATAACTTTGTTACTGCTGTATTCCTTCAAAATTGCCCAGAGTTCAGATATTTGAGTAAACTTTGCAGCATTTAGCTCCTGATGTTTTGAACTGAGCAGTACTACTCATATCAGACACCGTGAAAATTTAGCTCTAGCTCAACATACACATGAAAAGACTTATTGAAAACACAGAATCTTATTTCTTCCTTTCCCAGCAGAACATTAGAAACATTGAAAATCATCATTAAAATAACTCAGATTTCAAATACTCATAACCCATTTTTATTTATATTTTATTCATTAGTTGTAAATGATCTGAAGTGACCGGCAGCCTTTGACATGCTGTCCCAGAAAACTTTGTGCTGTCCCATTGGGACCATCAGTCCCATTTATTTTTGGTTATGCCATGCCCACAGGTTTCACTGTGTCAATTTTCTGCTACTCTTACTCAAGTGACAGTTCCTTAGGGAAAATGACCTTTTCAAACATCTCTCCAGGAATTGTGAAGACATTACCCTTTCTCTAAAGTTTGTGGCAGTTTGGCCGTACATTTTCACCCAAAGGATGCCACTGGTGACTCTCTAAGTCTCACAACATATTCTCATTTCATTTTAATAAAATAGTCATTTCTCTTGGTAGCACGAGGTCGAAGTTTGTATTTCTTCCTGTCTCTACTTTTAGTGTTGGGTCTGACAGACAATCAATGTCTTCTATTCCCTGTGGAACAAATCATACTTCATGGCAGACTCATCGTAGCATCCCACAAGTTAGTCATGCTTAGCATGGTTAGGAGCATGACTCCACAGGTGTTTTATTAGTTTCAGGGGTTTTGGGGTTTCAGTTTGGGTTTTTGGGTTTTGTTGTTTTGTTGGGGTGTTGTTGTTTTTTTTTTTTTGGCACGATTTTCTTGCTTACCTATAACATTAAGGATAATATCAATTAGGGGTTGCATTCTATACCTGTAATGAAAGTGCTTAAAATAACATTAACTAAATTCTGGCAGAATTTACTATGCAACAGGTTTCTATTAGATGTAGAGCTGGTTTAGCAAAAAATTACTTAGCACATGTGGCTACACGTTCAGCTGCAGTATTTTCTCTGAAAGTCATCTCCTGAGAGTCAGAATTATATTCTAACACAAGTATATTTATTCTTGCCAACTCAAGCAATATCACTATGTGTGTTTTCCTTCAAGGTGCTGATTTTCTTTTATCATTAGCAGGAATTTATCACTCTTTCACTTAGTTTTGGCTCAGGCGGAAATCCCTGCCAGTGTTCTTCACTGTTCACTTTGAGTGGTTATAAAATATTTTTGCCCTTCCTCTAAGGAGTTTTTGCACCATCACATGACTTTTATGTGTCCTTTTGAACACATATATTCCTGTAACACCCTAGAAATTGTGAGGTTGTTTCCTTTAACCAAAAGCCTGCCTAGAACTGAATAGGCTCCCTCGCAAAGCTCTTGGAAAATTTTGATCCTACCATCCCGTGCTTCTAACTTGGATGATTTCCCACAGTTCGCTCTCAGATGCAGTTCTGTTAATTTCAGCCCTCATCTATCCCAAGACCTGATTTTCTACATGTGTTGGCAACTCCATAACTTTATTATAGACATTGTTCCACTGCGTGTTTGCCCTGCCAGTGCTACCGTAGATATGAAATCTTTCCCCGTTTTTTATCAGTTTGACTACAAAACTTTGTATCTGAAAATCTAATAATTTTCAGGTTCTTGAACACTGGAACAGTTTTCCAGATCCCCATCTGATAGCAATAAATAGTGGCTGACCGAGTTCATTTTAAAAGGGCATACAGAGTTAGAAAGAATGAGTTGAAGCTTCTTATTTCCATTGCTTAAGGTCAATGCCTTCTTTTGAGCAGGCTGAATCTCAGTTTTGGTTAGTGGTTACTGTGGTTAGTGTGATACATGAGCCATGGCTGATCATTTTCAATCACACTACTGTAAGTAGACTTTGCCAGACCCCTTCCTAGAACTTCCATTAAAAAATTAGATTTCTGCTTTCTGGCATAGTAGGGATGTATGACTGTGTCTTTTAATAAACCCATCAGTTTTAGAACCTCTTTAAGCTTCTCCTTTACAGTCATTAGATTTTCTTTGTACAGTTTAACTTAGTTAGGAACATTTATCACAAACTTCCTAGTATGATTTAGCATTGAGAAGAACTTGGAAAGCTTTATGTGGCATCAGGCATTTCAGTGATGACTTCAGCTTTATTACAAACTGCACATATTCCTAGTTGTGTTAAGATCTACTTGTGTTAAGATATGTTATGTCCGATTATGAATATTCAGATTTGGGCCACAATCTCTGTTTCTTTTCAAAATTCCAACAGCTCAGAGCTGTTAGTCATGGCTAATGTTTTATTTTTCTTTTCTAAAGCAAATATTACTTGGACAGGCCCTAGTATTGTCTACAGCACAGATGTACAAGTTGTACTATATAAACCAGCTACGTACAGCTTAAAGAAATATATCACTTAGTCCCTGGTCCCTTTATATGTTTTCTCTTTTCCAGGATAAGCTGGTAAAAGTCTAATGTGAGGCAGAAGGATTTCCCAGATGATGCACAGTCCAGGTCTCTACCTTCCTCAAGAGTCTCTTAGGTCATTCTCTCTGTCATGTCATTTAATATGTGCATAATGAATGTAATGACTTTTTTAGAAAAGTGTTTGGTAAATCCATTTTTGGTCAGGAAGGCCAGTGTTAATGAAGGTTCATTGTGCTTTGGTTCTGCACTTACACAATAAATCTGATATTCCTGGGAAGAGAGTACAGTACATTTGAAGAATGAGCACAGCAAACAAAGGCCTCTCATTGCTCATCTTTTAGGGGCAGGTTCTACATCAGCTCAGTGGTCACAGGGAAAAATATTCAAATATACCCAAGAAGACAGCAGAGGAAGAAGACAGAGATCTCCATGAATTCCACCTTCTCAAAAAATCTTATTTTCTTAGAGTTATTCTGAAAGGGTGATAGAGGAATCACTGTTTTCACTAAAAACTTGATTTTTACTACCCCATGCCTCTCTGGGGAGGAAATATTGACCCAAGCCTTTAGCAACCAAAATATATAAATTCTGATATCAGTGTTAATTATTCTGCTAAAGTTAAAAATGTAGATTTCTTTATAGGTTTACATTGAAAAATCCCCCCTAATTTTAAAATTCTTAAAGTTATCAACTTAAAATTTAAAATTGTTGTGCTTTTGTTCAGATAAACCTATTCAAATGATTTGTAGTCTCACTTTGTAGGGTGGGAACATTTAATGTGAAGCCAATTTAAGAGCTCTTCCTTCCTAAGTTTACCCACACCCAGATTTATTCAGCTACTGGAGCTGTACTGCTCAAAGTTATTCCAGATTTCTTTGGCTCCACTACTGCACATGATTCCTTTATGTCATGGGACTTAGGGTATAAGTAAATGCAATACACAGATTATTCAGAGCAGCTTCAGAAGCTCCCTGGTGCCTGGGAGGTGGCCTCTACCTCTATCCTGAAAAATTAGAAGTGACTGAGAGGGCAGGGGGCAGGTTGGATATTGATGATACTATTTATCACAACCTTGATTTATTTTTCTGGCATTTTTGGTCTCCTTTTCAGGTATCATGGTTTCCTATTAAGGCTACTGCTCTTGCATATGGCAGGTGAATTATTTCTTCTGAGCGTAAATAGGATCAACCTTCTATTCCTGCTATGTTTTATATCCATATCTCAGAGCCATTTCCACATACAAATGAACAGAGTATTCATATGTTTTTCAAAGTAAAACTGTAAGACAGCTTTTACTCAAGCAATCAGATTTGCCTGATATACATTATTAATTACTACTTTTCATTGCATTAAGGTGATACATAGAAATGCCACCTGACAGTAGCATTCTTTTTTTGTTACATTTACATAGTTCATAGCAAATAATTCACCCAGCATTTTGCTCTGCTGCTAAAGAGATAGTACAAAGAATATATCATATGCATTCTAAACACAGGTAACTGAAGGCTGAAATTCATACAAAACTCTTTAAAAACAGTGATTAAATTCCTACTAGTACTTAAGAAATTTTATTTGTAGTGAAACAACCCCGATTACAAAGGGTGTTGGAAGAAGACAGAGATTGTTCTTTATTGTTGATTTTTAAAAAAAATATCTGCCTCCCTAGAGCTGAAGGCTGTTTATCTCTGACCAGTAGAAATGCAGAGCAGAAACAAAGCTGTGGTAACAGTAGAAAGAGAGAATCTAGATGTGATTTTCTTTTCTCCTGAACTGACTCTTCATGCTCCTGAGATACTGGGGAATCACTTTTACTTTTGAATAATAGGTGAAATGGAGTACGTGAAATGTTCTTCCTAAAAACAAATTCACTGAACCTAGGGTAGTTTTTGAAAGGGAATTTGTTACCCACTGAAGTTACCCACTGTGTTACCCACATCCTTTTAAGTACATAGTAAGAAGCAGCAGAAATACAGATAGCAGTGTAAACACTAAATCTTGTCCCGTTCACTAAGTGTGTCGTGGATGCATCACCTTCTGCTAATACTGCATAAGATGGTGTTTAGGCTTGTGCAGTTTTTGTTTCTCCTTTGACAATCAGTGTTATACAGATTTTTTTTTGTAGTGAATTGTTGTGACAGAAAAAGCAGGGTAAAATCCTTTAAATTATAAACTCCATCTACCTTGGCCACACTCTTTAGCTGACTGATGATCTGTAACCCATACTATTGGCTGTTCTGAGGTGAAGTTTGTGTTATTTCTTTATCAGTACATTAACCTGTCTTGTTCCAGACACTGCTGATATTCTCCTTTACATGTGTATAACAAAGGCTGCCTTCTGGAATGAGAGGTGTCTCTACATAAATTGCTGAAATTAAATTGCAGCATGTCCACTAACTTCCAACTGATGTGAAGGAGGCAAAACCCTCCTTTTCTCTCTCACACAATTTCCTTGGTTCCTGAAATCGGCTTTTATCAGATGCTAACTGTGGTAGTAAAAATCCCAAGTCGGAAGTGGATAACAGCTAACTCTTCCACTTGTGAACAAGATAAGTATGCCATTAACTATGTCTCCTAAAATTATTTATCTCATGCAAGCAAATGAGTTCAAAGCTTTCCATTTACTGTTATATGATTGTAGATATCTGCTGTCAGGTCTTCACTGGCTAAAGCTGGGCTCTTGACAGAGACAGAAGCAGATTATGGCCCACAAATATAGATTTTTTTGCAAAATAATATGGTAGCTGGTAAAAAATGTATGCCCACTTTCTCTCTTTTTTCTCCTTTACTCTCTAGGTGTATACAAAGCACTGTATCAGCAGCAGCCCTCTCCTTCACAGGTATGTGCTCTGACATAGTGCTTTCCTCCCTCAACTTGAGAATTCTCAGAGACATAAGATGGACCAATGTATAGAATACTCACATTGGTCTGAGTTTATAGCATCTCATGGGAGAATTTCTTCATCTCTGTTTTTCCCATAATCTGTCTCTTTCAGACTTTTTTCTCTTAGAGAATGTAGGATATAGTACAGGATATAGTACAAATATATAGTACAGGATATAGTACAAATATCAGCTCAATGCCAGTACGAACCACAACATTCTCCAGAAAGAGCTTCAATTTCTTTTCCCACCACTTGGTCTCTGAACTTAGAAAGCCAGGTTTTGGGGATTTTTATCAATTCCTTTCTGCATCATCTTCCCTTCTGCTTCTGATTAGATTTCCAACTTGACTCTGAGCAATGGGTAAATTGCTTCTGCACTGTGCTGCATTGACAAGAGTAAGGCCTCAGCAGTGAATACTTACCATGCAGTGGAGGCAAAAGTAGACCCAGAGGAGTTTTTTGCATTGGTGGCAGAGGTATGAGCTCACACATTTTTACCATGAGCTAAGCACAGGCTGTGTTCACATAATCAGATGTTCATAACAACTCACAGTCACACAGCACTGTACCTCAGCCCTACAGCCTAAGTCTCAAAACATGCAACCTGTGGAGTAGCCTTAGGATGCTCCGTATGGCAGAAAAATCCCATATATATAACTATCCATGTACTAAGCTACCTGTTCTGCTCCAGTCTGTTTCCACACATCCAGAGCTGTTCCTAGGCAGGTCATATTAGTCCCATTAAAGCTGGATGTTCAAAGGAGCTTGCTACACCCCACTTAGGGTGAAAAAATACTCATGATGGCCTTGAATGTAACTCCATGCCCTAAATCTTTCCATGTCTTGCTTCAACCTGAAATTAGCTTTGAATAGGCCTTTGGTGCTCTAGCTTGAATGAATGGTAAAATCATATAATGGTTTGGGTTGGGAGGGACCTAAAAGATCATCTAGTTCCAACGCACCTGCTGTGGGCAGGGACCCTTTCCACGAGGTTGCTCCAAGCACTATCCAACCTCACCTTGAAGGGATCTGAAATCTTTTGTGGGCAACAGGTTCCAGCACCTGACCACTGTCATCATAAAGAATTTCTTTTTATCATCCAAACCTAACTCTACCCTCTTTCAGTTTAAAGCCATTCCCCCTTGTCCTATCACCACACACCCTTGTGACAAGTCCCTCTCCAGTTCCCTGGTAGCACATTCAGGTACCAGAAGGCTGCAATAATGTCTCCCTGGAGCCTTCACTTTTCCAGAGTGAACAATCCCAATCCTTCCAGCCTTTCCACATGGGAGGGGCGCTCCACCACCCTAATCATCTGTTTGGCTTTCCTCTGAACCTGCTTCAACAAATCTGTGTCCTTCTTGTGCTGAGGACCCCAGAGCTGGATGCAGAACTCCAGGTGGGGTCTCACAAACCCCACACAAGGAAACTTATGAATGCAAAGGTTTCCACAGAAGGTACCAAAAGACCATAGAGAAATATGTTGATTTTGATTTCAGATATTGAAAAGAAGACTCTTACTTATTTATCTGCCTGCATATAGAGACCCCATAGGACAGAATTTTAAATACCTTAATTCCCCAAATTTAGACCCACTATTAATGCTTTCCAAGAGGTTTTCAGAAATGGTACCTAACTTTATTTGGCTCCAAATGTAACATTCTATGAAAAACAGTTTTTAGGACAATTTTCCTGCAAATTCAGGATCTTTTAATTTGGTTCAGATGGAGGCACTCAGAATTAACACATACTTTTGAAGATGATGGCACATATTGCACAAGAGCAGATGTGTCAAGGAGGCCTATGTAATACATTTCTCAACTGCCAGCAAGAGGATGTTAATAATGTGATTGTCAGCAACTAAATTGTTTTAATGTAGCTGCTCAGAGATTTTTACCTGTAACATGGTAGGTACAACCATTATAATGATAAGCAAGAAAAATGCTTGAAATAACAATACAGTAAACATAATAGTATCACTTTGCATATCTTTAATCCAAATGTTAGGAAGAAAAGACCTTTTTTAGATCACACACACATAAAGGATCTAGAATGTTTTATAACACAAATCAGTGCAAGATAAAATTGAGGTCAAATTTGTGCGGAAGAAATAGCGTGCACAGAAACTTGCAAACTATTTCCTAGTTTCCAGACTTGAAAATGGCAGAGAAGAACATGTGGCAATAACAGAACCACTTTTATTGCTTTAAAGCAACACAGTTTAATTGGCTTGATATAAACATAGGAGCATATCTCAACTATGAGCAAAGCAGTGCACTCAATCATGTTACTTTTAATGGAAATAGTCTTGAAAATAGATTGCGTAAGGAGCATTTGTCATAATGGCTGGCCTAGCAAATCGTGCAAGCACAACTAGATAAATAAGGTAATGCGTCCTCGCACTTGTAACTTAATCCTCCAGTATATTTCATTAGAAGGATCTAAATTTTCATCTGAATGTCTCTGCCTTAATAAGAATGAGACTAGAGTTTGGCTGGAGCCCAGATCAATTTCATGCAATAACAACAGTAACAATCTCAAACTTTGCCTTTCCAGTAATTGAACTATATAATATGTTAAAAAAAAGAGGAAACACACAAACAAGTGAACAACTTAATCTCTATCCTAAAATATACTTTGAAACCTTAATTTCAGTAGTCTGGAAAACGCGATCAGTGGAGAAATATGGCTTTTGAGGCAGTGGCTGTATCAGATACAAAATGTTGGAAGAGATTAGTGAAATAGCTTTTGCATTTTTCATGCTGATTCCACTGGAGATGTGCTGAAAGCCATAAAGATATGCTTCTTTCTCCAACTCATTTATTTCACATATACAATAATTTGCGGTCAATAAATCTAGGATGGATTTGCATGGTGAGGCATTGGTGTGGCAAACAGAATGGATAATAACTTTATCCATAATATGGTTGCGGTATTTTTATAATCAGTTTCGTAATGTGATATTACTGGAGAGTATCATCAACCAGTATTCAATATGAAACAAAGTTTTCCAAAGCAACACATGCTATGTACTAATTCATGTCATCAGAGATCCATCTTCTAGTCTGTGAGACTCATCTTGTGTGCACATGGCTTTCATGGGGATGATAGCACAGAGAAATTTACTTTAACGGTTCTATAGCTGGGCACTCCGGATGGATCATTTTACCATAAGAGGACATCTTACCAAGAAGAAAATAACTCCTTCACAGGCCTTCACAGAGTTCTCTTGATTTTGCAAGATAAAACTCGTGGAAGGGTGGAAACTTCTGAGATCTTTAATAAGAAATAACAAGTTTAAAATAACAATTGCAGTAGAAACTATTAGCAAAGTATTAGTTTACTTCTTTCAAGTGTTCATTTGTATGTTTAGTGTCCTAAAAAACCAGAATATTTAAATTAAGGAAGTAATTTCCTGAGAAATATATGTTATAGGGGAAAACAATGAAATTCAGTCCTTTAAACAAACCGAGTTTAATATTTGTTAAAAATAATTTACAGTTCAAATCTTGCTATAATGGTCTACCTACACATCAAAGCCTGAGATTCTAGAAATCTTGGTCCTGTATCTAGCTGAGTTAGTCAGTAGGTTTACATTTAAGCAGTCTTCAATTTTCAACTGCTATCAGCTATCAAGAAGGTAAGGTTTAGTTTATGCAGCATCTGATAACTTGCTCCCCTAGATACCTATTTTTCCCAGAGGTCCTTCCTTGAAGTTTCAAGTGCGCTAGAGAAGAAAATTTGGCTCTCCCTGATTCTGGATTGTGCTCTCTGTCCTACTCTTTACAAAATTTCAACACACATAGGCACAGATCCAGCAAACCATGTGCATAATTTGAAACCCATGAATAACTCCAGTTAAAGCTGCCAAAGATGGTAGGATGAACAGAGAAACCACTGAATTTCAGAGTGAAAATACAGGATGAAACTGTATCCTCAAACGTAAGACTGCAAACTTTAGAAGGGTACTCACTCAGCACTTGTCAAGAAGGATGTTGCTTTTCAAGTTATTCATATAAATCACTATGGTATCTGAAATGCATTGAACAATTCATGAGAAATATATTTGCATTTGATTTTCCTTTCCTTAAGCTTCTGTTTGTTGCAAATTTTAACTCCTGTGGGAGACTGGACTGAACTGTATATGTAATGTTTTCTTCTTCAACAGAATCATTACACTTCTATCACCAAGCATTGGGCAGAAAGTGGAAATATTTTTAAAGGTCAAATCATAAAACTGTGAAGTCTGGAGGAATTTACCTCTAGGGAGTTATACCAAGTGTACCACTCCCTTGTATGAAAACTTAATTGATGTCACTTGGTTGAAATTATTATCTCTTGAGACAAAATTTGATACGACGTTATGTAAGATATCAGAGTAAAAGGCATTTTTTGGATCAGATTTTAAGCCCAGCTTGTAGAATCACAATTGGTCATTGTAAAAATGATTATTATATCACAACCAAGAGGATTATGATGTCAGGTGGGGAATAAGTGCAGAAGCAGACAAATTCTTAGGAAACAACAGTGATTCTGTTTTAAAACACTGTCTTCAGAAAAAAATGACTGAAGAAAAGAAGTACAGGGAAATAAACTGCACAGAAGAGTGCTTGTTTCCAAATAAGATATTTCATAAGTTTTCCATAAGGTGACAGCTGCTTTTTCAAGCACCACATTCTGCTCTCCGTTACATCAGTGTGAATCCAGAGGAATTGCATTTAAATTGTTTTGCTAGGGACTGACATCAGGGTAACTGACAGTAAAATTTGGCTTTAATACATTTTCTCAAAAATAGAACCCATTTATTCCCTTCAAAATAAAGAAGGGAGAATTAGCACACATCACATGATGCCATGTATCATTCAACACTTTGGAAGAAAAATGGGAAGCAAGATTCATTTGAAGTATGGAGTGCTGTTTTTTTTCCTGTTGTCCTTCCAAATTTCACAATTTATTGTGAAAGCCCCTATTGCTGAAGCACAAAATAGACCTTTTGGGCACAAGGCAACTCTCCTAGCAGTCAGGTCTGCCACCACAATAAAACCTTTAAGGACACTAATTCTAGGCACAGTGTTCCCTGTTAGCCACATCACAGAAGTAGTTTCAAGGCTCTTGATCAGCAGCTAAAAGGGTGTGTTTAGAACAAAATTGCCATTGTCAAACATAAGTCTGACATGGAACATTGCTGCAAATGGGTAAAGACTGAGTTTTTGCACACATCACATTTTGCAGTTTCATGTAAAGTAACCTTCCTGGACTGACAGTATTTTCTTTAACTTTACCCTGTGGTGGAGGGGGAGAGGAGCAGAGTGAGGTTTCAGTCATTAAAAGCAAATGACAAGTAGCTTCAGAGCCTAAGAACTCACACACCAACCTGCTGCCTTCATTTGTATTCAACAGATGCTTCAATTTTTTCCCCTCACTGCCTAGTCTGTGCTGATCAGTATAAACAATGGAATTTTTGTCTTTATGAACATATTTTGTGTTCTATTTCACTTGAAGGTAGAGACAAACAATAAGAAAAAAAAAAAGAAAGAAAATATAGAAGAAAAGCAATCTTCACAGACACATTTATAATTTTAAAAATTGATAGATAAAACTTCAAGAAAGAATTAAGATATTTAAGAATTTGGCTGAGAGATTCATGAAAGGTATACATGATGTTATAAGATTTAAACAGAAAGAAAGAAAACAGCAAAAAAGAAAATCTGAGAGATTAATCTTTGAGATATTGTAAAGTGCTGGGGGAAATGAAAATGGCTAATTATGCTAATTATGGTCTACTACCAATATGGAACATGTATTGTCTTTATGTGTATGTATATAAATACATATATTACATATTTATTTATTTATTTATTTATTTATAGGTATACATAGTGTACATATATACATAGTATGCCTATATGAGTCCAGCCTTTTTCCATTACTATTTTGGTATAATATAACATATTTTTTAATTAAATTACTTTGCATCAACAGAGAAGCTGGCTTATTAGCACATAATTTTTTCCTTCCTAGTCTGATCACAAGTCACCAAGGTATTGTTAAGTAGGTAATTCTGGTCCAGAATTAAGAATTTCCACTGTTATAGGAAATATTTACTGGCAGTACCAGAATCTTTGTCTTTCCTTCTCCTCAGTTAAAGGGAAGAGGGCAGGCTTTGAGAGAGCAAGAAGATGTTACACAGTGTCAGCAGAGCTCCATTATCATATGATCTCAAACAAGGTGTCAGGCTGGCTTGGTGCAGCCTTCCTCCCTACATCTGGCCATATGTTCTCCTTCCTTTGCCACTTTTACACCTCTACCACTATGGTTAGTCCCCACTCACAGGGTGAGATGCTCCAGGGAGTTCTGAGCAGCTTCATATCCTGCCTGCAGAGAAAAGAGGAAGGAGCACTGCAATTGTTTGGACTTGGGTTTGACTATACTTTCTCCAAGACTAAGTACTGGTGTATAAATCCTCATTGTGGAGTCAGGGATGTTTGTTTTAATACCTTATGCTCTTTGTAGTTATTCTCTCTATGTGCACATACAATCATCACAGTACCAAAGTATCTGAAGTATTTCTAGAATTTCTGAGAAACAGAAATCAAGATGAGTTTTCTGCCATTTTCCTAGAAAATTGCTCTTATGGTAAATGTATGTGCATGTGTCCAACCTAGGTTTGGATTTCCACAAACAAGATTTATGTGACTGACTGGTTCAGCTCCATCCTAACTTTGTTTTGGATTTCAACACTTCAGGAGAGAGAAGGAATCTTTCTTTCCAATGTCTGTATCTACCTGCCTAAAATATCATGAAGTCTGATGTAAGAAAAGCAAATAGAAAAATAATGTAGTGTAAAGATTTTCTGAAATAGTTACAAATGCAATCTAGAGGAGGGATAAAGTTCCCGTCCCCTGCTGAAATCCCTATTCACGGGGGATTCAGACAGGGAAAGAGAGTTAGTTAATGCTTTCTTAGAGCTTGTTTTTCTTTGAATTCCCCTCTCTCCTCTTCTAGCACACATTTGTACATAGTGCTGACTCTAAAAGCATTCCCAGAGGTCAAATTATTGAAAGCTCAACCAAGTTTTCCTAAGCTATCACAGTTTACTTACCATTCCCAGTTTCCACAGGTTATCTGAGCAGTGATTAAATACCTATCAGTTTTGGAATTAGAAGCCATAAACTGACTCTTTAGCCCCTATGTTTGTGTGATATTATTTGATCTTCCAAAGACAAATTTGCACCCACAGGTTCTATTCAACAGAATCTGACTTGCAATTTGTTTATGAAAAAAAGCATCTTCATAAAAAAAGTTTTCCAGTCTAGAAAATCAAATAGGGAATATATATGAAGATGGCAGTTGGTGGTTACATTTTTGTTGGGTTTGAATGTTTGTCATTGACCAATGAACCAGTCAGCACAAGAAGAAAAAAAAAATAGAAGGAAGTTCCAGAAAAGAATTATGATCTTAGCAGATGCTGCACATGCCTGCAGTTTGTGGTTTGCTGCAATTCACCTGGACTATTTAAAAACCTGTGATGAATGGGTGGCACAAAAAACAGTGTTGTGTCTTTCAAGCCTTTGATGATTGGCACTAAATGTAACTAAGCAAAATTACACAGGGCCAAAAGGTTGGCCATGATGGATCCCAGATACAATAGAGCTGGGGATTTTCTGTATATGGAGTGATAAGGAGGGAATTTTGGGGTTGACAGGAATGACTTGCATACTGTGACAAATGAAGAGGGAAGGATGTGGCTGTTGGTAGAGTACATGAGAAATGCGGGATCAATTTCTTGTCATGTTAACGTCTCAGTGTGTGGCCTTGAGGAAATCCCTTGGGATGAAACCTTGAAAGGTGCACAGGGACCAAAAGATGCAAATCAGAACAGAAGACGACTTTCAAAGACAAGCAGAAAATCCTGACCTTATTTATGTCTTATTTTTCTGATCATAAAATTGTGTTTTGTTGGGTTTTGTGCAGGAAAATATTTTATGCATTGCCAGTAGTTCCAATTTGGAAAAAACACGGGTGATAAAAGCCAAAATTGGATTTGAAGGCCAAAGTAGCTGAATGTGTAATGCATTTGTGTGAATACACCTAGCAAGTTGTAGCCACTAGTAGAGAAAAGGACAGAACTGGTTTATAAGCTACCTCTTCAGAGATCCACCAACCATTAAATCTGTTGAGATAGAGAAACAAGTGATTCTGCAGCTGGTCGTTTGGGAGGAGACCTTCCAGCTTGATTAGACTTCCCCCAGCAAGCTGCTATTTCTTTGATTTTCCCTTTACCTTTTCCCTTCCCCTTGATTTTTCTTGAATTGGCTTTTTTTTCTGAAGGATTAGAACATCAAATTTTTTTTGCATTTCCCTCATCTCCTGTAAAAAAAAAACATATGTACTGTATTTCCTCAGTGAAGGCCCAACGGCCAATAAACATAAGCAATTAGAAGGACAGAAGTCTCTGTGCTTGGAAGTTAAAAGACTTGGAAGTTTTGTTCAATTTGCATGAGTACCCTGGACTTAACCCATTGAAAACAGAAGCTACCGACCCATACCAGGAATTGGGGAAAATAAACTTTTTGTAACTCTTATTGAAGTCACATGCCTGGCACTGAGCTGTTAAGGTGGGTTTCTTACCGTGGCTCTGGATATCACAGGTGCTGTACATCTGTGTCTGAGATGAACATCAGGCAGTAGAGGCCAAGGGAATAGAAAAGATTTGTTTAGGTTTGAAGAGCAATCTGAAAAAGTTGCTGTTCAGACAGGCATATAACCTGTCTACAGAACAGGATGCAAAGAATATTTTTGAAGAATTTAATGAGGTGTTTAATAGACCTGAATGCATTGTGAATAAAACACATCATACTGATACAGATCCCATTTATGCTGCCAAAAGTACTAGTATCACACAGAGTACAGTCTCATTAGTCCTGAGAAATGAAGGAAAAGTTGATTGTGACAAGATGGTAAGACACAGTGTTATTGAGAGAATGCAGACACTGACTGGTGTGGTTAGCAACCCAATCACATTCAATAATAAGAAATGTTATGGATTTATGTAGATTGAGGAGATTTGAATAAGGCTACCAAATGCAACATAGCCCAAGGGAAAGCTGGGAAAAGACATGTCTAGACTTCCAAACGTAAGAATATTTCCAGATCTAAATGCAAGCCTGTGATTTTGGCAACTCCAGTTTCAGAAAATTTTAAACTCTACACCTGCACATCTCTTTTTGCCGATGCATTTTTAAATAACTTTGCTCTGTGATTTCTTCAGAACTCAAAAAGTGCCACTCAACAGAATTTTAAATCCCCTAAAAAAAAGGTGGAAACACATACTTATAAACACTCGAGATAATGTGATAATCATCAACACCGTAAAAATAATAGCTGATATCCAGTTCAGCAGGTCTGGCTATCAGAAGCATTTTTCTTCCCTGTATAGGCCTTTTATAGGTTTCCTCCTTTTTGGTTTTTTTCTTCCATGAGAGAAAGAGAACAACTGTGTCAGTGATTAGCTTCATATAAAATAGATTCCAGGTTTAGATTCTTGTCTTACATAGGCAAAGGACTTGAACTTCAGAGGTAGAGCTTCATGACATGTTTCCTTCAGGAGAGAGGCCAACAACCAAAGTTCCTCTGCATTGTTGTTTTTTTCGCAGCGCCACTTGATGATCCTTTTACTCCATTAGCAGGTGCATGCACTGAAACTGTGTGAAAAACAACCCATTTCATATGCCCAAAAGGATTTTTTCTAAACATTCTTGTTCACCGTGTTTCTAATATGTTCCCACAATAAATTTGTAGCATCCCACATGACAGAGTGGCAGCCTGTGACATAGGAGTAAAATATGGTAGATGATGTTTGGATATTCTTACAAGATATTTTGCTTCTGAAGCCGTTAGGTTGTGACGTTGCACTCTGGGTCTCTCACACATCAAATGAAAAATGCACTTAAGATTGTTTTCTAGACTAAGACTCCTTTTGGACCAATAATGATTCAGTTATTTGAAAGCACTTTCAGAGAACCATTAGATATACAGTTGGAGAATTTCAAAGGGACCCTTTGCAGAACTGTAAACATTCTGCTTATCAAGCAATTCACCTGCTATAGACAAAAATAGCAGGGAGTGTATCTGAGAAGATTTCACATTTCCTGCATGAGTGTGCTCTCTAAGGAAGTTTTTAGCAATCAGATGCAGAATGAAAAGTTTCGTTTTTTTCTCTGATTTTAGCTAGAAATAGCACACTCAACCCAAGAAAGCTTTGTCTTGAAGATTACTGGATTAGTACCAAGTGTCAAAACTGGATTCTGGTAATTCCTGTGTAGCTTTGAGAAGGACCTGGTCACATCCATATAAACAAGTAATGACTCATCCAAAACACAGGAAACAATCCTGAAAACAGAAGTACATTTCTAAAGCTCACTAACGACTTTCTTAGAGCAGTTAAGCTTTCAAGAGCTTCTAAGCATAAAAATCACAGCAAGCAGCAAAGTTTGGAGTAATCATGAGTCAAGTAACACTATTTCTGAGTAATGAGAAGCCCCAAACGATGCCAAATTGTAAGTGATTGTTAGAGTAATTCTGCATGGATGGTCAACAGTAAAAGCCCAGAACCATCCAAGTATAACTTTTTGTGAGATCTATCAATGTGAAGTTGCTGCACATATTGGAAGGTGGCATAAAAAAACCTCCAAATCATAATGCAACACAGCATGAGAGCAGAAATGTTAAACAGACCTCACAAGGGCCTATCTGGGGTTTGAAACATAAAACACTATATAGAATGTCTTATAAATACCATTACAGAAAATAAAATCTGCAACAAATATGGGAAAACATGCAGAAGAACTGTTATTCCTTTTGAACTTGCTTCCCAATAATAGAAAAATTCATTAAGCTAATAACAGTGGTATTCATTTCTTCAGGGGCTAAGGGTATTATCTGAAGAACTGAGAAAGTTTGGGTTTTACTTTTTTGCCTCTCTCTAAATTCAGCAGCTAGATCGCTTTAAAAAGACCAAAGAAAAAAGGTGAATAGATTGTTATTTGAGAGTGAGTTGTTGCCCACCCTAAATTCCCAGAGTTGACGTTTCTGGCACTGGCTGTAAGAGCGTTGGCCAAGTCATTCCTTCCAAGCAGAGCCCAGTTTCGCCTTGGCAGAAGCACCATATGGCAATGGGTGCCTGTGAGATATAAAGCCTCTTCAAGCACCACTGAAGTGCTGCCATTGCCCCTCTCCTTATAAGGGGGTGTAGCATATGCTCTCCTGACTAGCTGATTAGCACTACTTAGAGCTAAATAGCAGAAGGATCAGGTTTTACCCTTCTCTATGTCTTTGGACTGTCATATCCCACAGAGGAAGGCAAAAAGTGAGTGGTCTCTCATGTGAAGGATGTAAAAAGTCTCTGTCATCCCTCCTTAAATAATGCTGTATCATATTTCTCAGATGCAATCTTGGATAAGCTAGAGTTCATTGTATCCAATCCATATGTTATCTGGAGAAAATATATATTAACTGGGGTTTGTTTATTTGATTGATGTAAAATAGTCTGGAGTATTGCACTTTCATTCTACATGAGAAAGATAGGTTTTTAGCTTTGTGTTATCTTCTTATAAGAAAACAAGAAGTAGCTGTGCCTTCTTTATGCAACTAGAAGTAAATTGAGTGTAACAACATCATTGTAAAATGATGTGCTTTATAAAGTCTTGAATATGGTGCATCTTTTGTGTTTTGTTTCTAATTGTTTGCTCAATACAAAAGGATAATTCATTAGGCCAATTCTCCAAATAATCTCAAAGTGACATGAATTCCTTTGCAGAGTGAATGTCTGTAGCAAGTAATCCATGGAAAACAGACAGGCGTCTCTTGTCATTTTGGAGCTCTAATCCACTGCCCGGAGCATGAAAATGCTCAGGATAACAAGTGTGGGAATGACCAAAATCAACATTATTTCTTATTTTCTTTTCCTAACAATGCTGCTGATCAATGGAATTGCTGAATCTGGCAGATACAATGCCACAGGATTAATGAATTAAGCTCAGGAAGCAGAAGAATTTGTTAAAAAGGAGAGGGAAAAAGGCCCTTCTTTTCCACTGGTGTGTGAATATCAAGCAATGAAAGCAGCAATGACAGAATTTTAGCCCTTGTTTTACCATAGTACCAAGCCTTGTTCTGCACAAGTCTTTACATTTTAATTAGAACTATACTGACACCCGCTTTTTCAACTATGAACTTCACTTCTAAATTGAAAACTATCTCCTGAATGCTGGTTTAGCAGCTAGGTCTGAACACATGCTGTGTTTGTGTAATTCAGCGTGTAGTGTGGTCACCATCAGTGGGACTAGATAACTGGTTTTTAAACCACAGTAAATAGTGGTAAAAGGAAGGAAGAGACTCCCTGTGAAACGCCATAGACTCTGTCACCATAAGGCACTCCCGTGCTCTGGAAAACTGTAGAATGACATACAGAGGGGTCATCACACTTTGATGATGCCAATGTTTTACAAAGGTCGATTGCCAGTGTTTCTGTCAATACTGCATTAGGAATGTAACACAGGGTACATATCTGTGTAAGACATTACATTCCAAAATACACGCTACATTAATATTCAGCACAGAATGGTGATTTTAATAAACCACCACTGACTAGAAGGGGTTTGTTCAGATATGTGGGAGGGGAGAGCTCGAGTTTGCTTATATGTTTGTATTTACACCTCCTTAAAGACCTCTGGGGATTCTTTGTGTCCTTTTGTCTAAACAAACAAACAAAAAAATCCTTATCTAGTTTAATTGCACAAAAATATACTACAATAATCACACAGTCCTAGAAATTGGAAGGTTTGGAACATTTTCAACTTGTAAAAACACTTCAGAGAATACTCCTGTGTAATTTATGAGCCCCTATAGACCTGTCCATGTCTTGAACTGATTGCTGAAGTGGGCTTTACTAGGAATTTCTTTTCTTGAATTGAAGTAGTGCTGGAGGTGGGGAGGGAGGGAGGTTAAAGCAACCTTCCCTAACAAGGCTTTAAAAGCTTCAGTGGTAAAGTTACGCTGATGGGAGATTTTGTTACTTGTTTTTAACTGGGAACAACCCGAAGAGGATTACGCTATGGGCAGGAGCTGTTATTTAAGTGGGTGGCAACGTCGTGGGCTGTGTTGTGCTGTTGTTGTTTTTAAAGTGAGACGTGCATCTTTTGATTAGAACTGCAAAATGGCTTAAAAAAAAAAAACTCCAAAAACCCCGAACAGCCGAACAAACAAACCCCAAATAACCCAAACCAAGCAAAACCAAGCCGAACAACCTGGACAATGACATGAAACAGCTGGTGAAATGTCTAGCTCCGTGCCTTCCCCAAGCGCGGCGGAGCGGAGGTTTCTGTTCTCTCATCTCTGCCGCGATGTGTTTCTATTTTTTTTTTTTTCTTTCCCTTTTTTTTTTTTTTTTTTTTTTTTTTTTTAAGCTCCTTGCATGTGCTGTGACAGCCGGGGAAGGAAGGGGGGCTGGGGGTGGGGGTCGCGCCTGCCGGCGCTCCCATTGTCAGGCGCTCCGGGAGCGCGGGCAGCGCCGGTGTCCCCCGCGCCCGGCGGAGCGCGGGGAGCGCGGGGCCGCCCCCGCCGCCGGGACCCGCCCGCCGCGCGGGGAGCGGAGCGGGGCCCGCCCCGGCCCGGCCCGGCCCGGCCCCGGCCCCTGCCCCCGGCCCGCGCCGCCGCCGCCGCCCGCACCATGCCGCCCCCCCGCCGCACGCCGCTCCCGCCCGGGGGCTGCCTCCCTTTCCGGCCCGCGGCGTGTGCGTGAGAGGGGCTCCAAGTTGCCCCGGCGGCGGCGGCGGCGGCGAGCGGGGGGCCGGGGCGGCAGCGGCGGCAGCGGCGTCGGGGCGCGGCGGGCGCGGAGCGGAGCCCACCCCCATCACCTGTTACCTCCGCTCCCCAGGTTGCCTGAAGTTCCCCGGCGGCGCCCGGCAGGACGGGGAGCGCCACGGCTGCGGCTGGCGGGGACCCTACAGTGGCTGCTGCAGCATGGGCTGGCTCAGGGGGATTGCCTTGCTTTCCTTGGGAGTATTACTAGCAGGAAGAGTCAACTGCCAGCATGTGAAGAATAATGTGCCAAGGCTCAAATTATCGTATAAAGGTAAGTCTGTTGGTCTCTCTTATTCTCTGTTCTCCTCCGAACCTCTTTTCTCCTTGCCCCGTCGCTCTCTCCCTCCTCACCTTCCTCACTGCTCTTCCTTATTTTCCAAAGGGGAAACTGACATTAGAAGAAATTCCTGAAAACATTTTCTTAAAAAGCCTCTCCGTGCTGCGGTCGGTACCAGGCAGTTTAAACCCAGACAAAGAAGAGTTAGTTGCGATTGCAGACGAGGACTCCGGATCGTGCTGATCCCTGTTAGAGCATTTTTTCAGTCTTGTGCTATTTCACCGGACTTTACTCTTCAAAACGATGAGTCGCGTTTGGCCACCCGGCTCACCTCCCCCGTGCTGAGCGTGCAGTGCAGCCACAATTTCAGATCTGCTTTAAGCATCATGGAATGGATAAAGATTTATGTATATATATATCTTTTTATTTTATATTTTAGTCATGAAGTGGTTAATTTTCAAGTCATGAATATTCAGTTTGTACAAATCTGACAATCAGATGCCTAACATAAGCAGTAGATGGTGGGTTTGCCAAGAAACTATAAACTGAAAGGAACAGATCAGTCCAGAAAAGGAGGAGAGGACTTCTAGGCACCAGAAAATGCTGCCTATGGATGTTTAATGCAGTGCGATTTATTTGAACCAGGGTTGTTTTCGGTGTAGTCTGATGTGTGTCATTAGAGATCACAGGGAAGGTGTAACTGAAGAAAGAGAGCTGTGAGATTACGTTTATGTTTGAAATTGTGTAATGCCACTCACACTGCAGTTGTCAGTAATTAACTTTTGTATAATTGTGCCAGTATTAAAGGAGAACAGTGAAGTAGACAGGCTCTTCTCTTTATCAGCATAGTTCCACTCTAAGTACATTTTCAGAACAATTCATTAAATCTGGGGAATGTACAACTGGGAAAGAAGTTTAAAATGTAAGAGCTGTAGAGTATTTTTTTTAAACGGAGAGCTGTACACCTAGGTACATACACATCTCTCTGAAGAGCTGCCTCCCCATAATTCTTAGATTATTGATGGCTGAGAGAAGGAGCTGCAGCTACGGTTCTGAAAGGAAAGAGGAAAAATGACACATTGCTTCTGCAGAGGGAAAAAGAGAACATGTGTGTGCATGCCTGGTCATAGATGTCAATCTCAGTTTATAGCATAGTGTCAGTACATCTCTTGCCAGTAGAAATACGTTTTCCTTCTTTTTTCATCTTTCTCGTGCTGCAAATGAGAGGGGGGAAAGTCCTCTCAGATACAGGGCAGGCGTCATTTCACACCCCAGATGAAATAAAGAATTAAGCACCTGCAAAACTTGGATGCTTTGTGGGAAATAAATGCATGTGCCGGGTTTTCTTAAAGAACACATATGTGCATATTTATGTGTATTTAAACTTGAAAATATATAAATGAAAAGAACAGTTTAAGGGGTTCAGAGTCTGTTAATGAGGAAAAAAATTGTATTTAACACAAAATTTGTTTTTTTGAGTAATGGAGTCTAAAGAAAGCTTCTACAGTAACTACATGTCATGTCAGAAAACTCATTAAAAAACTCTTAATTGCTTCCAAACTTCTACAGTCATATTGAAACTCAGATTAGTACACAGAAGCATAAATGTTATAAAAATATCCTGTAAAGGAGTTTAATGGCTACTTAATTATTATTGGGGTTTTTTTCACCTTTTAAAGTTTATCTATGGCTCAAGTCTGCTACCCCTGCTCGTATTGGCTAAATGCACTGAAACTAATTTCAAAGAGTTGCCAAATGTGACTGATGGTGGTTTTCTTTTTTCCCTGTCGCTTTTTTGTCTTAGTTTTTTTTTTTTTTTTTTCCACCCCAGTGGTGCTGTATCTATGGACCCTTTAAAAAATATTTTGCTACTCTATTGGTTGTTTTGCAGTTCTGCTCTTGCGGGGGTAAAGAGTCTCATTTTCATTTTTTAAAATATCAGATATCAAATTTTGCTGTATGGTCAGTCCTGTATGAGCAAAACAGGAAACTGAGTTGAACATCAAAACTCTTTAATGGTACGGTGGGTCATTGTGCAACAAAAATGTGTTCAAATGGCGAGCAACCCTGTTTCCTATCTAGTGAAGACAGCTAATGTGCACTTAATCCAAAGCAAGTTGAAGTCTGAAGATTTACAGGAATTCACACTGTAGCCTTTGATTCACATGTTTGACTTCAAACGTGTAACTCTAAAAATCAGATCGGACGGCTCGCATACTTAATGTTGAGTACTGGTGTAAAGGCTTGGCCAGGTCAATAGGAGAGTGATGCTGCACTGATCCCCAGGTATGGGGATATCATTATTAGTCAGGGAAGACTAAGCCTTGTCAGCTGGTGCTTTTCCAGACAAATTTTGCTTCCAGCACAGTGCTCAGTGCACAGATCAATGTTAACACCTTGCGTAGGAACATCGTTGAGCGCTGTGGGTATTGAAGATACATCTTCTAGGCACTGACAGAATACCTCACATGCTAATACTTATCTCTCTGGATATACTTCACCGCCATGTGACTATGTGATACCAAGTGATTCATCTCTATTTAAACTGCTTGCAAGTGGGAAAAGAAGCTACTCACTTACCCATTCCTCATCTCCATGAAGAGAGGTTGAGTAAGATGATATGGTGGAGTAAAATAAACTCACAATATTGCAAAAAAAACCCCTAAATATGCAGGGTGAAAAGAATGACCCAGATGACTTCACTTTTCTGTGACTGTCATTGTGCTTTCTTTTAAGATGTATGCTTGTTGTTGCGCTAAACAAATACCTTGGAGCTAATTGTCAGTGCTTTATTTCAAAAGAAAATCAAGGATGTATTTTAACTTCTTGTTTGTCTCAACTAATTAGATGTCAAACATGATTAAAAAGCTCAGGCATTTGCTTTAAAAGTTAGCAAAATGACTCATGAAGGGTTAAATCCCTGCCAACCTTGATTTCCTATGGTCACTTGCTTTCAAAGGCCTAGTATTAGTTCTGCCTTTTCCCTGCTGCTGGACAGACGTTTTGGTGAACTCCAGTTCTTACTTCCTCTTAACTTCTTATCATTCAGTCTTGCAGAAGATTAGAAGCATCCTATGGGGCATGATGTGGATAGGAAATGGCAGAGAAAGTGTGTCAATGCATATGTTAAGGCCACATCTGTGATCTGAAAAGATTCTCTCTATTGTGAAACAGAGTGCTGACTATTTGGTTTACATCACCTGGATTCTGCTGGCATATTAAAGAAAGGAAATTTGAGGACAGCAGTAGGGAAATCCTTGTCCGCTTGAAATCTGTGGTGAAGCTCCTGTTCAGTAGCTTCTGGGTTTTGCCCTGTACTTTATAAAGTTTCCAAGCACTTTCATCTTTGTACCTGGATTGGAAAGGTTTTGCTCAGATGATACTCATCTCCTTATTTCAGTCAGAAGGAATTAATATGATTAAAAACCTGATCCAAAGTTCATTAAAGTCACTAAATGCTGGATCATAGCCTAAATGTGGTAAAACCAGCCATAAAACTGAAAGCTCAGTTGAGCTCTTCAACCATTGACCTCCTCTTCTTGTGTCCTTCAAAGACTTTGTGTCCTTATAGTAGGGTAACAAGAAATGTCATTGTTGATGTATCAAAAGAAAAAGAATCTTCCCTTAAAGAGTGTAGGGGGCTAGGGGGCTTTGTTCTTGCTTTTTTTGTGTGTGTGTGTTTTTTCTAATATCATTGACTTCAATTCTGATGTTGGTTTTAAGTCTCTATATTGTGTCACCAGGTCACACATTCTGTTCAGGAAACTCCTGTTGAGCACAGAGTTCTCAGAAAGATGATGATCAAGTTGAGTGTGCAAAGTTTAAAACAATAAATATGACCTTAACTCCAGATGGATTTCTTGTATCATTTATTGTTTAGTATTTTCTTTTTCTGTCCTCTGTATGGGGAGGTAACAGCACAAACAGAGATGGGACCAGCTATAGTACCCTTTAAATATAAACAAATATCCCAATGAAAGTTTCCATTAACAATTCCTTGATTTCCAGATTTTTTTCATAAAGCAACCCTGATTTTTGCCTCCACATGAGTAAATCTTGTCAACCCAACTTTCTCGAATCCATCTGTCACGTCTTATTTGTCCATTGGAAATTACTAAATGCTGTAAGTATGTTTTGCAAGAGTACATGTGTGGTTCTCCTTTGTTATTGTTGCTCAATTGGATACATATTACTTGAGAAAAAGTAAGTGGAAAAGCATTGCACACAGATTTAGCTCTATTGCTCCCTGGCTTCAATTCAAGCCATATTAAAAATAAGTGTCTTGTTTAAAGTTACAGTGATAGTGACAACTACTCCATCCTTGATGTGCGGTTGATTTACAATTTTATAGCATGGATTTTTATCCGGATGAAATCCTGGCCCTAGTGAAAGCAATGGCAAAACTTCTGTCTGTTTCAATCTGTCCCACGTGGGGTGATGAGGGAGGAATGGCACCACACTGAATTACCTGTATGTACACTAATGTAAATATGATACCTGGCTTGTAGCTTGTTCACCCAGTCTGGTTGTAGTTGATGACCTGCCAGTGGGTTTGATTGTGGTTTTTCCTTTCCTTCAAACTTTATAACTCACAATTCAATACCTCTGCAAATATTGGGAAAGCAGGACAAAGTGGGAGAAGGAAATGGGGAGAGAAATACTGGCAAGGGAGCCTGTTTCTCTTGAGCTGGGACCAGTGTTGGAGTTTATCTCAGATTTCAAGGTGTCTGCTTAAAAACCTTTGCTTAAACTGTCTTGTAAGAGTACGAGAGAGTAAGTGTCTGAGGGAAAAGCCTCTCTGAAATGCCTGAAAATGAGAGAACAGCCCTGACTTAGGAAGAAAACTGTGAAGAAAAGTAAACCAAGGACATTTGCATCTCTACCTTCCACCATTTGTGACAAAATTCCTGCTCAGCTCCGGTGCTCTCAGACCTCACAGTTCAGTCAGTGCAGTTGGCTGCCGGACAGTGAAGGTACCAGATGCCTCCACGGCCATATCAGCTTTTTTTATTTGCCCCAAAATAATGAGTCTTTCAGGGAAGATCTGTGTATTGGTCTTTCTTCCAACTGGTTGATTGGGGTCTTCCTAAGACCTGGGAACTCTCAGGGAGATGGTAGGACTACCCTGCCTGGCTCTGATAGCTCACAGGCTGACAGGAGGGAAAAGCTGATGAAGGAAGTGCCTAAGCTCAGATCTTGCCTATATAGGGAAATTTTCAGCTAGCTAATTAGGGCTTGAGACTGGCAGTGTAATTGGAACAAGGAGGGTGAAAACCTAGCCCAGCATTCTCAATTTGCATTTCCAACTTTCCCATTTAATTCCAGTGGAAAAAGTGGTTTCTGAATTACAGAGCCTCCCTTTTCTGAGAAGCTGGAGTTCTCTATTATTATTTTTACTGTGTGGTTTGCAAATGACTGAATTATTCATGGAAGGTGCTGTATTGACAGCCATGGAAACTCTACTCTTTTGCTGCAGACAAGGTGTGCAGCACTTACTTGTATTGTTTGTAACAGCATCTTTAAAACTCTGACCGAGTGGGGAATTTAATTATCCATAGTTACACTGAGCTCACTGAATCTTCTGATATGTGAAATCTGCCTTAAAATTTACTTCTGTTCTTGAAGCTTTTGATCAGGACTGAGGTACTTACCTATTTGCTCATGGTTTATTCAGGTGTATACTTATCCCATAACATTTAGCAAAACACTATTTAAAATGAGAAACCCACTCATAGCAGGTTGTTACAATGTAAATGGGTTATTTTTTATAATCTCTCCTGCAGGCGACTCTGTATGCACAGAAAGCATTTCCATGGAGTTCCCATCTGAAAAGAAACCATGAAATCATTTGTAATTTTAACTCATTCTTTTTCCTTGGAAGTGTTTTTCAGTTTTAATTCAGTGCATTGCTATACTGTGATCCTTTTAATATGGTTTTGGTTTGCTTAATCACTGATTGTGCATATGGCCTTTAATGCCCACAGCTGCTGCTAGAGAATCTTCTTTATTTACTTCCTCCGGCCCACAGACTTTTTCCTCCTGTGCATACCTGGAACACTACAATGGAAGTCCCTGCAGAACAAAGTTCTTCCAGTATTTTCAACATTTTATTCATCAGCTGGAGCCTGAGTTGACCCCAGTTCAATCTTCACCTGAGGCAGTGCCTAAGTAACTGAGAAGCAAACAAATCCTTCTAAGTGGTGTCAATGGTTGTGACATTTTCCAGTTGTTTGAAAACTAAAAAGGGTAAAATTGTTTTCAGGCTTGCACACACTTATTTTTAAGCAAATGTGTGGGGTGGACTCTAGGAGCTCTATGTCAAATTTTTGAATGGAGATACTGTAACCTGTTATGGTGCTCTTGTTAACTAAGGTTACATGTAAAAATTGTTGCTGCTGTTGTGCTAGTGGGCGATTCAGCAAATTCCTTCCCTTGCAGGATTAAAGCTCCCTTCAGAAATGTCTGCAAGTTCACGGTCCTCCCACAGACAGCCTTCATATAGGTTAGCTGCTCTCTTCCAGTAACAGCTGTGAATAGTGAGAATAACTGTGGGGATACTACTTTTACTTGACTTTTCCCATTTTTTTCCAAGTGGGATAGTGTCTGAATATACAAGAGAGAAAAGGATGGTCACAGCTGTTGAGAGCATCAGAAATCTTAAGAGTCTTGTAACCTTTCTCTTGCACCACAGGAGGTTCTCTGTGGTGTCTTTCTCTTTCTTTGTGACTGACACAGTCAGCCACTTTAGGCTCTTTTCACTCTCAGGGGAAGGAGAGGTTCCTCCAGAGAGCTAATCTTGGGTCAGGCATACTGAATGAGACTTTAAGGGTGCTCATCACTTGTCATTGACAGTAACAGGAATTAAGCTTCTTGTTCATTTATTTCGTTTCTTTCTCTCTGGCAATGTATCAAAAGAAGGTACTGATTAACTGCTATGGAAGAACTTAAGCTGTGTTCTGATCCAAACCTTCCTAATTTAAGAAACTATTTTTGCTTAAATGAGTATTTAAAGCAATGTAAAAATTGAGCTGATTAAACATACATACAACCTCAGTATCTGTGATCTTGAGGTCAACTGTGACTCTGTCTAATTTTGCATCAAATTGCAGTGTAGAAAGAAATAAACAGTACCGCTACATTTTTCACGTTCTTAAAACAAGTACCTAATTTACTTCTCACATTTCCCATGTCTCACCTCCTTAATAAGCTCATCCCAAATCCAGTGACACATGCTGGAAGTGACTGTCTGGGGCTACAGAGCTTTACTAATTTAATGGCTTAATCATTTAGAGCTTTCAATAAGCTGTCCCCTGGCTAGCTCCATTACCGTCTGAATATTTCTGCGCTTTAAAGAGAAAAACATATTCAAGATTCAATTTCAAAGACTGTGGTTTGCAAATAAAAATCTGTGTGTGTATGTGTAACTCAAAGGACAGGTGTCTTGACCCCGAGTCTACATTTTTTCAGCTGAAGTATTTCAATAGTGAGAGTGGGATGAAACCTCATTTATTGATTTCTAAAAATTCTGAATAGATTTAAAGTTTGGGGGATTCTTTTCTCCCTTAGGGGATTACAGATTCCCCTTGAACTAGACATATCTGCAGCAATCTGTGAAATGTGTGAGTGCTGCTCTACTTTGTGTCACATCTAGTTTTCATCCTTTGCTGTTAGATAGCCAAACATAGTAAAGTCAGAAGTTTTTGCCATTCTTCTAATGTTTTAAAGTTGTTTGACATTTATTGGGCTGCCTGCTTATCTCTCCAGCTGGATGTTGCAGAAACTTTAGAAGCAAGCAGTCAAATAAAATTCTCATCTCTTATAAATATTTTCATGCAAAGTTGGATCTTGCAGGGAGCAATCTGAGGAATGAAGTAGTTATTTGCTTTCATCTAACTTGTGGAAGGAGGAAAAAGAAAGCTCTCCTTTACTCCTCACTCTAATGAAGCAAAGCTCCTGTTGGTTCTGAGGGCCCCTCTTGGTTCCTTTTGAAATTCCAGCCTTGTATGAGAAAAGGACACAAAAAAGCTCTGTGAGAGATAATTTAAAGGATTTAGAGCTGCCTTTCAAGGAGGTGGGTTGGTGGCCTTTTCTAGAGGAATCACATGATAAATACAGCTCACAAGTATCCAGAAGAGCTGCAGAGAGTGCAGGGCACAGCTTTCATTTCCAGCTGACACTGGAACGGCAGTAACTCTACTTTGTTAGACACAAATCCCATGTGTGGCCAAGGTACACACTTCATCCCTTTAAGATTAAGTGGTGATTTCAGGGTGTTAATATTACTTTGAATTTTTTCATGGATTTCCTAGTGCAGGAAATTTCATTACTTTTGCATGAAGCTGTAGTCGGAAATAGTTCTGACTCCTGAGGAAGCTCTTTTTCTCAAAGCACAACAAGGGTCATATCAATAATGATTAGTGTTGCTCTGTAGTATCTGAAGGCCAGCTCTGTCACTCCTCCACCAGACCAGGTCCTTTCCAAGATCTCTATCCTGCTAGGCCCATGTGATATCCAGTTCCTGTAGAATGATAGGAGGGACAGTAGAAATGATGTCTGGGGATCTGAGAAAAACAACTTTATCTTCAAGACTGTGTTTTTCCCCATATTTACTTCTAGTGCAGCAGATGAATGACTCTATCAAAACTTCTTGCTCTGATGGCCTTGTAGACAACAACATAAATGTTGAGGTGCCTGCAAATTGCAGAGTTAGGAATTTTCTTCGTTCTGAATTGCTGCTCTTCCAGGAAGTGTCAAGAGTGGACCCAACAAGATCAAGTGTATATTCAGTTGTATGGGAAGGTGTGATAACATTTTCAAAGAGCTCTAGTTGTCACTTCTCTGCAAGGTCACAAACATCAGCAAAGCAGTATTCCAGGGTATTGGCTGTTGGGTTATCAGTGTGGTAAACCTCAGTCTATATTTTTGTTCCAAATGTTGTTTGTTCTCTAGCTGTAAAAACTGACCCGCAACAAGTTGGCAAGCGAGATTTCTTCTCAAGTGAAAAGATTCAGGAATTTGTTAAAATCGAAGGAAAACTTTTCATATCTCATTCTAAAGGAGTTTTATGGAATAAAGTATTAAGAACAATATTATATGTTGAAAATTTTGTTTTTCTTTGCAGCTTGTAGCATTGAGGCCAAAAATCATATACATTTCTAATTCTAATTGTTCAGAATTTTTTTTTTAATCTGTAATGGGAAACTACTGGATATTCTATATCCTTTTCTTGCATCCTTTTACAAATTTGTGTGTTTCATCATACTTCAAACCTGAATTGTGACTCACTTCTTTACTGGACAATAGTCATAAATCAGGAAAGTTTTAAATTAATCTCACCAACATCACCTACAAATGGAGGTTAGACATTAACAGAAACCCAGCACCACAGCTGATGATACACAAGAACTCTGTACTGTAAAGAGAATCAAGAAAGTACCATAAATGTGAAATCCTATTAATTCCTTGGCTATACTCTGTCAGCTTCTTCACCTGTAAAGTGGTATTAAGTGATTTCATGAGGAATTGTTGGAGGTCAGAGACTTGCCATGCTTTTTCAGAGCTGTATCCTACTCTCAGAAGAATCCCATTAATGTGTGTATTCAAAGTTGAAGCAGAACTTATTTTTGATCAACATAGAAAAAGCCTTACAGGTACTTTAAAGTGATTATAATACTAACATTCACAGCTGTGTGTACCTATGACATGAAACACAGCCCTATTATCCAGGAAGCATATCTAATTTAATTCCATTTGGATATTCCAGACAATTTTAGACAGGAGCCCTTCAAAATGTTTTTTGGAGTATCTACCTCTATTTCTAGCTAAACATACTGTGAAGGTGATTACAGATGGCTCTGGAGAAGAGCCTTTGTGCTCAGTCTTTGCAGTATTGTGTGCCAATGGTCTGTGCGTGCTCATGAGATTCTGGCAAATTTCTGTGAGTTTAAGCTAGGATTTTTTTTTTTTTTTTATCATGGCTGATAGCCATATTTTAAAATTAAGAGTGGACTAAAAATTAATTTGGGTTTTTGTTTGTTTGTTTGTTTTTCTCTTTCCTGTGATTATCAGACGAAACTAAGGGGGCAATTTCTCCCTTTCTACTCAGTCTGAACATACCTTACCAAGCCACTGGTGCTAAACATTCCCTGGCTCCTTCAGGTATATGTGTTTCTTTCCCAAGAGATTCTGGACAAAAACTTTCTCTTTCTTTGGGCACACATCCTTTTTTATTACTTTCCGTACCCTAAATGTTTCCCAGCCTTCTCCAGGATGAGGGCAACCTTTCCTAGACACCTGGGGAAGCATTCAGTAATCAGTTGAGTCAGTTATAATTGCCTATCATTTGTGACTCACTCACTGGAAAACTGTTGCTTGACAGCCCTAGTACAGACCTAATAATGAGGATAAACTGCTATAATAAATTCATAAGTAGAATTTTGCATCTCAGAAAGATTCACATCCTCATTCCAGAAATACATAAGAAAGCACCTGTTCCCTTTGTCAGCCTGGCCTATGAAAATAAAATTTGTGTTTCATATATTCCACATACCTTAAATGCAGCATTTAAATCTTATCTTCAGTGAATTATCTCAAGGAATGTTTTTCTTTGCTTTTATACTTCCTCGTGCCACTTACATGATGTAATTGTTGTTTTGAATAGCATTCTTTTTCCGTAATAAGCTAACCATTTTCATGCCATTAATTAAGAAACACAGGGAGAATACTAGTTTTCGTGTGATTTTGATGTTCTTTTGAACTTCAGACACAAGTTGGTAGTTTAACATGTTAAACCATGGTGTCTTACTTGACCACATGCTACACAGTTTTCTTACAGTTTTGCAGGTGCTAGAAGAGCCAAGTTCAGTTCTTGAGGCTGGCAAGCAGACCAGCTGAGAGCAATGAAAAGGTCCTGTTTACTGGTGTCAAAAGACTTTTTCATATGTTTTCAGAGAGACAAATGTCAAGTGTCATGTGTATTGTTATTCTATATTGGAAATTCTAAGCAGTTATGAACTATTTTAGTGTAAACCAAATGTAACATCATAACTGTGATTGCAGTACTGCATGCTTAGATCCCTGATGCTGCTAATTGACATTTTACCAAAGGGAATGAGGACATGTCTGAGCAATGCATCATGTAGCTTTTTAATACAATTTCCATAGCCGAGACCATAAACAGCCCCTTAAGGTTGTTTCTCATAACTAACACTCTCTTATTTTTTTTTCTGCCAGTATGTAGGAATATGATAAAAACTGAATTTTGTTTCACTGTAGATTCACCCCCATTACTATGCATAGAAACTATTTTCCCTTATGCCAGACATATGGAAGTGATCAATGTATGTAAATTGTATGAGGAGAGGTGAAATACAGCTTTCTAGACAAGGAAATGTGTACTTGTTTCTGGGTATAAGATACTGAGAGCTCACCAGAAAAGACTTAAGACAAGTTTTCCTTTACAAATAAAAATTGGCGAGAGGGTAGAATAGTGATGGTTTTTGATAATCACCATGTAAGCACAGTTTTGTCCTGAGCTGAACTGCCCAGTCAGATCTCAGGGTTTAAGAGGCAATTGCTTGCATGTGCAGGGCCAGGCCATGGACCTCCTCCTGAAATGCAGAGGTGAATTGTTCTGGGACCCACTGTGCTCAGTAGTACAAGTCAAGTTTCTTAAACACAGGGTTTAACTGGCAGGGCCAGTTTAAATGTCTGCTTTTCGTTTTCCTCCTCTGATGTCATGGTGCCCACAGTGCAATGACTTGAGCCTATTCTAAAAATCAGGTTTTGAGGGGCTGAGTTATTTTTGGAGGAAAAACCGAGAGCTTACTTCAGCTATGCTTTTCAAATATGTTTTAAACTTACTGTCCCCCAGATGGTAACTAAGAAATCAATAGTTATTTTATGACTAATAGGCATTCACTGCGCTCCCCAAATTTTCCATTCCAATAAAGTTGGATTTTTTTTTCATATTCAGTATTGCAGAATAAGAAACTAATCTAGAGTCTGGCAGGCCTTTATTCTAAGGCATTGTCATAGCTTTCATTCTGAGTTGAAAAATGGACAGATCATTGGGTTTCATAAATGTGTGGAGGAGCTGTCAAAGTTCCCATTTGCATGTGAATGGTCAGCTGAGGTAGGAAGGGGGATATGTAAATAATTCTCTAGCTAGCTCCTGGCAAAGATCATTGCATTTCAAAGTACTGTGAAAAGCAGCACCATAAAACTTTAACCTATTCACTGGTATGGAAACTCCCACACCTTAAATTGATCTACTCTAATAATGACCACTTGGGGAAAAATGAATCTTAAAAAGCAATATCAGGTCTCCAAGTACTATACATTTTCTTTTAATATTTCATTAAGGATAAGCTGAAAAAGCCACTCTTCCTTCTCCCCCAATGAAGGTGGGGGGGTGGGGGGGGAAGGGAAAAAGTGCAAGATCTAAGCAGTAAGCAGATGTAGACCTTCATTGAAAATCTGGCAGATAAGTGTGACAGAGGTGAAAGAAATGTAAAGGATTTGAGTATTATTCTGTATTATGTCAGTATCTGACTCAGGAGGCACCCAAAAAAATCATTACTTTAATCATCCTTACAAGCTGCCCAGCATTTCACTATTCTGTTCTACTGCCGTACTGCCATACATGCTCAGCTAAATAAAGCTGAATGTTGTAGTTTAAAACCAAATGTGTCCTTCAAAATACACAGTTCTTCATGTATCCAAGAAGGCAAAAAAGTAAAAGCAAACAGTAGAAAAATGAGGAACACTGAGTAAAACAAAGTCTTAATAGGCTTGGAGTCGGGCAGTTTTCTACATATTTTATTGTGCCTCATATCTGTTTAGATAGAATTGGCATGTGTATATATGGAGAGACAATGATTTACTAAGCCTTTTATGCCTGAAACAGCTTCAAAACCTGTGATTAGGCAGGCACAAGGACTAGAAAATGTTTCCAAAGTAAAGTTCACCTCCAAAATTGATGTGGTTATGTACCTGCCTCTTGATAAAGGGATAGCTTGGGACTGTTGCTGTAGTTTACCAGTATAATCTCCCTGGTACTGTTTTGTAGTTTCCATCTACTTACCTTAAAACACAATGATGTATTTCATTCAGTCTCCATATTTCAGAAAATAATTAATGTCACCTCTGTAATCATTTACAGCACACTCTTTCTTTCTCACAAAGCTTCTGTGCACTTATTTGGTCTGGTTACACTGTTCCAAAAAAACGTACAAAGTTAAATGCAATTTAATTCACTAAATTTACAAAGGGCTGTTATTCAAAGGCTCTGGGATTTGTTCTATTACATAATATTCCTGTAATGAAATGTGATTTGTCTTGGTATTTGCCAGGAGATTAAAAACAACAACAAAAAAAGACTGATCTAACAAATTCCTACTCACATGAGTAGTCCTTTCGATTTCAATGTACCTGGCACTTGCAGTGTGAAGTGCCCTTTTGAGAGGCTATGCAAGTTATTCTTCACTTGGAAAATAATCAACCACTGAACCCAACCAATTGTAGGGATCACTTGAAATTTTTGAGCTCTGCCCATTTAACGGGAAGAAATGATGCAAAAACTGTTCAGAATGTCGTTCTACTCAAATGAAAGTTTTCATTCAGTAATAATCCCTCTTGATCTGTTTTATCCCATGTTTCCGCTGTGCTCCACTAGAGGAGTATTCCCTGCCTTGCTGTGGTTGATTGTATCCTCATGTCCATTGTATCCTCATGGGACAAAACATCAGTTAAAGTCACTATGAAAGACCCTTAGTCTGGTAGATATTTGAGTAGGAATATGAAATGTGATCTGATTTTTTGAATGGCCAGGCAATTTTAAACTGAGTTTTTGAGGAAAGGAATGTCATATCTTATCCAAACCCTGTCCCATTTTCCCTGTTAGCAAACAGGTCTTTCCATTAAACCCTCTGTGCAGAACCCCATCTGTGTGACTGTATGGGGAGCACACATTAGGCAGTTCTGCTGATTCAAGCACAGTAACTTTTGATAAAGTAATACCCCAGTATTGGAATATGGTTTCCACAATGCAGCAGTTCTGTTTAAATAACCATTCACAATCCATCAAAAAAGGGCACAGCATTGTGGAAACTTTTATCCTTTACTGGAGTATTATTTATTGTAGCTATGGCTCCAGGCACTTTGAGTGAAAGTTGCTCTGTCTGCTTCTCACATGAGCTCCTTGGAGAGAGCTCAGGAGATCTCCCCACAGCTGGAGACTCCAGAGCTTCTTTCCTGCCACTCCAAATAGCTGCTAAGGCTAGCAATTGAGCAAGGACTCCCTGCTCCTTTTCAAACATCAGTCTGACAAAGTGGGACAGCGAGCACTGGGCCATGTGCTCCCTCACCCCAGACATCTTGTCAATGGGCTCTCAGTGCTCTTTGCAAAACAGCAAGAGGAATCTCAGATTGCAGCCACTCAGATGTAGCCACTTGTGCAGACACTTCTATTACCCTAAAATTTATTGTGGTCTGTGTCACATGTTAAAGAAACACAGAAAGTCTCAAATGCAGTAGAGGGTGGTGAGGCAAGAAAATTTTTCACATTTGATGATAAGTATACATTTAAATAAGGAACCAAAAATAATGTTTTCTGTTAAAAATAGGAGCAGAAACCATTTGTGGCATAGAATCCATTAGGAAACACATTTACAAAACTTCTGGTTATGGTGCCATTGACTGTGAAGTTCTTCAGTAGGCTGTAAGGGACATCCATTTAATTAATGAGAGCTGTTTCTTAAATTATGTTAGCAATCAGTGAACAACCCACAGAGTAGCTCATGAGTAAGTCTATGATGTCTTGGAACAAAGACATCCTAATGCTTCTGTAATGCTGGCCATGGATGATGTTGGAAGGCAGAAATTGCAATTATTCCAATGCAATTCCAATGCCAAAAATGGCATTATTTTTTTCCATACATGTAAGAGATTCATATATAAGAATGTGCTGTAAGGGAGCCCCTGAGCCTGTTCAAGTGATGACTAAAGGACATGTGACCACCAGACATCTGTACAAAACTGTCAGCCCAGTGGGATGATGGAGTACATCACCAGGGTACGTGGAGTGAAATTGCAACATGAGAAACTCCTTCCTTCTCCTGTTTTGTCCTACTAGACCAGAAGCTCTCTCCCACTCCACTGCCCTTGCAAAGAGTTTTTTTTTGGGTCTGGCTAGGCTCAGCGTATCCCTCTGTGGTGCCAAGCAGAGGGAAGAAACGCACCAAATTCTGAACTGTGGAAATATCCTTAGGTGCATGCATGCATTTACCTACATAATGTATACAAATATGAAGCTATTTACACACCCATACTTGGCCCAGGTCCACAGACAGTGCAAAATTACACCACACCCGGCTGCAGGTTATTTTTAGCTCCTCCTCAATGTAAATGTCTAGTTCATAATTAAGTTTCAAAATAATGAATGATGTGTTTTGTGTTTCAGTGGGTATAAACGTTTGCATTGCATAGTGAATGATTTAAGCATGAAAGGTCTTGCATTCCTAAATCTGTTACAGAATGTGGGTGGGAGGTGGATCTTTGCTCATACCAGGAAACAAAGACTGAATGAATATTTGTCATGATGTTTCATCAAGGCAGTGTTAATGTTAGTTGGAGATACCTTGTGGCAAAACTGACATCTTGCTTACTGTAAAGTTTTCTGAAAACTGGGGCATTTTAGTATTTGTAAGGGGTATTAGCAGTGTTGATACTGTAGCCACCCAACCATGAGCCTTGTGCAGTAGTCAGTTAATTAAGCCAGAAATGGAGATCAAATGCTATTAAACCACCCCCTGAAAAAAAGCCCCAAAAATCAAACCAAAGAGCAAACAAATCAAAAGTCCAAACCCAAAAAACAGCAGCAAAAAACCTAAACCTACCTAACCCCCCCCACCTGAAAACCCAGCGCAATTTTCTCTAGCTTTGACATAAGGGCTGCAAGGAATTATGTCTTCTCTTGTCCTCATGTTCGTTCCTTAATCATTTGTGGCTGGTCTTCAGTATTAGGGTAACTTCTCATGAGGCTGCCTTTTGGTCTGGCTGGATAGCCCTGTTCTGATCTTCCCATCTCCAAGATCAGCGTGGACACTTTGCCATAAGTTCATGTGCTCAGTCCTGCACCTAGAGACAAGGTGATCCCCATGTACTCCTGCTAAAGAGCAATTGCAAGACGAAAGAAACAAAAAAAAGAAAAGAAAAATCAAGAAAGAAAAGGAAAGAAGGGAAGAATAATAAGAAGAAATAAAGAGTTGTTTTCTTTGTTTTCTTCAGCAAAGAAGAAAACAAAAAATGTCCTTACGTCTTAAACTGGAATTGTAATGTAATGCATTGAAAAAAACAGTACAAAACAAAACCCACAACAACAACAATGAAAACCCCAAGGAGAGCTATTTCTAATAAAAACATTACTCATACTAGGATCATAGCCCTGACCTTACATTTATTGGCATAAATGTGAACTTAGAAAGCTGTGTGGATGTTTGCCATATGCAAATCCATCCATCCATAAATCAGCATACAGACTGGAGACTGCACAGCTGAAGTGACTGTAATGGTAAATGAAACCTTTCACCACCAGGTCAAATGCAGTTCAGCATATGTGGTAAATGGAAAAGCACTATCATCCAGGAATTGATCTGTAGCGTGTGTAAAACGAGTGACTGACCCGTTCCCTCTGTTTACCACCACAACTGGCTCCCCAGGTCGGAGCTGGCAGATAAGTTGGAGCTGCAATGGCAAAGCAGTGAAGCAACCTGGCAGAGAATTTGCCTTATGGGACTGTCTGGTAGTGTATTACAAGGATTAGGCAGGCGTTTTTCATCAAAATGAATTGTCAATGAAAAAGGAAGTTTCCGTTTAATCCAAATTTTCCACCAGGTCTATCAAAATGAAAACATTACTTTGGACTGTGGTGCTGATCTAAGACACATAATATTATATTCATCTGACATTAACCTCTGTGTGTTCAGGGTAGCAGCAGGGTTTGTAAAAGCTTTGTGTGGTTTTCTTGCCCATTCTTTTCTGAACAGGACATTTAACTCCCATTAAAATCTTTGATTGCTCAGAGGTCAGCATAAGGCTTATATGATAGCAGGACAGCAAAAACCATATAGCTCTGTCTCAGATCCTGGGCAAGAGGTCCAAGTCAGGGATGAGGCAGGTTTATCATTTGTAAAAGGTGGAGTTCACTGTCAGAGGGTGCCGTGTGAGACAGGACACACCCAGAAGCATTTCCAGGCTTCTTGATTCTGGGATATGACTTGGCCACAGCTGAACTGTGGAGTGTATTTTTCCTCCTTACAGTCTAAGGAAGTTGGACACCCTGACCAGAAAAAACGTAGATAAAATGATAAAAACCAAGAATCACACATTCCAGTTGTTTTTGTTTTTTTTTTTTTCCCTAAGTTATCACTCTGAGAAGTTCAGTATTTTGACTGTTTGGCTTAATTTGAAAACAGATGTTGGAATATTGTAATTTCCCTTGAGACAAAAAAAAAAATTCCTTACTTTTCTCAGCTTTCCTTATTTCTGCTATGAAACCGTGTTGTCACAGAGACACAGTGTTACGTAAAGCTCCTATGTGAGTTGTGAAGCTCCACACCAGCTTGACACATTCAGCTACGTGTTAATGTCAAAACATAGTTCTCAACATTTATTGCAGCGAAAACAGCATTAAAAATTTATGTCTGATTCTTTGATATAATTCAATACATTATTTTAAAAATGAGTGTTGTTATTGGTTATAGTTTGCTTAACAGAATATTTACTCTACTTTTAAAGAATAAATCTGTTAAGACATTGATAAGCTGAGATATGTGTTTGCCTTCATGTTTCAAGGATATCAGTAATGCTGGGAAGATTGGTCTTGCGGCTAATGTGTGAATGGGTAGATGTTCTTCAGTTCCAGGATCTTACTCAAACATTTTAAGTAATGCAATATCCTTGTGCCTCAGCTTCTAATCTGTACAGGCTTTTTGTACATTGTTTTCTTTTCAGTGACATTGTATGTGTTTTGAAGGCAAGGACTATGCTTTTGCATAACGAAATTCTATCTGGACTTTCAGAACGAGTAGTACAACTGATAAATAACAGAATTATTTAGTTCAAGGCTCAAACAAACATCTGAGCACTAAGAAAATGACTTTAACTCTAGCTTCCTGGTATAAAGAGATTTAAAAAACAACTTTTAAAAAAAATTTGAAAATTCCTTGACAGTATAATCAGATCATTTCCACAAATTCAAGAAATTTAGTTACTTTAGCAACTTTAGCTACATTTGTTGCCTGATACCGTTCTGACTGCGTTGTTTTTGCCACCGAGAAGAGAATGTCTTTAGGAACCTATTCCTTTTAGGGGGAGAAAAAAGAAGTGTTTTTAGTTAAAAAGGTGACTTTTTCCTCCTGTCATAAAGTTTCTTTAAGTGATAATGCCACTAAATATAAAATGCAAAAGCTGAAAATTTTCCTCCTCAGAATTTTTCCCTAACAGTCTTTTCATGTTATACCATTCTCTGGATATAAAGGCTGGAAAATTATTCACGTTTGTCACACACATACATTCATTCCAATATGAAGAGATATGTCTGTCTTACATTTCTGGTGAGGAGAAGCAGTTCTCATTTCATTTTGATTGGTGCTGAAACTCTTTCTTTGTGCATTCTCTTTCTTCTTCCCTTTTTTTTTCTTTTTTTTTTTTTTTTTTAATTTTCATCTGTGGTTTCAGGTGTAGTTTGTCATATCAGTCGACTGGAACACTGTAGATTATCAGGGGACTTCCAGGTGTCACACAAGAAGAATGACTGTTTTCCAAAACAAGCTGTGCAGTCCTCTAGGCTCTGGCATAGATGAATATGTGAGTGTTACTAGGCATAGAAAACAGTTCTGAAAAGGTAATCCCATGTTGAATTTGAATGTTAAGGAAACCATCTACTCGTTCTGAGGGGCTTAACCTTTCTTCAGGAGGTAAGTCTGGAACAATGGTCCTTATTTACAAAAGGTTTCCTTTATTTCCCATAAGGAATACAAAACCAGAATTTCTCCTGTGCTAGAGTTGCTCCTTCCTTGCTGTAAGTACGCATTGCCATTGTTGATTCATTCAAATACAGATTATTACAGCAATAATTAGTGACAAGTTATGTGTTATTTTGAAATAACACACATTATGGTTCACATCATGTCTTCAGAGACCCGAGCAATGTGTTGTTTCACATTGACAAATGCTAGAAAGTGTTTGCACTTATGAATAAAATATTCTCCATGCATTTTGACTTTCAAGTGTGCTTTGTGCAAGAGCATGAGGATGTGGCCTCATCACAGGCATCCTAAACCTCTGTCACCTTCTGCCTGGATTACTGCTCTCCCTTCTGTGACACTTGCTGCAGGCTTTTGGAAAAGCATCAGTGGACTTAGATGAGTCCTTTAAACTGGTTGTGCCTCTGCCTTGGTCCGTTTGAGGTTCTGGATGGGATTCAAGTCCTCAGTATTGTTCTTTGGAGGTGCAATGTGAACCCTATTGAATTCAGTAAGAATTTTCCTACTGATTTTGGTGCCTTGCAAACCAGGCCACAGTCTTTAGTTATGGCTGATGTTCCAACATGCCTTCTCTTTCTGACCTCAACCCCAAGAGCTTGCCTTACCTGCAGGGACAGCCCAAGGTGTGACAATATTTGCTTGCCTGGGCTTTCTGACAAACTCTTTTAGGTGATACATCAACAGCTATGCAAGCTGGAAAGTGCTTTAACATACAGGAGTGATGCAAGTGCCAATTTTTGCACGTTTGCTTGCCAGCTAAATGCAGCCCTTGCTTTGGTCCCCTGAAACTGAGCTATTACGTGTGTGTGACAGCTGAAAATTAGGAATGGTAACATAAAGCAGTGTAGGACCTGGTGTTACACATGCTACCTCAGGCCTGGAGTGAAATGTGTTGTGTCATTGTGTCTTTCATTAGACTGTTCAGGATGCTGCAGGTCTGCTGGGGCAGATCAGCGTTCAGTCCAAGCATGGCCAGTGGAGCCTTTTCCATTGGACTGATGGTGAGTTTGTTCTCACACAAGAAATATCCAAGACTGTATTTTGTAGCAAAATCCAGAAAAAAATGTGAATCAAATCATCAGCACATCTTTTCCAGTTCCAGTGCAATTTACCTCCTACATAATGTTTCGAATATAGAAAGTATTTCAAGAGGAAAATCTCACATGGATTAATGTTTGTTGGTTGCCAAGGCAATAGTTTGGAGACCTCTCTAGCACAAAACAGATAATATTATAAGCAGAAGTAGATTAGTATGAGGAGAAAATTTATTGATTTTAGGGAAGACAATGAGTGAGTGTCTGTTATACCTTTTAGAGATCATATTAATTTTGCTTTGGTCAGTTTTCCACTCATTGACATACTTCTGTGCTGTTACTTGAATGTCAGGAGAAATTAAATCTCCCCATGAAGGCTGGATGCCACTGTACAATGGAAAACAGTGTTTCTGTGTGGAAAACCTGACAGTCCATTTAACAAGTCAGCACTTAAGGTAGGCTGGGAGCTGAGACGCTGTTGAAATAATGGTCATGCCAAGGTCATACTGTGACTCCTTTGGAGACATGGGAAAAGGACACAACCACATCCGTCCTCAGTTATTCAAGTTTTGAGCAGGCAAAAACTAAAAAAGCCAAACTGAATTCAACCAAAACTAAAAAAAAAAAAATAAAAAAAAATTGATCTATTTTAATTATGAGGAATAAAATGTAAGGCACATTAGCAGATGCTACAGAGATTGAAAACTGACAAAAAGCAGTTGATATATAAAGATGGGAAATAAACTGAGGATTTCTGCATTTATTTAGTTTTAGCAAGTTGTGTCTTTAAATTCTCTTCTGTAATCATAAAAGAGCATCAGTATATTGACCTTTTCCAAACCAAACATGACCAGGGACCTAACCAAAAGAAAGCATCAAGACAACATTCACTCTGAATCGTTTCAAGCCTAGCAAGAGATTACAAGGGCATTTCTGACAGGAATGGGAGCTGTATCCTGCACAGTTCTGTTCCAGAATACATCTGTACCAGCTCTTCCTCCCTTTTTTATGGTATCCCTACCATCATGATCCAATCCACAGTACAGTAAAGGTGTAAAGTAACCATGTTTCTTTAGAGCTGAACATCCCTGACTCCATTTACTGCTTGGTTTTGTCTCTGCCTTCCTACCTCTGCAGCTCTCTTTACAGCTCTTCTAAGCAAAGTCAGGACAAAGTGATAATGAATTTTCAGATTCTTTGATTGACTGATTTCAAATTATATTCAGTTTTATCTATACCCTTTGATATTTCTAAAGCAGCTCAGAACCTCAGTTTTTCAAAGGTAGCTTGTCAGTAGAAGTGTTGGATGTTTAACACCTTTGAAAGTACTGTCTTTTGAAAGACAAACCATATCAAAATAATATTGTTCATTCATCCTTTAAAAGTTATGTGTTCTTCTCATCTCTGCCCCACACTATACATTTTTAAAATCATGTCCAAAGTTCACTTTTAATCAGATGTCCCAGTAGTCTCTGTGCCTTCTAGTGTATTATGCATGTGTATATTCTGATATTTATATTATAAAGTAAGATAAAAATATTGCAAGTACATTATATTGCAATGTCTTCTGGATACTAGAGAGAGATAGAAACAAAGAAAAATAAAATAAATAAAAAAATAATCTTGAGCCTTTTACCAGAAATCCAAGCCAAACTTTTCAGATTTTGGAACATATTACCTAACATTTTTTGGGTTTTTTCTGTAGTATTTTCTTTTGCTTGCTGTAGTGTTTTTCACTGACCTGAAGAAGTAGGCCATACCAGTTTTCTGATATTTTTCACTCCGCTGGATCAGAGGGCTGCTAATCTCTCTTGCCATGAGATACTATTTGCATCTCAAGTAAGAATTTTCTGTCTTGTTATCTTAATCATTTACCTGAGAGACTTATTTACCTGAGAGACTTTCAGGTGATATCATCTCACTGCCTTCATCAGAGAGATCTGGCAAGGTGCTAATGTTGTCTAGCATTTTCCAAGGATGATGCACAGACAGTATCCTTATAGAGTCTAACACATTTTGATATGTAATTGTCAGAGAACTCTGGTATGGGATGCTTTCTAACTCAAGAACTGAAGGTTTTACAAATTTTATTCTGTACAGAGGTTTCTTTATTGGTCATTACTGTGGTCCCCTACTCCTCAAGTATAATTATGTTGCACCAGCAGGTGTTTGTTTTCTCCTGCTGCTTCTGCCCCAGATGAATTTGGCACATTTTTCCCTGGAATGCGGGGGGCTGTTTCTGTTTCCTTTGTGGGTTTGGCTCAGGGTCATATTTGGTCAATCAGGAGACAGTGGCACCAGGCATGTACTGAAGTTAGAAGTGTTTGCACTGCATCACCCAGATGTCCCGTCCTTAATCATGATACTTTTGTTCGAGGCGCCTCCCAGCATGAATGTCTGTTATGGATTATGACTGTTTGGTTTTTTGCTGGACAAATGAGATGTGTATGAAGGTCCAAGGATTCCAGACAGGGCTGCCAGAACAAACCTGCATATTACAGTGATCTGGGAAAGCCGTTTGAGTCAAGATCCACTCACTATTAAGATCCTGAGTATGCAGTGAACATTATGTTTTCTTGCATGAGGGGTAGAAAATTACCCTAGATGTTAGTCTGTCATGCTTGGTAGGAAATGTATATAGGCATGTTACAATATTCCCTGTGATCACAAAACTCCAAGGAAATGTGTGGCATCATGCCAGCTGCATTCAGTGCAGCTGCAAAATGTACTCAAAGATCAACCATGAGGTTACCAAGATGGCTCATGCAGTTGTCAGGATGTTTTTGACTACAAAATGCTCAAGAATATGGAACTCCTTCTACTATTTTTTCTGTGAACAGGCATACTAAGCCCAGAGTTTTGGAAATTATTCCAGTTATCTGCTGGTGGTGTCTGATGAAGTAGGTGCTGACTAGTGGTCAGGGCTAGCAATACATATGGACTGACATTGATCACCCCATCCCTGTGGGGCATGAGATAAGGAAAAGCAGCAAGAAGCAAAATAGAGGCCAGTGATCTGTCATAAGATATACAGGCCTAAAATATTCCTATGGATGTGAATATATTTTTTCTACATAGGTCTTGAAATAAAATAAGTTTTAGAAAGTAGAAATGGGTAGTGTAAACTTTAGGAATGTGGCCATATATTGTAAAAATCCAGAATAACGTGAAACCAGACACTGGATTCCCCATCTCTCTATTGAAAGCAAGTGCAAAAGAAGTGTATGGGCTTTACAATATGAATTTTCCATAGAGGTTAAAGCAGCAGGCTCTCTGAAGTAGAGTGCAAGGCTTCAGACCTGTTTTCAGGATGAGGAGCTGAGTCTCAAACCATGATTTGTACCTTCAAAACCAGATTAAACTTCATGTTTCAACTGTTATGTGGAGCTAGTGCTACCAAATCATCTTCGAACCGTGTCTGGAGGCTAAAGGGTGAAAAGTATTTATATTTTTAATAATAAATAATATTGATAGACATTACAGAGGATTTGTCTTTACTAACTTAATTAAAATTCTCTTGAGACAACTACACTGATATTAGACTCTGTTTACTACACAGAGCTGTGGTTTGGAGGAAGACTAAGTTAAAGAAAGAGGAGAACATTGCAAAGCCAAAGAATTTACAATATCTGAAAATGAAACCTCTCTACCACAATTGATAAAGTACCGAAGTGCCTGTGACCTAAATGCTGATCAGATCACATTAAAAAATGGAAACATTATTAGTGAAGAGTTAAACTGTGAATTCCTGAAAAGTTATATATCTCTTTACCGGGCAAAGTTTGACATTGTGATATTCTGACAGTAAGGGTACCTTGCACAGTGTTCACATGAACATGTTACATTTTTTTCTTAAATGCATTGATTTTTAACAGTAACAGCTTTTTGTTTCCAAAGTCTAAAGATATAAACAAAGCAGGATTTTGAGACAAAAGAGAACTTTAAAAAAAACCCAGTAAAACTGGAAGGATTAGAAAATTGTGTTAAGGCTTCAGCCACACACATGTATAGACCTTCAAATCTGTGGTAGGGAGTAAGGACTCTTAAAAAAGAAAAGTATAAGGTTTTTGATTGATTTTACAATACTATACATTTTAGAACATAGTAATGTTCTGAACTAGAACGTTTGGCTTGTGGGTGAAGACTGTGAAAAGGGCACCTTTTCACTTTTTTTGCATCTCTTTTACATTGCCTTGGATTTCTGTTTTGAATTCATGTTGGGATATGTATTGAAAATAAAAGCTCTAAAAAATAGAGCATAAACCAAAATAATCAGATATGAACTTCAACAATATGAACCTCTTATACTGGGTGTAAGAGCATATTTAACGGGATTTCTGTTCATCATGCTTTATAATTCAGTGTGATATTGTATTCCATCACCAGCAGCTTAATTTATTTCTTTCACCATCTGCTCTTTTTTTTTTTTATTCTTCCATGCCAAAAATTCAATAGCACTCAATGAGCAAAGTGAAACTATTCTGTATTTCAACTAAACTGGTTTTATGCTGTTGTTATTCAGAATATATTGGCCTATTTCTTACACTGGTTTGTTTAGCTAACCAAGCCTTTTGTTTTCTAAACCTGCAAAATGTGAAACAGTAAATACTGTGTGAGCTATTAGTGCCAGCACTTCTGCAGCCGTTACTTTATGAGACAAATATCAGGCCAGTTGGTTTTTTAATTACAGGCAATAGCTGAAGCTTAATAAGCGTGACTGTCCTTGCCACAGCTCTATCCAACCCATCCTTTGCACAGAGCAGGCTGAGCCACTTGCACAAACACAGACCAGTAGTCAAAGCACTCTCCATGCCAAGCCTTGTTAATCTATCAATATCTCAAAATGTCCTTGTGTGTTCCCTGAGCCGCCAAAATAATTATGTAAGTTTTGTGAGCTCCTAGAACTACAACTGTGCTCTCATTAACACCTTCTGTTCCTGTGGAGATAGAGAGATGTACGAGTCTTCAGAATACAAAGTTTTAGATCAGACCACTTTGCTCAATACAGGACTAAATGAAAACTAAAATCAGTAGCACAGAAACTCTCTTGGAGGTTTGAAATAGACCAGTGGTAAGGACCACATCAAGGCGGTGTGCATCCATCTGTGATAGGCTTACATGACACATATTGCAAAGAAATGATGGAAAATGAGTTTAGAAACTTTGCTTTGGGGCTTCCAAACTGCAGTTGCTGTACTGGTCTAAATTGGAATATATTGGACCTAGGTCATTTAACCACTCATGTCTCACAAAGCACTACAGTATTTAGGCTGGGTTGGACATTAAATTCTATAATCCTAATCTTTTTGCTTCTTTCACATAACATGATGCCATTAAATTTCACATCATGGTGTCTTTAAGTTGGTACTTTCAGCTGACTTGTTCTGAATGACATGCAAATGATAGAGTATATGAGCAATCAAAAAATGCCATGGCAGAACTCTCATAGTTCTTCCAAGACTTATGCTCTTTTGTGTAAGAAACAAAGGATAATAAAATATGTTTTACTAGGGAAAATAGGGCTAGCTGCACAGAATTCCTTTCCACAGGCACTTATAATTTAATACAATTCTTTCTTCTACTAAATACTATTACTATAATGCCAGGAATTATGTTGGATTTTGGGTTCATATCCCCACTGTACAATTCAGGATATGCTTCAGACCTGTTTATTCAAATAATTTTATTCAGACTGTGGCTAACATAAACAGAGAAGCAATTTAAAGAAACTTGACGCAGGTTATTCTGAAAGTCTAGAAGACATAATGATTAATATTTCCAGGAAGGCTGATGATTAGACAAAGTAATGATATAGAAAAGAGCTTAGAGAAAAAAAAAAAGAAGAGGAAAAAAATGGAAAAGTACTCCTACTGAAAATTATTGGTAACCTAAACCATCTGAAAAAATAATGTTTGCAATAGAAGCCCTTAAAGTTATAACAGAAGTGAAAATAATACAATTATTAAATTAAGGATAATTGAGAGATAAAATAATGTGGTTGATAAGTGGCTGTTGTTTTTTCCTCTCTGATTTCAAACAGAGCACAAGATTAATTTAGGATTCATCAAACACATTTGATGAAAGACAAAGAACTAGTAGGAAAAATACATTGTGCCTTATACAGTCATCATTATAAGATGTAGCTCTTTGTCAGCTACCAATTTATCAGCACTGAGAGTGCTTGCCTGCTGCACCTAACAACATCCTCATGCCAACAGTGCTGTTTTCTCTTGAAGTCTCATTTATCTTCCTACACAGGTCATTAAAGTTTGAACCTGCTTTCTTGAAGTTGTGTCTATGGTTGCCACTTTCTCTGTATCCACCCCCACAGTGTTCTTGTGCTCCCGAGATATCTTTATTTCAACAACAGCAGCAGCAGCAAAATTACTGGCATTTTCACTGACAGAAAACTGCAAAAAGCTTTTGTGTTAGTTTTATCTCAGTTTGTAATTTCAACTAGTTTCAATAGTTTTCTCTGAAATACAAGATCTCAATTTTAGGGGACTTGATCAACCTTAGAGTTTCTTCTCTCAGCTGCATAACACATGGCACACATACACTGCTATTATCTTGGGTGTTTTAGCTTGTTTTGTCCCACTGATTCTGCTTTAGGTGCCTGTGTGCCCTGACAGAAAACCTTAATTCATCATTGTGATTGTTCCTTCCTACTCGAGGAAAGAAGTTTACCATGTAGACTTCTATAGAAGTAGTGGGATTATGTATTTTAAAAAAATGAATGACTGTGTGAAAACAGCAGTAGCTGTTAAAAAGAGAATATAAGTAACAGCTTGCTTTATTCAGTGGGCTGGTGTATCATTAGAAAGTGAGAGTAATTTAGGTTGGAAAGGGCTGCTGAAAGTCCTCAGGTTTAACATCCAGCCCCTGCCCCAAGCAAGTCTGACCAAATCAGGTTGTTCAGAGATCTCGCCAGGAAACTTTTGAGTATCTTTAGGATGGAAATTCCAGAGCTTCTCTTGCCCTCTATGCCAATGGTTGACAATCTTCATGCTGAAGAAGTTTGATCTGGTTTCTAACCAAAATTTGCTGTGCTCACTCTTGTCACTGTGGGTACTTCAGGGAGAGTCTGTCTCAACCTTTTCTGTAGCCTCCCATTCAGTAGTTCAAGCCAGCAATAAGATGTTGCCGTAGTAGACAACCAGTATGTGTACTTAGGGATCAGTACAGCAATATACTGTAGGAGAAAATAATTGTAAAGATTACAAAAGATCAGCTAGTACAGAAAGTGCCAGCCCAGTTTCTGACTGGGAAAGAATAATTATGCATGATCTGTACTGATAATCTGACTCCTGGATGACATACAAACTAAATTCCTTGACTTGAAAGCAGACGGCATTTAATTCTAATATAATTCTATATTTTTATTATTTTTAATAAAAATGTAACTGGATTCCTGTAAACGTAGGTATTTGAACATTTTCCTAGTCCTCCTTTGTTTTGATAGACACAGTGTGTATTTTGATTCCATGCTTTTTTTCCTAGTATTTTGCTACTAGAGTTGTTTGGCACATGACTGTTCCAAATGACTGGCTACCTGTATTCCATCTTTGGATCACATATACTGTATATATGAGATCTGATTATTCTGGCACTGCTGGGACTGCGTCTGGCTTCTGGGTAACATCATCTCTTCCTGAACATAAATTGGATGGAGTGAAACCAACAGTCCCTCAGTTCCTTCATGCTGTCATAGCTCATTTTGGCTTCTCTGTGTGCAGTGTAACTTTTGATACCAATACCTGCTTACCAGGGTGGACACTAGGGTTATTGTAACTTGTGTGTCTGGTGTGGAGGAGCCTAATTCTTACAGTTTTCTCTTTTACTGCACTGCTTAGTTAAGTAAAATGTAAATAAATCTTATTAATAGTAGAGACAGGTTTGTTTCTCATTCTGGCTCAGAGTTCTGGAGATGCTGAAGGAAGACAGCTGGTGTAGACATACACTCCAGTAAGTCAAGCAATTGAGGAAGAACATCTGTAGGAGATACAAGAATATTTGATTTCAACAAGGCAGACATAGCAATGTCATCTACTCTTCTTAGCCAAATGACTTAAGAAAAATTTGAGAGCATACTATATGTTATGCTCTTTGGAACAGTATGTAGGAGTAATTCAGAGGAATCTGAATGGGCAAACTGAGTGCTCTGCTCTCCTCCACATGAATGCTTTTTAATTACAGGTTACTGGAATAGGCAAAAATGCACACCAAAATCTAGCTTCTGTGGCACATGTCTTTAAATGTGGTAAAGAGGGGCTCAGGTGTGCCTTATTAGGGCTCTAAAAATACTACATACTCAAAGCATTCCAAGATTTCTTGGCTTTATGAGACCACAGTTGGCACACATCACATGGAGTCAGGCTTTATTTCCTCCTGCCTTGATTTGACATCCTTTGTTCAGGAACCCAGCTAGGAGTGTTCGTCTCTCCTGGAACCACAGTACAATTTTTCTGGGGGTGAAAGAGCTTTTACTGTCTAGCAGTTTGCTTTTTTATACCATGTATTCTTGAGAATTCCTTTTTAATAGGTAAAATGATCACTTGAAGAGCTATGGAGATTCCTTGTTTCTGCTATGATCCTAATGATGATAATACTCCATGCTCTATTCTATTTCCCAGCAAAAAATCAGAGGTTTTGATTTTTATTGGGCCATCTACTTCACATTTTTTGCTTCAATCACAGAACTTATTTTCCCATGGGGAAATCCAAAGAGGAAAATTTTATTTCTTTTTAAAATTACTTTAAAAGAATAAGACATCTTGAGAGATGTCTTCTTCAGATTGTTGATACAAATCAAGTTGATGCAATACAGGTGAAGTACAGGTTAATTATGTCTATTGTAGGCAAGGCTGGAGCTGTGAGAGCTCAGATTTTGAGAAGCCGCTGTCTCAGAAATTTTCACAGGAACTATATGGGAATCAGTCCTTTCCACCTAGTATTGTGCCTTATCAGATCCTGCAAGCATTTAAAAATTTCATTAGGAGCCAAATTTCCACTGTGAGGATTTGCTCATCACCAGAACTACCATCCATGGAAAATGACAGTAGAAACATTTATTAACCTTGAATAAATCTGTTCCTTCAAAACATATCTCTCTAACTGTTGCTGTGAGCCCTGCTTCCACTGCTACAGAATCTATCTGGAGTCTGAACTGTCAAAGGAATTTAAGACTGGTTGAGCCTGCTCTTCCCTGTATACCTCTGTGTGTGGGAGTCAGGAGAGGGTGAGATCATTCAGTGCTCAGCAGAGCCCCAACAAAGACTCCTGACTTAAGGGTCTGAACTGACATTTGTGGGTCTAACACACACCCCAGAATGAAAACTGCCAGAAACACTCTCTTGTCAGCTCTTCTTTGCTAAGTGATTCTTCTTTTGGTATCTCTAAGGTAACTGGAATCTTTGTGCTTCATATCTTCTAGCACATCAAATATATCAGGTAATAGTTAAGTCAGAACAGTAAGAGATGAGCTGCTGTGTCAGCATGTGGGCTGCAAATGGAACAAAAGAGTTTTCTTAAATTCAGTATGTTCTGAAAATACAAAGTAAGTGGCAATGTTCAGCCATGCAGTGACGGGCCATAAAAGGAAAAGGAGTTAAACTCTTAACACTGCAGTTCTTTTGTCTTTCTGTATCAACATTCCCTTGTTTTTTAAACAGCCACAACAAATTACACTCTGAACTCTGTAAGTACCTTCACTATTTCTTCCAGACTATTCTTCTGCAAAATAGACAGTGAAACCATGTTTGTTAAGTCTCATTGTGTTCTTTATGGCTGTGGTGCACATGCTGTCCAGCAGCTGGAGTGAGATTCAGGGAATGCTTAAGTCAAAAGGACACACATTTTTTCAGTGTGTTGAGATTGTTACTTAATCACCATTAAGGTGATGTTTACCTATGCCCCTTTTATGTGCTATTTACCACATTGTCTCATGAAAATTTTTCACAGGGATTGTTAATATGGTCATGTAATAAGCAAACAGCACTAATACATTAAGGACTATTTTGTAGAAAATATCAATCCAGAGGAACTATTGCCTATTCATGTTTGCATCATTTAAAAACACTGTTACTTAAAAAGAGATTGTGTTGTGAATTTATGAGGGTACAACAAATGAAAATGTGATGAGTAGATTAAAATCTACATAGCTATATTGCCATCTATTCTGCTATTTGAGAATCTGGCCAAAATTGCATTTGAATTCCTCTATTTGACATGCATAAACTGCAGTACATTTTACATTTCAGTCCTCTGCATTTTAGGAAAAGCTCATTTGCTCAGTAAAGCAGAAGCTGTAGTGTTTATGTTCTACTGTAGCCCCCAGCTCCTTTACAAGGACCACTGTGTGCCCCATCTCCTGTTGCCCATTTTGCCTTCTGCTCTTTCTTACTGTAAGGGAATTCTTACCCTCAGGAATACCTTAGGAAAAATCAGCTTTAAGAGAGATTAATAAGTTTTGGAGGATTTTTTTTTGTTTGTTTTAATAACAGGAGGAACTTGCCAATAATGTCCTGTGGTTGTTTTTTTTTTTTTTGTTTTGTATTTTTTGGTTTTTTTTTTTGTTTGTTTGTTTTTTGTTTTTTTGGTTAGCTCCTAATTTATCACAGCTAAATCAGTATATTTAATGCATAGGGAAAAAAATGTGATTGGAAGGTTCTAATTCAACCTCCTGCTCAAAGCAAGGCAATATTCAAAATTAGATTGGGGGTTTTGTGTCTGATTGTGTCAAGTTTTGACAGTATCCAAGGGTGAAGACTGTAAACTCTCTGGTTATTGTTGCAGTTAAGTGTTTTTTCTGTATATCCCGTTCAGTATTTCCCTGACTCAACTTGTGCATGTTACCTCTTGTTCTTTGACTGTGCCCAACAGGTAATCAAAGGCAACACTTAGATCACCCCTTAGCCATCTCTTTTTCTCCACAGACATTACTCACTCAGGCTCGCTAAGTTCCAGTCTTGTGGTGCTGTGTCAGCCTGAAATGACGCTTGGCTTTTGTGGTTCAGCATGGTTCAGGTCAGCACAACTTCGGGATTTTTTGTTTCATGTCATGGAGATAACCCACAATTAGGATAGTACAAGAAAGGTTTAAAACATTTATTTCCATCTTGAAACTCTTCTACGCTGCCCAGATAAGTGACTGAAAATGAGACTTGGGTCCTCTTGTCTATTAGACTGTGGTTAGATCCTTGCATGAAGGGTAATGACAGTGTAATTAGCATTATTAACTGTGAAAATACAAATGTTTACTAAACTGGCATCTAATACACCTGGACTATAAATTGTGCTTTCTCTCACACAAAATTCTCGTCTTCATATCTGCACTTAATGAGTAGTTCAGTGAATCAGACTCTGGAGTGGAAGGATTGGACGCAATTAGAGTATTAACTTTAGATAGTAATTGCCAGCATAGTTAAATGTTGGTTTATTTAAATATAGCCACCAAATTATAATGAGCTCTAATGCATGGGAGTGAATTGTAGTCTTGTTATGTTCAGTGAATACTTAGCTATATCCTTTATGTAAACATCCTACTCACAGTAATCCAGTAAGGACATAAGGTAGAGTCTGTTTATTTTAAGAGGTAAACCACTCAGGATTATACAGGAATTAGGATGTGCATGCATATATGGAGGTTTCTGATGCGAGGAAACTACAGGTTGTCCATTTCACTCTGCTTGTACTCCATGGTAAAATGTGGAGTGTGTTCCCCTGATTATTGAACAGTCTATATTCCTCACTTGCAGAAACATTTTAGTGTGTAAAATCTAAATTGGGATTTAAATTCTGAATTCAGAAGAAAGGTGTGTTAAGTAAGTTTTAAGGCTAGAAGTCATATGTTTCCTCATAGTAAATGCCTTATTATTTGAACACTGTCTGGTATTTCCTGTGATAAATTGATGGTTTTAGTTTCTCAAAATGTGTAACACTCTGGATTGAAAGTTTGCATGGTGAGTGTCTTGCTTCTTTCTATTTGGAAATTTTTGGCCAACACATTCACTTTTGGATGTGAATCTGTGACATAGAGCCTGGACTACTAGTAAGTCTGAATTCCAGAGAGGAAGCCTTTATCTCCTCAAACAACTGGAGAATTCAGCAGCCCATTTCATATGCAGAAGTACCTTGCAACCTTTAATTACACATTTTTTCCCTGTTATTTTTATGGCACTTCTGCATCTCTTGAGCAGAATGAGGCTGGGTAAAGCAGCAAGGTGAGATCTGTGTGTAACACCCCTACCTCATTTATTGTAGATTGTAGTCTGTGTGATGAGTGAGACAGGGGACAGATTCCTTCTATTCTCAAAGATTAGGGGTTGATGAGTCAGATTAAATGCCTGTTAGTTTAGGGTACTTTTGTTTTCTCTGTTCTTCTGCCTACATAAGTTAGGAACTGGAACAGCTTCTTTTCAATTGAATCATGTCTCTGACATGGATTTTTGCCTTAGTATAGGTGAAAAGCAATTTAATAATTCCCCATTCCAGACCTGCATTTGAAGGGTATGTAGTCATTAGGAGAAATACTGAAAAGCTCAAAAAGAAAGATAAATTTGATGTTTCACCCATTCTGCACATTGAACAAAGATGATGTACAAAAAAACCCTTGCATTTGAATCTTTCATGATAATAAATGATTACCTACAGTTAAAATACTGTATTCCAGCTTAATGCTGAGATCTCTTTTGCAGAATAAAATGGTAGTTGATTAATTTATGTTCTTAAATATAGGCAGTCTTGATCTCTTTGTGGATATCCTCAGGGGCACCTCGTGACTTCCACTGACCTACATTAACACTTATTTTTGGCAAACTGCTTCGTGACAAAACTAAAACTTGGGCCCAGATCAGGTGTCCAGGTTAGGTGTAGTGCACACCGTTTGTTATTTTAGCATTATTTTGAAACAGAGTTCTCAGATAGCATGGCAGACAGTTGGACATGCAAGGGACATGCATGAACCAACACCAAATCCCAGTTCCTAAAGCCCACTCCAGCTCAGATGAGTTGGACTAAGGCAAAATAGAAAATTCCCGCTGCTTATATTTTCCCTGCAGAGATCATTGCAAAGCATGTCAGCTTGAACATTTAATCACAAAATAAAGAATGTATTTGGAGCTCTGTGCATAAGAGTGTTACCTAGTGACATCCATTGGGACCCTGTGTTTTAGCTTAAGTACATACTTAAAAAAAAAATGTTTCTGAGGTTATAAGGGTAAATGTTTTGGAGGAGGTTCCTGAAAACATAGGTCCTGTAGGAATCATACCCTTAATCCATTGGCTTGATGCAGTTTTCAGCACAATCAGTAAAATCCCACTGCCTTTGCTTGGCTTTGGATTAGACCTCAAGGGTCACAAACTGGTTGAACTAAGCAGTGGAGCAGATGCGAGCTTCCTCAACTTGCAGACCTTTCTACCAGATTCCTGTTCAGACTTGTTAGCATCTGAATCTCAGGAGTGCTTTCTGGAATATACATCTGCAGAAACCAGCAAATGTGTAAATTATTCTCTTAAATCTCAAAGTTTTACTTCTAAAAAGGGCAAAAGTAACTTTCCTTTTAAGGAACTCAGTACTACATTCACTTACACTTCCAAGCTTAAAGACCTCCTCTTTTGTGGGGTGTTTATGCACTCCTTATGCAGCTGTCATACAACAGTTTAATTAAGCAATACTGCATTGAAACTGCAGTCAGCGACTATGGCCAGGGTATGTTTCCCCTGCCCACCATGGAGAGTTGGCTGTTCTAATTTCATTTGTTCAAATTAATGTGTTAACTCCCTCTGAGGAGGTAAGTAGAGTGACACAGCTGGAGGCAGGACCTCTGCACATGAATCCTTTTAGTTCATAGCAGGATTCAGGCATGCAAATATTGACATTTTGAAATTGTTTCCCCAGAAGGTCAAATTAGTGTAACTGGCTACAAAAAGAAAACACATCTACCCTGATGCTGTTCATAATTAGACTAGCGAGAAATAAACCCAAGTGTTTGCCATTATACTCAAAGCTGTGTCAGCTGCTACTGGAGTTACATTTGTTTATGGGAAAAAATTTTAAAAAAAGACTTTATTTTGAATATTTGTTTGGCATTACAGGAAACAAATGGTTGAAATGAGTTTTGTAAACTTTGTAAAAAGTAGTGTATTTGTTGTACACTGATTGGTAATGCACTGTTTTCAAGACTGTGAGATATCCATTCCTGAAGGTTTTCAAATATACATGCGTTGGTAGGAAACCTCTTCTTCATCAGGACAAGGAGTCATTTCTCCAGCTATCTTAAAAGTATGAATGTGGTCTGCAACAGAATGTCATGATGCTGCTTTGTAATGTCTTTCGTGGGTATTACTTAGTCTTCAAACATTATAAACATGTAGGAACTATATTATGACACTAGTTTATTCCAAATTTAATCAAAATCTTGCTAGACAATAAGACGTTTTAGAGACATGTTTAGTACATTTCACTTAAAGTGTTTAACTTATATCCACATCTGCTGTAAATTAATTGGGGTGTACTAAGAGCAATAAAGCAACAGTTATATCAGTTTCTAGTCCGCTGAAATGTGGCTTTAGAACTTAGTTGGAACCACCCAGTGCTACTTTAATTTGGAAACACTGAATCAGTGTCCTGGTCAATTTTAGGTGAATTGTAACTTCAATTTTTTTTCATTTACCCCCACTCCCCAAATCTCTGGAGTGTACCATTAGCCACAATGTGTTAGTGTATGAACATCAAGGAAAAATGTGACTTCTCCTTTAACTTTCAGCGGGGATTTTGTGTGAATGTTCCTCATCTGTCAACAGTGACTCATGGTATCTTGGATCAATGTGGGCATTTGGAAGCCTGTGTGGCAGTTGACATACACATACACTTCAATATTGCCCCCAAAGGAGCGTTCTTTTGGAGGGAAATTAGTAGAGTAACCAGTGGAGCTGCCGAGAATGAATAATATCATTGGGTCTGGAAGGGGAACTGGAAAGTGCCCTGCCTTTTCCCCTACAACATTCCAAGTTTTAATGCGCCCTTTACATGAACCAAGCTTACACTGAGGCTACACAACGTGTGTAAGAAATTCATTAAATTCACATTGTGCTGGTGTGGCAATATGGTGGCAGTGGACAATGTTTCCTAAATCCAGGTGAAAAATGGCCCTGCTTTAAAACACACAAAGTGCAAATAAATGCAGAGTGTGGGAAAATAAACTAGGTTAAACTTCGCAGTACACTTTGCAAAAATTGTTACATTTTGGTAATTCTCATTTTACATAGTAAAGATAAGAAGGCAAACTCTGCTTTCCATTTCAGTGTGCCTGGACCATTTCACTGATACCTTCAGTCTACAGATCAGTCTCTAAAGGCTTCTGTTCTGACAGGGACACAAAGTAAATGATACGAATGTGAGCTCTGATTTCTGTCTTGGTAAGAAAAGTGCAGTTTTTGTGGCTTGAGGAAAAATGATATAATGACTCTCATTTATATTCCTCTGGAGCTTCAGAAATAAAAACTTCCACTATTTTTCTTTCCTGATGCTAACACTAAAGATAACGATGCTATTGTGTTGATGCAAGAAGAGCTACCATTTATTTAGAATGATGAGACGCCTAGGATCAGTGGTGTAGACTAGATCACCTTTCTGCTAGTTCAAAGAGAGTGTAAAAGAATTGAAACTGCTGGAAAAAGATGGATATTTAGCACAGCAGGAAGCCACACCAGCTTTTTTCCCCTCCCCTCCAAGTTAATTTCATTGAACATAATATTGTTTGGGTTTTATGACTTTTGGAACAGTATTTTCACTTTTTCAGTTCTAATTTGTGTGCCTGTCACCTTCCTCTTACTGACATTTGCTGGAGAAGGTGGGAGGAGATGTGGCTGGGCATGCTGCAGTTGGGCCAATGTCAGCTGAGAGCAGCCACCAGGAACCTGCTGCAAGCAAGTTCAGGTGGGACTGGGTCAGTGGTCTTTACAGTCAAAACACCGTAAAGTTTCTTTCAGTTGTCTTCGGATCCCCTTCTGAGGCTGCTCTAAATAGAGGCTGAGGTAGCAGGTGATTTGTTGTTCAAACAAATCCACTGTATTTACACTGACATGTCTTTGTGCAAGTGAACCTGTGCTCTGAGGTCAAGCCCTGTAAAGTTGTATCCAAACCTCATCGTGCATTAAGCCCAGCCAGAGAGGAGGTGCTACCTGAGTGCTGCTGATAATCCACTCACTTTTCCTCTTCCACCTCTACTGGAAATTGCTGATGGGTCTTTCTGAAGTTCACTTAAAAGATCCAATATGGACAAGTTATTTCAAAACAAAAGGCATTTAGAAGTAATTAGGGGTTGAAATGCTGTTACAGAAACTGAATTCAATCATTGTGGCATTATGCTCTTTGCAGATACTTCCACTCATCTGGGGAGAGCCCAAAGGGTTTGAGGGAGGTGGAGGGGGGAGGAGGAAGGGTGAGGAAGGTTCCATGGACAGCTGAGAAATGAGTTGCAGCAGTCATTTTGCTGAATTAGATTTCAAGTTTTGCATCTTCACTTTCTTTGTCAAGACTCAGGTCATGGCTGCGTTTTTATCCCCTCACGATTAGGAGGGAAATATGTTGTCTCCAGCCACAGCCAAAGCAAACACATAGTATGGTGTTTCCATAACCAGAGTTCTCTGTAGTGGAAGATAACAGGGTTAGGTCAGTTAGAGAGTGAGAGTTCCCCAGAATACTCTCTGAGTTTTCTGCAATTTGAATTTCTGGAGCTTTGTCAGCTAGAGGCTGTGTCTCTAAATTTAATAGCCTCCTAAAGTTTTCTTTTTCTTGATTTTGCCACTTTATCCCTTGAAACTATAAGCAATTTTACCATTTACAACAGCCCACGTCAAGAATTTCTACAGCTTAACTTTGTGTTGTGTGAAGTGGATTTAGACAAATTTTGGGTGGTTTAAAAACTATTTAAAGCTCTTCACACTGTAGTTTCTTGGTGTTGTCAGAATTACACTTGCAAGTTTGCTTCTATGTAGTGAAATTGTAGGTAGAAATGCATTCCTTCTAGCCCCTTTAGAGTATGCCCAGAATCCAAAAAATGAATGTAGAGATTGTAAGGTTTACTTTCCATTCTGAATGTAGCAGTTAATTATAAATCTCTTGTTTCTTGAGTGTGTAACAATTATAAAAATCGTGAAAGTAGATCTAGTTTGGTTTGTGTAACTTGAAAGACATTTAAAATTTTGATTGACAGACAGTATCATGTATGAGAAAATTCACTTTGATTTGAGAAATGGGGGGTTAGCTGCTGAATGATTAACTATATTTATGACATTTGGATGGAAGGGAAAAACCGGAAATTCCTTTTTGATGCGCAGAAGATTTTAGATGCAGCTGGAAACATTTGATAAATAATGTTTACTAATTTGTTCTAATGAACAATTGATTTTTCATTAGGATAAATTAAGAGCAAAATTGGGCATTATCACTTTATTTTGTTGTTGAAGTCTATGCAAGGAGTGTCAGGGGTTCGAAGTCCCTGCTGTATTTTGCTGCAATTAAAGTGCACAGTGGAGCTGTGTGTATCTGTATGTGAGCTACACAGACTGCTTAACTGCAGTCTTTGCTTTCAGCCTCTTGCTGAAACTCATCCAAAACCTCACTTATGGATTAGAAGAAACAAGAGCTATCAGAAGAGAGAAGGATGTAAATCCAAGCATGAATTTTACTCATCCATTCTATTAATGTTAAAAGACGATTCCTTAAAGTGCTGGATATGTGATCAAAGTCAAGGGTAGATACAGTCTGGAAAAACAAAATTTTAACAGAAGGAGTGTTGATAGCTATGTCTGAAATTAAGAATATGAGGTCACTGATATGTACCCATATATGAAAACCTGGACACAGTCCATCTAAGCCAGCTGCTATATAAATTATAATGATTATAATGATTCACCTACTAGCAGGACTAACCCAAAGCCCTTTTTGCATTTTATTAATCAGAGGACTTTGAAGAGTCATTACACAGATAGAGAGAAGAGTTTCACACATGATTTTCAAGTTTAAAATGACCTTTTTTGAAGCAGGTCAGATGCATTTCCATCACAAATATGCTGAAAACACAAGTGTTACTTATTCTATTTTGTAGTTTTGCATATGCAACTAAATTTCCAGGGAATCTTTCTAACCCTATTGTGCATATTAAATAATTCACCTTAGTAAATAATTTCTGCTAGTTTATATTGTCAGTTCAGTAATAAAAGTAAAATACATCAGAGAAGGCAGAGAAGGACTTTATAGAAACATAGAATGGTTTATGTTGAAAAAGACCTTTTAGATCATCTAGTTCCAGGAGTATGGGCCACCTTGCCATGGGCAGGAGCACCTTGCACTAGACCAGATTGCTCAAAGCCCCATCCAACGTGGCCTTGACCAATTTCAGGGATGGATCATCCTGTGTCTTGCCACCTTCATAGCAAAGAATTTCTTGCTCCTATCAATCAAATCTAAACTTGCCTGCCATCAGTTTAGTGCTTGTTTAATTTCAGATCTAATCTACCTCTGCTGGATTTCCTCCATCCCAGTGTTTGAAGCTGTAGAGACGCTCTCCCTTGCAGCCTGTTAAGCCAGTGAAAGCACTGACACTCTCACTTACTGATGGCTCACCCTCTGCAGGTCACCCTCATTCTTACGCTGTCTCAATTTTGACATCTAAATCCTTTACAGACCTACCCCATTAGTCTTTCCAAGAGTCAATGGTAGCTTGCTTGTCAAACGGCAAAGTCACACTTGAAAATAAAACCACCAATCTTTTAAATTTCCACTGATATGCCTATGCAACTTAACAGCTCATATTTGTTAGTTCTTCTAAATGAGCTAACTTACTTTTGAAGTACCTGATTTGGTACCTGAAAGCATGATTTCTTTAAGAGTTAAAAAATATTTTAATACTTTTGTCCTAGGAAAGAAATACACTTGCATAAGGAAGAGTTTTATCATAACTGCAACACAAGTACACATGTGGACGTTGTTGTTACTTTTGACTCCTATTGTCCATGGTGTGTAAATTACAAAGACATTGAGTGAGTTTTTGGCTTTCAGGTTCAGTTGTAAGGAGGTTCCCTTTTCAGAAGGGAATTTTCTAAAACACCATTGTATTTAAGTAATTTTTTTATGTAATAGTCCCCAAACATCATGACTGGTTCTGGCATTATTCAGACAGTTTTATGTCTGAGTTTTTACTCAGAAATAATGATTTTTGGAAGATGAACTGACTTTAATAATAATAATAAGTAAACCTAAAACTTCTCAAATTATATTTATACTAAAGTCATCATGTAGACATTTCATCTTTGCATTGTCTATCTCTGACTTTCATTGTCATGATTATGACAAAATAAAATCATGTCTTTTCAGCTAACTTTAAAGTAGCTTGCCTCAGAAAACATCCTAGTAATTCAACATGTAGCTTCATAAGTAACAAATAGATGAAGACCAAAATCAATTAATCTTTGCTGGCTTCTTGGCCAGTGTTGTTGGACACTGTGTGGACATAAGTGAGTTTCAGGATAACTCAGATGCACTTACACTGCAGCATGGTCAATGTCTGCAGCAAGTGGCTGTGCCTTTAGAGAGCAGCAGCTCTTTTCTTGCCTTGCTTTTGCTGTGGCAGCAAAAGATCAGGAATTCTTGCTTTATTTGGGAACAAACAGTGAGTAAGAATTGTGCTCCATGCTACACTTGGACCCAACATGTGGCTCGAGTGTGCAGAGGATGGGGTGTGACAGTCTTCCCACCTCGTTCCTGCTTGGAACAACTGTCTCTGTGTTAGTCCCTGCAAAGTGTTTGTGCTTCTGTGCTATGATATTTAATGAGACAAGGCCAGTGCTGTTTATAGATAAGGTAATCACTCCTTGAAGTTGCAGCTACCCACAGTTTTACTTAATTGATAACCAGTACCGGTTCTGCTCGCTGGAGACTAACTTCATAGAAGTATCATAGAGAGAGTTGAAAATTGATTAACTTCTAACTAGATCTGATAACTGAGTTATTTAATGAATAGGATTTAGCTGGCTGTTTACCTGTGCTAGCTCAGATGGTGCAATTTCAGGTCATGCAGTGCCACATTGGGCTAACCAAACTCAGAAGGCTGAGTTAATATGCCTGCAGTGTTTTTAGTATTTGAGTTAGAATATTTATAAACTTTATATTAGATCATTATTTTGCTATATTATTGCCACATTTTAAAGAACCTTGATAGTTGTAGATCTCCTTAAAATCTGGGTGCTCATTAGTATGATGCATCACTACCATTATTTCTCCTGAGCAGTTCTTATACCAGCACAAATGGGAGGTAGGAAAGATATTACCTACTCAAGTCTCAAGACAGATTAATTTTCCCTTAGACAGACAATGTCTTAGTAAAACCAGATTATGGCTCTTTTTGCCATCATGTATTCCTGCCTGATACATCACACACACATAAAAAAATGCTATAGGTAGTATAGGTAATGTAAGTCTGTGATTATGTGACAGTGTTGGGCTTAAATACTTGTGAAGTTCATGGTTAAATGTGTGCCATAACCTTTCTCACAAAGACAAGTTCGTAATATGGGATGTTATAATAATTTTACAAATATATAAGATCAAGTTTTACAAGTCTTTGTTTATCTCATAGGGTAATATTTCTTATGTTTTATAAGAAAATAGCTGAGCCGTAGGGATAATCTGGATTCACTTTCAGAGACCAAAAGGACAAATAATAAAAATAATAAAGGGAAAACAGGTTGGTTTTAAAAATCTAAATGTTTTGTGTCTTTGAAATATCATGTGACCCCTTCAGTTATTCAAACCAAAAACACTTTAAGGGCTGTCATGTAGCTAAATAGTGCTGACATTAATGAGCTAAAATCTTCTCTCAGTTTTACAGTATAAAAAACATATGCATCAGTATTTTGAAGTCAAAGGATTCCATGCTTATACTGGTGCAACTGAAACAAAACATGGGTGTAACATTCCTTCTTCCAGGTATCTGGTTTTAATCAAACTATACTCCTGGCCCCCAAGTTTTCTTTGCTGCAGTGAAAGGTAGGCAGGAGTGTTTCATTTAAAATTCTTGGTTTATATCACAATTGCACAAAAACTGTATATCTTGTCCTAGCTACCTCTAATAGATAAGTTGTAATAATTCCCTGAACTGTTTCTGAACTATGTGTTCTCACAGAAGCAAAAGTTTTGCTCAAAAACAAATATGGTACTGTTTTTTTCTCCTTTTAGTAGAGTTCAGTGAAACCAGGTGATTGGCAACTGTTATGATAAGGTAGATGCAGAGGATGAAAGCTAGGACTGATTGAACAGCTGTGAGGGGCTCTGTTCCAATTGTATTTTGATTACTGATAAGATAACCCTCCCTTTTCTCCCAGTGATTTATCTCATTCAAAGTACAATAACACTGAATTGCCATCAACAACAAACGCTGTGGAGTTTCAAGTTTCTGTGACTCTAGTGTAGCAAAAACCCAAAGGTGCTGATTACAAGTTTTCATGTTACATTTCTAAAAATGGATAAATCACTTACTGCACTATGTGATCTCATACACTTCATAAGCCTGTTTTTTGTTTCTTTTGAGATAAAACTGATTGCTTTCTGGTATTTCCAAGCAGCATAATTCTAAAATTATCTGACAGCATAAGTTCTTGGGTTTTTGGTTTTTTTTTTTTTTTTTTTGGAGGGGAGGGTGTTGATAATTTGTATTCTATTCTTCTGCTGCTAATATGAAATCGAAGGCTTACTGGTAAAAATAGTTTGGAAATATGGGAACAGTTTGAATATAAGTGAAAGACATATAATCTGACCAGGTAAACTAAAAGATGTCACAAACCAAATGTTTCTGCAATTATTTTTTTCCCTTCAGGTGAAATGATAAAAAGAAAAAAAAATGGTAAATTAGTTTTCCTTGTTTTGTTTTATAGAAGTTTGAATTGTGCCACCAACTGTTAGCAAATTATTTTTAATTAGAGTGGGTTACTGAACCATTCTCCTCACTAAGGGCCAGATCCTAAGGTCCCAATGATGTCTGAAGTGTCAATGAAAGAAAAAAAATATAAAAAAGTAGTTTTAAAAGTAGCAGTATAAAGTAGTCAAATCCTGGGTGGGGGGAAAGGAGTTGTTATCCTCCAGGCTATCGGCCATTTTACTAAGCATTAGACCGGGCATTGGGTCAAGCTCACCTGATTTCAGACTAGTGTTTTCCATTATATGTGGAAATACTCCACTGAAGTGTCTCACTGCATGACAGCCATTGTCTTGTCCGGGTGGGGACTGGGCTCCCAATAGGTACCACACATTTTCCATGCTTACACTGCTGGTTTTGCCACATAGCTCTGCTGGCTCCTGCCTTGCAGGAAGCTCTCTTGATTTCCTGCCAGTCCCTGCCTTTTCCATAACTGTTTGACTGGGGCAGAAGTCACCATCTGCACTCACAGCAATGAAATGGGGAAGCTGCAGGAGAGGTTGGAAGTTAATATACCCACTCCTTTCCTTGCATGTGTCTAAGAATTCAGCAAATAATTACTCAAAGAGTAATGACTAATTTACACCTGGGATTATTTAGAAAGATACACATGCTGATATACAGAACAGGCACAATACACATCTGTGTAAGCAAGAAATGCATGTGCAAACATGTGGCCACCTGATCCTCTGTAGCCAAAGTAGAAGCCTGGCGAGAGAAGAAGGAAATGTTCTAGCATGACGTTGTGGGAGGCACTGCTCACAGTTCAGCAAAATCCCTGTTTGATGGCATAATGGCATTGACTCATCTTTTACCTACTGCTGGGAGATCTCCAACAAGATCTTATCGCTGCTGGCAGAGGAATGCAGGTCGAGAGTTTTGTGCAAGCAGCAGCCCACTCATTGGCTTCAGGAGCGTGTTGTGACGAGCAGCACTCCCTGTATGATCCAGTCACACTGCAGAGTCACCAGGAATAGGACAGGACCAGATTTGAAACCTGCTGAGGAAACTAGGAAACCTTCCCTCTGGTTTTTAGAGAAATTGATGTGCCCTTTTGACCCTTATCAACAAAAACAGTCTTGGCTGGTGTGTGTCGTTGTGAAGTCTATAACAGGGACGTAGGCCAAAGCCCACAAATTTTCTAAGTTGTTACACAGACAAATTCCCTCTTGCTGAAAAGATTAAAGATAGTTTACCTCCTAGTAGATAAGTGAAAAATAAGATGGTTTTCTTTTGTTATGTTCTTCTCCTGACAAACTCCACTGAGGGAACACAGACATAAAACAAGGTTTACAGTGGAATACCAACCATGGATAAACCAAACTTCAGGATCTGCATGACTGTATTCATCTTAGCTATAGCTGTGGTTTTCTGGCTTCTTCTTTAATGAAGAAGTGTGATAAAAATAAACCAAATCTACATTCCTTGTGCATGCATATCTCCATGGATTTCACAGCAGGAATTTGGCCCTCTGTGTGTATATATACTATTAAGTTACAATTCCATTAGCAAATTAAATAACCACGTATTAAAATGAAGGCAAGAGTTAGGGACTGGTTTTCTTCTGTAAATTTGCCAACTCTCTCTGGCAAAGTGAATGTTCTGACACAAGTCAGACTGGATCAACAGACACATCAGTTAATAGAAAAAACACCATGCAGAGTCTACAGAAAAGCACTTTGAAAGGGGTCAAATACTTCAAGCTTGGACACTGGCTGAGAAAGGAGACTAAGATGGAGCAAGTAAGTCAGGAATGTGAATTAAAGCTAGTTGAAGTGGTTATTAGGGGCATCTAGCCCACAAACCCTGAGAAATTCAATCTCCATCTGGTTTCAGTGATCATCACATTCATTATAATCTGATTATTGTTTAAGGTATGGTGCATTTGAAATTGTTAGTTTTGGTCACCTGCAACACTTAATAAATGTGGGAATGAAGCACCAATAACAAAATCAGTGACATCTCTTTTACCTTCAAAATACCACCACCCACTTCAAATCTACTCATACAGCATTTCACAGACAATGCTAGTTGTAGTGTGCAGTGGTTAGCTCTATAGGGCTCATTCATTCCTGTTCAAAGTACAGGTGTGACTACAGCTGAGGATGTGTCGAAAGGAAATGAGAAAATTATCTCAGGGCAATTACTGAAGAAATTCTCTGGGAAATTACTGAAGAAATGGTGGAGTAATGTTACATGTGTGCAATAAAAATAACTGCACAGATCACAGAGGAAGTAAAAAAGGAAAAAAAAAGACTTTATGAATGGGCAGCCATTACCTGTCTGCATAGAACATGGCTAAGCCAACATTTAGTTATAAGAAAAAAAAGGGAAAATATTTAGGCTATGCTAGTAGATGGTATTTATTTCATTGATTCATTGAATGCATTTATCATTTCCTCTTGTCATTACAATGCAATCTTTGTTGTAAATCTTGGTTTATGTTATCACTGATCATCCACTAACCTTGCCAGCATGAGTGATGGACTCTTAGTAGAATTGATGGAAGCCAGCGCCCTTCTGGGATTGAGCCTTGTCTTTGCTCTTTCTCTCAGCAATAGATACTCATTGGATACTGAAGACACTGGATAGTAAACACTTTAAAATTAATGAATTTGAGGAGGTGGAATACTTAATTTGTATTGATTGTGCAAATGTCATTGCTTTGCTCTTCAACACCCTTTTCCAGGGTGGCCTGTAAAGCCACATTCATCACTGAATGAATATATATCAGTTGGAATCAACAGCAGAGGAACTGCTAAAATGATTTAGGATTTCTCCTCCTACTTTTGATGTAGCTCAAACCTACCTAAATAAGTAGTGATTGAGAATCATCAACACACAAATGACAGTTTTCTCCTCAGCCTATATTTTCAACCTGATCCCTGACAGGGAGAAACCTGATGTCATGTGATTTAAAATACACTGCTTGGAATATGTCTAGGCCTAATCTTTTGGGCAACAGACCCTGGAAATCCAGTTGTCATCTGCAAAAGTCAGTAATGTTACAACATGACACATACTGAATTAAAACCTAGAAGAAACGTCCCATTCTTAGAGAAGGAACTGGAATTTAGCTTTTAGTTTGACTTTAAATTGCACATTCATAAAAAAGTTGATAGTGTTTGGGTTGCATGCTCTGAAAGTCACAGAAAATTAAAAGAAATAAAAGCTTATTATATATTTCCCTGCACAACCACACCTGGTCCTTTTAAGTTTTACTGTGGAGACTTACGAACAGTGAAGATGATGATGTAATTTACTCTTGGCCATAATAAACCTTAGACTCCAATGCTATGATCTCACATTTTTCATGAATATTAGAAAGAAAAAAAAAAACATCAATCACCATCTGTAGATGTGAATATTTAGAACTCTGCATTAGCAAAATCATATCAGGCTTCTTTTAAGCCAAGTAGCTGGGTGCCTAACTGATCTCATTTTCATTTTTATCAGTTTTACCTTTGTCTAGCATCGGCTTCAGCAGACACTTGTCTTTACGCTGCAGTCACAAAGGGCAGACTCATACATATATGAGTTCAAACCAACAAAGATGAAAAAATTACAAAGGTTTTTGACAGCTGTATTATAAGAAAAATGATCAGATACAGATGACAGCAGAGCATTTCTAGCCAAGAGAGAGTTTTAAGACAAGTTAAGCAATCAATCATCTACATCACTCACTATTCACCGAGTCGACATTCAACATCTGAATCAGTCATTACAGAGTAAAGAGAATTAGTAAAGTCTCTTACAAAATGCAAATAAGTGAACTGGAGGACAATAGAGTCAAATTCTAGAACTTGGCAGGAAGCCATAAGAATTATTTTGACAAGACTGCTTGAGGTAATTTGATTGTTACATTTAAAAGAAAAATAATTTTTAAAAAGTGAGCTTCAGTCTTGAGCAGTACAATTTGTGACATAAATGTATAGTTATATTTAGTGACAAAAAGTGTAGAATAAGGAACAAAGTATGGTGTCTGCTCTGATGCTTTGCTACACTGCTACATGAATTAACTATTTTTGGTGGTAGTGAGAGCTTTTCCGAAAAAATACAAAGAATACTAAATCTAAAAGCTATCTTAATGGTATGCAACTAACAATGTTTGTCTTCCTTGAGTATGTTGCCTACTAATGTTCTTGCAGAGTTTCAAACTGCTTCAAAATCCACCTGGTATAAGGGACATCAAAAATAGGTTCAACATCTGCAGAGCTACAAAGCTGCAGGTGTGAAATTCTGTAAAAATCATGAGTATCACTATTACCTAGGTCCAAAAAATCCCCACCTGACATCTTCCTTGTTTATATGAAAGAATGAGTTAAAAAGAAGGAAAATAAATTGAAAATTAGGCAGAAACTTTTAACAGCAGTTTCTCCTTGATTTCTATCAGTATATGGGATAATATCTTATACTCACTTCTCAGTTGGAATAATGGAGGAAGATGGGAGTGATCTTAGTGAAAACTGAAAAGCCATAGAAGGTAGGTGCACTGTTAGGTGAATCCTGGACATTCAGACATTTGGCATGTGGTCTGAGAGGAGTTACATACATCCCTGGCTTGCACATGCGGCAGAATTGATGTGAACATTACATACCTGAAACTCAAGACATGCCCTCTGACCGTCATCCCTTGGGATCCTGATGTATTCACTCCCTTTCTCATCTGTCTTCATGGCTCCATCAATGGAGCTGCTCCTGCTCCTAAACCTGGATGTTTGCCTTCTTAATTCACAAGTTCAGGGCTAGAACCATGTAAGATTTGTCATCACCAGGAAACTTTCTTATTGATGACTTACTAGTGGAGACATGCCTTAAAATGGTAGGGATGGTTTGGTTTTGGTCCCGATACGAATATAGATAGGCATAAAGAAAGTGATTTATACTGTTATGGTCCAGAATTTATGGTAAAAGTATTTTTCAGAAAAATGCAAATGATTTTGTTAATGTTTGAATAGCTATGATGATTCTGTGGATCCTTGTACATAAAAAAATCATGTCTATGGCAAATGTAATCTCTGTGAGGAATATCAGAACTAGAAAATTACTCTTGAGTTTAAAGACAAGCAAGGTTACTTTCTCTAGTTAAATTATTGTTCCAAGCAAGGGAACAACATGCTGCCTGTGTGAGAAAGCTCAGAAGATAATACATTTAAGAATAGGTGCTACATGTTATTTTATCTCATCAGCTAGTCATTCTTATCCCTTTTCTCTTAACTTACTGATGTTTATGAAATGTTTTTTTTCTGCTGAAAATAGATTTTGTGTTTAGATGTGGTTATCAGCCAGTTATCCCCAAGTTTATCCTTGCAAATCTCATTGATTGAACTAAATTGAACTTTGTCCCACAGTTGATGAGCTACATGGATAGAATTTTACCACCTAAAAGCTCATACAGGTTTTTAATTGATTTCACTGTTGTTTTGACCTCTTTGTACAGCTGAATCTCACAAGCAGTTTGGGTGCTTGAAATAAAAACATTCAGGGGTCCAGGTAAATAATGCTTTTACTTGTTTCTTCACCATAAGCACAAATTCCTAAAATTATATTTTTACAAGTCAAAATAAAAGTCTCTATTTCCATTGACCATTATAACAACAAAAATATTACCTTTATCTTACAGAAATGTTGGAATCCAACAATGTAATCAATTTCAATGGACTAGCTAATAGCTCCAGTTACCACACTTTCCTCTTGGACGAAGAACGTGGCCGGCTGTATGTTGGAGCAAAGGATCACATATTTTCTTTCAACCTGGTTAACATCAAGGAATATCAAAAGGTACATTCATTCATGTTCTGTACAATGTAAATATATACTTTGAATGTTAAAGACTCGTTATTGCTCAGACTATATTGTGCACTGTTGGAATTATATAGTAAGTGTTTGGATGTCAGGAGTACTGTTACGACAAAAATATTTGCTGACTCTATGAAAAGAAATTTATAATGAGCCTGTGACCTTTGACTACATAATCTACAATATTTTTTTTAAGACTAGAAAAAAAGAAGTAAATGATAAGTGTATAATCCAGCTATTTCCCAAACAAGACATACTTTCATGGCAACTGCTAAAAAAGCCAAACATGTGTTATGGCAGTTTAAACAGAAAGGCCTTACTGCTCTGTATTTTTCTGCAGATAAAAGAAGCTATTTGGGAGTCCAAGTGTTGATTTTTCTTCCTTAACTCAGCACTTGTAGGCATTCTGCTCTGCTGCTTTTGAACCAAAACAGTTCCAGTATTAATAAAGGAGGAACTATTCCATAAAATATTGCTGTTCTTGATGGAGATTGTAATTTTCCAGTGAAAGTTGGAAAGTGACTAATTAAAAGCTGACAAGCAGTTTAATGTCATTCTTCTGTTGGAGTCCAAATAAATAATTAAGTTTTCCTTTATTTTAGTAAGACAAAATGCCAAGAAGGTAAACAATGAGATGGATGTTTGATTTGTTATATTAAGTATTTTGATGGCACATTTTAAAATCCAGAGAGTACCCTTTTATGAGAGATATATTGCTTCAATACCCAGGGATTATTTTTTTTTCTTAGTGTTCCTGACCTTTTGGCCATTTGACTATTAGCTTCCTAAGATGATAGCAATAAATACCTTGTGTTTTCTGTTCAGAGGGAAGACAGGCTATTCATTTGTATTCTCTAAGGATAAGAGGATAAAAGGAAAACTGAGTATTTTCTTTTCTATTCTCTTTAGAGCAGCTATAAAGGAAACTAGCTATTTATTTGGATTCTCTGAGGGATCGATAGCTTAATGTGCAAAACATCTGGAATAATTAAAGGAAAGAAGGTGTTTCCATTGCAGAAAACAGTTCTGTAGAATGGGAGTGATTGTATTTTACATGCTTACATATTCAGATACTTTTAGAACACTGTTTGACTTTATATACAAATAGTGATAGATTAAATAAAGAACTGCTGTCAGTAACATGGAAACGTATGTTAGCAACAAACTTAGAGAATTTAGACTAGATTTAAGAATACACAAAAGGCTTTAAGAGTTTGGGGATCTGTTTATTATAGATAGGAGAGTCATGTAAGACACTTCAATCAAAATTACAATACAGCCAGTGCTACACTTGAGCTCAAACTTCACTGATTGTTGCTTCTGCCACCTAAGAAAACTCCTCAGGTTTCTGTCTAAATGCTGATGGCAACATCAAAACTCAAAAAGACAATTTTTTCAATGTACTAGAACCAGTTTGACTTAGCTGTCTTTTAAACCAAATTAGAGGAAAAGGTTTTACTGTGAAACCAAGGAGAAAGAACATCTGTCTTGAAATGCACTGGTTTGAAAAATACTCCGATTTTTTTGCCCAAAACTTGAACTAAACTTGAACCGGTCCTTTTGGGATATCTGAGAAGTTTGGTTAATGTTTTTCAACCTAGTAAATTTAAATTTTCACATCTCTTCACATTTTAAGCTGAGAATAGCAACAGGAAGTAGTGGGAATCCTCTGAGAGAGAATGTGCTCATAAAATTTTCAGCCTTATTTTATAGACTTAGTATGTTCAATTGCTGTTTGGATTTCATTAAGAAAATTTTGGATATAAAAATATTGCAAACTGTATTTTCAAATATCATCTACAATATTTACTTTGACCCCTTCAGTCATCTGCAGTCCATCTTTTTTTTTTTTTTTTAATATTTTGCCTTTTGCTTTCTATTAACAAACTATATTGAACACCAAGACTGTAATCCAGACTTAAGGCCATTCATATTGCATTATCTGAGGCTCCCAAATGAATAGCCTGGCATTTTATGGGAAGATCATGTTTTATTCTATATGTAATTCCTAAAAGCTTTTCAAAGAAACATGAATAATTGACTGTGAGGGTCTCTGGATTTTCTCTGTATGAGGTGAGATCCATTTTCTGCTAAGCAAACACTACAGAAAACCCAGATTTAGGATTAGTTGTGTTAGGGTGGCTCTATAGAAACAGCATAAACATTCTGTTTTGATGGTGCAATACTTGTCAAATACGATGACTCCTTTTTTATTATTTAATTAACCAAACTAGCGAAAGAGTGAACTATTAGATACACTGAGGAGGCAAACATTTCTGATACTGGTTCAGATACATTTCTGATGCTGGGACTCTAATGTGAGATTCTATTTCCATTATGTGAGATTTAAAAGATTCAAAGAACACTCAATCAATGGAGAATCAACCCTCTTGTCATTAGGATCTGGAGATTCACAGCTGAAATTCACAATGCAGACTTCAAGATTGTTTTTCCTATGACACCTATTATTCCTGGCTTTGCTCCCAATATTTCATTTCTTTGTTGTCAAATTTTAAGAAAGAAAAGGAAATAAGGAAAAGAATGGGGGGAATATAAACTGGATAAAGGGACTCTGTAAGCATTTGGCCTGCAATTTGTGAATGCTGAAGCATGAAATAACACAATGTGATTTTTGTTTTCTGTCTTTAGATTGTTTGGCCTGTATCACATTCCCGAAGGGATGAGTGCAAGTGGGCTGGAAAAGATATTGTGGTAAGTACAAATCTTTTTAGCATTTTTTTTTCATTTTATAAAACATTGTAAATATTTTATTATGTCCTACTGTGTTAATTCTTAAAGTATTTTTCTACTCTGTAAGGTCACACGTCTGATCATAAGTTCACTCATGAGTTTTCTCAGTCCTCTTATGTAGAAGGGTTATCATATTACCAAGGGTTTCAATTTACCAATGGAAATCACACAGATGAAATAAAATTTATATACCAAAGAGAAAAAAAATCACTAGGAAAGAAAAAATACCAGAATGAGAAATATTAGCCCTTGCATACTCATCTCCTGATGAGAAGGTACATAATGTTTTGACCCATTTTTGCCCTGCTCCATGTCCCAGTTCTCAAGGGAGTTCCAAGAAGTGCTTTCCCTTTGTAGCTTCTCTCTGGAGCCAGTGGGTTCCCCAGAGCCTTTTCCTGCATGGAGTTCATAGCAATATTGAGGTCAAGGTGGTGTAAACATTCTGCATCAGTTTTGGTGCCTCAGGAAAGACGCTGCTACACCAGGCATCATTTTCTGAACGTTTTCCCTCATTCCTGTGTACATCGTATTCCCTATATTTATGAGGTAAGAGGGACATAGCCAGTAGCCCCCAAATAGCAATCATTCCACACTGACAGTAGCTGTCTTCTTTATAGGAACAGTGTGGGAAATAGGGCTGAAGAAGGGGGAGCAACAGATAAAAAATACATGCCTGCCATGAGCCAAACAAATACTTGCATAGCAAAGCCAAGTGGGAAATCATCGTGGTTGCCAAGGTATAAGTGAGAGTGGAACTTGGCCCCGTGTGTATATGCTATTGGCCTGATTTTCAGAGATGATTCTGTAAAATATTCATAATGCCAACCATATGCCTCTAGAGAGCTCCATTTGAATAATTTCCTAGGTCATAATAAAAATAGTCTCATCAGTCTCTACCTAGGCCATAGAGGACAGTTGCCTTCAAAAAATGCCATCTGGGAACAGTAGAGGTGGATTGGGTAAAAAGTAAGAAATATGGGCTAAGCTAAATATGTGATGGGACAGCTGAAATGCCAGATACCCAGGCTATCTCATTACACAGAAATAATGCATTTAAAGTAATCTCTGCTCATGTCCACAAATAATTTCCAGGAGTACTTTGCAAGGTGACACCTAGAATATCTAATATTCAAGGTTAAAAAAAGGGACTGGTGTTAAATATATGAGCAAATTAACTAACCTTCCTGCTTCACATTAAGTAACCTTCACATCTCATGTGAAGTATTATGATATTACATTAAGTAGATTTTTTTTCATGACTTGAGTACTTAGAAAACTAATAAGAGATTCAGTACCTAGCATGAAAGTATATTCTTAGGTTTTTTTAATAATTATTTTTAGAAATTCACCATAGTAAAAAAAAGTATGTTTTATACATTTGACTAAGCTGATTCTAATTCAGCTTAGTTGTTTAAAATTGTAGAGACACAGATTCTGGAGTAAGCTGAGAGGTCCCCATCTGACTGTGGTGAGCTTGAGAGGACTGCTTATACTGCAACTTTTATTCACCTTGATTCTTTTGCTTCCTGTGATACTAGGACAGCTACACCTGCTGATCATGAGTAGGTGAAGCCCACACCACTGTGCACTGCAGTGTGTGACCCTGACAGTAGATCCTGTAAGATTAAATCCTGTAAGGTTGTTTGGGGTGGTTTTGCCTTTTTTTGGAATGTTATTTTTTTGGTTTTTTTTTTTTTTGGTAATTTTACAGTTCTCTACAGGAGAAGGTGAGAAATAAAACAAACATGTAGGTGACTATGAAGAGAGAACACATAACTTGATGTGATCAGAACATTGTCTTTAAATATTTACAGCTACCATGCCAAAAAACCAGTGCATTACAAGCAACATATTTAATGCAACTGCTTTAACTCTAATTACAGATAATTTAAAAATCTTATTTTCTTATTTTTCCTCTCTTATTTATTTCTTAAAGCCATTGTCAGTATCTTGGGAATGTGAAATATAAAGGCCATAAAAATAACTCAACAAACTCTCATTAGAGGGAACAGGAGAAAAAGAGGAGAAATAAAGTGATATATAAACCAGACTTGATATAATACTGCTTTCAGCATGTACCACTTCTAAGATATTATGTACTCCTCACTTCTGATGGTTCAAAACTTTCTACATGACAGCCTATACTTCTGCATTGAGGTCTTTTTTAAAAAAACCCCTCCTTTTAATTATTGATCTCCAGGGTACGTCGGTGCTGAAAATGCAACCCCCACTAATGGGCCAGGTGCGCTGCAGCAGCTGCAGCACCAGCACAACCCCGGCCCTGCCCCTCTGCTAACCTCAGCTATGACCTCTGAGATTTCCTCTCATAATTAGAAGAGGTAATTCAGCGTTGTTTTCACTCCTTCAGAGGGATTCCTTATCCTGATGCTGTCAGTCATGCCCGTCTCAGCACAGCAGGTTCGTGGCTCAGGATGATCCACACGGGATTTGAGGAGAGCAGCCAGTGGGGCCTGTTCCTGCTCTCCTGCTGCCCCTTTGTTACTTAAACAGTCATTTTAATTTCTGTCTTTAAAGGACTTAGTATATGTTAATTACCTAAGCTGTACTCAGTGTTTAGGTAGATAAAACTTTTAAAGTGTGCTTTGGATTTTTTTCCATATGAGTAAGCTGAGAAGAGTTGCTGAAAGACTCCCCCCCCAGCTATGCAATACTTATTAAAGCAGGACTTCTCTGAAAAAGGTTAACTGCTAAAATATAGATTTTTTTCCAATAAAATCGTAATTACTGACCCGTGTAAGTACTTAGTATTACAATATATTTCCATTTCCTCAGTATAGAGTATCACAAGCACCGAAGTAACATTGTTCATGAAAAATTAAAGGCTATAAATAATAAATAGGATATTTGCTTACGTAATTCAACTAAATGTGCAATTCTGTGAGGATTTCTTGATATTCTGGACTTCAATTTCTTATTTGATCTATTCTGGTTTCTGTTAGTCCTGTGAATATTTCTCATGATTCCTGGCCAGACCTTGGTAATGATCAAAGACAAAGTCTCTACAGAATAATTCTCAGCTTTTATACTAAACTTAGAGAACAGTCATGCTGCTAGTCATATTCCTCACTAGTGAGCCTCAGTATTTCATTTAAAAATACAACAGTCACCTACAAATACACAGGGCAACCTCTGCATTACATATGGGATAAGTAACAGGTAACTATCAGAAAAAGAAAAAAAAAAAGTGGCTACAATTCTATTTTGACATTCCTGGGATATCATAAACCAGCAAAGCAGAGCTTGGTGGTTTACAAAATTTATCAGAAACACTAGTTTTACAGGTAGGCATAGTGCAAGGATAAGTTCCTGACTGGAAACCTCATTTAGTCCTTAAACTGTTAATTTGTCATTGCTTTGAAAGTTTTGGCTGCTTTGGCTGTTTAGTCCATAAATCTCTGCATTAGATTTGCACTGTAGCAGTAGTTCACAAATTACACAATTAATCAGAGAAATTCCTATTAAAGGGTACAATAGGTTTCTATTACCTGAAAGCTTAAAAAATGTGTTTCTGAAAGGCACCTTAGGATGTTACTTTCAAGTGCAATTTGACTATCCAATTTATATAGCCACTTTTAAAGATTCCAGGTCAAATTAAATTGTTGAAACCCTCCCTTCTGGCCTTGACATGTATAAATGTATAAAGTTTCGGTAGGTGCTTTAACAAAGTCACATAGGACAAGCTGCACAATGACAGACACGCACTTTGTACACTGAGATATCAGCTTCTCCCTGGATGTTTCTGGTGAGAAATGCACACTGATGTACAAACAGATACAAAGAGTGCCAACTACTTTTACTGGGTACCAGCAAGCTTCTACATCTGCTCTGTCACATGAACATAGAGTTACTCCATCCAGGTCCAGAAAGAGTTACACTTCTGTGTACACAGCTGAAGTGTACCACATTCAGTGTACACATTTGCATGCGGGTAAGCACTGACTGGATTATAATAATAAAAGGAGATAGGCATCTACCTGAGCTATTTAATTGGAATTAAATTTTACCTAGTTATTATCTCTCACCTGATTCCAACTGTGCTTAACTTTTTTATACTTAATAGTTCTCTTGACAGCAATTTGGAATCACTTTAGATCAGAAACCTATTTCCAGTGACAAAGCAGCAAGGCTCTTTACACATATTTTATGACAAAGCCATATTCTGTGCATGCTTCTTTGCATTCAAGTATGGCCAGCACTTGATTATTAAATTTATTGTTCATGCAAATAGAATCACATGACAGTAATTTAATGCACCATCTCATTTGTTACGGTAATATTTAAAGCCAAAATGTTTGTATGTGATCTTAGTTTATGGTGTCTTTAAAGTTTTCCATCCCCTCCCTAAAATATAGGAAGGCAGGGGATTGATCTGTAGGCTTATGGATCCATCAATGTGCAATGATTTAATTTGGAAAGAAAGACAGAAAAAACAAAAGAACCCAGAAAGTAAAAAGTGACTCAACAAGTGTCCCTCAGCCATATCTGGTGATACTTTGGAAAAAACATAGTTGGCTATAATTGAACACGAGTCCCTTTAACTCATTTTATTACTGTTGTTGCCTTAGGGAAAATAGAAGAACATAGAGGCAGAAAGCAAAAGTAATTCTTTTCATCTGTTATTGTAAACAAAGATCTGAAGAGGGACTCTGAAAATTAAATATAAAATGCTGGCTGGATCTAGAAAGCATGTTTCTAAATTCAGATGACAGGCACAATTTTTCCAGTCAAATTACCTCTGGCCCTTTGGGTGTGCCAAGGAGAAGTTCATTCCTTTCTGTCAGGGTTCTTCCTTTGGAGGACATCTACAGCCAATTTCCAGCTTTTCTCCCACCAACCTTCATTGCCATCCCTTTTTCCTTTCTGGCTTCCTGTCTCCAGCACAGCAGTAAAATTCTTTACCAATGCCTAAAGACCTAGGATACCCACCCAGCCTGGGCAAAAGAGAAAGGTGAATGTCCCCTGGGAATGGGAGGAAAATGAGTAAAAATCCAAAACAACAGGTCTCAAATGAGTTTGGGGACAGAATTTATTCTCAGTACGACCTACTACAAGAAGAAAAGTATTCTTTGTTACGTGTAAGATAAATAGTGCTGGATTATATCCATTCTTACTCTCAACTGTCCCAGTTAGTATGCTGGGCTTTTCAGCTTGAGGGCTGCTCATCCCTTCCTCTTGTGGACACAAGGTTTTCTAATGTGGACACAATTTCTTACCAAAGCATTCCTTACCATTTGGGAGATGAGAGAGTGAGACATTTGTAAGCAGTGTGCAGCTGTAATACTGCTGCTTTGGAAGACTTCTGTGCATAGACTACAGACCAAAGAGAAAGATGGGGGGGAAAAACCCCTCAAAACCAACAATCACTTTACTCAGAGGTCACCTGGGCTTGGTAAAAAAAGAGTTCAGGATATTGGAATCTTTCACAGTCCTGTGGAGCTCTTAAGCAGACCTGTCACCCCCAGAACTTCTGGTTGTGCCAGCTCCAGTTCTTGGATGGACCCCCACAACACACCAGCATAAAGCCTCATTTATGGCATATTTCAGTTGTTGATCCTACAGCTTGTCTTCATTAGGCATTTGCATATATTTCTTTCTATGAATTGACCAAGGAAAATCAGTTACTGTAAGGTAATAACTTGTGTCCTTGTACAGAGGAAGAATTAAGTTGGCAGTTGTTCATATTTTCATATTTTACCCATTTATGTATCATGGGAAGTCATTTAAGTCTTTCAGTATGGGAAAAAATTGATATAGATCAAGGAGAAAGCTAATTTTCCAATTTTGGGTTCATTTTTCTGTTATAGGTGTGACTATAGAAATTTGCTTCTGAAGGAAATTTAATATTCAGCACATTTAATGCAGTCTTGCAGAAATGTTTTCTTTGTTGCTTTTGAAATACAGAGTTAGAAAAGGGAAAGTAAAGGAGAAATGAAAGAAAAAAATCTTCCCAAAGTTATGGGGTTTAATTTTCTATCAGTGTGTTCCTCATGAGCCCTCATTTGGCCTTGGCTAAGTCTGAGAATTATTTATGGCTGGGTTTCCAGCTATTGCTATTTCAAAGTGCTGTTGGGTAATTCCATGTTATGATTTACTGCACCCCAAGATGGACAGAGTAAATTTACTCTTCATACATTTCTCTCCAGAAAAACACATTAACTGGATGACTGGTAGAAATGATAGATATGTTCTGTCCCTGTTTTGTTTCAGGGCTTCAGTTTGAAGCTCATGAAGTTAAAGAAAAGCCTTTTCTTTGGTGCCAGTCACTTTTTTTTTTTTCTTAAATTTGCTTCATGCTATGTCTATTTTCTTTTTGATTATCTATTGTTTCAATAAAAGTTAATTTTAAAATTAAGGATAGGTTTGCTCTGAAAAAGCACATATCACAGTTCCTATATATGCAAGATGTAGTCACTATAGAACTTAATTTAGGCCACTAAATTTTTTCTGTAGTTCTCTTGCTTACATATATCACAATTACGTCTACTAAATTTCTCCCTGCTGCACAGAAGTTAAAATATTATCTTTTTTTCTTCTGTAGCAGTTCAGAGAACTAAAGGGAAAGTTATTTAAATAACCTTTAAATAATATGCTATTTTTTCTCTTACTTTTTTTGATTATTTATTCTTCTTCTGACTGAATAGTGGAATCTCTGTTATTTGAAATAATCTAATTATCTCTTATTCCTTTAGGTAATTCCTTTTGGATTGACATTTTCCAAAGACTTTCGGTTACTATACATGCATCATAAATATATATATATATATATATATAGACAGAGAAAAAAAAAAAAACCACCAAAACTATTCAACAAATTCACATTTCAGCAATTTCACTTGGGTGCCAAATTTTTACTGAGTGAGAATTTTAAGCTTCTGTCACTTAAGGTTTCTCTGGTTCAGCATCTCTCTGTGGTGTCAAGGCAGTTTAATATCCCCACAGAAATTTCCAGCTTACCACAGTAAGACACGTGCAACCTCCTAGAGTAGCTTACATAGTGTATTTATTTACAGTCATACACACTGCTAAGCAACTGCCCCTTGGAGATGCCACAGCCTTTTGCTTCATTTCAACACTTCATGGCTTCACCTTCACTTTCAACACACAAGTTTGGAGTGTACTTATCTGAGGTGGCTGTGAGTGGAAGTCATTAGAGGATATGTCTGTACTGTGCTAAGGAAAGAAAAAAAAAAAAAAAAGAAAAAGGCAAGCTGACTGATCAGAAACCTCAGTACCTTACGTGCCTGTAACAGGCTTGGTAACCCGTTTGTCTGAAATACTCCACCCAATTAGCAGGTGTTGATCCAATTCGGAAAGGAGGGGTGTAATCTGATTTCTCCAGGAGACAGGTGATTACTCCACCCAGATGGACGAGATAGATGAGAGAGACTCCTTAGATCTAGGCTGTGGTTGCAACTTCAATTGCTGCTGGGCTTGGTGAGACTGCCTGAGCTGAAACCCAACATTATTGTTCATTTCTTTGCTAATAAAGCTGTGCTCATATTGTGGGGCAAGTTTACTCCATAGAACAAAAGAGATTTTTAAAAGTTATGGTCAGAAAATAACTGGCTTCTGCTTGACCTCAAAGCTTCCCAATATTCTGAGTTATTTCTAAAATACTCTTCTGTTCCTTAAATAAATTTATCCTGTATTGTAGGAAGTACATACTGCTGAAAAACATAACAATTCAAAATAAAAGAAGCTTGCTAGAACTTATGGAAAGGTTTCACGTGCAACAGTCATTCTGCGCCTGCAAAACCCAAAAATCCACTTATTTGCTGGACTGCATCCACAGAGGACTTTGGGTTGTCTTGTTAACTGTGCATTAACCAGATGTAAAAAAATATGACATAGTCATTAAATCAGGTATTCTGTGCTGAAGCCTTTTCTTGGCATCCCTCTAGCTGTTCACAGGTCTGGAAAATTTATTATATGCATCTTCTGAACAAAAATTTCAGGGCTTGATCCATGTCTTGTAGTTTGAACATACTGAATGCAGAAAAAGTTGTAAAAATTTTACTTCCAAAGATCACTGGGTCAAATGGTTAGTGCTAATGACAAAGGTTTAGAGGTCTGATGTGTCAAGGGAGGCATCTACAAAGCATGGCTTCTAATGACTTCTTTTAATGGCTTCTGGATTAAGATTGGTTTCAGGATGGACCCTAGGGAATATCCTACCCAGCTCAGGTACCTCAATGCTCAGCTTTGCTGGTGACCCCTGGGCCAAATGACCAAAAACCAGTGGTGACCCAGATTTGCAGGTGGGTAGGTAGAGAGGCAGGGAGACATTTTGTGTTTTGCCTTCACTTTGACAAAGGCAGAACCAGAGAAGCTTTCCATCTGCTGTACAAGTGTGCTGACAGTACAACTGTTTGCTAATATGGCTTGCAGTTTTGCAGTTTTGTGGCTTGAAGGAATCAGGATATATCTGCCTTTTTTTTTTTTTTTTTTGCTGGCTTTTTTAATCATCTGCTTTCTTCTCTTTTCTTGTCTCAATGCTTTAATGGTTTAAATTCATGCAGACATCCTGCAACTTGAGTAAATTATACACTTTAAATATTCTCAAGAACTCTTGTCATATCAAAAAATCAGACAGATAACAGGCATAACTTACTTGGAAAGATAACTGGGAGCACAGTGTATATCTGTACACAAGTATACATCTGAACTACGCAACCAAAAATTTTGTCTTATCAGCCCTCATCAGTCTGAAGTTTCTCAGAGCATATCTTGTCAGCAGAGGAAAATTTAGGTATGAAACTAATCAATGGTTCCTGTGCAGTGCTGGCAGTGGTTGCTATGCCTATGAGTACAGTCATTTATGACATCTCCAGAGGAGTCAGATCCCCCAAATCACAATACTATAAAAAATCCTCTAGATCACAGCCCTGCATTAAGGGCCACTGAATTAAGGGATCTAGGGATCTGTCAGCTTTGAAAAATTAGGTGTAATCTCGGTATGTATTGGAGTTGTGTGTGTGTGTGTGTGTGTGCGTGTGTGTGATGAAAGGCACTCTGCTTGTAAGGCTTTGAAAAATGGGGGATGTAACTATGCAGAAGTAAGTTAATAGAGATAGAGACCCCTTTCTGTAACACAGACCCCAATACTTCAACTGCTCGACTTGCTTCACTCAGCACTGCAGACTAGCTTTTTCAGAGGGTAGGAATATAAAACATTGATCCTGCTAATTGCAAGGAACAATAATGACAAAAAGGGAATGTAAATGATGGTATTGATCCCAGCTGCAGGGGATACACAGTCATAAATCACAGTTTTCAAATGTTTTCATGCCAGCTGTCCTCCCCCACTCTAAAATCATGCACCTGCCTATACAGGTTCAGCTGGAAGGTTTGGAAGGTTATCTCATGGAGTACAGGTGCCAGGCAGGATTTCCCCACCCATTAGGGCCTGCACACAGCTCCCAGCACTTGGGGACTTTCCTGTTCTTGCCAGCATTACCACAATAGCTTTGCAGCACTGTTGCCAGCCAGCTTACTCCAATAAAATAAAAATTTAAAAGACCATTTCATTTTAACAGGACTCTAATAATTTGCTTTTTTCACTGCTTATTCTGGGCCTGTTTAAGCCAACTGTGCACTTGGACCAGTATTATTCCAAATGTTACTGTAATAAAAAGAGGGACACAGCAATAATTTTAAAATAATGGTCCTGCGTTTTACAAAATCTAGCACCCAAACAAGAGGAGCTGTGAAAGCACACATGATGCAGAGCTCACCCTGAGAGGCCTCCTCACCCATGCTTACTGACATGTTGAAGTCTTTCCCAGGTCTAGCTGAGAATCAGTCCATGATCTGTGCACATGGCAGTCACACGTATATTTATTGCACTAACACTTCAGAAATATTGTCCTTGAAACAATACTGCTCCATACTGAAAAAGATATCTGCCAGTACTGACTGAAGTGATGGCAGTCAGCAGTAGCCCACCAGCAAAAGAGAAGTTAAAAAGCTCCCTGATAAGTTCAGAATATCTTTCAGCAGTGTGATAAATTTGAATTACAGCAGTAATATCAGGGATTACTTATTCTCCATGGATAGCCCTGACCTCATCACTTGAAAATTCAACTAATGGGACAGAAGAAGGAAGAAAAAAGTAAACATAATAATTAACCTCATGCATGGGACTTTATATGAAAGCTGTCCATCCATTTTGATTTAAGACAAAATACATATTTATTTTGCTTGTCCAGCTGTTAGATGATAGTTCAAAATCCTCTTGTCCATCCAGTTCAGACAAAATCTTACGATATTTTAATCACTTGGCTATGTGGGAAGACTGATATAAAGGAAAAATGTATTACTGGGTCTGATGCTTATCTGGATTAAATCAGCAGAAAACTGTTGAAACTAATGATACTATAAAGGATCATTTAGCCTTCTACTTATTGCCCTGCATAATCTGGCCATTTGCATTTGCTGCAATATCTGAGAAGCATTATGTACATCACTATTGGTTTAAAAAAAATGAAACCACTTTCTTAAAGTAAGGAGAAAAATCTGGATATTAGTTAGTCACAGGGACTTATCCTTCAACTTAAAAAGATGTCGTTAAAAACTCTGTGCTGCATTAGTAATCCAGATTGAAGGACGTAACTTCCAGGCTTCTGGAGAAGAGATAATTACTGGAAACTCATAAAATCCACCTAAATTCTGTTTTAATTTTCATACGCAGAGCAGATGTTTTGACAGATGGATGGACTTTATTTTTGTAACTGTCCGGGAAAAGTCTGCATAACACAGCCTAATCAGTGTTACATATCTTTACTGTTTGTTTTTCAATCTTTCTGCATTTGGCTCCTATTCTTTTGGTTGCAGACATTTTCTTTGTAATTTATTTTTTCAGGCTAATCTCTCTCTGCATAAGCCTTTCTATCAACTCGATATATAAATATTAAAAAACTCTTAAAAATAAATCTGCATGTTTGGTTTGTAAGTCAGATACATTGATCTTCATATGCCTCTCTGGAAAACCTAGTTAACACTTTATCTCCTCTTCAAGACAGACCCTCTGCCCTTATAGCTGCTATAGAATTTGGAATCAAAATTTTGAGTTCACATACCTGTCCAGACCCACTGGACCTCTTTGACTTTAATTCACACTCTGAATGTAATTGACAGTCTAATAATTTCTTTACTTGTTTTACAGGTAAGACTTTAGCCCAGGAGAATTTGCAGCTGAGGTAGTGCTGTGGCTGTGTTACCTTAGTATGATGCAAACTCTTTTAGCCATTTTCATTTCAATAAACCATCAGTGTGGAACTGAGGATCTGAACCCCACAACTTCCTCAGTCTAGCCTAGAGAAAGTTTAAAAAGGTTTATGGTACCTGAAGTTCAATCCTTTTTCTCACTCAGGAATGCCCCAGTGAACTTCTGGGGCACGCTCCCTCAGGTGGCCAAACGTACCTGTAACTCCCAGATTCAAGGTAGAATGGCTTCAGTTGGATACCCTGGTGCACTTATGCACCAAACTAACCCCAGGAAACCTGTGGGAGCTGCTTGGGCTTTGGTGAAGGTTATGGTCCACATTCCTTCAAACAAAGAAACAAACTAGATTGTGCCTGAGGTTTGTGGTGACTGCTTCAGCTACTGCACGTCACCATCTCTGGCCATCCTTTGTAGGTTATTGGCAATCATGCCATCACAACTGTTTGCAGACACAGATCCAGCAGATCCAGTCATATACCTGAAAAAGTAGCTGTCTAAAGAAGTTCTCTGTGTCAGAAAAGAGAGGAAGACCTTGCAGGCTGTGCTAGAAGGTCTCAGATGTGATGGATTTAGTTTCTTGGATTTTAAGATAGCAGCGCTTCTGCACAAGGCCAAAGCCAGAACCTACAGCTCTTGTGGAAACCTTGGAGCATTTATTGAAATATAAATGAAGATTATTCCTGGGGTAGGTAGATAAATGAATGGGTATTTTTGAGGACTGCAATAACTCCCACATGATGTACCTAATTTTCCCTTTGAATATCTACTTCAAACATTCTGTGCCATATGCAAGCACTCATGCTTTCTGCTCTATGTATGTGTATATATAAACTCAAGCTTTAGGGCATAAACCAGTGTTTAGCTTCATATAGACAAGAAAGGTTTCCTAATATTAAGCTACTCACTATAATGAACAAGATTATTAGGAGCAAGATTTTATAATAATTCACTGTGATGATCCCAGTGCTCCTCTTCTTTAACATTTATTTTCATAACCCATCCAAGTAATACTTTCCTGCCTACAGAGAACTTTTCAAACCTTGCATTAATTTGTATTCACATTATTAGGCTAAAAGTATTTAAACTCCCACAACACTCTGGTCTTGGGTTTGGAAAAAAACTTATTTCCACATGGAAAAGAATTTTTTTAGTCTGGTTTTCTTTCTTCATCTGTTTTACTTGACAAAGGGCAATATCCAAAGAGTATGGATGTGTCCAGAATATATCCAGAATATATTTCCTTTGAACAACATCCCTTTCTTGGGGAAAATAAAAATGGATACAAAAGCACTGGGTGGCTGGACTCACATGCAGGCACAGTGTTGAACTTCCCTGAGAATTTGTTCCTTACAACTTCTGCCTCTAGGTTGCTTCTCTTTCTCTGGTGGGTGCTTTCTCCTGTCTGCTGTATTTTGTGAGACACTACATGCCTTTTGTTGCCTTTGTCTCCCTTCCAGTGCCTTAGACTCTGCAGTCATGCAGTGAAATGCCTCGTCCTGCTGGCTCAGACCTCCACACCAACAATACAGCGCTAGCCTGGGGGTCTGGCAGGGGGAGACACTGATGCCAAGTGGGGCAAGCCCAGCTGGAGACACCCAAGTCATTCCAGGCCTCCAGCCAAGGGGGCTGGGGAGCTGCTTTGTGGTTGAGTTGACGTAGCCCCAGTGTCGAGACCAGCAGAGCTGCCTGCCAGGTTTCACAAGCAATGGGGCCTGAATGCCACTGAAGTTGTCCTGGGAGAATGGGAATGGGAGTCAGTCACCCAAGTCTCACAAGGTGGCAGACCCAAACTGAATTCAGTGCACACACACTTTCCCTGACACCTTCTTTGTCATACTCATGTGCTGAGATTTAGAGTCTCTGCAAGTCATTCAAAGCTGTTAAAGTTGGTTTATTACAGGTTTGTGAGAAGCTTTTTTTGTCCCAGAGTCACATAAACCAGGAAAACCCAATATTCACCAAAGCAAACTCTTGCTAAGTTCAGAATATCAAAGGACCAGATACGACATTTCCACACATAATGGTGTACCTGTGCAGCTGTGCTTGAGCACAGTTAGACAAAGGAAGGAGTCTGAGATGGAAATCAATGTGCCTCTTGCTATTGTTCCAGGGAGAATAGCACCGTCTCCCAGGCAGGGCAGAAACTTCACTTTGAACTTCCTGAGTTGACAAGGGCTTAAATCAGAACTGTAACTTTACTTTGATGTCATTTATTGTAGTTTAATACCCCTCTTTATTTATTTTTTTACTACCATGTAAAATATATAAAGAAACCTAATCTGGTAGAGAGGTGTATGAGAATTTACTGAATAGACCTTAATGGTTCCTTTATGCAGCTATAAAACAGAGGGGAGCTACAAGAGCAGTTTGAACTGGACTAGGAACTTTAAATGTTATATTAATTTATTTGTCATAGTCAAAGGTTTATTGCTGTAGGTATTTACCTTCCCCATTATTTAACTAGGTTGTGTATTTCTCAGACATCTAAGGTAGAAAACACCCTGTACCAGGAATTAGGAGAGCTTGAAAAGAAGGTTGAATAAACTAGATCTGCTTTTGGAAATACGTTGTAAATTTGAAGTCACTGGGCTGGTATTTAGTCATTGACACTGCTGTCAATCCTGAACACTGGATGTTCAAACATGGCTGCAGTAGGGTTAATCCACCTTCTTCCACAGGCTGATCTGGAATAATTCAGTGAAGGTGATGATAGAACTTTTTTTAATTTCATCTGCAGAAATCAAAGAAGACTGCTGCCCCTAATCTAAGTAGGGTTTTTCCATCCCACCTTTACAGCATTAGTTATCTAATACCTTCTTGCTGTGTGTTACAGATAAGCTGAATGGCCTCAGTGGGTTGGAGGATAACTCCAAGGCTGTGTGTTCAGTCCCCTTGTGGGCCATTCACTGAGGGGCTGGACTTGATGATCCTTGTGGGTCCCTTCCAACTCAGAATATTCTGTGATTATGTGATTCTGAGTGCATATACAGTCACAGGTGGTGTGTTGCTGTAAATCAGAATAATTCCTCTGAAATCAGCACAATTTATTCACACTGGCTGTAAGTCCAGCCCATCTACTCACAGCATTTTGTCTGTGGCCACCAGCCTCTAACACTTCATGTTCTTCAGGCAGGTAATTTTAACAGCTTTAGTAAAGGGTAGTAATAGACCGTAAAGACATTTTTAATATCATGATGCATTAAACTGATGAGGCAAAGCACTGTCCTAGAGAAACAATGTTGTGTTTATATCAGGCCAGAAACAACTCTTAAGTGAGAAATTTCTGATTTATTTAATAATGCACACACATCATTGCTCAGTTTTAAATTATATGGAGTCAAAGTCAGATGCTCCATCTGAAACACAGAATGTCAAAATTCAAGAAAGGATCTATTTCAATTTTGTTAATGTTACATGAATTTAGGGTATTTGCCCATTTTACTCTTGTAGGTATTGAATTTTTAATACATTTTCATGGGTTTTCCATATTTCTTTTACTTAAAACAGCAAAGAATAACAGCATTAATAAAAATATAGAAACATATTTTTTTATGATTAATGCCCAGTATTTGCTTAGGACTCTACCATATGACAGTGGAAAGCAGTCAGTGGATAAACATAAATATAATAAATGTATGCTCATGCTTATACTTATGTGTGGGAAGAATAAGAATGGACCAGAAATTCTGTGTATTTTCATTAAGAAAGGTCAGAATGGAAAGAATTAAGAGTAACATTGATCTCTATTTCTTTCAATTTCCTGTTGGATTACCTTAACTATCTCTATGTTTTCTCTTCCATCTCAGTTAAAAAGATAACAGCAGTAAGTCAGGTCTGCAGTGAGATCGTGGATGCTTTTCATAGTGCTCTTTTTAATACATTGCCATTATCTGTTAGGCAAATATACAATAAAATTGTAAGAGCAATGCCATTCCATGCCAGTCCTTTGTGTTAGGCAGGGAATCAGTGTTTCATCTGTGTAAGTTCATTGCTTCTCCCTGTGGAGGCCTAAGGCATGCCTCAAACTGCACATGCATTTTCCTGGCAGAGCCTTTATTTTGTGTTTGGAGTATCTGGTTTAATTAGCAAGTGAGTTACAGAGAGGGAGGATGCCAGTCAAGGAGATTTCTGTGGGTGCAGTAGCTCAGGTGGTGTTTCCGTGGGCCCTCGTCTACTTGGAAAGGTAGAGTTGAGCAGTGTATCAAAAGTCATCAAATACACAGAGAAAATTTTTCCTCATCTTCCTCACAGACTTTACCAGAAATACTTAATTTCATTGTTCTCATTTTCCTTCTGTTTGAAGTCCATTTTTTTCAATTGTGTCAGCAGACCGACTTGAAGGCATTGACATATTTCTTTTCTATATTAGACCAGATTGAAATAAAAATGTTAAACAAATGGAAAAAAGTTGTCATCCTGACAACTATCCATTTTAATAACTTTAGGCATTAATAATGACAGTTTTGTTAACAGGTAACAGATAATGTTTGTACTAGGGACTTTTAGTGATGCTATTAAGATTTTATTTGCTGAGAACTAAAATAACTCATGATGGATAATTTACATAGGAAGAAAATACAAAGTCCAAGTCTTGAAAGCTTGTATTCTAGGGGTTGTAAATGACTGTATGGAAGTTTAACATATGTATTCATATGTGTAAAACTGGCCTGTAGGTACAGGCAGTGGGGGTGAGGCAGCGTTCATATGATTGTTAAAAATGCTATATCAATGACTTGGTTTTCATCAACTCCTTCCATCTGGCCCATTTGTCTTCTAATTGTTACTTAATTGATTACAAGCAAGCAGTTGGTCCATTTTTCTTCATTATTTTGTTCTGACACATTTCTATAAATGGGTTTTGTCTTACAAACACAGCAATAGCATAAATTACAAAGATGAAGCATGTCTGAAACAAAAACTAAGATTTTTTTTCTGTAATCTTTTCTTTGGGGTTGGATGCTTTTATAAATAGCAACCAAAGATATTTAAATGAGAAATTAAATCAGGCTATTTATTAAATGCTTAGCAGTAAACAATCTTATGAACAGCATGAAATGATCACTTTACAAATCTGTTCATTCAGCCATATATCTCTAAGACAGAAGAGCTCAGAATCACTGAATTAACTCTATGAATATTTTTTTCTTCTTCTTTTCTTTGCAGAGAGAATGTGCTAATTTCATCAAGGTGCTTAAGGCTTACAACCAAACCCACCTGTACGCTTGTGGAACAGGGGCTTTTCATCCAGTCTGCACCTATATTGAAGTTGGAAGCCATCCTGAGGTAAACTATCTTAAAACAATATTTTTCTTTTTTCTCTTTTTAATCTTTATTGGTGTTTAGCCATGATCTCTTCCTGCCAAAATGCATTCTCACTAGTTTCTGTGGCTTGGGAAGCAGATCTGGTAAGACCTGCTCCTGAATCAGGTGCTGACGTGCTGATTGATAAATCACAGCAATATCTCTAACTTTTCTGCTGTGCACAGCATCTCTTCCCCTAGGGGCTTAAATAAGTATAAGTAAGCCCATTCTACCTGGCTCGTGAGGTTAAAAAGCACTAGTTTTTTGTAATTGAGACAAATAGTGAGTATAAGAGGGGTAGTTCAGCCACTGTGTTTATTCTGGGCCCAGCACTGTTTTTGTTTTCCTCCCAGTCAGTACAGTTTGACACCACCTCAGCTTTCTCCCAGCTGAGAATTAAAATAGTGTCACATCTTCATAAATCCCCCTTCTCAGGTTTGTCCTAACATACTGGCAGTTTTTGTATGTCACCTAGGTTTGGATTCCTTAGTTTATTTTGTGAAAAATAAATCACTCTCTTTTTGCCCATTTCTTTAATCTCTTGCTGATTTTTGCTTAGAATTACAGAATTCTTGCAGTAGCTCTTGTACCATTTTCTCAGTGGTCATCGTAACTAAATAAGCGGGATCTTCCCTGGTAAAAAGCAGAATCACTCAAAGGAAGCAATGGGACTAGGCTGGTTTTCTTGGCTGAAGATTTGACTGGAATGTCTCTGTGTTGCCCTTCAATACTTTTTCTCTCCAGAGCAGCCTATCTCTTATTTTTCTGTTGAGTATGTAATATAAATTAGTCTCTTTTACTGTGTTTGCTGTCTGGCTTACATGAGTATTGCTCAATGGACTGTTTCAGTTTAGCAGTCAGACTTCTGATGTGCTTTCAGCATTTGCGGATGTGTTTTAGTAGTTAATCCATAATTGTCTCACTTGTAGCTTCTGTAATCTTCAAAAAAAACCAGCTCTTTCAAGTTACCTTATGCTTTTGCAATTCAGGTTTGCAGATTTCCTTGAAAATAAAGACATTATTGTTGAATGAATGATGACTATTTCTTCTCATAGAAAAATTAACAGAGCCTTTGAGTGCTGACTTCATAGTCTGGGAACTATTTTTCCCTACGAAAATGTCTTTTGATATTTTAAACATAAATCTTTAACATGCCTTAAAAACAAGGTTGTGAAGGGATAAGGGAGCTACAGAGCAGAAAGGGTTTTGTTCATATTCTTTAATGCTTTATTACAATGCATTCTTGGCAATTAGTGATTGTCTCTTGACCACACACAGTATGTCATTGCTTACTGCATTAAACAGATTCTCTGCTTCCTGAGATCCATTTGGGAATTGGTAGTCATATTAATTAACTCTAGTTCCGTAAGATGTGTGTCAATCAATCCTTGGCTATCTGCCAAGGGAATCTATCTGCACAGAGATAGCTCGTATGAGGTCATTTACTTCTACATTTGGCTGTTTTATTGCTGTACCATAAAACTAACACACACTTTATCAAGGATTTATAGAAAGGATGATCAGAGATGAGAGGCCAGATCTAACCTTGGTTTAACATTCTGGGTTTTTAAAGTCTTGAATCAGTGATGTGTTTGGCCCTGGAGTGAAAGAGGAGTCTTGTTTTAGCTTTCTTTTAGCAGCCCCTAATTATAAAGAAAATTTTTTTTTTTTTTTTTTTTTGGGGGCGGGGAAGGTTTGGTTTGTTTTTTCATTTTTTGGTTTTTTTTTCATTTATGCAGTAAGTTTGTAAGTCTCCTTTAACCTGAATCATTCTCATGACCCTCGGTTTCATCTTCGCAAATGAGGGAAATCAGGAGTGTGTTTATCTGAATTGCTTTGGATACCATTGGTTTTTGTTTTCTTTTTCATGCTTAAAATATGAGTGAAATCATCTTCACCTGTCCTTCCGGTGGCACGAGTTTCTGTGTCCTCTGAATAGTTGTGCAGGAGGGTTTACTTCTTTCTCAGGTCAGGTATGCCCATGTGGAGAGAAAGTGAGGCAGACAGGATGCAGTGTACCCACCTCTTGGGCTATGACAAATCTAACAGTCAGCCTGGGTTCTGTCCCTTGAAAGGGTGAAAATCAGATGAATAAATGAATTTAGTAGATCTGCAGGGAAAAATAATCTGTTCTTTCTGTCATCTAGAGTCTGCTCCTTCTTCTCCCATACTACCTAGCCAGGAATTTCAAATGTGCTTCTTCCGTGGGAGATGAGGAAGAGGAGGGTGCTTGATTGACAGCAGCTATTAGAGACATCATGAATGAGGGGGATACAATCGTAACCTCTGCACCCCTGCACACTGCATCTGTGAGAGCCAGATGGTTTATGTTCCCATGTCAGACAGCAGCACTGGACGTGTCAAAGGGCCATTGCTTCCGTATCATGTAGAGTTTATACCTCCCTAGCATACTAAAGAAGGTAATAGTATAAGTAGAGACGAACAGTTGATTATGAGTTAAAAATTGCCATCTAAAAAGTACTTCCTGAAGATTTCATTTCTGCCACAACACTTGTGGAAAATTAACTGGTTTCACCATCTGCTTATTTATTTTTCAAGCACTTACAAAGGTGAATGTGAATTGATTAGGGGAATAGTCGGGGAATGTACCTACTCTCTAGTATGACTGCTTGTTTATCTGAGCTCTGAATGTAACCCACCTGCCTGAATCCAAAGAGGAAATCAGTTTGTGCCAAACTGGAGAGGGTGGAGAAGTAAAATTTAAAGAAAAGAGTGACAAGTGATAGAGGAGACTCTGGAAGCAATTGGAGTAGGCTGCAGGAGGCTGGAACATGGTACAATTTTTGTGACTGAAGAAAGGAAATAAATTACTTTGTGTGACTGTCATAAAGTAATGGGAATATGAATTGTTATATCTGTTGAATATGTCTTTGATATGAAGCAGCATATCACAGCCCCATTCCATACCTGAAGAAAATTATTTCTGATGATAGAACTAGACAGGTTTAATTGAGTCTGATGAAGTACAGTATCAGAAGTAATAATAAAAAGCTAAAAGGATATGAACGGCATGCTGTGCATCTGATTAAAAATGATGTGCACAAATGTATACAACCTAATATGTTGTGAATTACACCGCAGTCTGAGGAGTAAAGCAGACTAATCTTTGCTTAAATCCATTCCAGATGTGTAAGCTGAATAACCACAGTATTTAGAGGGAAGAATAAAGTTAATGTTTCAATAGGCTTTAAGCACGTAAGCCATGAGGAAGCAGGAAAGAACATATTTAGAGAGAACGTAGTGTGTGGATATGCAGAAAATACCTGAGGGCAGCCAAATGTAAAGCCTGATATCATCCATTTTATGTGCATGAGTTTAGGGGAGATGACCTAACGCAGACACCTACACAACCTTCAGGGATCTGGCGTTAGGCAATATGTGGCATTCTGTCCTTATAATGCAATATAATACAAGAAACCAATTACCAGACAAAGCAAGAAAGTGATTAGTAAAGCTGTGTTTTGCACCCACTGACTTCTGAGGAAACAGGGCTGGATGTGGAGGAGTGTTGTACTTAACGGTTGCAAAATTAAACAAGTCAGATCTGTGCTGGAAAGGAACAAATCCAACTGCAGGGAGACACAGAGGTGCATTAAACCCCCTAGAAAATCACAACAGGATGCAGAATACACCTGCCTATGCATGCCTGAGCAGGGGGAAGGAGCCCTGCTCCCTTTCCCCGGGGCTCCCTTTGGGGTAGTTTGAGTGAACCAGCAGGGAACAGTCCTGTTTCAGTAAGAACAGGATTTTCCATTTACTTAACCCTTACATACAGGTGGAGGTGTACAGAATGCCCTATAGTACTTTTTTTTTTTTTTTTAATGCTCAGACAGGCATTGCAAGAGCTTTACAAAATTGTTTGCCAGATCCTCAGCAGGAATACATTAGGGTTTCTTCAGAAGAGGTAAATCACTAAGTGCTGTCTGAAGAACTAAACCAGCTTCTTTTATTGTCTCCTAATTCCAAATTTCTTGTCATTGTCCAACAGATTAAAACTCATTTTTAACTGCATGAACTTAAAAGATCTGGGATTACTTTACTTGCAGGTTATTTCTGAATCAATAAAGAAGGTTTAAATTCAGTATAGATTTATGATGTACATAAAACATTAAGTTATTGCATATGAATTTATATAATGCTACCACCTGTAACATATTTACTTTTTCCGGACTCTGTGTATTTTAAAAATCTTTGGTTCGACTCATAAAATTTTGCTGAAATATACTTTCCACTCTTTTTTATCCCTTCTTTTCTTCATATTAGAAAGAGGTCCAGAGTGCATTTCCTAAGTAATGGACATCTTGTTCTGACACATTTATGCATCTATCAGTTTGTCTGTCTGTATATATTGTATATATAGTATCAATGGAAGAGCATTTTTTCCCTGAAAGAATGGCTTTGAAGAAAACACACTAATTGAAGGATCAATGCTACTGCTGGTACTAAACATAGTGTGTTGATCTAATGCAAAAAATCAGAATGAAACATTGATTTCAGTAGTAGTAGATGTGTCATAAATTAGCCTAATTCCATTGAAGACAGCAGACCTGTGTCAGTTTACGTCAGTCAAGATTCTGAGCTGTGGTTTTTAAGTGAAACATTAGAGCAAATGGTTTTTTAAGTTAAAAATCACCTGAGGCTAGTTTTCTTTCCATCTAATTAACTATAGCTTTATATGGTATTTATATGCTTATATAGAGAAAGTATGAAGGAAAAGGATACTGTTAAAGGATTATTCTCATTTGAGTTTGAACTGTTATGTGTGACGTACTCATTCTAAGCATCACTATAATTACAGAGAAATTCCATTAAAAGATGTTCTGGTTTACAGACTGCAATAGACTTCTTTGGTTCACAGGTGCCTTAACGTTTCAAACTTCCAGATATCCTGTTACTATAGTACAGGAAAACAAAACTGAAGAGACAGAAGACACAGTGTAAGTGGCTTTTAGAGCACTTCTTTCCATTGCATGAGTAGTTTTACCACAGAGAAAAAGAAAATACTTCTTAGATCTTTAAAGACTGATGTGTTGTAAAAAGCTGAGAAGAGATTTCTGCCATAGAGGGAAATCTCAGGCACTAGAACATTTTATTTGTACTGGTATTCTTGTCTGTGGAGAATGGCAGGAAACAGGATAATCAGTGCTAGGCACACATCTGTCCAGGCACCTCACAGCATTAGCATCCAAAATCACAAAACAAAGGGGCTGGATTCCTCTGGAGGTGATGAGACTGTAAACCATCACTTCTGCTGCTCCACATGACATTGATTTCCAGTCCCTTAGGCTGCCCTGTGTGAAAGTGCTTCATAAAAAATCAGGCTCTTCACACATGTACAGTTTACCTCCACTTGTTAAAAAAGAATAAATCTTGTCATAGCTATCACCCTCCTAGCCTATTCTAAGTATATAGTTTTATATACAGTTATATGTAGCTATATATAGCATATAATTTTTTTTTCCAAGTCATAATTCGTTATGGCATTGTTTGGGAAGGGATGTGATGTGTTAACTTTTCAATGACCAAATTTAACATTTACAAGAGGAAAAGGGCAGAGAACATGACAGTCCTTTCTCATATGACAATCTAAGTGAATCAGTAGTTCTGGTAAGGTCTGACAAATATTTCAGTAAGGAAACCAGGATGTGTTGCTGGAAGCTCTCCATGTTTTTAAGCACCATCATGCAGACTGCACATTTTTTACAGGCTGAGTGCTACATCCCAGAATGGCACTTCTTGTTACATTGCATTATCATGTGATAAAGTTACGGAAGTAGGAGGTCACTGTAAAGAAGTAACTCGATTCCCATTTAAAAGACTTTTTGAAAAACTCCATAAACCCCTTTGTAAACAAATATTAATCAGGTTCATGGTTAAATGCTATTATTTATGAAGGCCTGTCTTTGAATACACTGCAGATCTCCTTTGACTTTGGCTGTATTTTGAACACTTGCTTTGCTAAAAGAGAAATTAAACCAGGAAAACTCAGATTTTTCAAAACTTCATCCTGTCATCCCCAAGCAAAATATATTTCCAATAAACATTTATATCCAGAGCAGATCCTTTAAAGTAGGACTATTAGGCTTTATGCGATAATTTAGCTGTCGGAATAGTTTAATTTATGAAGTAAACTTCTCTCAACTGAATAGCACACGTGGTAGCAATGGCTGACATCTTTCCTACCCCTCACTGTTGGGAAAGTCTACGCAGCTGCAGTGCATATTTCATCCTCAGCAAAGTGGAACACTAAAACCAAAAATTTTGAATTTTTTTTCCCCCAAGTATCTTATTTTGTCAAGATAAGAATCTATTTCCTAATAAAATGATAATCCATACTAAAATGTTAATGTAAAACACAATGAAAATATGATAAATTAAATATGTAGTCACTGTTTTTTATCCTGGTATATTCAATTAAGGAGGATGTGCCTTTTTGACAGCTGAATGCTTGACAACTAGCTGATCCTTTTGACCCTTCATTTTTCTATTTAAAAGTGTATTTGTAAGAATAGGGATATTCCAAATCATAAGTATGCAAAGGATGTGGCTCAGTATCTTAAAATTCACATGCGGTACAAATACCATTTTTAGAAGTAAGTATTTAGTGAAGGGGTCATGCTGTAATCACTGACAGGAAATATGAACATTGTAGGTTTTCAGCTGTCATTTAATGCATCCAGTCCTGCCCTTGCATATTTCATAATTACACCTAAGTAATTTGGAATATATTTATGTCTAAAGTGACAAAGTCAGTAATTATGTCTGCGTCTCACCCTGAGATTTACAGGTTGAACATTTACATGCAGGAAATGAAATCAAGTTTTAAACTAACACAAGTGAGAACAGTGTGGTGGCTATTTTATTTCTTCACCTTTATTCCTCAGACTGTTTGACTGAGGGTAAAATGAAAGCATGGTTCTTTAGTAAGTCATACTGAGAAGAGGTATAAGATATGATGAGAAACAGAACAAAGACATGGAATTTACAACTGCAAGGGCCATTTGTTGCACAGCAGAAACCACTAATGAAACTCTAATCACTATTCAAGTCTGATCATTTCAGCTATTCAGCAACTAACTTTTGTTTAGGACTTGATAAATATGTCCAAATTGCTATGGCAGACCTCCCAGTTTATTCCTAAGAAACCAAGCCAAACCAAACAAAACTGAAAAAAAAGAACTCCAGAACAATATTAATTTAATATTACTTTATACAGATTTTTAAGGAAAATGTAAGTGGAAGTCCCTCTGCAGGTGATGTTCCAGCATTCTAGAGTTTGGTTTTAATTGAAACAAGTAGAAATCTGAGATGAGGGAGAACTAGTAAGGATATGGTCTGGAGACAGTGTTGGTGTTTCTGCGGATCTGGTCTGATCTCTACAGGTATGCAGTGGCACAAAAAGAAGCTTAGAACTGGCAAGATACTGCATCTTGTCCTGAACTGTTGGAAAAAAACAACTCTAACAAAGTAATTGATAACATAGAATGGTTTTTTTTTTAGGTTTTCCCAATGCAGAAAGGGTCCAGTGTGAGTAATAATTTGAAAAACTATTCAAACTGAAATTCGTACTCCCAGCAGCCTAATGAGAGGAATCTCTGCAGTGGAAAGCTTCCAGTGAGATAACTGAGGAGACCATTGTTCCCTCACCGTACATGGCTTTCGTCCTTGGTGGCTGAGCAGTGCTGGTTGATTACAGTGGAGAGCTGTACACAGTGTGCCACAGCTGAATGGCTTCCATGAATAAGAAACCAAAGCCAGTCAACATATTCATTAGGTTCAAAGAAATAAGTCTCAGTACTGTGGGAAAACTTTTGTTTATGTTGCTGCAGGGGAGAAAAAAAGACTGAGATAGAGAGAGACCTCCATGGAAGTAAATTTGCGGAGTGGAGCGTGCACATGTGCATATGCAGAACCACTGGGTGGACTTTCACTGATACCACATGTGATGTCTTGTTTTGTGAGTCCATGTCTTAAAACCACGGGTAACTTTGGATATGCTCAGATAATGAGTGATTCAAGTTAAAGACCCTCTTAGGATCTGGGTTTAATTTGTTCTTTTAAAGTACGGGGTGTTTTTTCTAGAATTGTCTTCAGTGGAGTTCCCTATGACTTATACTGGGGTAGCTAAAACTGAGGTGCACTTTTCATAGTCACAGGGAAAAAATGCCCTAATTTCTAGCGTTGTTAGAAGGATTACTCAGAACTTTGTGACTACTTTAAGGAAATTAATTTTAGCGATGACTACCAGAGGAGCTGAAAATACACCCACTGTTTGCATTTGGATGTTCATTATTTCTCCTATCAGTCAAAGGATGCTATGATGAATTATTTATTCCTGTAATGTAAATATTCCCACTGACACATGGTTACCTTACTTTACGAGATGATACAGTTTTCCTAATTCATTACAGACATAGATTGCACTTTTAAGAGGTATGGCAATCATATTAAGATGTCTATCCAATTTTCTGGGTGGGAATATTATGTTGGCTCATCAACAGAGCCTATAATGTTTCTAGTAACACAGAAGTTCAGCATTTGGGTCTTGTTAGAGTAACAATTGAAAACATTAACCCAACTTCACAGTCATGCAACATATGCAAAATTTCATCCACACACCTCCTGAAACAAAATACAAGTATGGTCAAATCCTTTGATCTCTTGACCAATGTGGGGAAGAAAAAATAAAATAACAAACCACCATCTGTTGGGAAACCAATGTAATAAAAACAGTGGAAAGCCAGCTTACAGTATAGACTGACTTAATTGAGGAAATGACTTATAAATAGAATTATTTCTTTATTTAGAGGCACAGGAGGAAGCAAAACTGAAAGAAGGAGTTACTGAGTTCAGGTTTGGATAGATGAGCATCAAAGCAGCATTATTCATTGTGGTATTCTTGTCACAAGGGTCCAGTTGACAGGGGCTGACCTTATGAAGAAGAATCATAAATGTGATTTCTGCCACTGAAGGAAGGGACTGCATTATGTTTGTAGCTCAGTACATCTTGTCAAATAATCTTTAAACAGCCAAGGTCACGATGCAGCAGGTTTTAGCTGTGGGTGATGTTCCACATACAGACCACAGTGCTGTGAAATGCTGAACAGCAGACTAGCCAGTTATATTAAATACTCAGACACGAGAATCTAATGAAGGTCTTATTTGTGAACTAATTTCACTGGTCTTTGCCTAAAATTTTATGATAGCTGGCATGCTGTGGAGTGCCTTTCAGGCATTTTTGAAGTCTGTGGGATATATTTAACTCTCAGAGACGTGTGAGTCCGAAAGCACTGCCTTTTCCCACACTTTCAGACCAACCTAATATTCATAGTTTCTACATGTTCACATTATATGAGTTTAATTGTACACTACCATGGTGACTGGCCTGCAGTTAGGCCAAGGAAGGGCCAGGGAGGCTGAGTATGGCCATGGCACAGCCTGCTCAGCAGTGATGGAGAGGTTCATGCCTGATCTCTTCAAAACCTGTTTCTGATGTTGCTTCTGACCACAAGTCTCTCACTGATTCAGAATTCCCAGAAAAGGGGGAATTTCCCCAAAGGAAAAACGAGAACACTCATGGATGTAGAAGCTTTCAAACAGATTCAGGAAATAAAAAGTCACTTTTTACAATGGAAGGCCTCCTTGGTGTGCTTTCAAGTCCCTGAGACATCTCTTTCTTTCATCAGCAGTTTCAGTTGGCATGACAGAAGTGGCTTCTCCACAATGATGAAATATTACCTCTTTTTTAATAAAAAGCAAAGCAACTACAGGTGAAGCTGCTATTTCTGTGCGTAAACAGCAGGACACAGGTATTTTCAGCAGTTGCCTAGAGGAACAGGAAATCATTGTTCTTCTCCTGCTATCTCGACCATCCTCACTTTTATTTACAGACTCATGTTGATATTAAAAAAAAAGCTTTCACAATACTTTCCAGATGCTTCCTTACCTTTAAAAGATTTTACAACTGAGTCTCTTCTCTACCTTGTTATACAAGGACTGTCTTGAATTTCTTGCCATCTAAATTCATTTAAGTCATAAAATTCTGCTACTCCATAGCTCAGTCAGAAAACAGTACTTATTTGACTAGTAGTTAGTACATTCCTTCCTAAGGAAAAAATTACTGAATCATGTAAGAAAGTGAATAAGAATTAATCCCATATATGCCAGACACAGAGGGAAGATGGCTGGAAGAAGAAGGATCTCTGCAAAACAAGAGCAGAAAGAATTTACCCACTGTACACTTTGTAACTTTGCTAAATACCCTTACAAAGTATAAAGAGTATGTTTCTTTGCCAGTATACATACAGCCTTTCATCTTTTTTGCATTGTATGTTTTGCTGGCATAAGATTACACAAATAAACTAACAGTCAGTTATGTCAAGATCTTGAAAGTCTTATAAGAGAAAAAAATCCTTTATCCTACTTAAAACAGTTCTCTTGTGAGTACAGACACCACGTACAGTGATGTATGTTTGATTGCTGCAACGCTACCTCAGAGCAGGAAGAAAATATAGTTTAAGGAACAGGTCATGGCTTAGACAGACACTGTGTTTTGTGCAGGGAAGGAACATGGGACTGTGCACAGAATTATCTAAAAATAACAGATACAAAAGCAGTGTATAGACATAAATAATTATCTCCCTTTTACATTAGTTCATGTATCTTCTGCTGTGAAGAGTTAATCAATTTACTGCTGAAATGCTGTGAGAGATTAAGAATAGTTGTGAAACAGGCAGTGTTTTAAATATTTGTGCTTGTCCCATATGCCTACGGCTTGTGTGATGCTGGAAATCAGACTAAGTGATTGCAGCAACTCTTTCTGTTCTCAAAATCTAAGAATAAATCCACTGGAAGTCCCTTAGAAAAAGAATTGTTTACTTTTCCATTCATGCTGAATTCCTGCTTACATATCTTGTAACAACTTGTTTTCTGTTTGTGGCATTTGGTAAGTCTGGAAATGTGCCGGCTTCTCTTGGAGCTCCTGAGCATGAGCCGTATAGAATCTCTGCATTTCCCTCAAACACCATTCCTGTGAGGGAAGTGTTCTGTGCCCTTCTGTTCCTTCCTTCACCTCTCCCTCGTTCATGTAAGAAAAATAATATAATGAGCATGACCTGACTCAGATGAAAGACATGCCTCTGACTCGTTCATGCCTCTGTGGACTTGGAGTAAATTAGTTTATTTCCTAAGTAACTCATTTCATTGGAAAAGGGTGAGTAACTTTGCAACATTTCTTGGGAACTCACGGAAAGACTAGTTAATGCCTGCTTTTTCTTTCTCTTCAGCTTCTGTGTTACTTGCTGTAGACAATTCACATATGGTTATTTTTATTTTTTTCCCGGAAAAAAACTTTGTTTTTGAAAATATTTTTTTATGTAGCTCAGTGAGTCAGAAAATGTGAGAAACATTTGGATGAAAAAAACAGTCACCATTGGAAAACTTAGCTAAAAAGAAGTATTGTGCAGAATAAATAAATGTTATCATGATGAATTCACGCCTGTTAGAATTGGCGATGAGTTGCTATGTCATCTAATCTATTTTAATTTGTGTATGTTTGCAGTCATCTACAAGTCTGGACTGTCTTCTCACCTGTAGTGATATAAATCACAACTAGTGATTCTTGCAGTGCAGCATTAATTTGCATCTTAATTATTTTAGTTTCAAATATCGCACTGCTAATCGTAACTGTACACACTGTCCATCCCTAAGCAATTTCCTATTTAGATCTCATATCAGCTAGGTCCAGAAGAACTGTCTGTATAATTGTATATAGTTTAGTTAAGAAATGCTTCCTGATTTATGAAAATCTATGTATTCCTCCAAGTTGCAACATGGTCAAACTCAGAGAGATATATTAATAAATGTTTGCAAGTACCTAATCAGATGAGAACACAATACTCTCCATTAATGAAATATGATCCATAATGAATCTTGCATGGGAGTGCTAATAACTACCTTTAGGTTAAAGTGCTCAGATGTCACAGTATAACAAAATCTGTCTTAGATGTGTATCATTATGGCAAGTAATTAAAGGTTACTTAGCTGTTAAATGGTTACCTTGGAGGAATCCTTCAGTAACTCGGCTTCAAACATGCCTTCACAGTGAAATTAAGTAAGTAAATTAAATATCAGCCTTGTAGTAATTATTATATGTGCAGAATATCAGGCATATAAATGTATAATGTTATTGGTCAGAGGACTTGAAGATGTATCCATTTGCTATTAAGCATAAAACAATTTTCATTGTTCTTACATGAAGAATAAAGCTGATACATGTTAAAATGAACAGTGACAAGACTGATGAAGAGAAATGGAATGTCAAAATTATCACAGTGATGTTCCATGTGCTGCCTAAGTGCAAAGCTCAAGTAGCAGCATTCTGATTAGAGAAGTATTAAAATTCACTTGGTCTTTTTCGCACCTCTGCTGCTACACGGAGTTAAAACCTGGTACCAAATGACTTGAGTTTTGCTAACAGCTCGGTCTGACTCATCACAAGGATGCTTTCAGGGATTACTAAGTTACTGCCTTCTTCTGTATTTAATATAAACCACACCAGAAAAGTTGAGCAAGCAGCTTGATGTGGATATAAACATTTTTCGTCACCTCTTAAAGTAGAAATATGACAGGGACCACATCAGTGACAGATTTTGACTTGAAAAATAATTTCATACTATTTTGTAAACTGGCAGTGACAAATACAAATAAAGAAGAACATTCTGCTTTTTTATTCTTTGCTTAAAGAGAAACAATCCACTGGATAAATAGATCTTTCGTCTGAGACCTTTTCGTATGTAAGCAAGAAGATGTAAACTTCAGATCTCTGCTGTCCTCCTGAAACATTGGCTTTGCTCCAGGCAATGACATTATTAACATACCTTAAGTTTACTCTTAAAATGTTTTTCCTAATTATATCTTCTGATGAAACAGAAAAGGAATAAAAAAAGAAATATGTGTTGTGCTACAGAGAACTTTACTCCAACAGCTCAAAAAGTATTAGCAGCAGGAAAGGAAACACGAAGAATTCATGATAGAAATCTGGGGATTTTTCATGTTCTGATTTTTTTTTTTTTTTATGCCAGTGAGATAATTAACAGTGGTGGCACCTTCTAATTGGTGACATGGAAAACTGCTGCACATTTTGGTTGAGGATGACAACAGTCTTAAGAGTTCTTCTCCAGTTCTCAGGCTTCTGCCCAGGGCAAGTCGTTTGGCCTTAATTGGTTTTGCTCTCTGCAATTCAGATTTCTTAAAAGCTAAGGCTTCAGTCATTGTCATATGAAAATGGTCTTGTGTCTCCAGGCCAGAAAGAGTCCCCAGAGAAGGTAACTAGAGGTGGTGGAGCTATTTGTCCTCTAGGTAATTTTTAGATGCCCCTTTGCACACTTATGGGCCAAGCCTACACAAAGTTATCATATGTGAAAAGAAGGTCTTAATACTCAGATTCTCATAGAATTGGTCAGTTCTCTGTGCTGTAGCTTTTCAGATAATACAGATTTTTACCTCTAAGGGACAGTAAAATATACTGATTGATTCAGCCTGGTTCCAAACCTGGAGACAGTTTTTGAAGAAGGATTAGAAAACAAACAGTGTAAGAGAGGAGGGGAATTAGAAGACAAACAGTGTAAGAGAGGAAGATTATCTTCCAGTGAGTTCTTTTGCCCTGAGGTATGAGGGGTGGGGTTTTTTTTTGTTGTTGTGGTTTTGTTGTTTTTTTTTTAAATTACAAACCAGTAAGTGTGTAATCAGAAAAACAAATGGCATTGATTACTTTTTCAAAGCAGTGACTCTGATCATTTTGTCTATACTTCCATCTTGTTTGAAATATGGAACCAGCATAAAACCTGAAAGCATTTGCCATTTGGATGAATCAACATTACTCCGTGTAGCCAGTGTTTATTTACAAGCTTGCAAAGGGTTTCATAAGGGATATTTGTGCACCTACAATACAAACCATGTGTCAAACGGTGGAAAACTGCAGAGCATTAGCACTGGGCTTTTTCCCTTTACTTGATCCAAGTTTCATTTTTTGTTTGGCTGAACATCAATGGTCATGAAGGTGATATATCAACAATAGTCATGGCAGCATATTTAATTTAATTATAGCTGGTTGAGGTTCTTAACTTCATTTACTCTGAATAACAAATTATTTTATTCTGTTTTAACAAATCTTTCTATTTAAGCATTTCATCATATTTTGTTATAAGAAACAGGGATCTCATTTCATTATTTAAGTGTGGAAGTAGTGAAAAAGTAAGTCTTCATCAACTTACTGTTTCTGTACCAAGGGTCTTTTTCTGGAACACTTACTGAAAAAACAATCCCTTGAAGTTTGTAGAGTATAGTCTAGCCCATTAATTTTGATTCCTAAACTAAAAATCTGTGAAACTTACACTGAATTTGAAATATGGAAAGATGGCACCATTTATCATAAAATGGTTTGGGTTGGAAGGGGTCTTAAATATCATCTGGTTCCATCCCCCATGACATGGCACCTTCCATGTTGCTCAGATTCCCATTCAGCCTGGCTTGGAAAGAAAATTACTGCTATTTAACACGGAAAAAGGCCACATTCTTTCAACAGGTATAATAAAATAGTCAATGATTCAGACTCGAGTACAAGATTTAGGTATTTTCTTGAAGACTGGTGGGGATAATCAGAAAATTAATGGATAAAGTTGACTTTGTTTAACCTCAGTCAAGAAAGGAAACTAAAAAATGAGAATTTGAACAACAAAGTGGAAGCTTTGATTGTAAAAGAGCTCTCTGCATGATTTTAGCCTTGGCCAAAAAGGAAACTTGTGAATGTCTCACGAATTCAGTGCAAATCCCTGCACAGGCATTCTCATTTCAGTTAAAGTAGTATTTCGGATCTGGTCTTAGCTGCCTGAAAGTAGCTGAAAATAAGCTGCTCTTAAACTGAGCTCACTGTGACACAGAGTGCATATGTTTACTGGAATCTCATTACATTCAAACATAGGGATACAAGTCTGCAGATTAGTGCTTGCCCTGAAAAGGCTGTTTAGCCTTTCAAAGGATTTTGCAGGAAAGCAAGTTGGAATACAAGCCCTTTCTGCTTGTCATTTGTAGGTTTGTGGATTTGGCTTTTATTTCTTTGTGCAAATGTGTTTTCATACAGACAGTGAGAAGCCATGACCCTCTGTAAAAAGGATTACCTCGAAGGGAGATAGTAAGACTACAGTGTAAAGGATGTTTAATGCAGAAATGCTAAATCTTGCTGTACAAAGATTACAGCACAATAAATTTTTTAACTCAAGGTACTTTCCTGACATTATAAAAACAGTCACATATCAGAATCACAAAATAAAAGTTTTCAAGAGAGGGCTAAAAGAAAATAAAGGAAAATATCTGCTGGGTTTTTTTTGTAGAAAGATGATACAGAATCCCTTAAAAATGTGTTTTCTTTTAGCTGACATTGTAGAAAGTAGTTTAGATAACATTTAGTGACTTAGATATTATTTTTACAATCAGTGTATTTCATGGGGTATTAAAGATAATAAATAAGGAAATACTTTAAAACAGATAATAGAAGAACATAAAGAAAGCTGAAGATTTCAGTTGCTTACAAAAAGCTTTGGCATCTTACTTATATGGAGCAATGACCACTGCCACATGACCAATTTGAATAAGAGGACTCAAATCCCAGTGCAGAATTATTTCTTTGTGGAAAAGTTCTCAAAAAGAAGATGGGTTTTTTAAACATATACCTAGAATCCTAGAATTTTTTTTTCTTAAGCAGTATGGTCAGAAAAAAAATCCAGAATTAACCCTTCTAATACTTCCCAAAGAGATAAAAGCTTACTTTGGAGCTAATTAGGATCTCAATTAGTGCAAGACTTAAACTGGAGCAGTAGGTTAAATAACTGTGGTGAGTCGCTCAAGCTTTCCTACCTGCTTTTTTCTCTTTTGGCTGTTTCTAAATCACTTGGTCTCCTGCAGGCTCAGAAGATTAAAGTAAATTTCCAAAAAAAAGGGTGTGATAAACTGCAACAGCAGCTGCAACCACACCCAAAATCTTCACCTAAAAAAGCAGAAATTATGTTGTAGTAGAAGCCAGTTTGTTAAACAGAGGGGAAAAAAAAGGTTGGATTTGAAGGTTTGTGCTTAATATAAGAAGGATTTTAAATGTAGTAGCAATCTGGTAAGAGGAGAGATGAGATCTAACAAAAAGCATAAAGAGCTACCACTCTCATTGCATAGGTGAATGAATGAAACTGAATTTAATTGCAATAGCTAAAATTTCAGATTATTTCATTAGAAAGAGATTGCAATATTTTTTCAATATATTTCCGTGAACAATTGGAAACCATGAATATGAAAACTGCATATTTGCTTTTAAAGTTGCTTTTAAAGCCGAATCTCTGATGCACTATCATCACTGACTACTTTTTGTTTTCTGTAGAGCTAGCATTAGGCCTTATGTGCTAATGTCAAATTAGAGCATTAATTACCTCTGCAGTTAAGTGTCCAGTAAGGTGCTTTTATATAAAGCAATCTCAAAAGCTCATTCACAAGGAACCTGAGTAAATTAATTCAGTGTTTTCAGGGAGATTGCTCATATGTGTGACTTAAAACTGATACTGACAATTTTCAGCATTTAGATCCTTCAAAAGAGCAACAGGTTTGAGTTTTATAGGTTCTCCATAGGCAGCATCACAGGCAGGACACTGAACAGCAAAGGGAGAGAAATTTGAGGTTGCTTATGGTGCCAGAGGACACAGGTCATGAAATGGAGGGAAAAAGACAGTGAGAAAGATGACTAGATGACAGCAGGGAAGTATGTTGGAGGATTAGAGGTGTTCCAGATTTTGCTCTTTTCTGATGTTAAGGCAATTTATTCTCTACAGATTTAGATTACATCTTATTTCAGAGGGTAGAAGTCATTTTACCTGATTGAATTCACCTGAAACATACTCAGTTCATATAGTCCTCCAGCCTCATCCTTAGGCAATGTAGAGAATTCTGCATCTTCAGAAATAGTGCTTATCCTTCACATCTACCATAGCACCTGAGATGTTAATGAAATAAAAATAATAAAATAAAATGAGTCAGGCACTCAGAAGCAGTGCATTTTAGAAAAGTTCCTGGCTATTGATTTATATTTCTCTGAACTAGAAAGAATAAAATTATGCATATTGAATCCGAGAAGGGAACTCAGGAAGCAGTATGAAATTTGAGTTGTAATTTCATTGCACAATACTTGAGACAAATTATTGTCCATCTTAAAACAATCCACACCAGCCACCTGAAAACAACATGAACTTAGATATTCTGTCAAACTTAGATTTTAAGGTTCACACTCTTGACATGTTAATCTACTAGAAGTTTTTGGAGTTCTTCCATAGACATTGTCACCAAAGACAGTAGATCAAGTCCTCATGCTGAATATTGTATAAATAGCTGAAAACTAATGTGATGGAAAGGTAGATAGCAGTCGAAGGATGAGAATGCAGCAGAAAGAAGAAATCATATGGCCATTGTAAGCAAGCCTGGTCTGTTTTGCATCCTGTTATTTTTACTTCATTTTCTGTTTGCAACTTGCAGTTATTAATTTTCTACCAGTAATCTTCTGCTTTAGCTGCTCTGTGAGTATCCTCATCATAGTGCAATTTGTAACAAATGAGTTTTTAACTTCTTATATTGGTTAAGAAGATTAACAGTGCAGAATTTAAAACCTGTGACCAAAATTTGATGAGACGACTTAAAATGCATGACATTTGAGACAGAAAGAGGCTTCTGAATACCAACAGACAAAATCCAGACAGCAGGAAAATAAGGTTAAAACATTCTATCTGAAGCCATTTCACATGAAAAAGAGAGGAAATGTGTGACATATGGTATCGAGTGAGGCACTTGAAGTTGAGTCTAAAAATGTTTAAAAAGACAGCTGTTAGTTTGCATGATTAAAAAGGGGAAAGGAAGGATATTATGATACATCAAGAAATAAGGAAGTTATGAAACCAGAGGTGGACTTGTTGGATGTTTGTTTGCTTTTCTTATCCAGTGGTTTCTAATGTTTTTATTAAATTTATCTTCAAATTCACCCTCCACCTCTATCTTCCGTTCTGTTTCTCCCAGTGACATCAGTGCTGGCTATTAACACAAAAACTGGGTGGATCCTTGAACCCTGAAACCAAATCAAAGAACAGTTTAGGGAAAGAGATAATTACATATCAGCTCTTCTTCCCTACAGTATGTTTCAATAGATTAGATTATTTTAATAAGCATTGGAAGTGATGGTAACATTTAGAATAATATGAATCTCCACTGGCTGTATGTGAATCATAGAAGTCAGTGAAAAAAAACCCATCTTTGTCTCTATGAAATATTGTTGTATGCATTTTCTGATCTTTATTCTAAGCTAAATGACTTATTTCTTTTAAATATTTGTTTATATGATTGTTTGGTTAATTACATTGCTTTAGAGCAGGGAATCTGTGAGAGGGATTTTTTGCTTCCGCTGCTAGTTTTTTGTAAAACTCCAGTGAATAGAAAACAAGTGGCAATTTGCATGTGGCAATTTGTCCATGCATGGGGAACCCAACAGAGAGATTCCTTGGGAATTGCAGGGAGACTAAAGGCTAACTGGACACAAAAGCTGATGCACTCTCCCCATCACAAGTGATTCTTACCAATTTTACTTGGCACACTTTGCATGTGTGCTGAGTAAGCTCAGTCGCCATTCGCCTGACTGGCATTTGAGGCAGGACTGTATACTTTAGTTTATGGCACTGGGCAAGGCTCAGGAACTAGAACATTAGCTTTTTTGCTTTGGCATAGATTTCCTGGCTAAATTACCTAACTTCTCTCTGCCTCATTTCATAAGAACAGTCTAATCTGTTCAGACCAAAGGCTCATTTAGCCCAGGACCTTGGTTCTCACCAGGTCTCATAATGAATGTCAGCGGAGGAGAATGAGCGGCGAGCAGGCAGCAGTGCTTAGTGATATCGTCTCCCAGGCTCCAGCACTGCTTGTTCAGGGATTTCCTGAACCAGGGGTGGAATCTCTGTGTTTAATGCTTTTCAATGACTTGGGTTTGATAAATTAGTACTGGCATTTCTTGAGCTCATATATCTTTTAAGTATCCACAGCATCCCAAGCCTTACAAATTGCAGCATGGGAGGAACATCCCTTTATTTTATTTTAAACCTTCTTCCTGCCAGTTTCTCATTTTGGAAGAAAACTGAGAATACTCTTCTTTTGTTCTTATTTCTTTCAATGGGTATGTTTTCTGAGTTAGAGGACTGTAACTTTATGCACTACTGAAAATGCCGGAGTGCCATGCGTTTAAAGAGGCATAAAGACACTGTTGGTTTTGTTCTTTATTTCATTCCTACAAACTCTGTATATTCCTACAAACTATGTGAAATTTGCTTTTTCTGACTGTTACCAGGCATTGACATCATTCATTAAAAAAAAAAAAAAGTAATCATGACTTTAAGACCTTGAATTTGATCTATTGAATATGTACTGCACTAGTGTTTCTAGAATTGCTTTCTGTGAAAAGATGCAGAAGGAAACCATGAACACAGCTTTGCATAAAGAGAACAAGTTGTTCTGGTCTATTTTAGCTGAATGGAAACACTGAAACATGAGAGTGCCCTGGACTGAATGGCTTTTGGGGAAGATGCTTGGTTATTGATATGAGAATAAAATGCCAATCTTGTGATTTAACTTCTCTGCTACCACTAACACCTCCTCAAACAGGAAGACAGCTGGGCTATTATATTTCAAATTCCGTTTGTGTTAATTTTAATGCCTTAGTACAAAAGGAGGGGAAAGGGGAAAGATGTGCTTCATTCCCGCACATTTTCTGTTCATCTCTAAATGTACAGTGTAGCCCCAGTGGACCTTTCTGGCCCTGTGAGACTTGTCTTACAAGGGATCTCCAGCACCTTCCAGGTTTTTGGTCACTTTTCCTACAAGGCCATATCTCTGAGTTCTTCCCCTTCAAAGGACTTACATTTCAGGAACCAGTTATGGTTGACAATGTTTCAAAAACTGTCTCCTATTTCTCAGAGGCCTGTAATCAGTGTTCAAATCTGATGTAAACAAAGTTTTGTCTCTAAAAAGAAGATAAGCCTTAGAAGAGTTCAGAAGGTGCCTCAAACAGCACAAACACCGTCTCCTGTTGAAGTGTTTACATCCAAGGTGATAGAAAACTGAGCAGCATTATCTTGCAGATGGTCCGAGAAGATTTTATTAAATAAATACCAAGGCATGTGTTTTTTACCCACCAATTAGGATCAAAATTTCCAGATCCACGGCTAAGTTAAAGCAAGGAAACAGTATTGTTGTAAAACTAAGACAAGAAGCAACCCAATCATTTAAAAGTTATACCTATGTTGTGAATATGCAAGAAACATGGATCATTCTGATAGCTGTTCTTGATAATCTCCAAAGCTGGCTTTGTTCTTTGGTTCTCTTGGCTTTCACTGGAGTTGCACAAGTATTGCTGAGGAGACAACCCAGATTATTGTCTAAAGGTGCCTTTGCTCATGAATAACAAATTAAAAGGGTGATTGGGCACAGCAGGTGAAATTATTAATATTTCAGGTCTTATTATTTTTTGTTTGTGGATGTATGTGTTTGTGTGTAATTGTACATTTCAAAGATGAACAGCTAAACACAGTTACCATTTATCTGAATAAATGCAAATGAAACTTGCATTGTAGAACAAGTAATTGGTAGGGATTAAAAACATATGATTTTTCTTTTCAGTGTTTATTGCCATTATGTTAATGATGACAAAAAGCAGAGGGGTGGTAGTATACAGATGCAGGTTTAGGAATCATATATTCGTCAGTTCAAACCTTTTAAATTGATGGCGATAGAGAACAACTGTTTTAATTCATACTCATTTGGAAGGATTTGCCATGACCTTGAGTTAACATGTAAACATGGCAAGGGATTTGAGAAAGATTCCTCTGGTATTCACTGAACTTGAAGGAAATCTTTCTGTGACTTCAGTGGGCTCCGTGCTGAAGTTCTGAGAGCAGGGCCAGAGAAGATGCCCATGAAAGTCTCGGGGATCATGGCACATCTGGGATGGCACCAGTCTGTGGTGTTTAGTGCTGTGCTGCTTAACCCTGTGCAGAGCACAGGTCCTGCATAACTCAGTTCATGACCACAACCACTCCTCACCATGTCTGTGATCTGGTGGGGAGGGGGTGAAAAATGAAGTAATCAGAATGCCAGCTTTCTTTATCAAAAAAAAACACCCAAAAAACCAAACAACCCAGAAAACCCCCAGTTCATGTGTTTGTCAGTTTGTTTTAACGTACAAAGTCAATCTGCATTATGCTGTACTAAACCATGCTAAAGGATACTGTACTACACTACACCATACTATATAATGGGCCAGGATTTGGAGCCAAAGTTCTGTTAAATCAAAGGCTGCATTTCTTCTTCAAAAATACAAATATCAGTAATTGGGTTACCTGATTGGATGCTGATTAGCCCTGCTGACACGGTGCAGTCCTATTTGTGAATATACATATATAGACATACCAGCTGAGTGTGTCAAATATTCTTGCCAGCATCACTGACTCTTTCCCTTCTGGGCACTCCTGGATGCTAGAAAAGCAGGAAATATCATGAATAAAGAAGTGAATTTTAATGTACTTTTTTCAGTCACCCTGAATCAAAACCACTTAAATCCATCTGTTACTGTGTCAGCAAAGTTTTTATCGCACCAGGAAAAGAATATCAAACATTCTTCACTTTTTTAATAAACCCCCCCCAACCAGTATGAGAAATGCTTTGCTCTTAGACACAGTGCCATGAGGAATAATTGCAACTTGTCACAGAGAGAGGTTATAATTATGTCTACTGTTAGTTATGTCTCCATGTGCACAATAGAAGTTACCTTTTCAAATGCATTGTTCTCTAATGCAATACCAGTTATTAAAATTTGACGATATTATTACTTGCTAATGAAGAAAAATGAAATGAGGCTGCAGAAGGTCTGGGTGCTGTAACACTGAAAGCACATGGAGGGAACAAAGAGGAAAGAGAAGTGCTTATTGCAGAGATTTCAGACCTAAGCTTTGCCTCAGGAAAAGCAAAATTGCCCAAAGGGTCAGAATTTCAGCTTCTGTATTTCAGACTTTGCCTATGTCTTCTTAAAAATCTGAATATGTGTCAAACACTGGTATAGATCTGACACTTCATGGGCACCTTTGCATGAAATGCTGCAAATCGATTGCAGTATCTTGGAGACGAAAACAAAGAGTAATAGTTGTTGCAGTAGTTGCTGTGATGTACTTCTCTGCCCCTTTGTTGCTGGCACCAATTCTCTGAAAGTATGCTCATAAGGTCTTATTTTAGGGAGAAAGAATTAATTGTATTCTTCTAGGCTTGCTCCTTATTCTGTCACTCATTTACAGTCAGATTTTTGAAGCCTTTAATTTAGGTCATGTGTTCATATTAGAGATTTCTTCCTGGGAATTAAAAGGCAGATAGGATAAAAAGCAGTGCAGACATATGCCTTCATTTTCAGAAGTGACTAACAGCTCCAAGTATCAGAATTTTAAATGGCCCAAGAAAGTATTTGCTGAAAATCAGAGCCCTTGAGCAAGTTTTAAATTGGGTGCCCAACTTGTGAGTCTGCAAAATCACTTGGGAAATTAGAAAATCTTGGCCATATGCTTATATGTTAACACCACTTGACTAAGTCCTTTCTGTATGCTGCTTCCCCAATTTACAGTTGTTTTTGTGTTGTAAATAAGATATCCTTGACTCAGACCTGAAAGTTCCCAAGGAAAACTGAAGAACCCTTCTCTTGTTAAACAGCACCCTAATTACAGAAGCAATTTTACAAACAATCCCCTGGGGGAAACATTTTTGTTCTCATCAGGAAGGCTCTTGAATAAAATAACACCTTTGCTAACTTCATTTATTTACAACAGGACACAAGACTGAGGCTGGGTTAGATTTATTGCCATTACATCACTGATGCTCAGTAATTCATAAAACATTGGGTCTAGGAGTCAGCACTGCTGTTATTTCCTCTGATGCCTGACCTCACCACAGTCTAATAACATACAGGAAATCCAGAAGACAAAGGGGGAAAGAAGTGGTCTTGAATGCTAAAAATAACCATAGAAAACTTGTACAATCATGTAATAGAGTATGGCCCAATAATTTATTTAACATAATAGTAGAATCTGCTAAAGCAATTAGAATCTGTTCCAAATGTTTTTAATGGAAAATATGCTAGGGGTAAGAATAAGAACACTTAAAGAATGGATACTTTTAGGTTATGTAGTTCAGTTACGTGTACTGGTTTTAGGTTTGTATATCTTATTTCTTACATATGCAGACCACTTAACAATTTGACTAGAACAGACAGGCATTGTATGGTGGTTATATTTCCAGAGGTCATCCTATATGAGCCAGACAGTCATTTTAGGTGATGTATTACACTTGACAACCCAGAAAGTTGCAATACAAAGGCATTCTAATTCTCAGTGTCCTCTGAGAATTATTCAATATCCTTGATGGTATCTAGTGTCTGGTATGCCATTGGGATGACATTTTTGGTGTCTTTACTAATCAGCCAAGGTTAACATGTCATTCATGTTAACTGTGTGTTTGGTTTGTTTTGAGTTGTTTTCTTTTTTCTAATCACTCTATACTTGCAGGAATTTCTAAAGCAATAAATAGTATAATGACACTACAATGAAACTCACCTGTGCTCATTTATTTGCTGTAGAATTAGAACACATTATCCAAAACAGGCAGAAATTTAAAATTGGTGCAAATAGGTAAATTACATCATCAGGAAAAAACAAAACCAAACCCAAAAAGCTGTTGCATGAAAGTCAAGTAAGTCTGGTGAATTTATTTTGTGAAATATTGCAAAAGGATGTTCACAAACATACATATCTTTTTTGAACAGCTGCTCAGTTTGACTGTGCCTGCCCTCCCTTTTATTTACATATGTTGCACAGTGATTTGAAAGAGGCTATTATTCATATAAATACCAATATTAGTATGCAGACTGGTATGTTCAGGTGTGAACAAGTCTTCACCATTTGACATTGACACTTGGTTTCTCTCCCAATCGGAAGCAGAAGCACTTACTGTTCATGAGCTAGGAATAATGAATAGATTGAACCAGCTGTTCCTGAACAGCCCAGTTGGCTGTTTTCCCTTTCATTAAATTAATTGCATTATAATTAGATAGATAGATAGATAGATAGATAGATAGATAGATAGATAGATAGAAAGATTCCCCTTTTTGCAAAGGTGTATGGTAAATTAATAAATATTGATAGATTTAATTCCAGAAAAAAAGCAAAGTAATGTGGAGTGTTTGATAATTGTCTGAAAGACAGTTATTAAGAGAGTGAGTTGTCCAAATTCAGTCTAGGGGCTCAGGTTTTCAAAACTTGTACTTTCCAGAATTGTCTACTGCATTTTAAGGCATCTTCTGAAGATTCAAAGCTAGGAAAACTTTTCTGTAGAAGTGATGAAAAGAAGAAACAGAAACTTGTTTTTCTTTCATTAATCTTCAGAAATTAAGCATGGAGCTGGTCATCATCACAACAGCTCTTTTGTTTTGATTTCAAAAGTAAGATTTTCAGGCACCAAAAACGCCAGTGAATATTTACAAGCCTAGAGGAAAGAATATCTCTTAGAAGAGGATGCAGATTAATGCAGAGACTGTTTGAGAGGTCTTGGAGTGATCAGGAAACTGAGCAAACTGCCTATGGGAGGCACGGAGAGGTGGGCAGATCTTCATAGCTCATGATCAGTTTTGCAGGTAAATACTCCTCAACAAAGCTCCTTCCCTTTAACACAGTACAACACAGCCGTCCCAGAAAGTTTCAGTTCCGGGTCCTACAGAAGCTGGAGTACTTTCTTTGGGAACACCATTTCAGTAAAGATCTGTCACTGAGACTGATTTCCCATAGGATTTCAAAAGTGATTTTCATAATTCAATTCTGTTAAGCCTCAAGTTGGAAAAACAAAATGTAATAAAGGTGTTGCAGAGCCCAGTGTCCTCCAGATGTTGCAGGTAAAACCCTATAGCACATGGAGCCTTAAGACTAAAAGTCAGAAGTCCACTGTGTGCACTTCTTTTCTTTTTCTTTTTTTCTTTTTTCTTTGTTTTTCTTTTTATTCTAATAATTAATGATTTAAAGCAGTTGCATTATTATTTCAGTCACTTTTCACCTATTTCCCTAATGGTTACCACTTGCCTCAACATTTACATTAGTTTTAATATTTGTATTTTTTGCATAATTTCTCACATTATATTTATTTGCACTTACACTTTTTTAAAAATAAAGCATTCCATGGGGATAAATTTAATAAAAGTTTCTCATTAAAAGTTCTGTAACAGCATGATTCCCAAACCTGAAACCAAAGTCCTCATATTTAACAGTTTTCATGACTCAATAGATTAAGTGTGAAATAGGAAATATAATAACAATAACAACATAGCTATATCCTGCACAGTTGTTTCACTTAAAATTATTCTTGAAAAGTAACATAATTCATAAATAAATCAATTCTCACAGAGTGAAATTTGCTTAAAAGGCTCTCTGAAATAGCCTTGATGTAGTTATTTAATGTGTGCACAGAAAGTTGTATGGGCAAGAGGCGAATCAAAAATTCACTTGTATTAATATATTGGAAGGCAGGAGAAAAAAAAAGAAAAAAAAGGGGGTAAAAAAAACCCCAAAGAGCAAAATCATCAAATTTCTGTTTTGTAAAATTCTCTAAGGTGTCTCTAATCAGCTGCCTCTGCAGTGTTCATTTCAGGAACATTCTTAGCTCAGACCTAACTTCTTATGAAGGCTCCTCTGCGGTCAATGAGATCTTGCCCTTGGGAGCTGCCGTTCTGAGCTGCTCTGACTCTTCATTCAGAGGGACCTGGAGCCTTCTGCTGTGACCAGGGCAGCAAATTCAGCCACCTCAACTAATCCTCTATGTAGAGGGGAGAAATCCAAACCTTAACAAGTCTGAAAGTTTCTCCCTTGAGCGGGAAGTGGAGCTTTGCCTTTTGAACTTTCCAATACTAAACAATACAGAGAACAAAATATTCCCATGCCAGCAACTTCTTATTCAGTTAAGAGACATTGCCACTGGCTTTTAAGTCCTCCAGTGCACAATGGATGCATTGTTATGCTCCAGGCACTCTGGAAATCATTTGGGGCTATTTTTTCCTGGGGTTTTGGTTCAGGGGTGTTACTTTTGGGGTCTGCCTTTTAAAATTTTTTTTCTTTTTCTTGATCAGTTGGTTTTATAAAATACTTCATCATAGCACAACAGAGTTTGTGTAGATAGCAAGGGGAATGTCAACATCAAAAATTTTCACAGCTATGACCAACTGTACCTTTTTTATTAAACAAAGGTTGTGATAGTTCCTAAGGCCCTTGGCACAATGCATGTTTCTGGACCATTCTTTGCTCAGCAGCTTCTTGTGGAAATCAGTTAGTCCCTGAACGATACCCTGGAGATGTGCTCCTTTCTATTTATGGTTTGAGGGTTACTAGAGTAAGGATATGAGTTCATTCCATTGCACTAGAATGGCTGGGGAGCTTCACTGCTGTCATTCCATACCCAATAATTTAAACCAGTAGTAACTCCATAGTAGCTGTACACAGTCCATTAACAAAGTCTCTTCAGATCATTTGCTTTCACTGTGTTTTTTCATTATTGACCAGCAGTGGTTTTGCTGCATTAGGCTCTGCAGTTCTGGGGTGATTTCTGTGAGAGTTGCCAAAAAAGTCTCAGGAAAAAAAATCTCCCTGAAATTCAGCAGTTACCACTGTCCAGACTTTGCTTCCTTGCTGGCCACATGTTCGCCTGCAAGGCAGTAGTACTAAACTGGAAAACAAAATCTATATTTACCAATAAGAGCTAATTTAAGTTTTCCAGACAGTACTGGATAGGCTAGGTACAGGCAGACATACAAAAAAAAAAAAGTTTAAGAGGTTAACAGACTGGGTATAAACATATATAGATATGTTTAAATAGGTATAGAGTTGTTATATATATGTATATATAGCATACATATATATACATATATGTACATACATATACATAAACATATGCATATACATACATACATACATATATATATATATATATATATATATATATATATATATATATAAAAAAATGTCTAGTCAGATAGCAAGGTCTTGTCACCGCTCAGTGTCATGACATGACACATTGTTTCAGTATTTCAGCTGTTTGGAAGTGAGTCTCTGGACCCTGGAAGTGGCAGATCATTGGGAATCACAACTATTTTTTCCTTCATTTCCCGGTCTGAACTGTAGTTCTTCTTGACTAAATCTTGCCATCTATCACACTGTCTGCTACAGGAAAACATATGTTTTAAGGAGCCAGAAGCATTATCTCCTTCCATGCAAGGCATTTACTAGGTGAAACAATTCATGTCATACCATGAGCCAGCAGTCAGTTGTTGTCTTTATGGGTTTGTGGAATTTCAAGACCTAAACAATCTCATTTTCAGTGGTTTTACTATGGATTATAAAGAAGCATCGATGAGATATAAACTTAGTGTTTAATAACCCATAAAACATGCCACAGCAAGGTTTTTAGCTACAAGGATCTGTAAAAAAAGGTTTCAAGTACATTGTAATATCCTTTTGGGAAGCTGGTGCAACTAATGAAAGGGTTAGACAATAAATAGGGCTAATTGCTGAGTTAAAAAGGCCTTTCTTTGATTTTTTTTTTTCTTTCTTCATTTTGCATTTTTTGAAACTTTTCTCCCACCTGGCAAACTTGCTTTGTCATGAATTCCTGTCCTTGATTCTGTAATAGCTCTCATAAAACTTTGCAACATTGAGCATTTGTTTAATACAGAGGGGGTTTTGCTGTCTATGGCTCAGGCATTTGCTGACTCACTGTATTCAATTAACTGCAAAACCCAAGATGCAGCAAAATTACTAACTGACCAGAATTTTTCTGAAAATGGTGTGCATTCTTTCCATCTGACAGCTCTTGTCTGTACTGTACAAAAGAGCACCACACTCACATAGTCCAAAGACCCCCTTAATCTCTGAGCAGAGCCTCGTTCTTTGCTATCTCCAGACAGACTGATGAAATTTGGGTGGAAATGTGACCAGTGTGATCAAGTACCTATCACAAATCAGACAAGTGACCAGTGTGATCAAATACATATCACAAGTCATATTGCTTCCTAGGCTTTTAAAATGGCAGGTGGCATGTAGAAAAGAGTTTATTCCTCTGTTGCCTTTATGTTCTGTTGGTTTGTAGATAGAGGTGGATTGATTTCAGCACCCAAAAAGCTGTTTAGGCAAGTTGCCCTGTTCGTGACAGGTCAGACTTCCTACAGCATGTTTATCAGACCCGCTTTGGGGCCTCAGACTAACCATGGTACATTTATTTGGCACTTAACAGTGATGTATTTATTGTCATTATTACTCACCCATAAATTTGGAAACTTACAGTACGTGTCTGTTCATTGCTTTTTAACTGAAATGCGAAAACACTGTGGGATTTCCCTTTCAGGCCTCTTATTTCAAATGTTTTATACCACAAACACGAAGAGAAGGGTAGATCATCTCTGATTTAGGTTGACCTGGGTGTCCAGTTGTTCTTGCCTTCTACACACCAATATCAGTAGAGTTAAAGTGACATAAACCAGAAGAATGCAGTCAAAAAATCAGATCCTTCATACACCAAATCACTTTCCACATCTGTTTCCTATTTTTTTCCACGTCTTATAATGACACATGGGATTATTTTGGGAATATATTCTGCTTTAACTGTCATGGCACTAACTCTGTAGCCTTATCAGATATTAATTGGTATTCAGGTTGAGCAATTACCATCTACTAAGGAGAAATGCCAAGAAAATGTGGATGGATAATAACATTTTTCAATAATAGCTTGTAGCATTAGTGCCATCTTCTATTATTACAGTTGAGCTTTAGCATTCTCATCAATTTACTACTTTAATTTATTGTGCAAGATCTAGATATGGACCCTACAGTAGAATTCCAGAAATACTTTTCTGTTTGCTTATTTATTCATCTCTGGTTAGAAGGAGCAAAGACAAAACTGGAGAGAAGCAAGGAATGTGTCTGGATTATTAAGAACCAGAAAGAAAGACAACAGGAAAGAGAGAAATGTTAATACTGTGTCTGATGCTACAGATACAGGATGACTGTATAAAGATAATCAGGCAGGCTGCATGTACAAGAACATGTCTTAGGAGATTGAGCTTGAATTCTGGGATCAAACTCCACAAAGCTTTGTCCAGCCTTTTTGTCTTACGTTGCAGTAAGCCATAGATGGCTACCCTCCTAACAGTTCATTCTCCCTTCTTCTTTTTCTTCAGTGAATGGAAGAAAATCCATCTCGGTTCTTTTGAAACTATGAACACAGATAGGTGCTTGTGTGATGTGATTGAACAAGCCTGTAATAAAATCTGTAGCCTGTGGCTTACAGAATCATGGACAGAGTGGGTTTAACATAACACCATTTGGAAGTGTGTTTGGTCACTAGCCTGGCCCATGCCTGGGTTCAGTATGGATGAGCAATATAGGGAAGGCAGGGAGCCAAGGAGGATGCTGTTTCCAAGTTGGAGGTTGATCTCTTCTCTTTGGAGGTCCTTGACTTAATTAGGTGTCAGTGCAAATTAGCCACAATGCAGGTGGGAAATGGAAATCCCAGGTTTTGCTGAGGTCTTCACAAGTCTTCTGTGAATGTTGAAGACTTCTGTGCACAAAGCATCTATTCTTCTGGTTTTATCCTCAGTGCAAAATGTAAGATAAATATGCTATTCAAATTGATTGGCAGACTTGGTCCCCCAGTTAAAATTAATTAAATGTTCTGAACAGCCCATTGCTTTGGATTTATTTACCTTCATTTGACTTGGTGTTGACTGAGGCCCTTTTTAATCTTGGTTTATATTCCCCTATGATTTGCCCTCAGCCTGTATATTTTAAAAGTTTCATCTCAAGGTATTGAGTAGTAGTAGTAGTATTAATATTATTATTCTTATTACTACTACTACTAATAATAATAATAATAATAATAATAATAACAATAGTAATAGATTTCCTCATGTAATTGAAATTGAATTTGAGGATATACTCAGGCTAGGAAAAGCAGAATTTAGCATCATGTTATGTACTAATCTACAGTGGCGGCACATTTCAGAAAATAATAGTCAGTAAAAAATAGGTTTTATCTTTTTTTCAGATAAAAATTTCAAATTCCTGCTGCTTCTGTTTCTATTACTCAGATGTATTCTCAGTGAAAGCAAAAAGAATTCAACAAACCCATGAAAATTAATATGAAAATAAATTATATGTGAAGTGGAACAGAAGAGACACAAGCTGTTTATGTGTATTTTTGCCTTTGACTAGCATTCAGCACATACTGATTAGGAGATGGGCACTTTTACCAAATCCTCACCCACTTCAGTTTGACTTCCCTGAAGCCACAAACCCCACTAGGACTCACATACACTGCACTCTTCTTGAACACAATTCAAATTACTTCTTAGTTTTCTTTAATCAAAAAATGTTGCTTTTACCTTCTTTTTAAATTTTTAAAAGTTTTAAATTTTTTTCTTATTTCACAGGACAACATTTTTAGAATGGAAGAGTCACATTTTGAAAATGGGCGAGGGAAAAGCCCTTATGATCCCAAACTGCTGACAGCTTCACTTTTAGTAGGTAGGTGCCACATAACAAGTTCAATGAGATGTGCATTCACTGTAAATAATTTGCCAGTTTTCTGCTTTTTTTTTTTCTCCTTGCAGCACCTACAATAGACATTTGTTTTATGCCATTTATCTCCAGGTTAAAGCAATTCTGGTTTACTTTTAATACAGTTCACCCAAATGTTCTGAGGTGTAAACCAAGATTCAGGTATCACAAGAGCTGCTTTATACCCCTCTAGGACCTTGGTTTTGTTAAGTGTTTTTCCTTCTCACGTCTTGGTGGAGGCATTTTAATCATCCAGTTTGCAGGCTGGCCACACTGGCAGTCACACAAGCACAGCTGAAAGCTAAGTGAGAGCAGGAATAAATAATCCCTTACATCAGTTTTTCTGCCAAGGATTGTCTGTCACCCAACTTTACCTTGCATGGAAGCTGGAGATCAATGAACAGCCACTGGTCTAGGCCCTAAAGTGATGTTTCAGCTGAAGAGATCTCTCTGACAGTAAATTAAGTTAAATTCCTGGCCAGATCAAAAAGAAATAAATTGTTTCTGAAATGGTAATACTTCATTTCATGGAATATGTAAATACGGAGCAACTGGACTGTGTCAATCTAATTGAACTAATGCAATTGATTTAATTTATCTAATTGATTTGACTTATCTAATTAAATTAAATATGTTCATTGTTATTATTTCACCGTCACAAAAAAGGCAAAAGGATGTTTTATGAGACTAAATTAGGAGGAAATATATTCTTGTTTCTCTACACCTCTGCCTAGGTGTAGCCACCTTATCTTTAACATCTTTGCATGTAACTTTCTGGCAATATATTACAAATTCAAATGCAACAATAGTTTGAGAAAATTGGAGATTCTCATATCTCAGAAGTCTTCAGGAAATGACACATAATGAGATACATTGGTTTATTCAGGCCTTTGTCCATATTGTTAGCCTAGGGCCTTGCTTACCGTCTGCCCTTATTCTATTTACTTTGCATTTAAAAATTAAGCTATTCAAAATAGACAGCAACAAAAATTTAGTCCTAAGTGTGCCTCATTTCCTGATCTTGAAAGCCCATAATGATCCCAGGTGATGAGCTAACCTGGGGACACACACTTTTTAACAGGAAAAACAGGAAAGACATCCACATCTTGCTCCAACTTGTACCCTGTACAAACAGAAAGAACAAAAGTGTGTGTAAAAGGCCAGTATATAAATTGGTGCCTGGAGCAACTTGAATTTGTGACAGAGCTACTCTCAAGTGAATAGCTTTACTATTTACTTTAATATATAATAAAGACGAGAATGATGACAAGCCAGTGTTACATGGTATAACCAGCATGCAACTGCACAAAGTCAACAGCATCTAGCTTTTCACATTCTTTTTTTTTTTTTTTTTATTCACTCAGTCTGTCACAAATATGATTATCTTACTTCCCTTGGCTTAGATTTCATGTCTTTAATACATCTTTGCTTTCTTGAGCCCACTTCCTGACACTATAATTTTCACTCCGTGTATGTTTCTTTCTAATAAAGAATAGACTGAGCATGATCATTTGTTTTCAATCAGGCCTCAGTTAGAGCCACTGGGTGTAATAACACAATAGAAAATGGTGCAAATCGAGCATTCAAAGCCAGTGAAAAATTTCTGCTTCAGTCACACAAAACTCAGGGTGAAGCTGAAATTAGCATTCCTTCATCATTAAGATGAGTAGCCCTCTTTCTCTGCCTCCTTGTAGTTGCCTCTCAGCCACACTGCCTTACTGGTTATGATGTTGCATTTACTGTGACCCTTTTCTGCAGAGTGTGTATTGCAGAGGGTGTATGCCAAATTCACCGCTGGTTCTTTGCCTAAAAATAACTCCTCTTTGCCAAAAGCACCTTGTTTTTATGGTAAAATAATGACCCAAGGCAAAATAATTTCCACCCCCCAAACAGTTGAGAAGCATGGGATGAACTGGCCAAGCAATGACTACATGGAGAGGTTTGGTGCAGCTGCTCTCCAAAGCAGGGAGCACAGGAGGGAAGCAGTGGGTGTGGGCATGAAGGCCACAGGAGACTCTGAACCACAAAGGTGCCACAACAGGGACATGGACAGACTGCTGCTTCTCTTCTCCTGGGCTGAGCTGTAACTCAGCTACTCCTGGCCCTTCATGTGACAGAATATTTGTCCTCGTAACATGGTTTATTTAAGTGGGCAGTTATGTAAAAGAATTCCCCAGCATTCATTAAAATGCAATGTTATAATTAGTAATTGAAAGTATCCATCAGGAAAGTAAAAAAAAAAGGCTAAGAAGAGTAATTTAGGTGGTTACTTGCCGGAGGGAAACATTATCTCTCTTCTCCATCAGAAGCATTAAACAGATATTTTGCAAAGTGTGGAAGGACAATATGTTTTTGACACCATAACTGGAAAGTAAATTTTTGGTAAGTGAAATGCAGGAATTTGGGCAAAACATGAATGTTAATTTGCAAAAAAGTAACTTCAGGTCTTTAATAGCCATTAGTACCCAGGAGACCTATTTTGTATTTCAACTGAAACAAACTCTTACCAGAGTAAAGAGGATCTTCAGTTTTCCCTCTCTCCTAAAAAAATCAATAGTATTTGGAAAAAAAACCACACTAAAGCAAAACAAAAATAAACAGTTCATCATTATTAAATTGTTCCAATATTTTTCCAGTATTCATTCCTTGTTCCATCCACCTGCAAACATTTTTCATTATTTTTTTAACAGTTGTTCATTAAAGTTGGTTATTGCTACCATACTCTAAAGTAAATGCCAGCTGGGAACATGATACAAGTGGTTCCTAGTAATGTTAGACACTGTGCAGCCGTTCTCATCTCTGTGCTGCTAACTAAACAGTCTCCATTTGAGTGGGCTAATGCAGGAAATGTAGAGACTAAGAAATCCCTGGGCACCACTCACGAGTATTCCAGTGCGGGAGGAAAATGAGAAGCACCATGGTTTCCAAGGAATATAATCACAGGAGAAAATATCACTGAATGTGTTAGACTAAAGGAATTGTATTGGGACAGTTGGAAAAAAAGAAACCTTCAGAGAAGGAGGCAGCATTGTCCCAACAACAGTGTGTTTAGGGAAATGACCATTTGGGATTTTCAAAAGCTTTGATATCCAGAATCCTCAAAGCTTTTTATGCTCCTGTGTCTCACTGATTTTTTTTTTCATTTACAACCCACAGCTCCTTTTTTGATTTTAACAATTATTTAATTTTTCATTTTAAAAAATCATTTTAGGTGCCTTAATGCTCCCAAATATATATTAATATGATCTGAAAGGCAGTGGCTTTTCACTAGTTAAGAACTTCAGTAATCTATTTCTTAGAAATTAGCTAGTAAGTCCATATGAGGTTCAAAATTTTAAATTTACTGTACTTTCTAGGAAGTTTTAGTTATTGACTTAAAAAGAAGTGAAGTCAAACCACCTCTATGTCTGAAAATCTTAACTTTAGTGAATAAACCTTTTAACCAAGGATAGATTTAATTTGTGAACCCTTTTACCATTGAGAGCAATTGTGACATTCAGGGCTTGGCTTTGCCTACATTCCTCATTCATTCAACTTCTTAACTAATTTGAAAGGAAAGTTTACAGTTTTCACTCTCCACAAATTATTTTCTTTCAGAATGCAATCTTAAAAGCTGAATAGAAACAATTTATCGAATAGATGAACTTTGCATAGTTTTCAACATCTTTGTATCTCATGACCTTGGGGACTTATTCAGTGTTCTGTGCTGTTTATGTAAAGGGTTCCTCCCCTCCAAAAATCAGCATTACCATGGACTTTAATTGTTGCCTCTTTATTTAGTAAAGTCTGTGTAGGTATCCCTGTTTACATTTGTGTGTCAGCATGCTACTCCTTTACAATAAGTGTTTTTTGTCCAAATCATATTTTTCACCTATGCAAACAACTGAAGGCCATTCTTTAGTTCTGGATAGGGGTTCCTTTGTGCTGCTGGGCTGGAAATACAAATTGACTAATTTTTTCTATTTTTTTATTTTTCTCCTTTAGTCTTTCCCTTCGATAAATGTTTGTCAGTTTTCAAACTATTAATTTCCACTTTCTTCTTAAAGTTTATAAAACTTCTTTTTAAACTGCTGACAGTAGAAGTAACACAGTGAAGATTATCTGTGACATTAAAGAATCATTTTCCAGACTAGCAATGAGTAAATTTCAGTCCAAAAGAAGGTATGCACAGGGAAACAAAGATGAATGTACTTCTATCTAGACAGGAGGCAAAATCCTCATATAGCTTTTGTATAGCACTAACTCAAAGGATATGCACATCTGGGACATGACTTGAGGCTCACCCTGAATTTTGCAAAAATTATCTAAAGCCTTGCAAAAATAAATGGTATTCCTTGGTATTTCTGTCTGGAAGAAGTCAAAATCCCCTTTTTGCATGACTACAGCAGATCAGTTCAAACTGCAGGCACTGGTCTAGGTATACTGAGACTTGGAGGGGCTGTAGTAGGGAGGATAGAAAGGTTAGAAAGTTTTCTACAGACCCTTCCTCATTTGAAACATGCTGAAGCCAGGTATTGGCAAAACTTTTATCCTGTCACTACTGAAGAAAAAGTATCAGCCACAAGAACCTTGTGGCATCCTCTTGGGTTGAGCTGAGTCCAGCCTGGAAAATATGTTAATTTCCAGTGTTTTTTTATATATCAAGTTAGAAACCAAGGTGTCAGAAAGACCTTACAATTCTAAATATTTCAAATATATAATTTTCATTAGTTTTCAAATTGTATTTGGTTAAACTTAGCAATATCGTATTAAATATAGATTTTTTTTCTTGACTGATTGACCTTTAGATCTGTTGATAACTAAGAAGAAAAATAGGCCTTGTTGGTTTTTCTTTTCCCCTTTGATTTCTATTGATTTATCAGAACTCACTGGGGATTGAAAGACAAGAAAACGAAGATAAGGTTAAAGAAAGGTTAAGCATAGCATCAAAGCCCTTTTCACCTTTTCAAAGGTTTTATGATCTTTAAAATCTCAGCTGCATACTCTGTACATAATAATAACTATAATTAAGTGATTGTCTCCCCTTCAAAAAAAGTTGAAAATGACACAGAAGAAGGGTAAATCGTTAATTAATGATATGCTGTTCTGTTTCCCTTCTGATTACACCTCCTGCTGGGCATGACTGGTCTATTTGCTTCTAATCTCTGCTGTGAATTCATTCAATTCCACGCCTTTCCGCTATCATGTTTTCACCCTTCCTGACTTTCACAGCTACCATATGGTTACAGAGCCACTCTAGGTTCAGTCAGTGATTTCATGGTGTCAGTGTTCAGGGGAATAGATGACAGTGATATCCAGTAGGCATGCTTGGATCTGGTTGTCCTGCCATGGAAATACCTAAAATTGCCATGAAAATTATAAACCTGTTCCTAGAAGGGTATTTTAAAATGAGGATATGGTGGAGTTCATCATGACCATGAAAAATGTATTACCTTAGCTAAAGAAAGAGTTATTTTATCCTCAAACTTGTCTTTTTCACAAGGGACCCGTGTAATATGGGTAGTTTGAAAGTAGTAGCTGGAAGGAATAATGCTTTTTAATTCCATTTTAACAGTAGAGGTTAGGTTATCTCATTTCACATACAGATGTAGAACACAGTCCTAAAAATGCATTTTTAGCATTTTTGATTCAGAGTGATTTCATGGACAAGCTGTAAATTAATGTCAGAAAGATATGTGTTGTACTTTGATCCCTGGTTCTTTTCTGTGGGTCTCATTACAATGTCATTATTATTATTATTACACTCTCTTCCAGCTGGCAGGTATTTAACTTGACCTGCTCCTTAGAATTTAGACAGTTTCTCTCTCCCCACTCCCTCTGTCTCCTCTGTGGCACTTCTAGCTGGCTGAGGAGGGACACACTGGGATGAGTTTCATCTCCAGCTAGGCTGTGTATGTGCCATTTATGGGCTGAAGTATCCTATGTTAATTTTTAGTTCAGTTGTTCACTGTAAAATGCATGGGGGTCAAGGTTGCAGGGAATGATCTTGTTTATTTTCTCCCTTAGCTGTTGCCCTTTGCCAGTACCAGTTACAAAGGTGGCCAAAGGAGAAAGGCATGTTCTGTCTTTCCTGTAAAATATACTGCTTCCTGAGGACCTGCTCAGAAAAAAAGAGTAAAAAAACAAACCATAAGAAAATGGCAACAACAACAACAACAAAAACCCCTCCACCAACAACAAATACCAATCCAAAAACACAAAACAAAACAAAAAAGCCCCTTAAACGAACCAAAGTAAAAACCACATAGTTTCTATAGGAAAAATTGAAGGGACCTACGGACTTTCTGAACCAAAAGTGACTGAGCTGGACTCTTCAGTTCCCAGAGTCACATAAACCCAGCAGGTTGGAAGGTCTCCAAACCAAACTCCTGTTCTAAACCGGGCAATTTCACAGTTAGGTAGGTTTTCTGAGGCTGCATACTCCTGCCTGCCAGGGTAGGTGCACTGGCTGTCACTGTTCCAGCCTAAGAATTCAAACACATTTCTGCTAAGCACACCAGCAGCCTGCAGATACAGCTCATTTGCAAGAGGTTACAATTAAGCTCTGCAGTGAGAAATTGGGTCTAATCTCTATTTTCAATGACAATACGTTGCATATGGCTTGTTGTTTTGTAATTTACTCATTATCCCTATTAGTGAAATATGAACATATGACAGCTTTCTCTGACTTGCCATGACTGGAAAATTGAGGAATATTGCTTACAATTATGTCCTCCCACAGATGGAGAACTGTACTCTGGCACAGCAGCAGACTTCATGGGCAGGGACTTTGCCATTTTCCGAACTCTGGGGCATCACCATCCCATCAGAACAGAGCAGCACGACTCCCGGTGGCTAAATGGTATGTAAAATGTACATTTCTCCGGTTACACTCATCCAGCCGTTAAAGACTAGCACACAGCTCTGTTCCAGCAACATCTGTGACATATACACTCCTCTTTTATTTGGGGCAGAATTCTGTCTTAAACCAGTTAAACTAATCAAAAGTGATTTATAAAGAAGTATTTGTTGTTTAATTACACTGAGATTTGTGGAGTGTGATTAAATTTAAAACATACACAGACACTATGAGCAGCACAGTCATGCAAGTTGGACAGAAGCTCAAGGCTTGAGGCATCAGCCACACATGAACACAAAGTAGCTCCATCCAATCCTGCCTTGGGCAGGATTGTGCTTTGTACAAGGTTTAATTTTTTCTGGGTTGAAGGGGACACTGGCCACATCTAGCCAAAAGTAAACCAGCAGAACTTCATGAGCTAGCCAGACTTGTCAGGAGTTTGGAAAAAGAGAAAAGGGTCCTGGGGAATCCAAGTGATTTGGTTTCAAAATATCCAATAGTTTAGCAAGGCACAACAGCTTGCGTTATTGTATGGATATTAGTAATCAAGGCTGTGGTTGTTTATTTGCATGTCTGAGGAGGGAAAGATAGTTTCAGAGGAAATTTGATTTTGGCTTCATGTACCAATATACTTTAGAATGCATCTGAGTACTCTGTCCAAGTCCTACCAAAGTCAAATTTCCAACAGCTCAAATGGAATTACATTTGGCTTTAGCAATACAAGAGTATGAGCATTTTGGAACTGAGAATTCATTGTCTGAAAAAGCTGACATTTGAATTAAGTAATACTAACTGTAGTTACTGAGTTAATTTAAATTTTAATTTTTTAAGAGTTAACTAGCTCTGCTTTGGCTCTACATACTGCTTGCACCTGCACTCCTGTTTTTGAATTCACAAATTATTTTATTCTTAGACAATTTTTGCTCCTAGCCATATTATTTATGTCTCTGCTGAGGTTCAGGCTTTCTTATGTGGTTTTACAATTTAGTGCAAACTGTTCACACAAATTTTAATGTGTAAGAGCAGAGTATGTTTTAAAGCACAGTTTGTTATTAGTTAGTCAAGACCTTCTAGTATCAAACTGGATATCACGTTAGCTGTGTATACAATCCATAACAGCATCAGCCCCTGACTCATAATTAAAACCACAAGATTCTCTTGCAAATTGGATTAACTCTATGTATAACATACAGTGGATACGCATATCACATAAGTGTGTATATGACAAGTATGGAGCTGTGTTTTAATATGACAAGTTTATGAATCTGATGCATATTCTGTTAAATTTAGTTTTGCTGCAATTCATGTGGACAACTATCTGTCTGGAGAACAGATTCAGGTCTACAGCATTTCAGTTCTACAATCTGTGTGTATCCAGTAACACAAAAATTGTATTCTTTGGGTTATTTTATTATGACAGTGAACAAGATTTCTGGTCTTCAGGAAACAGTAAAGTACAAGGGTTATTGACATACCCATCTATCTTGATACCTGGTAGAGTAATAATATGTTAAAGATGACCAACATCAACTTTAGTTATGATAGTCATGATGACATTTTAAATGCAGTCATGCAAGCAAAATCTGCTTTTGTGCAGTAGATTTGCACAATGACAGCTGAGTCAGGAGGATTTATGCAGTGGGAAAATGCAGCCATTGTCCACAGGCCCTGTGCTTCACTGCTGAAATTGTGTCATTCCATTGTGGATTCAGCTATCAGTCTTTCAGCACTACATGTGAGAACTGCTTTTCCCAAATTAGCACTAAGGTTACATCTGACGGTGCAGAAACCACAACTGCTTTGTGCTCAAGGTGGGGAGCTGATGAACCTCAAGCTTTCTTGAATTTAAGTATTTTACAAAATAAGCATAAAAGTAGAAAGACAGCATTTTTTGTATCCCAAGGTGAAGGTGATTTCCAACTCTTAAGTAAAGTTCTTGCGCTATATTCCTGTATGGAAAGTTTCAAACTTAATTTAAAACAAGATAAGAATCAAATTGAAACCTTTAGAAATTATTCTCATAACTGCCCATAATTTCATAGAGAATGATCCTTAAGTACATTTTTGAAATCTCTCTCTCCACTGCAACTTAATACATTTTCCTTCCTAATATGGAAAGATTGGCCTAAAATCTGCACTGCAACATTCTTATTAGAGGCTCTGAGGCTTTACTGTTAATTTCCCAGTGATAAGATCCTGGCAGCCTTTCCACACAGCTCTCCTAATTTCAGCATCTAACATGGAAATCCAAAAATGATAATAGTTTGGGTTTGAAACTCTGCAGGCATGCCGGTCCTTTGATAATTGTTTTTAGTTTGTCATTTTTCTTCTTAAAATATCGTTACAAAAGAAGCTCTGTGTTTGCACATTGTTAAAGTGGATATGCTTTTAATGAAACAAGCTCTCATTGAAGATTGAGGTGTTCTCTGCTTTCTTAAAGATTTATACAAGCTATTTTTGACCCTTAAGTTTGCAGACCTTTATACGTTTTTTAGCAAATACATGGATTTCTATGTAGTGGTGGCTTTGCTTTCCTAGTTGCTTTTTACAGTGTGCCTTAGCCTCAGGTAAAAAAGAGTATTCTAAGGGGCATTTGCTGAAAGCTGCAGAACAAGAGTTCTGATCAAACTTAGAGACAAATTCTCATCTCTCTAGAGTTTAATAGTTAGGTGATGAGACATCCAGTTCTAAGTCCTTGCTAGTGTTTACTTCAGTCAGAGCAGGGGCTAAACTGCTTTTTCCATACTGAGGCTAAGGTCAGAGCTGACAGGGTGCAGAAAACACAGCTGATTGGTACCAAAAATGGAGACGAGAAGACAGTTACACGTGAAGAGCTTGCAGACTTTTCCCAGAAATTGTCTTGCCCTGAACTGGCATAGAAGTAGAACAACATTACACAGAGTGATTAAGTTTTTGGGATTTAAGCAGGAACACAGAGTTACTACAGACATCACACAGTCACATTCTGGAGATGCTCAACCTTCTTACAGAAATTGTATGTTTTGGGGAAAAGAACTGCGCCCAGCCCAAGGGAAGGTGCTGACCAGCAGCTCTTAAAGACTTCTTAAGTCTCTTAGAGATATTAAATACTCACAGGCTTCTAAAGCTTTCATTTTGTATAAATAATTAAACAGTCACCAAGCCAAATAAAACAAGGGAGACTGATTCTATAGCCGTGTAGTCAGGGCATTCATCTAGAAGCTAGGGAACTATACATCAGTCACTGTAGCTGTGTATATTTAATTATTGATACAGAGTTGGCCAGATGTGACAAGGAAGCATTTGCAAAAACACAGTAAAAATAGCTGGTGCTCAGGGAAGTCATCTTGGACATGAAAAGCTGCAGTTCAGTGTCCCAGACTGAATCATGTGCTTTGTTACAAGCCATGTTCATGCACACATCGAACATTACTGGCTGCTCTGGTACGTGCATGGAGTTTTCTCTGCACAAAAGAAGCTTTGGCAATCTTACTCAGTCCCAGTGAGGGTCAAGAATTGTTTTGAACTCTCAGAAAAAAAAAAAAAATCTGAAGTTGAAAAAAATCTTCTGTACAGCATTACTATAAGGAACAATGGCCTTGATGTTACACATAAATCTTACAACGTCTTGCCCATTGGCAAGTACACGATTCCCTTTAAATGTGCCGTTGCCTCTCACAGTTCAGAGGCATACAGTTATTTTGAAGAAGCATGGATCACGTCCTGCTTCCATGAACTGCTGCAGAAGTTAAAAAAAAAAAAAAGATGAGTAGAGGCCTGTGCAGGTAGGAGCAGCTTCTCCTGGTGCCAGGGAGTTCCCTGCTGCACAGCAGGCAGCGTTTGCTGTACACCATCCCCACGCCTTCCTGCAAGGCTGAGGGCACGGCTGGAGGCAAGAAGGCAGAATTGGCAGTGCAGTCTACCAGAGCAAATGCTGAGCAATGCAAAGGCAATGCACCCAAGGCAGTTTGCAAGCTGAAGATTAGAGGAGTGGAAGGAGAGAGCTTAAAGCTGCTCTCATCTTCTCTGACTTAAGCACAGGGGATCTGGCCTTAAATTGTTAACATTTTGTAAAATGAATAACCATAAACATTTATTTTAAAAGCAAAGCAGGATTGGGCTGAGCAAAATCTGAAAGGAAATGAAATCACAAAAGCTGCATTAGGATAGTATTATGAATCTGGTTTGCACCCCAGAAATATTGGCCTCACTCACCCTCTTTACTAGACCTGGGGTTAAGAGAGATTGTCAGTCTGGATTTCCAGACTTGGCTTGGAATTTCCTTGCTTTTTATGGGTTTAAACCCCTCTGTGATATTATTTTAGCATACTTTCCATGGCTTAATTTTTAAAGTGGAGTAGTAACTGTGCTTAGTTCCCTGAGGTTATTGTCCTTGGTAATCTTTACTTTACAGTTACATAAACAGCTGAGAGTTATAGAAGCTGAGTGACTGTTCAATGAAAAAGAAAATGCCCTCTTAAAGTTAACAGGGTCCAAGGCAGGAAACACAGACTTGATACTCTCCTGGCATTCCAAGAAATGTATACATCACTTTGTGTTGTTTCCACTTCTGACACTTTGTTGAATGTCCCAGCATTGGCATTACACACACGTGATCTTGAGTAGATATGTATTGCACAGTAGACTAATGTATGGTAACAGAAAGAAAAGATTGCAGGTAGTTTTCAGGATTTTTACCCGTCTAGTAAAATGCATTAAATGTGTCAAAATGTTCGAAATTAATTACTCTTGCTGAGACTTGGGTGTGTACATATTCTGATCCTTGAACCTATAATTAGTCTTTGGTCAACCACACCAAACTCTTTTCCTAGCTATACATAACCACTGATGGCCCCCTCTGCTGTGCCACTCCCTTGTTCCTAAATGCCTTTCTAGCTTCCCATTTTCCAGCTCACCTCCTACACATTCTCAATCCAGATACACAGCATGCAGTAAATACAGGTGTCACCTGTGGAAAGGGGCCACAGAACCCAACCATCCTGGTACCTGAGGTTGTTCCATAAAATACCTCTGAGAAGAGCTATTTAAACAAAGGACAAATTACAAAAAAAAAAAAAACTCAAAAGAACTGTGAACTGCATATGAATGTATTTAGTCTTCGAATTAGAAGTCTTAAACTATGATGACAATGAAATTAGAAAAAGCTGTCCAATAGAAGTAGTCAGTGAGACAGCCTAGCTGGTTTTCAGAGGAACTTAGGTAGCATTTTATGTGTTTTCATACAGCACACTTGCCTGATATCCCAAGAGACTACAGTGAGTAGACTAAGAAGTCTCTTCCAGATCTGCATTACCATGAATTTACAAGGACATATTTAAACAACCTTATGAGTGAAAACACCGAGGGAATTTTTCTCTGTCATTTTTTTGTTGTTCTTTTGCTGTTAATTTTCCTGTGAAAGGATCTCTTGCATTTAAAATAGGCATTTCTATATTTGAACAGCTGATACGTCCTGTCATGCAGGCTGTAGTGTGGATTGAGTTCCACACTTCCCCACCATGGCTTACAGAAGCATGAGCAACTCCGACCCTTGTGGAACAAAACATGTCCATATATGCAAGTCTCATTTCTCACTCAATAAGTCTTCCCACCCCCTATTCCCCCTATCTTCGTTGCTAAGAATAGTAATAAATAATTTCACAGTGATAAATTCCATGTGTGACAAATGCTAATGTCACCTAACACAGTGCTAGGAAGTGCTTAGAAACTATGGTGACGGTGGCATAATACTGTGAACAGAATGGCACACAAACTCAATTTACAAGGTTTTGGTTTTGTTTTTTTTCTCCTTAAGTCTGTAGATCCATATTTGAGAGACTGAGTATGAATTTTAAGTTGTTTTTCTCATTGCAATCTAACAAGCTTTATCTATATACATATTTTGTTGCAACCAATTATTTTTCTCTTGGAAAAAAATAGAGTTTCTGAAATCAGAAAATAAATGGCTCTTTCTTATTGTTATTACTTGACATTTATCCTGTCCCTAATCTGAAATGGTTATTGGTCAGGAAGCCAAAGGCCCTGCTGAACACTTGGCCTGAAGATACTCATGTATTTGAACCAGTGGATTCAGTTGAACATGTCTGAAAACTGTTCCCTGTATCTTTATACAAAGTAAGAGGAGCGTTTGGTTCAGAAATCAAAGACCAAGTAGCAATTAGAATGTGCTTAACAGTTTCTCTGAATGTGAGAAAGGTCATGAAGATGGTAGGTGGAGACAACCAGAAATAATAAAATCTTTCCGTCAAGTGGCCTAAATGAAATTGTTTGAAATCATTCTAGGAAAGACATCTTCTTTCTCATTCTCTATCCCTCCCACACCCTTTAGGATTAGGTCATTTTCTTCATTAAATATCAGTGCTGTGGATGATATTTTTTCTGTTTAGGTTGAAAAGATGGTAAAAGTAGCCAAAGGGCAAGTTTTGAGGTTGGAGTGGAAAAAGCAGATAGGAAAGATGAAGCAGCAGAGAACATTCTCCTGTTCTGACTGCACATTTTGAAGGCTTCTTGACACTGTAGAGAATATGACCTGGAGCAGGAAGACTTGCACCAGTAAACATACTGGTCTGAGCTATAGCCTCAGTATGCTCCAGGAAGTTAGGATGCAAGTTAGTCCAGGAACCTGACTTAGGATATGTGTGTATTACATTGTTAACCATGGGCTCATTTATGGGTTTTAACTTGGTCAGCCTTACTATCCACACCAAAAAAATGTAATAGCTGGGAGTGTAGATTAGAAGCCATGCTTTGCTGCAATTCATTCATTCTGTGACTCTCTTTGTAGTGCATATAAGATCAAAAACAATGGTAGAGCTTAGAGTTCTTTGTTCATTGTTTCCACTGGAAACCAGAGACATTTCGCTGCAGCATAAAGTACGATTTTAGGAAAGAAGTTCATAGTTCTCAAAACAAGCAGTTTGGGATATGACCCCACTCCCAGCCAGATCACTGCAGCATAGTCTGTCTAAAAAGACACTTGCCAGTGATGAACAGTTTGAGATCTGCACTCCTGTGCACTAAATTGGTCTGTTGGTGATGTCCCTGAAAATTGCTAAATTTTAAGGTTTTTATTTCAATTGTGAATTGAAAGGTCAACATATCAACAACATAACAACCCAGGAAATCCTGATGAGTCTCATGTTGGGGTGAGATCTGAGAGTGAAGGCATTCCCATCACCTTCTCTGGAAGGCAGTTGGATGAAAGAGCCAGAACAAGCTTTGGGGAGATTCTGTATGTGGATAAATCAATGTACCTCTGTACTGGGTAAAACTGGGGATCTTATTGAGGTGTTCACATTCAAATTTGATGATGCAGGTGAGTTGATTTCTCTAGTCATCCTTTAGAAAAATAAATCCAAGTCTCATCTGCTTCTTTCAGCTGCAGGAGCTGTGTAGAAATCCATCTGCATGAGCAGACTGTAGGAGTACATTCAGTTGGAGGAGTAGAGCTCTGTGCCTTTCTTACACTGATAAAAAATACCTGCAATTTTCCAATTATCAATAGTCATAGCAATATTCTGTCTCCTCTAAAAAGCATTTTTTCTTTTCTTTTTTTTTTACCACAAGATGGAATATTTTTTTCTATGGCTTTGTTTCAATGGATAGCTTATAGAGTTGGCAGTGGATGGCTTTGTAAAGTGATAGTCTGCCCACTTAAGGTGACAAATTTAGTATATTATTCAAGCAGAGGCAATAACCTCTACTAGAAAGCTTTGTGTACTGCTTTTAGTTAATGTATGATTAAAAACATAATTTCTACCTATATATTTATCTATCTATTTATCTATCTATCTGTAACCCACATGCATCAGTTCATAGTAAGAGTCTCTCTTTCCCTGGAGATAAATCTCAGTAGGAAAAAAAGAGTCATTTGTCCAGAAAAGGTGTAGTGTTCGGGTTCTAAGTTTGCATTTTGCTTTGCTTTTGGTACAGAACCCACTTTACATTGCACAACACCAGTTTCTTTGTAATTATCATTTTTGCAGAGGAAAAAGGAAAGTTCAGATTAGATGTCCAGATTCCAAAGACAAAGTCTCTGTGTTATAGACCTTGCAAATTCAAGTAAGTTTCCCATGATCTCTGTGAGAGCTCATCACAGCTCTGATGCTTGAAAACCAGTGACTTTTAACTACCAAATTGCGCCTCCTTTCTTGTTCACAAAAGTCACTAACCAGTTTTTCAGACAAGTTAAGCAGAAATCTGTTTGTAGGAGTCACACAGCAGAATACTAATTGATTTAAACAAAGGAGGAGTGGGTCTGTTACAGCCCCCTTTATTGGGATATGACATACATCCGATTTTTCTCTTTGCATTCTTGTGTTGTTTTGTGGTTTTTTCCTTCTGCTCTAGCCATCAATTTAATGAGTGTTGGCCCTGTCAATACCAATTTCCTCTTCTCAGGCCACCATGTTCAAAGTTTGGTGGGCATTCAATAGAGATTTACTGTTGACTGGGTAATTTGAGTTCATGTGTGTGGTGAAAAATTAGTGAGGAGAATTACCCAGAAAAGTGGATGCCATGACAATGCATGTCACCATGGTGTGACCAGCTCTGCTGACATAGGTTTCAAAAGCTCTCCCCCTGTGAAAATGGGGCCTGTTTGCAAATTAATTAGTTTCTGGCAGCAGCTTGATTGTTGACCCAAAGTTTGTAGAGTGGAAAAACAATCAGATTAGTGTGTTCAATATAAAGGCCCAGCGCGGTGCTCGAGTGCAGTTTGCCAAACTGTTGAAGTTGTGAATAGAGTGAAACAAATTCTTCTTTGAGAAGCCAAGGCAAAGGTTAAGTGTGATGTGACTGGAGCACGCTGGCCGCAGGGCGGTGGGGAAAGAATTAAAGGTTTCAGCCACACAAAAATAGAGAGTGCTGAGCGAGTTGCATTGAATTTAATGAAATTCACAGCTTCAGACGCAGAAGTGTTTGGCAATGCTTTAGTCTGTGTTAAAGGGAGAAATAAGATGGCTTTGTTTTAAGAAGTTTTCTTTGTACATCCATGTGGGACGCCAGGGACTGAGCCTCTAAAGGGTATTAGAGAGACTTCCTGAGCCTGCATGCTGTGTCTAAGCACCTGCAGACTGAGGTTTGTACCAGGTCCTCCCACTCCCCACCACACACTAACTCCCTTTATCTCTAATGATTCAATCCAAGCTTCCCATTCATCACCTCCAAAGTTTGGACAGGGTTCTTCTTTTAAGTAGTTCTCGTGCAGGGGCTGGTGGACAAATATATATTAGACATCCATGGTTATAAATAAATGACTGGTTAATCCTTGTTATCGAGGTAGTGAGTCAAAAGATAGATACTAAAACATACAGCAGACCAGATCTGTAGCTGATAATACATGACAATGACCTCTATGCAGCCAAGATCTAATTTCTACTCATTATTGTGCTCATTTCATTTCATTATTACTCTTCATTTCTTCAATAGCTATTTTTTTAATATATGTTTGCCCTTCATAATGCATTTTTGGCGTTCGGTGTTACTATCTCCCTTGTAGTGCTTTCTTTATATCAAACAATTCCTATGCACATTTATAACTATCGTTTTCCCACTATGACAAATAGAAAGAAAGAAAATGTCAACTATTGTGAAGGAGCCCATGTTCATGGGCAGTTGAGGTGTCTTCTCTTTGACCAATGTCTTAGTCCTGTTGGCCTGGATCAGAATGCCTGGCAGATCCAAGGGAATGGGCCTTGGGAAAATATGAAGGGCTCCACACAGCCCACCACATAGCCCCCACCCCATCAATTAACTGAGATGCCCAGCAGAGTTAATGATGTGAGGATACGGCCCCTTGGTCTGTTCCCACCTCTTTTCCCCATTCCATAAAATTCCAGCTCTTAGCCTGCGACCTGTGCAAACTCTGTGATTTGTTCTCGGTAATGGGGCTGAACCTACCCCCTTCACAGGAACATTCCTGAACCGTGAATTGCTTGTCCCAAAAGGCATTTAGTGTTGCTTGCAATTAACACAACTGATTGCTCAAAGCCGGCACCTGAGGTGGCACGGAGCCAGCTGGAAGCATAATTGGCTCCTTAGCTGGAGAAACATCCACTTCACAGTGGAGTCTGTGATGACGGAATTATTAGTTCAGAGGAAGCCAGGTATGTGAGTACCTGCTCTATGCATTACAGCCTCCACTAGCACTAGACACAGATGAATTATCACAGACTCAAAGCCTCCCTTTCTCTCTGTCTCCGGAACTTCCCCTTCTCTTTGTTCCGAAATCGTGCACAATTCAGCCTGAATATTTGCAGGGCTGAGTAATTGCTTTTGTTCTTTGGGTTATTTAATTACAAATCTCAGTAGATGACAGGTCCTCTGCTCTAAAGGAAGACATCACATTTGCACAGTTACAGAATCCCAACACAAATGTGTGTGGCAAATCAGTGACTGCAGATTTATTCATGCCCTCTGGGACCTGCACTGCCTTTTCAGCTTAGCATGCAATATGATTTAAATTACAGCTTGTGCAGAGCTGTGCCTTGGGATTACACTCCATGTTTCCAACTGTTTATAGTTCAGTGAGCTTTAACCTCTGTGATTCTGAAAATTAAATAATGTCACGGCTGATATCAAACTGATGGCTGGTACTAGAATGCTAAAGAGTGTGTAGTATTAAAAGCCTATTTTTACAACAAAGCGGAAACGTCAATGTATTTAAAACATTGATAGCACATTCGGGTAGTTCAAGAACACAATTCAAAAGTTACACTAGCAAAGAATGGCAAAGCTAATATTAAACTCCATTATCAAGGATAGTGTTTCAACTCCTGTATTTAACAGAGCTGTGGCTGTGGACTTTACTAGAGCAGGACTGAGCCTAATGCAGGGCTTTGTGATGACACAAAGAATGTGTAAGATCAATAAATGTACATAGAGCATCTGTTGTGGTTAAATTCAGATTTGTTAGTTCCTTGTAGAAGTTTCATTATTTCTGAAATCTGTGATATATCAAATGTTACATCTTGAAGCCGTTTTTGTGCTGTAACTGTGGGCATCTTAATATTTCTGTAGGCTTTGAAGAGGAGCAGAGGAAACACTTAATTAGAAAACTTTGTATTTAATATGACAAGTAATTTCCCTTCAGATTATATTCCATTATTTGCAGGGGTTTAATTGGTGCAAAAACATTTGGATTTTTTTCCTCCACTTAGTTCTGCAAAGCCATGTTTCCAGGATAGAAACTGTTCCAGTTTCTTGAGCCACTACACCATGTTCCTCCCCAGGCTCTGCCCAGGCGACACCGTGAAACAAAAGGGTGAAACTGATGTCACCAGCAGCATCATTTAGGCCACAGAGCCTCCTTCATGGCTGAAGTGTAAGGAAGGGGGAAGAGGAAGAGAAAAGGACAAATGAGAGAGACAAATGGTTACTTACTTTTCACTTGTAAAGGCAGCATGTTGGACTAAATAACAGAAAATAAAGAACAATTCACACAATTTCAATTATAAGATCTGATGGACAGATCAAAGACACACAAAATGTTTGACAAATGGTTCCTCATTTGATGCCTTTAAGTTTTGACAGTGGAATAGATCCTGCATCTCCCATTTTGCTGCATTGCCAAAGTGATGCTTCTTTTTCCCCTTGACCTTTAGAATGCCCTGTACTACTTACTTCAGGCTTCAATGTCCACCTCTTAGTTGTCAAAGTGGTGTCAGAAATATCCCATCCCTTGCTATTGGATTGGATTCCATGGGCTTGTGTAAATTCATCTGTTTTAAAAGGTGGCTGTTAAGTTTGATTTTTAAACATGTAGCTAAGTGCTTTTACATACTATATGGTAAAAAATATATATGATAAAGTGTACAGTAACATTTAAGAGATCAAAGTATGAAAGTGATCACCAGCTAATATCTGATAGTCAGAAGCAGTGAGTGCCATAGATGATGTGCTGGTGTACAGATTACAGTGTTACTGAAATATGATAACATTTCTTTTGAGAATCTCTATATCAGTCTCAAATGTAGCAGTGTTGCTCAAAAAACTGTTGAGAGTGACCCACCAAAACTGAGCCTGATAAGCCTTTTTTTGCTCTATTTCTCTCTGTTCTGAGATCACTGTATCACTGGTGTCTATAGGCTGAATGTTTCTGTTTGTAAGGTGAGCTGCCTTGTGGCATTACCAGGGAAAATTACCTCTTTCAGAGGTAAGGGTTAAACTGTAAATCTTTGAGACCACCATTTATCGCACAACATCCATCAGAATTTGATGTTCCAGAGCACTTAGAGCTGCCACAAACACACTCAGTAAATGAGGACAAAATAGTTCCTTTTCTGATTTACCTTTTAAAGTGATAAGCTGGCCTGTGTTTTGTTATGTTCCTACATTATGGAAAAGAGTATTTTTAACATTCCGTTGTATATATATAAATTTAATTTCCTTTTGACAGGTTTTAAAGATTTATGTTCAGATAAGTACAGCAAGATTTGCAGGAAGATTTTGTTAGAGAATTTGGTATAAGCAGAAACAAGATAACCTTTCAGAGACAGCTTTTGTACAGATGATCATTCAGAAAAAAAGCAGAAGAAAAGTTACTTTGAAGACTGGATTACATATTTTTCCCATTCACTGCACAGGTCTTATGAAATAGTTACAGGCATTCAGTGATAATACATTGTATCTGTTAATATTACCACATATCTGAGGATTGGTGTTTATTGATTTTTTTACTGCTGTTTGGGAAAAATTCAATATCCTTTTAAGTCAGAATTGTTCTGCTGATGTCAGTGAGATTATTCATATTTCCTGAGCTCTATAACAATATTTGTCACTCTGTAAAATTTGGTAGTCATGTGGCGCAGTTCTCTTCAGCTTCCCACTCCTTCAGTCTCTGTGTCCTGTTCTCCTGTTTCTCTAAAGCAATTTCCAGTAAGGGCAGAAAAAAGCTCCATGGGAGAAGAAGGTACAAAGCCTTTGTATGGGGCATTTTATGTGGACTTGTGGATCATCAGCTTTTTCACAAGATGGTGTAAATGGGTTGTCATTATCAATACTCAGTTCTGTTCCATGTTTGACATACTGTCAGCCTTATTATTTTGTGCCAGACCTGTTGGTAGAAAACATTCTTTGAAAAAAATTCCAGTTTCACATTTATTACAGGACCTTTATTTTTTACTGCATTTCTTTCTTTTATTAATTTTTAAATACTTCTGTTAAACCTTCTGCCAATTCCTCTTGCTGTGATTTCTGTATCACTAGCAGAGTCCCCCCTCACTGCTTTTAAAAACACAAGAATTTCGAGTCTGAGACAATTAAATTTTTATTCTTAAAAGTCACAGAAATTACATCAAATATTTTTTTTATATCAGTGAATAATAATAAAAATTAGAATAATGAAAATAAAAAAAGAATTAAAGTATAAGCCAATGGAACAATGTTTGAGAAAAAAAACTTTCTGGCAGTGCAGGTACTGTTGCAAAACTTTTCTATCTGAAGCAACTTCACAGTTTTCATCTCACCTGTGCTATCAAATACTTTTTTTTTTTCTTTTTTAATGAACAGAACTAAATTTCCCATCAACAATAAATGAGTACATTATTTCAGTTGTGCAAAACCCTGTTAATACATTATGTTGACTGAAGCTAGATTAAGTTGGAAACACATAATGCTTGCATGACTACTGAAAGAGGTTGTCATAACTGATGCTATCACACTGAATACCTCAGGTTGTGCTGAGGGGTTTTGCTTCCACTTACAGATGCCTTATTGCATTTTGTGTTGCTGTGCTACACTGACACATGAGCTAAAACCAGTCATTCATCCAGCCCTTTCCTCAGTTTTTGCTGCCATCCCTCATTAACCCTACTTTAATGGATTTTGTGTCAAGTTGCTTTACACTAGCTGTAAAAGTTCATTATACCAACAAAATGTTTCTTGTAGTTTGATAAAATTACCTCAGTTCTTTAGCTAAATCTAAAGGATTTAACAAAGAAATTAAATTACAGGAGATTGGAAAGGTTAGAAAATTGCTGCAGGAGAGTTCTCTACTGGATGACTCCTTGGGAAGTGGCGTGGGCTGATGATAATTTCCAAATGAATGAACATCCCTCGCTGAAGAGTTGAGACTATGGTAGAGGCCTGTCCAGTTTTTGATATGACATCAGGGAGGAGATATTTTTTACAGCTACACAATCCCTTCCACACACTTCAAATTGAACCTGGCAGTACAAAATTTGGAATTTTTCTTCATGTTTTCAAAATAGATTATTTTTGACCCAAAGGACATGTTTTTTCACTTTTTAGGCAGGAAAAAGTAATATTTCTGTGGGCAAAGGGTTCTGGAGACAGGGTTGTGCCCTGCATGGAGCTGACAGAGAAATATTAGGAATTTAGCTTTCAGGAGACAGAGGCTGAAGATATGCTTGTCAAGCCAGTGCTGTTCATCTTTGCCAGTTGTACTGCTGAGGGCTGTCCCATTTTCCCTACAGTGGAATATGTTTGCCATGTTAATCCCCAGCTATTTCTCACACTCAGCCAGGTATTTGCCTCCTGCAAAGTGCTGTGTCAGGAGTTTGGCTACAGCATGTTCCCTCAGCCTCCAGGACACCTTCTTGTGCCCTAAATTTCCAGGTGGCAAAGAGGAAGAATATTCCACCAAGACATAAGCACACATCTCTTAGCATTCAGAAAGGCCTGAGAAAATCACATTAATGGAGAGGAACAGGTTTTGGTTTCTGACTTCTAGGATCAGCTGCCATAAACTGCTTTAGCATCTCCAGGGACTTGTGCTCCACCTGTGAATCTTCAGAGCTTACAAAAGGCAGGCCTGTAGCATGGCTCTATATGCCAAAAGTCTGTAACACCCCAAATCAGAAACATCTTTTGTCTTCAGTGCCTCCACACTCCACTTCCTCCACTAATACATCACGTCTTAGCATAAAGACTCTGGTATTTAGTTCTTGTCACTCATCCAGAGCTCTAAAGATGTAGGTTACACAGTTAAGGCACAGGCTTTCTAGTGTTTTTATTTCCAAACATCAATGTCAAAAGCTTCAGATAAGTGACAGAGAGAGGAAGAAGCAGGCTCTTAGCTGGAACTCTCATTACCTTTAAGAAATACAGAAAATTGAGATTAAAGTGTTCCTAAATGGAGACAGTGTGCTGCAAGCCTCACTTTCTGTTCTGTGATGGACACTAGTTTTCTCAGTTGCCCAATTATTCTCTCTGAGGGACAAATAAATAAGTTTAAAATTAATTGTGTTGATAGATATACAACAACCTTAAAACACTGTCAGTAATGGAAAAGAGGTGTTAATTTTACTTGTTGTTCTGTAAAGAGATAATAATCACCTCCTTTAAATTAAATAGGGTGGATACATCATAAGCATTGTTTTGTGAGAAATCTAATTTATGTTGAGCATTAAACTATAATTTTACTGAACTTTTGTATTCACTTTTCTTCACCATATAATTAATCTTTAACAGGGATTCAAAACTATTGTTGTCTCTTTAGAACAAAGGCTTCAGAAACTGATAATTGCATCAGAGATCAACATTTTCTCCCTTCTGTTTCCTGTGGGAGCCAAAATGTTATTCCCAAGATATGTTCATGCTGAATTATGCCTCTAAGGCAGAGGAGATGAGGGATTTTGGTATGGTGGCATTGGCTTGGCAGGTACTCAGGGACTCATTTACAATACTCTAGAGGTGCTGAGCACCCAAACTGAGGTTGTGCTCCTCTTACCCTGCATCACTGCCAGCCCCAGGAGGGCACCCACAGCTCAGTCCCCAGCCTGACCTTGCCAAATTTTCACTTCTGCTGGCTGCCCCCAGCATGGAGCCCAAATGCTTTAGGATGTTGCAACCCACTTGCCCTTTCTTGCTTTTGCTTCAGATACAGATCAGTAATTCCTTAAAACCCCCATCACTGAAACTCAGTTTTATTGTCTCTCACAATGAGAATGGTGCATGGATGACACTGATGGGCAAGCCAGTGTAAAGGCCACAAGGGCTAGACTCCTGTTGCTGTACCATTGAGGTGCAGAAGAATTTACATGTGTAAAAATATGGTGTGTCTTTTTTAATGTAAGTCTTTTGAGTGTTACATTGCTGCTGCACCCATGTATTGAAATGACAGAAGAGTGATATGTTGTTGCTACTTTTAATACCTTTCATCCTTGAAAGTCTGTAATCCCTTTGTGTCACACAAGTCACCACTGAAGCATAGCAGTTGGAATCTGCAGAGGAAGGGTTTGTTGGTTTGAGGCTGTTTTTTTTTTAATTATGAAAAGTGTTTGGAGTAAAATCTTTTTTTTAAAAAAGTATGCTATTGAAATTAAAATAAACTTCAGTTCAACCTTAACCTTACACTTATCAGTGTGTTTTATAATCTGTCTCACAAAAATTGCCTTTACTAATCTTTGAAAAATTGATAAAATAGAGGATATCACTTCTAAGAAGGAGAAATTAGATGACATAACTAATGCACTACTCTAAGATCATCTTGACTTAAAGATAAGCCATTTGATAATTATCATCAGTCTTTAAACTCTTTCTGATGGGAATTTCCATTGCAAAATCAGGGACCATGGGGCTTCTTACCTTGTAATAGCTGCTGGCAGCTTGATCATGCATGGCCTGCATGCCACACATCCTTCTGACTTTGTAAACAGCATCTTTAAATGACATCTCTGCTCTGCGGTCTGTCCTTTCTATGTTAGCATCTGACAATAAGTTACCACAAAACCCTCATATTAGCTCCATAATAGCCACAAGTTGTCCCTTGTGCAAACAGCGTTCCCGCTTTGAGGATGTGGTCTGATGCCATCCATGTTATTGAGGAGCTTCACTAGAAGCAGTGAATCCATGAGAGCTCTGCTGCATTTGCCTGAGTCAACAGCAGCAAGAGGAATGTGAAAGTTGAGGAATTTAAATGAAGGGACTTTGAAAGAACACCACTAAAAGCTTTGGTGTTTTGTAAACTACATTTGAGTGTGTAAAACCACAAACCATCTTCGCTCTCTCATCACCACATATTAACAGCTTTGTCCTCTGGTGACCTTGCTGAGGCAGAAGCTCTGCTCTGCACATTTGTGACTGGAGCTGCAAGTCTCTTCTCTGTGGGTAGTAGGGCTTCACAGTGAGAGCAAGTCCAGATTGTGTGAGGACAGTGTTTGGTTCTCTGTGCTGGGTCCCAGTGGATGGGTGCTGTACGTGATTATGAAGCCTTGAGTAGCTGTCTATTTTTGCTGTTGTTAAATTTTTAATTTCATCTTCTCTAGCCCTCCTCTCCTTAGGGTCCCAGTCACCCTCCAGTACTTTTCATTAAATTACAGCAATTGTAGTTTTACTGAGCGTAAAATTTCCCTAGTTTCCTAGAATTTTCTTGCTGTGAACTAATAAATTAGTCATTTTGACCGTAAATATACAATAATAGGGGCATCCAGTTCAAACTCTTTACAAAGCATTTCCTAAGAGGACTGCCCTTTGGTTCTTGTCAAGTGATGAAGAGATGACCCCAGCTTCTGTTCCTTCAGCTTACTCAATCTTGACAGCTAAAGGTAATTTCTGTGCCTTCAAGTTTATAGATCTTCATTAAAATGCTAATACAATTCACTTTGAAAGCCAATTTCTGACTTTTATTGTTTCCTGCTCTTGGGTGCGTGTGTGTATTTGTGTGGTTATTGTTGCTATAAGAGTAACATTTGTTAAAGAACCAGTGCAGATCGATTTACCTTTGCTTTTCCTCAACCTGAAATGCTGAGGCAGGCAAAACATGTTTCCATTACTTAAATAAGCAAACAATGGCAAATAAATCATAAAGGCAGCTGGACCAAGGTGTCGTTTTCATAAAGAGCCAGATTTCTCAGAAAGGACAGTTTAATGGGCTGCTGCCAGTGAAATGTCTGCAGAGCTGGTAATTGCAGGAGGGCACACAAAGGTGTCATGTGTGATCTGAGGAGTAGCACCACAGCCAAGACAACTGGAAAAAGGAGACTGAAAAAGGTGTGGACTTTAATAATTTGCTTCTTAAAGGCTGATTATTTTAAATAAAAATCTAAGTTTTTATTTTTAGCTTGTTCACTTTGGCTGCAAGATCAGAGAAGTGTTTTTAGCTGTAATTTTATTTTGATCATGTTTGTGCTGTGGCTTTGTTTCTCCTTTGATCATGCTAAAACACGTTTCAGAAATGTTTGTTTGATGTATGCTGTTTTTTAAAGCAGTCTTCTACATTGTCTGCCTGTGTTTTTTAAAAGCAATATATCATTGCAAAATATTTGCTGTCAAATTATTTCTTAAATCCATTTTCCCAAAACAAGCTTTCTAGACTTCTAACCAATGGGAGACTGCTTTCAAACAAGAAAGTATTGAACTGTTGTTACAGCATTTCTGAGGGCTACGTGGATTGGAGACAGTTTTAGGGTTGCAGAATACTCCATAATTCATACTCAGAAATTTGAAGTCATTCCATCTACCCCCAATAGCTGCAGTACACTGACTTTTACAATTGTTTCTGGTGGCTTTGGATCAAAGTCCTACTTCCCATTCAGTAAAACTTGATTGAAGTTCATTCCAGCATTTCTTTTGTGGCTGTGTTGTGTTGAATGTATGAAATAGGTCAACCCTGACTGAATTATTTTGAACTTCCCATGGGGACCTCTTGATACCAAACCTGTTTAAATTTGCAGGGTAATGCAGGAGAGTCTCGATACTTAAACATACACGTTCATGGATGACATTCTTTCTTCTGCTGCATGGGTGAGCAATTAGGAAAGTCAAGGAGAAGTCCCTTATTCCCTCATCTGTGGATATCTCCCTTCCAATCCTCAAAGAAGAGCAGTAAAAAAGTGCAGTGCAGTCCATGGAGAGGGCTGTGTTGCGTGACTGCTGGCCATCTGGCTGATTGATTCATCAAGACCCTCAGCAGCCAGTAGTGAGCATGGTCTGAAGCCCTGGGGGTGAATGCCAGTGTGCATCAAGCCTCAGGCAAGTCAGACAACCCCTGTGCTAGTGAAACGATAAAGAACACACTACAGATCACTGGTTCTTAGCTTTATAACCCATGAAATTATCAAACACTTTTCTCTCCCTCTCCCCACACATGGTATCATGATGTTGTTTCTGTAACCACTACATTCATTCTAAACAGAAATTAATCTATTTCAATATGGAACAGAACACATGTAGCCTCCTCTTCATTTATTTGGTTCACTGCATAGACATAAATATGTTAGATGGAAGTGGGGGAAAAACCCAAGCACCACCAGGTAACAAGAACAAGGGCCCTATAATATGAAGAACCACTTGTTCATTGACTAAAACATATTGATTTAACTAGATGGAAAAACAATCCGAGGTGTGCTCAGTAAGAAGTGTTGTTCAAGAAAAGCTGTTCCATGATGTACAATGGATGTGTTTCTAATATGAGATTGTGAGACTACTTCATTTGCAGGGATGTAATTAGGATTATTAATCACTCATTGAAAATCTGAATCCATCTCAGGTGAGCACTGGTTAGAAGTGCATGCAAAGCATACTCACATGTGCTCTAGCTGTGGCATTAGTTTTATCTGCCTGCCTCACAACCCTCTTCTCTGCTATCACTCTGACAGAATCATTTAAAATACATATTTTCAATTTATTCAACTATTTTTCTATCATTGTTCTGTCAGTTCTGCTTTAATACTAAACTGTCTTACTATTTCTGGTTCACTTGCAAAATTATGAAAGGGAAAGAAAAGAATAATAATATGCTAACCGAGGGCAAGTTTATATAACCAGTGCTATATCAGCAATATTTTTGACTCAAAATAGAGCTCCCCACAGTATCCTCATAGGCCAATGTAAAGTTACATATTTGACACCTGATAATATAGTGATTTGTTTTAGAACTTGATATCTTGTGATTTACAAAATCCATTGTGCTAGAAACAAATAATTCAACCATTTGGGAATGTGTTTAGGTTTTAGTTGATTTTTTTTTACCCTTTTTAATTAAGACCTTAAGGATGTAAAAACAACATATTCAGAAAAGAGGTTCTCCAGATCCAGTAGCCAAGAACAGTGTCTTCTAATGGGTATCCTCTTTCTCTGATGGATCCTTCCCCAGACTGCAGTGCAGAAATTTTCAAGCTGCAACCCTTTTTTCTTGAGATTCAAGTTGCATGCAAAGCCCTAGTATATTACATAAAAGATAGTTGAGATATTATTTATCTTGGGTCTCATGTCAGTAACTTGAAGGCTATTAAATGCACGCTAGAAAGAAAGGAAGGACATTTAATAGCTTGCATTACCGAGGTTTGGGGTGGAGAACTTAAGATCTTAGATTTTTCATGGTCTCAGATGTCTAAAAATGTTTATTTTAAGAGACAATAGGTAATAGACACAGTTTCACAGAGATCTGTTGTGGGGTCTGTGTTGTTCAACACGTTCATAAATAACCTGTAAAAGAGGTTGAATGAGAGGTTGTTTTTTTTTTTTTTTCCCATGAACCTAAGTTATTCAGCAGAGTAAGACAAAGGAAGACTATGAAGGATCACAAAAGGATCTTAATGCAACTGGGTAGCTAAGCAATCAAATGACAAATTAAATTATTCTTGATGACTGATGTAGTGATAAACCATGGGGAGAACCATGAGGAACCATGTCTATCTTCACCTATAAAAGAATGGGCTGTGGACAGAGCACCACCAATGAAGAGTGAGGTTCTGGGGTTATGGCACGTAAATTCCATGACCATTTCAGATTTCTGTTTAGGAGCTGTCAAATCCATATTAACTGCTAGAAATTAATAATAATTAAAAAAAAAAAAAAGGAAAAACTACAACAGAGAATTCAACAAAGAGAATTGCTCCAGCCCTTGTTAAAGAGCATAGTTTATCCACATCTTGATCACTGAGCATTTTTCCAATACAGGAATTAAGAGGAACCAAATGAATTTATTAATATCAATGTTTAAAACAAAATTCAGAAGTAAATTTTAGCTCATTACATTGTGTAGGTGAGGAACAAATTCCAAAAAGACAAGCTGAATTCTGGAAATGTGCATGGGTTCAAGAAGAAACTAGACAGATAACTGGATTAGAAGTCTATTGAGAATTAACTAAGGACACAGAAGCAACAAAGCTCAGGGAATCAGCTACACTGAAAACAGTTGAAGGAGGGACTTTCTTCTTGGAGAGTATTATTTATAACCACCATATTCTTTCTTGTCTCAAATAATTACTTCTGGACAGTCTTGGAGGTTGTGTATTGATCTAAGTAAACTTTGGTCTGAGCCAGTAGGATCATCCTTCTGTACTTATATATAAATATATACACATATGCACCTACACATGCAAATACATGAGAATATATACATATATATATATATATATATATATATATATATATATACACACAGAGTACATGATAATACACATGCACACAAAATTATGCTGTATATACTCATGTAATAGAAATATCTATACTTCTGTGTGCATAACCTGTCAAAGTATGTCTTAAAAACACTGCCGTCCTTAATAAGGCAATGGGTTGCATAGGCCAGCTAGTGCAAACTGGCAAAACATAGCAAAGTTCATTATTTCCATGACTATATAGCAATAACTATACACTGAAAATATGTTAATACAGACACTAAAATAGCTTACAATTTCACATAGGAACAGGACTCTGAGTAGTTAAATATAGTTCTTCTACAGTTAATTATCCCAGCAGGATGTAGAATGGTTATAAAACAGATTGGTAAATCTGTTGGATATGCCTTCTTTTTCCAAATATAGTGAAAGATACCAGCTGAAGTATCTCTGTAAAATACAGCGATGAGCCAGATGCACCACTGGTATGAATTTATTGATGTGAATTCTATAAAATTCTCTCTGCTAGAACTTCTTTACAGTATTTTTTATGTAACCCATCAGTAGGTACACATTATATGTATTTTCACTTGTTGATGTATCTTTTTTGCCACCAAATAAAGTTGTCACTCTAATTGTTAAGAAATAAAGTTTATGTATATAAAAATAATAGTTTAAAAAATGGAAAGAAAAAGTATTTAAACAACTTGAGAAGAAATTCAAAAATATATTTCTCTTCTGAAAAGAAGACAAAAATTTGGGAATTTGGGAATACAAATACATGGGAATACATGTGAAGGTAGTATCAATCAAAATGTGGTTTTCAACTTAACTTTTTTTAACAGTAATGCACTAACAATTTTCTAGGTGTAATTTTTTTTCAATTGCTAAAATGTGAACTTTACATTTGTCTCCATAATTCTTTGATTTTAATTGTGACTTATACAGAAATATTAACCAAAGTCCAGACATCCAAAGGACAAGAAAAATGTCAGTAATAAATACATGAAATTATGAAACCATGCTGTAATGTTAAACAAACATTTGTAAAGAGATTTCATAAACATTTAATTGCTCCAATAATAGAGTTAAGATTTGTTCATTAAATATCTGTAGCAAACACCTCTCTGTATTAAAGATAAGAGTAATGTAAATACCTGTTGCATATTAGCAGGTGATGATGTACCTAATATAGAAATATTTGCCATGGGATGCAATTGTTTTGGTCTTGGGAAGAAAAGTGACAGTTCATTTATGTAAGGAAGAGAAATGATCCAGTTCATGGAGTAGTAATGTGCACAATGGCATTGTCTTCTCAGATCCCAGATTTGTCGGTGCTCACCTGATACCAGAGAGCGACAATCCAGAAGATGACAAGATCTACTTCTTCTTCCGTGAAAATGCAATTGATGGAGAGCACACTGGAAAAGCCACTCATGCCAGAATAGGGCAGATCTGCAAGGTCAGATGATGAATTCTTGGTGTGATACTGAATGCACTTGCAAGCAATTTTAGAAATTGTGTTTTCTTGCCTGTGAACCATTCAGTATTAACATTGAAATTAACTCTTGGGTCATCCCAAGAGAAAAATAGTGTGGGGATGACATACAGAAATGAATACCATTCAATTCTTTTTTTGGGGGAAACTTCACAAACTATGATATTTGGTTTAAAAACTTGTAGGTATCTTCTGAGGCTTAGAAATTGTCTGCAAAAGAAAGTCTTTTACAGGAAATGTGATACTTCCAGGTAGGCCAAAAACATTTGAAGAATTTGCTTGTTACGTGTTAATACCTTTCCATTCCCACATTAGTGAAAACCTTTAAAACAGAGGCAAAGGAAGATACAGCAAAATGATTGTTTAAGGTTTGCTGTAAGAATGGGCAGCCTTTCCAAAGATCCTTAGTGACTGCAAGATAAATCATTTATCCACACTCATAAATGTCCAGATGGTTTTCTGACAGACTTCCAAAAACATTTCTGCTAATGAAATTATATTAAAAATGTTGTAGCTTTGGCAACTGTGGTGTTTACAGTGAAATTTTCTGTTAATCCATAAGCACAACTTCAATTTACCTCCTTGAATTCAGAGGTTCTGGCTTCTAAACCATTTACCCCACAAGTATGAAGTCCTCAGGGCCCTTAGTTTCTATGTTTTGTGGCTGTACAGCTGACCCCACTGTTCTGGCATTTTTGTCTATTTTTTTCCATTGCAAATTTCATTTCTACATTGTTGCTACCCAGTTAAGCATAATAAACACCCTCAGCTTTTGCAGGACATGGCAGACTGGGAGTTTGGGATCAAGATATTCTGCCAATTTCTTTCTTCCCAGTGTTGAATATGCATAAAGTTATATAAAGAGATTTGAGGGTTTCTGTTTTTAAATTATGGACTAGTATGAAATATGAAACAATCAATGTGAAATAAAAATAATTCAGATTTTGTGTCTTTGCAACATAATATTGCTTTTGTACATAGAGGGTAAATTCTTCTCTCGTTTTCTCTAAATGTCATCTTATTTACTGTATTTTCTCTGTGTACTCTGTTGATACTTTAAACAAAGACTGTTGCTAAATATTAATGCAAAACACTTCTGTTATTAGAATGACTTTGGTGGACACAGGAGCCTTGTTAACAAATGGACAACTTTCCTCAAAGCACGTCTGATTTGTTCTGTGCCAGGACCCAATGGCATTGACACACACTTTGATGAACTACGTAAGTGGCAGAAATGGCTGGAATATAGAAATGTCTTCAGGCATTGCCTGCATGAATTTAACATGATTTTTTTCTTTTTCTTGTTGTTGTTACAGAGGATGTGTTCCTAATGAACTCAAAAGACCCTAAAAATCCAATAGTCTATGGAGTGTTTACAACTTCCAGGTACAGAGCATATCATTTTCTTGCATGAAAACTTGGGTGGCTGCTTGTTTTAGAGAGGTCTCTTTGTTAAAAGTGTTTTTAAAAAACACAAAATTTTCTTAACCTTTGAACTGAGAAGTCAATGTCAGTAAGAAGCAATGAATTAGGTTTCTTTCTTATGAGCAATGTACATCATCACCCTGAAGCTAGCAAACACAAAGGCTATCAGTTTCTCAGGCTGTTCTTGCCATTGAATTGGCTTTTTACAGCGGGGATCAGCATTTGTAGCGCTTTCCACGCAGATTTGGAAAATGAACGCAAGCATAAATAAACTTGTTTGGGGGCAGTGTAAAATAGGAAATCTGTGGAGTGAGAAATTGGCTAGTCAAGGAGATATTAATAAAAAGCATTGCTGAAATCTGGAAAGTCTAACGATCTTTCAAAAGTTCTGTTGTTGACTCACATATAAATGTGACTTGAAAGTTTTTGTTACATTGTGCCTTCACCAAGAACAAAATATACTTGTAGCTTTGGCCTGAGGAAGGTTTGCTGTACTGTTTGTATTGCCACATTTATCTGTGAAGAAAACAAGTTTTCATTTTTAAACAGAAAAAATGTTTCTAGTGATACCAGGCATGGAAGAGGGAGATTTACAAGTCCTTACTATCTTCTGTAAAAAATGTCTGGGTAAGAAACAACACTGAAGTTTGTACTTGTGCTGCCCGAGTGATGGAAGAGACTGCTAAAAAAATAGAAAAATGTGGAGTGTAGGGAAGAATTGAATAGTTCTCTAGGGAAAGCCTTACTGAAATTTACTCAAATTTGGGCTTTGGCCTTCTGGGGACAAGATGTTTTAAATAATGAAATAGCAGCCATCTGCTAACGAAAATGTCTGGGAGATCATATCAGTTTTGCTGAACTTTCACAGGAGGTGAGTGAGGATTGCTCTGAGAGCATGTCAGAGGTTTGATAATCATCACATGCAATAAATTAGAAAGCATCAAGCTGCTATTCCCATAGCTCTAGCACTTGATTAAGCTGACTGATCATTTAAAGAAACTGATTTGATTTCTTCTCCCCTCGTTTTCAGTAATATCTTCAAGGGATCAGCAGTGTGTATGTACAGCATGACTGATGTCAGGAGGGTATTTCTTGGCCCCTATGCCCACCGAGATGGCCCCAACTACCAGTGGGTTCCCTTCCAAGGGCGAGTGCCATACCCACGGCCAGGAACTGTAAGTACCCTAAGAAATCTGAACTGGGAAAACTGTGGAAAATATTTTCACATGTGACATGGTCCTTGAGCTGAGATCCAGGAAAGAAACTGACACAGATAACAAAATGGATAGAGTGGCAGAAGGGAAAACTAACAGTTCCTCCAGGTCCAGAATGTACTGATTTTCTTGTAACATATGAAACCGCAATAACAACTTCACTTGGATTTTAATTTTGGCATTCATATTAACAACTTCAAAAGAAGTTTTGGTAATGGCTGGAGAATTTTTCTGAAAGTCAAGTGTTTAATAAATTATATTGCATTTTCCTTTCCTTGGAATTTGTTTGGGTTGTTGTTTTTTTTTTTCAAATATTAGCTGACTGAGCCATTCTTTATGAGAATGAAAGGAAAACAGAGGATTTGCCTCACTGTTAGAAACTTTCAATCGACATTAAATATTGGACAGTGAAACAGATATTTCTGCAATAGATGATAGAATAACTATAATAGTGTCTAACTTCCACTGGGAATTTTTAAAAAATATCTGGTTTTACCTGATTCTCTGTTTCTGGTTTATAAATGACTAAAATATTAATCCATATAAGACATCTATATTTCAACTGATATAATCACATTCTAGAAATATTTAACTGCCTCTGAAATTTCGAGTCTAAGAAGATGTGACATTTATGAAACAAGCATTAATTGTATACATTTGGCTCGCTCCTTAGCTTGTATAAGTCAGCTTGGCCCATTTATGTTGAGAACTGTCCTTGCAGAAGATCACATATATATGTATACGTGTATACATAAAAATGTATATCTGTAAATAATATATATGTCTACAACATTCTTCTCAAAATCTTCTTAAATATAAGACACAAAAGAAAGCAGGAATAACTTCGCTTCTTTAGTTCATCATATTTTCTACGTTTCTCTGGTATGTTTGAAATTGCCCTTTCAAATCTGATCTTTCAACTGACATATATGCTCAGCTAATGAAAATTACTTCCTAAGCAAAAGAAAACAGTGGCTCCCTGACAGCTGGATTCCTCAGCACTCTGCACTCCTTCGCTGCAACTAAAGGAATTTCTAATTTTTTCCAGAGTTAAAACACGAGCTCTGCAGCATAAAAGAGATTTCATTACTCATGTGATAGTGAAGCTTTTTTTTTCCAATTATTACAGTTAATTCTGTTATGTCAGGGAGTTGGTTGGGGTTTTTTTTTCATAGTTCTATTGTGTTACAACTCTAGAAAATGTGAATGAGTAGATATTTTTGGTATTTCTTGTATAGCTATTCTCACCTTTTCAGTTTAACAGACTTAATGTTCATTATTCTGTTCCTTTATACTCCTCTTTGATTGCAGTCTCAATTAACCTTCCTGAACAAAACCAGATTCTAGTGATTATGTAGAACTATGGACAAAGAAGAAAGTTGCATATTTCTATTACAGAAATAGACTGAGATAAAGACCTGACTGCTGCACACAGACTGTTGCATTCATTCCTCTATAGAGATCAGATACAGCTCTGTTGAGATTCTAAGTGCACAACTCAAATATTTTGCTCTTGAGACTGGCAGTTCTGTGTCCTGAGACACACTTCTGGCCTCAGTTCTGCCTGGGGGTTACTCCACAACTTCTCTGAGGGTCTTGATCTGCGTTGCATAGGAGAAAAGTATAACTTGATCAGCTTCCCCAGAATAAGTAGAAAAACAAGGAACAGAACCCAGCCCTTAAGTGGTGAAGTGAGCTAAGACATCAGAGCCTTTGTCAAAGTTAAGAAATGCTGTTAGGTTACAGATACTTCTGTTTCTGGCTACCCTATCAGAATTGAATTTACTTCTACGATTTCATTATAAAATGCTTTTATTAAGATTCACAAAGTGCAAAGATATTCAGATTCCACCATAAGATGTTTTCTTGCCTAAAATCAAATGTAATCCCAAATTTAACAGGTCTGCTTAGCCCTACAGATGTAGTACAGGAGGCCATGCCACTGTTAGAATAGATGAGGCCAGCAGTTTGTCCTAGCACAATGCCAAGACTCTAATCCTGGGTTCTGCCACTTTGAAAAAAGAGGAGTGCCCTCACAGTTGCTAAAATCATTCTGTTGTACTAATAGGATAAAACTGAATTTTAAAATGAGGTGCATTTTTGACTAGAAAGAAGCTTTTTGTTTATAAAGTGATGAAGTTGTGTGTGTTTTCAATGATTTGAAGATCTGTTGAGAATAAAGAAGAAAAAGATTTTTGAAGTTCCTCAGATGTCCGACCTTTGGACTCCTTTTCCAAGAAATGCAGAAAGAGATTGGAGAAAAAAACCTGATGTTAGAGTAGTTCATTTTCAGAGTGCACTGAAGTTAAGCAGTGCTGAATTATCTTAGGAATTTAACAGGTGAGGTGCCAGTAAACTTCTTGAGCATCTGGTGATTTGCCCACTATGAAGAAAAGAAAAGGAAAGTAAGTGGTTTCTGAAAGACTAGAAACAATTCTGCATCAGCTTCAGATGCAACAAAGAAATTGCCAAAACTTTTCCTGTAAGATCTACAGGACTTGGTTTTCATTCTTTCTTTTTCTTTATTTTTTTTTTTTAACTTTTTAAAAGTATCTGGGAAAGGAGGGAGGACTTTTGTGTATACCTCATCTTAACTCAGGTAGCTCATCCTAAATTCCTATCTGACTTTCTGTGAATTCAGGTACAGAGCTCAGAGCTTTTTCTTCTTACCAAAATGTAGATACTGATTTGTTCTGTTGGATTCCTTACTGGGCCTAGTCCTGGTAATGCACTTTAAACTTCACATGTAAAGACACAGGGTTACAGTAATTTCTTTATTCTCAGAAAAGCCGGGGATCCAAGGAGTAATAGGGGTCTCATAATTGAGAGTCTTATTCAAACACACAGAATTATGACTCTAATTCTAGTTTTATGAATTTTCTGTGCAAAGTATATCTTGGTCCATAGATCGATAGAATATCCTGAGTTGGAAGGGAACCACAAGAGTCACTGACTCCAACTCCTGGCTCTGAACAGAACAGCCCCAAGCGTTACACCCTGTGCCTGAGAGCATTGTCCAAATGCTTCCTGAGCTCTGGCACTCTTGGTGTTGTGACCATTTCCCTCGGGAGATTGTTTCATATTGCTGCAAGTAAAATCCTTTGTTAGAAAATGAGCCAGAAAGTAAATATTCAAGCAGTTGAAACACAGCTGAAATTAATTTGCCTAAAATTGAAATGAACACTCATTAAGTATTTTTTTCAGTGTTTGCCCAGCTGCAATTAACAATACTTAGTTCTTGTGTAGTGATTTTTATACAGAGTACTTTACAGCTATTATCTAATTAATTGTTATCTAATTAATCCAAGTAAGTAGTGTTGAACTGTAGCTAGAATATTAATTGATATGCAAAGCCAACTTAAAATTTAAGTGTAGAATTTGAAACACTATTTTTGAGACAGAGAATGGTTTGCCCAATAACAATGAAAAGTCCATCTGATTTTCTCTTTGTAATATTTTTGTATAAAAGAGCAACAACATATAATAAGAAAAAGGTTAAAATATTAAAAAAATAAAATAGATAGCTAGTTTGCTTTCTGCTTTGTCTGCTCCACATGCCTTAATCAAATATTCTTCTTCTCTCCTCTCCAACCTTCCATACAAACAAAATTTGCTTACTAACAAATATGGAATTTGCTTACTAACAAATATGCCCACAAGGGACAATTTACACTTTATATGTCCATGCTGGAAGCATCCCTTTGCTGAGTACAGCAACGACTCTTTGACATTGATTTTTTAATTTCATTTCTGTTGAATTATTAATAATTTGGATCAAGGTGATAGCAAAGACAATCGATTTCTTCTGTTGAGCATTCTGCAAGGTCTGGATTCTCGCTTAATAAGATCTTGTCCACTAGGTTCTCAATTTAATTGGAAGGTATTTTATACCTGGATATAAAGGGCAAATTATCTCGGGCATTTTAACACCAGTTGTTTGTATTTGAAGGTCAAATATTGCAAAATAATTAATCTCAGCTGGGATTCAGTGTTTTATATGTCTTCAAGAGTTATCTGAACAGATCTGCGGTTGGGGTCACCAAAATCTTTGACAAGTATCTTTGACCTGGTGTCATTGTGGCTCATTTCTTTCACCCATTAACAGTACTAATATACTGCTAATGCTTATGTTAATGTTAAGCTAACTGTTCATTAAATATTTACCAATTCTACAGAAGAGATGAGGGCAAATGGTGATGACCAGCCACAGAGTCTCCTGATGGGACTATGTAATAGCTGAAAGTGGAGGAATACTTTTGTGGCTACCAACACCATGGTCTATCCTTTCCTTTCCTTTCCCTGCCTCTGGTTTCTGCTTACAGTGGGAGAACCTAAGCTAAATGTGAAATGTAGAGCCCTGTGGTCCTCACAGATGTGAGGCAAAACTGTCTGGCCCACCGCTGGGTATATACAGAGGAAAAGTGATTTTTTTCTGTCTTACATCATGGGACCAGATTCATCCCAATGGGACGCCAGCTGTTCCTGCACCAGCTGTGCAGGACAGTGGGGAGTTACTGCAGTTCCTTAATGAGATCCTCTCACCTAAGAGTTCACATGGACAGTATGATGAGTAACACTCACAGAAGGCTTTCTTTAGAATCAGCAGGGAGGAAAAAAAGATACATTTAAGACATGACTCACTAGATTTGATTTAGTGTAACAGGATCCACATTTTCGGGACTACATGGAGGACACAGAGTTGTTGAGACAAGCAGAGGTTTGAAAAGTCAGTAGAACAGGGCATTGTCCCAGGATTTTAGGATTTGATTCCTCACATAGTAATTTGGACTTCCAGTCAACTTCTGAAGACAATACTTTGAAATAAAGATGGTGGTGTGATAGATGAGTAATGCAATGGTTGACTCTCACAATTAAAAGGCAAATATCATGTATACATGTTAAGAGAAGTTTTATAGACTTATAGTTATATTTTACCCCCCCCCCTTGCACTGTTATCAAGGGGTGGTCTGGGTTCGGGACATTTGGGAGGGTTGGCTTGTTACTATGGCAACATCTGACCTCCAATCAAGATTTAAGGAAGTAAACTCCACCACTGGACAGTGAAGAAGGAGTCGATGGACAGAACTTTGGGGCTAAAGGGTTAAAAGGTAGAACATCCGTTGTGTGGATGAGCACATGGTGGGAACAATCCTCTGCCCCCAGAGCTGTAATGTTTTCTCTATTCAGTCTTCTGTTGTATTTTTCATGAGGTTTTAATAAACCTTTTAAATTTTTTGGAAGTGACTATCATTTCTCACAATGGCATAATTAATCAATTTTGTGTTGTATACATAACCAAATACTGAATTGCTTGCCTTGTATTGAATGATTTAGATATTTCAGGATTTCTTCCTTCTGACAATTAAAGACTAATATTAACCACAACTGGACTTAAAAGTTTTTGCACTGAAAAGGGATAAGAAAAGTGATGTATGAGGATCATTTACATTCTGTTAACCATATTGGTTTAAATCCAAAATAAATGAAAAAATAGAGACTATGAGTGACAGAATTAACTTTTGCTGTCTGTCACAAAACACTTAGATTCCCTGACATATTTAATTATAGACTGCCCTAGATGGGATGATAAATAATAAAATGTAAAACATTTCCTTTTTTTTTTTTTTCCTAGTGTCCCAGTAAAACATTTGGAGGTTTTGATTCCACCAAGGACCTTCCTGATGAAGTTATCACATTTGCCAGAAGTCATCCCGCCATGTACAACCCAGTATTCCCCATCAACAACCGTCCCATCATGATTAAAACAGACGTGGATTACCAGTTCACACAGATCGTGGTAGATCGAGTAGATGCAGAAGATGGCCAATACGACGTGATGTTCATTGGCACAGGTGAGAGGTCTTGAATCTACACAGTAATGCTCCTCCAGGATTGATGGAAACCTAGAGCAGATAAAAACTCGTACTCTGGAAGACAGAACATTGACTGAAGAACAGTGTAATCATGTGAATATTTGGGGCAGGACCCAAAACTGTGCATGTGGGGAGGCCTTTGTTACAAACATCCAATGTTACAGGTACAGGCCATAGCCTGCACATCTTAATTCTTTAGGAGCTTTGCCAACTGGTTTAAGATCAAACCACTCTCTTTCCAACTACTGCTATTAGGGATTTTTATTAGAAATGTCTTGCCTTATTAGTTATAATTTAGTATTAAAATTAGGGGGTTGAGGTACCCATTTTGAAGTGAAGCATAAAAAGTATTAATGTGAATGAGGCAAATATGGTAAAAGTCTTTTGTGCCTTTCAAGTATTTCAAGTATTGCCTCAAGATGCTCAGCCCTTCAGCCAAGAGGTTGCATCATTTTACTTAAGATGAAGGTATCCGGCACAAATGGAGTGTTTTCAGAAGAGCTGGTATTGAAATAGAAAGATGATATCCTTTCCAAAGCATTTGCAGAATCATACAGCTTGGGCATCTTAGAGAAGTGTAAATATGCACTCAGGCAAGACATTTTTTCCAGAAAGGTAATAACAAGAAAGAGTGTCCAAAAATTAGCTCATATGAATTTTCCTAAATTCAATGGTTTTAAAACTCTTGCTGAGTAGCAGTTGGATCTCATGGATCTGTTTCTTCATCTGTGAAAGTTTTACATTAGTTGGCTGATGTTTCAGCTATGTTAAATAAAAGTATTTTAAACTTCTACTGAACATAATTACTAGTAATTAGACATTGGCATTGTGAAGCCAAACCAAATCAAATCCTACTGCTTCTTTTCAGCATTGGACCAAAAAAATACCTCTGTGTCTGTCTTACAACAGTCCAACTTTTTACATACTTTTAATGCAGTTCTAGTACTCTAAACCTGGGGTCAGATTTCCAAAGCAATAAATGTAAGATCTCTTTCATGTTGATGCCTGAAATGTATTATGAGTAAACTGAGAGCTGATGAAGCTTTGTGTACCAAACACAGTGCAAGCATAACAATCCAGAACATTTACTGCAGAAAACACAGATCTACAGGAAGGGTTAAAGCACTTCAAAGCTGTAAACTGAGTTATTAGATGCCAGTGCTGCAGTATATTCTTGAATAAAACATTGACAAGTATTTTCATATGATTTTTCGCAACATATATATTTTCCATCACACATTAGATGTTATCCACAATTCATAGTGTTTGGTGCCTTTCAACAAGTCCTCTATGACCTGATTCGGCCCACAAAAAACAAATTAGTGGCATACATGGTATGGTGCCGAACAAACATAAGGAACTTATTTAAGTATATTTCTTGAGCAAAAGAGGTGGCATTTAACTCTCCAAAGCTTGGCCTGTGGGCTAAGAAAGATGCATTTGTTTCTGCAAGGGAAAGCAAAAAGTTCTTGCAGAGATTCACTGTACTTTCCTCAAGACTGCTGTTAGGGTAAGATGAAAATTAAGACAGAAGTTCCTGTCTGTTTCAGGCAGTGCAGGAAGATTTGCTTAAAACTGAGCTACAGCGTCTGGGTAGTTATCATTGCATACACTGGTTATTTAGTTATTATGTCTAGAGGTTCTTAGGTAAATCAGTCAGGCAAGATCTCCCTCTAAAAGAACCTAAATGATAATTTTTACCTCTGAATTTAGGGTTTTCCTAAACCACTAATATTCAGGTGTGTGGTAGATGCTTAGGATCCCATCCAATGCTAGTGATAGCCCTGCCCACAAACTATAAGAAACGTGTTGAAACATTATTACTTGCACTTGTCAAAAGATATTTCAGCACTAAAATCCTGTCTTTCTAAGTGCAGAGTGTCATTATTTTATGAAATACTACTTTTGACTACTTGTAGAAACCATTCTTCTTCCAGCAGGAGGTCATACCACAAGAACAGGCATTACAACACCCATGCCTAGTGCTGGAGCACAAAAACTGCTTCATGTTCCTCTGAGCTCACTGTCCTTATTGTGGTTTTCAGAATCAGGAAAAGGTGTCTTCCACATGGAGGGAATGGCAAAGAGGCAGAACTGAGGCCCTGCCTGCCTTCTGCCAGAGAGCTTCACTGAGCCAGCTGCTCAGAGTCAGAGGAATCACAAACAGATACACAATCAGCATGTATTAGTTCTTCCCAAGCAAAGAACTAACTGGGAAGCAGATTAGGGACTCTACTCACAGTCCATTTTCCCACTTGGTGATCTGAACCTATGACAAAGCCAGAATAATGCTCCCTGGGGTATGACTGGGTTTTTCTGTGCAGTCTGTCCCATCAGATTAGATAATATTTCTCTGTATTTTCCCATTGCTGTTAGAGCAATCTACATTATTCCCATGTGCTGCTGAACTGCACTATGTTGAAGAAATACTTTTTTTCCCTTTTCATTGAATAACTGATGATAATTGAACACAACATAATTAATAGCCATCCAGTGTGGTCACATTTTCCGTTCCTGTGGGGGAAATCTTGAGCTGAGCAGTTTCTTTCCCACTCTGATTGTACCAGTGTGTTTCACAATGAAAATAAAATCCTATCAGTATGCTTGAAAGTAATCAGAAAAAAACAGGGTTTCATGCATATCCTGATGGTCTAACATTTGGCATCCTTTGGCACAGTTAAAGTACCTCTGTCAGTAAAGCCAATTAATAACAGTAATCTTATCTTACTAAGCAGAGCCTATTGATCCTAAAGGAGACGCCTGATTCCGTTTGTGTGAAATTGTTTGAAATACTACTCTGTAAAACTTGATGTGTAAGCCAGATAAAGCTCCACTTTGGTACCTGTGGCCTGACCAGAGTCTCCACAGTGATTAACTCCGTGTATCTTTGACCTCAGAGGCTTTCTTGAGATCAGGCAACTGTAATTGTTGCAGGAGCCACTTAAAAGTCTGACCTTTTGTTGAAACAACATTATGGGAAACTTGTGTCTGCTCAATGCCCACTCAGTCTGTTTTATGAAAAATCTCCCTTTATTTCTAGGATATGGCATTTAATGGATTGTGACTGAGGACAGTCCTAGTCCAGCACAGAACAGAGTTGTGCCACTTTGCTACACTGTTATGTTTATTATGTCAGAGTTCCCTGTTCTTCATCCATAAAATGTATTTTCCTGAAAACCACAGTAATCATATTATCAGGATAATTAAGTAAATTAACTCATCGATTAAAGTACAAATATAACTACTCTTAGATTTTCTGTTATTCTGAATTACTCTGTTGTAGAAATGTGGATTTTTTTCTTATTATTTTAAAGTTTGAACTGCATTTGTTTTGTAACATTCTCAATATTTCTTGTTTTTGATATAGTCAATCAGCAGCAATGATCATAATGAAGACCGATCCAAACCCACTTATCTAGTATATTTTACTAGCTTAATTTGTACATGCAGATGCCTAAATAAAAAGAAAGATGTGCTTTGCTTGGTTGTTGCTTTAAGAAATAACTGTTGTTTTGTGTTTTTAAAAGAATATATGAATTTGTGGCTAATGAAAGAAAACAGTGATGTACATAATCTGGGGGAAAAGAAATTGCTTCTTTCTAAAATTCCAAAAATATGTATCTAGAAACCAACATCTGCTTAAAGGGAAGCAGATGGAAAAAATGAAAACTCTCAGTTCTACAGGATATTTCAGGTTTTGTAGGAATTTAAATACAAAATCATGTAAAGAAGTTAAGTACCAGAATTTTCTTATTGAATCAATAGCTTTTAAGTCAGCTACCCTATTTCTAATGTATGTTATTTCTTTGTCTCATTTTTATGTGTATTTTAGATATAGAAGCACAGTTGTCATATTTTTATTCAGAAATTTCAGCTAACACCCATAAACTATATATACTTATAAAATGTACATGTATATATATATAATATATATATATGATTTTGTGTAATTGATGGTTAAGTTCTTGTTTTAAGAATGTCAACCTTTATAGTTATTTGAGAATTTTATCCACTTAAAATGCCTTGTGTTTTCCCTAAACCATTAAAGCTGTAGGATGTGCACCATGAAGAGTCCTTAGGGACATAATTATTCTACCTGTGATACATTTACATGGCACTACACATGGCTGGTTAAAAAGAAAAGTCGCATACAGATTGTTTCCATTTCAGAGAGTCTGCAGTGATGTGTGCCAACCTAGAAATGGTTCTTTGTATTTTTGTTGTTTCCTGGAAATTGTGTTCATAGAAACAAAGAAATAAATTACAGATGCAGAAGCTGAATAACAGAGATGGTCTTTAGTCTCAACCACGTTCACAAAACCAAAGGTTGTGGCTCTGGAATTTCAAGTGCTGGCCTTGTTCATTTTAAAGCTTGTTGCAAAACTCAAAAAATGTAATTTGATATAGTACTAAAATGCTGGCACTCACCTATTTCTAAACCAAAGACACAAATTGTATGCTTTTCACCCTTCAGTGAAGAACCAGCATCTTACACACAGAGAAATATAGATGCCTTAAGGGGCTTATACATCTTAGGTACTTTGTTTGACACAGGGAAGATTGCAGGTACTTAAGAGACCTAACAGCTTCATCTGTCTAAGAACATTTGTCCAGATGGTTTTATAGCCATACTGCAGTATCTTCATATGCATTTTAAGAAAGAAAAACATCATATTCAAAATGGACTATAAAACACACCTGGGTAAATTTAGAACATTTCCTTCCCCAGTCATGAATCTGTCATTTTATACTGTCACTTAAATAGTATTTCAGTCCTGTCTATTCCTTAATAACTGTAATAGTATGCAATTTCTTTGTTGCATTTTGATAATTCAAATACTTAAATGTCCTACTGAAATACATTGTTTTCTGAGGTTATTTTAAATAGCAGTTCTTTTGAATGAGTGCTGAGAGAAATGTAGGTTCGTAGTCTTTATATGCGAAATAATTATATACTACAAGAAATTCTGGCTGCTACAAAGCAGAAGTATTCATCTTAAGCACCTGAAAACCCCCCTTTTTTTTTTTTTTTTTTTTTTACTTTTCAAGATATTGGAACAGTTCTTAAAGTGGTTTCAATTCCTAAGGAGACTTGGCACGAATTAGAGGAAGTCTTGCTGGAAGAAATGACAGTCTTTCGGGTAAGTGCAGCTAAATTTCAAGTGTCAGGTTGTAGATTTCTCTGTGGACAGCTGCAAACTCAACTTCTTGCAGTCTAGCCAAGAAATAGCCTGGCATACCCCTCTAATTAGCTTGTCATTTAGAGACCCCGACACCAGTCAAAATAAACCTTGAAACTTTCAGTGCGAGCTGGAGGTTAATGATAAAGAAATGGCATTCTGGGCTCTTGTTCAGTGGTTTAAAAAGTAAATTAGTATTTCTGAATCTTGAGCTGTTGTGTGCTGGAGTTAAATATCTACCTGTGCTGGTCTGGGAACAATGCTTGTCTGTTTTCTCCCACAGAGATATGCAATATACAAATTTATAATTGCATCAATTCTCAAAACTATTCAGACTATCAGCATATTGTAACTAGGAAGATACTTTAAACAGTGATCTGTCTAGATTTCTTACGCTTAATAATCTGAGGAACAAAGTGTTAATATTTTCAAAGGTCCCTTTGGAGTCTTATTTTCATGGTTCTACACAAGGCACCATAAACACCCCCTAACTCTAATACTTTTTGGTGAAATCAATCTTCTCCATTTTTCCTGTTTGAGCCACCTAAAAAATACAGCATCCCGGAGGCAGCCTGCAAGGCAGGGCTGAATAAACTTTTCAAACACTTCCCAGACAGAGCCCAGGGATGTCTCATGTTTTGTACACAACAACGAATCATTTACATTCCCCACGTTACTCTTTCTGTCAGTGCCGTTTTATGGCACCACTTCCCATCTCCAGGCAGCTGGGGGTTATCCCTGGCTGGGAGCACGGGGTTGGTGTGACAGTGTGAAGATGCTGCTGGCATGCTCCAGGAGCCTCTTGTGCTGACAGGGGCCGTGCCCTGGCCCTGCCACCATGTCCTCATCAAACTCCCTTGCCATCCCTTCAGCTTCTTTTTCTGAGCAGAGACAAGATAGCTGAGCAGAGCTTCTTGAGGGCATTCCTGCTGTTAATGGTACAAATCTTGCTCAGAAATCTCTGTTCTGAGTGCAAGATACCTCTGAAAAAATATGTGTCCCTGTTCTTGCAATCCATGGGGTTTTTTGAGGACAGAAATCTAGGGTACTTTTTTTTTTCTTAACATAGAAACTATGAGAAGAAAATGAGACAAGTTCTTTTCCTTTTTACACATGCAAAAGTCATTACATGAGCACAGGGTAATTTGGAAATTATTGATAATATGTGAATCTCTCCCCTGAAACAGGTAGAAATGCCAAACTAAAAAAGATCAGAAAAATATACAAATGAAAGAAGGAAAACAAATGGAATTAATTTTACTTCAGAAAGGTTTTGCAGAAGTAGAAGAGTGAATGGCAAATTCAAATTTGAAATTTTACTTTACATGTGTATTTTTTCATTGCATGAAGGTATTTTGGTGTTCTGATTTACTTGAAAACTCAATTATCTCTTTAGACATGTATTTAAGCCTTAAAGAGGGCATTAATGTATTTCAGTGGAATAAGCAGAATTTGTTTGCATAAGATATGAATCTTTCAATAGGGAATTTCCAAGAGATTTTACAGGTACCTCATCCAAATGTGAGTTTACTTTAGTTTTAAAGAGTGTATGTGCATCATGAACAATGTATTTTGATGTTAAGCTGCAATGTGCTGAGTACAGTGCTTTTCATTTAAAATTCCACAGAGCTGAAAGTCTTTCATATCCTTTACATTGATAACAAATGCCTCTTTAAACCCCATTTGTGCAATATTTCTCTGAACAGCCGAGCAAACAAACTAATGAGTTCAATTTTCTTTCAAATGTTACATTTAATTGATGTTTTCTAATATAAGGTCTATTAACCCCTCTGTAAAGGCGAGTCCATGCTTACCATCCACTGACCCATATCCAATTCTCTCAGGATAAGCAAGTTGAAAACTATACAAGTGTAAAAGCTTAATAAACCCTTTATTAATGTACACAACCAAAAGTATGATGATCAAAAGTATGATCAATAGCAGATTTCTAGATGGAATAGAGTTCATGCAAAATTGAGTTGCACACTGTCTAATTATGCCACTTTTAAAATTAAAATCCATCCAAGGACCTGGACCTAAAAGTTGTAACAGTTGATTAAATGATGGATATTCCAGAGTGCAAAGAACCTCTTGCTCATTTTGTTTGCATGTTCCGAAAATGCATGTAACTTCTTTGTAAGTGAATAGTGTGGAGCAGTTAAAAAGATGGTACTTGGGATTAAAACTTGTTCTTATGAATAAAATTTCCCAGGAATGGGGGTTTTACCTTAATATACTTAAATTGAGCTGCTTATTTCAGTGTTATTACCTTTAATAGATAGTATCTATCAATTTTCATATGGCCATTATTATTTTCATATTACCTGGGAAGTTCTTGAAATGCAATTTTAGTATTAACTGTAGGTAAAAATTTCAAGATGTGGAACTAGTGGCAAAGTGATCACAATTTAACTGTATTAATAGTGGAAAATTAAATATCTACAATCAACATAGCAATCAAATGTTCACCCAGATATGTACATGCATTCTAATTCCTTTACAGCTAGAAATAATTCCACCGCAAATGACAACAAGAAGGACTATTACTAGGGAGTTTCGAGTTTAATTTCAGGGTTTCTACCTTGTGCAAATAGTATTGTAACAGAATTTTTATGTTTATAGCTCATTTTAAATTTTAACTCTGTTTTTCCCTAGGAGCCCACAGTTATTTCAGCAATGAAGATTTCCACAAAGCAGGTAATACGTGCACAACTGTTAAATACCTTTCAAATATTTATTGGTCTCTGTCTTCTAGAGACAGTAACTTGGCAGTCAGCAGAGACATATTAATTGCAGCAGCAGCATCCCATCTCTTTACATAAACAGCAGTAGTTTCTCAGGAAAATGTGACGTGCAATGGGGAAAGGCAAAGCCTAGTTTGCGTTACTTACCGGTAAGGTGGAAACTAAGTGCAAACTGACCAGGTGTCTGGTGGATCTCTAGGAAAAAATAAATTTAAAAGTCCACATTATAGAATGCTTCCACGACAGAGAGACTGTTCAAAAGGCGTGGCCAAACTTGGTGCCTTTCTTTAATGGGACTAGTTCTAGTCACTGTAGAAGTCTGGTACAAAATGCAGATGGTGGAAGCAAAGGATGGAAATGAGACATCCTCCTGTCTTTCTGTCCTGTGTCCATTCCATTGCACCATTCAGCTTTAACAAAAGATCAACAGATCTGATGCAGTCCAAATTTTCCGTGGCCTTCTGGTTCAGTGATGTGGTTAAGATAAGGGTTTCACGCTCCCAAATTTATATTTCCTACTTTCTGTTGAGTACACTAATAGCTAACTGCTTATCGAAAACAAATGTCCTATAAAATGAGACCATAACTAAAATGAACTTCTTGATGGATAGAGGTAAAGTTTTGTCTGACTTAGAGTAAAGGTGATTCCTGCATTTCTAAGCAAATTTGTGAAGCAGTTGATAAATTATGTGGTTGTGCAAAGAACATTGGTTTGCACTCCAGGAATGAAGTGAGTATTAGGGGCCTATCTTCCAGTTTTGCCTGGAATTAGGTGGATGGATCCCAGCCACTGTCATTTCCAGTCATTTCCTGTCTCAGGAGTCTGAGACATAAAATGTAGTGTCAAATTTACCTTTTTTTTTTTTTTTTTTTTTCTTTTTCATATATGTGCTCATCTGGAAGCTAATTTGGTAAATATAAGGAACTTCTTTTCATTTATGTCAGTCAGGAAAGAGGAGATTTGGTATTGCTTTCAGGAATAGGTGCACTAAAAATTGTGCACATTATAAGTAAAATTTAGTTAATTCTACCTCACTCTATATATTATTAAACAGAAGTCAAATTCATTCTGTAATGGACAGAGGCCAGTATTATATTTGAAATGCTGCATATTCAACTCTGAATTCACTGTCTTTAGGAAAGTTGTCTGAAAGCATTCATGTATTTGACAGAAAATGTTTGGGGGGGACACTGTTCTAACAGTTTACCGCCTAAATCAGCAAAAATGGCAGGACAAAGAGAAAGGTACTGTTGAATACTGGGATATTTAAAAACAGACCTGTCAAGTTGTATATATGTCCACATCATACCAAAATGCTCTGCTTTGGATTATTTTTATAAGTACATTCCCTTAAAGCAGCCAATCATATTTGAAAATTGACCATGCATTTTCATACAGCTTTTCCTCCAGAGCATCTTTAGTTATTCAGGAGAGATTACAATTTTCCTGAGTTTTCTGAAAACAAATTTACACTGCTAAAATTGTCTGAAGCTAAAAAAGAGCATAAACCACAAGTTATTCAGGCAGAGTAAAACTCATGAAAAATCAACCAGCCTCAGGCTAAAAATGACAGAATCATGATACAGTATGACAAGCTTTTGGCAGTATGTATGAAATAAGTATATGGCAACATGTTTCCATTTTACATTTATGATTTAAAAATACTGTAGTTCTGTAACTCAAACACTTTACTCATTGTGTTCTGATAAGCAGGGTGGTTTTCATATAAACAGCATGATAATTCTATGCATTGTGGAAAGCCAGAGCATGAAATGTAAATACTAAAACCAGCATGTTCTGTTGAATGCCTTAAAAATAATCGCTTCATTTTGTTTTTTCACTAACAAATCTTTCATCCAATTATAAAAACATGGTACAGGGAGTTTCTCCTTATTTCTAAATGTTTTACTACTCTGGTTGTTCAAAGCTACCTCTTTTGCCATCATGCCAATATGTTATGTTACAAATTACTCTTCCTAAAGACCAAAATCTACAAATTCTTCAGGAGCGGAACTTAGCTTAGGTTTTAAATTATATTAAGCTCTAAAGCTCCTCTCTCTCGCTCTCTCTCTCTCTCTCTCTTTTAGTCTGCATTTGGCCTTTGAGCAAGAGTGGCTTATGAGTAAATTTAGCTTTTATGTTGAAGACTAAGCCTTAATACATTCTTTCTCCACTCTGCTCTCTTTAACTCACAGGAATTGTGTCTATATTTTCTCACTGAAGCTACACATTCCTCCTGATTGTGTTCAGAGCCCTAGGCTTGTGTAACCTTATCACTTAAACAGTTTATGCTTTGTTAGCAGTAGACACAAACCTTCAGAGCATCCTTGAGCCACTGCAACACCCTGCAGCTGCCTCAGCTCACAGTTCTCTAGGAGACATGGTGCCTCTTGGCTTTGAGCCTGCCAGGTGAAGCTCCATAACTTTTCCCTTACAAACATGGAAGCAGGCCAAAAAGTCCAGCCTGGGTTTCAATCAAAGGTGACTTTTTGCAGAGCAACCTCTCACCTTTTTCTCAGGGTCAGCTTTGTGATGCTCTTTCAAAAATCTGTAGGATTTCTGGTGACATGGGAAAAGGACAAGAAGATTCTTGGCTTAGCAAGTCCTTGTCTGGTGAATTGCTACAAAAAGCTTTGTTTCTCCTGTATAAGATTTTCAAGCAAAAGCAAGGCAGACACCTTCAGAAATCTCTTAGTGACTACTTTCATAGTATATTTCACGAAGTACTGAATTTTGTTCAGAGATCAACATTTCTGTCCATAGTGAGCATATAGAAAGGACCAGCTCAAAATGAATATATCACTTAAACAGTGTGCTGAACTATTCTGCATTACTTCTCAAGACATTAAATAAATCAAATGGTACTTGAATCTCATGCTCCCTAAAGCTCCTTTAAAAATTCTGCTGAAGTTCTTCCTCTTAAGCATTACATTTTCCACATTCTGTTATCCCTTTGTCTGACTCTGTCTGGGGAAAGAGTGCTTTTTTTGGGCAGTACTGTGGGGCCAACAGAAACCACTGAATTGCTTAAAATGTTAGTCTCCTCAGTTTTTCTTGAGTTCTGATACTTGTGCAAGAATTTTTACAGGACAACTTTTTTTCTTTTTTTTTTTTTTTTTGACTCTCTGTTTTGATGTGATAATCTCACTCATTAAATTAACAATGTCTTGGAAGAGATGTCTGAAAAGGCAGTTTGACTGTGGTATGGCAAAGTAAGGTCAAACCATTGATGCAAATAATTCTATTTCTATTTTCTGAATTTCATACTGCCTGGATTTTTTATATTGTTCGTGTCCAGAATAATGATCACCAGCTGGAGTCTAAAACCATGATCAGAAGAGCAGCAAACAAGGCAGCAGCCTTAAGGCTGTGCAGCACCTGAAACATATGCTGCAGTTCACTGACTGAACTATGAACTTATCTACAAGGAATATAATTTTTAAGTAACCCTGTTTTGGCCTTTTTTTTTTTTTTCCTTAGGTTTCTGGTCATTCTTCAATTCTAAAGAAATTTATTAGAAATCAGGGAGGGGATTTTTGCAAAATAAAATTGGTTACAGAGGTACATAGGAAACCATTACACCATTCTTTATTTTCCCATGTGCATTCTCTGGGTTGATTTTTATATTAGTTGCACCACACGTTCCTACATGCTTATACAGATATTAATGCCCCAATTACACAGGACTCAGATCAATACCATCTGGACATTTAAGATACTTAACTGAAGCTCTAATTTGACCTATGCTGCCTCCATAATCAGTAAAGAGAAGATGCTTCCCTTGAGAAGCAGTTAGGTCACCTAAGATTTGAATTGCTGCTCTTTTTACTGCAGGATGTAGCCCTAAGGTGGGTACTTGATTAAGTCCTTTCAGTTATAGAGAAGCAGCCCATGGGGTCTGTTGCCTATCCTCTCTTCTCAAGGCTACAACACTGACTGGGATGGGTTTGTATAGTTCAGGCTTTGTTTAAAGCCCTGTGTTGCCAGAGATTTTTTGCCTGGAGAATGTGGGTTTACAACCCAGCTATGAAACTATAATAGATGGAAGCAGCTGCCTAGAAAGGGTTTAGTTTTCAATCTGCCAGTGAATTTTCCTTTGGGGGCTTTCCTTGTCATATTTTCCTTGAGAAAATACCGGTGTTTATATAAATGCACGGGATGTTTCTGTTACAATTAATATGGCTGTATAAACTGCCAAGCTGCTGTCTCTGAAATAAGTTAACACAACACCTCTTATGAGTGTTTTTGGGGTCGCTATCTCCTGTTATCTGGTGCTCATTATGTCTAGTTGGTAGGTGACCACTGCCATCTTCCATCCCTGAATTCCCTGAAAATGGTGCCTGTGGGACATTGAAAGGAGATTAAGAATTTTTGTAACATTTCTTGAAATACTATTTTTTCACACCATCTTTCTGTTTTCAAAGAAAGAAAAATTAAAACAAATTTGTATTTTCTTCATGAGACTGCTTGGAGTAGGACCTGGAAGACAGGTATTCATTGGTCCACTGTGGGTGCTGAGTGTCAAGGTTTGATAGCAAAATGTCAGTGTTTCCAAACCAGAAGGATTATACCCTTGAATGTTTGTGTATGTGTTTATTTAGTGTTCCCCTAGTTTTGCATCCCACTAATACTTGTTTTCTTTGTTGATTATTCCTAATCTGAAATATCTCTCTTTGGACTTTCACATGGGATCAGAAGTTCAGTTTTCTTATATCACTCTGAGGCAAACTTCCCTAGTGGACCACATGAATTTGATATCACAGAGGAAATTGAGAGAGAGAAGATATTCTATTATGATGCCATGCAAGGCTGTGTTTCATTTTGCATGCATGCTTTTTTTATTTACTTCTGCATTTGAACTGCATCTTCTACTCAACACTGGTTTTTATCCAAAATAAAACCTTTCCCCTCATTAAAGATATGTTCCAGTTAAATCATGACTTATAGAAAAGAGTACAAAACATTGGAATTACCAGGCATGCAAAGAAGTGCATGCATAGCACCACTTCCAAACTGAAATGTCGTAGCATCAGTCTGAAATAATTTACTTCAGGTTTCCCCCTCACATGCATAAGTTGAGGTAATGCTTAGGAAATGTATGTTGAAGGTTTTCTTTTTGTTCAAATTCAAAAGCATGTTCTCTGTTGCATTCTGTCACTGACTTTGGGTGTTTTCCCAGTGTGAGGATCTGAATACAAAAGGAAAAATAGAAGACTACTTTAATTTTCTTTCTGTTTAGGGAACCCACCAAGAGCTTCATGAAAAAATAAAGCTTTTCCTCTTTGATACTTTTTACCCTGGGGACAATTCTGTTCTCATTCCTTTAGCATACACCAGGATCATGACCCTTCATTGTATTTGAAATGATCCTAACAGATGATTATATAACATTTTTATGCTTTCCTAGAAAAAGAAAATTTGTAATATTTGTAATTTGTAATTTGCAATATTTTTTGAACTTCTTTTTTTTTTAATTTTTACAACAGCAACAGCTCTACATTGGCTCAGCCACTGGAGTTTCACAGCTTCCTTTGCACCGCTGTGATGTGTATGGAAAAGCTTGTGCTGAGTGTTGCCTTGCAAGGGACCCTTACTGTGCCTGGGATGGCTCCTCCTGCTCACGTTACTTCCCCACTGCCAAGAGGTAGGGACAATTCTGCATGTCTGCATGGTTTGCTATTTGTTTTAACTGATGGTCTCAATATGACCAGAGGGCTTTGGAGATTTTTTAGGGGATGGTTAACTGGAGCCCTTTCCCTTCCAAAGAAAACATCATTGTGGGAGCTACATGCAATATGAAGTCTTGGTTGATTTAAAGTGACCACTGCTACTTTTTGGGCTGGCTTAAAAAGCTCCTGTAAGAAAACATTCAGACAAGAGCTGTCTCTGAAATCATCTCCTAACTTTATATTCATTGGTAAAGAGCAAAATGAAAAAAATTAATTTTCTCTAACATGGGGAGGGGGCTCAAAATCAAAAAAAATAACTACTTGCCAAAGTAAATTGTCCTGCAATTTTGTGAATTCTGATTCAAGAGAAATACTTCTAAAATATTTGGAAATTGATAGAAACTTCTATTTTTTAGTGATATATAACATTATTGTTATTATTCAAACGTGTAACTTGTATGTGCTGAAGTGTGTCCAGGTGCTGCTGGATCTGAACAACCACTGTTCTACAGTCCCTCTGCACTGATGCTAAAGGCTTTGCAATGCAAACATTGGTGGAAAACTCGCTCCACAAGTCAAAAATAACAGTTTTATTAAAAATTTACAAATCTAGTTGCCTGATCTGAAGATTTAGAGTACTAATTTCTTTGCTTCCCCTTATCTTTGAAACACGTTCTCTAAAAGTATACAAGCTAGTTACTGAAGAGCTCCTGGCTATTGAAGCAGAAATTAGGAATAACTGAATAGGTAAACATTTGCAAATAGAAACAGACATTGGTGTAGTTTGAGATTCCCTTGATAAATTGAGTAAAATGCTAAATTCATTAAATTGAATATGCCAGACATCTTGCACATATGAAGAAACAAAGAATCTAAGGGTTTATATACATAGGAGTTTATATACATGAAATTAATTATATCAAATACTTAGTTGAGAATGTCAGAATGCTGAATTCCAGGTTTCGATTGGTTCTTGAGGGAGATGAAATGTGGTAAAGGGTGGGAAGTTCACTAAGTGTCGTTTCAGATGGAGGGAATTAAAATTTTAAGGTTTGCATTACAGTGTATCCTAAACAAATAATGATGACAAAAGCTGCTCATGGAACATCGGCTTCTATTTCTCCACTAGGAAGAGGAGTTAATAGGAGAAAAGCTTTTTGTGAAATTCTTTAGAAAATAAGGAATCCATCCCCAGAGAAGAGCCAGTCAAATTTTCTCAGCTACATGGGCTGAATTCTTATTTTCGCTGGTAGCATGGTGGTTTCTCTGGAAGAGGAAGGAAAGGAGAGGGAACAGTGAGGTTTCCAAGGAGAGTCTGAAAGATTGATTTGTTCTGAAAAGTTCTTTAGTATTAGAAATCAATCCGGTTGAGTATTGCCTCTGAGCTCAAGGAGACAGTAAGATCGGGAGTCACTGAATCACTGTTTTCTGCTACTCTCTATCCCTGAACCTCATGTTTTCTCAGCATTCCTAGCGCACATTCCTACCCCCAGCCAATCTCAAGATCCATAGAGCACATCATCCTGTCATTCCTCTGCTTACACTGGTGGAAGAAATAGGGCTCTTTGTCTTTTCTTTATCTCTCCAACTTACTGCTGCAGATGGAGCTAACCTTGCCAAGAGGGGTAAAGTGACTGGGACCTCTTCTTACAGGGATCAAGGGGTGGGGGTTACTGGGGCCAAACTGGGTTGTACAGCTACAAGAAAAACTTGGGGTGCAGAATTTGCTTTTCTGGAGGCCACTGTGACAGAAAAGGTTAGTGCTGAGAAGCTGGGATCCAAAAATGCATAAGAAAAAGCTGCTGTCTCTGCCACTTGCCCCCAGTTTTCCTTTGGCAGCAGCAGCAGAGTAGAAGTCTGTGTTAGTGGGAGAGAGGATCTTCTGTTCACCTGGTACCTGCTGTACCCACTGCCTCAGCTTGGAATGCATTGATGACAAAATCAGCATTGCTGGAAACAGCTTAAATGTCAACATTTTCCTAATAATAAATTCTTGCCATTTTAGGCTCCAGAAATATTGGGAAAATGGATTCCTGAGGCAATTGTAGAGAGGTTTTACTCATAGTTGGGTTTAGGGTTTGGGGTTTTGTTTGTTTCTTTTTCTTCTTTTTTTTTTTTTTTAATGAGATTTTATAAGCCATTATTTTATTTGCTTTTCTTTCTTTGTGGCTTTTACAAGTCTAAATGACAGTTCAGAGCTCCTGTAGTGTGACCACTTCACTTTACCCTGTGCAGATGTGTTCTGGTTCATATTTCATAAATCATTGTGTTGATACAATGGTGATAGGTGCAACATTTTCCTGAGAGCCCAACTAAACATTTCATTCAAACTCCATTGACAGTAATATGAGTCTTTCCACAGATTTCTTTTTTACAAATTGTATCTATAAATATGCTGTTTCAAAATGTAGGAAGGGATAGCAAATTTTTATGGTTCCTTATATCTTGGGTGTGATTTTGTCATTGGTAATGAGTAATATGAAGATATTGGAAATTATTATTCCTACATTTTTTAATCATGCCTCATTCAGCAGAAGATTCCTTCTTACTAAAGTGTGCTAAAATGTCCTAACTCATAATTTTAAGTAAGTTTTTATTCAGGAAAATATATAAAAATACTTATCTAACTTTTTTTTCTAAGAAAGAAAGCTTTTGTTGTACTTGATGTAATAAGTTTCAGGTTAACATTTCAGGGCTTTCAGTGGAAAAGAGTATGGCTAAAACCTTTCAGGCAAGAGGACTCAGCTGTGCAGTTGTGCCTCTGTGAGAGCTCTTGGTATGCGCTGATGCTGGGCTGTTAGTGAGAGCCTGCAAATAGGGCTGGTGTGGAGAAGAGAAGTGATCTCTGCTGCAGAACAATGGCTTTAAAAAAATGTGGGCTGTTGTCACAAGGGAGGGACCAACAGGGCTTTTTACAAGGCTACTTGACTTTTGCATATCCGTTGCTGGATACCATAATCTGAAATCACAGCATTGTTCAGCAGCCTAATCCTCTTTGTTCTCCTCTAATTTTGCAAGCCCTCAGGCTTTCTCCGATTCCTAAAGTAAAGTACTCACACTTGAAACACATCTTTGTTTGCCTGGTTCTTTTTTTCTTTCTTTTTCATATGAAACGCTTTTCTTTGCCTCAGTTGAATTTTGTGTCACAGCTATTTAAACAAAACTAGGAGCAGACAAAGACAGAAAAACACATGCAAAACAAAACTGTATTAAAAAGCTCTCTTCAATGAAATACAACATTTTTTTTTAGCACAGATCAACATGTTTTTCAAAAAAGACCCAGTAGAATTCAAAATGGGAGAAGAATATTTTGTGTTAAAAAGACATTCAATCAAAGATAGAATTCAGACTCAAGCTACAAAAGAATATAAAAAAAATGACATTTCAAAATCTTTCTTTTCAAGTTTTTATTTTGTTTTTTTTTTCTAAAGACAATTTAGAACAGTTTTGTAAAAGGTTTTATCAGAAATGTTTCGGTGAAACCCATGGTAGCTGAAATGATCTATGCTTTTTAATTTAGATTTTGTAGAAAATACAGCACTTTACCATTCTTTCAAAGCCACCCATCTTAACATTTCATCTACATAAAAAGATGCTGCAGTATTCAAAGTATTCTGTACTTGCACAAATGTGTACTTTTGAATCATGTCTATGGTATATATTCTGATCCTTCAGCAGTCCCTGTATCTGTGAATCAAGTAATGAATTTATCTATGACCAATATTGCCACACAGTTAAAATAAATGTAATATTTTATTTTATTTGGTATTTATTTAACACTATTAATTAGCATTGGACATTATTTATTTATTTGTTTAGTATCTCAGTGCAAGAGGTATGTATTTACCAGTTTCTGAAGACTTCACCTGTAAGAATAAAGCCTGAGTCTGCAAAATGATAATGCACAGAATATAGTAGTAACAATATTTGTTACTAGGGTGGTTTAGGTGCACTCGTGGCCTCTGTAATTATATAAAAGTTTCATTTGTTGCTGTTGAGCACTGGGAGGGGCACTAACAGATTTCAAATGTGATCTTTGCAGGCGCACCAGAAGACAAGACATCCGAAATGGGGACCCGCTCACCCACTGCTCAGACCTGCAGCATCACAGTGAGTTATGGGCACCACTGAAGTGCAGCTCATTTGTATGTAATTTACAGACTCTGCACAAGGAGGGTAGGAAGCATGTGAATGATTTGTTGGTGACAATTGTCTGGAACATCTGCAAAAGATGAATATAATACATCATTATCCCAATTTAGATAGCTTTCAATGGCCTGGATCAGACACTGAAGTCTATTTGGGTTTGGTTTTTTTTGATTTTTCTTGTTTTGTTTTCCTCAGATAAACAGTTTAAGCATTTTAATTTCCCTGCTTCTCTTCCCTGATAATACTGTACCATCACATTAGGCATATTATATCAGAAAATAATTGTATTTTCTTCATGACATCAAGAAATATGTCCATGTTGCTGCACATAGTTTGCATCAGATGATAATAACACAATCAAATTACAAACCAAATGTGTTTGTAACTATCTTGGCAAAATATGGAGTAACCTTTGTTGTGTCACACTAAAAGCTCTGAAGATCAGGATTATCTTGCAGCAGGCATATCCCCATGTGCTTTCAGCATGGGTTTTCTTAGATGTATTTTGGTTTGCTTATTTTGTCAGCTTTTTCATTTTCACAGTGTATTGATCAGCTTCCTTTTCTGACTTGTTTGACTGACAAACTTCTCACTGTTACTTATTTGTTGCCAAACTTTTCAGAAGACCTTCACTCAGAAAATAAAAAATGTCCATTTTGCTGTAAGGGAAGGGAATACTTAGGCAATGCTTCCCTCTGCTGGAAAAAAAAAGTGATTCCTCATGATTGTGGCACAGCTACAGGAACTTTTCACACAGAATATTCTGAGTTTGAAGAGACCCATCGAGTCCAGCTCTCAACTGAATGGCCCACACGGGGATCCTCAAGCCCTCAACCGTGGTGTTATTAGCACCATGCTCTAACCAACTGCTCTAATCTCAGGGTTAAACCACTGGGAAAACAAGGAGGTGACTGAAAATGGAGATACCTCAAAATCCTCTTGTCCTTCCAGTCCATGTAGTAGCAAAATGATAAATAGTCCTAAATTTTACTTTTGTGTTAGCTATAATTCACTACCAATAGTAGTTTTCTCTATCTTCATTTCCCAATTTGAAACTCACAGCTGACATTAACATGGCTTTTCTTTTTACTTCTGATTGTCAGACTCAGGCCAAGTTACTCAGAGAGAAAAAGAAGTTTTAAAAGTGCATGAGGAGACTCTGATCAGTATGTAGTTGTCACATTTTGAGAACTCATGAATGTACAACTAGTTTAGATTTGAACTAGTCAATTGTGACTAGTAGAAAGCTCACAAATGTCCCATTGCATGATATCAGGTAATACTTACAGAGTGAAGATAAGACCATCCTTATATTGAAATGAGATTTTTAATTCCACCATAGGAAAGTTTCACCAGGCACTAAACACTGATTTTAATCAGCATTAAGCAGAAGCATTTCTTAGCTTTACATTTTTACTCTCTGAACATTTTACTCCTGAGCAAAACTATGAACTGGTCTACTATCACAGGTCTGTTCATTTTAATGCTCTATAACCTTTGCTAGCTGTGCTTATTCAACTGTAGGTCTGCTCTTCATTTTCATAGATGCAAAAAGCATTTCAGAACACTTTGGGTTTGTGTCTTCCCATATTTGGAAAACATATTTGTCTGAAAAAGATACTTTTTGTCCAAAGGGAAGAGAGTATTCCAGTTTCACAGTAATCCAGAAACGCAGGGTTTTTTTGTTAATGCAATAATGAGAACTATGGTAGACGTGATCAAAAGGAGTTTTAATACAGCTTTGCCAAAATGAGCACAGCAAGTATGAAACAGGATAAGACAGCGTTACAAGGATCAGTAAGTTACAAAAAATAGTGAGGGAATCCAATTCTGGATCCTAGACTTGAAGGATGCATTGTCATAATACTTAATGAATGTTTTAGATGGGTCTCTTAAAATAAATTTTCTCTAAATCACTTGAGTTGTAAATCTATTACATCTATATTTATTTGTCATTTACCCATGATCATCCATAGTACAGATGACTGCATGGCCTATAAATTTCCTATGCCAACTTATGCTGAATTTTTTCTTTGTTTGTGACCAGTAGTTCCCTCTACAACAGATGAAGAATTTATTTTGTCTATAGCCAAAAAAAAAGCTTAAAAATCATTTAATTTACTACTTGTCTACAGATTCATTTACGGGAAATGCCAATTGATTCTCCATGTGAACCAACAAAATCATGAAGAAAGAATATTGTCTTAATGTATAACTTTTAAAGACATTGCAGAAACCAACTTTGCAATCAGTCTGCAGCAGTTATATTTTTAATAAGGTTTATGTAGCATTTTCAGTTGCCCTTTGGTGCAAATGTATAAGTATAAAATGACTGCACAGCAACATTAGAGAGAGCTGAGGATCCTTCACTGTACAGCTGGTTGCCCAGACACTAATGTTTAAATCTAAAAGTGTGGTCACCTTTGTGGCAGCTGAAGGAGAATGTTACATAAAGTGTAACATACTGCAGCTATCGAGAAATAATAAAGTTTGGGGTTTTCTGAAGAAGAACTTGTTAAAGAAGAGGTGTTTTTTTTTAACATGATTTATCCCAGGGGAAGTTCAAAGAATCACTCTGAATTAAACTGTATTGTGAGATTCATTCATCTGCAGAGCAATCTTGGTATAAGTACTTAGCCTTTCATACTTCTTCGGTTATGTCAGAAATTATGTACTTAAAGGATATTTATCAGGGTAGTAAACTGATACTGCTGTTGGGTTCATTTTGGGAATTACTGCTTTCAGACAGGATTTTGGGCTGAATTTCATTACCAACTTCATGACTTCTATAATTTTCTAATTCCTCCAGCTGCTTTTCTGAACTTCTTAGACTTTCATTCTTCCATCCAGTCTCTTCAGCTTCTCAGTCCCAAAGTTGCACTCTGATCCTGTGATTATTCCATCACTGCTTATTTTCTTGTGCTCCATGTGCTCAATATTGCATGAACTTTATAGACATTTATACACCTGCCTTCTGCTCCTTCAAATAATGGAAATGGAAATTGAAGGCTGTCTAAAAGGCTTCCTCTCTCATTGCTCTTCACTGTAGCTGTGAAGAAATGTAAAGAGGACTTCACCCACTTTCCACAGTGTTCTCTAACACACTAGAATGTCATAGACCAGATCCAAGGAAACAGAAATTTGAAATGGTGCCAGAGTGCACAGCTTCTAATGAAACTCATTAATGAGTCTTAGATACTAAAAACATTCTAGGTACCTTAGTTTTCCAGCATAAACTTCTCTATATATTTAAAATATGCTGCTGCTCATGGGCCATAGGACTTTTACCCAAGAAATACCTGGTTTTGTCCTTTTTACCAATATATGTGATCTAGAAAACTGCCTTCCCTGGATCTAATGAGAACAGTGCAACATGTATTCTGCCCCTGTATAATTCACTTGAACTAAGCCATGTTCAGGAAAATATAATGAAGTGGAGCTACAAGCCCCCTAATGAGTAATCATCTGGTTAAATTGTTCTTTTAGGATGCTGGAGATGGGCACCCACAGTTCACTTAGGCTTAGAAATTTGACTTGATATTCCTATTTCCAGTACAAATACCCAAACTATCAGATCGCTGTTGTTTAAGATGGGAGCCTGGGAGAGGAATGGAGACAGAGCGTGCATCCTAGGGTGAAATCCCTGTGTTTCCATTCTTTATTATGGAAGTCTGTAAATCACTGTTACCCAGAAACACATCACTGGGGCAGTAACATATGTGTCCCAGGCTATAAAACGGGATATTTTCTACTGTCTTATGCTGAAGGCCTGTGTGTGCTGTCTGTTGTGCATCCCAGCTCAGATATCAGACAGCTTTTCCTTGCATGAGGATATCTGACTGCCTGCTCAGCCATGTGAATTTTTTTCCCTAAGTAGAGCATCTGACTTGAAACAGAAGAGTTCAATACATCAGTCAGCCATTCACAGTGTTAAATCTGGATCCATCAGTTATCATTTCCAATCTTTATCTTATCACTTCTAACTTTATTCAGTTAATCTCTTCACATACTTCCCCCATTTCAATGACACAAATTCACCTGTGTTCCATCCACCCCACCACCTTGGCTATATTCTCTTACAGCTGTTTTACCCTTCTCTTGCTCCTTTCCTTTCTAATTCATGCCTTCAATGCTCCCTATCTTCCTGACCCAGCTGAACTGACATTCTTCACAGGAATATGGTTTATGAGAGATGTCATAAAGTTGCTTCACTCAGTTTTTAATAGACCACCCCACTCACTTGGCTAAAAGGTCCACAATTCAGCAGAGGAAGGCAAGCACTTCCTATTTAGTGTTAGTGTTTAGTGTTAGTGTTAGTGTTTAGTGTTAATAGGCCATTTGATGTTTTCTGAGAACTGGGCAAGCACCAGTCCTTATTCTGCTCCACATCCCTTCTGCCATCCTCTCCCAGGGCTGAAAGTCATTATTGAAAGCCACATGTGATTCTGTGTCAGCATAAGTCAGGCGCTCAATTTTACTTTTACCTTTGTCACAGCCATCTAACAAATAGCCTGTGTTTGCTAAACAACATGGCCAGTAGGAGAAAGGCACAGTTGGGAGCAAACAAAACTGGACAAAGGATTTCCCTTTAAATAGGGTTTTAAATGGACATAATTTTCCTGTTAAAGCATATCAAAACTAGCTTCCTAAAGATTTCCAATGCTAAAAATGTGAAAAATTTTTCAAATGTGAAAAATGGAAAGAAAGACCAAAAGTGGCAAGGAATCAGGAAACCCCATGAGATCAACACAGTGTTAAACTGCCTACCCACCCCTTCCTCCTCGTCTACTCTTCAGGATTATTGTTCTGTTGCCGCTTAAGTCCATACCAGCATTTCAAAGAGCTAAGGTGGAGAGTTGAAACATGATGCCTGAAAGCCTCTGTGGTATTGGAGAAGAATCAAATACCATATAAGTCCTATAGCTATGTGATTCCCAGCAAGTTGATGAATATCTTGAAACATTGTTGTTACAAAAGGAAGTAATTTATTTAACTTTCTTTTTCCCCTCATAATGTCTGGTTTATTAACCTCCTTACATTTCCATAAATTATATCAGTATGAGAGGAAATGATTAATTGAAGATCGTTTCCTCAAAAACATTATTCCTGGTCATTAACAGTTTCAGCAAACTGCAGTGCCATATAATCTAAACACATTATTCTACTTTTAAATAGCTTCATGTTTTATTACTTTCCTCTAAAGTATTATGACCATGGAGCCCAGGAGGCATCATTACAAACATTCTGCAACTACACCCTGAGTTTTCTCATTGCATACAGTTTGCTATTAAAAATTCCTGTTGTGTCCTAGATGTTTTCCTTGATGAATAATAATGAGGCTTACAAAAAAATTCACAATTAAATTCATTAACTTCACGTATTGAGATGTTAACAGATGTTAGGATTTAAAATACAATTAAAAAAAAAAAAAGCAGTAAACCAAAAAACATATAATAATACTTAAAAAGATATAGGTGTTGATGGAGATTTTTTAAATGGTATACTGATATGGGGAAATTTTTTTTAAAGTTTTAATGTTTAAACACTTTAAAAAAGTCCAAATTCTAAACAAAAAATTACATAGCAATTAAGGGTTATTAAGTTTCATGGTAATTTTTTTTTTTCATGCTTTACAGATAACCCAAGTGGTCAGGCCCTGGAGGAAAAGATTATCTATGGAGTAGAGAATAGCAGCACTTTCCTTGAGTGCAGTCCGAAATCTCAGCGTGCCGTAGTCTACTGGCAATTCCAGAAGCAAAATGATGATCGCAAAGAAGAGGTACAGTAGGAAAAAAAAAAAAGAGATGCAACTAATTTTCTCTATAAAGGTAGACTTCATTCTGAGTCCTTCCCAGAATAATTTTAGTTGAGCAGAACTTCTCTGTAATATATGATTTCCATTGTTCTTCAGCATATTCTCACTTTTATTACCATAAAATTCTGTAAGGTCCTTAATAGGTTTTACAGATTGTTACAGCAGCAAGCATTCATATTGTCTCCTTGCTCAGACTCCCTGCAAAACACACTGGTTTGCATCAGAGATCCCAGAAACAGAAAAAGCTAGAATTCCATCTAACTGTCACCTGAAACATCATACAAAGATTGTCTGAACTTAAATATCACAAGTCCTTAAAATTGCATTTGAGAAAAAGCTTAACTGCTTTCCCCTCATCATATTGTTTGACTGAAGCCCTGTCTGGCAGGAGCATCCCATGTGCTGCATGCTCTGAGACTTTACTGCAGATAACAGAGTCAGAGGGAAGAACTGAGAACTCTAGTGGACACAGGAATATGGAAATTTTTATTTTCATCAAAAGCAGTATTCATACAGGCAGAAACACTTATTTCCCTGTTTGCATTACACTAAGCTGATACTTTCTTTTTCTCCTTTTCTTGTCACTGGCATTCTTATGTTATTAATCACCCAAGTGTTCAAGTTGTATGAAGCCAGGTCACGCACATCTTAGGAGAACAATCTACTCTGGTAGGTAGGGAGGTCAAGCTAGGGAACAAACACTTTTTTGTTGACGTATTTGTAATGTAATTAAAGCATGTTCAGAATAGTTACATTAGCTGCTTTAAATATTTTTGTTTTGTTTGAATAAGCAGTAAATTACTAAGAATTTATTCTCGGTGAGAGAACAGCAAACAGTGTGCCTTTTCTGTCTGCAGCAACATGTGCATTCAGAGAATGAAGTTTCATTGTGGATATGAATTAATTCAGAAAAAAAAAACCCAGTATTTTGAACAGCTACTTTTTGGATATTAAAATTTTTAGTTAATCCTTAGTTGCTTTGTAAATTTTCCACTTAGGCAGAACCCACTTCTATGCATGAGGGTTTTGTAGTAAGGAACAGGAAGAAAAGAACCTTTCCTGCCAATGGATCTAGACTTGACTAAGAGATAATGAGACCTCAGTAATACAGCCAAATGAATCCATGTTTACTCTGCTGATTACAGGCTCAGATCTTCTGTAATCTTTCCAGCAACTCCATCTGACATAGTTGAAACAGATCTTTGTTCAGCAGCAGTAGTTACTAAGGAGTAAATTCCTAATTCCCCAAACTCTTGGCATTATATCAGTTTTTCCAAAATAGTTGAGACTTTCATGATAACAGATGACTGGCAAAGGGTTTTCCATTTTTGTGGGTTTGGGCATTCTTGGCCAGGTCTTAGCAGTTAAAAGGAGCAGTAATAAAGCAGTAGCATGGTTAGAGGATAATGTGGCATATGTATGAAAAATAACTATTGAAATAACCACTTTTCCCCAATACAGATAAAAGTGGGTGATCACATGATCCGGACAGAGCAGGGCCTATTGCTACGAAGTCTTCACCGGAGAGACTCTGGTGTTTATTTTTGCCACGCTGTGGAGCACGGCTTCATGCAGACCTTGCTCAAGGTGACCCTTGAGGTCATCGACAATGACCACCTGGAAGAGCTGCTCCATAAAGAGGAAGATGGGGATGGCTCCAAGATCAAGGATGCGACCAACAGCATGACCCCCAGCCAAAAGATCTGGTACAGAGACTTCATGCAGTTGATCAACCACCCCAATCTCAACACCATGGATGAGTTCTGTGAGCAGGTTTGGAAAAGAGACCGCAAACAGCGCCGGCAAAGGCCTGCCAATGCGCAGGTGAACACAAATAAGTGGAAGCACCTACAAGAGAATAAAAAAGGTAGAAACAGGAGGACCCATGAATTTGAGAGGGCACCACGTAGTGTCTGAGCTACATTACCTCTAGGAACCTCATCCAAGTAGAAACTTGTATAGACAGATAACTGGAAAAAATGCAATATTCATGAACTTTTTCATGGCATTATGTGGATGTTTACAAGAGTGGAAAGTTCAAACAGTTTCCACTAGGTTTAAATAAAATCCATTTCTAACTTTCCTAGCAAGTCCTTCCTCTCTGCTCTAAGACCAGAAAGACCAGAGTTTCAAGGATGATAACTCACTTGGACCTAGCTTACTGCTCAAAAACTTCTGCAAGTATTCAGCAGGCAAGTTTTGCTTTCTCTTTTGACGGAGATATAAAGAAAATGGTGTATTTCATGCTGTCATCTTACAGGAAAGAAAAACAAGCCCCACCTTTCATCATCAGCTCTAGCATTTCTAGACTTATGTAAAACTGCATGAACTCATTAAGCTGATGAACGTCGAAACACGTGATTGGACACAAGGATTTTGTTCTTGTTTTGTCTACCAGTTCTCCTGTTTATATGTGCTAGAAGAGAAAAAACATCACTGAATGAGATTGATTGTGGAAATCTGAACAACATAAGCCATCCATCATCTGGAAGAAAAAAATGTGGAGTACACTGGCCTACTACTGATGACTTCTTTCAGCTTTGATCTAAAGATGTATTTTATTAAAAGTATAATTTAAATGTACCATGAAAAAATATGCAGCAAACATTAGCTCCTTTCTAAAATAGATTAGCCTTTTTGTCTTAGAAATATTGTACTTTCTAATTATTGGTTTAGAGGAAAAAAGACAACTTCCAATTATGACTGCTTTACTCTTTTGTTTGGGAAAACTTCCAGGGGAGCTGGTAATACTGCAGTTAGCCTCCTCCCCTGTCAGTAATCTATATGACATGTAACTTCGAAGCAATTTTAAAACTAAGCTATTTTAACATGAAAGTCACTGTATAGCATGGAAGTATTCTGCATTCTGTTTTTCTAAGTATGGTATTTGAAATTATTCAACTTGTTAATACCTTGCTATAGATTGAACCAATGAAGAGGAGAGCATTGATTTCCAGCTGTATATTTTTTTTAATTACAAAAACAAATAGCATTAAAGTACCCTCTGCTAATTACACTCTTGCTTTCTTGGTTCATATTTGTGAATGCTAATATTTAAATATTGATGCTCAAAGACTGTCATATGTCCATGAGCAAAGCTCACATTCAGTTTAAGGAGTTGTGTTCCCAGCTCTGTGATAGAGATTTGTCCACACTACTGACTCTCAGTGCTCTGTTCTTTCTGTGGGCCAGATCACCAAAATGCACAGAAACAGCACTAGGCCACGTAAATAACAACCCCAAAGCCAGTCCATTTTGAGATCTGAGGGACAATTTTACCTGTGGGTGAAATCTGCTGAAGTAGTAAATGGTGAAGTTCAGCTTAAAGACTAGTTTATACTAACAGAAAAGTTGGTCCTGCACTTCTGTATTATTCTATATACAGGAGAACAACAGAGTAAAACAGACAATGTAATTGCATCATGAGAGTCAGTTTAGGGTTATAAGCAGTGGATTTATTCACCTCAGCACAGATGTGCCTTTGGTCCCCAGTTCTATGGTGTCCAGTTCTTTTGAGATCATCTTTCTCCAGCCTCCCATATTTTATCTTGGTAGAGACTGTAAATGACATAATTTCAAGTAATGTCATTGTGGGGAAAATTACTAGAACAAAATCCTTAGTTTGCTAAAGAAACTTTTATGTAAAAGTATGTCTGCACTGATGACTGATCTGTTTTGTTGTTATTCACTCTGTGGTATTTAATTTATCAATTTATTGCTACACTATCAACCAGCCTTATCAGATACAATACGACACAACTGCTGTGACAGCATCTCTCACGATGTGCCCCAGCCTCCTTGCCACTCACTAATTCCAGTATCATTCTGCTTAGTGGAGCCTTGGCTTCTTGCCTATTGGATTAGAAATTGGATTTGCACTAACAGCCGAGTTACTTCAGTCCCCTTTGAATTCTTTAGAGGGGATGAACTTGCGGGATTTTTTTTTGTCATTTAATTCTTCAGGAAAAAAAGTCATTGAATAGGCTAGGACAAGGCTGTAGGGCCATGATTTAAGAAAGCACTTGGGAATTTCTTTTTAAAGCAGCTTTAATTCTCTCTTATGTTTAACCTGACTCTCGTGAACTTCAGTATGCTGGTAAATTCCCATTATTTCATGATGTGCTGAATGTGGATGAATTAAAACATATGTTCAACTATGTACTTTTCTGTACAGAAGTATTAATTTTTCAGCTCAGCCTATGGTTAATTTCTGAGCACTGTTGTCAAATGAATTATTTAATTTTATTCACAGAACATTATTTAGCCTTTTGTGAAGGGCTATTATCTACCATATAGGTACTACAATACTCTTTCTTACAAAAGAAAACAGTTTTAAAATAAACCTCAGAGAATTCAGTGGGAAAATTTCAGATTGATTTCAATAGACCCCAAATCACTTTGTTTCCATTTTTACAGATTCATGGAATTGCTATGTAACTTTTTTTCTCTTCCATCTTCATAGCAACTGGTTCTATAGGAATTCCTTTTAAAAAACCAAACCAAATCCATCCTCTTTCACAATGCCTGAAGAAGAAACATATTAAGTAAAGTCAGGATTCTAAGATATGTTTTTCTATACTGAGAAAGATAATCTGTGGGAACAAAATTACGGAAGTTGCAACGTTTTTACCATGACCTGGCAGTGTCATTGAACAATTGATATGATCATATCTTTAAAACTTCAGCCCAGTCCTCACTGACATGAGTAGTCTTGTTTAAGTTTTTGTATTTGTTTATATAAAGAAGAGGGCAAAAGATCAAGACAACAGTGGAAATTTTTGATTTTTAGGTTCATGTTATGGTCAAGTTAAAGCAACATTTAATACTGATGTGAAATTAACTTCTTTACAAAAAGCATAGGCCTTAATGAATTAATGTATAGAAAGATGCCCTGCAGCTTCAGTAAGATTCATACCCCCATTTATGTCATCGTTGTTAAAAGCTACATAAAGTTCAAAAATAAAGATTAAAATGGTATTTCTGTAAATGGCCAATAAAACCCTTTAAACCTCTAGTTACAGACTTTAGAAGAAGTAAGTAAAAAGTTGTGTTTAAGCTGGAGAGAAATAAAGGATTTCATTTATAACCAGAAAGATCTATTTTCATTGTTTTAAGGTATCCATCTGCAGGAACAAAAATATATTTAATCTTATTCTTATACTCTTTGCACTTGCACAGATCACTGAAATGGGAATTCGTTCTATGGCTCCTAAAAACTGTATGGTTATGTTAAACTATAACATCAAACTGAGAAAACATGCATCTTTGCAAAACAAAGTTAAATCTTCATGACCCAATAAAGTCACGATGTAAAAAAAATAAATTAAATGCATGTGAATGCGCATTTACTGTTCCTTTTTATGTATTATTTAGTGAATATCAATGGTATGTGTTTAATAGTTCAGTTTTTGCTACCTACGCATTAGTCAAAAGAGATGTAAATATTTTTGACTAGATAAGGAGGTACAGTGTAAAGTACTGTTATCTAGAGGTACTCCATTTTGGTGTGTTCAGCAAAATACTAAAATGCAAGATTTTGCCACATAGGTGATAAGGTGGTTTATTTGCTATACCAGTGTCTGAGTTGTGTGCTTATTCTTGAAACACGTTCCTCACTGGGTAGTAAATAATTCCACTTCTGTATTTATCACTTCAATTCAGATGGGAACTAGAAAACTGGAGAGAAAGTGTAATGAAACTGCTGCTGTAAATTATTTCTTTTAGCATGTATTCAGTTGTTAAATAAACATTTCTTCCAAATATTTGAAGTTCAGTGTCTTGACTGTTTACACGGAAATGTGCCCTGTAACCTTCATGAGCATATGGAGTGCATTGTTGCCAATATAATGCTATCAATGTGTATGAGCTCTGTTTATTAGGCCAGAAGGATTACTATTAGTATTAGTGGCATTTTTTTGTTTTGTTTTTGAAGGCTACAAACTCATAAGCCTGAAATGAAAGTCATGAACTTATCTTCAGCCGATTTTTTGGCACAGCTGCTGAGCTTGTGCAGATAAAGCCACACATATACACACCCCCACTCTCCACTCTGCCCATGAAGCAAACTGTAAATCAGCCTGGAAGCCATGTGAATATGAGCAAGTTGCTGTACTTGATGAAATTTCACTCGGTGCAATCCTAATGGCTTAGGACAGCTATGCTGCTTCCCTTTGGAAACTGGCTTGCACAGAAAGCAAGTGGGATAAATCAGGTTCTGTCTGTTACCAACATACTCTTGTATCCTTAGGTAAACTTAGCAGCTGTTTGGAAGTGCTTACGGGCTCCATCTAAAAGTAATATGCTGTGGCACTAAGCATTGTGCAAACAGCTAATGAGACAAATGGCTGCTCTGGAAAGCATGAAGTTTAAATCCACTGGACAAGAAGTGGAGGAAGGAAAGTATTGTTATTTCCATTTGGCACTTACAGAACTGAAGAATCAGCCAGTAGTACTGAGCTGTCACTAATCTATTCAGCCTCACCCGTGCTCCTTCCTGTAGAGCAAGGATAGAGGAGTCTGGTTCAAAAGGGTGCTGTAAGGATATTTTATGGTTACTACTGTTTTCTGAAATTGCAAACAAGCCCTCAGCAGCAGCCAAGCAACTCAGTGGGTTACAAAAGATGCCGCAAGTACAAAAAGGACAAAATGAATATGGCAAGCCATGAATCTGCTAATTGCAAAAGCAGTAACTTTGTATTTCTGTGACCAGTGCACAGCTTAGAAATACAGAGGAAATCCCTCGTTTCTGGATGCAGCCACACTGTGTCCTTTGCTAGAATTCCCTGCAGAGCACAGCTAAAATGAGTGTCCTCTGTTACTACTCTGCACATTGCCAGGAACGTGCAATGCCTAGGGGCCACCTTCAGTGACGATGAGTGGGGAGAAAGAGGAAACATTTCAGATGTTATGCTTATATGTTCTTAGATACAAATGCAGAGATAGGTAGATATACATTTAAACAGCCAGCTTTCACTGAGATGAAATCCTCTTTGCTCTTAAGGATTTGAGGCACTAGATGTGATTCTAGTACATCTCTGAGTACGTTTGGTGGCTTCGGCTGTAAATTGTTATAAATGTTTCCTCTGTGAAGACTGAAACACGCTATTCTGTTTTCTTACAGGTCACATTCACTCCTCATCAAACATCAATTTAATGGCAGGCAAAGTTATAGTGTTTTTTCCAAAGCATAAAACAAAAGGACTATTATCCCTAGAATGCTCAGTAACAGGATACAAGCAGATCAGAGTGTTAGTAATTCAGCCAGCTTCTTTGCTCCCCATAAATACTTGCATGAAAGGTTGGAGGAGCTTCATAGAAAAACTAGAAACTGTGGAGAAGAGGCCTTATTTGAGACCTTTTTGTCCTGGAATATATTAAAGATTGACATTTTGGAGAACTTCAGGATGATCCGAGCTAAATCCCAAAGCTCTAGTGAAGCAGTATCCAAACTGAAAAAGTTTCATTTAGCTTAGAAAGCAAACTCTCATTTCTCTCTTAGCAATTTTTCACCCCTCAGGAAATGGCCTTCTGCTTGCCTCAATATTAACCTGAAAAAGTAATTATGTGGTTTCTACAGTCCTTGTTGAAGGTTACTCTCTTCTACAACACACCTGGGGAACCCCATTTCTGACAACCAGCCCTCCTTGAGCTGCTTCTCTTGTGACATCTGTTAATACTGGGTCTAAAAATGTCCTGTTCTCCTGCACAGGTATAAAATCAGGCCTTGGTGGGCAGCAAAAAACATGTTTTCATTGAGCTATGAGCTACCATGCGAGAAGATTCCTCTCAGGAAGTTTTAAGGGATGGAAAGTTTCTGGTTTGGGGGCAGTAAGGGGACTCTGAGGACCTGCCAGCCAGAACCTGACCCCCACATCCAGGACAGGGCAGGCAAGGGGACAGCTGGGCAGATCCAGGTCCTGGCTTCAGGCACATCTCCTGAGCATCAGCCCCCAGGTGGATCTGGCTTGACACAGCCCATGGGCAGGGTTGTGTGGGACTGGAGATGGAATCCTGCAGCCTCTCTGGGGCAGGTACTGAGTGCCAGGGGCTGCAGCTGGGTTTGGGGCTGTGGGCAGGGTGGAATGAGACCTGGAGTGGGCTGGGTCATTAGGGCTCCTGAGTGCAGTCAGGTGAACCTGGTGCCTGCAGCCAAGGAGGCTCAAACACCCTTCCTGAATTACTTTTAACCACCTGAGGTCACTTGTCTTCCACATTCAGAGTCAGTTCTCTGCCTTCTGAAACCTACAATAAACCAACAGTACTGTAACAGCACAATTTGCTTCCAATTTGATTGGATCAGGTTAGTTGATGTTGAAATAAAAAAGGTGCATTTACACCTGACAGGTACTAAGAATTAATGTGCACAGGATTGTAACACCTTTTCTTTAATCAGAAACAACCTCATGAAAATAAAGATCTGGTCTTCTCCCCACATGTGAGCCTGCCAGGTCTGCCTGTGCACAGCCACATTCCACAGAGCTGCATCTGAGGCACCTGGGCCAGGTTTTGAAGGATGAATCCGATTTCATGAACAGGCCCAGTAGTTTTTCAGGCCATTCCACTTTACAGCCTGGTGTAAATTAAATCTGATCCCACGTCCTGGGAAAAAAACTTTTCACTTCTCAATATGGGGTACCCCTGCAGCCTGTGTTACTTTTATGCTTTATCCAAATATATTGTATTCATTTCTCTGTGAGTTTCATGGTCATGTTTTCTTATAAGCATGTTAACATGAATTATGATTCTTTATGCAGAGGCAAATGCAGATGCATGTTTCTGCATGGAAAAAGGATAAAAAGACTATGGTAATTCTGTTAGATCTACTACATCAAGTAAATATCAAATATGACTTGAACTTCTCATTTCTTGCTATAGCTGCAGGCAGGAAAGGAAAAGAGCAGACAAAAGAAATAAAGACATTTCAGCTATGTTCTGCAGTCATCATTTCCTTAAGCCCTTAAGTTTCATATGTCACTTTTTTTTCTGGGCTTGTAGCACTACATAGAGAGCATGCATTCCTACAAACTGCTTTTGCCGAACAATACCACACTGAATAGCTCCATAAATCAGAACAAACAGACAGACTGCGCCAGTTCCTCTGAAGAAGGCTTAACTTACCTCTTCTGTTTGTTATTTTTATTATTATAGCAGGACTCCTGCTTCTCTTTATGTAAGGTTTTGTCAGCACTTTTATTCTAAAGCTCTTTTGTTAGGGCTTTATAATTTTGTCTGCAAGTTAAAGATTTTAAGTATCAGCTTTTAATCAACAAATAATTTTACAGTACCTTAAAATAAATTGCTAGACTATCATCAAAATTCCATTTTGAAAACAAAGATTACAACTTTAGCAATGCCTGGTAGTTTTTTCTTTAGTGACTGCACTGTAAAAAAATTATGAGTGGGATAAAGCTTAGTGAACATAATGAAAAGCTGCTCACCTGGCTGGATTTTGTGTTTTAGAAACATCTGTGTACTTATCAGAGGTCTTGAATGAGACAGCAGCTTAAGCACATTCTTCTCTAATTATTTGTGACTTAATCACACGTGGCTGTTCCTAAGGTGTGTCCTGGACTAGAATGTTTTCTTGCTTCATGCCTGTCTCTTCATTTAAGCTGATTTTTAGTTGCTGTTCTGTGTGAAGATAACGGAGATTCAATTCTTTCCCTGGTTTAATAGACATCTGATGTCCAGTACAGATGAATAAGACTGATTGTGCTGATTTGCATTCCAGATAGTTAAAGAGAAGTGATGTTTTTTGCTTTGTAGTATTTGAAATTTAAAGGATGGAACTGATCTGGATCTGTTGGAGCACTGTGGAATTTTTCACTGTATTTCCCTTTAGTAATGAAAGATGTGCACAAACCACTCTTATAAACATGCCAATGCTTCTAGAAATCAGCAAGTTGTAATTTTTGTCTTTAATGCTAACCAGTATACTTAGCTAGATCCTCACCCAAATAAACAAAGTGGTGTGCTCCAGCACCATTTCTGTTGACTGGAATCCATCAAACAGTCAGGGTACTGAAAGATATGAATTCAATCCTTGTGCTATTCACTATGGCTCAAAATGTTACTTATGAAAGCTAAACAGTTTGATGCCAGTGTAAAGAAACTGAATATAACAGGGCTTCAAGCGATGATAAATGTTTCACATCTGTATCTGTGATCTTCACAAGCTGGAGGGGGAGAAATGGCTGAATGTAGGAAAATTAAACTACTTGTAGTTAAGTTGATGGTTGCATGTCAAAACAGCAGACAAAATGCAGCTGAGAAAAATCTTTGGACACAAAGTGGATCACAGGCACGCTTGGCATATAAAGTTTGTCTCCTAGAAATACTCCTGTTTGGCATTCACTGTGCTTTCACAATATGTTGGCAGTTGTACATATTGTTGCCTGACAGAAAAGTATTTCTGCAAATATTTGGATCAATTGTTAACACTAAATCCTTTTTTTTAGCTCTTGGATTTGGAAGAAGGTGAAACCTTAAGTAGAGCTCCAGGGATATTTCCAGGTATGGTGCCATCACAAATTATAGTTGCTTATAATCTCTGTGTAAATCATGAAAAATCTTTCTAGGACCATTAAAGGGTTAGAGATGGTCTGTGGATGGAAATGAAAAATATTGCAACAAAATATATGGATGCTTTCTATTGAGAAAGAATGAAAAAACCCCATCATTTCAGTATAAATAAGAAACAAGAACAAAAAATACAGTTTTTCTTTCAAGTCTCACTGTCTTCTATATTCTATTCTATTTTATTTTATTTTATTTTATTTTATTTTATTTTATTTTATTTTTAAAGCTAGAATCATTATTTTGTATTTTGTCACAAGTATGAATGTTGCTTCTATTACAAGCATTGAACATTTTTGTGTTCCTTGCAAGCCAGTTAAAAATAAATGCCACTAAGAAAATAAATTGTTACCAAGTTTATAAAATAGAATGCATAACTGTTAAACCTTGACTCGTACACTAGTTGGGTCACTTAGATTTATATAGTAGAACCAGCACATATACCACAGAGGTAATGTGATCTGTTGAGGAATACTCACTCTTTTTCTCAAGGCAAGGCAGTGTACTACTATTTCCTCCCTTCAACTGACTTCCCAAAGTGGAACTTAATTTGTTAGTGCTGAGGAATTGCATCCTTAATCCTTTATTCCAATGACTGGTACCAGACAGCTGATCCTGAATGAAGCCTGCAATATTTTACCTCTGTCATTCCTTCAAGCCAGGAATTTACCCCAACATCAGAGATTTCCATAGGGATTTATCCAAATCATCAAAATAGTATTAGAACTAAAATGCTAAAAGAATTAAAAATGTGAACTATTTCCATAATAAATACAAGAAGCAGTTACAATTACTGGTAACCTCTACAGGCCCAGTTTTCTATTGGAAGGATAAAGGGGGACATGCTCATGCACTGGGATCTTCCAGTTCAATTGAGTATTACAGGCATAAAGAACTGCTAAAAACCAGGAAAAGTTCTTGGAAATGACTGAAATTTGCTCCCATCATAGCTCTTGGAAATTCCACCATTGTCCTTCATGGAACAGGATCAAGCCAGGATTTGCAGTTCCTACCATGAGTCACTAAAAGCAATGGCTTGAGGCATAAAAAGTCGGACTTTGTATAGAAAGGTGTTTTCGTGGTGAATTAAAAGAAGGAGGTGAAGAAATAGTGTTTCTGTGAAATTAAATGAAGCTGCATTTCATTCTATAAAATGAAGCTGCTATAGATAAGACATTCTTTAGCCCTGATTTTACATTTGAATTTTAGGTACAATGGCAAGAAATGTTAATTTGAATTCCCTATTTGATTCACATAAAAGTTTACATTTTTTTTCTCACTCTGGAATTGTGTGTCAGTCTGTGGTCACTCAGAAAGGTGACTGGCAACAGTTTCAACACCATATAATGACTCCCGATCTCTGCAGAAGATTTTGATATTTGAAATAGACTTGGAGAAGAAAACTGGAGACAACTGACAGTTTTTCATATAAACACCTCCAGGGAGTATAAGCTTCTAGTATTACCAAGAAGGATATTTTCACATCATAAAAAGAGCTCAGACTGAATTTTAAGCCAACTGTTTCAAGTCTGGCTTTTTTTCTTTCAGCATCTTCTCAGAAATGATGCTTTATAAGAATGGACTAATATAGAATGTACAATACTTGTCTTAAATAATTGATGTGTGTCACTCAGTTCCATGTTTCAGAGAAGAAGTACAAGTTGCCTCAGAGAAAAACTGTTCTTCAAGGCTAATAAGGAGATAAGCTGCTCACAGGGGTACTTTGTTCCTAGTGTTCATCTTAAGGATAAACTTATGATTTAAGTTTTCAAGGACAGCTTTCCCTTTCTGGAGGAATGTGGAAATGCAGGTTGTTTGGATATGTTCAGGGCTGTTCAATCAGTTAGAGTTAGACATAATTATGTTAGAGCTTTGAGAAGCTGAAATAAATCTGCAACACATTAATTAGCTCCTAGGTTATTATGAAGGTAATGTAAACCAAGGCCTCCTCATGCTGGACTCATATCTTTTTAGATAACGTGGTAAATTTCTATATTATTTTTATGAAGTATGTGTGTCTTTGTTTATCTGTTTAGTCAGATAAATTGTGGTTAAATAGGCTGTGTATATTAGTAAAAGTATCTTCACTGAATGGATTGTCAAGATTCAAAACAGGCTTCAAAGGGAAGAGCTTGAGTGGTTAAATCCCTGGAGGTATTTAAAAGATTTGTAGATGTGGTGACTGGGGGCGTGGTTTAGTGGTGGACTTGGCAGGATTTGGTTTACAGCTGGACTTTACAAAAAGACATTTTCCAACCTGAATTACTCCACAGTTCTATAAATTCTTAGTTGCAAAGCTTCCCTATTAGGACCCAAGAATTCATTCTTATTAGCTCTTCATAACATAAGGATATAATGAACAGTTATCTTGGCCAACGTCCTGTCTGAAACACTGGTAGAAAGTCAATGTGGACATAAGACTATAACAACAACAAAAAAAAAAAAATCCCAAACAAATACAGTGATATTACCTCAGAATAATCCCCTACCTTTCAACTGTTTGATATCTGATAAATTCATATAATGCCCTCCTGTTACTTTTACTGGGACAGTCCTTGAGTAATCCATCTGCAGTCATCCTCTGTTTGCCTCCTTTAAATAATAATGTTAGAAGATTCACCTAGGCTTTGTTTTCTACCCCTAATTTCCTATGAAGTTTCTTATTTTCCAACCTCTATTTTCTTATGAAGTTTGCTAATTGCATTCTGTCTGTCTGATATTCTCAATGTAGTTCTGCTTAGGCTAAATGCTAATTTGGTTCTTGTTTCAGCAGTAATAATATTTGCTGTAGTTTAACAACTGTTCTGCTTCAAATTGAATAATCTGATTCTTTAATATAAGATCCCAACATACACTCTATGTCTCCACATTGAGAAATATTTTGCAGGTAAATATATAAACATAACTATCAGATATTGAGAGATATTTAAAACTCCTATGTAGCATTCAGTGCTAGTTTTTATTTACTTATATACTGCAAGATTGTAAAAAGATTTACGAATTACAATATTTAATCATACAATACACAAGTAAGAAGATGACCTGTACCAAAATGGTAATTACAGCCTAACTGAAGAAAGAGCAGATCAGTAGAATAGTCAGCTGGGAAGAACCACCAGACAATAGTGAGATACTACTGATTAGTCTAATAATTGCTTTATCACAACAGCTAACAAGCTATTGCTGAGAATTGTCTTATGAAATGCCAAAGACATTTCCTCTGAAGACTGTGAGAAAACCAATTGCACAGCTGAAACTCTGTAGAACAATGCAAAAAGTGGGATTATGCTTCTACTATGATTATCTATTTTATTTTTATAAGCATGATGGGAAACCAATTATGATGGCAGCTGTGATAAGTCTTCTTTAAAAATTATGCTGATTATGTCTTGTTTCCCATTACCCATATGAGGAATAACTACAAAGAAAAATAAACCTGATCCTACATGCACAGTGCAGCCTAAAGTCTTCCTAATTCACTCTAACAGCTGTTTAAAAACAACTGAATTCAGTGAATAATCAAATTAAAACTATATAAGTAACCATTTTTTTTCTAGAAGTGTGATTCAAATCAATAAAAATTAGAATTATTTTCTGCTGTTTATTATATGCATTGTTCTTCCCACCTATGTAACTTCCAAAATGCCCTCATGGATTCATTGTTTCGGGTAAGAGCTTGTGTGTTTTCTGTGATGGGGGCGAGGGTTGCACAGGATGTCAGTGTATATATGTGAACATTTAGCACATTGCCCACAATCAGAATTTGGGATTGGAATGTAATAACAGATGACTGAAAGAGGAAAGACATCTGTATATATTTGAAACCACAGTGATTATTTATCTTGGCGTTTGTTCCTAACTGGTAGATTTAAAGTACCTCTTCCATAAAAAATGAAATAATTTTTTAAAACTAAATTGAATGATTATTTATTAGATCCTTATCAAACATTAGCTTTTTAAATTTATTATTGAGACAGCCAAAATGACTTCAACATTTTATTAAAAATCATGTATGTTTTTCTTAACTTCTTTTATGAATAGTCTTTCATTTCATGGACTTCTTTTAATATTACAAGAAATGGCACAGCTTTTTGTAGGGAAGGAGTAATCAACTGAAAAATCCCTTCTTAAAAATCTTGGATTTCTCCTAGAAATCTTCTTCGTAAGTATTGTTTTCCTCAAACTGTTTGGGACTTTGAGTTATATCTTGACAAAGCTAACATTAATTACAAGCAATCATAGCAAATTTTTCAGACATATAATGAGCATGGGACTTGATCTATAAAGGCACTTAGATATCTTATTTTTTCATGCCTTTGGTAACAGATTTCTTTCTTCCTTGTGTCACATGTAGGAAATAGTGCTCTCACTGCTCTGCAGCTGAGAACTCAGGCCAAGGGTAACCCAAGTGGATGGGTAACAGTGCCTGAGTGCCTCAACCAGAAAACCAACCCAGCTTTTCCAAGCCTGAAACCACAAAATTGTTTGTTCTTCTTTAGTAAATGGATTTGCAATATATATTTCCACATGCTTTGTGTTTGCACTACCCCAGAGTCATTCACAAAATAACCTAATCATCTACAAAATGACCTAAATTCCTTACCACAATTTTTGTTTGATATGAAACTAACTACTTTTTTTGTGTGTGTGTATAATATAGCCTTTCAATTTTTTTTCATATTCTCACTCGTTTTATAACATATCTTGTTTCATAGCAAAAATTATATGTGGTATGAGTTCAAGCCAGCTCTGTTTAAACTACTCAGTGTCTTTTAAACATATGAAATATATTTGATCAACTATCTGGGAAATATGATTTTTCCATATGGCTTAGTTTTCACATAAGGGAGTTTAGTGTTTCTTTGGCAAACATAATATGCTCAGACAATTATAATAGGTAAAGAGTTGCAAACCAGAGAGTGGGAGAAGCAGGTGTCCAGCTGGATTTTCACATAGGAAGGTCGTGAAGGTCACCAATGGTGATGAGGTCTCAGAGATTCGCAAATCTGCATGAAGCTATTCCTTCCTTTCTCAATACACTAATCTCTTACTACTCTTGATAATCCAGTGACTCAGGAAGCAAGACCTGGTTTTTTTCCCTTTTGTTTGTCAGAAGCAGACTGAATGACAACAATTTTCTGAATTACTATTTATTAGGGTAGAACAAGTGCGTTCACAAAGGTCACCACCCAGAAGAATATTCATTCATTGATGTATCAATATTTGTCTTCCTGCTGTCAGACTAGAGTCTCCAGAGAACAAAAGCATAATGGTAGTAAAATTTACAGCCAGGTATGACTTTCCCCATTGCCCTAAAATGGGAACATGAACAATTTGATACCCTTGTCTGGCAGAGAACCGAGTGATGTCAGCCCATTATAAAGGGAATACTTGATGGTCACTTCCTTCTGCTTCCCATTTCCCACAAAGGGATGATTTTCATCCACATGAGTTGCTTGATCTTTGTCAGTTGTGTTTTATTCTCTCTTGCCTTTTTTCTGTTTGTATGATTCAGCTTTGCTTATGATCCAAAATAATGTTTTTCTTGGTGTTTTCCTCCACCTGTTCTCTTCAAAAATTACCCTTCCCCCCATGATGTCCTCAGCTACCTTCATGTGAAGGTTTTTCGCACAAAAGAGAATGCAACCACTGAAGGGAATTGTCTGAGGAAGAAGAACGTGGAACAAATAATACAGCCTTCTTTGATAATTGTATTACTATTATTTCTCATTCTCAATGCAGCAGACTTGGAACAACTTGTGAAGATTAGTGAATACTAAAGTTACTACGTTAATTGAGCATTGTAAATAGTACTACTTTTTTATTTCATAGAGGCAATATATGAAGAACAATATACAGATGTGTGGCATTGTGTTTTTAAAAGAATGTCAATGTTAAGTTTTATTAATTGGTCTACGTCTGGAAAATGGTTTGATGCCCAGTTCCCCCTATATGTTCCCCCCACAATGGTTTGCCCCAAGTTGTTTATCACTTTCTTTTCCCGCCAGTAGCCTGCCCCTCAAACTAGGAGATCCTCCACTCCTCCCCTTCTGCCCTTGTAAGTCTCTTCCCCTCCTTATAGTGCTGCCCACTCCCCCTGTCTGTCATGTTAACCACCCCCGCCTTTATTTCGAGAATTTTCGGTGTCTGTCATCCCTACCTTGTTATGTGATTTGTCTGCCAGGCTTCTCCCCTCCTCTTTATGTTCCTCATTGGTTCAACTGTGTTTTACACTCCTCCCATGTCCTTGGCTTATTGGTTGATTCTGTGCCTCCTCCCTTCATGCCCACTCGCTTTATAAGTTCCTCCCCAAGCCATTCTCCCCTGACATTTGTCTCTGGACCCATCAAGGAACGGAGTGTCCTTGATAGCCAAACAAGTGTTTGCTCTTTCCTTCCTCTGTCTTGGATCCTCGTTGCCTCACTCTCACCTGTGCCACCCACGCCACAGACAACACCATCACCTGGAGTCAACAAGGAGGACTCAGGGGTGGCAAATCTTGTGGCCACCTCCAGCCAAGCTTCGGGAGCGGCTAGCCGGCATTGTCTGGCTCCCGTGGCCGCAGAGAGGGCTACACAGATGCACAGAACTTTTCAGATAGCCTCAGTTAGGAGCCTCAGTTTTCAGATAGTCTCAGTTGACAGGCTTTGATGTTTTCAGATTCAGCCTTTGTTAAACTGGCATCTGGATTTTCATGGTAAAAGTTGGCTAAAAGAAGGAACAGTGAAAATCCTTTCTCAAGTATAATAAGAGAACTCGCATACCCCTAGAAGTACTATGCTTTGAAAGGAAGATAGAGAGAGCTAACCCACATCTCAGATCAGTTGGGATTTGAGGAATGATAGACAGGGACATTGTTGGGCAAGAGGGATCCAGGACATAAGAATCAGAAAGGTACTGCTCTGTCTCACTCATTGGATTTGCACCATGTCTGTCATTAAGAAGTTCTGCTGTGAAGCAGTCCTAAAGAGCCACAAATGAAAGTACAGCATCAGGTGGAGGAATACATTCAACCTCAAACCAGAAAAGAGCTGAAAGGGAACAGATGGGCCACCAGATCCCTGTAAGAGAGAAAGCTGCACTAATGAGGGTCTTGGCTTTGTATTGACAGGACCCACACAAGATGTGCAGGAAGGTATTTTCTGTTTCAGAATGTTCATTCACTTCCACATTTTGTTACAAGATAAGTATAGTAACAGCCTTTCCCTTATGATAACAATAAATTAGGTAAATTAGTTTACTTAGCTGGACAGAGTAAACAAGCTCAAACTCTACCACTTAAAGAGTGGAGGTTCATACCTTTGGCCAAAAGAGTGGCATAGTAAGGACATCTTGTGGTCTTGGCACTGGTTTGTTTAAGTTTGGATGAAAGAATCATTGAACAATTAAATAAATAGAAGACCAGAAAAAGTAAAAGGAGAAAAAATATTTTAGAATTAAGTTTTTGGAATGTGACTCAGAAATCTTATCAGAAACATTAACTGCTTTCAGTGCTATATATGGTGTTGTTTCTAATTATTTAACTCTTCTTCTGTTGTGGAATACAAGGCTTTGAATATTCTTTGTAGATTATAATTACATTTGAAGACAAAAAAAAAGAAAAAAGAAAAAAGGGAAGGAAATGGAAGGGAAAAAGAAAAAAAAGAAAGAAAAGGTAAAGAAAAGAGAAAAAGGAAAAAAGTAAGAAAACCTCTGTAGTATCATTGATGATTCACCCAACTCAAAAGAAATTATGGCCTCAGGTCTTATCTTGAACTGGTGACCATTCCAGTAATCCAGATTGAGAGGCCCGGCCTATTTTAAAAAAAGAAAAGCAAAGGCTGAAGCTTGATGCAAGTGGTTACCTGCTTTCACAGATCCCAGGCACTACAGAGCTGGCTCAAAATTTGAATGAGTAGCATTTTCCAAAATGGAAATTTTTATATTCTGGATTGTCATTGTACTGTAAATACATTTTATTATGTGGTAAGAGAAACAAGACCAAAGGTCATAAGTACAACTAATAAAGTCTATTTTATACATATTTGGTTTCTCAGTTATGTGTCCTTTATAGTCATCATCACTGCCCTGAAGGAGTATGTTATTTACTGATCACTTAAAGATCATTTTCACTATTTAAAAAAAAAAATGCTGTTGTAAAAGTTATCCCTTGTCACTGCCAAACCTCCTTTAGCTTGGCCCAGCTGATGTTTTCAGTAATCTAGGATACTAAGGTTGGTAAGAGATTTTTCTTTCTTATTTCTGTAAGATTTTATCACCTATCATTTATAAATAGAAGGTTCACTGTGAGGCAATGGCACGTAAGATCTGATGAGATGTTTTTAGCCTTAGGCAGAGTGCAGGGTGGATGACAGATTTGCCTCTTCAGATGAAGTCTGTCAGCAAAGTCACTGAGAGTTTGGACCTCTTTCACCAGGCACGACAGGCACGAGCCTAAAACAGCGACAGTGGCTCAGATTTCCTTTAGCACTTCTTGTGCACCCCACTTTGTGGTGTGCTTGGAAAGAAGTTGGTATGTGCTTTGGACATGTCTCAGTGAATGGTTGTTGCTTGTCTGGGGTTGTGTTTCAGATGTGGTAACTGCTCTTTAAAAAGGATATTTTTGTGCTCACTAATGCAGAGTTAGGCTCCAGGGTGGCTTGTGTTCAGATTGCATTGATAAAGTGAGAGAGGATTGTTTGCTCTCAGTCTCAGCTGTGCTGAAGTGTTGTAGTAACTTGTTGTGGAGGATTTTATATTCATCTGACTGTGTTTTCTGCTGAGGCTCCCTCCGGAGGAACAGAAGCGATAGCTGCATATTCTACAGGCAAACCCAAAGCTCTCGAGAGGCAGCCACCTGGCCAGGCTTGAAGTTTTGAACATGTTACATCTGCAGCCGAGTATAATACTTTGCCATGTGCAAAACAAATGCACAGGAACAGAAAATCAGTAAGTATCACAGAAATATGCAGTATGATTTGGATAGAAACATTCAGATCTTGACATCTTCATATGATATGTGAAAAAGGAAATAGTCTTCACACTGTGGTTTTAGACATCTAATTTAGATGACTAAATGATACCCTAGGCACTCTTCTCCACTCAGCAGAGGTCTGGGTCACCAGTTCACTGCCTCAAGCACCTCATCTGCATAGTTCAGCTGAAATGGTGTGAATTCTTTACATTGTCTCAGGCCTTCACCCCATATGAGAACTATGAGGTACAGATACTGAATGTTTTTAAAATTGCTCTGTCTCTTTCCCAGTAACAGACATTTCATTTTACAGGCCTAAATGAGGGAAGAACATGCTTGTGTAGCACACACACTTCATTTTGTGAAAACTTTATTTTGCTAAGAATGTTTCTTCTGTGGCAGAGGGTTGCCATAAAGTGGAACAAGCACGCATAAAATGGAGCAAGTATTTTCTTCCCTAGGCTAAGACTTGGAAACCTTTATGTCAGTTCATTCTTTGGTGCAGATTCTCCTTCACTTGGAACAGCAGACTGATGTTTTTGGAGCAAGCCTTTTTCAGAGGTTCATAAACAACCAGGAACAGCTTTGTTTGGGATTTCTCATGAGCTTGCTGTGTGCACTGGCCTTGTTATGTGGGTATCGGCTCTGGAGTTACCACCAGTACTAAAACATCTAATGAAATTCCGTTCTATGACACACGCAAACAAAGGAGGGTGAAGAGCTCATTCACAAGCAGATTACTTGTTCCTTCAGTGGAAAATGGCTGGGGAGTCAGGGCAGCAGTCTCCTTACTAATCCTCACTGATTAAGCAGTGTCCTTGCTCTGTTGGGAAAAACTTGTATTAAGTTCTAAATAGCAATGTGAGGACACACAGGAACAGGCAGAAACCTTCACTGACCATGGATTTGCTCTAGTAGTTCAGAGAGTTGAGAAGATTTAGGAACAGGCTCTACTTCCTTGGGGCTGAAATGACAAACACCAAAAGGTCAGCAGACAGCAGCATGGTAAATCAGAGTGATAATGTTGCTACTTACATGGTGACAGACACAACAGGGAAAGCTTCTGTGCCAGCTGGAAGAAGGAGGTCACGAAGGAGGGATATCTTGGCCTTTGGCAGAGCAGAGGAAAGCAGCTTGGGAGGGGTAACTGAATACACCACGTGTCCAAGGCAGTAGAGATGAGATTTCTTCAGCTATAATCTTACTGACGTGCTGAGAACTGCACCAAGATCACATTTATTACTGAGATGCCTGGATCCTACAAAGATTTGCATTTGTAGTGTGTTAATCTGCCTGCTCTGACCTACTCTTTGCCTCCATTTATTCACCTGGAGAAAGTCATCTCACAGAACTATGAACAGATCTAACTACTGTAGAAGTAGTAGATTATTGTTGTTTCAAAACATATCTTTCTAGTACAAAGATTCAGTATCAAACTTAGTACATTGATGTCAGCAGGTTTGTGGGAATGACAGCAATAGGATACATGGCATCTTGGCAAAACTCCCAAGCTGTTTCAAGGAGAATGTGGAATTGTAAGGGAACTTACGGTCAACTTTTTCCAAGAAGTCTGGAGAACTTATTCCCACCTGGGGGAACTTGGTCCTACCAACTAATTTGGAGAACAGGAAAAAGGAAATTGCACACTGGCGGGGTTTACGGTAGACAATGGAGCAATCTCCTTATTGCTTAAACATTCAAGCTGGATACTTTTGACTCTACCTCTCTTTTGTTGTGGCACCCCCTTCCTCCCCCAAAAAGCTGAATAAACATGAAAGATCAGCGGACGTATTACATTTTACACAACAAAGTGTGGCTTTATCGGGCTTTGTTACATCTTGAAAAGATTAAGTGCACCTGCATGTGAAGAGTCTCCATGCCTCTGAACAATCAGGCAAAGGTACCTCGGTTTCTAAGGGCACAGGCCAGGGACACACTTGGGTTGCAGGTTTGTAACAAAGCTTGCTCAGCCAAGGTTGCAGCCTCTAATTTCCAAGGAGCAAGACTGCCATCCAGTGGCTCTTCCCTAGCACAAAACTGAATTTAACAGCAACAGGTTAGGAGAAAATGTCATGTTTTCTTGATTTAAATGGGGATCTGTGAATCTCCTAATTTCTCTTTTGTTTTGATCTTTAACACGGGTAACACACCAGCAGCAAACTGCATGGAGAAAAGAAAGGTTATGAGCTTACTTCAAACCACCACTAGCTTTTTTTCCTGTTGACTTGGATATTAAATTTATAACTTGATAATCTTCCAGCCTACATGAAGCAGTAGATAAGCCCAAAATAATTTCTAAAAAATTCCTCTCTGTGAAATAATAGTGTTCCGTTAGTGTATACGTAACATTTCAAAATGGAGGACACACTTATGCATGATTAAAAGCTGGTAAGAATAATTTCATTCTTCAACAGGCTTTGAATCAGGTCCTCTTTGAATAGAAAGGAAATTTGAAGTTATGCAATATGGAGAAAAATTATCATGCATATGAAATATATTCATCTCCGGGGACTGACAGATCTACAGGTAGCATTAGAAGGAAATTTCCTGAAGTTTATCCCCTTGCAGATCCACTCAAACATAAATGTTTTTATCTACTGAAAAGCTGAGGCTCAGGCTGTTGGATAAGGCAGAAGGATAATCTGCTCCTGAGGCAAATCATATAAATTCCCTTTTCCTCCATTTCCCTCTGTCTAAAACAGGGATAATGCTTGTCTAGCTTCCAGGCAAGATGTGAGATTCAATACACTGTGAATTACAAAGGATTTCAAGCTCCTCAGAAACAAGAGAGTATTTGTGTACTTCTTAATACTGTTTATACAAGACAAAAATCTATCAAAGGCTTGAAGGAGGCTGCATTGCCCAGCTTCTTCCACTCTGCTTCTCCCCAGCTAATTCTTCTTAGCAGACCCCCTGTCTCCCAGGGCACCAGTGAAGATGGGGGTCTGTCCTTTTTAAGTGTTATTATTAACTTCAAGTACTCTTGTTTCAATAAACTCACTAACTAGGATGAATCAATCTGTTTAGTTTAACCAAAAGAAAGCAAAGACAGTTTCACCACAGTTTGGTGGCTCTTTATTGGGAGACATTATTCAGCTAATGAAGAGCTCTCAACCACAGACTGCAAAATTATAGTAACACTCAGTATTAAGATGAAACAGGATAAATTCAGATGCAAACAAGGGCATGAATGCCAGCAGTAAGAATGCTAAAGAGCCAAGCTAGAAGGAGTTCTGATACATTCAGAGTCAGTACAGATGTTTAAACCAAATGTAGATTTTTTTTTTCCTGGAAATCATTCATTTGGAACATGAATTTACTGGTAGAAATCAGAAAACCTCTTTTACCCCACAGATCAAATCAGACTATCACAAGGCTTTATTTGACCTTAGGATGTGTTAATACATGGGGATAGTTTTTAAAAATTGATTAATTGCTAGAAATACTTGTTAGGAGTGGAAGAAATTGTTACAGGTGATGAAAAGAAAGAAGAAAAACACTTGAAGTAAGTTTAAAAATACAGTCTAAGGAACAGCTACTAACTCTTACTGGGAATTAGTAGAATGTTCCCAAATGTGTCATATGGGAAATGTCAAAATATTTCAATCAGTCATGTATTTAGTAACACAATTAGGAATGCAAGTTTTTTATAGGGGAAAAAAAAAAGTTATTCTGATTTTTTTTTTTTATTTTATATTTCCTATAGAGACTACAGGGCATTTTGATGTATTCTTTTTCTTCATACAAAGGTGGAACATTAAAACTTCCAACATTTGCTGTTTATGATGAGCAGCATTTCTCTCCCATTTCCTTCATCTTTTGTCCCAACCCTTCAGATGGAAGAATCTGATTAGAGAGTTAAAATTCCATAGCTGAAATGAGTGAAATTTTGGATTTCAGCGTACTGGGAGAATAGGATAGCATTTTTTCTGGGTTTTGGTCATTTTGAGTGAATTAACTTTGTTTCTGTTTGGACATGAAAAAAAATTGTGGGGCAGTTGCCCTCCAGATTCTGTTCCCAGCACAATCTAAACTGGAACCCCCTTACATTGTACAAAAGTGTCTTAATTTACTCAAGGTAGGTTTCATTCCTACATGATAGATTACTTTTGAAAATTTTAGGCTATTTTTATTCAAATCCTACCTAAATCCTTTATTATTTGAATAAAGGATTAATCCTTTATTATTTGAATAATAAATTAATCCTTTATTATTATTTGTTTTGTTGTTTTCTTTTATTTTGTTTTGATTTGTTTTTAATTAATTACACTTATTAAACATATAAACAAAGAAAAAAAAAAAAGCATTTTACCTCTCGTTGGTAAAATCCAGTCCATTTTACTTAGAATGGTAATCCTATTACTGAGCTTGAGGTCATTTAAATAGAGGGCTTTCAAAAGACCCTCATTTGTAGAAAAATTTAACCTAGAAGAACAAAGAGGCTCTATCTTTCTCATCCAAAATTTACTTCTCAAGAATTACTTTACAATTGCTAGGTACTCAGAAATCAATGACCATTTCATACATCAGTGATTAAGTATCTATGTAAGTTGTTAGATGCCAATAGTGCTCTGATTTTGAAACATTAATTCTATCATTAAATACAGAATTCTCTCTAATAACATGCTCTTATGCTTATTTCATTGGTCAAGCTACAGTCATGTTGCAGTTTCCTAAAATGAACAAGTAATTTGAAGTATGTAACTGTAACAATTGCAGTGCTTGTTCAACATATAACTTCACAGGCACTTTCTGTCTATATTAATAACAAAGATATAAAAGATTATTATTTTGAAGATCAAGCAAACAAACAAAAAAGTCCAAACCAAACCAAAAAATCTGCAAATAATCCTGACTACTGCACTATAAGGAAGGTCCAAATGGCCTTTCTTACACAAAGACCAAGATTACAAAAGTGATCTCATTTTCCTTCTAACATTTTATGAATTGTGAAGCATTATTCTATCTGTCTGTTCCAGCTGGGCTCTGGAAATAAGGAAGTGCACCTGAATAAGGACAGCAGACCCTGGTTTAATAGTGTGCAGTTTTAGCTGCCTCATGGAAGCCTTTCAGATCTGTGTAACGAGAAGAACTTGGCAGATGCAGCCGCACTTCAATAACTTTTATTTTGCACTGTTTTTTCCTTATTACCCCTTGACTTGTGCTTGTGATATGGGATTGTCTCAGTTGGAAATTATTGCAGTGAGCAAAAACCTCCTCTGGTGGTAATCCATAGCCCCAGACAGACCTTTCCTTGGTTTTCCTTTTTTTTTTCCATTAAACTTTATTTATCTATTTAACACTTGGGGACCTTTGGCTGTTTAGAGGCACCAAGGTACCACATCTGAGTCTAAACTCTTAAAACAGTCTCTGCCTCTGTGGTGCCTCAGGCTGCCTCATTCCTAGGGCACAGCATAGCCTTCATGAGCTCTCATCCCCTCTGGATACGCCTCCTGGCTAGGGTCCTGAAGCAAAGGGTGCCCTTTGATCTGTCCTCCTAGAGCTGAGAATTATACATATTTATATGTATAAAGGGTCCAGTGGCCTTTTATGATCAGAAGAAGCTTTTTAAGATGTGCCCGTGCCTTTTGCAACCTAGAACTAAGTGTTTTTATCTGCTATATGATCCAGTATGGGTCTGCTGTCCCATAACATGACCTATTGTGTGACAGATTGCCCACTAGAAAATTTGGTGTTTAAGACATCTTAGATCTTGGTCACAGACTTGAAAAAAAACTGCAGGTGTTGAAGCTGACCAGACCTGCAGGACAGTGAAGACGTCAAATACTAAATCTGAAAGGCCATTTTATTCTGTCATAAATCTCCATATAGAGCTGACATTTTCCTGAGAGGTTAACTGGCACGATGCTTCCTAGAAGAGATCTATGATCTATCAGGGAAAGAGCATGGACACCTGAGAGAATGCTCCTCTCCTACTGGATTTCCAGGGGTTTGGGTGCTTAACTTTATGGTTCTATAGTGTCAAATGCCATCTGTAGGTACTCATGCAGCCCTTGACACTGTGATAACCAGAATACCCAGGTGACTTGGAAGGAAATTCCATGTATCAAAAAAATTTCATAGAAAAAACCATGTGGAGTAGCACATGTGAAACCATCCAAATGTGTTTGAAATGTAAAGCTATTCCAGTACATGTAAGGGACAATAAAAGAACTGTTTATCTTTGAGGGAAAAGAGCAGCTGTGAAAACATCAGCTTTTCTCAACAGGGGCTTCTTCCAGGTGAACTCAAATATTATCCATAAGCATATCAGAGCTGAACATTTATTTTTTTGAGATTTACCAAGTAATTCCCGTGGTTATTATTTATTATTTTTAGACCTACTTGAGTTTTCAGATTTTTTTTTTCTTAAAGGCTGACAAATTTCAACCTCTGTTAAATTGAAAAAGGAAAGCCCATGTATGGCATTTGTCTGATTTTTTTAATATTATGCAGAGTATCTTAAGAAGAAATTCTATAAAAGCATCATTGCACAATTTCTTTGAATTTTGTTAAAAATCCTCTTAAGTGCAATCAAGATATGAATGTATGAAAAAGAAAGCTTTTATAAAAATTACTTTCTGTCCAAGTATTTCCCTTTTAATAAAAGCTCATTTTCATGGAAAAGGAGGTTTGAGCAGTTGTACCCAGTTGTGATATTTATTTTACAGCATCACTTCGAGATTCTGGCTGAAAACTAAGCTGTACTAAAAATACATATCAGTTTACAGTAAATGGTCATGCTTTTAAAAAAACAAAAACAAAAACAAAAAAAAAAAAAAACCCCAACAAAAACTATGCCTCAATAATCCAAGAAAGAAAAATCCCTGGGTATATCTGAACAGCCATGATGTATAATAGAGAAGAGATGACAGAGTATTTCACAAACTGGGCTTCAGGAAAAGTCCAGTCTGACTTTTGAGAACTTTTGAGCACATACAACCCTCACAAATGTGAAATAAAAAAAAAAAGGTATTTTTCAAAATTACCACATAGGGGAATTGCCCAGTTATTTTCAAACAGCAAGAATGAGTAGGAATGTCTATCAGTATTCTATATCTTGTCAAGTACCATAAGTAAAAAAACAAACCAAAACAAACATTACTCTCTAAAGATACTGATTTATCTTACACTTTGGCCTGATGCTGCTTTGTACTCTGAGTAGTTGTTGCTCCTTTGGTTTGTGTACTTGAGTTTATAATTTTTATTAACAGACAATGCCACATTAACTTTTCCTAATACTGTAGGCTACTTACTCTGTTCTATTCAGAAATATCTTGTTGACTCTAGATTTTGTCTCAGTGGCCTAAAGAGTTTTTTAAATTCTCCCAGTTTTCTAACCACACCGTGAAGAAGAGATGGGATGTAACTGAAAGCCACCTGGCTTTTGAATGTCTCCAAAGCTTTTATCTGTTCATCCAGATGGCTCAATTTACATTGACAGTTTTTGTGGTCCCTTCAATTAGCTTAAGCTGCTTCATGGTGCATCCAATTATCTCAGTATGCATTTAAAAAGAACCTTGAATTCAAGAGCATATTTTAAATGCTGGAAGGAAAAAAAACTTACATAAAAAAAAAGCAAAACCCCCAATTTTCTCCAAAATGTTTAAATATGTGGTGATAAATTCCCAATCCTGTAGGCTACATCATGTTAGATGACTTTGTAATATATTATATTGTATTTTATTGTGTTGTATTCTATTCTATTCTATTCTATTCTAAAAACTTGCTGTGGTACAGAAGAGATAATTCATTTTTTCTAATTTGCTTTTCCTTCTTTCTTTTAGGTTGTAGCACATTCAGCATTCTGAAAAGCAATATTGCATATAGTCCATTGTTATGTATATAAATACCCATATGGAGTGAATTTTACTTTTGTGGAGGTTACTGTAATAAGATTAATTAGAGATCAGTTTTTACTAATATAGAGGAGAGAATTGTTACACTGTGATGAAATAGATTTGGTTCCTAAATTTCAAGAAAAACACACTGGAATTTTAAAATTATATTTTGAAGGTTAACGCAATCCCAAATATTAAATGAAATAAATTTTGTATGTAGTAGGAAAACAGTCTTCTTCATTAGAAAATAAAATAAGAAAAGACTTTGGGTCAGATTGATCAGGAATACATGTTAATTTTTAATATGATCAACAAAATGTTTTGCTGTGTGCCATGTAATCAATTTGTCATCAGCCTGACAATACCTCATTTACATTTGCCAGCATTGACTAATACGGCATTTGTTATACTTTATCAAACTTACACCATGTCAAATCTGCTGCAAATGTGTCACTGATCTGTATCACATGTCCATCATATCCTAGAGACTTCAGATTTACCAAATAGTCCAATCAGCCAATTTTGTGAGCTAGGTAGAGGTTTCTCCTGGAGTTCTGATCTATCACCACATAGAGATTCCTGCTCAACATTTTAACTTACCATGGAAATTCCTAGAGGTGAAATGTTGCAGTGTGACTTCAGTGAATCATCCCACAATCTCTGCTTCATTGTCTTATTTCAACTACATTTCCCCATTAAGCTTACGTTAGTTGTGGAGGTGCTATTTGAGGTTTTAATGAAGGTATACAGCGGCTTTTGTGTTCATAAACAATTGGAAAAGTAGAATGGAGAAGTGTAAATGGAGCAGGGAGAAGAAATAATATAGTCAAACTATTTCAACTTTATTCTGGTATAAGAATAAAACAAATAGCAGTAAGACACACTTAAGTGGAAGGGAATAGTCTGATTTGTAATTTGATTGAGCTGAAACTGTGTTCCACTGCCTTAAAGTATTTGTTTTTGTGGGTTTGGTTGGTTTTTATCAACATAACCGTGCCTGTTTTTACCAACATAAAATGAAAGGTATAATAATGAAGAGAAATTGCTTAAAAATTTAAAGTGGGCAAAAAGAATACCTTGCATTCATAAGAGTAAGGAACAAATAGCATGACTGGTATTTTTCTCCTCTGCTGTTCCAAAGTACATTTCACATGCCTCCAGTAATACTGTGTCGTGTTTTAGTTTGTGATGAATTTGACAAAGCTCCCTGACCAACAGTTTCCACTAGAAGGTGTCATCTCCTTTGTCATGTCTCTGTGACTACTGATGTATGTGTAAGTCATTATTGAGACCTACTAAGATATTGTATTGCTCCAGCTTCTGGTACAGAAATCAGATAAACACACTGAGAGAATGATTATTTTTCAGGAAAAGCCTAATGTGACTGGAATTAGCTTAACTAATACAGTTATATGATTTAACCAGAGGTTTCTTTTAATTATCTGATTTCCTTTTAGGTCTCAATTTTTAAACCCCTGCCTTATTCTTTAAAGGATGCAAAGAGAGTAGTGAGTGCCCAAGAGAGGGTCACAGAGAAAGTGAAGGGACTTGGGGGAAGCTGTGTGAGGAGTGTCTGAAGTCACTTGGTCTGTTCAGCCTAGAAGAGACTGAGGGGCGACTTCACTGTGGTCTGAACATCCTTGTAAGGGGCAGATGAGGAATAGAGATTGATCTCATCTCTGGTGACCAGTGACAGGACCCAAAAAAATGGCCTGAAGCTGAGTCAAGGGGAGTTTAGGTTGGATACCAGGATAAAGTTCTTCACCCTAAGTGAAGATGGCTGAGCACTGGAATGGGCTCCCCAGGGAAGTGGTCACAGCACCAGCCTGACAGAGTTCATGGAGCATTTGGGCAATACTCACAGGCATGTTAAAGCAGCATGCTACGTTTAATAAAAAATATATCCCTAGTTATCAGATCAGAAAACAAAACCTCTTCCCATAGATTTACAGAAAAAAAGTGTGACAGCTTTAATCCCTTTCTAATGTGTAAGCACACAGCAAAAACAAAACAATGGAATTTGATAGATCATGCAATGAAAATTAGTTAAGCAAAGTTACTGAATGTTTTGTTGCCATAGGCTAAGAACACAATTACACTGGTTCATTGCATGCTCAGAAACTTGTTGAGCAGTGGGAATTTGAACATGTGTCTGAGCCTTCTGTGCAATTATTTTATATCTCACATTGCTGATTGATTCTGACTAAGCAGTTTTCCTTTCTGTTATTTGCCATGTGCAGCAGTATGTGTTCATTCTTCTGTGTTTTCTGTGTTACATTCTTTATTCCTCAGACTTCTTTTCATCTTTCAAGGTCCACACTGTCCCTTCTCAAAATTCCTGGTTTTTAACAGTGTATTCACCCCAGCAACAGACAAAAGAAGTCCGCCCCTTACACAGGAAAATTGGAAAAGATCCCAGAATAAAGAAAACATTAAATAGAGCAGAAAAAAAAGTCACCATATGGACGCTATTGGTGCAGAAGGAGAACAGCCAAGTGCACTGTAGAAATTCCCACTTGGAAGATACAAGGAAGCAGTGTTTGTTTAGCTCACACTGCTGCCAGTCCAGAGGACTATCATGACCTGTAAAGTAAACCCAGGAGGTGGAAGGATTGTCTCATAAAGTGAAACACAAATATTGTAAATTCAGTTTTCATTGTGACCAAATGTACATAAAAAATGAATTAAAAATTTGGAGAATCCCTCTCAGTGCTACCATATGGGAAAGTAAAAATCAACCCAAGACCCAGCTAACTTAAGGTTATGAGGCACCTCTAGTGACAGACTTCTTCAACCTAGAAAGAAGTTGTAGAGCCAACAGCTGGTACAAAGGCAAAAATCACATCAATTTGGACTGGAAGACAGACCCATATATTTATAAAACAATTAACCATCATTAACTACCATCTGACTAGCCATCATTAATCATATTTTAATAATACTGGTACATTTGCATCTCTGTGGGGATCACATTGAGATCATATAGGTTCCATATTGAATTTCCTAGTGAAATATGTAATGATCTCTGAAAAATCACAGTAAATTGCATCTTTGAGATACAAAGTTAGGTCTGGAAGAGGATGGAGGAATGAATGAGGTATGAGTCCATGAAGATGACAGATGCTGTACTCTGTGAGTGAAGAAAGAACCTGAACTTTCATTTAACAAATTGTGAAAGAAAATCATCCAGAGAAAAGAAGAGAAATCAGAACAGTCTATGAAGCTGACAGTCACAGAAGGAAAACTTAATCTTTGTCTACAGCTTAGCTGGGAGATTATTTTACAGTAGAATTGACTCACTGTCATATCTCTCTTCTGTACTGAGTTGAAGTTCATCGTGGTCTCAGAAGTTGGTGGAAGATAAAGTTTTGGTCCTTTTAAATTGCATTGTCACTTTTGGCTCAAACACTGAATTTAAGGATGTATGTTTCTGTCACAGTATTCTTGTTGAATAACCTATGTTTTTTGTAAATTTGCTGAGAAAAAGAGTCAAAGGAATGTTTGGAAGTTGAATAGGTGTTTCACTAATTGGGGATACACATACATATTCTACCCTTTTTTTTTTCCCAACTTCAAAACTGGCTTCTGATATTAAGTTACACCCCAAAGTCTGCTTCTGATAGAATACTTGAGCATGATCTTCAAAAAATATCTCACTCTTTTTTGATGAAGATCAAATAAATATCTCACTTTCTTTGTCACCAAAGAAGTGGAAATGGTTTGTGTAAGTTCAAAAATACTGCAGATCATAAAATGGTGGCAAAAAAATCTTTTTAAGCTTTTAATGATCAAAACTAAATTCAATCTGGTAAAAAATCCTTAATATGGATTCTAGCATTGATGACTGCATTCTGTTTTTCATTAATTATCAGACTACAAAGGTCACCAGTTTCACTTCCCTGCAGTGAAAAATAGCCACAAAGAATTGTTAGGTCCAAAATTATTCACAAGCATGTGCACGTTGTCCCATTTGCCTCACAGTACCCTATAATCCCCAAATCACCCCTGTTGAGCAAGGACAAGTCTGAAACCTCGTATGTGTTGTCCCAAAGATCAGGCATTAAATGAAAACTGAATACTTTAAAATTAAGTTTGATTAAAGCATATGGACAGTGTATTTCAGTCTTTGGTAGTGAAAGACTTCAGCTTTGAGGAATTTTCTCAAAACTTGAGCAGGTATCATTAACATTCTTGTACACATCATTGTATGCAATTAGCTGCAGGTAAACAGATCAGCTGAAGCAAGCAGCCTAAGGAATCACTCAGTATAATCTTGCTTGACAGAAAATGCATATAGCTATAATGCAGGAACTAGTAGTATATGGACAGACAAAATAGGACAACAATTTAGACTGTATTAATTCTACCTGTCAAATGCAGAACAGTTTTAAACTTGCTTTATTTTTGGTGTATATTTCTGCTGTTTCAATACAAGGTAGTAATTAGGACATGTCTGTATTTGGCTCTGGGCTTACCAGAGCCTTTATAATCCAGGCATATAATGAAGTTGGGACATTTTAATAGGTTACACAAATAGTGACTACTATACATCCTGTCTTCAACTGTTGTTAGTGAACTGTATGAAATTGTAATTTAACCCTCTTTTCCTGAACTTTGTTACTTCATTTAACTTCATCCTTTGCCACAGTTTTGAGTAAATCAAGTACGGCAATATCAATTCCATTCCAGCTATGTAAAAATCAGCTTCTGAAATTTTTTTAACTTGAAAATTAATTTATGTTATTCTAGAAATAATGACTTCCTTGCCTGGAGATATGCTTAAATCTTAAAACTTGAGTAGTTCTAAGTCTTTCTGAAGTTGTGTAGGGAAATTTACTGTGGCTGCTTTAGCATTCTGAATTAAATAAATGTCAATCACTATTTGAGGAAGTTTATTTTACCCACTTCCTTTCTGTCAGCTGGAAGTCAAGAAACCCAACAGTTCTTTGAAAGATGAGATTTAGAAGCTGTTCCAGTTTAAATGGTTCTGGGTTCATGTTCTTTTATTATTTCAGTCAACAATGGTAATAATTAAACATCCATAATAAATCTATAATAATTGTGCTATTGGAAACATGGTTGAAATTTCAATTGAAAATGTTATTCCTTTGTATAATATAAACTTTAATGATTGAAAAAAAAATAAAATGTCATATATTTCTAGACCTGTCTATAATTGTAATATACAGCAATATACCCCAAGTCTTTTTTATCAGACTAGTTAACAGGCTTAATTTAATTTGTTTGTCAAAAATGGAGTTCTGATAACTGTTTGCAATTTTGATTCAAATAACTTCTTTCAAAATAATGGATAAATTAAAAAACAACAACAACAACAAAAACCCAAACACCAAAATAACCCTCAAAACTTTCAATATTTTGAAACCATTTCTGATTTTGTGAAAAATATTTTCTCCCGTTTAATGAAAAAGTGAAGATACTAAATCTCTGACCAAGTTTAAATGTACATTCAAACATATTAAGACAAAATTCAGTATCTGTAATTGTAACTCAGTGCACATGGATTACTTATCAAAGTGCTACAAGGGTTTATTTGTCTTTCTTAATTCCATCCATCAAGTGTTTTTTGTAATTTAAAAAGGTACTGAGTAAAATATTAAAAGAAATTACATCCTAAGCAAGGTTTCTGCTTGTTTATGGGTCTTTTTGGGGAAAGAAGGGGGGCTTTGACATCTTGGAGCTGTAGTTGTAAAAGTCAGGTAGTAAAACAGAAGGGAATTTTTCACTATCTGATATCAGAGTTAAACATCATGTGGCTGTGGATTCAGACTGGAAAACAGAGCATGGGCTGCCATAGCTCCAGCTTCCAGGGCTGTACTGCTCACTGCCATTCAGCCTCCAGTCACAGTAACCACAGGGGAGGACAGATTTTCAGAACTTTCCCAACTGGGAAAGTCTCTCTGTACTCAGCAAGCAAGAGAAGATGAGCATCCTACCTTCTGCCTTCATCCTCAAGGAAAGGGAGTTTTTTACCTGATTCAGAGTACCCAGAACCAGGCATGTGGCTCAGGAAGACAAGCAAGCCTAAATCATAAGACTAGTACCCAGAACAGACTGTGACTTTCTGAGGGATGTTTTTGCCTTTTCTCATAATGCTGCTACAGTCTCTCACATAGAATATTTAATGCTAATCATCCACCTTGAAAAAAGAAAAAGCAAAGATAAAGAGATCCAAAAAGATCAAAATAGGCTACGATTGGTACAATTCTGCCATGAGAGAAACATGTCTAAGACATCTGGACACGAAGAAATAACATATTAAACTTTATTTTAGCTCCAAGAGAAAATTTGAACAAAAAATCGTGACAGCAGCAAAAATTCCTGAGTAGAACTAAAGGAGTGATATTATTTTTATAAGCTTACATTTCAAGTTCAGTGAATGAAAAATTCAGTGCAATGTTCATCATGTTTGTACTATTGCTTGGAATCATGCAACAGGCTCACAGAGACACTGTAAACACTGATGGGGAGCAAGGTTCACAGCTTCTTACCAAGTGGTGTAGCTGATCAACCATCCAAGCAAACTCATGTTAAATTGGCTGAAGCAAGGTCTCTGATGAGACACAGAGGTAAAGTTCTAGGCTCCTGAAACAGCACTGTCACCACTCAAAGAATCATCTGGTGTGCTGAAGAAATGGACATAAGGACAGTGTAAAGGCTTTATTCATTTCCAAAAAAACATAACTTTTCTGATAGTATCAAAATGAATTATTTGAGAAATTACATTTCATTAATAAATTTGGTACAAGCAATAAATCCTGTGGCCATCCATTTTCCAGTTTATAATGTTAAGAATTCTGGGAATTCTAGTAGAATCTCCTTGGGGTGTCAGAAGGGCAAATCTAGTTACCATGAGATTTCTTTCTTACACTCTTATCCTTTATTTCTGCTTAACATCAATACATACACAGACAAAAAGATTTTTCTTGAATTTTGCAAAACTTTAAAATTAATACTTGCTTCTAAGCAGATGGATTACCCAGAAGTCATATCTATATCTCTGATGATGCCTTTTTCACATCTCAGAGATGCCAGTACACAGCCTACAATTCAGCAGTCAGTAGCCCACAGTCCAGCAGTCCATGGCCCAGCAGACTGTGATCCAGAAATGCAGTTTAAAAAATATCTACTTGGAGAAAGTACTAAATTAATCATTGCAATCCTTTCTTTAGGGCTTTGAAGGCTTAGGAAAAAAAAATGTTTAGTGGTCTGTTTTGATGCTTCTTTTTTCTTGCTGTTTTTAAAAGTAATATTTTATTTTGAATAAAAATATCCTATGGTGTCTGTTACGAATAAAGATACAGTCTTAGAATAAATCTTTCTGGCTTGACAGTCTCTTCTTATAGAAACGAAGTACAGCATTTAATGATGCACACATCCACCTCTTTCTCTTGACACTTATAAACCTTTGATCTATTAGTTCATGCATTAATGCAACAAAAGATATTATTTCCTAGATATGTGCAGCTTAACTTTCTCTTTTATTATTCATTAAATTTCATTTTCCTTCTACCCAGCCAGTCTCTTTTCTTGATTATGATGGACTCCTGCAGTGCTGTGAAAATGTTAACACAAAAAATATGTCATTGCATGAGTAATATTTTGTAATTCATTGAAAACATTTTATATTATCTATGATTTTTACAGTTCAACTACAGCTTCATATGAAATGGAACCTACAGACTGAAGGCATAAGACAGAGGAATGATAGACCATTTCCCTTCAGAATTCTATATTTAAAATTCTGGTGGAAGTTGCTGCTCACAGGTTTGCATTTATCTGTTTCTGAAAAAGAGGAAACAGAAGGAAATTTGAATCTACCTATTCACCAAAGACACTGAGATCTCTGTCCTAAATGATAATAATCAGAAACATATGCAGGATAAACATAAAGGACAATTTGTGACCAAGTGTTCAATAAAAAAGGTAACTCAAAAGATCAACTTTCATGATTCATGCCACTGTGTGTGCAGAACACACAGTGTTAAGCAGCCATCCTTAGTATAGTATATCCTGAATATACCTTTTTTTTACAAGTAAAGTAATCCCATATTTTTCTTCCCTCTCTTGTTCAGTAGTTCTAGACAAGGCAGTATCAGATTTTCCCAGTTAGTGTAAGAAAATCACTTAAGAAATAAATAGTGGGTAAGTACTATTAAAACTTCTTTGCAGTGAGTGCAAGGTACATAAGTTGTAATTGAACTTTTCCAGGTCATTTCCTCTATCTGTCTATACCTTTCTTGGCTGCCAATAGTATGGAGTACCAAAGTGTTGCAAATGCCTTGCAATCAAGTGAGTATCTCATGAACTAAAATGTGAATAATTTTGTCTTTGCCATTTGTACTGTTTCTTTCTGCTCCTTGCCTTTCATACAATTTTGTGACATAGTGGAAATTTCTGGGGTCAGCTGAACAGACTGGCTTGGGTGTCTGATCTCCTGCAGTTGGTTCTCTCACTCTCCTACAATGCCAAACAGCAGGCATTGCGTTATTACTTTGTGTTCATGCTTGCCAGGAGTTTTTCTGAGGATATAGTGTATTTCAAGAACATCTCTGGATATTCAGAAAATCTTAAAAAAAAAAAAAAAATGACTGTCTTATGATGGAAGCAAAACAGAAATGCAAATCCTATCTTCTAAAAGGATGGAGTAACTATAGTCATCAGAGGTTTGGCTCACTCAGTGGTCTTGTTGAAACAGAAGCAGGTGACCGACCAAAACTGTCTCACAGGCCACTTCACTAAGAGGTGACTTACTCAAACTACATTAATTGGTGGTGAAAGTTAGGGCTGTGAGGCACTGTAGGAACAGATGACAATTAGGGTGATGTGCAGAGAGGTCACAGCTCCCATAAAATACTACAGCAATGGCTTCTTGAATAAAAATTGTACATTAATAGTCTTCTCAAATCCGTGGGTAAATATTATTTCACTGCCTGGAGCTACTGCCCTGAGTCCTGAGCTCAGGAACTTGCCACTGCTGAGGGGCAGTACTTAGCCAGAGCCCAGAGGAGAATAGATTACTGGAGGCAGACTTGCCCAACTGGTTACTCTTTGTATGTCTGCAAAGACTCCTTTCACTTTGCCAGGGTCAGCCTGTAAATGACAGCATTTCCTGCTGAGAGTCTGTGTTTGCCTATGTACAAAGTATGAGGCCATCACATGTGATAGGGGTGTGCTGTACTTTTCTTTTTCATGGAGGTACATGGGAAGTGGCTGGATAGCACAATGTGTACTGAAGTTATCACTTGGTCCAACCAGACCCTGCTTTGGAGCATCAGGCAGCTGCACAACACATGCTGTAGCCTGAACAATCCAGGACAGTGGGAAAGTGATCATTTTCTGACTGGTTTTATCCAGTCCAGAAAGAAAGAAAGGTTATGTTTATCTCATATTGTCTGCCATTTCAAGCTAAGCAGCAATCACAGGATTTTTTTAATGATATTTTTTCTGCTATTGTTACACCTTCTCTTTTTTTTTTTTGTTTGTCCGGAATTGTTGGAAGGCTTTTCTTTGTGTAGTTTGATTTTTTTGTTACTGTTTTGATTTTCCTTCCCAGTTTGATCTAACTGGAAAATCATTCTTTCAAGGTTGTCTCTAAGCAACACTCATCAGAGAAACAAGTTTGCATCCCTGAGTCAAAGCACATAATGAAACACAGCCTTCTCTTGAGACCACAGTGCAAAAAAAAAAATTAAAAAAACAATCACCTTTTATACACTAACATTTGTTTCGTTCAAATTCTGTCTATCTTGGAGAGACAATCCTGATCTGATTGCCTGTTAAAAAAGTTTAAAAAAAATAAGATTCAAACAAACAGGAAAAAAAGAAAAAAAAATCACACTTTAGTTATAGTTTGAGTCATGTGGAAGAACAGTCACACTGCCCTGGCAGCCATCACTTTGCAGTCTTTATGCACCTTCTAAAAACAGAGAAATCCAAGTCATGACCAGAGCAGCAATGCACATCTCTTTGCAGATGTTCTTCACAAGTGTATCAGTACATATGTAAAGGTAAAATGTTCTGCTATATCCGTGCATAACTTCTGTTTCGTTCACGTGTAATATATAGCCCATATATAACATTTATTATACATCTCCTGTGTTCATTACAATTGGTTAACTAAAATTTGTGCAAGTGGTTGTGACAGGGTCAACAATGTTTTTCAGTTCAGCTATAATAGGACCCATAAGTTTAGCAAAGGGTGAAGACTTTTTTAATAAAAAGGCATTTAAAAGTGCTTTTGATGCAGTTAATGTTCCCTTTCATTACTTCTCTTTCCTGTTTCCTGATATTGATTTACATCTTTAGTGACCCTCATTGGTTACAAGTCAGCTATTTTTTGGTGCAGCTGTCACTTTACAGGAACTGTGCATTGCACATCACAGATGAATCATTTTTCCAAGTTATCTATACACTGCAACTTAATGTCATATCAGGCAGAGGAGGATACATAGGAAATAGACTTCAGGACTCAAAAAAGTCTTTAGATTGCATGTAGATGTCTTGTTGATTTATCTGATTCTTTATTTCAGATATAGTGACTTTTCTGCTTGCAAACCCTTTCTTCATAAGGTAGCTCAGCTTGGTAGCTCAGGAAACTCAGGCTGTTTGCACTAAAAAGGGCATAAGATGCTCTAAGAAATCTTAAGAGTCACAGCAGGTAATGGTGAACTTCAACTCTTTCAGCATTTGGCTTTGATTGAGGTAAGAATCAAACAGCTCGGGTAGGTAACTGAACCAGTCTGACATCTTGAGTTAGTGATTTCAGGTTGGTAGTCTCCATTTTCAAGCTTTCTCAAAATATTTTTATCCTTTTGCTGTGTTCCTGGCAGAAAGTTGCAGAAGAACAAGCTCTATTCATGCAAATGACAAGGCATCTGTGGTTTCTTTGCTACAAAATATTATCGAGGCCAAAATATTACATGATTTAGAGCAAGACTAGGCATTTATAAACAAAGCAGAAAAAATCAGTGATCCTTCTAAAAATTAGCCCATGTGTTCTGCAACATACGAAAAAAATTGTACAAAAAAGGTGAATCATAATGAATGGCATAAATGATTCCTTTATGAAAAGTGATCAGTAGGAGTTGCCAAAGGAGCCATTAGGAAATACCAGTAGGTTAAACTGTAAATACAACAACACTTATACTACTGCACCACTTCTTTTTTCTTTTCTCTGAAATTGCTTTAAAGGTTGTTGGACTATTTTCCCACCAACATTCATGTGTGAGTAACAATAATGAATGGAGAAGGGGAGAAGGAAGAGTTGAGTAGAAAAGGACACATCAACTTCCCAAGGCCATGGCAGATCCATAGTCAAAAATCTGGATGAACTTTTCTCAGGGGAGTTTCCTGAAGGCTTTACCTCAGGAAAACTTCAACTGTGAAGCAATTTAGGAAAAAGAATACACATAAGTGAACAGATAATGTTTGAGTTGTTTAACCTCCTTCAATTGAAAAAAAAAAAAAAAAACCAAAAACCACTCAGAATATATTCAGTTCTATCAAATTAATCCCTTGCTCTCTTTGGGCACAATGTAAGCATGAGTTCTTTCTTCACTGTCTTAAATACGTTCTCCTTTTTTATGCCTCTAATATGATATGTCACATAACAATCCAAATAGTATATGGCAACAGAAGCAGAATTTCAGAGAAACATAATGAAACCATCACTATATGGCTCTTACCTTGTTATTAAAAAAGAGCCCAAAACTGGATTAGTAAAAAACACTTCCTAAAATTGTCCGGTGATGCAGAAAGGAGTGGCCTAGGAAGTTTAGAGTAAGCTTTGTCCTTCCCAATTGAATCAGCAAAGAAACCAACTCTGTTATAGTGCAAGGTTAGGATTCTCTGCATTTTGGTGATATTTCAGAACTAGGCTATCACTTAGACTATGTCCTGTGTTGAGTTCAGTGTGAGACTGTTCCTTACCCCATTGTTCCCCTGCAGCTGCAGGGACTGTTGATCTGGAGATAAGCCCCTGTGTGCAGCTTGGTCCCAGAGCCTCTCTTCTCTTTCTTCTTGAGGCATCACCAAAGTCTCCATACCTGTCCCTTTATGGTGGCATACAGACACTTTACATCATTTACTGGGGAGAAAGCCTATGGTTATGATAAATGCAAATAGAAAAGGGACTTGAACTGGAAACTGTTTATAGATACTGCAGAAATGAAGGCTGGAGACAGCTGGGTGCAGAAATGGCAGATTAAAGTGTCCATGCACAGTATTCATTTCCCTGCTAGTAATTTTCTTTCTGTTTTCTATCTTCTCGTTTTTTGATTGTCCACAATGAAATTTCTGGTTGATTTAAACAAGTAATTGGGTTAATTTAAATACACAAAAATCCAGGATGAATATCCAGAAAAACTCCTGAGAGCAAACCAAGAAATCAGCAAAGTCTCCCAAGGGAAGCTGTAGAAACTCTGTTACTTGGGACTCTTAAATTAAAAGGTACTCTGGGGAATAGTTTTAGGAGTTGGGCTTAATAACTTTTTGGGACTTTCCTATCATTAAGCCTGGAAAGGCAGTCATTATCATCCAGAGTAGGAGCACGGTTCATTAAAGTCTATAACAAAAGCTGAAGTACCTACCTATGTGACACGAATGCTGATGAAACAGAAAACACCAGGAGACACTGAGGGAGCCCCAGCTCTCCTTCAAAGAGTGGGAGAAGAAAGGTGAAAGATGAAGTTCTGTTCCTTTTGCTGGCCCATGTCATTCTTGTGCACCTCACGTGCAGACTGACCTGAGGGTTTGGGCAGTTACATTTCATTCACCTTTGTGGGCACACAGGGCTGCGTGCCCATACTGTTATATTTTCATGCTCCTAAAAAGAGGTAACATATTTTCTATCAGTGATTTATAGCCAGCTGATCAGGCTGTAAGACACACTGCAAAATAATGCTAAAGTAAACAGGGGGAAAGAAAAGAGCAGCTGTTAAACCAACTTGGTAAGTGAAAGTTCCAGAGTAGACATTTATGTTTTTAAACTTACGAGTCACATTTTTTTACTCTGCTGTACTATCCCCTCTTCATATTTAGGCTTTCTCATCCAAGACAGCTGATGCTGAGATGATTAACAACATCTGATATCAGCTGACAAAACATGGCAGGATCCACTTCCAAGATAGAAGTCCCTTGTTTTGTCTACTTTACAGAACTCTTAGGTGTTTCTGGACTAAGACGGGTGGATAGGGATTTGGCTTAACATCAGAATAATACAACTGTCACAGCTTTTGTAGACCTCATAAATCAGTTAAGTATAGGTCCACAAAGACATGTAAGAGCCTTACTTCTCTAATTTCAGACAGACTTAACTGTCTAACACCCTGAAGGATCAAATATTAATTTCTTTGTGCCTAATTCTATATGTAGAATGGGAATAGTAGTACTTCTCACCTCACAGGATATAAATACGTCAAGATTTAAGACATTTCAGCCCTGTGTCAATAAACCTGTATAGTCCCTAAACTAGCTCAGTTGTGCAGTACACGCTGACAGTAACACACCAAAGTCTCTGGCCAACTGACTCTAATTCTGCATTGCAAATTGTGATAACAGACTCATTTAACTCAAGGAGAATTTTACTTAGACACTGTCATGTTCTTACCATGCTACAGAAATATTAAGCAAGACTCAAAGAAGATTTAAAGCAGAAAATACTAAATTTTGAATGACTAATATAGAATTTAAAAAAAATTAAAATATCTTAAAGTAATGAGTTAGTCAACCATGAATCCTGCACTAATTATAGCTACCTGCCACTACAAATTCTTCAATGTCCAGGTACCATGCATAAAGTACATAATATCTATTTTGATTTGATTACAGTTTAATTTTCTACCTTAATTATATCAGGCAGAGCTAATCTGACAGTTAGAAAGCTCTATGCCTAGTAATTTTATGTAGGGGATTTAATTAAGCCTAAGGAATGGTGTTTTAGGTAGCTGCATAATATTTACTGGAGTTGGAAATTCATAAATTGACTGGTGCCGGAATCTATGTGATATTTATGTTTTTATCAGGAAAGAAGGGCATGGTACTTGTTTTGGGACAATTCCTCACTGAAATACAAAGTGACCCAAAATTCTGTGCAATGCTGATTCAACACCTGTGCCTAGAAAGAACCAGCAACAAAAAAAAATCTTTCCTGGCAGGGGGGACTTATTGCAATGAGGAGACAAGAGATCAAGAGGAGGCAGATTTGGCATGTGACTGCGCAATTGTTAAGATGCCAAATGGCACTCAGCAAGACAAAGTCCAGACACAATTTAGGGTATAGCTTGCATTAGGGACTATTTCGAACTAGCAGTATGGAAAAACTTGCTGTGCTGGTTTTGGCTGAAGAGAACTCATCCCTGGCCACATGGATGTGATCTGATCTGCTCCACTTGCTCAGGGAGACCAAGAACAGATCTTGGCCTGTTTTCCTTACAAGCATGAATGTATCTTCTGGATGTGCTCTCTGCCTCCTGTCTCTACTTCACTGAGCCTGGGGAAAAGGTGATGACAGTAAGAGCATGTTGCTAACTGAACCTGGCTCTTGTGAAGTTTTGGCAAGAGGAGAAAACTGGCAGCAGTGGCAGCCCTGACTTCATTGCCCTTATCCTTTCTGGTAGACTGGGTGCCCTTTCTGTCAGCAGCACATTGCAGACTTGCAGACACCCCTCTCTGCTATAGATCCTCAGACTGTGCCCGCAAGACCTTACTATTGCATCCCAGTTAGTCTCCCCTTGTTTTCCCAACATCTCTCTGGTTTTGCAGCAGCTGTTTCCAGATCTCCCAAGCACCCAATGCAAGTGCACTCATTCCCCATCACTCTTGGGGACTACTGGCACCTACTCTACTACAGAGATCTTCAGCAAGGAACAGGACACCTGGAAGACATTAGTCAATCATTTTAATGTCTTTGGCTCCAGAGAGCTGGAAGAACTGGTAGTTCTGGTTTGTTTTGAATTCAGTAAACAGGTTCTTGCACAGGTTTGCTAGAGGCTTACAAAAACCCAACAGTTCAACAGTTGTGCCTCAGGCTACGGTGAAATACACCAAGTAGAGTCAGCTATTAAACTTATCAGAGCACCTATCTGCTGTTACCAGGTGTATTTTTCAAGTGAAACTTAACAATGAGATGTTTGGAGGCTACTCATTAAACTCACAGCAACAGCCTTGACCTGACCACAAAAGCCACATTTTTGCTCCAGGGGTTGAATTCTACATCCAGTAATGAAAAAGGAGATATTTTTGAATTTATTATCCAATTATTCTCCTGCTTAGGAAATATCCTTCTGTGGATGTCTATAAAGATTTTTTTGAAAACACTCCATGAAATTGTGAAAATGAAATGCATTCGGAAGAACTTCAGACTTTCTGGACTGACACAGGGACAAACTCTGCAGACACACCAATTTCAGCTGCTACCATGGTAAACATCATAGCTGAAGCCTAGTATTTGGGATAGAGATTTATAAGATCCAAGTATGTAGAAAGGAAATTAGAGATTGAGTAGGTAAACTATAACTTATTTTGCAGTAGATGCTAAGAAAACACAGTTTCTAGTGTGTCATCTTTCAGAAAAAAAATCTTGATTAAAATATCAGAAAAGAACTCAGGGGAAATGTTTGAAGAGCCTTTTCCTCGATGACCTAGCTAAATTATCTTTGAGTGATAAAATTTTTTTAAATTAAAATTACCCTGCAATTTCATTGGTTTATATTACTCCTAACTTCCTTTCCTAAACATGGCATGTAAGTCTGATGGCAGGAGATGTCACATTCACTATCCTTACACATAAGGGGAGATACACAAACAAATTGCAAAGTGATTCATAGTTCTATTTGTGAAAGACAATAATAATAATGAAAATAATGTATTATATTTCATTGTGATTCTTACAAAATGTAACTTCCAGGAATGATGTCACTTTTTTAGCCTGAAGTTCTTGGCTGACCTGGCAATGCCATTTCTGGAAATCTAAAAGTAGAGTAAAACCTGTAAGACTACAAACAATTCAGCAGTGTTCAATAGTTGTGTGATAAAGTAGATAGATCATGCATAATTCCCATCTATTTCCTGCCAAATATTAAGTCATATTGATGTTAGGTAAGATACAACAATGGATTTTTAACTCACTGCTTCAGAGGATTATTTCTGCACTCTGTATAAATTGTGTATGTGCCTTTGTGGGAAATACAGTTCTTGTGAAACGTGTGGTAATGATCACATCAGGCTTTATTAGTGAATTCTGCCCCATTCAAAAGCTTCTGAGCAAAATCTTATACTCTACTAACAAGAAAAATTGTTCAGAAATGTAGTTCTGTGGTCTGTTTCATGTTTGTACTGTCTTTAGCATGAACAATTACAAGTACATAGAGCACATATTATAAATAAAAGTAATGTTGGAACAGCAAGGTGTCTGTATGACTGTCACTGACACTGCTAGCAGTTTTTGTTAATGCTGTGGAAAAAGCAACACAGTGAGTAATATTTCATAATCTGGCTATGAAGAAATTTTATTCCTGGTTTCCATTAGTTTACTAAAATTTAAAAGATGGTGTTCCACTTCTTCATTTACTTGGCTTTCATGTTATCTCTTCTAAATAAATAAATAAATATTTGTGTAATATGTTTTGACTTTATGAGTTGGATTTGTTCCACCATAACTTAGAAAGAAAAATGCAAATGCTAAGATTTTGGAGAGGTATCTGAGAGGTATTCTGCTGTAGCTTGAGGCCTTATTTTATTAGAAAATGTTTTGTGTTCCTATTTGAATACTTTTTTTATTCTTCCTATTTGCTTTGGAAGTTTCATATTATTCTGTTATACAGAAAGAACAACTTTTAAAGAAATTGTTATTGTTATTTTTATTCAAAATAACTTGATGATAAATTCTTAACATAAGGACAATCTTATCTATACTGCCTTAAGACTGGTACATGTCTGGAATCCTGAGCTTCTTCACTTGTAAAAGGCCTCTTTCTTCTAACAGGGTTCTTTCTTGTGGAAATACCATCTGATACATATCAAGCAAAGGATACTGAAAAAAACATTCATTTATCAATACTGACCATCAGATCCAGCTGTAAGAATAGGCCAAAAAAAAGCAATTTGCCTAAAAAGAGACATCTGAGAGCTGTGAAACACCCCTACATTGTCTGCAGAGCTGGAGTGACAGGTCAGAGTTATCAAGTAACCTGTACCATCAGGTGGAGATGCATTCAGCCTGTACACTGAGGCTGAATTCATGATGATGAGATTCAGCCTCTACATGATGACAAGGCTGAGCTCTTTCTGTTCAGATATATTTTATGCTGTTACTGCGATAAAACATTTGTGCTATTAAAAGCTTGGCTGAAGAGCAGAGTGGCACGTAGCAACGTGCTCGTGAAGATGCAGTTTCAGGCTGCAGAGCTATACCCAGTGGGGTGAGAGGCAGAAATGCTCTGTGATGTTTTCAATGGGACAGGGCACTGCAGGGAATGTACAGGAACACAAGTCAGCCAGGAAAGGGTTACTGTCTACCTGCCTGGTGTATGACTCATGTCTGGAGTTAAAGCTGGCCTCTTGCTCTGGGATATGAAATACAAGAGAAGAATTGTCTGGAAAACTGTTGCATCATTTTGTTAGGGCAATAAATTGTTTTCTGGGAGTAGGGTCTGAACCAGTGCCAGGTGTGGTACTGATACGTTCCTGAGTGAGTGTCCTACACCCAGCAGAGCCAGAAGTAAGCAAGAATGACTGAAGGTTCAGGAAGGGCAGACAGGAGGTTGAGTGCAAGAGGACAGTCAGAATGAGATTTTCTATGCAGAGGACAGAGTTATACATGGCATTGGCAGAAACATCTTGATGATGTTTGAACTCCAATCATAAACAAATGGGGAAGTTTGATAATATTTGTTCCTATGAATATTTCATATGCTTCAATAACCCAAATAGTTAGTGTTTGCATAGTAAATCAGCCCCTTCAGCACATATATGCTTCTGAAACCTTTGAAGATTTCAGCAGAAGTGACCATGTCTGTTTTCAATAAGGGTCAAAGGAGCAGATGTGTGCATCAAAATGCCTTCAGAGACATCAGCCTTAAATTTAATTGCATTGAATCTTGCTTGCTGCTTAGCCTTCCCTTCCTTATAATGGTCAGAAAGGTTCAGGAATTCACCATTAGAATGTTCCCTACTTGATCTAATTTTTGCAGGAGACATTTCCTTTTTTTTTTCCTTCAATCATCTTTTGCACAAGTGGCATGATCTCGCCTGCCTTTCTCTGTCCTGTCCTTGTCTCAGCCATCTAAGTAACATGGGTTGCTCAGCTCTTCAGAAATCCTGCCTAGGTGCCTGGCACCTGTAGTCACTCTGTTGGTGACTAGATCTTGAAAGATATGGGAAGATTGGCCACTATGGGTTTTGCTGAGCTAAATCTCCCTGTACCATCAGCATCCTAAGACCAGATGTTATCCCTGCAGAAATTTTCTCATACTTGTACCATACTTTTTGGTCAAACATCCACTGTAGCCACCTCCTCAAGGGAGTTCACCAGGCTAACAAACACATCTTGTAAATCCATGTGGTTTTTATACCATCAGCTGGATTGGTCCAGTTGATGTTGCTATTTGTGTTACTAGGGCTAATATTTACAAGTATTTTGGGAGCATTAATGTTACGAGTTATGTTTTCAGATAGTGCTAAAAGTTCCTTCGCAGCAAAAATTACCCAAAATTTTGGAATTCTTTCATATAAAAAAACAGGACAGAAGAAACTGATTCCAAAAGGTATCACAGTGGCTAAAAGTGAAAGTAAATTATCGCCTTTGTCAGGCCAACAAAAACAGGATCATAGCATAGGATTGGCTGTTATTAGTGGAGGCAGCCTCTTCTGTGTGGATACAATCAGCTGAAGGGGGACCCTTTTGCTTGGAATGGCCCAACACAGACAGATCAACATTGTATCACAGAGTGGTAACTACATATGGATTTAATCTGCCATGAAACCTAACTGCATCTGCATCAGTTGTTAATGTAATTCACCACATCAATTCAGAGTTCAGTGAAGCAAGTTTCTCACAAAAACTAAACCTTCACCTCTCTTCCTTTAATGCCTTTATTTTCCTCTTCCTGTTTCAATGATTTTAATATGCCCCAGGTTTCAACACCTCAGTCAAGCAGTCCTGTGATATCTCAGGTTTAATACAATTTTGCCTTTCAAATGTAACTACAGAGGTATTAGGTTTAGCTCACTAGGGCTGTCTGATCTATGTGATTGCAGCTTTGCAAGCATCCAGTTAGCCAAAAGCAATGCTAAATGAGGAACATTGTTGGCTTTTTATTGATCCAGACAGTTCTGCCTTAAAACAAGAAGGTGAAACACACTTTTACATTCAGACTTGTACTGATACATATTCTATAATCTTTGCAGGTCCAAAAATAGGACAGGAAGTAGGGAAAACATGATTTATTTATTTATTTTATGTGAGGAGATTGACTGGTTTGGTTGGAGGAAAGAACATGACTTGAAGATTTCCCCAGAAAAGAACCAAATCCAAAAGCCCTTTATTAAAAAAAAATAAATTTGAAAGCCTTCAGTTAATTTTTTATTGAATGAGTTATATTTATACTTTGCTATATGCAGGAACTCAAGTTTCAGGCTGCCAAGAGCACAGGATGGGATCATGTGGTTATTGGCTGGTCTACCCTCCAGTACAACAAAGTCGTTATTGATGCTTTTACTTTTGAAATGGTTCAGTGTGTCCGCATCAACCAACACTGGTTTGTGTAAATGCTCAGTCTGCCCACACACGCCACTCACTAAATTCCAGACACTGCTCCTCCCTTTCTACACCATGCTTGGTGTTATTCAGGATATTGCATTTTTAATAGTTTTTTAAGGAATAAAATTCTATTGTGTTCTGTTTCTCTTAAGTATTGTGTTTGTAAAGAATCCTGAAGATTCTAAACAAAAGTTGAAATAATTTCTAAAGGCATCCAATGCAGAAGAACATATTCTTATCAATTTTTTTTCCTGAGTTTGATAACTTCTTAGATATTTTATTTATAATTTGGGAGATGTTGGTTCATCTCTCTGCTTTGCTGCAAAACTATTTGTATTAGCTCTGGCAAGTCAGGTATGCTGAAAAATGGATATATAACTATGAATATAAACTGAAAGAATATAAAGAAATAAAAATTAAGTGAGAATAATTATATAAAACACAGTAATATATCTTATATTGTCACATAATATTGTAGTAGCTATACCATGTCATAGTGAAGGCTATGTTATAACACAAAATAAAGATTAGCACTGAGAAGCTATTTGAGTACTAATCTCTAAAAATTTTTTGGTAATCAAATGAGTTGCATCTTTCAGGGTTAATTGCATCAAACCCAACTGAGTTCTTAAGAAAGCTGCATTGTAGTTGATAGTCTGAATTGTTATCTTTGCCACCTGTTGAAGCAGCTATTGAAGGGCAGACACTGTAAGCCCACACTGAGCAAACTGGTTGATCCAACCAAGCTATTTTTCAGTTTAATGCAGCTTTTTAAATGATAGAGAAGCTCTGTTGCGACAGACTTAAGATACTGCAAAGCCCACCCACTGAAATAATAATTCCTGGACTAAACACTGCCAGAGAGGTTGAATGAGTGTGAAATATTGGCATCTCCTGTATCTGGACTCCAAGGACAACACTCATCTCTCCAAATCCAGACAACTTGAGTTGTTCTGTTGAGCTGCTTTCTGGATAATGAAATACACAGGCACTACCATCTCATGCTACAATAATTTTCTATGACTTCTAGACCCTTTTCTCTCTGCTGTCTTTGAGGGTTTATTACCAAGCTCAGACAGAAAGTCTACATTTTAGATAATTAGAGTGGAAATAATGAGATCCCCTGTTCTCCTTGCTTAGAGATCAGAAAAGCACAACTGGAACCTACCACAACTAAGTTTGTAACCAGCATTCACAGAGCTGAAAAAAATCAGTTTGGGTACTTGTGCTAAAGAGATCTCGTGTAAAAGACTCTCAGATGCTTTAACTGATACTCTTGGTATAGTGTAAGTGGCAGAAATGTTACTAGAGAATAATAGCAAAAAAGTGTCTCTAGAAATGTGACTTGCTGCCTCTTGTGTATCTCATTTCAACATTGCGTGACAAGTCAGTGTTGCAGCTCTTGTAGCATCTTTTTTATCTGAAGTTATCATAATACTTTGTGACAATGGATTCAGTTCATGGGGACTGAGAATATGTCTTCCTACTTTACCTGAAGCATCATGGATTTGGAATCACTGCTGTCCTAGAGAAAATCCTCCAGGGCAGCTGGAGGGGTGTCATGCAGCCTCTCCTGCGTGCCTTTGTCCAACAGTATGTGTCTGCAGGCTCTGGAAAGACTGCCAAGGCAAACTAACGCACTCCATGCAGTCTGACAACCATCAGGAGAGGGTGCAAGGACTTCCTTTACCATGCCAGGAGGCTTCCTTCCAGGCTTTATCCAGATCTTTGGCCAAATGCAGACATGTCAGCTGATCTATATAGCAAAATTCATTACTCTGAACATTTTTTTTTCTTTTGACCAAAAGAGGTTCAACAGTTTAATATTTTTTAAGTCTTTGCTAAACTTAAGGATCCCTGTTTTGTCTGAAATAAGTTTGTACAGATAGCAGTTCTGTGTAATAAATAAAGGACTGGAGGCATAAACAAGTGGAACAGGCAGAGACAAGAGTCTTTTCAAGAAGTGTGGGTTGAATTGAAGGGCAAGATAGGAGCAAGTTTTTACTAACTAGTCACTCAGCAAAACCCTCTGCGATTCTTTTACACTTATTTTCAGCCAGATAGGAAAATCAGCAGTGGCTGTGGCAACAAAATATCTGAGAAGGATCTCTCAGTGAAAAATATATTGCAGCTTAATCCTGTTCTCACTGGAGTCAGTGTCAGACTGCTACAGGACTGCAGGAGGGAGATAGGATGGGTTTGTTACGCAGCTAGCCATGCCACTAACATGTTCAAAACATAACTTCTTGTAAAGAGAAACCCTACTGAAGAAAATGTGGCTGTCTTCTGTTCATTTAAAATAATAAAAGGTTTTCCTCCATCTGTCTCCAGTGACTTCCCTTGTGACTTCACCTGTGACTTCACACACTTCATCTGTGTAAATTTTTCATCCTTTATAGATGTGTGAAGAGAGTAATTTTGGCTTATCTTAAATTTAGTTAATGTTATCCTTTAAGGCTTTAAAATACCTTTGAAAATCTGTACCAAAGTAGAAACACAAGAAGAGTTCTGATTGAATAGTTCTGATTCTTGAAACAAGCACAAACAAGGAAATCCTGATTTCAAAGACAAACCTGTCCAACAACATTTTCCTGATAAAGAACTAAGTTTTTCATGTTTTTATTGAGTTTCAGTTGAGTTCCTTTTGGCTGCACTCAGTAAGCTTTGGACCTGTGTTTGTTTTTAAATAATGTGTTGAATGCCTCTTGGTTACTTCTGTTGGCATTAAAGGAATGCAAATAACAAGGAATAATGATAATTATTTGCTGCTCCCTGGAAAGGTTCAGGAAGACAATTTTGTTGAAAAGAGCTGTAAATAAGTCTCTTTAATAACAGCCAGAATCCAGAGTATGCCTGGGGACTGTGTCATAGGAGTAACATTTTCCACAAACTCATCAGTGAGGTTCTAATAGCTGTTTTCTGCTTAGCAGAACACTGCTCCTCTGTCTTTCAAAATTATTTCTGCTTTCACTAAGCCTGACATTTTGGTCCTTTTTTTTTTAAATTATAAGACTGAAACTGTACTTTATTTCTTCCATTAGAAGATGCCGTCATTTAGAATCGGAACTGGATCACTATTTTCTGTAAAATAAATCCCACTTATAAAGTTCTATGTATGTATGTAACAGACAAATTATTTCTTGACCCCAGGGGTGAAAAGTTTTCCAGAGCCTCAATATAGCATGCAAATCAGAATCAGTTCCTGAAAAACAAAGATACTATCTGCAGCTACTTAAATCACTTTGTTCTGTATATTAAGCCTATCAAGAACATACAGGCTAATTTTGATCTAAATTTGATTTCTAGCCACAGCTGGCTTCAGTGTAGTTGTAGGGAGAGATGCTGTGTTTCAGTGCAAGGTATTTCTTTCTCCCTCATGTGAATTGTAGAAACATTTGGTCACCCACAAAGTGACCATTTACTGTTTTAAAAGTTCATTCTATTCTTAAATTACTATAACAGCTCCAAAGCTACATGAGGGTCCTGAGAAAAGAAATTATCTAGCTGGTCACCTTTCAATTGGAAATGTAGTCTTAACATTTTGTAGAGGATGCTGCATGTTTTGGAGGGAAAATGGAAATGAATTCTGGAAATGAAACTACTTTAAACTATTATAGGCAGTGTTGGTGTCCACAAATATTACTGCCAACGCATGAAAACCAAGGCAATTTGTTCTGTACATAAATTCATAGAGGAGCTTCAGAGTAAATGATAAAAGAAGTAAACATCCTTCTCCCTTATACACTATCCTTCAGCAGTCTTTTAAATTCACAAAGAACTCTAAGAACTCTTTCAAGTTTTCTCCACATAAGCTTCTCTAAAGTGCCTGAAAATGTCTGCTTTCTCTTATTTCATAACTCTGTGGATAAATTTAGTGGATGGAGTAGTAGTTTTGTTTAATTGGATTTTAGACATTTGAGTCCCAACAGGAATACACTTCTTTCTCACATGATAATCTTTTAGCACTTTTCCCCCCAATTATTTGCAGTAAATTCAAGATATTCCTCCAAAGCAGTATTGAAGAAATGTTCTTTTTATCAGTTCTGGCTTCTACTTTCCATGTCAATTGAAGAGACATTTCATTAGAATGTCTTAATTACAATCTACAGATAGCCTGGACAGAAACTTGTGACACAAAAATGTGAAAGCCTGATCTGATTTCTACCAAAAAATGTGTAAGCCACATCTGATATCTACCAAAATCTTTGGGCTACAGTGTTAAAGCCTGTAATAATCTCTTAACTTTTATGCTTCATTCTTACTAACATTAGTTGAGCTCCCATTTGCTGAGCTTGCTGTGCAGTATATTGAAATGAAGAAGATCCACACTGGCATCACAGGACTAAGTCTCACTGATGTGTAATCTGTTATTTTCAATGCAAGTATAGCAACTAGCAATCTTATCAGAAAAGATATTACATTGCACAACATATTTTTTGGTGTCTGAAAACATTCAACAGGCAACGTCTTTATAAAGTATCTGGAACTGCAATTTCTACACTTAATGGTACAGTATTTTTTAAATTCCATAATAAAATTTTAAAGAAAATAAATAAACACAGAAGTTGTGTTTATAATGAAAATATTTAGAAGAATTGAGTCAGACCAGACTATCATTAAAAAATTAACACATTGCTAAGACAATGTTCTTATGTTATTTTTTTTTGCCAAATTCTTCCAGGGAAATTCCTAGCTTTGAACTTTCTTCCTCATTTTAACTGTTCAAGAAGAATTTCAGAGATGTAAATGAGCATAATTTGAAGTGAAATTTCTTTTGCACTACAAAGTTACTCTCCTTATCAATGTGAGTCGGAAAACTAGTCATATCAGGAATATTTGCTCAAATGTATAAATACTTCATAACTCCACCATTAAAATTATTAGATCCATAGCAATTAAAAAACTCTTTTTGCAAAGTACCATAAGCTAATTAGGTAAATCATGTGAAGCTCTGTTTCAAACGACTTTCAAATAATATTTATCCATGTCCCATCCTGCTGAAATACTGCAAAAACCCTATACTCTCAACAAGTCCTTTGGTCCTGGGTGTGCTGATTCAGGTCGCAATCATATTTGCTTCTTAAGACATAGTTACATTATTAAATGTGCTGTTGCTTTCTTAGCTACCAGGAATTGCTGAGTAACTCAAATGCATAGACCAAGTGATGATAACACACCTTACGATGATGCTGTGTCACAGAGATACAGCCGTGCTGCTTTTTGGGCATGACCTGGACAAAGTCCTTGAATTAGCATCAATTGCAAAGCAATTTTGGGCTACACTGTGATTTAAATAGCAATAATAATAATAATAATAATAATAGTCAATAATAATAATTTGATAGAAAACAGAAGGAACATAAGAAAGGAAAAATCCATTTCACAGCTGGATGCAACTAAAACTTTAAAGAGAGATATGTGATTTCATAAAATTTAGAATGTACTCCTAAAATAAGACTATATTTTTATTACTTGTTGATTTTTATTTAACAATATGACTCATCTGCTCCAATAAATCTTCCATGAAGATTTTGCAGTCTAAAGGTCTTTAAGTCCTGCAGATCTGGTCAAACTCGGCCTAACCTGTTCCACATTGAGATTAATCCTGCCGTTTCAGAATTACACACACAGATATTGCAACCCAAGATTGACATTCCATGATCTCTTCTGAGGTAAAGAAGTGGAAATCTCCAGGAAGGATTAAAATTTTATCCTAAAATAAGATAAAATTAGCCAGGTATCTTGGCCTCTTCATCTGCCTCTTTCTGTCTGTACCACTCTCCAGTCCTAAATCAAAATCTTGTCTCTACAGATTCAGCTTGGAAGCATGCTCTGGCACTTCTAGGGTGCCTTTTATCTGATCTGTGTTAGATGTCTTCTTCAGAGTGAGATGAACCATGCCCTACAAATATCTACTTCTCTTCATTGACTATAAACAAGATTTAAATGACTCCTTCTGTAGGCAGCTACTTTTGCCCAGATGATTGCCATAGCACACATAGCTGGAGGCAGAGTTAGATCATTTCAGAATAATGAACATCCCCAGTGGTTTACACATCCCCTCTGGGGCTGTATATAACCTCACATTTATTGAAGCTGCTCTCATATACATTAGCAGCCAAACTGGCACTAGGATCAAGACAGAGCAGAGATACCCTAAATCAAATCTCATATTTCTACTTATAGCCAGTCCTGAGAACAGGTCACATTCATTGAATCCATGCTTTCTGAGGTACACATCTGAACTCAGGATAAATTTTATCCAAACCCACATTTGGTTACAGGATAAATACATGTGGTGTGCCAGACCCAAGTTTGATGGCAATGCAGTCTGTAGAACCCAAGGATGATTTTGTGCAAGTTTGGCCAAGTTTTAGATAAAGCCTAGACAGAAGAGACATAAAATATAAGTTTGTGGTGTTTTGTGAGGTGGGGGAAAATTTTAGGGGAAATCAGACTGTCTTTACGCAAAATTGCTTGTGAAAACTATCAAAGAGCAGTCTAGCCATTACATACTTATTTTCATAATTTGCTAACACTAAGCTGTTGAGGAAGCTTCAGACAAAGTAATGACTTACTAGTTTTTGGTTTTTTTGATTTCCCATCCCTCATTAACTCCATCTGTAGTTCTTCAACCAGCATAAAAGGGAGTAGTATGATCGTCATATTAGGCAGATAGAAAACAGAAGGCATCAGAATGTTTCCTAAGGATAGCAAACAGGCCCTGGAAAAATCAGAATTGCAAAACCTGTTTTTTTAAGCTCTAGGCCAGGCTTCTTTACATGAAACAGCACCCCTTCCACTGGAGCTAATATAAAGTGTGTGTACATGCATTCAAGCATGTCTTAACCTTCAGGATGTTGACATGACAGCATTTAAATTTCCAGACTAAATTATATTCCATTTCCATTGCATGGTGTCATAAAAGCTGGTAGGGAATATGTTTTCAGGCAATGAATTGCTTTCAGTGACGTAGCAACTGAATATATTCCTGAAAAAATTGTATAGGTTACGAGGCTGAGCAGATTTCAATGCTGCTAATTGGCCTGAGTTGTTGCTGAATTGTTCTAATCAGCGCTCAGTATTTTGCATGGCAAAATTTGATGCTGTAGGCTACATCCTTAATGATTTTTTTCTTCATATTACAGGTGTAGGCATGGATACAAAATAATATAGTGTTGTGACTTGACTCCTCACTCAAGTTGGCAGTATTCAAAAGCAGAGAGTGAATGAAACCCCAGCTAAAATTAAGTGGTTAGAAATGAGTAGTTAATGAAAAATAAACAAGGGGGCAACTGAGAGCATACTGTTCTAGACAGGTAGAAAAATGATTACTCTTTGAAGAATGAAATTATTGAAGTAAGAAATACAGGATATGAATCATATAGTATAGTTGCAACAAACTCAGAAAATCACCCAGTAAAGGAAGAGAACTTAAATAAACTATCTGTATTTAGGGGGCTCCAAAGCTTCAGACTTAACAGCTCAAGAGCTTTGTACTTCACTTTTAGAGACTGCTGAACTCGTTAAAGGGGTTTGGAAAAACATCTTTAAAGAGCATTTTAAAAAGGAGAGCTTGCATATGCCAAGCATTACTCCATAGAGACTTGGAAAGGCCAGGAAATAGGCTCTGCAGAGAGGCCACCTTGCACCGTGGGCAGTATGTGCTGCACACAATCCCTGCACTGTCAGGGGCAGCTGCACCCATCCTGGTGGAAGAGCGATGGGAGCTGGGTTGGGCTGGAGCTGTAATATTAATTTCTTCTCTGGCTTTCTCTTTTGTGAGATACAGTAAAGCCATGAGATGTTTTCTGCATTTTACGTGAGTGTATGTCCTGTAGCAGCTCAAGGGAGGTGAACAGAGCATCCCCCTGTCCACGTATGACATTCATGTTGCAAGGCAGTCACTTAAAAGTCATTCTGCTTAAAGTAATACAACTACAGTGTCTTTAGATTAGGGTGACTTGCACTTCAGGTTTGATTTGAGATTTTGGAGCCAAGTGGCTTGAATATCTTTAACTGTACAGTCTTTGCAGCTAAAGCTTGACAGGGACACCCTTGGCTTTCCCAGAGCACAGTTAGAACACAATCCAAGAAACGGACAGAGGAAGAACAAGGAGTTTGCACTTGAATGTGAGCTCTAAACTAAGATCTACGTTAAAATCATAATGCAGATCTATTCTTATGTCTTCTTTAACACTTTTAGATTTTTAAAAATGAAAATTTCAAAATCATAGATTTGTTATACTGAACCTTTAGATATCCTTTTCATGATGGTTAAAATGTCATTATTTTATGGAATTCAAAACATAGAAACCCCATATTTTATATCTTGTTATTGTAGAAAAAAATATTTTCTATCTTTCTAAGCCAGACCTTTAGACAGATACAAAGTAAATTAATGTGCAACCCCTCCTTTTGTCCCTCAATAATGTTGTCCTTAACAGCCTGTTCACTCCCTTTCCCACTTTCTTTAACATTGTCTCTTGTATATTGTGCTGTGCAAACTCATCCACAAAAGCAACAGCCTTTCTCCACTGAAGTCACTCAGCTTTTCTGCTGTGAAGTCTAATGTCTCCAGCTGCTTCTCGTAGCTGTGTTGCACACAGGCACCCATGGAAAGGGTACATAATGGTATCAGTGTTTTTCCTGCCAGGTTTTCCACTCTCTCCTTACTCTTTCCTATCCTTTTTGATTTCTGTTGATCTCTTACATTATTAGGCTAAAGATTGTGTCATTTGCAGTATCGCTGACCTCAGGCACTCGAAAGAAATGTGTTAGCTCCTGAATGAGCTTGGTTTTAGAAATATGTATTTGCATGATCATGTTTACATATTTTATTTGCCCTCTTCAATTTTACATGAGATTTTACAGTTAACACTTTTACTATATGAGGGCTAAGGTGAGGTGATTTTTACATGAAGGCTGCGATTCTTATGTAAAAATATTACTGCAGGAGCTGAAGGTTAGAAAAAATATAGGATATCCCAAAATCCATGATTAAATTAAAATACAGTATTTATTTGTGTTAAGGAGACATCTGTTTGCATACTAAGATTTTACTCTATCATTACTTATCCTTCAGGATTCTACAACTCAAAGTTCTTTTTTTGTCCGAGTGCTTTGTCTGCAGATCAAGAGATGATAGATTCATAAAAACTGACCCACTGATGAAGATCTTCACTCTTTGAGGATGAGATAGAGATGCCAACACACACCCTTTTAAAGTTATTCTCTACTTTGGCAATTAGGTAGGAAAGGAAGAGTTCAGCGCAAGTTAGCAATCTTTTGGCCGATTTTGTGACCACAGCTGAAAAAAATGGGTCTGCAGAAAGTGAAAAGACTGAATGTTTTTTCTGTGAAAACCTGTGATATAGACCTCTGAGAGGAGACTAAATGTTGGACCTGGACCTCAGACATGATAGGTAAATTTTGCTGCATCCAGAGAGAGTGCACGTAAATGGGAAAACAAATAGCTCACATACCTGTATTACTATTCTGTATAGATGATTTAATACTGGAAGTCTGGTGTTACGGTGCTAGCAAGAAATTAAAATTTGATTTATAGTTTTCCTTTTTAATAGTGGAAGGGAGGGAATCTAACACAGTGAGTTCTTGAAGGTGTCCAACTAAAAAGAATGGCCTAGTAAATGTAACTATAAGCAAATATATTTTCTTAATTCCCTTCACCCATCTAAATGATAATCATAAATTATGGAAATTTAAATTTGTATTTTTTCCTTCTACGTTGTCAAACTAACCCCATGTATTTCAAATACTTATGATTAATATATGAAATAATACTGTCCTTAATTTTAGTGTCAATATGCCATGCATAACATCAAATATCTGCAGCTTACAATTTTTTAGGTACAAATGAATAAATATTAGAGGTCAAATCCAACTGGACAGATTTCAATTCTTAGTCAGAAAAATTTACAGGAAAATCAATATACTGGGTTTAATGTGATTTAAAATCTTCCAAATATTGTAAAATACATGCAAGACATTGTATTTAGGACCTTGTTACTTTTGCTGCATTATGCAGTGAAGGTTAATGTGGAAAATCAATGTGGTGCAAAGCTATAAATTCTTCCAAATTAAGATCAAGTTGTACCATCAGTTAAAGTCCTTACATTCACCCCTGCTATCAAGTTATGCAAAGAAAACATCTGCTTGAACACTCTAGATGCAGCTCTGGCATGCGAACCTACACGTTATCCTACATGATGAACAGTGAAGTGATTCACAGTAGCAGAAAGAACATCAATATGTAATTTCAAAGAAGAATGGGTAGCTGATGTTTTAAATGATGATATGACAAATGATTGGGCTGAGTAGAGATAAGTTACATCCAGTATCTGGCAGCAGAATGCAAATTCAATTCAACAGCAGCAGTGCTCTTGTGCTCTTGTGAGTACTTGAAAAAGATAAAGATCAAAAGGTGGTGGGTTAGGCTATGGCAATCTTGTAGATAAAATTCCAAATCTGGATGAGCAGCTTCCAGTTGCTCTTAGCTTTTTGGCCTCTTTTCATTCCATCCAAAATACATCTGGAAAGATTTTCTATGCTGCTCTTTCCTTGTTTCCTTACATATTAAGTTCAAGCTTCTCTTCCTCACTTTAAAGCACTTCACAGGTCCACCCCTGTTTGCACCACTGCCCTCCTCACCTCTTCCTCTCTCTGCAGCCTGCCAGCTCTCCTTTTCTGACTACCCTCTTTGTCTTCCAAACCTACTGAACATTTTGCACCTTTATTACTATGCCACCCTGTAGCTCTGGAACAGCCAGCTGATTATTCCAGGCCAAACAGCTCCTCTGCTGCCTTTAAAACCTTCTTTGAAAATCCCTCACAGTTACGTTTTGGTACGTCAGGGAACAGACCTTCTTCCCTTGATTTGATGTATAGAGGGATAACTTCTATGTACAATTCCTGGCAGCCTGCAGCCACATAGGGATGGAGATAACAAGTCAGAGTTCATGAATGAAGGTGTACAGGGTCTCAGTATTCAGCAAACTGCCACAGCCCAGGAGTGAAGGTAATTTAAACAAGTGGAGTTAAAAGAAGATAAAGGGTGTAGAGACATGCTCACATTATTTGTTTCCCTCTTGATTTTACTTAATTTAAACCATAATTTGCTTGGAAGCCAGCATAAAACACTCTAATTAATGTGACAAAAACCAGCTGCTATCAATTAATAAATTACTCCCTTGCAGCACTTTCCATCAGCACATGTGAGAACATTATACAGGACTGTTCCTACTTTTAAGAAGGGGAGATTGAAGCACAGGGATGTGAGATCCATTTTCATGCACACATCAATCTCTAGCAGAGAAACAGAAGTAAATCCAGGTCCTCTGAATTCCAGCTTTGTGGCCTATCCACTACAGTATGTGGCCAACTGCCTGGTGTGTCCTACTTCCTAGCAAAGCTTTATAACTGTAGTAGGTGACAAGAGAAAAAAAAATTCAGTGGTCAGACCATGAAGCCAGTTGCCCTATTAGGTTAGAAGAAGTTTAGGAACTGGGCCATAAGGTTCAGGATAGTCCTCTAAAGTAAAGCATGCAAAAGATTTTTTCTTTGCCCCAACCCCCCTCACTCATTGAATTAATTTTTTTTTTTTTTAACATCTGGGTAACTCAATCCCCTAAATGGGTTCTTTCCTCTAAGAATGAAATGAAAGTCAGAAACATTTCCTCATAAAATGTTAGAAACAAATATCCATCTCTTCAAGGATGAAGAGTCATTATCCCCAGTTAGTAGATGCTGCCCATTGCTTTCTAGGTTGGATGTCTAGATTCAGTAGGAAAAATGGTTTTGATTTGGACATTACTGGAGCCATTAGGAGAAAAATATATTTGGAACATGAGAAAATCAGATAATGTATTCACTTGCATTCGTTTATGAATTCCTGTAAAATGGGCAGAAATCTGAAATGAAAGCACCCATTTTAGACAGCTATAAATAAACTGGAAATGCTACCCTGCTGACAGAAAGAGCTCATGGGGCTCTTTATTTTTGCTTTGCTACTGAAGAAAAGCTCTTGCCTTTCACATATGCTTTACAATGAAACTGTGTTCAGGCTAGATAGTGTTATAAGGTCAATATATATATATATTTGGAAAATAAAACTTGTGGAAGACATATGAACAATTTCCTTTGTTTAATACAGAGGAGTTTTTGGATATCCTCAGAGCATGTATTGGTGGTTTGATTCTGAGAATGAATAAAAACATGACCTTTTGAGAACCAGAGGTTAATCTAACACAACAGCATCCAGAGGAGAAGTTATAACTACTCAGAAGCGCCGCAGAATAGCCTGAGGTAATAACTGGCAAACAGTGAAGAGAGTGGACCAAGTAGGATAAAAACATTTTATTTTTGATAAAAAATATATTTCAGGCTGGTATGTAACCTTGAATTAAGTAGAGGTTACATACACTGTCAGGAAGTTGCATATAGGTTCTGTGCTTAGGTCCCTCAGGTTCTCAGGCAGTCAGGAGCAAAAAAAACAGCCATTCTGTGACTTTCAGGTTTTTTATTAGATGTTGTGATGGACATAAATAGTTCAGTCTACCAAGTGGGTTTTATTTTTACATTAAAGACATGGCTATTGACTTTTTGCTGTTGAAAGTTTCTAGAATATGCAATTCATGCCATAATTAACACAGAGAAGTGAGCAAAGTCCCTGCAAAAACTGAACAAGCTGAAGTGTAACTGAAGCAAGTAAATCCGTATCCATCACAAAAAGCATGGCCAACAAGTCAGGGAAGGTGTTTCTGTCTCTCTACTCCACCTGGAGTGTCGTGTCCGGCTCTGGGGCCTGCAATAAAAAAAAGGTTGTGGACGGGCTTGAGTGGATAGAGGAGGCCACAAAGATGTTCAGAGGGCTTGAGCACCTCTCCTATGAGAAAAGGCTGAGAGAGTTGGGCTCATTCAGAAGGAGAAGAGAAGGCTCTGGAGGGACATTGAAGCACCTTCCAGTACCTAAAGGGAGCCTGCAAGGGAGCTGGAGAGAGCCTTTGTGCAATGTCATGTGGTGATAAGATGCGGGTGAATGGCTTTAAACTGCAAGAGGATGGATTAGGATGGAAATCTTTACTGTGAGGGTGGAGAAACACTGGAACAGGCTGGGCAGAGAAACTGTGGATGTCCCTGGAAGTGCTCAAGTGCAGTTAGACTGGTCTTTGAGCAGCCTGGTCTAGTGAAAGATGTCCCCACTCTGGTGGGTTGACCCTGGCTAGATGCCAGGTGCCCACCAAAGCCACTGACAATGCCTTGGCCAAGGTGGCTCTGTCCTGGGGCCACTGGCACGGGTTCTTTTGGACACAGAGGTGTTGGAGATGCTTTTAGCAGCTTCTCACAAAAGCCACCCCCACTACCTCCCCCTACTACCCCTACTACCCCTACTACCAAAACCCTGCCACGCAAACCCAATACACCTGCCCATGGCAGAGGGGTTGGAATGAGATGTTCTTTAAGGTTTCTTCCAACCACACCATTCTATGATTCTATGAAATCAAGTAGATTATATTTTTGACTAATTTTAATTAATTATCTTTGAAGTAATATTTAACAATATTAAAATGTTGTCATTCTGAAACATAACAACACCAAATTTGGTATTGTGATGTACCAGCTAGCAATCTTAATGCTCCCAAACCATCAGCTAGAGCTCATGGCAAGTAATAGTAATAATTAGTAATTATTATAATAATGAGCAATAGTAATAATTTCATCTATAACATTACCATATTTCTAAAAAGTTGGATCCTTTTTCTGAGTTTCATTTAAAAGGTTTTAGGTTTCTACCAGACTGTCTTTTGGAATGAAGCCCATTGCACTACTTTAAAACATTTATCAGTTTGTCACATTGTGTTAAAATTGGTCATTGTATTCCAGGCTATTTAGAGGCCATACAGGCAGATACATAGAACTGTCTCTTCAATTTCCTTGGAATTCAGCCTAAAACCAGGATCTGGAGTTCCTTACTTTGTCTTTTATTCAAAAATTAATGACCTATCTATAAAAAATGCTTGAGTAGATAGCAACCTACGTTACATCAGAAATATGATGCCTGGGGGAAAAGAATAAGAAATATTTCTGAAGAAAATGAATGTCTAATTTAGAAGAATGTCCCTGTTTGCATCTACAGTTAAAGAAAAATAAGATTATCAGTACTGTCAAGCTAATTGTCTGGGATTTAATGTTTTTAATTGTATAGATAATTTTCTCTGTAAGATCTCTTTTGTTGTCTTCTCCTAAAACTCATGGGATAACATTTATTTCAGCTTTCATTAGGCTGTGTAGCTTCAATGCAGATTATTATGCTTTTTCTTCAGTTATATAAACAAATCATCTGTATTAACACTGTACAAAATAAAAATATCAGCAAAAATATTTTTTGGTTTGGTAAATTAAATAGCAGAGGGCAGTTCAAGAAACAAAGTTTTGCTAAGTTAAATCATTTGCTATGCTACCTTAAACAAACTACTTCCATTTTATCTTTCCTAAGATGAGGATAATGAAAAGGATTCCTCTGTGAAGTGAATTAGGATTTGCAGATGAAGTGCAATAAGAAAAATATAGTGCATGTTTATGAACTTAGTTATTCAAGTGAATAAGGTTAATATATACAATTATTACATTATTATTATTATATAATTTCATAGAAGGTATTATGTATAAGTTGGTCACTTCTGCCAAGACCATCACTACAGTCATATCCAGACTCAGCAAGCTGATGGAAAAAATAAAGTATCAAATATGTGAAAAGGGCTGCATTGAAAAGTTTTGTGAATATGAAAATGTTTTGATCCTTCCAGCAAGTAGCATATGAATGTAATAATCCAATACTATTGCACTTTAAATATATGTTCCATTAAAACTGCAGAAATACATGGGTAGTCTGAGAGGAATGATCTTAGATTATTTATACTGATAAAGTGGAATAGATCTGAACTCTGTAAGATGGAAGGCTAATCCTTCTGCCATATGGTTTGGAATAACTATTACCCTTACAGTCTCAGAGGTTGGTCTCAAGTGATCATTATGGTTGTGCATCACAGAGTATCCCCTATGGCTCATTAATTAGCTGAGAGGTTTGAGAGACAACTGAATTGTTATTAATACAAAACAGTTGAGAATTGCTCAAGTAATAGCAAGTAGAGAAATCTGGAAGGAATTGGTAATGGATCTTATTAAGATCTTGAGAACAATTAGAAAGGTTGTTATTCTCTGCTGGAAAAACAAGTGGGAGCAATTGTTCACAATTTGCAGTCATTAATTATAGTGAAAACCAGGCAATATGGGATAGACTTTTAGTTTCATGTGGCTTTTAAAATGGTAAGCAAAGGAAATGTGAAAAAAAACCTTTAAGAATTGGAATTTATTGAAATATACGGGAAATGCTTTGTGCCCAGGATAAACCTGACAACAGAGAATGCTGGGGTCTCTGCTGACTTACAAGCAGACTTGCAGGAGAGAATATAAAAAGATTTTTTGACATGTTAGTTTCTGGACAGGTGACTATTATATGGTTTTATATCTGTATCATTAAGCACTCTCCACTTTCAAATCTTTCTATTATACACAAATACAAATCAATTCCTTCATAAGCTACAAACTTGTCTTGAACAATTAACTGTGAATTGATATTATTCCATGGAGTATCAAACTCCACAGACATTGCTCATAGTACAAAAATTATTTTACCTTAATTCCATGTAAGAATAGAAATTAACTTCCATTCTAGATTGAAATTTTCCTTTTATTTGACTTCAAAGTTTCCATTGGAACCCTCCCACCCCCTCTATACTCTAATAAAGAATAATAAATAATTATATTTAGGACCAGTAATCTTTGAAACTGCAAAGTAGCATTTGGAAAGTAGCATTTGGTTTCAATGACACTTTAATATGTTTCCAAAGATGAAGAAGATAAGAAAGACTAAGTAAGAAAGCTGGAGTTGCAGGATAAATGCAGGCTATTTAGTGAGGTATTCCAAATAGGGCTTCTTGCAAGCCTTCAAATTAAGGTATTCACTTATCTGTGAAGGTAAACATTATCCTACATACTTGTAACATTAGGTGCAAAAAAGTTTTCTAAACATAGTAGAAAAAAAAAAACCATTGACCAGAAGGCAACTTGAAGTAGGAATTCTTAAAACACACTTACAAAACATTCCATACATTTCAAGGATTATAAGTGGAATTTATTTGGTACACATAGAGAAAAATCTACAGCTGAGGCTCAAAAGATATGCCTTTCCCACTTAAAGGACACTGATACATTCATGGGTAATGTTTTCTTTAAATCATCAATTTAATCTTGGTTTTCACTCTTATGCTCTTTGATGGCAAGTGTCCTTATTATTTTATAGTCATATTGATAATGATGGCAGTTTTATACTACCTTATAATGATCCAGGAAACATTGAAACTAGTGGCTGAGTCTAGTATGGGCCATGAATATTATCACCTATTGCATTTTCATGAGGAATATTTCTAATGTTCTATTTCTATTCAGACAATTTTGAGAAAGGCAAAGGGATATAAGGGTCCTTGTAGTCTTTTCATTAGCACCACAGATAACAGTGTATTTCAGATTTGATTGTGGGATACAGGAAAGTCTTTGTGGCTGCACATATTCTTTTCCTAATCAGATTAGGGATATTCTTGTCTGCATTTTTAAAATATTGAAATAGGAGAAGATCTCATAGTGGAAATTTTTTTTATCTTCTAACCACCATATCTACCTGAGATGCAATTAATCACTGTAGTGACAATTAATTTGAACAGATATTTCTTTAAAAAATGCCAAGTCAGATTTAAAAAAATTATCTTGACAGCCAACTTAATTTTTAGGCATTTAGAAATGATAGAGCTACCCATTAGCTACCCATGTACCCTATTAGTTATGTAAACATTTTTTAAGGTATTTTATTAAAAAAATTATTTTCCAGCAGAGAAGCAAACTAGAAAAACCAAACAAGGAGAAATAGTCAGAAAGAAATGATGTGACTCTCACAAGTGCAAATGAATGACCAAATCAGGATCTACACAAATATATTTGTGTCTCAAACAAACTGCCCTGTGATTTGTTTCATGGTCTCCTTGTTAACCAATATCAGTACCTTATACTAACCAATAACCAGTACCTTCATAGGACTAAAATTTGACCCCAGTTTCTAGTTGTAACTTTATACTGGAATAGCAAAAAGGCCAGGAGATGGGAAGCAGGAGTAGGCAAGCTGATTGCATCCTGCTCAATGCTAATAGCTGTACAGTTATTCATTCCAACTAAGCCTAGGCTATTGAGACATTTAAATTAGGAGCCAAGCATCTCAAAGCTGTTTCTATGATCACTGGAGAGATGCAAACTCTTGCCATGGAAATATAGACTGAATTTCTACGAGGTCATTAAAGCCACTTCTTACCTACATTGCCTTCAAGGTGCCTGTTTCTGTTTCCTGGACCTGGGAAGATGTCAAATTAGCACCTGCAGCTGGGAGACTCAATCCTGCCCTCAGTGCCCACAGCACCTGTGTGCTGAGACTCTGCAGATGGGACACAGAGAGCACAGGGAGCTGCAGTCTCCTACAGTGCCTAGGGAGAGGACATTCTGTCCACCTTACTCAGTCCACTGAGGAAACTACACAGACTGCCAACACAGTATAATGCTGACATGATATATCTCCATCTAGGGAAGAAAATCTTCCCACTTCACTGATTTCCAGTAGATTTTCCTATTTTACTGCTTTTCAGACTTCTTGAAGAGCAATAATCCTTGTCAGTGGAACGGGAATTGTACCTTCCTTTTCACCCAAGGGATTATGATGACAATAAGCAATCATTGAAGATTGTATTTGATTTTAATAATCTTGTGTTTTAGAAACACAATAAATTCAAATAGATTTTCTTCTCAAATGAAGATATGTCTGCTGCTTCTTAGCTCTCTAGTCTGCTACAAGAGGTTATTTAAGCCTGAGTTTTTAGACAGCCCAGTTGCAAGTACATCAACTATCAAGATGCTGGGAGTAAATTTTTGACAAATTTGATTTATTTTATAAGAAAAAAGAAAAAAAAAGTGAATTTTAAAAGGTTTTAAAATTCAATCTTTAATTTTGTAAATGTTTGCATAATGTAACAGGAAAATATTATTTGGACTGATCAGCTTCCAGCCTGTAGAATTTTGATAAATTTCTATCTTAAAATTTCATCAGTTTTAATGGAAATTAGTACAACTATTTGGAAGATGGATAAAAATGATGAAATAATAGAAAATACCAAATTTGTTTTGAAAGGAAAATGCTAATAGAATCAGCTAGAACTGATACTTCATTCTACAAGGAATGGACACACTGGCTTGATTCTCTGAGCACAGGAAGATTTGAACAGGCAGGGATTCCATGATTCCAGTGTTCATGCTCCTTTGCCTCTCTTCAAAGGCTCACTGCCTCTCTTGGTTTTACAACTGGTACCTAAAGGATGAGTTCCTGTTGGTCTTGTGATCTTAATTTAGTCTTTGGAACTTTACTGGAAGTCAAGGAAATTAAAAAATCCTTAAATATTTATGTCAGTGTTAATGCTAATGAGCCCAATTTGTCATTTCAAACGTATGGGAACTGTCACAGTCTGACCTATGACCATTTTATATTATATTTAAAGATAAGATTTTGATTGAAGCTGAGGTAAGAGACTGTTTAGTACAGAATAAATTACATTTCAGGGAAAAATAACTTCTTGTATAATACAAGAGTCAGGAAATGTGAATTTGCAATTCAACAATAAATTTAATTTTAAATCTCTTAGTTGTCAATAATGGGAAAGAGACATCTCACGCCACCAAAGTGCTTTTAAATATTTGAACTACACTAACTATTACTTGGATCTTTGTTAACCTTGACATATACAAACCAAAAGATGTGCCTTTTAGGCACACAAGGGAATTTTACGGTCTATCTTTATACAGATTGGGGCAAGCCAAATGTGCCCCCATGTAATTATTAGTTATGCAAATAGGTGCCAGCTTGATCCAAGGAGCAAACATTTCCAATGTTTGCACAACAAATAAACATCTGGTCTCCAAATTGGCTGAAGTCAGTTGAAAAACATCCCCTTTTAACTATTTATCATTTTCTCCCAAATCCCTTGCAAATTTTGGTTCATTACCCTCACAAAATACTCAGCTGAGCCATCAGCTGCTGCAAGCTAAAGTGTGTGTGTGCTTTAAAGGCAAAGGTATACACAGTGCTCGTGGCACTGAACAAGAGTGTTTCTCCAGTGGCTAAAGGGAGTAGGGAAGATTGCAGCACTGGGCAGAGAAGACCAGAGAGCCCCAATTAGCAGAGGTACAGACGTCCTTGGCTCAGCAGGCTGAGAGGAGCGGCTGAGAGCTGGCATTGGCGCGGCAGGCTTGGCGCGCGGTGCCTGCTGTCAAGGATGAGAGGTGCAGGCATATGGTAAGCACTCAAAGAGCTGATGCTTCAGGGTATGGGAAGGAACTCTGCAGAATTGGTAGCAGATGTTCCTTCAGAATTCGTTCACGTGTATTTAGGTGCTGTGGAAAGGCCCACAGCTTTAATGACAGCTACTACCATTTGAGCAGTGCAGGTTCCATAAACTCTGCCCCACCTGTAGAGCTTTGTGTGTAATACAGCCATCTCCTCCACATCTCAAGGCAGTCTTGGCCTTTTTGTTTAATTAGACTGCCACAGAAAAGGTCATAAAGCTGATCTAATTCTCTAACCATCTAAAATTATGTGTCTCTTAATAAAAGAGTTGGTTTATATAGTTGAAATTGTTCATTTATCTTTTATTTTATTTCTGTAAAAAACTCAAATTAGGGACAATCTGTAAAAAGAGATTGGGAAATTTAGAGAATGTTGTTGGGTTTTAGGGTAAAATACCTTCAGTTAGAAAATGATCCTATAAGGAAGAAATTATTGTAAATATCCAGCGTTACTGTTTTAACTATTTCAGAAATGCAGGCATAAACAATTCTGTTCCATTCACTTTGGACTTCTATTGTGATATATTTTATATCTTTTACCCATTTTTGCACTCCTTTCCACTTAGCAGATAGATTTTATTTTAAGGAAAGAAATTATTCTATATAATTTGTTTTCTTGATTCAGTTTCTTTACAGCCATTTATCACTGTTGTCTATCATGAAAATTCTCTTCTAAATAGAAGAACATAATTTAAAGTAGGCTAATGGTAATAGAGACTGAAACAGCAAGAAGCCATCTATATTCAGTACTGTGTTGAGCTCTGTGGCAAACTTTGGGGAGAAAGCATTAATAGACTTGTTAGACTCCAACTGTAAAAAAATATTTGTTACCAAAGAGATATTTTCTCTCACAGTAGTATTATGTTAGTGGAGTTGAAATTTCAGTCTTTGCAGAATCTGTGCTTAAAATGAAAGCTTTTACAAAAAATGGAAAAGCAGCACTGCAAAGTTTTAGTTGTGTATAAATGGTATTTGAATATATTAATGTAATATCTGAGCAGTAGCATTTTCATCTTCAAAATGTGGCAAGGAGATGGTTAATACTAATTGTTGTTTACCTTCTCTTTCAATAGGAAAACAAAGGAATGTCAAACTATCTGGAAGGGAAAAATGGAACAAATAAATAAACATGGCTGTTGCCTATTCAATAGCATGATGAAGAATATAAGATAAGGAACTTCTTGCCACAACTTGTTGGTGGTAAATTCTGCATTAATACAGAGAAAGGCTAAGGAATTTCCTGGAAGGAAAAGCCATCAGGGAAATCATTTTAACCTCAGGAAGACCCAGAATCAAACTGTTGGAAGCATTACAGGGTTGTAAAATTTTATTTTTACTCCCTTATATTGCTTAGGCATTGACATCCAGACTTTACAAGGGGCTGAATAGACTTTTGTTCAGATGAAATACATCTACTATACACTTATACTACATTATATACAAGTTTCTCAAACAACAGAAGATTACTTGGTAAAACTTCTTTAAAATTATATATTTAAATATAATAATTATCAAAACTTTTAGCAAATGTTTTCCTGGACATTTTAGACGTTGGACCTGGCTTCCCTTTATGAAAGATTAAAAATATTTTAAAAAGTCATAATGAAAAATTATAAAACTGATTGTAGCTCTGGTAAGGTTACCAGAGCTATATAATATAAGCTATAATTTCACCTGAAACCATACCAAAATCTTGAAAACACAGGCATAAAACTGATGTGCCATGGAAAGATGGTTGTAGAAGAAAAATCTGTTCAATATTTCATACGTGTTTCTCTTTTTAGGTATGTTATGCCTTTTGTGCTGTATTCTCCATTGTGATTCTCTTCTTTGAAGTTCTGAGTTAAATCAAGAAGTACAGTGACCAGAGTGATGCATTCCTATTTCAGGCACAACTTTGGCTTTCAGTAGTTGTGATTTTGTTGAGATTCCTTTGGTCTTGCTTTGTGAGGCCAGCTTTACTGTCCCAGTGTGATCAGCTATGAAGTGTAAGGAGTGTGATTACAACAGCTGAGAAGTAATTGAAAAATAGTCACAGTCTCTGAGATTCACAGTAATTTGCTTTTTTTCTTTTTTTTCAGAGAAGGTTTTCTATTCCCCCAGTAAAAGTCATTGCTTGCAGGGTTTTTTATTTAGGAAATTTTCACTATGCATGGAATAATAATATCTGGAACTATAATATTCCAGGCTTTATTCTGGTAATTTCAACAAGTTTGGTAATTTCAACGATGATGCAAGTTCGTTAAAACCTCACCACTATATTTCTTGTTTTTTCCACTCCTAGATATTTTCAGTAATTTAGCATTATATATGCCTAAATACCTGAAGAGAATTGTTGTTTACCATTTGTATTGCTGATTTTTGGGTTGTATTTTTTCCTTGTTGGTTATTAAAATCCATTTCCATTTATTTCTTCCATTCAAACAGCCTACTACAAGCTCCTCTCTGTGTTAGAGGCACACACCTTGCAGCCAGAGGGCCCCCTGTACACAAGTTAGGCAACAAGGATTTCTCCAATTCCCCTTCCCTTTCCATCCCCCATCTGCATGCTGCATTACTGTGATTCCCCTCCATGGAAACAGCTTGTAGTCTGCACCAGACCTAGCACAGAATTTCCATAGCATTTAAATATGAACTTTGAGCTGTTGAAACACAGCCTTTGAAAATTGACTTAATAAGAGCCAGGACCTTTCATCCCTGAATTTTCCATGAATTTTCACTATGTCACTTGTGTGCACTGGGTAGAAGACTTGGCTTGTTAGTCTATGTGCAGAGGAATTCAAATGGTGAATTTCTTACCCTGCAGCCTGCCCAGGTCTTTGTAGCAGCAGTGAGAAGGTTTTTATCCTGGGATGGACCACACAGGATTCACAACAAAATTTCCTGTTACATAACACTGTTTCATCTTTCAGGAGGAAGCCAAAGACTAAATGAAACTCCATTTTAAATGGTTGTTAATAAACCACACCTTTGTGAATTACTTACTCATGGGCCTGAACTTTGTAGCTCCACAGTTCAGGATTATTCCAGAAGGAAACTGAAAGGAGTGCAGTGGTCTGATTTATACAATGAGAAGTAGGAAAAGAAAGGAAAGTCAGTAATTAGTTTTGTATAAACTCTCTGCAGTATAAATAATGAATTGACACTTCTAATATTTTTCAGCCAGTTATTTTCCTTACTCTGTTTTGGTCTTTGTAGGTATAATTAATTCCTTTGGGATCAGGTAGGCATGTCTGGGACCCTACAAACATTAATGAGTGCATCCATAAACAGACCTTCAAGTTTAGACGTGGGTGCTGTGGCACAAAACAAAGGCAATTTATATAGACTTGGGAAATCTGTGGCAAAGCTGAAAACAAAAGGAGTATCTTACACTTTTTAAATTTTTCTCTTCTTTGCAGCCACGGGGGATCAATTTTAATGATAAGAAACTTAAGCAAAGCTGTTTAAACAGCTTACATATCATTAGTATTTTCATCAAAAGTTTTCATAATGTCGTGTTGAATGAGCATTTAATTTAGTGTGGCCACCCATTATGCACTGCATAGTCTGAGGGGTCCTTATATCATATATGTACCACAACCTGCCACAGCCCGCAGTTCCTACCACTGCAGGTGTGGGCAGCATTCCTAAGAGCACCAGAGCTCATCCCAGGAATGCTGTTAGCCAGAGCCTGGGCCTCATGGAGTCTATTCCTCCCTGTGAAGTCAAGAAGGATGAAGATGTGTCCTCAAGAGGACGTTAGGTATTCCTTATGTGCAATACAAAGTCAGCACAGGCAGGTCTGTATTCCGTCTTTTGCAGTGAAAAAAAAAAAAAAATGCCTAAAGGAAAGATAAAGAAAGGGTGGCTGAGCAGATCTTGACAGGTGAGATGCTGTCAGAGAGACCTTTCCTGTTCCGCCTTAATTACCTCCACTGAGGAGTTAAACTTCCATGTCTTCATTTGTCATACAATGGCTTCTACAGATTGCAGTCATACTGAGTGCCAGTGATAAATTTTAAAAAAGCTGAACCTTAAATATAAGTACCTCAACAGCTGTGCAGTTCACTTGAAAAACATTATTCTTTATATTAGGTAAACAGAAAATGGGATTTCAAATTTCTTATAAAAAGATTTTGCTGTCTTGAAGTTGAAATAGTTTAGGGAGTAAAAACTCAGCAAATATATTGCTGACTTATTGGTTTAATCATCACAATTTGGATATCCAATTCACATATTATAAATAACATCTTTATGAGTATGTCTTTTGTATCTACTTTTTCCTGAAGGCACTGGTGTTCTTAGATGATTCATTTCTGGAAATAAGTTTTCCTTTTTGTCTGGCCTTGATTCTAATAAAAAAGATAGATATTTATATTCCAGGTGCTTTTTAGTCTTGAATATTGCTCAATAAGGTTGTTTGGTTTAAGAAAAACAATACAAACTTATTCTGATTTCCTATCATAAACCTTGGTGCAAACACAAAAGCAAAGGAGCACATTTCCAGCTTGCTGGTGTGCTGTGAAGATAATGTAGGCTGATCTCTTATGGATTTGAGTTCTTTATGACCCAAACCTTCCTCCAGCAGTAACCATGGCAGGACACAGGCAACAATTGGAACAGATTTAACATGTGCTGGTGATAATCCTGAGTACACATGCTCTTTGTTGCCACGCTGGCAGGCCAGCCATCTGTCTGAGTGCAATATATAGTTCTGTCTGATCTAGGAGCCTTATCTGTCTGAATTTGATCTGTCTTTCCCACAATGGGACTGCCAATTCAAATCTCTTTCTGAGAGGCAGATGACTGTTTTCACAAAACTTGCAGGAATTTAATTTTTTTTTAGACTTTCTGCTTTCAAATTTGTTTGAAATGTTCAAAGGTGATTAGGAAGAGAACACAGGGAGAGAAATTAACAGATGGATAGGGAGGCAGCCAATTCAAATGCACATACCTTTTTTCCTGGGGAAATAGCAACACTACAGAAATGGCAACAGAATTGTCAGTTTTTTTTAAGATTAGAGAAAAAACCAAACTTGTTCATTTCATATCCTGTAGGGTATTTCAAAGGAGATGATGATCAAGGCAGATACCTAATGACACTCAGGAAGTAAGGGCAGTTTATAGAATATAAAGTCAAAATCCTCATGCAGTGAACTTTTATCCACTGAATAAGAATTCAAAATTCCTGTAAGTTAGGAATTTAACAGTAATATCAGCATAACATCATGTTTGTCAAATAGATGTGTGGTGAGAGGGAGGGAAATCACCCCTCCCTAATTTCCAGGGATCAAAATACAGGACTAGTTTGGCCTGTGTTGGTGCACCCTGGATAATGAAGTTTTGATCCATAGAGATTCCTTAGAAAGAAAAACTGCTGAATGTGGTGTTCTTCATCCTGCAAGGTCCCCCAACACACCTATGAAAAGGAAGGTAGATATTGGGACATATTAGTTGTATACAAGCAGACAAGTTCCACACATCTTTTCTTTATGAAAAGCCCTAGGGAAACTCTAGAGTTGGAAACATTTGAAGGGATATTTTTTTCCCCCTATAGAAGGTAGTTTCCTCATCTTACATACTGAAAACAAGCTCTGAACAGTCTCTGTAACCTGAGGCAACTATCCTTGAGTTCCTCAGCTTGCACTGTATGCATCAACATTCAGGTGGGCACGGAACAAAGGCTCCTAAATCCCGCTGGTGACTTACCATCTTAAACTTAAGGTGACTACAGCCTTTAGACTAAAATACCACAGACATTTAAAATAAAAAAAGTGCTAGTCCTACTCATTTCATGAAAACTTTACTATATATATATATATCTTGATCTGTATAGCTGATGCACATAGCCTATTGTCTATGAAACTAGTTGTAAAATGTGACTTTTTTATTTTCTACTCCTTTTTTTTGGTTGTTTCATTTTACTTACGCTTTAATGACTAATAATCAATCTATTACCTTGAAGTTATCCAGGAATGGGGCATTTAACACCTCTCTGAGCAACTTTTTTCAGTGTCTCAATACTTCCACTGTAAAAAAAAAAAAAAATCTTCCTTATTTCTGACTCAAATTTACTCTCTTTTGGTTTAAAACCATTACTCATTGTCCTATAGCTACAGGGTCTACTAAAATATCTGTCTCTGGGTATTTTCAAAGTAAAATTGGATGAGTCTCTGAATTATCTGGAAATGTCCCTGCTTAATGCAGGAGAGTTGGACTAGATGACCCCTAAAACTCCCTTCCAACCCAACCCATTCTACTATTCCCAATGCTTCTTCTAAAGGGTTCTTAAGTGAATTGGGAGCATTACGTAGCATTATGTATTCTTTCTTGGCAAAAATCAGGACAGTCCAGTTTATTGTGATTTATGCCATCTGAAGATTGGTAATAAATGTTGATGCTAGACATGCTAGTTCTGATGACTCACTAAGACAGCTGCTACTTAACAAGATTTTTTCTAGGGAGAGAAGGAAAAGAAAGGACTGAAAAATTCCCTAGTAAAAGAACCCCAAACGACTTAAGATCTGTCACACCTAGAGAAAGTGGAAATCTCTAAGTTATTTGTAGATACCCTAAAGACAAATCCATGGTGAGGAAGGCAGAAATTCTGACCCTCTGAAATGAGAAGATTTTATGTTAAAGCATACCAGAAAGATTGTTGTTCAAAGACCTTAAGAAAGTTATTTTTTAATAATAAATCTGTTTTCAAAGGCCCCAGTTTCCCTGTACTGTATTCCCGGTACTCTGAATTACATGGGATTGCTGAAATACAGTAAAAGTATCCAGGAGATCAGAAAAATTGCTGTTTATGATCATTTGCAAAGCTGATGAGGTTTTAGAATTTAGTCACTATGAGTGTCTGTGCAGCATGAGAGGAAAGAGCTCATTAGGAGTGTCCCTGCTATGGATTTCCTCAACAAAGGAGAATAATAACAGACTGCTTCCCAGTAGCAATTTTTAATTTAAAATTGACATATTCAAATATTATTCATTAGACCACTGTTTCAAAATTCCTGTCAAGTAGAGACCAGACAATCACCCAGGGTCTGTGCATAGTCAGTAGCTGGCACCTACTTTAAAGAATTCTTTAAAGAATTCATCCAATGTAGTACAGAGGAAGTTTTAAAATTTCCTGGATTTTCTGTCTTACAGCTTTCCAAACTCTGGATTTCCAGCCCAACAAATATCATATATGAAACTGAAACACAAAGACACCTATAATAATCTTTGGCTTAAGTAGATAAGCACTTCTAATCACATCAATAAAAATTCTGTGTCCACATTGTAGAAAAATGGTTTTCCAAGAATTTTGGGAAATTCCCGTGACACATGCCAATGGCATTCAAAGTTCAAATCATTCATTGGACTTGAGAATCACAAGCTCAATCTCCTACAACTGCACTGGGGATGTGGATTTTTATTAGTATTTGGTTTCTAATTAAAGCATCTCTATCAGCAGTTTTGTATTGCCTCTGTATTTTAATCTAACTGAAATGAAATGAACCCTTCCAGCTGTGGGGAGCAAAGGCTGGTGGGATAAGAACATACATCCTCTTCATCAGCCATTACAGGTGGTAACTAATACTTCCTGTTACATGGAAGATTCTTCTCCTACTGGATAACTTTGGGTAAATTTTTTAGTGCCATGCTCATCATTACAAATTGACTGTTCTGGATAAAGATGCTGACTATTTTTATACTTCTGGATACAGATTCTCACTCATAGCCTTCACGGGCAATGCTATGCAAGACTTTGGTGCCTTTTTCTGTAATCATCATTGGCAATTCAAGGTTCCAGAGTTAACATTAGCCAGGTGTATATTTAAAGAATTTGAGGTATCCTTCTAAATACATTAGAGACTAAGTTTGCACGGTGGTGTTTTGAAATACCATTTGAGATTTTTTTTTTTTTTGCATGAAGTAACATATATCTAAATATCAGTGTGGTTCTCAGTCCAAATTTTATTCCTCCTTTAAATGTGCTGGGGTTTTCCCTGTAATAATATTTTGGATTTTTTGAGTTTTTCCCCATAGATCAGAGAAACACCTAAGAATTATTTTATAGTATCTTGGAATAGAGGACTTCTACATATTTAATGGGAAGAAGAAAGCACAGCATCATTTATTTAACTATTTTTAATCTCAGGAAGTATTTTCTGCTGTATTTGTTTGACTAAATAGAAATAATTCTCACCTATCATTAGTGTCTTCCAGAAAGACAAATGAAGCTACAACTGTTAAAACCTTTTAAAGAGCTCAGCTCTCAACAGAGGTCAATCAGAAACCAGAATGGACATTTTTTAAACAATTGAATAGGAAAATATTCCATTATAGATGTCAAGATGAGATGTGACTAATGTCACAGAAGTTAAAGTTTAGGGACTAATCCACTGAGAAGTCATACATGGATCATATTTATTTCTTCAGTCACATAAAAACTGCTCCCTCACAGGGTCTCTGCTCTCTTACCAGAGCTGCAGCTACAGATGAGAGCAGAACTCCCTTAATATCTGTGCTAGCATTTAAATTCCTGAACTTGGCTTTTCCTTAAAAATAGAAGGAAGACCTTTTTGATTAATTAAAACCAATCTCTTTCAAATTATGTTAATTTAGTAAGACAAATATTTTTTAAAAATTCATTTACTCCTTCAAAATTAAAAGCAATTCCACTTAAACACAGATCTAAGAATGTTAGTGTAGTGAACAAATTCTAGTCTGAAAAAGAATATTTGCTAATTTGTAAACATGTCTGCATTTACTAAAACTTCTTCAAAGAATGTATCTTGAGATAAAATGTTAAAAGTCATACATAGACTCTTTTTTCTAAATATAAGCTGCCAGAAAAATCAAATTAAACAGTTGACAAAAATGTAATGAATCTAAGTTCTTTTGGGTTTGGGGGGGGGAGGGGGAATAGTATTTCTTTATATGCAAAAGATATTGATTAAAAATAGCAGCATGCCACACATTTGAGGACTAAGCCATGCCCTTAAATATCTCTGTACTACTGACATGGAAGTTTTAGTGGGAAGAATATCATTGCACAAATTGGATTATGGCCAATATACAATTAATTCATCATGATACATTGTTACAGTGATTTTGAGAAAAAATACTGTGATTCAATGAATAAATGTAGATTTGTTTAATTGTAGATGTATGATCTAGTCACCATTGTTCTGTTTATAGACAGTAGACCAATGCAGACACATAATTTGATCATAAAATTTGATTTGAAATAATATTAAGTAAATTCAAGATATTTACCCAAAATTAGGATAACCAGTTTAAGTAGAAATGATGGAGAGCTTCAGTTGCCTTTCTACAGCCTAATTAGAAAGGGAAAGAGATGTTTCCTTTCCTCCTACAACCTATGCAAATCTGACTTCTAAAAAAGATACTCAGACAAAAGACTGCAGAGAACTGGAGGGTTTAACTTTTATTGAATATCACAAAGAGACTGGAAATTGTTTGGCTTGATCTGTATAAAAGAGAAAATATAACTATTGATTATTACAGTTGCGTCCAGATATATGCATATTAAAATAAAAATATTAAAATAAATAAAATGTATTTTGCTGAATACCCCCTGAATTTACATTTGGGAAGATAAAGAAAACACTTTGTTTATACCTTGGTATTGCCCTAATCTTTTGGGAATTTAGAAGTTTTCTGAATATATTGCAGAGATAAGCTTTAAGGTTATCTGCTAGAAAGACAAATAAATGGAACAAAATGCTTATGCAAGAGGAGCTCTGAATATTTGATTTGGAAAGAAGGGGGAAGAGTCTATTTTCCCTTTGGGGAAGTAACTATACTAATATTTATGGCTGTTTGAAACCAGGCAGCTGGCTTTTTTGTTGCCTTTAAGCTGTATTGTTACAGAATAAGAACTGTGTGATCCCTCATCTGTTTTCATCTTCAGTCCCAAAATGTGTCATAGCAGTGTTGGTAGTTCTGAATTTCAAAATACTGTGATACTTCATATTAATTTCACTGGGTAAAATATCTTTTGAATACTCATTTTTGACAGTTTACAGACCTTGTTCCTACAACCATTTAATCAAAGGCTGGAAAAGGCCTTTGATGGTCATCCAGTCAGCCTCAGCTGTTTCAGCAAGACTAATTTTAACTCCGTAGCTCAAGGTACCAATAAGATGTGCTCCCTGCCTTCTCTTTCTGTAGATGAATTGCAGTTCTCTGAGCTGCTGCTTAAGGTTAACCTGTTATGTGATAACATGCTTAAGTCCCCAACCCTCTATGGCCTGACCCTAGACCTGTCCAAGTGAAAGCACAAAGAAAATGAGTGAAAAACTAACTTAACTGCTTTCAGTGTTTCTCAGAGGTAAACGGGCTGGGGAAGATTTCTTCATCACACAGATTTTAATTTCAATATACTACCTCTTTTTCCTGTGGAGATTTCAGTGCTTCCATGAGATGGGAAGCAAGAACAAGCAGTTAAATGCCTGTTGGGGTGAGATTTCTGCCTCGTACTCTGAACCAAAATACGTGTCCCCATATTATCTTCCTTGTGAGCACATGTATTTCTTGTACTTTTTGTCACTCGTCTGGGTCAAGATTGTTTCATTCTGCCTCAGCAGCATCCAGTACAACGCAGCCATGCCCTGGCAGTGCTGATCTTGGTGTGGTGGCACTGCTTTCCCTCCCCCTCTGCCCTTGTTGCAGGCATCAGAGGTAGAATTAAGTAATGTTCCAGAAATGTGTCCTCTCAGCCGCGGTGTCTCCCAGAGCTCTCCTGGCTTCCATGCCACACATTCCAAGTGCCTAAATGCACTCCCCAGTCTCAGCATACAATTAATAAAAGTGTACAGTTCCTGCTATGAGCAATTACTGAATCTCTCTGCTCAAAATATGCTCTGTTCAGCTGGAGTACCCCACTCAGAGTTTATTAAGACTTGGCTCTGTTATCATTTGTTTCCCAGCCAGGAACTATGAGAGTTATGACACAGGAGGAAAACTGAAAAACAGAACTGACATTGATTTCCATGTGTGCATGATCTTGCTCCAAAGACTAGTAACATAGCAACAAGGGTTGGATTTTTGGATTTTTTTTTCTCCTTTTTTTCCTTATTTGTATAGACCAATTTATCTTTTTTAAGACTAGGTTTTAGGCTGTATGCTTTCTTCAGGGTATTGTGCTTATATTCAAAATAGAGGATGAATTTACAATACTTTGTTCACTGCGCTGACTTCCAAATGTGTTTTGCTTATGATAGTTAAATCCTGATGTAGCATATGGTTTTGATGGAGTTTCTGCTTTTATTCACTATTGCTGTTGGTCTGACCAGGTCATCAAATGTGACTTCATCTGATATCAAACAGCATAGTTTAATTGGTTTATTTTACATCCAAACCTCAACATCTCCATTTCACTCTTTACAACACTCTTGTATAACTTTCTTCGGTAACACCAATCAAGAGTAAGTTGACTTTTAGAAACACATTTGATTTCCATTTTCCACTTCGCTTTTCATGTCAATACATTATTATCCTCTCCTGACCTAAGCAGTGGAGCAGAGCTTTCAAGTTAAGTATGAGCATTAAGACATATAACATGACAAATAGCAAAGTCTCAGCCAAATGTTTTGATATCCCACTCCCTGGATACCTATGTACTAAGGGTAAGCATCAGGTCTCATTAAACAGTGCATGAGCCTACTACAAAGGGGAATTTCTGTGTAGCTCCATCCTCAAGAAGCTGAACAGTCAGAAATGATAAAGAAGCATGAGGTGGTTTAATATTTACCCTTCTGACAATTAGGCAGGTACCCGTTTCAGCTTAGCAATCAAAACTACAAAATCTCTCAAAGCTTCTTTCCTCTGAGAGGAAAAAGTGAAGATCATATCCTTGACAAGATAAGATTTTCTTCTTATAGGGAGTATTTAGAAAACCTTGTGATAGTGAAGGTGAAACTTTTATAAAATGGGAAAATTCTACCCTGCATAGTATTTTTATCACCCAAATTCGTTAACATCCCTAAGCAGCTTTTGCTGTGAAAAAGAGACAGGATGAATCAGAGCAAAAACAGTTACAAATTGACCTAGTTATTTGTAGCAATTTCAGAATGTGCTTGTGAGAAAATCAAGCTCCTGAAAGGAAAGGTTCCTAACTATAAGTCCCCATCAAACCATAATCAGGTGAAATATTCCCTAGTTAGAAAATCTAGTGCTTTTTCCTTGGACACGTAATGGAACTGTTTCAGAACATAATATTTCAGCAGAAGCTAAAGCTATCAATCACAATCTTTCCATCGACTCAAACCCTTTCACCAGAGCCAGCCTGAATATCTACATCTCCCTCTCAACCAAGCTTCTAGCAGGCTTTTATGAGATACAGGTGACTTCAAGGTATTATTTGATCCCTGTCTTTCATGTACAATCAGGAGGAAGCAGGTTAGTTGCAGATGGGACTGTTTTAAATTTTAAGAAGTTTAACAACTACCTCCATTTGTAGTATCTAATGCCAGATTTCAACTAAGTGCCTGAACTCTGATAATTTGTTTGATCTCCAGATGTGCCCACATTCAGAAACTGCTAATTTCCCAGTTTCTAACTAAGGATCTCCCAAACATGGGAAGGGACTAAAAACCTCTATAGTTTTCAGTTAGCTTAATTATACCATGGTGACAAAAAAACAGGATAACAAAAGAAAAAACAGACAATGGATTCAAAGGTTAGTGAATTTCAATTGTCAAAGAAAACACGCTCAACAGCAGAAACTGTTCACATAATTCTCTCTCTGCATCTAAGCACAAATATGAAAGAGAAGGTTTTGTGGTGCTATTATCAATGAACCACTTTGAAATGGAAAACAGAACTTATAGGGCTTTGCAGGTAGCAAATTTCACGTTGTGCCCAAGCAGAAGGTCTATGCTAGGTCTGCTTTGGACCCACATATGTTACAGGTAGCATGTGTTATTTTGAAGCAACAAGCAAATATAAAACTGATGAAACATGAATAACTTGTGTCTTTTAAAGTTTTTGGGTTTGGTTTGTTGTTTGTTTTTTTTGTTTTTTGTTTTTTTGCCAGACATTGAGTTACTGCACCCAGTGATTATGCTGTTTGATATAAATTAACAATTATATTTAAAAGGTTCTATATTTTAATTCCTAGGGAAACTGAAATATAAAGACAAATGAAGAAGAATACACTGACAAATTCAAACAGACATTTCAGCATTTTAAATAATTTATTGATACTTAGAAAGGAACAGATAATTACAGAGGTGGCTAACTTTTAATGTGAGCCTCTCAATGATTCACTAAGAACATCTGCCAGATGGTGTATATGTGTTCTATTCAGCACTCAGGTGCTCATAAAGGAATTATCCTGAAGGAATGAGAAATCTGCTTCAAAGTAGGCATGATGTATACAGTGCAAAGCCCATGCCAGTGCTGATAGAGAGATTAATTTCTCTGAAGGATTCTTGAGAACAAATGAACTTTTTTCCCCTCTTTGTCATGCCAAAGATCAGTCAGAGGGTGAAAAATACAGATAAAGGATTCAGTGGAGATTTTGTGCAGACACAAATTGTATAACTACCTATGAACCCATTAATGAAAATATTTTTATGAGCTAGTAAAACTTTTTTAAGAATCAGTTACACTTTCAGCAAGGTATATTTAGTATAGTTGCATATTTACTTTGACTGCATATGTGGTTCCACTTCCTTTGGCTGAATTTACACAAAACTCACGAATGAACTTAATCTATGAGGGAAGTCAAATAAAATTTTGATGTTAAGTACACGTGGCTGAGGACAGTTCTTTTCAAAATAACTTGTGCATATTAATATGAGTTTAATAGAGAAGAACTGAGTCTTTGTGTCACTGAAGTCAGTTTCATCCTGAAACACATGATCTTGCAGTGGATTAAAGCTGTCACAGACCTGTATCTCCAAACAGGGCAACTTATTAAACCTAAGTCTGGGGACAAGTGCTCCTTGAAATGCAGTTGCTTGATGGAAGAATTAGGAAAACAAGCCCTGGCCAGTGGAATGGCAGGCACTACAGCAAAGCACTTAAGTACCTCTGTAACTTAAAGCAAACAGTGCAGCCCCCCTGACTTCCAAGGGAAGGGAGAGCCCTTGGAGGAGACCCATGTTTCACCACTTTGATATCCCTGGCAAAAATAGCCAAGTGTATTTTTTAAGCTTTTAAAAAAAAATTAGGCTATTTAAAATATTTTTTCCTGCACTGACATTCCTATTTGATTGTTTATTTGGACTGGGTAGCCCATTACAAATCCAAGTTAAGTACCTAATTATTCAACTAATTAATTTGCTGTCTTTGTGGAAATAATAAGTAGTAACATTTCTCTGCTAACATTGCTGTGCTGAAATACTCAAAGGATACCTCAGCAAATTATGTAGTTGTACTTATAATAACTGAAATATCCCTGATTACTGCCATCAGAAGCAATGTTTAATTGCTTCAATGTTTTCCATTATTTTTTTCTAAGCAAAAGGACTTATGTTGTCATCACTTAGCCTAGATGCAACATGGAAACTAATTGTACCAAATATATCAATGTGCCAATATTCTTTGTTAAATCTATGAACTGAATTAAAGAGTGATTTTCTTGATGACTTGTAAGGTGGACTGAGTTTCCTTCCTCCTATGTTTTCCTCCCTTCTATGCTTCTTTTGCCAAAAGAGATTTGTTTTCATCATTATGTCAAATAGAACTCACTTGTTACAGGCATGGAACTTGAAACCTTCAAAAGTGAAAGTGAAGAATGTAAATAACTCTCAGGATCCAGACCACTGAGCTTCTCTGTGAATCTGCCTTTTGTGTGTTGCATTAAAGGGTTGAAATACTTCTGAATACCTTGAAAATAACAGAGAAAACAAGGAAATAATAAATTTATCCACCCACCCACAAGACTCTTCTTCTCTCCTCTCTGAAAAAACCACAAAAATCCTGTCCAAATCTTCCAAAAAATAAAAAGAAACCCCAAACAATAGAAAGAAACTATGAAGGTAGAAGGTTGAAATAAAAAATCCCAAATGGAAGCTGTCTGTGTTTAGTGTATCTTTTGTCAGTTAAACCTACAGCTATTTACTTGACTAAAAGGAAGCAGAGCTACAATGCTTATCTTCCTATCTCATAATAAGTGTTCTCAGGAAGATATTCCAAGCAAAATCATTCACAGCTAACTGTGGATGAAAGGATGATATAAATAGGACATAGTGATGGTGCTTCTGCTCTGTAAGATTCCACCTATTCTAATCTGTTTTCACTTACTATCCCCCTGCCCTATAGTCTTGAGTCCTTTTACATTTTTTACCACATTTAATGTCACCCTAAAAAGGAAAAAAAAAAGGAAGAAATCTCAGGTATTATAGCCAGGATTGTGGAACAAAGGGGAAAATAGGTTTTCAGTGTGCAAATCAACACTGACAAAAACCACTGCTTCCTTGTACAAACAAACCAAAGCAATTAAAATGAAAGTTTAAACTCAGTATGAAGCCTGAACAGACATTTTTGTCTGCAGCAGGTGTAACATTTTAAATTTTTCTTAACATTCTTGGTAAGAATGTCTCCAATAAAGTAGGCCTCTCTACCTCTCAAACTGAAGTTAAATAAATAAAAAGCTATTTAATGGTAGCTCTTAATGCATATTGACATAGTAGGTAATTGCTGATTCAGCATTAAAAAGCTAATGAAAATCAATGTAAGGATGATACATGATCTGGAAAATACACCTTTGACTTTCTACTGTATGACTTTTTATCATGAAGTCTTGAGAAATTCTTGTGTGTCAATAAATCAGAAAAAAAAACGATTAATGAGGTGGTTTTGACTTTAACACTTTGTTACTGCTCTTTAATCTCTAGCTAGGCTTTTAGTCATCAAAGCACTTAATCAAAGCCCTAACTGTAAGCATAACAGTGTTAAGCAGATGTTTCAAAGTAAGTCAGCTTGCCATTGTGCTTTGTCAAATTGGAAATGGATTATCAGGTGGCATGAAGTGGTACATCATCATCCTGCAGTCAGTATGAGACACCTGGGCCTTTGCTGCTGTGCTGGCAAACATCTGTGCAGCCAGCAAAAGTGCCCATGGATGGTGTGGTGTCCCACTCAAAAGGGGAATGGAGCACTCAAGATTCAAAATGTTTGTGATCAAAAGGAAAGATGAAAGCTGGAGGTTCCACAAAAGCTTACAAATTTTTACTAGTAAATCGCACACTTGGCATGAAAATTGGCATCATCCAGCCCCTGATCTCCCAGCATAAGCACACAGCAGCAGGTTTTGACTAAAGGGAAGAGAGAGAGATGTATTAAAGAGGGGTAGAGAGAAAGAAGGGAAGAAAGGAAGGGAGTATATCAGTCTTGGCTCCAGTTTTGATTCATCTGGGCTTTGTGGGTGAACTTTTTTGTAGGTAAGTTTTCCCTGCCCTGGAGATAGGCTTCTGCTTTTATGCCAATTAAGTATCATGCACAGTCCATTTTTAAGCCTTTCTGGAAATGTGTTTGAGGGCTTGGAGGGCCTTGGGTGGTCTTGTTCCTCCCCCACATCCCACATCCATTTCTCAGTCTCATTTGTGCCCTTGTGCTGGACAGTGTTGTGCTTATTTCCAGGAGCATTTGTCAAGAACACGTGTCCCAGAAAAATGCTGCCCTAGCTCTGTATGTTCCCCTGCTCACGTTGCATTATGCTCTTTCTCACAATGTGTTATTACCAAAAAACCTATTTGTTACTACCAGCAATCCTTGGTTGGTTCCATAGACGTGTTTGAGATGGACACATGAGCCACCTCATTTTCTAGGCTTCCACAGATGCAGAGGTGACCAACACTTGCAGATGCAGAGATAACCAACACTTTCTTCTTCAGTCAAGGTCTTCCTTACATCTTCCCCTTCCTCTTCATCTAAGTGATCTCTACCTAGATAACCATCAGGCTGACCCAGCTCTCAGCACCTTCCTTTTATATATATATATTATTTTATATATAAAGAAATATTGGACTGGCATAGACCAGCTGCCCCATGTAGCAATAGCCGTGACCTTGTAAGCAGCACAAAATGTCAAGATAATTTCATGGTGGAAAAAATACTGCAGGTCTAAGGGCACAGTTTTTCACATCCTATGTGTATGATAAAATCAGAAGTAATTTTACATATCCATACATATCAGTACACATTCATGCTACAAAACAGATACAGCCTGAGTATATCCTACAGAAAAGGATTAGAGAACAAACTGCTCCCTGGAAGATGACAAATATGAGCTGCAGTAATGAAAATCATAGCTTAAATAAACCCAAGCTGTTGTGGACACAGCCCAGCATCCTTTCTGTACGAATGGCCTGTGCCAAAGTCAGTAGGGAGCTTGCCTTTACAAATATGGAAAGATCATGTCAATTCCTTCCAATAATAGTCATTAGTCTTTAAAAATATGTAAGGAGTAATAAAAAAGCAAATAGTGTTTGAAAGCTAGTATTACTTTTACCCCCAGTGTAGGAAATCTGAATGCTTTCTGTTTCCTCAAATAATAAAATTCATCACTTTTTTCACTTCATAAAATAATTAAATCACTTAGTAAACTTTCATATTTGCTTTCTTTAATTCTTGTTCCTAACCTGAAAATCTACAGGTCTTTTGTTTTAAAAGCCCCACAACATTCTTTCACATATTCTTCCAGCACTGTGGATCCAGGCACAACAGCTTTGTGTTAGTTCAAGAGACAGCAAGACAGATCCATGTATGTGTCTGCCAGCGTGTCAGGGTGCAGGTCCTGACCAGATTGTCACAGATGAAGATGGAAGCATAACACATAAGGTAATCCCATTTTTCCAGGCCTTGAATCTCTCTGTTTCCACCCTTTAAGGAAGAATGCTCTCATTTTCCACCCTTAAAGGGAGAATGTTCCCTCATGCTCATTAAAAGAACTCAGTTTTCTTTTGTTAATATATACCCCAAATATACAGAGTACTTCAGATATCTGAATGTTTCCTAAAAGAGTAATTACATTTAACTTTCCAGTGCTTTCACATTCCTGTCCATAAAATAGTTTCATCTAAATCCTGTACTGTTTCAAGTCATTGCCAAAATTTTCAAGTACATTTACAGCTGGGGCTTCAACCCATTTTTATAATTGATAATTGTTTCATGGAAGACACTATTTAATAGAAGATGAGGTGTTCTGACAAATTGGTACATAGTTTTGGTGATAAAAGGATTTTTTTTTTAATCTCTGCACTATAAATTTGGAAGATCATTTCAATAAAAGGACTTTAAGAAGTAGAACATTTTATAATCAAAAATTGCAGGATCCCTTTTTTTTGTTTTTCTTGATAAGATGACAATAGCTTATTCTTGAAATCAGTGAGATTTGTCCCAGGTGTCTTCTAGATTTTTCTTGATCCTGAAGATCTGACCAAAAGCAATTCACAGTGAGTGGCATAGGAACCCAGTATTCTCTGTTCCCTTCTTTTGTTGTAGGAAGCAAACAATTCAAGGGAGTGAAAGATCTCAGGATTAAATTTTATTCTAGTAATTTTTTGTTTAACTTGCATACTTACTGGATTAAACTACCTCACTCTAAGTTCTTTATTTTCAGAGGACCCAGTAAGTGTGGTTGTCATCACTCTTACGCTTTCACTTATGCTATTTCCAGATTTACAGATTATGTGGTTATTGTCTGAGAAGTTTTTGGAAAGTATTTGGCTTGCTATATTTAATGCAATAAATGTTTTGATATAGTAGTGGACTTAAAATAATGACAGTGTTCCTAGTGCTATTATTGAACATAGTAAAAATGGAGATGTTAATGTAAAGAGAACTGCATTAAGTAAAACAAAATATGAAGGAGAATAAAGCTTTGCTATTGGCTGAGTATCTAAGAATGGAATTTTCCTTATACATTTTATTGTGAATCTGTTTCTCAATTACTTTCTGCTTTAAGTCAGTGTTGAACTATTACTAGAAGAATAAAAAATTTCCTTTATGTGCAGACTATACATAATTCTGTGCCAATGTAGAATTACTGTAGGGGGTTTTCATTTAGGTTATTGCTTGCTGTGGCAGCGTTTCCTTTTCTGACAATTTTCCACTGCTTCTTGAATGTATCTTCTTTTTGACAACTACCCCAGCTTAAGTCCAAAGTGAAAAGATGCTCAAGCTCTGAAGCTTAGAAGAGAAAATAGAGCCCAGATTTTGTTATAATTTATTAGCTTGTTCCATGACAGGTAGGTAAATAAGTTTGGGTTCAGGAGTTTGCTGTTGGACTAAATTAAAAATTATCATTTTCCTATTTTCAAGATTCCCTTTTTGATGTTACTAAATATTTTTAAACTACATAAACTCAAATATTGATCATTAAATGTGATGCACATTTTTCTTGTTGAGCAAGGACAATCCATTATTTTGAAAAGTTGTGTTCAAAGATCTTTTGGCGACCTCTTTTGTGTGGATATAATTAAGAAATTAATAATTAGTAGTGATTTTTGCCTTTCAATTTTTTGTGAGTTGAAACTTTAAAAATGCAGATGTTATATTCCCATATAGGTTCTTCTTTCTCCGAATCAAGAAATCCATAATGGTTCCCACTGCAAACATAGCTTGGCCTCAAATATATATTTCATAAATTATTGGATATCTTATTAAATTTCTGTGGTTATACAAAGTAAAAGCTGCATATCAAGGAGAATTTATTGTAATTTCAGCTCAATATTTTCAATCTTAATATTTGATTGTTAGATTTTTGCAATTCTTTTTCCAGTAACTTTCAGTACATTGAATCTGAAAACATTCAAGAGGATTTTCTAAACTCATATCAGAATGTAAACTTCCTCTATCAAGGAGTCACTCCTCTATCAACGAAGCTCTGGAAACAAATTCATATCTTTTATATTATAAGCTCTAGGGAGGTGCAGAAGGCTCTGTCTTGGAAAATACATGGCCAGAAGAAGCTGGTGGCCTCATCCAGGCTGTGTGAGTTATGGGTTACAACCCTCTGGAAGTTGCTAACTTGAGTGACCCACTGTCAGACAGCATAAGTTTCAAGAGATCTTTTTGGGTAACTGAACATTTATTTTGCCTGGATCTGAGGCTGAACACTGTTCAACATAAACTTAGGAAATGAGACCACAGCTTGCATACATCCAGCACTGTCTCAATCCTAATTTGGTAAGAAACTTTGGAGCTGTCTAATGTCTATGATTAGGGATTTTCCCACTTCTCTGTTGGAAGTGTCGTAAGGCAGTAAATGTGTTATCATCTTCAGGTACAATTTTGCAACCCTGATTTAAGCCTCAGGAATTTGATAAAAATAAGAAATCAGAGTTATTCACTGTATGTAGGAGCAGTTTCTGAGGAAGCCAAGGAGTATAATCTAGGACATGAACAAAATAATGTGTCAGATCATTTGAATCAGGTTGGTAGGAATGGCCAACAGTTGACAGACTATCACAGCAACATAACATGTAGGAAAAAAAAAGAAAAAGTAAAAATTAAGGTGTTTGTGGTTTTTTTTTTTCCATTCAGGTTTTTAATTTTCAGGCATCCTTTCTCCATTCAGTAGTCTCATTGGATCACTGGCAACACAATGCACTTTTCTGATGGTAGAAACACTAACTCCTGATCCCATCTAAAATTTGTTTAGTATTAAAATTTTACATCTTTTTTAGGACATGTGCAAGATAAATTGTCTTGTTCTGGTAGAAGATGTGTGATGCTGCTGAGAGGATTTCTATGGACTTCCTCTAATTATATTTTGTGGGTGGAGAGGGAGAGTGGGGCGTGTTAAAATAAAATGGGACACACAATTCTGGCTGTGGGTGTGGTAATGGATCACCATCTCAAGCCCTAAGGATTTAGGAATTATTTATTTTAAAATATTAGGGGCTACTGAATCCATGAACAATGAAGGTGAGGTTGTTGTTGTTCTATGTTCCAAGGTCCACCAAGAGTGAATGAGTGTCCTTGGTGGGTTTCTCCCCAAAGACAAAGCTCCCAACCTGCTTCTCGAATATCCTCAGGGAACTGGTTCTTGGTGCCCCCTTCACTCTGATCCAGTGAGCGTTCTCAGCCTGGCCATGTTCCTCTGAATGCAGCTGGGCTTCTGTGCTTCTAGTGATTAGTTTTTAATCCTATAATCTAACACACATTTTGCAAGCATTTTTCTTCCCATACCATGGGTAATTGAATTTACAAAGTAATAATTAGCCTTCATGGTCAAGAGCAGAACATAAATGCAGATTTCTTCACAGACATTTTGAGGGCTTGCTTTATAGGGTTGTATGAGCTGTTCCTGTCACGTGTGACCTTTATAATCAAAATTACATTGCTCTTGTCTATTCCAATACTTTTATTTCTATGCTTCCACTTATGAATAGTAGAGTTTATTTAATCCTACTTACACATAGTCATGGTGCAGTACGTTTATATGTTTATACATTAGAGATTTTTTTTCCCTCAGATTGCACATAAGAGCGAAATTATGAGGATGGATGGTTTGAGCCATAATTTCTGATTTATCCTTTGATCAACCCCAATGTTCTAAGGAGAAAATCCTTACTTTTGTGCTTGGGTAACAGAATTTTTTTCGCCAACAGATTAGTCATCTGCCACTAGAATATATTTTAGACTAATTTGAGTGACAGTGTTAAATGACAGAAAAATAATACCCGAGCCCAACAATTTTATTTGATAGCCTGTTAGGATGGAAGATTAAAAAGCTAAGGCTTAACATGCTCCTGGTAGTCTGTTACTCAGGAAATATGTTTCAGCTTTTAAAACTATTCTGTCTATTCATACAAGCTGAAGATTTCATGTCCTGTTAATTTTCTGCTGTATCACTGCTGATAGCATCTCCTTTTGAATTTGGGATGATGAACTATATCATGTTGGGACTCTCATCTACCTTTGTTAGGAGATTCATATCAATTAAGAGAGGCAGGAAGAGAGATTTATTTCATATTGACCATAGTTCAGAAGTTTAGTATAAGAACTTGAACATGGAGTTAAGTTTTGATATTCTTCATTCATGAAGAATACAGACCTTTTTTTTAAAGGATTATACTAATTCTGAATCTTGAGTTTTATTTTAAAAAAGATGAGTTTTCATCTTATTTGAGTACTGCAGAATAATTATGTGAATTTGGTTTTGAAGAATTCTTCTTCTGGTCTAAGACAAGATGGAATTTGGTAGCAAGGTAAGTGGGAACTTACTGACCCGAGAGCCTTCTTTTGAAGTGCAACCAAGTCTTCAAACAACAAACCATACAGCCTGCAGAAATGAGTTAACTTCCCAGAGAGAAATATCTCTCTTTCACCCCTACAATGAAGCTTTGTAAACTGCTATGAAGCCAGTATGACTGAAGTACATGGCAGAGGACTTGATTTCACTTTGTGTAAGAATGAAGAACATAATACATTATTTAGAGGAGGATATAGCTTTAAAATTTTTATACAGAAAAAATGGATAATTATATGTTATTTAAAATAGATATCATTTTTATTGTGTAACATTCAATCTATATAATGCTGTATATCATAAATTAATCATTTAAAATGTTTATGATTTCAGTGTGCTTAGGGCCAGAACATGAATTACAAACCAAGTATCATTTCATAAGCTTGAAAAACAGAAAACATTGTGGAAGCCAAATGCCATCTGGGGAGTATGTAGGAACTTCATTACACAAATTCCTCTTGTCCTTAATACAACTAAGAAGACACACTGGTTCTTATTTGTCTCATTTGTAATTGTGTCCCATTTTTCTCCCAATAAAGAGGCCAAAGTGACAAATCTGGTAAGGCCTGCTAAAATGAGAATTTCCCTACTCAAGGGGATTCTACATTGATGCAATGTAGTGTGCCCTAATAAAGACCTGCCACAGAGACAGAGAAGAAGATAGAAAACAATACCAACTACAAAGTGTTGGTCTAAAATATGACTTATGAATTAAAAAATATCAGTAATAATTTCTGAGTGAGATAGTTGATAATTAAGAATATAAGGAGAATGAGAATGTTCTCAGAGAAAAAGAGGAAACAGCAATTTTTTATTGTGATGTTAGGAGGAGTGAAGGAATGTCTGAAGCAAATAAATGTATAAAACAAAAGACAAATAGCAAACAACGACCAATGAAAAGGGCTTGTAAAGCTACAGACAAGTTAGAAGAGTAGATAAATGTATAAAACAAAATTAATTAAATGCCAAAATTAAACTATACCGATACAAAGCATCAAAGAATAAGCCAATATATAAGCAAGAAATAACCTTGGAGAAAAGACTGATAAAGCAAATGAAATCTGAGTCCACGTGATTTTCAAATATACTACAGTAAATGGACAGATCTGAAATGAACCAAAATGAAGCTTCTGAGCTTAACACTCTTATTGCCTCTGAGAAGACTGAGATTAGTTTATATCTGAGTGATGCAAAAATGCTCTTTCTCCAATTGACACTGAACATTCTCAAAATCTTAAATCCAGTGATCTGAAATTTGGAAAAAGATGAATTATTGTGCAGGTGCCTTCAGTGGAATTTTTTCAGCTAGAAAAAATATTTACTTTTCCATTCTTTCTTATTTTCTTTACTATTCCCCCTGAAAAGCTGGCACGAACAACTTTCCTAATTACCTTTGTTGGCCAAATTCTTGAAAGAAACAGGCTTGCCCAGACTTCATTAGAGAGCTGCAGAGAGGTGTGTAGAAACATAGATACTGTTAGCTGAATAGTTCCAGCAAAAGCTGTAAAAATTGAATGAAGACCCAAAATTACACAGGGTTTAAAAGAAGAAATAATTGCAACACACCCAATATGGAGAATAGTTAGAATGTTTTTTCTGTGGAGAAAACAGAGATTTGGAGAGGATAGGTTTTAAATGTTTCTGTGTGTTTTCTCCCATTCTCAGTGATAAACATCAGTGAAATTATGTATAAAAAATAAATATTTAAATTGAAGTATTAACATTTCCTGTGGTGATCTTTTGCAGTCAACATTTCCTCATAAAAAGGAGACAGCAAAGAAAACACTCAGGAAAGCACAGATATTAAAATTACTGTTACAGAGAGAATTTTGGTTGAATGAGAAATTTAACTCAAGAACAACTGTTCAAAAGAACATGATTTTGAGTTTTAGATTTATAAGCTTTTAGTACTTTGTTTATATCTACGTAGCAGACTATGAATGAGATCTAAACTCAGTCATATGTTAAATGCTTCCTGAATTAATGTCTGCCACAAACTAGAGCTACTGACTCTGTATACTCATGGTGAACCTGTGTCTAAGCCTTTTAAAAATATTTCAATTAAAGTGCCTCTCATATTTATGAAAGAATTTGGATTATTTTTCATCAGCACTATGTTTGAGCCCTGTATCTACAAAACTGTAACATGGGACTCATCTCCTCTCCTTCCACCAAAGAAGGAGAAGCAGTCAACCAATGAGAAGCAGTAAATGGAAACAAATTCATAAGAGATTAGGATAATGGTTGTTTCAGCACTGTATGTTTATTGAATGTGTGTCTACGTTAAAACAAGATTGTTAAAAAAGCCTCAGACAATTAAGGAATTAGAAAGGTTATGTTTACTTGTATAAAGATAAATAACCATCTTGTGGTGACATACTCCTCTGACAGAAGCAAAATTAGCCATATATTTAAAGAAAACATCATATTTCAAATAAAAAAATGGTCTCCTATTTCTTAATTTTTAGAGTACATTCTTTTTTAAATTTAAAATTTTTTAAAAAAACTTAAATTAAAAATTTACATTTTTAAAAAATTTGAATTAAATTTAAAGAGCATTTTATGTGCCTAGTATGAACATTTTGAAAATGAGACTGATTAAAATAAAAATTTTGTTACATTATCATTCTCGCAGTCCCTAACAAGTGTGAACTGTAGATTCATTGTTCAGACACGTTGACCAGCACAGGTAAACACTTATTAAATATCTCTTATCACAGGCTGTTATTCTTTATGTGGGTGAGATAAATGAATACTCATATATTTTGCCACTGGGTTTCACTGCAAAACATTGTGAAGCCAAATACAGAGTTCAAACCATTCTCCTCGTTTTCTCTCCAAATTTCTTATCTCTTTCAAGAGGCAAGTGGCACCTTTCAGATCTTGCTAATTCCACTTTATCTTCTCCCAGTTTTAATTCTGACTGTAGAGCTTTTTGTCTCTTTCTGTTTCAGTCAAATTTGCCCTCTATGAATGTTTGGTGGCTTTGTTGCCTCAGCTGTTTCTGCACCAAACACAAAGGTCATATTCCAGTTTCTCTCATACCATTTCAAATGCTTAAGGCAAGACCTTCTCAAAGATAAGGAAGATAAGAATTTAAACAGAGTCACATAGTGTTATTTTCAGACTTATTCTTGCTTGTTACGTTTTCTTTTTGTTTCAATAATTTGAACATTTTTGTGTGACTGAAACCTTCAGAGGAAAGATGTAACCTATGGCAGACATGCAATTTTACTCTAAAATACCAACTTTGTCAGAACTGAAAATAACTAAATGCAAGGTTTCATGATGGAAATTACTGGGTGCTCTTGTTAGCAAGATGTGAAAACAAAAGTAGGTGAACCACACTTGTACTTTACAAGTACACTTCCTGAAGTAGCTGTGAAACAAATTTGTTCTCAGGTCATCCAGCCCTTCTTTGGTTTTGAAATTGCTCTGACAGGTTTCCAACATCCATGTTTTCTTTCACCTCACTTCCCAAAGCATGCTAATCTTGCAGCCAGGACTCTCTGGCCACACATAAGTTGAGACTTACTGCTGTGGGATTTTGATTCCAAGGCCAGGAAGGTGTTTTTCCACCAAGAATAACACAAAATATGGGGCAAACTTCCTGAATGATCTTACTGCTTTTGCTATTTTGAACTGGCATAAGAGGCTACTGCAGAAAGGTTCTGCTTTTGAGTCCTGATCATTTTTCCTGATGGCATTTTCCTTTGACAAACGTCAATCTGAAAAAATTGCTCTAGTCTAGATGTTATATCACCACACTGTAAGGAAAATACACTTATGCTTCCAATGTACTCTTGATACACTTCAGAAGTGAATAAGAAAGTTGTGAAATTTGAATTTGTGTTTGTAAAATGTAAGATTTGTATGTTTTTAAAAATATTCAGAGAACAAATAGGTTCCTGTCACAAAAATTAATATGGCTTTATTTCCACATGCCAAACTTATGACAGAGTAGCATTATCTGCTATGCAGAGAAATGGGCTGAAAATTTTACATAGTTTCTATCCTACCTTCGGATTGGTAGACAATTTTAGGGAAGAAATTTTCCATTTCTGTCTTTAAATTTCCAATGTTGAAGAAGTTAGTGAATTAAAAAAAATACCTAATATTGAAAGGTCTGGTTGTAAGATTCAAGTGCTGTAGATGTCATATCCCATGTTTAGTGTGTGATTTATCACATGATAATATTTTTAAATGGAAATATTTTTAGCTAGCAATAGTGCTGTATTTTTTATCTGTGTAAATGAGTCAAGCAAAGTGGAATTATTTATTGAACTTCCTTTATTAATATAGAAGAAGTCTCAAAAAAAAAAAAAAAGAGACCTCTTGGGTCCTGATGAATTTACAATCACCTGATGAATAGACCCCCCCTGTAATGAGACCCCTTGGGCCTGATGAATTTACAATCATTTAAGACAAAAAAGGAAGAGAAAGAAGCAGTATTATCTCTTTTCAAGAAGTAGAGTTGTGGGCTTAGGCAAACGAACATGTTCCCACAGAGATAACAAGCTACTGAAGAGCAACCAACTTGTTTTAACTGTCCCTTTGTGTTCCCTTGGTTTGTGGCAAATGTGAAGTAATTCAAATAATCCTCATCCTCTTTCATCACATATTTCGTTGAGGACCAAAGAAATGTAAATCACTTCACACTTGTCACAGGCTAAGAGACTGAAGATAAATGCTGCTGCAGTTCAGCTATATTGGGTAACTCATTATGGCACTGTGACTTTCCACGTGTCTCTGACTCGAGACCTAGGTTGACTCTCTGTGTCAAGCACTGAACCTACACTTTTTGAGCCTCACTCCCATGTCTAAACTAAAGACAAAATGAATACTGCTTTTATGGGTTGTCACTTCCAATCATGAGGACAAGAGTAACTCAGGAAAGCCTAGCCCTAAAGTATAAGTGGCCTGGCAGAGTAAAAAATAAATCATATGTATTGAAAAGAGTTAGATTTCCAATCATCATTTATTGATTCAAAATCTTGCATATTCTGATGAGCAAGTAACATTTGGAATATTTGTTCAGTGAAAATGAATTTGAAACTTTTGGAGGTTAGCCAGTTCTACATCCCTATTTTTTGTTAACATGATGGTATTCCAAACAGCAATCCCTTAGTTGATGAGGTTATGATTGTATTTAATAATGAATCTTCAGACAAAAGAAAAAAATATAGCAATGCATTTGCAGCAGCTTCTGAGTTTCAATACTGTCACTGTGATTTTTAAATAATTTCTCCCACATGCCTTCTGTTTCTTCTGTTTCTTTTTTATTGATTTGTGGGGAATAAAAAGAAATAAAGAATTTTGAACGGTGATTGTTTTGGTGTTTTGTGGGTTTGTTTTTTTTTTTTTTTGTTAATTTCTATCACAAAATTTCAGAATAGAGTTAGACATTGGGAATAGAAAATTGGAATATTAGTTATTGTTCAGAACACCTGCATAATCAGATACAGTTTTTCTTCTTCCAACAGATAGCCAGTTATTTGGGCTAAGGAGAAAAAGGTCATCAGCTGTTAAATTCTGTAGCATTTTGATGGTTTTATCATAGAAACATAGGATGGTTTGGGTTGGAAGGGACCTTAAAGATCATCTTGTTTCAACACCCCTGCCATTGCCAGGGACACCTTCTGCTAGACCTGGTTGTTCAAAGCCCCATCCAACCTGGCCTTTAACACTTCCATGTATGGGACATCCAACACTTCTCTGGGCAGTATGTTCATAACTTTTGTATTTCAGAAAAAAAGGTGAGTTTTAAAAAGTAAAAAAAAAAAAACAAAACCAAAAACAAACAAACAAACAAAAAAAACCCAACCTGACTTTGCTGAAAGTAAGTGTATAATTATTACTACCTTACAAAAATATAGAAGTGGTAAAATCCATAAGGTCCATGACTCCTGAACAAATCTATGGTCCATATTCAGCTGAAATAAGCTCTGGAATTATATGCATCAGCAGTAACAGTTCTTCATGAGGAATAAATAGTCACGCAGACAGATCACTGACTACAGAAGGTTTATTGTGAAGTCATTTCACCACATTATCTAATTTAAGCTAAACTTGGTGCCTGGAAATAACTCCATTTAACTGGCTTCGAAAAATGTCTAGAAGGAGATTTGCATTTGTTAATGTGCAAGAGAGAATAACTATTTTGGGTGGATACAATGATTTATTTCAGAACTTGATTGGTTGTGCTTCTGAACATTCTAGACTTAAGGCTCTTTCCTCTCTTTCCTAAACTTTATCCTCCAAACCTCAGTGTTTCATGCATTTTAGTCTTTATGATGGGTAAAATGTGTTTCATATTTTTTCTTGGTCATGTATTTTTCTCTTTCAAGATTAGGTGAGATGGAATCACATGACAGAAAAGACAGAAAGTTTCAGAGACTTCAGAGGGTGGCAGGCAAAATCTTTTAAATGTGGGACTGAGGGAATGAAGCTCAGAGATGATGAATGTGCTGTGAAACACAAGGACTGATCAGCCAAGGTATAGATGAAACAAATGAGAAACTCCCTAGGGATTAGGTGGCATGAAAAGTTTACTGCATTTTAAAGACCATGGAGTTAATTGCAGCATCATATGAAAGCAAAGTTCTACTTGCAAAGGCACATGGGGAAAAGGGAAGTTGATGCAAAAACATTTTTCAACTTTCCTGTACTCCTTGGATAAAAAGAGTTCTCAAATATTCTTCTGGATAAAAGGGAATCCTAGTTTTCTTTCTAATGGTAATATAACTTTCATGGATTTTAAAACCGTGTTGTCTTCTTCAGGGAGCTAATTATAAAGGAATGACCCTCTGTTTGTAGCAAGAGTTAAGTCTGTTTCTCATAATTTATTTTCCAAGAAAAGTCACCTGAAGTCTGTGCACTTTGACTTTTCCCTTTCTCTGTCTTTCTTTCTGTATTTTTCTGTGCATACATATACATATTCAAGAAGTGCAATTATATATTTGTATGCATGCATATATACATCCATATATATGTGTAAATATACATGAAGAGAGAGATATATATTCTTAAGTACATCTATTACCTCAATAAACAGAAACTTCCTTAAGGAAGTCTCATTTTAATTAATTTTTATTTGCAAAACATTATTGAAAAATACATTTCATGGCTAAAAGCATATCATACTGATTTGGCAAGAACAAAGTCAGTTAATTGATCCCAATTGCTATGAATAGAATTTCTCTCCCACCATTTCACTTTTGCTTTTGGAAGTACTTTCTGAAGTTAAAATTGCACATGTGGAGTAGACCTGTATTTCAGTAAATGAGTTCTGTTAGCACAGTCATTAGGTTTAAATTTATGTGAACAGGAGACCAGGAGCATTCTACTAGCCCCAGTGGATTCCTTCAGTTTAGATTCACAATTTGTGTAAGTTATGATAACAGTCTAATTAGTGGTTTGGACGTACAGTTTTCCACTTGGCAGATAGACTACAATAGCTCTTTCAGAAATTCTACTCATTATGTCTTGTTAGTATCAGGCAAGACAATATAAGTCTCATTTCACAAGGGATTTATAAGAACTCCTACTGGGAAGTGGTCCTTTTTCAAATGACCCCTATTTATTTTTTCTGTGTGTCAGCTGGATATTTCTGGAATAGTGTCTTTAATATCAAATATAGTAAATAACTGAAAATGTCTGTGTCTGAGAAAGTAGATAACATTTCTCAAGCTAAAACTGCTATGGGGAAAAAATAATGCTAATATTAGCATATTGCCAAATTATTTGTATCAAAATGAAAATGTTTTAGTTTATATGTCCCACTCACACTGCAAAATTCTAAATGGCCTTAAATGTAAATCTCATTCACCCAAACAGCTGAACATCTTGATTCCAGATAGGAATTATGTTTTTACGTTTGAAGACTGTTCTTTGTTCCATTCAAATAAGTTTAAATTGTTTTTTTCTTTAACTGCAAATTCATTATCCACCAAAACTTTGCACTTCTGATCTTTTTTTAGAGAAGAAGCCTTTGATTTTTTAATTGTCCTAGAATTGCCTTATATTCATTCTGATTAGCTTTTATTGGACTACAAAAAGTCTAATTAAATGTTGATAAAGTATGAACATTCTTAAGATAATTCTATGCAGTATAATGAAAAAAAGAAATTGGAAAGTAGTACTAATTCTGCTTCTGGTTGAGTTTGAGTAGGAACAGTTGTACCATAAGCAGAAGTTTCCCATCCTATGTAAAGATTCAGCTCCTTCCAAACCACAGCCAGAGGGCGATTCAGCATGGAGCTGTGTTAGGAATTTGTGCCATGACTTGGTAGATCTGGAGTACAATCAGCTGCATCTGGGATGAGGTGTACAAAGAATAATTTCAGTATAAGGTATGGCAATTGTTCTACAATAACTTTTGCAATTTCTGAGGGTTTTGCTGCAGTAGTTGGTTGAATTTGAACAGCATCAACTATGTTGCATATGTTGGCATGTCATTGAAGTGGCATTCATGTGAATTAGAAAGGAATGGGCTGCTCTGTTTCACACTGTATTGGTAGGAAAGTGCACATGGTTTAGCAAGCCAAATATTCATGGACAATATATACACTTCAAATCATGCACTTGTCCAAACTTCCTGTGTAATGATAAATCCTACAGGAAGTATTTGCTATTTGTTTTTAGGAAAAAATATGGTGCCTATTGCATTGTAAAGGATTATGTACATCTTGATTGTAGTTCCCATTTTAGTGTCAGCAAAACAATACTTTTGTCTGTATGAAAACAGAAAGGCAAAGATGCCTTTGCTCACATCTGCATTGGCCAATGACCCATGCTGTATTTGAGGAAGAGGCCAGTTTTCAGTCTTGGATCACTGTGAGCTGAATAAAAAATTTGCAAAGCCAAGAAATATAAAAGGGAAAATGTTAAAACTAGGTACAGTGGAATTAATAACAATGAAAAATAAATGCATGGACCCAATTTGGGTTGCATACAACAAAATTTATTTGCAATAAAAACTTTGAATGTACTTATGGTCAAGCACATGTGAGAAGACAGATTTCCCTGTTGCTCTGAAGAGGGGATGAAAGCAAAGTCTGTAAAATCAACAGAGCGATCATTTTACCTGAACAGAGGTGATTTAAACAAAAGGTCTCGATTGCTTCATGGATATCTTTTACCCCCAAGTTGTTTTTAGCTTATTTGTTCAATTTGATGAGTGTTTTGTTGTACTTTCTACTGCTTCTGTATGGCACTTAGTATTCATAACCCACCAGATTTTGTAGGAAAAGCTGCAAGGTGTGGAACAGCAATAGTTTTTGCAGAGAATCAGTGGATTGTCTTAGGATCTGTTCCAAATACAACTCATATTTTTAGATGAAGAATTCTTTTTTGAAGATGTGTTTTCAATTGCAATTTGCTTTGAAATGGGAGCGTTCCTGTACAGCTCAAAAAATTTTACTTGGTCATTTTTATCATAAACCAAGGCTCCTTGGCACACTGCATGTTGTTTAGGAAGTTTTATTTTCTGACAGATAGGGAAAGTACTTTATGCATGTCCTGTAAGTGCATGCACTGATGTTAGCCAGCTCTTGGGTAATCAGCATAAAAATGTCTGGCTGTGGGGGGGGGGGGGGGGAAGGTTGGAGCACCTCTCCTATGAAGAAAAGCTGATGAAGTTGGGGATGTTCAGCCTGTAGAAGTGGAGGCTGCAAGGCCACCTTAGAACAGCCTTCCAATACTTTAAAGAAGTTTAAAAGAATAACAGAGTGTACTATAGTGATAGCACAAGGGGTCATAGTTTTAAAGTGAAAGAGAGGAGATTTAGATTGAACAGAAGGAAGAAACTCTTCCCTGTGGGGGTGGTGAGGCAGTGGCAGAGGTTTCCCAGAGAAGCCCTGGATGCCCCATCCCTGGAAGTGCTCAAAGCCAGGTCAGATAGGGTCAGGTCTAGTGGAAGGTGTCCCTGTGTGTGGAGGAGGGGTGTGAGGGTGTGGACCTTGATCATCTTTTAGACCCCTTTCAACCCAAACCACACCAAGATTCTATGTTTCTATGACCTCACTGCAACATTTTTATGCAAGTGTGGTAGAAACTCAGTTTGCTGGAGCAGTTGTAAAGAAAGCTTTAATGAATACCACAGCATCTTTCTAGTCTGTGTTAACAATACAGTGTTGGAAACCTTTCTTCACTTTTACTTCAGCAGTGAACTGCAAGTCTTTACAGTAATGCTTCAGGACAGAAGGAGGCCACTGCAATCCTTCCCAGTAACACATCACTGATGTTTTCAGTGCTTCAAAGCGCTTGTCTTACACTTTGTTGAATCATCACAGCTGTGGTTTCTGGTGCCATCTCAGTTGATCCAGTCTTCATGTTAATCATCCCTTTGTATTCTGTTGATTGCCTTTGTGCCTTATCTTCTTATTTGACCTTATGTCTCTCAGCCTTAAAACTTCTAAAATTCTGTGTAAGTTTACCACATTTCTTAATTGTCTCTTTTCTCTTGAATGTACCCAGTGTATAGAGAAGCACGAAAAAGCGTTACACTCCTGCATGCTATGTATTAAAGCCTGACTCCCTGCACATGAATTTAGGATGGATGTTAATGAAAATCCAGGTTTCAGATTGTCTACCTTGAGTTACTTGACAATGCCCACTTAAAACTGCCATTCTACGTGTCTCTGCTCAGGCAAGGAACTTTCCATCTTCCCCTTGGGTACAAAAAAACACATATAAAAGTTCAGAGGCCAAATTCATACCTCATTGCAGTCTGCAGCTTCCTCATGAGGGGATGTGAAGGAGCAGGCACTGGTCTCTTCTCTCTGGTGACCAGTGAGATGACCCACATGAATGGCATGAAGCTGAGTCAGGGGAGGTTTAATTTGGATATTAGGAAAACGATTTTCACTTGTGGGGTCACTAAGCACTGGGACTGGCTCCAAAGAGAGGTGGTCACAGCACCAAGAGCTGAAGAAGAATTTGGACAATGCTTTCAGACACACTGTGTGATTCTTGACATGTTCTGTGCAGAGCCAGGGGTTGGACTTGGTGACCCTGATGGGACCCTTCCAACTCAGGATATTCCATCATTCTATGATCCAACTACCTGCCCCATGAAAGGCTCCTGTCCCCATGGTGTTCCTGTAAATACTACGGAGAGGAGTACCTGGGGAAATGCTTTTTCTCACACAGGAAAAGCACCAGTGACCAAGTGTTCTGCTATACCTTGCCCCTCCCTAAGGCCATGGCTCCCAGGCTTTGTCTCCCAGCTCTCAGCTCTGTTGAGTTTACAACTCTTGCAGAAGCAGTGTCTCTATGAGAGGCAGCAGATACAAGTCACAAATATTTTTATCCTGGAAAGTATTTTCTGCATTCATTTCCTGTTCACTTTTCATAAACATTTCATGTTTACTATTCACTAAATATTAATAGCATAGCTATTATTCAAACTTCTGTTTTGTTTCTGCATTTATTTTTAGAATAAATACTTTGGGCTGTGTCTACAAACACACTTTCCCAAAATAATTTTTTTAAAGACTCCTTGAATCCTTTCTGTCTAATTTTCAGTATCTTACTTATCTGTTCTGTTATTTTAAAATATAAATAATGCCTAAGAGTCACCCTTCTATTTCAGTAGCCATTATAATATTTTTCACTAACTGTATCTACAGACATTTGTGGTTCAGAAATGAACTTCAAGCACTGCAGACTATCTCTTACTTTGGATAGTTGATAAACATTTGGCACCAGGAAAATTAATGAAGTTCAATGAAATATAAAATTCACTCAAATATGAATTGCTTGCTATCCATGTGGATTCTTCTCCCCACTTGACTCTTTCTACTTATAGTCATGATCTGAAAAAAACACTTTGTGAGGAGACAAAGAAGTGCAGAACACATAGTTTAGCACTGTGTATATTTTTCATAACTTGAGTATTATGCTGCTGAGTTAAAATACCTGATTTCTTTTTCCCTTGTTTGTAAGCTGCAAATTGCAGAATTTTCTCCAAGTTATGACCTAGCCAGTGAATGATAGTGAGAGGATTTTGGCACCTTCTGTTTCTTGTTCCTGATTAATAGTTTCCTTATCTCCCAGAGTTTTTTGTGGTTTGCAGAGTTTTTTCAACAGTTTTCAGATGATCTTTTGATCATGCAGTTTCCAAAAATGTTCTCTTTTCATGTCTGGATTCAGTTTGGCTTCTAAAATATCTTGTCAGTGGCTCAGAGGCCACAATGAGCTTGATTAGATGGTACTCGCTATACATGTTTAGATGGCATTTATCTCTAAATAGCAGGGGCAAGCAAGCTCTGCCTCTGGGGCTGTCCCTCCCTGTGCTCTGAGCCAGCTCACAGCCATGCAAAATCCATCAGGACAGAAAGCAAGATGCATGAGCTCAGACTGGGGAGAATGCAGCTACACTCCTGTGTCTCCCCACTGACTGTGTATGTGAGCAGGCCTCTCGATGTAGGTTTACAAAAGGCAATATTAAAAGCTCCTTTATGACCCCTGTTCCTGTCCTGCCTCCCTGCTCAGCAAGCCTGTGGTGTGATATGCCAACATTACTGACAGTTAACTTGGCAATGCAGGATGGTGATTCCCATTAAAAACGTTGATGCCCCTCCAATCCCCCAGGAAGACAGCTCTTAACAGTGACCTGTACAACATATTCACACTTCACTTTGGAGACTTTGACTCCAATGCATTTGACCACCCCTAACATGATGGTTAACTCCTAGGCAATGTCCACTCATTGTCCAGAAGCTTAATTGCACACTATTAATCCTTGCTAATCCTTGACAAATAGCAAGTCTCTTGGTCAGCTCTGACAAAGCAATAAATTGTGGCTTCCTTGCTTAAGGCTTCAAGTGTGTCCAAGGATGACTTTCCCTGGTTTGCATCACATTCAGACAATCACAGTGTTAGCAGTAGTTAACTATGTGTCAACTTTGAGGAGTGTGATTTGTGCCTTTCTCATGACATTTATTACATCTCTTACATTATAGTCAATGTGATTGTAGCTATTGATCTCTCTTCTAATGGAGGTGAGTTGTTAAAAAATTACTGGCTCTCTGTATGTCCCCATACTATACTCTGGAGCAGACATTTGCAAGTAGGTGAGTCTGAGTGTTACTCAGTGAAAATTAAGAGGTCTTCTTCCACTCAACAGTATCTGTGACGAGGAATTGCACTCTTCCTTCGCAATTTTTTTTACTGGTTAGGAGGATTGAGTTGGGTTTGATTCATCCCAAAATCTCTTTGTTAGCCATTTACTCCTATTCTCAGAGGAACCATTTTGCGCCGTAACTCAACAGAGTATTTGGTGTTCACTCTTTTGAAAACAAAACTACTGTATAGCTTGAAAGGATTCTCATTGCTGGTCTTTTATTTGAGCCTGTTTCCACAGCATGCTTCTCTGTTCTTGCATAATGTAACTTTTCCCATCAACTTGTGGGCAGCTGAGGAGTCAGAGCTAAATAAAGCTCAGATAAATGCTATTATAGATGGCGTGGCAATTATAGATGTGAACTGGCAATTCAATAGGGCCCTTGCATTTTTCTGTGCTGTATAGGATTGTGAAAGCTGATCTGGGAGAAGCTGTGCAGTGTTCACAACTAACAAGTAAGTCTTGAATTTAAACTTGGTGATTTATGTGGGTGCAAGTGGATGCCTCTGAGCAAGATGAAATAATTTGGTCTAATGGCAGCACAGTCTGATTTGGTGAATTTTAAGACTCAGATTTTAAACCACACAAATGCAAAGCAACATATGTTCCACCAGTAGATTAATAAACTAAATTAAGGCTTATCCAAAGATCTGTATAAAATCCCAGAAATATTAATAGACATATTCTATAAGTATTACTTGAATTATATACTGAAACCACTGTTGAAAAATTAAAATGAGACCTGTACAGTTTTAAAATACTCTTAAAACATAACATACTGTTACTCGATGTTTTACAGACAAATTATTGGACTCAATAGAGGGTAAATTCTTTTGCTTGTGTTATACAGGTCAGGTTCGATGATCGAATGGTCCCTTCTGGACTTAAAAGCTATGAATCTGCTCCTTTTCTGCAATGTTCACATAAAAGGTCAGATTTCCAAGACTGGAATATTTCACTGGAGGACCAGAAGCTCTCTAAGATGTCTTTAAAATAATGAAAGGGGTAGAAAAGACATAAAATAAGGACAAGAGAAGGAATACAAAATAAACTAAACTAAGGAATTTATGTTCTCAACATACAAATGGGAATAAAATGTTAACTATCAGAGCATCCCATGTGCTTCCCGAAGTACTTATGTGTCAGTGAACAACTATATCACACAGCTTAAGCTGGTCTGCTTATGGAAGACTCTCTTCTAATAATCATAATCTCTCACCTACCTAGATGCTGAAATTTTTTACTAAGAGGAAAACTATTTTGTGATTTGAATGTGTACATGTCAGCCCATGTAAATACTTAAGCATAATTAAAAAGTTACAGTGACAGATACCCAGATCAAAATAGCTACTAATTACATAATGATATTACCACAGTCTAGTATTAGCATCCACCCTCCCATACTGTCCCAAGACTGAAATACATACTGAACAACATTTTCATTTTTTGAGCTCATGCTCTATCTCAGGAGGAATTTCAATGTGTAGAGGAAGTCTCAATGAGGGTCACTCTAAACAAATGGGATGCTCTTGAGGCACCCTTTTAGACTTTGTTTGTAACTGTGACTTATTTCATAAAGAGATTATACATTAAAAATAATGTTCTACAATTTTAACTTTAAATACTTATTTGGTGACACTAAGGAAAAAAGCACACTCAAATGTAAACAGTGCAAGCCTATACCTTCTAAAAATTAATAATTTATTTCTCATGGATGACTTATCAAATACTAACAGAAGCCAGCATTCCTTTTCCTACATTTTGATGAGCTCAGCAACATTGCAGCACTGACTCCTTTATAATGAAGTATTTCTAAACTGTAATAAAAAGGGATATATTAAAATAGTACACATGTTACTTATTAATTCCTTCCATCAATATGATCTGTATTTTGTGCCCCATTAACCTCCACCACCAGGCAAGGGTTTAATTTCTAATTTATGCAACTGCTTTCCTATCAGCTATCTGTGATGGCAGATAAGGCAAAAGTAGTAAGACATGATATTTGGAAGAAAAAATGCTGAGCTGGAGAGCACAGCGAGAGGTGTTTCATTTAGCTGACAGTCTTGCATATAACAATTCTTATCCAAAGACCCAAGAGCACTCAAATTTTATAGCCAATATGTTAGCTCTCTGTATCCATTATGAAATTCAGCTATGGCTGAAGAAAAAATCCAACATCCTTTGTGAATGTGCAACAAGATGACACAAAAAGTAGGAGTGTAATAAGGAATCTTCATATCAGTGTAAGAAATATAGGAGCAATTAGTCAAGTGAAATTTCATCAAGATCCAAAAAAATTATGGCTCTGTGCCACTTGAATATAAATATAGTAAATTTGCATCTTACTCAAAGGATAATATCTCTCAGAATTTCAGTAATAATACAATATTGTGCTTCTCTTTAATATAACATATTTTGTATTCTTATACATAATTATAATTAATAGTAACTAATTACTGCAGAAAAATTTCCTCATGAGTGGGTCAGAGTTTTTCTTGCAGTGCAATGATTTGTGATGTTTTCTGAAGGGTTAAATTATTTCATTTCTAAATAGAAAAAGATGGGATTTCTATGAACTGCTTTTCCTACTAAAGCAGTCTGAAACAATGCTGTCAATCTTCCTGTTTTCCAAGGTACCTGAGCTAAATCCATTTCAGCTTATACTATTCAGAGTTTCAAAAATAAGATGAAGAATGGAACCCTTATTCTGTTTAAATAGAATTCTTTTTTTAGAAGTAGCTGTGATAACATCATAAAATTTCGTGCTGGGTTCCTTTCTGTAAAAACACAAAGCAGGTTTTATACAACTTCTCTTCCTTACATGAAACTTCCCCCCTCCCTCTCCTTCACACACCCATATTTAGGAAAGGGAAATTCTTGACAGCAAGCCCTCAGTGGCAATGACCATCTGGCTTTGTGCTCACTGGTAGGTGCTAATTGGCAGTGGTGAAAAGAGTGGTAATAAACGCTCAGCCCAGTGTAGCCAGCCCTGTTTGACTGAAAAAGAAATTTCTTTGAACTTTACAGAATTTTTAACAAATAGAGCTTTTTTAGGTTATAAATGCTTAGTTTTTTACCAGTATTAGGAACACACTGGCCTGACTCTCTGAGCAGTTTCATAGCAAAGGAAGAGGAATTTAACTCGTGGTACAATTGCAGCCATTAACAAAGCCTTTCTTTTAACAACTGCTGCCCCAAGGGAACAGTTGTGGTGTTTGTTTGCCTACAAGCAGAATTATGTTTCAGAGAACAGAGTCTTGGGTGTACCCTACTCCTTCACAGGATGCCCCAGTTTCATGGGAAGTGTCTCGAATATCAAGGTTTAAGAGTAACATAGGAAAGTGAAAATCACAATGCTACTTCCTACATGTGTTTTGTATATGAACTGCACAATGTATGTGCTCAATAACACATTTCTTTCCCCAGATTTGAAATTAGTACCACTGAATGCATTAAACCTTCTCAGGGTAGGGAGCAACTGGCAGAGTCTCATTCACTAGATATGGTTCTGACTTGATAGATTATTTTTTTCTTTTTTTTTTTTTTTTTTTTTTTTTTGTATTCTTAGACAATATAAAGATACAAGGTATCTTTGAAGGAAAGGTTCTAATTTGCAAGTGGGCCATGTTTGAATATTATTTATTTGTATTTTGGAAACCAATTCACTTGGTTTTATTCAAAAAGTCACAAGTATCTTGAAATGTGTATATTTTGTCTAATTTGTAAGATAATCTGAACCTTTTTAGCATGAGTCCTACAAAATGAATATTAAATTCCTCCAAAAATTATCTTCAATAAGAGTATTATATTGTGCTGAAAATTCATAGCATGGCTTTCTGGAAAAAAGTCAAAACCATATTTATTTATGTTCTATTTACTTATAGAATAGCTATTACTGCTGAATACTTAAGCAAATAAAATATTTTAGAATTTAAAAAGAAATGGTGACTTATTTTGGGAGCTGATTGTATGTGATCCTTAAGTGATCCTTGCTGCTTATCAGTGTTCAGCAGACACCATGGGATTTCAATTTAGAAGTCTAACTTTCACATGGAAAAACAGAGGTGAGACAAAATTTATCTTTAGTTTCTATTTCCAGCAATGATGCTACTCCTCTGCCCTTACTAAATCCTTTCCTGACTTACGCTTATCTTTCTCCATGTAAGTTCAAGCCATAAATTAGATAATAGATGTAAATTTGAAATGTGACCTTTGTCTTCATTCAGTTCTTTACAAAATTCCAGTAATTACATAGAGAGTATTTCATATTTGTAGAACATGTTGAGAAGAACTACATCTTGGCTGGTAATTCCAGTTACTACTGATATCAAGAAAAGAGCATATATCCTTGATTTCTTATGCCATTATGGATCTGATCCATAGAATTCTCAGCTGAACCTTGGTTCTAGAAGTCTAGAGAAAGAAAATCAATCGCTAGCTTTATATATTTGCAAAGTGACACTTGCTAGTAGAGTTGTCAGAATCTTATGTTTCTCCAGTTGGAAGGTTTATAAAAGCTACTTCATCCATATTAAATTCTAAAGTGAAATAGATTTGTGTGGGAGAGAACTTAATCTCAGTTTAACATCAGTACAGCACCCCAAAGGATCATAGTTCATGCCTAATTGAGCTTTTGCAGCACAGTCACGATCACTTACATGAGGAGATAAAAAAGATGCCATAACTTCAAAAGAGAAAATACTTTACTCTGTTCTGCTCTCTTTTCCTCTTGCTTCTGTCTCCTCCCCATTCCACCCCCTTTAGAGCAATAAATGCACACTGAATTTTGCACATTCCCACAGCAGATAAACATAGACAAATTTTCCTAGCAATGACCTTGTTTGTCAATACTTGAAAAACTTAAAACTATCTCTGGCCACAGTTTTATCATAAAAATGATCCGGTTTTTTGCAATTCCCATTTAACTCTTCCTATAGAAAAGCCTCAGCTCTGGCAGTTGGGAAGAGCACTACAACATGGATTATTTGGATGGTCACCACCATGGCTCCCACTCTGTACCTGTGTGCATGGCTTTCTCCAACTTGTAATGTGAAAATCAGCCCCTTCTATTCAGCCCATAACACCCTCTTGTCTTCTGTGGAACTGACAAAAGATGAGGATCAATATCCTCCAATTTCTAGAAGCCTGTATTACGAATAGTAACTAACCAAGAACAAGAAGGGTTAGGAACCCTTAACCCTTAGTTAACCAAGGAACTTGAGTGGTTTTTCTTTCCCTCTTGCACAGATCAAAAGGAATATCTTGCAATAAAATGAAACGCATATTATGCACTAACGAGATACAGTACAGTGCTTTCCATTGCATTAAGAGACACATTGTGCTCAGACTGTCTCTATCAAAAGTCCTGCCTTTTCTCACAGTGCAATAATGTCTCTTGACCTCCTCACCTTCTCCCAGTTCTCTGCAGAAATGTGATTGTATCTGCAGCTGTCAAACGGAAATGATGGCTGTACATTGGAGGCAAGAAATGATTTGCAAGTCCCATTATTCCAAAATAGAAAAGTTGATGTTACATGTTTTGCCCAAGAGGCCTTGCACTGAGTATCTGAAATGATTTGCTGGGTCTCCCAGAAATACAAGAGGAGAACAAACGTGTTATTTCTCCTCATGCCCTGTCTCGTCTTGGAAAGAATGAATGTGTTGAATCAACCCAATTGTTAGAGAATGATTGAATAAGAAGTTCAATCAGATAGCTTTTAAGGTAGGAACAATGGGGGATTAACACTGACAAACAGGAATCAGTGCCCAAAACCAAGAAGAAAGTCCAGATTAAGTCATACATTTTTGTCTGATGCAATGCAAAAAGCACTTCCTTCCCAGATACAACATTTATTTTTCTTTGTAAGTAGTTTTACAGAGAATAAATAAAAGGGGGTTATTATACAATATTTATGGATCTTGGCTGTCTAGTTACTTTCATTTCCTTTTTGTCATTGAAAGATTATACCAGAACACAGTTTATGTCTTCATGCATCAAGAACTTTAGCAAGTTACTAGCTTGTTTAATAGTGAAGAACACAACTTGAGTTAACCCAGGAAGTAAATATGTCTTAATGCTAAGCTGGTACTCTTAGAACAAATTTTCAGTTTCTTAAACACTGAGTAAAATATTTTCAGTTATCTAATAGCACAAGCCAAGTAACCTTGACTACAATTGCCACACTCCTATGTAAACACTTCAACAACTTTTTTGGCTCTAGTGTGTGGTGTCATATAAAGATTTTATTTAATGATTTTAGTAGAGAATTTAAATGGGACAAATCTAAAGACATCTAAATAAAAGAAGAAGGTGGCTGTGTGGCCCTGCATAGACTTGCTGTAATGCTTTCCTTGTGAAACCTTTCTTCATGTCGAAAGTAATCTAACTGATGCTGAACAGGCCATTGGGGAGCCTTCCACAGAGAGTGGTTGTACACTAGTTTGATGGGACTTAGAGCAAATAGCAAGTGTCACAAAGGTTTTTATTCCCAGATTTGGAGGGAGCTATTAGAAAGAAGAGAGTAGCTTAGCTGCTTGAGAAAGGAAATAAGGAAAATCTGAAACACCCATGCACTTACAAGCGGAAAAAATCTGCTGTCTTTCAACTGCCACAACACTGGTAACTTTGTGATTGATTTTCAGTAAGCACAGTCCTAAAAATAAATCAATGCACATTTTGAATACTGTCTGTTTGCTTACGCATCCTTGTACAGTCTTCTGGTTTTTAAGTCCTGATAATGAATCTTTGTTCTGATTTTACAATTAAAATGGGATTTGTAGCTTTTAAGTCATTAGGATTAACCTCAGTAAAAACAATTAATATCCATATTATGAATAAAATGAAAATTAAAAAAAGGAACTTGTCTGGATTAGAGATGTGCCTTGAGTATGTAAAATTTTTTCCTGCTTTCCATTGATTTACAGTCTATTATTATATGTTGCTGGTAGCAACCTTAAAGCCAAAGAATGGCTTTGTATTCTACAGTCCCTTTGGAAGTTAAGCTACTCAGAAGGTTGGCTGACTGTTACATAAATCAGATTTTACATAAGTCAGTCTTAATAAAAGAACCACTATAACTGTGCTCTATTTGGGGCCACGCTATCCATTTGGAAACAAACAGTTTTTTCCAGCCCCATGCAAGGAAGTGCCAGCCTGCCCTCAGTGCCTCCACAACTGTTTCTAGGGGATTTGATAGTTATAATGCATGATGCCTGCCAAGTCCACCAAGTCTCCTGAAAAGTAGCTATAGCAATGAAAGATTATGTCAGATAAGCAAAAGTCAACTGTCATTGCAAACATCAGGAATGCTGCACTGCATAATGGTCACTGTTAGACACAACAGAGCTTTAGCTGGAATCCTTTGTGGTGATGAAGGAAAAAAAAAAAGTCATATCTCATGGGCATCATCACATGGATGTAATATCCTGGAAAATACCTGGAGTACAGAAGGCCTGACATCAAACTCTGCATAAATCTCTGCCTCCAGCTTGATAAGAATGGGCATGTTCCTAGAAAAGAACAAACCTAAGTTATATCAGACCCTGTTACAGGACTCTGATGAGAATGTCATTGATAAATACCTTAAGTATTATTAACTCATATATTTCAGTCTTTCTGAAAAATTCAGAGTACAGCTAATTCAAATGCAACTCATTATAAAAAAAGTAATCTAATAACTCCATGTGACTACAGACCACTTTTCAAAATTTGATTAGTTTCATTTTGAGGATTTAAAAGTGGGGAATCCAATGTCCCCTCCTAGATTGTAACATGATTGTGTTAAGAATGAATAGGAATTTATTAATTTTAAGAAGGAATAGGCATTTATTAATTTTATTTGGATCTTTGCTTTCTCTTTCACAGCAAGATTAAATTATTCTTAATATTTTTATTCCCATTTTGTAAAGGCTTAATAACAGCAAGGGAAAACTATTAATAAACAGCATAATACATATTTTTGTCTTGTTTTCACCCATAGCCTATGATGATATTAAAGAAATACACAAACATTACTGACATCTTAACTTTGAGAGTATCAGAGCAAACACTGTGATTCTCTCTCCTTGCATGAGTAGCACTTGATTCAACATTCACAGGATAGGTTGAAGAACTGAAGGAATCATGCAGCCAATGGGACAACTTCAGGATATGTGGTTTTTAACATAAAATGTGTGTGATCTATGAATACCATTTCAGGCTCTCTTTAGATGGATTTTGTTAAAAACAGATGAATGACTTTAGGCAGACTGAGTACCACCTGTATCCAGGAATAGTCTCAGAGAAATTAATGGGACTACTTATGAACTAAGGATCTAATTTAGGTCAGGGCGAGGTGACATAGTTTGATACTTACTTGGCCAGATTTAGTAGGCAATATATTTTTGGACTACTTATTTTTTTTGAAAGTGAAAAAATTTCTGTGCAGTCTTGTCTAAGAGTGATCAAGAGACCAGAATTGCCTAAGAATGTGATCTCATAGACAAGTAAAATTATTAATATAATCAATATAAAGATCTTTCTTGCCATCATTCAATTGATCTTTTATCTTTTTCTGCTCTCTGAAACAGCTCGTTCCTGATCTTGACAGAATATAAAAGTATCAATGCATTTGAGCTATCAGAGAATGCACTATGAAACAAAAGCAATTTTAATCTTTAGGATATAAGTAACATAGACAGGATTACTGGTTTCTAACTAATTTTTCCTCCTTGCTATGAGAATATAGACATCAAGTGTTGATGGTTGTTGTTATCATGGCTGGTAATTCTCATCAAACAAGGCAGAAGGTATAATATTCTGTGAAAAGATGTTCCATGTTTCCCAACAGTTTTCTTTAATCCTCCTCTGAATTATTCCTCTGTGGTTCCCTCCACCACAGAGGAAAAAAATCTGGGCTTGACAACTGTGATCCACCATAATAGCTGTACTTTAGGAAACATATTTGTCATTGAAAAAACCCCAAGGATCTTTTGCAGCCACCCTCTTTCATTCTCTAGAAGTTCATTAAGTGTATATAAACTCAATATGCTGCTCAATCATTTTATTAGAATATTTCTGTTAGTAGAATCTGTTAGTAAAATCTGTTACCAGGATCACATCCCTATATCCTCAAGGGGAACTAATGTGATTTTGTCTTTGCCTATCTCTTTCATTAAAAATTCACTTCTCACTTCTATACAAATGATCTGACTGACCTGAGTAATTCAGACATACTCTGAGAACATTTTACTTCACTGAGCAATTTAAAGAGCTGAATTTTTATGTTTGAAAAATCTAACACTGGTACCTGTGTTCACCCTACACAACAATTTTTCCTGTTTTCTGAGCAGCCACCTATGACATATATAGATAGAAGTGAGACCATCAGGTAGACTGTTGCTTCTAAGTCAAGAAGTGCTTATTCACTAAGGGAGGAAGAAATATCTTGACAAATAAAGACTCTACTGCCTCTAAATACCCAATTGCTTCCAGCTGCAAATAGATATTGCTTCTCCTGCTTCTCCCTGTTCCCTGTTTAGCAACTCTGCAAAGTTCCAGGGAGGCTGCTTCAGAAGGTGGGGAGGGAATCTACATCACAGAGGAAATGACCTCTCTAATGGCAAGATGTTCTTGAAACCACCCTGCTTTTCTGGAGCAGATTAAAATGCCAGTTCACACAGAGAGAGGGAAGGGAGCAGAGTATTGCTGTTAGTATTTGTTACAGCATGAAAAGCAAAGAACTGATCAAAGTTAAATGATGCTGATGAAGCAGAAACAGGAAAAGTTGTCACTAAATAAATACCACAATGTTATTTGTATATTATAAGGGTAATATATTTCATATAACTCTAAATATATTTTTAATTAATAAAATATTTGACGATGATTTCATATGAATTTCAAGATAGAACACATGTAGACCAAAAACCTAAGCTAAAATTCATGGTCCAGAAAGACAGAAATGAAACTATTTTGAGTATATTTCTGTATATATAAAAAATATAAAAATATATTTTTCAGAAATGAAACTACATACAGTATTCTTTTTCCAAGGGTCTTCAACATGAAAGTTGAGAAATCTTGAAGAGCCGTGTGGAAAATTTCTGCCTGTTTGGAAACTCATGTTTTCAACTTTCTATGCATGGGAATGATCAGAAATAAAGCTGCATATTTTTTACTGTAAACCAAGAAAAAAACCCAATTTTTGAACTTTGTTTCATACCCTGTTTTTCAGACTTTTTTATTAATGTTGTGCCTAATTCCAGGATAGAATGTACCTACTTTGACATGGTAAAAGATAAGAGCACGTTCAGGATTATCACAAAACCACTTTGGACATGTGCAGCTGCACACTACAGACTGTGTGAAAAGGACACAGCTTTGCCAAGCAGCTTTTGCTGCTTCCAACAGACTCTGTGAAATCCCACTGCCTCCAGCTCAGCCACTGGGTCTGGCAGGCTGTTCTTACAAAATAGCCCAGCACCAGGTAATTCAGAGAATTTAGGCCCCAACTGGTTATTGTGCTCTCTATATAAAAGATCTTCTCATGTGGCAATTTCCTGTACAAATAAATTTGGAAATATAATGTTAACTCAGGTACAGATTTTTAAATTTCTTAATTATTTTTCATTTTTAATTGGTCTGTCCATGTATTTAGGAAAAAGTGTGCTTACATATGCAGATGAAATAATAGATTGTGAAAACATTTTCTTTTTTTTTCTTTTTAATTACAAATCAAGCATTTGAAACATGAAATTTCATATGTAAAATTTCATATGTGAGTCTGTAAACTTTGATGGATTATTGTTTAAAGGATTAAAATGATCTGTATTTTGTCTCCTTACTGTTTAAATGCTTTAAAATTTCTATCGATGTCTAGCTTAAGTTGAATAAATACTTAAACTAAATATAAGTAATTCTCACCCATAAAATTGGAGAGAGAGTCTCCAATTTTAGAAAGCTAATTCAGTGGCAAATCAAAAGCAATATCATAAATTAAAAAAGTTTGATTAGTTTGACTCTAGCATTTATTTGCTTTGTTTTACTCTGTATTTATCAGAAAGTGGTTTGGTTTTCTGTGGAAATGAATTTAAAGGAAGACACACAAGTCCTGTGCTGTATTAAATGGTCTTTTCCCCTTAGTTATTCTATAATTCTATGTGACTTTATTGCAATTATTTTTTTTTTACATAGCTACACAACTTTAAATCTTGTAACATCACTTTAAATCTTGTAACATCACTTTAATAAGGATCAAAATTCAGTATAAAAATGGGTCAAAGTAAAATTTGTCATATGATTTGTAAAGAACTACAAGTATGAATGAGTGGGAAGTTGGGATCAAACATGTTGGCTTATGGAAGATGGTGGGAGAAAAAGGGCTGACACAATTTTATGTCAATATATTTGATATCTTGGGCATTCTGGATAAAATTGAGTGCAAATAAAATAAGAAAAAACCCTTCTACCTACTGATATTTCAGCATTTGACATTGATATCTATAATATTAGTTCACACTCAGGTGTGCCATAAAATATTTTCTGTCAAACAGTCGAGAAAAGAGAGGAAGGAAGGAGAGAAAAATGACCTTTTCAGGTTATTCAGAGTCACAGGGGAAGCCAGTGAAGCAGAACCACATCGCAGTGACTTGGACTCTGCCACAATTTGTCACTCTGTTCTAGAGCAAACTTCATCCATTTTGTAACACCGTAAAACCAGAAATCAACGCAACAGAAAAAGTCTTTTAGATAGAGAACTGAGAGACGTAACTTACAGAGATTTCTCCTGTAACCATTTTTTAAAGGAAAAACAACATTCCTTCTTACTGAATATGATGTTAGGTTTACCATCTCTAAAAAAACCCCAACACATTGTAATTCTCTGGTTCACTTACAGTGCTGCTGCACTTTTTTATGCTTTTACACGGTATGAGCATGGTCTCTATTTGATAATTAATAACATCTGTCTTCCTCACATGACAAATGATGTTTCCTAATGGAAGTTTTAAAATTTCTACAAGCTTTACATAAGTCTTTTAGGAAAAGTTTTCAAATCCTTAGTTTTGAGCAATTTTTAAAAGTTTCAAACATGTAGGAGAGCAGGTTATCTTAGCTTTTGAATCTGAAAGAGTATGGTTTATTTAAAATTCAACCTGCTTCTCTTGCTGCTTCTTAAGCAGGGAATATATGAATAAGAAGAATTAGTCTTACAGTATGATGTATAAAGTATTTTGAAGCATAAAATGTATGCATTTTTATAAGATGATTGACTGTCCCAAAGGTGTTTGTATTCCAGACTTGATACGTATAGACTCCATAAATATTCAGATAAATATATTTGCTGAATACTTTTAACATGTAAAGTAACATCTCCATTTTTATTACAGAGAATCTCAGACACGAAGAAATTAAATGACCTCAACAAACACCACAAAAGCAGAGACAGGAATTGAATCTGTATCTCCTGAATGTTAATTGTTTGGTTTCGTTTGCAGAACTAATCCTTTAATGTGTTGCTGTTTGCTATCATTCATTTGACATTCGTGCAGTTTTTTTGGCTCCAAATAGAGCAGGTTTAGAAAGCAGCAAGAAGCTGTGTATTCATTTCAGCAATTGTGAAAAGAAGCAGCTGGCTTACTATTATTCAAGTAAAATCCATTTTTCTGGACCTTGAAACTTACTTTTTTCACCAGAAAATGAAATAACAAAATAGAAGTCCATGAACCATGGTGCTGTGTCTGGCTGCTGACTGGAAGAAATGGGCTTGCAACTGAGAACCACATTTTCTGTTGAACAACACAGTACATACAGTCAGTATTTTAGGGAGACTTACTGAATTCTTCAGAAAGCTAAGCAACCCAGGTAGATTTTATCTCAGCTAAATTTAGCTGCTTAAATAAGTTCAGGCATTCAAAAGTTCTACAGAGCATCTAAAAGTTTGCTATAGTCTATAAAGTAAAAATAATAAATAAGAAGCCATGTGAAAAAGAGATACCTGTGTGGAGCAAAGAGGTAAAAAAAATGAAAAGGACAAATAAATCTAAGTCATACTTGGTTTTCTATGTGTTAGTTCTATTTAAGAGGTTGTTATTTAAAAAAAAAAAACAACTTGTTTCCCTGGAGAAAATGACTGCAAAGCAGTTTTATTTATCCTATGAGAATTATGTAGCTGTAGTTCTGCCTCTATACCTGTATACATGTGTTCTTTTCTTCCTTGGATGCAAATTTTGGCTGCTATATAAAACCTGTTAACTCTTTTTCTGTCAAGTTAAAAAAATTAGATCATAGAGCAGCATTAGCATTTGTACAATTTTCCCAGCTTTCTGGATGAAGTATGTGGGGCTTTTTTGTAGCGACCACAGTAAAATTTAAACACAGCTTTTGTTGCTGCTAGTCAAATTATGGCAAAAGGAAGTTTTTTATTTCACGATCTTGCCACCAAACATTCAAAATCATAGCTCGTTCTCCAATATAGAAACAAAATTTACAAATAAAATCCTTTTTCCAATTTTTGCTTTTAAATTTGATGATTCTTTAACTGTAGAAATTATCTATATGAAGAAACATTACAGAAAAGGAAGAAATTGATGGGTGAGGTCTGAGGGAAACTGAAATGCATGCAAAAACAAGTTGCGGATCACAAAAGGCAAATAATTCTTAATTAGTTTGAACACTGTATTTTTAAAATGAATGATGTTCAATGTTTGAACGTTTTATTTTTATTATATTTTTATGATGCAGGAATTTAATCCAAAATGTCCAGAGAGACTTGGAACCTCATTTTGCTATCTGGTGATATTAAAAATATTACCTTTAATAGACAGAACTCAGACACTAAATGTTATGGGCTATTTATGAGGTGGAAACTTTGGGGTGGAAAACCCCCGAAAAAGTTGCATTTTCAGGCAATTTGGTCAATGGTCAACATTCCAAATATTGCTATGAGCCTTTAAAGTAGACTACAGATCAGGAAATTTAAATGAGTTCTTGCTATCAAGGAGTCAATTAAATGGGTAAGGCTGTGAAAACCCCACAGGGATGAAGGGCAGTCCGAGTTAAGGAAGAGATCCAAACTAAAGCCAGTTTTCAAAACTGTTACTGATTATTATTTTTTTTTATTCTTTCCAGATGCTTTGCATTCTCTATCTTCCAATTAACATAGAATGAATTTACAAATTTATGGAGAATATAGTTCCAAAAATAATACTGTGTACACAATTTAATTTCTGATTTGGATTCACAACTTTCAGAGTACCAACAATTGTAGGGATTGGTTCCAGGCCAAATCCTGTCCAGAGCATTAGCAGCTACAGCAGGCTGATTTCTAGTTTTATTGACCAGTGGTTAGTATGACATGTCCCATTTTCAGTGACATTTAATAACTTAAAATGAACATGTCATCTTTTCATAGCTTCAGTGGAAAAATGGGCAAATATAGATTTGATTGCAGAGAAACCTGTGGTTCATGTGGACAAGGTTGATGGTGTTTGGCTTTTTCTTTCATCAATACTGCCGTACACTTGAGCACCAAAATACATGCTGTCCCTCTCCCTCTCTCTCTCTCTCTCTCTCTCTCTCTCTCTCTCTCTCTCTGTGTGTGTGTGCTGTTGCTTCTAAAATTAAATGCAGGTACATAAAAGCCCAACAGAACTGATCGCTTCTTCCCCTGCTGTGTCTATGGAAGCAAACTGAGGGGATCCATAGACATGAACCACCTGTGTCCATCCTCTCTCTGGGACCTTGATACCATGACAGACTCTGTTCTTCTTAGCTCCTTTGAAACCTCCTCTTGTAGTTTTATCTTCTATTTAGGATGTTTTCACATCATATCCTAAAAACATAGTACCTGAAATGACATTTCTCAATTTCCAACTTCATTGCTCTGTGTTGGCTCCTCTTTGACTCATAGCTTGCAAATTGTTTTTGGCACCAAGGCACTCTCATTCTTTTCTTTACCTAAAGGAATGATGACCATTTTCTAGTGAATTCTATATGTATCTCTTGTTTCTTTCAAACAGGGCAGTCCTCTTCATAACGATTAATTTCCCACCAAAAACAAAACGAAACAAAAAACAAAACAAAAAACCCCAAAACCAACCAACCAACCAAACAAACAAAAGACTGGGAAAGGTGATCATGGTGAATTCTTTCTCAGTGAAAGATATTTTTCAGATCATGGGGTTTGGGAGTCCAGGTTGTGATTCTTCTACAGAAATTAAAAGAAAATAATCATAAGATTCTGAGACATTAAAATCTGGGAGAAAATACTCATGGAAACCTTTACCCTAAGAGAAATTCCTGGGAATATCTCTGGAAAGAACCAGTTCAATGACACAAGCTTAGAATTAAGACTTTCCAAAAGTTAAGTGCCAGTGAAAGACATCTGTGAGTATGCAATTTTATTTTTAGGGAGATAATTTAAAGATACTTCAAAAACAGGATATTAGCTGTGGAAAATTACTGGCCCTTGAACTGAAATAAATAAAATATGACCTCCAGTACCAAATAATTCCTCCCATCTTACAGCTATTCAAACATAGAAGTCAATTGGTCATTTATTGGGTGTTCAGCCCACAGAGAAATGAGCTCCCAGCTATGGCTGATCAAGATTTATGTGTTTATAAATATATAATTTTAGTTGGCAGGCTTTCTTGATCAAGCACACCCCTTTTTTAGACGAAAATGGCACATTTCCATAAAAGTGACAAGTAATAGCAATCTTTCTCAGACAGGCTTCCATTTTGCTGAGTGTTTTAGTCTGAGGGTCTGAACATGGGAACTGCGTGCCAGATCTGGGGAGGTCCTGTGAATAGTGCTATGTGAATAATTGTACTTCAGTACTTGAAAAGTGAAAATGAGGTTTGGGTACTTTAAAAATGAAAATTAAGTTTCAAGTTTAATAGAATGCAAAGCACTTTTTCTCTTTCTCCACAAAAAAAAAAAAAAAAAAAAAAAAAAAAAAAGGTTTTTGTAGAATGAAACATTACATCCATAGTGAATCTCAAAAAAAAGGTCCAAGAAGATCTGTGTCAGATCTGTTTGAGGTGGGAATGCAAAAATACTGGACCACAGATCAACCTTATGCACTTGTATATTAAGGAAAATTAGCAAACAACAAAACCAAGAGCAGTTAATATTTATGAATTTAAATATAATGTTGACATAGTTTACAGTCGGCTCTCTCAACAGTGGATATATAATCACTGGTGGATTAGGATAGGGAAAATACACACTATACATACTCTTGCTTTAAAAGTTTTATGAGCCTAATCACTTCCTAGCTTTTTCCATGAAAATAGTTGTATCTGAAATCATTCAATGAATTCAATATGAATTTGCCAGCAGTTTGGGAGACAGCAGTCACAGGGATCAGTTTTTATAACATCAACAAGCCCTGGTATTTATGACATCTATATGAATATCAGGAGCTTAAATTTGGAATAGTTGTAATTTGATAACATGGACTGGAGCCCAGCAACAGCAGGAGCATGTTGGGTACAAGTATTGAAATGCATCTCCCAGGTTAGTTTCATCCCAAAGGAATCCACTTTGTATCTTCTCCCACTTCTGTGCAATTTAAACCAAGGTGTGGTGCATGAATCAGAAAATTCACTCCAAAGTCAGTCTCGATCAGAACAAAAGTGTTCATGTGGACAGATGCACACATCTTTCTCCCCAGGTAAAGTGTTAGTGCAGTCAAAACAGGGTATAAATTCCACAGGTTATACTGCTTAGTTCCTTTCCTTCTATAACAATTTTTAAAAAATTATTCATAACCATTGCTTTAATACAGGCTACAGGTGAATCTTCTCAAACCTGAGCATGCTTTGACCTTGAGACCAGAAATTACCTACAGTAAGTGTTGATTAGTCACTAAGTAACTCACCTGAAGACATGCAATCACAGAAACTTAATTTTGCTTCATAAAATTGCCAAACTAGTGAACTGTAACACAACCCTCAAGGCATTACTAGACAGTTTGAAACTATTAAAACACAGAGGATGATAATCACACCTCAGGACCTCAGGATTCTAGGAAAACTTTTGGTTCACACTTTCTGTAAGTGGATGTGACCAATCTGCTCTATGTTATCCCTAAGCTGCATGGACACAGGTTCTTGTAGCCAAAAAAACATCCCCCAGTTCCTTTAGCACTGGAGACGTAATTCCCAATCCCACTTCCACCCCAGGCTTTCCTTTGCTGGCCCTCACATCTCTGGAACTGGTTCTTCCCAACCAACACCTCAGTTTTTCACCTTGGAACATTTTTTAGTACACTTGTAAAATTTGGATCTTTATCTGGAATCAGTTTTACAGAATTGATCATCTGTTTTGGGGAAATTCCCAAAACAGGATAAATAGGTCTAAAACGAAGTAATATGTTGGTCCTTTCTAATGCTGGGAACAAAACTTTTCTGTTTAATTTCCCATTTTTCTGTTACTAAAAAAAAATCCAAAATTTTGAAGCCCAACCCAGCAAATCTCTGAACATTAATTTAAAGCACATGAATGCCATGGTTAAAATCAGTGGCACTGTTTGTAGTCAGAAGGGTAAATCTGTTGCCTTGGATTATTGGAACAGAAGAAATGTATTTTATTTACAGTGTTTTCATTTTTTTCACAAATAATGCTGCAACTAACTTGGTGCAAACCCAAAAATTCTGTTTTGTAAATTTAAGGCATAAAATAGTGGTTTTTGAATAAATGTTAATAGCATATTCACACTTCTCATTAACAGTAATAATTTCAGGATATTTGGTGTTCTTAGCTGTCCCTATTAATAGAAATTGAATCAAGTCATTTTACACAGAGAATGAGGCCATCCTGTTTCTGGCCTTTCTGATGATGCAACAATTTGGCTCTGAATCCATAGGAAAATTTAACTGAAGGAATAAGAGCTACACAGACTGCAGGAGTTATACACAGGAACCAAAATGAGAGGGTTTCACATTTTACAGAGCCCTTCCACATTCCAGATGATTCAACAAATGAAATTTTAATTATTGTTATTTTAAAAACTTTGTCATAGCAACTACTATGGTAGTTATGCTGAGCATCAACTAGCACAGCAACACCAGACTTTACAACTTGCTGTATTGTAAATCAGGGATTCCCCCAGGCAGCCATAATTTGTCTATCCTTCTGGTTTTGCCTACTTTAACTTATTTTAAGGACTAAACATGTGCTTTGTGTTAGAGTAGGGAAGTCATAGCAGACTAAACTACAGTCTATGGTGACTTTGCCTTTTAGGTCGTGCCCTTCTTTGGTCTTGGAGGAAGATGGTCACATATAAAAACAAATTATGATTCAGAGAATCCCTACAGAGACATTAACCAGAGAAATGTGGTTTTCACTGTGCCTTCACCCAATGTACTATGTCCCTGTAAAAATAGTCTCGTACTGGTCTAATTAATTGGCTCTCTAATCCTTGCCTTGCCCACTACATACAAAGTGGTTTTGTAAATTCAAAAGAGACATGGTCCTGAGCCACAACATTTATAAGATCATGGCATCCAGGGATGGAAAACAACCAACACATCATCCGGTACACCTCCCAGCAGGGCAGGGTAACCTAGTTAAAAACGCCTCAAATAACATGGCTTTGACCACATCCCGAGCCAGTCAGTCCTCTGCCTCACTCATCCTGCTGCTGTGAAGCTGCCCTTGATTTTCTTGGTAGCTTGTTTCACAGCTCCAGCCTCTAACTTTGAATTCAGCTCTGCTATGGAAAGGGAGCAAACCTCCCTTGCCTGAGGACAGCCTTTCACATACAGACAATTGCTCACCTCCTGTTTATGCTTCTATCTCATTACTGTTCTTTTGAATTGGGGAAATTTGTTTAGATTAAATTTCTGTACCAGCCAACAGCCCCTCAGGATTAGATTTTTTGATGTTTTTCTCACATCTTGCAATATTATTGCACTTTCACTACACAGCTATAGCACTGGATTTCTGAGTATTTGTTCTAATGATTGAAAACACTGGTTTTGCTACTGGAACAATTTAATATGATCATGAAGAGGGCATTATCTCCGTAGATGAGGGTAATACTTGTACAGAATTAATAATGATATAAATGAACCTTAACAGGCAGACAACTTATTTCCCTGAGATAAACGATTCACTTATCTAGTTGTAAAATAGACTGAACCTCCTTTTTCACTTCCTTAAGGTTGTAATTTAAAAGATTTACTTAATGCTGTTTGATACCCTGTCCAGAGACTTCTTGAAAGCTGAAGTTGTTGGCTCTTCAATAAAGAAAATTTATTAAAGCCTTTGATTTTGGGTTTTGGGGTTTTTTTTGTTTCCTTATTTTTTTTTTCTTTTCTCTTTTTCTTTAAGTGAATGTGTGATTGAAATAAATATCTGTCTAGACAGATGTCAAAAGTGAAATCCAATGATAAAGACTTTCTTCATCATAATAATGATAAAGCAGATGAAAAAGAAGAATTTGTGGTGTAAAGAACACCCAAGTTCTGAATGTAGAGCCAGATCTTTTTGTTTCAGCTGTCACACAGCAAAGGGCAGTCAGTCAGAGCAGAAGTTCCCTTACACAGAGCGTGGGTGCAGGGAGGGTGTGTGTGTACAGTAAAGTGGTTAGAAACACAGCAATGGATTTTGTGGTTTTCTCCTTTGAAAGCTGTTATCTGGTTAATGCTGGGATTTCTGAAGACCTCAAGGGAAATAGATTTTTCAGTTCTCACCACACTGGGGGTTCTTTTCTTGGAGAGGTTTTGTACAGTCTGAAAGGTTTGAGAACTCCTTCCCAAAGCTCCCCTCGGCTGCAGTGGGATCAGACACTGCTCACCAGGAACTGCTGCAAAAAAAAGGGGATTTGTGTGCTTCAGTACTCAGCATCCCAGCGCCTAGGTGTTAGCTGCCTGACAGCTGTAGAGGGACTCAAAGCAGGATATACACCTAGGAACATCTATAAGCCACGGGGAGAATTAATGCTTTAACCACTGTGACACAGAAGCGTTATCTGCTAAGCTTCTTTGTGTGCTGAAGCTGAATACAGACAGCTCACTTCCAAGCACATCCTCTGTTAAAAGCCAAAAGAATTTCTTTAGATTTACTTCTTCTTTCCCTCAGGTTTTGGACCCACGCTGCTGTCACAAGAAATCGAATACATTCCTGAAAGCAGATTATGTCCCACTGCTGCAAATGCCATAGCATATACCAGCTCTCCGTGTTCGGGATCTGTCATGGCATATGTCTTACACTACTAGGAGTAAAAATGCAAACTAAGTGCAGCCCAGAACTTGTGTCCAGAAGTGATGATATCATCACCTTGCTCAAATAGGAATGTGGAATCTTTTAGTGGGCAATAAAACTGGTATTGATTTTTAAATATTCTGCATCACAATGCATTTGTAGCGCTAAAACCTGCAACTGATTTGTAGTAAAAATGGTTAATTTTTTAACAAATGCTTCCCATTTCACCTTAAGATGATAATTGCACTAAATGATGGTCACAGGCTTCAGACAGAAAATGTGTAGGTTATAATTTTGCACGTCTGATCATGGAAAGAAAGATATTGTCGACAACTGTCTTCAACAATGGCCAAATCACTTATTCCTTTGCACAGAAATTAACAGCTAGGAACTGAGGCCACTAAATGGCACCTTTAAGCCATAAAAAAAATCATCCTTTCTTAACTAGTTATTTGTTTATTGTTTTGTCTCCTTTTCAAATAATGAAATACCAAGAGGAAGTCAACCAGAAGCAAAATTATGCAAAGGGAGAACTAAATGGTATCCACATTGATAATTTGGGTTAAAAAAGGCATCATTAATCTTTAATAAAATATATCCCTCACTTTGAGTTAATAGGAAATAATCTGATAGATATAATTACTTAATATTAGACTTTTGACCATTACATATTTATTTCCTGCTCAGTGATCAGGATAGGAAATATGTCCCGCCACATTTCATTTTCAACAAAGAGCTAACTGTTTCATTTATATTTTTTCTTTCGAGAGACTTCAGTAATTATTTAGTAGCAAAAATATCATCAAAAATACATTCCTCTAGTAGAGAAATCAGTAATTTGATTTTCATCCATAACTAACCATACAGATTGCTGTACTAATCATAAGTCAGGCACATGGAGTTGATTGCAGGAATAAGATACACTGATATCCCTGGTTTTTAGTCCAACCTATAAAGAAATCTGTTAAGAGGCCTGAATTTGAAGAAAGAAACATTTATTCCTGTTTTTTATAAGTTAGCCAAAATACCCAATCTATGTCCCAAGCAGTATTGACATTTACCTGTAATTACACATAGAAACGATGTTACTGCAAACAATAATGTTCCAAGGACAGTCTGTTTCTATATTTACCTGCAAAAACCCTGTCCTTCTGGAGTTGAGGAATGTAATTTAATTGAGACTCTTTTTCTTCTTCCAAAGCATTAATTTATCATGTAATTTTGTGGCTATTTTGAAGTAGAGGTTCATGTTCAGTCAATCTCTTTTGCTTAATGAATATTGTCTAAATTTTATCTTGGATCAAAGAGAATGTTCTGTGTATAAAACAAGAGAAATAACGCTTCCCTGTCCTGGAGACATCTCATACAAACACTTCTAGTTTCACACAGGGTTAGGGTCCAACTCCTGATGACAAAAGAGAAGACCTAAAATATTTCTAGTCTGAAAATTCCACAGAGAACCAAGTCTTATTTACTGTTATTTCCTTGTAATAAGCAAGATGTGGCAGCATTCTTCTGCTATCAGTTAGCATAGCCTCCTGAGGTTCAGTGGCCAGTGGGGTCATTGAAGTGGTGGTTCTGCTTCTTTTTCCTTGAGAGAGATTCCAGAAGATATTATTGAGTGATTACTCACCTGTAGGGTCGGCTTTTTTGCCTTCTTGTTGTGTCTTGCCAGAACTCTTAACAGATGTGTCCATGGAGTTTTTAGGGGTTTGCTGGGAGTTATGATGCTGCAGTACCTGACACAGTTTGGTGTAACCATTTCTCCCAGTACAACTCACATGAAGAAGTCAGGGGCCAGTTTGTAACAGAGACAGGAGCAGACATGAATTCCCACCTCAAAGGCAGAGATAAGGCAGAGGTAACAGTTACATGATGTATTATAGATATTTCCTTTAAATCTTACATCTGTTGTAAGAATTTTGTATGACAGAATTTAAAAGTTAACGTGAACTGCAATGCCCAATGGACAAAGTGTCATAAAAAGATTTACAGATGAAGAACTGTAAAATAAGTTATCTAAGCCTTTTAAATATTTTTGTATTTAATAAATGGACATAACATTTCCTGTGTGCTACATCTACTGCACTACTGTACTAATGCAAACAGAGGTACCAGTAACTTTGGTGAAGGCCACACAGCTCCTTTTGGGGTTGCTCACCTTCCTTAGATCTGCAGCCATAGTCAGACAGAGACAGAAAAAAGAGAAAATTCCTGCTTTGGTTCAGTGTATTGTCATCAGAAGAAAGAAGCAGTTTTGTAAATTTTAAACCTGGTTTCTAGTTAAGGTTATGGCAAATGTTGGACCACCCCAGCTTTAAATTTTCTAAACATTTCATTTTGCTTTATGGTTATAATGTTTAGAACTTGTTACTAGTACTAGTAGCTGCAGATCTACTTATTTATGTCGTGCTCCTGCGTTTACATTTCACTCTATCAGTTAAACTTAAACCAGTTCACACAATATGTCAGAATTATTTTGTGTTAGAGTTCTTAGATTTACAGGCTCAACAATTTCATACGATAGCTCTGGATCTGCAGCAGCTGTAGCAAATCAAACTATGGTTCACAGACTTCTCATAGCAACTCACAATTAATTTGTAGTTCTTTTAATGGACTCTTTTATTGTATATAAAGGCTGCATATGTACACAGCAACCTTTTTTTCCCCCCTTATAAAAAAACTCATCATCTTCCTCTTTAGGATAGTGTAATTATAGGCATTCTACACTGGCAATCAAATACAGGGTTTGCATTTGAATTTTCAAATACTCTTTACTTACAGGCATGTTTGCAGGCATTTTTTTAACTTATCTGTCAGCATTTATTTAAATGGCAATTACACTACTGAAACAAACTCAGGTTTGACAGAGATCTGTTGTATTTGCCCTATTAAACAGAAAAAAAGGAGTAAACCCACCTTATTTACTCTTCAGAGACCCTTGTACTGTACTACATGAGGGCTCCATAGCTCTGGGGCTTTGTGTTTGTACTAATCTAAGACTGAATCCTAATATTTGAACATCTGTGTTGCCATCCTTCTACCTACTATTTAAAGCTGTATAGGAAAAAGTCTAACCCCTTGGGGCAAGACTGTGTACCTATTAAATTGAAAAGATACTGAGGTATAGAGCTTGACTGCCTTGCCTGAGGCCACGCATTTCTCTTGGGTTGAAATTGTGTGTACCTTTCCACCACTTGCTTTGCCACAAATCTTGTTTTGTAAGGGTGTAAGGGCTTGCAAACTTCACACAGCAATTTCTGAGTTTTAAAGAGAGGATTCACCCTGTGAGAACACAAACTTAGGGGGAAAAAATCTATCTTCTGCATGTACCTATATGAGAATTTTCCTTTTCTATTGTTCGGTTACTTTAAGGGCAGGCATCTTTCCCCATGCCCAGCAGCCATTTCCAGATTTCTTGCTGACAGCCAAAGCCTGAACACTGAGCAGCAGCTCAAGCTTCTGCCTCCGTGCCTTTGCCCCAGCCCTTCCCTCGGCAGGCAGGGAAGGAGCCTCAGGCACCCACGCAGCCCACCCTGCTTGAGAATCAGATTTCAGACAAAAAAGCTTTGTTCTTGGGCACAAATATGAAAATCAGCTTGTTTGGGTATTTCTGACTCCTCTGGAGCTCCAGCCCTGGGTCACGTTGTGTTTGTAGAGAGACAAGGAGTTGTGTAATGGCTGGGGATGTGGGGATGGAAATGCAAGTGAGTGCATGCAAGCTCAGGTTGGTGGGGGAATTGCCCTCATTTGTATGTGTGTATTTGTTTGAATAGACCTGCTGCACCCTACATCTTATCTAAATACAAAACCAGGCCCAGAGCTTCTAGCAGCTCCCTTGTGCTTCCTCCTCCAGCTCCCTTTCCCCTGCTGGAAAATGAAACCAGAACTTTAATGTTGGGGAAATTGTTTTGAATTTGCCACACTAACCTTTTTGGTATCATCTCAGGATCACCAAAGTGTACCTATTCAGTCTGTTAAGCATCTCAGATGCCAGCTGAAGCCCAGGAAAAGTAATAAATAACACCATTTAGCAGCTTGGAGAGGAGTTCTAGAGAGAGACAAGATTTGAGATATTGCACTAATATTTCCTTTACTCACTGAATATGGTTTTAGCTTTCATAGTGTGAGTTCACATTTGGATTTTTGAAAGTACATATCATAAATACAAAAAAGTATTAAATTTTCCACAACAAGATCTTTCAAAGAAAAAAAATCCATTTGGACTACCTCAGAATCAGAAATGTTTACATTTTGTAAGTTTATGATGACAGAGAATGAGTCTTTGAGAAATGTCTTAATTGGATGATTGTGGGGTGGTTTCGGTTTTCTTTTTTCTTTCAGGAAAAATGCAAATATTTCAATAGGAATTTACAATATCACAACCAAAGGGGAGTCTTCACTAACCTTAACAGGCACCAGATCATGCTGCTTTACAGCAGATCTTAATGGCCAAAGGCAGAACACCTGTATGCCTCAGTAGCACAGAAAGGTGCCAGTAATAACAATCCCATCAGGTATCCACAAACCCATCCCTGCTGAGGTCTGTGCTTGCAGGCAGAGCCTGCATTGCCTTCTCCACTGACAATAACTCGAGTACTCATGCTGAGCTACTCCCAGACAGCTGGCACATCAGCATAAAATCCACTGCAACCTGCAATTGTGTGCAAGAATTGGAGCAAATAGCTGTGTGATGTAGCTCGTGCTCCCGAGGTTCAGCTGCTGCTGGCAAAGCTTCCAGCTGATTCAAAGCAAGCCCAGGTATGTGTATGTGACCTGCTCCTGGAGAACTAACTGGTAGACATGACCTGCTCCCTGCTCCTGATTATACAGCAGCCTCCAGGAGTTCTTGGGCATTCTGTTGATTTGCTTCTGTCCTTTCACCACAGCTGCATTTTTTTTCTCTGTCCTAGTAGTTCACATATTTTTTTTTTTATTCTTGAACAGATCTGTCCTCTCCCATCCATGTATCCTGCTATTATATTTATTAGCATTTCATTATATTATTGTTCTGGGTTCTTTTCAGTTTGCTGGCATACAGACATGTCTTATTAAATCTTTCTCTCCAGATATTATTATCTTTGGTTGACTACCAATTTTTTTTTTGAGCACATTATTGTCAAATGCATATATTAGTTTTCATTTTCCTTTCTTTGTGATTCCTTTTTTGTAGAAAACAATGAGAAGTACAAAGACTTAACATGACTTTAATGCTTCATCCTATTAAAATAGTGCAATTGTTAATGTTTAAAATGCACCTTGCATAATCCTAAATGATTATATGCATGAGATCTTAATTACAGAGAACTTTATTCCTTAATTAATGTATTCCAGACATCTGTAGTTTTGATGTATAAAAACCTAGTCCTTGCCATGGGTATATTTTAAGTCACACATGCAAAAAAGAGATGAAGTTTTCTGGTACTTGTTAGCAGTGTAAGAGGTAGCTGCTTGGCACTTTTAAATCTGATGCCTTTAATCATCACAGTGCTTTGATGAGGCTTTTATATTTTTTTAAATACTGCCCAATCCTACAGGCATCTATTCAGATAAATAATTTTACTGACATATATAGATGACCTCAGGTTCCAGACTCAGAGACATATAAAATGTAAAGGGGAGAAGCTACTGTGTAACAGTACATAAGGGGGGAGAAAAATGTAAAAACCAGATCCTTTTTCTTTAAAATGAGAAAACGTATACAGCTAGACTCTTTTTACCCTGATCCACTTAGGAGCATGCTGTTTAACGACAATAAGTGACAATGTACTTAAATGGTTAATGCAAGGGTTGATCCTCCTCTAAAACTGAGCTGGGAACAAAAGCTGAAATGACTTTTTGAAAGGGAGGGACAGGAGGAATTCTGACCCTTCTCCTGGCGTTTTACAACGTGAAACCACAAAGCAATTGAGGAATCGGTGCACGGCACGTGGATTAAAACGCTTCCTAGAAGCAGCCAGGACTGTGCATTGCCTAAACCCGCCCTGAACTTTCCCAGTGAATACAGCAGCCTGACAGCCCGGCTTCCCGCTGGGTGGATCCTGCAACTCCAGGAGGGAATGGCACTTCTTGTTTTTAATTAGCAAAGGTGAAAGGTGAATTAAAACTAGCTGTTTGGCAAGTCAGAGCAAGGGGCTGAGTTCTGAGGAGCACCAAGGAGGAGGGTGCTTTCTCCTTTTCTCCGTGGTGTTTTTTTTTTTTTTTTTTCCCCTCCCTCCCTCCTTCTCTGAATGAACTGCCTTGCAGGAGGGACTGAAAATACAGCTTCTTCCTGAATCCACTGGCAGAGTTACTAAAGACAGCTCAAGACACAACACTGCAGAGTAACGCCTTGGAATGTCCTTGCACTTTATAAACAATTGTCCTAGGGAGGGAATATTTTTACATGACATTTGCACAGCTTGACAAATGGCTAGCTGAGGCTGTGTGCTGCTCTGATGAACGTTGAATTTCCCACAGAGACACCCCACAAACTGACCAAAGAGAGAGAGATCTAACTGCACTGGCATAGTGGAAGTTGGAGCCTTAAAAACACCCCAGCAAAACAACAAACAAACAGCAGCAGTTCAGTGAAGAGAGCAAGAAATTTATCTTGGGCAGGATGGCATCTGCTCAGGACCTTCTAATGCTGGCACTGTATGGCTTGTTGCTAGAGCTACCGGCTGGATGTCACGCAGCAGATACGAGGCAACCGAGGTTACGTCTGTCACATAAAGGTAGGTCAGTGTGTCAGGTTTTTAAAGACTTTGTACTGTGCAAGTTCATTGCCTTCACGGAATGTATTGCATTGGGATTAAATTATGGTCCTTTGATAGAGTAAAATGTTCTGGTTCAGAAACCCTGGGAATTGTTTCCTTGTGCTAAACTGCATCCTAGATTAACTTTACTGAATTCTGGAACACTTAAGGTACTTGTAGTGATGATTTTAGACTACTGAAATATTCTTCTACCTGAAAGTGTGTTAGATTTGCTTGTCATTCTCTCTTACTCTCCATGTTGTAAGAAGGCTGTCAGGTCTCTTATTAAGAGGGAAAGAAATGGAGAAGATAACCTGAAATTATTGCTGAATAAATGTGCATCATGTAACCCTTGAACAATTAAATGTCTGTTTCACTTTTAGAATTCTATCTGTCTACAAATACAGCTAAGGCAAAAGGACTGAATTCCTGTGCAACCATATGATTCATTTGCTAAACTAGCAAGTGTCATCATACTATAATTAAAATGAGTACCTGCCAATGTAAGTCTGCTTGCTCTTTAACTGAGTTACTCAAAGGAAAAATGTTATTTTTTCTGACATATTTATATGGAATTCTTAGAACTTTTATTTTTGCTTAAAATTATTTAACTCTCAGGTACCTGAAGGCTGAACCACCCTTCCTTAGCACCTTCAGTGTCTCTGTTCTGGATTGCATGTGATTTAAACTCTTCCCTATGATTTGCGTTTAATCCTGTATATATATAAAATACCTGTGCACAGCCACAGCATTTCAGTCTCTGCAGCAGGACATACATTTGTAGATTGTATTCTTAGGCAGGTATGACAGATGGTCATTGCAATAGGAGAAAGAAATGTAATTGTGCAAGATAAAGTGATGATTGGCCAGTCAATAATGTTTGGATATTACCTCTTAGGCATAGATGAAAACAAAATGCTTTTCTGCTGACAAAGTTGTGAATGAGCAAATTCCAATTTACTCAAGAACACTTTGATGGTTACGCAAGTGATAACTAAACTGCATCAGTGTGAAGTACATTAGAACACCTATTTTAAGAATGGCTAAGTTTTAAGAATTAGCATCTAGAGCTCCATGTGTATATAGCTTTACTCCTAACAAGGTTTAATTGTGTTTTATATAGCAAGGTAAATTACCAATTATAAGGAAGGGAGAAGCTGAATAGGATAATTGGTCTGAAAGTCTTGCTAGGAAGCCATAAGAAATGGGGTTTGCTTTTATAGGGCTATGAAATGTTTTAGAGGAAAAAAGTATTTTTCATGGGAAGCTGTCTTCTTGTAAGTAAACAATCAATTGCTCTGAATGAAATAAATCATATGACCCCCCATTCAACATAAACCGCTTTTGTTTTAACCTGTGGTTTCAGAGTACAGTAGGAATGAGTGCTAAATGCTGATTGTATAATCCTTTCACATCTCTTACTGTTGAAAATGTGCATTTGAATATTGATTTATTTCTAGATGTAACTGCTAGGGCTATAATTGTTATTGACATTTGTTTGCTTCTGATGGGGTAAGGGGGATGAGAAAAGCACAGTAAATGAGACAAATAGACCAAGTGTTATGTTGGTTCAGGACTTTGGCTTAGCTGAAAATTTTGGCAAGCTCCCCACTAGGGTGCTGTGACTATTAACTGCTTCTCTGATCACTTGTAGGAGTAATTGCTTTCCTATGGTTGGAACTAGTGTACATTTCACTGCATACTACTTCTCCTTTCAGCAGTGAGCCAGTAATTCAGCCATAACACATCATAACTCCGATATCTTCAAAGAGATCTTAAAACATCCATTTCTCACAGAGGGTCAAACCTTACCTGCCTGATGGCAGTTCCCTCAGATTCAACAACAAAAGAAGAGCTGTCCTCATAAATTCCTTGCTGTGGTCACACACATCACCATGTTATATTTCACCTTGTACAATACTCTATCACATTTTTTACCCTTAGGAAATGAGACTGATTTTACAAGCCTGGTTGCAGTCAGGGGAGTGCCTGACCACATATCCCCAGCCAAGGGTTGGGAATGGCATACCTGCCTGCCACCCTGGGAACAGCTACTGCAGCCCTCCCAGCCAGAAGAATGTAGCGACCAAGCACGAAGACAATGAGCAAATGTCACTGCTGTCCTTACTAATCAAACAGGAGCAGCAGGAGGGACCCTCATCTGAATTGCATTTGCTCCAGAGAAAGGCTGCTGTGGGTACCAGAGAGGTTAGGGAGGTTGCAAAGAGGTGGTCATGCACTCTCTGAACGAAGGTGCTTCAGCCTCTCCTGTGGGTTGCTGTTGTGGCACAGAGGATGAAGCCCACATATGCAAATTTTCAGTGTGGAGTAGCTGCAGCCCCAGATAAAAAATTCACTGCAAAGAACCTGCAACATGGAAGTTAGCAGGCCTGCAGGAATTGCAGATGTTGGTGGCTAATTGGGATTCAGGCCCTTGCAAGATAGGCTAGAGCTGACTGGAAAGTTAAAAGCTTCTGTGATTAGTATGATGAGGTTATGGACATCAGATTTTTTTTTTTTTTCTTTTTGTAATGGAAAGATATTTAAAACCAGTCCATTTCAAAGTCTTGCTTCCTTAGAGTCAAGAGACTGCTTGCACAAATTAGAGAGTCTCCTTTGATTTTTAACAATTCACAAATTATCTCTTTAAATCACATTGAAAGTGGTGCTCAGTGAAAGTGAGTTAGTAGTCTGACAGTGAGTGAGATCCTTTTGCTCTCACAGCAAACCAGACCTTCACCTGCAGTGCACACATGTCTCCAAACCCACAGCAACAAGATCAGGTCCTAACCCTTGCAGAGGGGTCGCCTGATGGATAGGAATACCACAATCCCCCTGCCAATTAAGGGATATATTGTGCAGCCCCTGTTTGACTGCATGGCCATTTACTCTGCTTCAGTGGGAGTTAATGAAAGTCCTGCATTCATGAACTACTGTTAAACCTGTCAAGTGAATGCAAACTGTAACAGTGATTTTTGCTAAGGCAGGTGATGGTCTCAATTCACAGTAAGCTCAAATGTGAATTTTGCCATTTCTTTATCTGATGTGACTTGATCCTGTAACTACCTAGCAGTCATTTTATGGTTCTAACTTCATTTTTAGTAAGTTGAGATAGGTTTATATCCAGAACTTGAAGGTGTTTTCCTCAAACCATCATCTTGTGTCCATTAGGAAATTTATATTGCAATCAGTACCACTTGTGGTATTAGTGTTATGATTGCACTAAAGGTCAGTGTTTGAAGATAACCAGCCAAGATCTGTGTACTCCAATAGCTTCACGTTGATTTGTAGAGATAAACATGTGTTATAGCTTGTTAATATTACAGAGAAATAGATTTCTGCATTATTAAGTTATAGGTTGACAACTTCATTTAAAAATCATTAGCTCATTTTACATACAGTACAGACTCTGGCTAATGAGGTGTTAATGGAAGCCAAGCTTCAGCCCCTATTCTTTATAGGCTGCTGGTTAAATTCTTTCCCAGTATCCCGCAGTTTGAGTTCTCGCAATGGGAAATATATAATTAAGGTGAAATCAGCACACACTGCGTGTTAAAAAGAAACTATTTACATTGCACATTGAAATGGATCGGGTTTCCAGAGGACAGGAGGGATATATTTTTATAAGCCTAGCAGAGCTACACTGGAAGCATGTGGGCCTGAAAGGCACATGAAGGACGTAATTGTCTAATGCAAGCATTATGCATGGTTTTCTTCACGTTTCTAATTGGTTTGGGATGGGTTTTTTTCCTACTTCATAATTATGGTAAGGAACAAAAGTAATACAGTAGGAAAATGAGATGTGGAGCCTTTAGAGTGGTCTGTACAGCTCTGTTGCTGCAATGGAGTCTGGTGCAGTTACGTGCAGCAATGTGCACATCTTGAGGGATCTGTTTTCTGTTTTACCCACTACATTCTCTTGATTGGCTTGAGGGGTTTTGGCATTACCTGACCTCAGGTTGTGTAGCTATGCACTGGACTCTGCTCTTGTCTGGAAAAAGTGTGGTTAAGAAGCAGCTGTGTCTGCCCTACCCATTGAAATATGTCTTTTTACCTGTTGTTGGAACTGCTTGCAGCTTTCTACAGTAGAGTCAAGGTGCAGCCTGCAGAAGGAGCAGACTGAACTTAGAAGGAAATCATCTGGGTTAAAAAAATGTATTCTCCAAGCACAAATATTTCAAATAGTAACATACTGCTAAGGAAGGGAGAGATGAAATGTTGCAGACAAAAACTGATACTCTCCATGTTCATAGTCAGATTTTAATACGGAAAATGTGCAATATAAAACATTTAATGTAGAAGAATTTAAGTTTTTTAGGGCTGACGAGTCATCTTGGAGGACTGAGATCTCTTACAGCAGAAAAAATATTTCATTGCCGTTTGCAGAAACTGCAGTTTTAGCACACCCGCTTTAACTTTCCTGATATTTGCAATTTTGGATTTATTGTAATTAAGACTAAGAGTTTCACCATGTTTATCCATGGTATCTTACTCTGCTCTCTAGCTAGAGGGCAGTGAAATTTACTCAGGGGCTAACAACAACAAACAAAAATGCAGGGAATATTTAGACAGTCATTTCCAAATTCTAAAGGCAAATGTGTTTCATGAAAGTATAGTATTTTCAATTAGTAATCACCTGGCCACTTAAATCATGGCTAATTAATGACTAGCCACATAACCCAGAGCTGAATCATGACTGGTTCAATTTCATACATGAAAATGTTTTCTATTTTTAACAGCTTTCACTGGTTTTGAATGACTAGGGAACAGCGGTTTTCCTACCAAAGCAAATTCAGATTCAATAAAGATGTTAATTCATGCTTGATTGTAAGTCACCTTGACTTTGTACCAAGAGAAGGAACCGACTTGTGGTCTTTGTTTATATATAGTCCAGAGAGGTCTATGTACAAAAAAAGTCGAGGATATCATATATGTATTCACACACACACACATATACGTTTAAATATATATATATATATATATATCTGTATATATATATATCTGCAAAATATGTGTGTGTATCTATGACAGATTGAAGTCTTTGTATTTCTCTACATTGAATTAAAGAGCAGTAAAATTCAAGGGTCTAGAAACTAATGGTTTATATTATGGCTCCACAAGTAAATGCTTGGGTAGAAGGGCTGATAACCACAATTATGAGTGTTTGGAAAAAACACGTGACAAGTAATATTTTATAATTCTTGAGGCCACATAGAACTCAATGTCAGATTAGAAATATCTTAGTCAAAGATGGACAGGCATCTCTAGGCCACTTATGAGGCAGAGAGGAGAGCTTTTGCACCTCCCACTGGATAGGCAACTGATTGCCTACCAACATTTAGGATAAGATTTAGGTTTATTATCTATCCATATCATGAAGGGTGACTGCTAGGAAGTTCTGGAGTGCTTACAAGTAATCCTAGAGAGCCTTGCTCACTGAGACAGGAATTTTTTGGCAGAGAATTTATGCTAGTTCCTTTCATAACTGCATTTTGTTGACAAAGGCTGCTGTAAGTATTGCTGTAGCAGAGCTCTGAAGTGATAAGTGCCATGCCGGAGATGCAAGGAGCAGAAGGTTTGCAGCCTAACATCAATCACTTTCCTGCTCCTGCTTTTAAGAACTAAGTACTATCTGAAGGTGCAAGACCAGAATATCCTGCATGTTGCTGCTTCTCTGTAGCTAACTCCCTGCTTTCAAAGTGATAACACCATCTGCTATTTTAAACGCTTCATCAGATATCGTACTCATCATTATTTCACTGAAAGCAGGCATTCTATTTTGCTTAAATGAAAAGAGGATTAATACTATTTGCATGATTTACAGGATGGTGCACAAGGGTGAGCACCTGTGTCAGGCCTTTAGAGAAACTTTTGATCATAAGTATACTAAAAGTGTACAGTGGAAATGTATATATTATTAAAACTCCTGCCCTGGTTTTCTTCTTGTAGCCAAGAAAATTTTATGAAGTTATAGCATGCAGACAGTATAATTAAAAAAATCATCATTTCTTGAAGAAATTCATAGCCTGTAGGGATAAAGATAGCAATCTTTGTTTTACAGAGAAAAAAAAGCCCTCTTGAGTATACTATTTAAAATGTTTTGTGTTGGTTAGTTAATGTTTGGCATTTATTTAAATCAGTTAAGGATTGAGAATTAAACATGAAAGAGCATGTTGAAAAAGAATGAAAATATTGCATTATAAAAATATGTAGTACTTGAGCCATAATTTCAAACTCCTCTTAAGAAAGGACTTAACTAATTTTGAAGAAACAATATTTGAGAAGTTTTAAAAATAAACTCCATCTTTAAATTGGTGAGAAATTTAAATTGTCATCACTAAGATTCAGTTTGAGGACTGAATCTACTGAGCCTACTGTATACATTAAAACAAAGGAAACCACTATGATTCTCTCAGAGCACAATTTTAAAACCAATATGTTTATCTCACATTGACAAATTCCATCTTTCCCTTGATCTTGGTTCTTCTGATCACCCTCAAGGCTACAAATTCTTATTTTGGAAGAGAAATTTCTCCTTGTTACAACTTCAATTGAAAGCTGACTTCAATGTGCTTTTCCTCTAAGCATTTTCTTCTTAGTTTAAGCTATAAATTGATATGCTTTCACTCATGCTGCATCCCTTTGGCAAACTGTTTTATAGCAGTCTAAAGACTATTTTTTCCGCTTTCAAAACAATGTAAAGCAGGAATGTACCATTATGTATTCAGTTTTTTCTTAACCTGTGATGATTTTCATACTTATAAAAATCACCCAAGCAAAAGTATTTTAAGATAAATTGTGTTTGGTGGGTTTTTTTCATTTTTTGAAACACAATGTTAAAAATATAATGAGTGGTTTCTCTGGTTTGTCAGAGGGGTTCTTTGTGGCATTTTGATGCTAGACCTCTTCAAAGGATTTGTAAATTGCAGCGCATTACAATCAAGCATCCAAATGCACTGCTTGGCTGCACTGCTCTTTGTGAATGTATAACCTTAGTGACAAATCTTTGTTCCTTTTCTAGTCTACTCATTCTTATTTTACCTGAAATTTAGAGGACCTCCAGAATGTAATGGCATGTCAAAGGTTCCTTTTACAGTTTCTGTGCAAGTATGTACAGGAGGTCTGCAACCACAAAGTTGTCAAAGGGATGCCTGCCAAACATCTTGGCCCTGGCATGACACCCAGCCTGTGTGTGCAGCCAATAGCTGCAAAACTTGATTCACTCATGTAGCTGCAAAATAATTTTTGATGAAATAAAAGTTGAATCTCATCTTTAAATTATTTTTTATTAGTCTCAGGTGAAAGCAGAGAATTGGCAGTTGTTTGTGTCATGTCTTTCTACCCTGTCTCGCTAGAGCACTTGGCGTGCTTTACTGCCTCTTCTGTCAATCAGAATCTGCTCAACTCTTATTAAAAGTCAACAAGAGTCCTCCAGTTACATGTAATGATCTAAGATTTGTTGCTGAATGCAGTGTTGTGTTTCAGACTGAAACTTCATTTGCCCTGTGGAAGTGCCAACCTTTTCCCTTTTAAACTCCAGCAGAACAGAAACAATTCTGTGTACCAGGAAGCAGCAATACTCCATGGGGTTGTCTTTGCTTGTCCATGGAGAAGCACAGTGCCATAGCACCCTCTGTAACTCACCTGCCTGCTACTCATTGGCTCTTGGCACTGAGACCTCCAGTATCAAGGAAAGGATTAAATACTGGTTTTGTAAATTTCTGCATGGTCAATGCAAAAGAAACCTTCTAATGGTCAAATGGTAAAGCCTTGTTTGACATAGACATGTAACATTTGAAAATTATATTACCTTTCTTGGTTGAATTTTCACATCAGAAATTCCTAATTTTGAAAGAAACTTCATAGTCAAGGAAGATTATATGAGAAGCATGAGACTTGTCTGCTTTGTGGGATCTATTGTAATATAGTTCAAGGGATCTTTATGAATATTTAATGTCAAAATACAGAAGACAATTAAAGGCCAAAAATTTCATTAATGAAAAATAAAAAAAAAACAAACCACCTGAACTCAACCAGAAAATATCTAGTATCCAAAAATGGGAAAAGACAAAAATATCACTGACAGCTTCTCCTATCTCTTTGGCCTGAGAAAAGATGTTCATTATTTATAATAATTTGATGACAGGCTATATACAATACTCTTCAGACTGTGATTTGGCAGGAATAGATACGAAAAAAGGTTGTTTATGGTCCGTGTGAAATCATGTTGCTAGCGTTTTTACTACATCAGTAATGAAGAATTTCAGGTTTTAGCAGACTTGCTTGTTCAGCATTTGCAGTTTACCTTCTCTTTCTATTTTTTTAAAATCCCCAATAATATATTTAAATGTAAGCATAAATCCTCAACTCGTGCTAGACTCCTCTAATATGATGATGGGTCTTTTTTTTTCTTTTTTATTTTTTTCCCCTGCCCAAAAAATAATTCTCTAAACCAAGGGACCAGTGCTTGGAAGATAGGCATTCAGTGAAAGAAGATTTAACTCCTGTTCACATCCTTAATGTATCTGTTCTCTACTTCTTCTGTGTTTATTTTCATCTAAAGGATTCCTGACTTCATACTGTGAAGCAATTGAAGCTTCCGTGGGGAGTCAAACAATAGGGTTTTTACTGTTGCTAAGTTTGCTTTATAAGCTCTTTCTTACAACACATTTGTTTAATAGGCCTAGTAAAGTGGTGAATGCAGCTGTAAATATATCTTTTATTTGTTGATGTGCAATAAACATCACAAGGATTTTGGTCTTTTCTTATTCTGATCTTCCTGACACTGCTGAAAGGAAATGGTACAAAATGAATGAAAAGTGCCTTAAACTGATTGCAGAAAACAACAGACCCCACATACCTAAGGGTTAGTACCTTGTTTCTCTTTTAACAGATGGTTTCTCCCAGCAGTGTTACTAAAACTTAATAATAGCAAAATAATAGGTTTCTTGATGTGAGGGAACTATTCCAGATAGCGCTATTCACTGGGGTCATCGCTGAAGGTCATTTTTCTTCCAGAAAGCTAAAGGTTAGCAAGTGTTGCTCAATTCCATGAGCTCCTACAACCCTTTATTTATGATTAAGCTAAGTGCTCTCCTGTGGGTGTGTGGTAAAAGCCAAGAGTAAAAGAAAATAAACCCATTCCTTTATATATTAAATATTTCATCTTAGTTGATTGAGAATGGTATGATGCAAAGCTTGAAAATATGTGCTGTCTGGGAGCCCAGAAAGACATAAGCTGTCTTGGAGATCTTGTTCTTGTTAATGTTGTTGCTGAGAAAATGTCCTGTCTTTACGTGCCCATGTTTACATGCAGTTGAGCCATTATTCTCTCTTCTCTGCTTATCTTAGGCATGGCCATGTCCTCCTGCATATTTTCAGGTTACACAAGCATCTGGGATAGCAGTCATTTCTAAACACACTATTGAGAAGGTGTTAAAGTATTCAGCAGGTTCAGCAGTTATTATAGCTCATAACCAGGCTGTAAACAGTCCCAAGCACTTTACTGATTCCATAGTATTCCTTGTCGAGTGACTGCAGCTTCTGTGGTTTAACACTCAAGCTCTGCAGTGGGTTATTTAATTTCTAGAAGAATGGAGTTTTTGTAAATAATATGCTTCACATTTAGAAGTCAAAGTTGCAGTAAAGAGTGTTTCTCCAACAATGGCTCTGAATGCAGTATACTGTCCTTAAATTCTGCTGGTAAATATATGAAACCTTTATTAAAAAAGCAGAGTAACTAATACAAAAATTGAACAGAGAGCTTATTTCACTAATTACAATAGCAAACCTCCCATAAACTTTTGTGACTACAAAGTTGTCAGGATATTCCTTGCTCCTGACCTTAGTCTCTGATAGAGGTGACCCATTTGGTCATTGTGTTCCACCTGGAGGTGTATTTCTGTCTGTTGAGTTTAGAGGGAGAATAGTGGTCAGCTTAAACCAGAGTCCTTACATTTCAATAAAACTAAGTAAAATGAATTTGGGAAGAATGTCTGATGATTAGTCTAGCATGTTATACATGCAAGGATAAAGAATGTCTGAGAATTACTTAATGCAGAGTTTACAAGCTGCAGTACTATTGCCGTGAGAAACTATAAGTGAAGATATTATTCCTAAGTAGTGTGCCTTTGATCTAATAATGGTCTGGAGGAAGAAAATGGAAGTGTAGTCATTTGAGCAGTGACCTGAGCAGTGTAAGTTGCTCCCAGAAATGCTGGACACAATTTTCTCTGGACCACAGTAATGACTGATGTGCTCTGCACCTGCTTCCATGCACAATATGCTGATTTAGATTGAGCATGACATGCTTAGGTTAAGCAGCTTTCAGAACAGTTTAAAATAGATTGATGTACTTTTGTCTGAAATAGGTGAGCCACTCACAGCTGTCTGCCATAGCTCAGCTATTCCTTGGGAAAGAAGCAGTAAAAAACTACTAGGGGTTAGGTAGAAGCTGTGTAAGTTATTTCCACTGCACATAAACTACTTTAGAACTGTATCCTGAAACTTTGGTTCTATAAGTATTTGATCTTATGTGTTTACTTGTAATTATACAAATTGCTTCTTTCACTGAAAGTTAAGTTGGGGTTTGTTTGCAAGATAAAAATCTACGGCATGGATTCTTTGAGGCCATCTCTGTAGTGTGATCCATTAAAATCAATCATGACAAAAGTTGTTCTATTTTGCCCACACCCCAGGCATTACAAAGAATCTTGAAAATTTGAAAATTTTGGTTTATGTGTAAAATTTCATTTTCTATTTTATTCTATAGTTAAATGCTTATGGGAAATCTTGAGAACTACAACTTACTGTCCTCCTTTGTCATAAGGAAAATGGTATTTCCAGAAGATGCTTCTTCGAGGCTTTTATAGAGCACTGTAATATGTGTGGGTACATGTCACTTAGAATTGTGGAATAAATTGTACAAGTGCTATATGTGGTCTCTGTAATTTTCTTGACATGGAACAACCCTTACTTTCTTAGAAAAGGTAACAGATTACTTCATAATATCAGGCTAATCAATTTTTTTTTTTTTGTGGTTTCACATTTACTGCTTTAATGTGTAATAGTACTAAAATCCTTGAGCTGTAAAATTAGATGTCTGGGCTGTTGAAAACTCCTTGTACTTCTAATTTAAGAGTAAAACAAAACAAAAAACTTACAGCATAGAGATTGTACGAACACTAGTTATTATTATTTTCCAATCTTGTGAAACAGTTCCTGAAGTGTGCTGTGAATTTGATAGCAGCATAGAAATGCTTTACCTTGGGATTGTTGAAAGGTAACAGAGATATTGACATTTCCTGATATCTGATACCAGTGCCTGGGAGTGTTGCAGGACCCATGGGGAAAATCTGAGTTAAACTTGTCATGTCTTAGCATGTTTTAGATTTTAAATTGTGTATACTATAAATTAACGTGCAGAAAGTAGGTTTCTAACCTATGATGAAAAGGTGCTCCAGAGATTTCTGAATTAGTCATACATTATATGCAGGACTGTAGCCCTGCTTCAGCCCTGTTGGAGTGCTTTGGCCTCTGCATTCAGCTGTTCACAACATGGTGATAAGTTTCTACAGGTGTTGATATCCGTGTGAATTCTGTCTCAGTGGTTTTGCTTTGTAAGTGTTTGGCCCTTCAGTCTTCAAGGTCTGCTTTTGCTAGAGATTTTAATTTTGATGGCAGAGGTTAGCTGTTACAGCATCCACCTGAGCACCATAATTATGGTTGCAGACACATCACAGTAGCACAGGGAGAGAATGTGTTTCTGTTGGCATCTCGAGTCCTGCAGTTGGTTCACAGGAATTGTAACAATGCTGATACTGCTTACTCACTACAGAATTGTTTACAGACTTTTAGAAATGCATTTGAGAGCACTAGAGTGTGGAGGTAGATCCTGAGAGCAGGTTCCATAATTGCATTTTGAAGCTGTGCTGATCTTAATGCTTGTTCATTGGACAAGACTTGCTTTTAACCTATCAGTTCCTAACCTAGACAAATACTGATTTTTAATCCTTAAAAAGACCTCACACCTGCTGAAATGTAGAGATGAACCCAAATAAAGACGTCACAACTGATGGTTGGTATCTGTCTTGGATGGTGAAATCCAGAGATCCGATATGATGCTTACAGAAGTTATAGTACCTAAGAAACTTGTCTTTAAACCAAATATTTTTATAATTAAGCTATTTGTTTTTTGGAAAGTCAAGGACATTTATTTCATTGAGAGGTTTTTTTGTTGAGTTTGTTTGGTCACCAATAATGTGTGATCACCGGTTAGATTTGAGAAATCTGGACTCATTTGAAATTTTATGGAAAACTTTCAGCAGGCTCCTGGGATGTATTTAAGTCTTGCTAAACCTCGTAATTTGCTTCCCAGCAGAATTATGTGACCTACATGGAGACTAAAACTTACTTCCAACTACCTATTGTTTTATCTCATGAGACTGAAATACCTTTGAGTAGTGTGACACTGGCAATAAGGCATATGAACAAAGAAATGCCTCAATAGCAGGCTGTCATTAAAGAAGATAAACTTGGAAATGAAGGATGTATTCTATACTCCCATATCCTTGTATCACATGTCCCTTGGCTTTTTTCTGTTCTTTCCTCTACTGAAGTAGTCTGAGATGTTATTTTCTTTATTACTGGCTTTTAAAATATCTTCACTTTTTTATTAAGTCTCCTAATTCTTCCAAAGTTATACTCACTTTTCCTCATCCCTAATATTTTCCTACTGCAGATATAAGGGCATCCCAGGCACTAAGGTCTCTTTATAGCAGCTATATCCCTCTCATGGAACCTTCCACAGTATTTCTTCAACTCTTTTTGTTCATTAAACACTTATTTGGCTTTCTAGGTGGGCCAGTAACAGCACAGGTATGGTTGTTTCTGCATGGACTTCTTGACCAGTTAGTTTGCTTGTGCTAATTTACAGTTAATTGGCCTGCTCATTGTATTAGTTGTCTAATGATTTTGTTCTCCGTTTTTAAGGGACTAATGGAGTATTTCTATTTCTTAGCTGCTGACTTTCAGGAAACTTGGAAAAACTTGATGTTTTTTAGACTGCCCATACTCCTCACTCTCTTTCCACAGAATATAAAATTGGTCAGTGGGATCTGATGTGTCATAGGGAACAACGGTTGTGTCACCAATTAGCAGAGTGCTCCAGAACACCTGATTTTCTAAGGAAATTAGATTTGTTTGCATCACAAGGCAATAAAATAATTTTTACTGTGATAAATCGTTCCTCTCTTTTGGTCCTTCCAAACTGATAATTCTGTAGAGAAGTCTGATAACCGCTGTCATTTCAGTGACAACATAATTATCTTTTCCAATCTTTCCTATGGATATTTCAGTCTCCTGTGTTGCAGGTAGCTGTTTCTGTGGAATCTACGTTATATCTAATCATGATTTAGCCTGAAGGTATTTTCTTATTTAATGAATTAAAGGCACTAAATCAATATTCTTAAGGATTAAGAGAATTAAAATTAATAAAAACACGGGAATTTGTTTTGAAGGTTTTTGGCAGTGAATTGAAGACAGTGCAATAAATGAGTATTTAGAAGCTATTTTCCTTGCTACTACTTGCTTTCAAATGGGTTAGAATTATTATCCTAGCCCTTTCCTCTAGGATTTTGACATACTTTTATTCCCAGGGGAGTCGTAGTGATGTACATACATATAAAGATTTCTGGAATATTAAAGCAAGAAGCCAAGGAATGATGGAGGTATCCTAGATCAATATAATGCTAAAGGAAAAGAACCTTTGGAAAAAAAGACCACATAAATTCTATATGACTGAAAGATGAGAGTCCTCGCTAGATAAACATTTGCACTGGATGTTTAGAGAAGACCATAGAACTGAGGTACTGAGATGGGGCTTCATCTACCCTTAATCAAACCCACTATATCAGTATTGGCAATATTTTCCCAAAAGACTTGCTAACATGAAAATTTCAAGAAAAGAAGGACCAGGCTGGCAGTTGAAAAGTGCATTAGACAAGCAAGCTAAAAAATACAATCTGTGGGTATCTGAGCACATTCTACTTTAGGAGTAATAAAAAAAAAAAAGGCATTCTGTATTTACTTTGCATTATCTTAGATGGTGTCATTCTCAGCTCAGACTGATAAACTAGTAATAAATTGTTATATGCTTTGCTAACAAACAGGTTTTTTATCTGTAGTCTCTAAAGTTTTTAAGTGAAGCATTTCAGTTAAAGTGCCTTGAGATACTGAGTTAGATAAATTAACCTTTTTCCTTGTATTGATTGTGCTGTAAATGCATTCCAAAAATTCTAGTGTCCTGATGAAACCAATTTTTTTCCTTGAGCTGCTACCATTTGTTCTTTTGTAATGTTTATCTAGATACTGTTAATTAACTTCAATTTTACAGATAGTTTAGGAATGTTAAAATGAGCCTTGTCCTATCTCAGTTGTCAGAAACAGTAGCAATGCTTTGAAAAAGTAAATGGCTGTTGTCTTTCAGTTTTAGTCTCCACAATAATGCTTTGTTTTGTTCACAGAGAAGTATTTAATTCAGAAATTTCATATGAACTGATTTAGTGATGACTGCCATTTTAATATATTGAGATACAACATTTTTCTTTGAAATCCCATGTTTTGAAAGATTATTGGAGATTTATTAATTAGAGACTTTTAAGAATAAGTCATAGTTTTTGAAAATTATAGTGTTCAGCATTGCATAAAATTCTTGGAAACAATATCTTTTCAATGTTTCAAATATGGGAAAAAATGTGCAGTAAATTGAAAGAGCTTTGCACTTATTTCTGGAAATATTACCTGCTTTTTTGGAAAATCTCATCTGCCATTATAAGAGCTCACAAGTTGGCAAAATTCCTTTTTTTTGATGAATGTCAATAAGTACTAAAAATTTAACATATTATCAGTGACTTTAAATGATATTTTTTCTCTAGGACAGAGGTTTATCATCATTACTTGAAACAAATATGTCTTGGAAAGGTATTTAATTAAATTACTGTGATGAAGAACAAAGCAAATGTTCAGTTTCTCATTTATTCCAAAGTAGCATTGGTTACATGAATTCTTCTGTAGAGAACGTCCCTGGTTTGGAGTTTGTCTACAAATTCTTCAGATTTGATGTTACCTTTGCAATTCACACATGCAGGGCTCAGGAAGAGTTTCCAGTGGTTTAACAAATGATATGGCATCTAAGTGCACATTTCCAGCCTGCTGAAAATATAAATTAAACTAACTTCATAGCATTGTTGGTAATTTGAGGCTAAAATTACTTGATTCAGAGGTATTCGTGCTAACTTGTTACCTCACCATAACTTGGTCATGTATCAAATCCCCCTCAGTTCCTGTTCATGACTGATTCTCTCTGTTGGCCTCAATGGGCTATTTGTTTCTTTTGAAAAGGTTTCTGCTTAATGCAAAAAAAAAGAGTCCAAGACTCTTTTTGCTTTATTAGTGGAGTTTTTAAAATTCATTTTCCTGATTCTTCAAGGCCCAGAAATAGTTATGATTAGTATCATGTGTTTATGTAGCTTCCAGCTAGTAATAGAAGGATTTAAGTTAATTTTGTATTATGTGGGTCCTGTTATTTTTGGTATAAGTTTCATTTTTGTTTTGGTTTTAACTGTCTTCTGAAATGCCATATCTTAGGTTATTTTTAAAAATATGTTATATTATATTATTGCTGCTCTAAAAAACTAAATTTAATTCTGGTTTGATCACTGTTACTTAATATCTCAAGTATAATTTTTTTTTTACTATTTTTGATTAAAACTTCCTTTTATATGTTCTAAAACAAGCCATTCCAAGAAGGAAGCATTTAAATAGAATTTCTTTAGATGTTTTCTATATTATGCCAGATAATTAACAAAAGCCATATCCAATATATGTTTTAATATCATATTATTCTTTTCTATATCATCACTATCTTAGCCAAGACCATGCCTTTAACATTCTCTCCAGTAGAAGTAGTAGTAGAAGTATCTTTATGGCCCTCTCTGTGTACTTTACATTAATTTAAGAAATAAATTCACTTTTCATATTTTAGAATACATGTACTTTGTTTCAACAGTTGCATTAGATGTAGGTTCTTGTTTGAATACTCTGGAAGTGTTTCCACCCACTCTTTTGTGGTGTATTCCTCTTCCTCGATTTTGGGAACTCTGGATAAAGAAATGCTTAAAGAGTTTTACAAAAGAGGAGTTTCTGTACTGTCTGTTTGTTTGGGTTTTTTTGGTTTTTTTTTTAAGTTGGAAAAAAAAAGTTGAAAATACAGAAAGCAACAGTTAAATTTTCAGCTCAAGGTATAGGATTTAGTTGTGCCAGGAGAGGTTTATATTGGATATTTCTACATGGAAGGAGTTGTCAAGCATTGAATTAGGCTGCCTAGAGAAGTGTTTAGATGGAGTGTTTAGGTTTAGTGGTGGGTTGGCAGTGCTGGGTTGGTGGTAGGACTCAAGGATTTTAGGGGCCTTTTCCAACCTAAATCATTCTATGATTCTTTGTTTTGTGATGTTTGAAAAGACACAGGCCCACCATTTCTTTCAACTCAGTCAATCTGGTCCTAATAGCATTCAGGAAAGAAAATATAAAACATATTTTCTGCAGGAGAGAATGGATTTTTTTTTTTTGTCTCTTGATGGACAATTTGGATGCAGGTTTTAAGGTTGCTTTCTCCCTCTTTTATTGTTTTAGTGTGTAGTTTTTGTTTTTGTTTTGTTTTGTCTGTTTTTTCTAAGACTCCATGGAGAATGGCAGAAACTAGAGGCAGACTTCATGTTCTTCTTAGCATAAAATGGTCAGATACCTGTTTATTATATTCTTTCTCTATCCTTCTATTATATCGAAAATACCAGAATTAAACTGACATCCAGGCCTGGTATCAAAACAAACATTCCTTTATTCCCAGTTTTTCTTATTCTCCTTTCTGGTGCTTGCACTATAATTTGGCAAGGTCGTGCTAAGGTAATGACTGGCAATGGACTGTAACTGCATTTCTTGGCCACTTTTTTATTTGCAACTTTTTTTATGGTGCTCAGGTTGCTCTAGGAAGTTGGAAATTGTGTTGTGTTCTGTAGCCTGTACTGATGTCTGGAATATCAGTAACTCCTGGTGGTTCTCCTAAACCATACACTTGTTTTAAGATTACTTTTAGTTTTCAATGGATTTCAATAAGAATTTACAATGGCAATGAGAACAGAGACATCAAATTGCCCTTCAATTGCAGAAGGCATAAAAACTCTGACTGGTGTGTATTCCAGAGCAGCAGCAGTTGCAATGCTGTTAACCTATTTAGATAAGGAGAAACCTCTACAAATTTTCTGGAAATTTGTCTATTATTTAAAACATAATCTGAGAATACAACATGTTTGTGGCAGTAGAACTGTATAACTTTTGGCTTCCAAAGCTGTCAACCTTTTTCAGAGATACACTTTACTTTTTTATTTGCTCCTTTAGATTTCCACTGCCTGGAAAAAATCTAAAGAATTTTAGTAACAATAAGTTTTGTGTTAACTCTGAGACATGGACAACCAATGACTGAATTCATAGTTGAAATGATTCAACTTTTGATCTAAGAAAAATGTCTCAATCTGCAATAAATTCTTGGGTAAAATGTACATGGCTGAGCTACTAGATTATATTTCTGATGTACTGTTATGGCTATCCAGAGTTTATTAGCAGATGAAAATTTCTTCTATTCTTGGATTATCTGGAGAAAGAGAGACATAGCTGTACAGAACAATACATCATTCATGACTACTGAATAAGTGGAGTGTTTTTGTTTTCCCAAGCTGAGCATTTCTAAATTGAATATTCTTTTGTGTTTGTTGTCTGTGTTAAAAACATGGATTCTCTTGGTTAAAGATTTTTTAATGATGACTGATGATAAAAGAATATGTGGAATTTGTTCTGTGTTGTTAAAATCAGTGCATAATGAATTCAGAAATATCTAATGAATAATGCATTGTATTCTATGTAATTTCAAGTTTAACTTGTCTCTAAGATGATGATCAAATAGTTCTAGAAAAATATTCTATATAAAAAGGGGAAGAGGAAGGACAAGACCTTCCTACTTAAATATACATCCCATTTGTATTAATTATTGTATGCATTAAGGCCAAACTTGAACAAGATTTGAGCTATATATCACATGAGGAAGTTCAGTATATTATCAGAACATGTGTTTAGGACTTCTGTGAACATATCCTCTGACGTTTTAGTGCTTCAGCTGGCTGGATCTCTTGTGATCTTTTCCAAATTTTGAGGCAGCTTGGGTTTGGAAGCTGAATCAGTTTTGCTTTCACTATATCCTCACTGCAAAATCAGGGCAAAACTAGTTCACATACCAAAGCCCAAACTGGGCTTTTCACTTCAATTGCAGTTTTCCTAAACTAAGCTCAAGGTTTCTTGTGTGAATGAGAACCTAGGAGAAGCCCACATTAACACTAAAGAAGAAGCATGAAGTGTGATACTTTCAAATGTTACCTCTTTCTTTCTGTTCACAGTTAATTGTCTTGGAGATGTTAGAAATATGCTGGTGAATTTGTATTGTTTGGGAACTTAAGTTGATTTTAGGCTCTGGTGGTTACTAATCATATTTGTGTAGAATATTCCATTTTAATTCATAAAATAGTATGATTAAGTAATTTTTCTAGATTTATATGCACCCACACCCAGTTTTTGGTTGTTTATGATTCTTCAGTCCATTTGAACTGTTCCTGTAGTGGTTTGCTCTTAAGACTATTGCTGGACTTATAAGAGAAAAGGGATATTCTATGAGCACCCTCTGAAAAATTTCAGTGGGGCAGGATGAAAGGAAAAGGAGAAAATAATTCCATCATGTCTCCATCCCCCTAAAAAATCTGCAAACCAGAGCAATCACCTCTAAAAAATCGCTGGAGTTGGCTTCAGGATGGTACAGATTAATGTGCTGAAATTGGGTAAGGCTGTGACACACTTCCTCTGGCATGATTTCACAATATTGCCTCATCAGGCCTGCCTTACTGCCATCACCCACATGCTACAAGCAGAATGATGGTGGACACATTATTCACAGGTTGTTGTGAGAATCTGCAGTGTTCTTATTATTTACAGGGTCCAAGTCAACATAGTAGAAAGTCAGAGAGCAGAAACTAAAAGTTTCATCTAAGTTGATAATCTGCCTACTCTTGACCTGTGTATGCTGTATTTTTAAAAGCTGTCCTATGTGGTGGTTACAGACATATATCCACTGAAGAAATGGGTGGTCTTCCTGTTTTTCCAGATCTTCACTCAGGGGAACAGTTGGGTTGTTCTCCTAATCAGGATGCTCTTAATCTAACTGAAATGCTAATTGTCATGCTGTGAGATCACAAGCCTTCATCTGAGATGGAAATGTAACCTCTGAGCTACCTGCAGAAAAGATCTTGTTTCTGAAAACTTGTTGTTTTTCCAAATCTTTTGGCATTAGAAGTTGTAGCCTCTGTTTTCCTTACCTATGTTTTGGGAAAATCACAACCAGATTCCATGAATAAAATGTGGGAAGTGACTGACTTATTTTAAAACCAGTTGTAAGCAAAGATTCACATAAGCCACACTCCAAAATTATGACTTTGTTGAAACGAAAACCAAAACAAAGAACAGCAGTGCTGTAGGATATTAAATATTTAGATAGTTTATCTAAATATCTCTGCTATTTTCCTCATGCCTTGTTTTTATCCCTGTATTTATAACTAGGATCAGAAGTGGAAATGTAACTATATTCTTAAGGATGATGCAAAATTACAAAAAAATCCCTCAGATATTATTTTCTTTGTATATTCATTGCATCTTAAATAAGGGCAAGAACTCTGAATTTCTAACATTGCTAGTTCTGTACTTGCAAATACAGATTGAGGTAATCAATTTTAGGACAAATTGACTGTTTGGAACAGCTGGAATGGAATTCAATACAGCCTTTCCACCTCAATAGTTGGTGATCTCAGGTTGACTTAGATAAGCACATTGAAAAGAGATTTGAATTGAGGACTTACATTGCATTAATTTGTATTATGATTTACCCCCATAACAACTTTCAATGCCAAGTTCCCACTTGGCATGAGTAATACAAGTTTTCAAAATGGCTTTTTTTTAAGCTGCCTCACATTTGTAAAGGACATGTGGGTTTCTCTTTACTTGAATATAATCGGATTACATCCTATTTGGAAGGGCCCCATAAGGATCATTAAGTCCAACTCCTGGCCCTGCACCGGACACCTCCAGAATCACACCCTGCACCTGAGACCATTGCCCAAACACTTATTGAACTCTGCCAGGTTTGGTGATGTGACCTTTTCTCTGGGAAGGCTGTTCAAGGTCCAACCATCCTCTGGGGGAACAACATTTCTTCTGATATCCAACCTAAACCTTCCCTGACTCATTTCCATGCCATTTCTTTGGGTCCTGTCACTGGGAAGCAGAGAAGAGATTGGTGTGTGCCCCTACACTTCCCTTGTGAGGAAGCTGCAGGTCAGCATGAAGTCTCCCTTTAGTTTCCTCCAGGCTGAAAAAGTGACTCCAACCACTCCTTGAGCAGCTTTCCCTCTAGACCTATCACCATCTTCATAGCCCTCCCTGTAATAGCTTTATATTCTCACATTGTGGGGCCCAAAACTGCACACAGAGTCGAGGTGAGGCTGCACTAATGCAGAGCAGAGAAGGACAATCCCCTCCCTCAGCCAGCTGTGCCTGATACCCAGGACATGGCTGGGTCCTCCTGGCTGCCAGGGCACTGCTGATCCATGTTCAACTTGCCATGTTCTAATTATTATTATTAGTAGTAGTAGTATTTAAAACAGTATCAATAGCTGCAGAAATTTTTCAATCTGATCCCAGACAGATGGAAGGTAGATGAAAAAGATAGTGTGTTTATGTATCTGCGTTTTTTCTCCTTGTGAATACATAGCTCAACCTATGGAAAATAACAATGAACAGCAACAAAGTAGATTGCATGAGCTTTTTGCATACAGTATTGAAAAAGCTATACACTTGCTCAAATGAAAATACATATTTTGTTTTAAGTTAATACTTCTTCTTTTTCAAAGAAATAATAAGGATAAATGTAGATATAAGATATTGCTGTAGAAACCATTCTCACTTTTCACATTATGTGAATGATCTTCATAGATAAAGTCCATATATATCTTGCACAGATCCTGAGTACATTGTTATTTATTATTTGGCTCTTGTAATGTTTTTGATGTAATTAATTAAATATATTGGCTTATATTTACTGTTGTATATTGTATTTTGAAATTTGTTATTTTTCTACTTATAAAGCATGATAGCTGTTTTTCTGTTCTTCTAAGTAGCTTTATAAATTGCTTACTGATTTCAGGACCATATTAATAGATGTAAAACTATGCTATAGGCAATACTTATATAGCTAAATACAGTAAATACAGTATTTCAATACCAAACCTCAGAGTTCAAAAACGGCTTCATTGTCATTTGAATACCTCTTGAAGTTCGAAAGTCAGATTCCCTTGTCCTGGGGGACTGTCTGAAAAACAGATGAACTGTTACAATATGGAGGTTAGCATATCTTGGCTGAGTAACTTTTGTAGCTCACCCTGGCCATTAACTATTTTCTCCTCCCATCAGTAATTTCAGACTTTAAAAAGATGCTGAAGGCCACTCTGTAACTTAAGCAACAATTCTGTCTTCAAGACTTCAGTTTTGAATAGCCTGCAGGACACTAAAATCCTGCACTCACTACATGTAATTGAGAAGCAGCAACCCGTGGTGCTTCAGCTTACTGGAGAGTAGATCCATGGAGTATAGCGAGTTTCCTGGACTATTAATTAGGGAAAGGATAGAGTTTTCTACTTCACTATGGATCGGTTCATTTATCATTCTTACAGATCCAAAAAACCACATCTGTCCACATCTTGTGGAACAATATTTTTTTCACCCTATATGTTTCAGTAACATATACATTTTACCAGAAGGAATTCTTATTATTCACCTGCAGTGATCAGTAGCTGAACATATTCAGAGAGAGCATAATGTTCACAGTTAAAAAAGGCTTTTCAGTTTACTTTTCTCCTACTCAACCTATTCGGTTTCTTGTAGATGAATTATTACAACAGTAATTCCAGTTCCTGCTGTCTCCAGCACAGCCATCCAAATGTAGGATCGTCAGTGCAGAAAGCATCAATATTTGGAGTTTCTTTTGATGACTGCAAAATCTGGTTTGCAGAAGCAATCGTTTCAATAAGAGTATGTCTTGTCTCAACTTGTACACCTTGAAGTGATTGATTGTAAAAAGATGTTTGGGCAAGTGAGAAATAATAATGCCTGAGCAAATTTTATCCACACCTGGCCATTTCTGTACCATTTCTGAGAGAAATCTGAAGAGTCTGGGGCAAATTTTATTAAATATTGGTACAAACAGAGTTTCACAACTTCTGTGTGATAAATCAATGTAAAGTTCTCAGCAGAAGAGGAGGAATTTGGACTGATGATGATAATGATGATCATTTTATTCCTTAATGAATGCTATTATGTAAAATGAGTCTCGTCTACACCTGGCATTTCAATCATCATACTTCAAACATCTTTTTTTCCGGAATGACTACACACATATTCATGAAGCAAATATTTCAACAGCAGCAAAATTTTCTCCTCTATGAAAGAGTAGCTTTTCCTTTTGAGATACTGAATAATCCAGGAATTGAAGTTTTCATTGTTATATGTGCTACACGTGCATAAGTTTCTACTTATACTTTCTCTGCTTATGCCAGATACTGGAGTTTCCCAGTATACAGTTTTAATGTACTCAGACTCAGTTTCTTTACTACTCAGTGTAAATCAGATTGCATTCAAATTCCAAATCCATTGGAGGTTACATTGCAACTCAGTGTAAATTGATGTATCACCCAAAACTTCAGTGATCTACACTGATTTCATTGCTTTTCATAAGTGCAGGTCCAGTTTATCTGCAGCTTTCTTAGGCTTGTGGAGATGTGCTGGGTCAGCCCAGATGTGTAGTGCTGGATGAGAATTAAGTGGAAGTGGTAAGTATACAGGACTGCTGCTCTGAGTTAGCTAAATAAGTTCAAATGAGGTTTTGCAGGAACCAGTAGAGCCTTTGCTCTGTCTGGTATGTGGGGTATCACCAGTAACACACTCTCCTAATGGCTGGGATCTGCTTGAGGTATCCAAACTATCTTGAACTAAAGCAATCAGCACACCTGGCTACCTAGTTCAGTGTTGTGCTTGTGATTTCCACTCAGTCTTTGGTCTTTCTCATTAATCCAACTGGGAACAATTCTCATTAATCCAACTGTATATGATTCATTTTCTACATTTACTGAAAATCAGTGCTCTGCATTGAACCTCCTGGCTGTGTGTGCCTGGCTGTGTTGTCTTTTGAGCAGATATCAGGGTGGTTGATTCAGGTGGCCTTTAGTAAACACCCACAGCAGTGTCACCCATGTCATCCTGCCCCTTTATTCTTCCCCATAAACTCAACTGGTTCCTCATCCCCCCCTAGGCAGAACTCAATACGTTCCTGTTGCTCTTCACATAAAGAGCCCAAAGAGATTATAGTTAGTTTCTGTTGGCTGGTATGAGGACATCATTCTCTCTTTGGTGTCTCATTATGTATATTTGGTTAAATAATATTATAACATGCATATTCTATATATTTATTTTTAAAATAAATATAAAGGTTTCTCAACAGACATATATGTATAAATGCCAATATTTATTTAGCAACTCCTATAATATAGCATTTCCTATGAGAATATCTCTGGTACAAGAAAGGGTCTTTTCATATATCTGACTTTTGAAATAGTGCTGCCTGTACTCTGCACACAGGGTCAGGGTAGATCTTTATAATGTTCTCTTCTATCCTTCAAATTTCTGGGACGTTTCTTATTTGGCATAATTCAGTCCAGCTCTCTTGAATGCAAAGGCATGTACAAGCTTAATACAATTTTACTGTCAATAGACTCCTAATTTATAAAGGCAGCTCCAATACTCTTTCATCATTTATGTTCAGTTTTGATCAGATGCACTTTTTTCTTCATTGGACTTTAGGCAAACATATGAAATATATCATTTTAGCTGCTACTGCATGCCTGAATTTAAAAAGAAAGAAAAAAAATTTAGGAAGTTTTATCCTGTTTAACCACAGCATATTTTTTCCATCCGCAGGGAAAAAGAAAGTAATTCTGGTTAAAAAGGATACCCTGTTATGTATAGAATAATGTTTTCTTTGACTTTAATGGGTTTCACTGTTTTAGAAAGCATTGGAAATGGAAAAAATTACGCACTGACAACAAAAATCACAGCACATTGGTTTTATTAAAAACAAAAAACCTTTAGAAAAGAGACCAGAGAGAAGCATGGATTGAGCAGTATTCCTTTCTTTAAAAGAGAGATATTTCTAGGATGTATTTTCTTTAGAAACATATGTAAATATACCTAATTAAGACACTTAGAGATATTTAATAATGAGCAATTAATTTTAGATTCAGAAAAACAACTATCATTTTAATAATTTGGTTATATGTAGGAACAATGCAGATGTTCCGTTTTCATCAGTGTGATGCATCAGTGTGACTTGATTTTTGATGTAAGAACTGAAGAACTTTCTGTGATCCATCCCATTATGCTTTAACATTTTTAGCACCATTCCCAATTATTTTTCTAAATTATAGTCTTACATAAACAGAGGCTTAATTGCAAATGCAGTGTTTAAGATCCCATGTCTGGAATATCACAGAATTTTAACTAGTAATTCCACTCAATCCATTTATATTGCATTTATAATCCACTGATAACTCTGTTAGATGGGTCATCCCTACTGATCTAAAGCTTCATAAATAGAAAATATTAATGCAAATTGATTTTGCAATTATTTATGGAAAGCATTTTTTTATGGAAGCACCTGAGAAGTGTAATTCTTTGTGGAAATTTTTTACTTAAATGAAAACTAATAAATACACTTTTCACACAGCAACTGAAGGAACTTGTTTCTTTTTAGCCAAATATAACCTGAAAATAACATAAACTTCTCTTTAACTCTGCCATTTTAGTTTTAGTTCAACACTAACCTTCTTCTGCTGGTGACTTGCATTTTTAAGAAGTTTCTGTTTGAATGCTCAGATTAGTGTGTGGGTCAAGTAAATGATAACTAAATACAATATAACCATAAATGAGTGACTGTCTATGTGTGACTTTATCACTGAAATGTTCACGTTAGCTGACATTTTCAATGAAGGTTGTGTGTTTTCAGTGACCAAGTCCTTAAATAACCCCCCTTTAAACCCTTTGAAAATCCTATTATTAACTATTGAATTCTCCTAACGAGTTACCTCTGAAAGTACCCATGTACCTCTCAAATGACACATAATCCAGCACTTCAACAGACACTTGTGTTTGAGAATGAGAAAAGGTGATTTTCAGGTGATATTTCTTAAATATTCAAATAAAGTTGTGTAATTTTTAATGAAATATAATTCTAATTTCGTGCTACATGGGAGCTGTTTAACAACATATTTAATTATCTTCTTTTGAGAAAAGTATAAAAACATTATTGTAAAAAAGTATGAACTACTAAAAAGCAGCCATAAACATTACTATTCTTATATCTGGCAATATATTCCAGCACAGCTTCTATTTATCATTCTCCCTAAAGTGCTTTATTCATTAAATTATATGTATATTTTGTATCAAATAATAATAAACATACCAATTTCAAGCACAACACAATGCTTTTCCAATATTATTTTAATTACAATGGTCTGGCATATCTATATGTCTTTAGTTATTAATATTTTTGAAGATATTATTGCCTTTATCTATTATGAGTATGAGTGAGATTAGTGTGATATTTGTGTAAATCTGTAGGAAGATTCTTCTGTTTCCAGGGAGCACAGTTCGCCTTTTGTCTGAAAATATCAGTAGTAATAAACTCAATTTTGGTTGCATATCCTTATACTGCCCCTTCTTACTGGAAAAATAAGCATTAGAGAAATTTACTACTATTCTGGCATCATCCATAGGATTTAATGAGATGTCTCTAGTTTTTCTGATCTTGTAATCTAGGGAAACCTAACTTTATAATGTTATTCTTCTGAGAATTTAATTGAGTTTTTATATGCAAAGGTCAAATTCCTTACTTTTATTGGTTTAATAATTCTGCAAAACAGTTGAGTTGTCTGAAGCACATACTACTGCACAGACACGAGTGCTATGTAATATGATTTTATAGAGGTAAAATAGGGTTCAAAATCTAGTTTCTGAGTTAGTTTTGTAATTACACAGCACAGAAGGCCAAACATAATTTCATCTATGGGTGTCTGAAATTTCTTGGAGACAGCCATTTGACATCACCCACATTGACTTTTGAGTCATTCATTTTTTGCATAATATCATGTTCTTTCTTTACCTTCATAATCAGATCTGAAAGTAACTCTTTCTGTTTGACAGAAATAACAGTTAGGAACATGGAAAATAAAAAATGGAATAAGGCTTGTCTACTAATAAAAATATCTCAAGTTCTATTCTTTGTATCTGAAAGAAACAACCTATTAAAATAGCAATATGAGAGCAAAAAAGATTTTTTAAAGGACTATTTACTGGGGTTAAAATCTAGCTTGAATGGAAATATGATTCATATGAAAAGTGAATATATAAAATGAAAGTGTAAAATTATAAATAAGTGGCCTTATTCAAGCATGAGAAAAATTTGAAAATTTGATGCTGTCAAAATGACAGGAGTGCTTATGGTCAGAAGTAAAATCCAATATTTCATAGCACTATACTGTGGTCATTATTTGAGTGACACTGGAGATTAAATTGATTTAAATTATACTTTGCTATTGTAACTATTAATTCCTGTATCAATTATTTGTATTAAGACTTTGCTTTTCCCTTGGAGATCTCAGAGCACTGCAGAAGATGAACAGTGCTCTTTAAAGATATGGTTCTCATTAAATAAGCCATCTGCCTGGTTTACTCATTTGGAAATCCAACATGTGTCTGCTAAAATTATTTATATAATTTTTAGTGCCCTCTTCAAGGCGGAGGTCAAGCAACAGCATGATAGTGCCTGTGAAAAGTCAGTCAGTTTAAACTACCCATGCTGGTGCCATATCTCAAACATTATGAACCTCTAACTTATACAGACAAGTGATAAGAGCTTGAGAATCTTCTATCTCAGTCCCTTTCCCCTCTAGCTAAACAACTTTGGAGACCATGAAGTTTTTCCCCCATACTGCCTCAACTCCATGGATCTCCCCAAGCTCCAGTAACTTTCAGACACAATGAGTTAAGCTGGTATGTTTCTTATTACATAAATATTTTCTAGCAGAACATTTACATTCATTGTGACAGAGTTATTTCCAGTTTGAAAAATATACAGGCTTTGCCAAGGAAGGAATCTTTAAGAAACATGTTAAAAATATTGAAGAGAGACATTTCATGGTGTCTCAGCCCAGTTTCAAGATCTATAACTCTCATTTCTTTGATGGCCTTCATATTTAATTTTATTTTTAGGTGAAAAAAAATTATTAAAAAAGAACTCCAAAATGCATCCTAGTTTCTTTGCAAATTATTCTGTTAAGAATTTTACATAAAATTGGACACAGAAAATATTTGGTAGGCTTATATTCCATTTGTTGATTTTTTTTGTGTTTGTTTATTTACTTTACTTCTCCATCAACTTTGCATAATAATCAGGAACAATTTGCTCTTGAGGAGAGATGAAATGTGAAAAAAATTTATCACAGTGGGCATAATCTTGGCAAGTAACTGGCTATAAAGAAATAAACTGAAATTATAACACAGTGAGGAGCAGTATCATTAAATAACTGTTAGGGTGAATTTTCTTCTGTCCAATCTATCCTTTCTTTGATGAGCAGGGGTCTCATTAGGGTCAGCAACAATTCGGACCTTGATTTTAGGTGGTTTTTAGGCAAGTATGAGATAATATCAGAAAAACAGGGAAGTCAAATCCTGTATCTTGGTCACAATCTGAATTGAATAAAACTGGAAAAAACCATGTCTGCTGCTGTGTCCCCAAGGTGAGATATGAGAATGGACCGGAAAGAGGAACAAGACATCTCAAGATATTAGCTGATTCAATAAAAATTCAGGTACTCCATTCCTTTCTGATACTACTGTCCTCTGTAATGAGCACTAAGGGCCTGTATCTCCCTTCAGTGTCCCCTACATGTGAATGTTCTGTGTTTCAGCAGAGGGAGAACTGACAACATACTGCAAAGTACAGTCTTTGAAATCAGTGACAAACTGAGGAGCTGCACTGTTCCAGTCAGAAGGGGAAAGGCAACGCTATAGTGGCATTTCTCATGTAACAGAGAGTTTCAGATATCTACAAGACAGAACTACAAACGTTTTTACTTTTTCAAGGTAATCATCAGCTTTTGAAACAGGAGATGGGGTATTGATTTTTGTCTCTTGATGTAACTTCATTCCTACCTAACTTAATATGTAGAACATTTTTTTCTTTGAGAGGTAAGAGGTCTGAACTCAACTTCTCTTCTGCTGGCAATACAACTTTTTATCCTTCATCTTCAGTGGAAAATTTTAATACAGTGTTCAGATCCCTTGTCTGTCCTCCCACTGCAGCTATCACTTTTATAAAAACATTTACGTCATTAAGGAGAGGATACAGGTGAGAGTAAGGATAGCACATGGTAACCTGAAAGCTACAGCAGTGTGGCTAAAGAAATTCTGGACATCCCAAAATCCTCTGTATATTTAGGCAGTTGTCAGCATACTAATTTTGAGTGTTTCAAACAGAACTTCTAATTATTGCTTTAAATGTTATCTTAATTGCAGAATTTTATTACACATTTTATTTTTATTGATAAAAAACTTAATGTATCATCTGCACTGTAGCACTGAATTTAGCTTTCTTTGAGACTGCTGCAACCCTGCCTTGCTTCTCACATCAATTTCTATTTTTAACTCTGAACAAGAGCCAAGTAATTTAAAAGTACGTGAGAAAGTTAATGTATTATTAGTGGTTCTAATAGGTTATTCTCAGAGCCTTAAAAATCAGCATTTGCAGTGAAAATATGAGTCTGGGAGAGACAGATACTACTTCTCTGTAACTGCTGCAGATTTGGTGATTTAGAAGTTTAATTTTAATTGATTTGAAGGTTTGCAGCTTTTGCAGGCCTGCTCTGTAAAAGAAAGTCTGCTTTTGATGACAAATGAGAAAACACAACAGATAAATGTATTAAATCAGACAATCCCTGGGCCCTAAATTTTTCTTCCGTCTGGAAGCCTGTTAGCCAATATCAGTCCCTAGGGGACTTGCTGCCAGTAGCTAGTTGTACTTGTTTATTTATATATCAGTAATGTTTCTACTTCTTGAATCACTGAAACCCATGTGCAGTGTAGGGTTTCATCTAGACTCTGGATCTCTGATCTTAATGAGAATGGTTAGGTTAAGAATAAGAGTGAAATGCCCACATGAAGGTAAACACAGAACAACCCACAACTGCTTTGTAATCCTTTGTGAGCCTCCCAGACTGGCAGGGCTGCCTGGAGCTCTGGGTAACACCCCAGGACACAGGGAATTAACATTGCCTTTGGCTCAGTTCTTCCACTTGCTGGCCAATGCAGCTGAGCTGGCATGGAGGTGGCACAGGAATTTATTTCTGGAAAAGACCACAAGCGAATGGAAAGACTGAGGGTGAAAGGAGGAAGCAAGGGAGGAATTATGACTCAGAGGGATGGTTGTCTGTGACTCCGAGTGTTTCCCTGGGTTACCCCAGAATTACATGCAGCCTCCTACTTGGAGTTAAAATAAAGGAATAATCTATTTCAGCAGCAAAGTGAGTGCTGAGGTTTGGAGTTTACGTGTCTGGTTTTGAAAAGAGCATCTTCTTAATGATGTTTGTATTTTCGTGTGCTTTCAGCTTGAATTGAGGGCATGTAAAGTAACTCTGATGAGGTCATTAGAAAATCTGAGATCATGATTCTGCTTCATCCCTTCCATTGCATTTGTCATGAATCTCACAGTGATAAATACAACAGAAACTGTACAAATTTCAATAGAAATACAAAGATGTATTTCCTTACTCTAGGAGGCTTGCAGATTTTACAGCTTCGCTCTTGGATACCTGTCAGGTGAAACTCTTAACACCCACTTAGTGGCAGTGCAGCTGGGTGTGTCCAAGGAGCAGAAAAACTTCTTTCTACAGCTTTACTCTTCTCCAGTGAAGAACTTTACGTGTCCCTGTATGTCAGGGCCTCTTGAAATGCGTTCATGTTCTAATGTTCTAATAAAGCTAAAATGTTAACATTTCTGCAAATGTATCTCCAGAGGAAATACTTTTTAGTCCCACAGTAATCCATGATAAATCCCTACAGCTCAATATTAATCCATTCTTCCTTAGGATGGCAATTATGCTAAATTTGTGTTCTGAATTAGAATGTCCTTACAAATCAGAGTATACACCTACAAAAGACCAGTGGCAATTTTTTTATTTGCTTTACTCAATAATTGCCTTGGTGAAAGAAGCAAAATGTGTAAGAGTTTGTGCCTTTCCATTCAAGCGCTTTTTTCTGATAATATGAAAACCAGCTTATTCTTTTTGTGCACCTGGTCTGCTGCATTACATCAATAGAAAAAGTGGTTTAGCTCTGCTCTCCCTCACTGTAATCACACTCTGGACAGCCAGCAGACTAAGAACTACTGGATGAAGCATTAAAACTTCAGTGGTTCGCGAGAAGATCCCTAAAGATTCGGTAGTGGTTTTTAGTAAAGGAGTAGGAAAGTGTATTCCTGAAGTGATACAATTCAGCATCAGGTAATAAGTTTGTGCTCTTGAAATTCAATGAGAACTTTGCCTGCACCAGTGTGGCTCTGGGCTCCAGATGCATATTTGTAAGAACAGCTTGGCATTCGAAAAAGGTGAACTAATTGGTAGCCTCATCTTCCAGTGATCATATATTCTTCTGATACAGTAAGATGAAAATAACTATTAAAATGAGGCAAGCAGTGTACAAATGTGTTTATATGTTAAATGGTGTAATGTGTGTATATAGACACACATTTCTTTGATGTGTCTCTATACACATGTATATATGCATACACACATCACACTTTGGGTTTATAAAGTTTCGTTCTTCTTTACATGTCTCATAAAACCCTTTCAGTAGTTGTTCCTGTACTGTAGGTTAGGACTGTACCATTTGCTAAGGTAAAATCCCTTGCACAAATTGTACAGAGATTTTAATTCACTAGTTAGTGCACAATAGCTATTCTGTATTTAGTTACCCTTTTTTATCAGTCACATGTTTGTACTTAACTAAAAAACAAGAAACTAATGTGGTGAAAATAATATTCACACAAAGAACAGAAGTTCAATGTCAGTTATTTCTTTATGGACATTATTTAAAGTATGTATGTTTCCTGTATATCAGATGTTCATAGCAAGAAATTGACATTTCTATAAGGAAGTTTTCCATTAAAACACGGTTCTGTTCCCCAGCACTGAGGTTTCAGCCAGCTTTGCTTTGACTGCCCATACTCCTCCAAGGGAAAAAAATTCCTTTCTTGGAGACATGGAAAGGATAATACATGCATTCATAGACTAAATTCTGTGTAGTATGCTTCAAGTGTAACATTCAGCTTCCTTAAGAAAGTAGAAAGAAGCTTCTGTTTGTGGTATTAATACACATGAAAATGTTTCCAAAAGAGAGGGTTTTCCACCCTTCCTGAAATCAGATCTGATGTAGTCCCCTTTATTTAGATACAGTTTCTGAAAGTCTTCTGTATGATGATTTACTAGGACAGAATCACCAAGTTAACGTTTTTCATTTATATTTGTGTAAAGATTAATTTTTATTAGGCTTCAAGGAGTAAAAGGAAACTGTAATTACACTTTTTTTTTTTTTTCCTTTCTTTGGATGCAACAAAAAAGCCAACCCACACTGACACTAATGGTGAAAAGCATCAGTTATTCCATTAAAAACTTTGTATCTCATCCCCACATTTTGCTGTAGTGAGATTCCAGCTATAGTCAGTTCACCTAAGTCAGTGCCTCAGTAGCCCGGGCTACACATGCCAGGACTGCAAACTATTAAAACTTTTGAAAAACCTTTGTTTCAAGGAATTTTAATTATGGCTCACAAGGTCATTCATGTTGAGACTTTATATCACAGGCCAAACTTCAGATCTTCATGAGTAAGGCAAGAGGTTAGCATGTGTAACTTTATCCTCGCTGTAGAGTTCATATGCTGCTGATTATGAGCTTGTAAACAAATCCTTCACATCTCTCCTGTCTGAAACAGCTTTATAAGGAGTTTATTTTTTAGAAAAATAAGAACAGGTGACAAGGACAAATTGTCCTGAAGACTGTGCAAGGAAGTTAAATCCCCAGTTTCTGATGAAAAAGAGATTATAATCAGAAATATCAGATCTCTTTAGACTGTGCGGAGCAAACTTAGGTCATGTCACAATTGTGTTGTCAAGCAACACTAGTCCTTGTCTTCAGCAAAACACACGGTAACTTCCCTCTTCATTGTTCTCAGCATCTGTTCTCTTTCCCCTCTTTCTCCATGAAAACATGCTTTTTATATGCTAGCCTTGAGCTGAAGGTGATCCAATCCCTTGCTCTCCAGTTTGTAAACTCTTTAACGTACTTGGCAACTTGAATGAGAAACATGTTTATGACTACTACCATCTCTTAAGGGACTTAAACAATGTCTATAAATATTAAATACAGATTCCCCCTTTGGAAATTATTAATCTGTGTGAATCATAGTGATGATTCTGCTGTTTAGTCTATCCTTTATATTTTAAGATGTACCTGTGTTGAGTTTGTTTGGTCCATGCACTGTTTTATGGTGCTTTTTTTCCTTGAAAAGGTATAGTTCTCTTTTTCTTTCTTCATTTGAAACAAGCCATTCTGGCTTGTCTGCCTCTCACTTTATTTGACATACACAACTTGTCTTCTGCCTTAAGAATCAATTTGGCTCACTTGTGTAATTTGCTCTTTTAGCCTGCTTTTGTCATCTTTGCTTCAGAGAACATTTATGTCTTCAACTGAGACTAGATTGTGTTAATTAGGAAAATATCTAATGGCAGCTTGCCCATCACCATGCCTGAATGGCCACGTAAAGTTAAAGTAAAAAAAAAAAAAAAAAGCAGTACTGTTTCTCTTGAGTTTGTATGAAATCCTTCCAAAACAGCCATCACAGAGTAATTTATCTTTATAAAACACAGACAGTGTAACAGACAAAGGCATAATAAGACAGATTTGGATAGGAAATTATGTAGACTTTTTTTTTTAAATAATGAGAATAATTAATTGTTGGGAGAATTTTCTAAACAAAGTGATGAAGCAGCAATAGCTGAGTGTTTCTCTAAATCATGTACTTAAGCTCATCAGGAAGTTATTAGGCTTGATGCAGAAATTACTTCATTAAATTTTACACCCTGTGTAATGAAAGAGGTCAAAATAAATAGTCATAGAAAACATTTTTGGCCTTAAATTGCAGGTGAAATTGTGGTCAAGTGAATCCTAATAGGATCCAAGTCCTATTGATTTCAATAAGAAAATATTTTCATCCGATAAACTTAGAAACAAATCTTTTACTTATGTTAGGTGAAGACACAAAAAAAGTATTTTAGGTAATTTATTTTTAATATATTGTGCTATATAATCAAGTGTCATGAAGAAGAGTGAAATATAGATACAGTGGGATGGGCCTATTTATGGTTTTGCTATGGTAATTGAAATTAATATTATTTATTCTTGTGTGCCTTTATTAAGGGACTGAAAAGATAAAAGTACCCTCTTTATCATGCTGAGAAAACAGCTGAATGTCCCTATGGAAATTTAGCATTTGTTCTGATTTTTTTATCTCATTATGGCTAACACTACTGCCAATGATCCTGCTAATGTTTTACTGAATATTGGGTTATAGTATTTATTATATTGAATATTATGATAATGTGTATATATATATATATATATATATATATATATATGTACACATTGTATACATTGTGTGTTGAGTAGCAAATCTTAATCTTTTTCTTGTCAATTAGAGAGCCTTTTAACTTCCCTGAGATACAGGTTTAAGTCCCTGCTGTTTGTTCTTTTTTGCTTTTGCAAGTTAATGCCTATCGTTTTAGCTTCTTTATATAATGTAGGAGAGAGATCCATGCAATCTAGAATAGAAAACGGGTCAGCCTGCTGTTGTGCCCCCTAATTGCTTCTGTCTTAAAACATTTCAGTCTTTCTACGACATGTAATTTCTTTTTTCTTTCCAGTGCACATGAAAAGGGATAATGTAAGCATTTTGCAGTTAATTCAATTACTTCCCACTTGTGAAAATGCTGACAGGATTTCCGACCACTGGAAGAGGTGCCCTGACTATTAGATGTGATTGGCAGCCCAGACATAACTTATAAATTGCAACTGAAATTAAAGCATTTTATCTTCACTCATATATATCCTTCATGACAAATCATTCAGCAATAGTTCCAAGCCATTATTTCAGTGAATTGATTTTCAACAGCAATTAGTGACCAATTTGTGAGATAATGTTCTCAGTCAAATCGCAGACGTGTCAGGATCTGTTTTAGTAATAGACAAGACTTAAATGCACTTGTGATAATAAATCGTAACTGTTGTTCTTTAAATACTGTAGATGAATTTTTTGCAGATTTACACCATCTGCAGTAATGCTGTTATCAGAAAACTGTGCTCTGTGCATTTCATATAAACAGGAAAATGTGAAAAAAGAAAGCTTATTCACAAAGTGACATTGTCTGTATGTTGGAGAAGATAAATTCCCATAATAAATGCATTATTTTTTAAAATGTTATTCAATGATAATAGTAAAAATTTGCCAATAGCACAATAAGAAAATAATCTAGAAAATAAAGCTTGTCAAAAGCAATTATAAAACACATAGAGGGAAAAAGGCCTACTTTGAAATATATTTGACTAAGGCTCATAATCATCACACCTAACTTTAAGTGTCCATTTAGGTCAGATTTTCTCTATGGCCTGTGGGAAAAAAGAAATGCTCCCAAAGCTAATTTATGTGAAAGATGAGATGAATTTCCACCTCCAAGTGGCTTCCTGTTGTTATTAAATGTACAGAGGTGGAGGATCCCTCTGTATCTGTTTAGACTTCACATCTAATTTTTAGACAACTAACACTAAGAGATGTAAGCCTCTATTAGTTCACCATCTGATGACATTAGCAGGATTGTAACACTTAAAAATGCATAAGAGCAGAGGTGAAAGTAGGAAGGGTGCAAATTTTACTATGGTAAGTCAATGACTTAATCCCATAATGGAATTTGCAGACAAGTGCTTGAACCCCGTATTAAAAATCAGTAGAAAAGATAATAGCCACATATGGAAGTCATATTTAAAATTCTTTAAAAGATCTAGCAGGAAGGAAAAGTCAAAGATAGAAGGACATTTTGAAAACATGAAGACAAGGAATGATCTAAATAAGCAAAAGATATGCTTTAGTATTATGAACAAGAACTTTTTTTTTTCCTTTATTTCAATTTTCAATTTGGTGTATTTATCCTGATCAGCTGGAATAGCAATATTCAGTGTTCTGCATATCGACCAGTGGTGAGGACTTTCTTTACTTGGGATATGTCTGGGCTGGTTGATGCAGCCAGCTGCAGGAGCAGAAGGTCAGACTTCTGAGCATTTTATGGTTTTCAGTAGCGGATTTCTTGTTCTGTTCATCCTTCAGCTCTCTGTGGGGGAGAAATGAACAGTTTCTTCTGGCAGCCAAGGTCCGTGTATTGACTTCTTGTCCCTCCTTGAGGAATAATGAAGGGCTCATGCCCGTTCCAAATCTTGAAAGGCAGGGATGCAGTTGATTTTCCATGCTCCTTGCCTTGACATAGTATGGAATACTGGTTTAAATACCTTAGATATGCAGCAGTGAACATCCAAGATAGCCTATGGATTTGAAAAGAATGATTAAGTCACATTATATAGCTAATATTAGTCAATGTACATGCTTTAAATTTTTTTTCTATAATAGAACTTTGGTTTTCTTCAAATTAAAGCTAACAAGAGATATAAAGATGAAAAGTTATTAAGGAAAATTAAGGGAAAGAACTATGCTTGTATGAAATTTAAACCTCCTTTGGTATCATGAAAAGATATTTTTGTAGTTTTAATCACATTTGCTTTACACTCTGCTTCAGTTTAATTAATTTTTTTCAGTTTCTCAACTTTCAGAATGCTAATTAAACATACAGAGTGGTTTATCCCTTTAGAAAAGGAGTCAATATGTTTCATTCCTTTGAGGAAACTCTCATTTATTAAAGACCCGTTTGCAGTCCAATAGGCGGCTTGTTCTTTAGACAAGAAGGCAAGAATTTGGTACAGTTTGCAATATCCACTTTAACTAGCAGATATTTGCTAGGGGCATATTGTAATCGCTATTGTAATTTTAGTGCCTCAAGCAAAAAAAAAAAAGTATTTTTATAAATGTTTCTTTGTTATGTCTATACTTAATTAAGTTTAGGGATATGATTTTCCCCATCATCATGTCATCATGTGCTTCTGATTACAGTGATACCTACCTTAGTCTGTATTTTGAAGGATTTAAATCTTAAATATTCACCATCTGTTAATTAAAGAGATTATCTCACTGCCTTTTGCAACAGGTATATACTAATTAGAACCAATTGATATTTTTTGCATTCTTTTTTCTCATAAAGGAACTCTTCAATGTAGGAGCTACATGGTTAAAATCTATCTTTTGGCTGAGTGGAGTTTTATTGGATCATTACTTAATCCATCAAAGATGTTGATTATATCTTTTAATAACTGGAATAGTTGAGACCAAAAAAGAGATTGATTTAATGATATGGCAGTTTTAGCACAAAGCAAGCATTTCAAAACTAAGTGGTTGACTGAAAGGGGAGAAATTGCCTGGAGGCTTTGGAGAAAGCATTATGGTATTTCAGTGACAGGTTTCCTCACTGCTACTTCAGCACAGCTCCTTCACAGCTGGTTGCTTCTGTTTGTGCTTGCAGAGTCTCCTAAGGATTATGAGATTATTGGTCTTGACTAAATAAAATGAAGTGAAACTTGAGATTTCTGCACAGGCTTTGCACTATTAAAATGATATAAGTTTATTTCTTGAGTGTATCTATACCAGGAATTAGTGGATTCCACTGCCTCAGTGATTCTAGTTTTGAGATTAATGTGATATAAAAGAAATATTGTGAAGCAGCTGCAAAAATCCTTCTCTTTGAAGTAAATGCATTCTGACAAGAAGAACAAGAAAATATAAATTTAAATCTTAAACTTATTGATAAGATGATAAACGATAAATTCATTTAGACAATTTATAACTATTAACCTCTTGGTCAGACCTAAAAATTAAAAAGGAATTAAGTCCCCTTAATTCCACTTAAAAAAATCCTTCTGAAAAGTAATATGATGGCTGTATATATTTTATGATCAGAAGAATTTCTTTAAACTAATTCTTTAAACTAATATGGTGTTTGGTTCAAAATGACTACTACACAGAAGTGGGTTCTTGCAGAGTAAAATGATCTTGGCCATAAATCCAACAAGAATTACCATGATACCATAAACATAGATTTACATTGATATGAAAAAGAAATAAAATCAATTTATTTCAGAGAGAGCTGGTTCACGAAAATGAATGGAACTAATACTTTAACTTTTCTTATGTAATAATTGTAAATATTCTATGTAAGAGGCTACAAAATTTTAGATGAGAGCGTGTGTTGTTGGGTTGGATGCTTCCTTTTTTCTTAAGATTCATTAGTTTATTTTTTTCCCGTGCAGTTTTCATTATTTTAGAAACCCACATGGATATATAGACTGAATCAGTATAGAAGATACAGTTTGATCTGGAAATGTCTCATAGGTCAGTTTAGAGGGTTTAACCAGGCCAGGTGAAAGGGAAGCCTTGTGAAATCCTCCAGCTGCTTCACAAGCTATGGTTCTCATTCTGACTTTCCTAAGAACACTTTCATAAGTTGCCTAATTTTTGAAGCCTTGGTAAATTGTAATCCAAGATCTGAAGGACTGCATGAATTTGTGTGATCTGTTCCTTATTGATGTTAGATTAATCACAGGCACTGAGGGAGACTGGGTTTTAACCAATTACTTTCCATAATCATCCAAACTTCTCACAGTTTCAATAACGTCCCCTTTGCTGTATGTGAACCAGCCATGGGCAAACCTCAAGACACCACATGATTTCATCAGGAGCTGTGACTGTCAGAGGAATTCCAGTATTCACTGGGACATGCTTAGCATTGGCCTCAGTGATTTCTTTTACCTCTAGTGACTGCTGAACCAAGAGAATGTTATTTTTTTTTTATTATTCTGATGAGATCTGAGATGTTAAAGGTGATCTGAAGAGTCATCATCAATTGATATACAGTATAAAGTCACCATGTATGTAAGTTATGTTCATTGTTAATCTGAATATTTTCTCAAGGGAATTTTGGAATACACTTTTTGGAAGAAGGTCTGTAAGAGCCTTTCAAATGCTTCCTTGGAAGATTATCCTACAATCAGAATAAGAGCTAAGAAATATTAAACAAAAGAGTTTTCAGCCCAGCTTTAACCAGGAGTCCGCCCTTCATATTGTTTTCTTGGATTAAAGACTTCAAACAGTACTGCAAACTGAAACGTGAATGTGAAACTTGCCTCCTAAAACTCTGGTTCTAATTCAGGCAGATTGATATTTATTATTCAATTTCAATCTTCATGTTTTCAGATCTTTTGATCTACAGATAACCTATTAAGCTAACTACTAGGAAAACATGAAAGTTAAACATTATTCTTAGACATACTGTGCCAAATGTTTTAACAAAGTAACTGAAAGGGATCTGGAAATTTTGCTTTAAGTGTTGCACAGGAGATGGTAGTGGAGCTCAGCTATGCATGAATAGATGACAATGGGCATTTGGGTAAAACCTGAGATACAATCTATATGTGGCGGACAGCATACTTATCACAGAATCATACTGGAAATTATTCAGATGCTTTATAGCTTCTCTAAGTGTTGATTTGATAATGCAAGCAATCTGAGAGATCTGGAGAGGAAAACCGAAGTGTTTAACAGAGAGTGCTAAGGAGACAAAAACATCAAAAACAGAGTCTGTGTACCAGAATGACAGTTATCCTATCAGTAGGATAGGTGGTATCTACCAGACTGGTAGAAGATTCTGGTAGAAATCCAAATATCTTAATAATGATGGATCATCATTATTAAATAAAGAGTCTTTAAAAGTCAGTTTTTAACTTTGTACCTGCAAGTGAACTAGGTGTATTGGGAGCAATGAAACCTATTTTATCAATAATATGCCTATAAATAGGATTAGAACATTCGTGTACCAACAGCTCTACTTGAGTTTGTCTTGTGAGCATCCTTTGAAACAAATGACGAGAAATAACCACCTCTAGAGAACAATTTGTGTCAGCAATGTTGGACTTGTATAATGGGGAGTTGAAAAGCTATCTTCCTTGAAAGACTTGCTTCCCTGTTATAGTTTAGAACATATCTAAATATCAGATTTCTGGAGTTGGATATGCTACCTTTAATCTTTTATAAGGTGTTAACCGAATATCTTTATGAAAAATAAATTATATTTCTAAGATTAAGTGTTTACGGGCTATTATGCAAGGACAATGCCATTAACCTGTCCTCTAAATGTGGTCCTGAGATCTTAATTTGAGAGTGTTAGGAATGATTTTATAGATGTGAAAGCAAAAGCAGAGCCCAGTCTTCTGACTTCTTTGACTGTGCAAGTATTATGACATGCCTGTTTCCCTGGAAGGCTTAACTGCAACCCTAGCAGTTTCTAATGCACTTGACTGAAAACAATTGAAATTGCAAGTGAATTGTAATTGCTACAAAACCTTGCGTTACCACTGCAATTTCTGATGGCAATTTCCTTGGCATTTAGCGAGGTTTTGAAAAGTTCTTAACTTGCAATTAATAGAAATAACAGTGTATCTGTAATTTTATTTGGCCTGAGACCAAACCCTGATTGACATATATTTTGATAACATTGTCATGAATGCTCGCTGCAATTTTTTTTTCTTTCTTTTTAAATAAAGTAAATAGGATTAAATATCTTTATTATTACAGGCCATGAAGCATACAATTACTCGGCTAGCAAGTAAATAGTAACTGGCAAACTGTGTCGACAATCTGGAGTTCAGATATCTGGACCTTACTGGTGGTCCCAGATTCTGCATTGAAGACTCAGTGGCATAGGGAGTGAACTATTCTTGCAGCTGAGTAGGTGGTTCTCTGCAGTTCAGAGCTAAGACAAATAACTAGCAAAGGCAGGAAAATATTTACTGCCACTACCCACTACACATACTGCCACCATACATCATGTACCAGCATTGTGACTGAAAATAACTTTCCTGGCTCAAAGACTATCAAACTATCACATACTACACCAATGATACAAGATGTTTGTAAATGAAACAGCATCTAAATGCCAGCATTTATAACATCCTAACCACATCTGTGTCACTATATTCATAGTAGGAGTCAAAGCATATGTTCATCTTATCTAAATTCAGGCACCTGTAATGCTTTAATTAATATTTTGATCTTAATAAGCAGCTCATGCAGTCAATGGAAAAAGATGGGCCTTTCCAGAAGGCAAGGCTGATCTGCAGTAAGCTAAATTACTCTTTGGAGGATCATACTTGTCTCCATTAACTATTAGGAAATTCAGTTACTGGATATGTACCTTGTGTGTCCCGAAGCTCTTGCTTGGGGTGGAATGACTCCAAATCCACGTGAATAAAAATATTGTTAAGGAGAGTGGAAAGGAAATGATACATACAGTATCTGGAGAGCTGAATGACTTATTTTTTGTTGTTGTTTTTGCTGTTTCTCTGACATTAAGTCCAATGTTAGGGCTGGATATGGCAAACTTCACCTGGTTAACATTGCCATGTTTAACCTGAAGCATTTGATTTGTCCTAGTAACTGAATTCTTGAGTTTTTCCACTAAAGAAAAAGTTTTCTCATATGGGAAGTCACATGTGAAATAAAGCATGGTTTCTAGTTTATAGAAACAACCAAGTTCAATTAATATTCAGCTTATCTTCATTGTCTTCTTATTTGATGCAAAAGAAATCTCACTGCATGTAACAAGTCAGACAATAATGTTTATCCATTGTTTCACCTTTTAGAATGAGGCTCAGTGTACCTCAACTAGACATATATTGGCCTTTGGAGACCTATAACTCATCTAAATTCCAAACAGAAAACTTGAGATGAGTGTATTCAATTGATCAAGAAATGTCATTGCATCCTATATCTCATACCCTGAAAGGCATGTATAATCTTCCTGGGAAACAGGAATCACAACCTTAGAGACTTTCCTGCAAGACAGTGAACTAACAGCTAGGCAAGGGTGAAATGCCTGTTTGCTCATGTCTGAACAAGCCCCGTCCCTCTTCCCTTTTTAACCAACTGACTTGCACCTGCCTGAAAACTGACTTCACTGAAGTCTTCTGATGGATTGTTAATGATAAATATGGATGTCTGAATCCAAATAAAGTAATTTCAGAGCTATATTTTAGGTGTGTGTGTGTCTCATTTTATGCATATATTAAAAGCTAATAAAATTCTATAATTATAGGGTAGCTTTGATGAAGACCACTGCCAAAGGTTCCAAATCCCATACGCTGCAGCATCTGACTAGCTGTTACAGTTACTGATATTTAAGGACTTTGTGGTCTTCATTTTAAAGCACAAGTATGTATTTATGTATTTACACCCTTGAGCTAAACCATCAAAGGCATCTTTGTAAGCTACAATTTTTAGTAAAAATAAATTAAAATTGTTCTGAATGCTACTGAAATAACAAACTGGGGCAATCCATCTGGAATTCATTTTACTTCATATTACAGGCTTTGTGTCGCTGCTGTCCAATTTGACACCAAAAAGCACAAAAAATAACATTGACATAAGGATATAGTTATGTTTATAGCACAGAAGTAGATTTTTTTCCCCGTTATTTTCAGAGTGTATCCTTAGAGTTGGCACCCTCAATTGGATTTCAGAAAAAACTGTCTGCGGTGGTCATGTTAAAGTGCAGCAGCAAAAGCAAAAGAATGAAGAGCTGTCAGTCCAGCTACTGTTCTTACTCAAATACTTCTGTTGTGCCCATTGGGGGAGGCTGTGGGCCTGAAGCTGGGAGCCAGGCTTTTCCAGACATGCTTTGAGGAAATAGGTACAATACAAGTCTGCTGCCTGCATCAGTGTTTTTTTTTTTCTTATGATCCATTAAGTCATGCCAATTAAAATCAATAGGGTTTTTTTTTTTTTCTTTAAAAAGCAAAGTAAAATCAGATTATTTTTTTCTTTTGTTTTCCCTGACACCACATTCAATGTGCTTATGTAATATATTTTTTAAAACATCAAGAAATCCTAGTCTCCACAATGACTGCAATTGTAAGACCTTTAGGTATCCGAAAGAGACAACAAGAAGGTGAAGACGATTAGATCACTCTTCAGTAAGGGCAGAACTTAGAGATGATCTAAGTATGAGCCAAAATGAAATAAAAATTCACTTTCGATGAGGGAAATAACATCAAAATTGAAAATAACAAAGAGATTTATAAAAGGGAAGTGTCTTTATTTGATTTAGAATAAAAAGCTGTGAGGATTTTCAAAACTCAAGTCAGAAAACATAACCTTCTTCAGCCCCAGCTATAGGCTGATTGAGCTGTCTAAAAGTATGGATCCTAGTTCATTCAAGAGAGAAAATAGGTATCTCGTTTACTTCCAAAGATGTCTGTGTATATGTACGGGTGCTAATGTATGAAGTGATTTACTCTTCACATATGCTTACATCTTACATTTGGAACCTAAAAGGCTACTTTACACCAGATGCCTACATTATGTTTTGCTAAATTTAGGTGGAATATTCCTTCAGTTTAAAGGAAGAAACCAGTCCTTAAAACAGAATTAAACTGAAAGCAAGATGATACTGAAGACAGTTTCATCAAAGATAAATGCAATTACTTGTACTAGTATACTTTTATTTAATATAGTATTGGTTCCTTCAGACATGAAATGTAGTAGAGAAAATGTGTTTAGACTTCAATAAAATATTTAATATAGTGCTATAAGATTCTATTAGTCATCCAAAGGGTTAGGGTTGGACAGGTATTAGCACACGCCTTATAAAACTAAGAAGGAATAAAGGATAGAAGCTGCATTTGAAGAGAGGTTTTTTTCCAGAATTCCACAAGGGTTATTCATGGAATGCATCATCTTTAATAGACTCTTTTATAGGCTTGGCAGAAAACCAAGCAATTTGCTAAAGAAATTAGCAGATAATGAACAAAATAGATGACCTTAAGGAAGAAGCGTTAGACTGAAATAAACTAAATGAAATTTTTAAAGTATTGACTGTTTGGATGTGAACATGAAAGTCCATAACAAATGACTGTTAAAAGCTGCAGCCAAGATTTTTGGGACCCAGAAGGAGGAAGAAAACAGAAGTGTAAGAGCTGATTGCAGAGAGATTATTACCTAAGCAGTGGGATTGGCCATCAAAAGAAAGAGGGGCTACTAAAATCTGTCAAGCAAAGTGTTTCCAGTGGAATTGGGAAATACTGTATGAGGCGTAGGTAAGACAGTCATAAAATCATAGATTCAACAGTTCTGTGAACTGGGAACCACTATTGGAAAGGCATGGGGAGGATGCAAACATCTGCCAGCCCAGCACCAGTGAGGATGCTGAGCACCACTTCCCCTGTCAAGCCTCTAGGCAGTTTCTTTATCACCTACCAGGACCAGGGACTGGGGCTCCCCTGTGAGAAGGTAGAAATTTTGTACAGCTCTGTAAAACTCCTCCATCTTCCTACTTCTGATGCCAGAACCCAAAGCAAAGCTCTGTGAGCACATGGTGTCTCTGCTGCAGCTCAGGAGACTGAGTTACTCACTTTCACTCTGCAAAAAAAGCTGAAGCAGCATGATCTGAAAGAAGTCTCAGGTTAGTGGTACAGATGGCTCACGGAAATCAGTATGAGTGTGTGGTGGGGTGTCCTTTCTTTTCCTTCCACACAGATCTCCCACTCATCACAGCTCACGCCATAGGAAAATCCTATTTTGAGTTGTGTAGTAGCAAGACAGTAGTAGAGTAGCTGCAAAACTGTAAATTTAGAAAAATGACCTCATCTAATAATCAGAGGTAAAAGAAAGTGAATTTTGGTGGACAGATAAACTACTTTTATATAAATGTATCTAGGGACAAGGCAAATAGTGAAGTTATGCAGCAAATATATTCTATTACAATAGTGTTTTCCCTAAATTGACCATTTCAGACTTTTCCATGTGACATCGGCAGGTCTTATAAAAGATACAGAATGAACAAGCCACTAAAGTGTGACCAGATTGAAATGCAGCCACATTTATGCTGATAGAACATACTTCCATCCAACAATGATGAGGTATAAACAGCAGGGAGTCCTATCATATGCTTATCTATCTGTGAGTAACTGTGCACTAATGAGCAGCAGATGAGATAGATTCTTTGTAGTCATTGTTTTCCTTTCTCCCCTCTCCATTTTTCTTCCTTTTCTTTCTGTCTTTTTTTTTTTTTAATGTTTTGTTCTTTTTGTTGCTGCCTTTGCTGTTCTCTGTGGGTTTGTATTCAGTGTCTTTGGCTTCTAGAGAGAATTCTCCTGTATATTTTTGGTTGTAATGTAATAATTTATCCTGTATATCTTCTGGTTGTAAGTGTAATAAGTTTGACATAATTTAACATACTCTGTCCTAAATATCTACAATTTCTCCTCTACTTCATGGAATTGCTTGGATGCATTCTCAATGGAAAGTATTAGTGTAAAGTAAAGGAAAATATCTAGGAACCTTATATCTATATTTTTGTTTCCCTTATGCTACAAACAAGACAAAAAATTTTAAAACAATGAAGGGTAAGTGAAGATAAGAAAAAGTAATCATCAGACCTCTACAGAATACTAGCTCATTTAGATTCTTAATATTGTGTTTTTGTGATTAATTTAATTAATTTCTTTTCCTGGAAGAATGATTTTCAAACATATTAAAGCAAATGAGAGAAACACAATTTAAGGTTTGTAGATTATTTCTACCTCTTGAGAAGAATAACAATTTTTCAGCCTTCTAACAAACTTATGGGCAATGGGACTATGGAAACACATGGAGATAGTTTTACTTGTTTGATTATACTCACTGTTTTTATAATGTTCTGATCCAAAAATTTTCAACAATGAAAAAAAAATCAGCATTTATGAATATCTTAAATGCTATATTAATATGCCTTGTCCATACAAATATATGTATTTATAGACATAGAAAAAATGTGTTAGATATGGCAAAAAATATTAAAAAATTAAATGTAACACAGCAGAGCTGAGGAAGATTTTAAAGTCTGAAATACTATGAGCAACAGAATATGAAGATAAATATACAATATTATTTAAAATAATATTCATGTCATAAAGAGGAAGCATATTAAAAAGATTATGTGCTTTCAGCAGTTGAGAGAATGGATTGTTTTACTTATACAACTGAATGTAATGATTGAATTAGCTGTGAACTTCTAATGCTATTGACATACTTATTCACAAAAGATAACAGCAATCCATTTTCATTCTTCTACATGTGTATTATATATCAGAACACTCCAGGTGGGGCAACACGTGTACCATGTCACCTGGTCAGTATTAGAATTATTTCAGTGGCATCATATTTTTGCCAGGGCCAGCAGAAATTTGCCAGTCAATATTAGCAAATGAAATAATTTAGAATTAATCTTGCATTCTCTTTTCAGAATCAGAAAAATATTTCTAAATAATTATCTAAGTGGACTTGAGGCAGCAGAAAACATATCTGTAATCTTATTGTGGGGCTAAATATCTCCTTCCTTTGTGTTACTTTGATGTTGTTTTTTAGTTTACATTGTTTAATTTTGGATTATGCAATTCAGCATGTCTACATTATAGAGCGGAAAATGTAGCACTGTGCCTACAGCAAAATGTGATTGAGGAAATATTGGCATGGCAAGGTTGATCCCGTAGTGCACTCAAGCTTATTATTCATCTCTTAAATGAGAAAAGCTGGCTTTTCATCACAAGATGGTGATTTATCACATAGTTGAAGTGAGAAGCCAAAGGTTAGTAGAGGCATATGAAAATGAAACTCTTTCGTGCTTTAGTTGAGTAAGGAGCTGGCAGAATTATACTTTTATGGTTTATAATATAGATAATATTCATATATACACATTAAAAAGAGGAAATAGTGAAATTCTAAATAAAATATTTATAATCATAGCAATCATTTTTATATTACTTCTTAAGGAGACATGGCAGACAGCTCCCTGACTGTGGCTGAGTAGCATAGCTGAAGCTCTGCTCTAAGGAGGAATTCCCATATCAGGAGTACATAATCCTTACAGTTCTGGATATGGAGACTCTGATGCCGGAAAGAAAAAGAATTGAAGCAAAATTCTGACTACAATTCTTAGATTCTGTTCTTGGCGCTAGAACAAGTTGCAGTTGCTAAGTTACTCATAAAAAATAGCATTGTTCATGCAACTTTGCTGTTTTCCCAAGAGAGCAGAGTTCGTACCTAAGCACAAGATAATATGATTTGTCAATATATATCTACTGTAGAACATGTGTTTATCTGATGAGGAAAAGTGACCTGTCACTGTCTTCAATGTGATTACAATTTCCATAATTTGAAGCAATTATTTCACATATCATCACTGTGAAGTAGATGGCTGTGTTAGATCCTAGGACCTTTTCTTTGGTACAGGTTTCCTGGGGGCTGGATATATCCCTGTAATGACATTTGGATTCTTTTAAATGAAATTTGAAATTCTTGAATTCACTTCTTATGTCTTAATTTTGCATTCCATACTCAAATGCTTCTTAGATTAAACAAGATTATTAGTATTGAGCTGAGCTATGCTGTAAACCTAAGTATGTCAAAGCAACTTTTTAACTAGATTTTAAGTAACAGATTACAGATATGCTTTTCTTAAGCTGTTGCTGATGGTAACTGAAGTTACCACTGCTCATTAGCATTATTGTGGTGGCATGACTTATGCTGGGTATTGCTCCTTGGCTATGAGCAGCATGTGAATATTTCCCTACTGTTTTGTCAAACTCAAAAGCAAAGTACTGGGCCTTTATAATGTACCAGACATTTGAGATGTCTGGTACAACAGAAATTCTTCACAGTTCTCCCACCTCTGCTCTAATATATCAGTTAAATAATAATTAATACATTTTGGAACAGAATAGACATGCCATAAAACAAAGAATTACCCAAATGGAAACAAACCCATCAGAGTCAATTTAGAAATGATTACATATCGTTTGAAAAGGTAAATCCAGAGCACAAGAACCACTGAAGCATTGACATGTGATAATTCCTAGTATTTAAATTTTTTATGTTCTGCTTGGCAACTTTGAAAAATGGTACTCTTCCAAATAATATTTGGGCATGGTTCAGAAAACAATACAAGGGCTATTCTGCATTAGGACAGTTGGATGACGTTATGTTGCTTGGAGATGAAGACAGTGGAACATTTTAGCTTTATGGATGTATGCCATGTGGCCTCTGAGACATGAAATGGTTTTATTTAGTATTACTTCTGCAGCCAAGAAAACCATATTCTTTCATACTAGCAGGGCCTATTAAAGAACTGTTACTTTTCAAAAGAAGAGGTGGTTGCAATTTCACACCTTTCCAGGTTGTGTTGTAGTTGCATCAGCTGCAGCTCTTTGGTGTGGATGTTATTTGCTATCTTATTTGAGGATAAAAGTGGCTGAATGCAATTTAGATAATGCTGACAATTATGAACTAAAATTCATTAGTTTTATTAATAAATCTGCTAATACACTGTTGTTCACTTTACAGTACAAATAAAATTTAATTCAATCTCTGAATTCCATCTCTTGGTTTAATTCATTTACTTTTCATAATTGAATGGAATGAAGAATAGGGAAGGCACTATTCAGAGTGATTTTCCCCCAGAAATCTTTTGTTAAATATCATAAAATTTGTTGCCAAGACAATCAAAGTCATCCTTGAGACCAGACACTGAAATTTTTTATGCTGTACTTTCCTGCAGTCATCAGCACGCGAGAGAAATAACACCGCCTTGAGGTTTTTCATCACGTGAAAACATTTGTCAAGCTGACAGTTTGGCTACTTCACAAAAATGCATGAAGTTCATCAACAGTGCATAAAAAAGTTGTAAAGTAAAGCTCTTTTTATTCCACTTCAAGATATGTGATTAATGGGATATAGCCTAGTTTGATTAATCTGTGCATTCATAGTATCTCCCACTTGACTTTTGTAGATAGTTGCTTCTTTTAAAAGAATTTTTACTTACATTTTTATACAAAAGGGGATTAATCATCCTTCCAGTTAGTCACCTTTTTAGTCACTTACCCACCAAAAAGACTTGGCTTTCCAGAGGGTGTTTCCACTAAACACTCTTGCCGTAATATTTGGTTTCTTCACCACACACTCAGTTTTTGTCTCTCTTGGCCAAACTATTTTTCATTCTACAGCTTATATGGAGTGTGATGTTAGCAAACAGAAACAGAACAGAAAAAGACATTGCTGGTCTATTTTCCGTTTCACATGTAATGAAAGCAATTTGAATTTGAGTTGACATGCAATCACTAATAGTGTTCATTCAGGGGAAACAATAAATAATGACAAACATCAGCAGTGGTGGAATCTTATACTTGTATTTGACAAACAACCTCAGCGTCCAGCGATAGAGGGTATGGCTTGAGTATAGGCCAGAAAAAAAAAAAAAAAAAGGGAAAATAAATCCGTTTAAGTACAGTCAGTATCCACTTAAGCAGAAGAAAAATTGACATCTTAAACCATTATTTCATTTCATCTCTCAAAGAAGAGATGCTCCAGTCCTCTAAACATCTTCATGGATTCCTCTGGACTTGCTTCAGCATGTCCATGTTCTCATGTTTTGGACCTCAGAGCTGGATGCAGCACTGCAGGTGGGATCTCATGAGAGTGCAGTAGAGTGGCAGCTACACCCCCTCAACCTGCTGTCTGTGCTACTTTGGATGGAGCCCAGAATAGAAGTGGTTTTCTGGTATGTGACCACACGTCAGGTCACAGCAAGTTTTGCATGCACCAAATTCCCCAAGTCCTTCTCCCCAGGAGATGGAATACTCTCAGTCCATTCTCCACCCAGCCTGTTCTTGTGCTCGATATTGCCCTGGCCCACGTGCAACACCTTGCACTTGGCCTTGTTGAACTTGATGACATTTGTACAGTCCCACCTCTCAGGCCTGTCCAGGTCCCTCTGGATGACATCTGTTCCCTCCAGTGTGTCCACCACACCACTGAGGTGGGTGTTGTCAGCAAATGTGCTGAGGGTGCCCAATCCCACTAGCCATGTCGCTGGTAAATGTGTTAAACCCTGCCAGTCCCAGTGGCAGCCCTGGAGGAGCACCACTCACTCATCAATGGTCTCCACATGGACACTGAGACACTGAATCTGCTCTGTGGTGTTCAGTGAAAGAGGAAGGCCTAAGGGTTTTTCAAAATCTGTTATAGAACTTGACAAAATTAATACAGCTCACCAAGTAGTTCAGAGGAAAAGAAGAGATCTTTACAGAAAGTGTAAGAAAATTAACTTAGTTTTAAGTTTCATGAGAAAAGACATTAAACCCTTCTGTGTTGTGGGGGAACAGCAAAGTATTTGTAAGTAGAAGAAGAGCTCATTAAAAATCTGCCCCCAAATCTGTCTCTTAAAAGATGACACCATATCTCTAAGTGAAGGTGCTCATTAGTAATAGCAATTATTGCTCACAGCGCTAATAATTGATGCTTTCCCAGTAGTTGGTTCTTTTTTAGACATAAAAAGTTTTGCTCAGTCTTCTTCTTGCCTTATTCCCCTTGCTTTTTCAAAGGCAAGTTGCTTCTTCCTTCCTTGAAGCTCAGAGGCTCATGTCTTTTGAACTTAGATGTGAATAAAATACCTGGCAAGTAACCTGCCAACTGTAGGATCAGTTTCCTTTTCAAGATAAACTTTTAAATAAGCTGGAATAATTTTCAGAGTTTGTTAGCTCACGAAGTCTAAATGTCAGATTCTTCTGTGCTGAGCACAGTGTGGGCCTGTGTAATTATCGAGCACAGCAACCCTATTGTTGCTTTATAATTAATTGATTTTCAAGGCAATGCTCTTCTGCTCATTTAAACATATTTCTGCTATTTAATTTGTCATAAATAAAGATTACCAAATATATCTCTTGCGGCTCTTTCTTCAAGTAAGCCAGAAAAGGACTGGAGATTCTAAGTAGTCTGAAAGTAAAACCTGACACTCTCCCCAATGCAGGCTGAAGTGCCATAATGTCAATAACAATTTTAAATTGCTGGGTTTTTTCCTTCTCTGAAATGCAGCTGAGTAGCCACTGTCCACACCTTTAGCAACTATATCATTCCCTAGCACACAGAACCAAGCAAATCCCAATAAGCTCCTATTGACATTAACAGCAAAGAGACCTTACTGAGACTATGGCAGTGCACATTTTAATGCCATTATTGCATTTTTAATTGAAATTGGTCTCCCCTTAACATGCCACACTTAACCTCCAGGTGCAATGTGCTATACAAGAGTTTTGAAATTGTCACACATTAAAAGGTGTGTAGTTAGGCATAAAGCCAAAGCAAAGTGCTCCTCGTTACTCTGGAGAAGACTATCCCCCAAAGAATGCAAATATTTATATTTGGAAGGTATCCTTATCAGCAAGTGATTCAGCCTTCAACAATCTTCAATTCTTCAAAAGGTAGTAGATTATTTTATAATGCTAATAAATGATCAGTATATTATTTCTATGGATTTTTATGCATGAGCAAATAATAAGCACTCTAGCACCACCATCTTTCCTTCTTTAAAATATATTATTGCAGCATTAAACTGATACAAATCCTAGACCTTGACATGGATTTCCTATTAGCTGATTTGTGCCAAAAAGCATGTGATGTATATAGATGGGTTTGTTCACCTATTTACCATTTAAAAAAGTGATAAACAGGACAAAAATGTAAGCCCCTCTTTTCACACACCACTAAATGTATGTTCTTTCCACCAGCTTCCAGATGTATGCAGGCTCACATGCGAGTTGCTTCTGTCAGAAGCAAACTTTGCATGTAACTAATCATAATATTAGAAGGTCGGTTGCTTATGTCAAAATTAATCCATGAGAACAAAATCTAATACCCAGTGTAACTAAGCACTAGCTAACCTAGATAGTCAAGATCTAGTTTTACTGAAAAATTAGGATATACTTTAGGTGCCTTAACAAACTGTGATTAGGCTGTGGTTAAAAAAAAAATAAAGAAAAAAAGAGAAGATATATATAACCAATTAAAAATATGTTTAAAGGCACTTTTTGTTTATTTTAAGAACTTTTGCATTATAACAATTCCACTATTCTAAAAGTTAAAATGTAGATACCGTGTATCTGCCTGGCATCTGAAGAACAGCTGTGAAACAACCGAAATATTGTGATTTGAAAAGAAACCAAAGTATTGACATGTCAATATAAACTATTTTTCTAATTTATATGTATTAGAAAAGTGTTGAAATAATATGGAGTAAAACAATAAAATTCTATCATACCCTGTGTCACAATGTAGTGCCATGCATTTAATATAAATATTTGTTAATTCTCTGATTAGATAAGCTTCAGAGTGAAAAATACTTATGAATATTTCTTCTTGTATGGAATACTAAGTTGTATATTAAATTATAGGTGTTTAACAGGAATGGGGATAAAGATATGTAAAAAACAATTGGCAGAAAATTTTTCGCAAAAAGAATTCCACAGTACAGATGCTGGTGCTAGTCAGCCAATCCTTCTATTGAACCACTATTTTGATATACTGTTCACAATTAACAGCACAAAGAAATATCCCATTCAACTACAACAGAAGAGCTTTCCAATTAATAAGACATAAAGCAGGCATTGCCATGCTCTCAGTTCTGTATGTCATTTCTAATAAAGATTGGATAATAGAAATGCGTGCTAAAATGAACCTTGTCTTTATAATAGAAGGCTCTATAGAGCAGGAAAATAATATAAACTTTTTTGGTATAGCTGTTTCTCAATCAAAGGCCATATCAGTTACTGTATATTGCTGCAACATTCCAAGCATTAAATTGAATTATAGACAATAGAATCAAATACAGTTTACATCTGTGGAGCATTAGAAAATGAGGCACGTTCAGCAGTTTATTTATTCCCAGTAGAAATACTCCTGTTGAAACAGGGCTCTGAAAACATTCTTTCCTACCAGGCTTGGCTGTCTCAAATGCATTCCTCAGGCAATACACATATTTAGTTTTTAAATGTGACATGTAGAAATCAACCTTGATTTTCTTGGATGGCTGGACTTTCTTTAGTTGTGCTACAGTTTAGGTAACCTTATCACTCCCAAGCTCTAACCCGGCTACTGGACCTGTGCAAACAGCCTGAAGCACACTTATTCCACAGGGCTGCAAATAAGCACCAAAGGTTCACCTGTGTTAATACATGTTGAAGGCTTCTGTCACTTATTACACAAGATTAATGTGTAAGGAGAGGCCAAATTCTGTGGAGACTGAACGTGCAATCTTTAGTCTAAATAGAAGGAACTGGACCTTCTGATCTGAAAATTACAATGTTGGTGGAATACCATTACAGCTCACTGCAGTCATAAAAGAAAAGGCTGTAAACATTACCAGTAGGCTTGGATGCACATTTTTAAATGCAGCTTAAAATTGTTTTATAAATCAAATGTATTTTGGATTTACGTAGTAGGCATCATATCTTCTTGTCCCTAATGCTGGATAATTCCTTCTGTAATTTAGATCAGCAGACTGTATAAATAATACAGAAACAGCAATAGGGTGCATCAAGGACAAGATTCTACAAAGGTATAAATAAGTGGAATGCCATTGAGCAATTTACAGTGTTACCTTTTGCACACTGATCATTCCATTTTCTTTGGCTACTATGGTCTTTTGCCTGGAGACACTAGAGCACATTTGCAATTGAATCATTACCTATATTGAGTCCATCCATTGCATGATTTGCTACATTATTCTCTAAACACATTTTTTTAAAATTATTATTTTTTCAGCCCAGAAAGACTCATTGGTCAAGAAAAATTACCTGCATCTTCATAGAGTTTGTAACTTGAAGTGAAATTTAGTGTGCTGTGTTCTGTGACTAAAAGCTCTAACTGAGTTGGATTGAAAGAAAATGAAGGTATTTCAGCAAAAATGAACCCAAATCTCTTAGAATTCTTGTGCAATAGAACTTCTGACTATTTACATTAATATTCTGTAGACTTGCCCTACTTGGATTTTTCATTTAAAGCTCTCTGACAAAAGAATGTGAAAAGGAGGTAAATATTTAATGTGAAGGGATTCCTTAGATGTCTTTAGTACAACTTACTTGAAGCAGAGGATGGCATTTCAAGACGTGCAATTTGTGTTAAGGTGCTGATGCTTATATTTTTGGTATAAATACAAGAACAGGGGCACGTGACTTGGTGGAAGGCACAGCTGCCTTGACAAAGTCAAGGCATGTGTGCAAACACCACAGCTCCGGTTTTCAACACAGACAGCATCCATACTGCTGCCTTACTGGAGCAGGACGTGTAAATCCTTATCAGCAAACCACCAACAGATACACAGTGACAATAAATCCTTCTAAAGGACATGCATGAGTATTTTCTAATGCTTTGCCTCCTTTTTTTTCTTCTTTGTAAAGAAATGTCCCACTGTCTTCAGATCAAACACTATTTTATAATATCCTCCAAGGGTGAGAATATGACTCAATTCTTTAATTCTTAAACAGAGAAAATTCCCTTAAACTTTAGTTAAGCTTAAATAATAAGTGGCAGAACTACTTAAGTGAAACATTTTCCTCTAAATTATTTATGAAATGTAATATAAACAGTTAAATAGCTCTCAGTTAAATAATATATGTTTTGGACCTATTCATTCCTAAGTGTACTTACTTCTGACAGTTTGATAAATATATTATTCTGTGACAAGTTATTTCATACAGTTCATTATGGTTTTTTACATGTTTTTCCTAGTGTCAGGCATAGAGAATTGTATCCTGATGTATAAATACTAGTGAATATGGAGCAGGTATTAAAAAATTAATTTGTCCTCAGATAGTCCCACACCTGTAAAAATATGCAGAATATATATCCCTGTTTCTATTCTATTCTATGAAAAAAATTTGCTGTCAGATTAAGTATATAGCACTTGGAATCTATAGTTGTAATATAATATCTTCATATTTTTCATATTTATATTGACAATTGTTTTGGATGTAACCAGCATATCTCAAAAGTCGGTATTTCGAAATTGTCTTGTAATTTTGTAAAATTATTCTGAATTTTGTCTTCTAATTTTTCTCTACGTTTTTCAATCTCTACACACTACTATGAAAAATCCATTGCAGTTTTTTCATAAGTTCTATTGCTTTTAGAGATAGCTAAGTTTTATTAAAGATACATCTTCTTAGAGAAGGCATAATAATAGGTACTTTAAAGGTATGCAGAAGTTCTAGAAGTTCTTTGCTTCTAGTGGTACAGATTCTAGTTTTGGTTTCTGATTTTGGTGTATTTTTCCTCTGCAAAACATTATGAAATTACAGAAATTTAATTTTTTTTTCCATTGAATAATATTTTGGCAAAAAAGGGCATATTTGCATGTTTTAAATTAAGACTTCTATTTTATTTTAAGAACAGATCATTCTGAAATGTTAGTTGACTTACTATAAAAACAGAGGACTGAATTAATCAAAATAAAATATGCAAAATTATCAAAATAATTCCATTCATGGGAAAATAACTGGATTTTTTGATGTTTGAAACTGTATTTGAAGTTTATATTCCAGTTTGGAATGGAAATATTTTCCAAAATCTTTAAAAATCCTTTCATAATCTGAAAAATATTCTCTCCCAGTTCCAATACCTATTGTGTGTTCTGCTCCTTTTTTGTCTCAGGGCAAACTCTCAGGACTGTGGGTCACCTGTTGTACTTGCATTCAAAATACAGCAGTTTTATGCAGACTGGCTGAGTGATCAGTGCAAATCATGTAGATTTGCACTGTAAATTCAAACCCTGGAGAATGTTGTGAATATTGAAATTATTATTTTCTAATTTACCCTGTATTCATGACAGAATTTTTTTTTAAATTTTGGTTTTGTTTTTTTAATTTTGTTTTGGCTGTGCCTTCCAGTTAGATTGGAAATAGCTTTCTTTGTTGTCTCTTCTGTTTCTCCCCCCAGAATACCTAATTATCTGTAAAATTCTGGTTAAGTAAATGCCTTGGAAGAGAGAGACAGAAAAAAGCTTCATTGCAATAACTTAGGACATATTTGAAGCCTTTCAGAATCAGTAATGCTTCGCAAATATTAACAGTCAAAACATCCTTCAGCCATTTGACTTTGAGCTGGTAGAACTCAACACAATTGATCTCAAATAGTGTAACTGGAGAATAAAAGTCAATAATAGGCAGCCATTAATGGTCATGTAGCTGTTAGACTGGAAATTCCTGGAGAAAACAGTTGTCCAGGGCTGTGTGTTTTTTCAGCTCAGAGCAGTACATAATTAACGAGGATCTGTGCTGGGACTGGTACTGTTTAACATCGTTAGCAGCAGTATAGACTGTGGGATTGAGACCATCCTCAGCAAGTTTGTGGGTGTCACCAAGCTGGTGGAAGCAGTGACACTCCCTGGCTCTGGCAGGGAGTTGTGGTAGATGATCTTTGAAGGTTCTTTCCAACCCAAAGCTCTGTCTGAGCTCTTTCTGCTCTTTCTTTTAATCCCTAGATCTCTATGAACTTCTGCACAACTCTTCAATACACAAAAATGAAACAGGTGTATCAATCCTTCATTTTCATACTATGTCTATAATTCTAAACATCAATAGCCCTTAATAAAGGACATTAATGAAATTATTTCACATTCTACCTTCTGTAAAGCCAGCTATAAGTAGAAAAGACAGATTGACACCAAAACATCTGAAATTAAGTCCCAGTGTTAAACCAAGAATCAAGATGAAGGTGAATTTCTAAATTACAGTGAAGAAAGAACAAATGAAGGAACACCCATAAGTGTGTAGTGTGTTTACATCCTGTGCAAAGTGATTAAGGACAGAGTCATACTGAGACACCATTCCATTTTGAAGTGATTTTGAAGTGGAAGAGGTTTGTGGGAGATTTTTTTTATGATTACCATTGGGTCAAGTGAGGACATATAGATGCTACTCGTAATTTCAGAAGACTGTTTCTCTGTTCTATTGTAGAATTCTCTTCACTGTAAGAGGGGCTTTTGTTATCATTGGGAATTTTTCTAAAAGCATCTGAAAGGCTTAGGAGCACAGACGACAGCTGAAATTCAGTACAGTCTATTGTATGACTGCATTGGATAATCAAATGTGACATGAGAAAAGATAGTGTTTATAGCAAAGTACAATAAACTTCTAAACATGCACTATCATTTTTCTGTCTTGCAAATCCATCAGAAACAAATGAATAGTGTGGGGAGGGGAAAGGAAAGAGAGGATGGGTGGACATATCCATGAAGGTTTGAGGATAATATGAAACAGTAAATAATACAATTCATAATAGCTACATGACCATTAATGGCTGCCTATTATTGACTTTTATTCTCCAGTTGCACTATTTAAGATCAATTGTGTTGAGTTCTACCAGCTCAAAGTCAAATGGCTGAAGAATGTTTTGACTGTTGATATTTGCAAAGCATTAGTGATTCTGAAAGGCTTCAAATATGTCCTAAGTTATTGCAATGAAGCTTTTTTTCTGTCTCTCTTTTCCAAGGCATTTACTTAACCAGAATTTTACAGATAATTAGGTATTCTGGGGGAGAAACAGAAGAGACAACAAAGATAGCTATTTCTATGTTTTGCCCATCACTGAAGTGATTAAAATTAGGATTATAGAAATTACTGCTTTCAGATTATATTTGTTTGAATGGAATTTTAAAATGCCATTTGGGAATACCTCTTTCTTTTCTTCTGATAAAAAAAAAGACATCTGGATAACTACCTTAAACTAGACACCTGACTTTGAACAAAATAAAAGCTGAATATGGCATATCCAACCCTGAGCTTGAATTCTTTCATGAAGCTCTGTGTCATAATAACAAAAAAACCAAAAACATAATTAAAATAAAGGCAATAAAAAGACCTTTGATGTATTCAGTTTTCATTATTATTTAAAAGTATTTGAGATGTATCAGGGAAAGCAAGGTCAAACCATGGATGTTAACTCACATGAGGCAGGCCTTCCAAAGACACTGATGTAGCAGCTGAACACATCTCCTTTCTTTGAGTGAAATCTTTCCAGAGAAGATATTCTGGTCAATTAAAAGAACAAACTTTGAACTAACAAAGTGTTCATTTCTAGAGAAGTCTATTCACTGCTGTTTATAGAGTTTCTATGCTCAGGGAAAATTGACTTTATTTCAGTGTGGGAGCTGTAGCAAGTCTTTCTAAACTCCTGTGTAGAATATTGTCTCGAACTCTGCATATGCTATGAGTAATTTATTTCACAGGAAAAAAAATACCTTGAAAATTTCCTTTCATCTTTTTAGTTATTTCCATTTCAATTTTCCCTCTGCCTTTTGCTTTTTATACAATGCCTCCTTTCTCCTCAATTCTGGTTTTTTTCCTGTTGATGACTCCAGATAGCCTTACATACACTGTCAATCACATGCCATCCTGCCCAAGAGCATATGCTGCTGAAAATCACATGAGATAGCTCCTTTTAATACATCTTTTACAGGGGAAATTCAATTTAACAGTCATTTTGAATAGCATAAACCCCTGACTCTTGGCATCTTCATTTTAAATGAAAGCACCAGATTCTCTTTCTGTCAAAACACAAGATCTCTCCATAGGAAGAATTCTTCTCTTCCCATACTGGTGTGGTAATAACCATGTAGTAAGTGGTACACCTTAATAAATCAGGTCCTCAAGAGACTGGACTGCCTGTGTTTCATCAGCAGAGACCTGTGATTATTTGAACCATATGTACCTTCTAAAATTCAAGTTTCATAAATTGATTATTTCACTTGTTAACACTATTAAGATATTAAACATAATGTGAAACAGCTTCTGTGAGTATAATTTTAAAAGGACATTTCTTTTTGTGCTTACTTCCTTAGAGGTTTATTGGATGAAGTGCATAAAGTTCACAAAGAGTATTTCATGGATGCTTATGTTTTGCATAGGTTGCACAGTAAAAAATTCCAGTTTATATTTCTGCTGGAATGTATTAATAGATAAACACATTTCTGAAGCTTTCTATCATACAAAAGTCTATTATTCAAAAAGAAATTTATAATATTTATAAAGATATTATTATCCACAACATTATCATGTATTATTGCCTCCTAAAATGCTTTACTGAAGAAAGGATTATTAGGATTTTAAGCCACTTGAAAATTTTAGGAAGCCACCCACTGAGACCTGGGAGTTCGTAACAGCCACAGTGTTATGTCATTTTGCTTGAGCAATTGTTTGATATTTTCTATCACAACCACATTTCTGAACTGTGTTGTCAGATAGCATTTTGGGGATGAATGTACCTTTTCCAATAAAAATCCCACTGGTAAGCTAGACAAATTTTTTTATAATAGAGTATAATGGTATAATGAGTATGTCAATTTACCATGGCAAATTTGTTTGAATGAATGCCAGAATTTGCTATCTAATACTGAAATGAATAAAAAAAAATTCTTCACCATTCTTCAAGCAATATCCCTCGAACTGGAAATAGATATGGAAAAAAATATAGTAACCTTAATTTAAAATATTTTAAATTGTTATTATTGTTGAAAACTGAATACTATCATCAAAAGCATAATGAATGGTAGACATCATTTATATAGTAGTTTGACATTGAAATTATGAAAATTTCTTCTCATTCTGAGTTGATTCTCTGCTGTTTCTCAGGTTCAGATAAAATACAGAAGGAAAACTGTTTTCCCTATACTGTTCCACATCTATTTATTCTATAGTGGTGTGATTTCCTAGGTCAAAATTAATGAACTTAACTGGGGAAAATGGCAGATGAGCTCTGGATTAAGCCTTCTATGAGAAACCATTCTATTTTACTGCTCTAAAAAAAACCTGTAAGATCCAGAAATTGGTAGGGTCAAATGTGTTAGTGTCACAAAACAAATACCACTTCAACATGCATGACTGTTTAGCAGGTTCTGTAACTGCTTTCATTTGACTTACAAAGAGGTTTTCTTCTAAAACAATCTGTAAATCATCTATCATTTCTAGGCAGGCATGATAAAAACCTAAAAAATCAAGTTTTTATTATAGCGAATTTAATTTCTTTTAACGTTAGTAACATTAAATTGAATATCAGAATTTTTTTTATTTTATTGGACTAGCATGTAAATCTAGAAATGTATCTTTAAATTGGTGTAAAACCAGCTTGTATGAAGATGATGTGTGATTTCCCTTAGACTGATGTACACCATAAATATTTCCAGCAAGCACTAAAAATATTATAAAATACTATGTAAGCATACATGTTTTTACTGTTATGTAATATGCTAACACTGTAAACCCAGGTCTTTTTGTAATGGTTATATTTCTGTTATTAAGTGACTAGAGCCAAACCAGCTACAGTGTTGCTAATGGAATATGCTATTTTGCTACCAGGGAAAACAAAAAAAAAGTATTTGCTAGATGTGACATAATGTATGTGTATCACAGTAGGTATGTGACATATAATAGTTGGAAGTGGAATATCAAGGATTAGAACTTGAGCTATGAAGTCCTATTAGCTGTGATTGTCATGATTAGCTGTGTTAAGGACTTTCAAGCAACACAAAATGTTTTCTGTCATTATCTGAGTAGAATTAGAAGAAACAAAAATATTTCCTAAGATTTGTTATATATGTTATTATATATGTTCCAGTTTTAGATTTTTCCAATATTCTTAGGAAGAAAAAAAAGCCAGAAGAGTGCTTTGTCTTACATATAGATTGAAACTATTCTTGTCTCCCCAAACTGTACCTTTTAATTTCAGAAACTTTTGCCTCTGTAATTTCGACAGACTGACAGGGAAAGATTTTGTTTGAAGTTTTGACTATAATTTAAACTTCATCACTAAACCCAAAACATTTAGAGGAAGAGAACCAAATAAGCAAAATTATTCATGGGCTTTGCTGCACCAGCTCCCTTCATGAAGCCAATTACACTTCCCAAATAAAGCTCAACAGCCAAACTCACCTGCTGTTAAGAGCAGAGGTTGAATCATGTGAAAGTAGTTATGGACTAATGGGTTTTTGCTTGTTGTTACTAGAGTTTGCTTTCTGTCTCCTTCTCTGCCAAGTTTCTGAGGCATCTGCCTGGCAGCCACATAGATAAAACCTCAAGCAGTGAAAGCTCATACTTCAGTCTCCCTCACAGACTCTTAAACCTATCTCCTGCTGATTCATCTTCTCCCAATAAAACACTAAATTATCTTAAGAACAGTGTTTTAAAATTACAGTGGTATCTTTGAGCATTACTACTACCCTGGATTTTTTAGATAGTTTACTATTTCCAATTAATTCTGTTATTACAGTTCTCAGCTCAGATTTTGCTACCAAATCTCATGCAGGAGAATTTATTTTGGCCAACTCTGGCCAGCTAACCCTGTTCCCTTTTCTACTTCCCAATCAGTTCAGTTCCTTGCTGCTTGACCTGAGTTAATGTAACTTTCCATTACCTGAAAATCACTATCATGACTTCATAATTATTATTACAGGGTTATATTTGACTGAGGACTGTAAGCACAGAAAAGTAAAAATTGTCAATCTCATATTCAACAGAATTAGGACTTTTAGGTGAATTTTACTCTATTTTTTCCCCCTGGGAAGAAATCTTCTGCTTCCTACTAACTTTATATAGAATATTGCCAGTTAGAGGTCTTAAAATTGTCAAAAGAGATTCAACCACTTGTAAGTTTATATTTTTGTCCTTGTGACGGATGAGTCTTTAGAGTACCCTCAAATAAATATTTGCCCTAAAGTACCAGTGTTTTAAAACAGAAGATACATATATTGCCTGTATATACAACTGACCTGTAGTTCATAAACTGTGCCACAGATATTTCAGGCTCACCTCTATGTCTCTTTTTATTTTTCCTCATTTTTGTTTCTGTCTCTTTCTTGTCACATATAAGCAGATTATGTTATTGCTTGTCAGCAATATAGCAAAAAGCTAAATTAATTAAAATTACATAGGGTTTACAAAGTTCTTGTAAAATTTGTTCCACTGCAGTATCTATATTCCAGGACTATGCCAACAATTTGAAGCAAAAGATGTCATTCAGGTGCTCACATTACCTAGACTTTATATCAGTGGCCTTTCACATTATTGATGGGGACAGAAGGCAACCCCAGCCATTAACTCTTCCTGTAAAGCAGCACTAAAACATCCACCTTATGTGGGCTCATTTGTCAGTGCCCTGCATCTGGAAAACATCTTTGCTGGAAGAATGATCTGCAGCATGAAGTAGTGTGGGAGGTGAGACTATATTTCTGAAGAATTTAAAAGGGGAGCCAAAGATTTTTATGGGGGCAAAAAAGGGCAAAGGCAATAGACTTGTGCAGTTGTGATGATGTAATGCTATGAAGAACAGAGCAGAGCAACAGCAACTTTGTCACTCCCTGAGAAAAATAAAAAGATTAAAAATTTGCAGTGGTATTAGTCTATATTCAAGGTCCAAAATTATATATTACTCAAAACTTAAATTCTGAGAATGTGTTATAAATGAAATGTCACCGTAGTCTGGATGCTGTGGAAGAGCATTGAGATTTTCACATTTGATTCTCTAAGCATATTTAAGTTATCAATAATTTCTATTTAAAAAACATTTAAATAAAAATAGAGTGAAAATTTTTTTTCTAATTTAAGAAATGACTGTTCTAAAATAGTCTTAGAAGTTAGAATTATATACTGCTCATTAAAATATCCAAGAAATTGCCTATTAGGAATATAATTAACATTGTTAGACCAATGTGTTATAGAATCCATTTTGTCAAACAGGACACAGTGTGAATATGTTCACCAAAGTAGATCTGCTATAAGAGATGGTGTGGTAAGCAAGACCAGTCTGAACATTTGCCAGCAAGCTCTTTCAGACAGATAGCAAACCATCAGGTTTGTTCTCAGCTTTTAGAACAGAAAGAAATAAGATTTGTTCTCTTATGAAATGTAATTCAGCAGTGCAGACTTGCTTTAAAGCTTTCACAGGTGAAGTGCCATATAGGAGTATGTAAATATTGAAGTAGTTTTTCCCTTGTTGAGTAAAATGTTATTTGTAGTGCAGTGGGGTGGGTTTAGTTATGGTCTTGAGAGTTTAGATTAAAATGCCAAAGCACTATAGCACAGAAGATAACATTGTCACAAATGTATGGATCAGTACTCCAGAAGATTTGTTTTTACCAGAAGATAGGAAAAGTCTTTTCTCCTTTTTTGTATGAGTACTAGCAATATATTCACCCTGAATAATTCATCCTCTGTGTCTCTGGCTTTTTGCTTCTTTATTCAAGATCTTTTACAGAAGAAGTAACTTTTTTTTGGTGGTTTGATAGTTTTCGTTTTGTTTTTTTTTTTTGTTTGGTTGGTTTTTTGGTTTTTTTTGTCGTTGTTTTGTTTTTGGTTTTGTTTTTAGTTTGTTGTTGTTTTTTTGTTGTTTTTTTCCCCACCAAAATCTATAAACTCAGTAAAAGGAAGAGTTCTGCTCAACTGAAACTCTTAGTCACTCCCATGTGAGGGAGAAGTCTAGGGTTTCTAACTCATGTGCTGGAACAGTTTGTATAATTTATTAAATATTAAATATTAAATATTTATATATTTTGTTGCACAGCTTCAACAGGAAATGGATAAAGCATCCATCCTTCTCTACCAATCTAGTAGCTAAAAACTTGGGATTAGACCTCTTTACGGAAGGAGAAAAATCTGAGTTTCAAGACATTTAGAAAAGGAAATTGACCTCATGTCTGCTATTCCTCAGGTGACTGATTTAGCCCTTAAAATATTTCAAAAATTTTAGGTAGTACTATATTTTCTCTGGCCAGGTTGTTGAAGAAAATTGCTCTTGCACCTGATCTTGTAAGTGTGCTAGATGTGCCCAGCATAAAAATGGACATTAAATCCTAATATTAGGTAAAGGAACAATCTCTTTCTGGGTTATGCTCAAGTTTAAACATTGTCCAGAATTTGATTTTTTAATTAAAGAGTATCAGCATGACCAGGAGTGCAACTCTGGACACCTCAAGGAATCTATATTTACAAGGTGACCTCTGTGAGAATAAGCATCTTCAAGGTAACTAAAGGTAGATTTTGGGGAAATTTGCTCCAAACTTTGAATCCAAGTGCCTCACCCCCCCAACTGTGTTGTGATTTCAATGACCAAGTGCAACTCAGCGCTGCAAAGTGCAGTGATCTGTGTGTCCAGCTCTGGGGTCCCCCCCATAAGGATCTGGACCTGTTTGGAGCAAGTCCAGAGGAGGCCACAAAGATGATCAGAGAACCAGAGCACCTCTAGTATAAAGACAGGCTGAGAGAGCTGCGACTGTTCGGCCTGGAGAAGAGAAAACTTTAGGAAGATCTTATAGCAGCTTTCAGTATTTAAAGGGGGCTAAAAGAGAGCTGGAGTGGAACTTTTCACAAGGGTATTACCCTTGTTCTAACAAGGGGTAGTGGCTCTAAACTGTAAGAGCAAAAGTTGAGATTAGATGTCTTTTAGATTCTAGAGAAATCTTTTACTATGAAGGTGTTGAGACACTTGCACAGGTTTTCTGGAGAAGATGTGGGTGCCCCATCCCTGGAAGTATTCAAGGCCAGGTTGAACAGGGCTTGGAGAAACCTGGTCTTGGAAAAACAGTGGCAGGAGGGTTGGAACCATAAGATCTTTAATGTCCCTTCCAACCTAAACCATTCCATGATTCTAAGAGCTAACAATGCATTTGTGTGAGCATGAAAGCTGTGCTATGTGTGAAGGCAGCAGCTCATCGAGAAGCAGTACAGCTTCATTCCTACACTGAAGCCAACCGGCTTTGCTGAAGGGGCATAGCACAACAAAAATTATGTTCTACTGCTTCAGAACCTGTGTCATTTACATCACACCACACCATGGTTATATTCACTTGCCTAGAAATGGCAAGCTTCTAGTGCTGTTTTAGACTCCCAGATATACCACTCATTCTCCAGGTATTCAGGAGGTGCTGCATTATCCTAAAATCTCATGTATCCTACAATGTATGGAAATTCTACCACCTATCAAAGTATCTACATAATATTGCTACATTTGAGATTCAGTATAAAATCACTCTTCAAACCCAACTTGTTGGCTTCCAGTCCTTTCAGATGTCAGGTTCATTCCTATTCCTTTCTCTACCCCCACAGCAATCCCATGTCTGTGTAGTTTGCTGGACCCAGTTTTAGAAACATCTCTTTTCGCAAGTTCTGTCTTGAAAGATATTTAGTGTTCTCAACTTCCGTTTAAGACAATAAGATCTGCAGGTGTGCTTTGTGGGACTGAGTCTTATATGAGCAGTTATCAGTTTATGTGATCAGGTAGAGAATTGTTCATCATTATGAGAACACATGAGTCATATCTCTGATCTATGTAAAAAAAATATGGTCTCATTTATGAACAATTTGCCTTCAGGAAAACATGAAAATAAATCAGGGGAAGCTACCACAGTAACCTTTTGTTGCTTGTATATAACTAAAATTTAAAATACAATTCTTTTCACTCCAAGACTGATTAAAAAATAAAATATATTGAATTATTTGTATTCTTGCAAATAAAAAATTTGCTTTATTTAGGACCAAAAGTGTATTTCTAGCTCTGCTTTCATTTCATTTCTAATCTGTTCAGAAACAAGAGATGTTCTTCCAAAACAGCAATCTGCTCATTTGCTTGGCAAGAGCAAACTTTGAAAGTGCCATTTCCACATTGCTGTGCAGCTGTGTGCTGAGTGTGTCACTGTCAAAAAATGTGTATCTATGCACTGGTTAGTATGCAATGCTTAGACAAAAAAGTCTCTTGTTCTCTTCATGATGATGCTCCTCTCTGTGATTTATTTTTTCATTTGTTAAGTGAGACCCGTCACACACAGGGACAAACTATTTAATAGATTCTGCTTGAAGATCACCTGAGAAAGAAATCATATGTGAGGCTGATTTTTTAGTACAACTCCTTTGATGTAAATTTTATCATCTAAGGAAACAACTTTCAGAAACTAGTTACTTTTAGCCTCTGTTGACCTGAACTCAGCCTACCTAGTAAATAGAGTAAAACATATTTATCCTATTACTAAAATCACTTATCATCACACACACAATATACTTAATAAGTTAAAATTAATAGAAATATTCTCAATTTGTTGGATTATATTAATACCCTTTTCGAGCATTAAGTTTCTTGCTTACAGATCATCAGCTGTGGTTTCTATGTTGCTTTTAAGGTGCAGCATGGACCAATGAACATAACTGCTGGTGTGGCATGTGAGCAGGAGCCTCCAATTTGGATGGGGGCTCATTTGTCTTCTCTAGCTCAGGGACAATCTCACTTCTTCCAACATCAGCTTCAGGACCACAACCAAATGATTGAAAAAATTATGCTGATGGAAAGCTCTGAGGATAAACATATTTAATTAGTTTTACCAAAATTGATTTCTTCAAAATAAAACAATTGCCACAGTACACATGAGAACATAGTTGCTTTCCCCAATCCAAGCTCTCTTGTTTTGGAGGGAGTCCAAGGGTACTCTCTCAAATGACTCCTTTTGAGGCTTCTCAACAACAAAATTATTTTCAGCCTTTCTGACCTGCTGCTAGCCAGGTTGTGCTCTGCACCACAGTGCAGAGAGATCCCCATGTTTTGCCTCTTTCTTGCTTCCTGAGGCCTGAATCCAAGTTTCTGCAACATTACCCAGAATGAATTTCCTTTTCTCAGTGGAACTGGCTTTAGCCTAGATCATGCACAGCTAAACCTCAGATTCCCATATCAGGTCAGTGCATTTCTTTACAAAATCAGTGTTTGAAAATTATTCATATGCATTTCACAGATTTCATACTGTTTTCACTGAATTTAGAGGCAATACATTCAGTGAACTAAGTGAAGACAGTGCTTGGCTTAAAACCCACAATGTCATCCTCCTAAAAATACAAATCCAGGTAAAAATAGCGTGTGCAGTGAAAACCTGGAGTTTGAGAGACCTGAAAGACAAGGACACAGTTTCCAGATTTTTTTTTTAAATTTCCATTAATTCATTAATTTTTTTCCCCATTTGCAGTTGTTGTTCTAAGTACTTGTTCCTTTTCAGAAAGTGTCCAGGAGAAAACTAATTTTCATCTCTCCCTATCTCATATTTTAGGCATAAAGATTATGATGGAAAGACTCAGAGACAAACCTCCTGTAGAACTGGCTTAGTTTGAAAATTGTTCCCAGGCGTTTCGTGTCTCTTTCTTACTCGAAGATTATATGTTTAGCATTTTAATGTCCCACAACTTCTCGCCCAGTACCCCAGGAGGATATGAAAATGAAGCCATGAAAGCTAAGCTGTTTGGTATTTATCACGAGCACTCTGATTGTATTTCAGAGCTCTGGGATTTAAACAGGACGTCAGTCTTTCGTAGCCCGTTTGGATATCTTGGACTTCATATAATGCTGCTGGATGAGTATCAAGAGCGACTGTTCGTGGGAGGAAGAGACCTCTTGTATTCCCTCAGTTTGGATCGAATCAGCGACAACTACCGAGAGGTGGAGTAAAAAGCCATATATATACATATACAGTACATATTTATATATATTAGTCACTTCATGTTGCAACACGTAGCACAGGATATTAGAACTTGCATGACTGAGGTAATGGAGTTTTTGTAGGTGTTTTGTGCATGAGCTCTAAGACCATATTTATATTTAAGAAAAATACTTTAATTACCTTTTTTGCAGCCCTCTTCACCCATAAGGCTCATTCTCTATAAGGAGACTGGGGGTCATGTAACTATTTCTCACTGAATTTCAGCATGGTTGCAGATGTTTAGAGCACCTCACATTTATAGACATCTGATTTTTCTCCACTATATTATTGAGGAATAATATCTCCCTGGTATTTTTGGGGAGTTTCAGAAGAGAAAATGTTAAGGGGAAAAAAATTAGCATGTAAACTATAAGAAGTTTTCAAAAGCAGCATTAACCTTGAAGTTTTTCGGGGTTTTTTTTTAACCTTTAGAAGTGGGACTTTGCATTGGTTTGAGCCAGGGATGCTATTACATAATGTCTGAAAGTGACATTTGGAGGCTACTCAGTGGTCTGTGGGAGAAAGGTGGGTTAAGTCTGAATCCTGCCAGAGAACTCAGAACATTGTAGAAACCACAAGTGATTGGCAAACTGACAACTGAAGTGGAGAGGCTGGAGTCTGAGCTGATGTGAGCCTTGGGTTCCTTACTCACTTCTGCCCTTGGAAGCTAGAATTGGAAACATACAGGGGCAAGGGAAGCTGGCAGGAGCATTGTTCCATTGTTCAACCATTTTGAATGCAGATAAATGATCTCTTGAAATATGTCAGTGTTTTACTTACCTGCTTCTTTAAATTTTACCAATGTGTTCGAATGTATTTTTATTTGTTTGCAAATTAATAAGTAGAATAAAAAGTGAATAAAATAAAATGAAGTCACTCGGGAGAAATATTTTTGTTGATTACTATACTATACTGACCACTGATGTTTCAAATTATCTTTTTTTTTTTTTTTTCTCTCTTGCTTAAGGTGAATATCACTATTCTTATGTCAACACTCTGGCCAACTTTACCATAAGTATCTTTGCTTATCTCCGAGCATAATTAGCATGTGAACAGATATAATATCCATTATTCTTTTTATAAACATTTGGGAATGTCAATCCTTGTTATGGGATATGAATCTATTCAGGGAGGCTATTTGAGAATTTATCTACACAAAAAAAAAAAAAATCATCCAGAATTTAACTCCTCAGGGAGCGGAGTTACATACTGAGCTTTGTTCCTCAACAGTGAAATATAAATTAATTCCTTTTCACTTTGATACAAATTATTAATATCCTGTGACCAGATATTAGAGCTCACAGATATGAAAACATTTAGATAGCATTTGTTTCTATAAAATAAGCTTTTTGTCCCCAATCTCTTCTTCCCTATTTGGCAGTAAATCTGTGAGGAATGATGACAGGATGGAGCACTTCATGCTTCTGTCCAACCACCATCATCCCATCTGGACACACTCAAAGTTCATTGCTCCCCTTCTTGTTTTTAAGTGGAATATCAGCCATTTACTCTGAAACCGTGTTCTCTGTCTGGAGACCTGTGTAGAGTATAGCAAAGTGATGAAAACTCTTCTTGCCTTTTTTTATGCTGAAGTTGAGAAACTGAAATAAATGAAGCTTGGCCTGGCATCTTGAGAAACATGATCTCATTGGGACCTAGCTGCCTTGAGTACAAATGGCATGAGCTTTTTGTCTTTTTTCCAGAGTTCACTCAGAGCAGATCTCATTCAGGGACAGTTAAGGAAAGTGTGATCGTTTCACAGCTTTATCAGCAAAAGTGTGGAATGAGTCATTTCAGTTTGGAATCCTTTATTTCTGAGATACATTAGAGAAAGTTCCTGGAGTTGAGAGTGTGGTTGATTAATTATTACCAAAGTTCTTAATTAATCAATGTTTAACTGTGTGTTAGTCCTGAACCTTTTCTTTTAGACTGAAGAGTTTAGCTTAATTAATCTAAACTAGAACTTGTAATCCACTAAAAGTATATGAGTGCAGGCAAGTTCCTGTATTTTATTCTCTCTCTGGTAACCAGGATGACTTACTTAATGCAAAAGAAAGTTTTCATGAAGTTTTGGGCAGATTTGTATTGATCTTCATCTTCTGTGACCCAGAAAACAGTTTGTGTCTTTTAATTCATAGTCATCCCTTTCTCAACAATTTAGAATTTGAATATGCTTTCTAAAACCCAAAATGAAATCCATTCCCAGCTAGAGATTTATGCCTTTTACTCTAAAATGACCAAAGAATTCAGTTCCAGCCAGCATATTAGAAGTTATCCCAAAGAAAAATAACTAAATGCTGAGTGGACATAAAATGCTTTTGCATTGAGACCTGTTGACTGCCAAAGTAATCCAACATTTCCAAAAAAACTTAACTTGTGATGCATATGAGGTATGACTCCTATAAATCTGTATTTAATAGACTACATGTTTTCTTCAGGTTCAATTCTCTTCAGCTTTCAAATATACTGCAACACTCTGAAGGGTAGATTATAGCTTTTTCATGTAACGTAATGGCTGTTTATATAAAGCTCTACCAAATTATTTTAAATACATTTTATCCTCACCAATTTTCATATACACTAAAAAAACCCTAAAAAATTGGGGGAAAAGACCTTCAGGGAAAAAATACCACTACTGTCATTCTTGCATTGATGAGGAAATACTGACATTTGGGTTGAGCTCTCAACTGTGGCAAAAACCTTCCAATGTCACCTGGGAAAGGGAAAGACCCTCACTTCTCTATTTGTCCAATAATGTTTATTTTGTTTACTTTGGTCTTTGTATCTCTCATTTAATACATACAGAGTGTATTATATTCTTTCTTAGAGTATTTAACACATAATGCTTTATGTTTTTGAACATTACTTAGATGTCTTTTTTCTATGTGAAGAGTGCCCTTACACTCAGTAGCAAGAATGAGGGAGAATATGAAATGTGAGTATCACTGTTTACAGAGAATTAGAGCCACATAAGCACTCAAAACCTTGTGTAAAGACAAAGCTTTGTAGGCACATTTCACTTAAGCTTTGCTTTCCCTAAGAGCTCAATCCCTTTGACACCATCATTGGAATAAATCCTTACTCATATTTGAGATTTGGTCCAAAGCCTTAAAGGCTTGTAGTGATCTAACAGATAGAGACTTCCTTTGGTATCTGGTGCCAAATTTGTTTTTAAAAACATGGCAGTTCATTGTAATTGGTGCCAGAGAGGATCTTTGTTAACAGCAAACTTGAGCCAATGCCAGTAGCTCATCACCACTGGTCAAACAGCTCATAAAGGGGGACCTTTCTTCCTCCTTTGGTTTCATGTTGGAGTGAAAATAAACTGCTCTTTCTATTTGCCCACAAATTCCTTACAGATAGCTTCTGCTTCAAGGGCCTTAGGAAGATCTGGGTCTAAATAGAAACCTTCCCACTTCTGTAAATGGGCTTGCAGGCAGATTTAAATTGTGCTGTTTCTCACCTAGTGTGAGATGGCTCCAGATTCGGTTTTATAGCTCTGCTGTAATAAATTATAGAGTCCTCATCATATATCTTGCCTCTAGTGAAGCTCTGCTTCAGAGCTGGCTGAACACAACTCAGCAAGAACAGGACTTGCTTGGGTCTTCTTTGAATACCGTGAAGGAATGTGCACTAATCTAAACCGAAATAAGAAGCACACAATTTAGTGAGTTTGATTATCCTTTGGAATAACCTTCCGAGAGGGAAGGTGGCCATGTATTTGTTGATAAATATATACAAAACTCAGTCATCAGCAGATATTTTTTAAGGATTTATGTTTCAGCCAAGCACAAGTTATCTGTTAATTAAGCACTATTTATTGACTTAAACTGTGGAGAGGCTGGTTGAATTGCTTAATTGCCCTGTCACACATTAGAGTTCAGACTAGAACACACAGTAGTCTGTTTTGGCCTGAAGTGCTATAAAGCTCATATAATTTTTTAAAATTAGTTTTCAGTATAGATACCATCCTGTTTTTTAAGGTTAGTGGCTGAATGGAGAGGATGTTTGCAGACACTAATTAGCATTCCAGCTCCAATTAATGTTTCACCCATATCTGTACTTCCTTACAACTCCATTTTTTCCCATGATGAGTATATTTAAAAATATCTATTCCCTACAGTGCTTTACCCTTTACAGAGCTAAAATTACATCATCCAGGTCAAGGATGAGAATACTGTGGTACAATGGGAGAAAACATCACTGAACAAGCAATTTAAAAATGTAATTCACAGAAATCTAAAGTGGTGAAAAATTTTGAAAAAATATGTTCAAGACAATAGTTATGTCAAGACTTCAGCCCAGTGGGGTGTATGCCAGTCTGATGCTAGTACAGTCTATATACCTGGGCAGATTTCCCAAAATACATATTGATAGCTTGCCAAATGATTGTAATCCCAGCAGAGAACCAATTAAAAATTAAGGTAATTATCACACCTCTTAAACATAAACATCAGGAAAAGTAATCCATGGCAGGTTAAAGACTATCATTGCAGCTGATTAATATCTGGATTTTCATGAAGTGCAAACATCCTATGTTATGCTAATTTAAAATTTGGTATGATAGAAAAATCTGACATGCAGAGATTTTTTTAGTCTCAATTCTAAAATACTCTTGAAGAGATTAAAATCTTAATACTTATTTATGTTAAACTCAAGAGCCTTGCAAGAGTTATGAGTTTTAAAAATAATTTGGGGATAGAAAAACTTCTTCAGGAGCCATATATCTATTACAGGAGCCATAATTCAGACCCATGTACTTTAGGCAATGAACATGGACGTGCCTTAAAAGTCAGTAATTTTGTGTGGATGGCCACAAAAATGTAATGTAGAGGGCTAGAACATCTCTCCTATAAAGACAGGCTGAGAGAACTGGGGTTCAGCTGGAAGGAGAGAAAGCTCTGGGGAAACTTTATGCCAGAGTTTCAATTTGTTAAGGGGCCTTACAGGAAAGACAGAGAATTTTCTCAAAGACTGTAGTGACAGGACAAGAGACAGAGGTTTTAAAATAAAAGACTGTACATTTAGATTAGATACTAGGAAGAACTTCTTAACTATGAACATGGTAAGACCCTGGAACATTTTGCTACACAGACGTTGTGAATGCTCCATCCCAGGAACTGTTCAAGGTCAGGCTGGATGGAACCTTGAGCAACAGTGAAAGATGTCCTTGACTGTAGTAGGTGGTTACACTAGTTGGTCTTTAAGGGTCCCTTCCAACCTAAACCACTCTGCAACTCCATGGTTTATTCTTTTTTCTGTGCCAAGGACCAAATTTATGTAGCTCCACTGCAGGTGCTTTTTGACGTTCCAGACAAAGCAGGAGCATTAGGTTACCTTTTTTGGCTATTTTTCTCTTTGGCATCTTTTCTCTTGTATATGTACTTAATTCGGTACATCTTAAGTGGAAAATGTACATACAAAGTATTTTCAACAGCACTGAGACTAAGTCTCCAAAGGCAAAAATAATCACCTACACACAGTGTATTTAATATCAGGTTACAGAGTCAAGTGTTTTATTCCCTCTGTGGTTTCTCTATTCCTAACAGCCACCTACACCTGGGGTGGGCAAAACCTCTCGTTTTAGCCTCCTAGTTAAAACATGTCTTTGGGAAGTGAAACCTGTTTTTTTCATACTTCTAGCCTCGAGAGATCTTAGAGATCTCATAACTTCTAGGTTTTTTGGGTTAAGGACAGGCTTAACCCAAACTTCCTTCAGTTCCTGAACAGTGACTAAAATAAATGACTGTGGACCCTGAGTTTTGCAATGAATGAACCAGGAATGGTCTGACCAGGATGACTGGATGAGTGCCTTTCTGGGAGTTCAGCAGAGTCCAGGTACCTTTCTAGACTGTACAGCAGCAATGTAGAGACTAGATGAGAGTAATTTTTCATCATAGATAACTACATGACCATCTGACTGAAAACAAGTGGTCTGATTAACTTGGATTTAGATGGTGTGAGACCTAAACACTGCCAGGGCACTGCTGACTCACTCAGTTTGCCATTGATCAGGACCCCCAGGTCCCTTTCTGCAGGGAAAAAAAAAAAAAAAAGCTTAGCAGAAGAATTTAATTTAAAAATGTTTTCCAACAGAAAAAAAAATTGTGATTGGATTACTGACAAAAATGTCTCAATGATGACATCAGTTTTTGGATATTTACTTGGTTTCAGCCAAGTTTGATATCACTGATATGAACATGTTTTTGTTTTCACTTTAAAATGTTGCAAGAAATTAAGTAATCATTCCAGTGTCATCAGTCATTGTTTAATATTGTTTTCATCCAAACAAATCATGCATCTGGGATGAAGCCTAAATGTTATACAGTAGATAGCTGAAGAAAAAAACTCACTTGTGTTATTTGGCTTCACTTCTAGTAATTGACTGTGAAGAACTAATCCTATTCCCATAAGGTTAATTGCTGACCCTTGTTAACTTCACTGTAAGCCATTTTCTTTCCTAAGAAAAAAAAAAGCAGGGACTTCAGAAGTTCAAGCAGGAACTCAGTAGTTCAAGATTAATAACTGTGTTGAAAATCACTGACAGTTGAGCATACATTTTTCTACTGAATTTATATAAAATGTTCCATAAATTAGCTTCCTTTAAATTCTGTTGACTACTAATAAATTTGCTGTGCTGCCCTAATCAAGACAGTTGTGTTCCAATGAAGGAGACTGAGGGTCTTTTCTCTCAGGGGAAGCAAGGCTCAGGGGGAGCTCATCACAGTATTCCTGTGCATAAGTATTTAAGTGGCATCTCAAAGAGGAAAGAGGCTCTCCCTTCACAAGGAGCCAGGGACATGGTGGAGTTTCTGTCAGTGGGGAGTTAAAGATGTCTAGGACAGAGTGATAGATAATCTCACTTGGGCTCCCATTCCCTCCAAGAGCTGGACCAGATGATCTTTCAAGGCACCTTCCAGCCTGGGCTGTTCTATGATTTTGTACTTCTGATCTGAGAATCTTTCACATGAGAAATAGTGGAAAAGCTGGATTGCCATGATCAGACTGTCAATTAATTTTCTTTTTTTTTTCCTCAGATCCATTGGCCTAGTACACCTCTGCAGGCAGAAGAATGCATAATTAAAGGAAGAGATGCTGTAAGTATCACTAATTACAGATCAAATATAATTTAATTATACCAGTGGCTGGTCCAAAACAAGGATTCAGGCATCCCTAACTTAAGAGAGATTAAAGTACAGATATAAAGTGAAATGTTGCAGGTTAAAAACATGTAGCTACTGTGAACACATCAAATTATTAGTTTAATTGCTCTCCAAACCAGCTCGTAAACAGGCAATGAACACTTTTGATGGCCTGAACTTTCTTCTAATTCTTATTCTGGTGCTATCAAAGAAGGTACCTTAATAATTTTCCTTTTCCATTTCTCTCTCCTTTTCTTTTCAAACACATGGATTATCTTCTCCATATTCACATTCCAGTTTATCTTTAAAATTCACATTTGCTAGAATACATTCAGAAAAGCAGTTAAGTTATTAATAATTATAAAATACACTGTAATTTATATTTTCCTATAGGTTTCTTGTTCTATTAATAAAAATACTCTGTTCTAATGGACCTCAGACCTGTTCTGTTCTTGTGATTCAGTGCCCTGACTGGAATAATTTCCTGGGAAAAGACTTGAAAGCTCACTGACACACAGCAGCTGATATCATTGGCAGCACAGGATAAAAGTTCTTCTGGAGAGGAGCTCTCTTTAATTTTGCAGTGCACCAAGCTCATTATCTGCACCTCATAAACACACAGAGAGTACACCTAATAAATCCCACAGCTGAGAGAGCTCCCACTGAACCAAGGGATGTGAAAATTATGATAGTTTTACAGCAACAGTGACAGGAATGTAGGACAAGGAAGGGGACATACAAGCTTTGCCCAGAAACACAGCTAACAGCAGCCTCAACGATAACCACCATAAATTCCCAGTAAATTAGGAAGCTATAAAGATTTCTTCTGAAGTAAAAGCTTGAGAACTGTCCACATTAAGGCACTGGAACCAGATTAGAATGTAGTAGTAGTAGTAGTAGTAGCAATAATAATAATAATAATAAAAACTCAACTCTCCCTATTGACCTGGTCTAAAACTGATCCTTTTTGAAGATTCTTAAAAGTTCATTGTAGTTTTTCAGGTTACTTTTATGTCCTTGATAATTTCAGGTGGCTTTGGTTGAAAATGGCGGTTTTCTACAATGGCTGAACTTTATGGTCATATTAAATGAATCCTAAACCTAAATTATTTGGCCTTTGTTTGATACTACCTGTAAGCATTGGCTGCTGTTAGTTAAAGCTCTACCATCCTTCTTTCACCACTACATATTTTTCTGATACTCTGACAATATTTGTTTTGTTAAAAAATGCAGAAATAGGTACTGTTTGAAAACAAAGATAGTGCCCTCAGATTATTGTTTCCCTAAAACCCAAAACCTTTTTGCAATCAATTTTTTTTGTAATAAATCCTCAAATTTGCATTCTTTGAATATGGTCATTTAAAGAGCTTCATGTGTTTTCCACTTTTCTCTGCAACGTGAAGGTTTGGAGTTACTACTGCTTTTACAGTTAAAAACAGAACTTTAAAACTATCACAAGATTCTAGAAGTAGAGTCTTTAAGAAAAATACATTGAAATTTTAAAATTTTGTAATATTGTTATACCAAACAATATTCTGATCCTCACATGAGGCTTAATTATGTATGGACTATGTGAATGAGTAACACTAATTAATATCAAGGAAACCTTAGTAATTTTCATTAGCATGCTCAGCATTCAGTAAGATAAATTACTCAACTTGAAAGGAATCTAAATTAGAATTAAAAACCTTCCTACTATGTTTCTTTTCACCTATATTTTTGTAGCCATAAACCAAAATTGACTTAATAAAATAATGTCTTAAAATCAACTCTTCATCAATTTTAATTTCCTAATGCTATTTTTCACACTACAAACTCTAGAAAAATTTTTCTTCATGTCAAACTTTTTTGCTTATTTCCATGCTCTTTCTATTTTTTATTTTCCTTTGCAAAAAATCTGTTACTCAAGGCATAATTATTAAGTAGAACTGATAGTATTGTAATATGCTTCTCAGCACTGAAATACTTCACGTGTTCTTTGCAGCTTATTCTGTATAATAGAACTGGCCACTTTTACAAGCTTGTATAACCTTAAAAAGTTATCAGGTCATATTGTAGCAGTAAAATGGCAAGTACTGTAGTCATAAATGTTTTCAGAGGTTGTAATAGAATCAATAGGACAATTAAAAAATGCTTGTCATAACAAAAAATGTATACTCTTAAAATATGGCCATGCTTTTCTGATTTGAGTGAAGGCAAAGAAAAAAAAATCCTTCAGCTGTCATCCAGTGTGCCAGGAATCACACCTGTTAGCCTGTGGTGTGAGAGTTTGCAATTACTCTGAATTACTTTTTCAGTATTGGAAATTATTCAGATATAAAAATCAAATTCTGTAGAGGTGCCTCACTCCTCCCCACTGAGAAGTTTCAGATTAATAAAATTCCACAGATATATTAATATATCTGTGGAGCATCCTAAAGACAACCCTAGTATTTAATTAATTGATGAAGTGTAAAGAAGTCTTATTTCAATGTCCCCTTGGATGATGCATCTCTTCCCTGCTCTGTGTAAAGTACATTATTAGTAGGGTGATCAGCAATGTCTTTTTTGCCTGACACTTCCCAGAGCAGCACCTTTTGTCATCTGTTTATAAATGAGCAAGTCCAGCCATTTTGAATTAGTGTTTTTCTATCTTTGGTATTTCCACATCCTAGGATTTTTTGCAGATTTTTGTGCAGGCATTCCTACAACGGTACACAGGAGAAAAAAAAAAAGTGTAGATTTTTCCCATTAAAAAAATCTAAAATCACTAAAATTATTTTGGCACAAAGAACAAGAGCTGAAGGTGTGTATGGATAAAAAAAGCAAACCATGGAGTAAAGAACAGAACACCACTGAGAGCAAACAAAGGGAATAAGTCAGGAAGGAGGAGGGGGAGCATCAGTAACAGCACCAACACCCATTAAAGCATCTATTCAAAAACTATGGCATCATAAAATACCTATGGAATAGCATTTTGCTACCACAAGTCAGCAAACATTTGGGAAATGCACATAAAAAGTGGACACCTCTGTCTTTGAGTGCTGATCCATACAAAGAGGATCACACGCTGCTGATTCAACCCCATTCTTCTCTCAATTCATCTGACTTTATGTTTTTGTTTCCTTAAGAAAAAAAAAGTAACAAATTAGTTAAAAATCAAGAAATTCCAAAAATAAGATATTAAAAGGTTGATTTGTGCTTTGTATATGCATAATATTTAATTACACAACAGGTACTATCTTGTGTAGGTTACTTGTATGAATTATCATGATATATCCTGAGGATAAACAGTTAAGGAGAATTAGGTGGCAGGAGAGATTTCTTTCCTTTTTTTATTTGCTGGAGCATTTAGAACACTTCCACATAATGATTCAGAGATTTGAAGAGAGAAGAAAGATGGTTTCTTAGTTTTGAACCTAATGTGGATTTGCAAGTGTTGAATTCTGCCCATGAATTCCCTGAAGACCCTTCCTTTTTGATGTTAAGTTCTTGCAGTTGTTTAATAAGATCCAGGATTCTTCTCACACAAGTACCACAGTTCAAAAGTGAGAGTAGCTATCAGTGAAGAACTGGAAATTTTTGAAAAAGAAACTCCTCCACTCTGCTTTACATGTTCATTTCAGGATTGTATTAATTGCCTTTTGGAGATGTCTGGCCTACTTCACTGGCTATTGAAAAAGCCAGAGAGAATTACATAAATTACATGTCTAAATGCCACAATAGCTAAAGTTAGCTCAGATTAATTCCATTTTAAATGTCTTAAACTTGATGTGACTCTTAAAGCTCAGAGTTCTAAGTTGCAGAAATGTTGAGCAATGAATTGAAATGAGCAGTAATTTTGCTCCACTCATAGAAACCATTGCAAAACGCCAAAAAAACCAAATCTAAAACCAAATCTCAGGAATCCCAGGAGTCCCAAAATCAAGGTGTGCTTTTATCTTACTGTCTCCATTTCTAGTTTAGCACAGGAATAATGATCCCACATATCAATGGAATGTTTGAAAATGTTTTAATTGTAATATTTATGAAGCTGCAAATACACTAATGAGTCCCAAAGTATTGCCCTGGAGGAAATGAATAGTTCTTTTTCAAAGGGGTTTAAACAGTGGAAAGAGACAAAGTATGTGTTTATGCAATATAAAAAATATTGCTTAGCAATTAATTATACAAGAAATTAATTGTATTATAAAAAATTATATTTTTATCAAGATGAAGTATTTAACTCTAGAGAGAGGCTGTTTGCTGACCATTCACCTCTTATGTTTTGAATCTTATGTCTGTGTTCTATGTATCCAATAATACATAGTAAATATCTATTCAGATTTGCAGATTATCTCCATGACTAAAGAAGCACAAAAGTGTGTTTTTATAATTTAGTAACTCCTAACTGGTTAGGCATCTAAAATAAGACATGATCAATCAGTGCTCTAAACTTGTTTTTTTAATGCAGGTTTAAAAATGCCCACCCATGAAACTGATGGCCCAGAGTTAGTAACATGAAGTGAAATAGAATAGAAAGATTCAATATTAGAACATCACCTATGGGCACATAAAATGCTAAAAAAATAATTTAAAAGCTAATCTTTCCCTGTGTTTTTTTAAACTAGGATGAATGTGCAAATTACATCCGTGTCCTTCACCGATACAACAGGACCCATCTTCTGGCTTGTGGAACTGGAGCTTTTGATCCACTCTGTGCTTTTATAAGAGCTGGACATCCATCAGAGGTAAGAAATTTGGTTTGTAGTACTGATTCTTTTGGTCTAGATTCCAGCAAAGCCTCTGTCAATAAAGATAAATATTTAAGTTCAGTTGTTCACAGCTCTCATCTGATAGATATTTTCCCTGATGAAATGTGATGCTGAACTACAATTTAGTTTATGATCAGAGGAACCACTAATATTTGAAAGTATATTCTGGAGAATTGTGCAAAGAATCCAAGAATTTTTCATCTTAGGTTTTTTGGTGTGTTTTTCACTAGATAAGCTGATATAGTAATCCTTAAGAGAAAAATATTTAATTTTTGGAGGGAGTTATAGCTAAAACTGTTGGGGTTTGGTTTTTTGGGTTTTTTTGGGGTTTTTTAATTACATCATATATCAAAATGTGTGTTAGTTTGATGGGAGATTGAATTTCTTAATAAATCTTTGGTAAATTCTGCTTCTTTATACTGGTCTTGTTCAGCAAGTGCCTGTAAGCTCCTTAATGATGCTTACAGCTGAGTGAAACAGTACTGCATAGGTCAATAAGAACATATCATCAATATTTTGAATATATTTCTTATGCAAAAATAGAAATTGTCTTGACATCTCAGGGGCTAGGATCCTTTCTGTCTCAGCTATATTAGAACAGGTTTAAAGACTCAGCAGAAGTACCAACCTCTCATTTTAAATTAGCATATACAACTCCTTGGGCATCAAATCTAGGCTGCTGAAGGCACATGTGATGACAGCTTTGGGAACTGAAACAGGGATTCTTGGGAATGCACATTGTGAGATGGGACTTAATAGATGGAGATGATCTATAACCCAAAGATAAGATTGCTTTTAACTGGGAGGTCAGGAAGGGTTGCTGGTCCATGGTTGTGTTTTGTTGGTTCGCATGATGTCTCCTGGTGGAGCTGAGCACTTTGTCATGGAGCTGATGCTACAGCACCATCCAAGGGAATACTTGCTTTCCCCTATGGCCAGGAACTCTTGGCTTAAGTAAATTTAACTTCATATATTAAGATTTTTAATATGTACTCATAGAAATCAACTATGGGATTTACTTCGGGCAAATGTTTTTGATTAATCTTTTCTGAGTAATGATGCATCCTTTTGACAAAACAAACATGAACAACATCACCAGTAGCAATCTCCAAGGATCCAATCCATGCTGTGCACCTCCAACTGCTGTCAAAATAAAAAGCATCTAAATAAAAAAGAGGTTAGGACTCCAGCACAGTACTCAGATTCAGAGTTGTATGAATTGCAGAAACACACTGTCTTCTGAAATTAAGGGAGGAGCTAGATAATGAGCAATGTTGAAATAAGGCAAATTTGCATGTCTCCTCTGCTCCTCTCATAAACCTCCTGTCAGGCTTCCCAGTAGAGTTTGAAGGAAGCAATGGCTGTATATGTAGGAACACTATTTTAGGAAGCATAAACAAAAGACTAATAAAAACAGGAACCAAACAAACAAAAAATTAGAAACAAGATATATATAAGACTGGGTGGCTCATGATCATCCCCTTATCTTTTCCTTCCTTCCTTTATTTTTGTTTATTATTCTCCCTTGTCACATTGAGGTTCTAAAATTTTACCCACACTGAAATCATGGGAAAATTTCCTTTTTTTTTTTTTTTAGTTGTGTAGACAGGAAATATATTTTCTACACTAACAAGTAGCTATACTGTTTCTTGTTATCTGAAAAGCTGACCATCAGGATTAAAAAAAGACAGATGCCATTTATAAGGTAGGTTAAAAATACCACATGGTATGTGGTTGAATGGGCAAATTGTAATCTTGCTTTCTTTGAGTGATAAGGACATGGTGTAACTGCAGGAAGTGAAAGGACAAGATCCTTCTGCAGAAAACTGCAGCTCAGTCTCTGCTGATCTATCTGGTCAGAGTGTCCTCTTCCTAAAATATCTCATTGCTCTCCTCTATTTCTTCCACCTCATCTCTCTGGCCATTTTCTCACTGTCTGACTGTCCTGGAAAGGACAGTGGCAAATGAAACAGTGTTTAAAATATGACTATATACCTCTTTACACCTCCTCATGCCTGAGTAGCAAAAGTTATGTTTGAGGCTCATATATATTTGAGCAATGTCACTTCTCAGACATGTTGAGGTGTAAGGTGTGGGATGTAGGAAAGGAGGGAGCCCTTTATAACAAACTTCTGTGTATCCAGATAGCATGCACATGAAGGAAGATGCACACTGTCATATGGAACTATTAAGCAGCAGTATCAGCATGGAAAAATACTTGCTCTGTGTTCAGGGACCTTAACTAGAAGTTTCAATAGTGCTCCCTGAGCTGATGGAGTGGGGAGGGTAGGACCCTGTCAGTAAAAACTGCAGGGTTCTTAAGGTATTAATGGCATATAAATGTAACCTGAAGATGAATTTAGAGAGGCATGTAAGCACATGACAAAATAGCAGGACTGTATCTTCTGCAACATTGCCTCCCATTTACTGAGCAGGCCAAAGAGGAACCTGTGAGAACCTAACATCCAGTTAAGGCTCTGGATCTTGGTGATCACTAGTCCCATGTTGCAGGGACATTTATTTTGTGGTTGGCTTCCAACAAAAGTTTACATAACCATCCATTTCTGAATAGCCATTTGGTAAGAAAATGAAGCGTTGCTGCTTCTCCTTTGAACAGTGAAGATTTCCCAAAGCCATGATCACAGGCACACTGTATGGCATCCTGATTTAGCATGGGTTTGTGAGGTGCAGTACAGTTTGTGAAAAGTTTTCTTTTCCAATCAAAACCAGGTTTGAGCTGTGTCTTGCAGAACACTGAGCTCTTGTCAAGAAATCATGAAGCCAAAAGGAGATTTCCAAAATAGGCAGAATTTGATTGCTTCATTGGCAGGTAATTACACCGTGGAACTGCCTTAAGAACAGAACGTCTAATGTTCTTGAAAAATACAGCAATAATGTCCATTGCCCAGCCAATCTCTGTAGAAAGTATTACCCTTACTATGTAGTGAATGAAATGTGCTTTGAAATCTTTCACATGCACATTGTGCTATGATACATTTCAGCTTCTTTTGTGCTTTCCGTGGTTATAGAAATTTCATTATACCATGCATTTTGTCTTAATATGTTGATCATAGAAACCAACAAGAAATAAAAATTGGTTTTATTTAATTCTATATCAAACTTGTGTCATACCACCAGAGTATAATATAATAAAATGTATTTGTCTAAATCAAATTGCTTATAAGTTCTATTATACACTATATATCCATTTGAAAGATTAAATATAAAATGGTTTCCTGCATTCTATTCCAATATTGGTTTAATTGATTTCACTTTGGAATTCCCAGCTGTTCAGTTTCCTAAAACTGTTTCAGTTATTATATTTCTAAAAATACACAAGTATAGTCACTGACTGCAGCTTTTTATCTTTTTCTCAGTTTCTAATTACTTTGATCAATGTTGCTGTTCCAAATTTAAACATTTCGGCAAAATACCCAATGTTTTTCTGCCATTTAGAAATAAGTTACAAATTAGGAAAAGTAGGAGTGTTGACTTTGCAGACAGAACAACTACTGGTGTTTGCGACAGACCATATTACAAAGTCTTGTCCAAGAAAACATGAGCAAGTTAAATGCCAGCCAGTAAGTGAATTTATTATCTCTGACTTCATGAAATGCTTCCAAAAGTCAAAAATCAGTGAAGGTCAGAAAAGACTGGGTTCTTCCAGGCTTTTTTTTAATTGTTTTGTTTTGTTTGGGTTTTTTGGTTTGGGTTTTTCTTTTTTTTTTTTTTTTTTTTTTTTTTTATTTCATCCAGAAATTAGGGGGAATTATTATTTGTCCTGAAGGAAGCAAGAGTCAGAGACCCTGCACCCCAAATTTCTCATGAGGAAATGCATATGCATCCTTCCCATATACTAAGTGAGAGAAAATCTGAGATAAGTCTTCAAACAAGGTATAGAAGATGAAGAAAAGTTCAGAAAAAAATCTTATTTTGCTTTGATTCCCACCAAACTGACATTTGTCTCTCTTGTTGACTTTGATGCCAGCAAGGCAGAGTGGGGCAGAAAAGGGGGGAAGCACCTGCATTTAATGTCTTCCTTTTTGAATTTGTATAAACTTCTCAGTTTTGGCAGGTGACAAGTGCTGAAGGAAGTGCTTTCTGTCTCAGTCTATGTTTCACCACATCCAGCTGCCAGTAAAAGAGTACTCTGGCACTGCTCTGTAAAGCTGAAAATACCCTGGGTGAGTTTTAATGAACCTTAGATAAATCAAAGGACCTATCTGCAGTCAGGTAATGATTTATCTTTATGAGTTATCTATTCAGTAGAGCAGCAGGTTGTAGGGGTGTCCTGGAGGCTTTCCAGCGATCCATACTGCCTTACTCACTAACTCACAAAACACCTTTAACAAGTCCACGTGGGAGTTTCACCAAGTACAGCTAAAAAATTACTCTGCCTCCATAGGATCTGCAAAATTAGTAGAAATTCCAAAAGAAAGCAATGTGCAGAAACAGTATCCCAAGTTTTTGCAAGCTTCATGGGGACAAGATAGAGCTGATTCCTGAAGAGGAAGGCATCTCTGCATGACAAAACCTGTTGAGGGAATTAAATTTATGAGAAAGAACTATGCATGAAGAATTTTTCCTCCATAACACGCTGTAAATTTTTAATATGTACATGGAGCTGGCAGGGTGCCATTTCAGTGCCTCATTTAACTCAGTAAACTGCCTCCAGCTGTATTTCTCCACTTTGGAAGGCTGTTGGATTAAGCCACCCTTTCCACAAAATGCACTGGTGGTTTTTGGGATTCTTCTCTAGGTGTTCCTAATCTGATGTATTCCTTTTTATGTTATTTGCTTCTCAATTTGCCAATTGAGATTCTGCTTGTCAGGGAAGATCAGCTCTAAATTCTGAATCTTTAGTCCTGTTAGAGAGGACTTGCATTTTGTAAGCAGCAGGTGTAGTTGTTTGCTTGGAAGATAGTTCAGTCAAGTTGGAACTTTTTCTTTCTAATCTACATCACCTTTAATATTTTGTGGAGGGTGGGGAAGGACACTTCTTTTTCTATATGCTCTGTGATTCAATGCAAAACCAAGAAAAGGTTCAATTGTGCAATAAGATTTCTGTTTACCCCTCTACACCAACCAAATGTAGGCAACATGAGCTTCTCAGCTTTTGCTTTAACAAACTAGAGAAAATTCACATGCAAGTCGTGAGAGAATATGCCAGTCTTATCTCAGCTTATCTTTGACATGACATAAACCTTCTGCTCTTGACCAGCATGTGATAATGTCATCATTCTTCCAGCTTTGTTGAGAAGCAAAATTGTAGACATATTTCTATTATTTTACAATAATAAAGTTGTTTCTGACGTATTTTTATAATCAAAACAAGCAATGACCTTCCAAGTTGATCCCTCTCCATGCTTGTTCCTATTACCTCATCTCCACGCTGTTTTCAGAGGATTAAGGAGGACAAACATCTGGTTTCACTGACCAAATAGAAGTGGGTGTTGGTCAGTTCTTCATTAGATAGAATGTGTGACAAATTCTTGCCCTGAAAATATTTGCTCAGAGACACAGTGTCCTTCTGCGTGGGCTAAAAGCCACCATTTGGAGCACCATCCACCAAATAGAGATGAAGTTCTGACAAGTGGGCAACACAAGTCATAAAATCTTTTACCAGAGGGGTTCATTTACATTCTCTGGTCTGCATGCCCCCACTACAGACTGCCAAATTGCACCAAAACATCTCGGTACCCCACACTTCATTTAGGTTAAAGCATTTCATGTTCTGGAAGTTGAATATGCATACATTTCAAGAGAGGTTAAAATGGTACCTAACTCAGACAGAAAATTAATTAGGTGAAGATAACATGTATGCTTACAGCAAACAACAAAGATGCTGTGCTGCAAAAGGGGAAAAGGGGTAACACCACTCTGACCTAAATATTAGCTGTTCTAATATTTAATTACTTTTAGTGTTAGGAAATAGCCACTTATTCAAGGTCAATTTTTTTCTAACTTCAGCTTCCTGTCATTTAACCTTGATATGCCTTTGATACCAAAGTTTAAAAGTCTCCCACTATCTTTTTCACATCTTTTCCTCATGTAAGTACCTATGCATAGAGATCAAGCCACCTCTTCACTTTTTTTGATAAGCTGAATAAACATAGCTCCCTAAACCTCCTATCACCAGGATTCCTCAATCTTATTTGTGTCCTTCCTGTGAACTCTCTGCAGTATTTTCACGTCTTCTGGAAGTGCAGACACTAGAATCACACGTGCTATTCCATGGTGTGTGTACAGGCGAGGTCACTGCCCCACCTCTGTTTGAGATTCCTCACTCATGGACTCAAGTGCTGAGTTCTTGGCACGGTATCTCAATGAGAAATCTCTTTTTAGCAGTTTGCACTTGACCCAAGTTCTTCACTTGAGCACAAAGTTATTCCAGGTTACAGGCTTTGCTGAGGCACCTAATTATCAGTCTTGTGTAACAAGGTAAATGAAGAAATTTCTGGTGTTGCCTGTCAGTGTCAGCTTTAATGAGGCCTCTGGGATATCCAAGATCCTAAATAAGGCACCTGAGTCTAACACATGAAAGCAGTCTGAAGAAGGATCTGAATTTCCATCTTCTAGGTGTTCTGATGTACTTCAGATACAAACTCTGTTCCCTATTCCAAGATGCAACACTTTGGATATGGTTATATTAAAATCTACTTAGTAGGCTTCTGACCTTTAACTCAGTATTCCAAGCATTCCATAACCTGAGCTTTCATTAACCTTTTCTCTTTCTTATTTTGGCCTCCTCAGTACTTTTGTAAACTTTACTAGGAAAGAAACCATGTGATTGTTTAAAATCACTGCTAAATTTAAAAAAAAAATCATCTTTCTAGCAAAAATAAAATCTAGGGAAACCTTCAGTAAAAGAGGATTTATCAATGATACCTCATAAGAACGGTGTTTTGATTATGTCAACTGTTTGTATTTCTTAACAATTCTACAATGCATATTATTTATCAAATAGCTGTGTACTTAGTGAAATGCTCTGGAGAAAGGCAAGTATTCTGTAACAGCACAGTTGCTCTTATCAGTCATTCTTACATTTATAACAGACTACAGGTTTTTTGAAAGTGCTCTCCATCCATAAAATGAGGTGAATAACATTCATTACTTTTGCATATTGTCTAAATATGGCCATAAGTGAAGTGTAAATTCAATTTGGGAGATTGGTATAGTATGTGAATTGATCAGCCATATGAAATGAATTTTCCATCATATTAGACCTGCTCCTTTGCAAGATTAAACACAGATGGTCCAGGGAGAATGAATCCATACAGAGGAATAATATTGTTATCCCACAGAGAAAGAAATCCTCCACCTGTGTGGTAATTTGATGGGGGTAACTGAAATATTCCAGCTCTCATTATAATGATTTTTAGATTCTGCCACATATATTTACGAGAGAAAGCATTTTCTAAGTGACAGCACCTAGTGAAGTAGTCTATATCCTTCTTTGAAGACTAGACTTACTAATCAATAAGATGTTATTATAATTAAAAACAAGGAAAAAATGTTTCCTTAATATTTTTACATTATGAGATGAGCCCTTAATATTGGATAATCCTTCTATGATACATGACTGATATTTCTTCTTATATGCCTGATATCTATATAGAAAGTAAAAAGAAATGTTGCTAGCAGTTCATCTGTGTCATCAGGAGCCAATGGATCCACTCCTCTGCTCCTTTTTCTAGAATGGCCAATTTAGACATGCCCAGCTGAAGCTCTGCAAAAGGGCTGTTGGCTGTCTAAGGCTCCACTCCATGGAGAACAGCGTGTATGAGTCCTTCTGAAATCCATTCCCAGTTTAATGTAGCTGTTCTTTTCATGCCCAGCACATCTCTTCCTCCTTTCACCACCAAAGCCTAGATAGAAGCTCAAACCTTAGAGCTGCATCCTTCCTTTTTTTATTTCTTCATGACCTTTGTCCCCAGTTGTTATGATAGCAATCATTAAATTAGGTCATTAGAGAGGGTTTTATTCAGTATTTACTCTGATATGACCTTCACAATCAGAGTGAGAGCACAAGTTTAGTCTGTCAAAGCCATGGAAGAGGAAAAGCCTGGGTTAGTGGGGCTCTGTGTGACGACTTTGCACTTCCCCACAGAAACCCCTTCACTTTTGCTCAGCATTTGTGGACTCTCTTTACCTTCTTTTTCACTTGGTTATAAGACTTTATCACCACATACAGCTACTCATACATTTTAATTCTAGAGAGCCTTTCATACATATTAACTAGCACATTAGTGCAGTATAATCAACATTTCTAATGGCTCTATTCTTTGCCATAAGACCCCTAATGAGTTTATGTGACCAGTTCAAGGTCGCACAAAGGTGTGCCTTCTAAAATTCTGATCAATGCAATCACTTCTGCTGAAACACTGTGAGCTGCTAAGGATAAATTCCTCTGATTTCTATGTGCACTGTGGTGGGATCTTTTTTTCTTTTGCCAGACTTTTTCACATTCATTAAGTCAGGAAAATATATTATTTCTGTCACTTTAGGCCAGATATTTTGACACAAGTCACAAATTGCTAATCCTTTTGCAAACTCAGACAGCAGTCTGACATAGCTCCAGATTTTTAAACACATTTTCAGATTGGAGCCCAATGTGTCTTAATCATTTAACTGTGGAATAAAATGCACAGACCTGAAAAATGCATCTGAATTTTTAGGGAGGATTTAATGCCTATAATATTTTATGCATTCTCATCCCATAGGGCGATTGATCTTTTCAGTATGTCAGTGGATAGTAAAGAGGATTGAAAACAGATCCTCAGAAGAAATACTACCTCCCAAATAATCTTAATTATGTCAAATAGCAGAGACCTGACTATTGCAGACAGTTTTTGAGGACTCTATTCCTAATATTGTATCCCTATTTGGCTTGGAAAATAAAGTTGAGTGAATGCTGAAGGTATGATTTTAAAAGTTAGTAATCCTCTGAGAATGAGATTTTTTGCCAGTGCTTAGATCCTTTTGAAAATTAATATTTGGATTAGTTAAAGAAGATATTATATGAAAAGTTCTTTTCCTGTTGGAGCATCTTTGTCTTGCTCACCCAAATACCTGTATGCCTGTTTTATGGTGACTGAAATAGGGCAGTGTGTTGCAATAGGAACTTATTAGTACTATTGTAAGTATTTGGAGGTTCCTTTATATAAATTCAATTATATTCCACTGGGTTTAGATTTTTTATTTTTCAATGAATTGGTTGGCTTTGTAGCAATTAGACACCTAGCTAATCTTTGGGACTATATTTATCAGATAATGCTAATGCACATTTTTCTTAGCAACAGAATTTAGTCTGCTTAAATACAAAGGGCTAAATAATATGAGACACCTTTTCAGGTCTGACCCAGAAGTTATTTCCTGCTGTTATACAAGGACAAACTATTTTCCTGTAGATCTCTTTTACCACGTGCCTTCTTGATGAGGCAAGTGTACAGATTAAGGCAGGTCATAGAGTTGAATGTTCACTTCGGAGACTTGTATTTGAATTATATTTTCTGCTGATTTACAGACATGTTCTGTGATCTTTCAGCTTATTTTTTTTTTTTTTTAATGGGGAAGTCAAGAGGTTCATCCTTCCTAAAAGAAGCCTCTGTACAGTGTATTCAGTGTGTCTGTCTATGTTGAAATAAAAATTTAGGGATAAGCATAAAAGAAAGAGAAAATATGTGAAAAATACTATTTTGAGATTATTACTCAAATACTGTTGAGTATACTCAACACTACTATTGAGTATACTCAATACTACTATTACTCAAATATTCTCAAAAATACTATTTTGAGAATATTGGATTATTATAATACAAAACAAAAGAATATTTGTAAAAAAGGTAAATTTATATGTGAATTGATACTAAAACCATTATAGTGTGGAAGAGAATGGAAATCAAGATGAGGTTGTAAAGCATTTCACTGGTGTAACTGGATTTTTTTCTCGTGTGAGTGATTGAATACTAAGTGAATGCATAGAAATTTTTTGATCATGACAAAAACTGAAGTGCAATGTGCACTCCCATTTTGGATAGTTTAAGAATTACTCGAATATAAAAAAAGAGTGCGACATATATGACACTAGCACCTGTAGCTTTATTAACAATTTTAAAAGAATGTTTCTCATAGCTTTGCACAAGCAATATTCTCCCTATTTTTATGCTTTCCTTTCCAATTCACTTTGCATATGAATGTCCTTTTTCTAGTTGTCTTCAAAAAAGTATAAATCACATGACCCCTAGATATGGATAGCAACGAACAGCTCTTGCATGTGTCATTCTTACTCTTAAGTTGAAGAACTATGAGATCATTAAAGCTGAGAAAGAATTTTGTCCAATGCTTTAGAGCAGTAGTGAATACTATAGCCAGTGTTTAAAAATATACTTTGAAAAATCTTCACTGAGTTTCCCCACTGTACTCTAAATATGATTTAATATCCAGCAAGGTAAACAATATGAACTTGTTAGGGGGGGAAAAGTGAAACACAAATCAAAACATACAGAACATACCACATACCAGAAAAAAAACCCCAAAAAACCCTAACAACCACAAAAATACACAGGCCTCCTTGAGAGCAGACCATGTCAGTACTGTTGCAACAAATGCATACACAGTTAAGGGTGTAATTAAAGATTATGAACTGGTTTCAATCTCCTTTAGAAAATGCCAGTATGATATGTTTTTTGTTGTGTGGAAAATAATAAAATTTAAAGTGAAATAACCAAAACACCACAAATTCTTGAAGAAAATCAAATTATTTTTCTCTCCTAAAAATAATATCCTAGGAAAACACAACTAAAACCTCTATATCTTAAGTCCCTGGTTTAGTGAAAAGATACAGCTATTGTATTAATGTTCAGAATAGGCTTAGGTACTTTGCTGAACAGGAATGGAAGTAAGCATATGTTTTGAATTAATCACATGCATAAGTGTTGTCTTGACCCGGAGCAAAGCAGCACTTGGCATTAGTGAAAGCAATTTTCTGCAACAAAAGTTAAATTCGGTCTTTAAATTTTAATGCCTCTGATTGACCTTTTCTTTTACTATTGTGTATAGCCTACATTATTCTAGCCTTCATTGTCTAAAATTATCAGTTCATATCAAGTTAATGGCAAAATGTTGGATGCTTTGAAAATATCTTCTATTTCTTTGGAAAAACATTATTATTTTAATAATAGTTGAAAGTGTATTATGTTTCCTGAGTCACTGGTACCATAAATCAAACCCAGAAGCCCATTTCTTTTCCCAAGCTACATGTAGAAACATGTAACTCCACTCCCAGCCCTCCATATGTGCTTTTGCATGGTTTTTACCCTAACCACTGAAAAATGCCCATAAAATAACTTGTGATGTTGAATTGATGGGCTGTATAATCTGTGAGGAAACTGTCAGTTTTACTCTGATGTTTCTCAAGGGATTTCAATGTCAAAAACTGCAAGGAGGGTTAGAATTATGGAATTAGCCTTCAAAGCTGATTACTAATGTGCAATGCTTATTTCATTTAAAACAGCATCCCATGGAAGCTGACACATCTTACACCTGAACTTCAGTTATTTGCTCCAGTGATAGGAATAACTTATTGCAACCATAGAATATTTGGCATGCTGTCCTAAAAGCTGAAGGTGGAAAATGTCTCTTGGAGGAGTCATTGCTTATATTTTCAGCAACTTTTTAGACAGTTACGTGTGTCTGCAAGCATTTATGAGCTACACATCCTGCTTTATATCAAAACTAGTGACCTCCTCTTAAAAATTCCACCAAATTGCATTGAAATCCAATTTTTTTTTCTACCCCCAGTGTTAACACTAGATTATATATTTAGACTACAATCCTTATTCATAAATTCCAGACAATGAAAGGATGTTATGCATATTGTTTATCATTTTCATTCCACAGTCATATAGTTAGCTGTTTTAAACACATTCATGTTATGAATGTTAAAAGGGATGGGTTTGTCTTTAGCATTGATTTAATTCTGGTTCTCAGGGAAATGATTAACTACATTAATAGCTTTTTCATTGTGCTGGTACAATTTTGTGTACAGTGATGAAAAGTTCTTCCACATCACCCAGAAGACTCCTCTGCTGGCCACAACTCCCTGCTGTGAGGACCAGTGGCATTTTACCAGGGGAAGACCAAAATATGAAGTGTGTTTTGTGATGACCTGGTGGGATCATATCTCCTCCAACAGCAGGAAAGCTTTCAGTTTCTATTCCCTATGCAGGACAGAATAAGAGCCACAAACTATAAACCAGGAATAGCAGAAAAATCTATCAATTTTTAACTCTTGGTTTGTCTCTCCACTTCTAAATCTTTATTGAACCCATTCACTGACAAATAGTTTATTTGAGGTTCTGGAGGAGAAACTCTTTCATGAGTAACTTTATTTTGAATACCCAACTAGAGAATACATAACTTCAGACGGTTTTTAGAAATATTTCCTTTACAGCACATTTTATGCCATTACGACTCCCAAGTACTTTTCCATTATTTCAGAAAGTTTTTCTTTTCCTTCCTGAGTTCACCTCACTTTTTTTTTTGTCCATTGTTGACTCAAAATGTTACAGTATTTAGTTTTGAAAAATACATGGTATGTGATGTTTGAAAAGTATGGAATGGGACTGAGATTTCCACACACAGGGAAATATTTCTTCATTGTTTGACATTTACCCAACAGCAAAGGGGAATAGTTACTACTGATGTGAAATTGTTGCTGATACAGCAGAAAACCATATTCCTGCACCATCAGTCTCTACCCAAGACAGTTATTTTCTGCTACATCAGCTTTAACAACCACACACTAATATACCACGGTTAGGCCAACAAAGGAACTTCTGGAGAGGTGAGATTATAAATGCTTTGTTACCTCACGAGTTTTAGGTCCATTACTTAAAATTTGTATTTTTTTTCTTATTTTATTTTGTTTTATACTTTTTCTCTGCAACTACACATAAAACATGTTCTCTTTTTGCAGAACTGCAGAGTTGCATCCCATTGTTTGTAGAAGCTCTCTAACTACTGGGAATATTTCTTTTTGATCAGAAGTTGCAGCAAAATGACATGTATGATTTAGACAGTTGAGAAAGGAAGACAGGTACATCAGTTTGTGTGATCTGGGGATTAAGACATGAATAATCCTTTGAAGTCAAGGGGCTTATGAGAAATTTAAGATTGACTCTTAAATTAAATGCATATAAAGATTCAATTATTTGTCAGTTAGAGGGAACTAAGAACTCTACAACTTTTCACTATCCTTATACCTTTTTTCTTTCTGTCCTTTTAAAGTATTACTCTATTATAATTATTATCTTTCATTTTTCCACCTTCTTCTTCTTTGGTCCTTGTCTTTTTAGGCTGTTTTTTTTTTTTTGCAGGAGAGCATAACTGTCATGAAGTCACATGAAGAGAATATTCATTTAGTTTCTGGGGCAATTGCACTTGCTTGAGAATTTTTATGTTTTAGGTTATCAAGATTTTTTTCTGTGCAAATACTGAGTTAGTCTAATAAATATATGAAAAGTCCAGTCTAATAAGACCTAATTTTTGTGACTAAAAATTCCCTTGGACAGTTTTGATAATGAGTTTTGTAAGGGAGAGACTGAGGCAGGTATTTTTTAAAATTCTGTGGGATTTGGTTTCCTGTTGCATGTAACTTTATGCCTCTACAAAATATTTGCCTCATATATTAGGAACATGAACCTGAGATTTAGTCTAATGAACAGGTAGGTTACATTTATCCAATATATTGATATAATCTGCATTTTAGTGGACTTTTGAGCAAAACTTTACACAGAACTGGAACTACTAAATTATCAAAATATTTGCTTGTCACACATTTGATGTCTGTATGGTGTATTTTTTATCAAGCTTTCATAGCTTTCTATCTATTTGCCCTTTTATTTGCCCCTTTCTCTATATTTTGGGCATGCTGTTCTGTTAATATCTAAATTAAAAATATTGTGCTCTCACTTGATATTTTAATCATACATTAATGGGATTTTCTGTGAAAGCTGAGACAAACGTACCATTGCAAATGAAAATTTAAATTGTAAATTGTTTTTCAGTCTTTACAGCCTTATACAAACAATTTAAACCAAGTTGCCAATATTTTTTTACACTGATATTCTGTTAAATCCACTGAAGAAATCACATCTGCTCTGAAAACCATAACTGGGGATTCATTCCTAAGCATACTTCTATGAAGAAGATATATAAACATCTCCAAGCTATGAAGACAAGATAAGACAGTTTGATATATTTAACAACTACTGGGAAAAAAAATTGTTTAAAGAGGGAAAACACATTCCATGGTGAGATATCTATTTAATGTTTAGATAATTTGGAGAAAAGATAGAAGCATCTTTCCTCCCTACTCCCATAGAAATGAAAAAAGTGCCATTTTAGTGCATATCTTTCTGATTCTTTTTGGGCAGTGCACAACAAAGGTGGGTAGAAACCCAGAGAATTTTTACTAGTACGTGAGTGAGCAACCATAATTGTGTGATTGTGTGTTTTCTCCCTAATGAAGTCAGTCCTCTACAAAGGTATAATGAAGTTAAAGCTTTTCACTAAGGACTGTGTTTCTTTGCCTGTATGGTTCATGGTGTTCTCTGTCTTTTTTTTTTTTAATTTAAGGATCATCTGTTTCAACTGGAATCGCACAAATTTGAGAGAGGACGAGGCAGGTGCCCTTTTGACCCCAGTTCTTCCTTCACCTCCATCTTAATTGGTAATGATCTTTATGTCACAAGCTTCACAGTCCTGTCAACCTGTCATTCTGAGTCTCTTTCTTCAGCACACCAAAGTGTTGTCAGCCTTCCACTGCAATCTTCCACACGTCAGACTTAATCCTCGTGGTGCTGCCCACATTAATATTACATTCCAAGCACCATTAACCACAGCCAGGGTGGCTCACTGAAGTGAAATGTTGAATGACATGTGCCATTCTGAAGGTAATTGATTATTGTGTAATTATGGAAATAATAATTTCCTGCTTTCCTTAAAAGCAAAGAAGCATGACTGGCTTAGTCATTTATACCACTTTTGTTTTCATCTACTGAGATGAATCTCAGCAACAAGCACCCTCTAAAAATGTGAATTTAACTGTTTTGATATCAAGCTTTATTGATTATATAAATTACCAATTTTGAGATGAATTTTTTTTTCATTTCAATGCTGCCTTCTAACAAAACTATCACAAACTGATGATTCTGTGTTAGAAGAGTTGATCTCATACTCAAAAGATATAAAAATAGAATTCAGTCTAACTCCTGCCTTGCCAGGAAGCTGTGCTGAGATAGTGCTCCTCTGGGCCTTGCTGGGAAGTGTAGCACTATGGGACTGGGAATCTTTGGAGCTGTGATATAGCAAGCCATATGGGCTTTCCTCAAGAAATGTTTTCTTACAACATTTTGTTAGATGAAGCAAAGACAGTCTTGGCACTATTGACTAACTCTACAGTGACTAAAAATAGCCTGGAACAGCAGGTAAATGGTAAAAGCGAGATGGAGTTAGAGAGTAGCACAATGATTTCTGGGTTTAGAAAACATGAACAGAAACTGAGCATTCAAAAGGGATATAGATTGAAAGAAAGAGCTGGAAAAATAAGCTGAAGATTAGGAACATTTTCTATTTTTCATGGATAAAATAGAGGATTTTAGGGCCTTTTTGATATTTACATTTGTCTCTGCATCTTAAAATCAGGCAACTAAATTCTCTGGTGATTAACTACAATGGTATGGCTTATCCATGGTGGTGATGAAATATTGGTGATGAGTGACAGTTGTATTTTTACATGCTAGGTTTATTTTTTCCTTTACATTAACAAATTAATTAAAAGAAGAATCTTAGCAGTAATGACAAATCTTTCACATTGCAGCAATCAATCAAAATATCCTTTAATTGCATTTTAAAAAGTAAATTAGAGCTCTAATTCTTAAGATTTAGTGGGTTAAGAAGTCATAGAAGAATCAGAAAAACATACTGTATTTTACCTGACCCTTCAAAATCCATGAAGCACAGGTTGTCATGCTTTTATCCCACCCTTATTTCTAAATTGTTTCCACAGTTTTTGACAGATTCCACTCTCAGCTTAGCCTGGGAACAAAGACTAATGGAATTGCTGTAGGCCTGAAACCTCATGGTCTAATCTTGAAGTCCTTCTCAACCTTTCCTGAGACAGAACTAAGTAAATAAATTACCCTGATCATGTTCCTACTGTGAGATCAATGTGAATTTTATTTGCTTAAATGGAAGCCAGATTGTCCCACTGAGCTTTAAGAGTTTGCCTGAATTATGGGAGGTCCTATGGTTCCTCATATTTTTATCTGAAGGAGACAACAATTCCTTTACCCTTCCCTGGTAAAGGCTGATTAGAGTCTTGGAGGCCCATTGACAAAGATATTTGACAAAGCTAAAAAATCTGTAATGTAGCAAGGTTAACAGGAGAAAATACTATTTTTGTCAGATCACTGATACATCAAAAAACAGACTAACTTTCACCTCTTCATCAAAACTAGCAAAATATTTAGAGGCTATTTTTCTAGCTATCCATTAGTAAATTCTACAATTTCAAGTTATCATGCAATGATATTTTAAAAGCATAAAAAAATTCTTCCAAGATTTTATTGGTTTTTTAAATTATTTCATATTTTTAACTATTGGAGTCATACACTTCCAGCGCTTAAGAAGAATATCTTAAGGACATTTATTCTATTTTATTCCACCAACTTCTACTACCCAGAGACACACAGTTCACAGAATAAAATGCTGCACCTTAGTCTCCAGGATGTCTGTCCTTTCTCCCTGCAGGTAGCCAGTTGAAAAGGTTGGAAGACCTAGATGCAAACACAGTGAATAATAATCTTATAATTGACATTTGAGAATGAGAAGACTTCTAATGCCAAATGCACTGAGAAGGAAAGGATGCTCCTTCATTCAGACAAACACTGAGTTCAGCTCATGATGGACATTATCCCATGACAGGAGATGCAAAATACACCATGCACCCTCCAGGACTGGTCTTCCTGTCCTTCTTCCAATGCTTGGAGGTTTAATTCTTCTTCATGCACTTCCATTTTCTTAGAGAGTGAAATCTGCTTCAGGTATGAAGTCAGCATGATCCTGGAGGCTGCAGCCCAGAGCTGTCTGCACTCTTTGATGCAGGTTCAGCCAATGTGCATGTCCTTGAAAAGGTTTTATGCAAACCTGTTAGCAAAGCACACCCCAGAACCTTCTTACTCCTAAGGAAAGTATTCAAAACCTGCTCCCACCTCTGCCCCTCACATTAACACAGCACCTACACCAGCATGGCCATTGACTAACAGTGAGGATTAGGCTAATAAGAAAACTTTACATACCTCTCATAAAGTTTTAAAAGCTTTTAAAATCGTGATCTTGAAAGATAATTTGTGCCATAACCATTTAGGACCAGATTTAGCTGGATTAATTTAGGAAGAAAGATAACCCCTTGTTCCTCATCTCTTTATATGTTTCAACACAAGAGTTAAAATACCCACTCCAAGAAAACAACAGTTCGTGACTTGGCTTTAAAATGAAATATCTGTGCTGTTGTAAGCATTATTGCAGGTTATCTGACCCACTAGTGAAGTAGCTTGTGATGAATTCCTCAATATATGAACAATTAATTTATTGCCAGCATCAGGAAACAGAATGGAAGTTGGATGGCAGACAGGCTGAATAAAATGTTTATGTTTAGCTCAATGGTGTATAAAACTTTTGGACTTTTATTCCTAATGAACTCCCCCATCTGCTTTCAATAGCCAAAACTATTTTTGATACCAGATCTTGCACACTGATTAACTTAGACCACACTAGCTGAGAAATTAGTTTATGCCTATGTATTCTTACCTGCAATATACCAGAAGCAAGTGGTGAAAAACCTGAAGTACATCTGAATAGGTTAATATCCAGGGAATCCATCCCAAAAGTATTTTCTACAATTTTAAAAGTTAGATATTTGTGTCCTTTCTTCTAGTCTAGACAAAAATACATTTTTTTCTGAAAATAAAAGACAAAATACTTGAGAGAAAGACAGAAAATACAAATATACAGAAGTGCTAGTTTATCAGTTAAACAATAGGTTTTTTTAAATTTTCTGATTTGATACTGCCAAAGGTATATTTTTTCTAAAATGTGAATTAGTCTTCTGATTTTAGTCATCATATAAGTATTAACTGACTGACAGTCAAAGAAATGCATGAAAGGTGTAGTTTATGTTCTACTCATTACATTCTAATGCTTTATTCATAAAATAAATTTTTCCATTTTACACAAAAAAAAGACTACTGATAAATAATAGCTTGTGTTTGCATTTGTACCTTCCGATTTCATGCAGGTACAAAAAACATGCCACCTTTAAGGTGGTAGCACCCTATTTATAGAAATCTTTTCTTTGAGTAATTTAATTTAAATGCTTTGATCTGTTTTAGTTTAGAGTTGTCACCTAGGAATTTCAAAGGGTTTACAAAAAAAATTTTCTATTTTAATTTGTTAGTATTTTGCCTTGAATTAAAGGCAAAATGAAGGTATTTTTAAATGGTCACCATTGAATTTTGATATATTTGTTTGCTTGAAAAGATGCTCGCTAAGAGATAAAAAAATGCTAGCTAAAAAGTATGTGTGTATCACTTGAGCTAAAACTGGTCTTTGAGGTCCATGGAAGCTTCCTGTTTGCTTAAATAAGGAAAGAAGAAACTTTTTATTCCTTTTAGAACATGATTACCCAGGCTGTTAGCGTCATTAACAAAACTTAAATTTTATCAATTTAACATGAAGCTGAAGTTAGACTGGAAGAGGGGAGGAGTAGAGAAGGGCTCTGAAGTTACTCAGCTGATTTTCACTGGGAGGTGGAGGTTAATCAGTGTGATGTGCAGCAGTATGAAACCCTGCAACCAAGACAGGATTGAATTCATATGTGATAGTAGTTTGTCAAGGGAGGAGAAAAAAGTAGAAATCTTTCCAGAATTCTTCAAACCTCAATCTTAGGTTATCTTTAAATCTGGAATTGGTCAGCATCTGTAAAAACCTAGTGGTGTTCAAAATTTGTAACTTATATTTATACAAAAGAGTATTGAAAAGGACAAGAGAAAATCCTCCTAGTGTCAAAAGCGCAAAATATCTTGGAGTTATGTTGAGTGGTTTTGTGCTGAGATATTTGGCAGTCACATAAGTCAATGCTGTCCCATTGTTGTTCTTAGGTGAAGTGATCTGTCTGCTTACACATGACACTTATCTTTAGTTTAGTAACAGCTCAGTGTAAAAATCAGATTTAATTTCTGTAGCTGTAAAATATCTTTCATGGAACAGTATCTCTCCAGGACTGGGACTTCCATTTTCTCCCCTCAGGATCTCATAGGTACAATCAGTCATAACTTCTTCAGTATATGGTAGAGTGCCATACCAGCAGGTTAGTTATTTATAACAACATTTTATACCTATGTCAAACAGAAGGAATAAACTTCATATTCAAACTTGGGAACATCTGGACTCACAGATGTCCATCCTGGTCATTGGCACTATGTGATGAATCAATTACCCTACAATGATGCATTTTCCAAGATACATTATAGTTCTGAAAAGATAAAATGTCCTGTTTTGCATTACACATCACCTAAACTAAAAAGAATACCAACAAGTCTGATATATTTTTCCAATGGAATTCCCAAAGGGAGATGTATTGCTAATATAACTAATTAATTAAGGATGTGAAGATTGTTTGAAACAAATAAAGTTATAATGACACTGGCAAATACTACAGTTTAGACAGCTCCGTGCTGTTTGAAAAATAAAGTTCTCTGTCAGTTTTGGGCAACCTTCACTTCTACATATACTATCATTTATACTTACTTTTTACTTCACTTGCCAGTATTATACACTAAATCTCTACCATGCATTTTCCAGGGCAATAACCATTCTGGATATGATGAAGCCTAAGGCAAAACTATGCTCAGCTCCAGCTCAGCAGAGGTGTCGGAACCAGCCCCAGCTGCCAAAATATTAACTTTTCAGAATGATCATTCACAATTCAGTTCATGTGTCTCCCTTAAAAGAAACAAAATTCACACTTTGTGGGAGACCTGCAAACAAAATTCCTGCTTTCTGCTATAATCTTTTATAAGTGTCATCAAACATTATTTGGATGTATCAGTCATGCTTATTTTGATTAGGGTGCAGGAAGCTGTGTCACTGAAGCCTCCACTCAGATTAGCCTTCAACTGGAAATAATTTATTTTCCTCTCCTTCTGCAGTTTAATTCCTTTTGTGTTATTTTCTAGTATAAGGATGCCACCTAGTGACAACTGCTTGCTAAAGCTGCCTGCTTCTTAAATTTGGGCTAAAAAATTTGTAATCCAAGTCCAGAAGGATATGAAATAAGTTATTGTTAATGCTTGTTTAGTTAAGGGCATTAGTGTCCATGCAAAACTGAAAGGTAGAAGTATGGATGGCATTTTCCCAAGGTAAAATATATCCAATATCACAATTTAAAATGGGTTGGAAATAGGCATGATTTTCTAACATATTAAATTGTATCTGTATACATATTTATTTTTAAACAGTGTCTGTCATTCAGTATATTATTTCTAAATCTTCTGATGATTGCCTAATTTGTGAATGCCATCTAAATCCTTTGAAAATGGGACCCAATTTCTGTTTTCATAAATTTTTCAAGAACTATTAATCGCCAGTTGTGGAGGATGGATGAAATCTCAGATTCTGTTCTTGCGCTGGTAAATATTTCAATGTTAGGAAAACAAGTTATTGCTGGACCAGAGAAAAACAGTGCCCTTTTTTTGTGTCCACTGAACACGGAATCCCCCCAGACAGCAAGTTTATTCCCAAACTGTAATTATTCCAGATGAAGTGGAACAGTTCCAGTAGGCTGACTGGAAAACCTCTCACCCTAATAATTAGCACACACCATATTTATAATGTGGCTCCTACAACGTGCGATGAAATTAATATGTAGACTATTACAAAATTGTTTAATTTTAGGTTTTCATTTGAATGTCTGGTCTGCAGGTGGTGAACTTTTCACTGGTCTCTACAGTGACTACTGGGGAAGAGACGCCGCCGTGTTCCGCTCCATGAACCGCGTGGCCCATCTTCGCACCGAGCCTGACAATGAGCGCCTGCTGAAAGGTGTGGGGGGAGAAGGAGCTGAAACCAGAGGTGTTTCAGATGGCTGGACCATTTCTGGTTTGCATGGGATCACAGATTGCTATGCAAATATTAGCCTAGTTTTGGCCTAGTTCAAATTAAAGTATGTAAAACACAGAATGGGACTGGGAAACTGTCTTGGGCAAAAATACAAAAGAATAGTAATTTGTCAATTGAAGGTATAAATATACTTCAGCATTAATCTATTTCATATGTTCTATAGATACCTACAAAAAAACCCCTTTTTTTTTACTATTACTAGTAACTATTTTGCTATTTACTATCACCCAATTGCCCATAAAAAGCTCTCTGACTGACAGAGCCCATACCTCTAGTTTTATTTTTGGGTTGCTATAGGCTGGTTTTAAGGCTTGAAAAAAATGAGGCAGTATTTTAATTACTGGAATCAACTCCTTTTTCTTTTTTCTTTTTTTTTAAGAACCAAAATTTGTTGGCTCATACATGATTCCTGACAATGAGGACCATGATGATAACAAAGTATATTTCTTCTTTACTGAGAAAGCTTTGGAAGCTGAGACAAGCACTCATGCCATATATACCAGAGTGGGACGTGTATGTGCGGTAAGAGCCTTTCTCTGATTGTGCAGATAAGAAACTGGAACAAATGATGAATTGTCCAGCAAATTATTGTCACAAACAGACTTAAGTTTTACCAGGGGCAGGAAGATCATGAGGAAAGATTTTGCTTCCCTGTACTGCTCTGTTCAGTACTCCATTTCCCACTCAGGCCATCCTCCTGGTGTGTTGATCTCATCTCTTTTTGGCTCCCTGGCCCCACACACAGCAGTAAGATCTTAGGCAGTTGCTGGAGAGGAGCACTGTTAATATATGATCCCCCAGCTGCTCATATTGGTGCTCTCTAAACACTGAGGAATTTTGGGTGCTTTCCTCTTCTAATCACCAGCTACTGTAAGGCTGATGAGAGGAACTCTCCCATTTTTCCACTGGGACTACAACAGCTTGATTTAAGGAAAGAAAGAGAAGGTTGTTTCTTAACACCTGATTTTGCTTAAAAAAAATGTTTGTATTTCCCCTTCTAACTGTAGGGAATACAGTTTAGGGAATAGTTCAGAGGATTCCTAAAACTATTGAGCAAAGGGCAAGATACAAATCAATTATTTTCTGTCACCTCAAGAAGTGGTATTTGTCATGTATGCTCACTAGCATAACACCCCTTAAACTTTCTTAGGTAATCCTTTATAACTTAAAAACATCTGATGTATGCAAAGTACCAAATTGCAGCCTCAGACATTAATGTTCACAAAGCCACTTGGATTTCTGGATTCCAACCTGCATCAAGATCCAAGCTGGAATTCTTTGGCTTCTGTTCTGAATATATGCCTGGATAGATTATTTTAATAGTTCCCCCTACTCTGCAATATATCCACCAGGAAGTCTTATCTCTAGCTATGGGTTAAACCAAAATCCCACTGACCTTTTTCTTCAACTTCTCTTAAATTTATCTGTCCATTAACTTCATAGCTGTATGTCATAATTCAGATTTGATTTAGTGAATACAAAATATACCGAGCCGGTGATTCCAGAACTGGCTTTTTTTCCCCCCAGCTTTTACATTTTCATCTGAGAAATAACAGGTTTTGTAACACAGAGGCATCTACTCTGCATATTTCTACTTTTCTAAGGAAAACAGATCTCTGTTTGTAAGAGGAGTTTTTGCAAGGCTATTGCAGAGCCTTCAACAACAGTTACACAGGTCTTCAATTTAAGACCACAGATTGAGGGTGCATCCTAAAGCAAGTAGTACTAAATGTTCCCTTTTTTTGAAAGTCCAAACAGTTGCAAGAGCAAGGAAAAGGTGAGACAGGCATAGCAAGGCAGGTGTTATTTAAAGTTGTTGAAAATGTTAGAAAACCATGTAAATAATTGCCTCAGACTTGCCCCAGCTGCACCAGGTCTATAGAAATATTCAGGGCTTCAGTTTCCAGATACATTGAAATAACCCCACACTTAGCTCTTAAAGCAAAGCTAAACTTCAGTAATGTACTCAGTACATCTAGTTTGCAAAAATAAATAAATAAAAAGCAATAAAAAAAGCTTTACAACAGCTGTATAGCTAAAACTATCCAGGGACGTGGTGCAGAATTAAAAAAATTCTTATGAAACCACAGATCTTAATGAGACCTGGACTTGATCAGTGCAATCCTACTTGAAAACTGACTCCAGAGAAATAAGTCTAGTAATAGACATGTGGTTTGAAAATGGATGCTTTTGACATTAGAAGATATAATGAGCAGCTAATTCATCAGAGATGTTTGTGCTTCTAGACTTACTCATTCATATTACCACTGGCATTTGTTTCTCTCTACACAGAATGACATGGGAGGCCAGCGAATGCTCGTCAATAAATGGACCACTTTCCTCAAAACCAGACTAGTTTGTTCTGTGCCTGGGAAAAATGGCATTGATACACATTTTGATGAATTAGGTAAATATCTTAGCCAGCAAACAACTAGAAATCATGGAAAAAAACGTATATCTTCATCATAACACATCTTACTGTCAAATATTGCACTTGTATTCATTATTGGGGAATGGTGGTTAGTGTTGATGCCAACGTATATGAAGTTCTACACATATGGAGTTCACTATCACCAATTACTCCTTTATGTACTGCATTGTTTTTAAAAGATTAAAATCTGCATAAAATTAAATGGAATAAATGAGTAAAATATGATTATGCTTTTAAGAATCAATGAATTTTCTTTTGGCAAGCTGAGAAAAGTAGGTTTTAAACAATAACATTGCATTTAAATTTTACAGAGGATGTGTTTTTGCTGCAAACTCGTGATAACAAAAATCCAGTGATATTTGGCCTCTTCAACACGACAAGGTAAACAACTAGAAGAAATAATAGCAGACATAGAAGAATGTTTGAACAGTCTATTAATGAGCTAGAAGCTGGATGATACATATCCCTTAGCAACTATATAGTAAACAGTTTAATCTCAGTTCTATTCACAGCGGGTTTCCTTGTTAATGTAAAAACTTCTCTATAACACTCAGGGGCTTGAAGTCTCATTCTGTGATTCAGTATATCTGGATCACAAATTAATTAAGTGTTTCTCAGCTTGAGAATTTCCTATGTCAAAGTATATGCACATCTGCATGCTTATAAGAACAGCATCTCAAAGCCACCTGTCTTCCTTTAATAGCTCCACTGTAATTCAAGGTTAAGTAGATAGCAGCTTAAATTTCTATTAACTCCTTAGTGAAGCCTAAAGCAACAGGTGCAATGTTGCTGGTGCCCTCCTTTTCCTTTTCCACTGCAGCCTAGCTCAGGTGCAAGCACACAGTACTCTCAGCTTGGAAATCTGACTGTTAGTTTAGGATGTAACTGGTAGAAAAGAGCACCTACGCTTTTGCCACTTTCTCCTGATTGTTCTTTTTTTTTTTTTAGTAACAAAAGGCAGATATGCGCCTCTAAGATTGCAAACACCTGGCATTTCCTCATGACTCTTGATGCCAAGAGAGAAAATTTGGCACCAAATTGAAATTTTCTGGATCATCTTCTGCACTCTTCAGAAATAATTTCTTTGTAGAGAGCACTCATGCTTCTTTAAAAAAAAACAAACTACAAACCCCAAAAGCCTAATTGTTCTTCTGGAAGAAAATAAAGTAAAATTTAAAAATAAACCAGAAACTTTTATATGGATTGTTCGACATAAAGTGATCTGATCTAACTAATAATACCAACCAACATTCCCACTCAATACAAAAAGGACTCATTTTAGGACTGTTTATTTTAGTCAGCATTGGTTGGTTCACATCTTTCCAAGCAAAAAACAGTAGGAAAAATGTTTAAATCTTAAACTGTTTAAGTCAGTAATCAAAAACATGCAGGACCTGAGTTTACTCTGTTTTGCTTTCTGTGTTTCTAAACAAGTAACTTAGAGTTTGTGTACACTAGCATCAAATCTTGGCATAAGAACACAGAGCTTCCTTGGAGAACTGTTATGAATACAAATAAATTAAAGACTTTTGAAGAACACTGGATGCAGTATTTAGAAGAAAAGCATATAGGAAAGAATAAGTGCTTTCTCCCTGAATGCTGTTGAAATGTGACTTGTTTTTAATTACATGATAATGCCACTGTTATCTGGACAGAATGTGACATAGTGCTTTAATAATGTCTTTAAATTTTACTTCATAGCAATATATTCAGAGGATATGCTGTATGTGTTTACCACATGGCAAGCGTCCGAGCAGCTTTCAATGGACCATATGCTCATAAAGAAGGACCTGAATACCACTGGGCTCTCTATGAAAGAAAAGTACCTTATCCTAGACCTGGTTCAGTAAGTACACTCTATTTTCCACTGCTTTACTATCATTTTGGAAAGAAAAAGCAGATTGCTGCTAATGTGAAAATCCAGGATATTCCTTGAATATTGACATACTCCAGCTACTCCTAGAAAAGTGTGGCATGGCTCAGCAACAGGTTTAATCAAGTACTAGAACCCTACATTTTCCAAAGGAAAATAATGGAATTAAATATATAAGCTTTTCAAAATCCTGTCGGGACATGATTTTATCAACATTGAGTAAAGGTCCTAAGGTCCCAAAATTAGGACCCCAGGCAAAAGGGATGGAAAGAGGCAGATCCAATCCATTCAGTTTCATTCAGAAACATCAAGGGCATTACCTGTGAAGGAAACCCTCATTCTTTCTTTAGCATGTTGAAACCAGGACATTTAGCAAGTGTTAAAGGAAGTAAAAAACAACAACAATAACAACAATAAAAACAACAAACCCCCCAAGAGAAACCACTATTTCAATAGTTTCAATATTTCAACAGTTTTCAGGAGTTCTTGTTCCTTTTTCTACCTCATTTTCCAAAAGGAACAAATTTAAATACTTCTGTAAATTTAGATCAATGAGCAGGTAAGAAATTAGACATACTTTAATAAAACTTACTAATCAGAATAAATGCATTTGTAGATAAGGAGCAAATTCTCCATTATTTAAAGTCCTTTGCTCAAGATTGGTTCTTTCTGGAAGCAATGTTCTGACACCCTCACAGTTCATTGATTTCCTTTCAGACATCAAAGAGTGAGATTTTTCTACTCTTCAATCAGATTCCTGAGCTTATCTACATTCTTTATCTGTACCATTTACAAAGAATGGTAAAAAAAATATTAAAACAATGCTGTAAAAAAACAAACTCATAAAAATCACTCATACTTTTTGTTAATTTTCACGAGTCTCTTCATAAACATTTTCTTTTTCAATGGCTACTAACTGAAGGAAAGAAACAAGATGTATTATGAAAATGCAATTAAATGGGAATTACCATAGTGAGCATTCAGCAGATGTAGAGGTGCTGTCATGTATGGAGCTGTTCCTGTCTGATACTTAGATTTCTGGAGGAAATCACAAACTCATGACTCAAGAAGCAAATAATTAACTTCTACAAGGAATTGCTAGGTTGTTTTCTCAAGGACATCACAAGTAATCTTCACCTCAAGCCCTTTTCCTGTTTCAGTGTCTTTTTAGGTGTTTCTGCAGTTTCTGTGCCAGGTACTCACATCCCTACTCAAGGGGTGAAGGTCAAAGGCCCTTTGCATTGCAGGGCCTGTCACCATCTCACAGAGCAGGCACAGCCTCCAGGAGGAGGCAGACAATGCCAGCCTAACCCTTTTAATCCTTTTGAGATTACAACTACCTACCCACCCATGGCAATTGTCTTGCACTGCAAAGCTGCTTTTGTTTACACTCATGAAGGTCTACCCCTTGTCATGTCAGCATTGGGCAGATTTCTAACTCTGAGCAAAGACATTTCTACCAGCTGTTTTGTTTGGCTAAATTCCCCCCCGTCCCCCCCAGTTTTCATACTTTGCCTCCTAATCTCCTCTCAGGCTTGGGGCTCACTCTCTTGAATTTAAAGGTGTAATAAACAATTGCTGGGCATTACCTTCAGTGATGTTTTCCCTTTGCTAACTGAATCACTATTCCCTTTTATACTAAAAGCAGTCATTTCCATAAGTAAGTATTGCATACAATTCATTTATCATGAATGAGAGGTGGAAAGGCCTATTAGCTTGTCTACTCCATTGCAGTGATGCCTTTCTCCCTGTTGTATGATTTCAAATGCATGCCCTTTCTCATTTTAAATTATTCATTTAAAATTATTATTTTTCTCTACTTCTCTTGGGGTGACAGACATAAGTCAAAATTTAGAACCAGATACTCCAAAGAAGAGATTATCTAGGATTTAAACATTATGAATATGATTTGACCATCTTGGCCAATGAGCTAGCACTGTAGCAGTGCTGGTATCAATACCAAATATTTTTTGTTTGTTTGACATCAATTGAAGTCTTTAGGATTGAGTCAGGATAGAAAAACAGGTAAAAAAATTGTCACATTTTAGGAAAAATAATTGAATTCACAGGAATTATTGGTTTCCTATTTGATATTTTGTATAGCAAATGTATGGGTTTTGCAGTCTTACCAAATAATGAGACTGTATTGTGCATCAGAATTGCTGTATATTTTGCAAAGATGATACAGTCCAAGTTCTTTAAGTGGTATTAATTTTTTTCTGGGCAGTAAAACACCTCACATATGTTATTTGGACTAGCATTAAACACAGGCATGAATTCAACGTTAATGACTGCAGTTATTACATTGATATCTCCTAGCACTGAAGATTAAATGGTGTCTTTTTGGCAAGAAGGAGAGAACACAGAGCCAGCACTTCAGCAAGGTTGACAATGATTTACAGGAAGGCTGCCCTAAATTTCACTTGCTTCCAATGCTTCTCTTCCTTGGCTGTGTTTGGGTCAGGCTAGAGTGTCACCTCCCCAAAAAGGCAAGGCATAGGAACAGAAAAAGGAGCAGAAGAGTGCAAATAATTTCCCAATATCAGGGAAAAAAATTAGCTGAGGAAGCAGGTCTCTCCTGAGTGCTAACATTTAATTGTGGATTTCTTTATATGTTGCTGAGCACATCAGAGGCTGAAGTAGATGGCTCTGCCAGGTAACAGAGCATTAGTTGATTCATTTTTAGATACTCATTTAGAGCACTAAATGAGTAGCTCATTTAGTTAAGAGGTCTTTTCAATGTTTAACCAGTAGCATGAAGAGAAATTGTGTGGCAGGCTGTAGCCAAGCGTTAGGCTTCACGCTCCAAGCAATGTGCAGCATGTTGGTAAACTAAATCCCACTACCTTTCCTGTTACAGGAGTGACAGTCACAAGAGGCAAAAAATAACCTACTAATGGGTGTCTTTGAGAGTCAGCACTCATTGATCTTAGGTATTGAATGAGTAAAGAAGTCTGTGGGGAATGAGAGTAGATCTTAAAGCTAAATAAACAGAGAGCCACTGTTGAGGGTCCCTCAGGTTCTGACAGACTCCGCAATCCTCTGCCATTGTCTCTCCTGGATTTTTTTAGTTCATTTAAGCTGTGTTGCTTCTGGAAATGACATCAGCTACATCAAGTGGGGTTGATAGACTTCAGAGACAGCTTCATCTACTGTTTCCTTTCTAGACTATTTGATTTTATTTAATTAAAATGAAAAGCCTGTGAATGATTATTTTTATTAAATCTCTCCAGGACTAGAACTTTGCAAAGGGAACCTGGCAATGCCTAGTCACTTTATATGCTGTGCAGTGCATGGGAAGCACAGGCTCAGCCTGTCTTTGTGCTCCAACTCTGTCTCTGTATTGCAAACAGCCAGTAAAATTCCATCACTAGGTTGATTAGACAATTACTTTTAAATCAACAGTGAACAAATACATTCCTGTAGCTAAACCCAAAAAGTGGAAACAAACATTGCCCTGCTTGACAAGTGCAGGAGTTTGTTATTGTTGATTACAGATGACCACAAGTTTAAAATTACTGTTTCCAGTAAACTTAAGGAGTATTGTATTTCATTTTATTGATTGAAAAATCCAATTTAAATAGAGAAAGGCTGCTACTGTGGCTTTGCTAGAAATGCTTCTTAAAACCACACTGTTTTATGAATATTTAGAGCAAGTAAATGGTTACTGAGATATTTCCAGCTTGATCATAAATGGTTTCAATTAGACATCATGAAGCAAATTGGAAATGTAGGATCTATGTTCAGTTGGGAAACACTATCTCGTTCACAAAACATCCTAAAATTAACTTCTCTCTTTCACACAGTAAATTATCTCTAATTGCATATTTAAGTGAAGGAGTAAGCCTCTTTTAATCAGTCATTGACATAAAGTTTATTTGCTTTACAAACTGGTAGATTGATCAGTGCAAACATTGGTATTTGAAGCTAAACTGTGATATATAATACTGTCATTGAGAGTCAGAAATCAGACTCAAACATAATACTGTTAGAATGCCTGATATCAAGAATTACTGTTGGCACAATTTTTAGTGTGTTTAGTTTCTTATGATAATACATTTTGCAATCAAAAATAATAAGACTAGAGTTTGATTTCAAGCATTAGAGTTCGATTTCAAGCATTAGAGTTCTGCTGACTTTACATGGCTGTTTCTCTATTGGGATAGAAAACCCTTTCTTCTTACTCTGTCCATGGCCATCTTGATGACATCTTCAATACAAGTTTTGGGAAGAAATAAGCTTTTATCAAAATCTAAAACTATTACCCTTTATTCTGTCTTAGTATGCCAAAGAGGGACAAACTCCTGCTTCCTAAACATGACAATGCCAAGGCACTGTTCAGCATTTCCTTTCTTCTCATGATTAATAATCCACACATGAATAAAGTACAGGATTCACTGGGCTAATTCCCGCCTTCTGTAGACTTACCTTTATCCCTGAAAACAAGACCCTTTTCTGACAATTTCTTGGGCAAACCTTTAGGATAATCTGTGTTCTGTGTTCTTGCAGTGTGCCAGCAAGGTGAACGGCGGGCTGTACACCACCACTAAAGACTATCCTGATGAAGCTATCCATTTTGCCAGGAGTCATCCACTGATGTATCAGCCCATCAGGCCTGTTCATAAGAGACCAATACTAGTTAAAACAGATGGAAAGTACAATCTTAAACAAATAGCAGTGGACAGAGTGGAAGCTGAAGATGGGCAATATGATGTTTTGTTCATTGGCACAGGTAAATAAAGAAAGCAAGAAAGAATTTTACATTTATGATATTGCAAGGGTTTTTTGTTTGTTTCTTTTTTTGTTTTGGGTTTTTTGGGGTTTTTTTTGTTTTGGTTTTTTTTTTTCCCTCCAGGATGAAGCAAATCAATACAACATTTATTTTTACCAACTTTTATTTTCACCAACTTTTATTTTCATGCCTTCACCTTACAGAGGATGTTAGCCATTCTAGACATGTGCTTCACTGTGATGCTATGTATAGGAAAGTAATGGTAAGGAAGTATTTAAAAACTAGCAAGAGAAACAAGTATAGGATTCCATTTAAATTTCTTTTCTTTTCAAAAAGAATATTAAAAAAAATTGCAGAACAACCAGCCTTATTTTGTAACTCACCACTGTCATGTATCTAAGCTGAGACTTGGAGACCTGAGAGAAACAAAGGTGATATGATTTCCAAAAATATCTGTTCAAGTTATTGGCTTTATTCCACAGTTTCTTTTCCCCAGTTCTGGAGACAAGAAGTCTAGCTGATACCATTGAAAAAAAATTGCCAACTTCCAGATTTGGGTTTCAACACAGATCAAGGAAGGAAGGAGGAAATGCCCAATTTCAAAAAACCCAAAACTTTTTGAAGTTTCCTGCCAAGTTTTCTTCTGTGCCATTTCACTAAAATATAGAGAGCTTGTTTAACAAGAATTTTTAGGCATCTTCCTACAAACACAATAAAGGCAAAATATAGCATATACCTCCACTGAGTCTAAGAAAGCAGAGAAAATATAAATACCCTAATGGTATTTGAAAAATAGAAAAACTTAAGAAAACAAGAGGAAAGGCTGGAACTACATAAGACTTAAGTCACATCTAATCTGTTTGGAAAAAAACACAAGGATTCTTACATTCACATTTAATCAATTTAGCAACAGGAGTGGTATCACAAATCATTTTGACTATTTTGTCTAGGAAAGCAGTTCCAGTGAATTATTTTTCACTAATGAAATTCCTCTGATAAGTACATTTCAGTGTTGAGAATGTTCAAAAAAACCATGTTCATAGACTAGCAAAGCCCTATTTATACGAGTGCTGTTTTCTAAGGTTTTAAACAGCCTTGATATGGTCTTGGTAATGGACTTAACTGTGGTCTGTAAAACATTGGATCATGTGTCACTTATTTCTGTACAGCAGATTTTACATTGGGTCCTTCAACCTTTATATTTTCTCCTTGCATTTTTAATTGAGATTGCATCAAATATTCTGGTACACAAGTCTTTTTTTCAGCAAACTTGAATCCAAAGTGGCTTAAGTGAGTGCTTTAGAGCTGTGTTGGATTGGCCCCCAACAGCTGCCTGGTGTTTTCAAGCTGTCTGATCTCAGGTGACATGAAATTCCAGCAAAAGAATTTGAGTTTTAGAAACTCCGAAATGAAACCTGCAATCACTACTCCAGCAAAGATCCCATCAGAAAACTCACTGCTATTTGGACAATATAATGTTAGAAAGGGTTGATATATTTTCTTTTAATCCCAGTCCAACACCTGCTGTGTAACATAAGTAAGCAGCATCTCACAGCTGAGCAAGTTTCCTTAGGGTAGCAGTGCAGGTTAGAAAGGTTCATCAAAGGCGAAGTCTGAACATCAGAGCTTTTACATGTCTGTCAGCAGGATTGGAAAAGGGACTTACTTATGAAAATCATAGCTCAGAATACAAATTCTTTTCAATGTTCTACTACAAAATGGTTTCATTACATAGTCTCTTTGAAAAATGGTGTATGACCCCAGTTTAATGGTTCCTCTTTATGTTTCACCCTTTGATCTTTTGCTGAACATTTTCCCCGGTGCTTCCCTGCTTAATATGTCCCCTGTAAATCAAAGGTGACTGAAAATAACAGAAGAAAAGATGTGATATTTGCCATTGTTGATGACAGATTTTCAGATTAAGGAGACCAAGGCTTTTCTATAAATAGCCAGCAAGGCAAAACCAAAGTGGTGGAAGACCAGATATTATTTGTGTGTTTTACTTTCCTGCAAGAGTTGCAGAGACAGAGAGGTTGATAAATCTAAGTCCAGTGTGCCTTAGTCTTTTTGAATGTGCAGCTTGTATTTTGATTAAACTCCCTTCGATTACACCTTCAGCTCAACAGCAGCTCAGTGTTTCCTTAGAGCAGGTAAGCATTGTGCACAACGAGCCCCTGAAGGTTTTTGTCTTTTTGCCTGGGAGAATGGAGCTGCTGTCAGCAATTAAGGATATTAGTAGTTTGCTATGTAGTGTAAACCCTCAGATTCTATAATTAAAGGTACTTTACACTTGCTTGCCTCAATGCACTAGGCTTCCACCTACTCCCGTTTCTGTTTCTTTTTCTGAAATATGGTTGCCCTCTGTGATCCTTTTGCTATTCTCAATGGGTTATGACCCAATGTTTGAAAAATACAATTAATTATGTAACTTACAGGTGTCTAAATTGACTCTTATTTGCCAGTGACAAATCGTCATATATATTTAATTTTCTATGAGTAAGAATCCTTATTAATGACTGCACAAAGCAAGTAACATTTCATATTTTTAAATTTCAATCCATTATCAATTTGAAGAAGTCATTTCAGGTATTTGAAAGCCATATAAATGTTTCAACCAATCATAACCTTTACTTTTGTTTTGTTTTGTTTTAAATTGGTTTCCAGATAATGGTATTGTGCTGAAAGTCATAACAATTTACAATCAAGAGACAGAATCAATGGAAGAAGTGATTCTTGAAGAGCTGCAAGTATTCAAGGTGAACTGTGTTGTATATGAAGTATATACGAAAGTCTTGAATTTTCTGCAGAATTAAAATGTCAAAAAATCTGAGGATAGTCAAATACATAATACTTGTGTGCAAGAAACTTCCTAATTATCTAGCAATTTTATGACAGGAAATCTTCATTTTCAAATTAAGTTTTTCTAATGTCCCATGTACCAAAGCATGCTGAGGCAAATCACAACTACTGCCTTTATATTTATGTGCTTGGACATTGGAGTGCAACTTTTAATCAAAAACTTCCTGCTTTTTGTTTAATTTTCCCTTGTATCCAATTAAGTAATTAAAAAAGTATAACTGCACACATAAAAATGTGCCTGCTACAATCTTGGAAACTTAAATGAGATCCAGATAGAAAAAGTCCATTCAGAAGAGTGAATCAGTTAACCTGTCTCTACAGTGGGCAAACATGGATCCTAGTGAGGCAGAACTCCATTCTCCTCAAGAATAACCTATGACTAAAGCTCAGTTCTTGGCATGTGACAAAGCAAACATAATTAAATTCTCTTAGTGAGTATAATCACGTCACGTTAGCCAAATAAAGCAGGAGGCTAACCTGCTTCAAGCTACAGGGAGAATCTAATATCAAAAGTTAGACATTTAAATCTGGTACCTGAATTTAGGCAGTGTAACTATTGACTTGTTGCCTACAGGGAAATCACATCATTTGCCCTTCTTGATAAAGCTAGTTTTCAATAGAACTATAAGGGGCTATGTATTGCTCCAAGAAATCTGAGCAGAGGCCAGAGAGGACAATGGTAAAAGAAGGAATTCCTGCTATTTTCATCTTATCTTCAATGAATGTTTTGTTATAAAGAGCACTCCACTTATCACTCTCAAGCAGGACAAAAGACATTCAGTGGTGACAAGAGCTAATGTCATGTTTGACAGGGAAATTGTAGTGTTCCTGTAGCTCTGATAATCCTGAATTAAGTGTTGGCTGCTTGTTTCCAAATAAACTCTTTTAAAGCAGTATTTCTGAAAGTCACAATTTCTTCACATCTTTCTCAAAGAAAGTCAAAGTATCTAGCAAAGATAAATGTAATAAGTAAATACCAATACTCTTTTACCTGATTTATTTTCATAGCAAAAAGATATTATTTTTTCTAAGCAAACAAATATTTATTATTTTTTTAGATGCCAGTTCCTATTATTTCTTTGGAAATCTCTTCAAAACGGGTACGTATTTTACAAGTTTGAAATATATGACTGTGACTCAAATGTAATGAAGCTGTAAACAGAGAGCAAGATGCATAGATAAATAGACAGATGTACATCATCTATAATGAGATCTGGTTGGATACATGTAACTGTTCTGTAATATAAACTTATGGTTACATGCTCTGTTCCTTTATCATGTATTAGTGTTTTTCAATTCTAGTGGTAAATATCCTTCGTTCACAATACCATACATATCAAAGCAAGTAAAAACCAATCTGTTTCATAAGTTACTATCATACTAATCACAGTAGAGATTAGCTTGGTGGATATGGCAATTCACAGAAGAGTTCTTTGTTGATAAATGCAGACAGACTTCATCCCCATAGGAACATCAGCAAAAAGAGCCTTTCTGGCTCTCCCACATACTCAGTTATCCTGTAGGGCAGTTTGGATCTGAGTTCTTTTTGAGTTTCTGAAAATTGCTGCTAATATAAACACCCAATTTATTATTTTTTGGGCAGATTCTCTTCCATATCATATCATATCATATCATATCATATCATATCATATAATCATATCATCTCAGCATGGAGCCATTATAAACATCTGAGGATAGTTATATCTTAATGTTAAACATATCCAACAGTGATGTTAGACATCCGGTGTGATGTAGGTGCACATAAGCACAGTGAAACATGAGAAACAAAGAATGAAAACTGCCTTATTAGGAGGTGTGACTGTGCCCCAAAGGGTTATTTGAGTCTTGGTGTCTAATCAACTTGCATTCTTCCTGTATGTAATGCAGAAAGTCAAAGTCCTGTGATGGCAATTCAGAGAAGGATTTGGGTTGAAGTATTTTGAATTACTTCCTGCCTCAGTCTTTTCCCATGGACTGTGAAAGAAGCTCTGGAGACTAGATTATCTAACACTGCACCTAAGTGATTATTTGGAGAAAGACTTGGTGTCTTTTCAGATGTTTGCCTTACCTTTAACTCTCAATGAATTGCCATGGTTAAAGGGTTGTGTTGAAAGAGTAAAACAGAGATATCTTAAAATATGAAGAACCATTCATCCATTATATTCATCTCCCAAGAGGTGTGCTAATTCAAGGCATATCTGGAAAATCTGGACAGATCTGCAGAAAAGCCACCAGAGTAACCCAGTAGTTGAAGAAAAAACTTCTTGTGAGAAGTAAAAGTAGCTTTACTTTTTCAAGAGATCAAAATGAAGACTGAGAGAGATCAGGAGAGTCATATATATATTTTACTGTGTGAAGTGACTTCCTACTGTGTATATGAGGATTCTTAAACATTGATGGCAAAGCAATATCAGATTAAAAAACCAAGATCAGATTGCTGAATGTAGATAAACTTATTCTTGAAATAGGATACAGTTTTCTGACACTGAGAACAATTAAACGTTGGAATATGTGTTAGGGTCAGAGTTGGCACCAAATAACTTGTCTTTAAAATCAGCAGGAATATACCATAGTTGAGCATACATGAAAAAAAAGTTGTACCTCAAGCATTTTCACTGATCTCTTTTGAGCTTGGAGTTACTGAGCCTGTGGAGATCTCCTTGCTATCTGTGTCTCCATATCCTTATAACACTGACCAGTCTTCACCAAGTCATGGTACAGTAAAATATCACATTTCAGGGCTGAGCTTGTTATCTGCAGAGACTGGGAAAGAATGTTCTTTGATGTTCAGTTGGCTAGATATCAGATGCTTCTTTTCCCTCCTGTGATTTACCAAGACTTAAAGAAGTCTTTACCCCTGCTAAAAGATAAAAGAGAAATTCTCATCTCATATGTCTCATTAAAAGTGTTGCTCATGTCTTCTGGGACAATCACACTGCAGCACTTGCAGACAAAGAATTCCCCTCAAACAAGTATCCTAGGTTTTCTCTTCATTCCAGTTGGCAGATTGAGTTCCTGCTACTATCATCTGGTTTATCTCACCAGAAAAAATCTTCAAGCATTGCTGTTACCAGCCTCTCCTAGTTTATTCCCCTGGCATCTCTGAAAGTTAAATCTCTATGATCTAAAGAGATATAAGAAGTATAATAAGGAACAAGAACAGACTATCCAGATTAAACTTTGTATTTTGTGATAGACTAAATAAGGTGTTGGTATTTTCCAGCTTTAAGTAACTTTAAAATACCAGATTTTGACAGCTTGATTGAAGAGTTGGAATTAGGAACTAAGTTTGGCCACTGGGATGAGCACAACTTAGGAATCCTTTTTCTGACTGGTAAAACTGTGGAAGTGAGCTGTGCATAAGCAGTTTCTATTGCATATTTCGTTCGTGTTCAGAAAATTTGCATTCATCAGCAGCAAGATTTTGTCTCAAATTCCTTTCAATTCAAGCTATTATCTTCTGAATTTATTGTGCTAGCATCTGAAGAATTAAGTTGATTATCTATTATTTGATTTGAAAAGGACATCTATGTGAGGTCAAAAGATTCAAACAATGAATACTAATGCTGAAGAAACCCCCACCCAAACCCAGCAAATAAATACTAAAGAAGCAGAGAGTGACCAGCTAATTTGTAAGGAAAGACTGTACAGCAACAGGAAAACAATTAAATATCTATCTATCTATCTATCTATCTATCTATCTATCTATCTATCATCTATCTATCATCTATCTCCTGTACACTGAGGTGTTATACAAATCATAGCACTACTGAGTAAATATGTGACTATATTCTAAGTAGCCACATCAAGAGTTAAATTTACTTGAAAACTCCCATTTTAAAATTGAGTACTTATAAGCCTTGCATATTTGAACTTCTTTGCTTAAAGTCTTTCATGTCAAGTTGGGGTTTTTTTGCAGATCAGTTAGGTGACAGACAAGTGTAAAGAGGGAGGCATTGGAAAATATCTTGATGAAGAAAAGGAAATGTAAGCCCTTGCCTATTTAAACACAAAGCTGAAACTTTAGAAGCAAGAAAATGCCAAAATAAACTTGCTCATTTTGCCTTCTTTCTGTTTCTCTGTCCTCAGTAGAAGAGTTTAATCTGTAATCAGATATTTTCTTGCAGAGTAACTCTGCCTCCCTCAGGTCACAGGCTGGAAGCACAACAAGCAACAATTAATTTAACAATTTCAATAACTGCTTTGGGAAGAGAAGTTTTAGTGGGCATTCTGGGAACCCTGTGTGGTGCATTTTTTGCAGCAACAGCTCTACGTGGGATCCGAGGCGCTCATAGCCCAAGTGAAGTTCCACCAGTGCGACATGTACGGCACGGCCTGTGCCGACTGCTGCCTGGCTCGGGATCCCTACTGCGCCTGGGACGGGGTCGCCTGCTCCCGCTACTACCCCACGGCCGTGCAGGCCAAGAGGTGAGAGCTCCTGCTTCTTCTGATTCTCTTTTTACAAATATCTACATCAACAGTTTCTACTGCAACACAGAGTACTTCGTTACTTATCTTATTTATCTTATTCATCTCCCCCCCGGACATAACCCAACAGTGAGATGTCATCTAATTTCTCAGGGGATTGCAAGGATCCAAACTCACAGGATGGCATAAGCTGCACTGGCAGGAATATTTTTATGACTAGAGCTAAGTCACTTTGTAATTACTTGCATCACACTGTAAACCCTGATTTCCTCAAACATCTTTTCGTGTCTTTGCAACATCAGAGACCTGGTTTGGTACTACTATACAAGTATATCACACTGCAGTGACATAAACAACAGAATTTCTAAAAAAAATCAAAGATGCTTTGTTATTAGTAATACACCTTCACCAACCAAAATCCACCAGAACATTTTCTGCAAAAGCTAAGTTTTGGTTTAGGTTTTCTGCAGTGGATTGAAAGGTAAATTACTCTAAAGGCAAGTTCAAAGCAGAAAGACCTGATCTGGGTGCTTTAATTCTTTCTTGTGGAGACTCTTTCTCTGTATCACCCTTCACTTATTCATGGTTCTTGACCTTCACTCATTCATGGTTCTTGACCTTCACTCTTTCATTCAATGATTTCCCTGGGACCTGTTGTCCTCCCTTCCCTCTCAAACCCAGGTTCAGCTACACATGTCAAGTATCTAGAACATGCATGTTTTAATCCAGACCTTTCCACAAAAATTAGTCATCTTAGCCCCGTAGACAGAGCAATTTCTTACCTGAATCAGCAAAATTTTGGTATTGCATAGTTCAAATAATTTCTGTGGCTTTTTTAGCAATTACTGGTTTTAAAAATATATCCTTATTTACATTAGACCTAATGTAATAATGAATTGAATAAATATATCCTTATTTACATTAGACCTAATGTAATAATGAATTGAATAAATTCCAGAGAGTTTTGAAAACTTGTGGAGATGGTTAAGTCCAAACCAAGCCACAGTATCCCAAATGAATTATTGTTTCTTAAGGAAAATCAGGAATATGGGGCTTTGTATTTAGTTATTTTTCATCTGGCATATTTTATCTTTCCATGAATCTGGATGCACTCAAAAGCATGTTGAATACTGTCAAGCATAATAGACATTTCCATACATTTTTTAAAAAGATAATTAATCCAGTGATGTTATCTTTGGTAGGATCATTTTTTGGATAAGGCATATTTAAAAGTACAAATGAGAAACAGTGTGTGACTCAGCATAATTGAGAATCTCTTGGATTTACTGCACTAAGACATAGGTTAAACCAAGCAGGAAACCTACACAGCTTTTAGAAGCAGGATTGAATTGTTTTGTTGTGCCTTTTGTGAATATAGGAAAGGGAAGAAGTGGGCTCTGGTTGACTGCTCAGGGTGGGATGAGTCTGGTTAAAATTTTCAGGCTCCAGATTAAGAAAGATGAGCAGCTATACAGTGGGCCAGGGAGATTAATGTCCTACAGTATAAGTAGAAATTGGATTATCATAATGATAAAGCATATGGGTTACTCATCTGATGATGTAAAAGTCATTTGGGAGGGAGGGAGTGGTTAAAAATTTCCCAGCAGCATTTTAGCTTGCTAGCAGTATCACCGTTTATGTTGTGCAGGCTACTTGTTGTCTAAGAAAAGATGAGAGAAACTCACTGAGGCCTGGACTTTGTTGTACATGTTTCTCACCTCAGACAATTTCCAGAGTAGCAGCCTTTAAGTTCCCTGAAAACACATTTATCCAGGGTGGAGTGATATGGGCAGCACCCAGGCACCTTCCTGTGCCTTACCTCCTCAACATTCAGCAGGTCAGCCTCTAAAAGAAGAAAATACTGCTGCTATCTCTTTCCTTCTCTTAAGATAAGCACTGTAGCAGTGGAGAAGGGATTTGCACTCAATTGAATGTTCTTGAAGTCTGCAAAACTTGTTTTCCATATCAGAGTCTGGGGAGCAGCCAGCAAGACTAACAGTGCTGAGAGGCATGAATGGCATTTGCTTTGTTCACTTTAGGTCACAGCTGAAGCTCAGAGCATTTTAAATTTAAGGCCTTACACTAACTGTGTGGTACAGGGAGAGGCATGGAGAGGTACTAGGGACATGTGTATAGAAGTTGTTTTAGGTTTCTTCCTGTCAGGTACCATGTGAAGAGTTCTAGGGGACAAGGCAGGTCCCAGCAGACAGTGTGGAGCTCTCTGATATCAAGTGGCGGTGCCTGGTTGATAACCCTGCCATGGCTTTTAATTTAATTAATGCCACATCCCCGATCATTCATGTCTTAGTCTGGCCTTGTCTCAATGCTCCAGATTTCTGCTCAAGCTGTTCATGGTAATACAAGTCATGTGAGTGCAAGGGGCATTGGAGAGCACTTGTTTCTCCTGTTCCTGATACCTGTCCCTTTATGGGAGTCATGGAGTTGTGCCTTACATTGCAGCACACTTGAGCTGCACTTAGTACCACTTAGTACTTAGTACACTTAGTACACTAAGTACACTTAGTACCACCTGTCTCTGCTCAAATGGGGGCTTCATTCTGTACATTTATGTGGACTTTTGATCTGTAAGAGCAGTGCTGCTAGTGGGTAAGGGCTCTGCCCAAAGCTCTCCTTTTAATTCCAGTCCAGCTGGTGAAGAATTGAATTGGGGCAGGGATGTACAATGTGTCCTCCCCACTTTGGTCCAAATGCTGTCTGCTTTAGATTCTGATGCCTCCAAGGTACAACAAGTGTTTAGAGTAACATTAAATAGAAATCTGTGAACTAAGGCATGTAAAAGATTTAGAGAGAAGTGAAGCATAAATATAAAAACCTTATGCTTGGCGTCTGGTATTAATTTTTTAAATTGTGAAAGTCTATAATTCCTTATACATGTATATCTTGGATAACTATGTAAATATGGGATTTAATTAAGGAAAAATAAAAACTGAGTCCAAAATCCCATATCTTGATGCTGGCAGCACAGAATGCCACAATTCTGTGATAATTATAGGTGTGTGGCTCCTGAACACTGCAAATATCTCAGATGGCAGAAGGAATTTCTATTGCATTCAAATTTCATGAAGTTTACTTGAGAAAGCAGAGGTCCAGGACTTGAATGCTTTAGTTCACTATTAGCTCTGCAATCTGATTTAGGCAGTTTCAATTTTTATCTAAATAAGTACCAAATTCTGCAAGTGAGATTCTTTGCTGTACCAGCTCACCATCCAGGCTAAAAAAGGTCTGAAGTAGTTTTAAAATGTCTTTGAACGTGGGTAGGCATAGTGTGATTCTTTAGCTAATTTTTAGAAGCTGCCAGTCTCTCCCCTGTCTCCTTTCGCTCTCTGTCTTCTTTCTCCATCACCCACTCCACCAGCAGGCACACAGTCTACTGATTTACTTATGCAAACATAGTAATGCCTTTTCTTCCCAAGAATTTTTGATTTTGCCTCATACATTCCTGGGAAATAATAAAGAAAAATGAAAATTATGGTGATGATAATGATGATGATGATGACTGCATTGCTTTCTTGCAGATCATTTTTACTAGGTTCCTGAAAGCACAGAGTTAAGAGATGAAATCTAAATCAATGAAATTATAGATTGCAAAAGATACTTCCCTACACTCAGTATACTTGTTATCACTGAAAATTGTTCCTTACAGTTATTTATCTCAGGAATTGTCTGATACTCTATTATTCTGAGTAAAATCATTTCTAAGAAACAATAAAATAATACCAAGCTTATGTCAGTATTTGTGGAATGAGTTTATCTCCCAGAATCTCCCTCTCTTTCAGCACCTCTCTCCATTTTTTCCTTCTATTTGCGATAATAGTAAGTGAAGGCACTGATAATTGTATCCTCCCCAATCTTCAGAGTTGCAACATTAAAATTCCATCAATTTTTTTTTTCTTTAATGATTCTGACAATTGGAGAAATAACCCTGTCTTGCAGAACTAGGTTGTTTTTTTTTTTTTAGTGTTACAGTGATCTTAAGGAACTCATGAGTAAATAGAATATGTTTGCTACCTGTTCCTGCTAGATAGGGCTGTTGGACCTGACAGCAGCTGGATTGTCTTGTTTGGTTTTTTTAAAGGCTAATGCATATCCTATAGTGTTTATGTATATTTGTGCAGGAGAATGTCTCTTCTGAGTAATCTACACACACAGACTTGCAAACCTGGTGGCAACATTTATCAGCACTGACACTACACATTGCAATGACAACACCCAGGGCAGAATAAGGCCCAGTTGCTACCTCGGTTTTCTTTAATAGGATGCAAGTATTGTTAGCATTTCTCCCTAAAAGCCCAATGCAGTCTTCACTGAATTTCCAGATTCTCCTGAAACAACAATTGAAAAACACTGGCTCTTCTCTGAATATTAATGGAGGTTAATATCGGTCCACCAAGAACCCTGGATCATATGGGTAACAAAACTCAGAAAATAATCACTGTCTGCAGCCAGATTAAAATGAAATTAGTAACATCCATGGACAAGACTTTTAGATGGTGTAAATCTAAATAGTTTCAGTAAATTCAATTTGTGACAAATTAAAATTTTATCTTTTGGGTTCACATAGAATAAGGAGAATAACCTTATTTCACTAGCAAAATGCACAGAATAACAGAACTCTTTGACTTTGTTTCTAATGTAATTTATACTGTACACAAACCTACGGTGTAAGATTTACTGCACTGTATATTTCTTCTGTTAATCTGTCATGTATGGCATTGGCAATACTGTACAGAATTACTCTTTATGCAAATATAGGAACAGTATCCTTAGAAAAAGCTACATTTGAGGTTGTTGGACATACTAATGTAGCAAGATACAGCATCCAATAGGCTCTTTTATTTCCCAAGTCCACAATCTTAATTTTATTTATCAAGACACTCAAAGAAAATAAATGCTACACGAATGCACAATTCTTCTGGAAATGCACCATATAATAATGGTTTATTTTTTTTTTTCTGCAAATGCAATAAAAAACTCAAACCTCAAAAGTCAAAATGATTTTTCTTTGAAAAAGACTTGTATTTTTTCCAGGTCAAATACAGGGCTCATGTGTTCTGACCCCAGTTCTTCTTCCACCAGTTCACTTTCTAGGCATGGGCATTCTTGAATGTATACATTTCCCTGTTGAGAAAAATGAGCTCAATAACTGTCTGGTACAAAGTTGAAATAAAATAAAGTATTTCTTCCACACGTTGAGATTCTCAAGGGAAGAAAAAACCCCAAAAAACCATGAGAGTAAAGGATAAAAGAAGTACAATTCATATACATGGGAAACTGTGCTGAATTAAAAAAGGAAAATTTCCTTCCTTTCTGGAGAGAGAGAGAGACCCCAAAGACAGGATAAAGGTCCCTATGATTGAATGTTACCCAGTCAGTTCAAAAGATCTCGTTTTCATATTTGTAACATTAGTATAGTTGTATAGTTGTATATAAAATGGACACATAATTGTACTTCTTCTCTAGACAAGCATGTTTTTCAAACACATGACTCCGAGTAGGCTGAGTAGAGACAGAATACTGACTTATAAATGAGCACTTCTCACAACAATGGTAAATTGTTAGCAATCCAGGTTTAACTCCTTAAGTTTTTAATGAAGGCTAGTTTAGCATAAACCAAACAACATGTAAACTAAACTTGTTCTCTCAAATAATTCCACTTTTTCCCCTCCAGACGTTTCCGCAGACAAGATGTTCGGCACGGGAACGCAGCGCAGCAGTGCTTTGGCCAGCAGTTCATTGGTAATCTATTCACTCATGTGCAAATACTTGTAAAGGCCTGGAACAGCCAGCACAGTTTGCCAAGAGCACGAGCCAGACCATGATCTCACCTGCTGTTTCCACTGGCATGTTCCTATCATGTTGTAAGAGCCGTGGGGCTGAGGCCCTGCCATCCAGGTCTAAGGGTGACTGTCTCAGTGACAGGTCAGGTGCATCCCAAAATGTTCATGTGGTGCTGCAGCACTGACATTCAGACTAAAGATGAGGAGAATGCATCCCCATGGCTCCCAACAGAAAAAAAAAAAAAAAAAAATAAATAAAGCAGAAAGATGAGGCAAGGATTAGAAACAATGGAGCTGCATTCTGAAATGGTCAGGACACAGAATTTAAGAGCAGGCATGAGTAGTGACACGACAGAATAAAACTGTGTATTTATGATCAAGTTTTCTCTTAAAAAAAAAAAAGATAGAATACTCTTATCCAAACCTTGAAAAGTGAGGATTTCAAACGTGGGTGTTGGGAATAGAAAACCAGAAAGGAAAGAATTATATGGAAATGCTTTGTATTTTGCAGGATAATATGCAATACATTTATAGAAGAAAAAAATAAAACATAAAAGTTTCTTCTAGAATGATATCCAGAGAAACACTATTTTAAATATTTACGTATGTACATATATTTTACCAGAGAAAGCTTCATTAAAATTAAAGTCCATTAGAGGATAATGTACATTTTGGAAAAGTATATTCCAATGTTAAGTCCTAATTCTTCCACAAGTTTGAAATACAACAGAGAAATCACAATCGTATAAAACAGTATATTTTTTTAAGATATAAAGCTATTTGGCCTTAAGAATATTTCTCACTATTATGGAATAAGATGATTTCATTAATGAAGCAGTTGGTTTTGTCCAGTGTAACAACTAGTTTATCCTCCTCCAGATGTTTTGTTGGATTGAAAACCAGAATTAAATTTTGATTTAATTAATTCACCTTGTTTTTATTAGCACCCTTGGGCCCAAACTGTACATTCAGTTAATATATGTATAGCTTGAATATGTGTAATATCGGTTAGAGTATTTATAGTATTATTCTGCAAACAGCTATGTGCTGTAATTATTCCTAAAGTAATTGAATTTTTTATTATATTTAAACATGTTTTGAATCCTCCTGTTTCACTGAGTGAAAACGAAATTAACTATTCATAAGAACCAAGCACAAACAATTAACAATGTGGAAAGCTGAGATCTGTTTCTCTGCAATCTTAGGTGAGTCACAGCACAATTTGGTCAGATGCTGTGAAAGCCTGGGATGATGGGAAAATTCATTTAGCAGGTCAGATCTTCCTTAGACATTACTTTCCAGTCACTGTCTGGTTGGATCTGAATGAAGCTTCACTCCTAAAAGTAACAATACCCTGAACATGGTGTGTAATAAGTGCTTGCAGTAAGACATTTTTGAAACATTTATTTCCCTTCCAGGTGAAGTTCTGGAGAAGACTGAGGAAAGACTTGTTTATGGAATAGAGTACAACAGCACCCTTCTGGAGTGCACCCCACGGACTTTACAAGCAAAAGTCATATGGTTTGTCCAGCGAGCACATGAAACTAAGAAGGAAGAGGTAAATATTCTTATAGACTAACTTTTTTCAATAAAAGAGCCTGTTGTTAGGAGCATTACATCTTCACTGAATTTCTGCCACCAATTGCTGAAATGTATAGGAGTGTCAGAGAAAATCACTATGTTCATCTGGTCTCTTGAAATAATAGACCTGAGAATTTCACCTGGTGTTTACATTCAGCATCTTGAATGCAGATGTTAGACATGAAGTGAAGCTAATTTAGAATCTCAAAACAAAGGAAAATTCATCACTTCTCTTAGTCTGTTTTTGCATGGAAGAAATGTGTATGTATTATTTTCAGTGTTAGTCTAGCTTAACTTCTATTCATTCTTGCTGCCTTACCCATTTATTACAAAACTTTTGCAAATGAGTGTTGGTGGATTCTCTCCCTCTTTTGCATGTATTTTACCATTATGAAAGTACTTCATAAGTGCAATAATATTTATTCCTCAATCTGATACACACCAATGTAGCTATCACTGCAGTGTAGATATGTCATTATAGGGCCTGGTAAAAACGTCCCCATCTTTATTATAAGCCCCCTTTAAGTACTAAAAGGTCAAACTAAGGTCTAGAACCTCCTCTCCTCTAGGCTGAGCAACCCCAGCTCTCTCGTTCTTCATAGGAGAAGGGCCCCATTCCTCTCTTCATTTTTGTGACCCTCCTCCAGTCCCACTTTGACAGGTCCATGTCTGCCTTGCACTGAGGATCCCAGAGCTGGATGCAGCACTCCAGGTGGGGGCTTACCAGAGCAGAGTGGAGGGAGAGAATCACCTCCCTTGACCTGTTGGCCACACTTCTTGTTATACAGCACAGGATAGAGTTGGTTTTCTGCAAGTGGACATGGCCAGCTCTCATCCAGCTCCTCATTCTTCAGTACTGTCAGATCTTGAGTTTGTTCTCTTCAGGGCTGCTTTTGATCCCTTCATCACCCAGTACTTCTGCTTAAGTACACCTTACTGTTAATTGAAAAGCTGAGGATACCATTTTCCTGGCCACTCTTGCTGCTGGGTTAGACAGCTCAGTGCTCCCTGCTTGTCAACATCTGTGAATGTCTCATAGTCAATAGTGTAGTCCTCAGGAGTTGTAGGAGGAACTCAAACAGCAGACTCAGAACTGAGGCTTTAAGATCACAATGGTCCTGCAGTTAGAGATGCAAATACTTTTATGAATGTCTCCTTAGAAGCATACCAGTCTATAAAATAATTCACAGGGATCCTTATCAAAGGTCAGCTGGCAAATGCCCCTTTTTTTTCCCATTAAGTAGATTATTTGCATGTTTCTAACCTATTTCCCTCTGCAATTAAAACATGGATCTGTCTTCTTCACTACATGTTCTTCCATACTTCCCAGATTCTTTAGATTGTTCTCCATTTACAACTCAATCTCTTCTTTACTTCAAGTAAATATTTTTGTTTTATAAAAACACTCTGAATTAAAAATTTTTAGATCTCTAATTTTCCTCTCAAAATTTAGTATTACAGTCATGAAAGTACAGTTCAGAAATAATTGAATTGGTTTAATGTAATAGCAAAGGCCTGTGCCCTATAACTGCATTTTATGGTTTTGGTTTTTTTTTCAGGTGAAGACTGATGATAGAATAATAAAAATGGACCTTGGCCTTTTATTCCTGAAGCTGCATCGACTGGATGCAGGGACTTATTTTTGTCAGACAGTGGAACACAGCATTGTTCACACTGTCAGGAAAATCACCCTGGAAATTGTCGAGGAGGAACGTGTAGACGAAATGTTCAATAAAGACTATGAGGAGGAGATCCCTCACAAAATGCCATGCCCAATGCAGAGCAGTATACCTCAGGCTTCAAAGCCATGGTATAAGGAATTTCTTCAATTGATAGGTTACAGCAACTTCCAGAGGGTGGAAGAATACTGTGAAAAAGTGTGGTGTACAGATAAGAAGAGAAAAAAGCTGAAAATGTCTCCATCCAAGTGGAAATATGCCAGCCCTCAGGAGAAGAAGGCAAGGATCAGGCCAGAGCATTACCGGCTGCCCAGGAACATTGCTGACTCTTGATGGACAAAATCCATCCACTGTTTCTGAGCAAAATTTTATTTGGACTTAGGAGGGAGGAATCAGTCTTGGTTTGAGTAAATTTCACAGGTTTATATATGTAAAATATTGGGACTGGAAACAAAAATACTATGGTAAGTTATATTGTACACTCATGATGACTGTTTAGAAGCATTTTAAACAAAATCTTCCCACTTGTCTGGTTCTAAGTAAATGCAATCAGAGTTTTGCATTAGGGAGGATGTGACAATCTTCAGGTTTTGAGTGCTTGAATCAGTTTCCTGTGTGGATTGTGCTTGCGCTGTATATTATTGCACATGATGGCATATTTAACAAATTCAAATAGCTAAACATTCACAAGTGGATGAAAACTATAAGAGATATCTTTTCTTTGTTTCACAAATTTCTCATGCTTCTGAAAGCAGCACATCTTAAGATCTTATTCCTTTTGATTGTGACCTGTCTGAGTTCATCACTGAGAACAATGAATTGTGTTAATACAGTGTACTGCTACTTCTAAAGATAATGAAGGGAAATCTTATTTATTTCCCACCTTTTTTTCAGTATCAGCCATTTATGAAGCACAGTGAGCTCCCACAGCTAAATGATATTTCCCAGTAGCTTCTTGTAAGCCACATGCATGCTGAGAACACAGACAGAATGAAATTCATCAATTTGTCTATATAAGAGGTTGAAATGATGGTTTAGATAGAAAACGAGTCCATCTTGTGTCTGTACATTGCCTTAGTGGACACGAATTGAGGGATCGCCCTCTTGTGGCAAAAGAAAGAGAAACACGGTATTTAAATTTCTTTTTTGAAGAAATATGTATAAGCAAAGAAGTGTTACCAAGATCCCCAGCTGGTTTGCTTTCAGCAGACACTTTTAGTCTCCATGTGCTAAAGCCACAGATTTAGAAGGCAGTGATGGAAATAATTTATACTGGGAAACAGGCATTTTAAATAAATGATGTTTTATGTTGTTAATGTGTTTTGGGGTAAAATGCAGTCATAAAAAGTTAGGATACAGATTAAAAACAAAACCAGCATTATGCAGCTGTGTTTCTATAGTTTCAGGATCTGATCCACATAAATATTTTTCTGATGTGTGATCTCTGTTCGAAAGTGCTGCTTTGCTCCTCTTGTGAGTGATACCAGGAAAAGAGATCAAAAGAACTAAGTAATTTTAAATCATTTACAACCTAGGTCTTACAAGACTGACTTGAAAAAAAAAAGTACATATGTGTGTGTGTGTATGTATATATATATATATATATATATATATATATATATATACACACACATATATACATATATATATACGAATATATATATATATATATATAAGAAAAGCTTGCTTTAAGAAAACAGATCCAGAAAATGCTGAAAACCTACAATTTCAATACCTGAGAAATTTAGTATTACAACATGGATTGGATTGGGGATTTTTTTAAATTAAAAATTTAAAATAAGAAAGGGAAGTTAAACACAAGTTAAGCATAAATACAAGCTAAATGTAAACAGAAATGCGTCAAAAATGAGTTTACTCCTAAAATAAGAACATGATGCCACTAGGGAAAATAGCAAAGCTGATCCAAACTTTTATGCCATGAAGAAAATATACAAGGGATTCATCACCTACCAAGAGTTTCATGGCCCTGGAAGAGTGCGAATTAGCAGCCTGGGTAACAGAGGTTTGTGGTTTGCTGTGTTACCAAAGGCAGCAATCAGTGCTAACCCAGTGTTTTTCAAACACTGCTCCTGTCAGGAGCTCACAGCTGCTGACAGGAGCAGTGAGCTTTGCTGTGCTCCTCTGGGAGCAGAGGCTGATCCTGTGTTTGGAAGGAGCACATGGCACTCTGTCAGCAACCAGAGTGTGAGGAAAACAGGGTTTCACCTGGTGTGGGTATAGCAGCAGATGAATCTTCATCAGCCTGTTAGGGGAATCAGTGTATCTCTGGGGGTTTGCATTTGGTTTAGCTACAATATCTCTCTGAGATGGGACTGGACACTCTGCAGATCCTTGCATGAATTCATGCAGTTGCTAGCTTTGGTCTGAGAGAGGAGACTGAATGAACTCATGGTTGTGGGACAGTTTAGTGGAACTCAGTTGCATGGAGGATCTCCTATTCGTTTATAGCTGTATGAAAAGCACAGCACTGAGAGTTGTGACAGAGAACACAAGCAGAACAAGCATCCCTGATCTGAACTTAATGCCCTGTACAAACCTTATTGACACCCCTGGTGAAAAACTTGTAAAGCACTACTATAATCCTTTTCTGATGAATTATGGAGTCCCCTTCCTTTAAACAATAATCTGAGGGGTTTTTTTTTTTTATTTTTTTATTCATTTGCAAGTATCTAGTGCTAAATGTATCATTAATGAACTATTAGTAGGGAATTATAGCATCTCAGCCTCATGGAACAAATACAACTTTGTGTCTCATTCTCAGAGATTTCAGGTGGAAATCATCTTATATGGAAATCAGGATTCTTGATTTAATTTGAGAGTGTATATTTTTAGCTACCCATCCCGTTAGCATTTACATGTGAAGAATTGCATTACTTTTTTTATTTGCATTTTAAAACTTAAATTTTTAGCTTACACCTTGCTCCTTTCATGGTTGCAATGCCTGTGAGAATTCAGAACTACAAGGTCTTGTTCAAAGAGTGCTCTGACATCTATGGAAGAAGAGAAAGAGTGACAGTGTATTTTGGAAGGATATGCACAAATGTGCATTTAGCACAATGTTATTTAAAATGCTTCTTTGTATATTTGGGGGCCATTGTCTGCTTCTTATCATTATGAGTTTGCTGTATTTTGTATGTGCATGAAGTCGTCAAATTATAAATATAATTAAGAACTATATTTGGCTGAAATAATCTGTATTATTTCTTATAATTTATTTTCCCCAGACAGCATGACTATCTGCAGCTCACTAGTCACACATTGTTAATTTCAGATGTCCTTCACCATGCATTTTATGAGCAGAGACCACAGATTAGGACAGAAAGATGTATATATAGAGTTGCCAAATAGGAAATGTGGCACAGGGTAATGAGTAGATATAGTCTGTCTGATGCATGAATGTATTTTGAGAGTGGAACATGGTCACTTAGGTCCATAAGATGCTAACCAATGGAAATTCACTGAGAAGCCACAATTTGGATAAAGATTTGGACTCTACCCTGTTTTCTGATGAAGGAAAATCAAGAGCACTTGGATTAACACTTCCTTTGCTTTGCTCTTGCTCTTTTGTTGTCAGTGAGATTACTGTCACCTTGTACAAGCTACTGTGCTCTCAGATTCTCTTGGGACATCAGAGCAGGAGGGTGTTAACCTGATGTGCAACTCCTGGTTTTTTATATCTCAAAACAGGCTTTTAAGATATACACTGCTGTTCTGTAGCATGAAACAGATCTCCTTCTGTAGGCAATCAAGCAAAATAATTGCCCTGAAGGAGAATTATTCAGGTACCTGAATAGCACAAGTAACCATCATATTTGAAAAAGTGCTTGAATCAATATAATTAACATAGAGTTTCTCTTGTTCTTTTATTTTCTCTTAAATTTCAAGACTATGCTGGTTTTGGCTGGTGTAGAGTTAATTCTCTTCACAGTGGCTGCTGTGAGGAAATGTTTTGGATTTGTTCTGGACACAGGGTTGATAATAAAGAGAGGGTTGCTTTTGTGTTTTTTGGGTTTTTTTGTGGTTTTGGGTTTTTGTTTTGTTTTGTTTTGTTTTGTTTTGTTTTATTGCTGAGCAGGTCTTACACAGAGACAAGGCCTTTCTTTGCTTTTCATACTGCCACACTGATGAGGGACTTGGGGATGTGTGAGAGGTTAGGGGGAAACACAGTTGGGATGGGTGACCCAAAAAAATACTCCAAACCATGTGACATCATGGTCAGTTTACAAAGTGAGTGGAAGAAGGAGGTTGGGGGAAATTTAAAGTAATGATGTTTGTCTTCCCAAGTCACTGTTACCTGTGATGAGGCCCTGCTCTCCTGGAGATGGCTGAACACCTGCCTGCCATGGGAAGCAGTGAATTAATTCCTTTGCTTGTGTGCATGGCTTTTGCTTTCCCTATTAAACTTTCTTTATCTCAGCTCACAAGTTTTCTCTCTTTGACCATTCGAGTTCTCTCCCTGATCCTGCTGGTTGGGGAGCGTATGAGTATCTGCACTGGGGCTTGGTTGCTGGCTGGTTCCTAATCCTGACAGGGGAAAAAAAAATCAATTTTCTCCTAATTGTTGGTCAGCCAGTTTCCCTCTTTAAAAAAAACCCAACAAACAAACAGTAATCTCCTTATTCTACCTTGCAGCACTGAGGCTGGAGTTATTTATGCAACTTTATATCTCTGAGTCCAGAAGGCAAAATGCCTCTGAAAGCTGCACTGTCCAGATAAGAGGCACTGAAAGTGAGCTTTTTTACAGCTGTAACCCAGCAGGATGCCTGCAATACCTATCAGCCCTGGAATCCTGTCACTTCACCATATTACTGTTTTTTAATGGAGAATTCCTGTCCAGCTGACATGAGTATTTATTGTAAATGAAGCCATGATTGGCAAGTTTTCCCTTTGGGTGATATTTTTTTTTCTTTTACTTGCAATGAGTGATTTTTTATTATTATTTTTTTGAGGAAATCAGTTACCTGACTAGCACTATAAACAGAAAGATGGCAGAGCTAGCAATGTCAAGTAAACCTCTTGTCACTGTGAGCTAATCAGCTTTCTACAGTGATGCACCTATTGAAGAACACATTTGCCAAACATCAACCTAATCCATTACTGTAATTGCATTTCACAAAAGAGCTTTGCTCCTTTGAGATATGGCTCTCAGGTAATGTTGAACCAGGAAATATTTTGTTAAGCATTTGTGCACATGTGCTCATAATTTGCTGTAGTGAGAGCAGCAGAAGAGAGCTCAATTGAGCAAACTTAAAGCATGGAAGCACATCTGCCTAATTCCTAGATTTCTTGAGGTTCTTATGCCCATCTAGAAAGAGCACACGTGGTTGCAGGAGGAGAAGCCTGGATCAATGAATGGTTTGGTGCAACACAATTCCTGTTTCAGGACACCTGTGGGCTAAGGATCCTTTGTGAACTTGTTTCAGTAGATTTCCCCCGTGGCAACACACAGAAAACTCCATTGAAACAAAACATCTCTTTACTTGCCACGTCAGTCAATTCAGCAGCAGAATTTCATGTCTTTGAAAATGTTTTTGCACACCTTTGGAAAGCTATGTTTTGAGAGGAATAGTCCAGGATTACATTTAATGTGGCTGCAGTTGTTGCTTATGAACTCTCAGAATATCTCTAGCAATTTGGGTTTCAGCATTTCCAACATACATGGAGATAGCTCATGATGATTTTTTTCTCACTGAAGAATCACATTTGCCAAGTCCCCTCAACCTGGACTTCAAGTATGTCTGTGAAAGCACATAATAATGTCAATAACCCTCATTATCATCATAAACCACAACAGCTATAATTCACTGTCTTCTCCCTTTCCCAGTAATAAGAGATGAAATTTGCAGACCAGTGGACATGATTAATGCACCATGAGCATTTTCTGCATTTTAATTTACTAGGTGTATTAAAAAGTGCTATTAATCAGAACTTGAAGAATGCACTGTGGACCTTACCATAATCAGGGTAATAGAAATATTCTACCTGTAGCTTTAACTCAAGTATACAGATCATTAGTGTTTAATTTACTGCATTTTCTTCTGCTTAAATGTTTTACTTGATACAATATTACTCATCAATCATTAAAAAATCAACATTTGATAGTGCTTTTTACATTTTAGATTGGCTTAGCTTCACAATAACCACCTGAGTGATGAAAATACCTTTTTGCATCCCTTGATCTCCTCTTTACAGACCCTTATCTCTCATTTATCTCTTTATCTCTTTGGCCTGTGGCAAAAGCCTCCCCCCACACAGTGCAGTGTCCTGCTGCAGCAAGGAAGAGTAGTGCCAGGTGAGCAGACAAGTTGAATCATCAGGGGGACCCCAGCTTGTGGTCCAAAAGTAGAGTGAGGGAATTTGTACTAATCAATATTTTTTCCCAGGTAGATTCTGGTACTATAGTCAAACACGACCTCCTCAGTCATTCCTGTTCTAGAGTGGAACCTTCTGGAAGGGGGTCAGAGTGAAAAATCAGAGTAAGTCTGTCAAGGAATATAAATTTTTTTTACAGTGATGTCCATTCATGGTCTTGTCAGATGGAGTCCAGAGTACAGCCCATATAAATACTCAAAGCACAAGAGCAGCAGTTGTTCAGGCTTCTTAGATTTTTTTTTCTTGGTGGTGAAAAGGAGAAAGGTATGAGATTTAGATTGTATGTTTGGGGGGTTGTGTTTTTAAAAGTTCGTCCATTCTAATTGTTGATGAAAAAGAAATATAAATTTTTAAACAGCAATCTGTCCTTTTAACATGTGTTCATTACACATGATTCACCAGATTAACTCCACCATAATTACATTTCAGGTAATCAGAAAAAATCTTTCAAGCTGATTTTTGTCTCAAAATAAATATTCCAAAATATTAGAGATATCAATATATATGAAAATATGGTAACTACTTCTCAGCAATTTTAACTCAGAGAACTGCTAAACAAAGTCACTGGAGAGGATGATATTGACAGCATTCAACAAGAAAATATATATTGCACAACAGTTTTGTTCAGAGAGTTTTTTTTAAACTTACTCTCATCTCTCATAGGTCATATTTCATTAGAGACGAATTTTGAGATGCCATAATTATTTATATTTTCTTAGAATCTGGGGAATTAATTTTAACACACTTTTACACCACATTTCTGTAAAAAAGAAATATTGACGAATCTGAAATATAATTTTCAAATAGCATCTGCCTTTCTATATTCTGCCTTTTAATCATCTTGGAAAAGGTCAGAGATGAGTTTTTTTTATCATCTTAAAACTATAGTATACTTTTTTTAATGTGCACTGACCTTTTTAGAGTATGTACACGAAAAAAAATTCATTTAATGTCAAATATATAAAATTATGGCTCCCCCAGCCTAGAACATTACCCTGCCTGTTTTGTGCTGTGGCTTTTTCACTGTTTTCCACTCTTTTGTTGCATTGTTTCCTGAATTTCATTAAATGTTGCAGTTGTCACAGGGAATTATCAGCTGGCAGATGAATATTTGGCTGTGAGTTATTTAATATGGTTGTGGGGTTAGTGTCTATAATGACATAAGAACTACTCACCCACAGAAGCTTTTATAGGAGACTTTGAGTTGTGATTTTTTTATGATGGTTCCTGTGCCTGGATGGATTATAAAATGTGAAGAAATTTTTAATTGCAAGGAGAATATGCTCCAGGAAAGCACAAACATATTTTTATTGCTCAAAAGAAAAAAAGAAAAGGTTTTCCATCCCGTGCATCCTTTCCAAAGAACCTAAAATGCACAAATTGTGAAACCACAGAGGAAAAGGAGTTGCAAGAGTGGCCTTTCTGGGTTCTCCTGACTTTGGTCTGTGTCTTTGGTGGTGAAAGGAGGGTCAATATGAACTCCATCCTTTTCAACAGCTGCTGGTTTAGCTGAAGCTGCCAAGAGGATTGCCACATCCACAGCTTGTGCCAAGGAGCACATCCCCAAAGAGAGGATTTTTGCCACTGGTGGTTTTCAGTGTGTTCCTGCGCAGCTCTGGTATGAGCTAATGTGCTGGTTTGCCCAAAACCACAACATCCAGCCATCAGATAGCACATGGATTGAGAAGTCATGAGGAGGACATTGAAAAAGCCATATGGCAGGAGCAAAAGGTGCTGTGGGAGGACTGGTATGTGGGGAAGCCTTTCTCATTTACAGTTCACTGCATTTGATACTGTGCAATGTAGGGGAAAGAGGCAGAAAAAAAAGAAATAATTGTTAGAAACTTCTGTAGTTTGAATTTTCCCTCTTGGAAAGCTGGATTCACAGAATTAAAATTAAGTGAATGGCATCTTTGGTCAGCAGGTGCCATATGCTCCACAGAGCTTTCAGTTGCAAAGCAACTGCAGAGAGGGCCATCCACACTGCAATTACACAAAGGCCACAGGAAAAGAGAATTTATCAGTCTTTTAGCTTGGTGGGAGCTGAACATGACCATGAGCTAAACTTTCAAAGGTTGCAAAATAATCATGTTAGTCCCCATTCTATTCAGGCTATAGAGGAAGAGTGTTTGCTTCCCTTTCACTAGATATAAGGCTATAAGGACTTAAAAGGAAGGAGAGATGAAAAAGAGACTGATCTCTTTCTTGTCTCATATTTAGTCTATCTCCTACATAAGAATTCGTGGGTTTAAGCCACATAAAAGCAATGTATCAAATGAAGCAATTAGTCTATTTTTGTAGCCATAAACAAAAGCCAGGCTGTGGGAAATCTCTTCTTACCTGCAACTGAACCTTCCTATCATCAGCATAACAAAGGCTGTTCCCTCACACAAGAGCTAGGCAGGCAAAGAGACCAAGATCTGAATAATTAAGGGCATAGTCAAGGCAGTGATTTATGCAGCACAGATGGTGTCTCTTTCTTTAATGCATACAAGACTTTTACCTGAAATAAGTAAAACCAACCTGATGAGTTTGAAATCAGTAGCTACTTTTCAATAGAATTAAAGAAGTTGCTTCTTAGATTTGTTGGAGACAAACTATTTTGTTTCTTTCTGAGAGAGATGGTTATTGTGAGAGACTGAAATGTTAATGACTAAAAAAAAACCACAGGGTTCTTTGCCGAGGCCAGGTTTGCACCCCCAGAGGGGGAAGAGGTGAGTTTTTGGGTATGTAATGACAAGGCTCTGGTCTGCATAAGACAGATGGGGTGAACAATCACTACCAGAGGTTACAAACTGGGCTTTGGGGCCAATAAGAGACAGATCCTGAAAGGTGGGATGGTGCTTTTTATCATGCCAATGGCCCTCCTCTTCACAACTCATCCAGTTGTAAACCCACACACACACACACACACACACACACACACACACACACGCCCTCTTCTCCTGAGGAAGTTCCTGAAAGAACCTGATGGTTGAATCCAAAGAGTTGCAGTCAATGGCTCAGTGTCCAAATGAAGATCAGTAAAAAATGGCCTCCCTCGGTGACTGAGACATCTTCAACATCTTCATTATTGACAGACAGTGAGACTGAACGCACCCTCAGCGTGTGAGGGACATCAAACTGAGTGGTGCAGTTATTAGGTAGAGGGCAGGGAGGCATGGGCCCGTGAGAAACTTAAGTCCAAGGGCCTGCATTGGGGTCAGGGCAAACCACAGTACCAGGACAGTCTGGAGCATGATTGGGTTAAGAGAAATACTTGGGGATATCAGGAGAAGAAAAATTCAACGAGATACGGCCATGTCAACTTGCAGCTCAGAAAGTCAACCCTATCCTGGGCTACCTCACAAGAAGAAAGGCCAGAAGGTTGAGGAAGGTGATTATCCCTTTCTACTCTGCTCTTGTGAGACTCCACCTGGAGTATTGCATCCAGCCCTGGTGTCCCCAGAACAGGAAAAACCTCTTGGAGCAGGTGGAGAAGAGGGGCACAAAAATGATCAGAGAGATAGAGCACCTCTTATATGCAGAGAGACAGAGAGTTGGAGAGTAGATAGAGAAGAGAAGGCTCTGGGGAAACAGTATTTTGGTCAATATAGAAAGGGGGCTTATAAGAACAATGGGGAGGGACTTTCTACTAGGGTATGTAGCAACATGACAAGAGCTAAAGATTTTAAACTGAAAGGTGGTAGAGTTAGATTGAATAAAGGAAGGTGGTTGTTTTGGGGGGTTTTTTTGGTTTTTTTTTGTTTTTGGTTTTTTTTTGTGAGACATTGGGACAGGTTGCCCCAAGAAGTTGTGGTTTCCCCATCAATGGAAGTACTTAAGCTCAGTTTAGACAGGGCCTTGATCAGCCTGATCTAGTGAAAGCTGTCCCTGCCCCTGGTAGGGGGTTTGGACTACATGGTCTTCACAGGGGCCTTCCACATCAGACCATTCTGCCAGGGACTACTGAATTAACAGATCATTATTGCTACACATGGTAGTGTGCTGTAGACAACTGCAATTTCTATTAGTACCTTGACATTTTCCTAGTCCTGCCATTCTTGCTTTTGTCATCATTTTAAAATATTTTCAAGTTACCTGAAAAACCAGTATATAATTTGAGTTTTCTAAATGAAAACCTGCATTCTCTTTCCAGAACATGAGGATTTTATGCTAGAAGTTTTCTGCTAAGACTGTGTTCTCAAATTTCTTACTATCTCAGCATGGTTCCTCCTGCATCAGCAATCTTTTGAGTTCCCCTTGCATCTGCAGTAAAGATTTTTAAAAATATTACTGTATTTAAAAATACAATTGCTTAGAAGCAAACACCATGCTAGGCACTTGACAGATACCAGCTACAGACTTTCTTCTTGGCAGGGAGAGATTCTTCTTCAGATCAGGGATGTAGCTTGAGGAACTTGAAACCAATCTATTAGCACACTTAATATTATTAGCATGCTTAATATTATTAAAAGAGAAATATCAGCGGTGTATTAGATTTACATAGCAATGTGTCTGGTCATGGACAAACCCGAACTGTGAACCAGTTTGGGAAAATGTCATTGGCCATTCTGAAAGCTACCTCATATGCCTAATACATCTTTATTTTTTCTGTAGGTTAAGAGGTTGCATGCATACATAATTTGCTATTTGGATAGATTGCAGGGTTCAAATTAAAAAACCCAAACATTTAAATATCTTTAGAAATATACAGAAAAGAGATCTGGACAAACGCATTCAGATAATTTGTTTACTGTATATTTTTTCCAAAGTCTCATTCCTGAAGCACAAGTCAATTCCTTTGCACATAGCTGAGATAATGGCAAAGATGCAATTTTGCTGCTCAGCAAATAAGTAACATATGTCCTACTTCTTGAAAGGAACAAATAATGACACTTTTGTTACCTGACATTGAAGACCAGGACAGTTGTAAAACAACAAATGGCATAGTTTATAAACTCTGCCACTTATATGAGAATTGAATTTTGACCCCGTTTCATTCCATAATCACATTCCCAATTCTTGAGTAATTTTTGCCTTCCAACTACACTAGCCCTGGCCCCTCATTACTTTCCCTGAGTACCAATCTCAGCTGTGTCTAAACAGGGGTTTTGTGGGGCTCCCTAGAGGGACCAAAGCCAAGGATTCACAAACTGATACAATTATGCAAGAGGCACAGGAGGGTCAAAGGACAGTAGAAACAGAAAAAAAAAAAACCAACCAAAACCAAAACAAAACAAGAAACAGAATGAAATTCTTTGTAAGCTGAATTTCCTATTGCAAAAAGGATCTATGACCATTTTAAATATTCATTTGCAGTAGAAACATTTTTATTAGATAAAACTCAGACATTTGTTTGACATCTATTTGATTTCCAGAACTATTTCAATTATTTCCTTGTGTTGCCCTCCATGTATGAGTCAAGGACATATCTGAGAATTTGTAGTCACATAAACATGTGCAATGTACATCCAAATACACCTCTTAGCAAACAGTGCTGTAGAATATATATGTTCATAAGCTAAGCCTAAGAAGTTAAAACTTCTCTAAATTAAAAGTATCTGACACTTGCATGAAGTGGCCTCGCTGCTGTCACTGCTGCATTGAGTGAGCACCATTAATACCTTCATTAATAGATGGAAAACTCCAATACCTGGGTAAAGTAAGTCCAGAAACTAAGAATTCAGAAAACCTTTTGACATATGGCCCCTTTAGACTCTGTTGGTATAGCTAAAACATAACAAACCTGAATAAGAATCAGAGTGAACAGCTTTCAAAAAACTTTTTTTCTTAAAAATACTGAAAATCCATATTTGTATCTGTCTGGAAGAGTTGAATTTTATGAGCAATTAAACACAAAGGAATGTGTCTCCAGTTTGGACTGTAAATAGAGGAAGACACAGAACTGAAATGTTCAGGAATAGAACTTTATATATTTAAAATGCAAATCACCACAATTTGCATCAATTGAGAATACAAGTCTGCCTTTACCCCAACAGAAAGTCCCCAGAATGGGACACTTTAATCTGCCTGTTTTCATCTCCTCTTACCAAAATGCAAGGTACTCTGCTCTGGTTCTTACACAACCTGCTCCAAAACCATCTACCTCTGACGAGTGGCCTGCAGACATCTCACCTCCACAGTGCAATAATTTATTGACTTACAGTTATTTGCAGTCTGTTCCTAGGGCACAAATGATGGCACTTGCAGCTGCAAAACTCCAGGAACAGCTGGAATCCACAGGTGATTTCACATTGAGTTCTGTTTACTCTCTACTCTCACAACCAACCCAAATGTGTACACGAAGATGTGTTTTGCAGCGCTTAAAAATTATGAACTATGGGAATTGTGGGAAGGAACAATTGTGGGAAGTGAATTATGAATTGTGGGAAGGAACACAAGGCCCCAGCTGGCATTCACATGAAGATGGAGAACTGTGAAATAAAGGTGTCAAAGAACAAGGCATAGCTGTGTTCCTGCTGCCTCCATCAGATCTGTGCTTGAGAGGTTCAAGATTAGCAGAACACAGGTTGGAGTGCTGGAGTATGAGTTCAAAATCCTGTGTTCAGGGGGATTCTGATTCTGGAGTCCATTGAATGCAAAGCAGACACAAGACAGTGAAGCAGCCTTTTAAAGAGTGCAGTAGGGGGGCTGGAGACTGGCAGCTCTTGCAGATACCAGAGAGGAATTTGATGGCAGATGTAGACTTTTGTCTGGAGGCTTTGGATCAGAATTTCTTGGACAATGTTCTTTGAAATATTTTTAATTCTAAGCACAGGGATATACAGACAGCCAGGCAGGCAGAAAGACAGTCCCCTCACATAAAGAGAAATTGTTTAAATTTAACGAAAAACAAGTGAAGACTCTTCAAGAAATACAGAATCTGGAGAAAAATGTGTTTAGTTGCCTGCACTTAATTTTTTAAAGAAGTTTTAGAACTAAGCATCAATAAAGATAATAATAAATAGGAAAAAAAAGAATAAAGAAAAAAGAGTTTGAAGTAATTCGTTGTGAGGATTGTTATAAAGAAAAGGCTGTAACAACAGTAAAAAATGGAGGCAAGCAGGGAAATAAATGCTAAAAGCATAAAATTCTGTTAAATGGGAAAAAAAAAAATAAGCAGCAGGATTTAGACTATCTGTACTGGTAGTTTACATTAAATTACTTTTCATATAACACTACTGTGTAATTATATTTTTGCAAAATCCTGGATGATGAAAATACCCAGTTTTGAATATGGTGAATATGAATATGGTTATGAAGAATAATATACTTTTATAAGATAAATAATATTTAATATGCCAGTTGGAAACTTGATAGAAAGAAAATAATCATTATGCTGTGTGTTATTGTAGTTCAATAATATCGTAATGAGAGAGTCTACTGCATTTGTGAACAGGAGAGGGGTTGTGTCAGAAAATCATAGTCAAATAAGCCTTTGCTGTCATATTATGTCACATAGTCTTCATAGATTGAAATTCCTGCTTGAATTAGGAAACGTGTAATAGTAGAGTTATTGATGGACCAAATTGTAAAAGGAAAAATATGCTCTGAAAGTGGTGAAAAAATATTATAATAATTGTGCATAATAAACAAGAATTGTGTAGATCTTCAGTGAACCCTCCTTAATCAAAGTGAACATGTGGTGTATAAACTCCACTTTAAAACTGCTATTATGTATTGGAGTAGTTAGAGCATTCACAAGACAGCAAATGACTTTTACATCAGTGCCATCCCGGTTCAGGACAGAAGACTGAAGTGGCAATAACATATCAGCAGTTTCCTTTTTGAGTAATGGGGGCCATACAGCAGTGAAATCTGACAACCCTTGCAGGATACTCCTTCTATAAAGGTGGAATCCATACATACAGGATGAAGAAAGTTAGAATGAGATAAAACAGACTGCTGACAGGATAAAATACTTCCAAGAAAAATTGGTTAAAAATGTTAATAGATACTTAACTTAAAAACATGCCACTAATCAGAAGGTGAGAAACAAAATGCATGAGGACTACATGCACACACACACACACACACATAAAAAGAAAAAAAAAAAAAGCAAAAAAACCCCAAACAAAACAAACAAAAAAATCCACAACCACACAAAAGCAAGATTTCATGATTAAATAATAAAGAAAACAAGTATTAAGAACAAAAAAATCAACTTTCCAAAAAGGGAGGCTTTGAAACACAAAGACGCGGAAGAGGATAAAATGTCAAATCACATATGAAACTGCAATGAGGGAAACTAGAAGAGAATAAAAAAGAAAAGAAAAGAAAAATATTTTAGGGAGAAACTTGCTAGAGGCATGAAAACTAATAATGAAAACTTTCAAATACATCAGAAGAAGGAAACCTGCTAGAGAATTTACAAGGCTGATAGATGATAGCACTAAAAAAAACCAACATTTAAGCAGGATAAGAAAAACAGCTAAACCAAATTAATTTTATGTACTGTTCCAGAGACACAGGCTAGAAAGTTTCCTAAACAAGGTTCACATATATTCCCGAGAGGATGAGATGAACTATCCCAAATAGAATAGAACAGAATATTTCAGTTGGAAGGGATCTACAACAATCATCTTGTCCAGCAGCCTGACCAGCTCAGGATTCAGCATTAGTTCAAGTGTGTTATTAAGGGCGTTGTCCACTCGACTCTTGAACACTGACAAGCTTGGGGCATTGACCCCCCATTGACTGCTGCTCCAGGAAACCAGTTCCCATCTCTGATCAACCACTCTGTAAAGAAATGTTTCCATATGTCAAGTCTGAATTTCTCTTGATGCAGCTTTGAACCATTCCCATGTGCACTATCCCTGGATACCAGGGAGCAGACATCAATATCTCTCTTTCCACTTCTTTTTTTTTTTTTTGAGATTTTGGAAGAAATGGATACAAGGAAGAGCAGCAATTTTTCAGGATTGGTTGACGTCTACCCAAAAATCCTTAAGAAACAAGAAAATTAAACTGATGAATTGCCACTTGCTGTGCATTTTATGAAAGAAATGAGGTAACCAATGCTAACGAAACCAACCTGGTTTACCAGAGGGGATGTAGAATTCTGCATAGTCTTTTTGAAAGCAATTTTTGTTTGGTGAACAGTTCAACAAGACATGCCAAACATTATTAGCTATCATTTAGGGGGAAAAAAAAGGAAAATAATCTGATTTAATCTCTGCACTTCACATTTTGAGTTTTCAGAATTATCATTTCTGAAATTTAAAACTTTCAGAAATTGAATGCTGGATTTGTCATGGGAAGTAACAACTGCCATGCAAGCTGAAAGCACCTGTCTACCAATTGATAAACTCACTTGCAGCAGGTATTGCTTCATATAAAAACCCCATTTTTCTTTCTCATCTTCTGTAAATTAAAAAAAAAAAAAATTGAAACATTGAAATTTATCCCTTTTTAAAACTCTAAAGTTACCAGAAAACCAAATTTCAAGTACTGGACAAAGAAGAATCTTTTGCCTTTCAGTACAGTACTCCAAGCAAAAAGATGTTGGGAAGGTGAAGTGACCAAAATAAAGTTTGTGCTGCTACCTTTTTCTATGTAAATTGTGGGCTTTAAAACGAAGTATTTGACCTAATAAAAAAAAAAAAATGCTCTTGAGCTATTAGCACTGAAGCAGCCAGAATCATGCAAGAGGAAAGGGGAGGGATTTACGTTCTGTTGTGGGTTTGGCTTGGATGGAGTTTATTTTCTGCCGGCTAGCTGGTACAGTGCTGTGTTTTGGATTCAGACTGAGAATATTGTTGCTAACTGATGTTGCTAACAGTGATGTTTTAGTTGTTGCTCAGAAGTATTTACTCTAAATCCAGGACTTTTCAGTTTCCCAGGCTCTGCCAGTGGGCAGGTTCACAAGAATCTGAGGGGGAAGCATGGCCAGGACAGCTGACCCGAGCTGACCAAGGGGATATCCCATACCATGGAGCATCTTGTCCAGTACAGAAACTGGGGGACTTGGTCAGGAGCTGCTTGGGGACAGGCTGGGCATTGGTCAGTGCATGGTGAGCAATTGCATTGTGCAGCACTTGTTTTTACTAGGCTTAATTTCTTTCTCCCATTATTAGTATTGCAACAGAGACATTATGTGTAAGTAACCATTTGAGAAAGATTATGTAAGAAAAATATTACATCTACAGAGACATATTATAATATGTAGAAATATATAAATAAATGTACAAATATAGTTTTATATACAGTTATATAAAATGCTTTAATATATATATGTATTTATTTGTAGAGAGGGGTCCTAATAAATTTCTACCGTGTATCTGAAAAAAGACATTAGTTCTTATGGATAACTCCAAAATATGTATTACTCTTATCTACCATTAAACAAAAAGCAAAGCAATGAACAGAACTGTCAGTAGTTTTAATTAATCTGTGGAAAACAAACATTAGGTTGTATCTTCTGTGTGGAGGAGACTGTGATTAATGGTGATTTAATTTTCTTTTTAATTAAAAAAAACCCAACACCCTGTACATTGAAAGTTATAAATTGGATGTAAAATATTGGGTTAGTCTATACTTTGTCCCATTTTTTTCAAAATATCTTGAAAGCGACTGAAGGAAGCTCCACCATGATCAATGTCCTGGCAGTCTTTTAAACATTTATTTTTCATCTGCTATCGAACTCTAAAAGCTAGCAAGAATCCTAGAAGCTTGGCAATGAACTAGTGAAAAGCAGCAGAGTAGTGTTGCTGCCTTTGCTCAGAATTAAGGTGGAAGGCAGGATATCCATTCCAAACCTGGCTGGGGGCTACAGGTGTGCAGTGATCCACAGTGTGCAGCTGCAGAGGCACAGCTGTGTAGAGTCGTTATTCATGAGTAGGAATGCTTAGACCTATTTGCAAGGATGTCACTTGATGTGAAGATCACAGATGTCGTGAATGAAGAAAAGCTCTTCCACCCAATGGGTAAGTCCATGCAGAGGAGGAACTGTGGCACGCACGTCCTGCAGAACATCTAACCAACCTTTGATCATCTCTCCAAGAGCCTGTGGATCAGGAAAAGATGCTGCCTTTACCATGCCTCTTCCTCCTTTGTCTCTTTACCATTCAAAGGGATGAGTATCTGAATCTCAAGCCTGGAAGTTGTCCAAATTCAAGTATCCAAATGGAGGTTCTCTTGTGGGAAGGCAAAAAGTTAAATCCATCTGTTACAGAGAGAAAAAAATAAAAATTGAAATAAAATGTAGCCTGTCTGAGGCATAGAGGTACACATTTTTGGTGTGTAATCCTCTGTTCAGGGCTCTTGTCCTAGCAGATCTTTGGGTCAGAGAAAAGAGAATTTCTTTTCAAATCTTCCAGTAATGCTGCAATAAAGCATAAATATTCATTGCCATCTCTCCTAGCAATTAGAAGAGAATCCATCTCAGTCTGAGTTCCTGAAAACACCAAGCTCCTTGTCAGACAGACAGAGTCTATTCCCTCCATACAAACTGCAGAGAGGCATACTTAATCCTGGAATTGGAAATCACTGCACCACTGATCATAGTGACAAACTTATTTCTCAGTTCACTTATTTCTGTGCTTGCATGAGCTCAACTGGGCCATATGATTTTTGCTCAACTAGGTTTTGAAGCTTCTCAATCCAGGTCAAGGTAGACAAAAATAAAAAATAATGATGAAAAAAGGCAAGTTAAGAAGCTGTGCTGACAGTTATTATACTAATGAGCAGATTGGTCCCTTTTGCTATGAGATAGTCATTTCCCTGGGTGAATGATGGAGAAGAAGAGCAGGCTGACATCAAGTAAAATAGGGAAAGCTATTCTTATTCTGTGCTTTACAGATGCTGTATCTGACCCTTGAACTAGGTGCACTTGCCACTCATCAACTCCCCAGTGTTTGGGGCATTTTCTTGGAATCATAAAAATGGAATCGATGGGGATTTCTTGACCAGTGCAGCAGTCCATCTACCTTTGGGGGCAGGTATTTGTGGAATTAATAATTTAGCATTAATTATGCACTCAGATATCAGACTACCAAAGAAATGAAAAATTTTACTCTTGGACATGTGTTCAAATAATATAACAATAGTACTGTAGTACGGCATAAACAGTACAAGGAAAATATTGAATAACTTATCTTCATTTGGTGCCCTGAATAAGGGAAGAATCCTATTGGAAGAGCTATGGTTTCTTTTTGTTTCACATTTTAAAGAGTGGTTATGCATCAAAAGATCAAATTAAAGGTAAAAATATAACTAATTCTGATGTTTATTTTTTTTGGAATTATTTGTTGTATTTACTATTTTTAATTAATATTTTAATTTGTTTGTGTACAATACCTGATCTAGTGCAACTGTCTATCTCTGTTGAGGTGCCTTTCAGAACAGATTCTAAACCACTGATTTTTCAAATTTATGTGACTGCACTTTTTTTCCACTGGGAGTTGCATTCAATTGCTAATAATAATAGTAGAGAAATAATAACAGCAAAAATCAAATACAAATATTAACAAAAAGCTATGAGAATAATTCAAAGAGTCTGTGGAGAATCTAGATGAACCTGAACTGACCATCTGACATCTGGAGATTTATTTTTCATAGTTTTCTTCTAAAGTCGGAAGAGAGGAAATGTTCCTCTCTTTGATCTTGGCAAACAGATTCTCATCCTCAGAATCAAGTTCAGGATGGGACAAATAGTTATAACAAAACCAATTATACAAGTCATGACTTTCATATATAAATGCTAAATTTTACATTAAAAATAGCACAAATGAATACATAAAATATGAGTGCTTGTTATTGAGGAAAATTTAATATTTGCCTATGTGCACTGCTCATCTTAATCTTCCTTCAGTTTTTTTGTAGGGAGAAATGTTGGATCAGATTTGGAAGAGAAATTCAGTGTTCACCTTCTAAGTCAGTGTTGATTGGGAAAAGTTTCAAAGGATTCATTTTATCACTTCAATGCAAGACTTCTGATATGTCATTAACACGTCAAAGATACAGAGGAAAAGTCAAAGTCACTCTTACTGAAAAAAAGATTTAATGAAAAGCTTAAATATATATAAATAACATTTTTAGCTGTTCCTGATAATTTGGAGACATTTTCCAGAAAGTACATCACTTTATCTCAAACATGCTCCATGACCTCTGAGCATTAGCTAAGAAGTCAGCATGGGATAGTATTTTAAATTTTGATGCAGTTATTTGCCACCTTAATTAAATAGTATTGAGCTGTGGTATCTCAGTCCTTTTTTCAGGCTCCTTTTATCTCCAATACAGATGTTTTAGGATTTAATTTTAAAAGATTTTCTTGTTTTTTTTTTTCTTTTTCCGATGTTCTTTCTAGCAGCTTTGAGCAGCACGTGGACAGGAGCAGACTGACAGGCAGCAGCAAGGGATGGGGACGTGCCACCTTTGTCCACAGGGCAGTGGCCTCACCAAGCAAGACTAGTCCCACTGCACCTCAGTGGGGTGAGTGGCACAGGCTGGGCATGGCAGCTGTGCTCAGCCCAGAGTCCAGGTGACCAGAAAAGTCCACGGCTATGCAACAAGTCCAAGATTGGTGTGGGAAGTCAGCTCTGACGACCAGGGTCAAGCTCAGAAAATCCAAGGCATGTTTGAAGTGTAACTCAGGCAAGGACCAGGACTTAAACACAGTTCCTAAGGAAAGGGCCAACAGACCTCTTTTTCAAACACGCCAGCAAGTTTACACAGCTGCTCCATATCAGAGCTGACCTCCAACATCACTGACCAAACTTCTGGAGAGGCAGTGTCTGCACTCAGGTCCCTGCCACAGACCTTGTTACACAGCTCGCTGGCTTTAATGTGACAGCGTGTCACCATCTGTTATGTCCACCACAGCCACACGCCACATTACAAGCCCTGTCAAGTAGCTGTGCATACCATGTGAGCACAGAACAGCCCTGCAGCTGGGCAGGGTGAAAAGCTGATTCTTAGTTCTTTTTTTTGTCCCCTGGCTGTAACTGATTTTCTCACTCCAGCTGTGTTCGGGTGGTGAGTCATCCCCAGTGCTAAAGGTGTAAGAAGCACTCACAGAAACATAAGGAGCAGACATTACGTAGCTGAATTGTCAAAACTTCCGTGAATGTCTCAGATTTTCGTGAAACAAGAATCATAAGGCTCATATTTAATGCATGAAGGAAAATAACTCAAAATTCCTTCTATCCAAATGCCTTAGAATAAAAGCATCACATACTGAAGAATCGTGCTCTACAGTGAGCATCTACATTAAAAAAAGTTCCTCTGTCCATAAAACACGTGGAGTTGGTAGGACTGTGAGGTAGGACTAGGAGGAAAATACAGCTCCTCTCTGTGTTGGCAAAGAGCCCTTGGAAAGCCAAAATCTGTATCTGCAGCACTTGGCAGTGGGCAGCAGTATCCTGACTGCACACACTTCAGAGACTCCCGAAAGTGAACAGATCTAGAATAAGTCATTTTGATACTTCTGAGATAAGAAGAGATAATAAAATTCATGTTTTGGAAAAGAATTAACACAAGCTACCACATCATTCTTGATAGTTATTATTTTATATGTTTGAATACCTTTTCTTGTTCTGTGTCATCTGAAAAGCTTAAGGGCAGTATTAGACTAGTTAAGTGTTGCTGATATCACAACACAAATGGGGATTACACCAAAACAGATGTCCAAAATGCCTAACACAGTCTGATATTGTTGGAATATTTCTGGGCAATCTTCTGTTTCACCACTGTAGAGGCCTATATGTAATGTTAAGTTTAACAGAGAAAAAAAAAAAAGCATTTCTTTGTCTCAGTTTTAAAAGATCAAAGCAATTAAACAGTACTGTTTGGGTTTTTTTCTCCCCTAAAGAGGGCCTTCTCAATCCAATCTTGAAAATCAAGGAGTGCAATTTTCCTGTAAGAGGAATCCACTTCTGTTACTGGAGCATCCATCTTTACAGCACTGTATTTTAAGCAGTAGTGACAACTTCTAGGAAGTAGTCTTGAAAATCTGAAGGTCTATGATCTTTTTGCTTCAATAGCCACAAAAGTTGCTAAAATAGACAAAAAGTGGATAAAAAGTAGCTTGAAACTTGTGATTTAAAATTTGTAACAGGTGAGACCAAGCCCTATGGGAAGGGCTTGGTCATGCATATTGATTTTGTTGGAAACTTTTACCCTTCTCTGATTACTTTCTTCCATCATGAAAATCTGATAAACTTTTCAAAAATAATCTCTTGTCATGCACTCTGACACTGTTAACACTTGAGCATCTTAAAGATTTTTAAATAGTTCTAATTTTATTATGACAGTATATTTTTGTCTTTTAGGACAGTGAGTTGTGTGTGTGAATTGCTGTATTTTTAGTTATAGAACAGGGGGACATTTTTAATTGATGATATATTCCAGTCTACATTTTTTCCTACATACATCTAGTTTGTGAATTCTTCTAATGTTAGGACAATATGAAGATGATTCAGCTTTCCTGTAGCCTGCTGGCAGGGGTACTAAATGCAGTCCTTCATTCTCAGACCAGGGAGTAAGACAAAGAGAAGTGATTTTTCTTGTGCAAACCTGGATTTTTTGTGCTTTCAGTTTCTTAAGTGTGAGGTCAAGATAGCATCAACATAATCACAACTGCCTGGAGGTATTCTAGTCTGGTCTGAGGACACACACAGGGCAGGAATTAATTTTCCTTTTATGAGGTTAGAGGAGGTTAGAGGAGCTGTTGGTTTTCAGCTCAGTATCAATTGCTAAGCATTTCTTTCAGACTAGCACTGAGCACACCATCCTCTGCAGCAGCAGCGTGCTCCAGTTTCAGGAGGCAAAACCACAGCATTCTAACACTGCAAATTGGAGTGTGGGGCAAGGAACTATAAGCCATGCCTTCTTTCTGTGCTATTAAACTGCATTAATCATCATGTCATCTGAGTGTTTGCTCTCCTTTGCAGGTTTTGTGAGCTACTCAGGTTATTTTACTCCTCTGATTCAATATTGATTTCCTTCATTCTGTTCTCTGTACTAGCCAGTTAATCATTAACTCTGTGTGAGAAGTATGAACAATTATAAATACAATAAAAATAATGAGAATTCTATCATGCAGCTACTGTGAAAAATAAACAGATGATAGTTTTAAAAGTCTTCAGAAAACGATATACAGAGACAACCAGAGTAAAGGAGTAGTGGTGTTAAAAAGTAAAATCCTCCCAAAAAATTTATTGAAAGCACAGTAATAAGAAAAAAAAAAATCCCTTTCCTGTACTAAAAAAGCAAATTTTAAAAATTAAAGTTATATAGCAGTTTGCTGTAAGCATATTTTACTGGGATGCACAGACTGTAGATCAAATAAAACACCAGTCTTCCATGCTTCTGCATTAAGGTAAGAGACAGTGTGTCCTAATTCCCTGGTTTGAAAGAGCCCTCAGGCATGTCAGGTAACTTCTGCTTCAATACCTTTTCATTCCTCCTCTGCTCTCAAGCTGCATAGCTGGAAACCTGCAACTTCTGACTGCAGACTGAAGCTACAAAGGCAAGGTACTGTGAAAACCTAGATTTACATACTGGGTAACCAAAATATCAGCAAGCCCCTTTGTAGATATAGCTCTGCTGCTATTTCAATGATGACAAAACATAAAACAAATCTAATTGTTGATAGTAGCTGTGATTTTGCTGATAGCCAAGCAAAGGAAATCTCAGTGGTTGAAACTGCTTCCCATTATCAGCTGAAATTGCAGGTCTGACTCAGTTCTTTCTCCTGATTCCTTCTACTTGTGGGGCAAAATAGGCTGGTTTGTGCAGCTGTCAGAGAGCCTAAATACAAAAATGAGAGAGTGAAAAGCATGTCAAAAAGGCCAGGAAGGTAGCACAGCTGTGAAGAGATAAGTTGCTAAGCTGCTGTAAGTCACACTCAGTCACATAACCACAGGCTAGGAGCCAACGGTCGGTGTGTCACCCATTCACAGCACTGCCACTGCTGGCTTTAAGAGCACTATGAAGTGTAATGTATGATTTCTTGTTTCTCGCTCTGCTCAGCACATTGTCATGGGACATTTCAAGCTATTTTTCGCCTCCTTCTACCCATCACATTTTCAAGACAATGGGAAGACCATGTGCTGTGTCTCATTCCCATTGTTATAATGATTTAATATGGTGCCATCCCCTGTTCTCATTAATAACCTTCTTAGAGAAACAGTATAATAGGAAATACACCAGTCAGTAAAGCCTTCAGTGGCAACTCAGCATTGTGATAAAACATGCTGCAGTACAAGGAGAAACTTGTATATGCTCATTGTGAGGAAATGGAAGATGGAAGGAAGGGAATGGAGAGCAAATTAACCCCTTCTGATAACTGAAGCTCATAAACCTCTGGAAGCTTCTCTGTCTCTGTTAGTCATAAGATGTGACAGTAGAGGACACAATCTCTATTGCTCCCCAGGGGATATTTTTCCCCTTTGTAGCAAAACAACCCATTAGGTAAATAGAGCTTTGTTGCCCATAGCAACAGAAAATTGCATTCCAGCAGGATAACAATGTATTTTAGCTTTGCTTATTTCTTTCAAAATTAAAAGTAAAGATTCGCAGGAAAACAGTAAAATTAGGCCTTGCTTAATAAAGACTGGAGAATTAAAAGAAAGAAGAACAAGATACATCAACCAAATAAAAAACACACATGAAAAAATTGCCCTGTATTTACCTGCTGCTTACTTTATTTACAGCAGTTATAGTCTGGCATTCAGTTATTCCCACACTGCCAGACAGCTTGACAAAAGAAGCTGACATTGTTCATATTATAGAATTACTGCATGTTCTAAGGGACCCACAGGGACCATTAAGTCCAGCTTCTGGCCCTGCACAGGACACCCCAAGATTCACACCCTGTGCCTGTTAGCATTGTCCAAACACTTCTCGAACTCTGTCAGGCTGGTGCTGTGAGCATTTCTCTGAGAAGCCTATCTGGTGTCCAACCACCCTCTGGGTGAAGAATCTTTTCCTAAGATCCAACCTAAACCTCCCCTGACACACCTTCAGGCCATTCCCTTGGGTCCTGTCATTGGTCACCAGAGAGAAGAGGTCAGTAGCTGCCCCTCTGCTTCACCTCTCAAGGAAGCTGCAGACTGCAATGAGTTCTCCTTTCAGTCTCCTCTCCTGCAGGCTGAACAACCCAAGTCACCTCAGCCACTCTTCCTTTGGCTTTGCCTTTACACCCTTCACCATCCTCATGGCCTTCCTTGCACAGGCTCTAACAGCTTCATGTCTTTTATTGTGGTGCCCAAAACTGCCTCCAGGACTCGAGGTGAGGCCACCCCAGTGCAGAGCAGAGCAGAACAGAGTGGCTGGCGATTCTGTTCTTGATGGCCCCAGGGTTGGCCCTCCTGGCTGCCGGGGCACTGCTGACTCATGTTCAACTTGCCATCAACCAGGACCCCCATGGCCCTTCCCATGGCACTGCTTTCCTTGGCTTGCTTGGACTTCAAGGATATAAAAGCCCTGGGATTCCTTTTTTTGGGATCCCTCCTTGGAGGCATCAGCTTGAGTTGTTTCTGTGTTACAGCACTGTAAATAAATTTCTTTATTGAGCAAATAGTCTGAGACTCTGTTCTGGGAAGCCTGGGGTTGAGCCAGAAAGGAAACTGGTCTGACTGTGTGAGTGGGGCATGTGGGGAGCCAAGCAGGGACCAGTCAGTCACTGGAGCCACCACTGTGAAGAGACTTCAGCCCCAAGAGTGGCAGTCTCTGCCCTCAGGAGTGTGATTGCCAGAGGGTCTCATGCTTAGTCAAACTGGAAAGTTTCCTTAATGAAACCTTTTGCATTAGAAAAGTTTAGTATTTGAAACCCATCTTCCAAGTTGGTTGGTAGCACACATCTTGTGTTTAGGAAGGGTGGATAAAGGATTTGGGTATCCTGCAGATTTAATGAGGTGCGAGAATAAAAAGGGATGAGGCTGTAAGTTTTCTAACTGTGTTTTTTCTTCCTTCAGAAATGCTTTGGAAAGCTTTCCTTTTGTCCTTATATCTTAATGGCTCCTTTTTTTTCTAACAGTCCTTGGCTTTTAAATTTTTTTTCAAGGAAGGCTACGGATAGCAATGGTTAAAATATGACTACAAAGAAAACACTACATTGAAGCAGAATAATGGTAGATTTTATCTAAAGTAGTGAATTGGGGATACTTTGTAATCATCTAGTTTTCTGCAGTTTTCATTACAAGTAAGTTACAAGGGTGAGGAATAAGCTTTGTAATTTTTTTAAAAAAGCTACAGACCAGGCTACATGGATGCTAGGTAGTGACACAAATTGAGATGTATTAATGTTGCTATGGGGAGAGAGTCTCCAATAATTCATAAGTCATGGGAGAATTAGAGTCCATTTCTCATACTCAGCTTAGCAGTAAGAACAGACTTGAGAACCTTTTGGTCTGTTTCTAAAAATAAATGAAAATAAATTCCAGCAAATTACTTTCAGAATATCTCTTGATTTTTTTTCTTTGTGAGAAACTCAGAGACCCTCTGATAAAAGTTCCAAGAACCACCATCTGCCATTTTAAAATGGAAGATCATGGAATCAAGTTATTTTAGAAGGTAACTTTTTAATATGCTTTTGAAAATTAAGATTTGGATCATAAAACTGAAACAATGTGAAAATGTGGAATTCAAAGACATTTTTTCAGAAAGCATGAAGCAAACATAGGTAACAAATATTTAAATGTTTCTGTATTTCAAACAATTAATTAAGGATAAATCAATGATTTCTTAGTACTTTATAGTACTCAAATACCTGATTTAATTTTCCTTGATTGCATATTATAATGTAACTTCAAGAATCGCATTTCTAAAATAAATGCTATAGCCTACTAATTCAAAATGTACTTTCTGTGAATATTCTGAAATACTAGCTAAAAAACTCACATTTCTTTGCAGTATTTGTCAATGTGGAACTATGTCAATATGATTGGTGCAGAAGAAATGGAGAGTGAAATTACCTGGGAACTGATGAGACTCTTTTTGACTAAGAAATACAAAAAAATCACACTTCACGGAAAAATACCCCCCCAACCAACTGTTGCATCTAAACTGACTCTGGGGTGACCTTGGTCATGACCCCACATGCACTGTTGTGGTGGTTTGACCCTGGCTTGTTGCCAAGTGCCCACCAAAGCCATTCTGTCACTGCCTTCCTCAGCAGGACAAAAAATATGACAAAAGGCTTGTGGGTTGAGGAAAGGGTAGGGAGAGATCACTCAGCAGTTATGGTCAAAGGCAAAACAGATTTGACTTAGGGAGACTAACTGAATTTATTATTTATCAAGTTGTAACAGGAGAATAAGAAAAAATAATAAAAAATTCTTAAAAACACCTTACCTGACCCTTGTCCCCAAGGCTTAACTTCACTCCCAATTGCTCCACTTTGTCCTCCCCAGCAGGGCAGGGGGAATGGGAGTTGTGGAGAGTTCATCACATGTTGTCTCTGCCTCTCCTTCCTCCATAGGGAAGGGCTGCCCACACTCTTTCCCTGTTCCAGAGTGGAGTCCCTCTAACAGGGGACAGTCCTCCACAAACTTGTCCAACATTACCCCTTCCCATGGGCTGCAGCTCTTCACAAACTGCTCCAGGCTGAGTTCCCTGTGGGGTCACAAGTCCTGCCAGCAAACCTGCTCCAGTGTGGGCTTCTCTTTGTGTAGATTCTCAGGTCCAGCTGGAGCCGGAGCCAGCCTGGTTTTTCCACAGGCTTCCTTTGGACATCCTGCTCCAACATGAGGTCCTCCATGGCCTGCTTCACCACCACCACCACTTCAGGTGTGGACTGACCCTTTGGTCAGTTTGACTCAGCTGTCCTGGCTGTGTCCCCTCCTAAGATCTTGCCCACCCCAAGGGCACTGGTGAAGGGGGAATGCTGAGGGATGGCACTGAAGCTGTGCCCACGCTGCTCAGCAGTAGCTCAACACTGGTGTGTTACCAACACTTTCCTGGCTACCAATACAAACCACAGCAGGAGGAGAGGTGCTGTGGGGAAAATTAACTCCATCCCAGCCTGACCCAATACTATCAAATACTATGACCCAACTATCAAAAACATCTGAGAAGCTTTTATATCACATAAATTTTAAAGAAAGCTGCTCTGAAATACAAAGGATCTGCAATCCTATGTTTCTGATAACTTCCTGGGTTTTTAATGCCATGTAATTGATGCAGTCTCTTTCATACATTTTCTTTTCTCTCCCAACTTTTTCCTGACTCATCATTGTTTTTTTTTCCTCTCAGTACTCCATTTAATAAATCTTGCCAAACCACAGAAATACCTTTTTTTCATATATTCAAATGTTTATATTTCTTAGACACAAATGTTTGGTATACATAGGATCTTATTTCTTCAAATCTGCTTGTGAATTCTTTCATATTAAGCATGACCTACAGGATATTTTTATAGTCAAACCACTCCTCACATAAAATGCAGTTAATTTCTCTTCTCTATACATAACAGTCTTACTCCAGGGGTGAGGAAACAGCTCTTTTGAATTAGTGGCCATTATCTCAGTCACAGGCAATTTACCTGCCAAGAGTTAGAATCAGCACTGGCACATAGAAATTTCTGATTGCCTGCCTTGCATCTACTGATCCAGACTTTTAAATAAAGTTTAGCTAAATAGAAACTGATACACTGGTTTTGTCCCAAGATTCTCCATGTCCACAATATTCCATATATTCAGGGATACTTTTACTTCCAAGTTATGCAGTGCAATCCAGCAATATTATTTCTAGATTTTCTTGAGTATTTCACTTGGTTGTGACTTATTTGTGAAAATCTGTATTCAAGTATGATTAGAATTCAGAACATATCTCTAAATTATTTTCTACACGATTTTCTTCACAGGCAAGAACTTTTCGCCATTCAAGCAGTAGTGCCAGATCAAAATCAATACAGATAAACACTCATGATTTCTCTGAACTTGGCAGAGGTAGAAACTGGTTTGGAACCACTATGAACAAATTATAAACAAAGTTCTTAACCAGGGATCAGGAAATAGCTGCAGTGATTTCAATGTGCTTCTTTAAAACCAGTAATCCTTCCTCTCCACTAAAGACAAATAGTATGGGTGAAAAAAAAAATAAATTAACAAACCATGTAATAAAGGAATTATGGGTGGTTTTGCACTTTGGAAAGTGGAAAAAAAACAGGATCTGTTCCCAAATATTTAAATGGTGACACCTGTATATAACGACTACTAAGATTTAGCTTACAATCTTTCTGAGATGTTTTTTTCCTCTCTTGGTCCTCTGTAATAATCTTAATTCTTTGCCACAGTTATCAATGTTATTTTTACCTAAGGAGTTGATAGCTGGTGTGATTAATACAGACACAGCACGGCTAAGAGAGAATGACCAGGCTTGCAAAAGAAAGGTGAGCTGCAGAGCTGGAAATGATTGATTGTAATGTCTGGGAAAGGCAGAGGACCTATCATTTAGTATGTAGAGGCAGTCACATCAGAAATCTGGTAGAAATCAGGCAAGGCATGAGTGTACACATTAACCTTGGTGGTGGGATAGAACACTGTATTTCAAACACAATTTTGTGTCACTTGGATGACTGAGAGCAAACACAAGCTTTACTGGGTGTACTTAGATGCATTGTTACCCAACTTTGAGGTTTCATATTTTACAGGACTGCAAGGTGCTCCTGGGTTAACTGGATTTTGTGGTATAAAGTACAGATGGTCTTGAATTCAAAAATGAAAACCAGCACTGGACAAATGGACATGGGTTAGCCTTGATCACCATAGAATTGGCAATGAAATAATCATACAATGACTAAATTTCATATTGTGATGATTTATATTTTTTTATTAGGACAAATATGCTCTTTGAACCCAGTCACTTGAAGTCAAATCTCATGAAGCTGGTGGTTCTTCTTCCAATAATTTCAGCTAACCTTGAAGCACCCCCAAGGATATTACTGTGACTATTTCCTTTTATGTTGGCAAAGTTATGGTTGAGAGTTTCAAATACAGGTGAGGTATTAGGATCCAGAATATGCTGTTTAGTCTAACTCCATGGTCAGAGGTTTATGGCAGATTTTTCTTCAAGCAGCAACACAAGTAGTTAGTGACATGCCCAGATAAACCCATTTCAAGCACATACTACATAATTTTTGTAAATTATCTACCTTTCTTCTGATAGTAGGAGGTCAGTCCTACATTTCTTACTGCTAATTCATATTAATTTCACTGTCTGCTCATTTAAATTTGAAGAAAAGCCCTTACTTAATTCTTCAGGTATTGACACTGCACAAAGCTATTCAGTATTTCTTGATTAGGTGAGATGTGAAAAAGCAATGCCAAACACAAAAGAGTCAAAAAATGAACCACAGAGAAAACTTTATGGACTATTGTCCATTTAAAATAGCTGTGGTTCCAGGTTCTCCTGTGAATTATTAATTAACTTTGATTCCTTTCACTAGAGCTAGGTGTGAGATTTTCTCTTCCCTTAATGTTTTTTATCTGTCTTTTGTATGTTTATATATAAATGTGATTAAGAAGAAACATGCCTTTATGTCTTCAACATATTTAATAAATGGCATTGTTTAGTCTGAAGAAAAGGAGGGCCAGAGGGACCCTTTGTTCTCTACAACTAGCTGAAAGGAGATTGCAGCCAGGTGGGGGTCAGCCTTGCTCCCAGGTAATAGAATAAGAGGAAATGGCCTCAAGTTGCAACAGGTTGGGGTTTAGACTGAACATCAGAAAAAAATTTCCTCACCTAGTAAGTTGTCAAGTATTGGATCAGGCTGCCCAAGGTTGCCATCTGTGGAAGTATTTAAAAGATGTGTAGCAGATGTGGCACTTGGGGACATGGTTTAGTGGTGGACTTGGCAGTGCTGGGTTAGTGATTGGACTCAATGATCTTAGAGGTCTGTTCCAACCCAAACATTTCTATGACTCAATGACTATCAGAAGGGCAAGGCATATAAAATCAGTTTGATGTGACAATCCTGTTTTGTTTAACTACCTGATCAGTGGATGCCAAACTCAGGTGGAAGTGTTGGATCTTGTAACCAGAGAGATCTTTGGCTGTCCTAACTCCAAAAGTAAACATTAAGTTTATAATGCATATGGGTAGGCTCAGGACACTTATGCTTGTCACCTCTGGTTGGGACTGCTGTTAATGTTAATTTATAACTCTCTATGGTGCACCTATTATGTATTGTCCTGTTGTCAGTCCCTGTCTGGCTACACAGGCAGCCTACAGGGGTCTGAGCTCTGCAACATCTGGTGTCTGAAAAGAGAGCGAGCCTGATGTCCTGAGCAGAGGATAGATCTGAAACATCATTGTATACAGGTTTGGGCAAAACTTCTTCTGCTTCCTTATAAATTCAAGATATTTGATTAAAAATTTTTCTTGAAAATAAAGGGTTAAGTATTGGAAAGTAAGTTGAATATCCAAGACGTGCTACATAGATACAACAAAATGCAGAAAGAGAATTATTACCAAGCTATGAATTTAGAATTATTGGAGGTGGTAGTCAGGATTTTTTTTCAGTTATTTCAACAGAGCAAGTCACTATCCTCCATTGCTAATAAGCTGTTCATATAGTAGTAGGAAACAATACCTGGGATGTGAATATCATTTAAGTAAAGAGATATAATGTAAAGGAAAATTTTATAAGTTCCCTCATCTCATTATTACTAATTCTAAGCAAGTTCCTGTAATACAGGTTAATTCTCTTAATAGATTAACCCTCCTCTACATTCTACCTGGCTGTTTATTTCCTATTCAGTGTACCTCTGACAGGTACAGCATCCAGCTTACATCTTGTGTGTTATTTTGTTCTGTTAAAAAAGCTGTACTGCAAACAACCAAGTCCATGAAGTTTATGTCCAGCAGTTAAAATGCCCTGGTTGTGAATGTCATTCATCTAATCCAAGACTGCCAGAAGAAAACATATGGGATGTTTTAACATTCTCAGGCTTTATACCTACAATAATAAACAGTTTGCTTAACAAAAAAAGGAAAAAAAAAGACACATTCACATCTCCCCATATTTCATTTCTTATGGCTAAGTATTTCCCAATTTACATATTAAAGCATCTTAGCCAAAAAATTTACAAGACCACCTGGGAAAAATTCCACTAGATGGATGGTCACTGCAACATTGGAAACAGAGTTCAGCTGAGTATTTTCCTCATTGTTCTAAATTTAAAAATGACAGTGTTAATGTCAAATACAGGACAGAGTTGTGAATGCAATCCAGAATCCAGCATCACCTTAGTGAGCTCCCAGAAGAACATAGTTATGCTTTGACTTTTTTTGAGTTTTAGGCCAAATGCATATTGCAAAGTGGTCCTGTTTGCCCACTGGGCTTTTGTCACACCCAATTATCTGAAAACAATGATGTTAGGGAAATTTTAAAATGAATAAGATTTTCACTTTGAGATTTTCAAATTATTCTGGTTAACTTGAATTCAAGCTACTCTTTCAAGAAATATCTGTTTTGTCACTCTTGATGTTTGGAAATAAAGAAAGATATTGAAAATCCTTCATTTTGTGGGGAGCTTAAAAACCTGTCCAGGTGATTTTTAAAACACAATATTATTCTCAGTGAGAGTAGCAAAAGCAGGATATACAGATACTTTTTCTAGTTAGTTTCTAGATTGTTTAATAATTTCTTCTGCATTTCCAAACTCTAATACAGCTTAATAGTCACAGAAAAAGGAGTCTTTTCTGAAGGGCAAAAAAACCAAGCCACAGTCCATGATGCTGACAGGAACTTCTAGCCCAAGAAGCTAAAGAAAGGCCTTTCACACAGACTTGGTACCACCTGACAGAAACAACTAACTCACTGCAATATGCCAAAATGAAAACCAGTCATCCAAGCCTGCCCTTTTCCTATTTTTGTTAGAGGTGTCACAAACATCTATATAATGTATTTGTGGCAAAAATGAAAGACTTCAAAGAACAGCCAGGTCACTCAGCCTCACTCAGAAACACAGCACTGTCTCCTGGGGCATATTTTCCAGCAATGCCTAATTGAGAAGGATATGTGTGCTGGTTTTGCTCTCAGTCCTTCCATTTTCCACACTGTGAAAGACAGGTGTGTCCCATGGTTTGGATCAGACTTATTTAGCCTTAATTTGCTGCCACATTTCTGTCCATGGAACCGAACCGGATGAATGAATTTTCTTTGGTCTGGTAGCTCCCCTTTTCTAGGTACGTCAGAGTTGAAATATTCCCTCCAGGAAGATGCCCAGCAGCATTATTTCCACACACACACCTTCAGTTATCCCCCGCACGTTTTGCTCCCCTGTAGAGCTGCCCTCATGTCCCATTATTGAGATTCATTACATACACAGGCAAGTGCTGCACTGAGAGTGACTCAGCAGCAATAGGGACATTATTTCCCTTTTTGCACATCTACAAGTTGGCTGTCTGTGGAATAACAGCAGAGAGAAAGATACATTATTGTGTCGCTAGGGTGATGGGAGCTTGAGCTCCAATTTATAGTAAAGTGTTTCTGCACACATTTGCATCCATTTTTTAATATTTTGATCTGACAAAACTGCTCTGTGTTGAGACTGTCACTGTGTGTCTGTGTGAGGTGTAAATGCTTTGCCCAGACCACAGGGTTATTTCGAGGGGTTTCTGTTTCTATCATGGAAACCACAGACCTTACAAGTGCCAAAGTCAGGCCCCTGACATCATCTTTATGACTATATCATCTTCTGTCCATGAGACTAGGAAAAATATGACAGGGAGAGCAAGAAAAATCTGTTAGTCTGCTACCAATTTTCCATGTGGCTTTGGACATTTCTGTCTTTAATAATTTTTTTCATTAGCTCTTCAGGACAGCACTTTCCCTTTCTATGCAGTGGATAGTCTAAATGGGATCAGGCCCTCAGCTTCAGCCTTTAAGTCCTGCGATAGAACAAAGACCTGTAATAAATATATTTACTGGCCTTCCCATTAAGGTGCCTTTTGTGAAATTTATTTGATGGAATTGTTTCACAATTACCTCTGAGTGAAACCCCAGGGCTTTTAGAGATGGAAACCAGCTGGCATACAAGCGTGTTCATCTAAATTTATTTTAGAAATAAGGCACTTTGACTGGCATCACACATTTCCCTATACTATTCTCACTAATCAATGCTTTCAGTGCAGCTACAATTAAAAGTTGTTTTAGTATCTAAAATCAAAACACCAACCTAGAATTGAAATTAGAACTCCTGAAAGAAATTAAAAAAAAAAAAAAAACAAACAAAACAACAGACTCAGATATAAAATCATCTTATTTGTTTGGCTCTGTGGAGTTTTGTGAAAGAGGGAAAAACAGGGGTTTTGTTCCCGCAGTAACAAAAAATATAGAAAACTAGAATAAGAATCACACTCTAATGTTAGCTGCAGTGAAGGTACCGGTACATAATTCATCACTCCACTAATGCATTCTGGCAGAGGATTATTTCACATGCATGGCAGGATGTGTCAGGCTCTGTGATTTAGGGTCTTCTCTAACAGACTCCATTTTCAAAGAAGTGCAAGAGGATTCTGCTTCCTCCCTCATAAGCGCTATCAAATTCAATAGCAATATTCTAAGTGATTGACTAGACCCAAGGAATATTGGGTGCAGATCAAGCAAATCACATCCACATGACTTACAATTTGCACTGTGGGGTTGAATCAAACTCAGAAAATAAATTTTGGGCTGAGGCTGGCCATCTGTTCTTAAGTAATTCGAAAAAAAAAAATCCTACATGACTTAAGGACAACATTTTCAGCCTGAATTGACTTCCTTGGGTTCTTGCATTTCCAACACTGTAAGTTAAGGTACCCAGCCTTTAGTGTATATTTCACACCATTTCTCTCTTATTTTATTGTCCCAAAATAGTGAATATGTTTGTTGGTATTCAGTAGCTAAAATCATTGACCCCAGTGATATTCAGTTTCATAGACTGGAAGATAATCAGAAAAATGATTGAATGATTTTTTGGGAATTATTTTTAGCTATGAACAGAGGCAGCACCCTTTGAGCACCTTTATCTTCCATTTTTACTTTAATTGCTGCTTGACGCTCTTTTCCAAAGCTTCTGACTAACCCTGTTACAATGTCTTATTATTATTACCATGTTCTTAATGTGCTCCTAGAAAATTAGATCACTTTACACTCACACATTTGAAGTCCAATTTCAAAACTCTATCTTTGAAGCTGTCTTAGAGTTTTGTGATGAGGCTTAGGAGTAATATATTTGGGTTAATTTCTCCAAGGCATTGTCTTTTTGGGTTTCCTAAATTTCTTTCAATAAATACAGTCTGAGTTTATGCTGAACAAAGTCCAAGGTGTGACTATTTATTAGACAACTCTTAATGGATAAGTTATTGAGTTACCCTTACTTGCCAAATAATTGCCTCATTAATTTTATTAGATTCTGAGGGTACAGGACTTGATCATGAGCAAAAAAAAAAAAAAAAAAAAAAAAAAAGAGCTTACTAATACATTCTTAGAAACAGAGAAGAAAATATGTTGGCTAATTCAAATAATCTTTCAGTGCTGGTTTTACATTACTCAAATTAATTCTCCTCACTGTGTTTACATTCTGATTCTGCTAGCAGGTAAACTGTGCAATAATCCTACTTTATTGTGTGTTAGTGGGTGTGTGATATGTGTAGTCTATATCTACAAGTAGTCACAGCCCATTTGGCAATTTGGCAACAAAATGGGCAAAAGAAAGATATGCCTTGTGGTCTGAGTCCAATTGACACAGCTTGAAAATTGGAACATTATTTATGAACAGCTACTTGTAACAATTCCAGTTTCAGGATGAGAAATATTGCCATGGTCTGGCTGGAGTTCTGCAAGTGCTAATTAGGGTATATATGGACAGATTAGTTGTTTTAAGTTCATTTGAGCAGGGTACTGATGTCAGTAAAAGGGGCCGTTCAGAGCTCAGCAGCCTTGGAGCGTGTTTACGTGAGCTGCAAACATCAGTGACCAAATGCCACCTCTGCAGAGCTTTGTTTTGCTCTGGGGGCTCACCCCAGCAGTGGAGCTCTGCCAGAGAGGCTTCAACACATGTTTCAAACAGCTGGGAGTTTTACTGGCTTCTCTCTCTTCTCCTACTACCTTCCTTACAACTTGTGAAGAAAATACCAGTGTGGAGACTATAAAGAGGGATGGCTCTTGAGAGACAGACTGTCAGTGTCTCAGGCCAGCACAGCCCCTACTCTTTGCCTCCCACCAAATTTCAGGTCCTGCAGTGCCACAGCCCTGGGAGTGCACGGCCCTTTGTCTCAGAGCCTGGATTTTGACCCCCACCCACAAGCTGATGTCCCAGAATTCTGCATCCGCAGGGAGGAGCCTGGTGCCAGAGGCTGTGGCTGACCCCGACATGCCCTGCCCTACCCAGGCTGAAGCAACAGGCTCTGTCTGCTGGGCTCTGCTGACCTGGGAGCCACTGAGATCCTTGGCCCCCAGCCCAGAGAGCTGCCATCTCCCCAGCATCCTCTCAGATCCACTGGAAATCTTGACTTTGTCTTTGAAGCTTCAAGAGTAGTAATCGTAATACTCAGATGGAATTAAATTTTTATTCAAGAATGTAAGACACAAGTCAGTGGAAAGTACAAATATTCACTTTCTAATAACTTCCTTACTATAATTACAGTGGAAGTATAAATTTGAAGAAATAAGATCTATGCAGCTCATTTGTTCCAGTTTTGATATCTTATCCATTATTCAGGATGAGTATACTGATTGAAAATCAATAATATGAACATATCCATCTTCCAGCAGGATGAATAGGGCCTAAGACAATACATACAACACTGTCTGGGCTAATCTACCAGATTATCTGAGTCAGCCACAAAAAATCTGAGCTATCTTTAGGCTCTTACATGTGGTAGGAGAATTTGGTTTAGTCCCAAGGTGAATGGACCTTATATTCTTGTTCACTTATAAGCAAGCACATCTTCTCCCTTGTTGCTGATTAGAAACTCCTCTCAAGGAGCTTAAAAACTGAAAAATATTTTCAGTTTGAAGACAGCAATTGTGTGTATTTCTGTCACATGTACTATTGATTTTCAGTCTTGGATATTCATTAATGACACTCAGTATCCCCACTCACTTGTTTTTACACACTCACGTTATTATACCCATTAACCTCCAGCTGAGGGCTGGAGATAAAATAGTGGAAATGTGCCTCTTGAGCAAGAAAGAAAATTTTCTTGACTTGAAGACTGCATTTCATATTAAATTCTGAATCAGATATTTTATCTGGATGAGTAAATAAGATCATGAAAATTTTCAGGAAGGTCAATTGTCAGGCATTGTCAAAAATGCCGTGTAACCCAGGAAATATGATTTTTTCTATAACCAGCAATGAAATGCTGTGGTATTGTAGAGTGTCTGAACATGTCTGTCTTTGTTTCAGCTGAGTTTTGTATTCACCTGGTGGCAAAGTAAATATTGCTTCATATTTGTATGAGCTGAAGCTTTGTGAACACCAAGAATAGTGAAAGTTTGGCAAAGCTGGAGAGGCGCTGCCTTGCAAGAAACAGTCCTTGATGTCAGCTGGGGCTTGGGGGAGAAAACTTTCTCGCTTCAAGGGAATAAGAGGATGATGAAGAGGAAAACTACAATGAAAATATATAAATATAACTCTAAGTGGACCCCAAGAGGAATGAGGAAGAAATTCTTATCCATTGTGAGCATCACACAGTGACATGAGGACATGACTTTCAGAATTAAAATTAGGAAGCATTTCTAATGGAAAGGTGGTCAAACATTTTCTTATGGAAAGGTGGTCAGACACTGGGACAAGGCTCCTGGAGAGGTGGGCAATGCCTCAAGCCTGTCTGTGTTCAAGAGGCAATGCCCTAAATAATATTCTTTGGCTTTTGGTTATCCCTGAAATAGTTGGACAGCTGGACTGCATGAACGTTGCACATCCCTTCCCATGCAAATATTCTATTCTATTTGACTCAGTTTGATTCCTACTTCAATTTATCATAAATGACAAAGGCTGACAACTCAGCACAGCTATCACCCCAATTTGTTTTTGAAGAAATCTGCAACTGTAGATTTCAGCCTTAAGACAAGAGGGGTACTGGATCATAATGTGAGACGAAAAGAAGGACTTTAGGGTATAGGAATATGTGTTACGTGTAATGATTTTAAGTGTATTGTTAATATGAATTGCTGTTTCAATTAGATAACTTGGAGGATTAGACTAATAATTTTTTTAAAAAATTATATCAGTTATTAGTTGTTATATTCTTGTTATTCTTGTTCATTATTATTCTTCATGCTTTAATTCTATGTATGCAGATGTTCCTTGCCAGTAACATTTTCTCTAACATAAGCCATACCTTGAAACCCAGTCTCAGAACCAAGCTGAGATATGGCTGCAGAACATAGCTGTATTTGTTTATATGAAGTTGAATTTCAGCTCCCATGAGTTTATTTTGAAATGGCGATGCTTTTAACTAGCATATTGCTGCTCGGTTGGCCTATTACTCATTCATTTTTCTTGTCCCTAACATATGTAGAAAACACCCACAGCTACATATAAAGTGCACTTGATAAATACAATATCAGGAATGAGGAAGTGATATGGTAGCACTTGTCCTTTTATTTATTCTCAGGACAGCACATAGGGTGGGATGACTGAGTGGGCTGGGCCATTCACCCATCTGTCTTTATTTTGCAGGTCTTATGTTGTAACACAAGAATTATATTTCTCTGCCATATTTACTTTAGCTAGATGTTCTCTTGTCCTTTTGTAAGTCCAACTCTTGGAAGCTCTAGGCACTCATTTTATTCTTCAAGATAAAGATTTTTTTTTTTAGAATTCATTATTGTCATGCACAGAGTCATACAATATTTTAAGTGGTATTACTCAGACCACAGGAGGTGTAACATCTTGCTAGGTCAAACCTTTAGAAATCGTGCCAGGTCTTTAAGGTCCTTTCCAACCCAAGACATTCTATAACTCTATTTTTAAAAATATTGTTCCTTCAAAGAACATAACATGCCAAACTCTCCAGCCACCCTACAGGAAAATTTTCAATATTTACAAGTTAAATACTGTGAATTTAATCTGTTTTTCTCTGTTAAATTTCTAAAGGTATTCACAGTTTTTCTTCTGCATGTGGTTAAAAATGATGCCTTTTTGGTAAACAAGACCTGCTCAACAATTTTTCCATCTTGTTCAAGGTGTCTAAACTGGATGCTTCTCTGTCTACAAAGCAGATAATTACATTAATTGTCCTCAAAGTTCCCTTTATGTGATGATTGTATTAAGCTCTATACAAAACAACTTCTAATAAAATAATTATATTGATGATGTTTACTATCCATTTATTAATTCAAAAGCTCCAGGTTAAAGGAAGGAAAACAGATTCCCTCTACTTTCAGCAGCTCCAGCCCTACCAGCAGCCAGTTCTAAGGAAAAGCTTTCCACCTGTGTGGTGAAGTCTTAGAGTCATAGAATATGCTGAGTTGGAAGGGATCTATCAGAATCATGGAGTCCAACATCTAGCCTTGTGCAGGACACCCCAATCACACCAAATATTTTTTGAACTTTGTCAGGCTTGGTGCTGTGACCACTGCCCTAGAGAGCCTGTTTCAGTGTTCAACTATCCTTTGGATGTAAAAACATTTCCTGATATCCAACATAAACCTCCCCTGACTCAGCTTTAGGCCATTTCCTCGAGTCCTGCCACTGGGCACCAGAGTGAAGAAATCAGTGTCTGCCCCTCCTCTTCCCTTCATGAGGAAGGTGAAAACCACAATTAGGTCTGACTTCAGTTTCCTCCAGGCTGAGAAAACCAAGTGACCTGAGCCAATTCTCATAAGGATTCCCCTCCAGACCCTTCACCTTCCTCATGGCCTCCTTTGGACACTCTCTAATAGCTGAATGTCTTTTTAATATTGTGGCTCAAAACTGCCCCAGCTCTCGAGATGAGGCCACCCCAGTGCAGAACAGAGTGGGACAATCCCCTCCCTTGCCCGGCTGCTGATGCTGTGCCTGATGCTCTCAAGACAGGGATGTCCCTCCTGGCTGCCAGGGCTCTGCTGGCTCATGTTCAACTTGCCACTGACCAGGACCCCCAGGTCCCTTTCTGCAGCTCCTCTCCAGCCTCCTGTTCCTTTGTCTGTACACACATTCCCACCTCAGCTGCAGAACCTGGTTCTTGCCCTTGTTAAACCTCACATGGTTGGTGATTGTCCATCTCTCTAATTTGTCAGGGTGCCTCCACAGGACCCCCTTTCTCTGACAGCTTCTTGCAATTTAATGTTGTCAGCAAACTTAGTATTCCTCAGAGGTTGGGTTTATGCACCCAAAATCTAACTTCTCTGCTTCAGGGAAAGAACACATCTGCTTTTCATGTAGACTCTTAGGTCAGGAGCAGGTAACTAAGAAAATCCTAGTCTCTTCTCCAAGAGTTAATTAAAATACATACAAAGGGTTATGAAAAAAAGAATATTTTAGTGCTTAAAGTCCTGTGCAAGTTGTTATAAGTTCTAGGTTTTATATTTTAAATGCCCTAAACTTTAAATAAAAATTGTTTCACATTTTGAAAAGTGGTGATATAGACTCCTGAGAGTTGAAGCAGCTATAGCTGATTTTGATCCAACACAGGAATCCCCCTCTAATCCTCATTTAGTTGCTGCATCACCGCAAAGGGACTGTCTTTGCTCCACCCTTCCCAGATTTCCCTGTTTTAGGCTTCCTGTTACATACTAAGGAAATGATAATGAATTCTATTTTGCGGTACTTAATTCCCTCCAGGCACTGATTAAGGAACATTAGGTATTTAACTCAGAGATATAAATCAAAGCCAACTTCAAAGTTTGAGTTTAGATTTGTTCAATGCCTCTTGAAATTGCTTTTCTTGTTGTAAAGATTCATGAAGGTGACAGATTCTCAGCAGCTCTATTCTTCTATTCTGAAGGAGGTCTATTCTGAAGGAACACTGGAAGCTGTAAAAATTAAGCATACTTTTAGAAATATGGGATGCAGTATTTTTTTCAAATTCCTTTGTCTCTGGGGTGGGGGGAACAGGTCCTTTTGAACTGAAACTATATTTAAAAGAAAGCAAACAAAAAATACCCCACCCAAGCATATGGAAATGCTGCTTTTCAGCCAGTCATATAGATTTTACTCAAGGCTTGTTGACTAAATTCTGGTGTCTAGTACCTGGTTAATAATCCTCTGAATTATTTAATCTCGTTTAATGTGTGGTCTACTATTCCAGTTAAAAAAAAAACAAAACAACAAAACCAAAAAACAACAAAACCCTGAAGTGTCCACAAATAGAAGAAAATAGAAAAGCACTGGTAAATATTGTAATTTACAATTCAGTACCAAAATTCATTACAATTCCAGATGGCCTCAAGGTTCTTAGCAGGTAATTTGTTCTTAACTGGAAGAAGCATTCCTCTTAGGCAGAGCTCAATTATCTTTATATTTTTTGGTTTTTTTTTTTTGTTTGGCGTTTTTTGTGGTTTTTTGTTTGTTTTGTTTGGTTGGTTGGGGTTTTTTTTGTGGAGAAAACTACATGAAGGACAGGCCTGGTGGAAGGCATTAATATTTTCAGGGGAAACATAGGAATTCACAAAGGAAAAATGGAAGAATGGTGCCTGCATGAAGAGATAGTTAAAATTGCATCTATATCTATATCATCTATATCTATATCTGTGTCTGTGTATATATACATATATATTTATATATGTTTGATAAAGCTATGTCTGGCTTTAAATTAGACCCTGGCTTCCCTCAAGTCCATTGCACACTTCATTTGATCTCCTTGGGGACAAGTTTTCCACTTAAATTTTCTTCACCTAAATTTATGTAGTCTGACTCTGTTAAACAACTAATGAGTAGGTATTTAAGGAGTGACTGGAGCATTTTTTGAGAGAGAAATATCTTTCAAAATCTCAAAATTAGTCCTATTTTCTCTAAGCAAACAGTAAATTCTTCATTAATACCATGCAATTTATACTTATCATTTTTACTCATGTATCCAAAAAACATTAAATTTTACCTCTAGAATATTACTCATCTCTTAGTACTGAACACTACTTTAAACATTTGTAAAACTGAATTTGCCCCTTGACTTTTTTTCTTTTATACATTTTCTGTTGCTTCACTGCTTCCCTGAATGAACACTCTGAAGACAGATTGGCAGTGTGAGCACAGCGAGAAGGACAACTGATTTTCAAAGACAATACAAAACTCTGGATGCCCCCTAAGGTCTCCATACTTTTTACTGAACGTGCAGTGTTTCAAAGAGGGAAAAAGGGCAGGAGGGAATGGAAGAAAGAAAGTGATGGAAATGTATCCAGTTTATTATCAGAAAGCTACATAGAAAAGTAGAACCTCAATAACACCAATACTCCTCCTCTGATTGTCCTTCAGTTAATGGATCTCATGAAAGAATCACTGCATTCTGTCTCCAGGAGTCTGCTGGACGTCGCCTTTCTTCTTCTTGATTCTATCTTTTATTATTCAAAAGGGTATTAGATGTCCAGAGCAAAGAGTTGAAAGACCTGAAAATTGTTTTCTTATTTGTAGTTGACTAATAATGAAGTTTTCTCTAAGTTCACTTTGTATCCAAGTGAAATTTGGCTCAAATGCACTTAATTTCATAAAATACTGAAGATTAAAGTGCATGGTAATTGTACTAATTATTATTAAAATAATATAGTTTTTTGATTCTGCTCTTTGCAGCAACTGTTTAAGGGACAAAACAATTTGTGTTTCCCAGGAAAATGTTGGTTACTGTAAGTATTTTATAAATTAGTTTTCATCTTGGTTGGAAAGAAGAATATAAATTTAGATCTAAAGAGTGAAAAACAAATTCATAATGATAGCAGACTAAACCACCAATCCAATTAAACAATAATATTAATAAAAGGAGAGGTACTCAAGCTAGGTTGGTAGAGCTCAGACAGTGTTTTTAACATCTAAGGAACATCTTGATAACCACCGTGCTGTTATAACACAGCTGATCTGCTCCTTATCCCAGATAAAGTGGGTGTTTGGAAGAAGGGAAGATCTGCATCCTCAAAAGTCACCTGGAACAGATCTTCCTCCTGCATCTAAATTCAAGTGTCACAGCAATCTGCATTGTTCCTCAAATGTTTCTGCGGGCTGAAAGTTCGGGAATCTCACTTTTAGTGCTTTCATTAGTGGAAGGAGGAGCGGCCGGCCGAGGCTCACTAGATGGTGCTAGGCACAGGCGGGTGGCACAGCCCGCACCCTCCTGCGGGACGCACGGGAGCATCCCTGCACGGCGGCAGCTGGCATTGGGATGGGGGAAAAGAGCTTTGGGAAAGTCACTCATGTGAAAAAGGACTGGTGGTGTGCATTTGTCGAATCATCCCTGCATTTTAAAGCAGCTTTCTGTCTAACAATAAATAATTTGTTGCAGTTGCATCAGTATTCCCTTTTTTATCTTACTTTAACAGTCTTTTGCTATCCCATTATTCTTCACTTACGTATTAATTACTTCATTATTGTTTATTTTCAGTTCCTCTTTGAGTGACAAAGATATAATCTCTGAGGTTGTTTTCCTCAGTTTTCGTTCCTGTGTGTAATTTTGACCCTGCCAATTTTCCTCTTCATCATGCCAGCTTTCTTTGTGGCCACATCTCCTGTTTCTCACTTCCAGCCCATCAATACCTGCAGCTGAGCCTCCTGCAAGCCTGACTTATGCTGAACTGCATCCTGCCCCAGGTCAGAGACAGTGAAGTGGTTCACTCCTGTGCTGCCATGGCCCATCAGAGGGTCCCTGCCCTGTCTGAGCCATCCATGGTCCCCCAGGTGTGTGTCTGTCCCTGCAGCTGCCACTTTTCTGATTGCCCCTGAGCCTGTTTCGCTGGTTTGGGAAGCACCTGGAACCACCCTGCAGCCCCACCGGCCCTATCTTGTGGCTGCTGGCTGATGCAAGAGCAGCACCAGAGTCCCATCCACCCCTCAGGGCTCCCACAACACCTCAGTCCCACCCCAACAACTCTTTTCTGGCTGAACTTTTGGATGCAGACAACATACCTTTATAGACCATGTACACAAGTAGCTCCTTAAAGAAGTGCTGTGGTGTCAGTCAGCCCCAGCACCTCACATTAATCTGATGAGACTCTGTAAATCATAGAGAAAATGTTGGGTTTTACTTTACAAAGCACACAATGCCACGTGTGTTTTTAAGTAGAAGTGTATTTCTTCCTCTTAACTGATGAAAACAGTACCACAGATACTTGCTGCTGGATGACAGGTAAATATTGTAATGCTATTTGTCTTTACTCTGTACTTCAACAGGTTTTTTAACCTGATGGTTTGTAGGACAAGACAGACAGCAGATGCATGTTGAAGGTCACCTGGTGGGGACATGCAGGTGAGCCCAGACTGGTACACAGAACCAGATTTGTAACTTTTAGTTCATGGTTCTTTCCAAGCAAAACTCCATGATGACTTTCTCCTAAGTTTGAATAAATAAAAGAATGGGAAGCCTGATTTAAAAACAGGGCCTTGATCTGCATAGAATTTTTTTTTAGTGACAGACTTACAAGGCCTCAGGAAATATTATCCAGATGCACGACTTCTCCTCGCGGATGACAAAGCCTTTGATGTCACTTATAACTTGGAACAAATTCTGAGATTGTAAGTATGTGTTTAAGTATGCAAGATGCATTCTACCCCACGCAGTTCAAAAAATAAATAAATGCCACCATACTCCTAGGGTTTTTTTAGGTCTTGTATCCAAGTCTTCCTTCTAATTTGCATATTTATTTCTTAGTAGTTGCACTGGTAAAATGCATTAGTTTCTCAATAGGGTGCATGGGTTAATTCCTACCAAAGTTGCAAAGTTGCACTAAAGCTACAAACTACCTGTTCCTGTACTCCCACTGTCTGAAATTTCTCCTATTTTATAAAACATACCACGGGGGTAAAAATAAAATAAAATAAAACAAAAAAAAAAATAAAACAATAAATGAAAAATACACAGGCAATACAGTTCATTTTTTATTAATTTGAAACAGAGGGCAGATTTAGGTGGGTACAATATGTGCAATATATAGGAAAATCTTACCAATTTTAGCACTTTAGCCTTCTTAATGACTTCCAGGTAAAAATGAAGCTAACAAAAATGAAAAGTATACACAAAAAGTCTTGTCACACATCCCCCCAAAAAAAGGAAAAAAAAAAAAACAAAACAGAAAAACCCCAAAACCTCTAAATTTTGGAATGTTTTTACTCATCTAGACCTTCACTGTCATTGAAAATATCCCAGTTTTGGGGCTGGTAGCCTGTCTGTACCTATCAGCATTAAACAAATTGGTTCTGAGTAAAATTACTTTGAGAAAGGATGGTTATAAGCAAGTGTTCTCAGTTTGTGCTCAGAAATCTACAGTAGACCTCCCATGGCCAGACTGAGATTTGATTAGTCAAATGATTTCTTTAATGGTAAAAAAAATCATATCAGAAATTCTTTCATAATGAGGATGTAAAATCTGAGACACTGATTGGAATGAAAGGCTGCTACTGCTGTAGGACACAGCAATCCCTGGATATAATTGCTCTCATTTCTTACTAAATAGTTGTTAACTAACCTGAGGCAGCATTGGGTGGGAGTTGATGCTCATAAAAAATGAAGTTCCCTTACAAGTTCTGCTTGTCAGAGTTAGTGAGAAATAGAATTTTATCAGATTTTTCCAATTATTCAATGTGAGTTTAAGTAAAAAAATATGTAAATTGGGATTTAACATATAAATAAATCTCTAAGTTAGCTGATTAAAATCATTGAATCAGAGCAAGGACACATGATATGTGACACTGTTGCTGGCATTAACTAATGGAAATAAATTCTTAACAGTACAGATTACTTAGCAGTACAGGATACTCGTTTAGATCAATTTTTAGTTTTTAAAAATAATGATTAGCTACAAAAACTGCATTATATGACCATAACATTATTGATTATCATGATAACTGGTATTTTGTGTTTGATTTGTGTATCAATGAAGCCAGTTAGGATTTTTTAGCTGCTGCATGGCCATGCCATATGGGTATTTTTGCCTACTGATGTACCAGAGTATTGTAATTTCTTGCACTGGGTAAATAAAGCAACAGTCTGATATCAAGAGGAGTTTTTAGCCTCCAGCTTGTGGCAGAAGGAAGTTGATTATTGGTTAACACAGCCTAGAAGAGGAGATCTTTATGTTCCACAGTTTACAAAAGTGTAAATTCTGATGATGTAAGTTGGTTTTTAAATGAAGTTTCCCCAATTTAGGAGCTGTAGGTTTCAGTTTGTAGAAACCTTTGAAGTTAAATTAAAACAGCTAACTCTACATGAAGCTTTTACTTTAAGAGAGGTGAAACTATCCACTCACAAACAAATGGAGTAAACAGCTTCATCTAGAGAGATACCAGGAAATAATAAATATTACCTGTAGAAGGTAGGAATGCTCAATAATAAAGTCCTCTAAGCCCTGTAGAGATGAAGTAAACTTCCTAAAAACACATTAATTTTGAATTTTCAGGGGAAGATGGAAAAAATAAAATACCTGGGTGCATAAATAAAAATATAATTAGAACTTTAAATTTAATATAGGAAGACATTAAAGAGAATATAAAACACTTGGGTCAGCTGTCCCCAGAATGAATTAATTCAATGTTCAAAGATATATGTGATAGGATTACAAGAATAACAATAAAACAGCAGTTCTTTGAGGTACATGAAAAGCACAAGAGGCAACACACATGTTACAGTAGGCATGCGTACCAGAAAATAATGAAGCTAAATGTTTTTTTATGGCTGGTCAGAAATTGGAACAGTTCCTCTATAAAGATTTCATAATTTTCATCCATGAAGGTCCACTAAGTCTGATGGACTAAGCCCTCAGCAATCTCTGATTTTGAATTTAGCTGTGATTTGACTTGCATCTGGTACAGATGACCTCCAAAGCCTTATTCCAACTTAAATTAATCTGTAATTCTGTGATCTTTCTTAAATAACGTAATTGGTTTTCTATATTTATGAAATGTGATTGATTTAATGTCCCTGGACATATCAGACTCAAAGGGAGTGACATCAGAAGTCCTTTAAATGTCATATTTGAACTATAATTTGGTTTAAATGTATGAAATTCCAGGGCAAAGTGGAAAAGAAGTGTCTGTACATAGTAATGAGTGGCCTCATTCAGCTGTGGAAGGTTTAGGGAGAATTATTTCAAGCTAAACTTATCATCTTTCCATTATCAGCACTTTTTCCCTATCTAGGAAAGACATAATATGCATCAAGATCTCCTGCAGTTTCTGGATAGATCTTTATTTTGTAGATTTTAGAGGCATCCCCATACATTTTTTAGCATTTTTCTTGAATGGTTTTGCTTGGTGTGCTGCCAGATTTATTGGCTCCTTCACAACTTGTATTATTTTAAGTTTTAATGATGAAGCAGATTCCAGCTTTTGCTGCTTATTTATTTGTTTGCTTCTTCACTTGTTTGTTTATAAAGCTGGAACCTCCTTATGTTTTGTCTGCATGGCTCAATCTGATATCATCTCCACAGCATCAGGAATAAATATACAAGTGCAGTTTTTTAGCCACTGATCTCTTGTATGTTTGATCACTGCAAACAAGGACTCTGATGAGTCCTTGCCATAGTACCCTTAATTAGATGCTTTTAGGTTTTTCTAATATGATTTTATAACAAGGCACGTTTACCATTTACTTATTTGTAATCAAGTAACTTGCTTATAAGTTTTTAATCAAGCAATATTTCAGCAATTTCTATGCCAGTTTTCAGAGTGCTGATCCATTATGTACAAAGAAGAGATCTGACTTTTCAGGTATTTTGAAATATCCTTTCAATACTTTTAACTTCATTGCACACAAAACTATAGAGGGTGAATGCCAGAAATCAAGAAAAACATGGTTACAATCATAGTCTTTTTCAAAAGGACTTATACTAGCCAACCCATAAGTCACACCACTGCTGCAGAGGGTATGTCACATCTCAGAGCTGTAGATGCATTTCAGGGTTACACATTTAGCAATTACATTCTTGAATGATGTTATTTATGGAGAGCATTTCAACAGAGGTGAAAACCAGATATATATTATGCCATTATTACCAGTATTATTTTCAAACATATCTCAACAGCAAAGTGGTGAGCTACTTGCCTCTTCAACTACTTTATGGGCTTTTAAAAATATTATATGCTGATGATTTGCTTTAACATTTGTGGACCAGAAAGATTATTCCTTTTTGCAGGGCACACTTGCTGAAAAAGACACAGCTCACAGTTCGATGTCATCTGGCTACCTTTGAGCCAGTAACCCAGAGCTCTTTAGAAGTGGCTAAGAAAAACAAACATCTAGGGCGTGATTCACCCAACCTGTTTCAGACAGCTGCTTCAGGAGATGAGATGAATCACGTTCCTGAGAACATTTGTGCTCTCCACTGAATATAGAGAGGGGTAAAACAACTAACCCACGGGAAGATCATTATGCTGTGGGTTACTGAGTTTGGGCTGATGATTCCTGATCTTAGCCCTCTGATTTTAGACCTGAAAAAAAAAAAAAACAGTTTTATTATTGTTACTTCTGTTATTGTTGTTGTTATTATTGTTATTAGCATTATCATCATGATCATCACTATTATTTTTTTATTGAATTTATGTTTAAGGCAAGGGATTACTTAAAATACAGATGCTCAGAATTGTCATTTCAATGGTATATTCATATACTTACCTTCTTATTAAAACTAAAATGAGGTATCATTCTCAACTGTTTTGTTGTTCAGAAAAATTGAATATCTCATAGTATGCTGAAGTCACAATGTTCTAGCACCCATCCTAGTTGCACTTTTTTATATGTTTGGTTCTGGGTTTTTTGATGGAACTTGGAAGGAGAATTTGGAGGTGACTCAGCTTTTGTGAATTTTCTGTGTAATTTCTAAGCTGACTGCGTAAATTTCAGTAAGTTTCTTTTTGTTGCAGTATATGTTTGAAGTACTATCTAGGTAAAATCTACAGTAGCACACTTCTGAAGACAGTTTGTAGACTGTGAATTTCCTATTAAATAGTTATAATAAATGTTAATTTTATCTTTATCTTTTACAATATTTTATGATTAAGCCCTCTTTGACAGAACGATTTACAAATAATGCTATTCCATAATATCAAATTGTATTGAAATAGAAATTTATTCATTTTATGCATTCAACATAACGTTGAGTAGCTTCTTTCCTCTCAGGAATTATTCTTTTCAGGGAAAGAAGGATTCTCAAAAGAACATTTTTAGTCCTGATTATTACCTCAAGGCACATTTGCATGGATGTAAAGTCTTATACAAACAATACAGTACTCAAGATCTGTGAAAGATAAAGTTTGTAGCTAATAATTAATATAGTCAATAAATATATAATATAGTTCATAAATCTTTGAGTCTTCTTTCAGGTCATATAAAAATTGTTTTCCAGTTCAAATTAAGCACTAAAAGAGTATGGAAGTGCATTTTATTAATTTTAAAATGAAGCTATGTGAAGAGAAAAAATATTACCTGGTAATGATACTGCAACTCTAGGTAGCCAAGCACTGCTTTAGGTTGTGAGAAGCAGTGTGGAACTACAGGATCTTATCCTCTGAGATTGCCCTACTTAAATCTCCATTTTCTTCTGTTTCCTTCAGAAAAGGGCACTTGTCATAATAACATAAAAATAAAACAAAGCAAAACTAAGACTCTTTTCTGTGAAGAAATAGGTAAATACTTCTATTAATTTCATAGAAGCCTTTGTTTAGCCACCAGAGTAGGAGGCATTTCTGATTCAGCTCAGGTTGATAGTGACTTGAGTGGCAGATTAACATAAAGGTCAAAGCTATTTCATAAGGCATTTCAGAATTTCTATCTTTCATTTAAGTATCATTTAAACATTTATCTTTTAAATATAAGAACAATTAAGCAACTTGAGATCACTATCACAGGTTATTTTTATCATTGGGTAAAAACATTTGCTCTCTAAAACATTTGTTGCACATTAAGTAGATTCTTCTGTGTTCAATTTGCAAATAAAAAATTTTCATTGCTTTGGGAGGTACAAAAGAAACCAAATTAGATGATCATACTGATCCTTCCATTTAAAAAATATATTTATATGCTTCTAATGAATGGAGTATTATAAGAATAGTTCAACAAAAATAATTTGAAGTTTAAAAAAATAGTTATTCATAAAAGTGCTGACAGGCGCCTTTTGTAAGGGTAAAATCATACTTGAGGTGGAGTGTTGTTAGACAGTTCTGTAAATGCCTTCTGTCATCAAAATGACTTTGTGTAATTTATGCTTTGACAATAAATATATTAAATAAACCAGTAAAAGACCACCTAGCATTTCCTCCTGACTGTAAGGTGATATATATATTCATATTCTTTTACTTTTTATCTTTTTTGTTTTAATGGATTTAGGGGTTGAAAGCAATAATATTTGAATTTCAGGTCCCTCAAACCTAGTTGGAAGCATGGTTCAGATCTAACAGACTACAATTCTTTTATCTATTCAGCTGAATTTTTTTTTTCAATACAATAAAAAACTATTTGACAAATATTTGATCAAAAATATGACTGTATACAATCTTCAGTGGAATATATGGATAGCCTAGGCCCATGTACAGTGCTCTATTTCTTAGATTTACCTGTTTATTTGGGGAAAATCTAGGCTTTCTCACATAGTGCTCCCATTAACTATGTGGCTTCACTCTCAGAGAAGAAAATAAAGTCTGAAATTTTGCAGGAGCCAGAGCTACAGAAACTGTGGCGCTGCTTTATGAAAATGTTATAAAATGGCTTCTGATGCAGGTAATCATGATGTTAGGTTTGGTGTTAGACATTTCACTTAGACTATTTTTCATAGTACCCTCTTGCAGTCTTCAAGCAAGAGATAAGTGAGAGTGGAGGAAAAATGTGCTGCATAAGAGCTGTGTGTTGAGAGAACAAACATTCTCATCTAGTGTTCTGAATCTATGAACACAGACTTCGTGGTTTGGTTTTTCTTAGAAGGAATTTCATTGTTTTCTGATTTAGGGGCATGTTTTCTAGGGTAGGAAAACAAGCAGAAGCATTTGGGCTGTGTGTTAGGGTCTGACTGCAAATGGGAACACTGTAAATTAATCTGAGGTGTATTCTTTACTTCTTTTCAGCCATCTCTCTGAACCTAAGGCAAACAGATGGCTGAGGATTTCTCTGAAAGATAAAGTACTTCGATATGAACATCTCTCAGGATGTAATTTACATGCTACTTGAAGCCTAACTTTTTTTTTTAAATGTAATTGCTTTTTTTCTTCTCAAAAATATTAAAGCATAAAGGAACAAAAGCCATAAGACATAACAATAACATTTACATCACAAGCTACTTGTTCTTACTGTGACATTGCTTATTTACTTATTATTCAAGCAATCATTATAGTTCCTCTTAGTATACCTTTCATCAATTCAAAGAAACAATATAATATTATGATTCCTTAATTTTTAATGCACCTAAGTATGTTTATATGGGTCATAAAAGCCTCAGGGAGAGCAGTAGGCTTTTGATAGACTGTGTTCTTCATGGCTGCTTTCCAGCTGATCAGAGTTGCTGATTCTAGCAATAATGTAAGTTCTTGACTACCATGATCCTGTATTTTTCTCAGTGCAGCTACAGATACAAGGGGTGACAGAAGTTGCATAGTCTCTCCTGCAGCAGTACCAGAGAGCAGTCTTCTCTCCTAATCTCAGAGAAGACAGAGAGACTGGAGACTGCTTTTTTTCTGTGAGAAAGGAATGCTGAGACATTCCCATTACTTTTCTAGAGGATACATTTGATTAATAAGGTGCTATTTTTCTTTGATAGTGTAAAATCAATCTTCCCAAAAATTGATTTACTCATCCAAATTTAATTCTTTGAATCTGCTAAATCTAAATATTGGCTTACTATGTTGATTTTGTTAGCATAGATCAGTATTTAAGTGATTAAAATATATATGATTTAACACCTTTGAAGTTATTGCTGAGATGGGATGTGATATCCAGTAAGAGCTCAGAATCACAGAAGTGGTCTGTACTTTACTCAGTAATGCTGCTCACTCAGTAATGTTTGTGACAAGTTTACCTGCCGTACTGTATCATCTTTTGTCTTTCCTTCACTAAAACATTTATTCTCTTCTGGAGAAATTACTGCTAAACACAAACGTTTATTAAGGATCTTCCCGTGTGGCTGGACTTAGCACAGAATAACCATAATGAGATAACATTCCACAATTAGAGTATTCAACAACTTCCAAAGACATTATTGTTTTTTTAAATTTTTAAACAGTCCATGTTTCTTCCACTTTGGAATAAAGAAAGATATCAGGGATAATCCATCTGCATTGAAAAGTGGAAAATACTCTACAGATTGCTCTGATTTAGAGGGTAGAAAAATGTTTGGCTTATCAAAATTGTGTGGCTGACATGTGCAACCTCTGATCCACTGTAACCTCAAATCTTGGTCTGCTGCCTGCCTGATCATTCTTCACCCTGTGTTTCCTTGGCTGGATGGGCTAGCTCAAATAAGTAAATTGTATTATTTACCTACAGAATTCCATAACTATAAAGACATTTTTGTAACTTTTCACTGTAATAAAGTTAGAGTCAAATATTTTCCTGCAGTATATTCATAGTTTTTCCCAGACCAAAGTAATCTAAATTATAATAAGAAAGAAGCTAACAAGTTTTATTTTGGTTTTTTTTTCCCTAATCTCAAGACAGGTTACTATTATTTATTTTTCATTATTTGCCAATGCTTTACATATAACTGTTCTGCAGCCATGGCTATCTAACTAGTTTTACATTCAACTGTAGCACTTTTATTTGTGCTGTTTTCCTTCCTACTTTATGAGCTTTAAAGGACTCAAAATAGAACATCTACTTCTTCCCCCCAACTGCATGGCCTACTACTGTTATAGAAGACTATTACTCTGGTCTGATATGTGCCAGATTCTACTTGCTCTTCTGATTTCATTTTTTTCCCAGATCATTAAAATACTTTGGTTATTATTCCAGTGTTTTTCTGATTAGCAAAAAGAGGATCCAAGAACTAGAATAATAGGAAAGCAGGTAAAAATTGGTGTGACTTGCAGAGGTGCTCAAGAACTCCAATTGTTCAGCCATCTAAATTTTCTAAGTAGATAGGTTGAAGCTGAGGCATTTGCCTGTGGAAAAGATTTTCCTCAGAGAGTTGTGAGTGCCAAAAAAAAAGTTTTGATTCTGGTTTCATTTGCACCAGTACTTCAGTGAAGTAAACAGAGAAAATGGGGTCTATGCTGTCATTATTAAGCACCACCAAATTCCCTTTTGTCTTGTACAGCTGCAAGTATGGTCCTGTTGAAAATAACTATATAATAACATAGGAAGCTCTGTGTTTTCTAAAAACTATTTATTGTTCATCTCATAGATTTACATTTTTAATGGACTTTTTTATTTCTTATAAATAATTTACATATTCAGTAGGTATATTCTTCTTCACAGCTACGGATTATGGTAGATTGTTTTGGAGAAGGGGTGAGAGATCTTGTGGGGGTGGAGGAGCTGTAGACAAAATGTTGCTTTGTCATTAATTGTGATAATCATGTCTTCCCAAATGCTCATGATTCTTTTAGCTTGTGAAAATTCAGCTGAGAATTTAACTTCCCTGTGGAAGCAGGGCAGACTTTAGTAATGAGATTATTCTCCCTGTTCTTTGGCTATGCTAAGCCCAAACAATGCATTCAACTTTGATTCAAAGCCATTATTTTCAAAACAATGTCATTTGGAAATTAACAATTCAATGAAAATATCTTTCTACAGTATCTCTTGGCTGCCTCAGCTTCATTCCATCTGAAAAGTGATGTCTCATCACCTTGGCAAACATTTCAGATGCTGTGTTCCCAAAAATGAATGTAGCATTTGCATTCCTTTTGCCTGTTGATCTTGGTTTGCTTTTTTAGTTTGGTTTTTGCTTTTTTCTAGTTTTAAATCTTTTTATTTACTTCTGATAGCTCCACTCCTTCTTCTCCCTCATAAGCAGTAATGAATGTATTCATGTCTTCTTTTCCATAAACAAAGAAGTGTGTATCAACATTAGCAGTGCATGAAGGGTTCAAAGGTGCTGAAATTCATGCCAGATGCTTCAGTGACTCAGTACCAAATGGTGAAATATGTGAAAGCTTAACAAGAGATTCATTTTTCTGCCGAAAATGTCTTCTTACAAAGGCCTTTTTTGTGTTAAGAGACATCATTGCTCACAGTTCCTCAATATGCAGAATCAACAAGCTGAGCAGTCAGCTTACCAAACAGTGCAATTTCCTTCTGCTGCTTGTATTAAACCATGATTTTGTAAGTCAATTTTTGAGAGAAATTTAAGTAAGATACCTTACAGAAAAAAGATTCTTAAGAAAATGGTGTTAATATGTTGTTTGTTGAGGTTTTTTTTCAGCTTTAAAGGCAAGTTTTAGTTTGGACTCTGATTTTTTTTTATTCCTTAGAGCTTAATTAAAAACAAAATCAGTTGTCGTTTAGAAAGAGAAAAGGATGGGAAAGTTGTTAAATAATAATTTAAAAGAAATCTAGGCATCATTCAGTCTGATTGGAGGTTTGGTCAGTGCCTCAGCCTCATACCTGTGCCTCTTCTGACTCATTTTTATTTCACTTTCTACAAGATGGTGACTTATTTCAGCCAAATTAATTCAGTAAATGGAGAAGAATTGTGAATTGTAAAATTAATAACCATTCTTTTCCCTGTCTCATCTGGTTTGCTCTCTGATACATGAAACACACTCATATTTCAAACGGACTTATGTCCTGAGACACAACACTGAATATCACGTTGAAGATTATTTTTATTATCCAACATACCAATTGTCTAATCTTTTTAGTGGCCCTTGGGACAGTTGGTTAGTTGAACCTAGGTTCTACTTGATCATTAGTGCTGAGCTGCATGATGTCTTGATTTTAATTTTCATTTTTAGTATTTTTTGACATGTGAAACTGATCACTAAAGCAAAACATGTAGTGAGTTGAAAACATAGAGATTTTCTTTTTAATAGTTGATGAAATTAAATGTCATAAGGACAATGTCAATACATTTTCTCTTTAACTTGTGGATACCCACAGAAGTTACTGTACTTCTGATATTAAAAATAACTTATCAGTTATAATTTTGAATCCATTTATTCTGTAGATAATATTTTTCAGTTTCCATGCTAAAAGGAGGAAGCAAAGTGGGTGGAGTCCCATTTTTAAGCAGTATCACTTCTTGGTGATACTGTGAGTGTAATGCCTCACTGTGAGGCATTACCACATGGATTCATTGTTTAGAATATAAATGTTATGAGGAACTGTGGATAAAACAAAAGTTTTTTATGTATTGACATTTTTTTCTTGTAAAATTTAATGAAAATGTAATCCTCTGAATTAACAGCTTGATATAAATGTCATTAAAATAGATGGAAATGTATCTATTAATTTAACAAGTCTTTAGAGCAAGCATTTAAGTAGCTTTTAATGTTTTTTGCTCCAGCCTGATGAGTATTATCTTCATTACACAGATGATGTTGTGAAGTCATGGAAAAGTTAAATGTTGATTCCAAGGCCACAAAAACAAGACACTTGGAAACTCAAAAACTTAAATATTAATAGTTTTCGGTCTGCACTTCATATTTAAGTTAGTTTTTATCTAAATAAATGAATTGTTAAGGGTAATTTTTAAAGAAGGCAAAATATATCAAAATATTTCTTGATCTTTATATCATAAAAATCATGATCTGAACACTTTTTATTTACAACAAAGACTCTATGTAGCTCTAGAGAGACTGTAATCAAAAATTGTTAGATTATATTATGCATCAAAGTGAATAAGAAGTCTATGTAGGAAATCTTAATATATAGCTAAAAAATAATGCTTACAGTGGTCCTTGCTAATAACTGAAATAATATTTTCTTAGTTTTTTCTTTGTTCTCTCTGAGATACTGGTGAAGGTAATAGGAACATTTTCAGTGGTATTTTGAGTGGATTGCTTAGGTTAATTGTTAAACCAGAGAGGAATGCAAATAACATTATATCTGCAGAAAAATTTGCATCCAAATTTAACCATAAGTTAAATGTGAGAAGATGAGGAGAAAGGCAATATGGAAGCCAAGCACTATAACACAGTAACGAAAAAGAATTGTGCAAAACTGATCAAAAACAACACAGGAAGATTAGAAATCATGCACCAGTGACTATTTAGCAAGGAGCCATCTAGGCAACCAGTTGTAATGGATTTAGATGAAAATTACACATGAACTTACTTGACATGAACTTAATGGAATTAAATGCACAAATTATTTTTGTGCTCAAAGTGTTCCAGATATGCCCATGTAGGTTTTCAGTATGGTATTAGCTATTATTGCAATGCTATTAAATCTTGGACAAGGTGATACAGGAGTTTTGGAAGAAAAAATCCCTTCTCCCATGTGCTGCAGATCAGCTTCCATTGTGGGCCTTTAATTTAATCTGACATGAACACGGACACTCCTGGGGCACTTCCTTAAAGCAAGAGAGGAAGGAGAGGCCTCTTCCCATTCCTCATCATTGATCAAGCAAAGCCTCCATGGGCAGAGGCGTTGTGGGTGTCAAAGGGAGGAAGAGGGTTGGGCCTCACCATATGGAGTTGACCTCAGGGGGCCAGAACAGTAATCCTGGCAACCACAGAATTAAAGAATCATTGAATGATTTGGGTTGGGAGTGACTTTAAGATCTTCTAGTTCCAGCTCTCTTTCCATGGGCAGGGACAATTTCCACTAAACCAAATAGCTCCAAGCACCATCCAACCTGATTTTCAACACTTCCAGGGATGGGGCATTCATAACTTTGGCCAGAAAAGCTCTTTTGTTTTCTTTTCCAGAAAAAAAAATCATACTGTTTATATCCACTGCTCAAATACGCTTAAAACCTTGACCTAGCAAACATTTGGAAAGACTTGTTCAATCTCAAGGCTGAGGTTATGTCCCATGTGAACATGGAATATGGAAGAATTAAAATATGATCTTGGGAGTAGTCCATGAAGATGAACCAAAGATCAAAATACAAATGCTTTAAGAGAAACTCTAGAAACATTGGAAAGGAAGGAAGTGAGGAGGTTAAAAATGTGGCATAAATTAATCACTCTCAAGTAAAATAGAAGTCATTTGAGACTTATGCTTGTTTTTATTTTGCTCCAATTAAAGCTTTAATCTCAACCTAAACATGGAATATGTACATTGCCACAGCTACAGTCAAAGTAATAACTGTAGAATTTAGTTTATAAGTATGCTTGTAAGTCAAGAGAAATTGATTTTAAAATGAGTGGTACTCACACTGCATATCTATGTAGATATAGATTAGGTGATTTTTCACATTGTCCTCCTACATTCCAGCATCTGTAGGGAAAATCCAGCTTCTCTGTAAATTGTATTGGCTTTAAGAGACCAAAATATAATCTGTTTAATTTTTCACTCCATTTAGGTGCCCAAGAAAATATATTTGACATTTTCAAAAAACACATACTGTAAAGCTGAGCTTTGAAAAGGTCTAGAAAGTCCCAAGAATCTCAGATAGAAGCATAAATCAATATATTTAGTATAATTTAACTAAACTACTGCCGCCAATTTATGTTCAGAATCGCTTTGTCAGTGCCTTGACAAGAAACAGCCAAAAACTCATTGCCAGAGAACTGTCTGAAGAGGAATGAGATGGCAAAACATTCTCAACTCAGTTTACTGATGTCCTTCACCATCTTCATACAGTACCATGTGTTCATATTACAAAAATGTAAAATAACATATATTCCTGGATTAAATGATGCAGAAAAAAAAATCACAATTGCATTACACTGAACTTTAAATCTAAATGTCAGGTTATATTTTGAAGGCTTTCCATCCTGAGAAAAAAACTTCTTCGAAGTCCAGAGGATTTTGTAGAGCAGAAAAACTGAGTTTAAAATCTGAGGGCTAATCCAAAAGCTGAACAGCAGCTCTTAAACATATGTGATTAAATCCTGGTTCATTTTTGCTGCTAGTAATTGTTCACATTTTCTCTTCAATTTCTATAATAGAAAGAATGGATAATGAGTCCAAAGAGTAGAAAAGGATTTGGGTTTTAAATGGCATTATTTAGAAGGGAGAAAAAGGAATTGGAGTGGTTGTAGATCTTTAACACTCATCCCAAGTCAGTATTTGCAAGCAAACTGAATTTTTATTATCATATTATTATGTGTTTGTGTTTTGATTGTTGGAGAGGATTTGTGTGTGTGTGTGGGGGGATGTTTCTGTGGGGTTTTTTGTGTTTTGGTGGTGGTGGTGGGGCGGGGCAGTTGGTGGCGTTTTGGTTTGGAGGTTTTTATTTGTGGTTTTGTTTTAATTTTTTTCCCCTTGGGATCTTTTTTAATTCTACCCTTTCTACCCATCTATGCTTTTTTTTAACCTTATTTCCATTCTCTGTCATCATTTATATTTATTGCTACTGTGACCCCAAAGGTAGTTTACATTTCTGCACTTAGAATTATTAGCAGCAAATTAACAGCTAATACTACTTTAAGAGGGATAAGATGTGTCCCTGAGGGCTGAGACATTTTAACTCTAGAAGTAGTAGTTTTGTTTAACATTGCTCGATGGAGCATGCTCACCATGGGCAAAGCTTAGACTGTGGCCCAGAGCTTTCCTTGTTACAGCCATTTATTAGAGCAGCTCCCAAGCCCTGCTTTGCAGAGACAGGGTGCTGGATGGCTGGGAGAAGGACTGACCCATGGCATTGCTTCCTGAGCTCCCTTGCTACCAAAACAGCAAAGTAAGGAAGCATTATCAAACTGATTTGCTGCATTTTCTTATTTTCTATTCAAACTTCTATCCCAGAAAACTGGCTGGCTGTCATTTAAAACTGACATTTGATTTTCTGCTGAAGTGAATCCAGAACTCTGATAAATGCTCAGATAATTAATATAATACAAAATTTTCATATCAGTTTTGCAAACACATTCCTGGGCTACTAAAGGTCCTGATCATTTTTGGCATGCTGAATACTCAACTGTTCTGCTTTCCCTTGTGCTGTATACACAGTTCTTCACTATATATAGTAACTCACCCATTATATTTTTTGGAGTTACAAGAATTCTGCTGCTATGAATGTCATATTAGTCTTAGACCTGTTTTGAAAATGTTCTCCATCCCCATCCTTACAGAGCTTGTGTACAAAGAGATTTTTTGCAGTGGATGTATTCAGCATGGAAGAAGGCAGTCTCCTTGCCTCACTATTGCATCTGTTGTTCTGTTAGCAATTTCATTCTGGGTATCATGAGTGAGGAGCCTCCTGTGCAGTGACCCTACTACACTGTGTTGGCCAGGTTATCTGTGAATTTATTAAATGGGCTTCAGTTAATATTTTCCCACAAACCAAAAGAAGTAAAGCATGGTTTGATTTGATCAGAGATATATGAAAGAGATGAATAAATAATTTAACATAAAAAGCCAGACAGTACCAACAAACAAGAACAGATGTGAAGAGGAAAAGAATTTTCCCCTTAAAAGGTCGCCACCAAAACACACACACACACAAGACCCTACCTGATATGTAAATACATAGGTATTCTTTGATTGCAATCCATTCAGGACTGAATATGGTTGTTTTCCTACATGGGACCTGAAATTCAAAAGATACAAAAAAAGCATGATGAATTTTTTCAACTTCAGAGTTTCTAAGCCCTGAGCTATATTTTTTTTTTTTGTGTGTGAGAAAAATCACCAAAGTTGAGAATAGAGATCAAAAGATATGTTCCTTTCCTCTTCAGCCTGGCCAGGATTTCTCTATGTGTTTGTGAATAAAATAAAAAGTTACAGTCTTTATCAACTTACTTTCCTATTTATATTTCTGATGCCTTATGGTAAAAATTCCCTCCAGGTATAGTGTGATGGCCAGTGCATTCTGCCCTGAAACCACTCTAAATAGCCTGGAAAGAATGAGGGAGCCTGGGGAGTGGAATATCATGCATGACAAGTCCAGCAGCTGGTCAGAGCTGTACTGGGCAGAAGCAGGGCTGCTCAGGGAGATCTGTCTCATGCCATCCATTCTAACAAAGAAAATCATCTGTCTTGGGTATCAAAAAAGTTTGGGAAATATTGCCTGTACTACCTGGATTAATTAATAAGTTCTGCTAATATATATTAACACATATTGCCATGATTTTTTTTCTTGTTGTGCAGTCAGGGGTCTCTTCTCCTTCAGTGTGGGTAGGTTTTTTTTGGTTTGGTTTTTTTTTTAGCCTTTTTTTTTCTTTTTTGTTACTCTTGTGGGAATGTCTGAGCATGCAAATCTTTCAGATACCGTGTAGAGACCTTGAAGTCTTTTTAGAAAGTCTTCCTGACCTCTTCTTATCCAGAATTGGAAGATTTGGGTCAACAAATCTTTACATCTTCATTCAGGTTCTAGTCCTTAGGGATCTGAAGACTTTTGAATAATTGAGCTCCCACTCTTCGTCTCCTCCAGTGGGAAACTACCAGAAAGGAAACATTTCTGATTAAATATGAGTTGGAAAGAAAAGATAACAATTCAACCATAGACTGTCAGTAAAAAAAAACCCAGTCAGGCCTTTGTCACCCCACAACAAGTTTGAGATTCTGTAGTTCCAAATTACCTTAGCTTATTTACAAAACTGAACAAAGTATTCACTGGTATGAACATATTCATCTTCCTGTGAATACTTGCACCATTGCAGAAAAACAGGAGAATCTGGTGCAAGTAAAGGGATATTTCTTCAAAATAATATAATTTAAAATAATTTAAAAAAATTTCAAAGTGTATCATTCTCAAAAAGTGCTAAGTGCAAAAGGTTGATTATGTATGACTATGTGACTAAAGCAAAGTAAGAATTTAAAAACTGCTACTAAAATACATTAGAATGCCCAAAAGCTGTAATACCTCAATCTAAAACACATAGTTTGCAAAAAATTCTTAATTCTAATTAGAATGGGTCATAACTTACATAAAGTAATATTTGGTTTGCATCTAGCTTTTTATTAATTTATTATTTTTCCTGATTCCTGAATCAGTTGCCAAACAATCTTTAATTGTCCATACAACTGCTCTGGTTCCAATAGTTCCAAAGTTCAGGAAATTTTAAGAACTCAGGTTTACACATTAAACCATCAGCTAAGACATTAAATATACCATATCACAAACAAGAGTTTTTTAAGAGTATTTTTAATGGGAACAGCTATCACAATTGCCCATAGTTGGGGGGACAAATCAGATGAAAATTGGTAGCAATACCAGGATTTTTTCTTTGGGCTCTTATGCTCTGATGTCTGTTTTTTCATGTCGATTAAAATTACTGAAAACAAAATCTGAAATCAAGATACTTATGAGCATACTAGGAAGAAGAGTTGAAAACTGTAAAGCTCATTTATTTTCTTAGTTATGCAAGTCTCATTTTCTGTGATGCTCTTATATTCTACTGATGGGCAATTTAGACGATTCTTAGATCATTTGTCGTCACTAATTGGGAGCATTTAATTTATTTGGGCAGATAAGAAATGTGAATGTGGGAGCTGCATACTTTTAAGACAGTCAAGAGCCAAGACAAAGTTCATGGAGAAAAAAAGAGACCTAAATTTCCCCATGCCAGCCTGAGAGTTTGGTCTGGCAATTAATCTCTTTGTTTTAATTTGTTTAAAATCAGGAATAATTATATTTCTGCAATCTGGAAGGATTCTGAGATTCTAAATTTAGTGGTGCTCATATGGCCTTTTAGAGGCTTCACTGGTAGATGTTCTAAATTAGCACTATGTACTTAAAAATATCCTCTAATTTTCTTAAAGGTTGCTAATTCCTGGCAGTATTAACTCAATATTTTCAAGGGAGAAATGACTAATTAATTTTCTAATTTTGTAGAAACACACTAAAATTAGTAAGTCCTACTTAACACAGATTATTCAAGGCTGAAGATTTGCAATGCTGTGTATTGATACATTTGTCATATTATGAATATCTAATTTAAGTTTAAAAAGGATTATGTATAAAAATAACATAAGGCATAATATGGAAAATAGGGAAAATTGACTCAACTGTTGTTGGAATTATAGGAACCAGGTATTTTCTCTTTTCCTTTCCATCGGAACTCCCAGATGTTGCTTCCATAAAAAAAAATTAAAAAGACAAAAAACCAAAACCTAAACCAAAACAAAAACAAAAAAACAAAACCAAACCCAAAACCAAAACCAAAAACAAACCAAATAACCCAAACATATAACCCTCCAAAAAAGCAACCAAACAAAAGACTAAACAACTTAAAGAAAAAGAAATCAAACAGAAAAAATCCAACAAAACAAAAAAAAACCACTATAGTTATAGCCCAAACCTGAACAATAAAGCAAATTCACTGTTCTGAAAACCTCCTGCAGCAATGATTGAACAGTTCCTGCCACATGTGGTTTACTGCAAACTCACTTTTCCTCCTTATTTAGACTCTACAAATCAGCTTTGTTTTGTAGCCTTTTCATCTTCTCACAGCGTCTCATTTCTTTTGCTTTTTTTCAGCTGACTGGTAGCCTCTCCTAAACAAAATCCCCCACAGCTATCCAGTAATGGATAATTGGTACAGAAAGGAACTACGGATGGGGTTTTTTATGCTGTTCTTAGCTTTCCACATCTTCTGACTTTTTCCCTCCTTTGTACCTTGAAAATTAACATAATTAATTGTGGTTTTATAGTGAGCTCACTAGAGATTGCAAGTTTGATAAAATGAAAGGTGGAGTGATTGCTGTTCAATAATACATATTTAAAATGTAGCAAATGCTCCTGAAGAGACCAGGACTAGCTGGGCAATGATTTAATTTAGGAGGAAATTCTGAGAAAAGAATAAATTAAGCTTGTAAATGAAGAGACTTAGGAAAGATAAACAGAAGTGTCTGCATTTGTTTGGTATGGCAGCACCTTCTCAGACAAGGTGTAAAAGCATGGGAGAGAAAGGGAAAACACAGATTTGAAACAAAGAGAGGCAGACTCCTCATAGGCAGTCTCATCAAAGGAGATGGATGGATCCTCTAACCTTGAAACCTGAAGTTTGTTTCTGAAAGGCATTGCCTGGGGTAGGGTGAACCTAAGTAATTATCTTGGCTTCTACAGCTGATAGTAAACTTAAAGAAATCATAAACATCATCTAAACCAAGAAGCTGGATACTAGGATTAAATGACAGGGCATATTTTCTTCTATTATACTTTTCTGTAACACCCTGTTCAGCTGGGCAAGGGCAATAAAGAAGTTAACACAACTTTGCTAAAATAAAAATTCTTATTTTCATTTTAAGCTTGACTAGTATATAAAGCTGATTTAGATAATAACACAATTTTATATTGCTCATATTTCTCCTAGAAAAATATCTAAATTATTGTATGTTAGCAAATAAGACACTGCAATATCTACATTCAAGCAGTTCTAAAATCTCAGGTCTCGTGTATTTGTAATTCACCTGTAAAAGTCAGGCTGGTGCCTGACCCCCATAGTGTGTGAAGCCTCATCCTTTATTTATGAGTGGTTCTGCCAAGAAACAGATAGTGAAAGGACAACCTATGACTCCAGGAGAGCACATTTGCTTTTCAGAGTAATAAATTACTGGTGACGATTTCAGTAGAGAGCAGCAGTGTCTACAGAGTCTTCTCCAAGACAGTTGAAAAATACCTCCTAAGTTTATAGCAATTTCCTTTGCTTCTCAATGATCTGTGTGTAAACCAGTTTCTTTGGCACTTGTGTACATAGAGGTTGTTCTGAACAATCGTATAGCAAAAAAATGAAATTTACCATCACAATGAGCAAGTAAAGGCCATTTGCCTTCCATGTAGTAGAATTCTGTTTATTTTTTTTTTTAATGTCAGCCACATTTTGTTTCCAAAGAATTATTCTATTCAATAAATAAATTTTCTCCATTGCAGTCTCATCTAATTAATAAAATGCAATCCTCACAGAGAAGGAACAGAAAAATATCCACCTGAGAATGGGCTTTCCTCTTCCTAGAGAAGACAGAAAAATTCATATATGACTCCAGGTGTTTTATTTCCAGAAAGGAGTTCAGAACCTTTATTAACTAGGTTATTAAAAAAAAAAATTAGATGGCAGTATGTTAAGAGCATAGTAAAAGAGCCTGGTTTTATTTTTTAGGGTTTTTTGGTTAGTTGGTTGGTTGGTTGGTTTTTTGGGTTTTTTTACACAGTTTTCACAGAATCTTTTTGAATATTACAGTTTTCTAAGAAGAAGCCTTGCACCAATATTTCAGTAGAACCTTTAAATACTCTAATACTGATGTGGTGCAAAATGAAGTCAAGTGTTTGATTTTTTGAAAATTAGTGTTGTTTCTTATTATTTGATTTTGATTCTCATGCTTTTCAGCATTTCATTTGAAGTTCCATACCTTGGGAGAAATTAGTTAGATCAAATTCTTAGCTTGTTCATGGGAACAAAGGTTTTAAATAAAATATTGCATGTAAAGAGATTCATAATGCTATTAGTTCTCAATATTTTATCTAGTCCTTTGCCCTTCAGGTTGTGGAGAAAACCCAAGATCATCATTCTTACACATTCATATCAGATGGGAAATAAAAATAATTCAATCTATAAGATGCCCTAAAATTAATGAGCTGATGAGTTCTCTTTTTTTTTTTTTTTTCCAAGAATCTCATGACTTATTGTGCCTGGATTTTTTGAGTGTTTGGCTTTGACAGCAGAGTTAAATATAGAATGTTCATTCATTTTCTTCAATTTTCTTCCTAAAACTTAGCTGTCAAAATTTTTCTGCGTATTCATTCAAGTTCTCATTTAACTATCTGATTGCTGTTCAGAAAAAAATCAACATTTTAGTTAGCTATAACTTAATTGTTCCGAATACTTTGTTTTGTTACAATAATGTAATAGAGTTCAATACTCTGAAAAACAGTTCTTTTTATTTTTCTATGTTGCTTTCATAAAGTTTTATGCTCTTCTTAAAATCCTAATTTATTAAGGCATTTTGTACTTCAGAATCCTGTTACTAGTGAAACTATTGAGTGAAGAAGATGGAAACATCTAGAATGTGTTTAAAAGTGAAAAGTATATAGATCTGTTACTCTGGTAAGCAACGGGACAGGCTGCTTATGAGCACCAATAAATAGTTGTAGAGAAAAAAATGTGTATCATTAATATAATTTAGAAGATAGAACAGTTTAGACAGACAAAACTGAATTACTTTTTTTTAAATTCAAATTTTATTATCTGATCCAGTAAGTATTCATCTTAATTGTAAAATGTTAAAAATGCCCAGGGGAAAATAAACAATCTTACCACTGAATTGACATTACAAATTCAGCCAAGCACAGTGGGGAGTGAGATTCATCTACCTCTTCCTCTGCATGTGAAAGGGCTTTCTAATCTCCACAATCTCTCTCTGTTTATTAATATAATATTTGATTTTGAAACTCTTCATTTCAATGCTGGCAGTATAAGTACCCTATTCTTTATTCTAGCAGAGGAAATGGAGTTTGTCCCTTCCTCTGATCAGAGAGACACAGTCATACCTTTACCCTGAATTGATCTCATATATAATCTACCCAACACACAGCCCAGGTGCTTTAGTAGAATCAATCATGCAGTTCAACTAGAGGAAGGGCAAAGTTCTGCACCTGGGGAGGAACAACCACTTTAGTCACTGGTGCTTGCTGGGCCCAATCAGAGGGGATAAAAACTGTGAAGAAAACGGATCTGGGAGTACTGATGGACATCTAGTTGAAAATAAACCAGCATGTACCCTGGCAGAAAAAGTGTCTAATGAAGCAGTGCCCCCAGATTATCTTGATATATCAATACTTCAAGATAAACACCTCTTTATTCATTGCTAGTGAGGTCACAGCTGGAGTCCTGTGTCCAGTTCTGGGCTCCCCAGTCATAGAGACCCAGGGAAATACTGGACAGAGTTCAGTGAAGGGTCACAAATATGAAAAAGCTATGAAAAAGCTGAGCTGGAATTGTTCATAACAAAAGGCTCAAGGGGATCTTACTAATGTATAGAAAGGCCTGAGAGTACAAAGATGGAGACTCCTTTCAGATCAGACTCCTTTCACTGGTGACCAGGGACAGGACAAGAGGCAGTGCGCACAAAGAGAGATGCTGAAGGCTCCATCTGAACATCAGGAAACAAATTTTTACTGTAAGGGTGACCAAAGACTGGAAGAAATTGCCTTGAGTTGTGAAGTTTACTACCCTGGAGATGTTAACGAACTGATATGGTCCAGGTCAGCTCTAGCAGAGACTGGACTAAATGATGCCAGAGGTCACTTCCAACTTCATCAGCATGTGCTTCTGTGAATTACTATATGTTGTTACAACATTTTCACAATTTGTTTTTCAACTGGATCTTGGTTTGGGAATTATATCCCACTGAATTTGAGCATAACTTATATAAAGCATGATGAAAATCAATCTTCTATGCCTCATTATCTAAACTAAGTAAGATTGAAATAACATTAAAATGTTTTTACAGTTGGTTTTGATTACAGTTAGGTCCAATTCTGTTTGGGTAAAATTAATAACTGGCAAATTAATTTTTTTCTTTGAAATGCTGGATTTCCTTAATAGTTGTCTGCAGTCCTTCCATTCATGTATCTTTTGAAAACAGATCACTTATTAGAACACCTAGACACATGATCAAAGGTAACTTTTTTCTGTAACTTTGTCTTAAAATAGATATCAATGTCCAGTATCTCTAATGTTCTGTTGATTAATGGTCCGCAGAACAATTTTGCTGTCCTGCCAATAATTCATTCCTATTATGTGTTTTAGGGAAAAGTGTTTTAAAACACAACCTTTTAGATTAAAAGCAGCTATTAAATGAAGTAAATGTGCTATAATTACAACAGAGATACATGGATAGGTCTCAGAGAAGATTATCTTAAAAGCTAACTGTGAACACTTAAATGTCAGTTTAATTATTAATGCAAAATGTGCTGTTTGTCACAGATGATAAAATACATCTCCTAGATAGTAGTTATTCCTGTGCAAATTGGAAGGTGCTGCATATCTTGCTGTTTGATATCCTCCTGATTACGTATGTAGCCTAGTCTACTCCAGTAAAAGCTTTCTCTAAAGCTGGCTGGTCAGTCTTTATGCAATTTAATGTGTAGCATACCTACTTTGAGTGTCACGACATAAACTGTTGTTCCTGTTCAAGCAGAAAGTCATGCTATGGATATCTCCGTGGAAATGTATCAACCTCTAAATGTTGTATATACAGGTCAAAAATTGTTCACGCTTCATAAGTATTAGATCTCAGCATTTGAATATAAAAATGTTAATATTAGGTCTGTGTTTGTTGCACATGGCAAGGTTTTTATCGACAGGAGTTACAGGAGTGGCTTTTGTGAGTAGCTGTCAGAAGCTTCCCCCTTGTTCCATAGGGCCAGAGATATGCAGTTCAAAGTCAGACCCGCTGCTGGCCAGGGCTGAGCCCATCTCTGGTGGTGGTAGCAGGGAAAAGTTACAGTGCAGGAGAAATTGCAGCTGGAGAGGCCAGTGAGAGTGGGCACACTCTGCAGACACAAGAGCCAGCAGAGGGAAGGGCAGGAGGTGCTCCAGCACCAGAGAGATTCCCCTGTAGCCCATGGGGAAGATGTGGTGGGACAGCTGTGCCTCCTTCCTGGAGCCCATGGAGGACCCCACATCAGAGCAGGTGGGGGGCCAAGGAGGCTGTGTCCTTGTGGGAAGACCACATTGGAGGCAATCTCCTGGCAGGACCTGTGGACTCCTGAAGTAAGTAGCCCATGCTGGAGAGTTTTGCTGGCAAGGCTTGAGATTTGAAGGACTGCATATCATTTGTTCCTGTGTCAACACTGTACTGTAGATTCTTGCCTTCCATTGCCTTCTATTCTTGCCTTGCTTGTTTTTCTGATGCAAGGATATGCAATCATATCTGTTTTTCAGCCTCCACTTTACCAAGGTTTAAAGAACTGCACTTATTTAATACCAACTCCTAAAACAGGCTTTGTGGTACTCCTGGTTGAATTTTTTATCTGCTTTATTTCAGGTTATTTTATATTGAACCAGAGCTACCATATTTGATATAACCAGTACTGCAGATGGGAGTAAGACCTTAAGGTCTCTCATAGGGACATAAAACATTTTTCTTTCTTTACTGCAAATACAAAACCTGAAACAGTTTTAAATTGTCTTTGCAGTTTTCCAGAACTTTCTTGCATCAATGATTTCTAGTCATCCTGTAACTGATATATTTACCCATATTCTTTTCCTCTCCTGTTTCAGACTCACCCTCTGCATTGTGGCATCAATTCCTGTTGTTTAGCCTTAAGTTCACAAGCTATTGAATTTCACTTCATTTTCTATTATTACCATCCTCAAGGTCATCCAATTTTTCCTATATGGAAGAGAATTTTCAATTCTTTTCTGTACAGATGATGACTCCAATTCTTTTTTAATCAGACAATCTCATTAACCCACTCTTCCACTTTGTGCCAAGGACATCAGATAGCATATTAAAAAGATTAACCTCATGACCAGTCCTCAAAAAGGTCTACTTGTAAGCCTTTCCCCAAGCTTGTTCTGCTCTTTACTGTGCTTTTCTGTATTTCTTGCTTTTCAGTTTTCCAAAAACCCAAATATCTCAAAATTATGCAATTTTCACCAGTGTGGCACTATCTCAGGTATTTCACTGATGCCTAGATAGGTGAGATACACCTAGCCTCTAAGGAAAATGAAAATTCAGTCTCTTATCAGTAGAAAATTTAGGTTAATCTAGACCAGTAAACTCATTCTTTCTCATATATTTTTATGTCGATATATCAAGATAAACACCTATTTTTTCAGTATGAACATTTATAGGAGCAAAAAGGTTCTGGAATGGTGAAGAAATTTGACAGATGAAAGGAAAACTTGCTTTCTCTCCTCTTGAGAGTGAAACGTGCGGGAGACATGCAAAAGGAAATGTAAAAAGAAAGGTCTTCTGTAAGTAACCTAAGATATGACAACCACGATATTTTTCTGTGTCCTTCACAATGGTGGTCATCTTCTCTTTTTAACCCCAAGTTTCATGAAAAATCTTTGATACATTCCCACCCTTTCCCCTTTCCCCATCCCCCTTTTTCCCCTGCTCTCTAGGGGCTAGCCTTGAGAAGGAAGCTGAAATCACTAGTAGTTCAGCATCTAACTTGGTACATCTTAGAAAATGTAATTCTTGCCTACTGACATGTACAGGTGCTCATATAGTGTAAAAGTTGTGGCCCCTGCAAATTTATGGATAAAATAAATACCTAGTCATAGCCAGCTAAACACATGCAAAGGGTCATTCCTTTGATTCTCTTGTTCACTTTACCCATTCTCTTCCATGTGCTTGACTGGAAAAGAAAAAGGAAAGGAAAAAGCAAACAAGAGACAAAACCTCAAACCTTTCTCAAAAATTATGTCTTCTTCTGCTGAGGCATTAGCATTAAGTTTAGGTTAGCTCTGGCCTTTTATGAACCTTTGGCTGCTTCTTACTAGAAGCAATAAATCATTATCACTGCAAACTCTTATTCTGCAGTAGTATATACATGGAAACCAGACTTAAAAGGCACATTGCACACCAAAAAGCAAAGGCAATGTTTTCAACCCAAAGGCAAGTATTTTCCACAAGAGTCGTGTCATTTGCTGGTTTTGACTTCTGCTCTTCTCATATCACATCATTTTCTCTGTGCAAAGTCTCATAATACTTTGCATCTCTTTCTGAAGGCCTGGCCTTTTCCTCCCTCCCTCTCTCCCTCCCTCCCTCCCTCCCTCTCCACTTTGCACTATTAAAATTATTAAAAATATTTTTAACTAACCTCTCAACAATAAGAACAGTGTTGGATTTCATTCTTGTTCTGTGAATTACCATAAAGAATAGGAATACATGTAGGAAGAAGTCAACACCTATATTAGATTTTTTTAAGGATAGTTTTAATTGTTTGGGCTGTGAGTGGTGTAAAATTTCCTTTATCTACCGTACTAAAATTGTTTTTCTTCACTGATGCTGACATCTGTGTGCTTTCATGGACTTCCCTCTGGATACTTAAGACATTTGTCTTCCTATGCATGGGCAACGGTAGCATTTAGAGAATTTTCTCAAGAACTTTGCAGAACTGTCCATTTACCATTTGCAATCCCTTAACTCCATAAAACTAAATAAAGAAATGGTTATGTGAATAGATGTGTTGCAGTGAAAACTGCATGAACTCTCTGTCTAACGCAGCCATGGTGACCTCTGTCAGCAGTTAGCACTTCTGTGCCCTGCAATGGAACACAGCTCAAGGGAACAGGATGGCAATATCAGAGAAGGAGAAGCCCTGGCACAAGGTGACTGTAATCTCAGTAATTTCTTTAGATAATGAAAATTGCAAGAGGTTGTTTGTCCTGCACTGTAAAGGACAAGGTAAATAATCAATTATAGTTGTAAAGTACCCGAAAGAAAAACTCTATTATGGAAAAATGTAAAAAAAAGGTTGTCTTCCTTATGATTTTTTTTTTCTTCTGTCTGCATTTTACACTTGTAATATTAGATTATTGAAGTTAAATACTTCTGACCTTTGAGTGGAGTTTGGAAAAGGGAACTTAAATGTGCTTTTTAAATACTTTTTTCTCCTCCTGATGTTCCCTGAAGACTTCATTTTCCCTCTTCCACACAGTGTTAATTATATAGCAGATTGATGTTCTTATGAAAACTAGTACATTTGGTGTCCTTTTTAGAAATCTGTATAACTATAAGCAATATTTCCAGTAATTACAGTTCAGTTGGAGGAAAGGTTGAAAAACATGGCAAAGTGTGTACAGAAAGGGTCATAACAACAATAAGGCAGACAAAAATATCTTCTGAACACAGTGAACTTTTGAGACCCAGTCAATTCTATGGTCTTCTCTAAAGGGTAGAGGTCTAAGGGACTCTTTTTTTAACATTTGTCATTATTTCTCTCATCAGTGTTATGGAACTGAACCTGCTGTTCCCACAGATGACCACACAGCCCTAGAAATAGTATTACTTTTCTTGTCACTTATAACTACAAGACAATTAACAGTAATGATCTTGGGAAAATTCTGTCTCCACAGCTGAAGAAAATAATATCTTTCACCAGAACTTGATAGAAAAAAATCTCTGCATCCTGTCTAGGAATATTCAGAGTATTTAACCACAGTTTAGGACAAACAAAACCTTTAATTTCTTGCTTTTAATAGTATAGTAAAATTAGGAGAACTGTGCAAGAGCCAATGATGACTGAGATTAACTCAGGGTAGACTTTTACAGAAGGCATATTGAATTTGACAGTCACAGGTGAAAGAACTTGCCTAAAGTATTAGGAACAAGGTAATAAACTGCATTTACAGATTTTTTTTTTTCCACTAAAGGAAAACTTCCTTCAAAGCTATATCACAAGAAGTCATAAACATGTTTTTTCTTTTGGGAAGAGAGAACAGAATCTTTTTTAAAAGAGTTTGTTAATTAGGAGTTAAAATGTTTGAAGTAAGGAAAAGCATTTGTACTAACAGCATAAGCAGTTGTTTTGTCTTGCTTCTGTTTATGCCTGTGGAAATGTCTAGCAAGCTTGCAGGCAATGGAAGGAAACATGATTTATAATAGATATAAAAGGCAAAGTTCCACCTTCAAGCTTGAAGGCAGGAAATAGGATTGTGGCTGAGCATAAATGTGCTTTGCAATTCCAGCTTCATTTCTTCTGGTGCAGTCCCATGGCATCAATGTGTTGAAATCTATGGTAGAAGTTACCCCATAACTAATTCCTGCAAATTGTGTGATTTCATTTAGGGCTGAGGTTATAAGGTTGCTGAACAGATCCCTGTGTGTTTCAGAGGAAAAAACAATAATTTCTTCTGTACCAGAATTATCTGCTGTTTTATCACTCTATAAATTATAAATCCTTCCACAGAGCGAGTGCACGGGGATGGTCCATGGTTGCTGGGCTCTGTACCAGGGCTCACAAATCATGGTCGTGTTCAGACAGTGTAAGTCTTGATGCAGGACTAAAAGGAGTCAGTGGGATCTTTCACTGATCAATGATTTGCAGTTGTAGACTTCTATGGAATTCAAAAGCCACCTGCTGGTGTGTCTCTTTGGGGAAGATGTCAATCCAATTAACTGTTAAGAGGTTCAGCACATGAGAAATGAATGTGTTTAATCAGCCTTATTTTGCTAGCACATACAGCGTCTGTGTTTTCTATTTTTGCCATTATTAAGGAAGCATTTGGTCATACAGGGTATGCACCATTTGAATTTGCAGTGATGTCTGTTGGCATTTTTCTGATTTTTAAGTTCAAGTATTGAGACATATAAGAATAAAACTACAGATGGTTGTTTAAAAATAAATACTAATGTCTTTATAATTCAGAATTATTTGCAAAATTCATGTCCGTAGGCTGAATGGATGCTTGATATATAGAAATAATAAATTAGAAAGGTATAAGCTATAATATTTTTTCCAAAAGTTCTTCAAAATTTAGATTAATCACATGTATATTATGCTTATATAATTACATACTTCCTATTCTAAATAAGCAGAAGGAATATTAAAATGAGGAGGCAATAGAAAAAAATACTGCATGCTCATAAGTTAATGATAAAAAACCACTACTTTCAACAGGATAATAATTTCATTCTCTGTGTTTTATAACTTCAATGGATGTATGTTGGTCAGTCTTGCTGAATTGAGAATAAAAATGGGAAATGGGTGTTTACATTAAAAATGTATGACACCTAAAGACATTAAGGTGGTTGAAGTGTGAAATTGTATTTCACGTGTCTTGATAATGAAAATTCTGAAATGTTTCAACCAGCTTTATTGCTTCATACATTGGCAAGGAGATACCACACTTTAAATGTTAAGCTATATTCTTAACTGAGATATCTTTGGAAGAGATTATCAATGAATAATATTTTTAATATACTTTTTGGAACATCGTGAAGAAGCAGCAAAATTAGTCAGGAGAGATACTTCTTAGCGGAAAGAGGCCTTTGCTTTTATGCATATAACCAAGAGAAACAGTAGCTTCTGTTCCTCAGGGGTCTGCAAAAGAGACCTTATATCTGCTTTCTGCAGTTTTCTGCAGAAGTAATATAACAATTTCCTCACAGTTAACCTTAAAACACTAAAGGCTGTTCTAGAAGGCTGCTTCTGCCAAATGACTCCCTACATTTCATGAACAAAAAACATCTCCTTGCAAAATCACTCTAGCACAGAAGAGTAGGAAAATGTAATCTGAGGGAACATACATGAGATGGAAATGAAGGTGGTTACTGAGATTCAGTAACCAAGGAAAATCCAAGGAAAATCACTGCTTCTTGTGAAGGTAAAGCAATAATTAACTTGGATTGGAAAGGAATTTTTTTAAATGTTGAGACAGAAAAGTAGCAGTTGCCTCTAACCTTGTATTCTGCCTCCATCTGTATTCAGGGACATAACTTTGCAGAAAAGGTAAGACAAACACAGAGATAATGTGGAACAACATTTGCATTTAGAGAATTTCTGCTCATATTTCTAACAGTAACAGAAAACTTGTAATCAGATACCAGATACCTGACAGATCATCCTGTTTGCTTTCATCATTGATATTAGAGCTGAAATGTATAATTTTATATATGTAGGTATATAAATTGTAATGCATATAATTATAAAATGAACAGCCTAGTAACCCCATAGGTCCTTCAGGAAAAAGTACCCAGTATGGGAGCAGTAATGACAGCACCAACCAAATTCTTGTCAGGAGCCTAGTCTGGTTTAGGTCCTTCCTTCAGGGAATATTCACTGGCTCCATAGGTTGGGTCCTCTGTGGGCTGCAGTGTGAATATCTGCTCTGGCATTATTCCCTCCCTGGGCTACCAGGAAGCCCTGATCTGGTGGCTGCAGTGCCCCTTCCCTGACCCTGGATCTGTTTGCACTTCTGCTGTTCATCCCACACAGGTGTATATGGCATTGAAAATAAACAAAACAATTACTTTAAAAAATATTATTTGTAGTTATAGTTATAGTTGTTATAGTTGTTATAGTTATAGTTATGGTTATAGTTATAGTTATAGTTAGTTATAGTTATAGTTTAGTTATAGTTATAGTTTATAGTCATATTTTTAAAGGAAAATAAAGGTCTATAAGGTGTATTAGGTGTAAAGGGGAAGAAAATGGCCTTTTAGAACTGATGGAAATAGTCTAGTGAGGATACAGCTCTAAATATTATGAGCTCTATGTCAAAATAAGCTTCATAGTAACAGAATTCAGCATTTTCTGTTTAGTCCTGCTTTTTTTCCATATTTTAATGAGCAGATTAATTATGTTAATTTTGAAGTTTTGAATAAATTATGTTAATTTTGAAGTTAAAGTTCTTGGAAAAATTACACAGACTATATGGTAATTTTGAAATATTTTGCTCACACAGAATCTTCAGAAGTTTGAAGATACTGGATATTTTGTGTTTGCACAATTAACATTCCTTAATGGCACCTTTCTACTGATCATGTACAGTAGAAGCACATGGGAATTGAAAATTTTAAATAAAAGTTCTGAGCTGAAGACAGAAACTTATTTTTCACTTCTTGACTTCTTAATTTGAGAGTTTCTTTTTCTACTTGCCTTAGGGATCTCTTACAACTCTTACAGTGAAAAGAGACTCGAAGAAAGTGGCAGTGTGACAAGGTCGATCACTACCACTGAAAATTAGGAATTGTCAAGGTGGCAGCTCCCTCACGCTGAACTCCACTATTGATCCAGACCTGAGTGAAGGAAAATGCATAAACCCCCTTACACAAACTCCAGTGACAGGCAATCAGGAGATCCTGAAAACCAATTCAAAGCTACTAGTTTCCACATAAACCTTAGAAACTGGCCAGCAGACTGTTGAAGTGAAAACATGTCACCTGAAGTTTCAGCTTTTCAATCCACAGTTGATAGCTTCAGTCAGTGGAGACAACTAATCAATTACCTGGCATGAATAATGATAGACTATCAGAAACTTTCTTCAAACTATTACTCAGCTGCTGAACTGTGTTAAAACATGACATTGATAATGAATGCAGTGTCATGACTTGGAAGAACTGCTGCTTGCAGACAGCAAGAACATTTCCCTTGCCCAATATACATAAATTTCAGCATAATTCCTTTTGCATGTGAATATGGAATACACAGGTCACTACAGGAGTTAAAGCAAACCAAAAGTAGAAGTCCAGCACTGTAATATGAACTCCAACCTTGTAGTGGTCTAAGATGAGCTTCAACCATGTGATTATGAGATCAGGGAAAATACAGTGGATTTTTATAGGAATTTTAAAAATATTTAAATGAGATTTTTAATATATAAATGGATAGTTTTCTTCCACATGTCTGCAGTGCAAGTTTTTATTTTCCACAGGTATACATATATATGGGTATACTGAAGCATAGTATAAAGCAGGGTGGGAACTTTAAAGGTGTTTCAGCAATAGGATAGCTGTGTCTAAAGGATTAGGGACTGGTCATGTGGACAGTTTTGTGTCACAATGGAAACAGAAGTTACCTAATTTGAGTCTTATCTTGGGGAATTTCATTTCAGTACTGTCTGTTTTTCTTCTAAAGGAGCTTCTTAAGACTCATCTAGAACAGGTCATGTCTGTTACAGATGTGGACAAGGGCAGCTGGTAGAAGTAAACAAACAGCTGTCACACTAATTTTCATTCAACTTAAAACAAGACATAGCAAATGCACAGATGAAACTACCCATGTGAAAAGAGACTGAGTGAGCCCACCGAAATGTTAAAGTTACAATAAAAAAAAATCTGAGCTCTTCATAGACATTCACAGAATCAGCCAAGTAATCTTAATCTATAATCCTTGAGTGATGTAATCTGCTTTGGTCTACCGGCAGAAATCATGCTGGGTCAGCTCATTCCAGTTATGCTTAGGATTTGTTCCTTTCAATTCTACTAACTCAGAATTAAGGGAAAAAAATGAAGTGGGTAAGAAATATTAGACTTAGATTATTAAAAATATTTACGTCTTTAATATATTTAAGAATTTGAAGAAATTAGCAAGCAATTTTGGGAAGTCATTGTGAAGAAAACAAGCAGATTTCACTAGTTGTAGGGCCATTAAAACTTAAAAAAAAATACACTGATGAAAACAATCAGCACAAAAATGTTGCTAACTAAATGAGAAATCCCACCTTGTCCATTGTTTTGCTTGAGGAATGGTGGTTATCAGTGATAAGACCCCAGGTCTGGCAGGAAAAGTAACTGTGAACTGGCAGCTGTCCAGAGTTGGGTTTGTGTGTGTGAGAGTAGGGCACGTGGCAGATGGGTTTTGGATCAGGACTGGCTATGCTTTGTATCTTTTTTTGCTCACTGCTGCCTATAATTTAATTGATTATATTACTGACAGTTTTCTAAAATAAAAAGGACTATTTGAAATAAAGCATAATGAAGTAAGGTATACCACTGACATATTCCTGCCCTGAAAGTAAAGGGTTTCTAAATAAAAATATCTTGGATAAGCTAAACCTTATATAAAATGGTTATGTTATAAAACAGTATGTGAAATTAAATTACTCTCCTGCTATGATGAGTCGGAATCACTGATTTTGCAGTCTGTGTTCAGTATTAAGGGCTACACGAAATACTCAGCTGCGCCAGGGAGGATATGAAGAGATTAGAGAGACTAATATATCACAGACTAACCTCTTTGCTCTGGACATTCGCAGGGACACAGGCAATTCTCATTCTGCTGCTTTCTGGAGCCACTAGATAGCAAAACAAACAAAAAGAAACCAAGATTATAAGGAAAGCTGAAGTTCAAGGTAAGCAACTCTTTTATTAATTATAATTTTCCATGTTGAGCCAATTTTCCATACTGAATTGTGAATTTAAGTACCAGCTATAATTTTTTAGAAGAACATCACTGGTTGAATAGTTACTAGCAGCAACTAATTCACCTTTTGTTGTATATCTCCTTAGTGGAATTCCAGAATGACAGTACCGTTGATCTCAACATATTGGAATTGTGATAATAAAGGTTCTTCCAGCTAAGTGGTAAAAATGAGAGTATTATTAGGAGATGCTTATTCCTGGAAAAATATCAGACGTCTCTATCGATACATAAAAATCACGTGCTAGAAAACAGATAAGCCACACAAATATTTTTTTGTTTTCATAGAATCATATATTATGTTAAAGGGAAATATAGTCTTATATAACATAATCTTTTATCATAATTAATTTTTTATAAAATAATAAGTAAGAAGTAGTTTTTATAAAATATTAAGTAAGAAGTTCTAATTAAACAACACTTGTACAGCTTTCTCCCTTGTCCCAACAGGAGAGATAATCTAGTTTATTTTCTTAGTATTTTAGAAACACATACTAAACTGCAAGACATGCTAAAATTTCTGATTCTTGTGTGGATTACCCTTTTCTGGCTGTGTTCTCCATCAGTGGTATCAGGAGTCCTGTGAGGAGCTTTAGAACATAATGAATACAACCTATAAACAGTAAAACAGCAACTCCACATCATGGAGAGAGTGGTGTTTCCTAGGGATGTTCACAAACAGTGAAATAATTGTATTTCAAATGTCTACCTGAGGAAGGGAAAAGAGAAAGAAGGAACAATTATCAAAGATGGGACTTAAAACTGAAGGGAAAAAAAAACCCAACTTCAATCCAACTATTGTAGTCTTAACTGTTGTGAATACTCTGTGCAAGCATACAGAGAAGGGAACAATCAAATTAGTCATATTGCTAAATGCTACTGTTTTGCATTGCTAAACTTTCTTGTATGTAGGAAAAATGGTCCTAAAAATAGTTTCAAGTAAGTTATTTTGATCTTTTTATAAAGTACTGTGATCCTCATTAACTAATTCTAGAAATTTCTAGGTCTTAAAAATATCTGGTGAAGAGGTACTCCACCTGCCATTTAGAATTTTTTTAAGCAGTAAATGTGGGTTAAAAATGCAATTTTGACAAAAAATTATTAAAAGCATGAAGCTTTATGTTAATTATAATTAATTTACAGAAAAAATTCTTAAATGTAGATATAAAATAAGAATTCTCAAATAGAGATCAATAGAAGCCAAGTGACAACAGTAGGAGTTTAAAACTGAGCAGGACTTTGAAACTCTTATTTAAATGTTGTATATAAGCCTGTTCAAACTGTAAGGGAAATTTTATGCTTATGCTTAGGCCTACAGAATTTTGTCCAAAAATACTGATTTTTAGCAACTGGGCTTTTTTGTTTAAATATTTTTTTCTTTTTATTTGAATAAATAACTTCTCATATTATGTTCTAGGCAATTTAGGGCTAAAATGCAACAAATATGGCAAAGTGGTAATCCTCTGGTATTTCTGTGATCCTCGCCGTAGCAGTGAAAAATGTTTCTACCAGCTGAATAATTCAGCATTTCATAGATTTACCAAGGGCAAGTAAATGAGTCAGGAACTACTGGTGTGGAGTTACAAAGGGACTTAACTGGGAAAGGATTGAAAAAACAAAATAAAATTTTAAAATGGAGCTAGTCCTTAGGGAGGAACTGAGTCAAGATTATGGAAAGATAATACAGAAACAGCTCAAAGTTCAAATCTGAGACTGTTGGGAGTTATTAAATCTTGGCCTTTTAAGAGCTTTGATTTGTTGCTCTTGAGTTGTTTCTGGAAGGAGATATCTTCAATGATTGGGAATTTTGGCTGTGTTGCAGATTTCCCTAATTTAATTTTATTTTGTGGATTTTAAGGTCCAGGGATCAGAGTCAATAGCAGACATTTATGTACTAGAATTTGTCTATGAAATTTTGGTTTGTAAATGATATTGGGAGAGATTTACCTTTTTAACACAGAGGAAAACATTTGAATTTATAGAGCTCTTCTTCCATATTTTGTTGCAGGCAAACTCAGAAAGTAAACCAGTGAAAGGCCTAAAAAGTGTCTAGATCATACTTTAAAAAGATGAATCTTAGATTTCAAAGTCACTTTTCTAGGTCAACAGAAAAAAATAAAGGAGAAAAGAGAACATCCATTTACCTAGCATAGCACTGTAGATGCATATTTCCTCTTAATCTTTGCATAAATCCATTCTTTTAATGACAAAATGGATTTTTTTCTTCTCTGCAATCATTAGACTATCAAAGACACTGTGGTAATGGGCAAAGTTGAGAACTCAGTTAGGTCATACCCCACCACTCCCATCAGAACCTGTGGGGGGTGCTCAGCTGCTCTTTGATTCTCTTTGTGTGCCTTCTGAGTTAGAGCTGATTGTTTTCACTTTTATTTTTGTAAATGTAGTACAGGTGTTAAGGGAATTATAGATAGACAAAATGATGACTTTAAGATGCTTCAGGGCAGGAGAAGAGGAAAGATGAGATGAAAGAAGGAAGAGGATCCATGTGGGAGGGAATATTTGCTTGTTTTAGCTGAAATTGTAGATTCATCTGTCATCATAACCTCAGAATTTCTTTGGGTGAATTAGTCCAAAGGACTTCAGGAACTGTTAAGAAACTTAATTAAATCTGCTACAACTCTGAGTATCTCTGTGCTATATAAATGAGCTCTGTTAAAGTGGAAATTCTTTTTCAGCTGGTAAGAGTTAATTTGCAATGTTGAAATCAATGGATGCAATCGAAAAAAATAACCAAGCCTAAATGGGTAAGGTTTTAAGCTGAATGAGTTTATAATAGTAATTTAAAACTCTTTATGAGTATTTTTTTCAGCTAGTTACTACATTTTATTTAACAGTAAAGCTGGTAAGAGAAATGGGCTGAGTTTTACATTCATAGTGTACTTGCTGCTGTTCTACAATCTCTAAAGTGACTGTATTTTGTTGGTTGTGCTGCTTTGGGAAACCCTGTAGCTGAATTAAATCACAGGCATGTTTGTAACTTTGGTGCTATATTACAGCAAAACAGCAAGTTTTTTAGCAGTATTCTATTGAATTAGAGAAAAGCAGTGGAGTCTCCATCATTAGATGTACTCAAAAGCTGTCTGTGCATGCTCCTGGGCAATCACCTGTACGTGATCCTGCATGAGTAGGGGACTTGAATGGGATTGTCCAGAAGTTCCTTCCAACCTCAGCCTGTGTGTCATTTTGGGAATGTGCAAACATTCCAACAAATCTGTAAAAATATACTTCTTCAGGCCTACGAAAGGCTTGATCATTTTTCAGAAGTATCATTTGAAAGAGTTCTCATACTCCTCTTCCTCCATGCCTCCAGCTGTTAAAAAGACTTTTCCTTGAGGCTTAGAAACTCTTGATCTTAACTGCAGGTGTTATTTGCACTGGATTTATCAGCCAGGGGCTTGTACTGTGAAGGAAGAGAGCACTTATAAACTTTACCTTTCCAGTATACACTAAAACTGAGATTCAGCTGAAGACATGGGGACATCTAAATTTCAAGAAAGCTGTCTCTGTGGCTTCCCACAAAGCTGCCTAACTTTATGAGGTATGCACTGCTCCCTCAAGTTATGTGCCCACAGGTAGGTATGTAATTCCATTTAATGTGCCTTATGGTAGGGCTGGCAGATATGACTGAGAATTTATAAAATAAATTATAGATCTTATAAAAGATCTCTTTCTCTCTGCACTGGCAGCTGGAGTCTTAAGTAGCACATAACATGTTTATGCAATTGCATCCCATATGTTATTCACCTGATTTCCCCTTAATGGTTTATGGACTGGCTCTCATCCAGCTGCAATGGGAGTCTGAACACTCAGCTCACATGTAGAGTTTGTTTGTGGGTATTTAAATGTAGCCATCCTTTAAACTTAGTTAAATCCTGCTCTAGAATCCAATTGCTTAGTGTGAAAATGATGGTAAGGTCTCTGAAAATCCAAATGCTTATTTAGAGAGTGCAAAAGCTGTTGAGAGTGGTGGACCAGGGGAGTTTTCTTGCCATGCCACTTGAGAAAAAACTGCTGTAGTTCCCTGTTTGAATTCTACCCAGTAGCAAGGCCAACCATGTGTCATCAGTACACACACATATGCACACTCAATTGTTCCCTGAGTAAAGACAGAGTGAGCAGATGAAGTTGTGAATTGCAAATCACAAGAAATCATGAAATATTTTTTTTGCACATCATGACTAGTGCATGTGAGCTTTTAAATTCTTAAAACCATAAATTACCACTGTTAGAGTAAGATGTGTCACCGTTCCCATATAATAGAAAAGAAAGCCTCCTACACAGTGGTATACAGTTAATCACTAGAAGTGATTATCTTCTAGTGGCTACCTACAGGTATAAAAAAATCTCTTTAACAACAGGAAGTCTTGGTTTCTTAAGCTGTGGATCATCTTTTAGGTTTAGCCACTTGTTGAGGAAAAAGAGACTGCTACATTGCCAGATGATACAAGCCACTGCAACGTGCCTAATTATCTAAAGAAAGTGGTATCAAGAAAGTGGTATTGTAAGAGTAAAAAGAAGTGTACTGAATATAGCAAACTTGGGGGGTTTGGACTTTACTGAGTTTCATCATTGTTTATTTCATTATCGTAAAAATTTGGCATATAGGCAACAAATTATAAAAATGTTTTTTTGTTTGCAATTGCACTAGATGCTTAAAAAGAGAAGCTCTCTTTCTAAAATGGAGATTACATCATGTGGAGTTGTACTGCTGCAGAAGTTGTAAGAGGCTAATGAAAGCTGGACATGTGATAAGTATCGCATCACCAATGGTAATTTACATTTTCAGGTACTGGATGCTATGAAGGATGTCCTGTGTGGTATGACAACTATGATAAATGAGAGAAAGATACTATGCATTGCTGAGTGCTCATCCACATGGGCACCAATGACACTGCCAGGGAAGGCCCTGAGGCTAGCAAGAGTGACTAAAAGGCTCTGTGGGCAATGGTGAACAGCATTTTATTCTCAACCAGGTTGAGAATAGGTTTTATTCTCAACCCTCCTGGTGGAAAGGACAAGCCTGGGCAGGAGTAGATGTGCATTTCATGAGATCCCAGGTATGTCTGAGGTTTAGTGAGGTCCCTCGTGTGCCTTGTGTGCTGAGATGGATGGAAAGAATGTCTTTAAGAAAGACACAGGTAAAGAGAAAGGGAATTGCTACTAATGTAAAGGAGCAGCTCTTCTGTGGCATGAGCAACAGTGTAGTTGAGAGCTTGCATGTCAGGGTCAGAGGAGAGGCCAGTAAACATGTCATTTGGCAAGAGCGTGTTACAGACACTCTGAATGTGAATGAAGAACTAGACAGCCATCCTTAAAGAGTTGACTAAAATCTTTGTATTACAGACTTTGTTTCTCATAGGATATTTAAGCCTCCCTGACACCTGCCAAAAGGGCAGTACAGCCGGACATGTCCTCAGAAAATTCTGGAGGTTGTCATGTACAACTTCATAATACAAATGTTGTGTGTGACAAGCAGAGGTGATGTTTTCCTGGGCATTCATGGCCTCTGAAGATCTTGCTGGGGATGTGACAGTCAATGAGAGGCAGGCTTGGTCAGTGACAATGAAATTGCAGAGCTCAAGATCCTGAGGGGATTCCCGAGGAAGGCAAGAAACAGAACCCAGACTCTGAATTTCAGATTGTAGATTTCAGCTTAGTCAGAGAACTGGGAAGTAAAATCTGGTGGGAAGCAGTATTGAAGGGCAAAGGAGCTCATGAAAGTTAGATCTTTAAGGTCAGTCTCCTTGAAACAAAGCAATGATCCATCCTAGCACTCACAAAAATTAATATATATATATATATATCAGGAGTCTGTCTTGGTTAAATAAGGACCTGGCTGGGGTCCAGTGCAAAAAGAACATTTATAAGAGTAAAGCAGGCTAAGGAGGAATTTAGAAATATTGCTTGGATAGGTACAGATGGTGTTAGGTAGGTCAAACAGTGGAAGATGATAGAGTCAGTGATCTGAGTAATCTCAATATATACAGATCCACAGGACTATAAGGGATGCATCTGTGAGTACTCAGAGATTTGGCCAATGTCATATGAGGTAAGTCTTAGGTGTCCTTGAAAGATTGTGGAGAGTGGGGGAGTTTCGTGGTTACTGGTGAAGGAAAATGCTACAATCATCTTCAGAAAGAACCAAAAATGATACCAGTAAACAAAGGGCAGGACAACCTCACCTTTGTTCCTGGAAAAAATCATGGCTTACCTGTTGTAAGCCATTTCTAGACAAATGAAGAGGAAGGTGGTGAATGAAAATATCCAATATAGATGTACAACATCTAGGTCTCGCTTTGGCCAGTTGGATTGCCCTAATCCTGTTAACTAAGTTTATCAATGATCTGGAGAAGAAGGACCCTCAAGTTTATTAATGAGGTCAATGTGCTCTGTGGTAGGGCTGGCATCCAAAGAGATGTAGACAGACTGGAGGAATGGGCAGACATGAACCCATTCAAATTCAGGAGGGATTTGTCCAAAGACCTTCACTTTAGATGGTCAACAGTATATTGGGCTGTATTGCAGCCAAGAAATTTAGGGAACTGATTATTCCTTTGTACTCAGCATTTGTAATATTGCATCTGGAGTGTGGCATCCAGGTTTGGGTTCCTCTGCACAAGAAAGAGATTGACAAACTGGAATAAGTCCAATGAAGGGGTGCCCAGACTGTTAGGAAATTGGAGTAACTGTCCTCTGAGGAGAGGCTGAGAGATTTGACTGAATTTGACTGAAAGTTGCTCTGAGCAACCTAATATATGTTGGCCTTGTTTTGAGAAAGTGGTTGGTCTGGGTGACCTCCAAAGCTGACTTCTTACTCATTCTAAAATTGGTTTTGGACTGAAATGAAAATCAAGGCCTTTGGGATATGTGACTGGTTTGGTGCCATTATGAGCAAGGAGCTATTTCTAATGCCAAGAGTATAAAACCTCCAAGTACATATCTGAAGAGAAGGGTAAACTTTCTTAGTCCTGAATAGATATACTTTCTGGGATAAAGACTCTTGTTTACCTGAAATGAGCAGTATTCAGAGCCCATTCTAAGGACTTTAGAACAAAGATAATTTTTTTACGTTTTTCTGTCTAATTCTGTCACAGAGACAGTTGGTAGCTCATGCCAGAAAACCTAGTCAGTTAGTGTATTTAACATGGTCTATGACATGTCACTCAATATGTGGTAAGCAATAGGCAGAACCTACTGGAAATGTGTGTTCTGCATTCTTGTTATCATTCTACTTGTGAGCTTCTACAGAAGGACACAGGTGCTTGACTTTGATCTCTTATGGAAATGGTAAACTTGGCCAATATTTAGGGGTTTAGTTAAAATCCATGTAATACAAAAGAGTTACATTTGATATAATATCCACTCCCTTCTACCCTGTACCACCCCCGCCTTCCCCCAACCCCCTGGATTCATTTAGAAGGAAAAAATATGTAACATTTTATTTAAAATGAACCTGTTCTCTGAGGCATAGGCAGGACCTGAACATATAATCTAAATATGTACTTCATTATCAAGACTTTCCTCTGTTTAGGCTATGAAGTTTTTCCTACGGTGTTCTCAGCATGAAAGAGATAACTGCTAGGGGAATTAGAACTTTCAACACTCTTATGTTACCAATTAAAATCCTAAGAGAAAGATCCTGAGGGTCTCACTGTTATGCTCACTGGTGCAAACCCAATTCTTTATTTTAATGTGATTTATCAGAACTTGCTGCTAATGACAGCTCAAATCTTTCCCTAGGTTCTTCCTTGGGTTTGCTTTTGAATAGTAATAATTACACATATGATTCTTTCACCTTATAAGCAAATAAAAATTGAACACTTTGTGGTAGTATCTGTACCACTCTTAGTTGGACTCAACTGCTGCAGGTGAATTAACTCATATTAAAGAAAGCAACAGGAGAAAAAAGGACAGAACAACAATATTGCTGTTGCACATTGTTTAGGACACAGCCTTTGAGATTAGTGGCTATTTTTCCCATTCTTCACTTTAAGATGCAAATCATTATTGGTGTAGTAGAAATACTGATTGCAAATTATGTTTAACATTGTGACTAATCTATACTATGCTCATATTGTGAGCATATCAGCATTCCTGTGCTGTACTCAGGTGCCAGACCTTGTTTTGTTGAAGTAGTGAAATGTAGTTGTGAGATTGCTGGGAAAACTTAGCCAGGTGTCCATGCACTGGCTATTCAGCAGGGTAAAGTGCATGTGCTAATCCTATTTCACTTAGACTGATGATAATGAGGCTAAATATCTGCAGAGGCTTCTCAGAAGTGATTCATTTAATCTTAAAAATGATGCTATAGCAGTAATGCTATTATATCAGAGGGCATGGTATCCCCAAAGCCCAGACACTCAGGTACTCTGGCGTACTGCAAATAATTCTGCCCAGGATGTTTTTATAATACCTGGGAGTTTTTATACTGTATTCAGTTTTGGGTTAGGTGGGTTGTTTTCTCTTAAATAGGTGAGTTTTGAAGGAGTTTTGAAACACGGTAGATCACTATTCCACGAGTTTTTCAACCTGCATTTACAAAGTAATGGAATAGAGAATTCTATGCAGAAAGAGAAGAGTTATATATATTTGAATAGAAGAGAAAAATACACGATGCTTTGCAAGGTACCTTGTTATCATCATTTACTGGTTGTTTTGGTGACTAGTAATTCAGAGACTGGAGAGTAGTCATGATCTTCAAGAACATTTGCTGTGCAGTACTTAGCCAAACTTTGGTTGGTATGTAGATGAGTGCATTTTTGACACAGAATTAGAACTTGTGAGACAAGCCTTGCTGGTGGGAGCTATCATTACAAGGCATTGCTCATTCTGTATAGCAGATGGACTTAACTGCTGGATGCATCTTAAGCATCTCTTAAACTCCACAGTCTCTGTATCCCTGAAATGAGGTCGATAAATGTGATAGGAAACTGCAACATTTAGCTAAGTATTGTACAAGTTAGAATAAAAATATTAGTATGTAAAGTTTTGTAAAAATGTTTATGCAAATTCTAGCTTCTCTTCTAGCTTCCTCTGTCTTTTTTTGTGGTACTGATCAGTACAGCCTCTGGTAATCACTAAAAATTAACACAACTCTACCCTCTTCACTTTTGTCTGGGCACAGTGCCAGGCATATTAGTAAGATATAAAAGTTTCTCCCATTTTGCCAGTTCATGCCAAGGTGTTACTGACCTCTTCCTTTCTTCTGATGATCTTAGCATTACTTCTCCAACTTCTATGCATTAAATGCCTTTTTCTCAACTGTAAAATATAAAGAGCACATCTATACTAAGCAGCCTGGTGATGAAAAAGTTGGATGTCTTCAATGTTGTTAATCAGTAAATTAACTTCTAGCACTGATTTTAGTGCTGCGGATATGCTCTTAAGTGAGATTCCCTTGCCCCACATCAGATTCAGCACTGGCAAAAGATGAACCAGTGCCCTTGTGCTGCTTCTGCATACTCAGCTCTAACTTGGACTGGCTGCTTTGGAGATTTGATGTATCTAGTTTGCATACCAAATTGGTCAGGCCCTATTGAAAGTACTGCATTACTGATAAAGCACAGTGTTTAGTTTGAATGAAGTTACATCACTTCAAATATACAGTGCCTCTGTTTTGCAGGGATAAAGATGCCATGTATGGCCTCAATGTAAAATATAAAAATGTTTGTGATTGTGCTGGTCTATTTTGGATTCAAAGAGATACAATTAAGATTCTACAAAAACTGTGAACAGGTCCTCAAAGGGTAGTTTGATTTGCTGCTATTCATGATTATCCTTTTATATTACCTAGTATCAAAGAAAAGGTAACTTGCTTCTATATCTCTGCCTCTAAATTTGCAGAAAGAACTCTAATTTGCATGCACTTTAAAAAGGACTGTTTTATCTCTGAAAAGGTTTTAATCATATTTTTCTGTGCTAGAGATTAAGCATTTTTAATAAGGGTTTTTATACTGGCACCAGTGAGGTTTTTCTTGCAAGTTAGTATTACAATTTTTGAGAAATGGGTTGATTAATTTGATAACTTTTCTTTCCTTGCTACAACAGAATCTTAAGACCATTAGTTTACGAGTTTTATTGGTAAAACCACAATGAGAGAGTTCTTGTCACTTTTGGACAGACCATAAAGTACATAGGGAGAGAGATGTGGAAATTATAGGATGTAGGGAAAACAGGCCTGCAGCAGGACTTCTGGAACAGATAACTATTGATTTCATGCTCTTTCATAAGAAAAGGTAAATGTCACAAAACTGTGAAAAGAGACTGTTTCCACAGAAATCCCTAAGATATTTGAAATCATAATTTTTAAGGTGAAGTCCTTTGCTCCAGTGAAGCCAATAATAAACTTCCCACTGAAGGTCATTTCTCATCCTTTGCCTCTTTTTGTGCTTATCTTACTTCCTTAGGTCTTAATGTCTCTTCTTCCTATTTTCTATCTCAGGACAGGTTAACAGTGAAATAGAAACAGTGAATATAGTTTTAAATCATAAGAACTCATTCATTAGAACTCATTTCCCCACTTTTAATTGTTTTATCGAGTGAATTTATTTATTCAAAGCCACTACTTCTTCTGACTCAGACCGAGAAGTTGTCTAAAAGTTGTTTAAAATACATATGCCATCTGATTTTAAACATAAGACAACTTCTGGATCTGAGTCAGAAGAACTAGTCACTCATTTGGCTTTGAATAAATAAATTAATACGATAAAACAATTAAAAGTGGAGAAACAAGAGTTATACTGATGCTTATTGTTTAAAACTTTCATTTGGGAATAGTATAAAGTTTCAGACTACCCAACTGAAGGACAGAAATGCCACCCTCCACAAAACATTCAATATTTAAGAGTACTACGAATGCTCACATTAGTAAGTATCAGAAACACCAAATGTTTTCACTGATTAAATCCCTCTTTCCCCATATTTTTGTTTTGTACTTGTCTTCTTCAATGCAGCAGCACTTTGCACACCTATTCATAATTACATATATGATGTTCATTTGTGCAAAATGATGTTGGGATGTGTATTTTTTTCCTTCTAACCCCCTTAACTGAACTTTGTCTTTCCTTCACATGTCAAGGGAATCCACTTTCCTTCAGGTGTGACTGCATTGTGTGTGGCCTCCCCTACAGGCCTTTCCAATATCTTTACCTAGAACACCATGTGAAGAGGCAGCCACTTACACTCATGTCATGCTACTCCACTAAGATGGTTTTCCCTCTGTGCTTTATCATGTTCTCTGCTGAGCTGTTCTCTTGATGTGTGGCTTGTAGCCACTTAGGAGAAAAGTAGGAAGCCCCCAGCTGCTACTAGTTTCATCAATTACTGTGAACCAGTACTGGAAAAATGATCTCTGATAGCTACACTACAAGAGCACTATAAATATTTGTACAGCATCCCTATGTAGGCCATTTTGGGAGCTCATCTGCATACAGCTGTGTCTGAAGCAAAGTACTAATGAAGCTAAAGAAGAAGGCAAGCAAGAGTACCAAATGCTAGCACATCTTCCTCACTAAAACAAATTATATTTGTGAAGCTCTAGTTGCTTGACAAACACATTTGAATATGCAAAATGTGGCCACAATTTAGTAAGATCTCTAGAAAGGATTTGGTAAAAACTTGGCTCTGATCAATGAGGCAGGAAAACTAGTGGCAACAACAACATTCCTAATGACCAGAAGAAAAAAAAAAGCAAAAAAAAAAAAGCAAAAAAAAAAAAAAGCAAGCACGGTACCCATCTTCAAAAAAGAGATCCACAAGAGAACTACCAGGAAGTTTGATAAATGTGGCTACTACCCTTCCTGGGAAAGTTACAGAGCAAGTCCTCTTAGAAGCCATGCCCAAGCAGACAAAAGACAGGAAGGTTATTAAAAACAGGCAGAATGTGTTTAACTCCAGGCAAATCACTCCATCATGCTTTCAGCATGATCAACTATAACATCCTTATAGCCGAATTAGGGAGACCTGTACAGTGGATGGAAAATAGACTGAACTTTTGGGCTCAAACCAGCTGTGGTTATTTGCACCACATCCAACTGCTGGTGTGTTACTATTTGTATCTTTCTGACTAATGGTATGCAATGTCTCTGCTACTGATGTGAGCAAGGCATGGAGCACATTCTCTGCAAATCTCAGCTGGGAGAGCAGTAGATAACTAAAGAGCAGGGCCACACTCTGCTCCATCCAGGTGGGAGAATGAGCTGGCAGGAACATCTTGAAGTTGAAGAATGGCAAGCAGAGAGTCCTGTATCTGGGAAGGAGTAACTCCGTGCACTAGTATAGGTTGTCCCAAAAAGCAGCTTTGCAGCAAACATCCAGGTGAAATGCATTCCAGCAGTATGTGGTTGTAAAGAAGAATGACAGAGGCAGACTGACCTCTGCTACCTCAAGTGTGGCCAAAAGGTTGGAGAAGGTTATTCTTATCAATATATTCAGCAGTTGTGAAGCTGCATTACAAGTACAGTGTCCAGTTTGAGGGCTGATTGGTGCTGGAATGACACTGATAGGGTGGAGACAGTCATCACAATGGTAATCCAGTACTGAAACATAGACCAAGAGAAGCTGTAAAATCTCTATCCACAGAGACATTCAAAACTCTGGTGTTCAGGGCACGCAGCAATCCACCATTGACTCTACTATGAAGGGGTTGCTTGGAGGGGGGGGTGTCCTCCAGACGTGTCTTCCAGTCCCTCTTACTTTGCTTCGGGCGAGCGAGGCTTCTTCAAGGTCTGCCTGCTCGCGAGCATACCCTTGGCCGCAGAGGGACGGAGAGCGGGAGGCGGCAGCAGCACCCGCAGGGATACCCGCGGCTCCCCGCACCCGCAGGGATACCCGCGGCTCCCCGCTCGGTCCCTTAAGATGCGGCGGGTGCGCGGGGTGGCGGCGGCGGTGCCTTTAATGGCCGGGGCTCGGGGCGGGCCCGGAGCGCGGGGGGAGCCGCCCGCCCGGAGCATGCGCTGCGCGGGGCGGCGGAGCGCGGCGGGCGGCACCGCCGCACTCCCCCGGCAGCCGCGGCGGCAGCCAGCGAGCCCCAGCCCGGCCCCGGCGCCGCCGCCGCGCGGGGCCGTGGTGGCGGCCGCGGAGCCCTGATTGCCCGCGGGGTAGCGGGGCTGCGAGCCGCCCCCCAGCCCGGTCTGCGCCCGACGGGAGAGGCGGCGAGCCGCGGCGGCCATGGGCAACGAGGCGAGCCTGGAAGGAGGCGAAGGGCTGGGCGCCTTCCCCGAAGGGGCGGCGGCAGCCGGGGATGGCGGCGGCTCCGCGGCCCCCTTGCAGAGCCTGGTCCCGGCCGGGGTGGAAGCGGACCTGAGCCAGCTGAGCGAGGAGGAGAGGAGGCAGATCGCCGCTGTCATGTCAAGGGCGCAGGGGCTGCCCAGAGGGAACCTCGCCGGCGCGGAGCCGCCTCCCATGCAAAGGCATGCACGGAAAATCTCCCTTCTCCCGCTCCTCCCTTCCCCCTTCTCCGTCTCCTCGCGGTGGGGCGGGGGGCGAGTCGCAATACGATCTGGGCCCGCTGCACCCGGAGCCGGCGTTCCATTTTGCTGGCAGAGGGAGGGAAGGGGTGGCCGCACGGGCGCGGGCACCAGGACGGAGCCTGCACCCTCTGGCTTTCCCCACTACGGCGGTCCCCGGTTCCGTGGGCTGCGCCCTCCTTTCCTGCCTTGCCGTGATCTGGAGCACGGGCAGTTTCTGTGTCGGGCGGGGAGAGATGTGCAGACACCGTTGTGGTTTTCTGTGTGCGGGTGTGTGCTTTACGGGGCTGGATGCCCCACAGCTCTGGTAGGAGCCAGGGAAGCGGATGGGTTCTGCAAGCGTCTGGAGAGAGAATCTTGTTGAATCTTCCAAAGCTTTTGGGCATAATACATTTGCTTCCCGTTACTCTGCCAATTCTGAACCTCTACAACTATCATTTGGCTTCATTAAATAGTCATGGATTGAGGAGGTCTGTTTCAGCCTATTTTTTCACCCTTATTTTTCTTTTCTTTTTTTTTTTTTTTTTTTCTCCTTCATTAGTTGGAAGGGGAGAGGCTAAATAGATTAAATTGCTTTCCACGGCATTCAGTGTCCTGGAGAGTCATGACTTTACCTCATTGTGCTTTTGAGAAGGCTGGGGTAATTTCCTTCCCCATTCTTTGCCTGCCCCTCAGCGAATTCACAGCCCGACGTGCAACAAGCCCGCTCCCCGCCCGGCTCCTCGGGGCTGCCGCTGTCCGTGGTGCTGAGCCGCCGCCCGGCCCCGTGTCGCTGTCCTCGGTCCTGAGCCCCTCTTGGCCCGGCCCCGTGTCGCTGTCCCCGGTCCTGAGCCCCTCCTGGCCCGGCCCCGTGTCGCTGTCCTCGGTCCTGAGCCCCTCTTGGCCCGGCCCCGTGTCGCTGTCCTCTGTCCTGAGCCCCTCTTGGCCCGGCCCCGTGTCGCTGTCCTCGGTCCTGAGCCCCTCTTGGCCCGGCCCCGTGTCGCTGTCCTCGGTCCTGAGCCCCTCTTGGCCCGGCCCCGTGTCGCTGTCCTCGGTCCTGAGCCCCTCTTGGCCCGGCCCCGTGCCGCTGTCCTCGGTCCTGAGCACCCTCCTTGCCCGGCCCGTCACCCGAGGCCGGCGCCTCTGTTGCTCTCCCACTCCGGGGCTGGGTGTGTTGTTTGTCTTGAAGGAGGAAGCTGAAAGGAGCCTCCTCGACTGTTTCACGGTGCATTGACCTCCCCCCACATACATGCATAGTCAGTTTATATAATATCAGGTTTATATAAGTGAATTCTACAAGAGAGGCAAGGAGGGTGGGACTAAATTAATTCTTGGGCAATTATTGGAGTCACTGAGATTATACCTGAGATGATGGTCTCCATTTTTTAAAACTGGAAGTCAAATCTTCCTATTTCATGTCTTGCTTAATTATTGATCTGGCATTAGCACTATGTGTAAAATAAAATTTTCCATTCAATTCAGGTCTCTGCACAGCTTCTGTTGTTAATGAGGAACGTTAATGAGAAAAAGAAATATTCTTTAGTTCCATGAAACTAAGGTCAAAATTCCCTTTTGCATAATCGTCTATGAACAAAGACACACGTACTTTGAAACTTACTTTTTACTGGAACAATACCGTGAAAAAATAAAGATAAATGTTCTTGGAAGTCATTAGAGTAGGCTGAACTCATTGCAATGTGAATATCTCTGCATTTATAAATGGCTGCTTTCCTACAAACATATTTATATCAGAAGCTACTTTGATCTTGTTAGCATACCATGCCTCCACCCTCTATTTAAAGTAAAGGGACTCTAAATTTGTGAATTACAGCCTCTTACCTTGCGTCAGAATGTCAGCTTTGACTATTATAGCAGTTCCCATCATAGTATCTTTGTGCCTGTCCCACTGTAATGAAGTTACTACTTGTCTTGTCTCTTGGTTTGTGGCTTTATTTGCTCCTCTTGCTGTTTGCTTTCTTTGCTGTTGAGAGCTACCACAAATGTTTGCAGTAATTATCAAGAACCTGATACAAACAAAACCCTTGCAGTAAGACTCTCCTAAGGATTACAGATCACCCTCTTCCAGACAAAACTGGAACTAGTTGGGGTTTTTTTGTTTGGTTGGTTTTTTTTCCCGTCCAAATGTTAAGTGAGAGAGTGTGATCAAAAGAAGAATTCTGGCTTCCAGTCCATATAGCTGTGCATTTTGGCAGTGTCCTTATTGTAGTGTCTGTTAGCGTTTAACATATTAAATGGATTTTTCCTTTGTGATTTCCAATGTAACATTAGAGTCTAATAATTACTCTCTATTCTAAATGCTCTCATTCCTGCTCCCTAAATTACTCTAAAGTGTACAAACTCCTTATGATTGCTGGTATCCTGAGGTAATATTTGTTGCAAATACAGGTTTTTTAATAGTAAGTAATATATGTGCCAGGTAACATAGTTGCATCTTTACCACCTTAAAATGAATGCTGTACATTCTAGAACTTCTACAGGTTTTGAGCTTTTAAGTCTTGTGAATTTTAAAATAAACATTTAGATCTAGAGCACCTAAAGTGAACTGTCAAATAATTGTCCTATTATTGAAAAAAAACAACAACAACAAAACAACTGAACATTTCATTTTCAAGGTTTCAGTGATATGTTTAGGATCTGTGGAAATCTTTCTATCCTATTTCAATTACCTGTCTTCAGAAAATTCATGGTTGGGAAATATATCTGAAACAAGCACAGTCAATTTGTAAGCAAGTTCTATTTGTTCTAGCTTCATCAAATGACTCTGTAACTGTGCCAGTGTTCACTTCCTGAGGAATTACACTATTTCTGAAAGGATTATATGGCCAGCTGAATATATGACCATCTAATACAGCTGCTTGGGTTTTTTAGTCTTTTTTTTTTTTTTCCAGTTCAATAAGTTGGTCACAATAGACATAAATAAAATAAATTTTGCTGCATTTTGACAAGAAATGCTAAGAAGTCTTGCTGAGTGTCACACTTCTGAAGTATATCTATGTATACTTTTTAGAAGAATATTATTTTTATATATTTTCTAGAAGAAATATATATATTTTTTAAAAGTTGGCCACTGGAGGAGGCAAAAGTTCATACATATATTTTCTGTAGATATGAAGAAATTTAACTTCCTTTGAGTTGCATTGTTGCTGCATTTGTCTTTGAAACTATTAATACTGATGAACAGGGAAAAGATGTGACTTCTTAACAGGTGCTTGTAGTTATGGAATTGAAGAACTAGACCAATAGTCCTTTTGGCAAATCTCTGCTTACTCCAAAGTAAGCTTTGATTGGGATCTAATATGTAAATGAATAGCGATGAGTTCCATGAGTCAAGACCAAAGTGAGAGGAAACATAGCAGCACAAAGAAAAGCATTATGTGAGGAAGAACTAAATTATTTTGTATGTTGGGTCTGGTTTGAAGGCTTTTTCATGATTCAAAAGATTTGAAAGCTAGAAAATTCTTGTCAAGATTTAGTTTGAGGTTTCTGATTCTCCAGTTCAATTAAAATTTTTCAATATCAGTCTGTAGTTGGTTGTAAAATGGTTGTAGAAAAGAAGACTTCAACTCTCAGGTACCTCAAACTAAATGGAACAAGTCCTGGCTTTTGACAGAAGTAACATTTCTCAAGAAGCTTGTCTTTTCAAGGCTTTTTCTTCCACTAGTTAATCACGCGCTGTCTCCATTGCTTAGAAGCGTTGGTATGTACAAAGGCAAGACAAGTCAGCTCTTCAGAATATACCAATAGCCTTGAAGAGAATCACCTGAGTTTATTTCCTAGATTTGGGGGTTTTAATCTCATTTCAAAGCTTGAGATCTGATCAAGTGGAAACTTATGGAACACATTATTTGATAAAAATGCAAGCTGGAGCAGAATTCCACTCCAATCCACAGTTATTTTGCTTGCTGATTTCCAAGTTGAATTTTTAAAAATGGTTGGGTTTTTTTGCTTTGGTTTTTGTTTGGGATTCCCCCTTCCCCCCACTTCTGTTCTACCTTCACATTGTAAGGTTTGGGCATGGGCATGGTACCCTATTTCTGGACCTGAATTTCAATAGCACTGTTGATTTTTAGTTCCCCCCCTCCCTTTTCACTCTTCTCTATTGTTGAATCAAGCCTTCCAAAAGTTTGAACATTTACAAAACATGAATGATGGAGGTGTACCAGGCTAATAGACTAGTTGCTAATGGACTAGTTGCAATGTTTTCATATGGTAAGCAGTGCCTCTTCAGATAAACCTGGAGTGGTTATCTAGATGACAAAAAACAGAACTGCAGGTAGACCTACCTAGTTGCTAATCAGGGTATAATGCTGGAACCCTAATTATTGGGAATTTTTGACTTTCTGTGCTGACAGGCACTGACCCTCAAGAAAACACTACATTTGACCTGAGGCCACAGAGAAAACTTCCAAAATTAAATAATGGAACTAAGATTGAGTGTGTAGTTTGAATAGAAGTGTATAATATCACATAGTAGAAACTTTAAATTTGGAGTTTTACAATATAGTAATATATATAAAACAAAATAAAGGTTTTAGAGTGGAAGCTTGTCCTTTTTCACCTTCTTCTTAATAAGTTTGAGTAATATTATATAATTAGATAAAAAAAATCCTCATTGCAGACCACAGATAGTTATTGAGTTTAAAATAAAAATAATTTTAGTGTCATTTCTTAATTAAACAGTTTATCCTTAAGAAATCTCATAGAGAGAGAGAGATACAGTTCAATTTTTTTGGTTTGTTAGAGTAAAATACTGTAAAACTCACAGTTTGCAAAACTGTTACATAAATAAAAACTAATAAATATCTAAGTCCAAAAAAAACCAAACAAACCATCTCATACATTTAATCCCAACCCAAACAAAAAAAAAAGTTAAAACTCAATAGTACAAAACTGTTCTTTTAATAAGCAAAAATGCCAAATATTTGAAATAATTAGATTATCATTGGGCTTTTCTGAACTATCCTCTTTATGAATTAATCAATATTCACTGATGCCAGTGGAAAAACACCTACTCACTTCAGTGGGTTGCACATTAGGGTCATAAGCTTCAAATATTGCAGTCAATAAGTACAGACAAATAAGAAAGGATACATGGTATTGTGGAAGGTTGGGAATAGTTTGTCCTCAACAAGTATTACTTGAGGAATTTTTTATTTAACAGAAAAAGTCAGACACAAGATTATGAGAAATCCCGTGTTGTAAGAATTACACAGAAAAGTCTACCACTTAGCTTTGTCCTTTTGTTTTGCCATTGCTAGCCATTTAATGGAAACTAAAAGCTAATCAGAAGTACTGCTAAATTCATGGTGACATTAACAATGTAAAATACATTTTTTAATGTGACTATTCTAGATGGTTCTGCAAACTTCTGAAAAAACTCTTTAAATTGTGCATTTATTTATTTATTAGTCAAGGAATGCAGTTAAATCTAATGAGTGATTGTTTATTTTGCTCATGAATACCCAAGAAAAAATGTCATGTCCGGTAAACTACGATCACAGCTGACTGGTTCTCTCTAAGTTAAAAGTGAAAATTTTATATTTGCAACATTTCTGTGACACTGAAGTGAACCCTGTATCTTCCAGCAGAAGCTCAGTGATAGCACTGAATATTTTATTGCATCCCTGAGCATTAGCAGGAAATACAATATTATTTCCCATGCTACAGCCAAGTATAGCAACAAGTAAAATACTGTGCCATGTATGAAACCGTGGTCTTGATTTGGGTTCCTACATTCGTAGTTTCATTTTCTGCTGTATGAACATACAGTAAAATATTGTTGCATGGATTTTTCCCAATTCTCTAATGTAATGTGGTGGAATTCTTTTTAATACTGGTCAGTGTGAATTGTTCAGCTGATGCTGAGAAGGAGTATGGTAGCTATTTGCAAAGAAGAAAAAAGAAGGTTCAGGGCTAACTGTGAGCTGAAATCTGTTTTATGTGATGGAGAACTCGTCTGATTTGTGAGCTGATGGGTGCTAAAATAAATACTTTACCAAGAAAAAGAACACTTTTATGAAGAATAGTCTTTAACATACATGAATTTTACGAGTTTAAATCACTGCTGCATATTAAATTGTAAATATATCCCAATTTTCCACAAGTATCCAGAAAACAAGTACATAAGCATATTGCGTTGTGCATTTTTTTTTTTTTTTGGTATGGCTTTACTTTGATCTGCTAATTTTGACACCTCTGTTTCTTTTAGTCTTCTGTCTCCCTGTTTTTTATATCCTGAGGAGCAGGGTGGAGAGTTAATAATTTGTATGTAGGTATAACAGGAAGTTCTAGCTTTGATCTCTTCAGAATTCTGAACAAAAGGATATCTGGTTAAATATTGTTGCATTAGATTATTTTCTAAAGAATAAAACAATCTGTGACTGAATACTTGTATAAGCCTTGAAAGAATAGTGATTATTTAAATCTTTTTTACATGCACCTTGTTATAAGCCTTGGTCTTGAAAATGCTTCAGCACTGAGAAACTTCACAGTGCTACCGGTGCACTTCCAGGGTTACTGATATATCTCATTTTATCTAATTTTTATTGTATCATGCATTATTTTAATCCTATTACATTTTCTCTTTGCAGACATCCTGAACTTGATACAAGCCGCCATCCCAGACAACCAGGTAAGCCTCCAGATCCAGGACCACCAGGTTTAAGTAAAAGCAGAACAGTAGATGTGCTGAAGACAGAACAACGGGCACCTGGACGGAGCCCTTCTACTCTCAGTCTACGGGAATCAAAGTCCAGGACTGATTTTAAAGAAGATCAGAAGCCAAGTATGATGCCCAGTTTTCTCTCAGAAGCCAATCCATTGAGTGCAGTCACTTCAGTTGTGAACAAATTCAATCCTTTTGATTTGATATCAGATTCAGATACAACTCATGAAGAAGCCGGTAGGAAACAAAAAGTTGCCCCAAAAGAGCAAGGGAAACCTGAGGAGCAGAGGAGTCCTGCGAAACATCCAACTCAACCACAGTCTCCAAAGCCAGCTGTTCAACAACAAGGACCTGTCAGACCTACTGTCCAACAAACTGAGTCTTCCAAGCCAGTGCCGCAGCAGCAGCAGCCTGGGGGACCAAAGCAAGTTCAGAAACCAGGCCATGGCCAACCAACAGATGCTAAGCAAGAGCAAGCAAAACAACCACCCCAGCCAAGAGTACCACAGAAATCCCAGCCGCAACCATCAGAACCAACAAAGCCCATACAACAGCAAACTTCTGCAAAACCTTCATCAGGCCCAACAAAACCATCCCCACAGCAACCAGACAGCACTAAAGTGATGTCCCAAACAGCACTTCCCACAAAACCATCATCACAGCAGCCAGGACCTGCGAAACAGCCATCGCAGCAGCCTGCACGGCAAGGAGGTCCTGTCAAGCCATCTCCCCAGCAGACAGGGCCTCCAAAGCAGTCTTCTCAGCAACCTGGACCTGAAAAGCCATCTGCTCAGCAAACAGGACCTGCAAAGCAACCACCTCAGCCTGGATCTGGGAAGCCACCTCCACAGCAAACAGGGCTTGTAAAACAAGTGCCACCCCAGGCAGGGCCTACGAAACCAACTTCTCAGACTGCAGGGCCCACAAAAGCCCCGGCACAACAAGCAGGACCTACAAAACCCCCTGGCCAGCAACCAGGGCCTGAAAAACCCCCACAGCAAATGCAAGCTGGTGCAAGTCAACCCACTGAGTCTGCCCCAAAGAAAACCTTCTGCCCTCTTTGTACAACCACCGAGCTGCTGCTGCACACTCCTGAAAAGGCCAACTACAACACGTGCACCCAGTGTCACACTGTAGTCTGCAGCCTGTGTGGATTCAATCCTAATCCTCATATCACAGAGGTGAGTAATTTTCAAACTGATGTTCACTAAGAATTCAGTTTGCCTTTTTTATGTTGAAACATCAGATGCATTACATATATAATTGTTATAATTTAACAAGTTCAGTAACAATTTAATGCTATTTCATATAACTGCGTATGAGTAAAACAGGGTGAAACTGGAGAAGAAAAAGAAGGTAATGGTTCTCTGCTCATATAGATTTAGAATTGTGTTCTCATCTCTTCATATAAAAAGAGGAGAAACCCTAGTGTGACTTCTGTCTCATTTTGATTGTTGTTAATCACCTGCTGTCTATGTTTATAATCTGACCACAATACTCATGTGCAAATACATTTATAGATAAATAATCTTTTCTGCTATAAGAACTAATAAAATAAATCAGTCTTCATAGCTCCAATGTGTGACTTAGGAAAGGATGTGGAGTGTGGAGTGGATTTGCTTTACAACTGTGCCAGTGTTCAGTTGTGTTAGTTGAAAGCCTGAGTCATGAGTTTGACTTGGTGCTACGTGGGTTATTTCATTCTTGTGGGATGTTAAGATCTCTGTGGACTATTTCTAAGCTTGATTACCATTCTTGCTGTAATTCTGTAACATAAAAATGGAATGGAAAGCAATATTAGGACTTCAAATGAATTTATTTTAACCTCATATTTGTGGTAGCTTGATTTATTGCTTATACATGTCCTTTACTGCTCTGCATAGGAATAAGGCATTATGTGACTGTTTTTTCAGCTTCTTGTACATCCTGATATAGTGCTTTTAAATTTGCAAAGTAATTGGAGGCTGTTTTCAGTACCAACACTTTTATCAATTCAAGCATAGTAGACCTGGCACCAAAGCCTAACTAATGGTTATCTGATGGGATATTTGGAAAACTTTTTTTTTGTCTTGCTGTGGTATTAATTTAGCTGATCAGAGAAACACACAGGAAGAAGTACAGACTACTACTGTATTTTGAACCTGATAAATGCTACTTTATATTTAAAACTGAATCAAAGAATTTCTGGAGCTGGGAAGGTGCTCTAGATATGGTGTAGTCTAAACTTCTGCTCAAAGTAGTTTCACCTAAAGCAAGTTTGGCCAGTGTTGAATATATTTAAGGATGAAGGCCTGACAGCCTTTCTGGGCAACCTGTGTACTCAGTATTACAATGATTTAAGGATGTTGCTAGCTGCTGGTTTTCTTTCCAGCACATGTTTATTTGTGACTACTTGGTAACAAACAAAAGACTTTTTGCGTCCAGAAGTATGATGTTTTTTTTTTTTTTTTGTTGAAATTGCAAATTTAATACTGAAAGACTAATAGCAGTAACCACTGGTAGCACTTTACTTGGTTTAGGAGTGTTAATGTCTTTGAGTTTAGAGAAATTGAGGGTTGAGATAGCTGGCACTGAAGCCTGGACTGGAAAATGAGTGACCTGAACATCTGTCTGCAGAAACTTCAGAGCATCTGCAACTAACCAGGTGTCAATATTTCAGGATCTACATGAGGAAAGGTCATTCTGGACAGTTAATGTGAAAAAAAAAAGATATATAACAGGCAAGAAGTGTGACATATTAATATTAAAGTCGACAAGGAAGTTTTATTGCAAACCTTTGCCTTTAAATTCTGCCAATGTCTTTAGGCCAGAACTTCTTACATTTATTTGTGATTGCTCAGTTGTTCATGTCTGTAGTGTGCTCTTGGAGTCTCTTGAAGCCCCAAGTTTTCTTTAAAAGCTTCAGATTTCCTATGGAATTGGTCAACAACTTTGGTGTGTTCAAATGAAACAGGTTTTGAGAGAGAGTTTATGTAAGAAGATTTCCAAGTATTTGGAAATTCTGTGAATAACTACTAGTTTTTGAAGTGGGTACTCAGTAAGTGTGAAATTCAGGACTTTTAGACAATAAATACAGCTGCATTTAAGACCAACTGATTGCATACATATGTAAAAGCAAATTTGCATTTCATATTAGACATTGAAATAAACAGGATATGCATTTATTTCATGATAAAATCATTTCAGAAAATGAAGGTATTGGACATCTAAGTTATTCAGCTATTAGTTCCAATCTCCTGACTCCCACTCAGGCTTTTCTCATTTGCTCAGCTTTGCACCACCAGCTGTCTTGCTGAAACTTCATTGTGGGTGTCCTGCTCCAGTCTGCCATTGAAGTGTGACAAAAATCACACCTGTCTTTATTACTGAACATTGGGATCAAAGTTAATGGAACCTGCTCTGGCACGGACCAAAAATTTGCTTATTTCAGCTGCCAAGATTCTTACTGGTTATTAAATTTTCCTTCTACTTTCTGTTTCCTTTAAGTATTTAGCTTATTAACAAAAGTTCCTGATTCCTTTTTCACAATACTTTACCCACTTCTTCCCAAACTATCAGAAAGATCATGGTTTGGGACTTGGCTGTAAGTTTTCTTGCTTATGGTGCAATTTTTTTTTTTCTTTTCACTTCTTGTATTTTAACTTCTCCTGAAGTATTATTGACCAAAATTCTGTGTCTTACCCATGGACCTACTGACTTCACTGTTTTACTGTAGTGTTCCCTGCTATTTTTTTTGGTCATGTTTCATGATTCTGGAATCCTATATTGTGCTTTCCCATGTCCTGTATAACTACTGATTTTACTGCTTCTGTTAAACAAATTATTTATTGGGAAGTAATAATTTCAAACTGGATGTGGGGAGTGGAAGGCATTTATTTAGAAAAACATTTCACTTTTGTTCTCTAAAATTTTCTCTTTGTGCAGCTGCTGCAATTGCTTTCCTAAGACAGTCTCCTTACAAGTTTCTTACAAGTTAGCTCAGTCTCCAAAACTAATCAAGTGAATAATTTTTTTCAATGTAGATCTTTCTAAATTTCTGTGTTTTATATTTCTAGCTGATCCTGAAAAGAATTTTAAAAGCTTTAATAACTGGCTTAAAAAGTAGATTGCATACATTGTAAAGCTATTATAAAATGCAGAAAAAAATTTAATTCATTTTACTAATTTAAACCTCTATATAAAATTCAGTAGTACATGCACTCTGTCTGTTTTAACTCACTAGAGAGAACTCTGTAACTAAGAGCAGAAAGTGATACCTGTATTGCCACAAGGTCAGACCCCTTGAACTGTTTCTCTGAACCATCTGACACTGCAGTCCTCTTGGGGAAGAAGGATGGTTGGTGTCTTGCTTTTGTACAGCAGTCTGGAGAGAAAATGTATCGTACATAAGTGTTCAGTAACATATGTCTCTCTAATCTGTCTAGGTATTCCTACTCCACTCATCACCATGGCACATGACTGCCTAGCAACAGTTGCGTAAAGTAATGGAAAAAATTATATAAGCAGGTCTGAGGACTGGTACTCTATTCCATTTGCCTTTCATGTGCATCAGAACCTTGTAGGAAGTGTATCTTTTACTACGTGGTGACTTATTTTTCTATTTTTTTAAACCATTTTATTTTCCCAAACCCACTCCCATGAGCCATTAGCAACAAAAAGCAGCACTTCCCAAAAAAAGATTCAGCCCATTAGAGCATTCAAATAGGAGTAGGCTTTCTGAAAATGAACAAAGGCATCTTGAGGGAAAAAAGGCAAAAAGCATGAAGTGCTATAGTTAAATCTAAATGATTAGCACATATGCTCAACAGCTGGAGTAAATTTTCCTTCCCTGTTATTGGAAGATGCATGCAAAACAGACTGAGCAAGGGTTTAAAGGGTAGTAACAGAGTCATTACATTCTTTATGGTGGTCATCTGTAAAGCGGATGATCAAGTGGAGTGTTAGAGCTGTTCAGGCTGGACCCTTGGCTGTGGGTGGGCTCTGCTCCTGGAGCCCACCTAGGATGTGTATCTGTGCAGATGTGGATACCTGTCTTCTAGGGGGCTTTTGAGGAGGGGTTATTCTACATGAATTTTATATACATTAGATGATATTTCATCCATTGTGTTGGTGTTCTTTAAAGAGAACACTTGAAATTAATCTTGAGGCCAAGTATGATTTTATACATAGATACTTAATGAAAATTGTACATTCAAATAATGGGGAGCTGTGTATTGATACAGGATTTGTTTGCTTGCCAAAAGTTCTTCTGGGTGGAGATAAAGTGAATTCTTAAAAATATTTTATTGCTTCTGATTTTTTTTTTTTTTCAAACAATGTGTCCTTACCAAAGCTGACTTATTCCTAATGGGGAAAAGAGGAAGGATTAAAATTCCAAGAGGAGCAATCAGAAACCCCAAACAGTTGACTATCTCAATGTGGAGCGTATGGTTTCTGTTCAAGTAGAACTTTTTACTGGATTGCACGTTTATTTTTCAATTCAGTATGAAAAAATTTTCACTCAGTCTGAAGTATTCTCTTTTTTGTTATTGTAAATTTTTGTGGGGGAAGGCATGTCTATTTTTTAAACTTTTTTTTTTGATAGGATAGAAATTTTCCATATCAATTGTACTACATATTATTGCCTTGATTATTGCCTTGATTTTTTTTTTTTGCTTTCTTTCTGCCTTTCTTTATATTTACCATCATGTTGCAAGATTTGATTAAAAATATAATATTTTAGTTCAAATGTTTATAATTATTTTTGGTATTTGTATTTGCTTTTTTATTAAAATCCTGCAGCTCTAAATCTCCTAAACATACTTGGGCATGAAGTAGGATCAGTAACTCAACAGAATTTAAACAGTCAGAAAGGCATTAATTTTTGTTTGTTATTATCATTTTTATTAGGATGTATAGGGAGAACAGTATATAATAATTTAAAATAAGGAAGATAGTTCTTGTGGTGAATCCAGGTAAGCTTTGCTTGTACTTACAATAAAATTAATAGAAATTACCCTATTAAATCTTTGTTGATTACATGACAGTAAAGGAAGCTGTTGATTGAAGTATTCCCTGCGGTTTGCAGTCTAGACCCTGCTGTGTTGGAGTAGTACATGGGAACCAGAATGCAACTTGGTCTGGAAATGATATATAAACAAGAATAAAATTGCCATCACTGTGGCAGTGACATGCAATAAAATCTTAAGTTTTTTAATATCAGGGAAAATATCTTTGAATCTGTACACCCTACGTGAACTTGGTGGGTGGGATATAAGGATTATATAAGTGAAGCAGAAAAAACTGGAAAAAAACCCCAAGGACTTAAATGTAATTATCAGCTGTTATAATCATCATAGATTCTATAAAAATGAGTTTAAAAAAACTCCAGCAAATCCCAAGATTTAAAAATTTTTCAAAGTAGTTATTTAAAAACCAGCTCTATACTGTGCTGAAGTAAAGTGAGAAGAGTTCTGTAAAACTGATGGACTTTAGTCTGGGTTAAAATTGATCAGAGAGCAAATGCAAACAGGACTTATTTAGTTGCCATTTAAAAGCCATAAAAGTGTGATATATTTGCTTTAGTACAAAGAGTACTTGGGGTGTTCCAGTGTTACTAACACTGCAATTTCTATGCAAATGGGGATTATTCACAATTTTTGTGATGAAATGAAGTTAGTATAGTTCCTATGGTTCTGCCCCTAGCCACAACTTCTGCCCAGACATTTGGGAAAATTGCAAAGATCCTCAAGTAGAAGGGTTATGGAAGTACAGGATACTGTTTCTCTCCATGGAATATTCTTAAACAAACTCCCACATTGTTTCTGTCTTAGGGGAAGACTGTGTGCCTACAGTTCTACTTTACTTTAAGGATTAGATGTAGAAGTAGCAGTGATGCCCTGTGGGTTTTTCCTTTTTTTTTTTTTTTTTTTTTTTTTATCTTTACATAAGGGGCAGATCATAGACACAAAACCCCTCTGTATAGGGAATAGTGTCCCAATAATTTAATTGAGCAATATTCTGCAATATGTTGGAGTGTTTTCTCATTAGTCCAGAAAGCTGGCCTGTATGGTTTTTAACACAAGTAAATAATAAATTAATCTGCATAGCTAAAGATGTCAACTGCAGTCAGCCATCTGTGCCAGTATTGCTGTTGCTCAGCAACTGTAATTTACTACTATGTGAGGCCATGTGATGTGGGATGGTGTTTGCTGGGCAGCCACTGGGCAGGCAGCACAGCCCAGCCCTGCTCTCACCAGACAGCTTAATCCTTTTCATGATTCGCTCAGTGCAGCACAGATGAACTTTGTTAACCTTTTCTTTGCCACTCTCTTGATGTGCAGTTAGATTTTTTGTCAATCATTCATGTTTCTGGCATAGTAAATCTCAGTGCAGTTGATGAAAGCAGTGAGCATTTGTTGCATTACTGCGTGATGCAGTGCACTGAGCTGTGTTTAAAAGTCTTTTTCCTTTCTATGTGCATGAGGCAGCTTAATCATATCCTTGGCTATAAAAAACTAGTTTTAGATATCCTGAGATACTGTCATTAAAAAAAAATTCAAAAGGTAATGTTCATTATTTTGCTTGATGATTCTAATTATGTAAGCTATAAAATAATAGTTCCCCAAACATTCATAATTCATATGCAAACTATAGATTTTCGTATTGGTAAGTTAAGTAGTGGAGTATGTTTTAAGATTGTGATAACTACATAATATAATTCATTCTGTTGTGTTTAGTAGCTATAGAACAGCTAAGTAACATTTAAAAATGTTTTTTTCAATATGTCTATTTTAAAAGTTTGCACCAGCATTGGTTTAGCACCAAGCTACAGAGCTTGTAACCATTGCTGTGGTTTGTGGAAGGACACTCATGGACCATGCTGCTGACTAGAATCTAGTGTCATGTTTGTGAGCATCTTGAGTCAGTGTTCCCTGGCAAACTCATCATATACCTGAAAGGAAGGTAAATATGTATTTTGTAGTGATGATGTATTTGCCTGAAATGAGGATCAGTTGCATACTGTGTACAATTGTTAAATGCTTGTTTTGGTGTAATTACTGTAAACAGCTGAGAACTTATTCATAAAGGAATGGTGTAGAAGAAAAACCTTTGTCTCCAGTATTGCACAAGCTTCTTTAGAAGACATTTTAACTTGTATGTTAACATATCCATTTAATTTGGTTTGTGATAGTTGTTTTTTTTTTCATAACAGGATTTTCTGATTTAGCTTCTTGTCTTCGAGTATTCTACCACACTGCATGAAGCTGCATAAAATCATGTGCTTGAGCGCTTTATTTTTCATGTTTGTCTCATCATCTTGGCAAAAATGTCTGCTAAGAGCCAAATCTGGATTCGTCACTGCTCTTTAAAATTGTCAGGGACCAAATAAGTTAATGCATTTTCAAACTAGAAGCTGATTTTGTTAGTAAAGCTTTGGAGCTGACCAGTGTCAGCAAAGTCCATTTTACATACCTGTGGTAAAGGGATGTTAATATTTTATGTATATTTTAAGTTCCTTTTTATAGGAGCAAATGACTGTTCTAAATGAGAATGAGACCCATTCACTTGGAGTGTAGCTCTGCTCTGCACAAGGACTGTTAACATGGCTTCTGAGAGCCACATTCTTATAGTGTGCCAGTAATTTTTATAGGAAATATGTGCAATCTGCAAGTCAAAATTTATTTCTCATGTACTTCTGGAATCATAGAATCAAGATAGATTCTCCTCCCCCCCTACATCATCTGCAGGGATAGAAATTAAGCATGCCAGGCAATGTACTTGCTGACAGCTTTCCTGTTGCTTTTGATGGTTCTGTGTTGTTAGAACAAATCTCAACCATTTTTGAAGAAAAGAATAGACACTGGATTGCCTTCAGCTGTGTTGGCTTTGTTTGGGATAGGGAGAAGGACTGAACTATAGTTGCTATTTGTTACTGGTGTCAACTGTTAGCTTGCCTTTCTTTATGCACTCATAATCTAGGAAATGTACTGTTGTAATTTTCTTCAAAGTAATTCTCCATGGATGTTTTTAGTAAAATACCAAATAAATTCATTTGGTGCTTCAAACTAGATGAGTTGATGTTATGGTTGATGAATATATAAAATACGTTTTAATTATTTTTTTGTTGTTCTGAGGGCATATAGTTTCTACAACAGTTAGAAAACAAAGCAGCAATTTTCTTTGCTCAGGAGTTGAAATCTGAACAAAAATGCTTCATGGAATCTGTCAGGTTTACTGTCCTAGTTATGGCACTTACTGGCATGGGTCTCAGAATGAAGAAAATCACAGATTTCTTCTAGAAATAAGACCCAGCTACCACCTCTATATATTGGTGTAAAAACCAGACAGCTTGGGTTTCTCAGCATCAAAGAAGAATCTCCGTCACAGACAGGAACAGTGAAAGCTCAGAAGTTCCTCTGGAAACGTTTGCTTTTTAATCCCACATAATGATATTAGAAATGTGGAGAAAGAAATGAGGAGGTCACAGAACTTCTGCCCAGGAATACCTTTAAGGATAGAGAAACATTTGTATTTTAGGTATCTGCAGCAGCGCTAAGTTTTACTTCATCTGTAATAATGTGTAAGAGCATCTGTATTTAATGGAAGCCCATTCCTGTCAAATTTTATGGAAAATCTCTGTAATTCTGATAGAACAAACAGGCAAGTGTTTGATAGAAAACTATATCACATTGCACATTTCATGTTGAACTTCTGGTGTTCCAATCACAGGACTATAGTTTGTGCAGTTTTGTATTTGTTTGAAGATGTGTGTAACCTATAATGACTTGAGCATTTTGGCACTTAATTCCTCCCACTAAAATGCATGGGAGGAATTTTATGTTTAAACCTGAAAGATTTAAAAAAATAATACAGTGAAGTGAAACTGTGTACATTTTCAATTTTTAAGTTCAGCTGCAGGAGTGCAAATTTGTTTTTGGTTTTGGAAGCTTCAGTTTCATACCAAGAATGCACATATGTGTATATATGTATATATTTTTTTAAAATAATAATAAGGAAAAATTAGAGGTTGAAGTTTAAGGTTTTGTCTTCTGCAAAAGGTTGTTTTGAAATCTGTAGCATAAAAGTAATGGTTGTTTGGACACCAAGTAGATAGCAGAATCAGACTGGACAAGCTGCAGGTTGAAGACAAACCTAAATGCTTATAAATGCAATTGGAATCTGGACACCATAAATGTAAGAATTTTTCAAACCACTCATTTTTAGCCCCACCAACTCTACAACTGCTTCATTTGAGGCCTTGAAGGTGTCATAGTGACTTAAATTGAGATTTCCTGGAAGCTGAATGAGACCAGGTAGGCACCTGTTATTGCCACGGTGTAAAAGGAAGCAGAAGCAGTGAATCCCTACAGAAAGCATATTTTCCAAATATCTGTAGGAATCCTTTGGATAGGGGGAAAAGCCATTAGGTCCATTAAAAAACTCCTCACAGGATCTTGTCTTTCATCACTGCAGAGCAGAGCCTACCTCCCTAATATAAGAAATCTTAGTTACTTTGCCAAAGCCAGACAACTGTGACAGCCTGGTCTTTGATTACACTTAAGCCCTAGAAAACCCTTAAGGATTAATCCAGAAATGATATTAGTATATACTTAATTAAATTATGTTACTAATATCTAAAATCAGGTAAGGGAAGTGATCATTAAGCAAACAAAATGGGAGTTAAGCTAAATGTAATCCTTGCTCAAGTCTTCTGTACAGGTCTGAACTTAATTCCTTTCATAATTCAAAACAGAGTTTAAACATGTATTACAGGTTTTTTTCAGTTGTTTTCACTTTTTAACAATCGTTTGTTATGGTTTGCAAGTAGAACAGAGAATTGTTTAAACAATCTAAAAAAATTGCAATGAAAATGGGAGATAAGTGCAGCCTTATTATGAATGGAACATTACAGCTGAGGCCAAAATTTGTCATTGCTTTGTGAAGCTGTTAGTAAAAGTGAACTTATATTCCAGAGTGCATGTTTATACCATGTTTATCAGAATAATTTAAATAACTCTGTTTTAGGGAGCTGCATCCAACTCTTAATTTTTTTGCTGCTACAAAAACATAAGGCTGGCAAGCCACACCAAAGTAATGAATTCGTTGCCTCAGTCCATGATATCAGAGCTCCTTTCTTCCAGTGAGCTCTGATATTACATGGACTAAATCCTTCTTTGCATGTAGTGTCTCTGGATTTGTTCCATGGTGTATAGTAGATATTTCATAGCATCACAGAATCATTTATGTTGTAAAATATCTCTAAGACCATCAAGTCCTGAGTGAGAAACAGCATCCAGGAATCTTCACCCTTAAGGGAAAAGAGACTTATGTTGTGTGTTCTCCTACGTGCCATTCCCTCTGTGGCAGTGCTGCTATAGCTAGCACCCTGAGTTTCACACAAGGACTAAAGAAAAGGAGAAGAGCTAAAGGTGACCTGCTTAAATATCTGCTTGCAGGTGGAGGCCCATGAGACTCTGTACCATATTGAATGTCATTTTTGCTACCTATAATGTTTCTGCTAGTGAAGGAAAGTGTGGAAAGTAGCACGTGACCAAATGTTTTAGGCAATTTGATCCTTTCTCAGATTGTGAAGCTGGGCTTATCAGAAATATGGTTTCCCTCTCATGTAATACTGCTTGGGAATGATAAAAAAATGGTTTAAAGTTGCAAGGTACTATAATTGATGAGAAACGAGTAAATACATTATTTGCATTATTCCTTCTCCTCTGTGTGACAAGAGGGGCCCGTTGTATACAGTAATTACCCTAGAAACTTCTGATATCAAAGGAGTTGGGAAACCTAATTATGGCTCTTGAAATACCGTTGAGGCTCAGGCAAAACTCACCACTGATTTTAGATGAACACTTGCCCCCTGAAATTGGTGCTAATTCATAAGTCTGTGTTACACCATTTACACACCTCTGTGGCTAATTCATTGGATACATATGTACTGCCAATACTTGTGCTCTGTAATTGAAACTATTACCAAAAGCATAAGCTGCATTAAGAGCTTGATAGATGTATGCTTAAAGATAATTATGCATTTACTGTGTTTTAATAATTCTGATTATTGTTTTCTGTCAGCAGACTTGATATGTTAAACTATTTTAGCAGTATTTATCATTATTCTGGCAAATCATTGCTGTAAATGAATCACTGAGTCTTGTGAAATTCCAATGCATTTTTTTCATTCTGATGGGTTTTTATCCACCAGTATTCATCTGTGTGTAAACTGAATGTGAGGCCATTAGAATCATGGTCTCAGTGATAGCTTGACTCACAGCAATTGGGGAAGAATGAAAATAATCAGCTGTGTGTGCTAATTGAAAAACATTATTAGTGGTATTTCTCCCTTTTTACACAGAAGTTTAAAAGAAGTTTAAAATATTGGAGCAAGTCCTATATTAGAATAACTTATTATTATGTTTATTTTATTAACTTTGTCTTATCTTAATTATAATTACCTTTTTTTTCTTTTCTTTTTTTTTCAGATCAGTGAATGGCTCTGTTTAAACTGCCAGATGCAAAGAACATTAGGAGGTGACCTAGGACCAGGTCATGGTCCGGGCCCACAGCCATTTGCACCCAAGCAGAAGACACCCATTGCACCTTCAACAGTTAAACCATCTCCCCAGCCACAGCCTGTTCAAAGGAAAGATGTAACTCCAAAACCTGATCCTTCACAGTCAACAGATTTGAAAAAACCTCCTCCACAAAAAAAGCAAACACCCTTGCCTGGGTCTCCTCCTGTAAAATCAAAACAACCCCGTGCAGAACCCACTGACATCTCCCAGCAAACAGATGCCACTCCAAAATCTGACCAAGTCAAGCCAACACAGGCTGAAGATAAGCAAAAACAACCCAGTATACAGAAGCCTACCGCAGACACTGTATCTACCTCTGTAGCACCAGAGCAGAAGCAAGATATGGCAGGGCCCGGACCGCCAACTCAACAGAAAGTGACTGACTCCTCAAAGCCTGAGCTTGCAAAGCCATCCCAGGACACACATCCAGCTGGGGATAAACCGGATTCCAAACCTGTTCCACAAGTGTCCCGGCAGAAGTCAGATCCCAAGCTTGCATCTCAGCCTGGGGCTAGACCAGATGCTAAAGCTCAAAAGCCTGTTGAGCCAACACAAACAAAAGATGAACCTAAGAAGTTACCAACAAAACCAGCCCCAAAGCCTGATACAAAACCAGCTCCCAAGGGCCCACAGGCAGGGGCAGGACCCAAGCCAGTGCCAGCACAGCCGGCACCTCAGCCCCAGCCACCTCAGAAAACTCCAGAGCAATCAAGGCGTTTCAGCCTTAACCTGGGAGGCATCACTGATGCCCCTAAGCCTCAGCCTACAACACCACAAGAAACAGTTACTGGGAAGCTCTTTGGATTTGGAGCTTCATTCTTCAGCCAGGCCTCAAATTTAATTTCCACAGCGGGTCAGACAGGGTCTCAGCCCTCAGGCCCCCCTCCGCCTGGTCCTGCAGCGAAGCAGCCCCAGCCTCCACCACAGCCTCCAGCCCCTCAAGCAACCCCCAAAGAGGCTGCTCAGGCTCAGCCTCTTCCAAAAGCTGTTCCTGTAAAGAAAGAAGCCAAGCCTCCTACAGCTGAAAAATCAGAGCCATTGAAAGTGGATAGTGCTTTAACTAAAGGATCTGATTTAGAAAAGAAACCTGGTTTGGCTAAAGATAGCAAGCCTCAAGCTGCTGAAGCTAAGAAACCCGATGGGCTGTTGGAACCAGAGAAAGCTAGCCAACCTGAAATGTCTTGTCCCCTTTGTAAAACTGGACTAAATATTGGTTCTAAGGATCCCCCCAACTTTAATACCTGTACCGAGTGCAAGAAAGTTGTGTGCAATCTCTGTGGATTTAACCCAATGCCGCACATAGCTGAGGTAAGGTGGTGGAGTCTATATTTACCCTGTATTCCTACCTACAGGTTCCCTGTGCTGTGGAGACATAAATAGCTGGTTTTTAGCTATTGAATTTTTAAGAAATTTTATTGAGCATTTCATCATCTGAAGTCTTTTAAAATTAAGTATTGGTCACTTGTCAGATAGTACTGATGAATTTTTGGTGTATTAAGGAGGTGTGGTAGAGGTGGTTGCTAGGGCTTTGAGACATAAGCAGATGTGGTTATGACCTCCTTTGAAACTGGTGCTACTATGATACAGCAAACTAGTGTACTTTCAGTCTGTTATAAGCTTTTTCTTGAGCATTGTCTCCTAATGTGTGCTTCTTTAACCAGTGCCTCTGATCCAAAAAACTATTGAATGAAGAAATAAGTTAATGCTTAGTTATTGCCCTTCCCTCCTGTTAATACATGATAAATTTATTCTATTAATCTCATTCTGGCTCTGGAGTCTTTGCATATGCTGATGCATTCATTAGGAAGGTTGAAGTTTGACTGATGCCTGTGTGGTGAAAGATGTAATTTTTTGGCAAGAACAATACAATGCTCACAGAGTTACTTCATTCATTAAAGACTGTCACTTTACATGTGCTTTTTTTTGATTGCCTGAGACAGCTACTCATATTTGAAAGAATTACACAACTTATTTTCAACAGTTTCCTTGCATTGTATATTTTTATCTTTCCTTTCTCCATGTAATTTTTTTTTGACAAGGAGAGGGAAAACTTTATATTAGCTTAATGGAAAGATGGAGGCACATCTTATTTGCCCTATGAATTTGGCAAGTTTAATTCAACAGGAGCAGACCAACTAAAAATACTTGTGAGCAGTTGAAGTGTTTAAGTTGGTCTGTGCAGCACATAAGGACTGTGGCAGTTGGTGTTCTGCCTTTGAAATCTGAATGAGTAAATGACAAATGACTGCCAGGGTTAAAGAATATCACGTCTCTGTCTTAAGGTGACAATAAATGTGGGAACTAATAGCATATTGCAGGGAAAATATTGCTTATGATGTTTGCATATGCCTTTGTGTATTATTTTCTGGAATATGCTATCATTTGAGAGGTGTTTTTCCTAATACAATAAGCACATTTTATCCAACACATGAATATGTTGTCTAATGTATTTATGGTCATTTAGGTAAAAAGAAATGTCAGAAAATGCAGGAAGAAGATTGATCAGGGATTGAAAATTGGGATTCAGTTGATTTTTAAAATTGTTTATGCACTGAATACCATCAAACACACAGACTCCCTCATTATCCAACTTTGTGAATACAGACACACAATTATATGGATTTAATTGTAAAAAAGGCTTACAACTTTCTCCAGGGGCTCTCTAGTATGTGTACACAGAGAACCATGGAAACAAGATGTGTCAGTTCCGGAGAAACATTGCTCAAATGACAGCTACTCAAGTCCCAGTGCATGACTTGTGTTCTTCAGAATTGGCTTAGTTGTGGTGGTGTGGGACTGCCTTGAGGTGTGCAGACATGTTATCTTGATTTCTTCTGGTTATGATGAGAAGGCTGATACTCTGTTTCTGTTTTTCCATCACTGTTTTTTTAGAAGATTCCCTGTTTCTGGTCTTTAGAATATCCAGAGCTTGAAATATGAATGATTTTCCTTAGTCTGACTTCCTCATGTCTTTCTTTGTTTCTCTTTTGGCTCCTGCTTGCACATTCTTCCTTGTACTACACATTTCCACCTCTGTATGCATTTTCTGTCTTGCCTTCTTTTTTCCACTTAGTTTTGTTAGAAAGTGGCAATGTACTTTTCCTTCTCTATAGGAGGTGGCTTGCTTGGCTGAGAGCATCTTGACTCTCCTTTTCATAAAGATTGAACAGACAGAGCAGGGAGCTCATAGTTTGATCTCCCGATGTGCTGTGTAAATAAGGTATCCATGGTCAGATACCAATTCTGTTCCTGGATGCACAGTATATAGTATATCCCTTTTACATGACAGAACCACGATCATGAGCAAATAGTTTATGCTCACTTGCATACTCTTTTTGTCCACCAAATTCTTCTAATGTGTTCAGTACTGTCTTGGAGGTTTTATTTACTTGTCTCTTTCTTTGGGGGTTAGGAAGGAGAAATAGAAATGCTTTTAAAAATTTGTCTTTCTGGTGGTTTTCTACCTAATTCTTTTATTCCTATACTGTGCATTCAGATAAAAAAAGTAATTCAAGAAGCTATATGCCATCTTGGCCCCAGAAGTGATTTGGAATGAACAAACATTCTGCATCTTGAACATAATCTTAGTTTTTCTTTGGGCCTGCAGCTGTATCACAGTTATTCTGACAGTTACTTATTTGTTGTCTACATTTTGTTCCCTCAGTAATGGCTGAAAATGAGTGGAGTTTTATTGACTGAGTGATGGCTGAACTCTTGTTGCCAGCAAAGCTTGTTATTAGGCTACATGTGAAGGATCAGTCCAATGGAACAGGGAAAGCAGTGTTTCATTGTCAAATGCAGAGGAGCATCTAAACCCCATGGGCACTTCTACCTAAGATCTCTCAGCTGGGAATTTTTTCCAGCCAATGTGCTGCTGTACTGCAGACTGGGCTGAGAGTACTTTCAAGGGAAGAAAGTGCATTCTTACAGTGGCAGTTGTTTGTTCTTGCCTGTATGTGACAGAAATAACTATCAAAAAAGTATTTAAGCTGCTGCAAACAGTCAGTCCTCTAATAACCCCTCTACTGCAGAAGATATAACTAGACTCTTACCTAGTCAAAATCAACAATATGCTATTTACTTCAGTGAAATTGTTTTGATTTGTGCAAGCAGAGAATTAGGCCAGAATACATTTTCTTAAAATGAGCTGATTGTTCTTTTTCTCCCTGATTTGTTGCTACAACAGTCAAACAGTTATTTACTTAAATGGTAATTTATCCATGATACAAACAGCCACAAATGATTAAATAAATGACACTTGATAGATTTCAGAGACCCACAGGACCATGGGAGCCCTAGTGCATTAGCAGACTCCTTATTCTGCCATTTGCTCAATGGGGAGGAGAACTGTTTACCAGCTCTGTAATTAGCTTTCCAGCTCAGGTAGTTGGAAGCAGCTCTATTTTTAGTAACAAAGCACAAGATCACAACTGCTGAAGCCAGAAATGAAATGTGTGGCAACGACCATTTTGTGCATTTAAAACTCAGTGTACTGTTCAGAATATTGAGCAGGAGCAGAGATGGCTGTCTATAATATAATTAAATATGTTGAGGTCAAGAATGTATAACCTGTGACAAATTATTGCAGAAAAAAAATGTAAAAAATTAAGATGGTTTAAAAGCTAAACTAGGGAAAAATAAGAGAGTCCAGATTTTTAGATTGTATGTGGGCAATATGAAGGATAACATCTTAATAGAATCACGTTAAGAACAGGAAGAGTTGAAAATGTGAGGTGTGTATATGTGACCATGCTAATGGATTTAATCTAATAGAACTCCCAGGAGAACAACAGAAGCACTTTTGAGTCCACTTATAGCTATAAAATTACCTGGAAAGGCACTGGGAAGTAAAGATGCTCCATGTGTGAAATAAATTACTGGAGCTACAGAAAGGAGAGAAAAGTTTCGAATGATGGTGAAGGTCAGGGAGAACTGGGGAAGGGCAGAAGAGACATCATATCTCTGACTTGGCAAGGATTTGTTGTTTGAAAAAAATGTAATCTGTTGGAGATATGATCAGAATACGTAATATAAACAATTTTAGAGTGATATTTCTTAATATGTTTATTACAGCACATGTAGTCTGTATGAAATTGTTTTGCATTGGTGGATATGATGACAGGAATCTATAAAGCTTGATGGTTTCTGTCCAATCTATATTCTTATATATCTTTTTTTAAAAATAAATAGTTGTATAACTTGCCAAAAGAATTTGAGTGTTTTTCTGATAACTCATTTTGCCACTCCTACTTAATAGATTAAACTAAATAATTTTTTCTTGGTCCTACAGACTATAGAGAGAAGGAAAAGAAAAAATATAAATGAGATTTTTTTTAAGTAAGCACAATGCCATCATTAAACTCCATATGATAACCAGGTGAAAAATTGGTACCTTGCTCTTCCAGTAAGAACTTCTAGAAGTAGCAGTAAATAGCATTTTGGAAGTAATATAAGCTTCTCTGGAGATGAAGGGAGTGATTTTGTGGTGGCATGGTGTCATGTATATCTTGAGTTTTTCTACCTCTTCCCAAAATCCTGCAGAAAGGGGACTGGGATGGGTGAATGAGCATCCACTGTAAATAATTCTGCTAGATTCTGTTTTTCCAAGACTTCTCTGATATTTTAAATGGAATGAGGACCTGAGCAAGTGTGCCCTTATACTCAAGCTTCAAAAATAGGCTTTAAAAAAAAATTTAAAAAACCCCCAAACCTGAACTAAGTAAATCAAACCCTGCTGTTAAATGCCCAAAAGTGCTTTGGACTTCTTAAAACAACTTCTTTTAACAGCAATATTAAAAAGTAATAATCCATGTATTATTCTACTGAAAATCTCTAAAATAGTGTACTGCATCATCTGAGGTGACACCCATTGTCTATCTTTAATTAATTAACAGCTCTGTACTGTCAAGTGTTTCCTGCTTGAAAAAGCTCAGACTGCTCTGCAAACTGGCAGGTTTAGCTCCTGTAAGAAACTCCTATCTTCTCTCTTATGTTTGGTGATGAGTTGTTTTGGAAACAGATGGTGTCTGGGAAACACAGTGAAGAAGAATTTGCACTAAAGAGACAAAAACAATCACTCCTTTCAGTTGCATAATTTATCTTTGCCTCTTCCCTCTCCCCTTAAAAAACCTCTTAAAATTTTGATTGTAAGAAAGTGAATGCTATTACGATTTAATAAAGTAACTAAATAATACAGAACATAATAGGCTAACACGATGTACTCCCTAACGTTTATGGAAATTGTATCCCTTAAATGATAATTCTTTATAATTGAGAAAATATTAAAACTACTGCTAATTATTACTTTGAAAGATAAAATCTGACATTGAAAAACAGAGTGCATGTTAGATGATAAAAACCCCACTGTATTTCTTGACTGTCAGAATGAAATTAATCTCTCTCCTAATTAGGTATCTTACTTTTCTTTTTAACTTATTCAATATGCATGGCAGACAAAAATATTGAAATGGAAATATTTTTCATAGCAGAATGATTCACCTTTTCCATTTTTCCTATGAAGCACATATATTATGTATATATGGAGAATAGAAGGGCTAATATGGAATGGCTCTTTGATGGATGATTTCGTCAAAATTGAGCACAGATAAAAATTTTTTTAAAAATTTAATGCCTGAATTAACTTTTTAAATAAAGTTGAAGAGCTTAGTCTTCTTCAAAAAAGTCAAATTTTGGTATTTCACATTTGCAGAGGTATTTAAATGCTTAAAGACAGACAGATACTATAAAGATGTTAGGAGCACATGTCCTTCTCTGATGCCTCAGCTAAACCTGTTCCAAAAAACCCTGCTTTGACCTGATGATTTTACAGAGGCTGAACTTCTGTCTTCTGCACATGACTTGAGCTGTTCCTTTTAAGCAGTGTCTAGCTTCTGTTTAAACCCCTTTGAAATCCAGACATGGAAACCTCTTGTGGGGTCTGATTTTGGCGCGTCTTTGAGGCTAGTTCAACCAGAGGCAGTACTGCTTGGCATTAAGCAGCTGCTAAGCATACCAGCTACAGCTACTTTAATAATTAATTACAATAATAAAGCCTGATCATAGTCAAGTGTGATGTGGTGGTGGTTTGCCAAGTTTACTTCTTCTTCAGTGGTGGTATATGCAAAATACAGACCTGCAAATAGACATATGACTTCAGGACTCTCATTGTCATCTCAAAACTGTTGCTGCCTTGGTACAGCCAAGCTTCTTGTCTCCCAGTTTGCTCCAAGACTCCATGATTCTGCACTCAAGTTTCACCAAAGTAAACCACTACATCCAGATAACCTATTCAGAAGATGTCCTGTGATAGTTTTGTTTGAATTCCCCATCACTGCAGAGGGAAATGAAAATATCGTTACTTTCTCCCAACTTTCTCTGAACAGGTGTCTTGCAGTTCAGTGGGGCTGCTTGGTCCAGAGCAAATTATACACTAATGCAGTTTCATTTTCTGGCAGTCAGGTTTTGATAGTTATTTCTGAATGTGATCTTGGGATGGTATTCGAAAGCAAAGCATCTGAGATCTCTGTGGGTATTAGTCAAGGCATGAGTTACAAGATTGCAGTCTTGTTGATTTTCCTTTTCAGTATTTATGACCATAAAATTAGGTTTTGTTTTTTCCCCCTGAAATTAAATTCAAGGAGTGAAGATTGGTCTCATTACTCAAAGTAATAGTGTGACCTTTGGAAGGACTATTACCATGATTAATTGCCTGCTATTTGTTTCCTTTATTCTAGTCTCAAAAAGTTTCCAAATTACTGCTTTGAACAAAGAACTCCATTGAAACCAACAGTGAGATTTAGACATAAAGCCATGTAAGGCCAGATGGCTTTTATTAATGTTGGTAATGGCCACTGATGGTGTGAAATCCAAAGGGATGTCTACAGCAGCACTGCTGCTGGCACACACAACTCCTGTCATTCTGGCTATTTTTCATCCACTTGGAATTAATTTGCAATGAGTTCTCATTTATTCCATCTTAGATGCCTTTGCATTTCTAAAAGATAAAATGCCTAGGTGAGTGATTAATGCTGAGCTTTCAGTGCTGATTTTTTTGTGTGGTTTGTTTTTCTCCTGTGCACATAGTTTATAGACTAGTGTATTAGAGACAGTCAAGCTGGAGTCACAAATGTAAAACAGATTATCAGGAAAATTACTGCCCTGGCCTTGAGCCAGGTGATTTTCTTCTCTGTTACTTCATTAGAAATTTGGTTGGTGTCCCCTTATTGAATGAGGAAGAAGTCTTTTGAAAGCTGAGCTGCTATCAACTTTTTGAATTGTTCTACTTAACTTTATAATGGTAACTTTAAAGAGAATTTATTTATTTAGATAAAGGTATTTCATGTTTTTCTTTTCCATTACAGCGTAATACATTTTTGTTCATGCTTTACTGAGAAACAAAAATGCTTACTTTAGAGACTTTAAATGTTGCTATTAGTTTTCGTTAATGTCAATATAAGACCCAGTGATCCACTTCCAGATGTTCTTAAACAAACAGGCAAAATTTACTGTATGTTAAGTGCCTTAATTTTTCGGGTGTTTTGGTACCCAGGTAATACATTATATGCTATCTGATCACATTTACACTGTCATAAGCTGTGTGACCATAAAAATATAAAGCATTTAGCTTTTTGTAAGAACCCTCATGTATTTTTGGTGTTCTGATAGATTCCCTAATAGGGGAGGGCTTTGAATTAATTTTTTTTAATATTCTAGGAATATGAAGAGCTGATGCTCTTCTAAGGAACAAATGCTATAATAGCATTTTCAAAAATATCAGAGGATTTTATATATCTGAAACCAGGATATTTTTCCTTGAATATTTGTGTTTGACTGTAGTAGGACCAATATATGTGGTAGTATTTAATAAAATTCTGAGGAGACAATATACGTCAATTAAAATATTTGCAATATATTTTTTGGTCATTTTAAATATTTGCTTTTTTTTTTTGGTTTCATTTCTTGAAGAACAAGGCTATTTCTGTTAAAGAAGTTAAGGCCGAATTCCTGCATGTGTTAAAAATTTCATGTCATGTTTCTGCTGACCAAAAGCCAAATGTTGTCACACCACAACAGCATATTAGTAAGAGAGGTCAACATTTCACACAAATTATTTCTATAAAATTCCCTTGTTTGCCACTACTGTGGGGTGATTTTAAACCTAATGGGATGGCATGAGCATAATCAAAGTAGTTTTGCAACTAATTTTAACTGTTTGCAAGAAGTGTGGCCGGCTGTAAAAATAAAATTTTAGATTTTAAGGAAAAGATGAAATGAGGAAGAGGGGGCATTTACCTGATTTCTGTTTGTATTCTACACATCAATATTTCTCCCTGAGTAATGAAAAGATTCTGTTGTTTAATGAGACAGTGGTCAGTAATTATTTTTATTTTGCTGAAATACATATAGTTCAGTGGACCAGAATGAGAACAAATGTGACTTTAGATTGAATGTTATGTATCTATTAAATTGATTTCTGCAGTATTACTAAGAGTGAGGATGGAGGCTGAGGGGAACCTAAGCCATTTTATAGTAGTGGAAAGGCGATTAGATTCATGCCAGTAAGCTGCTGGAGATGCTGTCCAGCAGCATCTGAAACAGGAGGTCACAGACTGATGTTGAGGAGGGGGATTAGCTGCTGCTGAGCTATTCTGGCTGAATTTTGCACAAAATGCTGTGGAACTGGGGGGAAAGAGGAAAAATATATATTTTTGCATCACTAGAAAAAAAAATGCAAGAGCCAGTAAGTTGTATTAGACCAGAACACTCACTGAGAAGAATGATGAGGTGTATTAGTTTTCCATCTGTGTTTTGGAGGTTAATGAAATTACTCAGACAGTGAGGTAACTTAGGCTTCTAAGGACAAGACTGAAAGACCATCTGGTGGTCTTCTGTTTTTAGTATTTCTAGGTTAGTAACTTTCTTTGTTGTTGTTGTGTTTTATTTTTGGTTTTTTTCTCTTTTTTTTCTTAGCAAACAGCCTTCACATTGGAAATGGTCCAGCTGTCATGTACAGAGATAAGAAATTGAACATACATGAAATCTTGTCCTTATGCATACTATTTTAATGCATGTATTTACTTTTTCAGTTACTTTTTATAGTTACCTTTATAATTGTGCTAAAGACTACAGATGTATTTATAATATTTTAATTTTTTGGAGGGATTTCTGACCACTTTCCTGGCATCCAAAAGGAGTATACTGTTGTGATTTTTTTTTTTTTTGGTTTTGCAATGGCATTCTCTTAATTGCTGAAGATGTTGACATAACTCTGATCCTCATCATTATTTGTCAATACAAATATCTGACTTTTTTTTGAAGTGCCACTTTGTTAATTGCTCTTAAGTTTTGTATCTTCCCATCTATATAAGAAGAAAAAGATCTATTTCTTTCTGATTGTTGACAAACTCTTAGCTACTGTCTTCAGATTACTAGTTAGTAACTATATTTTTTTTACATTTAGAGCAGGATATTAAGTCCTTTACTGTCTAGGTAAGCTGTCAGATATGTTTGTTCCTCACCCTCCCCCAAACCAACATACCAACGCTTAAATGTCTACATAAATATTATGCTCCCACAGCTATTCAATGGCAATTTTCACTGAAACATTGAACTTTGACATAATACAGGAGAACCAGCCTGGGCACATACCCAACTTCAGATGCTCTCTTCTTGCTTTTGAATTACAGGCGGAAAAAGACTGGAATGTTTGAAATACCTGTTATTTCTTAAATAGTTTTGTTTTGAAATGTGCATTAAATATTTTTTGTGCTCAAATGTCAATCTGACACTAAAAATTGGATAAAACAGTAAAGTTTAAACATATTCTACCTTATGGCTCTTGTTTTTGGTGTTTCATAGTCAAGTTTTATATTTTTCTTTTAAAGTCAGAAGTGGACGTTGGAATAAAGTTTCAGCACTATCTCTAAAAGTATTTGGATTTTTGTAAAGTTTAACTTTACCTATGGAAAGGGAAAAACCCAGAATAAAACCAAACTCTGCTCAGATTTTTTTAAAGCTCAATGTATTTTCTACTTAATGTGGCTCAAGTTTTATGTCATGGTATGACATTTATGTAGGCATTGTATTCATTACAGAACAAGTTAAACAGGACTACCCCTCTTTCATGGGCTTCTCTACGTGCATCTTTGTGCTGACCCACAATGTGCTTCTGTTTTTTCCTGACAGTTGTGGCCAAGAACACTTGTAATATGCTGTGCAGTGAATTTTTAAAGTCATGTGCCCAGTATATCTCAATTACACTGTTATGCCAGAACTCTAAATAGGAAGAGCACTACTGTTTTTCTTCTATATCACCCATCAGCAGAAGGATCTCCTGATCAAAACAAGGTGTCTCATTTGATTTGGCATCCTTTTAAATACTTCAGCTGTGCTGCTTCTTCTCCAGACCTGTAAGAATTGTGTTACTGCTCTGTCACCCTTCAAATGACAAATCTGGTCAATGTATTTTTCATAAGGTGCAATGAATGCACATTTTATCTAAAGGAACTTTTGTTTGAATACATAATGTTTTACAATTAGTTACACACATGATTAGAGACGTCAGTAAAATTCATACTTGTCCCTCCCCTTGCTTTCTTCTCTCTCTATGTTATTGGTAACTGGATTCAAGAAAGGTTCAGCTTTAATGTGGTCAATTGCGTGTTCCTGGTGTTGGTCTAAGGTGTGATGCACCTTCCCTGATGAGTTCCTTAAGCTCTTTTGAGTTTGGTCCTTGTTGTCTTTCCAGTATAAAATGAAAATATATTTGATGCTGTATGGACTGGTAGGTCTTTAGTACCTGTAAAGGGCAAGGTGAAACTCCCTCTAAACTCCCTCTACAAATCAGAGTAGATCATCCTGTCCAAATCCTTGTCCAAAGCAGGGTCAGTTGAAGCAGGTTCTTGGGGCCAGTTAGTATTTTATTTGTTCCAGACTCGGAGACTCCACAACCCCTTTAGACAACCATTGGCCACCTTCCTTTTTTAAATATTTTCTTAAAATAATATGTATTTGAAGGAATTGAATTCAAATGAACATAAATGCTTAGTATTTGAATTTATGTTTGTTTGAATTTTTTCTGTTCATTGGATACCATTGAGGAGATTGTCTTTATCTTTTTTTTCACTCTCCCCTCAGCTATTTGAACACAGTGAGGCAACCTTCCTCAGCCTTCTCTTTAGGCTTTTTTTTTTTTTTTTTTCTATTTCCATCTCTCTCAGCTTCTCCTTATATGATTGATGTTCAAACCCTCAGTCACCTTCCTGATCCTTTACTGGACTTGCTCCAGTATTTCCATGTCTCTATTTTACTGGGAAGCCAAGAATTAGACAAAGAACTCTCCCAGCAGTACAGAGTACAGGGGAATATTTACCTCCTAGATGTGCTAACTATGCTCCTAACTAAGACAGCCCAGGATGTTGCAAGTATTTAAGCATGGCTTTTGCTCAATGCCTCCCCTTTTTTTCATACCATGCTCAAGGGCAAAGAATACATGTGTGGTGTCTTCCAGCACCATGGCAGCAGGGTGAAGTACTTTGCTGTAAACACAAATGATACATATTATTGAAAGTTATGGGGTCCAGAGGAAGGAATCAGTTCATGATCAGTCCATGCTAAGGAATACTAGCTTTAAACTGGCCATTAGTCACTGTACATCAGTGAACTTCACACAGACAGAGGTTCTATAATGTGCAAATTTTGGATTACTGTGATATATTTACAGAATATGTCCTAGCAGATCTTCTCCATGGCAGGTGTGTATTGACTTCTCCAAGTTAATTTAACAGGTTCAACAGCAAAAGGTATAGATACTGTTTTGGAGGAAAAAAAATGTTAGGACAGAATCCAAGCTAAGATTTCATAGGATGTTCCAAGAGTTGAACTTTGAACCTGCTCTGTATGTCTGGAATATTTATATTCCAATCAGTTTAGATAAATGTCACTTTCCACTGTCTCCTCTTCCTACTAAAAGAATACATCTTTTCTATACATGCTAAAAGAGTTGCTATTTGTATTTAAAATTTTTATTTTCTTCTATTAACTATGGGTCTCCTTTGTCTTGTCATCTTTTACATTAATGATTTTCATTTTTTAAGTGTCTCTTTTTGCAGTGGAGGAGAAAAAAAAAAATCAGGGTTAATAGGGTAATTTCCATATTTAGTAGCTGGTTTTCCAGGTGCAGAACTTTTGTTGTTTCATCTTGAATCAGTGGGTGCATTTTGTGAAGTATGAGGCTTTAAAAACACCCTGTAATTTACAGAGCTTTGAAGCATGCTGGAATGAAAATTTTTTCAGTAATGATCTATTTTCTGAACCTCTATGCATGTGAAAACAGTTAATCCCTATGTTCCAATAGGATTTATTAGGTGTTTCATGCTCTCTAAATTTTGTTTGGATGATTTGTCCGTATAGAATTAATAATTCTCTGCAAGCACATAGTCTATATTTCTTGGTCTTAACTTGCTATTCAAGAAGAAGTAGTCATTTTTCTTTTAAGTCTGGGGATATGACATCAGAAATGATGTGTCATCACTAAAATGAAATTATACTAGAGCAGATATTATAAATTCATTATTAGTAGCAAACAATTATTGATATATTATAACAGGAATCAGGGTGAAAAGTTTGGATCTTCATCAGCATGCAGGATATAATTTGCAGAGCATGTCAAGGAAAATTTACTCTAATTTTGTTTCTGAGTCTGAAGCTATAATAGTGATTGCATTTCTTGGATGGCTTTTCCCCCTCTGCTTTATTCTAGTTCACATGCTCTGTCCTTATGACTTAGATTAATTCTGTGTGCATTGCAGGGTATTAATATCCCTTTTAATTAGTTTCCTATTGCTTACATAGACAAAAAGTGACTTCATAGTCTGTGAAAAATCACTGAACAATGGACTGAAAAGCATTTAGTTCCTTTCAGTACTAAAGTTTATCTGTAGTAGAAAACAGGAGAAATCAAGGTGTCCTTGTAATGGCAATTCAGTTTCCTCTGCATAGGTTCCTGTCTTTATGCACTGGAATCTTATTTACGCAACTCAGTAGACTGACACAGTTTTAAGAAGGTGATACTTTGAATTTTTAATTACAAAATATATACTTGCTGATAAAATAGGGTCGGGTGCTGGTTAGAAACTAGTCATTCCCCGGCACACCTTCTAAGGCCTCTCACATTTTTGAATGTACCTTATGTGCACAGTTTCACATAAAAATATTTATTCACATATATATATTTTATTCACATAAAAATATTTATTTCTGCTGACAAGTCTCACCTGCTGTTTCCTTGGCATCACTTATTTCTCTGCACTTGACTTCAAGTCTGCTGTACCAAATCTGTCTGAGAAGAGATACACCTTGAATTTTGTGTTTGTAAAACTAGCACTGCTATAGTATCATTCTCTTCTCTCCACCTTTTATTTTCAGACATTTAAAGCAACCATTCTTATTGCCTGTTTTTCACTTGATTGTGAAGTTAAATGTGTGGCTGTCATATTTAACTACCTAAAAGTAAGATCCATTTTTAAAACATTAAGAGAAATTAAACAAGGCAAGTGGAAAAAAGGTGCTGACAGAAAGACAATGATTTGCAAGTTAGTGCAATAAAAATTAATAAGTCCAGTTAACAAAAGTATATTTCCTTGCAGTTATATTCCTTGTATCTCCTAAATGTACTAAACCAGAAGCCAGTTCTTTAGCATGGCAGAAAATGGCAGATGGAATTATTTCTATGCAAGTATTAAAAAGAAGGGCTCTACATTATCTCTGTCATGATTTAGTTTTGGGCTTCAGTCCCTGTGCTGTCTATTATTAGCATCATAAAACATAATGGAAGTATTTAGGGATTCAAATGCATAGATTCATGCTGGATTTCACTTCCTTATGTATCTGCAGATGGTGTGTATATTTTTGCATATTGGATTTTATGGGTTAGAATACATTTGATGGGGTAGATGTTGGGGAGTGCAAAGATTCATTGCAAGTGATTCATTCAAAGACTTTTATGTATCTTTTGTAAGCCATTTGGTTTCCAATGAAGACTCTGAATCATTATCTTAGTTTATCACTACTTCTTTCTAACTTTGATGAAACTTTTTTCCTTGTTCAGTCAAAAAGGCTGGGAGTCTGATCTATTAAATGCTTGGATGCTTGATGTTGAAGGGTTTATCTATACATGAGCAGAATAAAACCAAGAGCTTGCAGTGCATAGAAAGAGAGTACAGGAGGTCCATTTTTTCTAAGGATTTTGATTTGGACTCCATATGAGCACTCCAGTGTAATTCTAAGTGAGGCAAGTGAAAGCATGCATGTGAAAGTATGTTTGAATTATGCACAACCTGCAAATGTAAAGACAGAAAATCACGGAGGTTCAGTCACAGGAATGGATTTCAATGATCAGTTACAAGTTGATCAATTCAATTAATCAGGTGTTTTTTCCCCTGGTCTCAGTGGAGTTTAAAATTTATGTAGTTCCCAAACTCAATTCTTGAGGACAAGCTTTCCTTCCACTATCCAGTTTTTAAAATTTCTTCACACAGGAAGCTACTAAAAGGGAAACATGAGTTTGTAAGTGCTGTATGGAGGGTGCTTACCAGGAGAATTGCCTTAACTTTTGCAATGGTTTTCATTTTTCATCACAGGTGGAAAATTTACAGAACCAACAGCTTTTAAACCACCAATTTATGGAACCAACCAACCAACTAGACAGAAGTGTTTAGTTATGGAGTGTGTATGAATGGAAAGCAAAGGCACAGAACACGTTATTTCTTCTCCATTTATTGTTTCATGAGAAGGAGATGTCCTTTGCCTGTGCTAGAGTTCCACAGCACCTACTCTTGTGATAAGCTGTCTGTCAGCATAGTCTTGTCAAGCTGGCTGAAGTAATGTGGAAGGGGAGATAACAGAAGGAGTTACAAGACAGTGATGTCTTTTAGATGAAAGAAGTTTCAAAATTAATCAAATAGGTAACATAAATGACATTTTCCTTGATTTATTTCTCAAGAGTTGATGGAAATTACTCTGATTTCAGACAGCCTGGCATTGCTCAATCAGCGTCATGTAGCAACTGTTCAAATCAATAGATGTTTCTTGGTTTTAGCAAATAGTTTTGTCTGACAGGATGTGACTGAAATAAGTCAGCCTTAAGAAGCAGAACTAAATACCAGATTCAGTGCTTGCTTTCTGTCTGTGGGGATATATTTTCATAGTGGCATTTAAGATTTTAGAACTTCATCTTCTAAACTGATTAGCTAAGTGAGAAACTTTCGCTCTCATTAGTAGTTATTTCCAGATTTGTTTAAAGATATGGCACTAGAACCCTAAACATTACTTCACCAGGCTTAGAAGGATTTTCAGGAAATATCAGAAACTTTCAGTTCAAGCCTTAGTCTTGCAAATAAAGAGCTTTCACATGAGTAATCTGATCTACTTCAGCCTTCTGGTTATGGGTAGGATCCTGCTGTGTCCCACTCCTTTGAAGGAGCGACTTATTCTATGAGAAGCTCCATTCATTTGATTGAACTTTTCAAAAAGAAAGAGAAAGCTTATTAAGAAAATAGGTGACAAATTTTGTTCTTCCTGAGTAAAACCATGATGATGTATGAAATCTTTTAAGAAGGTGACTAATGTGGTACAATCACTTAAAGTGATGCATGCTGGTTTTTCATGGTACTGCTCTGTTTCTTTGTGTGCAGATGTAGAAGTTTTGAAAATATGTAATTGGTTTGTGATTAGAAACCGTAGTCACATCCCCATACTTGCTATGGTGAAATTCAGAAAAATGTGTCCTAGGCAGTTCTAAATGATTCCTCATTACTTTTAAGTCTTGTCTTAGGCTTTTCTAAATGGCCAATTATTTGAAAAGAGGGGGAATTGCTTTTTAAGACAACAGATTGTTTCATATAAACAAATATATTAAAAGTGTTTTTAGTCTATGCATATTATTTCAAGAAGGAGAAAAAGATAAGAATTTGGAGGAGAAATTTGGAGGGATGACATCTTGAAGCAATACTATATTTGAAGAGCATACTGAATGCATAAATTTTGAAGTTGCACTTTGAAGACTGCCTGTGTCTCTATAGATTGCTGAACCTGAATAAATCAACAAGATGACCAAGAGTCTGAGTCAGTGCTAATATACATTGATCATTTGTGCTTCCATTTGCATTAGTGGTGATGCTACTGAATCCTTTGCTGTCAATTCTGCCAGCAGCCAACATGACCAAGCTTTGTAAATAAGGGTGTTGAGGGTGACAGCCAGACCTCATTGCTGAGGTATGCACTGCAACAGCATCTGAACAGGGCAAGCAGAACAGGTAGACCATGGGATGGTAGACAACTAACACAAACATTTAAATTGAAGATTCAGAATGGCTGAGTTTAGAAGGTACATCAGTAGGTTATGCAGTCCAATCTTCTGTCCAAATTAGCATCCACAAACCACACCAGGTTGCTCAGGACTTTGATATCTAGTTTTGAAAGCCTCCATGAAAAAAGGCTGCATGAAATCTGTGGACAACTTGTCTCAATCCTTCAAAGTCCTTGCGGTGAATAAGGTTCTCCATATATTCAGCTTAAACCTCAGTATGCAGTTTCTTACCCACTTTGAAGTGCCTGACTCTGTCTTTTCAATGGTCTCCTCCTTTGGTTTCTGTTAGTTTCCTGAAAAGCAGATTTCTGCATGCTGAACAAGCCCCCTTCCCTCATCTTCTCCTTACAAGGGAGTTTTTCTAGCCTCTAACCATCTTTATTGCCTTTCACTAAGCTTTCTGCAGCTTGTCACTCTTCTTTTGGTGTGGGAGAATGATACAGGATGCAGTGTGTTAGATGCAGTCTAATAACTAATGGGCTCACTTCTACTGGCTATGGGCCTTTTAAAACAGCCCAGGGTGCTCAGATGTTCTTTATAGCAAGTGTGCCATATCCACCATGTTTAGCAGTGAGCCCATGTTTTTGTTGTCCTGACATTTCCTTGCATATTTAGCATAGAAACTATTCTTGTTGCCCTTGATGTCCCTTGCCAGTTTCAATCCTAGCTAAGCTTTGCTTTTCCTAGACAGATGGTTGTGCAGTGTTTCTAAATTCCTTCTTTGTAGCCTAATTAGAATGCTAGTTCTGGAGTAGAGGCAGGGTTCAGAGGTTCAGGCATCCTGTCCCATGTGTGTAGCTGGTTGCTTGAATGATATAATCCTATTGTAAACACTATATGCAGAAATATTTTGGAGGACAGCTAGCAAGTGCAAAGAACTACAGAATTATGCCCTTTACAGTGCTGTTTGTGGTTTAATGTTTACATATATTAATGCAAATCTTTTTGACAGTCTCCTGGTCCAGGCATAGACTGTGCCTGTTATAGCAATTTATAATTTATATTTCTGATAGCCATAAGAAACTATCTCAGCTTCTCAGAGATGATAAAACTATTGCCACTGTGAGTCAAATTTACTTGAAAATTAATGCAGTTGTCCATCTAAACTTTATGATAATGTGTTGTTCTCCTGTGCTGAGCTACTTGGCACCATTGTATCTGTCAAATTTAATAAAGATATATTTATCTTCAACTTTATTTCATATAGGAATTGCCAAACTTAGCATATCAACACATCACATTGTATCTTTGCTATGAAGTCGGGTTGTCTTACCATTGGAAAGTGTTTGTCCTTCGATATTAAAAATAGCTAGTGTGAGTTTTGTTTATCACTACTCATAACAATACTTATTTTCCTATAATAATGTATGATTAAAATTCTGACAGATGTTCCAAGGTTGCCTGACAGACGTGCTACTGCCTGTTACTATTTTAAATGACAACTTATTTGCATTTGTTCTTTCATTATCTTTAATAGATTATGACATAGCATAGTGGGGGGAAAAAATTATGTTAAACCAATGTTGTGAAAGAGACAGTTTTAATTTGGTAAACACAAAATTATCTTGACAAGCCAAAGAGACTCTCTAGCTCATTTTTAGGAAAGGGGGAAAAAAAACCCAACAAAACAGCAAACCAAACCAAACCAAAACAAAACCCCAAAAAACCCCACAAACAAACAAAAAAAAAAAACCCACAACAATCCAATTCTTCTTTAAACCCAAATACCTTGATGTTTAGTAAAGATTTAATAGTTGTATCAGGTGAATAAGGAAGCATTTATGTATTACTGGTCTGTAGGAATAGTTTGAATAGAAGCTGCTATTTCTGTGTAGATTGATTGTATATTTTTGTTTTGAGATTTAAGTCATAGATTAGAATCAGTCTTGGGGGTTGGGCTGTGTGTAACAGCCAGAAGCAGTGACATCCATGGTCCTTTCCCTAAAAGTCTGTGACCAGTCCAGCTCCACTTGGCTGAAGCTGCTGACTCAGAGTAGGAATGAAATGTTTGGTTAGGCTCGAAAGCTGGGTGTCTTCCCCTGCACCAGGCACAGCCAAGGACCATAATGCCACTTTTGCTGCAGCTCAGCTGGAGGAAGGGCACAAGCTAAAGGCATATTTCCCACCAGAGATGGTTCCAGGATTAGATTTGCAAATTGATTTTCCAACTGTTGGCCATCCTTCACTTCTAAAAGGTAAGACCACCAGTATTCAATACTTATGAGTACCAGACACTGAGAAGTTAGTCAGCAGGTATGACAAGGTACCCCAATTCTGTGCCCACCCAGTAAGCTTCCCTGTTATGTCATCAGATATTTTTTTCCTTATGCAAGAAGAGGGTTACTAGAATTATCCTAGAAAAGATATGTAACATTTCTGTGTGAACCTCTGAGCTGTTAAAGTCAGACAGTAGATTCCAGCCCATCATTTGCTCTCATTTAATCAATAGGAATCTGAAGTAGCTGCACTGACACAGTACCATTTTCCTCATATGCACCAGTGTATCTGAGAATGGAATTCAACTTTAAATCATTGAATTAAGGCAGGCCATCTTTTTCATCTGAGTGGATGTCTGCAGCCTTAGTAACTCATAATATTAGCTGTAAGTGGACTTGAACTGGGTTTTTGGAACTATTGATTCTAAAACTGACCATCATTGGGCAATGTTTTTCATCTTCTCTTTCCAGTCATTGACAGGTCTGCCAGCTCTGTTTGCTTTCCATTTTGCTCAGCACAATCCTAGATGTGGTTTTTAAATGATGCTGAAATATAAATGATGACAACAGCTTTTAAGATGGGAAATTTTAAACTCCAGAAAGCCTCCATCTGCTTGTATATCAGCATACAGAATATTTGCTGCCCAGTGCCTCACGCTCAGTAGAGAAAACATTTTTGATTGTTTCAATACATCCTGCTTGGACCCCACTAGGAATGTAAATCATCAGAAATTATTTGGCATCTGTCTTTGGGAGATTGCTACCTCTATTTTGTAGAGCCAAGATGTTTGTAGATTTCCTGAAAGGTTTATTTTAGAATTTCATCATGTCTGTTTATCTAAAATGAATATGCAGATCAGTTTTGTTAGTTTATTCCCATTGTTGGATACTATAATGCTTTTGCATGAAGAGGTGCTGTACAATAAATACCTGGCTGGCAAAGGAAAAGCATGATTCTATGGTCAAAAAGAGGAGTTTAGTTAAAAATTACTGTGCTGTAAGCATGAATTCTAGCACATTCTTTGGGATAGGAAGTAGTGGGCATATGAATACCAGATTAGCCAGAATTCTGGTGTGCTCTAATGCCATAGTGATGGACTGAAAGGCCAAGAAGTCTTTGGCAGTTTTTTCTTGTTTTACACAAAACATATGTTTTTGTGACTGTGCTTCAAAAATAGGCTGATATGTTGGAAGGGTTCCCAAGAAGCTTTAACAATTACTTTATATGTAAACAAAGAGAAGACCTCCAGAAGTAGAGGAAAAGGTATTTTCTGTATGTTTTCATGAGGAAGAGTTTAAAATCAGCTTTTGTAAGATTCTGGGTGTATCCATTGAACATAAATAGCACAGAGCTCTTGAGGCAAACAATTCTCATTGCAAAGGGAACAAAGTCAATTTTAGACAATCAGAAGAGGTGCAGGATTGAGCACAGCTGGCTATTGCAACAAAATACTGAGAATAGGTGATAATATGCTATTTATCATGTATGACATGAGGAACTACTATCAGAAATGGCATGGAAATCAAGATAAAAATAGATGCAGTTTATGTAATGTAGGTTGTCTTAGGTTGGATAAGACTATGGTTTGTGTTAAATGCTGCATTAGACTAATTGAAAGAAGTGATTTCTCCTGCATGTGAACAGTGTAATTGAAGATGATCTTTCAGTTTAAATCCTCTCTGGCACATGGCTGAACAAAGTGCAGAAAAGTGCCATCACCTGTAGAGTTAAAGGACTGTCAGATCCACGAGCAAACCACCTTCTCTTTTACTGTTCTGAAGATTCACATACCACCAAATTTTGATTGGTGACACTGTTGTTTGGGTTTGTTGGTTTGTTTTTGGTTTTGGGTTTTTTTTATCATTAATAATAGGCAGAGTCTTTATATATTTCCATTCTTTTACCTACTAATCATCACATAGTCAAAGAAAGGGATTCTTATTTAAATCTCTTTCCTTTAAGATTTAATCCAGTTCGAGATGAAAAACAGAACTCAAGGTTTCTGCAGCTGACCACTGACCATTTTCAGCACCATGTATAGCACCCATCCTAGTACCATATTAACTAGAACAACTTGGAAAACAGAAGGGGTTTTCATTGAATCAGCAAATCAAGAATTACTTGGAAAAAAACCCATTTCTTAATATTACCTCTTCCAGAGGTTGCAAAGTCTTGTTGTTGACTTTTTTTTTCTGACAAAATAGGACAAGACTAGGCTGTAGAAATAGGAAATTTGCACTCCAGATGTTAAGATCAAATAAAATGAATCACTTGCAGAGTGGGTCTGTAGTCAGATCCCTAGATCTGAACCCTTCTGTCTTTTTTTTTTTTTTTTTTAAGTTCACCTGTAGAGTGAAATGTAAGCTTTATACTTGGCACTGCTTCTTCTTTTTATGTGGTTGTGGAGACAAAGGTTTCTTTCTGTAGTCTTCTGCTTTCACTTTGTATGTTGTTTTTCTAATGTGGAGAAGGAAAAGGTATCTTCAGGTTTATTACTTTCTCCTTTAATTTAGCTGATGTAGAGATTTCAGCTGGATGAAAGCATTCCTATGCTAATAGCTACATTTATTGCACTTTTATGCTTTAGCAATGGTAAATAATTGCCCCAAGACAACATCTGTTCTCATTTGTCTAGTTTAATTTATGTTAATCTATAAACTGAGTTTTTGATAATCACTTACCCACTTTAAAACTTACTTCTGTGTGTTGTACTACTGGTTTTGGTCACCAAATTATGTATCTAGGTAAGGATCTTTAGCTTCTAGATCAGCAACAAACCCAAGGCTCAGAAGAAATTTCTAGAAATAACTCTTCCTCTGCTCTGTCTGTGCTATGTCTGTCACTGCACTATATTCCAGCATAGGATATATCCAGTCTGTTTTATCACTTTTCTTGTAGCTACTGTTACATACTGTCAGATCTTGGTTTCATGCTAGCAATTTTCTGAGTTTTTATGGATGTATTATTTTTTTGCTTCTTTTAATTAAAACCACTGGCTCTTCACAGGAATATTCTTTCATACAAGAGCTTGTTTTTTCTTGCATATGTGAATGGGGCTAAACCAAGCATCTCAGGGACTGGTCAGGTGTAGTTGTAGTTTATTCTCTGCTTAAAATTCTGCCAATGTGTCTAAACTCTAGGAAAGTTCAGTGTGGGAGTGGATACTTTTCTCATTTCTTTTGTTTGCTGAGGAGACTCCTAAATCAAATCAACTGCCTGTGTCTTTAACCATGTTCCTGGCTCTAGGACTGGAGATTTGCCTTGGGTTACCAAACAGCCTTTGCAAAACATCTCTTCTTTTGTGATACTTCTGATGTGTGGTGGGATGGGACCATAACAATTTATACCTAGTTTTACCAGCGTAGTTATAAAAATAATCTCTTTTATTGCAACTGAATTGCAAGGAAATATGATCTTTAAATTCAGCCATCTTGTTAGCCAATGTGGCAAATGTGGCTTTGGTCCAAGAAAAACACTATGAAATTATATCCTTGACAGATGCTTCAGCATAGTCAGAGTGACTAATCTTCATTTAAACTTAGCCTTATGCCAATACAGCTCCACTAATGATTATATAATTGTGACTATGAAGCAAGACTTACATTAAAAGAGAACTGAAACCACCTAAATGCATTTTGTATATTTTCCATGCAGCTGAAGTTCTGACAAGTGGACTATTAGCTATCATTGAATTCAGGAGAACAGTGTGGTTCATGGCAATTTCAGAGATCCTGAGGGTCTTGTCTGTGTTTGCTTCCCTGTCTTCCTTCCCCTTGCTTTAGTCATCTGAAACACATTGACCACAGCCTATCTTCTGTGTACATGAAACATCTAGAAAAATATGAAGATAGTATATCTCTCAGAGAAGTAGTCTTCACATGAATTTTTCAATGTAAGCTTATTTTTGGATGTTTCATTTTTTGCTTCATGCTCACTTCAAATGTGGCGAGTGTTAATAACACCTTAAAAATGGTGTTCTATAATTTGTCCCAGTTTCTTTAAATCTGTTTTTGTCTCTTCATGAACATTTTCATGTTCTTTACCCTTTGACTGGACTTGTTTTTAAGTCTAATAACATCTCAGTTTGTACTCTACCTGAATTTTTCTGTGCTCTGTTTCTGTGAATCAAATTGTCTTGCTCTTCTAGGTTACATATAGGGAGGACTGGTTATTGCTGCTGCTGCCAGCTTTTATACAGCATTTTGTACACTATTAGCTAAGACGTAGTATGAACTTAAATGTAATTGGTTTTGCACTATCCTATTTATGGCTATTAATCTGTAACAGATGGAGAAATTCCCCACCTGTTCTTACTACTGTATCCAGGTGTTTTAGTGGTAATTATAATTTATCAATATGGGAGTAAGTCACAGACAAGCAAAAGTGTAAAAGCCATATGGTTTGGATTAAGGAAGGACTAAAGGAAATCAAAGAAGCCCTGAAGTCCCACATCAGAGCCTTTTCCACTGGCAGTATCTCTTCATATGATCTGTGGTATTGAAATCAAGACAGGGATTTGGCTTCTATTACCAGTTTCTGCAGGTTTCCACTGTGATAATAGGCAGCTGAGCTAGGACGGCATTGCTGAGAGCTTTGAGTGTCTGAACAAGGTCAGTGCTTCTTCCCTATATTTCCCAGTTCCTGTATTATTGTGCCTTCTTGCAGCTTGTAGAAGTGATGATGTGATACCTGGTTCATCTCCATATCCCATCTCTATTTCTCCATCTACATTTCACACCAATCTTGAGTTTTGATATTGGAAGCATGAAAGACGTCACTTAGCAGAATTTTTCTTTGTACTATTCAAATGTATGGGTCTTATGTGTGGAAATAAAACTTTTTTGAGCCTGCTTAGGGTTCTGGGATAGTGCCAATTCTTCTGCCTATTATCCTTTGTCTCCAACTCAGAACACAGTAAGTACTGTGTGTCTTTTTTCTTGCTTAGAGCTAACAACAGTATCTCACCATTGCTGGATTAAATACATTATTCTGTAAATCACTGAGTTTAGAAAGACCAGATAGTTTAAATATTGTGTGTTGCTTTGGAAGATGTGTGAAGAACATAGGCTTGCAATTGGAGTTTCAATTTATTGTTTTACCTGGAACTGTAGTTGCTAATGTCCATAAAATCCATCCACATATATTCAGTAATTCTAGGCTGCTTTCCTGAGTTGTTGTAGATAACCTTAATACATAAATTTAATATAATTGTAAAAAAGGAATGCATGCTTTACTATTGGCTTGCAGGACATAAGTGTAAAAGTTCTTTGCATTATGAAATTGTATATAGAAGCCTTGTCTGGTTGAGAAAAGCTTCAGTTATTTTACTTCTGTTTGTCTGTTTTCCTAAGGTCAGGTTATAAATTTCCTCATCAGATTTGTCCTTTCATAGTAGAAAATAATCTGCCTTATTTTCCTGGAGGCAAAGTGTTGCAGGAGAAGCTGTCTCTCTGACGGAGTAATCCCTGATTAAAAAGGTATGTCAAATAGCAACTGTCTCAAAATTCAGGCATTATCTGACTTGCACTGAGCCTCTTTTCACTTTGAGCACAATTGTGAATTTCTCATGTAGCTGTCAATGGCATTTAAATAACTAATGCCACCTGGGATTGATTTTTGGGATTGACATAGAAAAAGCTGTGCAGATACAGATTGGTTATTGTATGCTTATGTATACAGGTGCATAATGGAGGGGACAGTATTCTTCCTAAAATATTTTCAATTTGTATACATTTATAATGACTCAAACCTTGTGAAAGGAGCACTGATATGCTTAGTCTTCTGTTGCATACAGACTACAATGTACAGTTTTTCAATTTAAAAAATGGGAGGACACTCAAGGCCAAATGAGTAATAAAATTCAATTCATTGATATTTAAAGTGACAAAATCCTATTTCTAGCCTATTTTGATGACAGAAATTTTGTTTTGAACTTTTGCATATGACGTCTGTATCTGAGACTATCATTCTTGGGGAGATCCAGCAAAGGAACCTCAGTTTTAGCAAAAACAGTGTCGTTTGAACCAACTCTGTTTTATTTTTAGCAGCCAGTCAGAGTAGGCTAATGAGAACAAACCCCAAATCCTAAAAATGCCCTTTATTCCATGCCTCCCTTCTTCCTAGGCTCAGCTTCACTCCAGAATTCTCTACCTCTTCTGCCTAGTGACAAAAAGGGATGCAGAATGGGAGTTGTGCTTGGTTCATCACACATGGTCTCATTCTCTGCGTTCTCCTCATGGGGAGAACTTCCCTCACCCTTCTCCTGCTCCAGCATGGGGGCCCTCCCACAGGAGAAGTCCTCCCCAAACTGCTCCCACATGGGTCCCACATATTTTCACTTCTTTCTCTGGCTGCAGAGGCTTTGGCACATTCTGTTCTTAAATATGTTATCCCAGAGGCTCTGTCTGATACCATACCCCTGTTGTTGATGGGCTCAGCCTTGGCCGTCTTGGAACTGGCTGGCATTGGTTCTATCAGACACGGGGGAAGCTTCTGGTAGCTTCTTTCAGAGGCCACTGCTATAGCCCCCACTTTCCATCAAGACCTTGCCATGCAAACCCAATACATCCTGTTAGTGCTGCTGAGAACCTCCTTTATTTCATTTAATATCTTAACAATTCCTGACTCTAACTAGAGTTTGAGAAACCTAAGGATCTCCTAGAGACATTTATCAGCTTTGGTAGGGATGATATGCAGGTGAATATGCCATATACAAGTTGGACTGAAAATTAATTTGTGTACCCCTGGCCTTTGGTCTCTGACTCCTTCAGTGTGCAACCAAGTCTTTCCTAATAGATGAAGAGTGTGAAAGAGCCTGGAGTGTGCTGAGATGGGGGAGAGACAATGGAAATGGTGGTTAACAGAAGCAGTAAAGTGGGAGAGAATCTGGAATAAGAAGCAGCAGAAAGGAAAAAGATGGTGTGATTTCTGTGTAAAATCAGGGAGTAAAAAATCTAACAAAACAGCCCCGCTTGTGAATATCCTCTCATCTTGGCTACTAACAGGTATTTCAGAATGGGATCTAAGAAACTGAGATGATGGTTGCAGAATTCCCTGTGCATCAGGGACAGATAACTTTTCTAAATTGCATGTACTAGGGAAGAGTTTGTGGCTGTGCTAGCAGAGGTTGTATCCCATGGTGGACATAGTTTTTGTAATGAACTGAAAAAAGACCTAATATTTTGTGCATGTAGAAATCTTCTTTAAAGCTTGATACTGCCTTCTGCTAGTGTATTAGCTAGAATATCTTTTTGAAATTTATTGAGTACCAGGGCAAGGCTGTGTTCTGCCTTTCCTAAGGCGACCCTTTATTTCTACTTTTTTGATTTTGATAAAGTGCAAATTAGTCTGCATAGCACTTCTTTTTCTTTTTTTTTTTTTCTTTTTTTTCTCCAGAATAGGCTGTAGGCAGCTTTGTAGTATGGATACAAATTATTTTTGCTACACTGGGAAAGTGATGTCAGAAGAAGAGGAGGGGAGAGTGAGAGCACCTTGTGCTGCATCCCAGGGCAGCTCCTGCCTGTGTTGGAGAAGGGGAGTGTGGAAGGGGAGAGGGGCACCAGCAGCAGCCCTGACTTCCCTGAGCTGTGGCCTGAGGTCATTGGCAGGGGCTCCACGTCCACGTTGCAGCTCCTAGCAGCCTCTTGCCAAGGACAAGCATTTGTTTTGCCTGTGGAGTGGAGTCTGACTGCTCTGTGGATCGTTTTGTATCAGTTGTGTACATGGGGTTACTCAGCTCCTTTTTAACCAATGCCTGCCCTATCAAACACTTTGTCTTTTGGAGTCATTACAACCACTGAAACTTATTTATTTTTAATCACCTGTTTCTGAATTATTGTCTGATAGCTCCTTGTTTTGGAACCCAGAATGCTGTCAGGAGTTTTCAGGTGCTGGGCTTCCTTTCCTTTAATATCTCAAACTGTGTTATCTGCAGCTTTATAAGAGCTTTGGCATCAAGGTTTTGGTTTTACTCCTTTAAGCTACACACTGGTGGGGAGAGGTTAATCATTTAGATGCCCTTACTAATTTTCAGCTTTATTTTCTGGATGTTTTAAAATTAATTTGAAGCCTGATAGTGTTCATTTATTTTATTCTGCACCATCTTCAGGGACATTCTGGAACAGATTTAGAAAATGGTGATTTGCTTATCTTGACTTGCACCTTGCAAACACTGCCCTTCTCCTTTGGAATAGATTTGATATTTAAGCTCCCAGTTTTGGGTGATGGAGTTTTCATTTTATATGAAGAGATTTGTCCTTGCATGTGCTGTGAACTTCCTTTTACTTTGTATTCTCTATTTTACTAAGTCCTTCTGCAATGCCTGGCAGCCTTTCCAAGATGTGATTAGAAGGGAAGTAAAGAAGTGATTGATTAGGATATTTTGCAATCTCAACTTTCATTTGACTATATATTTTGTATTTGCAAATGTGAACAAAAACAGTATAAGTGAGCACAAAAATGCATAGTTTTATATTCCTTAAAAACTACTAGCTGCTCCCCTTTTTATTTTTTTTTTCTTTTTTAATAATTATGTGTAGGTAATTACATGGTAGATTGCCAAAAATCATTTCTCAGTGGGTTATAATTATTTTCAGGAGATAAATTTTGACTACGTGTAAGTGTAATATTTTTGACTTGACATTTAATAACATGATATGGACATGTTTAAGTAGGTGGATATAAATGCTCAACCATGGAGTGATTTGTTATTGAGGAACATTACCTGCTATTGGTTATAACAACTGAGTAAAGTGATTTATACTGCACAGAGATATTTTTCTTGGCAAGAAAACAGCCAAGGTGCCATGCTGCCATGTTTTCTTTTCCTTGAATTCTCTCAATCTGAATCATACAACTGGAGATAGAAGTTTTTTCTATAAAATTAATAAAATAGATGTTATGATTTTAAATTTGAAGCATTTATCAAGTAAATAATTATTAACACTTGCATAAGAGATCAGGAAAGTGAGATGCTTGATATCAAAGTAGAATTGTAGCTGGATGACTAAAATTTTTTATGTTTGGGAAACAACAGTTCTCAAGGAACTGAAATAATGACTATTTAAGAAATTGAAATCTCAGTGATACATTATGTTCAATTTTTACTTAAATATTTTTATCCAAGCTATTTTGTGCCATAACCTGCTGTTTTATTAATGAATATACTTCTGTATTTTTTGTTACAATTAATAACTTTTGCACAGTCTGTTCCCAGAAAAAGTTATACATTTGACAGGATTTGTATTTGTTGAGATGTTTTGGGTTGAAGAGGTACTACTTCTTATCTAATCCCAAAGAGAAGGAAAACATCTCAGAATGTTAATGACATGACTTTTCTCCACAAACTTGTGGCAAATGAGATCATGGATCTGTTAGATAATCTATGATTCTGTGATTATCATGTTTCTGTTCTGGTCATCAGATTTAGTCTAAGCCTAATAAATTATTAAAGGAAATGTGTGATATGTGCCAGTCCAGTATCCTAGATAGGATGAGGGGATATTTTGCATTTGTTGCAGAGTTCTTTGGGTGAGGCAGTTGTGAGCAATTCCAGCAATGCTGCTATTTTCTATCACAAATATATTTATTGCAATGTTGTTGGAATTAGGATAAGTTGTCATTTTCTATTAAATATCCATATATTGCTGTAAAAGTTAATGGCAAACAACAAAATTATTACCAGCAACAATAGTAATACAAGTTGAGTTAAGGAAATAGTTATGTGCTTCTTGCTCAGTTTTCACACTGAGCCTAATAGGCTACTGGGGTAGTTTAGAGGCTTCCTCAAAATCATGTATTGCTTGTTGAATACATTTCTGTCAGCATTTGAAAATCTGCAAAAAAAGAGAATTTCTTAATCCATTAATTTTTTATTAAGTAACAGAAACAAAAAGAGAAAAACCCATCCCTATCCCCAGAAAAGACAGAAAAAAAAAGCAAGCCCTCAACCAAACCAATAAAAAACTGCCTTTAAAGTATTATCAGAAGTCCTGGTCTGCGTGCAGTGTCTTGGTGTCAGCTATCTGATAGGTAATGCCTCTGTCCTGGAGATACAGACCCTGTTGGACAGTGCAAGGTGAGAGGGAGATGTTTCCTATGGACTGTACAAGCTTGTGCACTCAAGAACATGCAGAACTCAGATCTGGAGGGTTTTAGCTGACTGGAGCTAAGCTTTACTAGTTCTCCCTTTGAACACAAGACCAAAAAAGGAAAGATGCTGAAATATGATGTCATTAGTTTCACTAAAAATCACTTGGTCAAGCATGCAACAATTCATTATAAGAGCTAGGGAAAGAGAAAGGTTTCCTCCTTTTTAGTTATTTAATTAGTGAACATTTGGTAAACTTGTTCCACTAAAAACATGTTAATCAATCTATCTTATTGGTTAAGGGTCCATAGTATTTTGCAATTGCTTTTCATGGTCTCAAAAGTATCCAACCCCACAAGCACAAAGAATGCAGCCCAATCCAGAAGATTAAGTGGAGGGACAATGTGAAATAGTGTTATTTCTTTTTAATATTCTTTTTTTTTGAAGGAATACAACTCAAAAAACAGAGAGAAAAAAAACCTGACTGAATATTTCTGTAGACACCTACCTCTTGCAGAGAACTAACAGTTCCAGTTTTAAAAACTGTCTCTATTAATAATTTCCTTGGATGTTGTTAGAGCTACTTTATTTACAGAATGACTTTGTAGATGACAGTTGTTGAAATATTGGTTTTAAGTAATCAAATAATTTGATAAATATATCAGCCTTGATTGAATGAGAAAAAGAAACTTGAAATTGCATCAGGCAAATATCAAACCCCTAAATGGTTATCATTAGCATTAAGTTGTTATAAATAGGTGAAATTAGATTAAATTAACAGCTCTTTAAAAAGACTTAAGGCTGTGGTAGAGAATGCTGCATGTTTTCTTGTGTCAAGTAAAGTGTTTGTTGAACTTCAGCATGATGTCTAAAGCTGTTGCAGTTGCACTTAGGTAGTCCCCTCTTCCTCTCTTTTCCTTACCACTCCCAGCTCTAGGAATGTTTGTTCTGGCTCAAAAAAACTTTTTTTGTCTCTCAGGACAGTAACTGCCATGGCTGTGAGTTGGGCTCTTCAAGACTGAGGAAAGGGTAAAATACTAGACAGAAGCTGATCAGTATCTTTTCCACTATTCAATGTTTGAAGTACTAATGAGGTTATTTAATTCTGTATCTGACAATGAGTATGATAACACTGAAAACAGATTAGGACCCCATTCTAAGAGACGATTCCTCAGCAATTTAAAAAGAAAGATAAAATCAATTTCTTCATTGCAATCATGTCTGAACACAGTTTAGGGAGTGTCACCCCACCCAGAAAGGGCTGTAGTAATACCAACCTGCAGAACTACTGCATTGCCTGGCATCCAGTAGGTGTTCTAGATACAATTCTGAAAGAATTAGTTAATTTTATTTTTAGTGGCCAGCAGATATAGCTATTCATTTTGACCTCATAATTCTGAGGTGAATTTTTTTTAAAGTCAAGAAAGAAAATATTCTGAAATGAAAATTTGAAGTTGAGATTACTTTATAAAGATTAATTTATAAAGAAATACATGTTACTCATAAATACCAGATACTGAATATAGACGAAGGTTCTAATGTGGTTACACAGAGTTTTATGTTCTATTTATTTAGTATTAGGGTTTTTTCAGTGTATAGGTACTGGGTTGAGGAAGGCAAACATTTCACTCTAGCAGCAGATGTGTTCTTTCTTCAAACAATAATCTCTTTCATACAGAAGATGAAAAAAAAGTAGAAAAAATTACAGTTATCAAGTAAAATAGTCTGAAATACTTGTAGTAATGAGTTTGTAGTGATAAATTATGTTACTGTAAGTATACTTTAATAGATTTTGAGCTTATTGAGGAAGATGTGATAGGCATGTATGAAGGAGCAGAGGAAAGAGGGAAGAGTCTATGTTGAATTTGTGAATTAAGGATAAAATGAATTGCTTAATTTGAGTTAAAATATGACTATCATGTTAAACAAGATAATAACTTAGAGGCGTCATCTTTTATCACATAATGTAATGAAACTTCAGTACAAATCTGATATAAAGAACTGATAAGCCCTTCTTTAGTACAAATTAGCATAGTCAAACCTGCCTCTTACCAGCAAATAAACACAGAAGCAGTTGTTTTGTAGTAGAATAGTTATCTTGAAGTTCAGGTGTAATAGTAAACAGCTAGATTTTCACTGGTGTAGATCATTACAGGTGGCTTTAGATTCTCTGAATCATCTAATCTGTTATTTTTTGAAGGGGATTTATAAGTCCCATTGTGGTGAAAATGCTAAAAGAAATGTTAGTCCTTTTTTCCTCAATTTTTTTTGTTGTTACTGTTATTTTGGTGTTTTTTTTCAGAACAAGCTATTATTTTGTCTTTGCGTTTCAAAAGCTACTTTTATCCAGATGGATTTTTCTTAGAAAAAATTGCAATGCAATTATAATCTGAAAATTCCTAAACTTCATTCAGCCTGACTAGTGAAATACTGCTTTACTGATTGGAGTTATTCACATAAAGGAAAGAACTTTTGTTTCATGTCATTTGAGAGTTTGGGACATGAAAGAATTTTAAATAATTTAAGCTCTTACCCAGAGAATATTGACATTTTTGAAAGACTATTATCACATTAAATTCAATTTGACTGTATATTTTGTTTTTTGATTCCCCACAGCATTTAAAATTGTGTGTTCTAGCCTTTATAGTAGTACATCAGATCATAACACAAATCTTTGAAGATTTTGTTAAGGCATTCTTGAAATTTTTTTGGGTTGTCAGTATGGTTGATGAAATATCTAGTGAACTGGCAGTAGTTACATAAAGAGTGGTAAAATCTCTTAGGGTGAATGTAACAGTATATCTAATGTGACATGCAGAAGAAGAAGCTGTGTTTTAACAAAAAATGACGTTCCAGAGTTCAATTTAAAGTTGTTTTTTCTTCTTGACTTAGAGTTAGAGTTATTGCAAGTGAAAGATTATCCCAAGTAGTCACTTTCTCTCCTTGCTTTTGATGAGAGAAGAGACACTGGATAAATCAAAGCTTTTGATTTGGTGATACTCTTGGCTTTCAAAGCTGGAGAGCCACAGTTAATATTTTAGGATCAAAGGAAAATATCTGGGACTTAGTCCCATTCCAGAAGAATGCCTAACATAGAGACCACACCATAATATAACACCTAATGGATAGCAAGACTCTGCTCTGCTGCCCTTTCAGTAAATCCATCCTTGAGAGCAGTTGTTGCTAGCAGGGAGTTGCTCATCTTAATTGTCCATAATTAGAAACGAGATCAAAGTGGCAAAACCTGCATGTCAGTTGGAAAAGGGAGAAAAGCAAACAGCTTCAGGGTGTACCAGCTCATTCTGAGGTTTTGTGTTAGCTTGCACAAGGTGTACCTCTTTTCCATTACACATGGATGCAATGAAGATGAAACCAATTTGGAGTTGCTTAACCATAATTACACCCACTTAGAAATCACTTCTGCTTTTGCATTTGTGCCACCATTCCAATCCATTAGTGAATGTGCTTAATAATAATTTACCAAGTGTTACTGCAAACAAAGAACTCCTGCTGAAGGAAAACAAATGACTGAGATAGAAAATTGACTTCATCTTTTCAAATGAAGAAAAAAAAAAAAGAAAAAGACCACAACCTAATTGACAGAACAGAGTTTGGATCCTGGCTAAATACTAAGCAGCACAAGTGTCTTGTCAAATGAAGAGATACTTCAGAGAGAAAATGTGTACCTTGGCTTTCAACCCTTACAGCAGGACAGTTAATTTGTGTGTGTCTGTGTGTTGTCTAAAGGCACAGAGTAAGGAAATCTGCAGTTGGCAGGAAATCTTAACTTTTTTGTTTTGTTCTTCCCCTCCCCTTTGCCCACCTCAGCCTTTCCCCCTCTCCCCTCAATCTTCTTCCTTCCTGGTATAGTAAATTATGCTGGCCTGCCCTTTACAACACATCCTCAGGTTTGGAGAACACCAAAGTCCAGCTTATATCTTTGTCTCTCTTGGAGGATTTAAAAGCTTCTCTCTCCAGAGATTACATAAGCAATCAGATTCTTCTGGAGTTCCATGGTTGCTGAGTTTTCATGAATGTGAATTTGGATTTGGGCCCTATACTTTGGGATGGGTAGGATTCAAACACTTAGATAAACTTCTGTGTCTAGATCAGATACCTAGTAAAGATTTTACATGACTGGCCTGCTAGTATTTTTATTTTGAAAATTTGTATTTCTTCAAAGAAATGAGTGCATTCTTATCAGGGCAAGGGAAAATCATTGGTTCTTTGGATCCCCTAATTATTTGCTTTCAGTTTTGAATTATTTAGAATTTATTTATCACATTCTTGCTATATTATATAGACAGTATATGAGTGATAATATAATATGTAACATAATGATATATAACAAGTGATATTTAGAATGAACAGGTCAGATGTGTATTATCTGTGTTGTTACATGTGTTTACTCATATAACTCACATATGAGTTTACGTGTGTTTACTCATATAAGTAAACATGTAATTATTTCCCTCATTAATATTATTCTGATGTGACAATCAATATGAGAGGCTGAAGAAAGGTTGTAACACATTTACTCTACCACAGCTTGCTGCAGTAGCACTTAAGTAAAAGAAGTACTTTCCATAGCCTGGAGGTGTCATCTTGGGTAGGTCATTTAAGACTTAAATATGAGTTTGACATGAATAGTAGGAAAATGAGAAAAACTCATGCACTTCTTCTTAGCTGAGTGTCAGTGGAGCCGTGTTGTGATTGGACTCTGACTCCTGAAATTTCTTTTCTCGACAATAAACTCTAGGCTATGTAACCCCATACAGTCACTCAGCTTTGTGGTTTGAGAGTTTCTGTTAGTGTGGGTTTGAATCTGCTCGTACAGACAACAGAATTGAATCTGGGTCACCCATATCAAGTGTGCAAGTGTTTTAACCAGCAGTTATTACATAAAACTGGAGACTACAGGTTTGGTTTTTTTTTCCACTCTTGTGGTCTTACATAAGAAGGTACAAAATGCTACTGCAATTTGCACTGAGTTTTCCAACTTTCCTCTGAAAGGCATACTGGCTCAAGCCCTTCATGGGTTTAAATAGAGGATTGATTACTTTCTGGTTCCCTCCTTGGCTTCAGTACAGATTAGCTGTGCAGATTTATACCAAGACCCATGGTGCCTGGGTATTGCTCCCTAAAATGGGAGGTTATGGCATGGCCTTCAGTAGTAATGTTTGCAGCATCGGTTATGGACTTAGACATATTTAGGTGTCTTGATATAAAGTCACTGCTTTCCAAGCTGGGAGTTTCTAAGCTGAATATCTAAGTTTATGTAATTCTCAAATGACAGCTGTGCAGGGAGGTTTTACTGTTCTTTTGCTTTTGGGAAACAAGAAGTTGGAACACAAAAGATTTAAAGTTAGAATACAAGCTACCATATAAACAGATATAAATGTAGAAAAACTGTCTTAAACTGAATTAGTGCTTTTGGCCTAATTTTTGGTTGTAGTTAAATTTCATATCTATTAAATTGATTATTTCAGGTAAAGAATATCAGAGCTGAAGCATTTTCCATTCTATCAATATTAATGTCTTAGATCATCAGTTGGCATCAATCCACAATTTTCTTGGAGCTGAATCCATTACATCAAAGGAGGATCTCTTTTTCCCTTCATGTCCAAAACCTGTGCTCATCCAAGATGAAGTTTCCCTGCTGTGTTCTCATTCCTTGTCTGCCTGTGCCCAAACTGCTTGTGCATTTAAAAAACAGTTGGGGAAGCACTGTAGTGAGGTTCTCTTCTTGTCTGAGGAAAATCCATGAAGACAAAAAATTAACTGCAGTGTAGTGCTACTGTGTGTACATGTATGCATTTATATGTATTTATACAAACTCATGCACATGCACATACATGAGTATATACAACATATTATGTAATATATAATTTTAAATACCATGTGGCAATGTGTACATAATGTGTATACATTCATAGTGAGTTTTGTGTGCTAGTGAAAAAGAACTAAAGCATAAATAAACATACAATCTTCATGGAGGCAGCAAACCCTTTTTTCATAATATACTGTTATTTGTCCCTTTGGGGGATGGAAGAAAAAGAAAAGCTTAGATGTTAAATCATAGAAGAAAGCAGAATCAGAAATATTCTTAATAAAGTGGTTGTATATAATCCTGAAAACAGCTGCTTTATAGTTAATTCTCAGAAATTGGAATTATGAGCAAAATTTAATTTTAGATACTAATTTATGTTCTGCCCAATACTGTTGCAATAGAGCATGTGAATATAACTTGCAAGTAGTAAATATCAAAATAAGTAACATTCACAAATGTCACCTGACTGAGGTCAGGGAAGTGTTCTCTGTGTGTTTATGTATATGTATATATATGCAAGGTGAATATGTGTGTACATGCAAACTATGTATGTATGTATTTGTGTATACCATACACATATATGTCTGGCAAAAACCTTCAGAAAAATCAAATTAACTATTGCATATGAGGAAATTGTGTGCACAGAAACAGACGTGTGCACCTGTAGACACAACACCAGGTTCTGCAGCTCCCATGTAATCCAAGGGATTATTTTTTCCCCATGTTTTTATTTGAATCCTGACCTTGTTCAACACTGGGAAACAACACTGGCTTTCCTCTTGATAGCAGTAAATCAGTCAAGGAAAAGAGCATTTGGAAAGCACCAGCATGTAGAAGGTCACGCAATACCACCAGCATTTATGTTTTTGGTATCACTTCTGTCAACAGGAGGTTAATATATTGGACATATCTTGTCCTTATCTGCATCTCAGAGTCATCAAAGTAATCTGTTTCCTATCCAGTGGAATTCCTAAGGAAGGCATCTCATAGCCCTCTCACATGCCAGCACTGTGCTTGGCTGAGCAGAGGCAGCTGGAAGTGATTAGAATAGAGTGACATGTGAAATCACGTGGGAAGGGATTCATCTCGCTGAAGAAGAGGAATCAATGCTCTGTTCTGTAGGGGAAGAGGAGTTTAAGTACAAAAATGAGCAGATTTTCAAAGGGGCACATGGGAATTGAGCTACATGATTGCACTGATCCCATTTAATATTGCAAATCACATCCTACCCTCAGTAGATTATAAACAGACTGATAATCACAGATGATAGTTTCATAAGAGCATAGGAACCACCAAGCAGGAGTGAAGCAGGGTTGCTTTATCCTAGTTGTCCCTACTAGCTCTCCCAAAACACAAACTGATATCAGGGAAAAAAAGTAAGCATATTAATAAATATGTATCTGTGTTACATTTGTGAGGTGAAAGCGGACATTTCCCACTCACCCAGGGTTTGATGATTTCATTTTAAATGTGCACATTATTAGGGATGGGTCAATTGAAAATCATTCCCTCTTGAAAGGGAAAGAACATTTATTTTCTCACAAGCAATATCCTTTAAAAAACCCAGACTTGTACTATATAATCAATTTTTTTCTCCAGCTGAACAGATGCATTTTATGTTTTCCTTTTATCATGTGGTCTTGTTACTTAAGCCTCTCTCTGTAATTTCAATACCAGTATGATACATACAATAGTCAGGTCTGCTGAGGTAGCTTACCCACTGTGTTCATCATCTTGGCATCAGTGTGGTATTGTAATTTAGTAGATTCTTGGTGCAACAGCAAATTATTAGTCTAAGAATTTACTGTTCTACAGACATACAAACACACACTGGGGAGAAAGGCATGCATTTGGGAACTAGGCAGAGATTTTCTTCTACTTCCATAAGCCAGGTGATTTTTTCGTTTCTAAATACTGAAAAATTAAATGAGAAAAGTAATTTTTGAATTGTGAGAATATTCACATGTGTTTTTTTCATCTCCCTAAAGAATTCTGAATCTTCTATAGATTTGGGTAATCGTGGAAGATGTGGATTAGGTTCAGAGATTTTGTAGTTTGTCCTGCATCTGAAGTGATTTTCCTTGTTTTAAAATTAGGCAATGTTCTGGCAGTGATGCCCTCATAGGAGATAGGCAGTGCTGTTGATGCCCTAAAGTATCGTGCTTGTCTGCCATCTAGAGCTGTTGACAAGTTGCCTTTTGAATGTCATTTCTCTGCGTGACATTCTGGCAGTCACTTCCACCTGCAGGTGTCCTTCCTCTTGGTTGTTTAGCTCAAGCAAACCCAGTGTCAAAATTGTGTGCAGTGGCTATTCTGGAAGGAAACAGAGCCTTTTTTGTTCTGCAACAGCAGTGAGAAAATGCCATTTAATGTAACAGCTATGAATAACAGGCCAATATAGGATATTTTAAACTAGACAAATAATGTTAGAGACGAGCATGTTCACACCACTGGCCACAGGTTCCTTGAATTAAATTTAGATCTGGTTGTCCTACCTGTACTGTGCTATTAGAACTAAAATATGTCCATTTCAGATCAGGGAAGGAACTTGTGTGTTTCCCATTTTTAGCTTCATGCATACTCAAAGAAATATACATGGTCATCTATCCAGGGGGTAGAATTACTTACTATAATATAAAGTTATTGTAATAAAGTTTGATAATTTATTATACAGGCAGAAATTAAGTATTGTGCTTGAAACAGAGCCTGCAAGGTAAGCCTGTCATAGAAGGCATTACAAGAGAAACCTTTACCCTTGGGTACAGCAGCCATTTGGTAACTGACTTAATTCCATATTGCAGTCTGGTTATTCTTACTGTCTGATGCTCAGATTAATCTCTTCTGCCTCTAGTCATTAAAAAGTTAAGCATGATGCCAAAATTATTTATTTGGGCTCTCTGTGTGAATTTAATGCAGAGATGTCATTTTTGCAGGAAGTTAGTCCATCTGCAAAGGATGTCAGTTCTTGTCCATAGAAGTTGATCCCCCTGTTGGATCCAGTAATAAGCATGATAACTGATGTGTTATAAAGCAAAAAATGCTCATGTGTTTAGAGGTAGGAAGGTAGAAAGTATCATGAGCTTGGAACAGCTGGTTCAGCCAAGAATGTAGCCAAAAACAGAGCAGAGCCCTTTGATGAGGATTTTGAGCACATTGTCTCTCAGTCACTGAATGATCCTCTAGTAACAAATGAATAAAAATTGATTGAAAATGAAATAACAGAAAACATTTCTGAGTGGCAAAAAGTTAGTATTTTGACTATTTCTTCATGACAATTTTCAACAAACATTTAAAATATTTGATTTTATCTATGTGTATCTGCACACACACATAAGGATGTGGAAAAGAAGAGTGGAGTAACTCAGAAAATCATGGTGGTTGGAAGCATGGAAATTATTTTTCAAGCAATAGTTTTTATTTTAAAAGTAGGGAACCTGTTTACTCATCTATCCTGTGTGTGCTTGTGGGAGTGAAAGTTCTGCATAGTGTTTTTCATTGTTCTCAAGATACTAGTAATTAATTCCCTGAAGAATTGGCTAAGACAATGTCTGGCTGCTTTGTTTATGATTTCAGAATAGGACATAGTTATCCATTCTGTGTAGAATACTCCTTTTTTTGGTTTTTTGACCGTGGGATTATGTGAACACAGGGGTGACAGTATTGAGCCACACCAAGATACACAGAGCAAAAAGTTCTGTTTCCATCAGCAACAGATACCAAAGGAAGAGTGAGAACAGGGGAAACATATTTTATACTTTCCCCTGATACTCTCATAGCTTCTACTTCTGTAGGCAGTGGTATAGTAAGTATGTAGGCTCTGCCAGCTTCCCTTGAGTCCAGACTGAAGTTGTCTTTCTAAAATTCCCTTGAGGTTTCTCTGGCCTTTGCTTTTGTACCTGCTTTCAGCCCATGTTGCCATTCTTCATGGTCTGTTTCTTCTCTTTATCTATTCTATTTCTTTTACCGTGTGGCTTCTTTTGTTTTGTATTTTTTAAAGGTCTGTTTTCAGTCCTTTCAGCTAAACTGTTCATTTTTAGAGTAAGAATACTCCTAAAATCAAACTTTTTCTGATTTTTTTTCTCCATTGGAAGGAGTACTATCAGTCAAAAATTACTGTTATCAAATGTTTTTTTTCCAACAGAATTGGCTATGTCAATAGGATTTTTGTTTATTTTTTAAATTAAAGAAGGAAAAGAGTATATTGAAAGAATATTGCAAGCTGCAAAGTCAAACCCTTAAAAATTGGATATGTAGAACATTAGGTGACAAGTGTGATCTTCATTTACACTTTCCTTCCTTCCCAAGTAAAGGATATTTAATTATGTAACAATTTTCTGTTTGTTGGGGTTTTTTTCCACCCCACAAGACTAGTTTTAATATTTTTTCTTTTTAATTTTGGATATTTGACTTAGTTCATTATTTTCTGTATATAGAAAAAAATCATGGCATGAACACAAAGCTAGCAAATTTTTCTTGCACTATGACATAAAGATTAAAGCAAAAACCTCTGCCAGGCTGATTAGAGAAACATCAGACCTTCAGTGTTCAGTGTGTTTGCTATAAGATGGCACTTCAGAGCTCCCAAATGGGCAAAGGGCTATAAGTCACATTCTTGTCTCAGAGTTTTAGACCCCATCCTTCAGTAGCCTTCAGTGGTCTGTGAACTGGGATTCTTTCAGCTGACAAGATAAGTTCAAAATGTTTTATGTGAGAAAAAAAAAAGGTCTAGGACAGTTATCTCTTATGGTATGCTGTGATTAACTGTGCCTGTACCTGTGTTGTGCAGCAGAGCTCATCCACAGAGGAGCTGCTTCTGTTTTTGCCATTAAAAATCTTTTACCCTTTAAAATGCAATGTGGTGAAGTTTGCAGTACGTACAGAGACTGATCCCCTGCTTTGCCTTAGAATAGTTTGAAGCTGACCCAGGTCAAACCTACACCAAAAAAACTCTTCAAACAACCTCACAAGGTGCACAAGCACAGGCCAGAGACTTTGCTCTGGACTGGGTTTAATTTAGGCAGTGGTCACCATCTGTGGTGGTGTCTGTGAGGAGTCCCTGTATATATATCCCTTCTGAGGTGGTTTTGTGTTAGCTATTAACAAGCATCCTGAGAGGGGTGGCCTGTAATGATTACACTGCACCCTGTGAGGGTGTCCCAGTTCTAGGGTGCATATTCAGTGCAAGGTATGGTTCATGTAAATTTTTCATGGTGAAGTGTGACCTTTATTTTCTTGCCAGGCATCTCAGGACTTTAGTTCAATAACCTGTGACAGATTGTTTGAACTGAAGAGCCCCGGAGCCCTGCTGTAGGTGAAAAGTGGATGCTCCTTACTTACAGTGAAGCATGTCAAACAAGGGAACAAAGAGAGATCTTTAAAAAAGCCCCAAAAATACAACAAAGCAAAGTAAACAAAATAAAAAAAGCACCCTATAAATAAAAATAGGCATCAAGTCAGGGGTATAGAGTTAGGAACCCGTTTTGTTTAGACTTGTATCACAGAGCATTGTTTGGTGGATAAGTGGTTGTTGGGATGGTTGCAGCCAGAGAGTGTTATTGTGGTCAGTGACTCCCTGCCTGGCTGGGCATGACACTCACAGCCCAGAAAGCCAACCCAGTTCTGAGCCACATCACCAGCAGCATGGCCAGCAGGTGAGGAAGGGGATGCTGCCCCTCTGCTCTGCTCTTGTGAGAGCCCACCTTGGGTACTGCATCCAGCTCTGGGGTCCACAGCACAGAAAGGACATGGACCTGTTGGAGCAAGTCCAGGGCAGGGCCACAAAAATGTTCAGAGGAATAGAACAGCTCTCCAGGGAGGGCAGGCTGAGAGAATTGGGGTTGCTCAGCCTGAAAAAGAGAAAGCTCTTATATGTGACTCTTATAAGGCAGATTTTCAGTACTTAAAATGGAGAGGGGTCATAAGGAATTTGTGCACAAACTTTTTAATAGGGTCTGTTGTGATAGGACCCAGTAATGGTGTTAAGGTAAAAAAGGGTTTTAAACTGAAGAGTAATGGATTTAAACTCAAGAGTAATGGATTTAAACTAGATCTACCCTCTTTTGAACTAAAAGAGCATGGCTTTAGACTAGGTAGTAAGTAAGGAAATTTTTACAATGGGGGCGGTGAAACACTGGAACAGAATCCCCAGAGAAAGACTCCAGCTCTGGATCCATTTAGGGTCAGGCTGGATGGGGCACTGAGAAATGTTCAGGGTGTCCCTGCTCATTGCAGAGAGAGTTGGATGAGATGATCTTTAAAGGTCCCATCCAACCTAAGCCATTCTGTGGTCCTGTGTAAAGGTACCAGCTTTTAGTTGTTCTGAATTCATGCACATAATAAATTAGTCCAGCAACTTTGTGCTACCCACGCTACATTTGCTGTCTTAGGCTATATCACCTCTGCTGATGTTTTCTTTTTGCTTTTTAAAAGGTGTAAACAAAGGTGTAAAACAGCTGTCTGCTTTCTGCTAAGTAGTAAATACTTGATACTGACTCAGCTTCACTGATTTTTTTGGGAGGGTATCTTCATTCTTTGTCTCTGCTCACCTGCTATGTGGTTGTATGCTAGAAGCACTGTGGGCAGCTGACAGAGAAAATCTGTACAGGTCACCTCACAAACGAACACATCCTATTTTGTCAAATATAATGCTATAATTAGCTGCTTCTACACTTTATGTTCTTTGCACTTTGTTTTTTTTCCTTAACAATTAGTCAGTGTTGTGAAAGCTTTAAAAGCAATGTATGTGTAGCTGACTAAAGAGAATTAGAAAAGGGCAAATGCATGTTTTCCTCTGGGAAAGAGGATAAAGCCAGTTGAATGGAATTTTAGTAGTGGTAAACAGACCCATACCTCTGATTTCCAACTGAATACATAAAGAAATTGGATTCATAGCAGTTCAAGGAATTAAATGCTTTGGTTAAGTGCCAAGAATAAGTTACAGAATACGGGTATTAAACAGTGGTTAGATGTGGTGAGAAGGTGTCACTGCTGTCAAGGAGAGCTGATGAAGAACATAAAGGGAGTTGTGCAGGAATAGGGCTAATGAGAAGGAGGCATAGCACTGCAGAGGTTGGAGAGGACTGCAGAGGAGTGGAATTGTTGTTCTGGTAGGAATGGAAGGCTATCACCTCAGTATTGTATTTGGTTCGAGTTCTGCATATTAAGAGGACTTGAAGGGTCCTGGTTGTCTCATTACATCTTCTGACACTGAAGTTCTGGCTCAGATTATGGGGTTTGCTATAAATTATGCCTGATAATTATGTTCCAGAGGGATGTAATGGCTGTTAGTTATAGTGTGTTGTGTTTTGGCTGTCATGTCAGTACATTCTGAAGTACATCAGCGCACTGCCTATTTTTGACTTAACAATAGGAGCACAGAAATTCACTATGTCATCTTCATTAAACAGAACATGTTCCCAGATGATGATTCCACCTAGTATTCTGGAGTCAGTTTCTTTTCATCTGCTATTTTTTTCTACTTTACATCCAGATCTCAGGAATCCCTTTTAAAATGTTTATTAGTAAATTTCTAAGTAGCTTTGACAGTGCTTTAAGTTTGACAGTTTTTAAGTAGCTTTGACAGTGTCCATGAAAAATTAGTTTCTCTGTAAAAAAGGGAAAGTATTTAGGTTGTGCTTTTCTGTGACACAGCAGAGACCTTAGACATCATGGCAAAATGTGACTGTGGTCAAGAGAAAACATTTGGTTTGTCAGTCTGTGTATTGGATGGACACAGCTCTCAAGACAATCAAAGAAATTATCTTGCCTTGTGTGGGGAGAGCTGCATATTTTATCTCTCCTTATAGTACCACAGGGTCATACAGGTTGCAAGGGACTTTGCCTGAACATGTAGAAGACAGTCTCACAAAGTTTGCTTACAGTCACATAAAGGAATTTTACTCAATGTTTTTTCTAGTATGTAGAGATTGAAGTACTTGGTCGTAGATATTGCCAGCCACTTAAAAAAAGGTACCTGAGATTTACCAATAACATGCCAACAATTACTGCATGACAACTAAACCCCAAATTTCCCTGTGTTGTAGGAGCAATGTATTCCTAATCACTAGACCACAAAGGACATAGCTACAGGAACATGTACAAATAGATACCAGCTGTGCTGTCTCATTTCCTGAGCTGTACAGGGATAAGACACCTCCAGACTTGAGGCCAAGTATTCCTCTCAAGGGCTGCTCAAAGCCTGAGAAAGTTTGACCTCTTTCCCTGCCAGGACATGCTGGGATAATGACATCTGAGCTAAAGCCATCTCACGCTCATTGCACAGGCAGCACAAGCATAAATCTGTTAGCCCTTGTCATGCTATCTCAAATACTGCTAGGTTTATTTACACCTAATATATATTACTCTTGTTTTTTGGCTACTTAAGGCAAACTGTTGCTGCTTTCTAAATGCTAGGATTGGGTATTTGACTGTAGGATTTTAGGAAAACCTAGCTTGATCTGGTGCCTTCTTTAGGGGCTTTATCTTTTCCTGTGGGCTGCTGTGAATCTTACTCCTAAGATCCTGCTGTCATTTGTATGCAGTCCTGTGTGGCAGTAGCCTTGATTCTGCGCCGTGAAACTCCATTTTTAAGAAGCCATTTTCAGTGATTAACACTTCTTTTTAATTAATATCGTCCATTCAGTAAATAGATAACTTGAACACTGCTATCTCTTTTCCCCTAGTGATAAACACATTCACTTGTGCTGTAAGTGAATTATGATTTCTTTGAAAGTGTGATTAAAGCACTGCCTCCTTCATAATCACACGTTATTTTATATGATAAACTTGATTCAATGAATAGCTGTCTGACCCACACAACAGTAATGAATATTTTATTTAATGACTTTTTCTCAGTAAAGGCTGAAACAATACCTCTTACAAAGCTCTGTATGTGAATGCATCAGGTTGGGAGGCACTTCAAGAAATTTTGCTGTCAACCCTCCTGCTTAGAGCAGGATCAGTTCTCAGGTCAAGCCAGATTATTAAGTGCTTTATCTAGCCTTGTCTGGAAAACTGCCAAGGCCTGCACAACCTCTGGGAGCAGCTGATTGCCTCTTAAAAAGAGAAATATCAGAGATTGTAAAAAGTAATGAAAATAAATTTTAAAAAGGAGAGGCTTGATAAAGCAGATGTTGTAAATCAGATGTCTTTTTACGCATTTCTTTATGATCACTTAAATTCTTGACTATTTGAGTGTTTACTTCTTCTCATCCAGCGTTTCAAGTACACTAATTGGCACAACTTATATTCTAAGGAGATGTTAGGAAGCATTGAAGGAAAAACTGCCTTGGGTTAAATTAATTGCCTGCTTCCTGGCCTTGAGAATCTGAAAATCAGTGAAAACTTCCTTGGTGTGCTTGCCTGATGAGAGGGTGAAGTGGAGTGTACCCACCTGCTGATCTTATTTTGTGTACTTTGCTTAGACTTGGTCTCAGCTTTTCTCTTAGACCAGTCTTTATCAGTGCACTCTTACATAACCTCTGCCTCCTCAAGTGCTGTCCAAAGAAGATGTGAAAGTTGACACTTATTCAGAATAGAGTGTGAGATGCTTGGAAGTCATTCCAATAAGCTGTATACACCCTTCAGAGGAGCACTTTCCTGTTGAGCTGCACTATTATCTATGCATCAGTTCCACAGTCTGGCTCTGAGTTCTGAGGAAGTGTTAATGAGCTTGAGTCTAAGAGAGCAATTGTCTGCTCTTCATGGGAAAGGAAATGGAGTCTTTGATCATAATTGCAAATATAAATTGCCCGTCCTAAAAGCTAAAATGTCAGAAATCTCGTTTTAATTTATTTTGGATCAACAGAGATGCTTCTTTGAGACATGATCAAGGACAAAAAAATCTCTGCAGTTTATTTGCTTATCTTAGTATGAAAGACTGTATTCCTGTGTGTGAATTACACAGAGAGATCATAATGAAAATGACACTCAGCTAACTCCATAAAATTTAGTAGCTAATAGATGATGTATATTCCTTCCTTCCTTCCTTCCTTCCTTCCTTCCTTCCTTCCTTCCTTCCTTCCTTCCTTCCTTCCTTCCTTCCTTCCTTCCTTCCTTCCTTCCTTCCTTCCTTCCTTCCTTCCTTCCTTCCTTCCTTCCTTCCTTCCTTCCTTCCTTCCTTCCTTCCTCCCTTCCTCCCTTCCTCCCTTCCTCCCTTCCTCCCTTCCTCCCTTCCTCCCTTCCTCCCTTCCTCCCTTCCTTCCTCCCTCCCTCCCTCCCTCCCTTCCTTCCTTCCTGCCTCCCTTCCTGCCTCCCTTCCTGCCTCCCTCCCTGAAAAATTTTCCATTTTCAAGGGTCATCTATTGCTGGGTCTGGTCTGGCAAGGCAGTGATTTGACAGTATAGTGCTTGCTTTATGAATTACTTGATGAATTCTGACATTAATTAGCTTTTCTTACTGGCATTAGCTTTTTGTGCATCTCTGATATTTATGGTATAGATATTTTAGAGGTGTATAGAGAGGGGTACATTTTATATCTTTCAAGTCAGATGTGCTTCTTGATCTTGTAGTTCCTCTTTGCAGTTTACCAGATGGCATCAGATTTAAACTCATGTTGAGACTTTGTACTATGCTGAAGCATATAAGATTGATTAAATCCTTTGATTTTCAGTTCAAAATGAGGTTTTAGTTAAGTTTCTTGTTTAGAGCATTGCAAACAACAGTTCAAATGTCCTCAGAGGTATGACTGCATGGGGAGGACCTGACAAAAAGTGCTGGTTTCTCTTTCACTGTATTTTTATACATTCAAGCATGCAAAATTTGGCCCTAAAGCATCTTCATTTTATTCATTTCAGATAAAAATTCTACCTGGGAATTTGTGACAATTTTTTTGGTAGCAGGAGTAAAGAAAGCAAAAGCAACTCCTAGAGCAGGTGCCATATGAATGTGATTAGTTTAAATTAGGGATTTGCCATACTGGCTGGTCAGCCTCTCCTCATATAAGCAGTTCCATTTTTCCATATCACTGTCAGTTCCATTTATCCATATCACTTGTCTATGAAAAATTTAAGTGCATGTCTAGGAAACTAGATAGCAGGAAAAAAACCCTACAGAAGAGTGACTTTTATAAATGCTTTTATATATTAATATTTTCAGCATATATGCTTTTGTATATAACAAGTTTATTACCTTCCATAATTCTAGTCACAAAAGCAGATTTAAGTATTATTCAAGCTTTGTGTAGATACTTTTTTCCTAAATCACACCTAACTCTTTAAACGCTTCAATGAAATGGAATTAAAATTAGGAATTGATAATTTGCAAATTGTAAATTTATCCTTATGGATGATTAAACAATTCAAGAGAAGCAAATACAAATGATAAGTTATAGTAGAAGTTTTTTATTTGGGGGGGAAGCGTATGTAAGGGTAGATATAGTTAAACTATATTTATTGTGAAACTGTAGTTCTTAAAGATGCCATGGCTGAAAAAAGAAGGGGCCCTTAAAATGCAAAATGATTCAACCCCCACAAAATGCTGGATTTCAAATTCTTTTCTTGTGGGTGGTCCCACTGAAATTACTCACCAGTGTACCTTCTTAGCAACTGTAAATTGAGAAAAGTATCTTGGCCAGAGTGAAATAAAATTGTGTGTAATTTCTTGTGAGGATATTTGCTCTAAAATTTTGAATGTAGAAGTTCTGAGTTTGGAGGTGATTATAATAATTTTGGAAGCCACTTTGAAAAGTAAACAGTTCCACAATAATATAAATTCAGTTAAAGAAACTAAAACACTTCTGAATTAGTTTATGTATTAAGCAGTTGAATCCTACTTCCACTATTAAATCTTTAAGATGTCAATTTAATGCTAGTCTTTCAAGCTGGTATTAAAATTTAAAAAAAGTCTTTCAAACTTCCAGAATTCTGTTACTATTGCTTTCTGGAAAGTTAGTCCTCTTGCAGCTTGTCTAGATACACTGTGAAATGAAAAATTGACTTCTGCTAGAGCCTGTTCCCTTGCTCTCTGTTTAATCAGTTATACCTGTATGACAGGAATGCAAAGTAAATGCCAAGTTCTGCCAAATCAGTGTATTTTTCCAAATATCTTTCCATTTTTTTACATGGCACAAAGCAGTAAAGAGTCTGGTCTGTTAAATTTTGCTCACTGCTTTTATTTTTCTCAACACCTTTTACTCATGAGTTCTTGTGTCTGCTTGCTGAAAACACTGGTTCCTCCACAGAATGTCTTGTTTTATACTGCATATTTTGATCTTGCATGGGGCATTCATTTAGCTTTCATCATTCAGGAGTTTTCAGAATACTTACCTGATTAAAGTCTGCGATATATAATTATAAATATTTGCAAGAGGAGATATTCCGGAAAGCATTATTTTTATGGTTGTAATTAATGGGCTAATCTCTCATCCTTGCATCAAGAAAGAGGATTTGCTGCAAGAGAATATCTAAGTTCTGAGTATGTTCTAATTTGCTGAGCAACTCAAGTGTCTAGACCAATGATACGTCCAGGCTCTTAGAACTGCAGTGAGTGATCTACAGTATGAGAAAATTGAACTGTTGGGGGGTTTTGTTTGTTTTGTTGTCCTTTTTCCCTTTTTCTCTTTTTAATTTTTTACTTTTTTTTTTTTAATTTTAAGAAGTCTTTTAATACAAAATAGATCAGGGGCTTTGGAACAGTTCCTTTTATGACTTATATACAACTTCACGCAGTTGGTCTTGCAATCCATAAGCCATCATAAACCTTTCTAAAATACAAAACCCAAGCATCACTCTTTAGGACATTTTCATTCTCTGCATATCTATAAACAAAAAAGCCAAAACTGGTGGGGTTTTGTTTCCTATTTTTTTCCTATGTATTTAAGTGTATGGCCCTATGATAATGTGTTGCAAAAGCACATGATGATGGCTCAACTATTTCATGCCAACATGTCCAAATTTATATCAGAAACATCTGCTTCAGAAACACAAATCCTAGGTAAACCTTAATGACTTTTTTTATAAGATGGTTGTTTTCTTCAGTTGTATGGACTCAGAAATAGATATGTTAAACATGTCACAATGGAACTCACCACTTAAAATCATGGCATAAATTATATTGAATGGAACCTCAGATTTTCACCTAGTCCAACCTCTTGCTTATAGCAGGGTCAGCCTTGAAATCAGACCAGACTATTATAGGCTTTAACCAGTTGGTCTGGAACACCTTAAAACATTCACAACCTTTCTGGGCAATCTGTGCCACTCTCTGGCAGTCTTGAGGAAGAAATTTCTCCCTACATCCATTCTGAACATCTCCGATTTCTACTTATATACTTCACTGTCTCACCAGGCCTTGCTGTGAGGGGCCTGGAAGCATCTTCCCAATAACCTCCCTATAGCTATTGGGGGATTGCTGTTTGCTTCCCTAGAAGCAGCCTCTGCTCCAGATGTCCCTCAGCTGCTTCTTAATGGTAAGAACCGATTTCCTTGTAGAAAGGCAGAAGATTCTAAACTCTGTGTCAGTGAATGCATAGGTGATGGAACTCATCAGATTACATGAATAGAAATGAGTGGGGATCTTGGTTCAGCATGAAGAAAGGGCTATTAATGACTGAGATAAAGTAGACTGAGATAAAGTAGAATTCAGGTTGGGCTTCCCATGCAGAATCACAGAAACACAGATCTATTTAGGCTGGAAAAGACCTCTGAGCTCATTGAATCCAACTGTTACCTCATCACTGCCAAGTTCTCCACTAACCCGTGCCCCAGCTGCCACATACACTGTCTTTTAAATAATTACCAGGGCTAGTGACTCAGCCACTTCCCTGAACAATCTGTTCCAATGCTTGACAACCCTTTTGCTGATGACATTTTTTGTAATATCCAATGCCCTGGTGTAAATAGAGACCATTTCCTCTTGTCCTGGAACTTCTCACAGGGGAGATAGGATTAACCCCCACCCTGCTACAACCTCTCTTCTGGTTGTTGTACTACCTGTGGAGGAAGTTTGGCTCAGTAGAAATTTGCTAAGTTTTCCATGAGATATCCCCACCAAAGCACAAATCTCTAGCCTTTAAAAACCTAATATGATATTAATAATGAAAGACGTGTTTATATGATTGGAGTGTTTTGGAGGAAAGTTAATAGTTTTATGAAATTTCACTTAAAAATTTAAGTCGTACTTTTGCCTGTTCATTTTGATAAAAGAGCTGTCAACTCTAGCTTATTAATTTTCTGTATTACTGTTTTGAAAATATCTTCAGAATAGCTGTTGCATAGTCTTTTGTAGTCTTAACCTGTTTTTTCTGATTTTGTTTGGTTTTTGCCTTAGATTCCTTCACAATAATTTTTTAAACAAAAATAACAAATCCTGTGCTCAGAGATCCTCCAGAAGATTCTCTTAAGAACTATCTATATCTGTCTTTAAAATCTCCTGGCTACTACTGCCCAGAAGTAGTTTTTTACTGAAAGATAATGGTCTAAGCAAAATGCTCAGTTTCTTTTTCCTGCATAACAGTAACTCGATGTGACATTTCTGCATTGTATTATTATCAAGCTCTGAAAACTTACTAAATCATGTTCTGAGTGATCAATGGATTTATCCTGTGCAAACTAAAGTGCTCATCATTCATGGCACTCCTTTGTTCTGCTGGAATAGAGGACAGTTCTAATGCATCTTGTCAGGTCCTCATTTTCTTTATTTCTTTGAACATGAACTTTACTTTTCCATAAGAAATTGGATAAGTAGGCATTAGGTAACAGGCAGATAGGTTTGTGTTTTGTTTTTTTCTTTTCTCAGAAATAAAGATAATCTTTTTTGAGAGAGAGTACAGTCAACCACAGCCATTCCATTTGTTCAGAGAGCTTCTCCAATACAACTCCTTCATTTTGGGAATTACATAAAACTGAAAATAGCAGAAATGAAATTTTCGTCATGGGGATTGGAGAAAATCAGCTGTTGGCCTTGGTCCATGCTGTAAATAGTTCAAGCCAGTGTATTTCTGTGTCAATTCTTAACGCGAACAACAATGGTAAAGTTGTTGCTGCACTCGTGTGCTGAAAATAACTTTTAAATTTACGCACAGGCTGGAATTTAGAAGAGATGAAGGCAAGAGGCAAAATTTTGATTCTTCACTGTAATCCATGGATGAATGACCTTATCCTTTTGGATTTAGAGAAGTAACTTCAGAAAATATTTAGTGTAATTTTTAGCCCCAAACAAGCAGTCTAATGCTCAAGTATTAATGTATGGCAATTTATGTGTTATAAATTATGGAAGCAGTACTCCCCATTTTTTTTAAAACGTAAACATAAAAATGCACTTGATTTTCTTCATAATTTAACAGCACAGAATTTCCCTAACTCTATGGAGATATGAGCATGTTGTAGAAAAAAAGGAAAATCCTTCCTGCTGCAAAAGCCAAATGAAACAATATAAAATGAAAAATATATATAAGAGCTGAAGAATAGCTGTGTCTAATTCTGGAACATAGTACTTAATGTCAAAAAAAGAATTGGTTTATAAGAATTTATGTTAGGGACTGTATAAGTAGGCAACATACCTTGAGAATCGTGAGTTTGTATTATTTTGTTTTTAGTCTTATGGTTTCAGGATTTAGGGTTTTTTATGTGATGGAGTGAAATAAAAGCATTTCCCAGTGTTGGTATAAAACACAAATATATGGGAATTTCCGTTCACTTGAAATGATGAGATATCCTTCAGACACCTTCAGATACCTTCAGAGAATACCCTATGTAAAAGATGAAGGGAAGAAAAAACTCACAGTTACATTTAAAACAGCTCATAATACTATAAGTTGCCTCAAAATAATAAAAAAAACCAAAGAAAACCCAACAAAACCCCCAAACAACACTTTTTTACCATATTGGCCTTTCCGCATTATTTCCTTTGTTTCTCCCTCTCAAACTTTGTTCTACTGTCATTAGTGCTGAGATATTTAACTTGAAGTGCACTATTTTGGGATTTTATAAGGCTGGTGGAAAGATCTCATATCTTAAAAATAATTATTTCCTGGGCACCATTTGCAATCAGAAACAGGGTAGTTTTTCATTTTAATATTGCCACAGGTACTGTCCTTCATAAACGTCAGCATATTTTTCAAATGAATTGGAATTCTGGTAAAGGGAGCTGTTCAGTGACTGTGTCTGCAAGGGACTTTTGCAGTCAGTGGAGAGCTGTTCAGTGCACTCTGTGTGGAATTTAACAAGCGGTGCCTTCTCAAGTAGACACCTGTACTTGGTGAGATGGATGGTGCTTTACATTTTATTGGCTGTATTGACCAGGGGCTTGGTTTAGTTGCCTGAACAGTGACACCCAGTACTGCATGTTTGTGGGTGTTTTCCCTGCCTTCCATCCATGCAGATGTCTCAGGGCATGTCTGTTGGCACTGGTTTAACACTGATGGTCCTGTCCTGATATCTGTTTTGGGCCACTAAGATGTAGGTCTTCATTCCCTGTGGTAGAAATCTAAATAGCAGTCTAAGATACAGAAACCTGCTTTGTTCTGTCTGCAGTTAGATGAGATAAATGCAGTTTTTGTAATTCTTTAATGTGTCAAGCTGGTTTTGTTCAGCAGCAAAGCAGTATGCACACAAAATAGTGTTTTTGTTTATTTCAGTTAGCTCAAGTCCTGCAAAGGAAGAACTTGAGTGCAGCCCACCAGAAATAATCTATGTTTTATGTAAGTTTGAATAAAACTACTAACACTTGAATTATTAGAATATTTTTATTTACAAATGGGAAATCAATTAGCCTTGCTTTAACATTTAACTCACATGCAATGTAGGAATTGCCATCCATATTACAGTAGAGGTGCACAATATCAGTTATACCTCAGCATTTCTTCATTTGGGATTTATGGAATACTGAAGGCACAAAATACTTCCTACATAGATTACAAAGCCAAATTTACAACATCCATTGTTTGAGGAGAGGTGGAGAGGTGGTCACTGAACACATGCAATTACAGGGACAGCTTCTCTGTCCTTGGTGACTCAGAGAACCAAAACCCCTGGTGGACAGACTGCAGATCCTGGGACTCCACTATGGCTCACTATGCTGGCCCTGCTGTGCAGATGCCACTGAGGATTAGAGAGGGATTTCTAGAATAGAAATGCAACCATTTTAGTTCACATGCATAATGAGCAGAGTTCTGCATCTGCAGAGAGATAGTTCCATTTTAGTGATAATCTTAGTACTCTGAATTCAGTATTCTGTTACTGATTCTGTGTTAATATTGATATGTTTGTTTAATTGCTTTTTCTAAATGGAATTATTGGACAGAAAAATCAGTACATTTACCTATTGTAAATGGATATTAATTATATATTAATATTTATTACTTATGGATGCAATACATTTTTAGATTGAAGTTAGCTCTTCTTTTTTTCTTGTACCTAATTCTATTTTAGAAGTTAGAAAAACAGAGTTAAGTCAACCATTCTAGACATTTCAAAATGTGGTGATAGATCTTAATAAGTCCTAGTCAGAGTACTAACAAAGTAACGTATTTTCTGAATAAATATGTATCCTTTCAAATCTGCGTAATATTTGATGATAATTAATCATTAATTATGCGATAAACGCCCTCAGAGGTTCTAAAAAGACAAAAATATTTTTGATATTTAAAGCTCACATTTAATTTTCAATTTATTTATGTATTTAACTGATTTTTTTTTGTTGTTTTAGAAATTGTGAAATCATTAAATACTTTTCCTGTCTGAAAGAGATGACTTGGAGGTAAAGTCCAAGAGATCTCAGGATTAGTTAAAGATCCCATGCTTAAGTCATCTCTAGTGGTGATAAACTGCCTGAAGTGTTTATGATAAAGAATTTTTTCAGCAAACTGGATGTTAATAATCTAATGTTTAGAAGATGAGGCTGATTTCAGTTGTCATAACTGTAGATTCAGCATAAATAACCTATCTCATGTAAACTGTCTTTGAAAAATGTGTACATATATCTGTGTGACAAGTTACATCACATTGCTTATTTTTTCTTATATAAAACCATTGGCATATTAGTTATGTCTGGTGGTAGCCAATGTCTGAGTATATTAGCAGTCTTGTGATGTTATTACTCAAGTATGCTTCAAAATCTGGATAAATATATAATTTAGCACAAATAAAGCATAAGGTGTTGTTCCATGAACTTGTAAATGTTCAAGTGTAATCACAAAACATAGACTTACAGTGCTCCCAGTTCAGAATTTAGAATAGATATAGGACAGAAATAGTCCTAGCCATAAATGAGACCTTGTTATGCTCTTGAAGATCAGTATGAAGGTGAGGGATGGTTTTAGGCATGACAAAAGTAGACAGTAGCTTAAAGTATAACAAAATGTTGGTGTTATGCAAAAGAGATTTCTGCTCCAGGAGAAGTGTCTGAAGTGCTAAGCCTGGCCCAGAGGCAGCCGCATCCCATCCCTTACAAATCCACTCAGCAGCTGACTGAGCAAGTCCCTTGGCTCAGTCACAGGCAGAAGGGTCTTGCTGCTGGGGTCTCCAGCCCAGTTTTGCCCCCAGTGTTTAGAGGAGAAAACTATGAACAAAATGCAGAGTGGGGTGTGTGGGGTCACGACAGGGTTGCTCAGTTTTGGCACCCAAAAACTCATAGAGAAGATGATAGACAGGGAAACAGCTCTGCTGTGACAATGCACTGGAGAGTTACCCTTGCTCCTGGGGTCCAGGGAAGTCTTATCCCTTCAAGAGTTGCTCTAAACACGCCATATGCTCATGAAAAAGTCAACTAGAACTGTTCTGGACTATAAATAATGATAACAAGTATATAAAATCTGAAGATGTGGAGTATTGGATGTATTCTTTAAATAGTGATTAAAAGTTTATTACTTGGGGGAAGGATGAGGAGCCAATTACACTTCTATAATGCAACTGCAGGGAAGACAAATGGAATATGAGCTTGTCTGGGCAATGTAATAGAAGAAAAAAACCCCAAACCATTACATATTTTACTATTTTGAAATAGCAAAGGTTCCTGTGTTTAATCTTTCACTGTCCAAAGCCAAGATAATTTCCAAGCTTCCTTGAGTATTATTAATTGTTAATTTAAATGCAAAGCTTTTTAGCATTAATTTTTTTATATATAAATCAACAGCAATAGCACATGTTGGCTGCAGGTTTCAGCTCCTACAGATATATTTCAAGGGGGTGTCAGAGTCCTTTCCCTCACCCTTGTCCTGGAAGCACATTTTAGTTTACCCTTGATCAGATATTTTACTGGGTGATTACACAGAATATTAAAGAAATGTGATGAGTAAGAGTTTAATTGGGGTTCTGAAGATATTCAGCAGTTCATTTAGTGATTCAGGATCTGTTCCCAAGTCGGTGTCAGTCTCTGATGCTTACTTGTGATTCAGAACATCTGACACCATGTATGCTCTCAGGGAATATATGGTCTTCTGATTTTGAGTGTTTCATTCAAATACCACAGTGATTTAAATAATAAACCACTCTACAGCAATCATGACATCCTGAAATAACAATTCATGCTAAATTAAGCAAAGAAAAGTGGCGACAGCTGACAACTGTCTCTTTTAGGAAGATTGGAGTTGTGTTGTTCTTTTAGTGTTGATTTTCAGTTTGTTTCCCTTTCTTCAAAGTTCAGTTAATATTTTTAAGATATGAGTGTGGTCATTTATATTGCTTCCTGTCATATTTAGTGAAAATATCTAGAGGACATTTTTTTTCTGGTAATAGCAAGCTAGATAGGTAGTTAATTGTTCTAAAACCCTTTAGTTTTATAAGATCCTTGTGTATTTATTACAATGTTAATATCTGAGCTCTTCTGAGATTCCTAATGATAAAATATCCAAGACCTGTGAAGCACACTCATTTTATAAACTCCAGTTAGTTTTCAAGAAATGAACTAAACCCTAAACTGGTCATTTAGATTACAAAGGATTAATTTTCTATTCTGTTTTAAAATTTATATTTCCTTCAGCCTGTTACTTTAAGGGTAATAAAACTGATTTTGTGAAATCAGTGAACCATTTTATCATTATTTGTTCTCTTAATAGAATCATTTTTTAAGGGAGTAGATGGTAGTTGTAGATATCTCCAGAGCCATATGCTTCCTCTACTTACAGAATTAGAACAAAATTAAAATTGGACTTGATTGTGCATCAAAATCCTGCACAAATTGCAGTTTATTTAAAAGAATAGAGGGACAAAGGAATAGCAGTCTAGGAATTCTGTGATTTACTTTGTATCCAGAAACAATTCTATTTACATTACTGAGTATTTATCACATTGTAGAAAAGTCTTAGTAACCTACTTGTAACCTGTTTGTAACCTACTTGAAGGTATCATTCTTATGTACTCTCCATAAAAAGATAAATCTGGTAATGCATTATCAAAAGCATATGCTATAAACCAGATTGTTCTTACACTTTCTTTCATCAGTAATCTCAATAGGAGAAAATAAAGAAAATGCTGCATTAGATGTATTTCTAAATGTAAAGATTTAAGTCAGAGAGCATTGATAAACACATAGAACAAACCTACCACACGGTATAGATGACCAGATTCCTCTGTTTTTTTGTTTGGTTTTTTTTTTTTTTTTGTGTGTGTGTGTAAAGCTCAGAATAGCAACGAGGGACATAAAGTTTAAGTACCATTGTAATTAAAATGGTCTGCAAACTTTTCCACCCCATCTGTCCAGTTGAAGGAATAAAGGAAGATCTGATAGAGCACTGGTTTGTGTTTTAAAAAACATCTGATTTATTTCCTCTACAGAGACAAAGCTTCCCTGATAGAATCCTGGCTGTCTTCTCCAAATTTGTAATGTACAAATTGTGAGGAGGAGCAGCATAGCATAAATGGATCTTGTTTCCAGAACTGGTATGCACATATGGAGACAAGTACACTTAATAAATGGAGGTTATATTTTAAATTGGAAAAGGAGGAGGAAGGTCAGAAGGTCAGAATGTTTGCTGCTGTAGCTCTGAAAACATAAATTTCCCATCACTTATAAAAAGCTGAAGGTGCTGGACTGAGTTGGCAGTGCAGGGTGTCAGCACGAGTGGGTTTGTTTTGGCACAGTTTCAGATTGCTTTAAGTGAGTCCCAAGTGACTTTTGCCTCCCTTTTGTGTGAGCAGAAGCTCTGTGAACACCATGAATCAGGTAAAGGTGTGTCTGATCTGGGGCAGCACTCCTGTGCAAGTAACAGCCCTTGGTGTCAGCTGAGGCCAGGGAGGGAAATGATCAGACTTCAGCAGGGAACCAGCGAGAAGGAGGCAGAGTGTGATGAGAAGATATATAAATAGAGCTCCAAGTATATCACAGGATAGAAAAGGAAGAAACTCCCACAACTGTGAACATCATACTCCCAGCAAGGATCCCAGGTTGTTCACAACAGGTTCAACTTACCCTTTTTTTCTGTTTGAGGAAGACTGTAGGTCTTGACCCTAAGAAAAATAGGAATTTTGAATAGACAAATATGTCAAATGAAATTAGTAGACTCCTACAAGAGTTTGGATTAGCTATGATTTCTTTTTTGGTGTTAATCAGATAATTTTGATTATGTAACTGTTTGAACTAACAGAAAATTCTTATATTTGTGTATATAGTGTCTTTCCATTTGTCCATAATAAGATTGTGAGTAAAATGCTGTGTTCCATTTTTACGACTTTAAGCAAAGGGCAGGGTACAGTAATGTGGTAAATAGTCTCAGAGAAATCATCTGGGAGAAGCCCACTAAACCACTAACAAAGGCAGACTGAAATGCCTAGAGAAATCAGAGGGTTTCTTTCTCTTTTATGGCTGTGGCCAGTACATTCTGCTGGATTTGGAGACAGTAGGCTCAGGAGAGTCTAGAATCAGGTTTCTAATCCTCTGCTAAGTGCTTTAATCCCTTTGATGTGCAAAATACCACTGCATCTACCACTGCTTCCTCCTCTGGGTGGTGAATGGTTATCCACCAGCCGCAGGCGCTGCAGTGCTCCAGGTGGTGAAGAGGAGATTGGCTGCCCAAGGACAAGCTTCTGAAAATTCAACATAACAAAGGATAACCACAGAGGGAACTTCTAGGCAGCCAGTTACAATATGAAGAAAGTCTAAGCCCTGCCAGAGATGGCCACTGGGTGAGATGTGGGTTGAATTGCTTTCCACACGGCTCTGTCACTCTCTTTTTAATGGATGGATTGTCCACAATCAGTGCTGTGGGTTAGGAATTGTGCTGTGAAGCCGGTTGAACTGGTCCATTTGGTTGAATTGCTGGGGTTTGTGATCATGGAGCTCACAGTCCTGTTCACATGACTCTCTGGAATGAAGAGAAGCTGTGACTGCTAGATCACTTTGGGAAGCTTGTTGATGCACATCAGAAGAGATAACTAAAATCTTAAAATTGTGATGATGTTATAGACAAGAAAATGTTTTTATTCATATTGTTGCAGCGTCTGTATTGTGGAACAATGGAACCAGAAACGCTTTTAAAAGGAATCAATAAATATTCAATTCCAATGAAATATGGGAAATACTCAAATGTTGAGTATTTTCAGGAGCTGTGAAATGGTTACAAAATTCACATAACAATATTAGAATACCACTAGCTCTCAAATAGTAAAATCATCAGGGCAGATTAAGTTAATTGCCCTGGATAAACAAAATCTTATAAGACAGAAAAGGCCTCCTGAATGAAAATACATTTACTAATTGTCACAAGCCTATGAGCAAGCTGTTTTACCAGGCCAAATTTTCATCTTGAAAACTGAAGCAAAAAATATAATCCCATAGTGTGTCCAGCATGAATGGACACTCAGGGCATGACTACAGCACAGTAAAAGGCACCGCACTGGATACCCCTGAATGACCAGCTATCACAAGGTGCAGTGGTAAACAACAATATTGGATAATAACTGGCATAACTGATCCTAACTCTAAGGATAGTTCACCTGATGCTGCTGGCTCAGACATCAATTTGCAGGTTGCTTCCTAAGGAGTCAGCTGGTGTGTGTTTTTATGACATAGATATGACCTTAATCACAAACCCTGCTGTTGTAGCCATCTGGAAAGTTGTGCCATTTGACAACAGGTGGAAGTGTTCATAATCATTGAATCATAGGATAGTGTGGGCTGGAAAGAACCTTTAAAGGTCATCTAGTTTGCTGTAAGGTCTCCCTGGAGCCTTTCTTCTCCAGGGTGAGCAACGCCAGCCCTCTCAGCCTTTCTTCACAGCAGGGCTGTTCCAGCCTTCTGATCCTTTTTGGAGTCCTACACTGGACTGACTGCAGTGGATCCATGTATTTCCTGTGCTGAATATTTCAGAGTTGTCTTACAGATGTGGTATCACAAGAGCAGAGGGGCAGAATCACCTCTCTTGAGTGACTGGCCAAGCTTCCTGTGATGTGGTCTAGGATACAGCTGGATGTGATCACACCTTACTGGCTCATAGGTAGTCTTTCATCCAGTAGCACCTCCAAGTTCCTTCACAACAGGGCTGCTCTCAATCCCTTCATCCCTCAGCAGCCTGTATTGATATCAGAGATTTGCTCTGAGCCGTGTGCAAGAGCTTGCACTTGACCTTGTTGAACATCATGAGGTTCACACAGGCCCACTCCTTGAGCTTGTTGAGGTTCCACTGGATGGCATCCCATCCTTCCAGTGTGTCAACTGCATCACTCAGGTTGGTGGTTTTGGGAAATGCACTGAGGGTACACTTGATCCCTCTTTTCATTGACAAAGACTTTAAAGATATCTGGTCCCAGTACAGACCCCTGAGGGACACCATTTGTCACTGGGACATGGAGCCACTACAGTCTGGATGCAACCATCCAGCAAATTCCTTGTCCACTGAGTAATCCACCCATTAAATTCATCTCTCTTACCTTTAGAAAGGATATTTTGGTGCACCATGTCAAAGCCCTTAGAGAAGTCCAGGTGGTATAGGAATTGTTCTGTTGCTTCATAGATGCTATTAGTCTGCATTAAATATTTTGCTGACAGCAGAACTGCTGCCTGATAGAGAGTCTGTATAAAGTGCAAATCTCTTGATTCAGAATGGTCTTGCGAGCTTGAAATGAGTTCACATTCATGGAGAAAAATGAAGTCACAGAGACACAAATAAATGCTGGCACTGCTGACGAAAGCAGTTATTTTTAAGATGTGATTGTTCAGCTTCAGATATCTTTTTTTTCCCTCCCTGTTACTGAAAGGGAATCCATGAAGAATAATATAGCAAAACGTCTTAGACTTATTATATTTCTCTAACATTTCTCAGTTCTTTCTGAAGCATTCATATGTTAAGGATATTGCAATGATTTTTGCATGCAGCCAAACTTTTACTGAGAAGAAACCTTAGATGGCAACACTGTTTACATGAGCTGTCAATTTTGTATTGCAGAGCTTTATGATGTGGTGTTTACATACTCAGATCCTACTCACATAGAGAGATTTACATGCTGCAGCCCTTTTCCCTCTATTTTTAAGGTTTACCAAAGGTTATTAAAAGTTTTGAGGACCCCTATCAGAGATACTCTCAGTCCTTTTTTTCTCTAACTATTGTTTATATGTCTTAATTTTAAACTTAGTAATGTAGAAAAATCTTTCTGAAACTGAAAATTTGTCCACATTTTATGGCTGAACCTTGTCCAAAATAAATATGACAATAACCATGAGGAAAAAATTCTATATTTTCCAAATACATTTTTCTCCAAAATTGAGGAATATATTCAGTACTTGTAGGTTTGCAGTGCAGAACATTGATCAGTTTTGTACCACAGTGACATGTCCTGTTGCATTGTATCCTGAGCATTACAGGATTAAGGGTGGTGTATTGTAGGCGCCTACTCTCTCACACAACTGTGCATCATCACAGGAAATTAGAACTTGAATATAGTACCTAGAGCACCAGTTTTGAGGATATTATTGACTCTAGCCACCTAACACAGGAAGATTCAGAGTATAAAAGTAAGCTCTTCCTCTGTGTCATCCTGTAGAGCTGCTAGTACCTTTCTTTTTCCTTCACAAGAAAGTGTAAAGAGTAACGACCCGGCTGTCAAATAAGGGTAATAATATGTATCACCTCTGGGAAAAAAAAAATTATTTGGGATAAGTGGATAGTCCTTCAGTTTAAGATTAAGAATGTGGAGAGCAAGAAGATAAACTGCTTTATGCAAATTTAAGACTGCCTCTCAGCCCTCTACAGAGACATTTTTCAAATTCCTTTCCACACCAGACAACATCACTAAGTGGCTCAGACCTGTGGGTGAGGTGGATGCCATGGTAACAATACCAGGTGAGTAAGGCTTTTAATGAACATTTTCCTAGAATCTGGATCACGAACTCTCTGTGAGTATTCAGATCATGATTTTTACTTGGGTCCTTCAGAATTGTAGGGTATGTGTACACCAATACACAATTGGTGTAAATTAGTAATTGTCTGATGTGTTATCTCTCTGTCTCTATTTCTGTTTTAATTTTAGGTTTACACTTGTGGTTTGGCTTGGTCAGGAGGCAAGTTTGGTTACATGATAGTAAGTGTGACACTTTATCCTGTCCTGACAGATGATGTATCACCATCTTGCTCTTAATAGAAGAAATACAGTGCAGCATTAACTGCATGGACATTCTGAAGCATGGACAAATGAGCTTAGAACACTGGTGGACAGTGGTGGACACTAGAGCCTTTCAAGAAAGAGCACTGAGAAGATTTTAGGGCGTTGCTTGCTGCAGGCAAAAGGCTCTGTGATACTCAGCAGGTTTTTGTTTGGCTCAGGGCACTGCCTTAACAGCACAATAAAGTTCTGGGTTACAAAGGATGCACATGCATGCATGCATATGACCTGTTTTCCTTTGATTTGTCTTTCTTTCCCTCCTGTTTGATTCTGCAAACGTGAGGAAATTTTTTAGCAAGATGCACAAGCATCTGTTTAGCTATGCAGCTTTTTTCCTCTTAGTTAGCAGCTCTGAGATTCTGTAATTACACTTCTGGGTAAAATAGGCTGTCATGATAACTTATGCATGGAATGCTATATTTAAAGTACTGGGCCTCATTCTTCTTAGATTTACACACAAAGCAGAGGTAGGGCCTGATGGAATAAATTAGAGGAAATTTGGTCTTTCTCTGAGAGAAATAGTTGAAGTTCATCAACTCAATATAAAAATGACCATATTTTGGAATAAAAAACAGCTAGGGAAGATTTCTATTTCTAGTAGAATATGGAGACTGGCTATTTCCATGCTCCTTCTGTAAGATATGCACTTCTTTTTAGGCCAGCAGGTCTTTTGTTCAGGTTGTGCTACTGACCTTTAAACTGATACCTTAACAATAGAGAGGAGTACAGGATTGGCAAATGCTGTGGTGCCAATGTGAATTACTCATTGCAGTTTGAGAGTGAGATTGATGATCTTGGAAGCATATTTAAGAGCCTAACCTAGAAGATTAATCTAGTGAGAAATATTCCAGAGAAAAACAATTGCTAAGAGAAAGCAAAAGATAATCTAGAAGACACTGTCTTGTAGCATCTTTATGGTTTTCTTTGAAAAGTTGTCTGGAAAAGATTGTTTGCTCTAATCTGAATGCCTGGTTTGCAAAATACTTATCAGGCTGATTGATTCTAGCATGAAAATTTGATTTCTGCTGGACCTGAAAGATTTAAAGGATAAGAATTAAGGTTTCTAGTATTTTCACATGACAGGTTGTAAATCAGGGTGGCTGTTGTGGTTTAACCCCAACTGGCAACTCAACCCCCATAACTGCTTGCTCACTCTCCCACCAACAGGATTGGGGAGAGGGAGTCTGAAGACCACAAGTGGAAAATTCATGGGTTGAGATAAAAAAAGTTAAATAGATAAAGCAAAAGCCACACATACAAGCAAAGCAAAACAAGGAATTTGTTTATCAAGTACTCTGTGACTTTCTCGGAAACCACCTTACCTGGCTGTTCGTATTTCTTATCTTATGCAAAAAAAAATTGGTACAACTGCAGTTCCTCAGATTCCTGATAATACAGAAAGCAAATCTTGTTTCTGATTACCTTGGAAGTAAATTTAAGGAGCAACACAAAGAATGTATCATTAATTTCTGTCAGGATGCTAATCTAGATATTCACATATTCACAGTAAAATACATAACTGAAGGCAAAAAACTACCTAATTTCTATTGTGATTAGCCAATCCCCCAAAATAATAAGAATATAATTTTATAGGCAAAAGATTAATTGAATATGGTTTTGTTTTGTTATTCCCTATGTAGGAATTGGCTTGGAAATACCCAGAATAGTAATATAGGCAGTATTTGTAATTTCCCATTGGCTAAACAGGAAGGAGAAGTTGTTCTATATCATCAAATTCGCTGGCAATTTTTCAGGCAATGATTCTAGTACAAGACCAGGAGAAGAATCTGCTGGTGAGAAGCCTCAGTCAACAACCAGGGAAGCTTAGGAAGCTGCACAACCGTAACCACACAGCTTCGTTATGAAGGTTACCACTTCTTGACTGGGATTTAAAATCTGGCTTGTAGCATTGATTCCAACGTGCTGTTTCTCAATAACTATCACTTAGTACTCTGTACTATCACTTAGACACTCTGATCAAGAAAAAGCTCTCACCCTTGCTCCAAGCTGAAAGTATTCCATGTCCAGAGCTCTGTTATAGTGGCATATCATTTGTATGAAAACCACACAAGCTTTTTCATGCTTCCAACAACAGTGAATCATTTGAGGAGTCAGTGACATGTGAGATAAACTGTAATTCAATTTTCACCAAAGATTTTTTTTCTTAATGCCACTTAAAAGATAGAGGGCTTGCTTTTTATTTCTTCTCAAACTATAAAATATTTTTTCCTATATTTGAAGTTTGAAATTTCCTAGTAAGAGTCCCTATGCAAAGGGATTTTGTATATATTAAATTGTTCTACCACCAGAAGAACAATTCTTCCACTAGAAGTTTTTAGTTCTTTAATTCTTCCACTAGAACTAAAATTAAGATTAAAGAAGATAACTTGCTACCATTTTTTTCTGCTTTAAAATGTGTGGTCCTCTAATTTGTGCTTCTAAAATTATTATCTAATAACTTCTTCTATATATATAGATTACTTCTTTCTTAGTTTAAAAATAAAATATTAAGAGAAAGAAACATGGAAGTTGTTTTTGGAACACACAGTGATAGGTATAGGGTCAAACTAGATCACAGGATTTATATGTTGCTATCAATACTCATATGAAATATTTGAAACTCAGTGTATAGCATGTATCAGAACTTTTCAGACATGAATTTTATGGTAGTGTTTTTGCTTCACAGTGAAGAACCCATGCAGAGATGCTGTCCCATAACTGATAAGTATTTTTCTCTGTGTTTTTCTTAGAACTGTTTTGGAGGAAAAGATCTGTTTTCCATAGGAAAATGTAGTTCCTTCAAAGTTAAAATGACAGTTTAATGGAAATTTCAGACAGGCAAGAAGTTCAAGAGAAATCATTTTGTTTTCTTATAGAAAAAAGTTGTGAGATAGTATGATCAGGTAAAGTAATAATGTTTCACTTGGAGTGTTAGCACTAAAAGGGTACAATGAAGGTGGATAAAAGCAAAACCAAAATAAGCCAAAATAATTTAATTCTGGAGGGACAGATTAATATCCAACTAATTTTCTCAAACTACCTCCTAATAGGGGTAGTACCTCCTAGAATTTCAGACAAGTCCATTTCTAGATTGTCCATATTTAGTCAATTTCAAATAATTGTTTTGACTTTCTTTAATCTTCAAATTGAGAGGATTTTTTAAACTCTTCTGAAAAGCAAAGGCTTTTTTTTCGGTGTTGAATAGTTGATAGTTTGTCTTAGCCTCACTTTATAGAAACATGGAATTTCTTCTGTAATATTTATATTAAGGTGTTTGCAGGAAGTATTTGAATATTTATCATCACAATCAAAGTCTAATTGATGTATATATTTAAACCTTGATTGTCTTTAGAGAGTAAAACTTAACTGCAGATCTCTAGGCAACTGCTATCACCTCTGGTTTCAATTTTGTTCTTCACAATTATTTTCCTTTACTAGATGTATCTGTATAAACTTTGCCAAACACATAAATCTCTTAGTATAATACATAATGTATTTCAATATAACAAATGTGTGCTTGATACTGGAAATAAGTAGATGGCTAATATCAATGTTTTCTTCACATGTTTATATGCAAGTCATATTCTCCATTCTCTTTGCATTCCTTATTGTCATGTGTGTCCCCAAGTTCTCCATACACAATATTGCAGTTGTATTTAGACAGTATTATATTTTTTATGTTAATTGGTGTCCTGTATCTTGCTCAATTGCCTTTTAATTTTTTTTTAATTAATTCCTTGTATCTAGTCAAGGAGTAAAAGTAAATTGAGTCACCTTTTCTGCACTTAATTGGCTCTTCTCCTTAATCATCATAGCTGCTTTGAACAAACAAGCAGAACTAACCCTGCTTTGGCAATGTTTTCAACTCTCCTTTACCTTATTGCCTGTATTTTTTTTTTTCCCTTCAGAAATTGCAAAGATACATTACATGAGCACTTGCTGTTTATGAACTCAGCCAGTGCTTGGAAAATGGGAAGTATGCCCAAGATTATGAAAAAGCCAGGGAGAACTGCATCTCCCAGGAAGCAAAATCCATGGCATTGCCATTCTGCTTAGCCTAATATGGAATAATCTGGTTAGAACTAATACCTGCCCATAATATGCCAGTTTTCCAGAAACCAAATCAGAAAAATTAAACAAAAACAAAGAAGTAAGGGAAGCAGCAAATGTAAAAGAAGTTCAGATTGTGTAAAATAGAATTATAAACCTGAATAATAAGCCATGAAGAAAACTGTATTAGAACTGTAGCTATGTCTTTAAAATTGGAGAAAATCATGACTTTGAGAACTTATCCAGTTCTTCCTGAATAAAGCTCTGCAGCTGAAACTGAAAATGGCTTTCCTTAGCTTTTTCTAGGGTCTGTGCTGTGGCATTTCTTGTGGATTAAAATTCCTAAGCATACAGTTGGTTGTTCAAGGGAGTTTAAATCTTGGCAAACTAAGTTCTTGGAGCCTTTCTATTTGCATGTAATTATTTGAGGATCTTATAAGGGGTTTAGTTAGAAATGGTACCTTATTCATAAGTGCCTTGACAAAATAGTGTTAAATAGTTACAAAATATACTGCAAATTTGCAGATGCTGCCTCATGGTCATATCATACATATGTGATAGCTTTCATCAGTGAAATTCAACCAACTGGTGGAAGAGTATTTAATCTCAGCTTCAAGATATTTTTTGTTCTTGCTCCTGTGTTTTTCTTTGTATTTCACAGCTTTATATATAGTTTCCTAATGGTAGTTCATATTGTACTTTCAACAGTACAATATGTGAAATATAATTTCACAACACACAATATGTGAAATATAATTTCTGGACCTCTCTAGTCACTTTGTGGCTAACCACACCCTTTCTCCATTGTCATTAAATCTTCAATGAAGATGAAGAAGCATTAGGAATCACTGTTGTTGCTACAATATTGCACATGTTGCTTCACAAACAACTGATTTCTCCAGAAGCACTGGTCATGAGTGTATATCCATCAGATCCCTCAGACAGAAAGATCTAGCAAGTGTAGGCTGGGGTGGAATGAACTGTAATTAAAACCTGCTGGTGGCAAATTCGTAATATTCCCTTACTTTTGTAAGCTTCCAAGATTAAAGGATGAAACACAGCAATAAATGCTCATTAGTTGGAGTCATTATGCAAGTAATCTGGCACCCCCTTCACCCTCATCTCTCTGGGCTTTTTCCTGCATGTTCCTAATTTCTTTCCTTCTGTTCCCGTCTTTCATTCATCTTTATTTACACTCCTGAGTTTCCTTCTATTCCTTGCTCATTATATACTTCAAAATTGTCATAAAGAAGGGCCAAAACCAAGCTTCCTTAGAGGAAAGCTTTGGGACCAATCTAACATGTAAACTCAGTTTGATGTGTAAAATCCAATGAAGAAATTATACAGCGTGGCAGAGCAGCAAAAAGGAGACCATAAAAAATGTAATTAAACCAATCAGGAATTGAGACCTTCACACTTCACCTCATTTTCCCTCTGATTTGATTATTGCTGTGTGAGAATATTTTCTGTGGTATTACTCTCTGTTTTGTCCCATTTTAGAAATGTCAAAACACTAAGTGATTTCCGTAAGGAAAATATTTTCCTACTCCCTAACTTCCCATTTTGTGACATAATGGAAGTAAATTATTGAATATCCATACAGTTCTCAGTTTTGTCATATTCAATTTATGTGGTTTGCTGAAGCAAAACCTTTAACTTTTACACAGTAAAATGCTCTATACAGTATTCTTTATAAAGTGAAAATCAAACTCCTTTAAAATGAGAAACAATGAATCAGTTTTACAAAATTGATTATTTGATTTCTGGCTACTTGGTGAAATTTACCCTGTTTGTTTTTTAAAATAAAATTTAAAAATGTAAAAAAAAAATTCTGAAAGGAGTATTCAGAACTATTTTTAAAAAAGCTCAACCAAATAAGCCAAATGATTTTTTTGGCAAGATATTCTTTTTGTTTTTACTCTCAGAAAATAGAATAATGATGCATTACTATTTCGTGTCTTTTACTATGACATTGACACCTTTTGGTGAAAAGGAAATGAAACTTTTTTTCAGGAAATCTCTTTTTCTCTGCTGTGTTAGGTTGTACGCCTAAAGACTTTGGTTCAATCATTTCTACCATTTTACCTCATTCAAAGTTTTGTTTCAAAACTAGGATTCTCATCTTCCTGTTCATTTGCAAGTACCTGACATAGTGTGAGGACTGTGTTGGTGGTTCTCTGGCAGAAAAGTGAAGGTACATGTTCTGTCTCTTATGGTGTGACATAGTATGAGCCTTTCTAGGCTAGAGAGTCATTCTCTAGTCCCATGAATACATAAGTGGAAGATTTTCAAACAGGATGGATTAATAAATCAGTGTTTCATCTGTTAGGGTTGTGCTCTTAATAATTCCACTGCAAATGAAAGGATCTCCATTGAATCTGAGAGATGTAGAAGAGTGGTAAAGGTACACGAGGAGGCCCAGGCCTCAGGATTGTGTGTTCAATCAAATCAGTTGAGCAGATGGTGTTTAGAGAGGAATACAGAAAACAAAAGGCTCCAGGGAAATGAAATTAAAAACTCTTAAACCAATGCAAAAATAATATACAATTGTATAATTTTCTTTTAAGTGAGGAGACGCCATGGAGGCTAAAGGTTCTTAAGAGATTTAAAAATAATTTTAAAAATAACAGAAGGTTGCTAAGGAAGGTGTTGTATGTGAGCATGAGCATACTAATCGAGAAAAATATAATGGATAGGTGTGGAAAACACAAAGAAAGACCAATGGAAAGGCCCGTAGTGGAAAGATCAAAGACAAGTAAAAAAAGAAAGTGAGAAAATATCTATCTAAAGAGTTTCTTTTTTTCTCTCCCTTTCCTCTGCACTTCCATCATAGGCATGGTGTCCTGGCATTGCACAGTATCAGGCTGTGATCACTAGCAGTTTTTATTAGTAAGGTGTGCACATGTGTATCCAAAGGAATTCCTTCAAGGCCTAAATTTTAATTGTTTGGTGCTTTTTTTTCTGTGATTAAATGGAGAAACTGTCACCAAACTATGCTAGATACCATACTGCCTGTAAGCAATCAAGGTGATGAACCATTCAGAACAACAGTGTGAAAGCCTGAATTGCCATTTTGTGAATAAATTCTTATTTTAGCTTTCAAGACATTTTAGATCAGCAAGTGTTTATCCCTTGGGAGAAGAGAAGTTTTATGGGCAAATCCCAAAGTTGTCAAAGATAATTTATTGAGTTTATTGCTTCTTTTATATCAGATATAGGGATCCATAGGCATGGATCCATAGGCATGGATTTTGTTGCACATATAAGGACAATTTCCTAAAAAAATACTATAATTTCCTTTCTTTCCAAAGAAGAATCAGAGAAAGTGACACTACCTCACTGGAGCAGCACACTAGAGTTTTAATTGATTGTCCATTGAAGACTTGAGAATATTTTTGCTAATTTAGAGCTAGTTCAAAGCCTACTGAAAATGCTATCTCATACTTCATGTAGCAGTGCTTTGCTTTTAACTTTGCAAATGAAGATGAGAAATGTTCATAAAAATTTAAAAAATGAGATAGAACATATATATGCTGTCTTCAGTCAGATAACTCTATTCCACCAAAGGCAACAGGGTTACCCACACAGCTAATGTGCAAAGCTGTGCAATCACTGTGAAACCAGACAGAGGAATACTTTAATTGTGTGGTGCTGTATTAATGTCTCAAAGAACACTCAATTATTCCTGTATTTCTCTTCTTCATGCTAATTATCCCTACTCTCATGGTCTAGTCTACAGATTGCCTATGATGCCTCTTCTCAAAGATGTCTAGCTAGAGGGTACAAAAACACTAATGATGGTTTTTAGATTTTAGTTTTTTAGTAGTATATCACTGAAATAAATATTTGCAGGTGGATGTTGCAATCATCACTTTTTCAAGCTTAATGAAGAGAGTTCAAAATGAACTTCGTTATTGAATTCTGCTTTGAAATAACTTTGTAATTTTTCTCAGCATGTTGGAAAGGTTTATTGTTTTGACTGGAATATTGAAGAAATATATTTGGATTTATGGAAATTAGAATTAGAATTCACATTTAACACATAAGAATATGTTGCTCTGTGAAAATTGTGAGGTCTGCTGGTTTAATAAGCCAGTTTTTGTAAACAAAGATGTTACTTTTTATTGTGTTGCAGGAAGATTCTGTGATACAAGAATAGATAAGGATATAGAAACTATTTCCAAAGCTTCAGTTCTCTGATTTCCATCATTATTTTAGGATAAAAGTCATAAAATGCTTATGAAGTTGTATTCCTGGTCCTTCCAAAAAGAGGATGCATATTGTTTTGATGCATAAATTTCAGTGTCTCTTTTCTCTTTTTTTTTTCCAAATATATACTTTTATATTATTCCTGAAACCTTTTTTTTTATTATTATTCTTAGAATATCTTTCACTTCCCAGATCACCAAGCAGGAATCTTTTTATTCTTTCTTGATGATGCAACCACTCTAGTCCAGCTTCCCAGGTACTGAGCCATTTCTGTTCCACTGTTAGAGATACTTTTGAGCCCAAATTTTGTGAATTCTTATGCCCTTCTGTGAAAGTTTGGCAGCTCTTTCTCACTCTGAATAGTTGATTTTTTAGTGTCTCCTTCATGGTTTGAACAATTCTTTCATCCAGAAGCAAAATCAGTGCGGCTGATTTTTACTGGGATGAAGACTCTCCATTCTTTCATTATGAATTAGTATATTTGCCCTATTTTAGTATATTGGTCCATATTAGTATATCTGGCCGTACTGTGCAAAGATGGATACATCTTTGCATTATGCACTTTGAGAATCTGATTGCTCTTAATGGTGCTAAGCAAAATGCGTAAAGCAGTGCAAGTAGTGTATTTTTCCAGTCAAAGGTTTACAAAACTGTATTTGCAAATAGAAAACCTTAAATAACATAAGCCTAATTTTTTAAAATTCTTTTAATGACGTCAGAGCCCTGTGTATGGAATTATCATTGACTGCACTAGGAGTCTATCCATAAAACCTCTGTGCTTTCTTCCAGAAATAAAACCTTCTCCTTTCTTTATCATTGAAAATTGCTTGTAAAGGGAGATAAAGAATAGTTAATAATTATGGTTAATAAAAAACCATTCTTTCATTTCAGCATCAAAAAATATTTTTAGAATGTTATTACATTTATTTTTCACAATATGTTATTAAAGTTTGCTGTGGTCTATAAAAAATCTTGTGCAGACTAAACTCTTATGTCAAAACTTGTTTCTGTGGTCTTTACTAGTGTGAGTAAAAATAAAAAGGTTGAACTCTTCACCTTCTATAGCACAGATTATCCCTGTTTGGCTGGGATTTTCATTTCCACTGTGAAATGCTCCTGTTTTACAGGTGGACTGCTGTAAAATGATTATCAGGTTTGATACCTTTAATCAACTTTCATATGCTAAAATAAATCAGAACTTTTGGTAGTCGTGCATATTATTTCATTAAGGAAGTGTAATATTCACTCACCCTGAGGCAGCCATCTAAAATCAGTTGAATTAATCACACCTCTCCAGGGACTGTAGGGACATCAAATGTAGCTCTGATGCTACACATTTGGGCAGATAAAACCATTGGAATGGTTTTTTTAGGAATTTTTTTGCAGGGGATACGACCAGTCCCAAAATGAAGTCTTATGTCCAGGAACAGTGGAGTGTGACTACAGTGGCATGGTAGTAGATTTCATGTCTGCATTTTCTAGTAACAATTAATAATAGTGAATTCAATACCCTCTAGTGGGATGAAAATTGAGGGATCCAGGAAAGTTAATGAAGCCAGAATTTGGTCTATACTGATATTAGCATATACAGAGCAACAGACAGTTCACTGTTCTCATTATTAGAAAGGAATCCCTTAAATAAAAATTAAGCCAAAATGAAAAATCTAAGAGGGCTCAAAATGCAAATTATGATTCAGTGGCTTTGTTTTAATAATCTCCTGAACAGAAATATATGATTGTTTAATAATATATTTTATAGTAATAGTAATATAAATTTCTCTTGTGACAAAGGAAAATTTATTTTGAAATTCACTTGCATACAAGTGGCATGTCATGGTGCTACTAAAGACTAATTTTGGAAATAATTTGTTCACCTCAGTGCTAGTAGAAGTCAGACTGTATTATGTTAAAATTCTACAAAATTAAAAATTCAATGCCATGTATGCTTTGTTCACAAACCCTGTGTAAGTATACTTGAGGAACCAATAAAACCATCCAAGGTGAAATGATTCCCTGAGAAAATTCTTGTATGGGCTATGCTTAAGGATATTTTAGTAATCAGTGAAGAACAGAGGTGATTGATAGCAGCATCTTCTCTTTTTTTCTTTCCTGTGATATAATAATTGTTTCTATAATTAGTTATTTATTTCCTCATATAGTTATATATAGTTATATATTGCATTTTTTAAAGCCGTGAGTGGAAACCAGGGAAGTATTGTCCACAGTAATTAAATTCTTGCCTCCTATTGTGCCACCTTTCCTAGCATGCATATATACAACCACACTTACATATGTGGTCTGAGCCATACAAGGCACCACTGCACTCCAGGGCAGAAGAGGAAGAAACAAATACTCAGTGTCATATTGTGTAACATTATATAAAGCATTCATATGCTATAAAAATAAAGTGAAATTAATCCATTGCAGCCTGTCATATGCTATAAAAATAAAGTGAAATTAATCCATTGTAACCTGATTCAGGAATTACTTCCATAATCCGGAAAGAGCAATGAGATTTTACAATTACAGACTGCTTTCTCATGTGAATAAAGAAACTAAAGAATTACTCACAAATACTGAAAAAATCTGGGTTTACCTTTATTATTAACCATAAATTAGTGAGTTTTGCTTCAATGACTGTTCTTGTTTGTGAATAGGAATCACAACTGTTTGTTTCAATGCTTTTGTTTCTAAGGTCGGAAAAGCCAAGACTCTTCCTCTTACTGGAACTCTTTGGAATGTAGGTGTCTGGATTTCATGCATCAGACATTTCTTCTGCATATCTTTTACTAATGGTAATTGAAAAAATGTGGTAGATGCCAGTGAAGTAAACAGAGGCCAATATCTGTATGACTATAGATCTGAATGTCTCAGGCCAGACATTCATTGCTCCCTAGTACATGGCTGCTATGAATTTAGCCTTGATTCTTGAATTGAAGGAGGCTGAAAGCCAAGTAAGACCTGCTAGTCATATACCTTTCTGGGGAAACCAAAACCTTTTTGTTCCACAGGTGATATTTACCTTGTTATAATTGCTTCTTAGTAATTGCTAAACTACATTAAAGTGGGTGCAAAGTACTTGCAAGGGATTTTTTAGTATTGTTATTATTTTTTAAGAATTATTTTCAATAAAGGGAGCTTCCTCAGAACATTCCTGCAGTTAGAGTCTCTCACACTGCTAGTGCAGGGAATGAGTTAGTAGGTGGCTCCTGCCGTTACCATTTCTTAGTCTAGGAAAGCCTCATACCCTGTGTAGTCAGAGTATGAACTACTGCAACTCCTGAAGCTGTTTTCCCTGAGTGCTGTTCAGGTTTCCTTTGATGCCTTGAGAGGCTACCTTGAACAGAGACTAGACAGTGTTAAAGGAATAAAGTAGGTATTTATTAAAAAGGCTAACAAAGCATACACCTTGGGCTTTGCCTTTAAGAAAAAAAAAACCAAACATTTGTTTCTCATTTCAGTGACTGCATGTGCCCACAGGGGCCTCAAAATGCTTCTCATAGGTTGTGTCCAGTGAGGTCAATCCATAAAAGTACAAAACTAAATGAAAAGATGAAATAAATGCAATATCCAAGTTCAAGAGCATACGAGTAGCTCCCTGACTTTAGCTCACAAATGTTGCTTGATACATTTTTAAAGCAGTCTTGCTTGTGTGCTGGCTTTTCTAGAAAATTAAATATTAAGAGCTTGTGAATCCTCTTATCCTGGTGCCTCCATTTTCTTTGCTGTGGTTAGTGAGATGTCCCAAATGAAAGCTGTAGGCTCAATGGGCCTCCATACCACTTCCTCTGGGGTTATAAGAGGAGTGTTGCCATTTTGTCCACTTTGTCAATGACTGTGTTAGCTGCATGTTCCCAAATTAAAAACATACACTATCAAATATTTATGAAAACATGGCAGATGCAAATGACTGAGATATCAGCTGAGATACTCTTTTTGTCTATTTCCACTTTTCTTTCCATTTTCTCCACAACATCATGTATTACTCTTCAAAAATGCTGATCAAAAAAAAGACTGGTTTTGGGTTTTTTTTTGTTGTTTTGGTTTTTTTTCACATTTCTGCTATATATATATGCTGGCTGCATTTGCAAAAGTTTTGTATCTCCTGGGCATTTTCTTGGCTTATTTTCATTTTGACAATGTATGCATCTGTGTGTTTTGTTTTTGCTGTGCTACTGCTTTGAACTCTCTCTGCCTTGCTGCCGCAGGTTTTTATTTTTTTGTTTTGTATTCCTTTAGTATTTTGGATACTGTCTCAAGCAATTCTTTTGTCACTTGTTATAAGCCTCATTTTATTAGATAATTTCTTTGCTTGGAAAATTTTAGTTTGCTTTTTCAAGAGTTGATTCTAGGAATTCTAAATACTCTTTTTATTCTTGCTGGTCCAAATCATAACCTCCTTTTTATTAAGAATTTATCTAGCCTTTGCAAATTGCAAGACTGTATTTTTTTAACTCAGGCAAGATTCCATGTGTGGTATCATATGCCACATTAGTTGCAAATTCTTCTTTGGCCTTCTTTGTTTCTCAGAACCAGCAGTTATGAGACATCAGGCTCTCCTGACGTCCTCCCTTTTTGCTGAGGATGACTGCTTCACAGAATCACAGAATATCCTGAGTTGGAAGGGACACATTAGGACTATGGAAGTCCAGCTGCTGGTCCTGCACAAGACAGCCCCAAGAGTCACATCATATGCCTGAGAGCATTTTTCCAGTGCTTCTTGAATTCAGGCAGGCTTGATGCTGTGACCACTGTCTGAACATCTCCGGGTAAATAACCTTTTCATAATATCCAACCTAAACTTCCTGACACAGCTTCAGGCCATTTCCTTGGTTCCTGTCACTTGTCACTGCACAGAAGAGATCAGTGCCTGCCCCTCTGCTTCCCCTTGGAGGTAGCTGAAGACCACACTGAGGTCTCCTCTCAGACTCCTTTTCTCCAGGCTGCACAGATAGAGTCCCCTCAGGCAATCCTCATAAGGATTCCCTTTCAGATCCTTGACCATCCTTATTCCCCTCCTTTGGAGACTCTGTAATAGCTGAATATGTTTTTATTTTATTGTGGTGCCCAAAACTGCCCCCAGGACTCCAGATGTGAGGCCACCCCAGTGCAGAGCAGAGCAGAACAATCCCCTCCTTTGCCCAGCTGCTGATGCTGTGTCTGATGCCCCTCAGGAGAGGGCTGGTTCTCCTGGCTGCCAGGGCACTGCTGGATCATGTTCAGCTTGCCATTGACCAAGAGCCCCAGGTCCACTTCACTGCTGCTCTCCCAGCCTGTGCACACATCCAGGATTGTCCCATGCCAGGGGCAGAATCAGGCACTTGTCCTTGTTAAACCTCGTATGGTTGGTGATAGCCCATATCTCTAATTTGTCATGGTGTCTCTGCAGGGTCTCTCTGCTTTGGAGGGAGTTACCAGCTCCTTCTTATTTTCTATCTTTTGCAAACTTAGAGTCCCTTCCAGTCCTGTATTCAAGTTTTTAATGAAGATATTCAGTAGCCCAGGGCAGAGCCCTGTGGAGCCCTGTTACTGACAGGTCCCCACTCTGATGTCCCCCCATTCACTATAATTCTTTGTGCCAGACCCATGAGCCAGTTGCTCACCCATCCCATGATGTGTTTATTCAGTTCTGTGCTGGAATTTTTTTCCAGAAAGATACTGTGAGAGACAGCACTGAAAGCTTTACAGCAATCCTAAAAGATTACATCAACTGGCTCCCCTTGATAACTAGGGGTGTTACCTTGTCATAAAAGGAAATCCAATTTGACAAGCAGGACTTCCCCCTCATGAACTTGTGCTGGCTATGACCAATGCAACTAAACAGACTGTTTTGGTCACATCTGTGTTACTGTTTTCTCCCAAATTCCCTAGGTTTTAGTGCTGGGGCAAACTTTTAGCAGCAAAATCCTTCTGGTGTTCTTTGACAGTTTCCTTGTGAGTATACCAGCTGTGGGGTAGAATCCCATTGCTGATTTTGGTGCTTCCAGAAAATCTGCATATGCTGTGGCCTCTGAAGTAGCTCTGCTGAAGCCTGTTGGCTGGCCTTGCATGGCACAAGTTGCATCTGTACAGATAAAATTGTTCACACTCCTGCAGGAAGGAGCCTTGTAGTGATGGGGGTTTGTCTAACACTGTCCCCCCGACTGACCAATTTTTCACAGAGGTAGTCTCAAACCAGGATGCATGCTAACAGCAAAAACAGGTGGGAGACATGGGCCTGAGTCTGTTCCATGACCTTGTTAGTTTTACTGGACTAGAAGCAGTGCCCATAATACTAGTCAATAAATTATATATATGTGGGAAATCTAACTTTTAAAAGATTCAGTCCCTCAGGAGAAAGAGCTGATTTGCTCTCAGGAGCTGAAATAACAATGTTGCCTCACTTTATAGTCCCAAATAGAAAGCACTTAGGCATTCCCCAGGACAGAGGGAATCCCACCTTCAACTATCTTTTAAGCTTTATTTGAAGCAAAGGTATGAGCTTTGATCTCCTATCTCTGAACCCTTAGGCTTGCCAAGTCAGTCTGTCTATATCTGTGGTCCAATAAATATTTAATTATTGAAAAGTGGAATAGTGCTTACAGAACACATTATGGTGTCTAGTTGCAGTCTTCCAGCTGAAAAGTGAGTCTAATTTTAATACCTGACTTTGCTAATTTATCTGAAACAGTCTAATTCACTAAGTAGTAATAGCTTATAGTATTTGAGTGAAAATAGAGGGTTATGGACACCGTGTGCTAGGGTAAACTGAAGGTATCTTGCCTTCCAATTTGGCTTGTTTATACAGAATTAAAAAATAAATGCTTCTGACATGTTTCTCTTTTCTGCATTGCTTTGGAACATTATGTGCCTTTGGCAGTTTGCAGTTCTGGTCTAAGTGCTGTCATTGCTTTTGCAAGTTTAATCTATTAAGATAATTTAATTTCAGCTGACTTTTTAGATTTTTCACTAAGACATCATTTAATTAGTGTGAGTGTGAACTGGACTTTTCTGTTCAATTGATTGGTTTATAATTAACATTCTCATTTTTTTGTCAATCTGCAGTAGTACTCTACATTCTTTTTAATCAGTTTTTGTTTGTGATTTTTTTTTTTTGTTCTTTCAAGTTGTTCTCATTTGTGTTCTTCTGGTAAAATGCAATAATTATATCCTTATTAATCCCAACCTCTGCCCTCTTAATTACAATTAAGGGAATCCATATATTATTATATTTAGATTTCTGGATAATTTAAGACAGGAAAAAAAAAAGAAGTTGTTTTTAGAAGCTTGCATTTTTGCCTCACCCTCTCCTTTATTATACTGCTTATGTCTGCAAAATTCAAGAATCAGATGGAAACTAGAAATAACCAGTTCATTACCTCCTATTCAATCTTTATGCTTTTAGATGGGAGAACCTTTCTAAAAAAAGTTTTTGTAGTTTCTTTTTTCCAACCATATTTTAATTTGTCCTCTATGAAGCATTCTGTGCAACAATAGGGTGATGGCCTGCTATTCTGTGTTCCTGGAACTATCTTGGGAATTCATGCAGTGGATATTCTACTTCAGCTGTGTAGGGCTAGAAATAAATCTCTGTGCACATGTGGACAAAAACCAAACTATCACCACAAAAACACTTCATATTCCTGTTAAGCTAAAGAAGATCAACAGATAGAGAGTTAGTTTTCACCTTTTGTCAGAAAGTCTTTATTGTGCTGGATATTTCTCTTGTTTACATTTCTTTATTTATTGGGATAAAAGCAATTACAAGATAGTTCAGGCAAGTACAGACCTTAAATTTTTCTTTCCTGGGTGATCTTTTGCCTGCAGCAATGGATTAGTGTTGCTTTGGGAGGTAAAGTAGTTGATGTTGTTTCCCCATCTGGCTGTGAGCCTGCACCTTTCCCAACACTAGGCCAGGGGGAGCAGATGTAAAATAGCTCAGTGGCAGCTCCACTCACTTCTCCTTTCCTCTGAGAGTTTGAGAGAGTTTTCTCTCTGATTCCTTCTCTCTTCTCCATGATGCATAATTGGAGATGGACCAAGGAATGCAGGAACTGCCCTTCTCTGCCCACCTGGAGAACAGTGTTGGGTGTTACCCTTCTCACAAGCTACAGGAAGGACAAGGAACAGGCCAAGAGAAGCAGAAAAAGAAGGCAAGGAAAAGTAGTGGAGCACTCTGGAGGAGAGATTTGACAGGAAGATGAAGCACAGGAGTACTTGCTGTGAAGGCATTTTCCTCATCTACACAGATGGCCTTCCTGCCATCATGCTAAATGCAAGGAAGAGTGTTTAATGCTTGCTACTCAGATGTGTAGCTTCAAAACTACTATCCTATTTACTGGCTTTTAAACTATACCTTGCAGATGAATGGAGCATTTTGGAGTATGGAATGGAGTATTGCTGCATTTTGGAGACCTTTATTCTTATAGTTGGGTTATTGAGACCCTAATGAGTGGACCATTTCCCCGGTAGCAGTTGATTGACTGAGGAATGGACTACTGTTTTCCAACAGCACTGACATCACTATTACTTATGGCAAATATAAACAATATGTTCTATTGAAATTATAAAGCTGATAGGATAGCTGCTGTTCTTAGAGACATGCTCAAATATGTCTGACAACTGGCTGTTCTCAAGTTTAGCTTCATGTAATTTTTCTTCTGTTTCATTCTGCTGAAAAAACACTGCCAGTGTCAGCTGGTATTCAGAGATCAATGAATCTCATCTTGATATTGCCTCCGCCCTGAGAAGTGAGGCTCATGTAATAGCAAATATGGTTTTATTGTTCTATTTACTGCCTGACAATCCAATGAGACATCCACCCTTCCCATAATTGTGTCCCGCAGGTCAAAAATGTGTCACTGAATCACGAGATATGTTTTTAACTCACTGACAAGAAAACTTAGTTTTTAACAAGAATTTAGACAGATGTGGAACAACCTCTTTATGAAAAAAAACCCCAACACCTAACACACTTTTAATAAATTAATTATAATTTGACATGGCTTGCTGTGAAAGAAACATGAAATTCTTATGAGGTTTTATGGGATGAAGTTTACATCTTAATATCAAGCTCTTAAAACATACAGATTTTGATTTGCTCTCTGTATTTATAGAGTAAAGGGGGAAAAGAACTTTAATTTACTACTAGTTTTCAATAGAGAATCAAGAATTACAGTCATTAAACGCATTTGGGACAACATTTTTGTGGGATGCTAAAAATATCTTACAAGTTCTGAGAAGCATCAGGGAAATCTGGTTTCCAAGACATTGAATGTGACCTTCTTATTTGTATTATTCATATTATTTCTAATCTCATTCCCATTAATAATGGGAAATCTAGAATGTAAATAAGAGAAGTATTAGTTTTTTTTAGTATTCATTCCTGATATTCAGAAGTTTTAATTCAACTTCTGCTTTTCTTCGTTGATAATTGGAATTGGGGATGCTCATGAGGTAATTTTTTGATTCTGATGATCAAGTGGATTGGACAGCATAGGAGATACTAAAATGACAAAAACCAGATGCATTCTTCTATTACCAATTTGCTAAATAGGGGTGAGTGACTGGAATGACAAAGGAATTGGCCAGCTGAACATGCTGGCCTGATCCAGGCCTGGCTACATTGCTTCCTTGTCAGCTGGGTTCCCCCTGTGCACTGTTGTTCATATTTGTTGCACAGTTTTAACTACTCTGCCTGCTGTTCAGGGCCATATTTAGCAACACTGTGATCACTGTGCAACCAGCAAACAACTTTGGGTACTTTTCCAAAGGATTCCCTCCATTTTGCCATAAAAGATAGCAAAGAAATCCAAATTTTCTTTCTCTTTTTCTTTGTCCCTCATCCTTTTCACTTGCATTTGAGCTTCTTTATGGCTGGGAAAGTCAGAGATAAATTAATTATATGTAAATATTGTGTTACACTTATGTTCATTAAAACAGTGATAATATGCACTTCATTAGCAGTTCACTTAATAATCTCCCAAAAAAAAAGAGAAGAAGAAAAGAAAAAATTCTTGTCTCTCTTTTACAGACCTTGGTAAGGACTTAAGAGCAGATGCTGTAGTGAGGTGTCACATTAGTAAAGCTTGATTGCATTTGGTACATATCTGCTAGATTACTGAGCTATGACTTGTCAAATAAATACAGCACAATTTTTGATAGCCACTTTTTAATGGAGTTTATTCCTTTCTAATTTGCAAAATCTAGTCATTCATAAGAAGTTCCCATGACACTGGTGTCAAGTGGCTTAATTCAGTGCTATTGGATAAATTCATTTTATTTATGTAAAAGCTCTACACAGGCCTGGTGAGCACAGTGTCTGAGTTGGTTTCCCAGTGTGTTATCATGGTGGGGAAGTGTGAGGATCTGGTTTTGCTGAGCAGAAAGCTGCTGTATGTGGATCCTTCAAGTTTTGAGTAATCTGGTGCCTGAATATTTCTCCTCTGGCCACAGGACAGGGGTGAAGGCTGGCTCGTGTCTCTACTATTGAGGCCAGATCACCAGCACACCCAGGGCTCGGTCCAGACACTTGGAGCACACATCCTCAGATGACACTGGCACATCCTTAGTGTTTGACTCTGGAAGCAGGGGGAAATGTGCATTTTTATGGGATATTCCTTTGGCTACAGTGGACCACCACTGCCTGTTTCATGCTCTTTTGTGCTGCAGGAGATGAGCCACAGTTGAGCCACACGTTTGAGGGGACACCAAATGGGTTCAGGAGCAGTGACACCAGACTGTGGGCTCAGGGTGATGGGGTCTCAGCATAGCAGTGTAGGATGGAGCTGCATGGATATTGTTACTGTAGGAAACCTGGCAAGCCTAAAATCACAGCCTTTTATCTTCTGTGGCAGAAGTCCTCACTACTTCAACAAGGTTAAGAATAAATTAAGAGTCAGTTCTTCAGCTACTTTTATACATGTGATTTGAGCATCTCCAGAGGGTGCTGGCTGAGACCTGCTTGCACAAAGGGATACACTGCCCTGGAACTGAACTGTTTCACCCAAAAAGGTTAGGTGGTCAAAAAGGTTAGGTGGTCACATCCATACCTGGCCCAGGCAAATTCCCACAGTCTGCTCATTGGAGATTGCTTGGGAGGCTGCTATTTACATGATAAGAAACCAAGCCTGGTGGTCTGTCAAACATTTAAATGACATCAAGTGTTGAATTTTTGTGCCTGAAGGCACTTCTAGCTGTCCTTAATTTGATATGGTCAAAGCCTCTGGAGCTTTGATAAAGCTTCTAACTTGTTTAGAAAGTTTGTGCAGAAGTTGAAGTTTACTCAGATGTCCATGATCCAAGATAATTTCACCTCTGTGACAGAAATTACATTAATCCTCTTTATTGCTGTCTTGATTAACTGTCACATCTAAAGTTGATCCCAGCCTCAAGGAAGTATTAGTTTTTGGCAGGGTGGGGAGATGTGGAATGTAAAGATAGATTTGGCAGTAAGGATGCCTTTTAGCTTTGCAGTGGTAAAAATAAAAAAAAAAATAAAAAAGAGAACAAAAAAGAAACAAAGATATAAATCTTGACTCTGATGATTCTCATTTTGGTAGGATCTGAACTGTTCTGTTGCTGCTGAATGAGTCACACATTTAAACCAGCAGAACTGCAAAATAGGTTGTTGAGTTGAATCAAACAAGAGATTTATGCAGACTTGTTGTGCTTCAGAAGAAAGCCTGTAGAAAGCTTATTGAGGAAATGCAGTCTTGCAAATGCTTTCTGCTGTCACTTTTGATGTTCCCAAATACAGAAGATGTCAGCTTGAAAGAATATTCTTGGTAGGGAGTGATGTTGACTATATGAGAAATGGATTTGTATTATGGCACTCTATTCCCCTTGGAACATTAATACAAGGAAGTGCAAGCTATTTTATTAAATCATGGATTCCAGCATGGAACCTGTCAGTTCTGCCAAGATGTTGTATTTTTAGCACTTCAAAGTTGCTTGTCGTACTCCCACATCTCACCTGCAAATTGTGTGTGAGAAACAATGAAAAGTAGTTCACCAGGGGCTTCGTGTGTTAGGTGCAAACCTCAGTCCATTTATAGTAGCAAGACCTTTTAAAATTACATTTTAGTTTAGTCCTAACAGCTGCATTTGGTGAGGCTAGCTGATACAATGCATTTTGGTTAATCCTGTAATCTAAGAAAATTATTTTGCTGCTTATTCATGATAAATATTTCTTGCAAAGAATGGGGAAGGGTAGGGGGAAACACCAGAAAAACTAACAATACATGGTCTTCCTCTTGGCACATGCATTTGCTCAGTCGTGGATAACCTGACACTTTCCTGTGAATGCTTCACAGTTGGAAGTTCTGGTCCTTGTTAAGAGAAGCACACATGCCTCTATGCTTTGGGTCACTTATAATTCCACAAGTAGAGAAAGAGTCCAGGTGTCTAAAAATCTCAAGGTACAAGTCATGAAAAGTACTTGAGTGACATAGGGACCTGCTGTTTCATGTTATAGCCAACTTTTCTGTAATGTAGCCCTCAGCTTTTCAGTGTTCTCATGCTGTTATTTACACTGGGGTTTTGTTTTTTTTAAGACTTCCATGTGCTAAATAACTGAGGGCTAAACTGAAATCTGCATAGAAACATGAAGCATATTTTGTAGAGTACACAGCTGAGTTCTTTGCTTTTCTCCCAGTGCTTTATGAATTCAGATATTCTTTCTTTAATCCTGCCCAAATTGCTGACATGGTGGACTGAGTCAGTCATGTAATGTGGAATCTCCAGTCAATTCTCATTTCCCATCTAGTGAACCAGACAGGCACCTCTGAGCAGTAATCTACAACAGCAGAGGAACTTTATCTTGCTGTTACTCAGCATCAGTGATCCCTTAACCCTCTCTACAGCAGGATGCTGTAAGGCTGGTTCTTCTGGGAGCATCTTGTCTTTAGGGGCATGAATTTGGCCTTCTCCCTTTTATCTGGACTGCACATGTATTTCAATCCACCAGCTGTAAACCAACTACCTTGGCTGATCCCACTGCCTGAGTATCATTTTCATAGAGATAAGTCTCTTCCAGAGTTTTGAAGGATCCACATGGATCCACATTGGGCACTGAATTGGGTGGTGATGAGAAACTTTGTGCACTGCAGAAAGATACTTGATGGGAACCTAGTTTCACATTTGTATATCTTACCTGACTTGTCTGAAGTTATTTTTGATTTACACTGTTACAAGGGACCAATTTCTTTTTGCAGAATGGTTTTCTTATTAATTTGTTCCATTTTTGGCATTGCAGGTTGTCTTGAGAGAAGTTATTTTATAAGTCAATATCCCATTTTCAATATCCTTCTAGAAGTCCCAAACCTATCTTCATCCTGCCAAAAATTAATTCCTGTAAGTAATTAATTTTTTTTTGTGAGCACTTCCCTTGAATTCCCCTTATTCACCTGTGCTGGAAAAAATCCCAACATTTATTGCAGAGGAGACTGCTAGACTCAGTTTGGTTTTTTTGATGGGGTTTTCTTTTTTTCTTTTTTTTTTTTTTTTGGTGTGTGTTTTTATGTTTGTTTGTCAAATACCTTCTCACACAGAATCTCAGAGTTGTTGAGGCTGCAAGGGCTCTCTGGAGGTCATCTTGTCCAACCCTTCTGCTGAAGCAGCATCACTAGAGCAGGTTGCTCTGTGCCATGTCCATTAAAGTTTTGAACAGCTCCAAGGAGTGAGACTCCACAACTTCTCTGGGCAACTTGTGCTCGTGTTCAACAACACTCCCCATAAAAAAGATTTTTGCTCATAATTAAGTGGAAATTCCTGCATTTAAACTTGTGGCCATTGCCTCTTGTCCATTCTGCTCTTTGGACTCATCCTGGAATAGCAACAGGCATCTATTTACTTTGTAGAATTCTATTAAATCATAAATGCAAGATTATATAGGCAATAACTCAAATGTTTTTGTGCTTTATGAGTTACCATCCACAGTTTGGCTGTGTAATATCTGCAACTGAAGGACATGGTGTTTATGGTGTCAGGACTGATTTTACTGACCAAAAAAGAAGTGCCACTAAGGTCTGATTATTTATTTCTCAGCACTTGAGTCCTTCTTTGTCTCTTTCTTAATCTCCCAGAATTACAACACTTTAAAGCTTCATCCTAGTATGGCAAAGTTTTTGAAGTAGTTGTATTTAAATTCATTTGCATTTTCCTACAAACCATTTTCAGAAGATAGAGCTGGGTGGTCATAAGAAGCTAACAGGTCAGCCAAGTGAGACAGTGCCAAATTGCAATGCATATTAGATGTAAACCTGAGAAACCCAGGTTTCATGTGCTAAAGTGGGCACCAAAATTATTACTAAAAGTAAAGTGGAGGTGAAATAATTTTAGAGGGGAGTCAGAAAAGCAGTCCATTTCTTAATGAGCATTTTCAATACAGTTTTGGCACAATAAATTCTGATCCACAGTTCTGTGTCCACAGTGTTCCAATCAGTTGCTAAAAATGGGAAAACAATCAAATTAAATCATGTCAAAAAAACTGATAAGCTTTTAGAATTTTAGTGAAGTAGCACAGATGATAATACAAAAAAACTACTCACTGATTGTGTGAACATATTGTAACTTATATCTTGTATTGGAGCACCAAGATCATGCCAGAAGTACCAACATGTGAATAATTAATTTGAAACTACTTTTAAATTCTTTTGTTATGTTATGAAAGCATGATGGTAGTAACAATTCTGGTCTGAAGTTGTTGTAAGCTATGTTTTATTTCAAATTTTAATTAGCAAAGTAGAATGCAATTGGGATTGGAGGTCACTGAAAGGTTTTATCAATAAAATGTAATAATAAGTCATTATTTTCACTGAATAAAAAGAAATAATAAAATTTGTCTCTGTAGCCTCTTCACTAAAGTATTTTATTAAAAAATCTATTTCAAATGTATTTTAATATTTCTTTTGCTACAATGTTTGATTTAATGTTTATTTGTATGAAAATTTGCTTTGCTATATATAAGATATGGCTGCAACCCCTGCTTCCTTGTGGGCGTGTTCTGCCTTGGGCTTTTTTTTTGTACATTAAAATACAAATTTCTATAGATTATGTTTATGTAATTGTTTTTATGTTTCTTCTAGACCTTATGATTTTACATAATTTTTAATAGCCTATCAGTGACCTGTAAAGTTCCTGTTTTTTCTAAGTAGCTGACAATATGTACTAAACCAATTACATGATCAATTAATGTGACTAAGTGTTACTAAGGAACTCAGGAACAAGCAGTTCAGAAATACCTTTTAGAATACATATGACCTGTATGTGAAAAGTCTTCTCTCCATATTTTCCCACTAATTGCTGTGATCCAGCAGAGCAACATGTTTGATCACTGATGCATGGTAATATGGAATCCTTAGGCAGTTTTGTACTTAAAAAACACCTCTATTTGTCAGATGTGATGACTGCAGAAAAAAGTGTCTTTTTCTTTGGTTTTTTTTTTGTTTGTTTGTTTTATTTTCATCCCATGCTTACTACTTAAAATGCTGATCTTCATGTTTTACTAGTTGTTTAATGCTTGCAAAGCAGTTTGAAAATGAAAGGGACTAAATTAATCATTGTTAGGCAAGTATTGAGAAGAAAATTTTATTAAGTTTTTGACTTCTAGGTAAGAAATTTCCCAGGCAGAAATGAAAGTTTCTGTTCAGCCTTCCATTTACCTTCATGGACTTAGCATTTTCTCCTTTTTTTAGTTAATTCTCCCAGCTGAAGTCTTGTTTCAGGAAGGGTTAGTATTGAACTTATTCAGAGGATCCTGGACAGTAACCTTGTTCATTGGAGTGCTGAACCAAAAGTGGAATGTTTTTATTCCACTTTTGCCAGTAATTTATGACGTGTTCTTAACTAGGTCATTTAACCCAGGACAGTACCCATCCTATTTGAAATCTGAGCAGTGGTCACTGATGCTGTTCTTCATCATGAAATTGAGTCTCATTTTAGTCTTACATAACCTCCATGTGACAAAGAATGTAAAAGAAAACAGGTAAAGTGGCAGCAAATGTTTTCTCTCTAAGATATTACAGGTGCCTTTCAAAGCTTCAACACAATATATTGAAAACTTTTAAGTTTTCCAAGAGTGGGAGACAATTAATTTCTTTTCTTCTGCATCCTAGAGGACGCAAACATTTTCTGCATATAATTGTAATTTTGCTAGACCAAAAAAAAAAAAAGTCTTGCTGTTTTATTGCTCCATATAGAACATTAAAAAGCATGTAAAGCTGAGTGCTATGGTGCACTTACTGGACTGCTGCCCAATAAGTTTTAGTTTTAGTGTGTGAGCATGTAGCATTTTTCCCTGATGTGTCTGTCCTTCAATCTCTACAGAAGTATGCCTGTAAATGTTCTTATTCTGCCTACTCATGAAACAAAACAAATATGAACAGCAGGAAAATAAATGGTCATATGCTTATCTATGATTCATAATATGGAACAATATGATCTTAGCACCATCCTTCTCAGAAAATGACAGTAAGCCAAATTATGAGCAAAACAAATATAAACAAACCACACTGGTCAGATCTTCCAGTCTCAGGCAGGCAGGAGCTGTGCTGTACCTTGTGCACTTTTGTGCAGAGCAGAGGCAGGTTGTGATTCCCTCCCCCTTGGTCTGGTCCATAGAGGATGAAGTACTGCACAACTCCACCTCTCTGAACCAAAGCTTCCAGCCTGCACCTCGAGATGTTCTTCACAGAAAGGCCTTTGGAGCTGTATCTTTTCCCTTCTTTGCACTGTATTTAAATTTGACAGGGAGATATAAGGTGATTGACAGAACATGTTTAGTGACTAAAGTATTAGTGTAAAAAATCTGAGAGCCATTGGTACACACAATACAGCTATGTTCATTTCCACTGCTGAAAAAATAAATGTTCTAAAATCTGCTTCAGCTCTTTCTATACATCAGCCAAAATGATTTGCCAACTGCACATGAGGAGTAAACCCAGAATAAAATCAGAACATTGATAATTTTGGTTCATCCAAAACATAAAAGCTGTTAGACAGATGGATCCCTATTTTTTTACTTTCTCATGTTTCTTTATTGTTATTGTGAAATAAAGAGATTCTGTTATTCACAGAGCAGCAGCTTTTATTTATATCACTTTTAACTTGGATCCCAAAATGTGTATATTATTTAATATCTTTTTAGTTATTTAAGAAATATGTTTTTGTTTCTCTGCAGTAGTTTTTATGAATGCAAAGTCTTTCCTAAAAATCATCTTGAATAATATTGTTTTGTTTTCTCTTTAATTGGACCCTGTTTATCTGTATTTACTCATGATCTGGTTCATAGATTCTCTTGTTTTTGCATTTCCCTCACAGGGGTCTGGAAGTGGTTAGAGTAAGCAACAAATCTTGTGTCTATTTCATCATGGAGAATTTAAGCACATTTGGCAAATCTGTTCCATTCATAACCTTTTGAAAAATCATGACACAGATGAAGCTTTAGAAACATTCAGCAAGCTCCTTCACTGAAAAAGGACCCTTGATCTATCAGTCTTTGTCCAGGCTTCATCATCCAAGAGAAAATTATCCTTAATAAAAGTCTTGTGAGTGAGGAATGGCACAGGGAAGTTGCCGCTTTATAAATTCTATTTATTCTGATTGCAGTTTATGAAAACATCATGTTGCTTTCCAATTAGTTGCTACCTGTGAGTTCCTGCAGTGTTCATAGGCATATAAACACAAAATGTAAATGTGTTTCTTGTTCCTGTTTGTTTTCCGTAATCCTTTTCAGGCAATAACATATTTGTGCAATATAACTCAAACCCTCATCTTTAATACATGCTGCTTTCATATATTTTTCTACTACCTATCCTAAGGGGAAATAAAATTTATTCCAGCTTCTGGTTCTGAAAGTATTTAAGGCATTGAATGGATGTGCTTTATTGAGATTAGGATAGATAAAATATACTAATGAAACCTAGGTAACTTACCTGTCATTTTCAAAAACCTAGAAGCTCAGAGTCTATGGCTCAGATTCATAAAGTTTGCTTTCCCTCCCCATAGCAAAACATGATGAATTCGTGAAAATGAACAGAATTTATTTATATTTATTAGAATCTGGAAAATTCCTCTTCTTACATTAGATGCATTAGGAATAACCAGAAAAACCTTGATTTTTATGGGAGTGAGTCTTTGTTTGGACATGAAGTGTACACCATTCCAACAGGTAGTTGTAAAAAAAAGAACAAAACCAGCTTTTATTTTTATTTATTTTATTTTATTTCTATTTATTAATCTGCTCTCTACTATGCATTTTACTCAAAGCAATATGCTGTGCTATGTGTTATATGTGATCAAATGGCACATAAAGTACTGAACATAGATGAGTATATGTACTGTATGGACAAGTACAAGAATAACACTGAGAAGTGATTAATCACTTTAGTGTGATGCCACAGTTTTTCCACTGTGTTGAAATTCTTAAGAGGAAAGAGAGGATTTCAGACTTCCTGGGTGCTTTTCACAGTGAGGTATGCTGGGATGGATAAGGGAAGTTAATATGGGTGCTATTTGTATCAAAGAATAAATGTACTGTAAAATCTGAAACTCACACAATCATTGGTATGAACTAGAGAAAACAAAGATGACTTGGTCCGCAAATCCTGTCTCATTTTGGTATTCAGATTATTAGCACTTCCCTTTTATTCTCAGCTTTCATTTGACCTTGCCAAAGTTCCTAAGAGTTTGCAAATTAGCTCTATATTGTGATCTCCCCTTGGAGTATTTCCTGTAAGGTACATGGAGTCGGGTTTTCAGGAAGAGCTGTGGTAAGCACTGGCATTATGAAGGAAGATCATCCCGTGGGACCAGCTCATGGAGGTTAGGAATGAGGCATCTGAACTAATTAGAATTCATCCAAGAGACTTTAGATCATTAGGCATTAGATCAAGTGTGACAACGTGCAGGCAAGTTAAACTAAAAATAAACCTGTTGACATAACAGAATAAAAATAGAAATAAAATCATGTTGCGTGAAGAATTACACTTATATGAGTTTCCACAATATGAGACAAAGAGATGGAATATAATTGCAAGCATCATGAAACAGAGATTTTCGTGCTCAACTCTTGCTAAGTCAGGTTCTGACTGAAAAAGTAGTGTGAAATGAAATACACTTAATTGGACAGAAATAAATTAACTTGGATTTTTTTTCTATTCATAATTAAAGCAGTGTAGTTTAAAATTCCCTTGCAGGAAATTTTAAATTTTAAAGGACAGTAATTACCTGATTTTATTTTTTTTACTAGCTCTGCTTGTTGCTACATTTCTATTTTCTATGACTTTCAAGAATGGCAACTACAGGATTTTCTTATTGATAAAAAACATGAATAATAATCTTTAAATGGGGAGGAAAAAGGCCAAAAATATTTTATTCTGTCTGTGGGCTTGGTAATATTCCTAAAAAGTTGAATATTTTTCTGTAGCTAGGAAAAGGCTATAGAAATAATTTCAGGTTTGAAAACAGTTCTCTGTTCTCTGATTTAGCTATGACTTTTTTTTTCTTCAATTCATGTGCACTGAAATCTATTTCTTGAATAGTCACTGAGGCAAATGAATTGGACCATACTGAATGCTTGGAATTTAATTATCTTAAATGTCTTATGTTTATACGCAGTAGTTTGTCACAAATTTGATTATATAAATAGTAAATTGTTCAGTTAAAGCGCTGTTAATAACTGAATAATGGAATAAATTAGTGAGGTTTTGAAATAATTCAGCTAGTGACTGAAAAAAACAAAGACACTTTTAGTAGTATAGAACTTCAGACAAAAGTTAAAAACACCAAAACAATGAAGAAAAACATGCAAACTTAGGAAAGTTCTAGAACTACATGGATACGATTATCACATTTGTTTAAGGTTATTGGTAGAATCACAAAATGCCTTTGCTATCTCCCATGAACATGCCTACTGCAAAACCACTTTTTGTCGGGTGAATCATGACATGAGTGGAAAGAAGTAGATACTTTTAAAGATCTATTTGTTAAACCCTCTCTCTAAGTGCCTTTTTCCACTGATAAAAAATGGTGACCTAGAAATACCTGGTTTTCTCCACTGTCTCTGAAGAAAACCTGGCATAATCAAGTCCAGTTCTTTTAAATATCCTGCTTTAAATACTGAGCTGCTAAGCTAAGGAAGGGCTTTGTATTTGATGGCAGTATATTTTACAGTGATTTAAGTGGCATATGTTCCCTCTTGCTCGTTCCTGTCCAATATCCACTCTTTGAATTGTACTGTCAAACTATTTGTATGTCCACGAGATGAGAAAGTTCCCTCAATCCTAATAAAAGTTAAGCCTGAGGAATATTTGATTTTTTGCCATGTTGGTTCCTTAGTCAAGTACACATCTATTTTCAGAAAATTTTGAGTCAGTGGATGAGAAGGCAGAGGCTTTTTGTGCTGGTATTTTTGCCAGAGAAATACAGGTGAAACCAGAGACCATGATCAGGAGGCTTATAGTGATGCATTCTTTTGGAGGAGTGGGGAATAAAGAGCATGAGCCTTTGTGGAAGTCACAGCAATGGAGTGACAGGGAGTTGCAGACCTTTGTGATTAAATTATTTTAGGTTGTATTGGTTTTTAATGGCTTAAAAGTTCTTTTATTGTTGCCTGACATGTATTCAGCAATCTGTGGCACATTAATTCTCTTTGTTCTTTTATAAGTGTGGCAAACAGAGGCTTAATCACATTATTAAAAACAAAACAAAACCAAACAAAACCAAAACCAAAATTCAAACAAACAAACAAAAAACCCCACAGTAATACAAACACACTAATTTTCAGTATGAATAAGCCTGGACTAGGTTAGAGACAATTAGGAAAATAGAAATATTTCCATTTAGTGGGTGATGGTGAAACATCTGATGAGAGTACTTAAAGATCAACACAAAACAGTTTTTGACCTATATGTGATTATTGTGAGACTCTGGGGAGGACAGGGAAAATCCCACAGGACTGAAGAAGCAGCAGTGTAACTTACAGGGAAGGATACTTCCAGTGGATCCCAGCATTTTCCTTACTGACATTGATTGAGAGGGTACAGGTATGAAACTGAAGATGGAGTAAGGCTAAGAAGAATTGCAAATACTGTGAAAAGCATAGTCAGAATTCCTAATCCAGATAAAAATGTGCTGTCTAAAACCAACAATGTATGTCTAGTAAAGACAAGAACAAAACTCTAGTTTTAGTAGGAAGAAACATCACAAATATATGACAAAAAATCCCTACATCAGTAAGGCACAACGGTATCTGAGGCTATAATGTAGATGAGTTCCATGTAAACTAACAGTGTGATAAGGTTTCAAAGGAGACAAATCTCTTTCCCAGATTAACAGACACTTTATAAGAAGGCTGTTATTACATCTGTATTCACCGCTATTACAATCTCAGCTAGAATTTTGTGTCCTTCTTTTGAGCAAATCTGCTTTAAGAATGGTATCGACCACTGAAAGGTAGTGCAGTTGTAAATAGCAAGAATGGCCTGTGGGGGGAAAAAAAAAAAATTTAGGTTTCATTGCTCAGAAAATACAGAAGATTTAGGGAGATCTGACAATTGTCATCCAAAATGTGGAAGACCATTCTGGAGAAATCCATCCATTGCTCTAGTAAGAGTAAGATAGTAAGAGACATTTTCTGTATTTAGGAAAAAAAATTTCACCTGTTTGCACAGATATTAGAATAGTGGGAAAATAGGATTTGGAAGGCTATCAAATATTCTTACCTAATTGTTTTAGCATTCTTTTTAAAGGAAATTTTTTAAGCCTAAGAGGTTGGATTAGGCTCAAAGGGTTTTTCATCCTGCCTTAAAGGTTGTAGAGGATGCTCTTTCTGTGAAGCATGATTTGAATTTAAAGATTTAGCTCTGTGTTGATGACAGTGGCCAGGTTATGGGTTTGAATTACAGCTAGTATGTGATTACTGTTTAGAATTAACAGGAAGAGTTTGGAGCAGAGAGGGAAAATTGAATTTTGGGTGGGGTCAGCTGAAGGCAATGGCTGAATATTGTCAGCATTAGATGAAGAAGTGCAGGGTCTTTAGAATAAAAGTCATGGGAATAGCAGAACCAGTACAAAATGTTAAATTCAGGGGTTTCAGAACTGCTGAAAAACACTTTACTGGTAAAGATTAAGAGTGCATCCTCTATAGATTACACATCTGTCTGCAAATTTTGAGCCAAAATATGAAAAAATACAAGCACTGAATAGTGTAACATTCTAATGCATTTTAGCTGAATACATCTGGTAAATGCGCTGAAATAACATTTAACTTGAGATAATAAATTTTACAGCAAATTATGTGAAATAAACAGGAAACCAGAAAGCATCACATCTTCAGAATATAAACAGTTAGTTTGCAATCCAGTCAAGTATCTCGATTCAGACTGTGATAGAAACCCAACTAATTTCTTTGTTCCCAGCTCCCCTGTCATGTTACATACGGTAGAATGAAAAATAAAACTCAAACAGACTTACGCAGGTGTAGAAAATAGTACAAATGACATTCAGGGCTTTATCACTTGCTTCTTTAAAATAAAATAAGAAATTCTCAGACCTTAGTAACTTCTGAATGTGGGTGCAATTTCAGCTCTGACAAAGCCACACAAGACTGAAAAGAATTGAGAGGGCTTCCATTGTGGAAACCACTTGGGGTAATTCTTTGTGAAAGCTACTAGTTCAAGACATGCTTTTCAAAGTTTACATTTGCTTAGCTACAAAGGCAAATTTTCCTCATGCTATTGTGATTCAAGAAATATATACAAGCATATTTATTGTTATCCTTAATTTGTATTCCCTATTGTGGTTAAGAAATTACAGAGCTATGTGTAGGTGCTGATGCATGTATATGTAAGTATATATATGTATTTCTATGTCTATACATAGATTTATTGATTGGATTTATTGATTTTTAATTTTTTGCTTTTACTGATAGAACCTGGAAAAGTTCAGCAGAAACTAAGACCTTTTCTTTTTTCCATTCTGTTTACATGCAGTAACACCTATGGCTGTTCTGCCATACTAGGTAATGCTCATACATATGGAGAACATGAGGAACAGTGCTGAATCCTGGGAATTTTGCCTTGTGTTCTAAGCACAAGAAAAGGGATGTGTGTTTCAGGATATGTACTTCTACCTTTTCTTGATCTTGAGTTAAGCAGAAGTAAATTTATTGCAGAGGTCCAGAGCAGGTCACAAGGGACTTCTTAACTCTTCCATTTACCTCTGACATATATAACATATGTATTTTTCTAGCCCCTTCTTACTAGGTTTTAAAATGTTTCCCTGGGAGTGTATGGTATTTGTATGCAGTGAAACTGAAGCTGTGGCTGTAGAAAAGAACATCTGGCCCTCTTCAGAAGCAGTATTTTTCTCGAAATTGTATGTAATATCCAATAATGATTTCTATCTAGTGAAAGACTAAGTGATCACTGATTAGGAGCTCTGTATATTTCACATTAATTATGTCTTGTGGGCAGTGTAGCATATGCTTCAGTATTCAGAAGGCTAAATTTAAGGATACAGAAATTTCCTCTTACAAGCAAATCAAAGTCAGGAGCATCACAGGAGCAAAGTGATCTTAATCCCATCAGCTGTCAGGAAAGAGCCAAACATAAGCCAACAAAATTTAAAAGTCTCCCTGATGACTTGCCACTGGTGCTAGATTACCAGTTGGACTTCATGATTTTAAAAGATCTTTCCAAACACTAATTATTCTATTATTTTATGATTCTATGGTTTCTTGCTTTATTTCTTGCTTTATTGTCAGCTGTAACCAAGTGGTTCATAGGCAGTGCAACCACAATTATACTGAGTTTCTTCAAACTTAGTTTTCCAAGGTAATATGAGGATCTGATACTGTGTGTTGTTGGATTAATTATTTCTTTTCCTTCACAGTTCACTTTTTTTTTTTTTTTTTTTTTTTTTTTGTGCGGGGGTTCTTTGTTCTCCTAATATGGGAAAAAAAGAATATAATGACCTATTTCAGTGATCTGCAGTTTCATAGCCATTTTATTTAATTTATCCAATTATCTTCTTTTTTTCCATGCATAGAAAGTTCTCCTTCCTGAAAAATTATCACTGGAACATTGAACTTCATGTCTATATCCGTTCTGGTGGGAACATTGCAGGCAATGAATATTGAATAGCTTAGAAGTAGTTTATAAATATATGAACAAATCAATAGAATGTATATCGTATTATCACAGATAATGAAAGCTATTTTCTTTTTCCCTCAGCTAAGGATTAGCATGTATTCACATTTAATGGCAGTCTGTGTTTTAAAATGAAGTAGGGAGTTCTTGTGAAAACAATCCAAATCACTCCCTTTTCTCCAAATTTGGCACATTCTTCCCTCCAAAACCTGTGTTTGCAACATGCCTGATTTAAATCAGAATTAATACTTGCTGCATTTCTGAGGAATCTAGTACAAGATTTCAGAGGTTATACATATGTTTATTATACTGCTGGAAATTAAGTAGGGAAGCCTGTGCTAATATTGGGGTTTATTTATAGCTTGGCTTTGATTTTTAAAGTATCTCAACCATTTAGCCCCACCTGACAGAGAAACATCTGTGAAAGGATAATTGAGGTTAGAGCTTGACACGTGCACTCAAGTCCTAGAGCAGATTGTGTGGCAGTGAGAGGGGATTGTGATGAGGGCACTGTGAGGTTGGTTTCTCACAAACTGAAAGCAGGAGGAGGTTGTGTGACCAAGAGCATTAGCTAGTGTCCCTGCTCTGTAGCTTGAAATAGGTAGTGTGCCACACAGCAGATTCTCTAGTGATCTCAGGGACCCATGGCAGAGCTCTGCTGTCCTTTTGGTACTGACCAATGTCATGCAAAGGGGTGATGTGAGCAGAAGGACAGAGTAAACAGAGGGACTCAGCTTCAGCTGCAGAAATAATCTACATTCAATGCAAATGGATAGGAGCCCAAACCTACAGCCTCTCTCCTGGCGCAAGAAACGCCTTTCTTTATGCCCAATCAGTGACATGTTCAGGAGGAAGAGAGAGAGACTACAGTCTGGGTCAGCCCATTTTTTTCTTTCAAAACTGAAATTTTTACAGCCCACTATTTGTGATAGTATTGAACACCCATATTTTGTCACTCCAGAGCTCTCTGTCCTCCTCCATCTCTTCACAGATCCAGCATGGAGACATGCTTTATCCTATGCAGCCTTGGGAGATGATTGAATAACTCCAAAACAGCACAATGAGAGACCTTTTAAAAATTAATTTAGCTGGATAGAATGAATGTTAGAGCAAGTTTTCTTTCAATTCCCAAATAATTACATCTATGATAATTTCAGAATGGAAGCAGGAGAGAGCTATGCCTTATGGCCAAGCAAATACTTGTTTTGCCATAAGCAGTGAAAGGCTGTAGGTTTTGGACTCATGGGACAGTGGAGGGCAGCATGATGTTTGTTTTAGCAATTGTCTAATGTCTCACCTTTGTGCGAGCTGGACCTCTGTGAAGAATATGAATGATAAATGTCTGGAAAACCTTGTCTAGGCTAGGAGATCTAGACTATCTTCCATCTCTCATGATCCCGTGAGTGTTACGATGTATTCAATGAATCAAGTGTCTAGAACTTATGAATCAAAAATTTCAAGATGTTTCCTACTAATGATGTAAGCTATGCCTGCCCTGTTACTCAGGGCTCTGAACGGATCCTTCAGAATCAAATGAATTTGGTTTTAATGCATCAACCTCATCTGAGTTCCAGAATCTAGAGAATGCAAAAGAAGCTCATTAGGAGGGAGACTTACTGGCCATGCCAACGTGACTAGAGGTCTCTCATAGCATGTCTTGGATGACATATTGCAGAACACATAAAGGTGCTTGCTGGGCGGCTTGCCTTTGCAGCTCTCAAAAATTGCCTGATACTAAGTACAGGGTACTTAGTCATTTTTTTGTGTTCTCAGAGCATCATTTGGGATCCCTTCAGGACACAGGCACGAGCTTTCTGAAGCTGTCATCAGGTGAATGGAAGAAATCATTTACTGAGCCATTATCAGATTAAACATCTAGGGAACAATCCTGGAGTTAGGAAAGTGAAACAATGCCAGAATTTGAAAAGGTTTTTTCTTGTTGGCATTAGACCAACATATTGTGCTCAAAACAAATATGCTTTGTTTTGAATTTTCTACTCCATGCTGTAATCACTAGGAAGAAAGGAGCATTCCAGGACTTTTTTGATTTTACCAATATATTGCTTTATTTAAGTAACAGGATACCTTTTCATAAACAGCCCTGCATTATAAGAAACTGCAAAGTCACCATTTCTGCATGTGTTTCACTGCACTAACTGCTCTCTGGAGACCCAGAGCTCTGTATATCACACAACCTTGTTGCAGTCCTTCCCTGCCAAATCACCCTTTGTACATTCCCTGATGTGAGGACTGGATCTCACAGCAGTCTTTCAGCTAGCAGATGGGCTTGTAACGCTTGGTGGGGGCTATTTTCCTGCAGACACAAATACCTGAACATGGCAAACTGCTGTCCATGGCAGACCCACTTGGTGAATCTGTATTCTCTAAAAATTTCCATACAGTAAAGGAAATTTCTGTTAAATCAACCTGAATTTTCCAAGTAAGGCTGTGAGTTTGATCCCTGTATGAGATCACTTAAGAGCTGGAGTCAGTGATCCTTGTGGGTCCCTCCTGACTCAGAATATTCTGTGATTCTTTGAAATGCCCTGAGAAGCAGAGGCATTCTTAATTTTCACACAGGTGCTCCCTCTGGTCCTAATCTCCCTCTTTTCCAATCTGCAGTAAATATATAGCTTTTCTAGAAAGTTGCAAGGCTTGATATCTGGTTTATCACCTGGTGTCAAGTGTCTGTGTCTCTAAAATTATATGTTCACTCATAGTGATACTTCACAGGTAGTGGTACTGCTCCTTATGGGATCTGAATTATAATATTCTTAAGGAATATAACTTGATGTGGTGACTACTTTCATATGGGAAAATATTATAGACTCACAAAATTATTTAGGTTGGAAGAGACCCTTAAGATCAAGTCCAATTGTTAACCGAACACATGCATCATCAATACTACATTCTTCTGCACATGAAATCAATCTAACCCTTGGAAAAGTGCCAAAAATATGATGCTAATATTATTTTGAAAACAACTGATTTCCTTGTTTAGGTAATAAATAAATAGTACGTACATATTTTATTTATGTTATATGTGTATTAGCCCACGTCAGAGAAGTAAGCTTTAGATCACAGAAGGTATTACAGTTTCATTTAAATGAAGCCTCTCATTTAAGTACTAGCAGACAGGAGCTATATAAAGCTTTTTTTTTTTTTTTTTTTCCTAGTGTTAGAAGACAGGAGCTTTTTTCAAGTTTGCAGGAGGGCATTTTAGACTTGACACTAAAATATGTTATTTGGTTGTATCATGTCATGTGTCATATCTTTATTGTTACAAGAATTGGTGAGCCTGTGCTGTAACACCAAAGCTTTCTGGAAGGCAAGTTTGTGTAATAAATATTCTGTATGCTTTTTTGAAAACGTTACTTGGTACAAGAGTTTTCATAACTTTTGTTCTTCCTTCCTCTGTCCCACGTCCCTGCATTTTATATTGTTGTAGAGTTCTGGTTAAGGTTTATTAGAAACTGAATTTTGGCTGCACTGTATGCTGAGATATACACAAATTTAATTTCTCTGAGCCTTATTTTGAGGTCAGAGTTCTGTTTTTTCATATACCATTGTCACACTGATAGCTATGGAAGGAGACCAGGAAGCTAGTCACCTTCGTGTAATGGAATCGTGATCTGCATTTGGCAGGAAAAAAGCAAGCACTTTCCCTGTGCAGAGATAACCTCACAGCTGCCTGCCCTCTGAGCAGACACTGCTGGGGAGCTTTTTTTGCGTGGGTTCTTTTTGGCTTAATCAATTGATCTTTGTCTGGATACAGTCCTATTCGATTTAATCTTGAAACCTTGGATGCAAGAGTCAGGAAAATTTTCTGTAGCAGTTTCCTGTAACCAGACTGTGAAAATCTGAGTAGAAAACCCTTTACCCTATTGACAATCCAGCCAGTTGTGTCTCTCAAGAGCTATTAGAGGCTTCCTCCTGCTAGTCTGAAAAGCTTTTACGTAATGGGGTGGAAAACCACTTTGTCAAAGGGCACAAATACCTCTTCAGAGAATTCTGAAAATAGCAACCTTCCTTCCTCATCTGCAGCACAGTAGGGGCCAGCTCAGCAATTACTGTGATGACTAAAGTGCTGATAAAACAGCACTACTCGCCCTAAGGAGTCTTGTAAATAAAGATCTCCAAGGCTGTCCCAGTCTTGTGTGGGGTAGCTACAGCAACAGTCCCAGACCTGCCAACAGAATGCAACACCCTCAAGTCAGATAAGACTGAAAACATGATTTATGTTTACCGTAAAGCTTATTTTCCTACTGTGTTATCCCTAACTTAGAAAGGGCAGAATGTATGTACTTTGAAATGTTAACTGAGGCAAGAGATGAATTGCCATTGGCAAGCCATTCTGACCATAGAGTTTTATTTCAGTCACTTGAGTCATTCCTGGATAGGTTTTCCAAGTCTCAGTAAATATACTGGATGCTGGTACATGCTCCTATTGCTGCCTACACTTTCATCCATCTGTTATCATGGCACGATTCCTACTTAGAAGTTGGTCAGACCATTATTCTAGATAAGGGGTGCCAAGGGAGTGTGGGTTTAGACATTAACAAAAGCTCTTCTGCAGGCTATCTCTGCTCTGAGATAGGATTGCCACATTGATGCCACATGCTTCCTCACCTCATGACATCTGTTGATGCTGAAATGCCAAAAAAAAACCATGTGTAAGTACAAAATGGACCTTTCTGTTGCCTGTATATGTTGAAAAAATTAATTACAACAGATATGTTTCATGAGATCACATCCTTTTCCAAATACAGAATCACCTTGTTGTTGTTTTTAAAACAGTTTTATGACTCATCAGCCAGTGAGTCTATTGGTTCAAGAAAGTTTGTATTGGTCCTAAGTCACCAAGGCTCAGTAGCTATCTTAATTAAGACATCTGTACTTCAAGGAGCTTGATAATTAAGTCTTGATCATCATCATCATGTTTGATTACAATTTCATCACAAAATAGTGGTTTTGATGTATTATACCACATTTCTCATATTTGATTTTAAATTTTTCTCTTGGCCAATCCCTTTCCTTGATCAGTTTATTCAAACTATTTGCTTGGTAAAGGAATAAGTTATTTTAGAGTAAGTTCTAAAATGTGCTCAAACACATGATCAGATGTGGCTTGAATTGTAGCAGTTTGACAAACCAAAGATCAGCTGAGCTGTGGTACCTACCCATGTACTGAAGTACCCACCCTGCCTGATGAGTGCTCCCTCAGTAAATTCACAGATGACATCAAGATGGGTGGGGATGTTGACATGCTGTGGGGTGGGAAAGCTCTGGAGGGATCTGGAATAGCTGGATGGATGGGCTAGCATCAGTGATACTGAGGTTTAACAAGGAAAGTGCTAGGTCCTGCCCTTGGGTGACAAGAACTCTATGCAATATTCCAGGCTTGGGGGTGAGTGACTGGAAAGTTGCCTGGTGGCAGGATTTGGGGATGCTGGTTGAGAGCCATCTGAACACAAGCCAGCATGTGCCCAGGTGGCCAAGAAGGCCAATGGCATCCTGGCTGTGTCAGGTACAGTGTGGCCAGCAGGACCAGGGCAGTGATTGTTCCCCTGTACTCAGCAGTGGTGAGGCCACACCTCAGATCCTGGGGTCAGTTCTGGGCCCCTCACTACAAGAAAGACATTGAGATGCTGGAGAGAGTTCAGAGAAGTGAACAGAGCTGGAGAATGGTCTGGAGCAAAAGTCTAAGGAGGAACAGTTGAGGGATCTGGGGCTGTTTAACATGGAGAAAAGGAGGCTCAAGAGGAACCTTATCACTCTCTACAACTCCTTGAAAGGAGGTTTAGTGAAATGGGGGTTGGTCTCTTCTCCCAAGTGGCAAGTGACAAAATGACAAGAAACAGCCTCAAGTTACACTAGGGAAGGTTTAGATTGAGTGTCAGGAAAAATTCCTTCACCAAAAGGGATGTCATGCATTGGAACAGGCTGTCCAAGAAAGTGTTGGAGTCACCATGCCTGGAGATACTTAAAAGACATTTAGATGGGACATTTGAGGACATAATTTAGTGGTGGACTTGGCACTGCTGGTTTAACAGTTGGATTCCATGACCTTAAAGGTATTTTTTGACTTGAACACTTCTACGATTCTATATTGAATATCCACTGTTAAATGACTGCAGAGAATTAGTATGACATTTTAATGAGTTAGCTTATGTCATCATAACAGCATTAAGGGATGATAAGACAACTTTGTTACAAATGTGACTAAATATATGCCTGTAACACATTTTAAAATTTAGTCAGAATGGGAATGAACATTTAGTCATGTGGGGGAGATACACTGGAAGCTAAGTTAGGCAAGCTATAACTTCTTTGTTTATAACAATATTCTCAGCTTATTCTTACTTTGTTTTAAAATGTATTTAACTAAACATTGGTAGAAGTAGTGTAATCACAAGGAACTATTCTGTTTTAATTTGTACTGCAGTGGGCTGAAACTGCACATGCTGGTAGTTACATGAGCTTATCTAATGAGAGCTTCTTCATTAAGCACCATATCATGATTGTGTTCACTGATGTGTGTGAATCCTTGTATATAAATATTTATAGGAGTTTTCTTCTATAACTTAGGATGTTTCTAACAAGTTTTTCACTACTGTTTCATAAACAGAAGTTGAAGTAGAAATGTAACTACTTTTTATGCCAAAGAATAATGAGGCCTGTGAGATTCCATTTTAGATCTTATTCTCCATTCACTTATTTTCTAACATTGTTTGTAGGATGATTGCTGGGGCCTGTTTGTTGTTATTTTTAATTATATTTGAACTTTTTAAATCAGCATTATTAAGACTTTAATTTAATATTTTAAAAAGAATTTGAAGTCACAACTTCTACTATAGTAAATGTACATTTTAAATACGAAGTTCATTGAAGAAATGGCAAGGATTTTGGATCAAAATCTGAGTTTTCCTGTTCTGTTCCTGGTGCACACTGAGACTGGGTGGGATTCAGATAAAGATTACTATCTCTAAATTTGGTTGACTACAAATAGGTATCCATCCTCCTCTTGCAGTAAGTGAAGATCCAGTCAAACCACCTGATGGAGCCTAGAGAGGGAATTGGGTATCCTAGAGGGGTGCCATTAGGAATACATCTTAATGTGAGCTCTTGATAATGTCAACTCAGAACTCTAGACAAAGATTGAGGTGCCTAAACATAATGACCTGATACCATTTCAAGCATGCTAAATTATCATTCTTTTCTTGCTTGTTTGCAATACAGAGGGCATAGGTCTTCTGTAAATACTGGCTGATATCTTCCAGCTCCTTTTTTTGTGTTTTGGAGTGTTAATGAATATTTTTAAGTGAAAAGACTTCTCAGTAGAAGGTGGTGTCTTGCACTTCTACATATGTGGCTTTTTCACATTTTGGCAATATGAAGAAATCACATTATCATTATTTTTTTCTAAGTATTTTTCTCAAAAAGAATCACTCAAAACAGAGTTTCAACACAAAACAAACCAACCCAAAACCAATTTCTTTACATGAACATACACATTTCCCATCCCTATGCAGTAGTTTGTCTGTAAATCTCTGAGCACCACAAAAACATTCCTTATGTGTCCTGTTGGTTGACAGTTTCTATCAGTGTTAAGTAATCATTTCTTTGCACATTGGCTGTCACTTCAGACACATAAGATTAATCAGTGCCTTTCATAACACCCTTCTGGAAATGGAAGTTCTTAGTGCACTTATCTTTTCTTCTCATTGTTTTCTTCTTCCTTCTTTCTGTGCATGTCAGTGAGAGAGAGACTGTGAAGACTTTAAGGGAAATGGTGCTGAATTAAATTAAATGCTTAAATAAACATCAAATAAGTTCTCTAGAGTGGAAGTGAGTTAATGTTTTCTGAATGCTGGCAAAACAAGAAAGTAAGATTACAGTTGGGCAGTAATTATAAAAATTTCTTCATGGGAAAAAAAAATTCAAACTTTAGACATGACAAAAACATTGGAGAAAGAGTCATTTGAAATTGGGCAAGAAACCTTTACTACCTTAATCTCTAGATTTTTACAAAATATTCCCAGGTTAGATATTTTGGAATGCTTTAGAAGAGACAATTTCATATTTAATCTCTACCTGATTTGAGTGAAGGTTTATTCTTCAAATCTCCATGAAGTCTGGGGTAGATTAATTTAATTTTTTAAAGGATTATAATTTTCATATGTAATTACATTGTAAAAATGAGTTTAAAACTTCTATTTATATTCAAAATCCTCAGTGTAGCTTTTTGATATCTAAGGCTGCATTAATATGTAGTCATTTATTGATCATTTATAGCAAGTGGTGGCAGTTTTTTTTATTTAAAATGTATCATACAGACTGTTTGTCTCTTTCAGACCATAAGAACTAGAGACATGTTTATCATATTCCTTTTTTTACCCATTTAGAATACTGTTCATGTCATAGAGTAAGCATTTTATGGTATAACACCTAAATTATTCGTGTCGGTATGTCACAGAGTGGCTCAAGCCCTGTGCATCTCCATGAATAGAACAGTGATTCCAGTCCAGGTGTACCTCAAAGGAACCTTAGATTTAATTTACCTCTTGCAGAAGTAAACAAGAAATTTCTGTAGTCTGAAGTGATTTCCTTTGACCCTGTCTCAACAGCAAGAAATATGTGTGAATGACTCTGTCAGGCTTCATTAAAAGCAGATCAGCAGATGGCTAAACACTGAATCCTGCTCCTGACAATCACTTTCTGTAGGTGTAAAAAAAAGCAAAACCTTAACTTGTCTGAGCAATAACAAAGGAGATGCTAAACCTTAATCTCTCCCTAGAATCCAGTAATTTCTTTGAAGTGTTTTCTGTTGAAGCTAAGCATTCTGTTCCTATGAATTACTGGGAAATTGCATTTTGTGTCATGTCAGACATAAAAAACTCAGTGCACTCTCTCAGTAGACACCATGCACTGTGCAAACTGGTTTCAAAGATGCCTAATCACACTTTCTATTCATCCTGATACACCTTGGATTATGAATGCTGTGAGTTTTACTGGATTCTGCAGGTTTTGTGCTATAAGAATATACCTCTGATTTCTCATGGGAATTGTGCATTCACACTGTTGTTTGCAGAGAGATTAACAAAGGTAAATATTCAAATGTTTTCAGCATTTATTGTTCTATTTAGAAAAAGCAGAGATATACTCTAAAATGTATATCCTATAAGGAAATACAATAAGGTAGAATAGTAAATTTGGACATTTTTATAATAGTTCTTTACTTATTTTTATATTATGACTTATGACCATAGTTATATCTCTTGTACAGCAACATAAAATACATGCTGATGCCTGTGTGTCTTGAGTATACTTGTAAAGCTGAATTCTACCTTCAGTCAGAATCAATTCTGTTAAAAAGTACGTTTGACTCTTTGCTCTTCAATAACCTCTGAACTTCTCAGTGAACTTCATTTCAATGAGCCATGGCTAACCTGACAAAACAGCATGTTGTCAAGAAGGTTGCTATCCTAGAAGAATGAATAAAAAGAAAATAAAATTTCCTTCTAGAGAAATAGCCTATGCTACAGATATGTTCTGGGGTTAAAGGCACGTGGACTTGCAACAATATATGAGTGCTTCTGAAAAGGATTTTCTAAAATACTGCTTGCTTTAATTTTTCAAGATAATTTAACATAGTAAAATAAATCAATAGAAAATGGAAAAATAAATTAAAAATAATATCTGTCATAGGAAATTCAGAAATTCTTGATTTACATGTTCAGCTCCACATTATCCCCCTGCTTTTAGGCTCTCATGTACAGTAATTGACACTGTCAAGTGTTCAATCACTGTTTTATTGGATTTTTCACTGTTCATAGTCAAAAGTTTCCAAATTACATGTAGGTATTACTGAAGACTTCCTCTACCTCTTGTTTATTTATTTAGGCAGGTATTCAAGGTTATCATCTTTATTTTTCTTCATTGTGCGTTGGTTTTGGTTGTGGGCTTTTTTGGGGTCTTTGGTTTTTGTTTTTGGGTTTTTTTTTGGGTTGGTTTTTTTTTTTTTGGGGGGTGGTGTTTTTTGGTTGTTTGTTGGATAGAAGGGAGGGGCAGATTGGTATGGTTTGTTTTGAGTTTTTTTCCTGAACAGCAGAATTTCTAATATAAACTCTAATTGTGCAATTTATGTATAGAATTTCTTCTATACTATCATGTATTAGAGAGCTAAACTAAGCAACAAAGCAACATGGTTTGTCTTTTACATTTGGTACTTCTCTCATAATGTTCTTATATTCCTGAATGTGTTTAAATTTACATATGCTAGAGACAGATTATGTTCAGAAAATCTGAATTCCGATTCAAAATAGTGGTTATTATGGTAAGACCCAATTGCACTATTCTTTTCAGTATAGGTATTTAAAATAATGAACTTAATAAAAATTCTCACTACAGCTCTTGCATGAAAATGGAGTCAGAAAATCATGGAAAAGCTGTCATGGACATAAAATTAAATTGTAATTCATTGCAAAAAGTTGTTCATAAGAGTAAATTGCAGAATTAAACAGGACTGAACAACATGGAAGTATAAGAATTTACAATTAAGTACCAATTTGCAAATTGTAGTAATGACCAAACTACACTCTTTTAAGAGCTTATCTGTAATGCAAATAATCTATGCTATGCTATCTATGCCATTTTAGAGGTTATCATTAACTTGTATCAAATTAAATATGAGTGAATTCATTCATAGTGTTCATTCAGAATTAAACTCTATTCTTAGTTAGAAGGAAGAATCAATCTGTTTTTATTTTCAGCTACAATACTTGAACTGATCAGATATAACAATTCCCTTTAGTGTCTTTTAAAAAATAAATTTCTCCTGAATAAATTGAAATATTTAATGGAATAGTGAAAAAGAAAGTGTTACTGCTGTATTGAAATTATGTTCTTGTCCAACACAATGGATATAATGAGACCATAAGCAATATAAACTATTAGTAATCTAATAATAAGTTGTGGAACAAGTTATAGACTGAAACTGCTTGTACTGTTGATCCGCATGTTTCCTGGAATGTTTTTAGCACACAACAACTTATAATAATAAGGTCAGTTGATGGTCATAATTTGCATAATAACTTGCAAAATACTACCACAGCGAGTCTGGATGGAGTCATTCTGGTTTGGGCTAAATTGCTTTTAGGGGAAAGGGCTAGCAAAGACTTACAGACCCGAGCTCTGCCGTGCCACTTGAACTCAGTTTTGTGAACAAACATCGACCCATTTGTTTTAGGATGTGGCCATGGGGCCCTGCCCATTAGGGAGACTGGTGGCACAAAACAGCCCAACCTGTACCTTGAGTGGAATGCTGTAATGGCTAAGCAGGGTACAGATTTAACATCTAATGTTCTCTCTTAAAATGTGTTAGGCCTGTGTTGTATTCCATTTTAAGACAGATAAATAAGACTTGTCTTTGTGAGAAGCATGCTTCTTACATACCCTGTAAAGTTAGTAGTTCCTAGCTCAGGTATATTGTCAGGTGTTTCAAGTCAGGTAAGAATTATGTCCCACTGACATCCATTCTCCTTTATCTCAGATGGTGTTTATACACTTGAAGAGGGGGAAATAGATTTACAGTTCTGTGCTTCTTGGTTCTTTTTTTGTATTTTCCAGAAAAGATGCTGAGCAGCCTTCTAAAGTTGTCTTTCTAGCACTTTCAAATTATTTTTTTCCATCATCTTTTTTGTTAATTACTAAAGCATGATCTGCCAAATTAACTATTTATGAAATTGAGTTGATTCCAATTAAGATTATGTTGAGTCTGAGTATTAAATTAGAATATTTAATTTTTATGTCAAGGTTGGGTGGTGAGTACTACTAGACTCCACACTCAGAAACTTTAAATTTGCAGGTAAAACAAACATACATATCCCCACACAAAGCATGTCAAATATTCTCTTTAGCTACTGTGGGCTGAACAGATATGAATAACTTTAGTTAAAGTCTTCTATATTAAAGGAATAGCTAATCTTTCTGCAATCCAAATACTCATTTTTTTCACAGATTCTGCACAGGAAAAATTTGATTACCTTAGAAAAATTTTATATCTTAAGTCATCTGTTTAGGATTAACTTCAACAGACCTACAGACCTCCCTTAAATCACAATGAATCTTTAACTGTTTGGAAGTGTTTTATTGGAAACACATAATCTCAAGTTAGCTGTTGGGATTTTTTGGCTTTTTTTTTTCCCAATGGCAATTATTGATGGGCATTGAAGCACATTAACAGAATGTTACAGCAGTCACGGCTGTGCGTCTCTTCTAGGTGTGTATTGCATAAGTCAACAAATGCTGCTTATTACATCAAGACTGGAGAGTGTTTATCATCCAGAAGTCTTTTATGGGGGTGAAATAATAATGGTATTCCAAAACTTTTAGAAACCTAACTAGAGTTTGTGAAACTAATTTCTATAATCTTGATATTTATAATGGCCACACAGTCCCTGTGTAGAATTTTAAAAAGGCCGTAGAAGGAGTCCTATTCATGGATGAGAAATGATCTATACATTTTTTTCTGTCATTTTTCTGGAATACCATAGAAATCAGGAGTTTATAACATTTATCATCAAACTTTTGGGATATTTCCTTTTCTACAAATATACAATTTAATTTCCTCAAAATTAATGTGAGCAAGAAGCAAAAGGAAATACAGACACTAAACCAAAGATCAGTTGCTGGGCTTATGTCTGGTTCACTAAACTGTCTAAAATAAATCATAAATTCTCCAGATACACTTTGACTATTCCACAGAATGCTGTAATGGTTCTTTTTCTTATGAACATTGTGAATTTAAGTCCGAGCAGGAATGACATCCTGAAACGAACAAACTATCTAAATGCAGCTTGTCATCATCTGTATAAGACATAAAGAAGAATGGTGGAGACTGAAAAAGGAATAATATTTTAAAAAACATAACATAGGTCTCTAGAATCTGATCTTATAATAAACAACCTAGATCAGACAGAAAAGCTAAAGAAGATAAATGGATATTTAAATATATTTATATAATATTTAAATATTAATATTTGCACCTCACCTGTTGTGGTACCAGATTTGCTGGGGGTTTTTTGCATCTGTACTCTGCAGATTAGCCTCATGTTTGCTTATATCTGACATGACATTTGCATAGATTGGCAAAGTTCTCAGTTTTACAGAGGACATTTGTAAATCTCACCAGGTAAAAGTGAGATCAAAATCAGATACTGCTTACCTATCTAGTGGATCTGTGCTCAGAGTGATAAACTGTCAACCATGAATGCCAGAATCATTTATTCCTGCAAAAATAATTGTAAAAGGGATAGAAAATGGCAAATTCATAATGCCTTCTTGTCACATAGATTGGAATGAGAACAAAAAATATCACAAACTATTTTTTTTATGATGAAAATTGTCAAGCTGTAATGAGAACAGAAAGTAGCACAAAATAGATACCACTTCTCTGAGCTTCCTAAAATGTGAAATTTCTGTTGCCATCAAATGGTATTTTTCAGGTTCTTTTAGTTTGCTCATTCTGCAGTGGTTTTTTTGTTCCCTTAGCTGTTTCTACGTGGCTCATTAAAAATATGCACAGATTATAAAAATGTAATGTGGTCATGCAGTTTTTTCACAAGATATTTTAGAAATACTTCATGCCTTTCATCATTGTAAAAAAAAAAAAAAAGTAAGATTATGACACTTCCCAGCTAAGCATGGAGAGTTGAAACCAAGTAGAATTGATCCTGGTCAGCTTGAGGAGGGTTGTGGGTGGTGTGGGGCAGCAAATATAAACTGCACTCACATGGAGTGGGATTTAAGAAAAGTAGCTTGAGTCTTAAATGCTGCATTATGTTTAGTATGACTTTTAATATTTTCTATAACTTCATTTATGTCTTTTATCTATTTATAGTTTTTTGTTGTTTTTTTTTTTTTTTTTTTATTAAGACTGAGTATGACATATTTTCTGATCTCCAGAAATTCTGGAAACTTAGTGAGTTAATTTCCTGATTGGTGGCACAAAAGAGTCTATCAAGCATACATGTTCTGGATAGTCCTGTTGACAAAAAGGTTTCACTTTCTGACATATTGATTAAAACAGATTCATATTAAAAAGCTCTTAAAAATTATATTTAGGCTCCCGTGATTCTGTGATAATTTTTCAAGCCCTGCTTTTGCAGACAAAATCCTTTTACAACAAATCAACAATGACATGTTTTTCAAATCAAACCAGCAAACATACAGCTTCCAAGAGAGTTCATCAGGTTTTAGAGAGGAAGCTCTAAAGGCAGATTAGCCAGTCCTACAGTGAAGCATTTTTATTTGTGTTTTTACCATACTTACTGCTGTTATATAACACAAAGTGGTTACCAAACCATGATAAATAGAGCAGCACTCATTTCCTCTTTTTTAAACAATTGTTTTTTTCTGAGAAGGATCATTATTGATGGAATAGGAGTAAAATGTGTGTTTTGTAAACTTGTTGCCCCCAAGTCCTCTGGGTTTTGCTGTGCTTTTGTTTTTTGTTGTTTTTTTTTTTTTTTGAGTTTTTGTTAAACATTTAAAACATTTCCTACTTTTACTCGTGTATCTGCTTTTTAAATTAGTCTCTGTGGGTTGTTGATTTAATTATTTAATTCAGGGAGTGCTTTTACGTAAAACCAGACAAAACCAGGCTTACTTCTTCTCTGTCTTCATGTGTTCAGCACAGTTTATTCTACAATTTCCTAGATAAACTTTTATCATTAAATACTCAATTTTGTGGCAGATATGGCTTTGTTTTCCTACCTCCATGATCAGCATTGTCAATTAAATTCATTAATGATTATTGACAGCAATGCTATTCCTGTAAGTCATTTCTAAGGAATGTTTTGGCAATATTATGCACCAGCTACAAATTAGTTCTGTGAGGTGCAATGTCCCATGAAGAATTTATTGGGCAAATACTCTATTAGAAAGAGAGAACTGAAAAGAGCTGGTATTATCTGAGTGAGCTACACACTTACTAAAATACATTATAGTTGTAATGAACATTTTTAACTATGATGGAGAAATAGCTAATGAAGCATTGAAGGATAATGTTTTTTCTAAGTGCCAATGAAGCATAATCAGGGAGATTGAAGCAAAATCTTAATAAATGAATGAAGCAAAATAAAATTAATCTGTCAGATTGGTTACAGAGGTAAATGTTCAGTCAACAATAAGAGCTCTTAAGATGACAGATTTTTTGAATCTAGGTAGGCATTTTGGGCATGATTTCACTTCCCAAACATCACTGTGGAATGAGCAGTCAGCTGAATTAGTATTTGCACTTTCTTTTTTTTTTTTCAGATACTGGTGAAATATAAACACTTTGTGGTTGCAATTAAATATCTTTTACACAATTTTAAATGTATATTACATCATATCTGAAAACATAGCAGTAGAAACTCAAGTTTTTTGGAAGAAAAAGTCTGCTTAGTTGTTTTTGCAGAATAATTAAAATGATTGCATCCAAGTTCTATCTTTAAAGAAAAAAGATTATTTCTGAAGTACTGGGTTTATATTAAATGCAGATGATTGCAGGACATAATTTTAACTGTTTTGATGTACAAAAAATTCACTTCTGCACACTGGAAACTGCTTCCAGATCTGCCCTTGAAGACAGATGTGAACTTTCCACTTCATTGCCTAGAAATGTTTTTTTAAAAGAGCTCCATAAATGGTTCATTTTACAAGCAGACTGCATATTATTCTGGTGTCAAAAACTTGGGAATTGATTACATGGACTATCATACAGATATGATAATTTCTGATGTGTTTTAGGATGCAATTTGAATTCTCTGGGCCTTACATCTGCAGTTATGATCTCTGTAATACACTCTTCATGATTTTATATCTGCAGCTCTCCATAACCCATTTTGATAAAGGCTCTTGCATTCTGAGGTTATTTAAAATTTCTATCAAACTATAGTATAATTGTTGTGGGTTTTTTGTTTTTACTCAGGCAGATGCATATTTTACTAGAAGTGTGTTGGGGTTGTTTTTTAATTGGCTTACATGATATATATTATTAAAAATAGAATGTAAATGCAAATTCCTAATTTAAGCTATATAATTTAATAGAACTATGAGTAAGTTTCTATTCAAATGATATATTTCTTTAGAAGAAAAAAACCCAAATTATATCCTGGTTTTATAAATGATGAAATAAAGTGTGAATGCAGTAGCTAAATTTTTCAGATGCCACAAAACCAAGAACTAAAAATTATTTTGAACAGTTTTACAAAAAGGCTGTTGTATCTTTTTGAGGTTTTTTTGGTGGAAATTGTGATAATTTTAGGAAAATAAGGAGATTTAGAGATCACCAACAAATTCCATAATTCCATCCCACTGTTTTGTTTGGGGATTTTTTTTTCTGTAAATGCTATTTCATTGGTTTGACACCATTCCTTATGGGTATCCTGAGGTGAATGGAGAGCTTGTAAGTAGCACAAAGCTGTGGGTCTGTCTCTGAAGAGGAATAAATGAACAATACAAGTGGTTGTAACATTTTTGCTGAGGATTGTTAGACAGAAAAGTGGAGGAGCTGCCTGGGTGAGACCCTCACTTCACTTGAATCATCAGGATCCCATTGGCCATGTGAGGGCTTTCATAGCCCAGAGAGCAAAGATAAGCAGAAAGTTTTGGAGGTTGGGGTGGGTTTTTTGGGGAGTTTTTTCATTTTGTGTTTTTTGGCTTTTTTACTTTTTACTTTTCATCAAACCACTGTGAGCTATTCACTTCTCTGTCATTTTTATCTCCAGATGTTTGTTCTTGACTCATAAGAGAACATACAATTAAATTAATTAGAAGCTGACATTAGTATCACTTATCCTGGAAGACTGAGGATTACATCATGTTATTTATGACATAAACAGGTTCTTTAAAAGGGTGTTTCCAGGATTGATAAAATGCTTCAAAATTAATTAAGACTTGAAAATTGACTTTTAATGAGAAAATAAGATCAGTCTATCTTGAATAACAGCAACACATCTGACAACATAAAACTTCAAATGAATGTTGCTCTTATTTGTTTGTTATTTATGTTAAGGATTATTTTTTGCCATTTTGAGTTTTTTAATAAGGGATGAAAATATAGAATTCAGTCCATAGTTTGGAGAATTAAAATTTTTGTTTGTTTTTTTGGGACAGATGTTCATATTTTTGGTTTAGAAGTAAGAGAACTGTGTGCTTTTGAAAGAGAGTAAAAACAGCAGATAACTTTAAAACTCAGTAACTCTTTATATTAAGAGTATTTTAACATATTTCTAAAACTCTTCAACAATTTTCAATTTTTTCTGAAAGTTTTACTACGGACACTTGAGCAACAAATACCCTTTTAAAACATGGTTCGAGAGAGGCCATGCTTTCAAGATAAAAGTTAAGCTTCTGTACAGTTTCTGTAGTCATTGTAAGAATGATACAAATATTAACCACAAGAATAGGGTTTGTCAAACCTGACATAAGGGACAAAACTATTAAGTATGAATACATTATGTATAGTAGTAGTAATAATAATAAGAATAAGAATACAAAAATTCAAATAGCAAATGTGTTATTTCCCAGTAGAGCCATATTTATTATTTTTTTAGCATTATTGTTGTAGAGTGTTATGTAGATTAAACCACAAGCTATTTTCATGACAAAGTAACTGTGATACTTTTTGCCAGAAGGGACTGCGAGTATCACTCCCATTTACAGTTCAGCTTGATGGTGTGGGAAGGTGCTGAGCTTGTATCACATGCATCTTGGTCTTGCATGACTTCTTTTAGAGATTATATTTTTAATGTTTTAATATGATTCTTTAAAACATAAGTAAAATTAAAATTCATATCTTCTCTAGCTTTTATTTTTGTATTTTTAGGCCATCTAAGAGCCAACATGTAAAAAATTCAATGGATAGAGAAATTATTGGAACAATAATCTTTGAATTGGAACAATAATCTTTGAAGCTAGAGAAGTTCCCCCCATAAATTTGGTTATATTCCTAAGAAATGCTGAAACACTGAGAGTAGAAAACTCTTTGTGAAACGAGAAGGATTTTGGCATTCAAGTATCAAATCTGTTAAGAATAATGGCCCCTTCTGGACACAAAACTCCATGTATAAAAGTTTGTTTGGCTTCCTGTGTGCTGCATACCTCTGTATGTGTGTAGATGTCTATCTGTCTATCATTTATGCATATATGAGTGAAAAATTATGGATTTGCCCTTTCCCTGAAATATGTATGGAGGGAGCCTCTGTCTTCTGATCAAGAAGAAATTCTGAATCAGCTAAAGTATATAAATAATTGTGTAATTAGTATTAGACCTGAGGTGACAAGTTGATTTGAGAGGATTCTTTTTCCTTCTGAAGACAGCAAAAATAAGTGAAAGTGCAACTAAGGAGTGCAAGGAGGTAACTTTGGAGGTGCTTCATTTTTCACTGTCTGTGTAGGGGTTTTTTTCCCACTTTGCAGAACAGTGCGTATTTTGTGACATGAGAAAAAATTATTTTTAGAAGGATAAAACAAATCATTTTCAAGCACAATGTGTCTATTACTTGTATTGCAAGTCCATTGGGAAATGGAGTACTCCTACTATCATTCAATATTTTGGGGCCTTGCCCTTACTTCCAAAGAGCTATGACAGATTTAGTGACACTAATGAGACAGAAAAATAAAGCCCCAGATTTCACAGGTTTTTTGTTTCGGGTTTTTGTTTTGTTTTGTGTTTGGTCTTTTGGGGTTTTTTGAGGGGTTCATTTCTTTGTTTGGTTTGTTGTTGTTGTTGTTGTTGTTTTTTCCTAGCAGCTAAGAACTGTATTTTATTTTTATATTTAATATTTATATTGAGAGTTAGCAGTACTTTTGTTTTCAGGCAGATTTACATGGGTTTAGATTATTTGGTATTTTCTTTGCATAATTTTATGGTGTCGCTTGAAAGTAAACTCAAGCTTATTATGTGTGATTCTTGGAGTATATAGGATTTAATTGCGCATTAAACACCAAGGAAACATCTGCTTTAAGTCATACTCTAGCATGACAGTATGTTATACATTCAAATAGATTGCATTCATGTTTCTGTACAAAATACTGAGAGGAATTTTTTAATGAATATTGGCTTAAGTTTCCCAAGAAAAGTATTTTATTTTTAGGGTTTTTTTGTACATATTTTCCAAACTATGGGAGAACACAGCATGCTCACATTTTTGAGTTACATTTTTTGACAGGATTTTCCTGCTGACTAAATGGCATATTCCTTTTTAAGACAATCTTTCCAATATTTTCTATTGTGTGGTGGCACAAAGGCAAAAATTGTAGGCAGGAAAGTGCAAGGTCAAAACAATGAGTGGGGCATACAGAAAAGATTATTGTCACTTAAAACGTGTCACTTCAGTCTCCCTGAGAGCTGATCAGCAGCCGCCTAAAAAAAGAAAGAAGCCAAGGTACTAAAAAGCTTGTTTTTTTTCCCTTTTGCACCTGCACCTCATCTTGCCTCTCGCCTTTCCCCAGACTTTGCACTGTGTTGCCTCAAGGCTTGGGAATTTGCCTCTTATCAGTAAAAAAGGTCACACCTGCTGATAAAGTGTTATTCTGCTCCGGTGTTGCAAAACCAGGCAGTGGCTATTCCTGTGCTGTGGTGCTGTGCCATCTCTGCACACTGCCCATGGCAGGGAGGTCAGTATGGTTTCCACCTCCTCATTTTAGGTGTTTAGGAGAAATGTCTATTGGGAGGAGATGCAGAAGCTGCTGGAGGGCCTGTGTGCTTCTCAGCATGTGGCATATCACACGAAGCCATGGTCACTCTGCACAGGTCTCATATCTATTTCCTTTGTTTATTACTTTTATCTCTTTACTGCCATGGCAGCTGCCAGCGTATCAGAAAATGGTTACATGCAAACTTCTTCCTGTATCTGTAGCTAATAATTAATTTAGTTTTCCAAAGCCAGGTAAGGGACCTTCCTTCCTTTTCTCCTGGACCTGTGTTCTCTTCATTGAGAATGGTGTGTTGCCTTGACTATGAATTATTCTCCATTCTTTTGTAAGCTCATTTCTTTGCTTGTCCCCCTAATTTTTCAGGCACCTAAAGGATTCAGATAACTTTCACATGACACTGAAAGCAAACAGTACATGCAAACTATGGCTAATAAACTGAAATTATAAAGCCATGTAAAAAAAAATAACCAGTAAAACAGATATGTACACTGTGATTCTGATTAAAAAGATTCAAACAGAAGAGACAAACTGAAAAGTAGAAAAAAGTCAGTGGAACTGTCTTCAGGTATTTAGAGATTTTGAATATCAGACCATTTATTTAAGTATCAGATTAAAGATTTAGGTCTTTTCTTCAGGCTACTATTTTAAGAAAGGTTATCTTTGGACTTTAGTAGAGGCTCTGAGCAAATCTCACATTCATCCTTGAAGTGAGGTCTGTGTGGAGTGCAGTTTGCTGCAGGCTCTCTCCCTAATCAGGAATAGATAAAATAGTCAGACCACCAACACTGTTCATATCTGGAGAGAAGATCCCATAGCCTGCTGACTGAATCTCAGTAGCCAGGGTCACAACTTTAGGTTCTCAATTAAGTATTTACAATTTAGGTTAGATGGGACTGGATGGAGCTAGGACTTAAAAAAAAAAAAAAAAAAGTCAGCTTTTTCTCTTTAAGTATTCACATCTCAGTTGATAGCATTTCACTTGAAGCATACAGATTCTTCTTCATTAAAAAATTAATGCATTATTGGGTAAAAATGGGGAAAAAGACACAGATTTCAATCTGCCTTAGCAGACACTTTTGGTTTTTCAAAGCATATTTTTGGGGTGAACTGCATATGTCATTTTTAAGATTATCTGATTTGCGAGAGCAAACAAAATGCAAAATGGCTTTTAAGAGCAATGATGTGTATCAGTTGTCTCTGTATTTCTATTGGGGATGACCAAAATTAAAAAAGTTCTTACAAAGAATGGTTAAGGTGTTTATATATATGATCCATTAAAGTTCAGGTACAGATTGCTTTTGTAGTTTATAACTAAATACATATTGTGAGATGTAATAAAAATAAGAGTTCTCCTTTTTGCTATGGAATCTAGTTCCATAGCTAAGATCCGGATTTTGAACAAAAACAATTTTCTCTAGACTGTCTGTAAAAGGTCAGCATTGAATACAGAATTGAATAGACCACAAACTCTTCAGGGGATGGTGTTGTTTGTTGTTTTAGTGCCATCTGTGACACTAGACATTTTGTCAGTTCAGAACACATAATAGTGATGGTGGGATGGGAATACTCACGTATTCTGCTGACCAGTTTGTGGGAAATCGTGATTCAGCCGCTAAGAGGCACAGAAAACAGTTATTCTTTGAGACTGTTGTAATAAAGGGTACAAAGGAGCATAGTGAGGCTTCTCAACATCTACATATAGCCAAGAAGGATTACAATAGCCTAACTTTTTTAAAGCTCTGACTAAACTGGTTCATAAAATAACTATTTAATAAAACTGTATTTCTACCATAAAATTATGACTTCAGACACTAACACAACCTTGGATTTCTTTGTCTATAGAATCTACAGAAATCTTTAAGAACTACAATGCTATCAAAGCAAGTTAAGAATAGCATTAATAGAGGTGCTATTCATTAATGCACAACAGTGTGGTCATTTGTCACGTATGCAAGCAACCAGAAATTATTTTAGTCATCTAATTGGGAATTTCCTTAGAAGAACCTGTGAAAGAGAATGTTGCTGCAACAATTTTTATCTGACTCTGGTTGTCAGATATACACTGAAATATGTTTATGAATGTAACTATTATCCTCTTATCCTGACAGTAAATTCTCTATCTGCAGTGGTATTTGTGAGTGAAATGAGAAACCAAAGATAATACAGAAACCCCTCTGAGATGGACTTTGTAGATTAGAGGACTGCTTAATAAGACAATTGTATAGTCATTGACACGTAAGGAGAGAAAGTTGATTTTCATGTGTACTTCATTGTAGAAGTCAATATTCAAAAATATCATAAATGTTTTATTAACAAAAGGTTGGCCTTTGAATGATGCCCATATCCACTTTATTGTTTTTCCTTCACTGGGGTTGTTTTTGCCATGCTAACAGAAGAAGTGGTCATCAGGGGTACTAAAGTGCTCGATGGGAATTTGTCTGTGTAAGACTGAGGAGGAAGAATCATGCCTTTGTTTTGGGGAACAGTAACCCTACAGCTGAGCCTGCCAATACAAAGCAGGGCTTTTAGTCATCTTGTTGTAATGATGCATGAAACAAAAAAAAAAAAAAAAAAAAAAAAAAAAAAAAAAAATTACAGTGCAGTTAGATTCAGGGGGAAAACAAATACAGTGATGTTAGCCCCTCCTCAATAAAAAAGTTATTTTTCCACAGTTTTGGTCGGTTTGCATCTGTGATGGTATATATTTACACTAGGGATACATTTTTGTGCATTGACAGCATAATTCTAAGCCCTAAGGGATTTCAGCAAAATAACTAAGGGACATTAAAGTATACACAGACACTATACACATAAAAATCCCATTATCTATTAAATTTAATTGCTAAAATAAAAATTCCCATACAACAGAGCAGTTGCTGAAAAACCACAAAACTTGATCTTTTTCTGAAGGTGCTGAGATGTATCTTGAAGGTAAGGGCATACACTTTTCAGAATTGTCATCACTTGAAGAAGTAGGTCATCTTTGTGTTGTCCTACTCCGTATTACATCTGTACATAACTGAATGAAATATTCAGCAGTTCTGACCCTATTAAATTAAGGAGCAGGTCATTCCTGACACATGGGAGAAACTCCAATTCCTGTGTACTTTTCTGGTAATCTGCTGCAGTATTTACAACTTTATCACTTGGTGTGGAAGAAAAGAAGACCATTGAAAATAACTCATTTTATTTCATAGTTGTGACGACTTATAACTAAACATATCAATTAGTAACAATAATGACAGGCTGAGATAACTTAGTCTTCCTAAATCACATACTGAAACTCTTTATTTGAGAAAAAGATAAAAGATGGTATTTTGTTTTGCATTGTTCAGAAAACAATTTCATCTTGGCTGCAACTTTAGCAAATAAAAAACCCACATTCTTAAACTGAAAAGGTAATCCCTTCCTCCTCTTGTTGACAAACTTCTTTATTCTGCAGGAATTTTTACCATTTCTTTTTTAAAGTGATGCTTTAAATTCATCTGAATCAGTTTTTGGGGTTTTCTATGATCTCTCTTTAGTGGCTAAAAGACACCTCGATGCTTAAAGTCAACTAAATTCTGAGAATCTATTTAATGCTAATGATATAATATATTCTGCTCATGATTACTATTACAGAAATGCAGTTTTTAAAACTGGTAGGATTTCATGAATCATTGAATGATTTTGTTGGCAATCACATCATATATTGAAATTAACTGTGTTTCTCTGTATCACAGCCCTATTGCATCATACTCCAGACTTCAAATCACTACTGGCAAGGAAGGTGTTCTAATTTTAAAGCTAAATTTGTCCATGGATCATTAATATCCATTTGGTTTGAAGCCAATATACCTTTCTTCCCATATAAGTCATATTTGTGAGATTCATTTCCCTAGAATAAGTTAGCCACGTTTTTCTAACCTTTTCTCAAAAAAATCAACCATCTGACTAAGCATTTGTTTGCACATCATTTCTCCAATTGGGGTAGAATCCAAAAATAATTTTAAGTTCCTAAGTGATATTTTAGACAAAATTTATGTGTAAATTCAGAAGAATCAGCCTGGAAAAACTGCCTGTGGCCTCCACAGGCACTATATCTGTGAAAACCTCTCTGAATTTTTTCTAATTCTGGATGCCATAGAGGCTTCACTGTGGACCCTGTCTCTGCCAAACTGGCTTCATTTAGACAGTTACCTCCTGCCTGCCTAACACTGTTTGGATAGAGAAAGTGTAAGATTTTAGTATTTTATTTTTGTATTTTTTCTTCTACAGTCTTTGTGGTCATGCTCTGAATATTTATGTTTCTCTATCACTCTATGTGGCATAGGTGGTAACTTTTTCATATGTAAATCTAGCAATTTGAATATTTCTTCTAGAGGTAGGAGATCTAAGTCCTCAGTTTGTGTGGGATTTGAATTTGTAGATCACACATCCCAAAGAAATGCTGGGGCCAGCATTCCATTCTAGATGGGAATGAAGCCTTCCCTTTCTGCATTTTGTTCAGGCCGTGTCTGCCACAGGCAAAGCAACACAGCAAGCAGGATGCACAGACTTCAGGAGTACAGAGCAATTTGTGGATGAATACACACAGCAGACAGATACCAATGAAGAGTTGTTAATATTAACATATTCACCACCTCAGTGAGGCCTTTGGATAGTGTCTGCTGGCCATACAGTCACCAGTCAGGTCAGCAAGCAGCAACTTCTCCACCTCCTTGGAACATACCAGCCAACCTTTGCACTTGCTGGGTTGTTACCATCCACTTCCCTTTATTTTCCTTTTGGCTTTGTACCTCTCCATGTCAAATTGCGCTCCCTGTGACACTATGCAGTTTTACTTTTTTTTTTTTTTTTTTTTTTTTTTAGTTTTCCTGTATCACCTGGTTTTCTCTAAAATACACTCTCAGCAGCCTTTTTCTCAATAAAACTGAGCTGAGGACTCTCAGCTGTACCAGCCTAGGCCTTGAATCAGCCACCTGAGACTCTGAGCTGAGCCTTTCAAGAGTTCCTTCACTCCTTTAGTTTGCAGAACGGGCCATTCTGTAACAAGCAGGGCAGAGCTTTTCCTTGGTGACTGAAAACCAGACCTTCACAATGAATGTTAGACGTGTGCCTTTTTCATAATGACATTAGTTTATTACAAAACTGCGTGAGGAGAACATTGTGACGGAGCTATTTTGTTCTGCCCAGCAATATTGGGTTGCTGAAACTAGGGAGAAAGCCGTGGATTCAGGGTATTAAAGCACTTGTATCACTTTCAGTGCCAATCATAATGTCTATGGCCAATTCAGGGACCAAAGGGTGTGAAGAATTCTGTAAAGAACTAAGAAGATTTATCTAGTGAAGACTGCTAAAATAAGATGATGTCCATTTCCCAAGTCCTAATAAATTTGGGTTGACAGGCTAACTGAAGAGTTAGCCTTAGGGAAAAGCTTGCATTCAGGGCATGAGGTTAACTGAGGAAAAGACAAGTCTAAGACCGAGGCATATGACTTCATGGTACAAAATTTGATTTTCCTGAGCACTATTTTGACAGAGAATCAGGAGCTAGAGGCCTAGTGCTAGAAGATGATTTTTGTATATTCTTTTGTGACCAAATATCCGCATGGTAATGAAAAACCATTATATGAAACACATAGCTTTGGGAGTAATATATGCAATGCTTATACAACAGCACTAAAAAACAAAGTGGTAAATAGATGCAGCTATAGAAGAATTCCAAGAGGACAATGGCAAGGTTCATTAAATCACTGGATATCTGGACACTTCCAGGTTATTTCCCTACTATCACATTCATCATTTTGGCAGAGAGATAAGTATGGGAGTTCCATTTTTGACAAAATGTAATGCATTTTGCCAATCTGCTAATCATCAAATTCCTTTCTTCATGTTAATTGTCATTATTTTCCTTTTAAAAATTCTGCCATGTGCTCAGCACGAAGCATAGTCTTTGAGTTGCAGAAATTTGCTCCGGGGAAAAGACAATAGAGACAGCAAGCAGTGGAAACAGTGACTGGGTAATTAAACACTTAATACTGTTACTAAAGTTGCTGAAGTTCTTATAGGCATCCAGAGAACTGAGTCTGTGAAGGATTTAAATGAGGGAAAGGGAAGTGACAATGAATCTGAGAAGGAGCAGGTGTATGAGCAGTGAGTAGGCTGCAGCTGAAGGTACAAGATGGAATCTGCATTAACAGCAGAGATAGGAGGAGAGCCAAGTGTAGATGTACCCCAAATGTAGACAGACCCTAGAAACTGGATATAAAGAAATAAAAATAAAATAGCTCAAACAAATGGGACTGCGAAAAGAGTATGTGAATTTTAAGTATAATTTAACATGTTCATAATGAATATCTACATAGCAGTAATTTTTTGAACCATGGATTATTTCATGGCAGAAGCCACTTCATTATGTTTTTATGTAATGAAAGATGGCTAAGGCTAGATTCTGAAAAGCTTAATATGCTTAAGTACTGTCTTATTCTCATGCCCTGTGCTGACTGAAGCTATATTAGCACAAATAATAATGGCGTTATTGCTGCTTACATTGGGAAATTAGCATTTTTCAGGCTGAAAGGATAAAACAAAATCTACCCCCTTTTTGTGGGTTTAAAATCCTTTTAGCCCTCCAATAAATTTTAAAAAATAACTTTGATAAATATTTTGCCAACTTTTTTTTATACTGATCTTCACAAACTTTACGAGAAAACAATCAAAGCTACTATGAAATTGGAACTGGTATTCAGTAGTCTTTTAATGCTAAATGTTATTTAGCATTTTTAGTCCATTACAGACTTCTAATAATAATATAATGATTTTCTGTGGGGCAGATTTATTTCCTGAAGCATTGCTTCTATTTTCAGTTTATAAAAGACAGTACACAACATATATATGGCTTCCAATACTGTTTTCTAGGAAAAGAGAGGAAACTGTGCTAAGAATTCCAGATAACCCTATCTAAAAGAAGTATTTGCAAGAAAAATTAGGTATATTTTGCACATTCATTAAAAAAAAATTGTATTTCTTAATTAGTGCTTCCTCAACAAATTACATGTAGCTGGAATACTTTAACTCCTAAGGAGGAGAATAATAGATCCTGGAGGATTATATTTTAAAATGCTTTTATTCAACATAAAATAATTTAAGCCTAAATTATAATTAATAGTCTGATATACAGCCTCATTCAGTTTGAATTTGCAAAGGATATAGTTAAGTGTTAGGGGAGACTGCTGATTCAGCTGATAAACTGCATTTATTGGGACAATATTATCAGGTACTATTATTAAATGCTTTTGTGTCAATTTCTAGGATGCTTACTAGTTTGATCATTTCTATAGAAGTAGAATAATAAATACGCAAGACAATTTTTTGATGACCTGAATGATGATGCGTATTCTTGCTTTGATTGTGCCTGGAACAAAATTTTTAATAGCCTTTCCTTAGTTGCGTTTCCATAAAACTAGCCCCTTTGAGCTGTTCTTATGTCATATCATCTGCATTTCTTGTAATTTCTATATCACTTACAGAATTGCTGATCAGCTATTTTTCAATGTAGATTTTATTGCACATTATACACCACTTATCCACCAGTGAAGCTCATATTGTACTAGTGAAGTAAACCTTCATTAACTATTCTAGTATCCAAAAGAGACTGTTTTTTTCTTTCCTTTCAGTGCCTTTCTGTGCTTAAAATTTTCTTTTGCTATTTTAAAGGAACTATAACTAAATCCCACTGGAAACAGTGTGATTACTCCTCTCATGTAGTAGCTAGGCAACTGGCAAGGAGATCTTTTGCACAGATAGAAGTACTTGTCCTTTTTCTGATTTTTTGGGAAGAATAGTAAAAGGAGCCAGTGTGCAGCAGGGATTTAGCAGTAAAGTGAGCAGAGGGGTGATCTTCCTGTTGAGTTACAGCCTTAATAAATTTATACAGATACCTATACAAAAGCTCAAGAGAGGATTTCCTAAGAGAAACACAGCCATGAGTGCCAGTTGGTTCCCTTTTTCTCAGGCTAGCAAAATTATAGGGACCTATTGATAGATTATAGAGGTTTTAGAAAGAAATATAAGTTAGAAATATGTAAGCAAACTTTGCACATATAGGTCATCAATACTTTGGAAAATTGTTGTTGCTGTTTTCACAGTGCCTTTTTATATTTGTTCATCTTGGCTTTCTGGAACCTGATATGCTCCATTTCTGGAATGGTGCTATGGAGCTTCATGCAAGAGAAGAAAAGAAAATAAATAATTTACCAGTATGCATAGCATTCAGATGGAAAGAATTCAACTGTATCAGCTGAAAACACTGTATGATTTTATTGTTACTTTTTCAAATAAGTAACTTCATATGTTTGTTGTATCACAGGTACAGGAATGGCTGTGCTTAAACTGCCAGACCCAAAGGGCAATGTCAGGACAACTTGGAGATATGGGCAAGGCGCCACTTCTGAAAACAGGCCCTTCACAACCAACATCCAAACCACCTGCTCCTCCTCAAAAACGGCCTGTGCCTGCTGTCTCACATTCCCCTCAGAAGACTTCCACACCACCCACTCCAGCAGCAGCAAAGCCAAAAGAAGAGCCAGGCCTTCAGAAGGAAGCTCCAAAACTTCAGCAGGGGAGATTGGAAAAAACATTGTCAGCTGATAAAATCCAGCAAGGAATTCAAAAGGAAGATGCAAAACCTAAACAGGGAAAACTGGTCAAGACACCCTCAGCTGATAAAATCCAGCATGCTTCTCAGAAGGAGGACCCGAGGATTCAGCAAGCAAAATTGACAAAGACAGCCTCCTATGATAGAGTTTTGCAGGAAGTTCAGAAGGAGGATGAAAAACTTCAAGAAGCAAAGCTGGCAAAAACATCCTCAGCTGATAAAATTTTGCATAGAGTTCAGAAGGAAGACATAAAACTTCAAGAGGCAAAATTGGCAAAGGTACCCTCAGCTGACAAAATTTTACAGGGAATTCAGAAAGAAGACCCAAAACTCCAACAGATGAAAATGGCAAAGGCACTGTCAGCTGACAAAATCCAACCTGCAGCTCAGAGGGAAGATACAAAACTTCAGGAGGTAAAATTGCCAAAGGCAGCTTCAGTTGATAAAATCCAACATGGAATTCAGAAAGATATAAAACTTCAACATGAAAAAATTAAGAAAACTTCATCAGTGGATAAAATCCAAGAGGAAGGTCAAAAAGAAGAAACAAAACTTCAGCGAGGGAAACTGTCAAAGACACCTTCAGCAGATAAAATTCCTACAACAATAACTGCAGACCAAAAGATACCCCTGAGCACACTGGAAGAAGATAAAGAAACTGTGATTCTGGAAAAGAGCAAACCACATCCAGAAGACAAAAAGGAAGAAATTACAGCTGAGATTAAAGAGCATGTTGCTGAAGAGAAAGCAGAGGTTGAAGCACCTTATAAGGGACTGCAGGCTAAGGAGCAAGAAGATGTTAAGAAAGAGGATTTGACAACTGGGATTTCACAAGAGGTTTTGAAAGCTGAAAAAGCTCAGGAAGCAGAAATTTCTGCTCAAACAGCACCTTTGCCAGGAGCTGACCACGTGGAAGCAGTGCGAGAAAAAATAGTAAGTGTTTTTCTCCCTCCCACTTCCCTCTCTCCACCTTAGAATCTGATCCTTACAGACTAGATCCTTCCTGTTTTACTGTTATTCTCTTTACAAAATTATTCTGAATGATAAAATCAATGACTCACATTTAGTGAAAGTTTCACTAGCTAGTCCTGTGCTCACATGCACATTTCAAGGTTATTTGTCTGTTTTTTAAGTCTCAAGCAGTTAAGCATTTGAAACAAAGGCAAAGCTCCTGTTTAATAATTTTTCCAATATTTCAGATTTATTTCCCTTGATCTTTTGACTCTTCAGACCTCAAAGATTAATTGTTGAAATTTGAGTGTTTTCATAATTCTCAGTCCCAAAAGGGAATAATCTGAGAGAATAACGTGCACAGTGCTTTGCAATAACAAAATATAACAAAATATAAATTTTAGGAATACTTTGTAATACCTGAACATGGTACATGAAAGTATGCAATTTTTACATCTTTTTACTATTTAATTGGTTTATCTCATAGAGACAAGTCCATTCAGGTAGGGTACTTTTGGACTCTCAAGTCAGAGGAATGGATGAGTTTGTGATAGCCTGTACTAGAGGTCTGTATTCAAGTCACTTTATCAGCTGAAGAGAATAGCATGCACAGTTTGTTGAGAAATGAAGAGTTAAGGGGTTTTGTGTCAGCACTGCAAACTAGGTGTTGATTATTATGTTATGAAAGTAGTATGTTATGAGGGTAGGAGTAGGTTTAGGCAAAGTGTTTAATCTTTGCCAGAATTGTTTTCAAATCATTCTAGTCAAAAAGGTCAAGGGCTTGGTTGATTTTGTTTTATGCATTTCCTGGTGGTAATTAAGATATCTGGACAGAAAAATATTCTAATTCATAAATTTTGCTTTGGAAAATATTATTTTTATGAACCAAGTCTCCTGTCTGAAAAAAACCTCCTATTACATGTTATGTTTACTGCTCTTGATCATATCAAGAGTTATGGTGTATGATTGTACTGAGGGAATCTCTGAATTATGCTTACAGTAACATAGCCAGAAATCCTACCTTTTGGGCCAAACAAAAAGGAGAACTGGGAAAATCCTATTTCAAATTGTTCAGCATTAAAAATAAAGAAGGTGTCTCACCTAGCTTGTGCTTAGTAAAATTAGCTCTGATTTATTTTAATTTTTTCTTTATTGAAGTACTTCAGTATTATCTGTGCTGTTCATCAAGCATTGCTAGACACAGCTCTGCCCAAGAGTGTGTGTGATAAGAGTGGTGATGCCAATTTAGATATCACACATTGCTTCCATTTCACTAGGTAAAAGACAACATGTACACATTGAAGAATATAATTTACATGTATTTCAGGGTACAATCATATGGAGGATTTCAGCTAAGTAAATTTTTAATTATGGATGCAAGGGAAAACCTTTCTGCACTTGACAAACTACTGTCATTTTACATTCAATTCTGCAGAAATCATAGTTACTAACTCTTCTAGCATTCCAATAGAAGATAAGCAATTTTTGCTACCCTACTTTTCAATTAAAAAAAAACAATCAAAAAAAAACCACAAATGGCAGCAATAAGTCCCTGAAGCCATAAAAAGGCTGAAGTTCTGATTCAGTACAAGCAGTAGAATAATCCATGGGAAATCATAGAATCATAGAATTGTTTGTATTGGAAAGGACCTTAAAGTTCATCTCATCCCAACCCCTCTGCCATGGGCTAGGATGCCTGCCTCTAGACCTGGTGGCTCAAAGCCCCATCCAGCCTGGCCTTGTGCACTTCCCTGGATGGGACATCCACATCTTCTCTGGGCAACCTGTGCCAGTGATTCACCACCTTCATAATAAAGAATCCTTATTAATATATAATCTAAATTTGCCCTCAGTAAGTGTGAAGCCATTTTGCCTTATCCTGTTGAAGCTGTTGTAAATATTGCCACTCCATTCTTTTTGTAGGCTCCCTTCAGGTTCAGGACAAATCACAGATATCAATTGAATTTAGAGATTTGGTATCCTTTAAAAAAAGAAAAATGTTACTTCAACATTTTAAAATATTTGAATCTCAAGGTGAGATTTAAGGAAACATAAAGTCTTTTTTTTTCTTCAAAGCATTTTTTTCAGTAATATTATGGAATAGCTTCAAAATGTTTTTAAAGAATAAACTGACTGCTCATGTTTTACAGAAACTGACTCTCCCTGAGAAACTGTCTTGTAGTATTGACTAGTGACATGTGCAATAGCAGTTAGCTGTTCTAACAAGGATGCCTAGAAATCTTGGAGGTATAACACATGCAGTTTGTCAGTAGCTAATTGCCACCTTGTAACTCAAAAATTTACACAGAGGTAGTTCAATATATCTGTATGAACCCATTATCATGTTGTCAATTGGCATACATCTGAAATGTATTTTATATATCTATATCTATATCTATATCTATATCTATATCTATATCTATATCTATATCTATATCTATATATATATATATATATATATATATATATACACCCTTATGACAACCTTCGTATGGTTACTGAGGAATGATCATGTGCTTCAGTTAACTGGGTCTATATGAATATTGTGTTGATTGGCATCATTATTCTAACACGTGCCACAAAACACAGCCCAAAGAGGAAGAAAAAGGAGATATATAAATATAAAATTCAAATGCACATTGTAGAGTTTAGTCAACAATGTTCCTTTTTCACTTCGTGAAACCTTTTTCTTTTATAATGTCGAGATCTTAATTTTTTCTATAAACAAACTGACTTTTAAAAATTATAAGGTCCTTTGCAAAATAAAATTCCTGTGCAACGGAATATAGTCTTGTTAGCTAGAAATACTTTTTTTCTTAAAAAAAGATTTTTTTTCCCTTAGGCATATTTTTCTTTTGATAAATTTCTGGTTTAATTTGATAATTTTCATAGAACTTTTTCATAGAATCATAGAATCTTTAAGGTTGAAGAAGACCTGTAAGATCATGAAACCTAACCATATAGCTCAGCACAACATCCTTCAACACTACAACATGCCCACAAGTACCACATCCAGATATTTTTTGAACCCTAAGCCTTATATTTTCAAATAAGAATAGTAAAAGTGAGGAAGAGTACAAAAAAATAATAAATAATTTATAAATAAATAATAAAACTTCTAATATGAAATAGTTGTATAATGAATTGACTTGAGCACCACAGAAATGCCACTGGAATAGCACAAATACAGTTGAAATTAGATAATTTTTAACATTAGTTAAAGAGACTGCATTTTCTGTTTTTAAAGTCTTGTCCAGACTGCAGCTTTTACAAGTCTCCTTCTTCCTCCTTTCTCAAGAAGTTTCTCTCATCAATGTCTGTATTAGAGCTAAATTTGTCCAGTAGTAAAAACACACAGTAGGCAAACTCAGAGGAAATGACATTGAAATATTCAGAAAAGCCCAGTACTTCAACATATACCAAAGTAGTTCCTAATTTACAAGGAAAACAAAAGTGGTTTTTTGGTTTTTTGGGGTTTTTTTATTTAAATGCATTTTTTTCAGTCTCAAAGAGTTGTGGAATATATATATGATCTTTACCAACATTGTTTCGGCAACATTTTGTTATTCATCTAAAAATCTTATGTTTATGATATGTTTGCAAGTTCAACAATGATGCTGTCTTTGTGGATGTGATGGCCAACACCACAGAAAATAAGCTAGCTGTTCTTTAAGAATAGATGTAGCTAGTGACAATATCCTAAGTCTCAGACTACACAAAATAGGGAATAAAAGCCCAGAAGCTTCTCTTATAAGTATTGCTTATTGTAAGTTACATGCCTATTGATCTCAAAACATGATATGCAAGATAATTTTTGCATGTACCATGGTGCAGGCAATGATACAAACAAAAATGTTACAAAATATATTCATATTTTGGTAACCTTTGAAAGAAAGTTGGATTTTTCTCATCCTTTTTATTTCTAGTGAGAAATGAAGTCTGTGCTTAGTGTAGACGTTTTTCTTCTCCTTACTGCACCAACAGCAGACTTTCTCACATTCAGTTTCCTGGGATTCATAGCAGTCATTTATGTCATTCACTGAGGTTCAACACCAGAGTGAGCAACAGCTGCCATCTCCTCTGGTTTGGTCACAGTAGGTGTTAGATATTGCACTCAGATGCAAGGAGAATGGCTGAAGCTGTTCCATGACCAGTTGTTCTCTACCTTTTTCTGTGCTTAACTGTTCAGTCGATGCCTTCTGTCTCTGCTTTGCAACTGACAGTGTCACATCATCTTGGAGAACCCAGATCTGAGAGGTTCACTTTCACTGGATGGATGCATTCTGTCCATCAGCTCCTGGGAAACCTTCTGAGTTTGAGCAATGTTTGCATTTTTCAGTAGCTCATCTAAATTGATCATAATGAGTTTTGTTGGGTATGTCTTCATAAGTGTGAACATAGTGATCATAAATGAAGAAAATAACAATCAAATGTCATAGGTGAAGTTTTGGTGAGGAACGTGCTATTTATAGAGAGAAAAATAATTTGATTTAATGATATATGTATTTTTGAAACATAGCAAAATAAATTTCCCTTAAGAACTTTCTTCTTTACTGAAGGAGACAAAAATGTAAATATAATATAAAAAACCTGAATTTTTAAAATTTTGCCTCATTGCTGACTTTTTGTAAAGACCATACATAATTCTGTCCTTAAGGGCTGGAGAATATCCAAGACTAGAGTTTTCAGAATATTGAGAGCTGTAGGTTTCAAATGATTATGTCTTTCCAAAGTTGTTGTAAGTACTGCAGGTTTCTCCATATTTATATATTAATCACAGCCTTATCAAAGTCCTTAGAAATGTTTGTTTTCACATTGGATTTTTATTTGCAATGGATTTTGCTGTGACATCAGATATTTGAATTTGCAATATTGGTTATAATGTTGGTAATGTTGATAATATAAACTACAAATGCAGTTTATATTCTAAGTATGATCTGATTTTGCAAACCATATAATAAATCACTCCTGTGAATGAGGTTTAATTAATAAAATATTAATCAGTACACACTGTAATAATAATATAAATACTTTAATACTAATATAAATGTTAGTGTTTGAATGTAGGATTATGTTCAAAGTGATATGTCTAAAAGCAAGAACACATACCTTAAATGTAAATTAAATCTAAACCTAATTGGTTATAAAAACTTGTATGACTGACTATAAAAAATATTTGGGTTTTGATATTTTGACCCTAAATGTAACTTTAGTGTGAATAAACTTTGAAAATACTTGTAGTTGATAGCAACTTGAGTGTAAATGTAATTTAAAATTATAATTAACATTCATGATATTTTTTCTAGTATATTTATTCCACAGTATTTTTAACTACTTTTCAAATAAGCATGTTACCAATGTAGTTCATAAATTAAACCTTTAAATAAATGGTTTGCTCTACTTCAGAAATCACTGACTTAGGTTAGCAAAACTAGCAAATACGACCTACTTCTATTATTGAGATCCCTAACAAAAATAGAGATCACATCATATCATTAAAATCATGAGACTTTGGGATGCTTGTTCTGAAATTGCCAGTGGATTTGGGGACACTTCCTAAAATTGTCAGCCCAGCCCAGAGCTAAGGTAACCTGTATTTTGGAGAGTGAACTGTGTTTTAGCTGAACAATGAGGTACTTTCATTAAGTTAAGAGCATTTCACAGCTGCGAGAAGCAGGAGTGAAACTGGTCCAGAAATACTTTCTGTAGGATATTTTTAGTATTTTTGTTATTTATAGAAGGAGATAGAGATGCTTGTTGATCAGAATGAGGTAGAAGAATCTGGAATGACTAAGGGTGTTTTTTATTAGGGGTGAGAAAGAAAACATTGGTTCTGATGCTCAGTCAGGAGTGCCTGCCTTGTTTGCTTCCTTTAATCAATGGCTGACCATTGTGCTTTCCTCCCTGCAATTACACTGCCCTACCAGCAGCTCACCTTGCACTACCAATTTACCAAGAAACTTCTTTTTTATGAGGTATTCAAAAAATATTTGTACAGTGCCCAGCTGTGGGGGACATTCTAATATGTGGGGACATTCCAAATGTCATTAAATCATGCTTCAGTACTCTGTGTATTCTGTTGCATGTTGAAGTGTGTAAGACTTCAATCAACAAAATCAAATCATGAGTGCAAAATTTGAGAAGATTGACATATTTCTAGCCAATTATAAAATGTTGAATGGGCAAAGAAAGGAGCAGACTCCAGAATTTCTGCAGACATTTGTCAAGCTATATTACTTTGTTTTGAAAACCGTGTAGATAGCTTTGAAACATAATAAATAAAATCTGCAAATAAATAAACCCCTAGGCAAGTTGTCCCATGAATGTGTGATCAAATGGCAGGTTATCATTATTAAGTGTTTCTAAAACAATTAAACTTTATATTGAAAAATAGAAGTTCGTCTTGAAACTAGTAAAATCAGTTACCAGTGTGGACAGCCATGCAAAGCTTAGTTAGAGTCAATGCAAAAAATCAAAATTTGAGGAACTTTTTTGTTTTGTTCTAATAGCTTTGAATAGCAAAATTAGTGTTCAGTCTTCATCTGAGGCATGAACTCATCTTTTAATTAAAAAAAATCTCTTTTTAATTGCCAGGAGGCATTAAGAATTTATATATAAATATATACACACGCGTTATGTATTTATTTTTTTAGGAAAAGGAGGATGACAAATCAGACACATCAAGCTCTCAGCAACAGAAAAGTCCACAAGGTCTGAGTGACACCGGGTATTCTTCTGACGGGATATCAAGTTCACTTGGTGAAATTCCAAGTCATATCCCCACTGATGAAAAGGATTTACTCAAAGAAACTAGTAAAAAAGACACTATTTCACAAGAAAGTCCACCAAGCCCTTCAGATCTAGCTAAATTGGAAAGTACTGTACTCTCAATTTTAGAAGCTCAGGCAAGCACTCTTTCTGATGAAAAATCTGCAAAAAGCAAAGAGTTTTCTGAAACATATGGTGAACAAACAAAGGATCAACTTAAAACAAAGCCTTTGCCCGTCACTCCAGAATCTTACAGTTCAGATGAGGAGGACTTAAAAGCTGTCAAAGAAGGTGAAGGAACCATTGTAGAAGAGGGCAAAGGAACTGCCTCCTCCCAGGCAGACTACAAGGACGAACATGAAGGAGATGACATAACAGCAAGAAGACAGCAACGCTATGACTCTGTGGAAGACAGCAGTGAGAGTGAAAACTCACCTGTCCCAAGGAGAAAAAGAAGAACTAGTGTTGGTTCTTCAAGCAGTGATGAGTACAAACGAGATGACAGCCAGGGATCAGGTGATGAGGAAGACTTCATTAGAAAACAGATTATAGAGATGAGTGCTGATGAAGATGCTTCAGGTTCTGAAGATGATGAATTCATTAGAAATCAACTCAAAGAGATCAGTGCAGCTGAAAGCCAAAAGAAAGAAGAAGTGAAAAGCAAAGCCAAAGGAACAGCTGGAAAACACAGAAGAATGGCACGGAAAAGCAGTGCAGGCTATGACGAGGATGCAGGAAGAAGACACTCATGGCATGATGACGATGATGAGACTTTTGATGAAAGCCCAGAGCCAAAATACAGGGAAAGTAAAAGTCAAGACAGTGAAGAACTTGCAGTATCTGGAGGAGGAGGCCTTCGACGTTTCAAAACAATAGAACTAAATAGTACAACAACACACAAATATTCTGAAGTATCTGAACCACAGAAAGGTATTTTATATTTTGATGAAGAGCCTGAGCTAGAGATGGAGAGTCTTACAGATTCACCCGAAGATAGATCTAGAGGAGAAGGATCTTCTAGTTTACATGCTTCTAGTTTCACACCAGGTACATCTCCTACTTCAGTGTCATCACTTGACGAAGACAGTGACAGTAGTCCTAGTCACAAAAAGCTGGGAGGGGAGAGCAAACAACAGCGCAAAGCAAGGCATCGGACACATGGTCCTCTTCTTCCCACTATTGAAGATTCTTCAGAAGAAGAAGAACTACGGGAAGAGGAAGAACTGCTAAAGGAGCAAGAAAAACAACGTGAATTAGAACAGCAACAGAGAAAAAGTTCTAGCAAAAAATCTAAAAAGGACAAGGATGAACTCAGAGCTCAGAGAAGAAGGGAACGTCCAAAGACTCCACCAAGTAATCTTTCTCCCATTGAAGATGCATCTCCAACAGAAGAATTACGACAGGCTGCAGAAATGGAAGAGCTGCACAGATCTTCTTGTTCTGAATATTCACCCAGCATTGAGTCAGAACCTGAAGGTTTTGAAATCAGCCCAGAAAAAATAATAGAAGTGCAGAAAGTTTACAAATTGCCTACTGCCGTCTCTCTATACTCACCAACAGATGAACAACCAACTGCACTGCCAAAAGAAGACAGTGGTCAAAAGACATTGAAAAGTGCTGAAGAGGTATATGAGGAGATGATGCATAAGTCCAAATCATTTCAAATGTCAAATGAAAAAGATGAAGTATTTGAAAAAGAATCTTTATATGGTGGAATGCTAATAGAGGATTATATTTATGAATCTTTAGTAGAGGATACTTACAATGGAACTATTGATACTAGCCTTGTTATGAGACAAGATGAGGGCAGTGAATATATACAACAGAGGGGAAAAGAGAAAAAAACAAGAGCTTCAGAACAGGTCTATGATGAACCACAGAAAATTAGTGATCTAGAGAAAGACTACTATAGTGTTGAGACTTTACATACTATTGTGCCTCAAGAAGATATTGTGTCCAGTTCTTACATTATCCCAGAAAGTCATGAAATAGTTGTATTAGACAGCACAGTAACTTCCACCATTGAGGAAAAGCATTTGTTAGATGCAGAAGCTGCTTATGAAGAGCTCATGAAAAGGCAGAAAATGCAGCTAACTCCAGGGTCTAGTCCAACACAACCAGCTTCTGATTTCATTTCCACATCTGATACAAAGGTATCTGGTGGTGGAGAAATAGTGGATAGTACATCTTTAACATCAAGCACTACTTCAGCAATCTCAGATGTATCACCTGTCAGTAGCACAACACTTTCTATCCCAGATGTTAAAATAACACAGCATTTTACAGCAGAGGAAATTGAAGATGAATACTTAACAGATTATGCCAGAGAAATTCAAGAAATAATTTCTCATGAAACATCAATATTGACATACTCTGAGGCATCGGAAGGTGCTGCATCAGTTTTACCTTCTGATACAGCTTCCTTAACATCATCTACATCTTCAGTTTCTACCACAGATAGTTCCTCCCCCATAGATAGTGCAACCACAGGTTTTGTAGGGCCAGCAGATGGTGTAAGTAAATCAGCAGATTCTGAAGGTGTCAGGATGGTAACACAGGTTCCCTTAACATCTGCAAAAGAGTACTCTGAAGTGAGCATGCCTTATGAATCTATTGCCGGAGCCACTAAAAAACCATCTCTTGAATCAGATGCAGAGAGTGTGCAGCAAACTGCAGTTTGTTTGCCTGAAACTGCACCTTTAGTGGTGGCAACTACAGTTACAAAATCCAAGGAATATGCAGCTGACATCATTACCTTTGATATCTCCAAAGCAGAGAAGGAAGCTAGAAAAATTAAAAGTACAGTAGAGGCTGGCAGTGTCAAAATTCATCATGAAGAGCCACACAAAGAATTGGGTGTTGATATGACAAGGATTGATTTGACTAATGCTGCATCTGAGCAACCACCTATATGTATAGCACCAGTACCAGTTACAGAGCCTGCATCAGAAACATCTTCTGTATTCACTCACAGTGTTGTAAGTAAGACCAGCATAGTCTCTGTGCCTTCCCCAGCTCCTGCTGTTTCAGCCAAAGTATTCTCTCTTTTTAGAAGCTCTTCTTTGGATTCTCCTGCTCATCCTTCTCCACCCCCACCTCCTCCTCCTCCACCACCACCTCCTCCACCACCATTACCACCACCACCTATTTTACCCAAGCCAGCCATTTATCCCAAAAAGAAGTCACAGATCAAGGCTCCAGCAGCAACAGCTCCCACAGTGGTACCTCCAGTCACAAGTGTTCCAACACTAGAGTCCGCAGCTGTATTAAAGGATCATGTGGTACCTATCACTAAAACATACACCCCAACACCACCTCCTGTACCACCTAAACCATCCTCCATTCCAGCAGGGCTTGTTTTCAGTCACAGGCCACCTGAAGTAACTAAACCTCCAATTGCTCCTAAACCAGCAATTCCTCCACTCCCAATAGCTGTTCATAAGCCAGCAGAAACACAGCCCAAACCAGTAAGCTTGTCGTTGACTTCAAGTATGACTCTGAATTTGGTATCCACAGCTGAATACAAAATACCATCTCCCACTTCCCCTTTGTCTCCACACTCAAACAAATCTTCACCAAGGTTGGCAAAACCCTCACAGGAAACCTATGTTGTCATCACATTGCCATCTGAGCCTGGAACTCCCACTGAAGCTATAACTAGCCAGGCTGTTATCAGCTGGCCTTTAGAAGCAACTTCTAAAGAACAGATTCCCCAACCTATGCAACCAGTTTTTACTACATCCATGAAAACTATGGATATTCAAAGTATGGCAGGTCAGAGTATGTATATTTCGGGTGCACTGCAAGCTATTCCTGTGACAACACAATCAACTTTTGAAAAAATACCTATTTCAAAATCAGAAGTAGTAACAACAGACATAACTAAGACCACAGTGTCTATGGTTAAGGGTCCAGTGCCTGGTTATGGTTTAGGTAGTGTTGCTATTACTATACCTCCAGAACCACTACATATTGTAGACCAGCCCAGATACAGAGAGAATGGAAGATTCCATCCATTGGGTGATGTCATCGATCTTCGCACTTTAACTAAGATGGACATTGAAATGAGGGACAGCTGTATGGATCTCTCTGCTGTTTCCATGGATGTAAGAAGGCAAATGCCAGCAAGTGACACAGGTGGACGGCCAGTAAGTACTGTCCAGCCATCCATAATAAATCTTAGCACTGCATGTGTTGCTGATACTTCTCTGCCTGCAGTCACTGAGACAGTAACTGTAATGACTTGCACTGCCACTGTGAGCTACACCACCAGCACAGACAGCCTGGTGGATCTGGGACACGCGATGACAACGCCGCTGCAGCTAACAACATCAAAACATTTTGAGCCTGCATACAGAGTAACAGGCAGCCAGGCCTTCTCTGCAGGTAGAGATGAAGTGCCAATAAATTTATCACTGGGTACTTCAACACAGGCAGTGACATGGGCTACTACAAAGCCTGTTACTGTACCACCAGTTGGGGTTACAAATGGTTGGACTGATCTTTCCACTTCTCAGGAGCCCGCAGAGAGTGGAGCAGTTGACCTTAGCACTACAAAATCCCACAGAACAGTAGTAACAATGGATGAAACTGCTTCAGGTATCATAACAACGGTAATAGAAGATGATGAAAAGCCTGTAGATCTGACTGCAGGAAGAAGAGCTGTCTGCTGTGATATGGTTTATAAATTGCCATTTGGTAGGAGCTGTACAGCACAGCAGCCTTCTACTACGCTTCCTGAAGATCGCTTTGGCTACAGAGATGACCATTATCAGTATGATCGTTCAGGGTCATATGGTTACCGAGGAATTGGAGGTATGAAACCATCTATGTCTGACACAAATTTATCAGAAGCTGGACTATTTGCATACAGAAGCAAGAATAGCTTTGATTATCGAGTTGGGGCAACTGATACAGCAGTAGATCTTACTTCTGGAAGAGTAACTACAGGTCAGTATGACACAGCAGCAGATCTTTCTTTGAGATATAATTTTGATGTTCCTCACCTCATTTCAGGATAATTTTTTTATTGTTTTTTCCCCTCCTTCTGTTATTTTGTCTTCTTTTGGACAGTGTGACAAATTATTCCGGATTACACGTGTTTTTCATTTCTTCATTTTACGTATGTGTTTGCACAGAGGTGCCTGCATGTTGCCTGCATGTTCAGAAATGCTGTTTCCTTCACATCTAAAGTAGATCATTAACCTGAAGATTTGCATGCAGTTTTCCCTTCCCATTTATTTCATCAAGATGGGATGACTTTCAGAATCCGCAAAGCAGCATTCTTTTGTGGGACTGGACTGTAACTTTGCCCTGTAATTTCAGGTGAGGTTATGGATTACTCAAGCAAGACTACAGGTCCATATCCAGAGACACGGCAGATTTCTGGCCTCAGTACACCACAGTATTCCCAAGCAAGAATGGTGTCCTCTGTGGGTTCCCAGTTTGGCGTTGGAAGTGTTTTAAGATCGTCCAATGGTGTTGTTTATTCTTCAGTAGCAACTCCGATCCCATCCACATTTGCCATCACCACACAACCCGGTTCTATTTTCAGTACAAGTGTCAGAGATCTACCTACTCTCCAAACAATTGACTCTGTGCCCTCTTTATCAACTTTGCAACAGACTCAACCACTCCCAAGATCATATAGTTTCTTGACAACTGTGGCAGCTGAAAAAGATAAAGCAATCACTGCCATTGGTGTGGAGACAGGGTTACCACCTCATTCTATAGAAACTATTACCACTGAGCCAACCAGCTTGATACCTGCTTTAACAACAGCATCTGAAGTTTATACAGATGTAATTGATGATGAGGTTGCCCTTCTCATTGCCCCTGAAGAAGGCAAACAGCAGCAGCTTGATTTGGAGCGAGAACTTCTTGAGCTTGAGAAAATTAAGCAGCAGCGCTTTGCAGAAGAGCTGGAATGGGAACGTCAGGAAATTCAAAGATTTAGGGAACAAGAAAAGTTTATGGTGCAAAAAAAGCTCGAGGAGTTGCAATCCATGAAACATCATCTCTTATTCCAGCAGGAGGAGGAACGACAAGCTCAGTTTATGATGAGACAAGAGACATTAGCCCAGCAGCAGCTGCAGCTTGAACAATTCCAACAACTTCAGCAACAGCTCCACCAGCAGTTAGAGGAGCAAAAACTTCGTCAAATATATCAGTATGGTTATGACCCTTCAGGAACTGGGTCACCACAAACTACCACAGATCAAACACTTTTGGAAGGACAGTATGCAAGCACAGAAAATGGCCAATTTTGGCCTACTGATGACACAACCACTACAGCTTCAGGAGTGCTGGGTATCGAAATTCCACAAAGTCAAGCATGGTATACAGTTCAGTCTGATGGCATTACCCAATACATACCCAGGTCTGGTATCCTAAGCTCAGTTTCAGAAATGTCTCTTAAGGATATTGACGTCAGAGAGGAGAAGCAATTGAAAAAGAGAAGTTCTATGCCAAAATTACGTGGTCCCTATGAGGAGTTTGAGGAGACCCTGGAAGAAGAGCCCCGGTGTTTCAAAAAAATAGTGGACAGTGGAGTGCAAACTGATGATGAAGATGGAACAGAAAGAGGTTACACCAACAGGAGACGGAGAACTAAGAAGAGTGTTGACACGAGTGTTCAGACCGATGATGAAGATCAAGATGAATGGGATCTTTCCAGCAGATCCAGAAGGAAGCCTCGTGTTGGGAAATACAGTGAGAGCACCACTGAGGCAGACAAAGCCAAACCATTCTCCAAGGTATCTAGTATCGCAGTTCAGACAGTGGCAGAGATTTCTGTGCAAACAGAACCTGTAGGAACAATAAGAACACCTTCAATCAGGGCCCGATGGGATGCTAAGGTTGAAATAATAAAGCACATTTCAGCTCCAGAAAAGACATATAAAGGAGAAAGTCTGGGATGTCAAACAGAGACAGCATCAGACTCTCAAAGTCCCCAGTATCTGTCAGCTTCATCTCCTCAGAAAGATAAAAAACGTCCAACACCATTAGAGATAGGATACACATCCCACCTTCGCCCAGACTCCACATTACAGGTAGTCCCTTCCCCTCCCAAATCTCCCAAAGTTCTCTATTCACCCATTTCACCCGTTTCACCAAGCAAAGTTATAGAGTCAGCATTTGTACCTTATGAAAAACCCATGACTGATGACATCAGCCCTCAGAAGATGCTGCATGCTGACATGGCCAAGGTTCCTCCATCAAGCCCAAAGACAGCAAAGATGATGCAACGCTCTATGTCTGATCCTAAGCCCCTGAGTCCCACAGCAGAAGACAGTTCCAGAGCTCAGTTTCAGTACACTGAGGGTTTTATGGTAAGAAGTATTTGCTTGCTTTTTTTTTTTTAAATAATAATATCCAATTCTACAGCTATCAGTACAGAATGAAAACAGACACACTAATTTTCAATACTTGTGTATGTAGTCTTTTTGCACACCTTGCTGAAAAGTTGAGAGGAATGTCTAAAGCAATGGTTAGTTCATTCACTGCTTTGCCAGGAAAGCCCATATTACTAATATTCAGGAAGTAACACAAGAAGATAATTTTCAGAATTTGGATGAATTTTGTGTTTTATATGGCAATTCATTGCCAGTATAGGGGTTACTGACAATGCTTCAGAAAATTGAAAGCATTTCCTTTCTAATCATATGACATCCAGCTCTTGTGGCACAGCCTATAGTGCATTTACCCTGAAATTACTGCATGAACCTTCTGAGAGACAGATAACACCGGATTTATAATTGCCTTAGTTAGTTGTCCTTTTTGACCCTCAGGAGGTTTCTACGCCATGTGTGATTCTGTGGATAATCTTCTGTCCCAGTGTGTACATCTTTTATCTTTCCCAGACCAAAAGGTCTCATAGCAAAAATCCATTTTTAATTTGTTTGTTTTGGATAAGGAGGATTATCAGGAAGTTATGCAAGTTTTGAGGGCTGTTTCTTATAGGAGTCAGAGGAGGCTGACATCAGTAGGATAAAAATTTTCATTTCTGCTGTATTTCTTTTCCTTGAGGAGGAAGATTTCATATTTGGCAATCAGATTGATATTTATGAATAAGAGCAGTATTTATCTTTTATGTTCAGTTATCTGTGAATATCAGTGATTAGTACAGATTGGATAGGATAAAGAGGGTTTGTTCTCTCTGTTTGATAATTTGTGGTGGCTTTCAAATGCAACATTATGTGGTTATACCCTCCAAGGCTCCCACTGTAAGTAGTTCCTGCAGCTTCATGTGCAGTATTAAATGCTGCATTTGTGCAGTATTAAATGCTTCCCACGCTGTTACTGCTTGGAAAACAGTACTTGGAAGTTTGAAGGGAAAGCCATAGTTATGGCATTGGACTCTGTATAAATATCATTCACTAATGAATGAGAAGCACAGTGAGGGAAACTAGCATGAGCACTAAAGTTTCATGTAGAGTATTTGGAACAGCATCTTGAAGAACGTTGTTCATGGATTGTAAGACAATGTTAGGTCCTACTTAATATTGAAGAGTAGGTATAATACTGTAAAATATGATAATTGTAGAAGTATAGTAAAACTACTTGTAAGAACGAATTGTTCAGTTCACTTATTTCACAGATACACATATATGTTTGATTTAATTGTATCCTTCTATGATGGATGATGAATTCCATAAACAACTCATTGTTTAAAGGTCTTTACAGTAGAGTTTGAACACATACATTATTCTTTAATGAGACATGAAAACAAAGAGCTTGTACACCATTGTTTCTTTTTCGTAGCAACATGTTCTCTATGCTTTTGCCTTGAACCCAAACAGCAGATATGGTTTTCACTAGTGTGCAGCTATCAGGAAGCAAATAGCCCATGTCTCAAAGTAGTTGCAGCCTAAATAAAGGAGTGGGACATTTTTGTGGAAGGTAGGGTGCAAGTAGACAAGCACAAGGAAATGAAAAAAAAACTTCCATGAATATAAAGTAGACTGCACTAACTTGGCCATACAGTGGAGGGTGAGGAAGCTGCTCTGTAGACTTCCCATGACCATCACGGTTGACTTCAGCTTTAATGCTATGTTAAGCATTAAGTTTGTTTTACTCTCTGATAGAGTTTTGTTCATGTGTCTGAAGGCCAGTTAGCTTATGCTGAGGTCAGGCACATGAGGTTTAAAGGAGGAGAAGGCACATGGCCAGCAAGAAAGAAAATATTTACAGTGGTTCGTGAAGAATGTAATCAACTGACCTCATCAGCATATGGAAGTAGGACCATAAATTGCTTTTGCAGTTTCTGTATCAGTTTCAGTTCTCAATAACTCAGTCCAGTTCTGTTATGAAGAAGAGTTCTATGGTACAAAATCTAAATTATCTAGTTTCCACAAGACGTACAGTATTCCCTCCAGCATGTCCATTTGTTATACCATGGGTTTAGGGCTGTATCATCTCAAAGCACAGGGAAGACTGGATTGCGATTTGTTTTGTACATTTTATCACATTCAAAAGTTCCGTGAAAGCATAGACACAGTGTCATTGTTGGCAAAGTGTAAACCTTGTGGACATTTTTTCAACTGTACATCTTTGTTGTTAGAGCCACGTGGTGTTGTTATACTTAAGTTTAAATATAGGATCACTTTTGGACTATCTTTCTTAGTGTGGAAGTAAGATGCTGCCTTAACTTTGAAATATTTTTGGCATTGGGACTGGTTTTTATTCATTTTTTGTATGTACAGTGCCCACAACAGCTGAGGTCTTTGTTAATTCTCTGTGTACACTTTTGTGCCTCCTGACATAGAGTTCCTAATTTCCTAGTTAAAAAAATTGAAAGGTAGAAGGGGACAGTTATGGCATTCAAAAGAGTGAAGTTCAGTACAGAAAAACTTTAAAACAGCTCACTCTGAAAAAGAGAATTTACTAGAGCTGAACATAAAAGAATAAAATGGAAATGAAAGATTGATCTTTCACTACCTTAAGGAAATTGAATGTGTATATGAATATTTTTTGCATGGATGAATATCCCATCACTTTTTTAATAGTTCATGAATCAGGGTTATGTCTTTGTCTGCATTCATAAACATTGCAGGTGAAAAGGGTGTTCACGTATTCATGTATATGATTCACAGGCACTTTTTTCATGACAATTGAGCAAAAAAAGTTGATTCTTACACAATTGGTGGGACCAAAAGAGTAAGAATAAAAGTGATCTCTTTTGAAGATTTACAGTGAAATGATAACTTGTCCTTCAGACAGTGCCCTTTCATCAGTCATGCACTTCTTCCAATAGAAAATGGTTTTTTTACAACATTTCAGGGAAGGATGTTATGGAGACTCTGACTAAGATGATTAAATATGTCTTAGAACTGTTGCTTTAAATATTATTTTCTTCTTTAAGGCAGCTTGTAGAGGAAATTAAAACAATATTTTATCTAAACTAGTATAGGTGAAAGGCTGAAAAGTAACCTGCTAGCTAATCACATAATAAAAAAATCCAGGTAACATTACTTTCAGTGGTGGAACATATAATTTTTTGACAAAAAGCTATGTGGTTATGTTAAAATGCCACTTGCTTGTCTGTTATAGTCATTGTTGCTATGTGAACACTAGAAAGAATATAGATGGTGCCTTCCTATTCATCCAAATAAAAAGTATGACTTGCCACTATGTTCCCTTGTGTAGTTCTTATGTGCTGTCCATTAGTGATATATACTAGCAATCAAGTATAGCTGAGTGAAGAAAAAACTAGGAATTGTAACTTGTCAGCAGCAGAACCAGTTGTGAAAGCCACCCATTGGAACTGACATTTAGCAAAGACACCAAATTTTGCTGTTTTGTGAGCTTTGTGTCTCTTACACTCCCTGTGGCAGTGAGCTCCCCAGCACTGATTTTATTAGACTGTTGAGTAGTCCAGCATGGTAGGGTTCAGTGAAGTGAATAGCCATGGGAATGGTTTCCATGAGAGCACCAGAAGCTGTCAATAGAGTCTGGAAGCGAAGATTGCAATTCATCCATTCAGCAGCAACAAAAAAATTGTGAGTACCTGTCTAACATAATAAAGAAATAATAAAGAAACAGCTTTACCCTAGTGTGCCACAGAATCAAGTCACATGCCAGTCACAGTCATGTTTGGCACTTGTGCAGATTGCATATGTGTAATTAAAGATGGGAGTTGTCTTCCTTTTGCCTTTGGATGCAAAATGTCTGTTCAGCTAAAATGAGGCAAATTGCAGAAGATCTTGCTGATGACCTGTCACACACATAAAACATCCACAGCTAAGCAATGCATAGACTCAGCAGAAGTGTTTGTATTCATGAAACTAATGCAAAGACACATCTGTCAACAGCTTGTCAGCTTCAGGGTAGAAACTGTACATATAAGCTTTAACACTTAGAGTAAATCCTATCAATATGTTTATTAAAAGAGACTTTTCTTGACATTTTTATCTGGCGTGATTTACCATATTTGTAAGGCAAAAATAATCAAGTCTTCATAATGTAATAAAAAAAAGAGTAATTATTTCAAGCAAAATCCCCCCAAAATGTGCCTTTATTTACACAAGAAATGCAATATTTCTTCTATTTCTATATTAAGAGAATAATTATACTGATTTCAGGAGTGGAATTTATTTTAGATGGCTTTATTAACACATTAATGTGTATCATCTTCTGTGGTGTTCTGAAGTTCTCAACTTTAAAACATCATGATTTCACAGAATCACAGAATGGGGTGTGTTGGAAGGTACTTCAAAATTCACCTAGTTCCAGCTCTCCCTGCCACCAGGGACACCTTTCACTATACCAGGTTGCTCCAATCCCCATCCCACCTGGCCTTAAATATTTCCAGGGAGATGGGGCATACACAAGTGACCTTTGCAGTGTCAGAGATGCTGTACATCTGAGCACTGAAAAGGGAAAACAAGGTAGTTGTTCCCAGTAGAATTAAAACCTTCCATTTATCATATCCATGATATGATGTTTTGCTTGTTTATTCAGGACTAAACTGATCACCAGACTTGTAGTTCAGCAAGGAGTGTTCTCCATGGATAATGAATAGAGAGGAAAAGGTAGGGATAATTACCCTGTTTGAAGGTGGATATTTCTGTTTGCTTAGGTTCCTCAGAAGCAGGGAGTAGGTTCATTTCTTAATGTCATGTCGGAATGACAGGTATAATTCTCCTGCTGCTGAAGCACAAGACATAGGTGTTTCCCTTGGTTTCTTGTTATCTGAGCTTAATTCCAGCTAACAGGGGTTGGAACTTTGTTATATTTCTTTTCGTTACTGTAAAATATTCAGAAGTGATTTTTGGTCTGAGGCATAGGTGGTCACATTGTTGCAAAAGACTTAATTCAGTGACTTTAATTTTCCATTTTAGTTCTATGATTCAGCCCAGAAAAAGGGAATAACATTTTGGTTTCTGCAAAATCTATAATTCCATATAAAGGCAGAATTACCTTTTGCAGAAACAGCTGCTAGTTGTGCTTCAGTACAGATGGGTGTTGAGTGAGGAACCATCTTTGGTAGTATCTAAATTTTTAAATTTTTATTTTAAATTTAATTTTTTTTTTAGCTTTGCTTCTAAGTGGCATTGCTGAATTGTGGTTTAATGAAAATTCTCCAGACACTGGTGGCAACTGGTCCTTCATTTTGAGCATAAACCAGTCCTAAAGAATGATCTGGGAGAAGTCTGATTTGCATAATTCATATGGCTTTCATGCAGTTTGTGAACTGCACATGCAGAAATGCCTGGAAGAGTATTAATACACTTAGCAACTGAGGTCTTAACAGGTCTTAACTGAGGTCTCACACTTAGGCCTCAATGCTGATCCATTGCTTATAGATAGGAAATGTTATCTTGAGAGTGAATTCAGGCCAGCAATCCAGAGAAGGTGTAGATGTTTCTCACCAATTTTCTTTTGTGCTTGAATATTTTCACATGCTTTCTTTGTGTGCTTCAAACAAATTCACTGGGAACTCAGTTACAAAGACAGTCTCTGTCACATTTAGTAACAATTCTCAACAATCATATCCCCGTGTAAATAATAAAATAGGACCTATTTATCTTTTCCTTTAACCATGTGGTTTTAGCAAGATTTAAGATTATTTTTTTTTCCAGTGGTCTGGATTATTTATAATTTAGAGTCCTATTAACATTTCAAGCTACTGCTTCCTGTGAAGTATTACCTATATATATCCGTTGGAATAACATTTATGTGACTGAAGTGAAGCATCTTTTTTCCATCTGTCAGGTCTTCCAAAGAGACAGAATATCCCACATTTAGGCAACATGTCATATTAACATTGTTTTCTAAAGCACATTTAACTGGGTCAGTCTTTTCTGCCTGATACTTTTGTATTCGTTGGTTTCACACCTTCTCTATTCAATCAAGGGATGTTCATGCATAATAGAAAATCATTATAGCGTTCACTCCTTTTCCTTAACAATCTTTTATAAAGCATGAGATTTATGGCAAAGTTGACAAAGAGCTTTGTCACTTGGGCCTTTTCTCACCTGCTTTCAGCTTATCCGTCTTCCGCTCAAGCCAGCTCTTATATAGACATTAAGAAAACCATCCCTGGCTATGATTCCCATCCCTCAGTCTTTTATCTTCCAGAAAGACAGAGGAAAACAGAGGTACAGTAGTATCTTTTGTTCATTTCTGGTGTACCTGGTTACCATGGTTATCTGTTCAAAGAATACTTGGAATATTTGGTGTGGAAATAGGTAAATATCACGTTCCTTGCTTTAAAGTAATAAATACTGTATATAAATTTATACAGTGGAAGCAAGCAGGCTCAGAAGAAAGACAGAAGGGCACATACACATGAGCAAATATTGGCCTACTACAGCTCTGTTTTGCTTCAGATCTTCCTCTCCTCTCAAGCCACAGATTACTGTAGTTAACATGAATAGGAGGGTAAAAGCTCTACCAGTGGAATTGTTTGACTGAAATAAAAAAGAGGATTTCTTTCACGTGCTCTCCTGAGAATTCTGGCTTCCTGCATTTTATTCTGTCTACAGTTTAATGAGCATCTTTGACTGAAGCTCTGAAAACTATACTGATAAAATAAATGTACATTCTCCAAAAGGAGCAAAGAACAATGTCTCTAAAATCTTTTTTAGAAAGAAAGTGCCAACTGTCCTTTATTAGCAAGTTGTTTGGTGCAGTAAAAGATGAACAACAGATCACATTAGCTGATGTAAATTATCTGCTGTACTGCATTTTTGTCCAAAAGGAGCTAGTCCTGGGTTTGGGCTGGTTTTCTTTTCTGGGATTTGAGCCTGTTTGAGTTACACTTAGGACAGAGCTTCGTACTGAGTTTCTCCTGAGGAAAGCTCATTTCTTTTTAGTAATTCCTAACTTATTTCTAGTATATGAGATATAAAAAATTCAAAACTCTACATTATTCCCTTGGGAAGAATATGAAAAATATTTGCTGAGCTAGATATACCCCATATAATCACCCAAAAAAAATTACAAAAAGAGTACAGGGAGGTAACCAAGTAATCTTTGAGCTAGATGTCTTTGTGTTTGTAATACTCTTCACAGCATTATTAGCTTCATAAATTCCTACCACATCTCTGAAGGTTTGCTTCTTATCTGTAGAAATACTGACTAGACCAGATCCTCTTGTGCTATCTGTTTAAAAATGCAATGTGTGCTAATAGCAACTAATTGTTTGTTTGCTTGTTTCTTAGTTTTTAAATTAATAAGGCTTGCCTATGTTAGTTCTAACTTTACTTTTGTTCTGAGGCTCAAAATCTTTCTAATCAGGCATTGCTTTTCTGAGACAGTGATTTCATATTAAAAATAATTTGTTAAGATAGACACATGGTTTTGCATATTATTGCTGCAAGATCAATTTTCATTATTAAATATTAAGAAAATAGTTCCTTCTGCTGCACTTCTTTACATTATTACTGCAGCACAACATTATTGCTAAGCTAACTCTTTTTCAATGATTTTTAAATTGAAGTTTTCTTTCTATCTGCCAGCTGGAAGTGAATATCTTAGGTCAATGTGGTCACTGTCAAACAGGAAAGCAGTTTCAAGTGTATCAAACAGGGACGTGTCCTAGGCTTTGCTCTTTAAAATTTCAATTTGCAATTTAAAGCATGAAGAAATTACTCATAGCATTTTTAGACTGATATAGGAAATACAATTACTTTGAAAAGCAGAATTGCAATTCAGAGCAATGTTCCAAAATTTCAATACTGATACAGACACTACAGGTAAAGAAGAAAAAAAAAGAAAACAAAACAAAACAGGAATATTGCTGATTAGGCAATAGCAGAAGTGAAAATGGTACAGTGTAGCAGTAAATTTTCAGATGTAATATGACTTAAAAATATCAATTGCTTGCAGGAAAGGTAGTGGTGTTTTGGGAAATACTGACAAGTGGGGCCTGTGTAGGATACGTGTTGCAGCTGTTCTGCCCTGCTCAGTGGCTGGTGAGACTTCAGCTTTAATACTAAATGCAGTTTAGCTGAGCATCTCTGAAGAGGGAGAGGATGAGATGTTTGAAAGTTGAGCATAAGAGAAAGGATAAAAGATTTAGGCAATGTTGGTTAGCTGTCTGAAGGATCTGGCTGTGTTGATCTAGAAAGACCAAAGCTGGACAAGAAAAGAGTCTTTCACTGTGTTAAACATGCTTTTAAATAGGACAAATATTATCCACTCTTTACATCCAATAGAGACACAGGATTAATTATCTCAATCTGTGGCCTGGGATATTTAGTAGATGTGAACTTTATAACTGCAATAGCACAGATGCCTTAGAACTGCTTTATTTTAGAGAAACTGTGTTACATCTGAATATTGGGAATACCATAAAGGGTTAACTTACATGACTGATTTCCTTTCCAAGCCAAGAATATCTTGAGCATTATGAGAAACAGAATTATGTTTAAAAATTAAATTCTAAAATTCAATACAATTTTCTTTAGTATTTATGGCTCTTCTGACACAGTATCATGCACATCTTTGCTGTTAGTTTCTATCCATACAGCATTTGCTACAGAGTGCTGAGTAAACAGCCACTCAGATATATATTTCTATATATCCCTATATAGCCCCTTTCTATATATCTCTATAGCCCTTTTCTAAAATATGGGTGACTGCAGTGATGCAATATTCATTTAAAAGATGGGAAGCTGAGGCAGGCATAATCAGATAGCCTAAATGTCCCCTGTTTCATTCCTTCCATCCCTTAGCTGAAGTGGCATTTACTCCCTATTTTAGTTTGCTCTGTCCATTTCTCTTCTGAAGTCTGGAAGTCTCTTGTCTTCCTTGGCTGACACAACATAGCCTAAGGTATGAAGGATTGGAAATAACATGTTTAACATTAGATATTGGTGCTGAAAAATCCCACCTGATCTGGTCACTGTATATTCCTGTTATAATCTGCAAGCAGAAGTATTCCAAAGGAACAGTAGTTAATCCACTTATTTTATGGTTTTACTTTAGAATAAGATTAATCCCACTAATTTCTCAAATGACTACAGTGAGGTTCTAGATGACTGAGACTGCTTTTGGTTCCATGGTCACTCAAAAAGCCTGTCTTCTGATTCTTCTGTGTTCTTATTTCCTGTTTTTTCTCTCAAAACAGTGATTTTTTTTAATTATGCACTAGTTACCTTTTATCAATTCTGCATAGAAAAAGTTATGATTCAGATAACGCTAGGTTTATAAATTGTTTTCTAGGTGCTAAAGCTTAATTAAAATATTTTTAAAATATTCATTTTAAATAACTTTTATTTAATTCATTGAAACATCATTATAAAAAGTCTTTCCACTATTTTCTGGTCTCTTCAGCATGCTTTTAAGATGAATGGCTGCTGATAGATGAGCATCATAGTGCAGACCAACTTCTTATTTACAGGACAAGGTTGGCTCTGCTGATGCCAATTCAGAATTTCAGATGCTATCCTGTCAACAGTTCTCAAATCTCACTTGGAGAGAGCAAGTTTTTCATTTGTGCTTATCTTCACAGTTCAATTTCTCAAAATAACTTTCCGTTTTGTTACCAAGAAGTAGCTGAATTCTGGTAAAAAAAGTGATTTACCTGATGCAATGTTCAGCTCAGGGAGTGGAATACACAATGGCATAGTAAGTGATTGCAGTCCCTGCATTTAAAATGAAGATATGAGAGAGGAATTAACAGTAGCCAGGTTGGTTAGTGCTGTGCTGCCTAAGTCAACTCTTTAGAAACTCCAAATACAGGGGTAAGTTTATCACAAGATATGGCTTAGACATCTCTGTGAAATTTTGATGCAGAGCCTGAAATTTCTCCCTTGGTGTGAGACTGCAGAGGAAGCCTGCCTTTTGGCTCTCCTTCAGAACTTCATGCATTTTGTACATCATGAATTCGGGTCTTAGTTCAATTTCTGTTCACATTCTCCATCTGTCCATATCTTCCTTCTAATCTCCTTGCTAAACCCTACTTCTGTTTCCCAGCTGGTCTTTCTCAGACACTCTCTCTCCCATCCAATCTAAGTGGTTCCTATCAAAATATAGCTTTGATTATTTCACCTTACTCACTTTGCAAGCTGTTTGCTGATGCCAAATCCAGCTCCAGCATGGAGTGTGCTGGTGCTCTTACACTGCCCGGCAGGTCTTTTCCCTGGGGCATTATGGCCAATCAGGCTAAATGGGCCAGCCAGCAACTAAGAGTGAAGGCAGGGTTGGAAATTTAATAACTAGTATGGAGCAAAGTCTGCAGGAGGATTATATGCTGAGGATTTCTTTCGTGTGTGCGTGGGATGAGAAGTTTAACAGGTTTGATTTCTCTAAGTCTGGATAACTCCTTGATTTAGACAGTCAGCTGTTGCCAGAGGTGAAAAGATAGTCCGGAAGGGGATGGATGGAGAGAATCAGAAGGAGAGTTACCCACCTAAAATTTAAGTTTAATGTAGGGAAGATTTTTTCAAGACTGAGACTTTATTTTCACCTGCTGTATAGCATTATTAAAACACGATGACATAAGACTCAGGAAGTCATAAGTTAGTTTGGAGGTAATATTTACTTCATTGGTTTCTGGAATACATTTTTTTGTAACCTCCTTCATAGCTCTGTTTTTGCTATATATATACAATGTAAGAGGTCAACAGTGAAATAAAATTATGCTTCTTGTCTGAGTTGACATTAGAAGCAATTGCTGTCTTTTTAAAGAAATTTTACTGTCTGGGTTAATCACTTACATCATACTGATGCTCCTTTTATGATTCCTAAGTTATAATCAGCAGCAGCAATGTCATGGAAGAATGGAATAGAAAAAGTGAGTTTGTGCTTTTCCCATTTGATAAGGCACAGTGTAGTATAGAGAGTTTTATTGTAATGCCTTCAGATATTTCTTTAGGCAGTAAAAGTGATTCTTGTGACAGTGGTAGTATGGGCTGCTCTGAGTCCTTATGTTCTTACAGCCTCTTTGAGCATTGCTTGTCTGAAGAATGATAATCTAAGAAGAGGAACACATTTTACCTCTTTTCTTCCTGTTTCTTCATCATTTGGCCCAAAACTCATGATGGAAAACAAGAAGTTTTGACAATATTAGCGAAGTAGCATTTTTACCATTATGTGTACACACAGACACATACACAGACACACATACTTATTTGTCAAAAAGCAAATGGCTTTTCTGGAAGGTACTTTTATCTCAAACAGTCTGCAGTTATGGGACATCAAAGCTTTAATTTTATTAAAATAAATATTGAAGTCCCTAATCTTTCACTCCTTACACAGCGTCATTGAAGTATATCCATTAAGGTGTTGGTGTCTGTTTAATATTTTGAAAACATTTCCTGTCTAAACTCCTCAGTCATCACAGATGAAAAAAAAAATAAAGTTGGAAAGGTGCTGTGGAGGTCATACAGCCCACCTTGACCTCAAAGCTAGGCATTTTCTAAGTTAGATCAGATGTCTAAAGGACTTGCTAGGTTGAATTTTGAAAATCTGTAAGGATGGAGATTTTACTGTCCCTCTGTGCATTCTGTTCTGAGAATTCACTGCACTCATGTTCAAGAGTGCTTCACTTCCCTTGTGCAAGTTGCACCTTTTGTCCTTCATTGAGCATTCCTTAGAAGAGTCTGACTGTCTTCTCAGTACTGCTTCACTTTGGAGAAGAAGACAGCAATTAGGTGTTTCTTTGTTTCTTTCAAGCTCAGTTCCCTTAACATCCTTCTTTGAACAGACACTCTCCCTCAAGCCCTGACCATCTTACTGGGCCTACACTAGGATCTCTAAATGACATCTTTAATGGTTTGTGTGGATATAAAACAGGGCAGGAAGCACTGAGAGACTCTCCCATCTGAGTCCTTCTCTTCCAGTTAACATTGTTGTTCTCATTAGCTCGAGTGCAGACACACTCGAACCCCTGTGCTGCTTCATTCAGAAACAAATTACGTTTCCTAAAGCATTTCCTATGCAGCCTTATAAAGAAATACACAGTGCAGTTCAGGAAACACTAGTCTGTGCCCCCCATTAAGCTCTCAAGCCGTGTAATTAGGTTAGAGTAATTTGGGAAATTGCTGGGTTTAGGATTTTGGGTTGTTGGTTTTTTCCTCCACTAGAACTTCCTCCAATTTTCTAGATTTTATTTATACACTTAAGTTTTAAGAAATCATTGTTTCAAAAAAAAAAAACCAAAAAAAACCCAAAAAATCTGTTGGTTTTTTTTTTTTTTTTGGTTCATGTAGTTCATAGGTGATATATACATTCTCAATTACTAATATCTCATCATCATTGTACATAGAAAATATTTTATAAATGTATTTTAGATTTTTTTACTTCTAGATTAGAAAATGTCTCTTTTCTTCCTTGTTACGGGTAACTAGACCTGAAAAAAAAATTCCCCAAAATTCAGTGATAATATTCTGTAAAACATCTCTCTGAAACACTTCTTCAGAAAATATGACATAAAAATGTTTCCATGTTTTATAGAAAAATAATAAGAAGCTACAATTGAAGGCTAAGTGATATAGCACTGTCAAAACACTTGTAAGTTACATCAGAATCCCAAATTCTAGTTGGCACTCATTAATGCGATTTTATTTTGGAATTTCTCATACATGACTTTTACTATCTTAATGTTGTAATATTTTGCTCTGTTTGGGTAGATTAAAAAAATGTTTACAACATTGCTGCTGATCCCTTTGTGATCTATTATGGTGAATCTACTGTGATGCTCAGATCTGAGTATTTCCATTGACTTTTAAAAGCATAGAGGCTTGTGTTTGTGTTGTAGGATCACTAAGCTGATGGTTCATGTAAAATTCTCTAAAATTAATGATACACTCTGTTAATTCAGTCAGCTGCAGATCATGCCTTGAGGAAATATTTTTTTTTTCCTTTGGATTGGTAATTTCAGTATTTCAAATATAAGGAATTTTTTTGCACCGCCTTTAAAACTAATTTTCTCAGTTCTGATTATTATAAAAAATGGAACCCCCAAATTGACAGAATGTGGGGAGCAGGAAATAAGGCTATTAATTTAAATTATTGAAATATTACTGCTGGAAATTTTATAGTAGAAACTAACCTTTAAATCTGATTTTTATGTTGAAGAAGTTCAAAGTTTGCACAGGAAGAAAGTAACGAGTTTTGTATGATAGAGAAAAAAAATACAGTGATAGTTTTTGGAGAGAAAGAAAAAAAAGGGCCAGGCCATTTTCAAGCTAAAAAATAGGTAGTGATTCTCTTGAAACACACTTTTTCCTATGTCATTTAAAAGAAAAAAACAAAAAAACAATTAAAACAATACCCCACCAAATGGAAAACCAGACAACCATAGGGCTTTTTTTCCTCTACTACCCATTCCTACTGGAAATATTTTAAAAATTACAACAACAACAACAACAAAGGATGTTTTTATTAATGGAGAAGGATTTTCTATCTGACTTGTTCTGGAAGTATGGACAGTACAGTCAATAAAGTAAAAGGTGGAATGGGAAAAGTGACAGACAGTGATAATCAGCTCCATTTGCTTCAAAGCCCAGAAGGAGTTCGATATATAGAAAAGTTCTAAATGTGTGCATTGAACTGGAGAGATCAGTACAGTAGCTGAGACTCTGGAAGCCTCAATTTTGCATCAAATTTTTGATTCTATTTTTATTTTAGTATTTTTTATGTGTAGCTTAACCATGTTGATATCTTACACAGACAAATTCATAATAAATTTAGAAATAAGGTGAATCATAAAAGGTGTCCTGCTCACAAAAAGTAGAAATTTGAAGTAAAGTATGTTTTAACTTCTTTGTCCTAAACATTTTGTAATTATATAATGGGGAGAAACATGTAAATGCTTTCAAATATTTCTGTGTGTTTCTAATCCTTACTTCTGAAAGTCTTTGTCATCAGTTGTGAATTTTCTACTGAAAGTATAGGATTACCAGTAAGTTAAACTTCAAAGCATTTTTGAAAAAGCATATTATAAATACTTTTCCTGCAGTTCAGAATATTCAACATTTAAACACTGTTTGGAAGTTTAGTGGCCAACTGAAAAAGAGCAAATTGAAATTTGTGCTTTATAATTTCTCCTGAGCTGTTTTTACAGAAGGAAGACTAGCCTTAAGAACAAGTTGAAAGTTTTAAAGTATTTTGGTTTTTTAACATGCAGTTCAACAACTGGAAATCAGTTTCATGACAATAGAATCTGCAACACAATTTCAGATCAAAATCCACCTAATTGAGCCTTTCCTCCATGAGACTGACTAAATCATATATTTTCAATAAAAAATGAGATCATCAACTGAGAGAAAGTGATTTAATGTTTTCCACAAAGAGAGCAGAGCAGGTAAAGAAAAATGTTTCATTGGGAATTCAGTACTTAGTGTTTATGTGTAAAATGATGTTCAAACAATACAGTAAGGAGTTGCACACTAACACACAGAGCTCCTAGATGAAGCATTCTGAGGTAAACGCCGTCAGTGCCTCGCCATTCGAGATAATCTTCGTCATGATTCAGCAGCCTCATTCCTGGCTGCTGGAAGTACAGCAAGGTACTAGAATGATTGCTGTGCTTTCAGGAGAGGAATCTAAAAATTAAATTATTTCATATTTCCTGATGAAATGCAAACAGCTGGTGCTGCTGTAAGTTTTATGAGTTCTGTAATGCTTATAGAAAGGCTCTTTTGTTTATAGTCTCATCAAAGGTCTATGAACATCAATACTGTCACCTAAAAATGGAGTAAAACCATATAGGTACTTGACTGTTTGACTTAGAAATTATATAACAGCAATCATGTTCATCATGGAAGATGACTAGGTGTTCACTATCCTAGTCTTTCCAAGGCTCTAAAATCAGTGCATGATTGTTGCTAATCAATATGTTTTAGTCAGTCTTAGCTCACAGGCAAATAAATACATGGCTAATAAAGCTGTGACCTTTTAAACATTAACTTTTTTGCAGGATCAAATATTTCAGCTAAGAGATGTTTCTTTGCTTAAATAATATACAATATTTATATTTTAAATAATACCAAATTAATAAAAAATTGTTCAGAATTTGCAAAATATTAACAAATAATTTAAAAAATGTTCTCATTTAGAACTAGGTGGTCCTAAACTGCTAATAATCTTAGGATGCCTAGAAAATCAGATTTGACTCAAAACAAGACAAACTGAAACAAAATCTCTGCACCCATTGATTTTATATAGGTGAACTGATGACCAAAACCAGTTTTCTTAGTCAAACACTGTCTAACATCCAGTTATTTAGTGTTTCAAGTAGGCATTCCTCATCTCTATAGTGCTATTAAACATGCCATTATGGCCTGTTACTGGAGGGTGGCTTTCAGAATTAGGCTGTTTAAAGTTTGTGCTTCCTATCCTTCCATCCTAGCTAATGTTTTCAGTGGTAGCATTGTGCAATGAATGTTTAGAAGAACCATTTTCATGGTTAGCCAGTTTTTCTTGTTTTCTAACTAAATACTAACTAATAAGTGTTCTTGTCATGTTCATCCTGATACTCCACAGCCCACACTTGTTCTTGTTTTGTACTGTTTTCTTAAATTTTATTGTCCTGGAACTGTGTCTCCAGAAATATTTTCTTCTGACATCCTCACCAGCTAAAAACCATTTGTCATTTCTGTCTTTTTCAGTCTTTGGGATCACATCTCTGACAAATCCCACTCACACACAACAGTTCTGCTCTGAACCCATAAATACTGCCATTTCTTATGTGTAAGGGGATGCATCACCACTCTGAGCCTCGAGCTGCTGTAGGTCCCAGTGAGCATTGAACTATTTGAGACTTCAGAACAATCATTTGATTTTCTGTTAACGTATCTAGACTCAATACTGAATTACATGACTGCAAAGCCTGATACTTTGTGAAGATAAGATGTCACTAAAATATTCAGCAGGCATTAGTTTTCAATGGTTTGGTCTAATTTTTTAGCCATTGCTCTTCTACTGGTCTAGAATGTGCATTTGGATGATTACAAATATTTGAGGATTTCATTAATTTTCTTTTCTTTGTATACTCTGTGTTTGCTAACAATTTTAAAACAGTGAATAAAACACATAGAAAACAACAGAGAAGGGAACCACCCTAAATCTGTCATTATCCTGTGAACATCATATTGCATGTTTAGGGTGATTGCTATAGTCCATATGCATATAGTCAAGAAGAGCTATTTTTTATCTGGTTGTTTGTTTTTTTTTACCTATGGCAGCAGTGGACAAAGAATGGTTTAGAACATGAACAGGAGTTCTGAAAATGAGGGCGAAGAAAAGAGCCTTTTTCCTTTTGTACATGTAGTGAATATATATCCTAGATTCCAGGCCAACTATAAGAATTTTCGTTTTTCTTTTGTGTCTTGAAATATTGCTCTTGCATTAAATTCTGTTTCTCTTTTTCTTTCTTTTTTTTTTTTTGTTACATATGTAGGTTTAGAAACTGCAAATGTCACATTTTTCACATTAACTTTTGATTTTTCTGCTGCCATATCTTAATTTTTAGCTTCATTAGAGTTTAAAAGTAGTCTTTGCCAACTTTCTGTCTTCATGTCCTGACTGTCACAATAAGCAGAAATGGGAAGAGGAAGGTCATGATTCTAAAATAGTATAATTGCTATTAAAATAGTAGGAAGAAAATTCATTAAAGGTTATTGCTTTCTTCTTCCTCAGCCCTACACAGTTGCATTAAATATCACATTGCATGCAAGGTTGTCATCTGATGCAATTTATCCAGGAGTGGATTACTTCCTTCTCTGAAAATGAATGTAGATTACAGTGCTAGTAATAGAAGTTATATTTAATAATTAGTAAAATAATGAAATATAAATATTATCTCCATGTATGCCTTTAAAGAGGAGAAAAAGGATGTTCTGAAAACTCAGCTTTATTCAGTTGAGCTAACAAAGACCAAACTGAGTTCCTTGTCTGGATTTCTTTGGTAAAGAGATGAAGTGGATGTCCAATCTAGTTTTAAATACAAATGATGAAGCATTTCTCACTTCTCTGTCCCAGCTGCATGGATTAAATGTGGTGCAGTATCCACAGAGAGTACACTACATATAAAAGTAAACAAACAAATGAAAAAAACCCAAGCAAAAAGTAAACTCTGAAAAAAATGGTTTCATATCTTTTAAAATATTAAAAAAAAAAAAAGACAGGTAATCTGTTTCACTTTGGTATCTGTTTAAACAGATAAAAGCTGTTTTTCTTCCATGAGAAGATGCTCTGTTTTGTATCAGTATAGCAGATTTCTATATGTGTTTATTCAAGTGTTACTGCTTTCTTTAAAAAGTTGGCTTTTTGAAGGTTAGGGGTGTGTTGGGAAGAGAGGTTAATTTGGTTTTGTTTAATTTGTGTCACTTGGAAGTGGATTTGTATCAAACTGGAAATGCCATTTTTATATGAGAATAAGAATAGGAATATGGAGTTTTGTGTGGTCTGGCTAATGCATGTTCTCACTGTAGAAAAATGTAATGGAAAATCTGGACATACTGTGAGTAGTTTTCACACCTCCTAAGTTTTGCCATCTGTGGCAGATGATCCACTCTGTTTGTTGTCAGGTTCAACCACATTTCTTTAAAAGGTGTGAGGATTACGCCTGCCCTGGGATCAACTGAGCATATTTTAGGGCGAGTTTTTATGCTTTAGAAAATGAGGGATGGAGGGAGAGAGGAAAGAAAAGTTTCAGACAGAAGGAAGTTTAGGGGGTCACTGAGAAACTGCAGAGAAGAGAGAGAAATATACTCACAGCATGAACTGAAGGAGAAATCAACTTGTCCAGCTGAGGCAGAGGGGCTTATGCAGAGTCTACTGCAAGACCTGAAAGATGGTGAGTTCTTGGAATGAATTGAAGCCTGGAAGAGAAGTATCAACAATCAAGGAAAGCTTCCCAAACTTCTTTTAGTTTCTATTCTATTCTATTCTATTCTATTCTATTCTATTCTATTCTATTCTATCAGTGTGTAATATTGGGACCATGGTATATCGTACCAGATCTGAGTCAGAAATATGCTTTCCACCAACAGAATGTGTTGTATTGAAAATTTTAAGACACTTTTGGAAACGGGGGGAAATTTGATCCAGACCATTCTACAGGTGCACAGCAGTATGGATGAATCCAGGGCTGAGTAGAAAGGGCTTTGCTGTGATGGCTGTAGAAAGGCCTGAATTAGGTAGGTGGGCACCAGGTGAGTTTGTCTAATCTGTGCCTTACAGCAGCAGCTACATGGCCATTGTTCCCCAGCATGAACCACGTTTTACAGAAAGTGGTTATTCAGGGCTCTGCTTACTCTGCCATCTTAATCTTAGACTGGGGAAGTAAAGCATCATGAGTACAGAATAAAGTAAATATTGCCTGAATGATCAACCTGAGCCAAACCCAGAACCTTTGATTGCTGAGGAGAGGTGTAATTTCTGAAGAATTGAAGAGGTGATGAGATTCCTGCAAAAAAACCCAAAAGGATTAAAACTCTGCTTCAAGCAGATATTGCATGAGGAGCCAAAAGCAGGAACTGAAACTGCTCTATTTGTGGTTGGGGGGAATGACCTCCTGTCCTGAGACATTTACTGGTGGCATCTGTGTTACATGTGGCTGTTTCCACAGTTGTCAAGAGAAACAGGTGTGATTATGGAGTGAGCTGAAGAAAAATGGCACTTCCTTGCATTTCAGTAGTCTGGAGGACTAGCTCAGATTAACTCTGCACATGATGCCTGTGCTTAGGCAGATGAATCCTCACTCTTGAGAACAAACAAGGGCTGTGGCACAGCATGTGGTGTCTCGTCAACTCCCATCCTGTGGAGGAAGTCTCTAGTGAAGGAGAGGCAGAAAAAGCCAAGATTTTCTCACACCACTTTCATTTGTGGTTTTTTTTTTTGTGCCTTTTTTTGTTTCCCATGAAAAAATATTGTTATTTCTTTTTTTTTTTCCCCAAAGGTAAAGGGGAGTTTAGTGTTGATTGTTTCATTTTTTTTTTTTTAATTTTCACTGAAAGTTTGCAAAGTAGCCTGATATCTGTTGAAAACAGATGGTGCTAATTCAGCATATGCATATCATACTGATAAGTATAAACTGTTCTGAATTTTTCTCACGAGTAGTTTCTGGCCAGGATTCTCAGTTAGATTGCAAAGGAAAAGAAATTAAAGTATATTCTCATTTACTGGGAAAATATTCTTTATAATCTGGTAAATTTGTCCATAGATGAGATCTGAGTTTATTCTGACTGAGGGGTATGACACATAATGATTTGTGTGTTACATGATAGGAAATGGTGTATTATTGATTTCTATTAGTGAATAAGCCCATGCTAAGGTTATTTCATTACATGCAGAAAGATTTATTCCAAGGATTTTCTTATTTGAAGATAAAGTTGTCTGATGCCTTTCTCTGTAGCTTTGCAATCAACAAATCCCAGAGCTAACAGTTAATATTTTGGTACAATATCCTTTAATATAGCTTTTTTAAATTACCAGTGGCTGAATCACATTGGCTCTGTGTTGAAACACATTACTGAGGTACAGTTCTTTGTTATCAGTTAGTTAAAAATGGGTTGTGTTGGAGGCAGGGCTCATCATGTACAAACAATATCTATATCTTAATCTATCACAGGCATCAGATTGTCCATCCACATGATAGAATTTTTGATAACTTTTGATAACCTTTTGGCAGAGAAGTTCAGAGTATTTTTGGTTCTATATTTATTTAAAATTCTTTTTAAACTGTCAGCGAAACTCCAGAGGGGAGAAAAAGAAGTGACGGATGATTGAGAAGCACTAATTATGTTGTAGTGTAATATACAATGTTATAGTACATAGTCACCACGAATCTACAGGCTTTGACTTAATCTTGTTAAGCATCTACCTCAGGAATTCTAATTTTGCCATTTTTATTTCTCCATATAGTGTATCTTCCTCTTGTTCAAATTATTGTTATTCAATATATAGACTCCTACATAGACTCCGTCCTCTGTTTAGTAATTTATATCATAATTTTTTGGGTTGTCAAAGTAAAATATGCTTAAGAATTCTCTTCAGAAACTTTCCTGAGTCATGTGGAAGACAGTGTATAGAAAAATCCATTAATTTTGTTCCTTTTTTATTTTAAACAAAACTTGGGTATCTTCTTAAAATTAGCAAATGAGGAAAGATTTTCATTCACAGACAAAGAGATTTGTTTTAAATTCTTTATCAGGCTTTGGTCCTGGAGTAGAGCTGTAGTACTTTAGCTCTCAGAGTATGAGCTGGAGTTGATACTGAAAACACAGTGCAACAAGGGTAGAATAGTATTTTATTTCTGTGAAGTCCCTCAATACTTTTTAGTATACTTATATATGAATAAAATACTTGAGAATATTTCACATGTCTTAGTACAAAGCACATAAAGACTAGCTTTTAGGAATCATCTGTAGCTATTGCTTACATAGCAGCTGTATATATTTCCTGCAATGTTTTCAAGCCTTTCATAGGAAAGTATGAAATCTGTATTTGTCATTCAGAAAAGAAATTCTGACCATGTTCCTCTGGCTGAAGGACAGGCTTTCACCCTTCCCTCCTTTCCCCCTTTCCCTTCCTTCTCCTTATTTTTCCTTCTCTTCTTTCTCAGAGATTGAATAATGGGGAAAACAATGAATTTACCCATTTGGTAAATACAGAAGCAATACTCAACTCTGACAATTTGACTTTTTCTATTGGCTTGACAGATACCCATGGTCTGAATCAATCTGCCAGAGATGTTTCTCCATTACAAAGTAACTGAGATACCTGTAATTCTGTATACATTTAATATAATTGAACAACGAATCTGTCACATAAACTGCCATCCCAGTACATCTTGCAAATACAATAATATGGTTGAAAAGATAAATAGAAAAGGGTAGCAGAGGGGGAAAAGAAATTAGGACTAAAAAAGAAAATAATGAGTTTTGAAGGTAACATCACTGTGAGTTAACCTGAAATGTTTCCTTTTTACAGAAGGCTTAACCTATGAAAGAAAAAAAAAAATTACAAAAAGTGGTGAATTGTACTTAGGCAATTGGGAAAAAGGACTTTTTTCAATGAGCATAAAAAGCAAACAATATAGATATTATCTGTAGAGGTAAAATAAGGGAATAAAAATGTAAGCTTCTGAATAATGTGTATGTTGCCTAAAATCCTTTGAATGCACATACAAGGAGGGTTGTTCCAATTGCAGTATTTAAATCGAAGTTTTAAAACAATGGATTTCATTTTTTTGTTACAAACTGATTTTTCAAGGATGTATTACTGCTGATTTAAAGTGCTATTTCTCATTTTTAGAAATTGAGAAGGGAATTGCCCCATTACCCTTTATAGGCAAATTTTTCAGTCCTGTTCCAAATGAATCCCAAATCAGTTAGTTTGTGTAAAAGTGTCTTCTGTGTAAACAACTGGGAACACCTATTACGTCTGCTCTCATAAAGTAGATGAAATGTAGATTTAGATCCCTTTGAAAATCACAGTGTAAGGGCCACATCTGTCTGTAGTTTGCATATCAAATTTCCTTTGAATTTCTCCCTTCTCCCCTCATGATCAAAAGAAGCATATGGGCTTTTATGTGTTTAACTGAGGATAGAAGTTGGTATCTCATGTCACATCAGCTGTTAGGAAGTGCACTGTGCTGTCTCCCTTGCATTTCAAGTGAAAATGGCAATTTCAAACAATTTCACTGAGAAAATGAAGGAGTAAGGGGATGGAAAGCACAAAAGTGTTTATCTGAGGAATGAATGACTCTGACTGACATGAAGGAAAGCAAAAAAAAAAAAACAGAAAAAATCTTATTGTTTTGGAATAGACTATTTCTAAAAATTGTATATTGGTGTTAACAGAAAAGAAATATATCTTTAGAGGCCTCCAAAGGAGCGGAAAAAAAAAAAAGAGAGAGAAAAACAGACTGACTGGCATCTCAGTGCTGCTGTGTAGTGATTTAGAAACTAGTTTTCTGCCTGACTGCTCAGTCCCCAGAGCAACATACTTGCAGAAAAGAAAAGGACAAGAGTTACATTGAAGGAAAGCTCTAGTATATTATCCATTTACTCATGAAGCAGGGTATTTCACTCCCCAATACAAGGCCAAATTCATCTCATCAAATTAATCTAGCACTGCCCTTGCCAGCAGTGGCACACAAGCCAAGACAGTACTGGTTGTATGATAAGGTTTTACTATGGGTAAGAGTTTGAGTATGTATTTGAGCATGTATTACTGCACATTTAGCACTGCTGATGAGACCAGCTTTTATTAAATTCATGTTTCTGTACATTTTCCTTACCATACAACTCATCTGCTTCCTTTCACCTGATGGCTTCATTGGAGGGTTCCCACCTTCTGTGGTTCTTCATGCTGTAGAAGTGCCCCCGTATCAGCCTTAGCCAGTGGAGAGAAGCTTCTCAATATTCTTGCTCTAATGTTTGTTAATCAGGGGTTAAAAAAGGTGGTGCTTTCTCATCAGCAGTTACCACATAAAAGATATTAAGTCCAGAAGTGTCCATGAAAACCTACGTGAGAAAATTCTTTGCACAGGACAAGTTACAAAACATTGTTCAGGACCTCTGCACCTATAGGCAGATGTAGTTAAGGATTTCATACTTAAAATGAAGTAATCTAATACCAGTGTATTATGTTAATATCTTTAGAAGTTGGGTCTCATTTGCAAGCAATTTTAAAGATACTCTTAAATTACTGAGAAGTCCTTAATGAATGATAACAGATCTTCATGGATACTTTGTAGTAAATTAAATGTTTAAAATAATGAATTGCTAAAATTTATGACTCTTCTGATACAGTTCTTACAATGAAGAGCACATGCTGTAATACTGAGTAACACCTTCCAACCCTTTATAAGTAGAACAGCTGCATTACAATTGCAATTTTAACTGTGCATGCTGGGGCTTTGGAGGGGTTGCATTTGGGAAGATTTCTGTTACATGAAAAATCCAAGATGTGAGAGCTGGGAAGTGAGCTACAGCACAGACTTCACCTCAACAACCTGCATTGGTCCCAACCCTAGGTGATTTTTTTTTTCTAAATGGGAAAGTAATTTCTATCCCTCCACTACCTGACATCTTATCTAGTTAAAACAGTTTATTCCCAGTAATTTCATTAACACATCAGCATTCATCTCCCAACCTGATGCTATTCATAAGTTTTCTGAGATAGTTTATTGATTGCATGGTTCTTGTTTGAAGACAAAAGATATTACTTGCATTGTTTTTCCAGTAGCAGAAAAACCAGAACACAGCCAACTTTCTGCTGACATTTCAAGTCTGTTGGAAATTAGTGTCGAATGTTTCAGGGAACCTAGCCCTGCAGAAAGTGAATTTTTGTTCTTCTGCAGTACAGAATAGGATTTTCACCACGCTGCTGAGACTTTTGGGGATTATGGCAGAGGAGTAGCCTCATCTATAATCCACTTTACTATTGCTTTTTACAGCACCACAGGCTGTAGTAGTCTGACATCACTGTGTCTATGATATAGCCTGGTAATGACAAACTAATAAGATGCTGTCATCACAACTGTAATTGGCTTCTGCAAATGCATGTGTGTATACATATTGTATACATTATTTTCAGGATTTTTCCCTACTTATACAAAATATATATGCATATATAAGTGCAGGTCTGTTTTGTCACCTCTGAAGAGGACCAAAGAAGTTGAAGTTTGTGTTGTGATCACAGAAAATTTTAAAAGAAGAATGAATAATAGGGATTACATTTTTATAGTAAAATTCAAAACTTGCAAGAAGTATGCAAGAATTGTATGCTCAAGTGTCAAAGCTGAGCTTTTGAGCAAATGAAACTAATATCCAAACATGGCTACCTGAATCGAGAGCAGCATATGAATGAGAGCAGCATATAAAACTCAGTTGAGAAGAAGACAAGAAACATTGGGTAGCTAGAATCAAACACAGTGTTTAGAGGTAAAAATTCATCACAGACATCCTGAGCCATTCAGTCCCCCAAAGTAAACTATCTCTTTAAAACAGATAAAAAGCAGCAGAACATATTAGTATTTCCTAGTAACTGACTGATTCTTGTAGTGGGTCAGAGTCTTCCTGTCTTTCTCAACAATGACATCAAATTAAAAGAGACAAAAATAGGTAGAAGAAGGTATTTTTAGAAAGATTCACAAGGAACAGAATGGTCATTGCAAAAGAGTTATTCCAAAGTCACCACACAAATTAAGAGTGTTCACAAGCTTTTGTCCAGATGACCTCTATAAATTCAAACTCAGACAATAACTCACATCAAGACTAATTTGTATTGGCAAGGCAGAAAAGCAACATTTTGCTAAATCTATTTGCATGCAACCTTCAGCTCAGTCTTTTGACTTCCTTACTGTGATGTTATCTTGTCGCTGAACTGCAATGCTGAGAAGATTTTAGTTGGTAGAATGTGGAGATCTTCTCTGTAGCTTTATTTCAAGCATGAGCTTAGGCCTTATTTTAACAAGGTCAGCTTTGCCTCAGAAGCATATATGATTACCATTAAGTCCACCCTTAAGGGATATCCCAGACTACTGTAAAATTATACAAGGGTCAGCAATAAAGTAATAAAATTTATATGAGCATCATGGTAAAACAAGAAAACTGAATAATTTACTTCTAGGTTTTGGAAGTTGCACTCCACATTTAGAGCTATGGCTTGTTAAACAAAAAAATTATTTTAAAAATTAGTGATGATGCTAATAGTTAGCTAGAAGTAAACTGACTAGAATTAAAATGGAAAATATGGTAAAATATAGTAGGAAACTTCATTGTTTATTCAGTCAGAGAGCTTGCTAAGGTCTGACATCTAACTTAACCTTTAACCAGTGATTGTAAGATCTAAGAATGCCTGCTTGTATTTGATAGGTTTATATAGCTCCAGAGTGGTCTCCTGAAGGTTTCTGCCCCATATTTCCTTTGGGTACTTCAAATGTAAAATGAGCATACATTATAAATGTGAGACAATGACCAAAAATACAGAGATAGGACTAGACAGCACAATTACCCCTTTCCACTCCCAATTCTTTTTGATAAAGAGATTAGAATTTGGCAAAGATTAGCCCTGGCTTGTCTTTTTTTTTTTTTCCCATGCTATTTGACAAATTCAAAGGAAATGTAAAAACTAATAATAGTTACTTTAAAGTTGTCTGTCAAAATATTGCAGTTGAACTTCCCTTCAACCTACTAAGACAGTTCCCAGGAAGCATGCTAACATAAGTGATGATGGAAATACCCAGGAACAAGAAAAAGACACACATTTTATCACAGTACTAATTTTCTTTTTCTTGTCCCAGTATAAATCTCAAGTAAAAGCAATTAAGCCTTCCTTTTGTGAGAATAGTAGCTAAAAGCTAGAGGTTATCAATACTTTTCCAAAAGCAAGTGTAACATCTTCCTATAATATCTGTTAGTCTAAGTTTCTTCATATACAGAGAGATCTAAAAGCAATTTTTTTTTGGTTAAAACTCATGGTAATCTGACACTGAGATTTATGCATCAACAACTTAACTATTATCTGAAAATATTAATTCCATAAAGTATTGTAGATCTTTTAATGACTGTTTTATTAATAGCACTTCCCAATACCAGTGACCATCTGTGACTGCTTCACCATCTGTGATCCCTATTTCAGTTCAGGAGGGGGAAATAACAGTGGTATTACACTGATTCTACAATATAAAACATTAGCCAACTAGACCTACTGTAGATGATTAATTTGTCTTTGCTTATAAGTGCACACTGAGCAAGATAAAATTAGCTCCTTTGATTTGTTGGCACAACATGGGTTTGTGAAATGGCCACGGGAAGCTAAAAAGATTAAATTGCTTTTAGTGAAATCTGAAACGTGCAAAAGTTGATGGAATTTAGATTAAGAGAATGAAAGAGCTTAAATGGCACTTGAAAAGGTGGTGAATGTTTTCCTAAAGATCTTTGGCAAACGATGTGTTGATCATTACAATTTTTTAAAGCTAGGTAACAGAGGACCAGCAAAAGGGATTGTTAACATGTTTTAAAAACTTGTACAGTTTATTGATGCCATATCAAAATAAACTGAGAAAATGCTGATTTATAAACTCCTACTTAAAATTGATATTATTTATATCTTATCTGAATGAAGTAGTATTTATTTCAAAATAAATGCCATTTTTAATTAAAATCACTTAATCCTTGCAGAAATGCTTTCCTTTTCTGCAGAGGCAGGAGAGTTAAATTGATCAATATTGGTTTTATTCTTCTCTTATTAAACTGGGCTAAAATGTTTCCCTATGTTGGTAATACCATGTCTGCATTCTGTAAGGGCTGAGCTGATTTTTCTTTTGTTTAAGTGTACATGTGTAGTTGAATCTCTTTTCCTTTGCTAAGGCAAGGTTTGTAAGAAGCTTTAAGGGAGATAGGATATAATTTCAAAATCATTCAGGTTCCGCTTCTTAATCTGTATACATTGTGTGGGAGCCTAAACTTTAAAAAAAAAAAAAATAAACAAAAAAAAAATTAAAAACATTAGTGATTTAGGATGCAAACTGAATTGCATCTAACCAGTTGCACTGTCTACTTTCCTAGCTGATGAAGAGACATTGGCACCTCAAAAAAAATTAGTTATCAGCTTAAGATAGATAGTTCTACATCAGGATGAATCACTCTTCTACCATTAACTGGGGGGAAGTCTGGACATTTGGATGGAATCAAATTTTATACTTATAATTTTATGCTTCTTAATTTTTTTTTTGTTTAAAACTTTAGCTTCCTAACTGGAACAAATTTCATTTATGAAAGTCTTCAGTGAACTGAAGAAATTTTATGCCAGTTTTGTAAGGGACAAGAAAATACACTGAAAAAAAGAAAAAAAACAAACCAAAAAACTTTATATAGTATCAGATATGAGGCAAAAAATTACAAGATAATGTAAGAACTATCTGTCTTGTCACTAGAAAGTTCTGCTTCATTGTCTGGATTTCAATACAAGTTATAGCTTATGGGTATGCATTCAGTGTCTGGCTCAGAGTAATCTATTTGATTGCACAGATTATATATAAATTTAATTATGAATGCTTATATAAGTACATTTATAATTATACATAGTTTTAATAAATTAAATGTCATATAAAAGGGAGGTGTATATGTATATATATTCCCCTCCCACACACATATGCAGTGAATATGTTTATGTATAACCATGCAGAAATTAAAAAAAAATTAAATTACTATTGATTAAACCTTAAGAATATAAGGTAATTTTTTTAATCTTAGGCTAAACAAATTCCTAGTGAGTGTCACCCTTATTTTTGCATTAGATTGCTCATCTTTAGTAGACTCATGGCCATTTTCCTTTCTACTTTCTGCTGCTTAATCATAGATACAAAATTCCCTCTGTCTTAAAGAAAGTATGTGGTTAAGTTAAAAAGCCAAAAGCCATACCCTGAAAAAAATTAAATAAGTTGTGATTAATTTCCCTTCAGAATAGTGATTCAGTCTTGTTTCTTCTATTGCAGTCAAAAGGTTCTCCAGGCATGACTCCATCCAGCACTCAAAAGAAGGTGAAGAGGACTCTGCCCAATCCACCTCCAGAGGAAGCAACAGCAGGAACTCAGTCCCCATATACTTCTGTGGGATCAGTTTCACGGAGAAGGATTTGTAGGACCACCACTATGGCCAGAGCCAAAATTCTTCAGGATATAGACAGGGAATTGGATCTGGTCGAACGTGAATCAGCCAAGCTTAGGAAGAAGCAAGCAGAGCTAGATGAGGAGGAAAAAGAAATAGATGCCAAGTTGAGATACTTGGAAATGGGCATTAATAGGAGGAAAGAAGCCCTACTAAAAGAAAGAGAAAAGAGAGAACGTGCCTATCTCCAAGGAGTAGCAGAAGAACGTGATTATATGTCGGACAGTGAAGTTAATAATACCAGGTCAACCAGAATAGAAACTCAGCATGGCTTGGAAAGACCACGTACTGCACCCCAGACAGAATTTAACCAGTTTATGCCACCACAAACCCAGCCAGAAACACAGTTTGCCCCCGCTACAAGCCCATATGCTCAATATCAGTATTCATCTCCTGCCCTGCCAACTCAAGCACCAACCCAGTTCACACAGCAGTCACATTACCAACAACAGCAGCCTTTGTATCACCAGCAGGTTTCACCCTATCAGACCCAGACAGCATTCCAAACAGGAGCTACTATGTCCTTTACCCCACAGGCTCAACCTCCACCATCTCAACAGCCATCATATCAACTCCCATCGCAGATGATGGTGATACAGCCAAAGCCAAGGCAGACCACATTATATATGGAGCCTAAGATAACAACAAACTATGATGTAATCCGCAATCAGCCTCTCATGATAGCACCAGTTTCAACTGACAATAGTTATGCAGTTTCCCAGCTGGGCAGTAAATATTCTACCTTGGACTTAAGGATAGGACTAGATGAGAGAAACAGCATAGCAAGCAGCCCTATATCAAGCATATCTGCAGATTCATTCTATGCAGATATAGACCACCACCATACGCCCCGAAATTATGTGCTGATTGATGATATAGGAGAACTTACTAAAGGAACAGGAGCTCTTGGTTCCAGTTTTAGCCTCCATGAGAAAGATCTGACCAAAACAGATCGACTTCTTCGCACAACTGAGGCCAGGAGAGCACAAGAAGTGTCAGACTTCCTAGCACCACTGCAGACTTCCTCCAGGTTACATTCCTATGTTAAAGCTGATGAAGATCCAATGGAGGACCCTTATGAGCTCAAACTTCTGAAACACCAGATAAAGCAAGAGTTCCGTAGAGGTGCAGAAAGTCTCGATCATCTGGCTGGTCTATCACAGTATTACCATGGAGAGGGCAGCTACAGGCATTTTCCAAAATCTGAGAAATACAGCATAGGTAGGCTTACTCTTGAGAAACAGGCTGCTAAGCAGCTCCCAGCAGCCCTCCTTTACCAGAAACAGTCAAAACACAAGAAAGCCTTGATAGATCCCAAATTAACAAAGTTTTCACCTATCCAAGAAAGCAGAGACCTTGAGCCTGACTATTCAAGCTATATGACCTCTAGTACTTCAACACTTGGGGGAATTACTGCTAGGGCAAGGCTTCTTCAGGATGATATCACTTATGGCCTTAGAAAAAACATCAGTGACCAACAGAAGTACATGGGGCCACCACTGACGTCATCCATTGGAGCAGGCCTTGGGACTGCACTAGGTCCAACAATGAGATCTGCACTACAAGACGAAGCAGACAAGTCTTATAGCAGTGGTAGTAGATCTAGGCCCTCATCTAGACCCTCCTCAGTGTATGGGCTCGATCTGTCATTGAAAAGGGATTCTTCCAGTTCTTCTTTAAGACTGAAAGCCCAAGAAGCTGAACCTTTAGATGTTTCCTTTAGCCATGCAGCTCCTTCTGGAAGAACTAAACCCACCAGTCTACCTATTAGCCAAAGCAGGGGAAGGATCCCAATAGTAGCACAGAACTCAGAGGAGGAGAGCCCACTAAGTCCTGTGGGACAGCCAATGGGAATGGCAAGAGCGGCAGCTGGACCCTTGCCACCAATATCTGCAGATACCAGGGACCAGTTTGGATCGAGCCACTCATTACCTGAGGTCCAGCAGCATATGAGGGAGGAGTCACGGACTCGAGGCTATGATCGAGATATAGCCTTCATCATGGATGACTTCCAGCATGCCATGTCAGACAGTGAAGGTAAATTAGGCCTCAGACTGGTATCTTACTATCACAACGCAAATCCTCATTTCTATGCATGTGTCTGATTTTTGTTACACTTCAAAAACTTGTTATTTTTCTGTTCCTTGGTGCATCTTCTGTGTATCTACATTTTTGGGGGTTGATTTGTTTTGTCGTTTTTGATATTTTTTATTTTACCCTAACAGTTTCTGAATGGTGTTAAGCTACTATTGCATGCTACTGTATTGTTGTTGATTTGCTTTCCTTTTGGTTTGCTTGTGCATTTTCCTTTTCACTTGTTTATGTCTACTTTTCAATGATACTGTGTAGAACATTCCATGTACAATACAGACTCCGTCATCAGTCTTTATGTGCAGCTCTCTCCAGTGACTGTGAATCATTGAACTTATTTGCAATAGTTTTTGTTGGGATTTGGAAATAATCCCCCAAATCTCTAAAAAACTCCAGTAATTTTACATGCATGAAATTTCATGATAGAACTCAAAAAATGATAATTCCATCTCCTGATGCACCAATTTAGATCTGTGTTTATATAGAAATAGTCTGTTCATTAAGTACATATTATATGTTAGAACCATATAGAGCTTAACGTGATAGCAAAATAACATTCTACATATGGTTTGTTGAAAGCATCCTGTCATGTGGACTTCTGTGCATTCAGAATTGTGATTATGTAAGATAATTTGTCTTTGAATGGTGCAAGACAATCTCATACTTCAATAAAGGACATAAAGTATTTTACTTCTGTTGATGGGTTATGCAGCGTAGCTGGCTTTATATGCACCCCATACACGTCTGCCAAATAAGCACAAGAGTTTATCTCACTTAAGTTCATGAAAGGAACCTTTCTGATGTATTATATATAGTGCAATTAAAAATGCTGCTTCTGAATAAGTACAGCAGAATGTTAAAACTGATGTTGAGTTAATAATTGCAAATTATGTATCAGTTTTGTTTGAGTCAGTTCAGAATTAATATATACTAAATTGTTTAAAAATCATAAAGACAGTTTGAAGGAAAATGAAATGAATATGTTCAAAATTGTATGCGCTCCATTAACTTTTTCTTATGTGTATTTACTGCACAATAAAAGAGACTTTGCATGCGCTCTATTGTCTGTAAATGGCAATGATTGTCTCAAAAGACATATTTGCATGATTATGAAGTAGTATGGTTTATTTTTCACATTTCTACTAACCTCCGTTCATTATTGCATTATTGATTTTTTACACATGCTAAATCTTTCCTAAACATTAGAAAAAATAATTTATTTGCCTTTCTTCTACTTCATAGTTAGGGCTTTGTTCTCTAAGTTTCTCTTCATATTTCTTAGATATTTATAACCTCCTCATGAACTCTGTGTTTCAGGAGAGACTCAGGGTCATCAGCTTTTTTGATATTTATCAGAAGTTTAACTGTTTTTATTGTCCTTCAATTCTTAGCACACAGAGTCCAATAATTAAATCTGAAAGCAGTTGAGAGGAACTCCCTGAGTTGAAACTCATACTATTCTTCCTAAATAAGCAGATTCTATCTTGTCTCCTTTCAGCTTGTGACTTTTACAGGTCATTCTAGAGTCACATTGTGAAAGATACAGGACTTTTCCTCCTGAAATCTAAGGATAACCAACCTGGACCAAAAAGATCCATTTTGGTGCTATTCTACCACATATGAACAGGTCATAGGGAATCACATATCTGCCCTACAGTGCATTATAGTTCTCATATATATTTGTTCAAGACATACATGGATACTTCAAGTTGAATACATTTCAGTTTTAAATCAGTCTCTGATTAGTTAGACCCTTTCTGGTGTATTCTAATTCAATTCAAATATTCTGTATTAGAGTGATATGTCACTCAGGACTTCCCCCTTTCAGCAGTCTTTTTCTAATTTCTATCAAATTTTGTCTTCACAAATGGCCTATTTCTTGGGAAACGAAAATACTTCCTGTCATTATTTTCAAATATGCAGTCTAATAGCAAGTAACCTGTATTGAAAATAATTAATATGATTTGGATGTAAGATAAAAAGTGTTCAAAAGAAGCAATTACATTTCTACAGAAAGTCATGGCCTTCTTTTTTAGGGACTGCACTCTTCTCTGTAGTGATCTGATGCCCTGACAGTGGACAGCTATACTGGCATGGTTCATCCAACCTTTAGCACAATTTGCTTTGCAGCTTCTCTTTATTTTAAGCAACTGCTGCATGGTCTTGATGAGACTTCATTTAAAGAAATTAGTCTTAAGCACTATCTTAGGAAAAAATCTTCTTGTGCTGCAGCTTGATTTATCATCTTAAAAGACTTTTAAAAATTAATTCAAGTTAAAATGTTAAATTTTAATTGTTTTTCCTTGTTTCAATTTCAGAAACATGCATGACTTTCTGTTGATTTTTTATAGGTGACATCCCATAACAAATACTAGAAGAGAATGCAAATAGGACTTTGAGTCCAAGCCTTCTGTTTTTCACTAGGTACATACTGTAACAAATCTTAAAGCCATGCTTCAGGACATAAATAGTGCTTACACTGGGATTCCAAACTTCAAACAGGTTAAAAAAGTAGCCTTAGTGTCAAAAGAGTGCGATGTCCAGAGCTGCCCATTGAAAATAAACAGCATTTTGAGATCTTGAAACACCTGGAATTTTCTCAGGGTTTTCAGTACCATGAAAACTTTGATCCAGCAAATAGATCTCTGTCAACTCCAGAGCTGCCACTTTTCACACATTATTAGGTATACTGAAGATACTAATTTTCAAGAACACTGAAGCTAGTACTCAATTTTATGAATATAAATAGCCCTTGCTGTTCAGAAGGTATAAAATGTACCTTTTCTCACCTCAAGTTTTTTTGTTTGTTTTTTTTTTTATATGCTGATTTGGAAATTCTTCAGCAGAGTTCAGAAGTTTAAAATTGAGATATCAAGACATCAAGATATCAACACAGTTGATTCCTTGTAGTTTTTCATCTGTGGAATTACAGTGATCACTGATATTTCTCTGATTGAGTTTCTTGGATCCCACAGCCTGGAGTTCAATCTCACCTGGTTAATCTGTTTGGGTGGAACCATCTGGCTGCATTCTGTTAGCCTTAGAATAAAAGGATGATTTCTGTAAGCCTGGCAGTGGTTCATCTTGGCTGTTGTCAGGTTTCCACCTGGGATGGGGTGTGTATGTACATGTGAGTGTGGGGCGTGTGTGTGTGTCTGTATACACATAAATATATAACTTCTTAAATTTCAATAAAATACACACATTCATCACAGTTTGATTAAAAAAATGCAGGCCGGTCTGAACTGCAGTATGGAATTCTACATTTTCAAGAGTAGTAATCCAGGAAATGTTACTTCAGCTGAGGCAGAAGGAAAAAAAAAATTATTCTTTCATCTGCTCAGATGATGACACAATTGTGATAGCCAGCATTAGCATCTGGGGTCAGGAACATGTATTAAGTTCTTCATGTAAGCTTCAGAAAGAAGTTCTGTCAAGATGAGTTATGAATGAGAGTGCTTTGTGCGGTACTGATCAACTGGCATAAATGTGTGAAGCATGACATTTTTGCATGCTACATTATAGGAGTTTATTGATAGCAGTTAATAACTAACCAGTAGTGAGATAAGCATCAACCTCTAATAATTTTTCTGGTAATTCATATATTCTTATCTAAATAATATTAAATACAACATTTCATTTTAGATTAAGTTTGTGCACAGTCATGAAGGGACGGTAAAATATCAATCATAATATGAATCAAGATTTTAAAAAAATTTGAAGGCTTATTATATTATACAGAATGTTGGTTTTACCACATGCCATATATTCTTTTCAAAAATATCATGCATGTATATTATTCCTCTTTTTGGAAAACTTTAAGAAAATAGTAATGAAAAAACACAACTTCCTTTTTTCCCATTAACATATTTTTGAAGTTATTTCTTAAACCAAATAGATAATGTTTATTTTCACAACTAAATAGAAAAGATTATTAATACTACCATTTTTCATTTTAAGTTCTTTTCTGTGTCATGTTCATTCACTCTTGTTATTATAGCAAAAACTGGTCTTATTTAAGTTTTGCAATTCCTTGTGGTTTTGCTAAAACAAATATTGCCTTCCTTTGATTTCTAAATTTATTTGCTTAATAAAGCGTAAAAACTCAAACTTGCCTTACATTCTACATTGAATTACCTGAACATTGCATTGGATTACACTGATTGGCAACACAGAAGAAAACAGGACATGATTCTGATCTCAATGGAGTGACACCTATGTCAGTTGACCCAACAGTCAGTAAGCACAAAACTGATTTCAGTGAAATTACATTATTTGATCCCCAAAAGATGCCTAATGCATTCACTGTTGCAAACAGAATATTAGTCTTGTAGAATTTTTGCACAAAGAACATTAAAAATCCATACATAAAGGTTTGTACTGCAAAATCAGGGGATGGAATTAAAATGAGAACAACTGTAATATTTCTGCTTAGAATTTCAGTTACATCGGTTGGTTTCCTATCTTCTTTGATTTGGTTTGATATCGATTTCATACAGAGGTTGTAATTTTCTTATATGTAGTTCCAGATTACTTCCAAAATATTTTGAACAGTACTCAGTTCAGAAATTTGGGAATTAGTGGAGTTTGCATTTTGAGGGTTGGTTATTCTGGGTTTCCATTTGGATTTTCTGAGTTTGGGGTTTTTTCTTAGCCTGCTGCAAAATACTTAATATGACTAAATTTTTCTCCACAAACATTTTAGAGATATGTGAAATCTGCAGTGTATTTCTTAGCTGCAGGAAGGAGGAAGTGGCTATAGCGCTTGGTAGATATCTTCTCTATTTAATATCCATGGTTCTGACATAAACAGAACCTTCTCCCTTTGCTGTCTCACAGCTAAATAATGCTCAAGTTCAATGTCTCAAGTCTCACCTCTAACTTTGCTTTAGCTGCATGGCCAATTAGTAATCACTCTGCATGTTTGCTATGCACAATGCACATTCTTGCCCTTTGCCCAGCACTGGACCAGAGCATTTGACCTGTCCTTGGTTTTCAAAGCCTATCATCTCCGTCGGGAAGAAACAGATTGGTTTGACAAGCCCAGAGAGCCTCGTTTGGAGAATGGACACATCCTTGACAGAAGGCTGCCAGAGAAGTTGTCACACTCTCGACCACTAAGTCAACACCAAGATCAAGTAAGCTGTCAAATAAGATGTGCCTCTAGTTTTATAAATGATTGCTAATTTAATCATACTGTCCAACAGTTCCCATAGGAACTACAGGATTACTCAAAATCCAGCTGCATTCAGCTGAAGTGCTGTTGAACCTGTATTCATCATCAACATTTTATGATGAAATTAGATTAACTTTCCTCTACCATTCAGTATTAATTTTTCAGGTTATATTTTGACTTCTGGAATATAGCTGAAAATATCTATACCTTAAGTATTCTCATGGGAGAAAAAAAGAAAAAATTAGTCTAATTTTCCCTTACCAGCTTTATCTCGTGCAAATTCAAGTCCCTTCTTTTAGTAGTTGAAGGAAAATAATTCCTTTATTTTGTTGACCTTTTTCCACTTTCAGTTGTTAAGTATAATCCTGTGATTAATTATTGAATAAATCAGCAAGACTCTATCAATCTAATACTTAGAATATTTCATTTATTAGAGAAAGAAAGAAAAATACCATAGCCTGCTTTTTCAAACTTGCCAACTTTAAAATCTAGTTTACCTTAGGGTACCATTCTATTTCCACTTTTTGTTAACAAAGTTTATGCATTTCAAATCTCTAAGGTCTTCAGTTGCTTGTTTCAGTTGTCATTTTTTACTGATTGATTTAGGTTATATCCTGATATATTCTTATGTTTGGATGTAGATTACATTTTTACATAACATCCAAAGAATGCAGTGAGTGCATTTCCTCAAGACAAGAGGAAATAACCTCAAATTGCACCAGGGGAGGTTTAGATTAGATATAAGAAAAAATATCTTCATGGAAAGGGTGGTTAAGAATCGAAATAGGCTTCCCAGGGAAATGGTGGAGTCACTCCTGGAAGTGTTCAAGAAACATGTGGATGTGGCACTTGAGAACATGGTTTGTGGTGAACATGGTGGTGGTACTGGGTTGACAGTTAGACTTGATCATCTTAGAGGTCTTTTCCAACCTTAACAATCCTATGATTCTGACAGAAGGTATTGCATGGCCCCTTTGTGATACTTAATAGTTTATAGTGCTCACATTAATTTTTCAGAAAAAATACAACACAGGAATTTCTCTGTCATGCCGCCTTTAAAGGTTTTATGCTGGTGAGCATTTTCACTGACATTTGACAATCAAATGTAGGTTTTATGAAGCAACTGTGTAGATTTTATGAAGTAAGTGTTAAATATCTTGCCATACAAGCTTTCATTTATTTTTCCCTCCTTTTCTATCCGTAGCATAAATTGAGATTTACACACCTAGGTTGTACTGAGCCTACTCATTTCTTGTTGAGAAAAAGGGCTTTACATGATATAATTCTTACTGTGATCTATTCAAATAGATCTATGATTCTATGAATCAACTTAATTGCATAATAAAGGATGGTTTTGAGTCTTAACATCTCTTAATATCACTGGCAATATTAGAAAAAAGCTGTCTCTCTGAGCACTTTAATCCTCATGAGAAGCATTAATTATTCTAAGAATACATAATTGCATTTTACCACTACAGCTTTCTGAGGTTAAATCGAAAATTTTCCTTGAAAATCAGGTTTGTCCAAAAGAATTACTGCTTACCCTGAGCTCTGTGATCAGGAGGTGGTTAGTAAGATACACTTAACCTCTAGAGCTCCAGAGCTTTTGTCCTGGGAAACAGTTCCAAGGCAAGGTCTTAGCCACAGAGATCTGATCTTTGCTTTTTTACCTCATATAAATAGCACTACACTAAGACTGGTTGAAAAAATTTGTTCAAAAATTTTCAGCAGGAAGATTAAAGGGCCTAGGAGTTCTTGTTTTCCTGGATATTTCCAGGAAGAAAATATGTTTGTTTATTTTTTTCTCCCTCAAGCTGCTGCGATATCCCCATGCTTATATGGAAATAGAGATACAGCATCAAAATCTTGCCAAAGGCATTTTTTAAGATTTTATGAAATAAGGGATGTAAATTGGAAAGTGAACATGTTCTAAATAATTCTATCTGATGCCATGTAAAGGCTCAGCAGAAGAGAAGTGATGTGTGAGGAGAAGTTTTACAACAGTTCCTTCTTCTTCTCTTTCCATCCAGGTTAGCTACTGTCAGTGTACAAAATAGTATCAATGACCCTGCAGAAGGGAGAAATGCCAGGTGTCACCAACTCCACATCATCTACCTAATCAAAATGTTACTCAGAGCTTGTGTACATTAAGAGTCTTCTATAAACATTTGTTTAAGATAACTTAAAAACGAATATATTTTCAGACACATCCAAAAATTAAATTGCTTTGTGACAAGATAAAAAGGGCCAGAGATATTTTTAAAACATTTCATTAGCTCCATGCTGAGTTGTGAAATAATTAGCAATAGAAGAATGTAAATCAGTATTAACATCTCTATTTTTTAGCATTAGTATTATATTTTCAAGCGATGAAGGTAAATAAACCATATCAGGGCAATGAGAGTGGTGAGGCAAAGTAATCACTCCCTAAGGGCTTTTTCAGACCCGTGTGTAACAAAAGGGTTACTGAATTCATTGTGCCATGCTGTCTGTCTCCTGTATCCACAACTCAGTTCACAACAGGAACCTGTTGTGCCTAAGTATGATGCACTCAAAATGTACAAAAATGGCAAGTCATTCTCCATCCAGAACCACCTGAACACATCCACCTTCACCCAGAGCTTCCTTTGCTGCAAACGATTTCCTGAAATCACTTAGGAGGGAAGTTCCCTGGTTAGCACAGGAACTCAGCCATTACAACTCCCTTAATATCCCTTACTGAGCACACACCAGCCACAGAAAGAATAGTTTGCATCAATAGCACTAATCTGCTTATGTTTCCAAATACCCTTGTTGGTTCTAAATTTGCAATTTTTTATGGCCTTCTGTGTTAAAAAATTAAAATATTTTAATGACCACTACAATATGTGTATTCCTGAAAATTTTGATTCATATGAAATATCAATTTTCTTACTAGATGCAATCAGAACTGCTTGATTACATCCCACAGAGCCTGTACTACTGAAAGTAATAAATAAAGCACAAACTTGAGCTTTTGAAGCAAGAATGCAGTGGAGTGACAGCCCTGAACCTCAAGGTTTCCATGGATTTCTTATAACCTAGTAGATTAAGCTCCCATACTGTATTATAAATATTAAAATATATTTGTTTCTATAGCAACTTCTGTGGTGCTATTTAGTATTCTGAAATCATGTTAAATTGCAGTTCAGTTGAATATCTTAATAGCCATTTCCCAATGTATTGATTCCGGACTGCTTCCCTAAGGAGGGTAAAACCTTATCAATACATAATCTATTGTAGAATTCCCACTGATCACTGGTGACTTCAACAGTTTGCTGTCACTTCCAGCTCACCAGCCACTTCTTTAAACCCCCTGACATCAAGAGTTGTTTTTTGTTTTTTTTCTTATTATTTTCTGTGAAAAATATTTGCATATCCTGAACTAAACTGGCTGTCACGAACAGTTTGGGAAAGAACAGTAGGAGAAGGTGCCAGGGCAGTAAAAGTTCATGACAAGGGCATGGACAATGAGAGTTTATTAGGAGGCTATAAGTAGTTTCTCAGCGAGGGGTTTTAAATACTTCCAGTCATCACAGATAGGTCTTTCTAAGCGCTAAATTAATAATAAAATCATAAACTCATCATAATAGCAGTATATTGCCATCAGTTCACTTAGGCAACAGTTTTTTAATCACAAAAAGAAGGCAAGGGTTGTAGACATGAAACCTTTTCAATGCAGTCCCCTATTTCTAGACATTCTAAAAAATTACATGTTTTTCTCTTCATTCATGGGTTATTACCATTTTATTGAAATTTAAGTCAGGACTTTTTAGGGGCACTTGGAAAATTAGAAATTACGAAAAAATGAGTCAAAAGGGGACTAGTGGGGCTAAAATGAGAAAATGCCATTTGTGACAGAGATACAGAAGGCTACCTGCAAACTCTTGTTCCGCACTTTTGAAGTCCACGTGCTTTGTTTTGATTGTTTTCCAACTAGCAAGGAGAATTTATTTTAAATTGTAGTAAACTGTTTTCTGTTAGAAACTTGGTTGTGGGGGTGCATTTTGTGGTTGAGATTCTCTGGAAATATGATGAGAAATTGGAAATTTCCAACTTTAGTATAATTGTTCAAATATTTAATCTAAAGAGTGGATTGTTAGCCACCCCCTCACTGTAATTCACAAAGGAATTTATCTGGCAGTGCCTCATTTCTTAGTCACTCAGAAATGTTTTTATCTCTGCATGCCAGAATGACTTCTGGAGCAAAGGTCAGCATTGAATTTACCTAACTGCAGGAGAAAATGCAACTCATTGTAATTTATTAATAAGTAGGAACATTGTATTTATTAAGTTTTTATTTAGTGTCTTTTGGAAATTATCTGCATCACTGGGGATCTGTCAGCAGAAAGAACTTTCCACCTTGAGGATTTTGAGACAACTCGACATTTGTGCTCTGCACAGAGGGAATTTAGAGGTTCAAAGGGGCAGAATTACCACAGCTGGAGAAATTCTTGGTACCAGCTTGCACAGGCCTTGTGTGCTCATGCAAGTACATGTGGTATTCAGAAATTAGGATGGATACTGCCTAACTCACCGCCTTGAGCACTCACCATCTTGCTCCTGGATTCCCACCTCAGGTAAAGTCTGCCTTGAAAATGGTATTGCCCAGAGGACAACAACCAACTGTAGCTGCTGAGAGTCACCTTAACAGGCCCTGTCTAACACCAGAAGGGAAGATGCAGCAACATTTAAAACCAGGAACGACTTTGGTGATCCAATCCAAAGCAGTTGATACGTTATAGGTGCAGCTATGGCCAAGAAAATTAAAATGCAATTCATGAATTTCAATTCTTAAATACAGCACTGGGGAATTTTTTTCTTCTTGATTATCCTCTTTAACTTGTAACATTTCCTTTTATAAGGCTTCCATAGTGTTTGTTTATCAGACAAAACACGTAAAGACAACAGGAAATGAAAGGCATTTTTAAACTCATCTTCTGTTAGAAGCCCTCAGCAGAATTATTTCCCATTCATTCCATTTTTGGAGGGCCTTTGAGCTGACTAATAACATGAAACACATGACCAGAGCTTACATTTCCTGAGGAAGAGGATGACATGCCAGTGCTGAAGTACAAATCAAGTGCACTGAATGCTCCCAAAGAGGTGAGCAAGGATGGCAGGGACAGTTGGCAGAAATCTCTGGGGTTTGTAGCAGATATGTGGGATCAAGCCACCTTTTGCCCTGTGACCTAAATCTGGGCTTGTGGACTTGTTCTCCACTCCTGCAGCTGTGCAGGGGAAGGAAGGCCCCTCTGCACTAGTTTGGATTTCCACATTTGTGTGGTTCAGTGGGGTCCCTCTCTGTCTTCAATGGGGAAACTGGGAGAAGAGTCAGCTAGAAGGGATTCCTGGCATATATTCAGGTGAAGGGAAACTAACTTTAGTGGAAGTAAGAAGATGTGAACAACTGGAAACAAAATAATTTGTGCTCTACAGATTTTGAAATATTCTAGTAAATTTTCAGATAAATTTCAGAATAATGTGTTTATTACAGGTTTTGAAATATTCTATAAATTTCAGATAAGTATGCTCACTAATGATTAAAGCAAAACACCAAGAAAAATGTCATTGTTCTTGGTATTATCTATTTACAGCAACCTCTGTTTTTTCCTATTTGTTCTGCTGCTTTCAGAAATGTACTGGTCTGAAAGTAAAGGCCTAATGATGTGTTCCATTTAAGCACTGATACCTACCAACAAAAAAAGAATAATATACTACCCTGGATGCTAATAAAATTCAATGCTTTTATTTAGACCTATATAAATCACAAAGATTTATTCTTCTCATAAAGTTCTGGAAGTAATGAGGAAGTAATAGGCTAAAGAAGGAGACAGTTTATATTTTCTGATGTATTTGTTAGCAGTCATGTACAATATGGCATTGAATATTCTTGGATTGTTCTTTATTTAAAAAAATGAAAGAAGATAGAGCAAGTAAAATAATATGAAGTTTAAGAGCTGCAGCACTCCTCAGTTAAATTGAATTACTCCCACCAAAATGGATCCCACCTAAGGATCTATTCAAATATGTTTGTACACTTGTAAACAGCAATATTTAATTTTTTTATTTAATTCAATAGGTGCATTCTTGCAGATTTTTTACAATTTTATGTAAGCTACCCATGACAAATGCACCACTTTTATTGTAATATAAAACTTGCTGAATATAACTTTTCTTGTTAGATAAAATTTGACACTTCTGGCAATGTCATTAAAAACATAATGCCCTCCCTAGCCATTAATGAGTGTGGAAGCCTCATGGAACATTATACACTCCTGGTAGTATTAGACTCTGTGTTCTGACAAAATTCCATGATAAATTCAAATGTCTGCCTGATCTCATGTTCTGATTTATTCTGGAGTACTTGTCCGCTACCAAATCCATGATCTCCTTTATGTCTGACATTAATTACAGTCAATATTACTCTCACTGTGTTATGGGAGGATTTAAGTCTTCTAGATGCAACATCATTCACTGGATAAGTAACTGAATTATGACAACAGATGTATAAACTCTTCTGCTCACTGTGGGATTGAGCTAAGCAAGTCTCTTGACTTCTCAGTTTTCCTTCCCATTATTTATGTGTGCTATCCATTTACTTCATAAACTCTCCAGGGCAGAACTAGGTTTGAAGTGCTTGGCTCAGAAGGAGCTTAATCCCTTTAAATGCTACTTAAATATAAATAATAACAATAAACTCTTGGCAGCAGGCTGCTGATGCACTCAAGCTGCTGCATTGCCATGCTGAATAGCAGTGTCCCCTTGGCTCCTTGAGGCTGCTCCCTGAGGTCCCATCCTGGAGCAGGCACAGCCATGCTCTTGGACCAGGTGTATCACCCAGGATTGGAACTGACATGCAGAGGCAGGGAAAGTGATGGGTTCTTTTGATGCTACCAAAAGAACAAAACTGCAGACAAGAAGGGGCTGTGATGGCTGTGAGGGGAGTGTTGCAACCAACACTCTGCAGAGGCATTTTGGTGTGGGCTCAGGGCCATCACCCCTGGAAGGTGCGTCAGTCCCTGCAGCTTGGCCCCTCCTATGCCCAAACCATGGGGCAGGTGGGATCATTTCAACAGGAAAACTGTCTCTTTAGAGTCTATTGTGGGGTGCATTACTTTCAGCTTTGATGTGGTCTTGGATGAGCCCAGGTAAATGTTTCACATTTTCAGACAATGTAGTCCTACGAGTCTTAGTTTGGGTCTTTCAAATGGCTTTTGGGATTCGAAGACAAGAGGTGCATTGGACCATGTGGTTTTGCTGAAACTAAAGCAGTAACTCGTGGAGGGTAACACATTTACATTTTGTTTATAAGTCTAAGAAAAAAAATTATAAAAAATACAGGAATAATGTTTTGTTTCTTTCTTATGTTAAACATTGCTTGAATAAAGGATTAAGGTTAAAAGAAGCTACAGAAGAGAGTGACCACCTTCTAATTGCTTAAAAAAATCAGAACTAAAGCCATATTTGAAATTAATCTGGAGTTATGGAAGCAAATATTCATTACCCCATGGAAGGAATTTGCAGCCTGAAAAATGTCACCAAACTTGGGAGAGTTATTGAATTGAGAAGTTGTGATATTTCTCTGGATAAAATAAGTTTGTTTGCTTGTTTCTGTTTCAACCATCTGAAATTATTTATGCAATTGTTTTTGGTTTATCTTTTTATGACATGCATATTTGTGTTCCTCAGATAAATGGAAAGCCTCTGCAGTACATTTTCCCTCATACAAGGCTCAAACTACTGAGAGATCCAAAGGACCACACAGTTTCAGGTAAAAAACCCTCTACCAGACATGATCATTAACTTGTTTAGCATGAATTATACAACAGATTTCCAGTATTAAAAATAGTTCCTGTGTCTGTGCAGCAGAAAATTCAGTGGTCATTTTAAATCTTGCTCATTGGCTATAACAGAAAGCAGCAGAGCATAAAAAAGGTCACGACATCTGTTCAAGATATATAAGCTATACAGACGTTAAAAACTGAGGAAAATTGGTTATGTTATCCATATGAACAGTCTGTTTTGCTGTTGCTTTTTATGTAACTCTATATTCTCTGCACGAGTCCTTATAAAATAAGCTTGTGTAGGTGTTCAGCATGTACAGAACTGAGAATTTTATTCTTTCTGTTCTGGAACTCTCCCCCCAGTCCCCCCTCCCCCCTACTCCCCCCATAGAGGGGGTTAGGAGAACAATCAGATCCCATTTTTCTGTGATATCTTCACATGGAGACATTTATCACAGGACTGCAGATTTATTCTCTTTTTCCTTAACATTGACATGAATGTTCATGTAAGTCAGAGTCTGCTTGCCAAGGAGATGAAAGTGGCAGAGGTGATGTTCATTCACCTCCCAGGCTGAGAGCAGGGCAATATTTTCATGTGTAAAACTGTAAAAGGCTGCCAGTTACAGGACCTGGCACAGGTAAGGTCTGTCTGTCTGAACTTCTGGAATTGCACCCTTTCTCACATCTAATACTGATATGGAACTCAAACTTATTTCAATATTTGTTCTTTCAGAGGTAAATGCTTTTAGAGGTTTTGCCGTGAAACCATCAGACTTTCTTTTAACTTGCTTGAAAGATTCTAATAGTGTGTGTCAAACTCTGTTTCTGCACAGAAGTAATTACTGACTGCCAACCCTGGTGTTCCCTCGAGCATTAAGCAGAAAGTGGCATGAACTTACTTGAATTGCTAAATATTGTTTTCACAGGGCTTCTGGCAGTAAAGTCTTGATAATTTCCATCCTCAGTACCCACTTCATACTTAGGGTGTTAAATGAATGTTCTGTATGCATTATGAGGTATTTTCTTGTTAGTCAGTGTAACACCCACCAATGATTTCAGGCTGCAGAGAGACCCCTCCACCCACACAGCCCAGTCTGAAAGGAGCTGCCAGCTCTGCTGTGTGTCAGCTTGTGCTGCTCCAGGCCCTCCCAGTCCACAGGAACTCCTTGGCATCCTTGTAGGGATCTTTGCCCTGCGGGCTGATGAGTAATGCTGTGATCCAAGCTGCTGTCTTACTCAGAAATAAGAGGAATTACAACCACGCAACTGTAAAGCTCGTGATTTAGTGTTGCTGAAGCCTGCTCTCCTATGTAAAATTACTTACCCTTATGCAGTGGGAAATGCCTATTCCAAATTCTTGATTAACTCTCATGCTGGCAGTCACAGCAACACACTGTGCCTCAGGGAAAATGCCTTGTGAGCAAGGTGTAGATATCGACGTCTCATTGACTAATGCCTTGCACAAATGAGGTCACACAGGATCAAAAATTTACTCAGAGTCCTGATAAGGTTATATAGCCCACACTGGGATTTCTCACTGCTACAACTATATAATATTGTGCTTAAATTCTAATTGGAGAAAGCCAGCTTGGCTCTGTCTACAACCTGCACTCATATTTTTGTTTTAGTCCAGATACAGGTTTGGAGACCTGCACAGATATATTTCTGTATGATGCATACCTAGATTTTCCTACACGTATATAAAGGCCTAAATGCAAATTTTACATAAAAGAGCCAAAGGTAGAATAGGGTGGCCCTGAAACAGAAGAATTAGTTGTAGTTTTCACTCCTTATATATCTTTGAAGTACCATAACTCCTTTACTATATACTTCCCTTCCTTCTCTTCTCTCAAGTGTCTGAATGATTTAACTGCATGAAAACTCTCTTCAAATGTGGACTGTGTTATGCTTAGCCTTCAGCTTTCCAAATGACATCTACCAGAGATAGGCACAAAAAGAACTAAATTTTATCAAACATGACCTGCAAACTAATAGTAAACATCTGTGTTTATCAACCAGACAATGACTATTAACCAGAGGAAGATACAGAAGTCTATTATGCAACAAAAGTTACTTAAATTATTGGTAAATTTCAAAAAAATATACACTTTTATACCATCACAGTTATCTCACTACAAGAGTTTTGGATATTCATCTAGATTGCATGTCTGATTGCTTCCCCAGCGGGTTTCTTTCTCCTTCTTTGTTTTCATTTGTTCGCTTTGTCTCTTTTTGCTCTTCTTTCTCCCTTCCCTTCTTTCTTATCAAAAGTACCAAAATGAGGTTTTGACTCATTTTGTCTGCATTTATACTTGTTGCATCAACACAGGAAGTGTGTATGTTAAAAACCACAATCCTCAGTAAAGCTCACATGAGGAGTCAGATCTTTCCAAGAGTACAGCCACCATTGAAAGTATCCTTTGAGCAGCATCTTCAGCTGAACTTTTGTGTTGCTGGGTTCTTACAAGCCAGCTGGCCTGTAGTCCTGGGTGACCACAGCAGTGTGAGCACCATCCATTGTCTCAGATTTCCTCACAGTACGTACAGAACCTCCTCTGTCTTGGCTATGCACAAAAGCCTCTCCTATGTGCTCATTTCTGCACATGCAAGAGCAGTTTATACTCATGTTGTAAATGATCTATGTGCAGTTTGGTCAGTTCTGAAGCAGGAGCTGCCTGGGGAGATGCCTGAGACTGACAGATTCTCCTCAGGGGATTCATTAATACACCTTCAGTGTACAATTAGTGTATCTTAACTGGAGTGTGCCCAGCAGGAGTTACGTAGGGAAATGTCCTAAACTGTATAAAATTCCCACTTGGAGAGTTCCTGTAACTGTTGACCAGCTGCTTTGCTGGGAAATTGGCCAGTGCTTTAGCCCATTATCTCATCTCACTGGAGGTCTTGGGCCAACCTGGGCATCAGTGTGCTGGGTCAGCTCAGATAACCAATTCTACCACAGCAGCTGCAATTGTAGGACAAGATTTCATCCTACTATCACCTTTATAAGTTGAATTCCACAAGTCTCATCATAATCTTACCACAGTAGAATCTGCTGCCTGATTATGAATGCAAAAATTGTCACATTCTGAATATCAATAATAAGACTAATCCCAAACATTTAAAAATTCAGGATTTTCAACTACATATTATGTGCACACGTATTTGGTTTATTTGCTTTCTTGATTAATGAAAACTGACTCTGAGGTACAGATGCCTTTGAGGCCTCTTACATAACCTGGCCTCATTTTGCACACACAAACATATAATGTGAATTTTGGCACATGAATGAGGTGCTTGAGGATTGAGGAACCAAGCCAAAATTCTGATGGCAAGAGAATAGTAGTGCTGAATGAAAAATAAATATATACTTGCTCACTGGCTGCTCTCTTGAAGGTTCTTGTTTCTTTATTATATACCACACTCTAGAGCATACAGATCTACTTTTTGAGATACTCAGTGTCCCCTCCTCAGACAGTGAGAGGTGTGAAGGAATTTCCAAGGATTTACTCTGCAAAGACTGATTATTAATTTGCAATTAAGGAAAAAAAAAAAAAAAGAAGAATTGGCATCACAGATGTGCTAATGTGCCAAAGCAATGAGGGGAGTACTCAGTGAATGATAATATAGCAGTGTTTAATGCTCCAGAAACTCACTGTTTGTTTTCACTGAGAGCCCCTTGTTCCTTTTGGATCCTTTAGCAGAGCAGCATAAGTGCTGTTTTATACTGCCAGAATTTTCTCTACTGTTTTTTATCACGCCATCATTATGTTTGAAAAAGTGAATTAAGGATGTGGCTATTGAAGGTAATGAAAGCACTGGCAATGCTTTTCCAAAACCTTTGGAAATGTTGAAAAGATAACTTACATGGTGTTTTTCCTAAACAGGAAGCTGTTTAGGCACACTCAGGGGGCAAAATCCAACAAGGCAGACACATCTCAGTAGGTTTATAGGTACAATGAGTGCACTCAGACAAAGGTAATTTTTACTCCTTTACCTCACACAGGCTGAGTCAGAAAGTAATTCTTCCTTTTTGAAAGGAGGGATGTTCTGTGTTTCCAGGAAAAAAAAAAAAAAGTACCTTTGAGCAGCCAGACTTTCTGTGTTGGAGAACATCCTCTTCCATTCTGGTAAGAGAAAAAAAAAATTAAAAAAAAGAGGCAGAGAAACGAGTCAGAAAAATCTGCAAACTTTATAGTGGAGCAAAGAAGTGAATTAGATGGTGGGAAGGATGGGAAGAAGAGTGCACCCCTAGTCTCTAACTCAGCAGTGATGTCAGTGAAACTGCAAGTAGAATTACAGGATAGCTGTTATGCTGTTATGCTGTACACACGTCAGACATGCCTCATACTCTCCCTAAGGATTGCTAATTCCTGCAAACAACACTACACTTCTGCAGTGTGCCAGCTCATGCAGTGCTCATCTGGATGGAGAGGAAGGGAAGTCAAAGAGTTTTACTGTATCAAGACCTCACTACTATAGTCAGTCTCTAAATAAACAACCCTATATATTTAGGATTCTTTCACCTGCAAGTTCAGCAAAATTAGTTCTTAGAGCAGAATACTAAAGTGCAACAAATATGTGATTAGTAATCAATTAAAAGCATATTAAATTTAGTCACAGTCTACGTGCAGTGTGAGAAGTCAGAGTGAGAACTGCAACCCACCTCCTGTTCTCATACTCTTGGAGGATTACCTATCCTATTTCCTTCATTTAAGGCCGGGAAGAACTGAGATAATACTTTGCACAAAAAAGCAATACCCTCCTCTAATATTCCCTTGTCACCGGGGAAGGACTTAATCCCCAATTAATGGTCATCATTCCCTCAAACACTCACTCCTTATCAGAGACCTGGCCCAGAAGGTAAAACCCATAAACAGAAAGGGACTGAGCTGTTGCAGTCAGGCTCATCAGAGATTTTCCTGGGAAGTCACGTGGTAGTAAATGAGGACAGGACAAGAAATAAAAGGAAAGAGAGATATCTGGTTTTCTCTTAATATCAATTTTAGAAAGAACTCAATACCATTAAACTTTTCTAAATAAAAACAAAGAAACAAATAAATTCTTCTCTGTGCTAGAAACACTTTGTAGAGGTACAGACCATATATTCCATATTTATGTCTCTTGTCTCCAAATTATTTTAATTTGAAAAGCACGAGTGTGTGTATTTAAAATACTTTCCATGAAATCATTTTGGCAGTTCAGTTGTTTATGTGTATTGTAGTATATGAACTTTGGTTGAAGAATTTGAGTGGTGGTAATTGAGAGGGCAATGCATCTCCTGGATTTAAAGGCTCCATTTGTTTTCATAGCTGTCATGCAGAAAAGGCTGCATAAACAGATCACTGCAACACTGAATGTTAGAGTTCAGTCAAGCCCCCAGATTTCCATGGGGGTTCAGCTGTCAGTGGCATTTACTGAGCCATTGGTGTCTATCAGTAAACACAGATGAAACTCAAATCCTACAAGGGATTTTATAGGTTTAAAGCTACAGTCTACCATAGATAGCACCATAGATTCTGATGTGACAGATTGTCCAAAAAGAAGAGACTTTTATCTTGTTTTCAAGTAGACGTGATAAATGCTTCAGGACGCTAATTCATAAAACACTTTATGATCCTTCAGGATGATAACCAGTGTGCACATCAGCATGAAGCAGATTTGCAGCTGATATAAATCAATGCTGTGCTATTAAAACAACTGTAATATATCTGAATTTCATCAGCTCCTGATTTGACTTCATGTGTATTTTATGCCTTAATTGCCAATGGCCAAGAAATGCAATAGCAGAGTAGATACAATCATATTTTTAGGAAACAACTTCATTGAAGCTAATTTTGTTAGAAGCACCAAAACAATTCTCCTAAGGACACTCCTGAAAATGCTGCACCTATTTAGACAACCAACCTCTGATATGGGTCATCATGTTATGCATTCCCGAGAATGGCATAAGAATAACAATGTAAATAAAAATTTAGGCTGGATTTTATTATACACATTATTTTTCCTGCTGTTTTTAAGTTCCTGAGTTAGCTTGTTTTTGTTTGCTTTGTCATGCTTCCTTTTTCTCTGCTCTCCAGACTTTAGAGATTGCTTTATCACAACTACAGTGTCTAAATAAATAGCTTGCATTTCTTCATGGCACTTTTAATTCTGACCTTTCCAAGAGAAGTCATTGATGTTTTTAATGTGTTTGAACCTTCTGTTCCATACAGACAATGCATTTGGGTGCAGGGTGTAAAATTGTTCCAGCAGATAAGGGCCTACCAGCACCCTAGCATATGTCTGGTCTAGATAAGGCTGGAGGAGGAATGAGGAGATAATGTCTAGTAAATGAACACAGGAGGAAGCTATGTTCTGTCTCCATTCACAGCCAAATAGTGTTGAAAGGCTTCATATTGTTTGATCATTGCTATAACTTGGTACACTGGCATATTTCAAAGTCTTTCATGCCTAATGTCTCATTTGCATGCTTTCTTCTCATGCATTTGCTACCATTGGACCTTGGCTAAAAAAAAGATCACCCTTGTGCTTCCTTTCCTGAATTCACCATTGTGGTTTTGTTCCGGTTTGGGGGATTTTTTATATTATTAGAAAGTGATGAAAAACATATTTCAATAAGCCTGTGCATTGGCTCCTGGATCTGAAACACAACACTTAATCTCTGTTTTGAAATTTAAACGTATTTCTCATTTCAGCCTACTCAGAGATAGGTGTTGTAGTCCTGCATTTTGCAGTTTAAGCCCATTTCAATTTTTCCCATTTTACTTCTGTATAGCTTCAACTTCAAAGCACACAATAGCTGAAGGTGTTAAAATGATCATGAGTTTACAGAAATAGTGAGTTTGAGCTACCATCTTGAAGGGTATACTTGAAGGCTCTTAGAAATCAAAATCAATAGCACTTTTTAAATATCTCTCTGAAAGTTCAGTCACTTAAAAGTCTATTAAAAATTCATATAGCTCCATTTCTAACTGTGACAAAAGTCAGATTTCTGCTGACACTCATACAATTTCCTATGCCAATTCGCACAAACACGTGTGAATGACTGAAAATCTGTTGTACATTCTCATTGCTTCTTTACTTTCCTTGTTCATATAATTAGAAAGAAAAATGGTTTCACACTTTCAAAAATTAGCTCAGAGGAAATATTTGCTTGAGTTAACACGGAACAATGTTTGCACAGAGCTTCTGGGTCACATGCCAGCATTCTCCTGCATGTGTTGAAGTTGTTGCTACTGCATAGGACCTCTATGATGATTAAATACAATCAGTTCTTGCATTTGCTACTGGAATGCTATTTACTTTTGTAAGAGAAAACATCCCTGGAAAATTAATTTTCATTTTTGTGTAAAATCAGGACCATCAACACCAGCAAAACCCTGCTGGGCCTTGAGCTGTTCATTTTTTTGCTGTTCTTTTTTTTTTCTTCCTTTCCTTTAACCTTGAACTTATGTATGGGGTTACCAGCGATTGTTTGTAAAGGCAAACCTAATAACTTCTTGGATGCTGAAATGGTTCCAGGAAATCTAGACTGTTTATACTCTAATGTCTATAATGGAGCTGCTCAGCAAAGCAGTGAAAAGATGGTAAGATTTCATGATCTTCCCTGTGTCCTGAGAGCAACAGCAACAGATAGGCTACAGCCTGGTCTTTATTATCTCTGTAAGAGACAAAAAGGACTGAACTGTAATTGCAGAGCTCAGGTTATAGTCAGCATATTCCAGCAAAGCAAAGTAAAAATGAAGTGTACAAGGAGATAGGATTTCATAGTGTTTGAGACACTTTGAGCTACCGAAGTTCAGAATAAATATATCTAAAGGGACAGAAAGTACTTCATGGTGGAAATAAGGAAAAAAGAGTGATGAATTTTGAAAATGCATTTGCAGTAATGCTTGCCAGGTCACCAGTGACAGAATTTATTAGTAGCAGGTTCTTGGTTACTGATCGTATATAATATATATACAAATATAAATACATATATACATATATACATATATATAAATACATGTAATGAATATGCATCACTGAAACAGTTTATGGTGTCTGGGAGGATATGAAATGACAAGTGAAATATCCTTTTGAAAGTCACAGAGTTGGTTAATTGCCAAAAACCAAAACAGCCATTCAATATTTTTCCTCCAAAAATGGATTTCTCACAAAAATAACTCTGCAGTTATTAAGCACTTGAAGTCTTTGCTAGCACAGAATGGAATGGAATGGAATGGAATGGAATGGAATGGAATGGAATGGAACAGAATGAAATAGAACACAATGAAATACAAAATACAAAATACAGTATTTCAGTCAGAAGGTACCTACAAAAACCTTATAGTCTAGCTACTGACCAATTCAAGGTGGAAGAAAAGTAAAAGTAGTTAAGGGCATTGTTGAAAAGCCTCTTGAACCCTTACAGGCATGGAGCATTGACCACCTCTTGCAGAAGCCTGTTTCAGTCTTTGACCACTTTGCAGTCTAAACTTCTCCTGCTACAGCTTTGAACTATTCCCACAAGGTCTATTACTGGATACCAGGGAGAGGAGCTAAGCACTTCCCTCTCCACTTCCCCTCCTCAGGAAGCTGTAGAGGACAATGAGGTTGCCGCTCACAGCCTTTTCTCCAAACCTGACAAACCCAAAGCCTTCAGACTCTCCTTACAGAACATTCCTTCCAGCTCTTCCACCAGCCTCACTGCCCTCCTTCAGGCACATTCAAGGACCTTGACAATCCTTCTCAAATCGTGGGGCCCAGACCTGTACATGGTATTCAAGGTGAGGCTGAACCACTGCTGGACAGTGGACAATCAGCTCTTTTGACTGTGTGGTGATGCTGTGTTTGATGCCACTCAGGACAGAGTTTGTCCCCTTGGCTGACTCACACTGAGCTGCAGCTGAGCAGCACCCCCAGATCCCTTTCTGATTTACAGCCATTGTTCTCCCCACTTACACTTGTGCCCAGTGTCACAGGTCCAGGATCCAGCATTTCCACATGCTAAATTTCATCCCATTAATCACAGCCCAATGTTCCAGTCTATCTAGATTCCTCTGAAAGGCCTCTTGTCAACAGCATCTCCCAGTTTTTGTCATGAGCACACATGATAATGGTGCATTCAACTCCTGCATCCAGACTTTTGACAGACATACTGAACAAATTTCACCTAGAATTGATCCCTGAAGAGCACTGCTTGTATCCAGTCCCCAGCCAGATGTCATGCCATTCACTACAGACCTTTCAGCTCTGCCCTTCAGACAGTTCTTCACCAAGAACAATGTGAACCCACTCATCCCACAGCTGGACAGCTCATCCATAAGGATGCTGTGAGAGCCAGCATCAAAAGGCATAGTAAAATCCAGAAAAACTACAACCAGCACCTTCCCATCATCCACTGGGCAGGTGCCCTAAAGCTTCAAACTCTGTTTGTTCATATGTTCAATTGTATAAATCAGAGGCTTACAAGCTAACTGTAATGATCTAGTATCCTTTTTTCTTTTATTTGTTTGTTTATCAAGGTATAAAAGCCATTCAATTGCATAATCAACCTTGTCAAAGTTTAACATTATAAATTTTATTGTATATTTGGTTTGGGTAGAGTTTTGGGGTGTTTTTTAGCTTAGCATGCTCCATCTTAAATCTTTAGCTAAGAATAGATGGGAGAGTAGGATCACAGCCCTGGGAGATCAGTAAAAACAATTTTAATTAATTACCAGTCTTCTTGCTTTGAAGCATCCTAAAAAGGATTGGATTTCTAGGTGCAAAATTCCCTTTGAAGAGATGTTCTCCTGAATATATTTTTCATGTAAATCAATACTCATAATTCAGAAAGGTGCCTTGTCTTATTCAAATCACAGTGATTTGCTTTTTGATGGTTTTCTGGTCCTGCGTCTTCTAAAGAAAACAGAAGTTCATTAATCTGGAAATCTAAATGAGAAAGATGAATGTATGGTTGTATCAAATTACCCTGAGAGATGGAAATTAGGACTCAAAATTAAAAAAAATAAAAGCAACAATAAAAACAAGGGAAAAAAAAGATCTGAGAAAGCATATGATGGGTATTTCTAAACTATCTGCATTCAAGGTTATAAACTGGGCAATTTTATTTCAAACAGAAGTAGTAAGCTCAATATTTTCAATAGATAAAATAGAAATAGGCTTAAAATCCCATCTTTACATGAAAAAATACAGCAGGACCCAAGCAATATTTATTTGTCAACCAGAACAGAGCACTTAGAGCTCATTGGGTGAAAAGTAGCTCATTCATTCTGACTACCAGGAATGAAGGCTTTGTAATTAACCTTAACTTAAATTTAAATTGTAATTTAAATATTTTTCTAGCAGTGTTTTTGCAACACACACACAGAGTCACCAACTCCTGTGATTGTCCCTTAGCAAACATACCTCAACTTTATCCATAAGGTCAGTTGTACATTTGACTCTAAAACCTACAAACATAAAATAGAAGCCCTTTCAAAGTATCTAGGGATAAAAAAAAAATAAATCATATAATAGGATGAAAAGTTCTTTCTTTTATTAGGAGTAATATGGACAGAACCCTCCAAAAGCTAAACTAACAAATATATCAGCCAAGATTTTCAGTTCCCTAGCATAGGAATCCATGTGAATGTCTCTGAAATCAAGTGTGCTCTCATTTATATGACAAACTACTTCTCTGCCATTCTGTCACAAATAAGCTATGAGAGGGTAGAAATGCCAATACTGTGCATCATGATAAAATCCTGACTCTGAGGACTTCCTCCCCTCTGTGATGAAAAGCAGCCAGTCCTAAAGATATATTTAAAGATATATTTAAAATTCCATGTGTTGACTGTGTGAGTTAAGAAAGTTAAGTCCTTGCTTTTGTGTGTGTTTCTTGGATTTGCTGAACTCAATAGTTCCCAGTTGTGAGCCTTTAGATCTGTAAACATATTAATGACTTTTTCCATACTGCTTAGTCAGAATTTCTCTATGCAGAGCAGCCCACATGAATTTCTAAGTTCTCAGGATGGACTTGTGTTTAAATGTTTTGAGAGGAGTATGCATTCACTTTATGCAATGAGGTACTTATTTTTTAAAAACAGTATAGTCTAATTTTTTTAAAGGACATCATCCTTATAATGGTAATTTTTATTTCCCTATCAAATTAGGAAAAATATACTTTACCTACCAGTTCAAAATTTCCCATTTGCACTGACATAAGGTAATTAACTTAAAATATTAATATGCTGCTTGTTCCAAATAAATGGAAAAAACCCTCTTCTAAAAAAAACATTGGAAAATATATAATTATGAGGATAGCTGAGTCAAAAAGTATATAGATTTAGCTAAACTGGGATAGAAAAACTAGTGGAAACTTTTTTTTTTTTCAGAAATGCAATGTGGTAATCCTTGTACTGAAAGAAACTCAGGGCTGACTAATGAAACAGTAATAGCATTATGAGGAAAAGCCTGAATCTAAAAAGATAAAGCTTTGCAAAGAGGTGGTGTGGTGACATTTCTACAGCTGGTCAGTCTAATCACTCAGCAGGTTTGGCTTATGAAATTAATAAATTGAAAAATAATTATTTAGCCATTACCTAAAGGTGGGTAAATCAGCCTTTCAATTCCTAAACCAAAGTGTGAATCATCTCATATGAAATTTTCTTCAAAGAAAAAAATTGTTTAACTAGTATAGGAAGTTTTGGTTTTGTTTTTTTTTTGTTTATTTTTTTTTTAATAAAAAAAGCAAAAGAACATGAAAAATTTGCAATGCGTAAGAATATTTTATTTTATTGCTTTATATTTTAAGCTTTTGTTTTAACTCTCATTATTTTGTACACAAGTGAGGCTAGTGATCCACTTCTCTCCAGATGAAACAATAAGTGATGAAAATGTTTTTATTTCTCTACTTTTTTAGAAAGGAAGAAAATGTGTGATTTAATGGTGATTTACCCAGAATTATTGTATGCTTTTCCCACCATTAATTTGCACATCCTTTGATGTGAAAAATGTCAATTAAAATCAAATATTTAAGAAAAATAATAGCATTTTCCAAATATAGGTTCATGTAAATGTACCTGCTTTGCTGCTTGAAAGAGCAAGCTCAAGGCTCTCTGTCAATGTCTCCATAATTATGTGATTCTAAAAGCTCAGATATTATAATTTCTCAGGTAAACTGCATGCATGTTGTAGGCATATGATAAAGCTATCCTTTGAATCCACACTTCACGTGGATTTCTAGCAATTTTATTCAATTTATTAATACCGCAAATAGATTGTCAGAAGAAGATAGGATTAGCTTCAATGTAATTTTTAGTAACTCAGTTGCTTGTGTTATGTCAATCATGCAGTAGCTGCTCAAGAAGATCTTCCCAAATTTAAGTCTTTAGAAGAGCATCAGATATGACTGCAGCTAACCCTGATCTTCCAACCACAGACAGGAGTTATCTGGGACATTTTCAGTAACCTCTGATGACTTGTTCTCTTCCTTTCTTTCCACTGAATTATTCATTGCTTCATTTCTGTTCAAAGTTTTCTCTTTCTTTTGATCACAGGCAATGGACTGGGAATCCGAGTTGTAGGTGGGAAAGAAATTCCAGGAAGCAGTGGGGAAATTGGAGCTTACATTGCCAAGATCTTGCCTGGGGGCAATGCAGAGCAGACAGGGAAGCTTATAGAAGGTAAGATAAATGCATTATTAAAAGATGAAGCCATGGGACTATTGGGAGTTTGTTATAATTATTTATAATTCACATTTTCTCTTGTGCAACGGATGCAATCTTGTGCAAGGAATGAGAGCTACACCTACAAGATGCTTAAAGTAGAAAAGGCCTGATGGAAAGTGATTTTATGGCTTCTATGGCCAAGAAGAGTTGCCACAATGAGCTTTATTAGGGCATGTCTTCAGTAATGTGTCAACATGCTGTCTGCATGGTCACATGTCATCAGCCTATATCATGGACATGGGTTTTGAAGATCTTTAACCTTTAATTTTGAGTATCCTTGTTTGAAATTACTTTTATTTCTCAGTTCTATTTCTTATATTACTTAATTTCCACATGAAATTACTTATATTTCTTATTTGCACAGGTAAAACAGATCCAGTTGTCTCCCAGTTACATGCACTAACTTTTTTTCTTAGTCCCCTATAGGTCATACCTAATGTTATTTGTCCAATTTAAGGTAACCATCCAACCTGCTCCAACAGGCAACAGAGTAAAAGAGGTATCCACAGAAAAGCAGTTATTTCATCTAACTTAGACCTCTGTTTCAAGAATTGAAAGGGTCTTCCTCCTTTAATTGGCTTTTAGAAAACTGCATTCAACTTCATGTCATCCTTTAGGCTACTAAAGCTAGGTGGAGTGATAACTTCATTATCAATACATTTTCTAGGATTATTGCAATGTGATCATTCTGTCTAACAATTTATTTCTGTGATTACATGAATGCCATCTTTTTATAACTTTCTCTTTTATAGTTATTTTCTAGTGCCCTTTTACAAATCTGTAAGCACCTGAAGTGTCAGTCTGTCCATAGACAAAAAAAGACTACATTTGTTTCTAACTCACTAAACAATTTTGTTTTTCCTAAATGAGAACATGTACTCAGGGAAAAATAACAAAAGAAGATAAGTAGGAAGAATAGTTCTTCCAGGCAGAATTCAATTCACGTAAGTTTTCTGAATGGTAAACAAATAAAATAGCCATGATTTAATCCAAAGCACTTTGCAGGCAGAAAAACAGAGTAAATTGATTAAAGAATGTATTTACAAAGAATAGTTTAATTATTCAGTGGGTATTACAAAATAGTGTCACCTGCATTCATCCTGCAGCTTTTTTCATCCTTGGTGTTTTCTTTGCCAAAATATTGATGATATACAAGAAAAAAAACCCCAGAGGAAAATGAACCCCAATGTGCAATGAAATTAAACAGAAAATGTCAATGAAATTAAGCAGAAATTTAAAAAGAAACATAGTTATTTTTGGCCTAAACAGATTATGATATTAATTTTTAATGGGTAGTATCTCACTTATCAAATGATAGAATAGTGTTATTTTTTGTGCATGAATGATGAAAGAATTGACCTTAATTTTGTGTGTTCTGAAGCAAGTATTTGTTTTGGCTCCTTCTGTACAAATAAGTAGGTCTTTCATAACTGTGCTGGATTACGCATGCTTTGTTTCAGTACCAAGCAAGTAAAGAGGAAAATGTGGTTATTCAACATTTCCCCAAGACTGGACATTTCAAGGAAGAGAATAAGCAGTTACAGACTGGAATTGTCTGTAATCTTTTGGTTTATTTCGCCAGGAAATTTTCTGGAAATTGAAGTTTAAAACAGTTCTTTACTCACCATATTCGGTTCATTTCAGCGGTGATGAAGAACATCTTGGATTTACAATAACTACAGGAGAAATCTGACATAGAAATTTACTTTTTAATCTGTTCATATAATATATTTTGAAGGCTTGTTCCTGTTTTATAGAAAGATGAGTATGACAGTAAAATATTTATTCCTTTTTTTCATTCTCCCATCATATGTTCAGTCATGTTTCTGATACAACCTTTATAAAAGTATCCTTGACTTGGATAAGTTGACAGAAATGAACTCCATCAAAATCCCTATATTTCATCTGTAGAATTTGTCCACACAATGTCTCAGAACATGTTACAGTATTGATGTGTTAAATGTTCTCTCAGAGAGCAAAAATGCTTCTTGCAGAATGCACTTTGACATACAAGACAAACATTTCCCCCCACTGTCATTTACCTTTAGGTCTTGCCTTTATATCTAGTTTACTTTTTATGTTATTTTAGATGGATATCAGAGATCAACAAAGAATTTTTTCTACTTCACTGTGAGTTGTGGTTGGCTTAGTGGAAATATGGCTGGTGCTCGTTTAACCTCTACCCCTCAGAAGAGCTAAAATCCACTGGGGTCTTCAATCATTCTCATATTGATCTGTGTAAATCCAGCCAGACTGCTAATCTTAACAACACTTCTGAAAATAGAAGCTGGCCTTCTTTCCTTTTTCAAGTTATTTGCTGTCTCTCGCACCACAGAGAGAAAAAATAAAGAAAACTTTGTATGTCATTATCTGGAAATGCATTACTCTCTTTTTTTTTCAGTAATCATGAGTCATTTTTCCTGATTAAATGCTGTGTGACTACAAGTTAGAGTATAAACAGTCATCAAGTAAACATATACTAATGTCACTACAAGTTAGTATCTTGACTCATTAGCCTTTCTAAGAACATGAATCACTCTGAAAAATCCCATCAACTTAATTAATTCCTCTAATTCTAAAAACACTGGGTCAAGTCTGAAAATCCTACCAATAGCATAAGAAACAAGGATGGATTTATTGTGGTTAGGAAGGAAGACAAACTCCTACCTGCTTTCTGTATGACTGCATATAAATAAATGACACAGAGATAGCATTCCTATCCTTAGGGAATAACATAAAATTTTAGCCTATTTAAAAAGCTTTGGAGGAGTCTTAGTGCTGAAAAATTTATTTATAGTTCTGACTGGCAAATACCACTCTTCTCGGTTCTTTCACCTTGAATTGCTTTCAAACATCAAAAATATCTCTGATTCATCACTCATTGGTGTAACAAAAACTGGAGGTGGAAGACTCATTCCACCGAGCTCATCAAGTGCAAGGACTGTGTCAATTTGATAGATGTGTCTGTGCTCCCCCTCGTGTTGACAGAAACAGTTCAGTTACATTCCACCTGGTGAATCCACCGAGTGGCATTTCAGCCAGCATTTTTCAGAAACAGAAGAACTCAGAATAAAGAGCAGAAATGAAGTGTTTACGTGTGTTAACTACTCTTACAAATTTGCTGGATGCCCTCAGCATTCCAGTTTTTTGATTGGACCATTTCAATAGGCTGAGTGGAGAGCCTGGGAACTGATGAACAACAGGTGTCTTTATTCCAAGTTTTCAATCAGCCAGACGAGCTGTGTTGCAATGGTTAGGTTATCTGATGTTCACTGAAATGAAGATATTCCCTGACTTTCCAGTCTTCAGAAATTCTGGTAAACTAGCACAGTAAAAAACTTATGGTGAACTTGATTTGTGGTGATCTCACTGCCTTTGATAGTACCTCACTCAGCAGCATTGGTCAGACTTCTGTTAACCTGTCCTAAGCCCTTATGTGTCCATATCTATTTTAATATGTATGGATCATTTAAAATATATCTTCCCAAGCTTAAAAACAGGAAAATCACATATAGTGAAGACAAAAACTCTTATAATGAAAAATACTGAAATAGAACTTCCTGGAAGAAAAACTACCTGATAGAAACAGATACTGAAAGATAATGACACCTGTTCAAGCTGTTAAGTAGGTCAGAGCAGAGAAACTGCACTGCTGTTGGAGTGTTCCATCTTAGATGTGATCTTATGGTGCCCTCCCCTCAGTCCAATCCTTTAGCACTTGTTTTGATCTAAATTAATAATTACTCTTCTCAGGATGCAGGAAACACTGCTCATGAAAACACTGTGAGGGTCCTGTCAGAGCCACCTACCTTCAAGAGTAGGTAAAAGCACATACAATGTCCTCAGCATCAAAGCTGAGGATAAGTTCTTACATGTACTCAGCACCTTTTAGACTTCGAATCACCTGCTAAGAAAGAGATGGTCAGCTTTTCTAAATTCCTTGATTGCCTTTAATTGTGCTGAAAATTTCCTAGGCCACTGGCTGGTTCCCCTCAGGAAAGTATTTTAAATGAGTGGGTCTTTGGGAATGCCAGAGATCTCTTTCATCTTTAGAAAACTGCAGTCTCAGAACTTTAAGATGCCTTCAGGAAATGAAACTGAGGTCTCCCTATTTCCTCATATCCCTATTTTTTCATGTTTCTTTTCCCCTCACATATAAAGTCATACATATTCTTAAACATTCAATTGTCACAATTTTCTTCTGTAAGAAGACTTTTGAAACAGTGCTCACTCTAATGCCCTAATATGGGGTTAAATAACACGAGAATCATTCCTCAGATTGAGATTTAGAGCCTTTCTTTGGACTTTCATGGGATGGCACAGCTTAAGACCTCTTGGATCCACCAACCATAGCCACAGTGTCAACAAGAATATTTTCTCACAAATCTGGAGCCAGTAGAGAAAACATGTTCACTGCTTGTCACCAAGCAACTTTCCACACAAAACTGACATATGAGGTGAACAGGGTGTTTCAAACAACACGCTGTTCCTGGCAAAAGAGGGACACATCTAGACCAGTGGGCAATGATTTCCACAGCAAAAAATTTTCCAAAGCAAAATACGATAGCGGAAAGGAGAAAAGAGCTATTTGGCTCTCTTTTTGGCTCCATCAGAGAGCAGCCTAGCTTCCTACCTTCAGTTCGTGGAAGAAGGCAGAGCCAGGAAGCCCTGTCAGAAGCCTGCCTTAACCAGAATGCTCTACAGCTCCCACCCATGGTGTGGACTTTGGCTTCTGACCTAGTTCACTTCAAGCATCAGTCTTCATAATGGAAGAATGTATACTGAGGTATTCTTCAAAGGCAGAGAAGAAAAAGTCAAGGTTCAGTGGGACTCTTTTCTGTATGTGTTCAAGTATGGTTAGCACAGCTCTTCATTATTTCCAGTACAGGCAGTTAATCAAAAGGAAAATTATTTTAAAGGCATAAGGACTTACATATGATGGTAAAGAAAGCAGCTGCATTGTTAGGTGAAAATCTACTGCAAAATACCAATCAGCTGACCACCCAGAAATGAGGCTGAAATATGAGAGACTAAGAAATATGAGAGCCCTTGGCAGCAAATTTGAATCTGGGGAAGGCTGCACATGAAAGCTGAAAGACAGCCAACATGTTCATGGCGTTTAAGCAATCTCTCATGCACAAAGTCTACATTAAATGGAGAAAAAGAGTATTTATACTATCTACAGTTCTTCCTCTGAGGAGAATGTAAATAAGGCTAATCAACGAACTGGAGAGGAGATGGCCATCGAGGGGAGATGGTTAACTGTACTTTGGTTGTCTAGTATAAGTAAGATGAATCTGGCCACAATCAATATTGAGTAGAGGCTACTGGAATAATAGAATTATTGTTTAATCTTTTTCCTGAATTCTGGCCAATTACATCTTTGAAATACAGGTAGTTTTATCACTCCTCCAGTTTAAAGTGCCAACTACGTAAGTTCCAGAATCTGTTTCACTTCAGCCATGCCCTAGGAATGTGTCCCTTCATGTGTTTTCAGATCATAAACTTTCAATCACAGCTTTTCAAGTTTTTAAGTCCTTGTCATCTTAAAGCTTGTTATTTACTGGCATTGGAAACACATGACTTCTTTCAAGTCCTCTCAGAAGGACAGTGGGATGCAACTGGATTACTGACCAGTCCATGAAAGGATTATAAAGAAAATGTCAACAGTTTTTCTACAAGTTGTTTGATACATTTTTGGGCTACTTTGAATAGCACCAAGTGCTGAAAAAAAAAGGCCAGAATATTTTAGAAGGTCTTTTGTAAAGGCACTACAGGTGCAATGGCTGTCCATCTTATCAGAGCTGTCTCTTGTCGTATCGCAGACGTGCTTTGCATGTTGCTTGGAAAATGCAGTGTGACTGGAATGGTCATGGGCACCTAAATAGTTGGAAAACCAGAACAGAAGCAGTAAGTCACTATCCTTCTCTCTACTCTTGTCACACTTCCCTCTTATCCTTGAGTTATAGATGAGCACAAGTGTAACTCTGGCTGATCTTTTATCGGTCACTGGCTGGTCATTTATTGGTGGGAAGTGCAATTAGCACCAGGTCTTCCCGAGTTTTAAAGTACTGTACTGAGCACAGCTTGCTGTTTAGACAGCTAAAATTGGAAACATTGATTGGAGCATCACAGTGAAAAGAGATTTTACAGTCTCCATGAAGCAAAGATAGTGAAGAGCCAGCATCCCTTCTTGAGTCCCTCTGATAATTACATTTCTGGCAAAAAGTAGATAGCACGATGAAGCTGGAAAATGATGAAAGAAAATTAAAAGGAACAGAAGAAGGGAAGGAGAAATTCTCATAAAAACTGTGGACAAAGTCTAAATGAACAGTAATAATCTTTCCATCCTGCATTTCCATGTTGCAGTTCAGCTTCTTTAATCTATTACTGCATTGGGAAAAAAAGCATTAACTTTACCCTGTTCTCTGAGTGTTAGTCTTTGTAATCTACTTTGCTGTCCATGCTTATTCTGCTGGGTCAGAAGAGAAGAGAGCTTGCTCTCAACATATCCCCTGGGCTACAGGCTCAGGTTTCTCTGTCCCAGCAGAAACTTGCTTTATCAAAGATAATGTGCACAGAATAAATCACAGAATCACCAGGTTGGAAGAGACCTTAAAGATCATCAAGTCCAACCCATGCCCCAACACCTCCACTAAACCATGGCACTGAGTGCCACATCCAGTCCTATTTTAAACACATCCAGGGATGGAAACTCTACCACCTCCCTGGGCAGGCCATTCCAGTACTTTATCACTCTTTCAGTAAAAAACTTTTTCCTAATATCCAACCTATGCAATCCAATAACAGGCAGTGCCCTTGTTTGGTTGTAAGCTTTGCCCTAAAGCTCTTTAGAAAGGACTTAATTTAAAAACAAAAATATCCTCCTTCAGCTGTAAATCTTATGTAGTTGCACTCCTCTCATCCATGTATTTTGTTCTGCCTTGTACTTCTTTTTCATAGGTAACAATAAAAGGTATAGGATTATTTTTGTTAAGCATGGCAATGGACATTCAATATATAAAAATGCCTTTAAGTATTTTTAAATTAATTTTTAAAGGAAATTAAGTTAGTAGAAAAGACACCCTGCCAAAGTGTATCACTTAACATGTTGGAATTAACCTAATATCTGCTAGAATGAAAAAAAAGAAAGGCAGAAATCTTCATCACGCTGGTTTAGCCATTCCCTATGTTGTTTCACTGACAGTGGTCTCAATTCCATTCTTAATATGGCAGGAGTTGAGCTGTTCTGAGAGTTTTGTTTGGCCCTTTGCTAAGATATGAGAAAAAATGAGAATTATGAGAAGGAATGAGAATTGTTTCAGTCCTTGCATGGCACTTACAGAAAGAAGTGAAAGAAGAAATAATTGCAGTACAAACAATTGACTTGGAAATTTATTGAGAGCTAGTTACTCTAAAACTGCACAGCTTTATTTACTAAATCTCTTTCGTGGTGGTTGAAACACACTTAGAAAATAGCACTTTCCCCTGCTTTTGAAAATATAGAACATACAGTTTAAGGAATTTTTAATCTTATGGTGTCAGAATTATATAACTGGGTTTTTACACAAATACTTGATTAGAAAGCTTCTTGCATACTTAAAATATTATTTTCAATGAGATAAAACAGGTAATATGAGTTTGTAATGTTTCTTCTCAGAATTTAATTTGTGTATACTTAATTTTTCTGCAAGAAAAATCAGCACTTAAAAGAGATGTTAGAGAGTAATTTGCATCTAGGAAGTAGCTGAGCAGCTGTAACAACTGAGCTTTTAGGATCTTTTTTATCTAAAGCAGAAGGCAAAACTTAAGGTGTACTTATAAATTTTGTAAAGCTATGGGAAAGAAGCGCTAAATGGAAACTTATTTTGACCAGTAAAAATACAGCCCTTGCATAATGCCAGCTACCAATTTTTTCACTCCTGCATTTAGTCTTGCTATGTACCATATAAACTACTATCGTTTATACCTTCTATATGATCAAAAACACTGAAAATAACTTGAACAACTAATTGTTGATGAAAATCAATTTTGCTAGAAAAGACATTATCCAAATTGCACAAGGAACTTGGATTCCTAATAACAAAGAAATAATTTTATCAAAACATCCCTATGGGTAGGGGTTTTTTTTAAGTCTTAAATAGATAAATCTGATTTATGGAAACAAGAAAAATAACCTGGATGCTGCAATCAGAGGGAAGAGGCAAATACAGTCTCTAGATGTTCCAGAGCTAACGAAATGAAGAACCATCACAAAGATCATGAGAAAAACACTCATCAGATGGTTTGAATACAAATTGTGGAAGATCAGTGGTAAATGTCATTGGTGTCATAGCTAGCTTTCAATAACACTCCACCAAGATTGTATTAGAAACTACTACTAGCTATTGTAAAGTACTTAGGTATTTCTTTTAGATGAACTGTCTCACTAACAACCTAAAATTCAGACTCTATAGGCTTACCTTAGGCATGCTGGGCCACACCTCATAAAACAAAGCACATTTTCATCTGATGTTTTTAAGGGACAAGATCTGTTTGCGCTCACATACATGGGCATTTCAGAAAAACATCTTACTACAGTGTGAAAAAGCCCTTTGCATAACCACTGAACTGTGCTGTTTGATAGTGACTTCCCAGTGAACTAGGAAGCTAAAAATACTCTAATTCCATTTCCTATTGTGCAGATTACTGTGGGCTCAAACTTGCAGACTAGCAGCTTGATATGATTGTAGTAAAAAAAAATCTAAAGATGACCCTCAAAGTGAGGGTCATCTTGAAGTACAGGTTAAATAAAGCTATGTCCTTAAGGACAATTTTTCCTGCCATTGGATTCCAAAAAAATGTATTAAAACATTTTGTGTTTTCATGTAAGAATTTTAACCTTCAATCCCATTCCTGAATTCTGGATCTCCAGGAATATTAAACCAGCCTGGCCACTGTATGGAATGTTATATTGATATAAAACATAGCAAAGATTCAGGGTCCAAGGTAAATTGTCCCCACTCAGAGTTTGTTCTGCTGAAATTCAGGTGCACAGACAGCCCCTGTCAGTGTCCCTCAGGGGCAGGCTGTGGGTTGTTTGCAAACCACAGTTCTCAGCAGCAAACAGGATTACAGAGAGCACATTTTTCTGCCTGTGAAACTGGGTACTGCAGCAAGCAGAATTTCTTTAGTCACTTGTTATTCTGAAGTACTTTCTCAGTAGGTGTGTGCAAATTCTTCCAAGACCATAAGAATCATTACGAAGAGTTGTTAATAATTTAATGTTAAAAAAGATGAACTGCTGGAAGTGGGTTTTCTCACAGTAGAACATTATCTGTCTTTTAGATGGCTTGGATACCAGTTTGGAATGGTTTGTCACAGAGCTTCACTGCAGTGGTTTAAAAAGTGACATGGACACATAGATAAAGCCTTTGTTTTCTCTAAGTATTGGGTAACACAGGAAAAGGAAATAGAGGTAAACAAAATATTTCCTAAATTACTTAAATTAAATCAACCAATCTCTTGAGGTCATTAGATAAAAAAATATAGTTGGGTAATCAAATTATTTCAGATTTCCAAGGTTTTATAAAGAACTCCTGAAGTATCTGGTATCACTGTTTTCAAAGGAGATGCGGAACTGCATTGTACTTTGCTCTGACCTAATCTGATCTGACACCTTGATTTTCTTAGCCAATTGAAAAGGTAAAGGAACTCAAAGAACAAAAAAATAATTTTCTGTAATTAGTTTTGCAATATAGTACATTACAACATAGAAATATTATGTAAAATAATACAGAAAACGCTTTAGATTTAAGCTTAAAGAAAGAAAACCGCCATGAGCACTCTCAAAAATTGCACAAAGACATTATTTCCAATTTCTTGAAGCCTGTTCTTTTCCTAAAGCCTAATTAGATCATATATAAGGTGTGACTTGGAAAATCTTGTATGAGAATATTGAGGTTTCTTTGAGAAAAAATAAACAGGTGAGATTGTTTAATTTGACATTAAACAGAGAAAAATGCTGATTAGAAATGAATATTCTTTAGCCAGGTTTATAATTCTGATGTTTGAGGATTACCATATAAAATTATGTAAATATGACTTCACGTTTCTGTATGAAAAGTCTTAAAAAAAGCTACCTTAACAGTACTTGTACTGTAAAAATGCGACTTAAAATTCAACTGAAATTGAAGTTATTGAATTGCAAATTATCTAATTTATTAATGACTGAAGCTTGAAAACATTTCATCAAGCAGAAATTGAGCCTTAAATCCCCATTTTTGCTCCACATTCTAACAAAAAAAAGACCCTTTTGGAAAAAATAACTCAAAGAATCAAAAAATTTTGGGAAGTTCTTTAAACCTTGGTAAAAGTAACTGATAACAAACCTGTTTGAACCTGTTTCTAATTAAAAAATATATATTTTTGCCTGAAATATTGCTTGGAAATTAGGAAGATGTGTTATGGGTTTGTTTTTGTTTTTTTTTTTTCCTGTACAGACCTTACAGCGTTTGAGCCAAAACTCATTGGCGTCTACATTATTTCTCCTTGATTGTCATGGAATCATTCAGATACAAAATAGACATGGAACACTTTGATATCTCTCTAAATAAAACAACAAGTGGAATTCTATTAAGATCTTTGGATTTTATGGTCCATTTGAAAACTTATGAAATTACCTTAATACATTAATATGTTCTAGGCAACTTTTCATACAATTTTCTTTTAGGTACTAAAATATTATCTCTTCTGGAAAACCTGAATTAGTCATTATTGGGGTGGTTGTGGGGGATCTAATTGATTAGAAAATGCAATGATTTGCAGACAGTTTCATTCAAGTCAGTAAGATGACAATAATCCTAAAGTATAGCTATTTCCTCTGCATATTTGAGATCAGATTTCATGGATGATATGTGGTGGAATGAGCATTTTTAGGTCAGCATGTACTGACATTTTCTTTCACAGAATCCAACTAGAATATAAAATGTAAAACACTTGAAGGCAAAGAGATTTCAGACAGCCAGCCCTGGTGTCTGGCAGACATGGGCAGGTAGCAGCAATGTTCTCCAGGGTCTGAGCTCTGCTTAAGTCTCTGGGAGGACACAGCATCTGTGAAGTGGTTCACACTGCATTTGAAACATGTAGAATATTTCCAAGTCATCATATAAATGGTGTAGCTGATTCTGACTGCTTTTATGAGGAAATGCAGTGGTTCAGTACCTGCCAAGGGAAAAAGAAACCTCAGTTCTGGACCTTCCCCAACACAGATGATGTTGAGTTGCTCAGATACTTCTGCTTCAAAGGAGAGCTGTGTCTGAAATGGTGCTTACCATTGAATTTCATTAAAAATAAATGGGACCATTTTGTTTTTTTCTTGGATCTTGCTTTCTGATTTTCAACTAGTCCATCTTCCAACTTATAAGGACTAAGCTATTATTAGTGTGGTAATTCAGGTACTTTCTGGGAACTATACTTTTTTGTCATAATATCGTGCAGAAGTGCAACACAGTTACTTTTTCTTGATCTCATGTACTTTTTCCCCTGGCATTATTGCACATGTTTCTGTTATTCCCCAAACCATGAAGCTGTGAAAACAGGAGCTTTCTTAAGAATTATTTCCAATGGAACTATGAAATGCTCCAGTCATAGTACTGTGATCCTCATTCCAACTGATTTTTTCTTATTTTTTGGTATATTACATCGACTTTAACAAAAGGGATTGTTCATTAGTGTACTACTATGTCACAAACCTTTTATGTCTAGTAAGTACCTTATTCCTACGTTTATAGCATGTTAAAATTTCTTCTCTTTGGAAGTCAGCTCTGTCAGTTCAGAATAAAATGTGTAGAATAACTCTATACTTTCATTCAGATCTTAAATTGGATTTTTTGAGTAATAGTAAGACTTCATATGGAAAAGATGGGAGAAAAGTGTCTGCCTTCTGATGCTATGGAAGTAAAGGAAAAAATTAGTTGCGATTTTAGTGAAGTTTGTAGAAAGATATAGAATAATGAGGCTACAGCTCCATGTTTACTTCTGAATGCCAAGAAGAATTCCACTGAAGATTCACTTACCTATGTAATATTGTGCACATACCTACGAATTTTGACAGTGAGGGACCTTTCCCTGGAGACTCGTTGCCAAACCAAAAGGGCATGTTAATAACCAAGAAATATTAAATCTTAAAAAGTCCTCAAGGCGTTGAAGATGATACAGGTAATTTGATGATAAAGAACAATCATCCTGTAGCAGTGCTTGCATTAGACTGGAAGTTTAGTCTTCTCTGGAAGACTAAAGGATTTTCTGTTGGCTTGATTTGTTTTTCTTTCCTTTTCATAAATTTATTGCTAAGAGGCCAGCAAGGACAGAGTAGAGACATAGTGATATACATCTAATAAAAGAAACTCAAAGACACAGGGAAAATATTTGCATGCTCATGTGCTATCTTCCCATTCCAAAACAGCTCACATCAGTAGCAAGCATGTCTGGAACAGCCTTTAAAGATACTCAGAGAAACAGTGCTAGTTTTGGTACTGCCCACAAGCTCTGTTCCATGAGGGTTCAACTTTCAGAGGCAATTCCTCTTTCTGAGCACTTCTCATCAGAGCCAGAAGGCGGCTAACAGCTGCTGTATTGCACAGCAGCACCCAAGTTGCTTCAACCCAGCCCTGTGAACTTGTATACTGCTCATGTGCAGTCAGACTGCATTGCAAAATGCACAGTAAATATGGAACTGTGTTGGAAGGCCTGTGTTGGAAGGTTAGGCTGCACTTTATGACAGGCAAAAGGTGAAAAAGAGCAGGAAGGAGAGAAAAAGGGCATTAGCATGATCTGTTTAGAGGAAATGAAAGGTAAAAACAGAGGAAAGCAGTGTGGTGAAAAACAAACTAACTCCCATGTTCGTAACTGATATTCATTATGTATGTTCAACAGTAGAATCTGTTTTCATGGGGAAGATGAGTGCCATTTACCTGCCCATGTGCAATGACAGGGCCATCTGCAGATGCTGACCAGTCACCCCAATGAACAGAAGGTTTCATTATTTCCTAATTACTAGATAATATGCTGAACAGCACGCCATGAAATTAACCTTTAAGATGACAGTAAAAGGAAATGAGTCATTCCAGGCAATGCTCATCATGGTGTGAGCTCTACACTTGCTAAATGAGTTCTGTCATAGTGTGGGTGAAGTGGAATCAATCCATATAATTCATACATTTGCTGCTCATACAGACAGCTTTGGAACTGCTAAGTAGAAATAAGCATTGACTTATGTCTAACTAAAGCAAAGTTATGTATTACATTAACTGATTATACTTTTCATATGGGTCTGAAGTAACTGAATAGAAAGAACTGAGAGTTCCTGAGTGTGTGAAAGAGGATAAAATGAATCAAAATTCTAGGAAAGTACTTTCATGACTGGTGCTAAAGGGGAGGTAGAAAACAGTTTTAATCTTAGACAGTACTAAAGAAAGAAAAGATAAATCTTTCATCATCTTATTCACAGACCACTGCAGTATTCTTAGAAGTATCAGCCTATCTCAGTGATAGTAATACCTCTGCAGTTCACACAGTAGAAGCTGACTGATTAGTTACAAAACAGGGGCTTTCTTCTGATTCAATAGCTGTAGAGAACATGAGACAAAAAAAGCACTTCCCACTGTTTTGGAAGGAGTGAAGATCCAAAGAAGGAACTGAAAATACCTTCAAGCACGACAGTGATCCTTGTTGAATATGATGCAGGCAGACTGGTAGATATGATAAAAACAGCTTTACTGCAGATGAGCATGAAGCACACACTGCTCTATCTGGATGAATACCCTTCAATGGCACACATGGATGGGCTGCAATGCCACCTCAGAGGTTCTGTCTCTGAATGGAGACTAGCTAGGAGAGCACCTGACAGCTACAGCAGATAAACACTTCTCTGCTGCCTACACTTTTCATAGATATGGAAAAATTTGGTGCCACCTAATGGACAACCCCCAGCTCCCAGATTCTGAATGTGTTTTACAGGAATTCTTTTGCAAGTCATCTAAAAAGGGATCTCCCCATATTTGTTAATGCTTCACATAAAGAGTTTCTCCTTTAGCATCCTTAATCACATATCTTCAGATGAAATATACATTTTTTATAGGTGAAGACTTAATAAGCCCCATGGGTAATACAAAGATTTCTGTATTTGCTGGCTTTAAATTTATGAACTGGGGTCATCTCACAGCTTCCTCAACTACAGCAATATAGCAACACATAAAACTAAATTACTGCACCTACGTGTTCTGATCTGTTTACAGATGAAATTAAACTAGCTATTCTGTCAGTCACATAAATTATTCTACAACATCCTTAAGCAAGTTTACTGCTACAGCTGCACGGACATTGCTATCTCTTTCAGTAGAAATCATGATTGTATCAACAAAATATTTAGCCCGAGGGGTTAATATCAGCATGTATACACTTGCAGAGTATATTAGCAAAAATGAGTTGGATTATGGACTATTAAAATCACTGCCATAATGAGTAACACTGTAAACAATTGTTATTCCTGAAAAAGCTGTTAGGGATTACCTGATTGCATGTCATTATCTTCAGGAAGCAAAACAGGTAAAAAAAACATACGAGTATATCTCTTGTATCAGATGAGCCACCAGATATGATAAATTCAGCATATCTTTCTGTGATGTCTGTGTAGATGTATTATGTTTATATATGTTGCAAGATGCAATATCTCCTCTTGCTTGTTTGAGCCTGCCCTCCCAGTGGCATCATCCCTAGCTGGAACATGAGCATTAGTATTAGAACTGCAATTTGAACATCATGATTCGCTCTCGGCTGTCACTGAATTCAGTGGTACAAGTAAAGTCATGGTCAGTTTGATGAATTCCAATTTGTAAAACTACATGCTCTGAAGAGATGCATCTCTGAATGAAACCAATATTCCATATGCACTTTAAATTTACAGATTTTCAGGATGCATTATGGGTTTGGTTATTCACATTTGCCTGTGAAAAGAGATACAATAGAATTAGGAGTGTTCCTGAAGGCCTCCAAGCAAAGGACAAAAAAGTAAAAAGATTGGAAATTCTACTTCTATTGCTTCCATTCACTGGAATGAACAGGGGAAAAGGGATTGGACTTTTATCATTTTCTTTAAAATTTATTTTAAAATATCAAGGTCAGTTTGGATGTGGTTTTGAACAACCTGGCCTACTGGAAGGTGTCCCTGCACATGGCAGGGATTTGGGAACTGTAATCTTAATGATCTCTTCCATCCCAAAGCATTCTATGATATTATCATGCAATAATTCAATACAGTTTTTATTTTCATCTATGAAAAAGAAAATCAAATTAATCTGTTTTATTACTTTAAGAGAAAGTAATTATTAGTTGTGGTGAAGATAAAGAAATGCCTTTGAAATGGGATGAGTTCATAGGCAATTTAGCAATTCCTTGGATACTTTTCACCAAAGAAAAATTGCTCAAAGACTTTCATTTCTAAAGGATACAATATCATTTATGACTCACTCTTTTATTGTATTCAGCATGTTTGGGGGATTTGCAGTTTCAGTTAGCATTTTTTTTAGTTTTTGCATTTATTTTTGCCTTATTTTTACCTATTGTTGCATAACTGATTTCCAGTATTTCACATATGCAGTTGCTCAGCTTTGAGTGGACACTCCTTTTACTTAAATTTTCTGTAAAATAAGGAAAATATGTAATTTTTAGTCTGTTAATTACAGCAGCTTTTGCTTGGGAAAGAATATTTAATGGTTTGATGTGAAAAAAGCAGAGATGGTTGTTTTACTCCTGTACACTGTGTGACACTAATAATTTTAATATTTGATGCCTGGGAAAAAGACTCAGACATGTTTGATAGCTTTGGTGAAATGAAAGAAGTCTTAAAAGAAAAAGCAGTGAAGTGATCAAACTCCTCTGTCCTTGTTGACCCATAGTATACATTTGAGCTTGAGTCTACCGATGAACTGTCAGTTTTACATTTATGTTCGGTAGTTTAAAAAATAAGGCTTGATATCTCACTTGGGCATATATTTGAAGGAGAATAAGCTGCTGCAATACCCAGTAAAGTTCATGTGAGGATGCCATGCTGGGAATTTGGTAACAGTTCAGTGTTTAAATGTGGTTTTGATATGTAATTAAAACACACAAGTTCGAAGAAATAGGGGCAAACTTTGTCTTAGGGCTAGAGTGTAGTCCCTAAGTGGAGACTTTGAAAGCATCAAAGTAGACAAGCTTACTGCAATTGTTGTCACAGGACAAGGGGTTGCCTGTTTGGGCAGCAGCTGTGCAGTAGCAGGAGCAGTAGGTCGAGTACCTGCTCCACACCTTTCTCACAGAGCACTCGGGCTGGAGACACATCTTTCCAGCACCTTTCCTACCTGTACCTGCCACAGTTCCACCAAGCCCAACTCTCATTTTTTTGACCCATCTCAAAACCTTAAACCACATCTCGTAGGCAGTTTTATTCCTTATGAGTTTTGATGCTGTTGCTTCAGCAGAAAATCTCCTATGAGGCTTCAGGAGACTTGAAAGTGAGCCCTGAACCTCCTTGGGTGGCCATCAGCTGCAAGCAGGGCTTTGCAGGGCATTCTTGTGTTTGCTGTCATGCTTGGGGTAACAAAAACTTCTCCCACAAGGAAACTGCTTTCCCTGGAGCGGCACAAATTTAATTTCTACAACTGTAGCTATCAGTCAAGGAATGTGGTATCATAAGTTTGTTTTGCTTGTCTTCCGGGTGCTTACACGGTGAATTCAGTACATTAATTGTTATCATAAGAAACACATAAATACACAGGGACAGGCTCGTAAGAGATCATTTGTTTCAGTGTAGATAATGAGAAGAAATAGCAGCTGCGGCTAATCACTATGCGTGTGAGTATTCCTAGAAGCTGATTAGGTATATAGCTGCCAGATAATCACCATCCAATCTTGCATGTACAGAATAGCTTCAGTAATTGTGCATTCAAATTTTTTTTAAAGAACCTTGCAGAGAATGACAAAACTATGGGCGTAATCCTGCATCATTTATTTGCAATGCTCTTTCGTCATGCATGGATTCTACATTTATTACAATGAACCTTCTTGTTAGAATAAGGCTACTTCTCTGATCAAGTACTGCAGATCAAATTTGTATAAAGAGATATTAATAAAAAATCATCTGGCAGCAACAAATATGTTGAAGATGGTAAACACCAACAGAATTACATTCTAAGTATTGAGAAGAATATTAATTGTTTTAAATTATTTAATTTGAAATTAGATTTAAATATTTTATATTATTATTTTTAAGACAATTTTATTTGAGAATCATGGACCATTCTTACTGAAATGTATGACAGTCATTACAGGGGCTCACTTTCCTTTCTCTAATTTGTGTTGTAGTTCTATAAGTGTGGTTTTATCCTGGTAGGCAGCTAGATCCTGTGCAGCCTTTCTCTCAATCTCCTGCAGTGAGGTGGGAAGAAATCACTCTACCCCATCAAAACCAGTGCAGCCAGTAGAACTGCACTCTTGAATATGACCATGCACAAGTTTTCATACCTAGATTGATTAGATCTCTCTGATTCTACTCATAAAAACTACTCACAAACCACATTTAACCAAATCAGATTTTTTTTAAATTCTTAGTTCCTAACTCAGATTGTGCAAGACATGGCTTGAGCTTTCAGGAAAAGCTACTTTGGGAATCTTTGATCTTGGCTGAGCTGAGCAGCCTCAGCATCATGAAGGGAGTTTTTTGCTCTGAACTCAGCCCCAAAATTAGACTATCATTAATGCTGCTAATCAGATATCCCTAAAAATGAGCTTTGTGCCTACATTTATCACTAAACTCTGAAGAACAATTATTGAGAACTGAAATCCTGCAGTTTTTCAACTTCCTGTTAACATGACAGTTAGAACTAGCAGGTAATCATTAGCATCTCTCATTTTTCTAGCACATATGGAGCCTCTACTTCTTAGGGTTGAATAAGCCAAAAATTTATCACTTAATTACTTTATGAATGAGTTATAGGGATAAAAAGTTGGAGAGTTAATACCTTAATACTTCATAAATACTACCTCCTACAACTCCAGTGTTAGTACGATTTCTGATGCACTGAGCTTTACTAACAGCACTTGTCACTTGGACATCTCAAAGTTAGTGTATAATAACATTATCTTTTCACTGTGCCTTTGAACACATAAAGAAACTGAGGCACAAAGAGACTAACTGGTGTGTTTGTGCTGCTCTCCTGGCTGGTTGTAGCAGAAGCAGAACTAACAGCTGAGTCTCTGATGGTGCCCCATTAATTCCCTTCACCTGAGGTTCACTATCTTTCAGTTCCTTCTTCCCATTGATAAGGTACAGCTGTCAGTTTGCTAAACTGAGGAAAAAAGGTCCTTTTCATTTTCTAGGACAGATTTATCACTTTAAATGACAAAGGAGGGAATCAATACACGTATTTTTAGGTGTCTGAAAAGTAAATATCTTACCTCACTTTGTATTATGGGCTCTTTTTCTAACCATAAGTTAAAGAAGGATACCCTAGGGATGTGATTCATCTCATTCCAAAAAGGTGTCAGCTGAGATGAGCCATCCTAAGAGGAACCTGCTTCTCTTCATTCATTAACTACTCAAAATTTCTAGACAGCTACTGAGGCAAGACACGTACCTTTCTACAGCCAAAAACTGGTACATTGACTCTAAGCCCAAAAGAAGGTAAAACCAAAGCAGCAGTATGCATGTGTGCACGACAGTTGTTCCCTGCAGACACACACAATGATTTCCATGCTCTTTTCTTTATTGTTCTAAATCCCCTCAAAATTAGATGAAGAATAAAAAAAAAAAGAGGCAATTTTATGCATTTTCACTTGCAGTTCACCTGTGGTCCCTTGAAACCAGCCAATAATCAAACAATTTTTTCTGCATACTTTCTACAGCTATGGACATGTACATGTCAGGAATTTGTACAAACACACATTTAACTACTAGAAGAGAAACATGAAGCATGATCATTTAAATGAAGTCATTCCAATGATGGAAAAATTTAGCTCATCTTTATTTAGAACACAAACAAGTTGATTCAGATATAATACCATGGATTTACTTTCTCTTGTATTATGAAGAGCATAATTTCCAAAAAACTCTTCTTAAAAGGAGAATTATATGCATTCTATGAAAAATAGATACATACAGGAGATGAGAACTGCATAGCACTGGCCAGAAATTTGTATTCACTTTCCTCAGCTTTCAGGTTACATGACTCTCACAAATGAGATAATAGTGTGTAAATTCTACTTTATATTTGAATAATCACATAATGTCAAAACTGTAAAATTACTCCCAGAGTATAGAGGATGATTATTGACAGAGTGACTCCTATTAAAACACATTAAGTAAGGATCTCACTCTATGCCATGTGACAGACTGGCATTTTAAGGTCTTCAGTCATTCTCATTAAGGCTTGACTTTTTGCTTAAACAGTGGTGTTTTCTTACTGTGAGTCACAAAAATTTTCTGTTCTTGCTTCTATGTGACCTTAAGTAGCATTGGCATGCGATGCATAACCATGGCCTTTGCTCATTCTTAGCAGGCTTTCAGTATTAAAATTATCCTAATAACTCCATTATTTTCTGAATTGGCTTTTGTACTCCCTTAGTGGTGACACACTGCTGGAGGCCAGCCAGGAATTCACCAAGCAAGAGCTAGACCCCCTGATCTGTGTGAGGACAGCCTCTTCAGGAAGCCCCGAGAGACTCAGCATGTTGGGAGTCCTCATTCAAGAGCAACTTTTCTTTGGCATTATTCTTTCTCTGTTGCATTTTTCAAGTACAGCCATTCTGTCCCAAGCGCCAGGATGTGTATATGCAATTGGTATGTGCAGAGAGCAATGTTTCTCACTCTCTGTGGTCGTAGTTGACAATCATATGATGGTCTCAGAGATGTGCCTTTTGCACACCTTCAGAAGCTGATAGTTATCTTTTGTTTCTCTACCTCATACCCCGGTGGGACACTGGAAAGTGTTGCTGGGTTACTCTTTGTCCTTTTTTTTTTTTTTTTATTTCGGGGTCTTCACCCTGTTCTTTATCTTCCTGCCAGTCTTTTTAAAGTTTCAGGCTGCACATTGATTTAGACAATGCTTTGCTAAAGTATGGTTCTGCCTTGTCTTTTTTAAGCTACTTTTCCTTACCTGAGCAAAGTGTCCTATGAAACTGCATTTTAATGAGTTAAGATCTTGATGACATGCTAACCTATGTGCCATGAATCACTCTTTTCTTCCAGCAGAATTCTTCTGGGAGTTCTAAAAATACATAAATTCCCACTCATATTTCATTCATAGAATCATAGAATATAATCATAGAATATCCTGAGCTGCAAGGGGCCCAGAGGGATCATCAAGTCCAATGCTTGCCCCTGTACAGGGCAGTCCAAAGCATCACACGATGTGCCTGAGAGTCCAAGTGCTCCTGGCAATCTTGGTGCTGTGACCATTTCCATGAGAAGCCTGTTTCTTTTCTAATATCCAGCCTAACTCCCCTGCCAGAGCTTCATGCCATTCACTCGAATCCTGTCACTGGTCACCAGAGAGATCAGTACCTGCCTCTCCACTTCCCCTTGTGAGGAAGCTGTAGACCATGATTGGAGCTCCCCTCAGTCTCCTCTTCTGTAGGTAGAACAAACCAAGTGACCTCAGACTCCCAAAATCATTGAAAAATTTTTGAGAGAAGTCTCGTGATGACAACAGAAGAGTGTTTTATATGGACTTGGTTTGTCTATATTAATTTAATAGTCTTAATTTAAATTCTTCGGCAGAATAGAAACTAACTAATAAAGAGAGAGTGATTCTTTAGACATTCACTGTAACTTCCACAGGAACTGTTTGTTTGCATCTCATGGCATGTGATTCTTGCCCTTGCAAAGGAAAATTTCACACCCAAATATCACTCTATTCACAGATGTAACTAAAAGAAGACTAACAGAACTGCATTTGTGTAAAGAAGAATAAATTATTCCTCAAAAAGGGAAATTGAAATAAACATCACTGAATTTGAAATCCAAAAATATAAATATATAATGCAGGCAGGGATATACTTGTCTAAATTCATATCTGGCATTAAACTCCTAGGAAAATAATGGTTTTAGCTATTTACCATTCATCAAAGAGACAGCAAAGAGAAATTCCTGCAGCCTCGTTGTTAACTATCTTTAGGTGAATCTTAAGGTGACTTGGAATTAACAGACTTTTCCATTCTACCATACATCAATATATAATTTTTAAAAATCTGAATTCATAGTAGACTGCTTTTAAAAGTAGAGTTTTTTGGTTTTTTTTTGAGCACAGCCTAATAATGAAATGTTTTAGACTTTCAAAGTCAATTAGAGCATTTTGTAAAACATTCATTTCTCTGGCAAAATCATTATAATCTCCTATATGATGTTACTGAAAACAAAGTAAATACACCCTGCTCTACAGCTTCAGTGAACATTGGGAAGGCAGGGAGAATGGGTCAGAGACAAGCACTCACCCAATGTTCATATGGCAACAGAGGGAGCTCAATCCTTTTAGCCCCTTTTTAAAAAGGGGGTTTGCCTGGATGGCTCACTGATCTTTGACACCGCCCAGCTCCCTGACCTGTGAAATTTCAGCAGCTTAGGTTGGAATGTAATTGGTTGAGGTTCCTGTCTGTCAACCCAGGGGCTGTTTGTGTTTCTTACCTCTAGCTGAGTTAATTAGCCAGTACAAGCCAACTTGGGCTGTGATATACTGTGACAAACACTATGCTGCAAAAAACCACTTGTTTTTCTGAAACACTGAATAATTACAATGCACCACAACATTTTGTTCAGCATGGTATAGCTGATCATCTGTCTGCAACTCTAATGTTAACTGATCTTTGAGGCTAATGGTGAAAACACTATAAACTTATAATTTAGATCATACTTATTTTCATAAACAGTAACTCTTAGCTTCATTTAACTTGTCAAAACTTGAATTAGGTCACACAAGCACAAGCAGATCATCACTTGTTGCTCTAGCATAGTTCAGACTGAAAGGTGATCTATGGAATCATGTGCCAGCACGTATCTAAATCTGAAGGCAGTGATGGGGTGTATAGCAGCCAAAAAATGCCAAGTACTCCTCAAATACAAGGTTGATTTGCTTTGGCTTCACTTTTAGAAATGTCATTTTATAGTATAGCAGCCATAAGGATTAGGGGGGGTCCATTATATAATTTCTATTCAATGAACAACATATCCATTTTTAAGAATTGTGAGTGTTGCCTATATAATAATTATTGTAATAAGTGTAAAATATTCAGCCTGAGTGTGAATGACAAATGGAAGAAGAAGTTAAGGTGCCAACCGAAAATAATGAGTTTGGTGTGCTTCATTCAGTTTGGGGAAATACATTAACACATTGACTTTCATCAGCCTATTTTGAAGCATCAAAAAGGTTTAGAAATAAAAGAAAAATAACTGGAGAGCATAGACCATAAAGTAATTTAGTATTGAATATTAGACTGCAGGTTTATATTGTTTCTCCTTATTCTGAGTGCACATTTAACTTTTATAGCACTTTCTGGGATTTCAAAGTTGTGTTTCTGAATTTTAATTCTTACATGATATAGAAAGACACTAATATTCACATTTTACTGATTGAAGTTGCTAGTCTATAGAGTCCAATTTCATTTTCCTCTGTGAGCATTAGATCAGTGAAAAAATGCAATTCACACTGACATGTTAATTATATATAAGAATATATAATACAGACTATGAAGAAGCAGAGAAGAAACCCCAGAAATCTGTGGGTATAACTGTGGTGCAACCAAAATCAGAGGCTGTCTTCTAAGATTTTAATGTTTAGATATTTTTAAATTCCAGTAGGACAGCAGTTCTGAGACTTTAAAATGAATGCAAAACTAATAGGCTTTATGCACAAGTAGAGTTGGAAATAATTGCAAACTCTTAGTGACACAACAAACAGTTTTTCCACTTCTTGGGTGCCTTGGGTATACTGAATAAGGGAAGCTGCAGTATAATAGTGCATTAAAAGTGACTGAGATTATCTTTATAATAGTGTACATTATGTTACAAAGGGGTACAAAATTCAAGAGATGTTCAGTGGTACAGTTTAATATTTCTGTATTTGAATCAACTATGTCAAGACTTGTGTTTAGAGTAATCAAATCCTTGGATGATTTTCATATTCCTTTCAATTTCAACTTTAATCGTGCAGCTAGCTTATGTCTGAAAGCTGAGTCTAAAGAGGAGAGAAAATATTAGAAATCATGTAATATGAGTGAAAACTGAGAAAAATATTGTGCCTTCTAGTTGACAGAAACTCTAATACAAAGACCTATTCTATCTGCATATTTTATAATTTGTTTTGTGCTGTTTTATCAATAAGAATGTTATCTCTACAACCACATTCAGTACAGATTTATAACCCGGGTGATGGAATGAAAGATATATTTATTGAGAGTGTGGGAGCTGATATTGCTAAAATTAAGTTGTTGCTCAGCCAGTAAAATAATAATAAAAGAAAGAAAAAATGGTAAAAGACATAATATATTTGATTATCAGGGCAATTACTAGTACTTCCTCAGTCAGCAGAGTTTCCATGGAGCAATGTAGGTTTTCTCATCTTCCTATTCTTTTTTTTGATTTCTTACCTACTACACTGGTGACCTGAAGCATACAAACTTTTGGAAATGTGACTATCACATCCTGACTACCAAAGGCTAGTGACAGAATGTGATCGGTTTTAGGAAAAAAAAAAATTATCACAAGTCTCTTGTAACTTCTCAATACTTTTTTTCCTCTTTCTGCTAATTTGACTTGCATTCCTTCTAAAGGTCTTCTTTGTAACATTACCCTTTTTTTAAACAAAATGTGTATAGCAGTTACATGCTGAGAAAAGAGAATTCAGCGTCTCACCTTCATTTTTTTTTTTCTTAGACCCAAGGGCTATCAGTCTGATCTGTTCAGTTGTGTTTAAGTTGCTTGTTTTTAAACTCATGGATCCACAAGGCACACAATAAAAAGAAAATGCCCCTGTATTGACAACCTAAATGGAACTCTGTGTTAGCTGAGGCTGTTGAAATTCAATTTCCTTTCAGTTTGTTGCTTTGTTCATGTGTGTGTGGCCCTTCTGACCTGGTGAGTGACTGCAGTGCTGTTTCACACACTGTTGAAACTCTCACGAGTGGAAATCAGACTTGGTTTCCAAATCCTGGCACTGCAGTGGTACTCAGCTATGCTCTTCCTGCCAGGCTTTTAAATTAAAGTAAATCATTGATAGCATTGATAGTAGCTTAAGTAGCTCATAGTCTTTTGTAAAAAAAACCATTTTTTTTCCTTTTTTCTTTTTTTTTTTTTTGGCAATAAAAGGCTGTTATCTGCTCTCTCAAGTATCTAAATCTTCAACCTTTGTTCTTGTTCCTTGCCACTACATGGAAGTGGGAATATTGCTTGTCTTAATCATGAGGTTCATAATGTCATACATTACATCCTATGCCATGATAGCATTATGGGGACACACATTAAAAAAAAAAAAAAAAAAAACAGCACAAAAATTACTTCAGTTCCTTCCTTTCTAGAAGCCTAAAGACCAAACTCATGCTGTTATATTTGTACGACTGAAAATCAGGGGGAAATGAATTTGCTCATAATTACTGCTGCTTTATTCCAGAGGAACTGAGTTTAAAATCAGATCTGCTTTAACAAGCAAAAGCAAGATCATGTTTTTGAATCATGGCTGGTAAATGAAAGGGGCTAAATTTTAGGAAAAGTCAAATCTATTTTGACATTAGGCAGCTGGCTTTACTGCCTTCTGAGCATCGCTTTTTAGTCATTCTGTGAAGTTTGTTTTTCTGTAAACTTCTACAAACAAAATGATAAATTCTGCCTGACAGCAGTTACAAGCAATTCTGATATTTCAACTTCTAATTCATGCAATCTTGTGGAACATTTTGGAATATAAATGTGTATATTTATTTCTCATATTCTTTCATTGTCAAATAATTTATTCTGATTTATTTCATGAAATTTTTTCATTATATTTTATTTAGCAGCATGCTTTTCTATGAATTTATCTCCACATTTCACTTCATTATTTTTCCCATTTGTTATATGCAACAGCACAGGATTTTGAGAGTAAAATATGACCCAGGTGAAGACTTGGTTTTATCTGTGTAAGTGGTAGCAAGCTAAGTGTTTGTGGTTTTCTTTGCTGTGTGGGTGATGTGGTTTTCAGATGTTTTGCAATGCATTGCTTTTAGTGGACTATTAATAATTCAGTATCTTGTCCCATTAAGCAATTTTTTCTGACTAGAGCCAGAGGCTTGGATTTTGACACTTGTACATCTGTTTGGAGTTCTTATGACTAATTAATTCAAAACTTGAACCCAGTTCCGAGGACCTCAGTTGTAACTCCCTAATATGAATTTAGGGTTTGCTTTGTGCATGCATTTCACCTTAACCAAAAAACTCCTCATCTTATCAGAATATACCTCACATGATTTATAGAGGGATTGACTCTGCAAATATTGAGCAAAAATACTCTGGAAGTGCTCGGCAAAAGCTTCCTTGTACAGATACATTGAACCATACTGAGTCTCCTGACTGAGTCCTGGGACGCTTGGAAGACACAGCAGATCAGATCAGTATCCAGTATTTTCATCCTGGTTAATATAGTTGTGTTTATATTTTCCACAATGAAGTGTGTTCATCTGTTTTGTCAATTTTTTATGAGAAAAGGTACGGAAGAAAAATTTAAACCTGAATGCTACCAGGCTGATGTTTGAAATGTGGAGGCACATGTTTTTCATTAAAATCAGGTATTCCAACAGCCTTCACTTTTTTTATTTTTGTGACAAAGTAAATAAAATATATTTGAATTATCTAATCAAATTCACAAATTATTCCATTTTGAGGCTCAGCTTCTTAGCAGCAATTTGACATTGTAGGAAACAGCTGTCTTCCAAGACCATGGCAGGCCAGGAACTGTCTGGTATATAGAGTGTTTTGGTTTCTTGCCATGCTGGTAGGTGTGCATGGTTTTGATATTGGACAAATTTTTCAATATCATGCAACCCAGACTATGGGGAGTGCCTGTATACTTTGAAACAGAGAGAACTAATCTCCTGTCTTGTTTCAGCAGGTAAGTTATAGCTGAAGGGACAATAGCATTCAACAATCTAATTTGTGTGAAGGGAAAGGGCTTTGCTAATGTCTTGTGCCATTTGAACAACATTCACTGAATGTCACATCAAATGGTCTTGTCACAGCAAGGCAAGAAGGATCTAGCTGATACCTTTGTCAAAATCTGATCCCTTGACCTCTTGCTGTTTTGCCTTCTTAGGAATGCAGGTGCTGGAATGGAATGGCATCCCCTTGACTGGGAAAACTTATGAAGAGGTCCAGAGCATTATTATTCAGCAGAGTGGGGAAGCAGAAATATGTGTAAGACTGTGAGTTTTTCCCCATCTTTCTGTTTCCATTTCTTTTTGGCTTTTCATGGCTTTTGTTTTTTTTTAATTTTTTGAATTTTAATTTACAATTGTTAAGGTGGAACCTTTGTTAGCACAAAACATCAATGTAATAGTAAGCAAGAATTCACTGTGACTGTGGGAGATCCTTTTGTTCTGTTTTTCTCTTAAAGTCAGAAGGAGAGATAAACTGAATCAGATGCTAGTAATTATGCTTTTATAAACAATGATAACTCCATTGCCAGGCCACAATCTCCTCTCATGACAAACATACAGTTCACTGAATTTACTGGTGTTAGAAAAAAAAGGTAATTTAGTAATAACTGGACTTCTAGTGAAATCTGTATCCTTTAGATGAAAGTCATTTAAGCATCATGAGAAATGCATACACTTGCATTAAATCCATTAAAGATTTCACCTTAAAAGAAGCTTTTCTTCTCAGCTCTTTAACAGCATTGCAAATATATACCAGCTAGGAGGGACCATGCTTGGGAGCTGCTTTCTGTCATGAATCACTATTCATTTATCTACTTAATACAATAATGAGGGTTTGAGGAAAGAGTTTCTTTTGTCTCAGGCTTCCAATTGCTTTCTTTAGGGACCTGAACATGCTCTCGGACTCTGAGAATCCCCAGCACCTGGAGCTGCATGAGCCAGTAAGGGCAGGTGAGAGACAAGAAGTTGCTTTGATATTGTAGGGCTGAAAATTGGATGTGATATAAGCTAGTTTGTTAGTATTTTAAGCTCTGGTGTTACATCCCAAATATTTCCATGGGTGGAAAGGGGACTATGCTTTATATAAGAAGGCAAGACAAGGGGATCGAGTGTACCCTCAACAAGTTTGCAGACAACCCCAGTTTGGGCAGGAGTGTTGATCTGCTGGAGGGTAGGAAGGCTCTGCAGAGGAATCTGGGTAGGCTGGATTGATGAGCCAAGGCCAATTGCATGAGATTCATCAAGACAAAATATCAGGTCCTGCACATGGGTCACAACAACCCCAGGCAGCCCTACAGGCTGGGGACAGAGTGGCTGGAATGCTGTCCAGAGGAAAAGTACCTGTGGGTGCTGGATACTGTAAAGTTTACGTGTGATGTGTTGTCCTTTTTCCTTGGGTTGCTCCTAAAGCTTACTTTGCCCAGCCCCTGGGTTTGCACCTGTGTCAGTACCTGGCCAGTGAGTTGCTGGTGTCCCCAGGGCATTATCTGCCATCCTGTGTCCAAATCTTGCAGAACTCTGCTGCCACCCCAGGCCTCTGCTCATATAAACTGCATTATTAATCTGAGTCATAAATACTTCAGTCTGCACAGTGCAATTACAGCTGTGCCTTTCTATATCAAAGCAATGAAGAGTGGGCACTACACCTCACCACTATACAAGGTGAAGTGTAACTCAGACAAATTTAGGTTGTAGCCATCTGGTCATTAGACAATTGCAGCCAGAGAGGCTAAAACAAAGCTCCCAGCAAACTGCAGCAAGTCCAGATAACACACAAGTCCTAAGGCCTATGTTCACAGAACTGTAGAATTGTCAATGATGGAAAAGACCTCAATGAAAATACCTGTTAGCTTGATACAAGGTTTGTGGCCTGCTATAAGTGACAAAAACCCCAGTATTTACTGGATACAGGGATGAAATAGCAAGTATTCAGTTTGTTATGTGAGTTCTATGATGGCAGTGCTTTTGGGGGAATTTCCTGCTGTTCAATCAATGCCACAACTGCAGGTTTCGGTCGTTCTATCAGTCATATCCAAGCTAATTTTGAATCAATATCCACAATCTTACTAGCCCCTCAGCAAGCTCCATGCAGATTAAGATTGCTTCACTCATCATTCTGTGGGTTTACTCTGGGTTCTGTGGTTTTGTGGCTGCTCTTTTATCAGCCAGAAACTAAATTACCTGGATTGAAGACTCCATTTTCTAACCATGTAAAATTTCCTACCTATCAATATACTTACCATCAAGCTACCTTTAGATGAAAACTGATGTTATTTATAGTAATTGAAAGCAAAGAATAAGTATGACAGAGCTTTGAAACAGAGCTACCCATTTTTTTTTTTTTAATTTGTGAGCAGCTCAAAACCATCCACATCATTGAAAGACACTGAAATCAGTTTTGGAAAGGACAAAAACTAGAATAAACCAGCTTTTTTTTTTTTTAATGAAGAAAACTCAAAATGAGAAGGAACAGAAATAAAATATTTTTTTTCCATTCTTGCAGGCATGTTTCCTCATAGTCTGGCAATCTTATAGTGGTTTCTAAGTTGGAACAACTCTGTAGAGTTATTGCCATTATCTCGAGGTTTGCCAGACTGTTTGTGCTTTAGAAGGGAGCAATCTCCATTTTCTCTGAAAGAAAAATTAAATACCCAAGCAGGCAGGATAAGGCTGAAGTCTTGTTTTAAACCTCTCCTACTTCTGGGAACCTGGGAACCAAGCTGGGCCTATTAATCCTTTTAACTCTATTCAGTCTAGCATATACGATAACTACTTGACTTCATTTCTGTGTTAAATAGAACTTGCTATCTCCAAAGGGTAAATTCCTCCCACTCATTCCTGGTCATCAGGGAGGGCAATCAGACTCCTACTACAGATGCCTCACAAAGATGTGAGTAATAAGGAAAGATGAATCAGGGCTTTCAGCCTTCATTTGTTTACATTTTTTTCTACTTTGATTAATCTGTGGTAGTAAAGTTTTGAGGCTTTTTTCTCTATATTTTTGTGCAAAATATCTCAGGAGCAGTTCTGTTCAATATCCAGTTGATTTTGAAAAAGCTAAAATGAGATTTAAACCTTTTACTAGAAAGTTCAGATACTTAGTGAAAATGGACCAGTTTCAAACAATGAGTGATAGCACAGGCCAGTCTTTAAAACTGTAATTTGCTTCAGTTTGATTCAAAATGATCAGCAATGCTTGTTTTTCTTCACCTAGAAGTACCTCCTCAGAAAGCTTTTTAGGTAAAGAGCATTAGTAAGGTGTATTAGCACACAAAGATTGGAATTGGGATGTTGATACTGTGGGAGACATGTTTATTTTTCATAGGATGCCTTTTGCATCTTCAAAGTATACAGGCAGATGACATGAAAACTTGTAAGGATTGTTTGCTGTCCCTGTGCTGTGGCAAGATGGATCTGGATGTGCTGGCAATTATCCATACAAAGCTCTCTTGCTTTAATCCAGTAGATAAAGCGAAGTCCCCAGGGGTTGATCCCAAGCAGCTGGCTGCAGAGCTCCAAAAGGTTTCTCTACAGCAGTCGCCTCTGGTTGCTACTTCAGGAGTGGAAAAAGGATCTCATGTCCACTCTGGAACCACTTCTGCCACCTCCAGTGCTGTTCCTAGCCCTGGTCAGCCTGGTTCTCCCTCAGTGAGCAAAAAGCGGCACAGCAGCAAGGTAAGAAATTTCCAAGTTATGGAGCAAGAACATTTTGATGACAGGAAGAAACTGCCTGTTTACCTTCTTTAGTGCAGCAAGAAATCCCAGCACATCTTGCAAAACTCATTTCCTGGATAACGATGAATATGACTGTTAAGATATTGAATCTGGACATAAAGAAAGATTACATGATTTATCCAAGAGATTTGTCCCTTTCTGAAAAAAAAAACAAAAAAACAAACAAACAAACAAACAAAAAACCCAAACAAACCCCCAATATTATTGTTTTCAAACTGCCCTTTACAGGCTTTGTTGCTCTTGCTTTTTAAGTGCATCCTGCATGGTGGTGGGGTACTATTTCCACTAAAGAAGCTGATAGTGCTGAGACCATAATTTTTCCTCTCTGTACTAAACTACTGCTCAGAGTGTTACAAGCTGTGAACAATCATAGCAATAGTAAGTCTCTGAAAGCCAGGGAAGGATTGAAAACAAAATTTGCCATTAAAATGTGTTTTGTCATTAGCTAATTCCTGTGAATTATTGCCAAGCATAATTTCTCATTTTCTTTGTCACATCCTGTCCATTCCTCAGCTGAAGTTCTTGTGCATCTGCACACCAAAAAAGGGAAGACTGGGAATTTAGTAGCATTTTTTCACAGTTAAAACTGAAAACTAGATCGTAAAGTCATCAGTCACATTTTTGCACTTTGTGTCAAAAAAAGTCGAGACCTGAAGTGAAACTCAGTTCTTTGAAGATTGCATTTGCTTAAGCATTTTGCAAGACTGCTGATTGCTATCCTGAATATCCACCTTCTGACACACTTAAAATGCTTCACATTGCAAAGTGCTTTCTAAACATTTTTTACTCTGCACTTTTATTCATTTTTGGGACTGTCAGGTTCCTACTGCATTATAGTTATGTTTTTAGTTTTATGCTGTTGAAACTATATCTGTGATGTGGACAGATGAGCTTGGTACTGCATGAATCAGAACCAGCAAATGGTGTCTGCTCATTTCAGCCAGTTCTTCAATATGCCAACAAAACTTTCATGTGAGAGGAAACACAAAAATCTTTTTCATCCAGCAATTTAGTACAAACTGGGAAGATATTTATGATCAGTTTGGTTTGGATAGTAATTCTGTCTTACTACAATGCCCATAGACTTTCTACAAACTAATTCAGGTGTGTGATGCAAAGTTACTAATATTTACTGGTCCTAACTTCAGGGATGTGGCAGAATTGCTTAATCCTTAGGTCAATAGTTAGATTTACTACAGCATACTCTGGATATTGTATACATTTACATATGAACTTGTTTGCCATGTGCATGGTTTTTGCCATTGATAGTATTAAGTTTCTGAAGCACAGTTCCTGTGACTGGGTGAAACCTGCCATCACTGTGCAGGCACTGCATGCAGAGAGCAGGGCTCTTAGTGCACATGCCACCATCTACACTGGAACGTAGATCTCACATTTGGTGAGATGCATCACACTCCTAATTTCACAGTATATGGAGATCAAAAAGTCCTTGCTGTGCAGTATATCCTGGAGAGGTGCCCCATTCTGTCTACTTGAGGAGACTGGGTTCCCTGCTTTGGCACTGTAGCAGGTCACCTAAAGTTAGATGCATAAATTTAATTTCCTGCTTCACAGAGGATTTAGGATTCTTTTATGAAAATTCAGCTCTAGGCTTATAAAGATGAAACAAAAAATTATTAGAACTAATGCCTTTATGTAGGAGATGCAAAAGTCAGAACTAGTCAGGTAAATATCTAAAACATTCTTTGCTTATTTGTGAAAATCATGTTGAGAGGCATTTCTTTCATAACAAGCATAGCTCTTGTTGACTTGTATAGTCTCTGTTCATTGACTTCAGGCCAAGTTTATAATGGTGTTGAGCTCTGTTAGAAGAGAAAGCTCATCCTTTCTGGAACTGCTCTTTGCCTTGGGCTGACAGCATTTCTAGGCAGGCTGCAGCCCTGCCAAGTATCATGACAGACTAAATGTCCAAACTGCCTAGATCTTGTTTTTGCAGCTGTTTTTATTTTTAGCAAGTACTTTTTAAAGGATTTTTGTATAGAATATACACTCTAGAAATGTTGTTGTGGTCTCTGCCATATTCTGCAGTGCCAATTTTCTATCTTTATTGTTACTACAGAAGGTGATAGTGCATAGTGCATCAAAGCCTTGCATTAACCAGTTTCACCTCATGGTCATCAGAACCTGCTTGAGCAGGTGTGATGGCATTATGAAGCACCATCTCTTACACAGGGTATGTGAGTGCATGTCAGAGTATCAACAGTAATTAGACAGAAATTAATTTGCCATCACAGGAGAGATTTAACCCTTGGGAGCCTTGAGCTGACAATATCTTGTCCAGACCTGTTTCTTTTGTAGTGTAGATGCATGATTATTCTATGGTGAAGACTACATCCAGGATATAAATTACTTGTAGAAACATTTAATATGAAGAATTGATTGCTTTTTTTTCTAAATCCTCAGATCCTTTAGCTCCTAAAAAAGTCAACTGTGAAATACTTTCCCTCTTTACAAATTAATCCTCACTGAGGCTGTAATAAAGGAAGATACTCATTGCCATCTCTGCCTCTCAATGCAGAAACAGCTCCAAAGCTGGCCCAGCTCTGAGCTGGGGGTTAGAGCAAATGGCCTTGAGAGGTCACTTTCAGCCTAAATTATTCATGTTTCTTTAAAATATATGGGTAATTCTTCATTATCAATTTTAGATCTGCTGACATCAGAGCAAACAGAATATTTTATGTATTAAATCCCAGTCTAGTAAATGATACAGTGATTCAACAATGATATAGAAACATAAAAGTGCACATTTATTTTTAGAGTCCATTTTACAAACTACAGCTTAACCACCTTTGGAAGTCTCAATACAAATTCATCATGCCCATTCCCTTCTCTATGAACTCCTCCTACACTATCCATACTCATCTATTCCATATTACATGACATTCAGAGTGAACAAGCTCATTATTCTTGCTATTCCAACTCATGAAAAATAAGAGCATTTAGACTCTCTGGCAGTGATTTTGTAGCCACAGCACAGCTAGCTCTATGTTATTTTTGGTGGTGTCAGTATTGTCAGTGCTAGTACAGCCTGAGGTCAGAACTATTAAGTACAATAAAATCCATTTGTAGAGTTAAAGTATGAGAAATATAAGCCATTTATTCCCTACTTTGAATGATTGCATGATGCTCAGGTAGCTCCCTGTCTTTGGCAAAATCAGTGAAATTCACTCTCTGAATATTCTTGTCAAGGGCCTAACAAGTTTTAGGAGTCTTTTGCTTTCAATCTAAAATTTCATTTCAGATTCAGAACATTTTATAGACTACTGATGACTTATTTTAGCTGTTGGATGAATTAAACTTCTTTAAAATCTTTGTAAGGTACTAAGAGAAGCTGATTATAAAATTTTTCATGAGAATCATGTTTTGGATGCATATGCATTTACAGACAAATCAAGTTTGGTTTTAGGGTTTTTGTTTTGGTTTGGTTTTGTTTGTTTGCTTGTTTGCTGTTTTTTTCTGGTATAGCTTTTGCATAAGGCAACAAGACAGTGAATATACCCATATAACAGGCAGATTTGGGCTAGTTTTCTCCTGTGTTTTCATTGTGATAGTGTTTAGCTGAGATTTTTCTGGTTAGTCCTCATCTGTAGATCTGACTGATTTAGAGGATGCTTCTTCAACAGAAGCCTGAAATGGTCAGTGCCTCACCGTAACTTCATGCTGTAATGCAGGAAATGTGGGCACTTCATTGACCTAATTTAAAGCAGTTGATGTTCAACATCTTGAAAGAGCCTGGAAGGGTTTTCTTGGAGTGTCTGGCAGCACAAAAGAGGCAGGTGGTTTTTACTCTTCTAGGAAAATGCTAGAAATACAAATTACGTGGAATAATGTCAGGCAGCTGCTCACATCTGGAGGAACAGGAAATGACAGCTTCCAGAGCAGTCTCCAGAAAGCAGGAAGTTCGTCCTTGTTTGCACCATTTATTTTCTGCTGCATCAACCAAGGAAGCAGATAGGGAGAGAACACAAAAATATTCAGATCCTACTACTGAAACTGACCTTTCTTGCTTGACTGATGGCTTGCAGATTAGAGGTTGATCTTGAGTGGCTCAAGGCCACCAACATTTCACAGAGCAGCATATTTTTTTGAGTTCAGGATTCTAATCAAGTGGTGATATTATTTTCCACAAAAAAAAAAAAAAAAAAAAAAAAGGAGGAAAAAAAACAGCAGAGAAAAAAAATAAGGATTCTATTGTTTTTTTGTCAAAAACTTAGACAAGTTTAATGATAAAGGAGAGAGGAAAGAGAGGACAGAAAATTTAAATTTCGTGTCACAGAAAGTGTGGGGAGGAATTTGAAGTGTTGTAGCTGAATTGACTATCAGGAAACACAGAATAAAGTAAAAGACATGATATGAGGTGGCTTGCAATTGTGTAATCCACTTTATACACATCACTTAGTTTTAATACCATTTCCACTCCTTCTACCCACTTTAACCTAAACTCAGTTTAAATTAGAGTAACTTTTGCCTCTCTCTGCCTTTCTCATATTGACAGAAGTATACCACTGTGTTTATTTGGCATGGTCCTTTCTTTCTCGTGGCAGCATTCTTGTTTGTTAGGCAGGGTTAATGCTATGTGATTTTTTTTCTCCCCATGCCTCCCTGTCTGCTCAGACTTTAAAGATTTGGTGTTGAAGTTGTTTGATTCTGTACCTGCATAAGGGCTGATCAAAATTGCTGGGCAGGACTTCAAGTGCTGTTGAAATACATCACCATTAGTTTTGACTGTAACAACTGGAGACAGTTTTTTTAAAAAAATGTGGCAATGCAGCAGTATAAAACCCCACCTGTTAAAAAAGTTAACTTTGAAAATCTCTCTATTTTTAATCTGGCAGCCCACGGAAACTGCAAAGTCTGCTTCCCATCCAATCACTGGAGAAATACAGGTAAATGTGTAGTTTTTGCTGTGTAGATTGTTGATACTGGCTGTGTTTTTCTTTGAAATAAGTTTGCCGAAAAATGTCTTCATCAACTTATTTCTTATTCAACTCCAATCCCTTAAAATGTCACTATTGTATGTCAGTGGTTGATTTTTGTACCCATCTTTAATGTTGGATTATGAAATATAACCAGAAGAATGGAAAATGCTGCTGTTCCCAAAGGGACTAAAAGGATAGTTAAATTTATTACAATTCTTAATTTTTGGCCACTTATTGTGGTTTTCCTTAGAAATTCCCGGTCTGTTTACATTGAAGCAAGAATTGCTGTGGGTTTCTTATGGTGCAGTGTATTTATTTCCATGCCATGCCAAGTTTATGGTTATCCCTTATGTAAATTTACTTTAGTCTTTTAAAGCACTCAAAACGAGAACAGCAGAACAACTGAAGCCTAACTTCCTATAGATTTCTGAAGGTTTTGTCCCTCCTGATTGACCTCTCTCTTCTACATTAGTATTAAGAGTCTTTCCGTAGTATTATAACATCCTTGCCAGAGTTGGCCTCCAGATAGATAGAATGTGTGTAATTAACACTCAATAAACTGGCTATTGTTCAGGATTATATCAAGGGTTCAAATTTCCTTGCTTTTTCCTGATTGGAATATGGGTGTTTCCCTTTTTTTTCAAGGTCCAATGTGATGATCTAGTATTTCATTCTAGTCAGGAGAGAGAGACAGAAACTTCTGGAATGTGTTTATTTGGAGGGAACATAGAGGTCTAAAGCTCATTTTATTCAAAGAGAGATTTTATTATTTATTTACTCAGAAACTAAAAGTAACAAATAACCCTACTGTGTTTTAATGCATTCACTAGCTTCAAATCAACTATGACAAACACCTTGGCAACCTTATCATCCACATCCTTCAGGCAAGAAACCTTGCTCCCAGAGACAACAACGGCTATTCGGACCCCTTTGTTAAAGTTTATCTTCTTCCAGGGAGAGGGTAAGTGTAGGACAAATTTTAATCTGAACTCTCTTTTAGTTTAGGTTTGCTACGTGTCATTAATAAACAGAACTAAGAGTTATTGCTATAGAAAATCCAGGTGCAACACCAGCAAAAATAGTGTTTTTTTAATATAGAGTCAGCTCCTATTCCCGGGAGAATATGCATACTTTGCTAATGACCTTAGGAAGTTTATGATCATTCCTGTAGATATGTGTTTTCTTTTTTTTCATGTTTCCTTTTAAAAATTACAATGCACATAAAAATATTTAAAATAACATCAGTCTCAATGGAAGTGCACTAAATAGATGCAGTACTCCCTGTAATGCAGAAAGCTGCATGTTAAGTTTAGCATGGAATTGTTGCTTCAGCTCAAAACATCTGAATTTTGGATTCATTTGCAAAAAGCAAAATTAATCTACTTGAGATGGCTTTAAGGTTGCAGTATAATAAAAAGACAGTAAATGCTTGTCAGAAAATACATTTCTCCATCGGTATTTTATGGAGCTTGTTTTTTAAGAGTGAAGGTGTGATTTTAGAAATACTGATAATGTTACATTTAATGACTGTGCAAGTCACTAATCACTTTTTCACAGCTCATTGATTTTTTTGACTCTGCAATTAAACATAGCTCATTATTATTTTCTTTAATAGATATGTTTCTGTATCAGCAATATTATAACTATTCTTTTGCCCTAATGTTACAGAATGTCATATGTATATGGAGAATGCATAAGAATACATGCTTTTAATAATGCTGCTGACTTCAGTGACACAATAGATATACCTAAAATTAAACTGATGGATCAGACTCTATATTGCAAAGACAGATTCATGGAAACTCCCCTGCTTGTGTAATAATGCTCATACTTAAAAGACTCTTAGGATAGAGCAATGGAAATAAAAATCTGTATTTCTGTTCTACTCAGACTAACAGGAAAGTGGATGCTCAGGTCACAGCTCACCATTTGGCATATGGGCAAGCACCACTAAATGCACGAGTGGTACAAATAAAGCCAAACATTTTCTTTTGTGGTTTGCTAATTTCAGCTATACAGTATTCAATATTGTTCAGTAGCACTGGGCCAAAAAACTATTACTGAATGTAAGGGAAAGAGGTGCTTAAGCTCGAGAAGTTTTTATATGCACCTAAGAGTCTCTTAAAATGTTTGTCAATTCACTCTTAGTGGGAATTTTGCAGGTACATTCACTCATATGGAAATAAGACTTTGAGCTAAAGGCATATTCATCCTATGACATATCAGTTTAAACTTGTTGCCAAGTTATGAAGAATTGGATATTAGTTTTATTTGGGTTTATTTTTTCAAAACGTGCCACTGTTATAGTTTTGCATGTAACTTGGGCCTTAGGGAATAATGAAAATTAAGAGCTTCTTAAAAGTCCCAGACTTTTTTTGGAAAGTAGCAACTTGTGTTGCTACTGAATAACTTTTATTTGTAGTTCAGTCCACGCTAGACTTCTTATTCTTCCTAATACCTCTGTTTCCTTTGATTATGATACTAGAAACTACCCGTTATTCATGTTTCCTTCCATCTCTGTTCTCATTTTCTCTTATGCTGCTTCCTCTGTGTTCCTAACTCTGTAAATTCTGGATATGCAGACAAGTCATGGTTGTCCAAAACGCCAGGTAGAGTCTACTATCTTCCAACTATATTCTTTCATTTTCTGTATGCATGAATGAGACAGCGAGCCTGTGCATTGAACTACAGACTTCTCTTGAGTTCTGATGGCATGAAACTGTGGTATGGTTTTGTTTTTCATTTACTAATTAGGTCATTTCAGGAACTGGAAACAAGTAGTTAATGCTCCTTTGTGCAGTATTATTCTAACACCAAACTCCGACAACAAGCAAAATGTCTTTTGAAGTCTGCAAGAATTTAGTTCAGAGATATCTAAAACCTCATTCTCACTCACTGAAAGTTGAAAAATAATTAAATGTGAACCTCTATCAGGATTTTGAATGGTGTAACTGTCAAGAGAAACAGGCTCTGTTTGATAAAGAAATGGAATATTTTTCTCTATTTATCTTGCACAGTGTATAGACATTAAAGCCAGGTGTAATTCTAGATAATTGCCCAGATGGACAATTAAATCTGCTTGACCACATAAGTGGTTATTTGTGGTAAACAAACTTAAAATTTAATTATTGAAATTAGGAGTGCTTTGTTTGTCCTGGAAACATACGACAAATTTCAATTGTCAAGATATTCTTATATCAGCCCAGGCTAAGCACATAAGAAATATTCCAACTCCAATTTTAAATTTGTTTAAAATTACTACCCTGACTAAAAAGGTGAGCAGATTAACTTCAATAAGCAGATTTATATAATCTGTCTCTTTTTTAATGACTAAAACTATTTAATGAATGCATTAAAGTTACACATTTCATATGTGTATTCTATCACACTTTTTAACACAGTTATTCTATTATGCTTTTTTCATTGTACTTAATAAATTTTATTATGTGTTAATAAATTATAATTAAGGAATCAGAGAGAAAATATAAATAAAAGAGATATGCCATTTGTATCTATTCACACAGTAATGCTCTTTGAATTTCAAATGCAAATTATTTCATAATCAGTGACATACCAGTGACTAGTTTAATGAATGCATTTTATTAAAGCATCTTCATCTGTTAATCTGTTAATTGTTACTCTGTTAATTGTTGGGGGAAGGTGCATCAGGGGTATGAATTTAATGTGTTTGCTAGATCCTTCCCTCCAGAGGCCTAGAAACCTTCATTTGCCATCCAGCTTAGCCTGGTTCTGCACCTCCCTGGAAGAGGTCAAGGTCTCCTGCCTCTCTCTGCAACAGACATGGACCATAGACCACATGAATGTGGGCTCAGCTCGCCCTTTCAGTTTAGATCCAAATATTCCATGGACTTCACTGGAGACATTTCAGAGCTGCCATGTTAACAATTTCATCTTTTGCAAGCTCTGGAACTCAACACTGCATGAATCACCTTCTCACATATTTCAAAAAAGAATCAGAAACTTTGAAAAGGTGATGAAGTTCTACTATTGCCAGAGGAGATCCAAGAAAGGAAAGAGAATGTTGGTGTCATTTTCCTGGCTGAGTGCGCAAAGGATTCTTTCCCACTTTCTTCAAGAAATGAAAGTATAGTGGTTCCCTAAAACCAGAAGGTCATAGGACATCTAAACAGGATGTTCTAGGCAGGGGATGCTTTTCTCATACCAGAGATTGGAAAAGAAAGCTACTGGGATGCTTTAGAATTTTAACTGCATTACTTAATACAATTTGCCATCAAAATCTCATTTTGAAATGGATTCAGATTTTGTATGTCAGCTTTCTTTCCAAGATATGCGAAGAAATAGCTTTGTGTGAGTTTCTTTTTCCTATGCTCTTGGTCCCCCTAGATTTTAAATCACCCTTGCCATGCTATGCTATGGCTGATACAACTCCCTGAACTCTGGAGAGCTGCTGCTTTCTTCTCATAAGCAGAGGTGAACAGATACTTTGTTTCACAGGCCCCAAAACCATTCACATTTTTCTATAAACTGAAAGACATTTTTCTATAAACTGAAATATATCTTGGATAGCAAGATGTCCAAAAAAATATGTGGAACTACACAGAATGACTAGAGAAAAGAAATGAGAGGAAAAAATAGCTGCAAATCCCTTTCACTTTGAGATATCAGACTAGTAGGCAGCTTTGATAAAGCCACCTCATTTTGGAGAATAAAGCCACTGTGCAAACCAGATTAATTAGATGGGATCACTGCACAGCAGAATTGAGTTTACAGAGTGAAACTGCTGGTGCTGAAGTCCCCATATCAACATATGTGTGCCAGTAAAGCACATGTATTTTTCACAGAACCATAAATCAGATCTGTTCCAACCTGGTACCAGCTATGGTACATCATTAGTGACTGGCTGATTAAATGTGTTCCTGAGTGATCCTTCTCAGTTAATCTCATATGAAAGGAATTAGTACATTAGGTCTGGGACCAAAACAGTTAAATCAGAAGTGAAATAGTACACTACCAAAAGTTATTGCAGGGGAACCATAAAAGAGTCTAATATGACATATACAAGTTATTTTGTGCCATTTTGTCTTAGTGCTGAAAAACAGTCCTGGGGACATTTTGTTTAGTAATAGATGTAGCAGGTATATACTTTCAGATTGACAAAAAAGAGTTTCTTTATGTTGTGGGTTTTTCAAAATATTAAAAGATTCTCATGTTCTCCTACCCAGATTTTTGAGTTTTCCATTAAAATTTATGTTAAATTAAAATTGGAATGAAAGAAAATCTAACATCAAAGCTCACAGAGCTAGATGAATCCATATGCTGTTTAAGGTTAATGTATTGCTTTCTCCACACTCAGGAAATGTAAAGTACAATATAAAGCATTAGTGAATTATTTTTAAAACAGATTATGCAGCCAAACCTTTGTTCTTTGCTATTGACAAAAGAAAAAAAAACACTTGTGATCCTGATGCACTGTTATGTTTCTTTCCAGTATAGTTAAAGGGATAGGCAGAGAATGGATCAATAAGAAATTAGTGTTTCAATCATTAACAGGATATTAGTTACTTTATGGCATTCATTAAATGTGTTTGTGAGATGGGATTCCTGTAATTAGAGACTGCAACCTATAAATATAATGAATTTGTGCTACTTTAAATTGCTAATGGGTTGGTCGTGGAAAAGAAATCAATGCATTATCACCTCAATTTAGAATCAGAGCCCAACACCTACAATGAGAGGACAAAGTCTATGTGCATGTGCTGACTGATGCTTTATCTTGAAATGGTTTTAGGCAGATCAAGCCTGCTGAAGAGTCAGGAGATGTTTTAAAAGACTATCTCATAAAAGCATACCAAAGAAAACATCCCAAAGGCTGTCATTGTCCTCTCGTAACCCTGAATTGCTGCAGAAATGAGAGATGCGGCTCTTTTCTTTTTCTGGTTTTTGGTTTGTGGGTGTTTTGGGTTTCTTTTGCATTCGAGCTGAAAGAAACAAAAGATCACTAATGTAATGTTTTGTTCTTTTGTTCAAATCCAGTGCTGAGTACAAGCGGAGAACCAAGTACATACAGAAAAGCTTGAATCCTGAGTGGAATCAGACAGTCATTTATAAAAATATCTCCGTGGAGCAGGTGCGTGACTGGTGGTGCTCTTCAGAGCTATTTGCTGCTTTATTATTTCCATGGTCTGCAGTGCTCACTGTGAAGGGAGCAGTGCTACTGGCAATTCTCTGAACCCCTGTAAATTCTTGCCAGATTTAGGAGAAATTCCGAATTCTTTCCTTGCCTCTGATAGAGCTTCCTATGGAAATACTCTTTTCTTGCCCTCCTACTCATTAAAATGGTAATTTGTGGGGATTACATTCATAATCCTGAGTACACATGTCACAATTTAAAACATGATAATGGAATAAATGAATAAGGTAAGAAATTAAGACATAAGTTTCTGAAGTAGATGTAGAAATCATAGTTACTCTTTGTTCCAACAGCCATGCAAGCTAACACGAAGCACAGTTTCTACCATTTTTATTTTAAAAATATGTATAAAATGTAGATATAAACTTTTAGATTTATCACCAATTTCATGAATCACATGAAAAAAAAAATTAGAAGATATTTGATTTCCTTGTCATAGAAAGATTTAACTCACACCTGGGAAGGATGTCTTCAGAGTCTTCTCTCTTTCTTGGTGGCTTCCTAACTCCAGCTGTGCTTCTGAAGCAGTGCGAAGCAATTGAGTCTTCTACTCCTCCATCTCTTCTCATAAAGGACTTTTACCAATTTGAAAAAAGATATAATTGGCAAAATAATGATCAGTTCATTTTTTTTGAATTATGAAGTGTGTTTTATAGAGTACTGGATTTGAATGCAGTCCTGAATCTTTTTGCCTTTCTTTCTGTTTTGTTCTTGATACTTTCAACTTCACCATACACTGCCATTTAATCTTTCAGTACTTGTAAAGAAGCCCAGAACAACCAGGCTCTTAAGTTAATAGATTTCCCAATGCTTTTAATATTCTTCTCCATCACAATCCCAAGTCTTCGATACAATCTTCCCAATTTAGAATTTTGTTTTTCTTTCATCTTGTTCATTGAGAGGAGCCTAGATTAAAATACTCCTTTTTGCATGGAACAAAACCCTTCCCACAGAGGGATTTGCCTTGTTGCTCCTGTAATCTACATGTGTGGACTTAATAGCAGTCGCTCAGATTTGTTTCAAAGGTGTCCTGTTGCAGGCAGTGGTTTGATGGGGTTTTCTTACTGCTTCATGCAGGCTTTTATAAATGGTAGCTATGTGACAAAGCATCAGAAAAAAAACACACTGATGTTTGCCTAGCTGCAATATAAACCCTAAGTTTTCTTCATTTGATGAAAGGGTTTGGTAACTCTTTACAATATTTCCAAACTCAGCTTTTCATCTAAGATTTTTGTGTTTTCTTAATTTGCTTGGGGGTTCTGCTGTGACATTTCACAGAGCTGTTATTAAAAGTGCTGGGGTGTTGTAAATTCAGAGGCTGTTTGATGCTTTGCAAACAGATAATGATATTATTTTAGGATTTCCTGGACACTAATTTTTATGACAAGAAAAAATCTTGTCTCTTTGATGTCAGTTTTTGGACCATTATTTGATTAAATTTGCCTTTAGTTTTCGTGTTGAATACTTTGCATTTTTGCTTTCTATTTGCAAATCCCCTCCTTTTGCCTTCCTCTGAGACTTTTATGCAGTGTTTGTGGTTTTAAGTGTGTAAACTTCATTTGAGCACCACATATCTTTTATATTTAAACATCTTGTCACACAGAACTGTGTGCAGAGAACACTGTTTCCTTCCATACCTTTCCATGGCTTGTATCTACGGCTAAGACATCAGTGTGTGTGACATTTCTCCTACAAAATTCCATGTCCTGGCTTAGAGAATCTACAGTGAAGCACATTTCTAAATCACAAATAATTCAATGCTGATGATAAGTATCCTCCACAGTCTGAAGAACCCTCACCATATAAGAGACCGTCATTTGTAGCCATAATGCTCACAAATCTATATTTCAAAATAGTTACAGATAGAAATAGAAATACAAGACAATAATTGCATTAGACTGAAAATGAGTGTTCTGTTCACCAAACAAGTAAAACTGCATCACACACTGTTACCCAGAGTTTGCAGTCACATTCAAACATAAATTCATGAATTTTTGTAAACAGTATTTCTTCAAAGAAAGATTTCCTTCCCCCATGCTTTTTTCTCTCCATCAAAGCATGCATTGCTTGCAGACAGCAAATAAGTATTATTAAATATTTCCTAATATAGTTCTTTTAACGTCACTGTCTAGACTTTGGGTGGTTGTACAATTTTTTTTCTTTTCCTTTTCTCTTTCATAAACTAGTTGAAATTAAAGTGAAAATAATTATGGGAAATAGATCACTCTTTGAAATGAAACAGACTTTTTCAAGGTCAGAATGATTAGTTTTATCACATTTATAGCAAACTTTGCTTTGACAGTTGCAGAAAAATAAATTAAACTGTGAATATTTAGTAATTTAAGGGTTTTGTTAAGTACTAAAGTAGAAATAATTAAAATTTGAGCAGAAAGCCGAGTACAAATATTACAAAAGTTGTGCAGTAATTGTTAACTCAAGTCCAATACATACTCAGAGCAAAAAAGAAGCATTAGAATAATTTAAGGAGAAGATGATAAAAGATGTAAGTTCTGTTGCTGGTGACACCATTGGTATACTGTATGACCACACTGTAAGTTGTGGCTTTCTTTACCTCTATTTCTTACTTGCCAGAAAGCAGATAAAAGCATTTATTTATATGAAATATTTCCACAAAGCAAATAGTTTTGCTGTAACTTATGTCTGTAATTTGAAGGTAATATGTTTAGAAAGAGTAATATTTTCAAAAACTTTGAGTGATGTGGAAGCCTATGTCTTATTCAAAAGTAAGGAAATCTTCATTTTTTATTTATTATTATTTATTTATTATTTATTAAAATTATTCCTTTCTTAATGCAAATCCTAGTATTAAATTTTCAAGGAATATGTGTTAAATATTTTTATTACTGCATATTTATCTACACAGACAGACACTATCCATAACATCCAGACATTTAAAATGAGAAACAAGCCCTTCTGTACCTATGGGGTTGGTTATGCCTTCCATAAGAGACAATATTTTTCACATTGGCTGTTTCTGCAAATTCCTTAATTTTCTTTAAAATATGGCTGTCCCTAAACAGCCTAAAGCTAACTGGAGTTCACATGTGTTAATGTGCTTCTAGGTGGATTTTTACTTACTTTATTTCATCGCTACTTTTTTTCCCACAATGCTAAGACTGAAATTGTTTGGTAGCGCTTTGTTCAGAGTATGTTTGGTGCTCAGATGACATTCCCAGTATGTGGAAACCACGTTCCTTCTTTTTGTGACACTAATTTTCCTGTTGGTACATTGCCCACTTGCAGAAAGCCATGGTCAGAAGATAGAGGGTTCCTGCAACCCATTTCCGTATTGCAGTCATCTTCCTGATGAGCACCAGAACTTCAGGATTCACAACCTAAAACTGACTGATGAAAGGCAGAACCCTAATGCAGTAAGGCAGAAGTGGGATGGTGAAATGACTGCTTTTAAAACCAGCAGCCATTTAGTGCTCTTTGCCACCGTTGTGGCACATAGATATATCCTCAGAGAAGCAAATTTTCCTCTGCTTTGAAACTCATTTCATGTACTCTGCCTAATAAAGGTCATTCCATGGTTTTTATTGTCATAATATTTTATAAAAGCTTCATTAAACTAAAAGGCTTAAAATAGATTTTGCAAAGAAGTCTAGAATACTGTAAGTTTTCATCACAATTTTACTATCACATTATTGCAAAGAAGCTAGCAAAGTACAGCTGCATTTACATTGAAAATCTTTTCTATTTTCCACTTTCTGCCAAAAATTCTTCAAACCTTAGGATTTTTTCCCCATTTTCCGGATCTATGCATTTTTCTCTCTGTCCATGCACAGTCATCAAGAAGAAATCTCCTCTCAAAATAGCAACCTGTGACAATACATTTCTGAAAAGTATTTGTGCTATCCCTTTTTTAAATGGTAAAAATACATATACTTAATATAGCACCTGGCAGAAAATTGTATCATCCAGGAAGCCAAAAGCATCATGGACCAATGGGTGCTCAGCTCACTTTTTCAGGTTTTTTTTCATGTTGCAGTTTCAATACTGTCTTGGAACAGCAAAGAAATGATATTTTATTCAGTCAAGGAAATCAGCTTTAGAAATATTATGTACGAAATTTTCAAAAACAAATCTTTTTTTCATTCTTGCAGGATATTTTAAATGAATGCTTAAGAAGGATATTGCTTAATTATGTAAGAATAAAACAGAAAGATTAAAAAATTGCTCTCAATTTTTTTTTTTAATTCTTAGGTTTCAAGTCTTGCGGTTGCTTGCTTAAAGTGTACATTGTTGATGCTAAAATAGTTCAATTCCCCTTTGTGTGAATTTTCCAGGATATGCTGGTTTAAATTTTCTTTTCATAGACATTGGCTTTGCATAGTTGCACATTTTTCCAAAGTTGGCTGGGAGCAGATGATATTCTGAATACATAATGATAAGATTAAATTATCATTTAAAGGCAATTGCAGGTTGTTGGGAACTGTTTTAGTCTGTTTTAGTCTGGATGAAGAGAAGGGGCAATGGAGGGAAATTGATGTGATCATAGAGCTAATAACACCAATGTTGTGGGCTCAATTCTGGGTGTACAGACCATCCACTTAAGAGTTGCACTCAGTGATCCTTGTGAGTCACTCCCAACTTGGAATATTCTGTGATTCTGTAAATAGCCAAGAGTGCTTTCATTGCAAGTATATGCAATATGTACAATGATTGGTATAGCTTATCATTTTGAGCAATGACTTGGTCCTTTGCTGTCCCTCTGTGCCCAGCAGCCGATTAACAAAGCAGTGAGTGGCAGATTGCTTCTCTTAGGATGACAACCTCAACTATCACATAAGAATTCATCTTCTTTAATTCAAGTATGTGAAGACTCCTCTTTTCTTCAGTAATGCTTACATTCTTCCTTTATAACTTCTTAGCCTGACTTTGCAGACACCCTATAACCTGCAGGATTTTGTCCTTCTCTCTTTCAAGCCACATGAATTTATTACTGCCTTTGCAGCCACCTTGTAGCCTTTTGCCCTAGTACACAAAATTCGTAATCAGTCCTGTCCCTACATATCCTCAGAGACCTCTGGAAAAATGCTCAGGTCAATCCTTACAACGAGGTAAACTGCTTTGGTCAACAGTTTCTCTGTCTTGTTCTCTCTTGTCATATAAAGATTACTTATTTCTTACTGTGGCCTATAGAAGAGTGCTTGACACAGCTATCAGGCCTAACAAGATCTGCAGATAATGGCTTTTGGCAGCTGTCATTAATACCCAACAGTACAACTTGTCTGCATGCCTGGATCACTTGCAGACTCTCACTGACTACTCTGGATTCTGCGGGCATTAAAGCCTGGTCTTCACAGGTGAGGTTATGTAAATAGGGTGTTTGATATCATACTTTTGAAATTCACACTCAAATGCACTTCAGGCAGATGTCTGCGTTCAGCCAGATCTGGTGATGAGAAAAGCTGCAGGAACAAAAAACAGGGCCTTAAAAATCAGTTTGATTCTTGTAGTGGACATAAATTCTGCCCAAAACAACTTGTGGGAATTCCTGAAATAGAGCCAAGCCCAAGCCCATCTGGCTTGATAACAAATAATAGTCCCAAATTATTTTTCTCAGAATAGGGTTGGTGAAATGGTGAAAATTGCCTACCTATCTCTATGAAAATGGATACATGGAGGAAATAATCTATAGAAACAACCATAAAGACTTGATCTGAAGTTTATGAATTTAATTATCCTTTTACTTGAATTGCAGCTGAAAAAGAAAACACTGGAAGTGACTGTGTGGGATTATGATAGATTTTCCTCAAATGACTTCCTCGGTGAAGTGAGTATCTTATTTCTTCCTCTTTACTACTAATAACTGCAGGTTGTTATTTGGAGACTGTTCTCTTTCAAGGTATAGTACATGTGTTAAGTAAAACTTTTTTTTACATCCCAGATTTACTGTTGTCTTCATAACAAGTGGTCATAAATTCTTTAATTTAGACATGAAAGATATACACCTTTTATCTTGATTAGCTGGGGGCAAGCTAATTTAGGACCCAACAAAATGTTAATTTGCTGAAAATGAATGCTTTTTTTGAGTGTGAGATAGCAACAACATTCAAAGTGACTCCAGGGGAAATTCTTTTTATGACTGAAAGCTGTCTGACTTGATTTTACCATAACATAGGAAGGATGAGGAGGTATTGGTCTTTGTAAATGATTACAGGATTAAATTCTGCCATCAAACCATATTTTAACACATGCACAAGTATCTTCAAGTATGAGTAATTTAGTCTTGCTGATCAGTCTCATTATTAACATTCTGAAATAGTAATATAATTACCAAAGTGTGAATGAAGGCAAAATCTAATCTTATAATTAATTATAAATAAGACGAGTGCTCATGGGAAGAAGGCTTTCTCTTTAAAAAACAAATAAACAAACATATGCACATATGCAGAATTACCAGCAATAGTATGAAATAAAAATAATTAAAGATGTAGTTACAAGTAAAAATTATAATTAGAAACAGAAGCACAGGAAAATTGATTTTGATTTTTACTCTCATGCAGAGTAACTGAGAATATCTTGGCTTATGCTACATTTCAATTCTGCAAAAAAGCCACACAGTTCAGCTCCAGTTCCCCTTTGTGTAACTACCAAACTCAGCAATCAGTGTCACTATTTGAACAATTACTAAAATAAATGTATAGGAAACTGCTACGTGATTACTTATTTCCTGCCTACTGTGTCCATATTCTTGTTGAGTTCAGCATGTTTGTCCAAATGCAGGGCTTTACTGAATATTTACATCCTTGTTTTTTTTATGACATTTAGAAAAGGGATGCTCTGACATCTGCTTTTACATGAAGATGTAAACCTTTCCTCTTCAGATCTTCTTCAACCTGTAGAACTACTTTTTTTTTTCTTTTTTTTTTCTTTTTTTTTAAAAAAGCAACAGAAAAGACTATCCAGTGTATCTCAGCATCAGGATGTCCAGAGGAATCCTGCACCATAACATCAGATGTGGGATATCCAAATTGTGCCCCAAGTACAATAGAGCCAGCAGCACTTGTGTGCCCCAGAAGAAAAGCGGCACATCAAGGTCCATATCCATGGAAAGTGAAACCTCCTACAAAGCAGAGCCCCCAGCCTACACTGCCCATTGGCAACAATCCTCAGCCATGCTCTCTTCCAAGTCATTTTCAAAGCTTGACTAAAAACCACAACAGGGAGCATGCTAAAGAGTTCATCCGTTAAGATATATTATAGGTTTAACCAGAAAGACCAAGCCAGATCATAGACAACCCATAAAACTAAAAGGAAAAAAGGAAAGGAAAAAGGTTTTTAACCTAGAAACCATCAGTTGTTAGGAGACTTCCCCATCCCTATACTTGAAGAGGCTTTCTTTAATTCGCTTGTTATAACGTGACAAAAACGTTGTTCCTTAAGCTAATTGCACATTTTATTTGTCTAGCAGTTTTAAAATTTCTCTACCTGACATTAATTTTAACCCTCTCACTTTAGAGACAGTTGCAAATCTTTTTTCTTGACCTTCCTTCCTTCCAGATTCTTTGATGAATTTCAATAGTTTACATCCCTTGGGCCCTCTCAACTGCAAGCTTATTATGAGAGTAAGGGTCCTTTTGGTGCCAATGCTCTTTTTGGTTTTTTTACTTCTATTTTTTTTAAAGAAATTTCACCAAGGTCCATTAATAATGGAGGTGGCTTACAGCAGATTTCATCTACAATGTTTGCAGGTTTTTTTAGCCAGTTTATTTGTTTCATTCCCGCATTACCATTGTACCTCCTGTTTTTTTCCTTTCCTCCATTTCCCACATTACCATTGTACCTCCGTTTCTTTTTCCTTTAGATGCCTAAATGGTTGGTTGAATTCTATTATTTTAGGGAAGTGACAGGGTTTAGTAACCCTGTTTTTTTTTCTTTTTGTTGCTACTTCTGCATATGTGGATTTTTTTAAAAACTCAAGAAGCATAAGCATATTGAAGACCTTAATAAAAGCAAATATGCAATTTTCACTCCCTTAAAAGCACTGATATAAGGGAGGAAATTATACTGCTTGCTTCTCCTATTAAAAAATGTCTGTATAGGGGCAGAATGGCTGGATGTCTTTTTAATGTCTTTTTCCTGTAGCTGTCAAACTCACAAAGCTCACAAAGCTCACAAGCTGCCCTCTAAACTGCCCAGTTGTGTTTGTGTAGGGCTATGCCACAGTCAAAGGACTCAGCTCACAGTCCTTATTGAGGTCCTGGTGAAAAGGCATATTGGTTCAGACACATCAATATGCTACTGAATCTGGGTTTGGGGTCACAGCATGCCCAGAGAGTCCTGAATCTGTCAGCACACAGCCTTATATCCTTCACTCTTACACTTGATTGCAACTTCTGACAACACAGCTCTAGTTGCTTCTGCTGTATGCAATCATAAATAGGTCAGATACAAGCCATATATTATACTTTGATTTATTTGTAGGTATTGATCGAGTTATCCAGCATCTCTCAGCTTGACAACACTCCTCGGTGGTATCCTCTTAAAGAACAGAGTGAAAACATAGATCATGGGAAATCTCATTCTGAAAAGAGTAGCCAGCAATCCCCAAAACCCTCTGTCATCAAGAGCAGAAGTCATGGAATCTTCCCGGACCCCTCCAAGGGTAGGAATGACTTGGTGCACCTGATACAAAATATTTTCCCAGATGATGTGTAAACCTTTGCTATGTGTAAGTTCTAATAGAAAAATAAAGATACTGGTATGAAGTTTGTATACATTTTTTATTAAAAATGCATTATCTCTGTGATTGATTAGTTGGAGACAAGGCTTAAATTGTCTCAGTCTTGCCAGCCAGTTTACTGAGCAATTATGTCCTTAAAACAGCAGCATACAGATTATACTACTACTCTAGATGTGTTTTGCATATCTGCTATAGATTCTGTGCCCTTTTGTTTTTCTTGATAGACTTGGGCAAACTCAGTACATATTTAGCTTTCTATTTTCCTTAAATATTCTATGGATATATTTTATCTTCTGAAAATTTTCTTCTGAAAATGCCACTTTAATATTTTATAGATCAACAATTATGCTGCAATAATGCATATGCATTTCCAGTCAATGATAATGGATTGTAGCACATCTCAGTAGTACTGGAAATCAGTGGAGCTGATGCAGTAGAAATATACTAATGTTTACAAAAGCAGAATTGATCTCAGTGTCTCCTGGTTCAAGAAATTGATCTCTAATTCTTTTTTTTATACTAAGTAGTCAGTGGACAGGTGCTCTCTTAAAACACATTATGTGTCCTATCAAAGCAAAAAACAAAATGTGTCCATCTACAATCCAGATGAGAGCCCCAGAGGGACAAGACTCTGCTCCATCTCCTCTCTATTTCTTTGTTTAACATTTTGCCAGGGACTGGTGTCTATATAAGATGTGTGTCTGAATTAGAGGTAAGTATAAGATATTGTAAGTTAGGCTGTCATTTTCCTGTTGGCATTATTCAGGATAAAATGGCTTGCATTTGCTAAGTGTTTGGTGCTGGTGTAGGTGATGCTGCTTAGCCTTGACATAGTAGAGAATAAAAAGTGGGAAACACTATACCATCATTCGACCAGTTTGAACCAGCACAGGAGGTCTAATTCACGGGTGATAAAAAAAACAATATTAAATAAATTATTGTCTGGGCAAGGTAATAGTGGGGAAGGAGAAAACAATGCTTCATAATAGTTTCCTAATGATGATATACCCTGATGGTTTAAATGGAAAGGCAAAGCTTTATCTTTATTCCTTGTTTTGGAATTCAGCTAGAAAGACCAGTCAAGAGAAAGGGAATGAAATTGTTTGTTTTTAATAAATGCAAGAGTTGTGCTTCTTCATTTTCCTGGTAGACATGCAGGTGCCCACCATTGAGAAATCCCACAGCAGCCCAGGGAGCTCCAAGTCTTCTTCTGAAGGCCATCTCCGCTCTCACGGTCCTTCTCGCAGCCAAAGCAAAACCAGCGTCACTCAAACTCACCTTGAAGACGCTGGGGCAGCCATCGCCGCTGCTGAAGCAGCTGTGCAGCAGCTCCGCCTTCAACCAAGTAAAAGACGCAAATAAATTCCTCAGCATGGCAGCTTAATGTTCATCTGTTGCCTTTTTCCCTGCTGTCCTTCCCTTTTTGGCTATTTTCTATTTTTTTTTTTCTGTTCTTGGCACACTGTGCTCACTCTGTTCAATGTCTTTCTTTGTGTGCCTGTGTGTGAATACATATAATTACAATATACTCTTGTATTTAGAAGTCTTTTATTTATTTGGTTATTTATTTATTTTATAAAGACTGCAGTGAAACTGGCTGTTTCTCCATCAGTCCCTTCACTCATGGTCCATGATGTTCCATGGTTGTGCATGACTCACAGAGAAGTCCATTGTGTTTTGATATCACTAAATACCTACCAATGAAATAATCAAAACCTGCAGAGATGCAAATGCCAGCTCTTCAAATTGCATACAAGATTGAGACCACGTTAATAACAGGATGTATCTATAAGCAGTAATCATGAAGAACAGTACTATAGTCACAAAAGGAGATTTGAAGTTAAAGAAACTTTTTTTTTAACTACATGGCTGAGATTTCTATTTTTGAAACATGACTGTAAATATCTATTTTTTTTTTTTTGGAAAGGAAATATAAAGCAACTTTCTTTATATCTCAGATAAGAATGTGTTAGTGATGAGCAGAACAGAAATACAATAAAAACATTAAACACAATAATTGCAAAACCATTAAACACACAGAGCCAGTTACAACATCAGATTTCAACACTGTTGTCAAGTTAGCAAACTCAAAGGGAGTTGAGAGCTAAGTCAGGTGTCAGAGTTCAATTTTTTAAGTAGATTTTTTACCATGGATTGATTAAGGGTCAAGGTAGATTTCATCTGACAACTTCAAAAAGGTTAAAATAAATTAAAACTATTCAATTCAAAAGGATTACTCTCCAGAGTATACTTCAGACCAGTATCATCTGATTGCTAGCTGAGGGTTTAGTTGATGACAAATTAAATCTCTCTGACTGTGAAGTCATTGTGTTTGTCTTTAGGATTTGTTGATATGCCATAAACTCACCATGGTATAATGCAAAACTGGGGGGAAATTATTTCCCTTGTCTTCACTGTCATTAATACAGAAACAGCCAGTTTTGATACTCTTTAATGCTGTGCATGTGGTGTCTCTTTGGTGTTTGAAAACACTACTTACTTAAATACAGAAAAAAAACACTTCTGTTTGCATGAATAACATTTAAGCTGGTTCCATCTGAGGATACATACTCTGGGTTTCCATTTCACCCACACTGCCACAGCAGCACATAAAAGCGGTCAGTCTAATCATGCCAGGAAGCAGCACAGACACAGCATAGCAGGAGTCCTCCCTATTCAAAGAACTCAGTCTGACAATCTGCCTCCACCAGCCAATGACAACAAAGACCAAAGTCAACTAGCCCTCAGGAAAGTGATGTCTGATGGACCAGTCAAGCCTGAAGGAGGTGAGCAGAAAGACATGGTTAAGAAACCAACTACATCCCAAATACTTCTTGCCATGTCAACTAATTCATTGCAATATTTAATTATTTGTTTTACCCCTTCATTAAGTGCTGTAAATGTTAACATGAATCAAGAACTCTGCTTGATTTTTCCACATATCAGTGCATAAATCCATAATGAAAAACTGTGCTAAGAAGCATTATGAAGCAACAAATGTGTGCACTTCCATTCCACTGGAGTACTTGGAATTCTGTTGAAAAGTAGTATAGCTTTGCTCATGTTGTTGCCTAATAAAAAGCATGCATCCAAGCTGGTCTGCTTAAGCATGATTGGACATTTCTTGTACTGTGACAAAAACCTAACTGCACATTTTTGTTTCTAAAAATGTAATTGGGACAATAGCAATTCCTGTTTCCTCTTTCAACACAATTATCATGTCTACAGTCATTAGCATAGATAATTTTTCAAACCACCAGTGGAAAAGAAGGGAGTTTTGATCCATGTATAGCTGAATCTCTTGATAATTTTCCTATCAGCATATTTAAAAATTATTTTTTACTTGTAGGCACCTGTAATACCACATATCATCAATTTATTCCCTCATCACAAATAAAGAGCCAGAATCTCAATCAGTTTAAATTGCCACTGTTCTTTTGACTTCTGAAGCATCTTGTTTATTTCCATGGAATCTGAGGGATAATCCAAATAAATGTACTGACTGAACTCCCTGATATTCTTTTGTGCTGTAATCCCTTCCTAAACTCTCAAGATGCACTGAAGGTTTTTCTGTCAACACCATTGCACACATTGGACAATATAAGTTGGCTGAAAGGGGTGCTGGAGAGAAAGAGGAAATGGTACTTTAGACAATATATTCTAAAGGCCACAAGTCATTTGGACAACTAGTGTGATGTTAAAACAACTAATAAACAGCGCAAAAGTAACAGGTCTTTTTAAGTATATTTAGAAATGACAAGTTTTTTTTCTTAAGGGGGGCCTTTACAATTCTTCCATAAATCCAGGTATTTATACAAACACACACACACACACACACACACACACACACACACACACACATTGTATTTCAAATCTAGACACTCAGCTCAGGCAGAACCATGGAATGTCGTGGTACAAGCTCAGGTGTCGTGTCTGAAAGCTACATACCACTCCTGGGGGGTAGACCATGACTCTTATGATCTTTTGAGATGTTGTGTCTGTCGAGTTTTATCGCAAAGACTCATAGCCCTGTGGTGATACCTTTCACGTAGATAGGTAATGCAAAACATTTTGCTTGTGATGTAAGGTTGAATATATAAGGTTCAGATATATTTTTATAATAAAGAAATAGTGAGTCTGTTGGCTTCAAGTGCCTGTGCCAACAATCTGTTATTCTATCTTTGCTTTTAAAATTGCAAGAAGAATACATACTGATATGTACTTGGCTCTGCAATATCGGAAGCATCATAGAGAATTACGGGAATAAGAGTCCCGATTATAAATAATAAGAGTCCACATTATAGTAATAAGAGTCCACACTAATCTATAAAAGGTTAAAATTGTTATGAAGACATGTAGTACTTTTGTCTTTTTACTCCTGACAAATAAACACAATGCTTGGTCACCTACACAATGCTTACAAGTCTGGTTTCAGACCTGTAAGATGTTTTGGCTTTTCTTTATTGTTCCAAAGATAGTTTGTCCAAATTTATTCATGTGAGGTGGGCCAATAGTTACCATTTTGAGGTTAATGACACTTATGGCTTTCAGCAGGAATGAAAAGCAAGATGATTTCACTGCAGTTTTGTGCAGTATGAAAGTAAAATGAGATGAGTCTATAACCTCTAATGGAAAAAGCACCAAAGATACTCAAACCAGCTTCCAATTTATAGACTTCTTTGTGGGACGAAGAGATGGTAAAGAAAGGAGAGATTTCCCCTTCATTGTGAACTATGAATATCAGGGCATCGTCAGTTTCCCAGTTCATTCCCAAAAAGGGATGATGCATGTTTGTCATGCACACCTCCAGTATACCCTACTTTATCGGTAGCTGGAAAAGGACGCATTAGAAACTGGTTTTAATGACTGGAACAGTCATCTTGGCAAGTTAGTAATTTTTTGTTACACAAAGCCCTTTACTAAGGAAGACATTACAGATAATACACTACATTATTATTATTTTTTTACCACAGCTATTTTTCTGTGCATTTATTAAACAGCACCTTTTAGAGCAGTTGTTTGGGTTTTTTCAGCCTAAGTACACAACAGTGGTGGAAATCATTCTATGCTGTGAAGTCCTTCTACACCTAAGATAGCCCTCAGAAAGATCATCCTCCTTTGATCTTGTCTCTCAATAGCTTCATTTTTTCCCTTGAATTCAACTGGTTCTAGAAAAAACAACAACCCAAGCAAGACAAGGATCCTCAGTCATTCTGACAATGTCTCAGAGAAATCATTGTCTACTTCTGATTCCTAGGACCCATTCTATTAGGTCTATTTTGTCAGCAATTAATTGTGTGTCTGTGGAGAAGTAACAAGGATATCATAAACAAGATCAGCACCTATAGCATAAATAGCATATTTCGTCAGTTTTTCATTGAACTGATTTTTTTCTGTATTCCTTTTAAAGAGTAAAAAATATGTTTAAATCAATCTGCTTAAAAATTAAGGTGAAGATGCAACAAAATACATTGGTTTTTGCTGAGAACCTTTGTAAAATCCAACAGTCAGCTACAGCAGCTAATTAAAAATAAACCCTGAAGTATAATTTTGTCATTGCCCATGAGAGATAAGAGTGTGATCTACAAAGAAACCAACTGCATGCTAAAATTTCCAATCACGTCCCTCAGAGAGGAACAGTAACATTTCAGAGCCAACTCTTTGAAGCCAGAAGTTGCAAGGGATCCAGTCAGAGGACAGTTTGAGTTAATTTGATTTAGGTTTTGTACAATATATGAATCATTTCCAATTACACATTCACTTAAATATAAGCACATTTCCTTCAATATAAATCTATGTATTAAGAGTTTATCCACCAGATGAATCAGTTTTAGACACAGTGAGAATCAGTCCACCACCTTTGCAGTCAGTAATTTATCCCACAGAAGGATCTTCTCATTATATGGAATTTTCTTGGTAGGTCAGTTATGTTTTAAATAAATTATTTTAGAGTTCTTCAGATACTTGAAAAAGTGGAGATGTTCTGATTATTTAGAACACCACCAGTTCTCTGGATACATGCATATGAAAGAGTAGGTTTATTTGGAATATAATTTTTACTGATTTTATACAAAAAAAGTCTTTTCAAACCTAGCTTATAGATTTAAAGGAATGAATAATATGCTTTAGTTTTAATACCTTTCAATGAAGTGAATAAGAAAGACAAGGAACAGAAAAAAAACTTCAGCATCTGTGTTAAGCAGAAAGATGCACTACCTCTGCCTCACTATAGTAGAAATTTGATTGGCTTGTCCTTCTTTGTAGAGGAAAAGATGCCAGCTTTTCCCCTAAAGGACAATGATTGTACAATGAAAAAATCAGTTCCTTTATTACATTAGAATATCCAAGGATGAACAAACCCCCATTATTTTATGACCAAATTAGAGAATATCTAGAAATTTATTTTGAACCTTCCTAGCATCTTTGAAGAACAGTAAATTAATATTTAAATAGCAGGTAGCTCAGTAAGTGAATTTTAAGTCTCAACATCATTGCAGCCCTATACATTTTTTATTCTTTCCAACAGACACTCATGTAAAAGAAGATACAAGTCAATATGCTATTGCTTATATATCTTTTGTTGATGGGTGCCATAGGCAAATCCTCTTCTATTTGTCTCACGTTATCCCAACCCGAACAAAGCAGCAACCTGCCACAATAAAAACACTGCTATACTCCTCACCTGAACTAGTTAGCAAATGTTAAAGATCGAGAGAAATCGCCATGTGTTTCAGTTAAAGATCCAAACATCCCTATTAATTTAAGGTAATACCAACATTATAATTCTACAGGAATTTCTGTCTAATTTTCAATAATGGAAAAATTTTTCCAAGATCAAATTCCTAACAACTTAAAATCACAACATTTCCTTAAAACATCCTCTGACACATGTACCTGGTATTATATTTTTTGTCGCTGAAAATAGTGGGGTGGGGGAGGTGGGGGTGAGGTGGAGGGGAGAAAATGGAGACCCACAGGATTTCATAGAGAACATTTCATCTTTTACATTATGCATTTTCCATCATGACACAACAGCTTTTCCAAACAGTTGTATGTCAAAGGATTTTACTGGTTGGGGAAGATCTACTCTCAGAGCTGATAGTGTTAGCTAGAATACCTCCCGTTACAAAACTCTACATCAGCGTTTTCAGAATGGTACCTAATTAAATCTATCAATTTAAACATCTCAAAGAATGCCGGTTTAAAACACTTTAGTTCAAAAGGTAGCACACCTGCTTATAACTGTCTTGAGCCAACAACTTTGACATGAGTTCATTCAAGTGTCAACATAATAGTTTAAAGCTACACAGAAATGTGATGCAATGCATGCATCCAGACATCATCATCACTGTACAACCCATGATACAAGTCTGAGCCAGAACTGTGTAATTTCTAGCCACTTAGCTGCAAGAAATTAAAATTTATATGAATTTTTCTTATCACTAAGTTCTATTTGCTGGCTTTAGCAACAATGGAATAAAAAGAAATTGATTCCTAGGTTACATAAATCTTCTCAATTGGATATGATTGTGGTTTCAAATACCTGCTAATTTGGGATCCCTTTTGGTCTGTATCCATTTTCACACATTTGATAGGCAATGTCATGTTTTAATTTCCTACATTATTTTAGGATATTTCCTTCACACTTAAATAATTTATAGCCCAAAGCTGTTTAGTGACTCATGTCACTAGTTTCTTAATTTCCATGTTAAATGGGCCTTCATATTGCTCCAAATAACCCATTTCCAAGAGTCATTATCAAAACAAGAACAGTTTGTCCCCACTCTCTGCAGATAGCAGAGAATGTCTTTTCAACCTTGTTCCAATCTAATAGCTGGCCCATTTTGCTTTGGTTATTCCTGCTATTTACTCTTTCACCATTTTAAACTGACATGTAATTTCAGAGAATTGCTCAGCTTCTTCATTTGATAACACTTATTTCAAAAGTATTTTTTCAACATTCTGTAGGGTAGACTAACCCTACAGAGTGCATGGAAAGTTATTTCATCCAAATTGCTTTCCTGGGTAAAGAAATTACTTCAGTACAGCTTAAGAAATGTGTTCTTCTTCTGTTACTCATCTCAAATGGCAAATTTCTCTGTAAAGCATTGTCTTGAACTTTCACAAAGTACCCCAGCTCAGTATGTGGTCAAATCCGTGTCTAATATACAGCTGTGGTTGAGATGGGTGACATCATGGCTTAAAGTCCTATTCAGTAAGAGGGAGCATTAGCGAAATAAAGTATGTTGGCTGACCTGAGGTAGATGTGTTTGATCACCAGTTGTTTATGTATCCCCAATCTGTTGCCAGTTCACAAAAGATGCAACAAGCAGTTCCAACAACAGTTTTACCCTAGCAGAGCAAGCTGGAGCAGCTCTTGCTTTTAATGCTAGAAGACACTTCATAAAAACATGAAAACTAGCATTTAGGGCACTTTGAGGTTGGAGTACTTGAAACACAAGGCTACTGAGAGTGAAGGGCAGCCAAGCTTCTGCCAAAAGACACTGTATGAGGTGCCCAGTCTGTTGGTCATCAGAAAATTACACACAGCACATGGGTGCTTTCACCTTCTTCCATGGGTTTGAATCTCTTTGAGAAGACTCAGAGTGATGCTTTCAGCCTTTTTTTTCACCCAGAGTTTCTCATAAGATGGACAGTTAAAAGAACAATTTCTTTCAAGTAATTAGCGGCCAATTGCAGAAATTTAATCCTGAATCCACACTTGAAGGCATTTTTTTCCTCCTCCTGTTTGGTTCACAAACAGAACTGGCATTCCCAATGTGTTTTGACAGTGTAATTTCTGTTTCTAGACATAAACTGGAAAAGGGGAACATCTACAGTTTATTCACCAGGACAAAGTGCTGGTTGAGTCTGTTCATTCCTTCATGTGAACCACAGAACTGTGAAGTCAACTTTTTAAAATTTATGTCTTTAAAAAATCCGTTCACTGTAGAAGAATGGCAGAAGTATCTGAGAGTGCTGGATTGTTTCCATTTTCCTGCTGACTGATTTAGTAGCTCCTGGTTATAGGTCTTGTGTGAATGATCTACCTTCCCTGTATTAAGTTTTAACAAAGATTCCTCTCTGTTGTCTGTTGAAAACAGACTTTTCTGAAAGATAAAGTGAAATCATATGCCTTCCAAGCTTTCCTCTTTTACTGGTTTTAATACAATATTTTGTTCATACGAAGGCATGATGTTTTTCTTGGCCCTAAAGGTCTTTTTTCTTACTGGGTCCATCAGCCAAAGCATAAGCAAATACATATTTTTGCCATACTAATAATAATTTTAAAAAGTAGAAATAAAAAGATAGGGCTGAAAGGGGGGCCAATGCTAACCTCCATTTTATTGAATCAGTAATTCTTTTCCAAAAAGGCATAAGGGTTGAATTTGTCATGTCCAAACGTCATTCTGTTGAATTTTTTTCTTTTTCCTGTAAACCATGCAGAGTATAAAAGGTATTTATCTAACCATTATAATTTTTGGGGGGGAAACCCTGGTCCTACACCAGGTATAAAATTATCATCCACTTTCTTGGAACCTGAAAAAATTACTGTAAGCAGCTGAGAACTTTTCCAACTCATTTATATATTATTCACTAGAATGATTGACCTAAAATTTTGCTCATGCCAGAGCCTGTAAAACAGGCAGTTTAACAGAATCACTCAGAGGCAGCATTAACACCACATTTCAAACTACCAAATGTGACATATGTACCCATTAACACCCATTCCAAGTAGAGAACATTTCATCTCATCGAGGGAACTACGAGCTCAAATAGGATTAACAGATGAAAATTAAATCAAACCACAACAATAGCTTTTTATAATAGGAAAATCTGTGTCCTATTTCAGAGAAAGCAGCTCATATTACAGTTTTAAACTTTCATTTCATATTTCTATTCTTCACAGTTAAATGGCTGGGCAGCTTAGATATAACGATATTGCAGTCCTTAGAAAGTGCCAAGCACCTGATAAACTGTGTGAAGAGTTTACAGAAATAGGGCTGGAGGGGATGAAGGGATATCTCCTTTCACCCAGAGAGAGGCCAAATGAAGGTGCATAATGACCTTCAGTTAAGTTTTGTCTCTTTCATCTGCTGAGGCCTGAAGAGTCTTTGCTCTAAAAATGTAAGGCTTTAAGAATCATATGCAATTGGCAGCAAGAGCTTGCCTTTGACAAGTATTTTAAAAGTTTTTTAAGCCTTCTAAGAGTTTTTAAAAGTTGCTTATTGAGTTGATTTGGTTTGGAGTTGTTTGGGGGGGGAGGGCATCGCTTAAGAGCCAGAGAATAATTTGCAAAAACAAAGGGCAAGGAAGCAATGAAACATGGCTCTTACACACTCTGGGTACTTAATATTCAAATGATGAAAAGCACCTTCACCTGTTCCTATTCAGATAAGCATTGTAGATTTCTGTAAAGTAAGACTGTGCCTTGTAGCTTCAGGCACCTGGGTGATATCAGATGACAATATCTAATCTTTGGATCCAAGTGAAGCCATATGAAACTGTTCAAATGCTACAGACCAAAGCACCTCCTGCCAGAACTTTTATGTCAAAATCCATGGACAAAAAAATTTTCTAGCATAGGCAGATATAAGCAGAAGCTCTGTAACTCAGAATTAACCTGCCCTAATACCATAATTAAAAGTAAAATTAAAACTCAATATAATGCAATGTTGTCTATCCTTTTTGTCAATATGAACCCAATTGACCAAACAAGGTGGAAATTGTTCTGACACTTTCAGGACTTCACAGACCTTATATAGACTGGTAAGACTAGAGGAGCAACAGAGTGAACTCAGACTTTTTTGTTAAAGTTTCTAAGACAATGTTTGCATGTATTCAAAGAGAAAGGCCAGGACTGCCAATGAGTGTGCATACTAGTTTCTTGAATATAAGAGCATGGAACTAGGTCTATTATTTCCACATGGAGTAGAAGTATAACCATAGTTATACTAACTCTCAGGGAAAATATTGCATGGCAGCAAGCATTGCCACATCATCAGAACTGCAAAGTTTTGTGTATAACCAGCAGAAACTTAGAGGTCTAGATGTATCTGTAAAATCCTGACATGTAGAAAGTGTGGGTGTCTCACACGTTATGAGATGATCTCTGTATCCAGATTCTGAATTTGTCACGAAACCAGCTGTAAATCTATTTGTGGATTTCATTTCTTGTCACAAACTGATACTGTGATTCATCACTTTCATGGAGCAGACAGGAAAAAAAAAAGAATAACATTAAACTTTAGAATTTTTAAAATCCAGTCATGAATCTAAACTTGGATCCATTATAACCATTCACCAAGTGACCTTATGGAAAAAAAAAATTGACATGGAAATTTATGTGAATTGGTGAAAACAGTAGAAAAACTAAAAATACAGCATACTGAATATATAATCAGGATACAGATGCTTCAAAAGAAACAGCTATGCATTGATTATAAATAGATGAAGCAAAACTTGTAACCCATTTCTAAAGGCTTCATTCAAGCTTTTCTGTATTGAACTACATTCTAGGTTCTTACTGGTTTTAGAAATCCACCAGTAAAGATACAAGAAATTACTTCAGATACTAGTTTTTACAGCAAATTCAGTAAAAAAAAAATCCTAGATATGAAAGATCCTTTCAGGCCACATATGTTATGGTGGAGATATATGCTACACTAAGTAAATTCATGCCTAAGGGAAGAACTGAAGATTCTTTTCCGTGCTGGCACAATATTGTTTTGGCTTCCATGGGTTTTGCAGATATGTTGATATCCCATTTGTACTCACCTCTGAGGCATTTGTCATGCCATGGCACAAAAAAAGCCAACAAAACAACCTAACCTATAGGAACCCTCAGAATTCCAAACAGAAGACATTGGGAGACATACAGGTCTGGCAAACACAGTGAGAACTGAGGTAATGAATGATTTTGGGACAGGCATGAGAGAGCCACAACTCAGGCTGTTAAATACAGGGAAACTGGCAATAATATGTTATAACCAAGAGTCTGACCTCCCGTCTCTGAAACATCACTCTTGCCCAGCATTTCTGAGCAGCATTTTGCTGACATGTCACCACAGGCATAGGAATTCACTCACAGCACCACCAGTTGAAAGTGATAGAGCAACCACTGCACACAGCCATCCCAGCTAGCTGTCTCTCTGGAAATACATGTGTGGCTTTCCTTCAGGTGAGATATTGAGAGTATCTGCTAATAACACTATGATTTTAAAATTTATTCCTTTGTATTTACATCCAAGAAGGCAGCCTATGATTAATGTATAGAGTCATGGAATAGAGCTAAAGAATAATTTTATCTGAAAACAACGTAGACTGACAGATTTCACTTTTGGCTGTGGGGAACTGTGGAACAAAGGAGATTAATAGAGTTGAAATTATAAAAAAGTTATGTGACAATTTGATTTACCAGGGAAGACTCACCATGGAGAATAAGGATTCCTTATGCCAATTCCTTGGGATTGCCCAAGGATTGATGATATAAGAATTGCTTCATTTATTGCTTCTAGTTCAAATTACTCACCTGTTTTTGCATTATGTTTGAGGAGTTACACTCAGCTTCATGGTTCCACATCAGGCAGCATGCAGTTCTTCACCAAAAATATTATTTAATTAGTCAGAGATAAAAAATATTGATTGCCAGTTTAAAGCAAAACACTGTTGGGGCTCTGGCTCTTATTAAAATTCCAGTTAGATACTTGTCTAATTTATTTTTAAAGAAGAATGTCTTATAACTACTTTTATAGGAGTTCCACAGTTCAGCAAAATAACATAAAACCTCATTAAGTCTTCATAGAAAAATAATTTTGCAAAAAATTATTTTCTATCTTCAGTATATATGCTCTGTAGGTTGAAATAGATGAAACATGAAAACAGAAGATGTATTAGAGGACATTTAGAAAAAAAAAATCCCCAAATCTGTATTAATATTCCCAGACAACTGTGTTATTCAATATGACAATAGCTGCTCTGTTGTTCCTGTATTAATTACTATGTGTAATGTCACTGTGTCCTTTTTCCTTTGTATTTCTCAACTTGCAAAATGCAAAATACTGGATGATTTGTTCATGCAGTGCAGTAATGTCCAAAACACAAAATAAGGCAATCTGAAGGAAAACTAACATATGGTATACTAACCCCAAATGTTATTAAATTAGATTAAGGCATCTCCCATCAAATTATATTCATTACAATTCTATGCATGTACTAAGAGAGATCCAGATGAGCAGGAGCAGTTGAGAAATATAATGCATAGCTGTGTTATGTCTGAAGAGGGGTGGGGATATTCTCTGTGACTATAGGTTGTGCGCTTACACGTTTGCAAACTCCTCTCCTCAAAATCACCTAATGCAAAGAACATCTCATAAGGAGTATGAGGAAGGCCCAGTGGGGCTTTCATTTTTACAAGATTATTGTATGAAAGGTTTCAGATGAATTACTGGTTGTCTGCCACTTTAATCAGAAAAGCAGTGTTAACCATTCTATCCCAGTCTTTTTTGTTTTTTCCTTCAGGCTGTTGATTTGAACTATTAAGATGATGGTAGAAAAAATGTGGTGGTGTACTATTTGGTTTAGAGCACCTTATTCTCTACAAAAACAAACTTCATCTGCAAAATATGATAAAGCAATATTTGAATGTAAATATAAAAGTGAAAATGTTTGCAGCATGTGATTTTGATAAATTACATTTTTTTTTAATGTCAGTGGTACTGATGTCTTACAAGTTTTTAGTAACCAAATGTTCCTGCCCTGTACAGCAAGGTCTGCTAATCACCGACCTGCAGAAAGTTCTGTCTCCACTGGCTCATCAGCCAGTAGCTTTGGCAGTGGATACAGCATGGATAGCGAAGGCAGCAGCAGTGCCACGGGAGAGAATAATCTATTTCCCATCCCAAGAATGTAAGGTTTTTCCATTCATATATTGTATCCTCCATGCACAATTTTCAGCACTTTCACTGTGCCAGTCTTCTTCTTACGTAGTTTCCTCTGCAGACTTGAGTTGTGCAGTAGAATAGCAGATAAAGGGGTTCACACTTTTATTCTGCTTTGAGCACTGAGCTGTTAATAACCAATATTCACTGCTGAGCGCTGAATTGTTGATAACCAATCAAACCTCTGCCTTAACCTTGTGAATTTCTTCCTGTCATGTAGGAGCTGCGCTGTCTCAGCCTTTGATGCAAGTGTGTAGAGATGGGCTTAGCTTATCTCTTAAAAGTACAGCTATTGTAGGATTGAGAAAGCTTAGTTTAAGTTTTCAGATTTTCCTCCCTCTGTAAAGAGATGTTGCTAGTGTAAGGGGAATTCATATTCTGGATACTGCCCAGCTTTTCCCAAGTTTTTAGGAGTGTCAGAAGAATTTCTCAGTTCTTGGCTGGAAAAAGCTTTTTGGTACAGAGTCCCTGTAGGAATTATTAAGCTACTATCAGTGTAATGATCCTATAAAATTATCAATTTTCCAAATTTTTTACTTAGTTAAGTACTCCACAGAGAAAGGATTTGTCAGAATTTTTTCACCTTCTCTGTCAGCATGCACCATCATTTATCAATTTCATTTATATTCCCTAACAGGGCAAAGTAACTTCTGATCAATTTAGTGATTCTGGCCTAAAAAAAAAAAATTACAGATTGATTGTTCTTAAAATATTAGTTGGTGGTCATTGTTCATTCATTGTCTGCAATAGTTGTTCAATATTTTCTCTGGAACAAAAAATTTTTGCTTGAAGTTGGGAACTAATAGTTGTGAAAATTTCCCTTGAAGCTGTGAACTATTAGTCACAAAAGATAAGCTTCCTAGAAAAACTTGAATGAAGTAAAAATTCTCTAGAACTGTGATATTTCTGAATATTTGTCATTTTAATAAATAAATTTAAATGGTATTTGTCTACATCTTGTTAGTAACTAAAAAGTAACTAAAAGGAAAATAGAGATAAATCTAAGACTTCAATCTCACCTTCAGAATCTAGGAGGATTATGTAATCTTAGATTTTAGGGTGCCAATTGTTTGATTTGTCTTGTATTTTTCACTCATGTTGTTCTAAGCTAAAAGGGGGGGGGGGGAAAGACTGTCTTTGACAACATCAAAAGAAAAATAAAAATATTGGGTTGTCATTCCTAGTGAGAAAAGCAAAGATACATGAAATCTTTGCACACAATAACACAAGATGGAGTGCTCAAGAGAAATTTTCAGTTCACACATGCCAAATTTGAGTCCAAATACCATCATTTACTGTGCATTGAGTAGCAATGTGACAGTACTTACAAGTTACTAGCAAGTACCTACCTAGTAGGTACTTGCAGTACCTACCTAGTTACTTGCTATTTGGCTGACAGACTCATTGGTCTCATAAGCCTGAAATCAGCCCCACTTCTACTGAAAAAGCAGGAGGAAGTCTCCACAGCTTTGGATTTTCTCATATAGAGATATGTTCTCCTTAATTATACTTGATTAAATAAAATATATCCACATCTCATTTTTTTAAGGCTACACTATTTTTTTTAATATGGCATTTCAAACTAAGTTGTTTATATGCTTACAGAGTATTTAAAATTACACAGGAAATTTATACAGGCAGGACCTGCTTCATTTTTCATGTTAGTTCCCCAGGGCTTTACATAGCAATGTAAGGAAAATGAATGACAAAATAACTGTTTACCATCAGATCATTCATGGAGAGAATGTTTAAAATAGATAACTGTTTCCATTTTGAATTCTGCATAAAATTTCTTATTTATCTGAATATATGTATAATTGAAATTCTACTCATTGTTTGCGTTCATACTGGCTTGATAATGACTTCAGGGACTCTGAGCTTGTACACTAATTCAGCAAATCCATAAGAACACAGCTTACAATTTGGATGTGAAGTATTAAGAAGGCTAAATATTTTTAAGTATCTTGGCATTTAATTTCTTTTCTTGGTTATAAGATCTCAGCTTAGACTAAGTTTCTGGTCTATCAATAGAAATTGGTGGATATGCTGAGTTTTAAACTCTTTGTTTTAATCCAAGTGCTTTTAACCATAGCAACAATTAGTCTTGAAGCAAAATAAAATAATTAAATAGTGACACCATGGGAATTGTTTGATGAGGTAACTAATTAGAATACTTGCCAATATTAGGTAGCTATAACTATCAAGGGAAATTAATAATTATTATACACTTACATAAATTTGAATATATCTTGTAAAGTCTGTCTAATTTTTTTTAAATACTCCTATTATCCAGTTCTAATATTCTTGAAAGCTACTCATGTTCTTATCTCTGATAAAGACCAGATTCTCTGTGCCTTTGTGTTTAGTAACCCTTTATAGCAGTACATTGGCTGTAAAATAAAATTCATTTAGAATGCAAAGGTGAAAAATAATTGAATGATGTATAATGAATATAACCCTTGGGACAAGTAATTCTTGTATCACATTTGTAGTGATTTATGAAGCATTATCTACAGAAGAAAGAACAGCTTTCAGTTAAAACTGGGTACAAAATCACTTGAAAAACTGTGATTTTATACTAATTTTTTAGTTCCCAGTGAATTTTGACAATTTCAGACATGAAGTTTTCTTCTCACAGGTAGACACTTTTCTACTCACAGGTAGAAAAGAACAGTGCTGACCCTTTAACCCCCAAAGAATCACATGCAACTGAAGATGATGCCTTATAGTCTCTATCACAGCAGTCAGAGTCTTAAGGCAAAAAGAAAACTAGAAGCTCAAATGTTTGAGAGTGATTGTAATCATGCCTTTGAGCTTGCAACAAGTATATTTAAAGATAGCTTATATTTTACCTAACTTTCACTGGGTAAAAAGAGACATTAAGATTCTAATGCAGGTTCTTTCTACAGAAAATGCAGGAAAATAGTGAACTCTAGGGCATGCTTTATTCCACTCTTTTTAAGATTATTGTTAAATTTTCAGAATTGTTTCCTATGTTAAATCTAAACTATAAAGTAAAGCAATAATTTAAGAAGATGACAACCACAAGTAGGCCTTACCTTTAAAGTAATGGTATGGTAGATCAAATATAAATTTTTATGACTGCTTATTATATATTTCACTGTTGACTATAACAAGATAAAGGGAGGAGAGAAGATATGCATCCCCAGACTGATGTGGGGCAGGTAGCAGACAGCACTTGGTGGACCCATTCTGTAAGAATGTACAGAATGTGATTGCAGCTGCCTTCAAAAGAAAAAAAAAGATAATATTCTTAAAAGAACCAAGCCTCATTGGCTTAGATGTATCGTTGTTTTAGCTCTTATCTTTATATGGTTTTATTGACAAGAACAACCATATCTTTTCACAGAGGGAAGATGAGCCAGAATGGACAAGATCCAGTAAAGCAGTCGGGAGTAGGAGTAACTGATTCAGAAGGTAAAAAGAAATGCAAACAGCTCTACAGTGGTACCTCATTTTTTTAGGAAGGATGTGCCTATTTCTTTGACTTGTCATGCTATGAAAAATTAGTCCGTGCTCTCTTTGTACTGTAGATTAAAATCCTGACCTTCATTTTCTCTAGGGGCCCTTTACACAGAATGTCAGTGTAATCAGTCTTCAGTTTAAATGAGAATGGTGTCCTACCTGTGTATTTAAAGTAATTAAATAGTTAGATTACAATGCATAATATATAGTAATATCTGTCTTCTGATGTTCATTGCTTTCCAAATAAAACATGCAAAGTATGGAGCTCACTCAATACTCAGTGGAATCAAAGAATATGTCTAATGCCTGTCAGGCTCTATTTTTGTAACATTTCATAATATTTACTTCATAAATCAATTATTAATGTTAGTGTTTACATAAAATATTAATTTAAAATAAAAATATTAGCTGAGCAGGCTTGACTGCTGCACTTAATGCACATGAGCTGTAATGAAACATTTATTGGATTGGGAAATCCTGAGTGATTTTTTTTTTTTTTAATATATTAATGTGGTGCTGAGAAAGAAGAAGACATTGTAATATTGGAGCTGGAAAGCACCTGACCGAATGACTTTCAAAATTTCATTGGGAATGTGATTATCTTTTTTATGTGTAATAATGCAAAAACACATGAAAGTGGAGAGTGTTTTGTACTGAAGGACACGTTATTAAATTTTATTTCCCTTTACATATAAGGTATATTCTTTCAAGTGTATGTTTATGTTGACCTCAAATTTCAGGTCGAATATAAGACTTATCATGATCTTAATTTTATTATTAAAATAAGACCTTTTTCATTTAGATTTTGATTTCAATGAAGCTTTGAGTATTATTTGATTCATAAATTTAAATTTATAAATATAATTGAAAAATTGATCTTAGGTTTAGTCATTTAAAAGAAATCAACATTTTTCAGCTTTCTAGAATCTCTATACATGAGGAAATAATTGCTGTTTCCATATTTGAGGTAAAAGCAGTCTAATGTTCCACAGAGCTGAAGAAATCAAATTAGAATTTACAGGTAGATCTGTAAAGTTCTCTTTTCCAAAGCAAGAATTCTTATTCATGTATATGCATTTTACTAAAAATTTCCATACATAGTACTCATTAAAAAATACTTAATAATTTGCTTTATCAAGTATCAAATAATTTGATAATCTTCCTATCAAAATTGAATTTTTCAATAGTATATTTAAGCATTTCAAAAATATCTGTTTTTTAAAAGCGAAATGGTGGGATGAAAATGGGAAGTTGGCAATTTTTCATTTTTATTTTGTCATGATGAGTTTTATACAGATTTATAATTGTAAAAAATTATTTCATTATTCACCTTTTCATTATTTTGTTCATCATAAGTTGTCCCTTAGGTTACGTCTTGGATCCTAAATTTCACGGCCTACATATACAAAATATTTTCATTTCTTATTGGTATTAATATTTACCCCAAACCCAAACAAAAACAAGTAATAATAAACTAAACAATACCCAAAACACCTTTTGAAACATTCTGAAAGATGTGTATGTAACATTTGGTTTGAAATTACCTTTCCGAAGTTGTTTCTTCTTGTCTTCAAAATTTGCAAATGACTCAAGAGCTGCTATTTCCTAATTTTCACTTACAATGCAATTCACCTCTGCTACCTTGGGAGCTCAAGTGTTCTAACTTCTAGTCTGATAAAATGACTGGTTCTTATTGGGTGTTTTTTGCCATTGAGAGAGGCTGGTGCAGTCAGCCTGGATTTCAGTGTCTGATTTCTAGCTGACTAAGAGGGGAAAGGTCAGTGTCAAAGGATAAATTAAACTAAAAGCTGGAAAACAATTCAATAACCTTTGACTTTCAGCATGTAAATGTAATTATCTTTTGGCAAAGTAGTTCAGAATTTAGAGAAACTCAAGATTAACTGAGAATTACTTCAGTATTACAGATTTATTGTGGCATTCTTTTTATAGATGAATAGAAGAGAATGAAAATCTTAAAACCATGCATTTTCTGTAGTTCACTTACCTGTGTTGTGGACCAGATCAGCTCTGGAGTTAAGCGGAAGCAAATATTCATTCTCTCTTTTCATTAACTGTAGAGATCTCTCACAGCTGGCATTTGTATTCTTATTTGCAAATAATGACTTAGAGTTACATTTAAAACTTTTTAATACTGGTAGTCTTTTTTTTTTACATTTTCAGATATTCTTAGGGCATAACTTCTGGAAAAAGTAGCCTTGGGTTAGTCTCTTCAAAATGGTGAAGAATAAATTTAGTTGATGGAACATGCAGTTCTACTGCTGTGTGAAATGTTTTAGTCATCCAAGTCATTCACACAGGCCTGACAAATGTGGCAGGGGACTCAGAGGATCTTTAAGACCAGTAGCTGCAGGCAAAGAAAGGTGAGATCCTCAAATGACAATGAGAATTGGTTTCTGCCTGGCTGAAACAAAACTGTAGCAACAGGGTTTGAGTTCAGCTCACGGGGTATGACAACAAAATTTAGGCATTTACATAAGTGTAATTTTTTCCATTTCCATAAGTGGAATTTTTTCCAGGGAAAAAATTCTCATTTTGTAATTGTCTGTCCTCTTGTGTTAATGTTTTTTTTGGGAATAGTTTTTGTGCTTTTATCAAATATCAGTATAGTTTTAAACTGGAAAACAGTGCTATTTACTTTGCTGACATAACCAAATGGTCAATATAAACAACGGTGATTCTGTCGATTATAACCTTTGTTTCTCTGAATATATTATTTCTCATAGTCTGTATCTTTGTACTACTTAATGATATAAAAAAATCAGAGTTTTGTTCTTGGACACTGTATTAGTTATTTTTATGATATGCATTGTTGCATGCTATCTTACTCTGGGCATTTTGCCCTGAGCAGATGAAATATTCATCTTCTTGAGCTTCAGTAAATCTTATTATACATATTGTGGTCTTCATTAAGTTATGCAAGCCAACTTCTGTATTTGTTTCAGAAAGTGCAATATACCTTGTTCAAAGATTTCTTATGACTTGATTAGAGTATTACAGATATTATAAAAAACTCAATTTCACCCATGTAAAGATTGAAACTAACAATTAAAAGCACATGATTGATACCTTGATTCAGTTGTAGATCATAATTGGTCCCTCTGTCCTGTAAGGTTGCTCAGCCAATCGGCTCCAGATGTATTTTCCATCTACCAACCAGTTATCCATTTAAAAATATATGGGGAAAATATTTCTATATATTTTAAAAGTGTGAATTTGCTAGGTAATCCCGAGATGCCATTACTTCTAATAGGAGCGAGATATATAGATATAAATAGCATTGTCATGGAAGTGTTGTATCTTTTCCTGTTGAAGATTCTGTATGCATGCAAAATACCATTCCTCAATCATTCTTCAATCCTCAAGCATTGAGGTTCATCTCAAGCACAGACTCTTTTTAGGAGCTTATCAAGGTGTTTTTGAGTGAATGAGCACTCATAGTGCTTTTGTCATCCTCTGTGGCTTGCCTTATTGTTGTGAGGATTTTCAGTTAGAAAGTTGTAATCTTTCTATAGGAGCAGTGTAGCACCTCACCCAAAGCTTCCAAGAGAGTGGGTTATTGAACCTTTTTTTTTCTTTTTTTTTTTTTTTTAAATTACCCTCCAGTCCATGTATTAAATACTAAAAACTTCTGTTCACTGTTCAGCCGTGTCTCAAAGGTTCACTTTATGGTCCAATGGTCCTTTGAGCCTCATACTTTAAATGTAATTAAACAAAGTTCTCTGAGTAAGAAACTGCCTCCCTCTACAGATGATTGAACATGAAGAGAAATTTTCAGAATGTTCTAGTAAAGCCCCAGTAAATATATTTCCATAGGACAACAGAAGGAAGAGATTTGTACTATTTCAAAATCTAAATGTGCACGCATAATTACTGAATTTCTACAAAATTATACAATAGATATATGTTCTCATTTAGTATAACCTTTGGTGAACTCTTGAAGGAGTTTTCGTATTTTTAATTTTTTTGTCATGCTAGTAATATGCCTAAATTAGAGATTAAAGGAAATAAAAACAACTAAAAGCAAGCACAACAACAACAAGCCCCAAACATATTTTTTGATCATATTCTAACAAATTTTAGAGTACTGTGGGTTTAATTTGAACGATTCAGAGTAGTCGAAGATGCAAAAAACACCCTTTTTTTCTTTATTTTTGAGCTCTGTGGTTCATCAGCCAAAATGATAAACTAAGAAATTCAGAATGGTTTAATTTCTTATCACTGTATTTCAATGATTTAGGCAGTCTAATCTTTATTTATGACACAAATTGTTGAAATTCTACAGAAACCCTAAAACATGCTAGAAAATAATTCTAATAAGATTTTGGAAAGGTGCATGACCCTCTGACTTGGAATAATTTGACTTGTAAATATTCCTTTATAGCCTTCTGAATCATCCTAGTGAAATTTTCATCCACCCTTTCTTCACAGAATAGACCCCGGAGCAAATTGTCTTGCAAACTGTTTCACACTGTTTCTCCTGAAGAGGAGCACCCAGGAGTGATAAGTGGATTAGCTCTCTTGAGTAAAACGAGGCATGAAACAAACTGACAGAATAGGCACAGCTAACCAATGCCATATTCTTTAGAGTAATTAAAACTCAGAAAAAATAATTCCTTTTCACTTGCTCTTAAATTAGGCTAAAGTACACTCTTTAAACCACAGGACTCGGATTACTATGACTGAGAACAGGCTGAGGGATTGCTGCATCTCATACCTTAAAAAAACTAGCATTTTGATTTCTTTTAAATCCAAAGGTTGAAATATCAGAAGTATAATATTAAACCTTATGGGGATGCTCAGAGAAAAATGCCCTAATATTGGACCTTCAACCAGAAAGTTATGAGGATAAAAAAGGTAGATGAAGAAAGTTATTAACAGATAATTATGATACAGTTACTGAGATTTGCAAATGCTTTTGTATATGCACAAGTCTGTACTTTGATGTCTGGTTTGTCCAGGCTAAAGATAGGAGGTTTACTGCAGGTGAGTAACTTTCTTGCATTAGAACAATCAGAGAGACCAACTTTCCTATGGAGACGGGCTGAGAGTTGGGGCTGTCCAACCTGGAGAAAAGAAGGCTCTGGGGAGATCTTGTTGTGGCCTTGAAATAGACAAAGGAGACTTACAAAAAAAAGGAAAAAACATTTACCAGGGCCTAAAGTGACAATGGTTTTAAACTGAGAGTAGATTTAGATTGAGTATATGAGGCACTGGATCAGTTTCCCAGAGAAGTGATGGATGCCTTGACCCTGGCAGCATTCAAGGACAGGTTGAGCACTGGCGGTTTGAGCAGCCTGGTCTAGTGGAACGTGTCCCTGTAATGGGGTAGGGTTGGAAGTAGATGGTCTTTAAAGATCCCTTCCAACTGAAACCAATCTATGACTCTTTGCTATGAAAGGGTTGACAAAGATTTTTGAAGGGCTCAACACACAAATTGCAAATATGCCTGCTCAATGTGAGTGATGATCTGGGAGCTGCTGTCAGCTCAGGTGTTACAGAACAATTACAGAGGTTAAAACATTTCTGTCCTTCAGCAGTGATTTCTTCTGTACCTTTGATTAGGAGCATCAGACACCCACATTTCACACACTTCTTTCAGTGTTCTGTTTTGAACAGATAGGTCAGTTACTTTGCATCAGGAAAATTCCACTTTCTTTTTAGTTTCTTTGGATTGTTTCAACTACTGAAGCAACATGAGAATGTCACATGTACAGTACTGGGTGGCAAGAACATGAGAACTGTTATTTCAAAGGAAAATTGCAAGTATAATTACATAGCATACAACTGCTCATTTCTATATTTGTGTCAGAAAGTGACTGAATAGACAGAGGAACTGTGAATTCACATGCTGGAGTAGTCTTCTATTTACCTACAGATCATAAACTAGTACATATTTATTTTTCTTAAATTTGATTAAATTGAACTAAACTGAAAATTTTTATCTTCTATAACATGATTCCTGACTCCCAGCAGTATAAATAACAGTATATAGAGCAGCAATAAATGACCAAGTCAGAAGCAGTGACTTTCACCATGGTAGAGAATAGTTCTGTGTTTCTGGACCAAGGCTTAAACCAATTCTTATTAAGGCCTTTTTAGATTGGTATTTAAAACCACAGGAAGCATCATCTATTTAGGTCAAATACTATCTTTGATGTTTGCTGTCTTCCCAACAACTCAAATAATTCTGGTTTTTTGCACATTTAATCCTAACATATATCAAAATGTATGAGAACCTGGAAAAAATCTGGAATTGCGAGTATTTTTTTTTTTAAACAACAGAGTCTTTTACTGACTATGAGATTGCTGACTTGATTCTAATGAATATTGATCCATGGATGTAAAGAGAAATACAGACAATCTGAAATGTTACCAATATTTCATCACCAGTCAGATTACCACTGACTTGAACAGTGGTAATCAGTTGAACTTGAACAGTTCAACAGTGGTTGAACTGTATTTTTTAGTTTTGAGTTCATGTCATGTACATAGCAAAAGAAATTGCTGTATATTTTAATTTTCTTTCCTCAAGAGCAATATAAACATGTTAATCTCTTTCTAAAAACCTGTTCTTAGTTCTGTTATACCTCCTTTTATAGTCCTATTACCCTTCTGGTTTACATCTAGAAAACATTTTTTTTTTCAAAATAAAATATTACTGATTAAAATGTGATCCTTTCCCAGGAAGATATCTAATAGAAAGAAGAAGAATTGCCAAACTTCTTTACTATCCCTTTAAATAAAAAGTCTAAAATTCAACCTGACTTTGTTTAAACTGTCTTTAATATAAACTCAAAACCTTGCTTTCTGCCATTACCTTCTAGCAAGGGTCTGCCATCTACTACTTGACAGCATAATTTTAATCAATGCCAATAAAATTTAAAGCAGAAAATACCAGCAAGGGTAATTTCTCACATGAGCAGCTGCTACATTACAGAGCAAAAAAAGGACTTAAGAGAATAGAAAACAAGTACTGAAAGCACTTGCAGATAGTGTGTCATATGCTGATTTTAAGAATTTAAAAGATCAGATACACTTTTCTGTCACAAGGGATCCTTAAGCAAGGAGTCAGGCCTATGCACTGACAGTATTCCTTGTCCTCTCTTGTTTTTTAAAAAGAAATCTATATTTTATACATGTCCCCTTAAGCTAGGAGTAGCCTTACTACAAATGCCTAAAACCTAAACTTTAAAAACTGAGTCAAGATAAACAGCAGCCTTATAAACCTAAGTATTATCAGCTTTCTCTCTAAACTCTGAGAAGTAATTTTTATCTATCCCCAATTGGCCCCACCTTCTAATTTCCCACCTGGCTCTCCAGTAATAATTGAAGCAATTAGCTTTGTCTTCCTGAGGTATTTGCCTGTATAATCCAGCTGGTTTTCCTAGAAAGAAGCAGAAAGAATTTAAGTTTAAAAAAATAGTTTACAGCCAGAGATAAAAATAGAGGAAAAGAAGGACAAGTTCTGTGTTCTTGTATCCACATCACAAACAACATTGATTTACAGTGCACAAATCAGCCTATTTCTGAACTGTCACTGTAAAGTGTCATCAAAAGAAAAGTAAATAATCAAGGGAGACTGTGCTTAACTAGTAGCTGGTCTACAGTTTCTGCAGTTCTGAGTTCTGCATGAACTTTGACTAAAAGGGTATTAGCCCTTAAATTATGTCTCAAGATAATTCTAAAACAAAATGACTTTTTAAAGTTTTAGTTTTAAAAATTCTGCTCTTCCCATGGGATCTGTTTAAATTTTTTTAAAAAATTACTAAGAAGACAAATGAAACAACAAAAAATCTGAGAAGCACAAGTATTTATTCTGAAAACCAAAATATCACGCCTTTGAAGAAATACTTCAGTAATCACCTGAAAAGTTAATTAGTTTGCTTAATATTATTAATCCTTTTTATTGGCCTAGCTCTTAAATACATTTCTGTTAACACAAAACTTCTTGGAACTTTCAGAAAGCTTCTTTTGGTGCCTTCTTGGAGTTGCAATGAACTCAGAGAGTTTGATCTTGGAACCAGAATGCTAATAATTCCATCAAAAATCTGCCAAATATATATAGCTTAATTTCAGAATAAAAAATATTTGTCGAATTCTGGAACCTGTCTCTTTTAATAGGATGTGGTTATGAATGAAATCTGATTTAATACCATCTGGCACATTTAGTATAAATAACCAGTTAATAATGAAGACTGTCAACACTGGAAAGCAAGCAAAGGGATCCCCCCAAAATGGGGTGAGGGTGAAGGTGCTGGAGTGTGATTAACTGAACCTGTCTGAAGAAGGGCTACTTCATCTAGTGAAAAATTTAAAATAGAAATAGAGTCACTTTCCATGAAGAATGTTCATTTAGGATCAGTAAAAGTCAGGATGAGGCATTAATATGATAGAAGGTGAATTGCTAAATCCTAAATGTTTTCTCCTCTGTCATGAAACTGAAACTAGGACTTAAAAAGTAGAGCTTTTAAATGTCAGTTTCCTGGAAAATTCAGGTGACCTCTTCTTTTTAGCACTATGATTAGGATCTGGAATTTTGTGCATGATCCAGGGGGGAAAAAGTAAGTAAAATAGATCTGTTCTAAAGTCAATAATATTCAATACTCAAATACCTATAGACTATTCTGCAGTAGGAATGATGTTAAGGGGGCTTCAAGAGGTCATCCCAATGATTCAAGACACAATATTGTTCCTAAAAGGCATTTTTTAACTTGCACCAAAAATTCTAAGTGCTTATAGAGACATCACTGCTTCATTACTCTGTTCTATTGATTTATTATCTTTAACAGTAACATGTTTTTCCTATGTTCTAGTCCAGTTGCTTGATAAAATTAATAATCAAGGTCAGAAATAAGAATTGAAATCCAAGAGCTTCCATTCACAAATACAGCATATTTTATCAAGCACTTCCTGTAAGTAGATTATTCTAAGATTGCCTACAAACAATAACACAGCCGTTCCTACAGAAGAGTTCTGTATTAGAACTTCACTTTTGCTATATTTATTTGAAATGTAAAAAAACCCCAAAACCAAGATTGTCATAACCTGTTTCTAGAGACTAGAGAGTCCTTTGTAGCTCCTTAATGTCTTAAGAGTCTTATTTTTTTTAGGATAATTTTTAATTTACTTAGAAATTAAATTATTATGCGGGGGATTCAGAAAAGAGGTTTTTTTGTTTACCATCACATATTCTTGAATACAACCTCTTTTTTTTTTGGACTGATATTCTGTTACTTTGGAATGCTATTTAAATGCAGATAAATCTAGAGCATTTCCAGGTGGGATCACATGGCAAGCTAAAATTAAACTTCAGCTGATCTTCATTTTAGTATGTGAGTCCTCAAAATTATTGGACTGTAAATTGTGTTCCAAGAGAGAAGGCTTTAAAAATCAGTGCATTAGAATGAATTTAAATCTTTCCTGTGATGACAATACCTGGATATGTCCAAGTCTTGTGGTAGAGAATGTGCTTTCATGTCTATAGCTAGAAACTCCTGCTTTGTCCCCACCTAATTTTCAGATTAATTTGCTTTCCATAATGTTCATTATTGCACCCTGTGATAGTAGTCTTACAGGCTTGCAGCTCCAGTGAAATGTGTTATCCACTGCTGCAGTATGTGAATAATGGCTTGTTTGTGAAGGGAAAGCTTTGGTGTGTGTATTTCTTATAAATAATTCCTAACAGTTCATCCTGTGAAGGCATTTGTAATTACTTTAGGCTATTAAATGTTGGTCTTGCCTTTTGTGCATTATTTATACTGATGTTACTAGGCTATGACTGGGAGGGAATCAAATGGACAGAATACTAAACAAATCTAGTAAAAAGTAATGTACTCTGTGTGTTGAAGTTGACACAAAAGTTTATTTATCCTTATCTGCAAAGGGATTCAAGGTCTTAAATCATAGGTGTATTCTGCTGTTTAAAATACTCAATTTTTCTGCCTCAAACCAGTTACTGTTTCACAAAGTTATGGGTTTCCCACAGATTCTTAATCAAATCTGCCACTCCAGATCAGCCAGGCCTCTTCCTCTGGTTAGGAGCCAAAAAATTATAATGAAAATTTAAAGCATTTATTTTAGCTTCCTTACCTAATGTTTAAGTGGATCATATCAGATGAGATTAGAGCTCCAAATGGTCTGGGTTTGTATGTGTGGTAATGGCACCCATTGCAGAAGTTTTACTTTATGAAAACTTTCTGAAAAATTTTCTTGGTATTTTTCTTTCTGTCACGCCTTCTTTTTTAATATTTCTTTAGGGGTTTTTTTTTGGTTTTTTGTTTTGTTTTTTGTTTTTGTTTTTGTTTTTTGTTTGTTTGGTTTTTTTTTTTGTTTTTTTTTGGTCTGCTGTGTTGGCTTTGCACTCAGACTGACTGTGATGTGATACCAACATGACTCAATTTGCATGCCTTGGAAAATGCACAAATCTTCTGGAGATCAGCTGGGTCAAACATCTGATACATTCACCTGCCTTCATGTTTTACACCACTGTAGTACCTACAAGTCCACATTCTTTTCAGAAGCCTGCTAACATGCTGCCTACAATAATTAGTCATTTTGAGTGATTTACTAGTCCCATGTGTAACCTGCATCAATGCCTGCTGAGTGTGCTTTGGATTCTTGCTGTTTCCTCCCACTGCTTGTCCAATATCTATAGCATTATTCACCAGCCTCCTGGTTGCTTTGGCTGTGCCTGGCTGAGTGTTTAGCTTTTTAGAAACACATTCATATTCATGGAACACTCTGTTATATTCTTGAAGGAATTGGATTCCCACTGATCTGAGAGCAATTATTTGCCTTTTCTATAAGCTATGCCCTTCTGACTAGTCTGAGCGCCTGAAAAGTTCCTTTTTCTTGGCAAGTAAAAGGGAAAAGGGGATCTTTCTACCCTGTCTCTAGACATTTGTGAGACTAACAAAAAAGACACCTTATCTCATTGTTTATATGTTGGTTTTCAGACTATTTTGGGTTTCATTTATATTTTAAAGCAGTATGCAAGTCTCTGACTTTATAGAGACACATTGTCCCCATCATTTTTATGTTTGAAAGAGTGAAGTCTACACAATATCTATGCTGAGTATCTTCCTTCCTACTTGGTGCATCCTTTTCAAGCACATCCACAAAGAAAAGTTATCTAAATTCCTGTAAAGTGTAATACAGATTGTTATGATTCAGAAGTTTGCAGTGTAACAATAGGTTTTTAAAGCCCATGATAAATCTATACACGAAAGCTGCCATTTCCAAAGAAAGGAATCTAAACAGCGTTAAAAATGAATAAAAGAAAAATAACATGAGATTTTTTTTTCCTGTTGGTGAAGATTTTGGACACAAAAGGAGCTTTCACAGCAATAGTTAAACAGAATTTAGGAAGCAGATCCTAGGAGATGCTCTTCACCTCTCCTACCAACCACACCTTACCTAGATGTTGTTCCACTGACTAAAGGAGCTACTCTAGATATACAAAATTATAGAAAGAAAATGAAATATTGAAGACACTCACCTTCAGAAAATGTGTATACTTGGAAAAATCCTGCAGCATGAGAAATAGATTTTTACAATTTGTCTTCATTAGTGGAGACAATGCCAAAGCATACTGTTTTTCCAACAGCAACCAGAAAGGCAGCATGAGTGAGGCAAAGCCAGTTTTTCTAATGACATTTCTCATTCTCTGGAAAAACACCCCAGCAACTAATGTGTCATTGTACACTACTTTTCCCCCCAGATTCTTGAAATTGTCTTGTTGAATCTACCTTCTTTTATCCAAGTACAGATCTATCAAGGAGGAAAGGTAAAGACGCCATAACCTTTCCATAAATGTCTCATTATTTTGGATATATGCCTTCTTACATTATAAAAAAAAAACCTTCTGATATCACAGCAACATCCAACTTTAATACAACAAATCAGTTCCCTCTTTATTGCCAGCATCTACTGCCCTCAGGTTAGTTGTTCTGAATAAAATTCCAAAATTAAATATTGCTGTTTTCTTGTCGAACAAAGCTGACTAATTTGTTTCAAGTACAATTTTCTGCCACTGGCTAAAGATTCTAAATTGAAGACAGCTTGAAAAATGGATATAATAGGAAATGATGCAAATCCTGAGAGAAAGAACACCCACACAAACAACAAAGACATCCTTTTTTTCTCTGTCCCTCTCCGGGATTAACTGAATATGTGGGTACATATTTAAAGTACTGACCAAAGGTAATAATTATTCCAATTTCTGGTATAATTTTGAGCAGAAAGTTCTTTCTTGGGGATACTATGTCTGTTATGATCACAGATTAAAGTAAAAAAGAAAGATATTTTGGATGCATTTTGGGAATTTATCTATATTATTATTTTTATGTTAATAATCCAAGTTACACCATAGCAGATTTTTTTCATATAAAAGGTCCAAAAATTCATTTTAGCAGATTTCCGAAAGAAATTACAAGTTTTGATGAAGTTTTAACTGTTTAATTAAAAAAATCCCAACAAAATTTTGAAAGGGATGAATAAAATTGGTATCTTCCTTAGTTTCCTAATGAATAATTTGAATTAATAACCTGATCTTTATAATGCAGTCCCTTGTAATGACAAAATGAGATGTCCAATACATTCTCAACTGACTGAAGTGCTTTAAGCTTGTATAAACACTTGTTTTATGATACAAAGTTACCTTTGATGGTTGGCAGAGGAACTTCAAGGATTCTGCACCATTTTGAAATTAGTGTAAGTGGGAAGACAGTGCTTCTATCTGGAAACTTTAGATAATGCACACTGGGCATTCTGTCCTTCCATCTGTTCTGATGGCCTTTAAATATCTCCAGTGAAAGAGACTCCACACTCTCTCTGAACAATCTGTTCCACTGCTTGGTCACCCACAAAATAAAGAAGTACTTCCTCATGTTCAGGAGGAACTTGCTATGCATGAATTTCTGCCTGTTGCTCTTGTCCTATTGCTCAGCACCACTGAACAAAGCTCAGTCCATCCTCCTGTCACCATCCCATCAGATCCTGATAGATACTAGCGAGGTCTTCTCAGTCATCTCTTCTCAAAGCTGGATAAGCCCAATTCTCACAGCTTTTCCTCTTGAGAGGAAATAATTTTTATAGCCCTTTGATGGACCTGCCCCAGGATCTCCATGTCTCTCTTGTACTGAGGAGCCAAAAACTAGACACAACACAGCATATGTGGCCTCACAAGGGCTGAGTAGATGGGCAGAACCACCTTCCTCAGCCAGCTGGCAATGCTCTTCCATTGGCCTTTGTGGCACAAGGGCACACAGAAAGTACATGCAGAGCTAATTGTCCAATGGACTTGCAGGTCCTTCTCTGTAGAGCTGCCTTCCAGCAGGTGTAGTCTGTGCTCCTCCCCGAGTGCAGGACCCTGCATTTGCCTTCATTGAATTCCAGAAGGTTCTTCTCTGACCAACTCTCCATCCTGTCAAGGTCCATCTGAAGGGCTGCACAGCCCTCTGGGGTATTGGCCACTCCTTCCAGCCTTGTGTCATCAGCAAACTTGCTGGGAAGTATCTATCCCTTCATCTAAGTTACAAGTTGAGCAAGATTGAACCCAGTATCAAAACCCTTGTGGGCTATCACTTGTTGCAGGTTTTCATCCAGGTCTCTGTGCCACTGATCAAAACCCCCTAAACTCTCCTGTTCAGCCAGTTCTCCATCCGTCCCACCATCCACTTGTCCAGCCTTCACTTCATGACTTTTTCTATGAGGATATCATGGGAGATAGCATCAAAAGCCTTACTGAAGTCTGGTAAACAATATTCCACTGTTCTCCCCTCACCTGTCTATACGGGTTTTGAATTCAAGTGATGCTTGTGACAGGAGAGACTGCCTTCAGTGAATTAAAGGAAGTTTTACCTTTGGAATTCAGTATTGCCCCATTTGAGTTCTGCAATAAATTTTGAAATAAATTAATATATTTCATTGCATGGTGCAGGAAACATTGCTTCACTTCTGTATGAATTACATAATATTTATACATGGTCATGACACACATGGATGACATACACAGCCAGATAGATGTAGTGGCCGGGATGAATAATGTTTAACAGTTTAGGTCAGGGTGTACTTCATGAAAGTCATGGAAATTTCAGCAGCCTAATATTGGCATGAGGGAAGAGGGATCACACAATAAGAAACTTTCAAGTATGTGAAAAATACAGGAGTGGTGCTGGAGAATGCAGAAAAATTCTATTTGAAGCATTTAGATGACTGAGCAACTAAAGTTCTGCAAATTATTCCTGAAGGTGGGAAATCTGTCCTGTGAGCAAAACTGAGCTAAGACTCAATAGCTTTTACTCTTTTAGTTAGAGTAGCAACATGTTTGTCCTACTCTATAGGTGATCTTTTACTCCCCAGGTTATCACAGGGCTGGCTCACTGGACAGTATTTACTTTAAATAAGCAGAATTATATTTCAGAAAGTTGCTTACATAAATACAAGGAATCTTTTGTGACACAAACTTTTTGGAAGTCAGATAGCCTATCTTGTCTTCAGAGAAATATCCAAACTAGGTAATTTTTTTGTTCCTCTAGTTGGTTTCTGTACTGACGCTAGTGGCATTTTTTTTGTGTGTCTTTTTTTCCTTTTTTATTGCAGTAAATTGTGAAAGGGAAGGTAGGATCTGCGAACCATTTCAAGCAGAAAATTTGTATAATGCTTCATGGTAGGATAAAAACAAGTATCAGCAATTTGAAATTAACTTACATAACTCTAACTTCATAAACTTAAATTTGAGCCCAAATATTTAGACTTGATTTAGACTTGATTCAACAAGAAAATACTTTGTGCTGAGGCAAGGTAGATTCCTAGGATTAAGTCTACTTCAATGATGTGCTTACATTTGAACAAATGCACATATATTCATACACACATGTTAGGATCCGATTATCAAAAGATGCTTCTGCCCAAATTAAGGTGCAAATGAGACCATATACCAATGTCAGGAGTATGAATTTTATTGAAGAGTAGATGTGTGGCAGGGAGGGCAGAGAGAGAAGAAAGAAAGATTAAGTAGTAATGTAGTCACCACAACATGGATTGCTGTGCCATTCTTCCTGCCCTTCCTCCTCTGGTCTTCTCACTGGTCTTCTCTTCACTCTCCTTAGAGTGTTCTTGGGGAGGTATCACTTTTAGAAAATCTAACTCCCAGGTATCCACAGAATGTAGATGCTGTTCCCACAGCTTGGGCTGGCATGTGTATAAGGACTTGCTTCCTCTCTCACGGTTTGCCATGGTGGGATTTTTTTGTCCAGATAGGTTACCCAGACCTGCCTCAGCCTGGCATCTCCCTATTGTCGCCTTCTGCACTTATTGCAAGTCCCCACATCACAGTGGGGTTTTGCCCAATGTGCTAATTCCAAACCTCCACCTCAGTTTAGGCCTGGAATTAATGGCTTCCTGGTTGCCACATGTGCCTCTCGTGGTGCTTTATCTTATGGGAACTTCCTTCCTAGACAGTGTCTTGAGGTATTTCACTGCATTCTTCCAGTCCTGACAACATGTGTGCATGTATATATAGATATTTGTACACGTATATAAGTTATTGAATCTCACATAGATATATACATAGATATGGACACACATATGACTTATTATTTTTTTGACATACCTCTTTGGAAATAAAAAAACAAACCTGGGTTCCGAATGAAATGCGTCATCTGTGTCTGTGGGGTTCTTCATTATTCAAAACACTGCTTTTGTTTCATTAGCTTTTATTATCTGGAGAATGAACATCACTGTTTTTAACTGCAATGGTTAACAAAAAAAGATAAAACCTGTGTTGCATAGTGGCTCTCATATAAAAAGGCAACAAATCCTATTAATATTCAGTTTTCAATTGACTTTTACCTGTCAATTGTAATGGTCTTTATTAAAAACATTTACAATAATTAGATGATTATTGATTTCACTGGAAAGTTCTTTTGAATCTTAAATAAAGGATAAGGAAAATTGATCTGATAATTAATATTTTGCAAGCAGGCTCTGCTTAAGTAGTTTGGGCATTTCACTGAAAAAAAAAAGTTTTATTTCAGTCTCTTACTCATTCTGTTTCTATTTTAATTACCTAATTAAAACTTAGGGTTTTTTCTACTATATATAAAAAAACCCTAATTCAATATCTTTATACAGGTGGGACCTCCAAAATAGGTAATACAATGAGAAATTTCATCATGGGATTTATGGGGGTATCAGCCACTTAAATAAAAAGTTTATAATCAGTGGAATGAAATAACCATTCTGAAGGTACAATTGATCTGACCTATTTTAGAGATCTATTTGCAAGTAAGACCAAGTAAAACTACATTCTAGATGAGCAGTCCCTCAGATGAAGACAGAGATGCTCAGACAGATGAATCCTAGCAGCAGAGTTACCTCATGTCCGGCAGATGTTAGGTGACAGTCACTGTAAAACATTACTCTAAATGCATCAAGCAGTAACTTTTAAGCACATTTAACTTTATTTGAAAAAAAATGCTAATTTGATTTGCTCTGAAGTTCTAAAATGACTGCTGTGCTCAACACCAAGTGAAATTACCATTTGGAGTGTTAAGTTCCATAATTATCTTGAACTAAGAAGAAACACAAGATGGTGTCAATTTGGTTTTTCTGTTTTATTTGTTAGAAAATGCTCTAATTAGGGCATGAAAAATAGAATAGGGGAGAAGCTTTGGGTTAACTGTTACTCAGATATAATATAATCATTTTCAAATCATAGACATATAATTGTTATAGAGAATCAGGATGAACACTGAAGCAGGTCAAAAATCTTCCAATTTTGTGCATCTGTAGATAGCAAGTACTAATTCTATTTTAATTGCATTTATATAATTTATTATTTTCAGTGGTCAGAATTCAGTGTTTCTAACCAGTCTGATGGGACTGCTTTGTTGTTGTTGTTGTTTGTTTGGTTGGTTTATTGTTTGGTTAGGGTGTTTTGTTTGTTTGTTTGTTTGGTTGGTTGGTTGGTTGGTTGGCTGGTTGGTTTTTTAACAAGGCAAAAGGAATTTTGCCAGGATTTGTGATCAATTTAGCAATAAGTTTCTCTTTTGGTTACTCTTGAGGAAAACCCCACACTAGTCCTCTCTTCTTTCCACCTTTCAAATCTCCCTGGCAAAAGTAAAAAAACCACGAGCCCTGCACTGCAGAGATGATATCCTGTAGAATTCTTCCATAGATTCATTTATCAACATAAAACTCATTAGAAAGAAGTAGGAACATTCCTGATTTGCTGTATCTTGAGTTCTGTAGATCTACAGTTACTGATCACCTCCTAGATTGTTTTGTCTTTCAGAGGAGTTGATTGTATTTGCTGAAAGAATTTCACCCACAAAAGATGTTAGCAGACAGCAGTTTCCCTTGTTGACCTGTGATAAGCCTGGCAAGAAGCTCTGGGTGCCTAATGAGATCAGATGTGCTCTTCTCTGAATCCTGTACCTCTGTGGAGATAGTGGGTCTGTACCTGCTCACTTCACTGTAGCTCACCAGGAATCATAGCAGATAGAGCTAAAATCTGTTACAAACTTGAGGGGAAAAATCACAACAGAAAACACAAGTAGATCACATTAAAACACAACACATAGAATTAGTAACTTCCTCCTTTTTTTAAGACAGTGTCACTAACACTTATCATCACTGACAGTTCAATCTAGCTCAGATTTGAACTATATATATACATCATATAAATTTAGAAATAGGCTTTAGGAGAGGCATGGAAATAATATCAACAGTTCAGGAAAGTTTCCTCTCAAATACTTCAGTGATTTCTTCAGGGCTCAAAACCCACTGTATTTAGTATTTAGACTTTTAACTCACTGTTGGTTAATGGAAGGAAGAAAAGGATCCTTCACCAGCTGGGGAGGTGGAAGACAACAAACTCTAGGAGCTCCTAAAGGAGCAAAGATGAAACTGGAGAATAAAGGACAAAGGTGATGTGGGAACTTGTCAGAGGGCACATAATAATTTTAATGTTCCACACCATGGGCCTGTTTGGAAGCACAGACTTTGAAATTTTGGGGAGTGGGCAGCCCATGAGGAAATCTGGCATATGTCTGTCAAAACACTAATGAGGAAAAGCATAAATTTCATTCTTTAGATTTTTCTAGTAAAGAGTAACAAGGGACTGAAGTATCCTTGAGCTGTGAGGTCTTCCCAGGCTGTTACATTCCTTCTTTTAATTTTTGCCTAACAGCTGGGCCAAAGAGACAAGCCAACCTGCTCACTTCTTAGAATTAAGCTGTCTTTAGATAAACTCCAAATTCAGCTGAGTCCAGCACACTTCATGAACACTCATTCCCAGCATTATAAAACTTTGGGATTCACAACCAACCTTCAACTTATATAGAGCACACCCAGCCATACAGTATCAGACAGAAAGATGTATCCAATGCATCTGAGCTCTCCAGCTCCCTCCAGCAAAAAAGGAGCAATGAACTCAGCTTGCATTCATGCTATGGCACTACTGACTTCTATCTCCTGCAGCAAAACTCTGGAATGAACTGGACTTGCTTTCATGCAGAAGTGCTAACTTGTTGATAGCACCACAGCTATATTTAAAGCTCTTTTTCCTCAGGCAGCTTTTCTTTATTGTTGACAGTAAAATAGATGTGCTATAAAAAGAGATTTTTGTTTTCAAACAGTTGGGAAATAATGCAAGGGCCACAAAACAGATTCAATATTCCTTAGACTTCTTTAAAATGAGCAAAACTGGAAATATGCAATTGGTGCCCAAAGTGGTTTTAAAAATACTGAAAGTCCTGGCATTGGAGACAATGTCTTTTTCCCACAAAGCAACAGATTTTTTTTCATGGTCTCATAGCAAAATGTGCAGTGTTCACTCTGTTCTGCTCCAAACAGAGATTAAAACACTCTTCTAATCAGATTTTTTTTTTTTTCAAGAACCTCACTTATACAATGAAAGCAACAATTTTTCTTGAAACAACATTAGTTTAGAAAATGCCTTTGTGATCATTATTACTTGCAAACTGTAAAATTAACTATGTAGGGAACAAGTCATAGGAAAGGATTCTTCCCAACCACTGTGTCCTTGTTAGTATGAAGAAGATGAAGCCAGACTTTTCTCAGAGCTCAGCAGTCAGAACTAGGAAATAGATAACATTCACAAGCTGAAGAAAAGGAACTCCTAACTGAATAAGGGGAAAACGAAAAGCAAGCTAAACCAACCAACCCAACAAAACCACACAACGTTTTGGTTCAAAACTCTGCAAAAGCACTCTGTTCAGCCTCATCTAATATGGAAGTTAACCCTGTGAGTGTGCGGTTGGACTGGAGTGCTCCAGCAGTTCTTTGCTCCGTGAATTATTCTATCAGTTTAGAATTACTTCATAAAGCACACTTTAAACTAGCATCATGTCTGTAAAATGCCATTTTTCCTTTCCCCGAACCTCATCTCTCCCTCCATGGTGACATAAGGCACGTGCTGATTCAGGTTAGGTGACTAACCCAAAATCAATACACTGGGATGGGGCAGGGAGGGGGTGAGGTTACAGTGGGCAGGATCCTTTCTGCCAACGAGCTCATTAGGCAGCTGTACAAACATTTTGGCTACAGGAGATAAAGTCAGGGACACTGTGCAGGAAGCAATAGGCAGGAATTTGGAGAGAGCTCTTTTAGCACCAGTGCCTGTTTACGACTTTTTAAGACTTGGTGATTAGTTACAGGTAGCAATCTTTTCAGCTAGACTGGTGCTGAGAATGGTGTAGTTTTCTTTAGGGGAACATCTCATCAGGAAGAGTTTAAAGCAGCAATCTGCTTCAACTGTTTATTAAAAACTCCATAGTGTTTTTCATAACCACTGAGCTGATTGAATTCCTCCCAGGTAATTGCTTGATGTTCCATGCTGCAATTGCCTACAATTAATGTATTCTTTTCTTTCCCTAATGACAACAAGACCTGGAATATCTGATCACAGGCTTTGTAAATAAGGGGTTATTAAAAAAAACAAAATTGTTAAATACCAGAAAAAAAATCCAAGCCGGGTTGTTTATTTTGCACATTCTTTTTTCTGAGCAAAAGGATGATGGTTTTATGGTAAATCACTGAGGAAACCTCAGCAATTTTTTTTTCAATGCCAGTTGCACCAGTTTTGTCTTTTGACAGCAGAGGAGTGAATTCTGCCTTTACCAGTGCCTGTTTTCAAAGCATAACAAACAGCTTTCAAAATCAGAAAGCACAGTACTCAGTGGGGTAGCAGACTTGCCTTATGTTTCTTGAAGCATTCTTGATAAAAAATACTCCTTTGCTGGAGCTTATATGTACATGGAAAAGGAGAAAATTCAGCATGAAGCTTGAAAGCTCATTATCTTGCTGTCTCTATATGCTTCTCTGAGATAGTTTAGAAAAGTAATGAAGATTACCAATGTACATTTAGTTGCCATTACTCTCTTTAACTGTAGTTGCCTCACCTTTCTGATTGGAAGTACTACTTATAATTACTTATATTTTTGTGAAAATAATGATTGTAAACATATAATACAGACCACTATCCTTTCTAAGTTTTAGGGGTTTGCTAACTACCACTAGCATTACTATTATTAAGGGATAAACCCAAAATTTTGCAAAGAAGAAGTAGTGCAAGATGCTGAAAGTATTCATCACAAAAGGTCTGAGATAGAAATTTTGATTATTTAATGAAAATTGTGACTATTAGCTTACAGGATGATAGACATCTCAGGCTAAGCTTTATTTAATGTAGAGGGTTGTTTATGTTGTGCTATTGAATTGTAATGTATGGATTTTGTTTTGAAATTGGAAGTTGAGTGCTTTACACAGGATAGTTAGAGCTTTGTGAGCCATTTCAGTAGCAAGTTTGCAGTCTCCACATCAGTATGATTGTCCTTGGTCAGAATCATGGACTTAAAAGTCTGCATTCTTTCCTGCAGCCAGACTGTGTTGGGAAGTGGGAATGAAAATGTCCAGAGGAGTTAAATTGGTGCTCACCTGAATTACAATGTATACATATGCTCAAATTTCAGACATGAAGATAGCAAAATGTATAGATTTGACTGGTAAATAAAGCTTCTCTCTTTGAAAAAAGTTATCAACAGAGAGACCTTGTGACTTCAACAGTGAGTGGAACATGAGTCTAACAGCACTCAGAGGCTGGTGGTTCAGCAATGGATCCACAAAGTTTTGCTTCTGAACCCTCATGTAAGGGCACTTGTGGTACATGTAGTCAGGAGAGGGTAAAATTTGGCATCAAAGATAAATAAAGATAAAATAACTTCAAAGATAAAATATGTTCTTCAGCTTCTTTGGCCTTGAAACCTATATTTCACAATGATCATCACAACAGAGAAATAATTAGCACTACCACCAATCAATAAGTCCATTTAAATTCATATGAGTATGAACATGTCATATTTTCCAAATCAGATGAACAACTACATCCTACTCTTAGGGAAGAAAACACAGGTCAATTTTACATGATGAATCCAGATACCAACTCTGAATTTAAGAAAGTTGTCTCATAGATTTTTTAGCAAAATATTTCTTTCCTACAGTGAATCCTAATCTGAATTGATCTTTAGTGATTTTATTAATGTTCCTGAGCTAATCTATATTGCTACCTCAATATTTGCATATTTAAATATTTCTGCCTTTATTTTTGTGTTTATGTACTCAGTGATTTCTTACATTTGTTGGGAACTCAGTAAAAATCTGTTCAAGTCACTAAATACTGTCAAATGCTAATGAGAACTACTGAATCAGTCTTTGAATCCTTTTCTTTCTCAGTCCTCAATCATTTAATATTTTGCATGTCCTTTAATCAGTTAAAATTACATCTGAGATTTTATACAGCTGGTAATATTTTTCTGACCTAGATTAAAGAGCTTTGTTTTCTGTGAGAAAATATACATCACAGACTGTTTTTTTTTTGTGACAGATGCAGAAACAATTTGTTGGACATAAGATTGCTCACAAATAGCACTGAAATTGCAACCTGGCATTGTTTCTTTTATGTCATGAGAAAAGAGGAGTTTGATCTGGTACTTTACTGTTCTTTGCAATGTTCTCTCTAGTACTGCTGAGTGTCTCAGCTGTCATGATATCTAACCATGGGCAGGCACCAGCTTGGCAAGTCATTCTTCATGAATATTACCCTAAGGAACAGTGTTTTCTTGGATTTGAGCCAATTCCAAGCAGATATTCAGTAGTCATATTGTTTCTCTTTAGGATATCTAAAAAGGCAATGATGTAGAGTTTTTAAATATTCTTTACTTCATCAAGACTCCTTTTGTGGTGGCTCTTTGGAGGAAAGTAAATTTCTTCAGTTCATGTAAGAGCTGAACTGGAGGTTTAATAAATCTATATATCAGATTTTTATTCAATCTTCTCTCTCACAGTATGTAATAATTTCTGAATAAGTTAAAAATCCAGGAAAAATATATGTTCTGGTTTCCTAAATCTGTCTTCGTTTTTAGTTTAACACCCCCCCCCCCTTATTTTCTGTTCTAAATTCATTGAAATTGTAAAGAAAGCCTGTGCAATTTCTTCAGGTATTGGCATCATATTCATGGATGATGATTGCAAAGGCAATGGTATACTTTATTACAAATTAATAATGAGTAGCAGTAATAGCTTGGGTTCTTTTCCATGTCCCAGGTATTTTATATTTCAAAATTCACCAGATAAGTTTTAAATAACATGCAACGAATCTATGCTGCACTTTCTGTTCGTGAGGTCTTGCAAAACCCTACTTTCAATTCCCATATGCACAGCTTTAATTTTTAAATGTAAATCATGAGCAAGACTTCAACAGTCATCTTCAAACAGCAGTATTAAATCTCAGAGATTCTTGACAAAATCATGAGTGTTGGCCTCAGTGTATAAAGTCTGTGAAGTATTAACTCCCAAAACAAGAGACTAAGCTTCTTCAGTTGCCAGAAAGTAAATCTACAGGAGATGTCAGAGCATTAGTTCACTATGAGATACTCCTTTGTATTCACTATTGGAAAGATTCAGCTAATTTTAAAAGTTCCACTGCATTCATACTGCCCAGAGCAGAAAAGGATTTTCAATTAGTTACAAAATAGTTTGGTTTCTTTTTATCTACAGATAAATGCTTCAGTGTATAATGCTTCAGATAAATGCTAAAGGTGTATGCTTCAGTGACTTTAGAAAATGGAGAGAGAGTTTCTAAGCCAGACAGATATAAACACCAACATATGTGTGTTTTCTTAGTCACCTTTTCTGGTGCACATCATTTTGAGAAAACTTTCATCAGTAAGTTTTCCAGTTGCAGGTGGAATTGATATTAAATCCAGGTGAAGGCCAAGAAATCATAGCCCCAAATCCCCTTATTTGGGATACACTCAGATTCCAAGATGGGATTACCTCTTTTCTCTGTGGCACCAGGGAAAGGTCCCAGCATCTGAAAGGAATCAGAATTTGACTTTTTTTTCTCTAAAAAGTCCTGAAAAATATTTTAGGTGATCATATTGAAGATTTTCAGTCTTGCACTATAAATAATTTCCCCTTACATCTCTGCTACCAATCTATCATATTCTTCCATGACTGAATATTAGGCCCTTTTATTTTACTAAAATCTCTGATTCCCAGCTCACCTTTCTTTGTGAGGGGACTTCCACTGTCTCTCCCATTTCCCATGGAAGTTCAGAAACTCAGAAACATTTGTGGCATTTTCACCCCTACAGAAGATTGTGACCTCTTCTGTAACATCATTTTGTCACCTGGGACACGGACTTAAAATGTTGACTTTTGCCATTGCTTTTTACATTATATATAATTCCAATTAACTGGAATTAACTGTAAACTGGTTCCTTACCAATTCAAAAACTCTTGAAATAGAAACACATTTTTCCCTTTCTTTTTTTCTTTCCATCATTTAAGTCTTCATTACAAATCTGAGTGGATTTGCATAAGTGCTGTACTGTCCCTGTACTTTTTCTTCTGCTCTAGGTTTTTATATAATATTTTTTATTCAAACATATCTCTGTGGAGTTTAGATGTGCACATCAGTTCAACAGTGCAATGAAACAACAACTTTAGGATGTCTCTTATAGCAGCTTGAGGGAACCAGCATTGCATGAAATAAAGAATAATGGAACTGCTGAGTGCTGAATGAGAGGGAAAATGTAAAGTATGCATTCAAACAAAATGCAGGTACATTAGTCTGTAAAGATTTCTGGTGGAAGCTTAAAAACTTGAAAAAAAAAAAAAAAAGAAAAGGCATTTAATAGAAAACTTCAGGCAAGAGCCGAAAGGTAAACTGATATTTCTCCAGACTGGCAACTTTAGGAACTATGCCCATATTACTATAAGATGCTTTCAAGCATCAGTCCTCCACAGACTACAGAACTCTGAATAATAGTATGGAATACTCTGCAGAACATATCTGTTCATCCCTCCTGAGCAAAATTTGGATTACCAGCTTTTTTTTTTTTAGTTTTGACTGAGCTGATTCCATATTTATCCTGATTAATGGAAAGGATCATCCTCCATTGCTCTGCTGGGGAGATTATGCAGGTAGTAGAATCCCAGTAGAGATTACAAGTATTATGCTAAAATTTCCTAGGTTCTCTGCAGCCAGCCCCAAAATACTCTGATGGTCCTGGAAGACAGATTTGGTTTTATTTCCTATGTTAGTCACAATGAGCTTTGTTAGAATTATCACAGCTCTCACTGTCACACAGAATAGGCAACATCTCATACTCTTATACTTAGTAGTCCTATTAGCAACAGTAATTTCAGTAATCATTCTTATTTAATGCAAGAGAAAGAGCATCTCAACAGTGAGCTGCTACCACTGCCCCAGGAAATGTAAGTATGCAAAAGGAAATCTATTAATATAAGAGCATACCTGTCTTCCACATGAACAGTCAGTGCAGAAGCTTTTGCTCTGGTACCCAAGCTGTGCAGCACACACGGCTCTGCTCTCCAGTGTGTAGCTCCAGGGAGGTATGAGCAAGACTTTAAGCATATTTCACTGAAAGTGCCTCAGAGCTGCAGTATAAATCTGAGGGGGAATCTGGAAATCATGATGTGAGGAGTGAATAGGCTTGTTCTTACCAAAAATTTTCATCTCCAGCTATCATGATAGCGTGCCTACTAGGTTTATAGCACAAAAGAGTGCTAACATATTGTGTTAGGTTTGGTATGTGTATGGATGTATTTGTGTACACAAATGCCATCTTCCACCTCCTTCTCAAAGAAAGCCTTATTAAGTTACATATGCCACCATGTGTTAAGTAATTTTTTTTGTGGGCTATAAATGACTTGGCCAAGCTGTGAAATGAAACAGCTTGTTCCACTGCACTAACAGTGCAGGCTCAGTGCTTATTGTCTGTGCAGTAAATGTTCCATGAGTCACTCTCCAAACGAAGCCACATCATATGTGGTTCTTACACCAAGTCCTTTTCACTGTGTATACATCTTTGTGATAGGACAGCTTTATGACAAAGAGAAAATATCAAAATATAGTATTATTTGCGCTTTTAAGACAGAAAACAGTGGTATTTTTTTCAGTTTGATTGTCACTTCTAAAAACTTCAGCATGTCTAGTAAAACTAAGCCTGTATTAGGTGTTTAGGTAACATCTACTCCTGAAGTTAGAATTTTACCTTTGAAATGGTTTTCTACTTATTTTTCTAATGAAATAAATTCTCTTAAGACATGCATCTAATTTTATCCATCTGTCTTTGAATGTTTGTTTTTTTTTGTTTTTTATTAGCCTATATGTCCAAAACACTACAAGTAATGAAAAATCACTGCTTAAAGAGCCCTCTGCCAAAGCAAATAGGGAAATTCCTAGGTGCTCCTGTTATGCAACATGTTCTTGGGTTTACATTCAAATGCAACATGACTGTTTCTGCTTCTGCCTGACTGACCCACAAGTTCAGCAGACATTATATAAATAAACTTTGTTTTCATTTAATTCTTCCCACTTCTGAGTGGTCAGCAGGTTTCCTAACAGAAAACTACTTTTTGCAAATGCAACCTGCAAGCATTTTGTTTTAATTGTTTTCATTTTTAGCTGTTTTTTTTTAGGAAATACATTGTTCTTACAACATCTTCTAAGCATGTCATGTATTTTAATTTAGATTGGTGAATATTTGTTTTCATCCCAAGCAAAAAAATATTCCATTCAAATTATTTGTCTCTCTTTGGATTCCCAAAAAGTGAATACAATAAATGCAAAACCCACTTAGTAATCTAGTCTTTCCTCTACTGATATTATGCTACATAAGACTTCTGAATTGCATTTGTAATTATTTGATCCTCTTTATTGTATCTTGAAGGACATTTTCCATTATCTCTTGCTACCATTCACATGACTAATTTTTCTCCCCTTAAAGTGCTTGTATTATTTCTATGATAGTTTCATCATATTGTAACATAAGACAAATGGACTTTAATGCATTTCTTAGGATTTCCAGCATTTTAAGCCAGAATGTCTAATTTCTCAAAATCAAGTGGATACAATGAATAAATAAATCTGTTGTGATATTCAATCTCCATATGTGAGAAGTGAGAAGGTGTAAAATTTTTCATTATTTTGAAACAGAAAGTGAAGGCTGTCTCAGAAGGGATTTTGTCATTTCAGACTATTTGTCATTTCAGACTATGTTGAACTCTCAAAATCTTGCATATCAAAAATAAAAAAAAAAGATAAAAAATATCTTTACCATGAGAGAGGGAAAGTAGCTTACAATCTGTCATTTTTTATTGAGAACCTAAGCACATCTAGCAAAATCCTCCCTGTTTTTGTACTCGTGAGACCCATTTTGTGTTCTCATACTGACATGGGAAAAAAGTGCAGACTCAGTCATACTACTTTATTAAAATATTTATGCTGTGTTACACAAATATTATTGTAGCATTGTGCAAATACTGAACTGAACTGTTGTTATGTTGTTATGTCAAATCCAGAGTTTTGCAGGCAGTTTGCAATTTTTTTTCTCCCTTTAGCAACACATTTTCTCCTTGGTAAAGCTGCAGTAGAATAAGCTTAAATAGTGAAAGTTCAGGTTGCTCTGTATGTACAGCACTAGTTTTCTTCTTCTCCCTGTATGAAGTTTTTTATACAAAAAGCCAGGGCAAAGTGTGCTTTTCATCATCAAAATTTCAGATGTGCTTGGCAAGCCATCTTTTATGCAACTGAATCTGCAGCCTCTGATATGTCTCATTATGTAAGATGCTAAAATTATGAAGACTATGAATAGATATTTAGACTTGGGCAGTGATTTATGGTGAGGATGAAAGGGAACAAAGGTGGTTGAAGAGAGTTTTTCCTTCTGAGATTGCATAGTTTCCCCTTTCAGATTCAGGCTGCACCTATCTTTGAAGTTCAATTAAAATCACAAGAATAATTTCAACTATCATTTTAGCTTTCTCTCCTTTCTCTGAAGTTATGGAAAATTATGGAGCTGTAAATTTTAATTTTGATAATTTTAGCCTATTTTTATTGGCTAAAAATCTATTTTCTTAATGAAGGGCATTAACTTGCTCTCCACTAACACTTCAAAAAAAATGCAGGCATTACCTCCAAAGGCATTTATCCAAAAAACAAAAGCTTAAAAAAGGTATTATCCTAACTGCCTACAAAATTCAGGGAGTTTGCCTTAGACATAAACATTTCCTTATGATTAACCCTGTCACTAGTTTGTAATTATAAATCAGAGATATATTTTGGGGAAATCTGGTATTTGAAGGAAGTGCAGAGAACGTGTTGATAGAATTATCCGTTTAGAGCACAGGAATTCCCTTCCACAGAAGGGGAAGTTATAAATAAGAGGTAATCTAGTAGGATGTACTGTGAGTTGTGTAAATATCTTCACTTCCCTCACTTCATTTTCTTTCTCTCTCTAGCTACTACCAGTCAAATGCACACAGGTAGACTGTGTTCATCTTCATTGTTGAAATCAACCTGTGGAGTAATCTCTGATCACCTAAATTTGATATTTACAGGTCTCATTATTTTCCCTCTATTTATTCCAAATATCTCTATATTACAGAGGCAAGTCTGGTTAGATTACTGGGAAAAAAATCTTACTGGAGAAGCCTCTGATCCTCTATACTGTCATTTAGGTTACTGGCTTAGGCAGCTTCTAATAGTAGTGAAACTCTTTCATCAGATTCACCTCCTCTAACATTATTCCTTCATCATATTCTTCCCACCACCTTACTTTTCCTACAACATTTTAGAAAGTCACACAACAGAAATAAAGCGTGTTGAAAGTGGATTGGTACATGTCTTTATTTTTCATATTTGAGCATATTGTGAAGTATCAGTGTTATTTTCCCACATATCACATTACTTCGGATCAAGAATTTTTACATATGGTTTCAATGTATAGTCAGAATTGAGTTTTGTTTTCATTTATTTCTTTTTTTTTCCTTTTTCTTTCAAAATGATGAAAAAACTTTTGAAATAGGGGCACACATAGAATGACCAATAAATGGAACAGAGTTTACTTTTTTTTTTTTCCTAGGAACTATTCCACATCTCAACAGGCAAAATGATTTCTCTGTTTTCAAAATATATTTTTTACAACAGGGGTTTTTTTACTCAAAATAAGGATTTGGGGCTTACAGGCTAAATTTCTAAAATTCTGTGCAAGTATATTTAAATATCTCTTGGCAGTGAGCCTGCTAGGTCTGAGAATCACAATGTAAAGCTGTCAGTTTGTCCATATGCCTGAGCCTCAAAGTCAGCCACCCTCAGTGCCCACAAAATTGTAAATGGTGTTTGCTGCGAGCAAAGTTGCTGAGTTCTGCTCCTCTCCCCCGTATCACGACCGCATGTGCATCACATCTGAGGGCACTGGGATGTATTAATGAAAGACCTTCCTTGCTCATCTCATAATATACAGCCTGTCCTCAGCAATGCACAATGCAAGGTAAGGAGAGGGAAGGAGAAAAGACAGGAGCTCCTTTGGTTCCTGTCTGCTCTCACCACAGAGTATCCCTGTTCCCAGAGGGAGTGTTTATCAGGAGTGGAGCTGAGTTTGCTGTCTCAGAGGAGAATGGCTGCCTGCACACAGTGTCCCTTCCTGTGTCAGGTAAAGGGACAGAATAAATCATAAGAACACCCAGCCCTTTTTTTGTAGCAGCACATAGCCTTTCCAGAGGCAGATTAGAGAAAATTCTGAACTCATATTAGGGGCCCTTAGCAGCTGGAGTTCCTCTTCAGAGCACAGGTTGATAAATACAACCTTTCTCTGGGCTTCAGTTTGTCCCATGAGCTGTTTGTTGATTGCACCGTCACGATTGAACTGAGTATCCAGTTGTGAGAGGAGCAACAAATGTCAGAACATATTCAAGCTCATATTTATTGAGAAAAACCCATGGTAGTAATCCGAACATGTATTTAAAGCACTGTCAGACAGGAGGAAGTAGTAGTTATAATTGTATTAGATGTCTGATTTTTCTTACTGCAGGAAAAAAAAAGAATATAAAACCAGTCTACAAGAGAAAACTGGTAATTTTCATAGGGAAAGAAATATATGTGCAAAAGTTAAAAGACAAAAAGAAGGAAATTTTAAAAATTATAAGGACAGAAAATGTTGGAGCCTGTAAGCATTAAGAAGCAATGTTTATAAAGGTTATTCATCATTATTTTGCAGCAGCTTTGCCTGTAGCTGATGCCCCAGCAAGAGAATGAAAGGCATGAATACAAACAGCTGGTACTGCAAGTAACTTGTGTGATAGTAAAAAAGAAAAAAAAAAAGGAGAGAGGGAGGGAAAGTTTTGCTTAAAAAAACAGTGGAAGGTTTTGGCTGGCATTTTAACTTCTTGATATATGTATGTTTAAAATTCTACTGAATACTTTTGCTTTACCTTCAGTTGGAGTTGTTTAGCTCTAATACTGAAATGTATATACTATATATATCTATATATACCCTACTACTTGCAGTAATACTGAATTATTTATTGCAATAAGATCATTTTAGCTTGTTTTTCTGAAGCACAGCTGTCTGCTGGAGGACAAACATCTGATTCTTAAAATAGCGTTAAAGGAATCCAGCAGAAAGAAACATGTTTCTTGGTACAACAGCACTGTGTTAGAAAGAAAATTATGTCTGTACAATCTTCACAGGTTACTGTGGAGACATTCCTGACAGTGGCAAGGTCCTCATCAGCCTTCCTAAGACTTTGTGTTTTCTCCTGGGATTACACTCCAAAGTCCTGTCTGTGTTTACACGATCAAAGTCCCTCTCTTCACAGGAAACCCACTCTCAGTTACTGAACCCAAACAACTCTAAGAGAAGTTATTAACTCCATCTCTGAGAGATGAAATCTGAGATCAGAAAGTTACTAAGGAACATTGGTCTTGTGATAGATCCCATGTTTTTGTGTTGTCTTTAATCATGTCCCATATTTTAAAGCTGCAATTTTGTCCTTTTTTTAAATTCAAGGTATCGAGACATGGATTGGAATCTCAGATTACTTAAATTTTATGACATGCTATTATATGTTCTAACTCTCTAAATATTGCAAACATATCCTAACAGCTGAATACACGTTTTTGTTTATTTAAGAAATAAAGCTACATAGGAGTATTTTATTTGTATAATTCTGGAATATATTATTTCTCATTTCACAATGTTAGAGATAACTATCCAAGTCCAAGTCATTAAATACCTATGAGACAAACAGTAGTTAAGTACATCCAAAAAGTTCCTTTATTCTATCACTATACACTGTAGAGAGCCCTCAGAAGTACATTAACTTAATCTCTCAGTGTATCAAAACAGATAAATGAACTAAGGAAATTATGCATCTCTTCAGTAGGCCAATATTGCTGAGAGCTGTTTAGAAAGATCTTCCTCTGATTTAAAATCTTTCACCATAAAGTGTCTGATTCCTGAAGCTCCAGAAGAGCATTTCCTATATATTTTGTAAACAATAATTTCACCTGTATGCCTCATTTGAGAAGAAGAATGCTGGGAAATATTTTTTTTAATATTTTCCTCCTTGTATTTTATGTTTAATTCCCCTGCTTTAGTACCCCCCAGTTGCTCTTCTGGAACAAGAGAGCCCATACCAATTTATACACAATTATGAAACAAAATGTCAGTTTATGTATTTTCCTGATTCTGTTTTCTGGCCATCTGGCATTCACTCAGGAAATTACTCAAGTATGATGTTTATCAAGTAGCAGCATTTAGGCATCTCATATTTAAATTTCCAAGTTTAACCTACTCATACATTATCCATCTATGTGAAAATACATGTCAGGAAGCCATTCAACTTATTCTAAGATAAAAGTGCAAATTATCTCAGAACTTTACATTTAGACAATTGAACTGAATAAAATTCCTGCCATTCTGCAGTGAGATTTACTTGCTCATGTAATGCATTGCTGAATTAACCTTGATAACATGGAATGATGGGAGGCAGCTTCTTACTTCTGTCTTGGGTAATTCTGTTTGACAGCAGGCATTCGATTAAAAAGGAATGGGAGCTCAATCCATACTTATCAATCTCTGGAACTGACAACAACAGTGCAGATGACACATCCTGTGATTTACAACAGCAGTCAATTAAAACTAATAGCAAAACTAATTAACCTTTCACAATGCAGAATGCGACAATTCTACTTGAACAACAGCTTTAGTGTTGCCATCACCACAGCAAATTTAAATGCCTTGACTTCTCAAACACCTTGCAGCAATTTAGTTAATACTCACCTCATTTTAATTGTTAATGGATTATTAATAAATATGGTCCATTAAAAAGAGGTATGCAGTCATTAAAAAAAAAGCATGAATGTTTTTAATCCTATGTATAGATATAGATATATTTAAGAATTGGTTGCCTACAGTTGGCATGTTGCAAAGGTGAAGACGATGCTGTGCATGACTGTGGTCCTCTTGTGCATGATTGTGGTCCTCTTGTGGTATATCAATGTGTGTGTTTGATACATATGAAACAGGTAAAATATCACACTAATTCAACTTAAATATCTCTTATCATTTTCAGTTTTTACTCTAGCATATGATTGTAGAAGGTGCCCTTTTCACTCCTTGTTTCCTAAGCTAAATTAGACAGCAATTTTTTAGTGCTTTACTAGATGGTTCCTTGCCACTGTGATAATCCTGTTTTGCACCTCTTTCATCTGAAAATAATTTTGATTGAGGGAAATGTTACTACTCACATTAAAAATTGTTTTTCATTTCTTTGGGATACCATATTAGTACTTCCCTAAAAAGATATGCACTATCACCTTTTCAGAGTTGAATTGTAGCATTTATCATCATCCAATGTACGAAAATACCTGCAATCAGTTCCATTCTCATATCACTTATGATTGATGTTTTCTAAACTTATATAAGAAGGCAAAAGATTGTGATTAGGTGCTGTATATTTTGATTTATTCCCACCAATGCAACCTTGAGGTTATCCAATCCCATGACATCCTGAGGCAGCTTATTTCTGTCACACCAAACATGACATTCATGACACATTCACGTCCAGCTCAGCCCACTGAACTCTCACCAGGTCTAAGATGGTTCACCATCTTAGGGAAGGGAATTAACCATTCCCTTCATCACTGAGTCTCTCATTTTCATTTATAGAATCAACTTCACAAAACAAGGCACAAATGCTCTATTTTTGAACACTCACCAAAGGAAAGATGTATGGAACTTATGTATGAGAAAGGGGCAAAAGCTAAGCAATAGCAAGAATAGGAATCCCTTCTGAGTCTACAGAACTCTGGTGGGTGCTAGAGTGGTGATTTATTTTAGTGCAATGTTTCATAAGGCTGTTATGGCTCCTTCACTCATGCTGTGGGAGAAATGAAAATGAGTATGCAAGAACAATAAAGCTATTATCCTTCATGTGTTTGCAGCTGTAGATCATTGTTTTCCCCACAATGCTTAAATAGTGAAGCAGGATTGCTTATCCTAAAGAGTATCGGGCGATATAGAATAGTCCATGGAAATTTTCCAGATGCCCTTTTTTCTGGCTCACAACATCACGAGTGCCATCCAAACCACCTCATCTCATCTTAAGCTTAATGCACACCTAAATGAAAAAAGAGGCACTAAGGCAATCAAAATGAGGTCCTAACAACTAATGCAAATAGATCTTAAAGGACAGAGAGGGAATAAAGAAAATTAGCCAAGTGCATTTTCCAGAAAAAGCCTATGATTAACTAAAAATTGCCTGAAACTAATATTAGGTTTGTCCTACAACTTTCCATGCTGGGCTTTTTTTCATGTTTCTGGGAGTCAGTGCAAGAACCAATACTGATCACAAATTCAGATTTAAACAACACATTTCAGGTGTGTCATGTTTGAGTATCTGTGGTTTGAGAATTTTATCTAAAGAGAAAAGAAGGCATTATAATTTTGTCTTTGAATAACTTTGTCAAATTATTCAAAATTCACAGTTTAACCAAGACAGGCCCAATGGAAACTTAACACTTTTCAGGGAAAGGGCATTATAACAACAGGCATATAATGAATAACAACAGGGACATTGTTGGCCATTGCTGCTTTGATCCCAGCTACCAATCTTTTGATTAGATCTTTTCTTTGGCGTCACAAGATGAAGACTTCATTATCTTTGCACAACCATGTAGCAGGGAAAAGATGTTATTACTGCATATTCAAACCTATAGGAATGTTCTCTTTAATATTAAATATTGTGAATGAATGACTTGCCTCATAACAGGTTCTTTCACACCTTAGAAACAATAGAAGTGCTGGCTCAGCCGAAGCTTTTGAATTACAAATTTATTAGGGACTGTAACTAAATTAAATTCTAGCTTCAGTTTGTGAGGAGAGTTTGGGACCAGTTTGTAGCTGTGATTATTATTTATTATACTTTTACTCATGATCCCTCAAACTATTTTAAGTAGAAAAAAATAGAATTGACATCTGTTAAACAGAATTTTAGAGGGTATTATTCAAATTCAATTATACATTTGCAATACAAGAAGTAATCTTTACATGCCATATGGCAACTTAACACTCTTTGAGAACTTTCTCCAGATGTATCATAATTGTTTACACTCTGCAGAGTTGTTTTGCACCTTACAACATCTTGGCACAAGTTTCTAGAATTTCCAGTAAAGTGTTAAAGCCTCCTGGCACCAAAAACTATGTAATAAAGAATCCCAGCTGATTTATGGTTTGATTTCTTTTGAACTAATGTCAAAAGTGAAGAGAAAGGTGAAATAATATTTTCAGTAGCAGGACAATAGATATAGAAGCACAACTCCCACTATGAGATGATGTTAGCATGGAGAGAATTGAGCTGAGGATGCTCTGCTCCCACCCCCCTACTCATTTAGGAGATACAGCCCTGCTCTTCTCTGCCTGGCTTCTCTAAAGGCTTGTGGGAGGACAGGCAGAGGAAAGGCAAAAGAGCTTTGTCTACATTTCCTTCTGTGCCTTCTCTCCATCTCTGAACTGATTTAGAGAAAAATTCATAAAATGTAGAAATAATGGCCCTATATTTCTACCCACATAAGCAGAGAAATTACCTTTAATTTTAAAGGTCACTCTAAGCCCTTCCCTTTAAACTGTGTGAATGATATTGCTCCATGTCTATAGGAAGGTGAAATAAAATGCTGACTTCACCAGCCTTGCTTCATTGCCTTTGAATATCTTACTTTTGACACTCTATTGAAAGTTCTCTTTCTTCTTTTCTTGCTTCTTTTTTTTTTTTTCTTTTTTAAATGAGATAGCTTCAGAGGCTTCTAGTAAATGTTTCTGAAAAGGTGAATTGCAGTGACCATTATGTGACTTGTAATAACTCCTAGAGAAATTTCTATGCTTGGGAAAAAAGCTCCACTGAGGCAAATACATTCTGAAGCATATAGTCTAGTTATAACAGTGTATGACATGTGCCTACCGTTTGCTCATCCAAGCTATACATTTTCCTTACATTCCTGATTTAAAACTATGAGCTATAAGTATAGCTATAAAAATTATAAGAAAAAAAAAGAACAACAAAAAACCCCAAAACCAAAACTAAATTAAGCAAACAAAAACAAAACCAAAACAAACAAAAAAACAAACCAAAACAGAAAAAAAATATCTCTCAAAGTTAGAAAGATACATTTGGTTTCTTTTAACATAATGAGGGTTGCTTTTTCTGCTTTTCCAGGTAAAACACAGGTTATGGGTGAAATCAAGATTGCATTAAAGAAGGAAATGAAGACAGATGGAGAACAACTGATAGTAGAAATCCTTCAGTGCAGAAATATCACATACAAATTTAAATCTCCAGATCATCTGCCAGGTATCACTAAGAAAACAGCTTCATGATACTTTGAAAACATTAAGTAGGTTGTATCTTAAGTCATTTAACACCATCACTAAAACGGAAAAGAAAATTGCTTCTTAGCCAGAATGACATATTCTACAGGACTCTTTTTGAAGTACTTATTTTCTCCTATGACCAACTTTAATGAAAGTAAAAACATTTTGTAAAAGTAAATTAACTCTCAGAAGTTAATCTTTTTAGTTTAGGTTTTTTTTAAAAAAATTAATCCATTTTTAACTTTAGTAAAAATTATAAATCCCTAGGTTATCAAAGAACAGATATCGTTAGTAGAGGATTGTATCTTTGTGAAAAAGCTTTTTAAAAACAAAAAATTTCATGTTCCAAATGATATTTTCATACATAGATAAAGATATCGATGTATTTTTTTCATTTAATGACAGTATTATAAACACAAAGTAATTCTTTTGGGTTTAGTGGGATGAGATGTGGGGTTCACATTTTACACCATGTGAATGAGAACAGAATATGATTTTGTAAAATATCATTTTTTCACAAAAATTCCCCTCTGCTGAAATTATTAACTACAAAGCTTATTTGAAAGCTTCTGTGTTTAACTCATTGAACTATTCTTCCCTAGACCTGTATGTGAAGCTGTATGTTGTCAATATCTCTACCCAAAAGAGAGTAATTAAGAAGAAAACCAGGGTATGCAGGCATGACCGGGAGCCTTCATTCAATGAAACATTTAGATTTAGCTTGAGTCCTGCTGGGCATTCTCTTCAGGTAATTCTGCATTTTATTAAATCCTAATTTTTGATGTTGTCTGTGCAGTGCTATGGGCATTTGAGATCAATCTACTACCTCAGTTGTTTGGTGAAAAGAGAAAACTACAAAAAAAAATAACAGTTATATAATAATGAAAATATCAGGCTGGAGGAGACATTAAAAGATGGATTACTCCATCACACCACACTAAGGAAAGCTATTTATACATCAGGCCTGAACATTTTAGGCTTGATCTGTTCTTAAAATCCCCCAGAGAAGGGAGTTATACATGACTTCCAAGAATAATTTTCTATGTATTTAGAAATTTTAGTGCAATATCAAAATCAAATATGTCACATTTTTAAATTAAGCTCACCTATCCTCAAGTATCCTCAAAAAATACAGAGGAAAACTGATTTGCCTTCTTTTTAATTTTAAAAAAATAGGGTTTACAGTGAAAGGCTGCTGTCCTACCTCTCCTCTCTATTTTCCAAGCTGAGTCAACCAAATTCCTTTGCTATGTCCTTTTGCCTAAATGCTTAATCATTTTATCATTCTCTCAATTTCTCCAACTTCTTTAAAAGTTGTGATACCTAGAATTTGACACAGTAGTCATATTCTGAGATGCTGAGAATTAATGATTATGCCCAGCCAGAAATTCTCTGGTACATTTGTAATGGATTTCACTTTTTGTCAGTCTGTGACACATCAAATCTTGCATGGAACTGTTCAAGAATAGTCCCCCTCCTGTGTTTTAGTTGCTTAGACAGTTTTGGTCATTTGGCAAGACTTGGTTTTTTTAGACAGGTTGGATTCAGTTTCTCCTCTTTCATTTATTTTCACATTAGGAGATAACAAGTATAAGCCATATATTCAGACTTTCTCCAGTCAGTGGAGAGGGATGAGCAATTCAAGGGGTATCTACATGCCAACCTTAAAAGTCAGTGGAAGGCATTGTTGGGCATATCAGCATCGAGTTAATGAACCGTTAAATCTGTCAGACCAACCTGAATAAGACAACTACATTTTGCTGACTAAAGTTAGTCTGGATTGTCTAAGTGCCAACATTATGCTTACAGCTTGTATCAAATGAATGTTACTTACAAAAAAAGACCTCCTAAAAAACAGATACTGTTTTTCCTGGGTTAAGCTGTCCTAACATCTTATTGTTTCAATAGACTAAATAAAAGGCCATTTAAGAATTGATATTTTCTGGGAAAAGCCCAAATGATCAATAAAATCCTGCCAAAGTTTAAGAGCTCCCACAAAAATGTGGCTTCCAGTGGTGGTTTGAAGAGGAAACCATAAAGGGTAGACCAGTAAAGAAGAATTCACAGAGTCCTATGGAAAAATAATCCATGAGGTTTTAAGGAGGGACGTAGCAAGTGACATATCCATAAGAACAGTTAGCCTGAGACTTGACAACACTTCCTCTGAACTCTGTGATATAAAGACAAGAGGGAACCGAGGGGAGACCTTGTTGTGTTCTTCAACATGCTCCTGAGGGGAACCAGAAGGGCAGGCACTGATCTGTTCACTGCTGTCACCAATGGCAGCACTCAAGCGAACAGACTGAAGCAGAGTCAGGGAGGTTTAGGTTGTACACCAGGAGAAAGTTTTTCACCCAGAGGGTGGCTGGGCGCTGAAATGGGTTACCCAGGGAAGTGGTCACAGCACCAAGCCTAACAGAGTTCAAGAAACATTTGGAAAAACTCTCAGGCACATGGTGCAATTATGGGGTGCCCTGCACAGGGTCAGGAGTTTGACTCAATGATCCTGATTGATGTCTGTAAACTCAGTATATTCTACAATTCTATGATTCTATGATATGTGCTGATGCTGCACACCAGAGCTAAGAAAGAGAATGAGGCCATAAAGAATATCTTGTAAAAGTATCAAGAAAGTTTAAAACAAAGAAAAAGTGATTCTGCTTCATGAGAATTGGAGTTTGAGCTGCAAAATTTATTGCCTTTATATATTGTAAATGCTAAATATTTTCACACAAAAAGTACCTGGAGAAAATTATAGGAGAAATTTAGAGATGAAAGACATCAAATCCTGTTAAATACAAATACTGCCTGTGAGTCAGGATGGTCCACAGGCCTTAGTAGGTATTTTGAGTGAGTGTAACTACTTAATTGCTTTTTCCTTATATTCTGCCTTATACACTGCCCTCTGCACTTTTGCAAGCAAAGTACTTTTTTTCTGGAGAAAGCTTTAATCTGACGCAGTGCATCTGTTTTTATGTGCTCTTCAAGCTCAACAGTCAACTTGTTCCTATGGCAAAGCATGAACCTGGATGATTTGAATGCTGAATTTGAGTGATGAACATTTAGGGCCAAAGAGATGGACATAGTCGAAAGAAATTTAGGGGAGAGGGAAATAAAACAACCCAGAATTCATATAACAAAAATGGAACTGGAAGATGATGGGAGAAAATAAGATCAGAGAGAGGGAGTAAGACGATATCAAACATGATGATAATAAAAGCCACAATGTAAAGAGCAATGAGAACCAACCAGAAGCAGAAATTAAGACAAGGGACTGCAGTCTAAAAATCAGCAGCAAGAGCTGTGAATATTCACCATAAAAATGGGGCCATGAGCTGTTGAAGAAAAAGAAAAACAACAAAAACACTCGAAATTAATAAAAGCTTGAATCTTCTGGTACAGAGTATAGGGAATAAATAAGAAACAAACCCCTTGGGGCTTTGAAACTAAGGTGAGCTGATCCAGAATAACATGACTGGAATTTAATGCCTGGAACACAAACAAAACAAGGATGAGAGACAGAAAAGCTAGAGAAGATAGATCCTAGGGTTCCATCTGGGAGGAGTAGGAAGAAGGATCAAGGACAGAACTAATGAAAAATTGGACAAATTTTTTTCAGTCCCAAAACTGTTAATTGTCTCAGAATGAAAACATTCTGTGGAAAACATTTTGACGGTTTTCAGACAGGCACTTTCCTCAGCCTCTGGCAGTTTTTTCCTCGCTTCTCTGATTTCCCTGTTCCTTGGCAACTCACCTGGGACCCTTCTGGAAAGCGCTAAGCTTCTGGCTCCTGGCTCACTGCAACTAGAAATACATAATGTCCTATGTGAGACTAATCAGAAAAACCCAGAAGAACAAATTTCACAGATGTTCGGTTTGGCTTTCCAGCTTCTGGGCAGTCCCTTTTTCAGCAAACACTGAAACTAGGGACCTAGAAAGCCATCAGCAGTGGAGGCAGGCTGCCTATTTTTCTCCAGGACACATTTTCTGATTATTGGAATTTACTATTAGTTCAGTGCCTAAGAGTTTTCCATTCTCAAACCTTTTGACTACTAGCCATTAGGTATCTAAACTGTCCAGGTTGCCAATTGATATCAAAAGTGGACAAGGAAGTAGGAAGCCTACTGAGAAAAACATTTGCAAATTTTTAAAATTTAAATTTATTTTAAACTTTATTTGTAATGCAAATTTTGCATTTTTTACATTGCTTTCCAAATCAGAATGGAAAATTTTCAAAAATGGTGAAGTTCTTGACTACAGGAAATTCTAGTTCTTCTACAGACCTGTTAAATTTCTATTGCCATGTGGTTTCAGCAAAGCCGTGTAGTTTCAGGAGAGTAAAAACCCTTGTGTTCTGTCATTTTTCTTTTAGCATAGATCTTTGAAACCAAGCAACAAAATGCTCATTTTTCTCTCTTGCCGGCTCACATGGAGAGTGACAGCCTCTTCCCATTAGCAGTTACTTCCCTTGCTTGTTGCTTGTTGAGGTCTTCTCAGTAACTGAATATTAAAAACCTGCTGCTAATGCTGTCATGCTTCATTATTTCTTACTTTTTTTGAAAAGTTTAGGAAGTTTAAAAAAACCTAAAAACATAAAAACAAAAAATCCCCCACGTTGTGCTTGTTAATTTACTTACTTAGAAATAAAGAAATGCTACATTTTTTCTGAATATGTAACTATAACTCATGCCATGAATTATACATATTACCAAATGCATTTTCTTAGAAACATGTATAATGAACCTATAGATTCACAGAATGAGACAAGCCCTTCAGAAAAGCGTATTGTCTGCATGGCACAAGCCTCTTTAGCTGGAAAATATGTGGCTGGCTAGCACTTCACAGAAAGCCTCATTCAGCCAGACTGCATCCAACTTCCACAAACTTAACAGGAGCTGCGACAAAGCTTTATCTTGCAACTTAAAACTTGACCTTATGCTCTTCTTTGGTAACCAGCAGGTGAACAAATTGCTCATTAACATTCAAGGTTGTCATCTTCTAATTGCTATGTTCTATGATAAGGAAACAGAAGCAGAAGATTCAATTTTCACAGGGCTTTCTGTGAAGGGAAAGGTGACTCTATAAAGCAATGGTCAATGTTTCTTTTCTGTGCATAGTATTTTGACCTCAACATTCCTGAATCTTTTATGTTTTGCTAGTATTATGTTACTGTGCACATTGATGATGATGATGTTGATGATGATTATAATTATTATTTTCACAGATTCTGCTTGTCTCCAATGGAGGAAAGTTTATGAAAAAGACACTGATTGGGGAAGCTTATATCTGGCTTGACAAAGTGGATCTAAGGAAAAGAATAGTAAACTGGCACAAACTGTTGGTCAGCTCCACACAAACACACTAAGCAGAGCTGTCTGCTTAGGGCACAAAACATGCAGAGTCTGCTCTAAACAGAATCACTTCAAGAATATAGTTTGATATCATTGTGTTTAGCTAGTCTTTCAGATTACAAAGTAGAAAAGAGCAGTCTCTGGGCTACAAAGCACACTTAAATGAGGGCTAGTACACTTATTTTTGCTGCAAAACACAGCAAAAGGAGAAGAAAATCTGGGCCCAGAAGTTAAAGCGAGGCTGTTTGAAATGAAGACTGATAAGAGGGCTCAGTTTTGTTGGACTCTTTGTGCAGAGAGTAACTGTGAAGGAAATGAAGAAGGCTGGAGGCAGGTGCTAACGCAGAGCTCGGCTGCAGCTGGGGGTAGTGTGATGGGAAGAGCAGTCTGGTTTTCTGTGCAACCAGAAGGAGATTATTTTATGCAAAACCACCTAGGGTGACTGACTTTCCAAAATCTCACATATTAAAAGTGTAAAACTTGCTCCTCTGCACCTTAGGATCTCTGATAATTTGCTGTAGTGAGATTATGCCACTTGACACAAACTGCAAGGTGTTTGCAAGAGTGGTAATGTTATTTTACATTACTTTTTTTCCTTCTTTCTTTTTCCTTCAAAAACTAGGCTGTGGAAAATCAGATCTGATTGTTTCATTTGTTTCTGTGTGTTAACAATGGATATAAACCACTCTCCTAGAATGTGATGAATAAAATTATATAAATGGTCTATAACTTGGGATGTGGTTTTAAAGAGAAAGAGCAGGTTATAAACTATACTACATCAGAAAGATAAAATGCTGTTTCAATGTCAGTGACACTGTGTTTCACCCCACCCTTTGAGTCAGAAGCTCTAAATCAGTTTGAGATTGAGGGGACTTAAGCACTGGGGCTGATGCAGTTATTTCAACCAGTCCTCACATTTTTCAGCAACCAGTCTTGCTCTGAAACTCTAGAAAGACTATGAATTCTAGGCTATTTTGTGGCACTTGGGAGCAGCTGCCCCACCATGCCAACAGTGACCCTCTCGATGCAGGGCTCTGTATCAACACTAGTGACACACTGGAAATCTAAGGGGAAGGGACAGCAGGGCAGTTCTTGATTGGAACTGCATCAGAATGAAGAATATCCTCTTGCTATCTCAGGTGAAGGTCTGAGTATAATCCACTCAACAGCATTGCTTCTTGCTTAGAAAAGAAGTAAATAAGAAGGTAACTTGTAACTTATAAGTCTGTGTCAGCACTTCCAAGCATCAAGTCCCTCTTTCAGGGGTTTGAAGCCAAGCAGTTAGCTCACTTGGGAAGAAACTACTGCCTGGCATGGCTTAGGCTGGTTGCTGTATTTTCCCTCGTACCATGTTGGAAGAAAGGAGAGCATTTTCTCTCATTCCTAAAAGTATGGCAAGTTTGTTAAAACCCAAGAATCAATGGTACTAACTCCCATGTTACTCAGAAGTCATTTAATATTTCACAGCTTCAATAAAAAGTAGTTTCCCTGGAAATATGATCTCATGACCTTTGCATACTCAAAAAGAAAATGAACAAATTTCTGCATGTCAGACATTTATTTTGCTATCCCAAAAAAGACTTTCCAGTTTTCATTAAATTATTTGATATACATTGTGTTATATTTTCTGAATATATATAGTACACTTCCACAGGTTGTGCAAGACCAGGTGAAAATATTCTTTGGGAAAATATTATATGCTTAAAAAAAAGGAAAAATAAAGCTTAGGTTATTAAGCAACTGGATTGACTGTGAAAAAGCTACACTATTTAATTTGATGATACTTCCCACATACAGTTTTTGGTTTATGTTTATCAACTTAAAACATCAGCATGGAACAAGAATATGAGAAGAAACAAATATGAGAAAAACAAATATATACAAATTATATAATGCTACACACACCAAGGAAACTCCTGTTGTTCATAACCTGCTGGTAGTTTGCTTAACTTGCAAGCAGAGCAGTCTGACCAAAATCTTATTAGCTGTCTTAAAAACACAACATCACTGACAGTGGAAGTAGGGTGTGTGCTTTAATGTTGAATTTTATGCTTTCACCAGTATATGTATACCCTACCTCTCATAAATTTTAAGAACAGTCCTCTGGAGTTATTGTAAAAATTCTATGTTTTGATGTTGTATATGTTTTTATAAGAAAATACTTCAAAGAAAAAATCCCCGACTGAAACAAAAAATCCTGTGTGGATTGACATATGTGTTGCTCTCTCGGTGGGTTATCTTGCATTCCTGAAGACTATACTATGTTTTTACTTTGAAAAAAAGATCAGCAAAAAAAACAAATTCTGTGTGAAGTGCAAGCCATGAGGTGTGCAATTTTGTGCAAACTGCTGGTGATTTTGCTCTTGCTAAGATTGCTACAAAGGCAGCAAGTCGCACTGGTAGTTGCTATGGAGATTTCTGAGAGGAAGGAGCAGTCTCTGGCTGCCTGACTGGAAGCTTGTCATCATCATCTGTAACTGAGAATGTGCCCAGGCTTGCTTTGCTGTCACACTTGTACAAATGTGGCTGGTATTTTATTGAATACTTTTGTAGAGTGAGGCTGTGGGGGACAGCTGCCTTTGAGGCTAATCAGCCGTCGGCAACTGGTTTAATTCAAGCATTTTTGGTTCTCTGAACAACACCCAAAATGTTTCTGCATGTTGAAATGGCAGTTTTGGACTCCTGTCATGAAACACAAAGAGTAGAGTTTGTGAAGAACTGCCTTGGTCATCTGCAGCAGGGATGGGGCTCCTCGGGGGTGGGCGTGTGTCACACCTGGGCACACACGCTCGGCTTTCTGAGGCAGCATCACGCAGAGGCCAGAGAATGCCACCAAAGTGTGCCAAGTTCCTTTTTTTGACCAAATTTCTAGGTTGTACTGAAATCACTCTATGCAACACAGATTCATGTTTGAATGCATAGTTTCTTTTTTTGTTGTTTGTTTGTTTGTTTGTTTGATGAATTAAGTCAGGAAAAACTCTCATGACAATGTTTAAAAAAAACCCCAATCAAACAAGGACTATTAGTATTTTTTACCGTTTTTGTATATATCTCAGGTTTGTTTTTTTTTTTCTTTTTCCTCATTAATTTTTTATTTATTTTATCTGGCCAAATATGCTTAGATGTGGCAACAGCTTTTATAATTTCTGAATGACTGATTATTAATGAGTTCACATATTTCTGTGATTGCTTTGAAGATACATATTGCAGGGAGGCAATAGCAGAGGCATTTAACTCTTTTAATTCATAAATCTTCTGAGAAAACAGGAATTGAAGCTGCTTCTTAGTTCAAGCCTTGTAGAGTGGAAACAAGCTGAAAAATGAGCAAAAGCACAGTGTGTGTATTTACAAATGACAGGGATTTATAACATTATCATTGTTATTATTATGCATAAAATGAGCAGCAAACTGCCCTTTTTTTCAGTTTAAAACGAGACATGAGAGTTACTATGATGAATGTTGAGCTAGTTCTTTATCATTACACTTTAAAGGGATAGTATCCAGGGGCAATGAGTGCTGCTTCTTTGTTATTACCCACAGTTTTACATGACATGGATCCTGTATTGAAGAACCAAAAACCAGTTTAAGTCAGTAACAACCAATCTGCTGACTTGAACTGGCTTTAAATCAAGACCTAGGAAATGTTTGAGTTATTTTTCTGGATGCTGGATGTTTGCATGGCTATGTTGTGGGATATGGTAGCTGGTAACCAGCTGATATTGATTCATACTTTGAGAATGATGATGAAGAAAAAGAAGACATCTATTATATTGCAAGCTAGTGTGAGCCCAATAGAGATTATTTAATTAGGATTTAGTTTCATGGAGATATCATAAAGATGTTAATAGTATTTTTTTAAATTATTGTTTGAATCATAACTGACACTATTTTTAAGTAGTTTATTTTCATTGCTACGATGTTGAATGTCCCAGATTCATTATTTGAGTATGTATCTAGATATGTACATACCTATGTGAATAGCAGAGAAAATTTGTGTGAGTGTAACTTATAAAGGTAATTAAACAGAGAGGAAATTTAACATAAGTATCCACCTACATTATATTTAAACACTAGTCCTACATGCCCTGTGAATTTTCTCTACACCTGGCATGAAGGATTAATTGCTCTTTATAAATACATATTGCCTTTAGAAGGAAAATAGGAAGAATAAGTGACCGGATACTCTCTCTTTAAACCATAAAAAACATTTTAATGTTTTCTATATGTTCTGTTTTATTCTTTTAAAAAAAATAAGCAAATATATTGATGAGATCAAAAGTTATAATATATATAGATATCCATAATAAAACTAGATGATTTGATGAGAGTCATTTTCTTAATTTATTACCCTGTAAATAAATATACATTTTTGTAAAACAAACTGAGTTTAAATTATTAACTCCATTTGACATCCAAGCATGTGAGTGTGTCCTTATTTGATTGTATCTTATAGATGTTCAGTGATGTGCTCAGGTGCTCAACAATGGCTGACTAATGTGTGTGCTGTCATGCTGCAAACAACATGTACAGCAGACACAATGTTTAAAAAAATCCAAAAAACACCAAAAAAAAAAAACCCTGCAAAAAACAACAAAAAAAGAAGAATAGTCCTTGGGCAAATGTAATGTTTCCACAGTGAATGTTGCATGCATAGGTGGTGGTTTGTTGATCTTCATTTCGTTTTGAATTTCTTTCAATTTTCATTTTGCTTCCAGAATCATCAGAAAAAATGAAAACAAAACAGACTTGTTCTAAAAGTTGTAAAAACTGAAACAAAAGCAGTATGAGATTGTACAAAAATGCTTGTAAATCTGTCCCAGTTTTCACTTTATGTATAAATCCATGCCATGGTTTTGTGATTGTATACAGGATGTATCTTGAGAACTTATGCAAATTGTGCTCTATAAAGGCTGTTATCCCAGTCTGACAAATAAATATTTAAAATATGTGGTTTCGTTTCTTTTTTCTAATTAACATGAAAACCTGTTTTGCTGGTTTATTTATTTCCCATTTGTTGACCACAGTGGTTTTACAGTGCTGCTGTACACATTGCTATACTCTTCTCTCCTCTTTCAACATTAGCAGACCTTCCAGGGTATAACTCATCTCCCACACTTCATTTTGAAATAAAAAATGGTTCATTCATCAGAGTGTTTTTCCAAACAAGTCAAAACCAGAATCACATTCAGCTCATTGATCTCTTCATACAGTTTCAGGTCTGGCATCCCATATAGGCAATGAATTTATGTGCATACAACAGCACAGTTTAGGAATATCCAGGGGTTTGTCTCCTCAATGTGAAGAAAAGATGAATTAAAAATGTAGCCTAACTCTGTGTTCTTGTAAGTTCCTGATGTAAACATAACAAGAAAGAATATGATAAACCCTAGAAGGATTTTCTCTGGCTCTTTCCTCCAGCAGAAATGTTTCCAGGAACAATATATTTTAGTCTTTGTTATTATAAACAAGAAATCATTTTCTTTAAGCAATCATTTGTGTAGTATTGAATTTTACCTGACTAGTATAACACTTTTGATTCTTCCCCATTGAGACTTTATTTTTGAGCCATGTCTAGATCCATATTCATTATATTTGCATAGTTTCCCTATTTGATACAAATAATTTAAAAAAACTCCAAACATCCTCCCCAAGTGAAACAAATTGTTGTTTTAGTCTGACACCTGAACATATAGACTAGATTTTACTTTTTTTTCTGTGAGCTGATGCCTTTTCCTCAAAAAATAATGTAATGAGAAATAACAAGAACTTTGAGGATGCCTCAAGAGCAGAGGTGCCCTTTTTCACACCACAGCACTGACAAAGGCTGACTTTTGTTAATGTCCATCAGGAAAGAAACTCGACTTCCCTGTGCCTGCCTCAATGACTGGAGTATGAGTTCAAGGTACTTTGGGTAGCTCTCTCTGAGAAAATAGTTATGACTACAACAAACACTTCATCCCACACTCAGCCCAAATTTTTTTGCATCCTCTTTTATTTTGGTGAGGAAACTCCTGCTCAGCATACTGGCCCTCTGGAAATGGTTAGAAAATATTCCTGAAGTGTTAAGGGAGAGAGAGCTGACTGGAATTATCTGCTGTGGAAGCTGTAGCTTTATCTGAATCTAGCTCTAGAAAACTAGCTTACAGACAGAAAACCCCAATGTCCCTTGGCAGACACAAAAAGAATGATTAAATAATATGTTACTTTTTAAATAATTAAAATATTTAACAAAAATATGTGTTTACTTACTCAGAGAGCTCAGCAAAGTATGCATGAGCTATTTCCTCACATTGCTGTTTGTGGGGTTTATCTTAGAAGCTGTAAAACTGGGAATTGGGAAGTTCATGGAATGTTTTTAAAATAGACTGGACTTAAAATTCATAGAGAAAGAAGTTACTGGAAAACATACATAGAGATTCAACTTAGCATTCTGGCTGTGAGGACAAGACTCTCTGGAATTCCAGCAAGAATATCTTCAACATACATCTTCAACTTTATTCTTTTCATAGGATCATGGAATCATATGATAATTTTCATTGGAAGAGACCTTTCAAGGTCCTCTAGGACAGGGGCATGAGCAGGAATATCTTTGACTACATAAGGTTGCCCAGAGCCCCATCCAATCTGACCTCCTATATTTCCAGTGATGAGACATGTAGCATCTCTCTGGGCAAACTCTTCTAGTGCATCATCCCCCTTATTGAAAAAAATCTTCCTTTTATCTACCCTTTTATTTCTTAGTTTAAATGGTTTCCTGTTGGGAAGGATGAAAGTTTAACAAGAAAGACTCAGAGATATGTATGCTTGGCAGAAAGATTTTTGAATGTGGAATCTGAAGAAGGAATAGAAATGAAAGCAGGTTTTGATATAGAAGAAAAGAATTGTTGAGCCAGTCTTACTGGATAACTAAGAAGGCAAAGGGTATGTTAGTTAGAAGGGGTTTTTATGACTTAGAGTAAAGGATAAACCCACCACAAACAAGAAGATGTTTTTACCAAGTAAAAAGACACCACAGGCAAACAAGACTGCCGATGTTGCTAGTAGAAAAAAGAAAACTAAAAAAACAACTTCTAGCTTAAACTGTAACGTACTAACTTTTAGTGATTGGAGAATAGTAACATGAATATAGTAATTATAGTAGTTATGATAGGCTATAGGTAAAATTTAAGGTATAGATTGGTTCTTCTGTATTAAGATGCTTAGCAAAGAAAAGTATTTAATTCATCGTAAGTAAAATTAAAGGGTCTTCAGGCTTGTCTTCAGCTGGAGCTGTCATCCAGAACCCTGGACTGCTGCAACATCTTGGATCCAATAAACTGCATTTTGAAAAGCCACCTGGAGTCCCACACCTCTCATTCAGGCTCTTACTGTTTCTTTTAGTTTGAAACCGTATTACTTCATCCTACAACTACAGGCCCTACTAAAAAGTCTGTTCCCATCTTTCTTTCACTATTGAAAAGCTGCTCTAATATCTTCTCATCGCCCTCTCTCTCTCCAGGCTGAACAACAACAACACGAGCTCTCAGCCTTTCCTCCCAGAAGCTGTGCTCCAGCCCTCTGACCATGTTGATGGCCTCCTCTGGATGCACGCCAGCAGATGCATTTGGGACCCAGAGCAGGACACAGAGCAGGACACTGAGGAGTGCTCCACAGGGGGCTCTCAGCAGAGGGTCAGAAGCAGCTCCCTCCCTGCTGGTCATGTTTCTTGTGATGTAGCCAATTTACAGTTGGCTTTCTGGGTTGCAAGTGCATATTTGCCAGCTCACCTTCAGTTCTTAACCACCAGGACCCCCAAATCCTTGTCTCCAGGACCACTCTCAATTCATGTGTATCTATAAAGAGAAATCAGGAAACTCCTCTTTTTAAAGGTGATTTTCCTGACACACCTGATGCAGAAAGAACATAGAATTTCTTTTCCAACCCTACTTTATAAGCATGCACATGACACAAATTTCAGTCTGTCAGTTAAGGGTATTATTGAATTTAATAAAAATAAGCAAAATAATGTAATGAAAAGCAGTTACAAATTAACAGATTATCCAAATCATACCAGCATGCGTCACTTTAAACTGGAAAAAACCCCAAGCACATAGTAATAGTTGGATGATTTATCTGTGTCCGCATAGCTAAAATGGTGTGTTTGTTTGCAGACAAGGACTCAGACACTGTAGGTCTGACAGAAGAAGGATAGCTTCTAATTTGAGCAGGTTGGTCATTTTGCTGCAATAGAATGTCCATTACTTTGACCTTTTCAAAGGATCTGTATTGCTGTGTCCTTCATTTACTGTATCAGGATCTTTGGGTGATACAGCATCAGATAAGATTTTTAAGCACAGGTTAAAAAGCAGAATATAATCATTTTCTCATCACAGGCTGTCAAATCTCAGAAAGTTCTTGGTCTTTGCAGTTCAACGGCCACAGCTAAAGTAAAGATAGAAGACACTGACAGCATGTTGGGAGCTGGGATCAATAGAATGTTGGTAGGGTCCTTGCTACCCAGAGGAGCCTTGACAGTCAGAAGAAATGAGCTGATGGGAAGCTCAGGCACTCCAAAAAGGGAGATGTGTAGTCCTTAATCTGAGATTGAATAATCTGATGTAGCAGGCTGGGGCCAGCTGTGTGCCAAAACAGGGTCAGGCCTCAGGGAGCAGCTCTGGCGGGACAAAGGCACAGAGATCCAAGTTGCTGCACAGCCCTACATCATCTCTCCTGCTCGAGGAGCCTTTAAGCCAAAAATAAACAGACAGCAGCACAGTCAGCTACAAGCAGGATGAAAAAGTCAAGCAGACGAAGAGCTGCAGCTTTATGGTTAAAGTGTAATGGAACTAATGCAGGGCCAAAAACTCCTGTAGTCCTCTTTTTCTGAGTGAAGGTGCAGTATTTAAGGAATGAAAAAATGGCACACATACTGAAAGTTCTCCAAAACTTTCTAAAAGTGATCTTTTCACTGTGTTGTGATTCTAATTGCTCTTACACATAGAAAGTCCTTGATTAATTTATTCTTTATAATTAAAAATTATTCCAATGCATTATTAAATTATTTTTGAAACTATTGCATGTGCATATGCTTAATGAAACCACAAGTGGTTTTGTTTAAAAATTCAGATTTCCAGTTTATCATGAGAAATTCTATAAAATTGAGGATTTAGGGCTTTGCAGATGATTTTAGACATTCTCTGCAAATGCTACAAGAATGAGCTCAAATGTCATGTATACACAATTGCTTCTTCCATATCTAACTTAAATTAATTTTTCTTGACTGGCATTTTAAAATATAAAGGAATTAAAATGTTATACTTTTAGACTTTTTTTATGGTGATGGACAGAGGCCATTTGAAAGTAAGTCCTGATAATACAAAGAAATTTCTGTATCTTTATGATAATACAAAGGAAAATCCAATTTCTCAGAAAGTAATGTTTTACCAATTTGCAAGAACAATAAAAATTATTATAAAAAAATTTACCCTCTATTTCATAAATTCAACCTACAGATGGGATGGAAATGCTATTCCTATTTTTTAAAGGTGAGGAGCTGAAGCAGAAGAAAGTTACAAGCCTCTTTACAAAGGTTTTCAAGTTACCATGACTTGCTCATCTCTCTTTTGTAAATTATAGACCTTATTCAGTCTCTTCCTTTAAGAGGAAATCAAATAAAAGAAAATCACATTTCAACTCTGTGTTCTGAAAATCAAATTAATAAAACCTGGAATAATTTTGTATCTCTAAAGAGAGGAGGTCAGAATAGAAGCTACAGCTAAAGGACATTAAGCAGTTGTTTTGACAGTAAGTGTCTGGAGCTTTAATGTTGTTTCTAAAGCAAATTTGGTCTGAACAGATTTGGGCAACTGCTCAGAGCCTCTTGCAATCTCTGCTGTAGTTCACTGTGGTAGTACCAGGGTCATTTTCATTAATGGCTTTGAGAATTTGGAGACTTTGCAACCTGGAGGCATTTCATTCTTCCTAGGCATTCAGAAGATGTAATACGGAAAAAATACCTTCCTGAAAGCTAAAACTCACTTTGTTAGAACTATATTCTGTTCTCAATCTCATCTAGCGAGACTTCAGGGCACAGAAGAATTCAGCTGCTGTCCTCTTTTCCTTTTTGTACTATAGATAAAAGGATGCAGGCATGCCAACTTTCCAACATCTCTCCCTCTCTCTACCAAAGTTCACTTGATGTCATCTTTATTCAGCTAATATTTGTACCTTCTGCTCTGTTGCTCTTTTTTCTTTCTAGGTGGGGTGTATATCACACAGACAGGACTCCCATACCTAGTTCACTCTTTGACTCCCACAAGCATATGATGATAGTTCTTCAGCTTCTTCCTTGGATTAACTCTATGTTCAATCACAGAAGGGCAGAGGCCTGCATTATAGGCATTTAAATTTAGGTAAAATAAATAAGTTGTAACTATCATCACTAAATTTCAAGCCAAGGAGCTTACAGTTTTAGGAGGAATAACAGTGACTGGTAAGCACATAAGAGTGATGTGGTTTAATGAAAATAGATCTTGTACATAGTTTGAAATCCCCTGTTCATGACAGACAGACTAATCAATACTCTATGATGTTGCTTTAGGAAAAAAATCCCACAGCTACAGACTGACTTTGCTTACCACCACTCACAAAAAAAAAAAAAAAAAAGGATTGATCTAAGCTATTCAGGGCATTGCAGTGACACTTAAAGTTATCTGAAACTAATCTCTTTTTGTTGTTTTCCTGAAGGGCCAGACTTTCCCTGATAAGCAAGTCTACGGGTTTTCAATAATTCTGAGCATATTTCAAACCACCTGGTATAGTAAAAAGACATAAGACGTATAGTGTACACTCTAATAGCTTAGAAACACACACACACACACACACACACAAACCCCCCCAAAAAACCCCAAAAAACCAAATAAGCAGGCAATGTCTTTTAATGTTTTTTTCATATACAGTACAAAAATATATTTTTAAGTCACTGAATATTGCTAGTCCTGGAATCAGTGTTCCCCAAAAGAATTGTATTGCTGAATTACTTTCCTATAATAAATAGGTAGTGCATGCACGCCAAGGAAATGCGGCTTAAGTCTCTGAAAGAGCAGTGTCGGGTGATGTGGATCACAGCAACTTTTGCGTAACAATTTAAATGAGAATAGCAAAGCAAGTCTGTGCTTTCCTAATGATGTGTTAGAGGGGAAAAGAGTAGCTTGTATACAATGAAACCTTATTGAAATCAGGCTTCAAAACTACATAAGATTTTCTTGAGTAAAAGCAAGTGTGTGGGACAAAAATTTTCTCATTCCTACTATGGTGCTTATTAAGATCTTTAAGTTCAACATAATTTTACAGGCTATGTGTGTTGCTTTACTGCCATGAGGCTTCTCAAAAGTGTCAGTGAGGGTGAAATTAGGTTTATCACTATCATTAAGCTTATTTTATGCATCTTGGTATGATCAACATAAAGAGTAAATGTTTGAGGGCAAAATAAATCAATGTGCCCACATAGAACTCCAAAGGGCAATATTAATTATTGTAATAAGCTCTCAAAGGCAAGGCTTAATCACATAATATCATCAGCTTAATAATGAAGTAATTATTAGTATATAGGTCAACATAAGAGTCAAGAGAAACAGAAAAAATCTTTCATTATAGTGTTAATGAAGGAGCCATGTAACAATACTATAAAGTCTGATGCCTCTGGGATGAATGATTCCTTCTATCCCTTCATTATCTTGAAAAAATTTTATGGACACATCTTTGTGCATGTTCCAGATAGAAGAAATAGCCTCTGAAAAACATGTTCCATATATTTTTGTTTTTGCAAAAGTGCTTAGCATTTGGGAAAAGAACAAGAGTTGAAAGTTTCAAACTGATGCTTTCAGTTTTTAATATCTCTGACAGATGCTAATGCAGCGAGTGAAAATAATCAACAGTATTTTCTATATTTCTGAGGCTCTTAAAAACCCTCCTGCTATAGCAACACCAAGTAACAATATCAAGAAGCAGAATTTTTACCAGTGCTTTCTGGCTTTGTTTAAGGTCTGATGTGTCCAAGTTTGCTCTGATTCAGCACTGTGCTGTCACCTTGCTGCGTGGGGAGGTTGAAGAAGAAAACACACACACACATGCCCACACATGCCCACACACCTGCTTAAAATTCTGATGTCCTTAACCTAGTTACATAGTAAAATATAACACATTGCAGATGACTGCTGAGTTACAGCAGCAAAATATTGGGAATGGCAAATAAAGAGAAACTGATGTTCTCTACCAGAGGAGAAGGAGGAAGAGGAGGAGGAGGAGGAGCTGCTGCACATACCCACCAGCACTGCCCAGTGGAAGCATCTTCAGCCAGAGAAACAGGAGTTTAGTGATCCTGCTCCCCCTCTTCTTCTGCTTTCTCTTCCTGCAGGAGCTGTCCTGCCCTTTATGCCTTCTTGCTATGCCCTTTGTGCTTTCTTGCTTTATGGGGTGCTTTTCATGCAGCGGGTATGTTTGGTTTTGTCTCAGCTGTGTCTGAGCCAGGTTCTGCCCAGCTCTCAGAGCTGCGTCCCTTCAGTGAGCAGCAGTACAGCAGACAGGATTTGGGATTTAGATTCGTGCCCTTAGGACCCCTGGTGTCACACTACACTTGTACTCCCATGGCCTCTGCTAATAGACAGGAAAAAAAAAATACAGCACCAGTGACTTGTTTTCCTTGGAATAAATCTAGTCAGTAATTACAAGTAATTACAAGTCTCTAGTGGTTTCATGCCATTTTCCAATTGCACAAAAATTCAACCTTTATTTTAATGGCTGTAATATACATTCTGTCTGAACACATTCAAGAAAGAATCATAGAGCCCAGTGAGGTTCTGTGTGGATCAATATGAAGAGCTGTAAAATAAAAATAAAAAAAAAATTTAAAACCATTAAAAAAAATCGTGGCATGTTTTCAAATTCAAAAGAAAGAGTACCTCACTATTTCTTCATTTTTTTTTTAACTCTGTATCTCTTGATTATCAAAGAAATTACTACACATTAAAGATTAAGGCACTAAACTCCAGGCAGGAGGGAGGCAGTTTGTCTTTTACAAGAGTAAAAGTTAAAAATCTTTTGCTGGTCTTAGAGACCTACGGTGGACTGAAAAAGAGAAGTTGAGATTTTCATTCATTCAACAACAACTGGGCACTCATCTGAAGTGTGAAGGGTACATACACCTCTTTCCTATTTGCTTCTCAGAAAGGTCTGAAAAATAGGATTTTCTTCTTTGATGACTTCAGCAGTCCCTTACCCTGCCCTGCCCTGTGCCCAGTACTCTGGTCTGGCCTCCTGCAGGACTGAGGGTGGGCACAGGGCCTTGTACATGGGCTAGGCAAGAAACCACTGCTTTTGAATGTCTTTCTGGGAACTGCAGCATTGCTGAGTCTGAGAAGATTCTTTACACTCCTGCAGCAAAAACCTGACTCACCAGATTGGTGTTTTCCTATAATTCCAATTTAACTTATTACTCTTTGAAGTTAAAGGTGTTCAAAGAGGTTGTTGTCAACCACCCTTTGCAGAGTCCAGCTCAGTGTGTAACATGCAGAGCCTGCTCACCAAGCCTGTGAGTTTGATGATTAAAGACAGAAGCCAAGAGTGGCTGCAGTGCCTTGGTTGGATTAACCCAGTGGGGCAGTGCCCATGTGGCAGCACCTCTTTCAAACCTCTCGTGTCAGCAAGGCCTATGGCATTCAAAACATGGCTCAAAATCCAGGCTAGCTGAGGAACTAATCTGTCTCAAAACTTTCACATTGCAAATTTGGTTTGTCAGAATCGAATGTTAACCATTACTGTAAAAATGTTTAAATATTTTTGAAGAATTTACTATTTCACATCTTTATAGATGACAGTAAATGTAAGCAAGCATATGGAAAGTTCAGGTTTTGTGTAGAAGTTGCTGACGTAGTTCTGTGTTAACCTGCACAATAATGATAATTATATTAGATAGCTATTTTTGCTTGAAAAAAATGGTATTAATTATTTCTGAGGTTCCCATGTGTTCTGAGTTTTAATATTAATTTTTAATCATAGTAGTCTTGGGTCTGTGATCCATTTCCAGTATCAAATACAGTTCAGCCAGTCTTCGAAAACATTGATTCAAACTTCAAAAGAATATGAAGAATGCTGACTAGGAAAGAGCCCAGAGATATAAGCACAAGGAATAAACAAGTGAGGAAACTCTCTGAGGAAAAAAAACCCAGGGGCTACTAAAATCTGGGGCATTCTTCACAAATACATGCAATAATTTTTGTTTAGAAAACACCAGTTGAAGGTGAGGACAGTAAGATTACCTTTTAAATATATGTATATGGTGATAAATTTAGGGGGGAAAGGGAATAGGAATTTTTTCTAAAATTATAAAATAAAAAAAATCAATAACCATTTTATAGTAAGTTTCTTTGTGCAGACATTTTTATTAATTTCCACACATTTTAAATATTATTGACAGTGATGTGACTACCTAGAATAAAGCAGTTAAATAATTTTATATGTTATTTAAAATAAGGTTGTGAGCTGCAGTTCTTACAACTTTTACTACTTTGTGAAATTGAGAAGTCTTAACCCTAAATTGATATTGGATTTTTTCTGACTCTTAAAGGTTGTGGATTTTAAAGTCAGCAGCAGATGGCAGCAGCGCCATCAGCACGGCTCCCAGGTTTCCCCATCCAGCACTCAGACCAGACAGAGCAAGTATGAGAACTTGCAGTAAACTTCAGAGGGAGAAACTACCCTAATTACCCTGAACCTTAATTCTAAGGCAAAAAATTAAACAGAAGTATGAAAATTCATTTTTTCATAACATAAAATGTTATGTGAAAACATATATTTACAAATGTCCTCTTAGCAATGTCAGTGCTGAGGAAATGTTTGGTTTAGAAAGTAGCAAAAGGTGTGAGTGGATCTAATTCTCTAAAAATATTTTTTTTTTTTAAAAATCTTGGTTTTTAAAATAAGCAAGAAATTCATTAGACCAAGAACTTTCAGGCAAGGATTTAACATGAATAAGATGTAATCAGTACACAAGTTTCTTTAATGTATTTCTGAGGTACTTTGTTAGCATATAATGTTCATTATGCAAGCTTGACATTTTGTGGACAGCCCAAGATTTTCAGCAATGATGTTACAAAATTCCAGACCTATAGAATGTGCAGGGGTCTCCTCTTCAAATCCTGGGCTGCGCAGACAAAAATAACTAAAAAAAAAACTAACCAGGACTCCTGCTGAACTGCAACTGATACTTTTCAATTTTTTTTAAAGGAATAATTTGCATAGAAGGAGCTATTATTGGAAGGACTGAATGAGGTCTTAGAAATAATGGAGAAAGGTACCTTTCAAAAATTGCCATTACAACATTAACTGCTTGCTATTGCTCTCGTAATCAAGTCAAATGAAAAAGCATTTTTAATAGTTTTCATGAAGATACTTGACCCTGCTGTGTGTTTTATTGTATACACCAGCTGTTCACTCTCTGCTGGCAAACCCCAGATAAAAGAACAGAAGAAATCCTCAGACAGCCCTGCAGCATATTTATATTCAAATATCATCATGACATGATAACAGACTATTGGTGTCTGTGGAGATGTGACAAAATATTTACAGTGACCTCTAGGTCTGAAAAATTAACCCAAGACCAGGCCCACATGTTTCTTTGTGTTTATGTACACCTGTAATATTTTTCCTCAGATCTACATGCAAGTAAATTATTTCAGAAATTATTTTAATAAAAGTTGGTAGAATCACACTGCTGAAGGACTCACAGGATCAAAAGAAAATTTCTCTTGGAAGGGACCTTAGAAGATTGTGCCTTGTGTTCTTTGCACTCTGGAGACTGAAGCAAGAAGCAGAATAATAAGTACTCCAAAAATCTTTATGACATCCTGGTGGCACACACTTTCTAAACTCGTGACTGATTTTCTGTACCTAGTCATTGGCTGTCAGATGTGGATTTGACTCTTCCGTGCTGTCATGAAGGAAGAAAAGAAGGTTTGACTATGGAACAAACGGGGAAAAAAAAAAAAAATCTGTTTGTTTTTACTGAGAAATTCCACCATAACGTTGTACACCGTGCAAATAAGAGGATGTGTTCCACTGCTCACTGACTACAAAGTGCAACTGCTCCTGAAACACTTCACAAATTCTTTATTATTTCTATTTCTGGTTTAATTTTTTTTATTAAAATGCTGCAGATAGTATAGTACTGCTCCTCCAGCCCTCATTAATGTATCACAGGCAATTAGGAACTCTGGTAATTGAAATGAGCTGGAGATGGGAACTTCAGGGGAAGCACACACTATTGTTGTTGATTGGAGTTATAAAAGTTGCTTGCAAACACTCCTTTTTGCCAGGAGATGGTGACATAACTCCATAAAATGTGGATGTGTGGTTTCAACAGGAAAGTACAAACACAGGTTTTAACACCGCTATACAGAATTTTAAAATCTACCCATGTAGTATTGAGACCCAAAATTATTTCAGTTTTGAATGTTTCTTAAATTTCTCTGGTTTCAAGAGTTTGCTTGCTTTGATTTCTCTATAGGAAACTAGTAACGTGAGAAATTATGCCTAGTACATAACCCAGAGTTTGGTTTCTTTGGCTTGGTTTGTTCTTTATCTTAGTTTATGTCAGTAAATGTGGAAGTTTATTAATTATTAATATATTGAAACCTCAGCTAGAGAGATAATCTAAATACTGATAGCTTTTATGAATTGCTAGTGAAAGAACAGAGACGTATTTTGCATTGATAGATAAAAGAAAATAACATGTTTGAATGCAGGATTAATTTGAAAACACCAAGAGAAAACAAAACTGATTTGGGATTCTTAGGATCATTACAGAACTTCCTGTTCGGTAATTCTAGCTATGCTTCTAGCCAGCATTTTGCACCAAATGAGAATGGCCCACATGAATTGAATATGCTCAGTACTTTTCCTTGTGCCTTTCATTTTATTGTTCATTTAGGAACATTTTAACCTTAAAAACCCAAACAACCTGCTCACCTATATGTTACAGAACTTGAAAGAAAGAGACACTATTAGCTGACATGAGTTCTGTTAGTTCCATAAGTAGCAGAATTGTAAATATTTTCCACACAACCAACATCCAAACTTTTTCAATTTTGATTTTCAGTTTTTTGTTTAGAACTGAGAATTTTCTAGGATAAATTATTTTGATATGAAAGGATCTTGCTAGATCAAAGTGCTTTACTGAATAGCTCTAGATTAAAGAAATTTGTTTAAGCTCAAGCATGGGAACATCCTGAGGAGCTGGAGCACTGCAAGGATGCATTCCTAAATGTCCATGTGCATCACCTGAATCCCACCTGAGGTCAGGTTATTTACAGAGTCTGGCTGCCTTTTAGCAGAGAAATACCCTTTTAAGACAAAACCCAGGTTGTCAAGCATATTTTTGATGATAAGTATAAACCACCAAACTGGGTACAGCATGGTCTGTCTCTACTACTTCTAAACTCAAAGACCAATCAACAATTTCCTTTCCTTACCAGAACTCTAATGGCTGACTCAAATGAAATCTTACCCAGGTCATATTCCAGGTTTTATATTTCCTTCTCTCATGTGGTCCATTAGTAGGATCTACTGTCCACTGTAGCCCATATACTTCTAGGGGCATCAGCCCAAAGTTATTTATCTATATTTACTACATTTATTTTGCATTTTTTGCCAATTTCTACATCTACCATGGTTTCTTCTTTCAGAATTTTTAACCAGTGATCCAAGTCAGAAATCTAATGTATTGACAGACTTGAGGTAACAAATTCCAAATGTCTTGACAATATCTATCCACAAACTTCTTTTAGATATAAAAAAAATTCTGTCATCTTAGAAGTAATAATTATGATTATATTCTCACAACTGAAAAGAACCATATTTATGCATTACAAACCTGCTTTTCAACAAAATTTTTGTAAATAAAAAAATTGTGGTTTTTTTTTTTAATGAAAATTGCTAGAAATACTTAAGGGCAGTATTGAAGATTATTAACACTTTTTACTAAGTTTAAAAGGTGTGTAGGTTTGAGGCTTCTCTGTCTTGTCTCTCTGACTTGCCTTGACCTACAACTTTGTTTTAAGTTACCAGTGGTGAGTTTGGAGCTGCACAGAGCTGCACAGAGGTGGGCTTAAAGGTAACAAGAAGAGACAAATCTAGTGTTTTTTGTTTAACACACACAAAGATCACAGCACGTGGTAAAATCATGTGTACTGTGGAGGTGCAGAGCCATGAACACAGGTGCAAATGGATGTTAGTAAACATTTAGAAATGGTTCCATGTTCTGCACCTGGTGGGTGATGTGACGGCCTCAGTAAGGCCTGAAAATAAATGGCTTAATAAGCTGACTGCTTTCGTAAGGCAGAATAAGGAGAGTACTACAGCCAGGGGGAAATCCCTTTGGATTTCAGATACTGGGCAGCCTGTATCTGCACAGCTTCAGATGGAGCCCACATGGGTTTTCCCACAGCATGCTGCAAAAAGTGAAGCAAATCCCATCCACTGAGAGATGCTTTCCCTTGTGACCATCTGAGATGTTATATAATTTTCTTCTGAGAAAACAACTCTGTTCCTAACAGATGTTCTCAAGAGAAACTCCTTGCTGTACTGTCAGATAAAGGCAAGGCCAAGTTGGAGGCAGTGCCATACATGGCCTGCTCCAAGTCACCATCTCCTCCAACTCAAAGTCTACCACAAGGCTCCCAATATGCCTTACAGAGATCCAGACACGAGGAAGAAGAAACCATTGCCATGACAAAAGACTCCAGATGCTGGCAACTCACTATCTATCACTCCCTAAAGGAAGCTGCCAGCCCCAGGAGCCAGAGGAGCAGGGTAAGGGTGAGCATCACACCTGGAAAGGGGTAGAAACTAAGCCCATATATAGCAATTTTAACTGTTCTACTTCTACTGCTGAGACTTTTGTCTGTGTTCTAACTGTATTCCTCTTTGTCTTTACAGTTAGATCTGGGTTATGAAAGACTTGCTGACACAATTAACAAGCAATGACCAAAAAATGTCATCTATTTAGACTTCTGTAAAGCCACATACATCCTTATCTCCTAACTGGAGACACATGGATTTGTAGGGTGGACTATTCAGTGGATATGGAATTGGCTGGATGGATGCAGCCAGAGAATTTTGGTCCATGTCTCCATATCTAGGTGGAGGACAGTGATGAGTGGTGTCCCTGAGGGCTCTGTCTTGGGACTGGTGCTCTGTGATATCTTTATCCATGACACAGTCATGTCAAGTGACCTTTCAGCAGGTTTGCAGGTGACATGAAGCTGAGTGGTACAGTTGACACACAAGAAGGAAGGGATGCCATCCAAGAGAACCTGGAGAAACTTGAGAAGTCAATCACATGAGCACCTAATGAAGTTCAACAAGTCCAAGTGCAAGGTCCTGCACCTGGGTTGGGCAGACTCAGGCATGAGACTGGGAGAAGAACTCCCAGAAAGGAGCCCTGTGGAGAAGAACCTAGGGGTTCTCATGCATGAAAAGCTGGACATGATTCAACAATGTGTGTTTGCAGTCCAGAACACCAACCTTATCCTGGGCTGCATCACAAACAATGTGGCCAGCAGGTTGAGAGAGGTGATTCTGCTCCTTCACTCTGCCCTCTTGAGAACCCACCTGAGCTACAGAATTCAGTTCTGGGGTCCTCAGCACAAGGAAGATGTGGATCTGTTGAAGTGAATCCAGAGGAAGCCTCAAAGATGATCAGAGTGAAGACAGGCATTGTTGAGATGCTGGCATTGTTCAGTCTGGAGAAGAGAAGGCTTTGGTACTGAAAGTGGGCTTAAAAAAAAGAGTGACTTTTTACAAGGACAGCTAGTGATAGAAAAAGAAGGAACAGTTTTTAACTAACCCTTTAACTAAAAGGGTAGTAATTTAGATTAGATGTTGGGAAAAAATTCTTTACTCAGAAAGTGGTGAGGCACTGGAACATGCTGTCCCAAGAATCTGTGGATACCCCATCCCTGGAAGTGTTCAAGACCAGGTTAGATTGGGCTTTGAGCAATCTGCTCTAGTGGAAGATGTCCCTGTTCATGGCAGGGGAGTTGGAACCTGGTGATCTTTAGGGCCCCTTCCAACTCAAACCATTCTATGAAGAAGAGACTAGTTTTGCCTCTTGTTACCTTTGAGACCACCACTGTGCCACCTCTCTCCAAACTCACCACTGGTAACTTAAATCAAAGTAAAATGATTCTGTGGTTCTATAATAATAATAATTAAAATTTTGAGATTTTGTTTACACAAGAAAAAATTTCCTGGCTGTATATTAATCTAATGTGTGCTTCTTCTTTGCCACTAAACAAGATTTTGAATTTAATACAGTCTGCATCCGAATGAATCATGGGATGGCACCTCTGAAGTTTGATTCAAGTGTGAGTATGAATCTGGATTTCTCTCCTTTGTTCCAGGCATTGCAGCTCTCTCACCTCCCCAAAACTGTAGGGGTGAAGGTTCAGCTCCTTTCCAAACACTACAGACAGACAGAGGCAAAACTATGTTGCTCACTGTTCTCCATGTATTATTTCAAAAGTTCAAGTCTGGTGGCAAAAATTTGAATAAGATTTCTCCTTCCATGATACAGCATTTTTGTTCTCTCAGTATCTATCAGAGCAAGCCTATGCAAATTTTGTGTACTGGAAATTTTCTACAACATCACAGTTCTTTTTGGGTTTGGATGAGCACTCCAAAACATCTGTAAGAGGCTATATAAAAAAGATTAATATTTCTAAAACAGTTAAATTACTTTGTTTCTGATCTCTAGAACTTTATCTTACAAGGAAACAGACAAGTCAGGTTTTTTTCAGTGATATTGGGAGCTGAGATTCATAATTCTACTGGCTACGCAAAAAAGCAAACTCAGTACTGGTATTGCTTTTAGGACATGCTCTTATTTTCTTCTCCTCTACTAAATTGTTACAGAAATTATCCAGAAGATAACTAGCTTATGATATTTATTTCTTTTTCTCTCCTTCCCTGCTCCCTGGCCCTTTTCTTCTTAGAAAATACAATCTGCTTCACAGAAATCAAACACTTTTTCTCTCAGAGATGATCTTAGCAATATCTGACTGCCTGAATAAATGTTTTCAATTTCCACTTAGCTTTAAAATATACCTAGCCTATCTTAAACCTGAAGAAGGGCTTTGACACTCAAAAGTTTGCTTAATTTTTTCCAGCTATGCTGAGTAGTCTGATGAGACATATTATTTGACATTGAAAAAATGCTTTTGCTTGGCAATAAATGTCAGCAATGCTTTTTCGATGAATTACTTATCTCTCCATGGAAACTAACATATCATCAAAAAAGTTTATAAATTGTTCTGCTTTGGGTCATAAACTGAAGGATTCTTACTGCTTTGTTTGTGTGAAGAAGGCACATGCTATTTACTGAGTTGTGATTCAGTTCTGAGATTAGATGAGTTCATGAGTCATTCACACCTGGTATTTAGATGTGCCTATGGTAAATCTTTTCCACTCCAAATTCATTACATGCTGATTTTCATTTGGCTGCAAAGCCTGTTTCTAGCACTACACCACTTCTAGTAAGTTGTCCCTCAAACACACAAGTATGCAAAATTGCCTGTTATTAAAATGTCTAGAATATATTATCAATCTAAAGTGTTTGGTTTTTTTTTAATTGATGACACTTGTGTTTCTTAGTTCATTCTAGTTCCTCTTTCAAGGATGAAAATCTCTAAATTTGGCATTTTTATCCATCTCAAGAACAAAAGAAAGATACTTTCGATGGACACAAACACATCTGTTGGTGTAAAACAGTAGATGCTTATCAGCTTTCAGTCCTTCACCTCATCCATATCATCATCCCAGGACTAGGTTAATAGCAGAAAAACTGATGGTACAAGTATAGGGTAGTACCACTTGTTCTTGGGGAGTGGCAGAAACCTCAGCTCCTGTATATTGTTCATGAAAGCAATGCAGTCCCAAGAGCTGGGCAGAACCTGACTTGGGCACAGCAGAGACAATATGAATTGTGTACTAATTACATGTAAAACACCCCAAAAAGCATGAAAGAACAAAGGGGAGTACAAAAAAGTATAAAGGAAAAACACTGCCCCTGCAGGAACAGGGGCAAAAGCAGAAGAGAGAGAGCAGAATTCCTCCAGCCCCCACTAGGTACAGATGTTGCACCTGGGCAGTGCCGTTGTGTATCAGAGCAGGTCCTCCTCTTCTGGTAGACAAAATTCACTTCTTTTATTTGCCATTCATCACATTTTGCTACTGCAGCTCAGCACTTATCTCTAATATATTGTCTTTTACTGTGTAACTAGGTTAAGTATAATCAAAACTTCAAGCAGGTTTGTGGGGCTGTGTGTGGTTGTTTATGTTTTCTCCTCTGGCATCCCTACATAGCAAGGTGATTGGTACTGCAACCCAGAGTCAACAAACTTGGATGCAATAGTTCATAGAATCATAAATATCCTGAGCTGGAAGTGACCCGCTAGGACCAACGAAGTCCAACTCCCAGCCCTGCACAGGAGAGCCCCAACAACCATACTGTGTGCCTGAAAATGTTGTCCAAACACTTCCTAAGCTCTGTTAGGCATGGTGCTGTGACCACTGTCCTGGGAACCCTGTTCCAGTGCCCAAACAACCTTTGGGTGAAGAACCTTATCCTAATATCCAACTTAAATCTGCCCTGATACAACTTCAGTCCATTCCCTTAGGTCCTGTCACTGGTCAGCAGGGAGTAGAGATCAGTGCCTGCCCCTCTGCTTCTCCTCATAAAGAAGTTGTAGACTGTGATGAGGTCTCCCCTCAGCTTCCTCTTCTCCAGACTGAACAAACCAGGTGACCTCAGCTTCTCCTTGTGTGGCACCAGTGCAGAGCACAGTGGGACAATCCCCCGCCTTGACTACCCGGTGATGCTGTGCTTGATGCACCTCAGGATACTCCATTCTATCCTTTTCACCACAGATATGCAAACAGGAACACTTTCATGGATAATTAGTTTCTCTACTGACAGCAGCAGGTTGCCTCTTCTCTCTGCCTCTCTGCCTTTGTACCCATGTAGCTGCATGCAGGGTACAGCACTTACCAAGCACTTCATGAGCCATTTATCCTTTCAAACTGTTATTTTTCTTCTAAGAACATGTTTCATATTTTGTTCGTACACTTGGAGACCTCAGTGACTTTATGTAAGTTTTCTTTAGAGCTCTGACTTTCTTCTTTTAACACAATAACACTCAAAAGATTTTTTCATTAAAAACATGTTAGGGAACTTCTAAAAGCATTCATTCCAGTCCAGGCTTTTGAGATAACTAGAAATACATACCTTTGCAAGTTTCTGAAGAAAATTGAACTAAAAGTTACATGAAGTGATGCTAAGTATGGAAATGCTCCTACTGGTGTCTCTACCTGGTCATTAACCAGCTCCACAGATAAGATTTTTAGATCTGTAACATGAAATTGTGTATACTGAATCTAGCAAACAAAACAAGGACTAATTCAGGCAAATGAGGATACAGTAAGCATTCAGCTTACATTGGAAAAACACCTATGAGATATTATATTATAGGACTAGTCTGTAAAGTTCCATTTTTTGCCATTTCAACCCATGCCAGCTATCAATTTACATAGATAAAAGTTTTGATAAACTTACACACCTTAAAAGTTTTGATAAAGTGTTAAATGCTTTAAATGTGTGAACTCTTCAGGCTGTACCCCCCAAAATAAAGCAAGAACTTAATTCATACTAGTGACATTTTTCTGAGGAAGCTCTGTTTACCAAGCCACAGTGCAATCATACAGAAAATAGAGCCAGATGTCAGTGGGAAGGTTCTTATTGATTTTGGTGAAAACTGGAATACTGGAGAATGAAATGTGGGACCAACAAAGCTATGGCAATTGATAAGTCGATTTGTCACCTAATGGGATTAAAATTGCCTATAGATCAAAGAGCTGGAGAAATAGCATAGCTTTTAACCCTGCCAAACATCTCAGTTAAGATTAACTTTTTTTCCCAGGAGGAAAGAACAGAAGTAATCTAGCAAATTACAAGTTGTAAAGAGCTTAGACTTTTCTAAGACATAAAGTGGGATGAGAAGGTGTCACACTGGGAAATCGTATGGGGAATAAGGGATACAAGGAATTCTGTGTGTATTTAAAGAGCTCAGTCTACCAATAGAATAATACCCATGACTATCCAATAGTTTGTGTCCATACATCTCTCCTTCTAGTCTGAAATATGTTCTTAATCATTTTTGTTTAAATGACACACTGTAATTTAATGATCCATCTTTCAGACATAGCAATGTTTTCCATATCCTCTTTTTTTCTAGATACTGTAATCAGAAGATTCTTCTCTTTTGCTTTTGTCCATACAGTACAATGTATGCACTAGATGGCACTCAGTGCTTAATGCTCAATTCTGTGCCCTGTCCAGAGAAGAATTTACAGGGCTTAGTGAAATGATTGCTGAGTTCACGTTACCTTGAGCTCTTACGACTGCTAAAGACAGAAATAGGAATTTATTACTTTGCCATTAGGTTTGTAGCAGAACGAAATGTTGAAAAGGTCTTGTTTACACCAGGTTATCATGCGATGAAATAGCAATGAGAAAAATTTAAAATCTCCTAAGACTATGTTGAATTACAGAATTCCCACCAAAATTCAGGCAACAAAGTCCTAATTAGAGCCTCTACCAGATGGGAAAAATGTAAAAACAAAGGAACTATGAAGAAAATGGACTGTTTCATTTTTAACAGTGTAGCTGGAAAAGGAAGGCTTGGACTCCAAAGGAGACTTCTGTGCAGAAGTCTCCAGACTGTTATGTTCTTTGATATGAATATTATTTATGTTCTGGGAAAGTATCATTAACTTTATATATCACAGTTTTCTCAAGTACAGAGTTATAACAGTGATTTAAATTTTTTTTAGATTTTTTAAGATAGCTGAAAATATTAGGTAAGTTTTAACATTTATTAATTTTACAATAAAATTCTACCTTACTTTGATTATAATCTAAATGATCAGGACATAATTTACAAAAAAAAAAAAGAATACACAGAGTTAATGGAGCATTTCTCGTGCTCCTTATTCCTTCTGCTCGGACTATGTGTTTCTCCTTTCATACATAATCATGTTCTTTTCCAAGCACAGTAAGCCTGGGGATGCAGCCAAGACCAGTTCCTATTATCTCCCAAACTGTGATAGTCACGCAAGGAGGAAATCTCCATTATATTTTTCAAGAATAATGAAAAGTCACATAAGAGCAGCAAAATTATCCACCTAAAATACCAAGCAGCTGTGGAACTGGCAAGGTTTTAGGAGCTGATATCACATCAGAACAATGCCTGTCCTTCAGACAGCCACTGCACCTCTGGCACCCAGAGATTCAAGTGCTCTCTTTAGTCTCCATCAGTCATCAGAGCCACTACATTCCCTGGGCCTGCTGAGGCTCCAATCAGCCAGGTTGGAGATAACTTTTATAACTAAGAAGAGACACAATGAAGTCTGAACCTTTTCACAGTAAACTGAGATGGGATCTAAGACACCATCTAGACTGGAGTGCATAGGTGTAGGAATACTGTGAAACACTGAAGAAATGGCAAAACTACAATCCAAGATATCAATTTCTTTTTAAAAGTATCTTTTATTGGATCAATGTTCCCACCATTTTGATTTTGATTACTTGCTGAAACGACAAATGTTTCTCATCAGCCTTTCACAAAATATTTCTGAAAATCTGATCTGGTGTCTCTTTGGATCTCAGAGTTTTTGAAAATACCATTCTTGTCACCCAGTGGGGATTGTATTGGGAACCTCCATCTGACACCTCATGAGGTAGCTATCACAAGTTTGGTGTCACAGCTTTCGCTAGATTTTGTTGTTGGTGTTGACACTTTTTCTTTTAGTAATAGTCCACACAAATAGCAGAGGAAACTTTTAGCTTTTTGTTATGAAGAAAGCTTTTCTCAATAGCATGCGTCCTTAATCTAAGCTGAATATCCCACAGCAAATAAATTTTTTACAAGTCTCCAGTTTTTCACTGTTAAGGAGTGTGTTTAAGTGCAAGGCTCTGTCTCTATATTTAAAGTGTTTCCAGACAGAACTATTGATATCAGTTCTACTCTTATGGTATTTTATTACTTCTCTCCTCTTAAAACAGTTTTGTTTACTCTGTTTTGTGGACTGAGAGTCTTTACCCCACTATTATTTTGTGATGCCCTTCTGTTTGCAATAGGAGAGATTAATTTTTGGTTTTGCACTGTGTTAGCATATTCTACCTGTACATATGATGTGAGATTTCAGCATGTTTTCTATTCGTGTAGCAATAACATACCATATTGGAAGCAGTGGAAACATAATCTTTACATTATTTTTGTTCCTTGTCAACAAACAAACTAATTATGTTCCAATGAGTGAAATCAGGCTTTTGCCATGAAGCTTTCAAAATCTCACAAGAGTAATTTGCATGAATACTATAGTAACTCTCTAGTTCTCATTCTACAAACAGGAAAATTTAATTCAAGACACTGTAAATTTGATTTAGATTGCTAGTACTTTCAAGTAGAAAAGACCAGAGATTTCAAAAATTTTTCATTGTAACTAAGAAAAAAGTAATACCTTCTGTTGCATTGCAGTCCATAATACCTACCCCATTAGTTTACTGTAGATTATCTCCTGGCTTTTAGTGCTCACTTACAGTTATAATGGGTACTTGTGTTCTAAAGAAATGCCATTGATGTTTTGCCCAGAGTACACATGGGGTTAATCAACAGGCCATTTAGGGCACCACAAATTGCAAGTCCTGTAGATACAGCCACCTCAGAGTGTGATAAATGAAGAAAAATGTTAGAGGAATAGTACTTCAGAAGCAATCAATATGAGAGAAAAATTTCTCATTCTCTCTGCACTAAGATCATGGCTTCTCCTTACCTTAGTGTAAGTCATACCTAGATAGATACCCAATCAGAGATGACAATCTTTTCATTATTAAATTGCTCCTCTGTTCAGTTACATAAAATGCTATTTTTAATCTGAATTTGTATTATTCGTCATCTTCCCTCTGAATCATCTGCACATCTGAAATCAAAACTATCAGGCCACCTTTGTTAGCTACCTGCTTCATGAAAATTTAGCTTTCTGTTACACCATATAATTCACATGAAGGTGCCAGAGAGAAAGAAGTGCCTGTGAAAAATCTATGGGGGGCATTTGAATTCATCCAGTTCAGACATTCTACTCAATGGATGGATTAGAGTAGTGGTCAAATGTTTAGCTCTTCTCCTAGAACAACAGAAAAAGGCAGACACTTTGATCAGCCTGGAATCTGGTCTAAATTTTCTTGCTGAAGGTGGTGGGGTTTAATATAGTAGGTTTATGGAGCCACAAGAAGAGCAGGCAAATTGGATCCTGTGGTTAATACTGACATTGGCATGTCTGGCTGAGTTGGTGAGGTGTTTAATCCCTGCTCCCAGGACCTGCATTTACTTTTTTAACCTGATGAAGATATGAAACCCCATTTCAAGGAGGCAGGTTCAAAGCATCTTGCCTCCTCTAAGAGCAGACTTGTGGCACCAAATCACAAGTACTCGAATTGGGCTCTCAGTCACCTGTTCTAAAACTGGTCATGTATTTCCCTTACGTCTGCATACAGTGGCTCCATTTCATGGCTCTGAACACTATTCTGCCCACAGGCAAATGGACTAATGTGCATCTTACCTAACTGTGTCACTGAAACCTTCTGTGTTTCATACTCAGAAATTAAATCTTCTGTGTTCTGGACTCAGACATACCTGATCTAATGTGGACAGCTATAGCTAACTTTTTAGAGACCCTTAGCTAATACATAAAAGCCCCAAAGATAAGAAACCCTGGAGAGCAGAGCTTTGAGATGGTAGTTTAGATTAGAATCACCAGGATGCAAAACTCTTAGACATAGACCACAATTTATCCAGGAAATAAGGAGATTAAGGGCTTATTTATCTAATAGGGTTAATGGGAATGTTTTGTTAATAAATTCAGTAATTTAAACCAAGGGAGAAATGAAGATATAAAAAAAGCAGATGCCAAGCACCAGTGGGGCCAGAGGCTTCTTGAGTGGGTTCCAGAAGCAGTGGGTGTTTGCTGTGGCAATGGGCCACAAAGAGGATTAACATTCCAGGCAATCATAAAGACTAGATAAGTGAGCACAATTACCAAAGATCCTACAGATTCTTTGCGGGTGAAGCTGCAGTTTATCAGAAAATAGCAAAATTACCTGCTATGACTCATAAAATCATAGAATGATTTGGGGTGGGAGGGACATTACAGATCATGTAGTTCCCATACCCTGCCATGGGCAGGGACACTTTCCACTAGACCAGGTTGTTCTGGTCTAGTAGAGCCCATCCAGCCTGACTTTGAACACTTCCAGAGATGGAGACACCACAATTTATTGAACAGCCTATTTCAATGCCTCACCAACCTCACAGTATACAATTTCTCCCTAATATCCAATTCAAGCCTTTCCTCTTTCAGTTTGAAGCCATTCTTCCTTGTCCTGTCACTACACGCTCTTGTCACAAGTCCTTCTCCAGCCTTCCTATGAAATCCCTTAGGTACCAGAAGGTGCTGTAAGGTCTCCAAGCCATCTTTTCTAAGGCATTTAAATGAATAGGATTTCTAAAGTCAGAGACTGGTGTGTAGGAAGAGACTTACAACACAGACAAGCCTTTAAAGAAATGTTGACATTACGTGAAATCCTGAATTCACAACAAACTCATTGATACAGAGGTGAGATAGTTTTACAGAAATTAATTTATCTGAGTTAGAGTGTGATTTTCACTTAACATCTAACTCTATGGCAGCACTTCTCATTACCATATTTGCTCAAAACCCCAAGATTTTATAATTTCATTTTTTCCAGGAAAACAATTCTCAAAGTTTGGAGTACTTTACCTGTATTAACATGCTTACTTGATGCATTTCTCTGCAGGTGAAAAGGTCTTTACTCATTTCCTTGTTTTTGCAAACACTGAATGTCTGGTAGTTTCTAATGAAATCCCTGAGATATTGTCTGTTTACCAGCTTTAGAAAATAAGGCTAGGATTTTACTTAATTTGCTTAATTTTGTATTTCAAAGTCAGGATATGTATCTGTGTAACAAACATTTATACCATTCAGCACAGTTCTAGGCTTTTTTAAAATTAATTTCATTATTTAATTTTAAACAATTCCTTCCCTTTCTAAAAACCTCCTTATTTTATCAATATTCACAGTCAGCACAAGTTTCAATACAAATGGTAAGAAAATAAAATATTAGCTTTCACAAAACAAAGTAGTTGTAGCAGTTCCCCTAAAGTTATTATTGTATTCCATCATTTTTATGAAGATACAGTACACTTATGAAATATAATACAAACAAAGAGGCAGTTAGCAACAAAGCAAAACAGCTCATTTTATGCTTAGCATGACAGTTTCATTACTGCCCTACACAAATTTCATAGTTGTAATAAGATCTGTAGTAAATGTGAGCTATTTTGAGACTAAAAACACAGCATGCCTGACTTCTGTGTAGCTCTGCAAGTTTTGATTTTATGAATCATAATGTCTTAACATGAAATTTATGTTAAAATAAGGCTAAAATGATAGAAAGGAATTGTGGGACTCTAGTTAATCTCATTTGGTCATCCTAAATGCCTGAGCCTTAAGATTAGAATCAGTCCTCTTAAATAAGTTGGAAAGAGGGAGAGAGAGAAGAGAGGGAGAGGAAATAGGACAGAGACAATTGGTCCAATAAAGGCAACCCATCCCCATACAAAAAAAAAATTGAAATATATATTAGATTTTTGTATGAGGTCTTCATGACTTGTAGCCTTTTACAAGTCTCAGCAAATGGAGAACCCATAATGGTTCTGTGAAAACCTTTCCAGCACTTTTTTGTCTGACTATTAAAATGTATTGTCTTCTACATAAGGCTATATATATGTGTAAGGTTATGATACCCTATAAAATATTAAAGCTGTTCCATTATTCTCTATCCATAATATATGAATACATATATATATTGTTCGCTGGAAAGCAGAAAGTGTATGGTCCTGCTTATAGAGATTATTTATCACTTTCAAATTGTGGTTTCTTTCTGAAAGAGCCATAATTTCTTTCTAATGGGAAATGTGGTGATTTGGTTTCATTGTGCTTAGCTACAAGGCTGGTAGAATCAAAACTCCAATCCTACATTTATGAACCAAACAAGGTATAAATGCTTCCTGTTATACACTGGTAAAGTTTTAGGCTAGACGTGGTTTTGGCTCATGCCATGAGGAACCCTTTCTGAAATATCTGCTGGCATACTTCAAGAGTTAGTCTGGACACAAGACACAGACAGAGGTGAGGCAGCTTCAATATGACCACCTTTTGGAAAGACAAGGAAATGGAAATGCCGGACACAGTGCCAGAGTGTCAGAGCAGTGCCCTGTGCAGTGACAGCTTTTCAGCCTGTTATCTGATATGTTTTGCCTTTCTTGGGGAGCAGGGAGTATTTGAAAAGCCTAACCCAGATGTCAGTGCCCTGGATTTGGACTCCTTGGAGATAAATTCACACTCACACTAGTTTCTTTTCTCTTTAATATAGTTGATTAAAGTCACATACTTTTCTTGTGCCATAGGCCTTTCATTATAAAATGGGGTATTATTCCCTTACTTGACATCTCTGTATCTCTCAAGACAGATATCCATTCCTGACTGAAAAGAGGAAGTCCTGTGAGCATCCACTTGTATAATGAGGCAGGTTATTTTTTAAGGTACAAATTTATCAAAAAGCTGCAACAGTGGGAATTCCATTCTCTTCTCTGGGGCAATTTTAGTAGCTGTTTCTTGTATTAACATTAGAGTCTAAAAATAACTAATGCTTCATTATGAATGATTAACCTGCTATAACTAAAAAAAAAAAAAAAAAAAAAAAAAAAAAAGGCAGACAAGATTTTCCACAGAAATAATTATGATTCAAAGTGGTGAAGTGGAAAACATTCTAAAGGAAATCTCACAGCTTTGGGAGAAAACTCTTGTTCCCCTTACACTGCAATACCCCTTATGATTTCTAAATATAAAACCAATGGGACTCTGTGCACTGAATTATTCTTCTTTTCTCATTAAGTTTGAATTTTAATAGTGTTTTTTTCTCCTGTTCTTTTATTGAGGGAATTATTTGGAGTTGTACATTGCTTTCATATTCATTTGGGAGTACAATCCCACCAAACCAGAAAAGTTTACAATCTTTTCACAAGCACTTGTGAACGGAAGCCACCAAACATTTGACTATGTGATGCTCATTGTGACTGCAGCATCACACAGGACAATGATAAATTTTAAACCTTGCAAAGCCATCAACAATGGCAAAATCATATTTCAGATCTACCTCAGAGATGGTTTTTTTCAGATCTACATCTAGAGATTTCCAGCACCTCCTGAGTTTGAGCACATATGTAATGGAAGGGTTAAAATGTATGGAGCTCACAATTGTCAGTGACACAGTTGAGAGCCTCTGGGTAAGAATCAAGGGACAAACAAAAATTGTGGATGTCATACTGGGAGTCTACTGTAGACCTCCTAGCCAGGAAAGTCATGACAATTAATTGTTCCTTGAAGAACTGAGGGACACTTCCGAGTCAACTGCCCTTGTACAGCTGACACAACCTGGGCTAGAAGACTCCTGAAAAACCTGAATGAAAACTTTATGGAACAGGTGCTTAGGAAGCCAACTGAGAAAAGTGTCCTCCTTGATCTGCTTCTTGTTCACAGAGAGGAGATTGGAAGCCGTCTTGGCCACAGAAACCACATAGTGATTAAGTATAAAATCTCTGCTGACTGGAGGAAAAGTGCCAGCAAAAACTCAACTCTGGACATAAATACAACAGATTTGGGCTGCTCAGAGAACTAGTGATTAAGATCCCTTGGAAAACTGTTTTTGCAGGTGCTGGGGTCCATCAGTGTGGGTCACTTTTTAAGCATCAACACCTAAGAGCACAGGAGCAGCAACTCCAAAATGTCAGAAGCCAAGCAGGTGAAGCTTGGGGTTGGCTGAACAGGGGAATTTCTCTTGGAAAAATGCGTGGGCCCAGTGAGAGCAAGGTCAGGGGAAGAAGACTGAGATGCTGCCTGCCACTGCAGGGAGAAAACTTGTACAGCCGAAGCTCAATTGGATTTGAAGCTGCCCAGAAATGTGGGGGACAATAAAAAGAGTTTTTCAAAATTCATTAATCACAAAAGGCTGCGTAGAAATAACATTGTCCTGTTACTGGATTAGGATGGTCACCTCATAAACAGGGACAGAGATGAGGCAGAGATTTTTAATGCATTCTTTGCCTCTTACTTCAACATGAATGACAGACCAAGGGGGTGAGCTAGAGGACCATGACTGGCAATGATCATCTCCCGGGTGACCCTGAGCTTATGGATCCCTACAAATCTGTGAAGCCTGACGGGATTAATCCTAGAATCTTCAAGGGGCTAGCTGATGTCATTGCAAAACCTCTTTCAATAATTTTTGAGAAGTCTTGGGAATCTGGAGAGGACCCAGCTGACTGGAAGCTGGTGAACATTGTCCTGATTTTCAAGAAGGGCAAGAAGGAGGACCATGGAAACTACAGGCCTGTCTGTCTCACTTCAGTGCCTGGTAAAGCTATGGAGAAAATTATCTTGAGATATATTGACAAACACATGGAGAAACGCTGCCATTGGTCACAGCCAGCACAGCTTCATGAGAGAAAAGTCCAGCTTATCAAACCTGATTTCCTTTTATGACAAGGTAACCCCCCTAGCTGACCACAGGAATCCAGTTAATGTAACAGTTTTGGATTTCAGTAAAGCTTTTGATAATTTCTCCCATAGTATCTCTCTGAATAAAATGTACAGCATAGAGCTGGATAAACACAGCATACTCTTTATTTACCACTAAAGTGAGGCACAGCATCATTCTTTAAAGACTTAAAATGGAAGTTTCCATCAGCAGTTCAGCATAAACTATTTACTTATTATAACTGAATACAGAACCCTTCTGAGCTTCAAACACACTGGCAACATACCTCTATTGACTTCAGGGAACTCAGTATACATTTGGGAAGAATTTGCTTTAAGGAGTTTAAAGCTTGAAGGAAAGTCTAAAGGAACCGAGGGAAATCAAGAATATTGAATGAATTCCTGATGCAAATGTATTCTTTCTATTGAATTGTCTCCTCCAGGGTTTATTACGGATGCATAATTTTTTGTTAGAAAAAGTTGTGCAAGATTTATTTTTTTTAAAGACAAAAAAAGAGCCATACCATGAAGGATTATAAAATTTTCTTCTATATTAACCTGCTGTTGAGACAGAAATTTCAGCCAAGATTATAAGATGGTTAAGGAGCAGTCATCTCTACCCACTGAATTTGAAATGTTGTAGGCTTCAGTGGTTATGGGCGCCTCAGGCTGTGAAATGTTCTGCCACATTCACATACATCTCACACCTCTCCTTGCAGGCCTGTATTCTTGGGGGATGTTAGGAGATAACAGCTACTTATCAACAAGTCCTACCAGTAGCAGCCAAAAATCTGCTGCTGACAGTTGCCATGACCAACTAATCAATCTCAAAATTAGGTCAGCTGTTTTTTTTTACCAGCTAAACAATACACAATTAAATCACTGAGAAGACAACAGAGAAAATCAGCCTCTGATCCTTTCATGTCGGAACCCAGAATGTCCCCCAGACATTCTTGGATGTTCCAGACCCAGGTCAGAAGCATCTGAGACCCTGGCATGCAGCCAGAAACCCCTGTGGCTTTGAATCTGACCCATGGAACAGTTTACCAATCTTGCAGGAAGAACAAGAAGTCACAAAAGTGAAGTAGTAGAAGTAGTAGAAGTAGTCACAAGGTGAAAGGAAGGATTTTTGAGTGCTGTACAGGGGGGGTTTAGGCCTTGTATGCAGGGGTCCAAGTTTTGTACATGGGGGTCAGAAGTTCTAAGATGGAGGGATTTTGGCGTGCCCTGTCCTCTTTCTTTCTCCTTCCTAGCCTCCATGTCTTTGGTGATGCTGGCACTCACAGATTGGTTTAGAGTAGAAAGTCACCATTCAATATAGGTAATAGGCATTGGGGGAAAAGTATAAGCATGTAACACGTAATGTGTGATATAAAAGATGGCACCAGCCCCCTGGGAGGGCAGTGTGCCTTTGTCTGACCTGCTGAACGGGCCACAGCAGTTCAAGAAGAAAATCTTTTAGGTAACACGCAATAAACTACCTTGAGGCTGGACGACTGAAGACTGCTGAGTCTTTCTTTGAAGGCACGGGTTGGAGGAGAGACTTTTCCATCTTTCAGGGTCACCCCAATCCGGGGGTGAGTCCCGACACTTTCATAAAGGACCATTAGAAACTATTTTAAATTTTAATTTCCTCTTACAAATAAATGTCCAGTGCTCCTATACACACACTTCAATACATAGGTAAGGAAAAAAGAATTAAATAAAATATATGACTCATAAATCTGGCTTGCTGAATAGATTTAAAAGTGCCAAATATGAAATATGTATCCTTAAGACAGAGTGTAATTAGCACCCAATACTGAGACTGTTGCTAACACCAGATGTTTTTCTATTTAACATGGCTCATCATACCTAAGCTTTTCCCACTAACTTGCAAGGATCCTATCTAATTAATAACCCTATCTAAACAGCCTGAGCTTTTAATTAAGGCAAAACCAGGGCTTGCAAGGCATTGATCTAAGAAGGTATTCAATCAAACACATGTTACTGCTTTGGTGGCCTTTGGGGAGTGTTGTCTCCAAGTTGTTACTTAGGAGCACAGAGCCAGGTTTTGGCTGTGACTAGTAGATGCTGCAATAATATAAATAAAATCATCACAAACTGCTTTCATAATCATCAGTAAGGATAAGATAGCCTAATAATTTTACTACATCCACTACGATATAGAAACTAGCTGCCCATGATTTGGGTAGGTGCACTCTTTCCTGGGTGAAGAACTTGCTGGAAGGATGAGACCAGCGAGTGGTGGTGAGTGGAGTTAAAAAACATTGGTGGCAGGCCACTGATGGTATTCCCCAGGGCTCTGTATTGGGGCCAGTCCTATTTAACATCTTTCTTGATGATTTGGATGAAAAGTCAGTAAGTTTGCAGCTGGCACCAAGTTAGGTGGGAATGTTGATCTACTGGAGGGTAGGAACACTCAGCAGAAGGATCTGGAGAGGCTGGATTGATGGGCTGAGGAAAACTGTGTGAGATTCAATAAGGTGAAGTTCTGGGTCCTGCTCCTCAGGCAGCTCTACAGGCTGGGAATAGTGTCTGGAAAGCTGCCCTGCAGAACGGGACTTGTGGGTCCTGGCTGAACATGAGCCAGCAATGTGCCCAGGTGGCCAAAAAGGCCAATGGCTCCCTGGCCTCTATCAAGAATAGTGTGACCAGCAGGACTGGGGAATTGTCCCTCTGATTGTCCCTCTGTACTCAGCACCACATTTAAGGTGAGGCCACACCTTAAATTCCGTATTGTTTTGGGCTGTTCAGTACAAAAAGGATATTGAAGTTCTGGAGCATGTCCAGAGAAGGGCAATGGAGCTAGTGAATGGTCTAGAAAATAAATCCTGTGAGGGGTGGATGAGGGAACTTGGGTTGTCTAGGCTGGAGAAAAGGAGGCTCAGGGGGGACCTCATAGCTCTGTACCACTACCTGAAAGGAGGCTGCTGTAGTGAGGTGGGGGTCAGTCTATTCTGTTATGTGTCAAGTGAAAGGATAAGCAGAAATGGCCCTAACTTGTACATGGGGAGGTTCAGATTAGATATTAGGGACAAATTCACTGAAAGACTGGTTACACACTAAATCAGTTGCCCAGGGAGGTGATGAAGTCACATTCCCTAGAAATGTTCAAGAGGTGTCTGAGTGTAGCACTTGGGGATATGTTTTAGGGGTGATTATGGTGGTGCTGGTTTGGTGGTTGGACTAGATGAACTTGAAGGCGTCTTCCAAACATGATGATTCTCTGATTCTGCAATTCTCTGTTTTATCGCTGCTGTGATATATATCTTGAATATACCTTTTTTATTTTTTCCATCCAGACTTGATCTCTCACCCAGCACCTACCTGGAGTGCAGCAGTCCTTCCATGCCTGTTTCACATCATCTGACTGGCTAATAATCAATTTTTCATTGATAATTCCTTCCCAGCTGCATACTCCTTTACTTCCTCCCTCCTAGCACGTAGTCCCTTCTCTACTTTCAGTGATTTTGCCAGTGTTCCCAGCTCTTTGTACCCATGTACTTTCTACAGTATGTTTGCAAGAGGGAGGGCTAAGTTAGAAGTCTCCCTTTTCAGTTATTCCACCTAAACACAGGAAATGCTGACTGTTAATAAATGTATCTGCTTTCTATTTGAGTGCCCTGGGCAGCATCTATGTAGCACAGTATGCCCTAGTCCAGATAAGAGTGAGGAATATCTTGTTAACTGAGTGGAGGGCATCTTAATTGAATCCAAAAAATTTATGGAAAGTATGTTTTAAAATTTAGTCATTTGACCAGATATGGTCAGCTTTAAAGCCATGATTCACATTTCTGAATTATAAAAATCATCTACCTATCATTTATCAAGGCCCTGTTACTTGAAGGCACCAGAATTTTAAAAACAAAAGGGAATATTTTCTGCCAAGATCCTGGCTTGACCATATTATTGAATAAGCCTTGTAATAAATATAGAAATTAAACAGCTCCTTTGTGTGCCAATACTTTATTATTTATCACAGATTAACAGATGCTATAAATCCTCTGTAGACTTCTTGGAATATCATTGCTACCAACGAGTTTAACCCCTTTTAGAAACAGTATGTGCTCATCCCTGCATTCATGAGCACAGTGTATGCACTGGCCTAGTATCTCTGCTAATAATGAGGGAAAATATAAGTATTAGTCCTTTACAGAATAGCACTTTAGAAGGAAAACATTGCAAAAAAAATTTACTGAGCTTACATTGTGAATATTATACTATTTGTTCTGTCTCTCAAGAAAAGTTTAAAAATCCAAGCATCCTGTATAACATGAACATGGGCTTAAAATAAAACAATTAAGCCAGATCAATTAGACAAAGCTTCTGCAGGAAAGATAAATTAAAACCAGTTTCAAATCGAAGATTAATTGCATACTGCTTGTATTTGTCTGAATTTATATATTCCTTACACAGTCTAGTTCGGATATTTTCAGTCTATGTTTAATTTAATCAAGCAGTCATGTTTTTTGCCTTAATTCTTACATTCCTCAAATGTTGTACAACAGTTTTAAGCAATTCATAACGCTGATATAACCTAAGATAATACTGAGGACTCGTACCATGTCAAACCTGATGGACATTTCTCATTGAATGAAAACCCCTCATGCCACAGAAATGTAACTAAATCCATGAAGCATATAGATTATTCTAACAGAAAATAGGACAAATATATGAGATATGGAGGAGACATGGTACAGTCCACGTAAGATAAGAGACACACATTTTGATGTCCATCCTGGAGATTTAATATGGGTACCACTTTGCTAACAAAGCCATTTCCATTTCACTCTAGGAATAAAAGGAATTGCAAGGGCCCTCAGTTGAATACTGAAAAATGTAGTGGAATAAATACTAGTCAATTATACCACAAATCTGTACATTCCTCTTTAGATCAGTTCCTAAATGCAAAGTTTTGCCACCTTTGCCAACCCTAATAATTTTCATTCCTCTCTAGAAAGAATATGAATTCTAATGAAACACTTTAAAAAAATGAATAAATCATTGAGTTAATCCCCCTTGATAATGCATGTGCTGAAAAACTTAATTCCTAATTTCCATTGACACACACACAAAAATGAAATTTTCTTTTCATTAAAGTTAAAATGGCAGATGTGAGGTGTTTTTATTAAAATTGATGGCAAGCAATAAGTTTTTAAAAGCTTCTAATGCTATATATGGTATGCAAGGTATGAGCAAATCATCCCCATGGGACTGAGTTGTGCTGCTAGTTTACCAGTGATTGTTAGTGATTAAGGTTTTATTTTCTCCATTATATTAAAAAGTGAGAAAGGAAATAGCAGTAGTAACACTACAGCTCAGGCCTTATTATCATATTCTTTGCTCATGAAACCTAATGAATGTCATTGACAGTCATAAATATCCAGAGGCAAGTGTAAAAGTAGAAAGAGAAAAATCTTAACTTTCAAATTATCCAAAGAATACAGTAGAAAAAAAACCAGTTCATTTAATTTTTGTTGGTTGTGTTCATGTTGAATATTAAATTTTCCTATTAGGCAGACACCAAATCCCCTCATCAAAAGAAAAAAATAAGATACATATTTGCACTAGGGTGTATGAATAAATCCATAAAAAAATCAATCAGAATCAATCATAGAATCATATTGGTCTAGCATGAAAGAGATCTCAAGGAAATAAATAGATCTCCACAAGAAAAACCCCAGGTTTACCAACATTATACAGGGACTTGAAAGTCTAATTTGAATTTCAGCATGTTGGAATACAGGCTAAATACCAGTAAATAGAAAGACTGATGCTAGAGGAAATGTAAGGTTACATTAAAAGGGATTCAAGTGTTGAAACAACCCACAAAATCTTCCCTGGACCTGTCATACTTACTGTTTTACCAAAATATTAACTACTATCTAAATTTTTATTTTCTTACATTTTAAGCTACAGAAAACCAACTTTGATGCTTTGAAATTTGTGTAACCATCAGGCTTTTGTCTGTTCTGGGTATTTTACATAAGCTGAAGGCTATAGATATATTTAAGCACTACCATATTGCTTTGAACAAATCGAGACTTACAATGTGAAGGAGCAGAACTCCACTTTCCAGCTAAAGATATGGCAAATGTGGTAGGAGGGAAAAAGGTATAAAAGAAAGCATTTACAAGACTATGTGGAATAAAAACATCTCTATTCCACCTCTTTCTTATGTAAAGTTTTTATTTCAGGGTAACATCAAGATGACAAGTTGGATAGTGGCAGGGTTCTGAAAGAACTCCAGATTCCTGATTTCCACTCAATTTCCTCCACGTTGAAACACATCTCATCTTCTTCAGAAGAGTAATTGTATCATGGGGAAGCAGAACTTCCAGAGGCAGAACTTTCTGTCACTTCAGCAAGATGCTTTACACCTCACACTTTGATGAGCAGATCAGCATAAAGAAACATAAATTGAACATAAAATATATGCCAGCTTATTCTTTCCTACCTAGAAATGTGTCTTAATAAATTACCCATATTTGATATCAGAGTTTAATGAAATGAAGTGTAAAATACAAACAGATCCCCATTTCCATGGCCAACTGAATCCTTACTGCTTTATTCCAGAATGGCCATAAAAATACTGTCAAGAATCTTTAGAAACATATTTTAAATTATTCCTTTAAGCCTACTCAGATCTGCCTTATGATGAATGTGGGAGGTTGAGTGAGAGCAGTTTATATGCGAAGGAGCAGGAAAAAAAAAGACAAAGGACAGATTTAATAATAGGAAAGAGGGTGTTAGTTACACATTCTTATGGTTTCTTTTCCCCAAGTATGTCCCATGGTTCTGTTCTTATTTCCTTACACTATAGCCAAACAGACATTTCTGCTATGAAAGGAGACTACTGGTTATGATTTGTATCGTCTTTTGTATCTTTTCTGGTGTCTTTATCTCTTTAAATGTCAGTTACAGGCAAGCCACTTTACTAATCACAGTATTTTTAAGATGTTTGTCATCTGAGTTCTACAACTGGATAAATTCAATAACTGTAATGTAAAATATCATTATCTAGGTTAATTTTGTTGTCTATATCCTGGAAGTTTTGTGTTCCCCTAATTATTTTAAACTAGCAAGGAACAACAAGATATTTCCTTGGTCAATATAATTTTTAAAAGCATGCTTGTCTTCATTGAATACTTCTATCTACAGAATGCTTTCAAATTAAATTACAGTACAGATTTTCATAGGCGCTGTCACAGTTCTTCAAAAAACACTTAAAAGTTGATAATTATTTCAAACAAGTAACAAAAAGATCACTGAGCAAGTATGCTCAAGTGTTTATATTAGCACAGCTTGATTGGTTCCAACCCACCTTCTCAGAACACCACAGCTGCCTATCAGGACAGCTATGATCTAGGAAAATACCAGGCCTCCTGAAAACCTACACCCAGGGTATATCTCAATGTGGGTAATGAGCCAGAATCACAGAGGTAAACATCATGACATCTGAGGGACGTTGTATTAGTCAGCTCAGAATCCAGCCTCACTGACTGCTGTCCAACAGGGATAACACACAGACCTTTTCATACCACTGAGCATTAATTAGGCTGCTACCAGTTATAAATATTAATAACACTGTATGTTTTATTCATTTCTCTAAGTAGCAACTTTAGGATTCTTCCCATTTTACATGGGCCTCTAAAATATGTCACACCAAAATGCTCTAAATTAAAGAAAACAAAAAAAGTCAAGGTAAAATTTTACCTACCTTTATCATGAAGGGAAAAGGGAGTCACATGCTACTGTCTCTGCAGTGGTTACTGCACTCTCTCTTCTGAGAGAAGACTCCTACTGTTTAACTGCTACATGTTCCTCATATGTCTTTGTCCACCACATAAAGACCAGGTTACCTTTTTGATTTTCAATGCAATTACTCTCCAGTCAGTCCTGAGTTCCCAAACATTGTCTCAATTCTGCATGGTCCTTTTAAATAGATTGCATACAGATTGTATGTGCCTTTCTTTACTGTGAGACAATCTCATATAGTAGCCAATATCACAGCTTATAACCAGAAAAAAAGCAACTTATGCCCTCTCACTTTAATATAGTAATTCCTACTCACAAAAAGTAACATTTAGGTCTGATGTCTTCTTTACATCTCTAGGATTTAATTCTTCTGATAGCAGGTCATTACCTATTTAAAATCCTTTCTTTGGATGTCACAAGACATCCACTCCAGAGCATGTTCTTTTTTGTGATTGCTAAAAAAGTTTAAAGCAGCAAGCTGAACTTTAAACATATACTTCTTGGATGCTTAAGGTGGAAGCAATGGATTCCATTCAAGTTGTCTGAATGTACATTTCTGTAACAGAAGGTAGCACTGGAGAGCTGATATTTCATTTCTGCTTCAGCTGTGCTCATAGGTCACAGATTTCTGAGCAAATTAGTTCCTCTTATTTTGCTTGTTTTGCAGAAGATAAACTCATTTAAAGATTTAGGCTTGACAGCACAGAAGTCTGCAGCTCCCTACGCAGGAGAATTGAACCACAGAATAACAGGAGACAGACAGTACTTGCAGAAAAAGAGAGACATCTCTCCAAAGGAAGAAAGTACTCAGGGATAGCAAAAGCTCATATTTTCTCATAGAAAAGTCCTTTTTGTAGCTCTCAGAATGAGCTGCTGGCTTCAAGGGTCTAGTAGAAGGATATTTACCAATAGGTAGGTAACTATGACCCTGGACACAAGAGTGGGCCAAAAGCAGGATTCAGAAAAGTGTTACAATACACTAAGGATATAAGCAAACGCCAGAAACTAGACTAAGGAATGAAATTTGGTGAGTCTTTTTCTGATGAGCCTTTCTTACAATGTATTCTCAAACCATCAAGCAAATGCAGGAATGCCTTACAGTAAGCATTCAGAAATGAAACACAGCAGCCACCACGTGATTTCAAATGTCTTGCTTGAGAAAGAAATACTTACTAGGCAATTTGAAGTTGTCTTAGTCTGGATTTAGTTGAAATTTCATTAGGATTACCTGGAATGAAAGGAAACCAGTCTTAACCAAGATGTTGAATATAGATTCTGGTTGAATCTACTTTGCTTTATGGTTGGCCAGCTAGGCAATGATCCTGTTATTACAAACATCTCTGAACTACTTGTAGGGTGCTCTCTCTTGGCAAGCCAAGAACATCATCCATGCTTACAAGAGGTATTACACTCTTAAAGTGAACAAAGTTTTGGATGTACTTAGGTAAGGCAAAAAAGCAAGACAATAAGGAAGGGTAAGAAACACTTGAGGATGCCCCAGTATACACACTTTATGCTTCTGTGATGGGAATGTTATTCAGAACATGGTAACTCAGTGGCAGCTCTCTCAGAGGTGTTTCTAAAATGACATAAACTATTTAATGTGGCTTAAATACAGGAAAATACCCTCAGATGAAAGGGTTATATTTCATACAATCTTTAATGGAAAGACTTAAACTGTGAAGTCTCATAAAAACTGAACAAGAGAAGGAGAAATTATTCCAGAAAAACAGTTGTTAAGATTTTGTGTTGGAATAAAGATAGGTAAAGCTGTGAGCAGCTGCTCGTGATACCACAGTCAGAAAATAATCCAATTCTCCTACTCAAGCATTGACTAAATTTGCAGAAGTCAATGGAATTACTCACATAGTTACTCACCTCTACATGACTAAGACTATGCAAATCCACCCCAGACAATGAGTATACTTAATCGTATAATTCCACTTGTGCTTCACATTTCTTTAGTGAAATGTGATCCCTTTTTCCTGAGAAAATCTTTCCCTTAGCAAAACAACTCTATTATATGGTGCCCATCCAAATTTTAAAGCCTATAGATAGCTAAAGATAACAAGAAGGGGCATTCACCCATTCAATTTCTCAAGCCATCCCACCACTGCCAACACTCCATCCCCAGCCACAGTCATGGTAATGTCAAAGGACTCCTGAGACAAATCCAAAGAAGAGACAGAAATATCATTTTTTTGTAGACTCAGAACAGTTCTCAGCCCAAATTTTCAATGAAAACATGCAAACAAACAAAAAAACCCAAAAACATGCTAATGAAAGAAAACAAAAAAACCCAAAAACATGCTATGAAAGAAAACAAAAAAACCCAAACAACAAACAAAACAAAAAACCAAACCACAAAAAAAAAAAAAACAACAAAAAACCCCAAACAAAACAAAAAACCTCACAACAAACCACACCACAACCAAGAAACAGCAACCAAATTGTTTCTCATTCTGAGATGTGTGCAGATACTAAAAAGAAATAAATAAAATCTCAATTTCTGAAAATTTCAGCATTACAGACTGAAGGAAAATGCTCAGGCTCATGCTATGGCCTATAGAAAGAAGACAGATCTTCCCAAAAATCTTGTGGTAGGTAATATTTGGTAGAATTAACTGGAAATGTGGTAGCATTAATACAGAGAGATGGGTACACATTTGAGATGCACAGTTTATTCTGTCTTTGTTTACTAGATTCCCTGTGAAGCAAAAATTGGCACAAGGAAGACACATTGCTCTGATAATTTTAATTAAAGTTTGTAATGCATCAGTGGATACCTAAACCCAAATATCAAACTCATCAGCTGTTCTGCCACTACTCCTTCCTCTGAAACACACAGAGCATATGAAATGGAAAGAGCTGAAGATCTAACCATAAACCTTCATCAACTATAGAGCTGATTTCAGCTTTTTTTTATGGATTAAAGCATATCCAGGAGCCCCTCTGTCATATGCTATTGGGAGCAGAAAAGGTTAGGCTCAATCTGCCTGGGAGTCCCTTCAAATACACATGATGGGAATAGAACTTTCCCAGAGCCAAGCACTTTATTCCTGTCTCCTGGCAACTGACATAGAATTTCCTTGAATAAATGACTAATCAAATTGTACACAGAAACTCCTGCTTAGCAAAACATTTTATAAAGAGCAGACATATCTAAATGTCATGGCAAATGTTGCCGTTATCACAAGTGGTTTATGGTTAATGCCATGAGCAGTGCCAGAACCTCAGGATTTATGAAAGATAACACACATGCTCAGGATTATATATCTTTCTTACTTTTCACATGTTCCTTCTTAACTCCACATGTTTCTCACATCCCTTAAACTTGAAGGCATGGTACCCATTTCCTGATGCCAGTGTCTCAGCTTGCCAAATGAAAAATGCATGTTTTATTCATTCCCTCGGGTTGCAACCACCAGGATACTGTGTGCCACCCCAGCCTCTGTGAATGAGCATGCAAAATCAGCTCCTAATGGTTGCATTTCTAATGTCTATATAATATGCACAAACATGTGCACTATCCTCTCTTTCCCATCAGGATTTATTTCATAGATGGTCCAGCTGCAGGCTGGGAACAAGAGAAAAAACTGAAAACTTATTTACAGGAAAAAATCTTGCTTACATGAAAGAAAACAAGTAGGAATTCCTCTTCCCTGTACATATAAATCTAGTAAAAAAAATGGAAAGAATACAGAAAAATACCAAACTAAATGCTGAAGAGGTTTGTTAACAACAAAAATTATAATTTGTTCTTCCTTAAAACAATTAGACATATTCCTGCCAACATAATAAAACCTGGTACATCACAGATACAAAAAACAAGGGTTCCATAATGCTTTACACAGAAGTTGAAACTGTGAATATAGTCAACATAAAAGTATAAACTTTTACATTTCCCCTCTGTTCTTTTCCTTAGAGACTAGCCATATTAAAGCCAATGTCATCTTTTTGATACCCTGTGATTCCCAGCACTGTATCTGTTATGAATGAGTGCTGGAGATCTTAAAAAATCATCAGCAAGGCTATCAGCAAAAACCAGATTTAATATTTAGCAATAACACCAGAAACACTTTTGGCAAAATTCACTTGACTACTTACAGGACAGTTAAGTCACACCAAGGAAAAACAAGCAACAAAAACCAAAAAAAAGTCCAAGCAATCAAAACAGAAATGAACTGGGAACTGTTTAGGGTACGTGTGTATGTGTGTTTGTGTGTGTGTGTTTAGGTACGTGTGACAAAAGGACAAGGACAAGGACAAGGGTAAAAAGGAATAAAGCCTAAAAGTTTGTCAGCACTCAAACTTAACAGTACTTTAACATAAGTTATACCTTAATCTAACAATTTAACAAAGGAGCAACACTTATATCTAACTTAAATTAACCTTAATTTATAACTTAACCTTAACAATTTAACAGAGAAATAATATGTAGCAGCATTTAATCTAACTTAAAATTTCAAAGTTATATTTGGCAACTTAGCAAAAGAACAACACTTAGCTGCATTTAAGTAAAGTCATAAGTCACAAGCTTACGGTCCTGACTTACTCAGACATCTAAGGTACTTAAACATCTAATAAAACAGTATTTCTCCCAGATTTGCTATAGCATATGCACAAGTTTATGCATCCAAACATAAAGAGTCAGTGCATGCAAGGTACCTGTGAAAAATTCCCTCCAAAAGTCAGCAAACTACTCACTTTGGAGTAAGGGTATCAGCCCAGGAGTCATCAGCACTCAGCGATCCTCCAAGCACAGCAAACATGGGAATTCCCTGGCTCTGAGAGGCCCCAGTCAGTTGCTGGTCACAGCCAGCTGCAGCCCAGGAGAGCTGCAAGGGTCTCATTTTGGACCACTGTTTGTAGGGTCTCAAGGCAGCGGGCTTTAATCATAACAATTTTTCATCCTGGCCACAGCTGGGTTCAACTTCTTCCATAGTGTGAGAACAGGGATGTTGCACTGTTTAGGGAAGAAAAGTATTTTCCAAGGCTGTTTATACAGAAAACAGGGGCTCGTTAGCAATTCCTGGGGGTAGACAGTATTTCTGATAATCTCAGGAAGAGCTGAGCCCAGGTGCTGTTTTTCAAGGCCTAACAACTATTTCTCAGACACACTGCAGCCTGGAAAGGGTGTGGTGGGGAATGCACCACCACAGATTTTTCCTTTCAAACCACAAAAGCACTATTTAATCATAATGTGAAAGAGATGCAGATACAGAAGTGTGACTGTAAGACAAATACACTGGTTTTAGTTGTTTAAAACTTAGCTAGTTTTAAACTAGCAATTTATGCACTATGCACTATGCAATCATTCCAAAACTTTTCATTCTTTTTGTCGACCAGATTAAATTTTGGAGTGAATACCTCTATATAAACAGCCAAGCCTTTCTGCAAACAAGGAAAGGTATTGATTTTGTTCAGACCAAGAAGCATAAAAATCTTTGAGTGTTCAAGTACCTCCACCATCTGGGAAAGAAGCAAAATACTTGACAGAGCATTTCTCCTTGCTTCAGAAATGTTTTAGCATCCTGTGAGATTTTCCCTATATCTGAGCATCTGAAGAGTTCTTGCTGTGCAGTTTTGCAGAGCAGCATATCCATGCTGAGCATGTTCCATCCCAGGGGAGTCAGAAATTCCTCAGACAGTGCAGAACTGTTTCTCCCCACCACTGCCCCCCACCCCCCAAGGAATAATCTGATTCTGCATTCAGGAAATGAGAGAAAGGAGAGTGTCTAGGGTTTTCAACAGACCCAAAGGGGGTAGGTATCACAAGTCATATTCAAAAGGCTATGGAGAAGGTTACACTGCTATTATTAATGTCAGCATTTGACTACTTAAGCACAACTTTCTGTAAATTGTATGTAATTTTCTCTAAATTGGAAATACAAAGATCCTTTAATTTCTCTCTTTTTTATCTCAGGTTGTTGCTATTGTGTATTTGTAGTTGTTTCAGAGGAATGGCTCATCAGTTACTTCTCCTAGGAAACCTTGTCATAGACTAAGAAACCTTGTTTTAAGTTGGGCTTTTTCTCTTGCTGTACATACTAATTTTTTTTCCTTTTTCATCCCTTTCGTGGGTTGACCCTGGCTGGATGCCAGGAACTATTCTGTCACTTTACTCCTCAGCTGAACTGGGAGAGAAAATATAAGGCTTGTAGGTTGAGTATATAAAAACAGGGAGAGATCACTTGCCTGTTATTCTCATGGGCAGAACAAACTCAGGGGAATTAACTGAATTTATTACCAATCAAATCAGAGTATAATAGTGAGAAATAAAGCCAAATCCTAAAAACATCTTCCTCCCACTCATCACTCTCCAAGCTCAACTTCACTAATTATTGTCTCTTTTCTCCTACAGAGTCACAGGGGGACAGGTAATGGGTGTTGTAGTCAGTTCATCACATGTTGCTCCTGCTGCTCTTTCCTCCTCAACAGGAGGATTCTCGCACACTTCCCCTGCTCCAGCATGGAGGACATCTCACAGAACCCCAGAATATTCTGAGTTGGAGGAGACCTACAATGATCATGAAGTCCAACTCTTAAGGGAATGGCCCATACAGACAGTCAGTCCTCCATGAGTGTTCTTCTCCAACACAAGTCTTTCCCATGGGCTGTAGTTCTGTAGGAGCTGCTCCAGGGTGGGTCTCTTCTCATGGGGTGCTGTCTTTCAGGAACAGGCTGCTCTCCATGTGGTCACAAGTCCTCTGTTCTCCATCAATCCACAGGTTCTTCAGGGAACTGCTCCAGTTCAGGCTTCCTACAGGGTTGCAGCATCCTCCAGACATCCACCTGCTCTGGTGTGGGGTTTACTCCACCGTGGATCTCCTGGGGCTGTAGGAGCACGGCTGCCTCACCATGGTTTTTACTACCAGCTGTTTCCAAGAATGGAGCACCTCCTACCCCTCCTTCACTGCCCACGGGGTCTTCAGGGCTGTGGCTCTCACATGTTCCCACTCCTCTCTCTGACTGTGGTTGCTGTTGTGCAGCAGTTTCCACGCTCCCTCCTGTCCTGCTGCTACCAAAAGCTTGCTATGAAACCAAATACAAAAACTGTGAACCCAGATCTGCTCAAAGTTGCAGAGCACTTGAGCCAGAGTAGCCAGAGAGCTCCTGGTGGAGTGAGCACAATATAAAACCAAAAGCAAAAAGCCTCTACCTAAAGAACACCCAGAAACAATCTGTGGGATTTTTGTTTGTGGGAGCAAAGCAGAAGAGAAGTGCAGGAGTAGTCACTGTGTAAAATCACTGTTTGTGCACACTTGCACTGTGGGTGGACCCCAGCACTCCATCAGCTGCTCAAGCTCAGTGCAGGGCAGATTACAGTCTGACAGCAGCTGTCAAGCTTAATTCAGCCAGCAAACTACTGCTAGAAAACAGACACCTTGCACAGTGGTTTCCTCAGCTCCCAACTCAGTTCCACTTGGTGGGTCTTTGTGGTACTTTAAATAATGAATCTGATTTTTTCATGCCTGATCTGTTGATTAAATTTTGGGTTTCAAGTTTGTGCAGATCTTCCCGTGTTTCACGAGTTCTTATTTATGTTTTCTTCCAAGGCAAAAATGTATTGTAAGGCTGGTTTATTTGCAAGGCAATGTTTAACAAAACAGTATGAGATGTAGCTGATTAAAAACGCAGCCAACAATAAAGTGATTATCTTTCAGCACAGTGTGTGGTGCCATATGGTGACTGAGCAAGTGGGAAGAACTAATGCTTGAAATGCAGCTCTGGTGATTTATGGTTACTGACTTCCTGTAGAAAATGACTTCTTCTTTCATAAAAAACTAATTATCTTTAAAAGTACATGTTTGCAGAGAAAAATTTATATTGATAAAGTTGCCAGTGCAATATTCAAGTGAATTAATGATCTATAAAAAGCTCTAGAGGTAGGTGCTTTTTGAAACACCTGTCTTGATCTATCCTGCTGACCCTGATCAGGAAATTTGCTTGAAATAACAATGAGCAGCTGTTTTTAATGGGGTTTTTTTATTATTTATTATATTTATAAACCATGTATAATTGCACCAAATCAGAAAACATACATATGAGCAAAATTTTTTTCTTTTTGCTGTTTTCTTTTTAGTTTTGACTAATACAACTGAAGACTGTTAAAAATGGCTATTATTTCATAAACTCAGGGAATTTTCTCTTCCTACAACAGGAAAAAAAAAAATGAGAAAAGGTAACAACCTGAAAAACAAAGAAGTAAGACTTAAAGCAGCAATCATATTTGCACCAAGAAAATTTCATGCAAAATTTTTAATTGATTTGACAGAACCACGTTTATCTTTACTAAATTCATTCAAAATACCTCCTCTCTCACTGTAGTATAAATCTAAAATAATGCTACTGTGTTAATATGTATAATTCTGAAAGGCAGGCACCTTAAGAATCATACTTTTAGCCTGGTAAAAAACATTGGGAGTCTTTACACTCAAGAGTCTTACTCTATAGATTAAATATAAACGTCTTGTGCATAAGACATTAGATAACTTCTAATCTGTAAAAGATCTGTCATGTGAGATATCTAAGTAGTTGCTTTCATTATTCCTGTGTTTTCTCTTCAATCCTTTCTTGTATTATGTGGGTATATAATGTCTCCTTTTTATCTCCTGAATGCAGTATTATATAAGTAAATTCTTTTCAGTCAGTCAATCTCATATAGTAAAAACAAGCTGAATCCTTCAGAAGTTCAAAACATGTTCTTCATTTCCCTCTGAAGATGACAAGTACAACTGTCCTGTCTTCATACTCCTAATTATTCATAGTGTCATTTCTCTTTTTCTCCCCTTTTTCACAGTTATTAAAATTTAATATTATTTATATGTAAATTATATAAATTAGAGTCTTCAATTTTTTTCTTTACCCTAATACTTTAAAAGTTCATCACCTTGAGAGAATAAAGCTGTCTGTTCCTTCTTTATCCTTGTTGTTACCTTTTTTATTCTCCAAGAAAACAGAATCATTATTTATCACACAATTATATATTCCAATTCTTCCCCTTATCTTGTGCATATTTGAGTTTGGTGATCCTATATGGTGGCTCTCTTTTCTGTAATTTTCATAAGCTCAGATGTGGAGTCAGCGTAAAGAAGGAATCATGCACATAGATCTTTATGTCTACAACTGACTGATGAAGGTCCAGTACTGTTTTAATATTAGTGCAGAACAGTGTTAAAGAGAAGCAGCCTTACTGAAAATAGCAGCTGCAATGAATTTTTTACTTTAATTTAATTCAAATTTAAAACCATCAATCAGTTGAATGAAGACTGGGGGTATTCTAGCTGTTCAGTCAACAACAGAGTAACCCAAATTGCTTGAGGGATATAATGGAGGGACTTTTTATTAATTAAAGAAAATAAAATATCTGGGGTTTAGTCTTTCTTCTGCATAATGCAAATCTTTAAGACCCACTGGGAAAAGAGCATGCACTAGCAGAATACCATAAATCACATCCATCTGTTTCTCTACTAATTCACTCACAAAATTACAATAAAATGTGTAGCCTAATACAAAAAAAAATGGTTTACTGTCTAGCTTTAAACAAAAATTACAAATACTTGCAGAATATTAAACTATATTCTGTCTATTATTCTGAATTTGGTCTTCTTCCTAACAAACAACATAAAGAATTTATCTGCTAACACAACTTCAAAGGTACTATTGTAACATGAGTAATATTGTGAAAGTAACATTATTATGGAAAAGCCCCTAAGAACTCTATGCAATGAGAAGACAAAGGAATAGCAAGTACAGGGGAAATTTCAAATTTGTTTGTTTGTCTGTTGCTTGAGGGATTAAAAAAATTAGAAAATCATGAAGAAGATAACAATCCCAGAAGAAAACAGAGGGAAGGGAGAAGGAGTATCAGAGTACAGGACATTAATGAGCAGGAAACACAAAAGCTACAAGTTTAGATGAAAGGATGTTCCTTCTTCCTCTAGAATATCCTTTCTTCCCTGGCAAGTTTTCTTGCAGAAGTGAAAAGGCTGACATAGCAGCAAGGACTGTAGCATCTCAATTCCATGGATTCCATCAGAAGATGCAGTTGCATCTTCTTCCATGTTGCATGTCTTACAGAAACTGGAGGGCGTTTCTCTTGTATTGGCGGGGAGCAAAAGAAAGGACAGAGGGCATGACATAGAATGAACACTGAAAGAGAATGACAAAGCCCTGGAGCAATTTAGCTTGGGAGAAATATCTGAAAATCATCTAGTCTAAGTGTTTGCAGGAAGTGTGGTTTACGTCAAAGATAGGTGAGATTGCTTAGAGTCTTGTGAAGTTCAGTTTCGAGTGTCATCAAGCAGAAAAATCTCATTCTTCCCTGGAGGACCAGTTTTAATTTTTTTCCACCCTTATATGCAATCAAAACTTCTGGCAGAGGAATTAAAAATATTGCTGGCAACTGTCAAAATCAGATGTGCTGAATGAGATGAGCACATTTTATTGTGTTTTATCACATTTTGATATATTATTAAAATGTCAACATGGGTAAAACTGAAACAGAGGATAACACACTAGTAAAACATGATGGCTGAGCTTGTTTGATGGCTTCTTGTGAATTCCAGATCCTTATTATGTAGTCCACATAATATGGACTTTGCCAAAATAGTACATCAGACAATCCAGAGATGCTGTCCTGAGCCTGTCTCTTCTGTGTGAATGCATCACAGCCTCACAAAAGTGGATAGAATATAAAAAGACAGAGACTTTAGTTAATTTATCCATTCTCAAATCCATGTATAATCTCACAGTGTAGATATTTTGATTTCAGTTAGATGATTAATTTTAACTACTTAAGTGCTTCACTAAGTAAATGTGAGAAAAAAGAGTACATCATATGTCCTCATATAAATGCTCCCCGAGAATAGATCACAGCCACATTGGAAATGCAGTCAGTGTAAGGGATTCTTATACATCACAGACCTTTCTTTCATGGCATTTTTGTGTCTGAGGGTACTTTACTGATCTGAACATAAAAATTATAGCATCTGCTGGTTTCTGAGGTTAGGAAAAGGTGATTTACATGGATCCTTTACAACTGCCCATTGCTATGTTTCAAAGTTCATAGATCTTTAGCTTAAATTACAATTTCCTGTGCATGTATAAAAATCATGAAGGCTAACACGATTTTGCATAACAAAGAATAGCATACTTAAAGTGTGTCACATTTGGCATATAACACATGATGTAACAGTAACAATCTAAAGAAGTGGGAAATAGAAAACAAAGATTCCTTTATCCAACTCTGATTCACATAACATTTTTACACAGATATATTTAAATTCCTTAAGCTATGTCCTAAACAAGAGACTACTACTAAACCCTGTTTGCATAATTGGATTTTTAGTAATTATAACTATTTTAGTCTTTTCCCTCTGTTCTCATACCTCTTGTCATTAAGAAAATGATTTAAGATTATAGTATACCATATTTGAGAAGAAGAGGTGATGTGATGTAGAGGAATACAAATTATGATAGGAAATTTAAAACAATTGTGACCTGCAGACTTGCAGAAAATGAGGAATTTTAATATATTAAAATCAGCTACTGCTTGTCATTCACCAAGATGAAAATGCACAATGGACAGTCTTATTTCAACACTGCTCAATAATAAATCAACAGGCCAGACATGACTCAGAGTCTGCTCATAAATTAGTCTTTTGACATGGAACAAGGAGACACAAGGAAAAGGAAGGCAGAAAGAGAAAAGGAGATAAATAGCAAAACTATGCCTCGAGTGGCTTTCTGCTCTATTGCTCTTAGACAGTTACATGAAATATTAAATAGTGAAATTACTGACAAAAAGAGTGTGTTAAACAAAGATGCTGTAATGGACCAAGTTATTGAAATCAATGGTAGATTGGCTATAAATTGATGTAAGACCATTGTAGATGCAATTTAATTCCTTAAGATACAACAATAGGCCTAGAGTAGAGATGACTCCCATCTCACTTAGAATCCCCAAATTGGCAATTTTTAAAAACATAAAAGAATTTCTTATTCCTATCAATGGCAATAGCAGAAAAAAAAAAAAAAAAAGACAGATTAAATTGACATAACATTAGGAATTTACATGGGTCAAATCTGCATGACAAAGAAGTCCCGCATTACACCTATAGTCAAGACAACCAGTTCTGTCTGTTTATCACCAAAAAACTGGTGTTTAATTTAGAGATCTCAATTATGGACTTCTTTTACCCAAAACAAACCCAGGCCTGTTGTGCTTAACTTGCAGTTGAAGGTGATGTTGGAGTGACATTGGCAGTGCGCTCTCCTCTGCCTGCCTCTGTTACATGCATATCTGAGGTGGCTCAGTTAAACTCAGAGACCTGGCAGATCTCAGCATCTCCTATACATCCAGGACATTTTTACCAAATAAATGGGGTTCAGATGAAGAAATTCAGTAGATGAAACTGAGACAAATCTCTACCACATCAACGTGTGTAATGCAAGCCTGCAAACAAAATGAAGCAGGAATTATTACTGTGATTTCTGTGACTGTCAGCATTCAGCCGCTGCTAGTTTAGTAACAAAGCAGCACCTCAGCCCATCCAGCTGTATGGTATTTTATAGCAAAAAATGGGGTTGAGTTGCAAACTAAATAGCTGTTTAAGAATCTTAAGAACCTTGTCTGCATCTTAAATGCATTTTCAGTGTCATACTAGGAAAAACTGTGAAGAGAAGTAAGACAGGATGAGTTCCAGTAGTATAAAATTGAAACCAGTAGCAATGTTTTTTAATATGTGAAGCTGAAGAAATTGGAGATTTTGGAGAATTTGGGAGTATTTTGAGGTGGTATTAACACCACTGTTAAGAAATATACATGTCCTGACTCTGTTCTGTCATTGTGACTAAATAATAGTGGCAAATTAAGTGTTAAAAATTTCCGGAGAAAGAAATAACAGTTTTTTAAAAAGCATAATGGGCTCAATTAAGGATTCAGAAGCAACACAAATGAAATAATTTAAGTTTACTTTAGTTATTATGATTTTAACTGCTTTGATAAGCCTCTGAGCATGGCCAGGATAAACAAAAAGCTTTAAATTTAGATTTAATTGGGAACTCATTAAACTGTTATGTACCAGACTCTGTTGCTTGTGAAGTGTTTTATTTAACATCACATTTCTCAGTCCAGTGTGAGCAGGAGGGACTGGTTTGGCACACTGAGTGCAGACCTGCATCTAGCATTGATGATCACAAACACTATGCCAATGCAACCAGATGGCAACTGGTGGAGAAAAAATCAGGCCCACTCTACTATGCTCAAGATGTTTTCTTTTTGTGTGGGCTTTAATAAGCATGTTGCACCTATACTATAGACAGAATTGGCATATTCCTGTCTATTTTCCTTGGTTACCAGCATATTTCTGTAAATCAAAGAAACTCCTTGTGCCAGACTGATTGGAAGATGATATAGTTCAAAAGAGATTTACAGCTTCCAATATGAAGAATTTATGGATAGAAGTAACATATCTTAATTTTCTACAAGAGCTTTTAAGTCTCCTACCAGAAAGGTGAAAGAGCCTGCAGAGATGAACAGCTAAAGTTGCCTTTATGCAGTGTGGACAGTAACCTGCGGGTGATGACAGCGACAATGCATCAGGGTCAGAGGACAGATAATCCAGGAGGGCATTCTCTAATCCCAGCCCCTGAAACATGATCCAGGGAGCCAAAATTTTTGCCCTTTCTAAGGAATTATCAACCTTTTTTCTGAAAACCTGGACTTATGTCTGTCTCAAATTACCAGTGAAAGGAAAATTACAAAAATGCACAGGCCAGGAGGAGCAAACCCCAGAGAGTTTACCATCTGGAATTTGCATTGGAGGATAACACGTAAGACCAAAAAAAACCCACAAATTTAAATTTGAACTGTTTAATAAAATAAATTTTCTTAAAAGACAAATGTAGATCAGCAGGGATACTGGAAAAGTTCTGCTTTTCTCCCTTCTCCCATCACAATCTGTTTTCTCTAGCTTTTCCTCCAGAAGACAGACTTCATAATTTGTCTGTATCCATGGCTGACACCTTCTTTTTTTTTTTCTCCAGTTGCCTCCCCACCATCTATTATATGGACTGTTTTCCTTTACAGTCAACATGTTTAATCAGCATCTTTCTCACTTAAAAGGAATAACATCTGACAGCCCAACCCAAAAGAAGTCAACCAGAAAACACAGGAAGAGGCATTGAAATGATCCATTTTGACCAGATATTGGTCATGAAAAGACAACAGTTCAGCTTGTTGCCAGAGGCAAGAATTGCTTTTTCTGGGTGGCTGAGTATTTGGGCTTCAGTTGCAGATGTGTGGGGTTTCCAGAACTTATGTTTCTGGTGGTCAGCATGATGAGTGGACAGGAAGAGCAGACAAATGAGCAGGAGGCAGTATTGCCACAGGTGACTGCAACACCTTGGTCCTGAGCCTGCAGCTCTTCAGCTGGACAGGAGCTGCAAGTGGTTGCTGCAGTGTCTGCATTTGGGCAGCTGATCTGTGCTGAGCATCCTGGTGCTGACACCACTGACACTGTGGAGTCTGCTCAGATGAATCACCAGGGAGAAGTGTGAGTGCTGGGAAACCAAGACCAACTCTGGAACTGGCAGCAAATAACTGGAAATTGTTACAGGAATAAGCAATTTGAGATATGAAAAACTTTGATCAAAATTAGATGCCTTTTATCTTTTGTCTCTGCTTTTCTCTTGTCCCAGTAGATTTTTCCTGCTGAGGATCACATTGTAAAGAAACGGGGTGGCACTTGTCAGTATAGAATGGGTATGAACAAAACTAAGTACTGTTTATGCAATTTTTATGTTGTAAAGAAGAAATAGCAGAAATGAATAGTCAAATTATTTATTAGTTTTAGCTTTTGGTATTAATTTATCAATTACAATAAACAGAAAGTAGTGCATTAGATCTTTTAAAAACTGAAACATGGTTGGGTTGGGTTTTTTCATTTAGCCTAAGATCCCATCTTGCTGTTTTCTCCATTTCTCCATGTTGCTATTCCTCCATGATAGTCCCTAGTACCTTAAGGTACCTAGGACCTTACTTTCTTTCAAGGCCACTGAAACAAATATTTAAATGCCTGACACAGACACAGTGTTATCCTTATCACTAAAAATTATTTCTGTCATCCAGATGACACCTGCCCCAACAGCATTCTTGAAGTTTTCATACATTAATTTGCTCTATATTTTATTCTTTCAGTTGTCAAAATAAAAATAGGCTATCAAGCTAGAACTTTAAGACTTATATATGTTGTCACATTGAATGTTAAGGTTACTCTTTCGTGTGTTTTCAGGGTGATTTTCAGACTGACAGGGATGAGAAGTTACTTTGTTGAAATCAGGAGATCTCCTCTCACCTCCCTATCACAATGAAGATTCATCAAGGTAGAAAAAGCAACTTTAGAAGAGTTAGACAGAAAAAAAAAGAAAAAGCAGTAACACAACAGTTGACAGAAGGGTGAAGAACTTCTTCAGGTCAAATTGAATCTCCCCTTTTTGATGGATAAGGGCATGAAAAGCTTGTCTGTCATATTCTTATACTAGCTGGGATAATATTATGATTCAATTTCTTCACAGAAGGCAGCTGGAAAAGGACGACAATCCATTGCAGATATTCTTTTTTATCCAAATATTAGAAAAATAATGATCAGCTTACACAAACTCAATTTTTTCTAAGTGCAGCATTTCTAATAGTGAACTGTAGCATTTTTAGAATAATTTATTTCAAGATAAAATTATTTCCTCAGAAATTAGTGGGACTCAGTTTAATGAGTGCTCCATCAAAGGGCAGTTATACATGAATCAGATCTAGGTTTGAAAGACTGTGTCTTCTAGTGAGATTTCACAGCTGTGTATACTTCTGCAGATAATACCTAGAGCTACTTAGTACAGATTCATTTGATTTGACTTCCAGGTACATCTATGTTCCTGTGGTTCAGATCTCTCTGAAGACCATGAGGGAACATTAATCTCAATTATTTACCTGGGCTTTAATTACTGCCTTTAGGACCTACCTACTGTGAGCAATATCCAGTGAAGGTACTCAAGAAGAGGAGCCTAGGGGTTTTTTTTGGGTTGTTCTTTTTTTTTTATCATGGACCAAAGTCTTGAGTGTTTTTTTATGTTCTTAAATGATATTGAAAAATATTGATTTGGCTGTGTTCTACTACTTCGAGTAGTCATTAGCAAGTGATTTGTAAAATATAACAGACTTTCTGTATCAAGAGTCTTTGTCAAACCTTTTGGACTCATGTAATCTTCTTTTGAGTAATGTTAGGACATACAGCTTGTAATGTTTTCTTTCTTTCCACCAGCTTCAACATCCAAAAGGACGACAAAATACTTCTGAAAAAATTTTATTTAATAATTTAACAATAGAGATACAAACACATGGATTTTGATCTTCATTAGTGATCTTGTTTACTTTTAAGATTTTCCCTGAGGTTTAATTTAAGAATCCTTAAGAGTTCCACTGTCAGATAAAGCTCTGTTGTACGACATTTGGCTGCTTATGCTACAGTTCAGAATGTTAATAGGTCTCTGCTTAATACACATTAATTCAGAATGTAAGGGACACCAGACATATCTTCCCCTGAATTTTAAAGGCTAGAATTAGCTGAGGGGCTAAGACTTCTGTGCTGCAAATATTGCCATTTCTTACACCAGTGACTTGATTAGGTCAATACATATGCATAGGCAATATCTAGAAAGGATAATGAACTCCATGAACTTCAAGAGAGGCCCTTCTTTCCTGCTTCTCTTTGACTTCTAGCCATTTCACAGTAAGTCACGCTGTATTGTAAATTAGCAAAGAGGATTTGACCATTTTGTCTGTTGTATGATATTTATTAAAGTCTCACGATAGCATTATTTAACACTTCTTTTGGAATTAATCATAAAATAAGGAGAGCTTTATTCCTTTAGTTCAATATTGGCAGTAAAGAAATGGGGATATATACAAATCCAGAGAGAAAAAAGCCCACAAATATCATAACCCCAATGGAAAATACAATTAAATATGAGCTGCGTGCTTTTTCCAATCCTCCTCTATTTCCAGAAAAAGGGAATTATAAATCCCAAAGGGCATGAAAAGCTGTGGGAGTAATTATTCCTCACCCTACAAATTCACAGAGGAAATGCACTGTATTCAGATTTCAATCACAGAATGGCTTGGAAGGGATCTTAAAGATAATTCCAACCTCCTCCTCTCCACGGGCAGGGGCATCTTCCAGTAGACCAGGCTGCTCAAAGTCTCATCCAAAGGGAACTGAAATTAAGAACTTGACTTACTTGAATCCTACTAAAAGTTTTCTATGTATTTTTTTATCACTTTTTGTCTTTTTACCATGGTTTTACAATTTGTTCAGTATCATCAGCCATAACCCAGACAGCTACTGAGTTAAGGCCTCTAAAGTACTACATGTAACAGCATTTATGGCACATACCAAGCAATTACTTATATTTAAAGGGAAACATTATTAGAGTGATAATTTTTGCTGTCTCAATCAAACTGTGTTTTATAGATCTGCTACTTAGCCATGCACTACACTCTTTTTTCACTGCAATTATATTTAGTGAATCAACATAAAATAACCAGACAACATGTTGCAATGATTTAAAGAGCTTTTTGCAATAGCTTTTCTATAAAATTTTAATGAGTACACACAAAGTGATAGGCTTGTGTATTCTATAAAAAGCAGACAAATCTGCAGGTAATTTTTGCAGAACTTCTACAGAGATTATTAAAAACAATATTTTACTGATGTTTATGAAACTAAACAGCTCCAACATCCTACCAATGTTTTATTGGCTAATAGTTTTCAAAAGTTAATTTTTGAAAGAAATGGAAAGAGAGAGAGAACAATTTAAATTCCATACATAGGCTTTCAGCTATTATCACTTACAAAAGAATAAAAAAGCATAGCTGAAAGAGTTTGGTACTGTTCATGTACACTATTGATATGTACACATCCCTCATTAAGCCCTGAGAGGGTGCTGGAAAACTCAGAGTCCCCTGAGAACTTTCACAGAAGTCCTGCACCCGTTGAGCCCCACCCCTGAATCCACATGGAAGTTGTTTCAACAACTACAGGCTTGTCAATCCACTTGCATTTTTATCCATGCCTTCCAGAAAACAAAGGAGTCTGACTAGTGCACATCTGCAGTGTCACTATAACATCCAAACTTCCTGACTGTTCAGATTTGTGGTCATGAGATAATCATAATAATATAAACAAACAGACAAAACAACACAAATACACACACACACCCAAAAACCTAAAAAGCCAAACTACCCCAGCCAAGTGAAAAAGAAGAAAAACAAAATCAAACACAAAAAAAAAAACCTAACACAACCCAAACAAAGAAACAAACCCAGAACCTAAACAAAAACAAAAACAAAATTAAAAAAATCCCAAAACTCACAAAAAAAGTCAACCAAAAACCCAGCACCCTAAATAACAGGGAAGGAACAAAACTGAGAAGGCTGAGAAGCAGTTGAACCTACTTAAAATTATTTCTGAAATCCATGGTAATTATGTCACCTGTTGACACTCTTCTTCTTCTTCTGCCCTTCATCAATACAAATCCAAACAGTTCTTTAAGTTTTCGTTTAACAACTGCAATGCTCCATGACAAGCAGATGTAACTCAGAACGTGCAGAAGGGAGGTATTTCTTTCATACCCAAACATACTCAATCTCTTAATTCTTCTTTTCTCTATGTGGCCTGAACTCCCAAATTGTACTTTTGATATCTGCAGTTTTGGAGGGTGGAATACTGAGTGCCTTGTGAGGCAAGTGGCTTGCACTGCAGGTCACAAGGAGGGACATTCTCCAGCTGCTGTGCAACCTCTTTAACTTCCCAACTGCCTCCTTCTTTCCTTCTTTGGCCAGAACAGCTTCCATCTTGGATGAAATGGATTTTAACTCCCTCCATGACTGAAATGAATTTCAATTGAAACTGTATCCATGCTTGGCCTTGTAAGCCAGTTTTGTGTTCTTGCACTTAGTATTTCCTTAATAAATGAGACATAGCAAAGAACATGTGACTTACATTAACCAGTGGCAACAGTTATTTAGGAAAATATCAGATTTGCACTTATAGGTCCAGCTGTTTCTCTAGGCAACAAATCTACATGAAAATCCATTGTGGATGTAGAAATTTGTAAAATGGGAGTATTCCTGCTGTGACATGTTTAGATTCTCTGATACAAGCAGAAACAAAGATGGCTAAAAAGAAATCATGTAGCTTAGCTTGCCGAATAATTAATTTCCCTAGAAAAGAGTGCAACATGCACTAACTAGGACAAATTACTTAACCTTCTCATCACTGCATGTTGTAAAATTACTTTTGGCTGAAGGAACATACAATGGACTGCTCAAACCCAGCCAGTAAGCTTCTTTTACAGTAAAAAGGTAAAATTTACTGGCTGCATCTTGCTTCATCAATACATGATCAGGTGCATACTGAATACTATGTAATATCCTACAATTAAATATATATATATCTTTAAAAGACAGAAACTATTCTGATTAAATATTTGTCCTTAATTATTTTTGTTTCTTAATCAATATTGAATTACATATCTTTAAAATAATTTTTTCTTTTGTTGTCAGATGCACAGAAAATTGGAATGCAATTTGCTGTCTGTAAAATATACATTAGTTTCTTAATTCATATCATAGACTATATTTTCAAGTGACACAAGGCCCTTATTCCTCTTGCTTTCAAAAGACGATGAATTGAAATAATTTTATCCTTAGACATACTGCAATAGAGAGAGCACACAGTTATGATCTGGAGAGAGTGCTATTGACTAAAACAGGAAATAGGAAAACTTATAGCAGAGCTATACCTTGAAATATAAAAAAACAAAAACAAAAAAGAATTAATTAGATTATTCAGGGCAAAGAACTCAGATGCCAGTTCTCTGATCGTCATGCTGTGCTCAGATAGGAATCCAAAAAATGGCCTTATTTCATCTTTGATATTTCATTCTGTTATGCTTAGCAGGAAGCCACTGCACTCACTAAGGCAAGGTAGGTTATCCTCAGCTGTGTGCCAAATTGCATTCAAATAAGCTCAGAGTATTCTAGTGACCAGCAATCACTAACTTGTCAACCTCCTCAATCTAACCTCTCTTTTCTCTTATATAACCCACATGCCAGAATTATGTTTGAATTCACTATAGTCATTTTGTTATTTCAGTTCTATCCAGGACATTTCATTTTGGCTGTAACCTCCGGATTTTGGCACCAGCTCTGCATTGTCCTTCACTAGTACTTGTCTGAAATAGAATAATTTGAATTTTTACATTTAAACTTTTCCTGAACTCCTTCTTGAGGATGTCTTTTTGTCTTTAAAGTATACAAAATCATGTCAGATCTTTCTTTCTCTCATATCAATTCCAGCTTTAAGAAGATAACCTTGTGTAAAAACCTGTCATAAGCCAGAAATATGAAGAACAAGAGTTTTATTCTATGCGAGACGTCTACCATTTCATTGTGCGCATGTTATACTGACATAAATGGACACCAGTCTCATTCACAGAATCACAGAATCATGAAATTGTTAGGGTTGGAAGAGATCTGGGGATCCAAGGCAGGGTCACCTAAAGCAGTTACACAGGAACACATCCAGGTGTGTTTGGGGTGTCTCCAGAGAGGGAAGCTCCTTGACCTCCCTGGGCAGCCTGTTCCAGTGCTCTGCCTCACTCAGTGTAAAGAAGTTCCTCCTCGTGTGTAGATGGAACTTCTTGTGTTTATGGTCATTGTAACTCACCCTGTTGCTGGGCACCACTGAAAAGAGCCTAGCATGATCATCTTGGCACCTGCCTTCGAGACATTTATATGCTTTAATGAGATCCACTCTGTTTTCTCTTGTCAGACTAAACAGGCCCAGCTCCCACAGTCTCTCCCCACAAGAGATGCTGCAGACCCCAAATCATCTCTGAAATGGCTCTTCACTGAACCATTTCCCAACTTACCTCATCTTTCATGTACTGAGAGCCAAGAATTGGACAGAGCACTCCAGATGTGCCTCACTAGGGCCAAGTAGAGGGGGAGGATCACGTCCCTCAACCTGCTGGCCACTCTTCCTGATACAGGCCACACTCTTCCCTATGCACTCTTCTTGATGCAGGATTCATGTTAGTTCAAACAGACATGAAACAAGTGAAATATTAAAAACTTTGATCCCATATAAAATCTCTTATCCTGACCCAAGGCCTTCAGAGTTCATAAGAAACTTTTTGCTTACCTTGAGGGACTATTGAGTAGATTCTTACAATTTAGTTTTCAGGCTTTTTGCTTTTTTTTTCTTGGAAAGCACTGAGATAAAATGCTTATTGTCTGAATTGTGTTCAATATCTAAAAGGATGGGAGGTTTTTCATACTACCAAAATAGCTCCTTACAGTACTGTTTCTTCTCTGTTTATTGATCTGCTTTAACTTAACATTATCAGAAATGTACAGAACATGGGAATTCTAAAATTTAATTCTCCTCACTGTGGCCAAGTAGTTCTAGTGCAGTGGCAGCTTCAGTTATAAATTCTGCAATATTCTGGTCCTGGCGTCACATCCAAAATTTTTTCAGATTAACTAGCTTGTGATACCAGGAAAGTGATAGTATGATATTTGACCATTCCATTGGGCATCCTTAGTTAATCCTCAACTACCCTCAGATCTGATCAGATTTAGATCACTTGATTTTAATTTTGTCTGACCATGGAGATACATATGTATCACAGACATACATATACAGATCATAAGTGCTCCCAGAGAACCTTTGAGTATTTTTCTTTTTATAATTCATGAATAGGTACCAAGTAATGATCATTTCCAGTCACTGTGCTGGGATGAATCCAAATCAGATCATATTTCTTTAATTATCCAGTCTTCCAACTGCATCTTTTTCTTCATAAAGAACAAGAGAGAGTTTTCCTTTGCTGATAAAGCCAGTTGTGTTCATTAGACAATGAATAGTTAATGAATTATACAAAATGAAAAATTGACTTGTTTTGATAAAGTGGACAAAACAAATATTGACCTACACATCTCTTGAAATTTTCTATGTACAGACTGTACATTTAAACTGGCTGCAGTCAAATCAACACCTACAGATACTTTTTTTTGACAGATTTATTTCTGGGGCCTTTTTTCCCTTCTAAGTGTACATTCCCAGAAAAAAACATGGTGTTCTTTGACAACGAGTATGTATTGCCCAAGAACTAGGTGGAATTCTTTGACACAGAGTGAATTGCTCATTAATGCAAAACGTGGCTTTTTCATTTTATTCGTGCTTCCTGAAACACCAAAACACTTCACGAATGGACAGCCTGGCACTTCTTGCAGGGTAAAGTCATTTAATTCCACTGAGCTCCTGATATATTGGTAATGTCAGGCTGTCACGTCATGGAACCTGTTCTCATGTGGAATGGCTCCCAGCAAGCATTTCTATTGCTCCTGGTCAAACCCTGTGCAGCACTCTGCCATGAATAGCTTCATGCATCCTGCACATTTATTTCCTGAATTATAGGCCATACACTGGCCAGATTCACATTTCATTTTGATAACTTCTTTTGTTAACCAAGGTTGAATTGCCATGACTGCAAACATTGTTATATGGCCTTAATAAATATGTTGAAGAGGTATGATTCAGTATTATTATCTTTATTGACATAGGTTTTAATTCAAGTCATTTACTGAATAGCACTTATGTCCATCTGATCTTCCATAATAATTTCAATGTACAAAAAAACATTGTAACACATTGGTTTATTTTTCAGCATATGGCCTTGGATATCTCATTTGAAAATCTGCATCTGAAATACTGAGAAATGCAGAAAGATGTACTGAAAGAGTGCTCATTAGAGCACATCTGCTTTGCTTCTGAGGAGGGCAGCAGTCTCAGGCAGGTTGTTTCATGTTTGTTTACAAAAGAATGTTCTCTTTCTGGGCACTTCAACAATATGAAATACACAATTCAGCACATTGAGGTCAGCAATCTTTTTTCAACCCTGGAAGCAGGAGAAAAAGGGCTTTTTTGCTGTGGGAGGAAAAAGAAACAAACAGCAAATTGGTCTCCCTAGTTTGTGTCTTCTTGTGAGAAAGAGCAATTGTGTTATGAAGCAGGTTAGTTCTGCCAGGCTTTAGTAACACCCTTGCCTCACTCATCATAACCTGTTTCCCCCTCTCTATAACAATATTCAATGAGCATTGCCGCATGAAACATGACTGCTTGAGCACAGTATGAGTAGAGCACTGAAAGAATGCATAAATACTGCACTTTGCAAGACTTTGTAAGGACTTTTCATAGGATCATAGAATTACTTAGGTTGAAAAAGACCTTTAAGATCATCATGTTTAACCTAATATTGCCATGTCCACCACTAAGCCATGTCCCTAATACTACATGTCTTTTAAACACCTCCAGGGATGGTGAATCAACCCCTGGGCAGCCCATCCCAATGCTTGACCATCCTTTCCATGAAGAAATTTTTCCTAATATTCAATTTACACCTCCCTTTGTGTGGTTTGGAGGCCATTTCATTTTGTCCTATTGCTTGTTGCTTCGAAGAAGAGACCAACCCCCACCTCTTATAATTTCCTTTCAGGTAGTCTGAGGTCTCCCTGAGCCTCCTTTTCTCCAGGTTAAACTGGAGAAACTGCTCCTCACCAGACTTGTGCTCTAAACCCTTCCCCAGCTCTGTTCCCTTCTCTGGACACATTCCAGCATCTCAATGTCTTTTTTGTAGTGAGGGGCCCAGAGCTGAGAACAGGTTTTGAGATGTGGCCTCTCCAGTGCTGAGTAGAGGGGCACAAGCACTTCCCTGGTCCTGCTGGCCACACTGTTCCTGATACAGTCCAGCCTGCCTTTCCTCAGTACTGACAAAACACCCCTCAAGAAAAAAAAGCAAGCTGTTGTAAAGCTTTCTTTGCAACAAGCAAGCCACTACTGACAATACAAAGTACAGAAAATAAGTGTAAATTCCAACACACACTGATTGAAAGAGTCATGACATTGGATGAAGACTTCTTGAATGGAAAAAAAGGAAGTGCAAGGCAAAACTCAGTGAAGACAACTTAAAATCCAATCCACCTATTTTTAGGAGCCTAACTTAGCCAAGAACTCTTATTTTCACACGAGCCCACTTGTCTATATTGACACTAAAGCAAATTTAGGATTTTTAGCTGAAATAAAATATACATTTTCATTAATTTCATAACATAATGTCACTGTCTTCCATACTTTGATGATTCATGAAGTACTACTCTACTTCTAGGCTCTGCTGCTGCTGGTTGATGCCTCAAGTGTTTTATTTCAAGCCCTGACTGTGCTGCTGATGAAACTGTCTTCATAAAGGACCATAGAGAAGGAGAGTGTGGGCCTTGCATTAACCTCTAAAATTATTGCTAAGGGGATACTGAGGGCAAAGGCAATGCAAATAGATTCTTCTTGGTTCAAGTAAATGATAGGGAAAATCTAGCCTCAATAAGATAATGAGGCCAAGCTTGAAGAAAATGGGAAAATCAGTTCTCAAGAATAAATTGTATCACCTTCTTCTGTTACTGTACACATGCAGATTTAGGAAAAAAAAATAAAAACCCAGAACAAATGAGAAGCAATTTGTGAATGTTTATTCCTGTAATGGGTGAAAAAGAAATTCTTTACATTAAATTATCTATTCCAAGCCATACTATTGTGAACTGAAAAAGCTCAGCCTAATTAATTGGTTTAATGCCAATTGAACCTCATCAAGACTTTTGCCTGTGCCACTTACATATCTATTTTGTCTGTTTTCACTCTGTCTGCAGGGAGAAATGCATGCTCTAATGCTTTGAGTGTTGCTACTGTCTTCGTATCCCAGGAAATTCCAGAGGAGAGGAATCCTAGATCTCCTTGCATTTGGAAGTGACAGATGGGAGTATTCCTCAGGCCTTGTCTTATGTTCAATATGTCAGAATTGAAATCTGGGGTGGGAGGGGATGAGGAGGGTGAATTTGTTTGTCTGGGTTTTTGGGGTTTTTTTGCAGTTTCCCCAGGTGCCATTTTCTCATGGTAGTAAATAACCAAATCTGACACTCTTCTAGACTGAATAGTTTGGCTTCAGGAACAGTGTCAAGCACCACTATCCTTGCCACAGATAGTTGCACCACTGTCCTTCAGTCTGACTTCATTTCTTACCTAAATGATCCATGTTGGGCAAACGCTTGCACTTGCTTGAAGACTAATTTCCATTTTTCTAGACTATGGAAAGACTTTCATGGTTAATCCTAAAAAGTGATCCAGAGCTCAGGTGAAGGCAGTGTCTGATAGTGTTCTACAAGCTGAACTGTGCTCCTGGCGACAAAGTCTGGATCTGAATTTAGTGTCAACACCCTGGCCAGTATGTCAGACTAGCCAGAGCTCAGCATACTTTAGCCTTCTAAAACTGAAAAACATTACCAAAGAGCCAGGAGGCAAAGCAACAAGACTGTCTCTATGCTTTAATTAATACCCCAAAGCATGCTCTTCTCAGTCCCAGTGATCATTCCTTCTATATCTTATTAAAAAAACATAAACAAAGTTGTGGGATTTCAGAGATATATTTTGGGCAAGAAAACATATTTTTCTGCACATAGTGAAAAATGATACTAGTCTCCAGAGCTGTTGTCATAGTTTGAATGGCAGCAGCGATGAAGATAAAGTTTGTCCAAATTCTCTGCTTGCTCATGTGCTAGTTTAGTGTGATGCTGGAGTGCTGGACAGGAATAACCTTTTCAATAGTAATTGTCAAGTCTAGGATCTCAGACATTGCCATATTATGGGAGATTTTGACCTTCATCTGATATACCAAAGGCCAACTACTGTGAAAGACAACACATTATTCCCATGTCTTCACAGAACTTTACAGACAAAGACAGATTCTTACCCTAAGGATCTTGCTTCTAAATTAGCTACAATAACCAACAGATATCAATAAGAAAAAGACAGAGGGACATAAGTTAGTTAAGGTTGAAATACTGAAATAATGAATGTAATATTCTGGATATTTTCTGATGGTCCAATTCTCATGATCAGGAATGAAAATTATAAATTCAAATGTCTTTTTTTTTTTCAAATGCATAATTATTATGAAGGTGTGGACAGAGAAAGAAACTGGCATGATGCTTTGGATTTAGAAGATGCTATATTTTCCATAATAAATTGTCCACAGTAAATCTTAACCTTTGCAAAAGAATTTAGCATTCATTGTCAAGCATTCATTCTAACACTGGAGCCAAATATTTTTGGCATTATCCATAGCTTTTGTCATGCTCACCCTCTTTAGACATTTTTGCTACTGAGTTTTATTAGCAGAAGTTGTTAGATAAATTTTTAAAAAATTGTCTAATACAACCATGAAAATTAAAGGGATTGACTTCCTTATGCATAAATACATATGTGCAGCTTTTTTCAACAGGAATAGTAATTGGGGGAAATAAAATCACTTTTGTTTTCACACAATATACTTTAACAAGAAATAACAAAATAAGGAGTAGTCAAAACCAAAAGACGGGAGTACTTTTGTTACAAAAATAATAGAACCAAAATGTCCAGTGGGGAATTCTAGCTTCTCTGCTGAAAAATAATTCTACAATTTCAGCGATATTTATGCTGCTACAGTGACTTAGTAGCTGTAGAAACATTTTCTCTTCTCCGTATTTTGGTTAGAATTCCCTAATTTTGTGTTATCAGAATTATGTAGTGACATCTTCTCTTTCCAAAAACTCTAGAAATTCCCCATCAGTTAAAATCAGTTGAAATACAAGACTAGAGAAGATTGCATAATGGGGCTGATTTCATTTCACATTTCATGCTGACATTTTGTCTACTCTAAAGAAAAAAATCATGTAGTCTAAGAAACTTACAGACATGTTTAGTGCTGATTGCTACAGCTGGAATATAAATTTTAAAAATCGTAGACTGCTAGAATCAAGGGCAAACTTTACTTCAAGATTCACTCAAAAGATTGATGACTCAATTCAAAATATTTCAAAACCATCTGAGTACAGTCTTTATGTTTGGAAATACCCACAACAAAAGCCATCAGCTCCTAATTTCTACCGATAACTTACCCTTCAAAGTCAGAATAATACAAATGTGAAGGCACTGCAAATTCTGTGTTAGACGAGATGTAACACCAGCCTCTACAACCTACACATTCCTCTAGGAAAATGAGGAGCAAATGTGTCAGGGAACAGCTTCATTCAAAGTACTGCATCAAATGAAAGCTCTTCCATGAACAAGCGGCCAGTTTAAATCAGCCCCTCATTTGTGAGTGACTAAAAGCTTGATTCGAAGCCCTTTAAAGTAAATGTCAGTCTTCCCATCGACTTCAAAGGGTTTTAACTTACTGCTGAAAATCAAAAACTACAAACATCTGCTGGTGTCTGTTCACAGGCCAAGATGAAATTAATTATTGTTGGTGGATTGGGTTTTGATGTTGTTTGAGGAGCAGGCAGGGATATGAGATAAAGCCCACCCTGTGCCAATACAGAGGAGAAAGGAATAGTGAGGAACACTGCCTACACAACTCAAGATGGAAAGTTCTTTCTTTCCCTTACACCACAACGTTAGTCATCCTACACAAGAATGTGAGAGTTGAGATTTAATTCAAAAACCATGATGTGCTATCCTGACTCTAAGAATTTATTTGGTACAAACTATCCAGTTCCCCTAGGCTAATCACATACATCAGAGAAGGAGTTACCAATTTATCACTGGGTTCTAAATAGACAGATGAATCCTTATTTTCCTAAATTAGCATGTAATTCATATTAAATACTTGTGTCTTGAAACCTCTGGATCTAACCAGGTTCAGACGATGTTTCTAAAATTCTCCTCCTACAGGTAGTTTTTTGGGACATAGATTCAGTTGCTGTAAGCATCCCTGATTCTGGAAGATCTTTTGGTGCAGACTACAAACTTAATTTCAGCAAATCCAACATTTTTTTACACCAGTAGCTGTTCTATTTACAGTAAACTACATGTATGAGAACAACTGAGAAATTAAGATTTGGAATTGGTAGGATCTTGCCCAGAAGATGGATTCATCTGCTGAAAACCACTGAATAAATCCTTAAAGGAAACAGTAGGGAAGGGGAATCATTAATTTTTCAAATGAAAAGTTGAAGTTTAGAGGTGCAAAGTGTAAAGAAGTAACAGGGTAGAATGGGATATATAAAACCAACCAATTAGCATTTCATCATCCATATATTATCTAGACAATAAACTTTATTTCATAATTGTAGATGCTATAAAATAAATTGTAATACTCGAGATATCTTTATATGTATCTAACTACCAGGCAAGTAGATTGGAAGACTATTTAATAGTTCCTAAAATATTTGCAGCAGTAGTGATTTCAATTCCTATAAGGGTGTGGGCTTGCAACAGTGGGAAATCAACCAGTTAGTGAATACCAAGCAACATGAGAAGCATTTCCAATAATAAACACAATTAGCAATGTAGATGAGAAATCTATCTAATTTATAGGCTGCATATGCAACTATAATACATTAATAAAATGTTACCCACAGAGCAATCCAATACATTTGTTTACCCATGCTCCCAGATTAAGAAAGTAATGTTGTCAACCTACCAATTGTGGACATTACACATTCAAGATTAATTACCATCTGCATGGGACAGATGTTAAATCTTCAATTTCACAGCAAGGCATCTATAGCTTGTTTCCCTTGGACTGCTTCTTTCTCTGATCAATAAATGTATCAGCCTAGCTGTTCATCTTGCCACAGAGGTCAGAGGAATGACAAAGGTACATCTGGTTTTGTGTCAAATAAGGGCTGAGGAAATGAATCCTATCAAAGCAGATGAACAGCTCAGCTGCAATTGTCCTTCAGTCTTTTACTCATCTGCTCATGATTAAGTTTTAATCATTTTGGGATTTTGCTAGCAAAAAAACCCCTCAAAATCAAAACCAAACCACAAAAAAAAAAACAAAAAAAAAAAAAAAAAAAAAACCAAAAAAACAAAAAAAAAAACCAAAAAAAACCCCACCTTTTTAAGTATTTTAAAACTAGAATTCATGTTCAATTTTCCTATGAACTGGGCTCCATTTCCCACTGCACCTTCACCTAATTCAATCATGCCAGGGTAAAAACAGATTTTGGCTATGAATTTACTTGCAAAAACTCTAATTTTTATTATTGTTTTTACTATTATAATTTCATTTTGTTGCATAAAGAAAGAAAATCAACAGTTGAATTGTCATTTTAGTGACCAGAAAGTGCTGTTTTGGAAAAAACCCGTAATATATAAATTTTAAAGGCATAATGACTTCACAAAATAATGCATAAGAATATTCTAAAGTTAGGACTTGACCAAGAGTGACAAAACAGCAATATTGCTATGACAGACCATGTAGGTCTCTACTCTTTAGCTGCTTCCCTACTTTGCTTAAAGCTCTCTACAATCTCAGCAACCTCAGTTTGTGCCACCTCAGTCACCCATTGCTGTTCTGAATTGTCTTCTCTGTGAAGATGGGAGCTCTAACACAGTCTTGGTTAGATAGACGGCTTTCTGTTCTGTTTAAGAGCCTTGGAAATGTCCAAAGTCACAGAAGGAGCCAAGGCTACAAATTCCTTCATCCGACAAAGTGCCAGCTTTGCTCAGCTCACACACACACCAGGTCACCCCAGTCTTCTTCAGTTGTAACTAACCTGGGATGTGACCCTTTCTATTCCCATCCCAGAGGAGTGCCCTAAGCAGCCTGGAGTGCCCTGAGCACAAAACACCTCTCTGCTGCTGAAGATCAGTCCCTGTGCAGTCAGGTGTGCAACAGTCAGGGCCAGACAAAAGGCCTGACAACAACTGGGAAGGAATGGCTTCTGGTCCCTGCCCTGAGGGGAGATTTTAATAAACCCAGCAAAACTCTAATAAAAAAGTACACATTGCTTGAAACCTTGCATCTCCCTCAACATGTGTGTGGGGTTACATCACTTTGACCAGGACAATCAATGACTGAATTCTCCTTTTGCAGTCTGAGCTCAGTCCCTGTGGGTGTGTATAATATTCTCAGTTCCTGGGTGACTGATTTGGCTTCTGGACAATTATGTTAAAACAACATGACATTGACATACACCATATTATTAAACATGCTCTCAGTAAGTGATAGTGATGTTTTCTCCCAAGAGTGGAGATGCCAGACATTTCTGCACAGTTTCTTGGACTGCCAGAAGCCAATTAAACTGGATCTTCTTGTGAAGAGGGAGAGATGTAGTAAATTAAGAGATCTAGATCTCCTGCAGAGGCAGCTGAGTAAGGCATTCACGTGTTTGTATTAAATTAGGCCAAGCATGGTTTCCTGACTGAGTGTCTGTATGTAATATTTCTGTGAGGCAATGCCTATGTTAGACATAAAACACAGGTATGGTCTCAGGAGTTTTAAGTTCTACCCAAGAATCCAGATGCAATATATGCCTTAAAACATTTGCTTAAATAAAAACTGTGGACAATTGCTACAGTCATAAAATTGCAGAAAGGTTTGGGTTGAAAAGGACCTTTAAAGGCCATCCAATCCAACCCCACTGCAATGCTTAGGGACATCTGTCACTATAGGACATGAAATGATGATATGCATATTGTTGTTTTCAAGGTGAATAAAAAAGAGGGAAGTTTATTTTTTGACTTCAACATTTATAGTTTTCTAAAAGTGACAGTGGATTGGAGGGTGACAGTTCTTCCTCTCCAATGACACTGGACAAACTAACAGTTTATCAAAATCTTTTTTCTTCTATGAAAGAATGCAAAACAATGAGATAATTAAAGAATTGTGTGAGAAAGTGTGTTACAAGAATGTAAACATCAGAAGGCTTAGTAAAATCTTAAAAAATCAGGGCAACAGACATTTTCAACTAGACAAGGTTGTTTAGAGCTTCATCCAACTTGATCTTGAATATTTCCAGGGCCATCTACCACTTTGGGCAACCTGTTCCAGTGTGTCACCACTTGCATTGTAAAAAATTTCTTCCGTATATCTAGTCTGAGTATACCTTCCTTTCATTTAAAACCATTATGCTTTGTCCCAAAACAATAAGCCCTGCTTAAAAGCCTGTCCTCATCTGTCTTTAAAGCCCCTTTTAAATACTGAAACACCATAGGTTCTCCCCAAATCCTCATCTCCAGGTTGAGCAATCCCTACTCTCTCAGCCTTTCCTCTTTGGAGAGGTGTTCCATCCCTCTGCTCATTTTTATGGCCTTCTATGGAACCTGCTGCACCAGGTCTGTCTCTTTCTTGTTCTGAGGATCCCAGAGCTGGATGAGATGGGCTTGAGAGAAAGCCAGGTGAGGTCTCACCAGAACAGAGGGGCAGAATCACCTCCCTCAGCTTCCTGCCCACACTGCTGGCGATGCAGCCCAGGATACAATTGGTTTTCTGGGATGTAAGTGCTCATTGCTGGGTCATGTTCAGTATTTCCTCCACCAGCCTCCAAGTCCTTCTCATCAGGGTCACTCTCAATACCCTTTATCTCCCAACCCTTTTTGATATCAGGGGTTGTCCTGACTCAGGTGTTGAACATCATCGCCCCACTCCTCAAGCTTAAAATATTATGTATAAAGGCAGAATTAAGGTTGCACAACTAAATTTTACTTTGAATTTTTATTCTTCATCACCTTATCAGTACTGGCACTGTTACTAGGCCAGAAAATGTAATTCCCATTTTATAAAGGATAAAGGTAATCTCCATTTTATAAATGGAGAACTAAAGACAAGCATAGATTCAGTAATCTGTCCAAAAATTAATTTCTTTACATGTGTTCTAACTCCTTCCAGGTGAAGTCCAAGTGAATTTGCTTCCACATTTGATTTATTTTTTGAAAACGTCTCAGATATATTACAGTAACAATTGTCACCAGCACTTTACTCTGTAATGAAGGCAAACACACTGCTCTCAAGATGTTATATCTTGTGGACACTGTGTCCAGGACACAATGTTTTTGCGAATCTGGTTTATGATGGACCACTTTATCTGCTTCCATTGACAGGGCTCTCTATAAAGATAAGTACACAGCTGTGCTGCTGTGGAGTTTTGTGCAAGAGGAACTCATTGACTTTGAACCTTTGTTATTTTGGTTATATTTGTTTCAGTGGAAAAAAGGATAAACAAGGCTCTGAATCACTTTACACAATACATAGAACACTTGAAGATTTCATTTATACTCTTAGCCATGAACTATAGCAAAAACAGCATTGTCCACAGAAATACTGTTTCCATTAAAAATAATCTCTTCTCACTGCTATTGTTGCAGCAACATTTAAAATGTGAAGCAAGTGAAAAGTTAAAACTCCTACTAAAGACCTGTGGGGACCTTGCTGTTGTTGCTAGAGGAAGCTAAGTGGAGGAAACAAAGCAGGCAGTGGAGTTAGTCTAACAGAGGGAGGCTCAGAGAAAGGCCAAGGACATTGCCAGGGAGCCAGGAGCTGCAGTAAAGGCATTTTATATGCAGGACTCACATTTGGAAAAGAGGTGTTTCTTTCATGAGGTTTCTTTCAAAATCCAGAGAACACTGTGATAAAGTTGTGATACACTTTCAATGGCTCAAATCTCCGACTTCTTTTGCTGCCATGCTTGTTTATTGCCTGCAGGCTTCAGAAAATAGTTTTAGGAGCCCTGTATGCCAGCTAACTTACTATCTAGTGGAACAGACAATGGTCATTTTTTTCTTTGGACTTTTAAATATAGAATTTGTATTGTGATTATGTGCATTTCTCCAGTTAAAGGGGTCTCATTTGGCAGAAAAAAAAAAAAAAGATTGTAGTGAGAAAAGAAAGGCAGAAAGTGGGAATGTGATTCTGCAGCCTTACAATACTGACTTAGAAAAAGGGGTTTAATAAACACCAAACAGCAGAAAAACAAAGATGGAGCAAAAGAAAGTTGTCAAATACTACCACAGGCTGCCCGGAGAAGTGGTAGAGTCACCATACCTGGAGGTGTTTCAAAGACATGTAGATGTGGCACCTAGAACACGGTTTAGTGGTGGACCTGGAGATGCAAGCCAAATGTTTGGACGCAATGATCTTTAAGGACTTTTCCAACCTGTGGTTCTGTGGTTCTATGTACTCTATCAGCACTCAGTTAGGACTGTCAGGTTCTGGTGTCCATTTCTGGAACTGCTTCCATGTATCACTTATTGTCCAATCATTTATTAAAGTAAGGAAGGAGATTGCCTCCTGCACACACTGATCAAACTACGAAAGTAAGTGGAGATTTTAGTATGTCCCACTATGTAACATCTGCTGTCTAACAGCAGAGTTTTATCATGAAGTGAAGAGATTTCCTGGAGTTGTTACTGAGATATTTAACTCTTCTTTATTGGCTTGATATTCGGGTTTTTATTGGTGTCTTATATAATTTCCAACTGACCTCCATGGTATGATCTTTATAAGAAAATGTCTTCAAAAAGTAAACATAAAAAGGAAAAACTAGTTGGCAGGAAATGACAAATGACAGTCTCAAAGTTGTTTGGCGTATAAGATGGAGAAAAGGATAAGCCCTGGAAAAAATTTAGGTGATCTGTCTCACTGGAGGTTCAAATATTTTGATGCCTGTTTTGTCTCAGACAAGAGAGAAATATACTAAAACGTCCTGTGGGACCCACCATGATACACAATGTTGGCACAGGCAGAGCTGTGGGCCACAGGAATGCATGGCATTCAGCCCATGGCAAATACTGAATAAAAAGGAGAATCTAAGAGCCACTGTTGTTGGTTTTCATTTAATACTTGTATATATTTTCTTAAATAATAACAGTGGTACAGATTCTCTATATTATCAGAACACTTCATCCAAAAAGGAATATATTCCCTGCAAAATTCACCCTAGACTTCAGCACTTAGACATGGAATACTTTGTAATTGCAGAGATGGAACTTGTGATTCACCCTCTGCAAACCACTGCCCCTTTTCTTCACCTCCTAAAGCACGTACTTGAGATAAAAGGGATTTTTAAAAGCTTTCTGGCTCATTTTCTATCTAGAAGATTACTCCTCTTATGTCTGTTGTTAACTGTTCCTGCTACTCTAGTTTCTACATACTCATGGTAATATCTCTGCTTTTGTGGCTGTGCTTTGCCACAAACGTGGTTAATAAATGACTCATAATATGCTTTATAATTTAGTATGGTACTGTGTTGCACTGGAATATCAGGTGCATACTTTATACCACAGAATGACACAGAAAGGTACTGATGCAGTAAAATTTTAATTTTAAAATGACGTGTGCTTGCAAAGTGCAAAAACTTCAGACTGATAGCAATAATCAAGGGAAATGAAATCCTGCATTTTGTAGGATTGTAGGAGCCCTCACCAGTGCAATAACACCACAGCCCACAAAGGGGCACCCAGATGCTGCATTTAAATCCTCAATCCTCTATTGCCTTCCCGTGTGTATTTCCAGAGACTTTAACTTCAGAAGTTTCCAGACAAAAGTTTCCCCTCACCATGACACCACTCCCAAGTCTTGGTGAAATCCCAGCCTATAAAAACCTCTACAGTCAGAAGGATTCATTTGAATATACATTTAATTAATATCTCTTCATTTGTCACCCTGACAACTATGATACAAGAGTAATTTACAGATATTGCTTTTTTTTTTTTTACAAAACTACCGACATGTTTTGGACTAATGAAATTGAGGCCAACAACAACATTAAAAAACAGCCTCAGAGGAAAACTGCCAAATGCTTGTTTGGCCAGAATGTTTATCATAAAAATAACATTACACATGCTCAATTCTTATCAGTCAAATGCTTCTTGAATTTGCTCTATATGCACTTGGCTATACCCTTCCCTTTTCTACCCTTTCCCTGTCTATCCACACAGACATTGCAATTTTTCCCCTTTCCACTGCTGAAAGCTCAGAAATGACTCAGCTTTTCCAACAAACCCCCTACATTCCCAAATTGCCTGGTATACTGCACTGAACATATGTATGCTAGTCCTTTTTTCATGTGAGTCTGTAGCATCTCTGACCCACTGGAGAAACAAAGAAGTGATGGGGACAGTTTTGAGGCAGTTGTGATGTCAACGTTATTCTCAACTGTTAAGAAACCCGAAATGAGAGGGAATTTATGGCAATTGTAATCCACTGAAACAATCTGCATAATGAATATATGGCCACGATTTCTGCCCTGTATATTTGCCAGACCACTGCTTTAAATACCAATATTCTCTGAGAAACAGAGCTCTGCCTATTGTATGGCTGAGAGGCCAAGTCAGGAAAAATCAGACTAACTCAGCCAATGAAAGTAATAGTTTTACTCAGAAACAGCTGACTGGCATGTCTGCATGAGCATCTTGGTGAGCATCTTGTGTTTTAAGCGAGCACATTCTACAATTCTAAGCAACGTTAAAATCATGTTCTTGTATATTAAAAAAAAATCATTATTTTGCCTTGATAATTAAAGAGGAAAAGTATGCAATGATTGAAGAGAGGGCATTAAGGGAACGGCAAGCCATTAACTTCTATGACTCTAAATTCTGCCTGTCAGTTTTAACTCTGCCATTCTCTTCAGAACAATGCCTAATTCTGTATCTGCAATGACAGCATCTTAAAATGTTCATTTGCAGAGGTTTAAATCAATTTACAAAGCTAGAAAACACGTCACATTTCCAATAAAAATCACAGATTACATCAAATGGCAATAGCTTTATCTCAATAATAGTGGCTGGAGAAGGGTAGCCACATGGAAGTAGTGAGATGTGAGAGATTTTATTTGTAATACTGTGCTGCAAATAGGCAGTGTAGCTATTATCTGAGAATCCTCTTTTTTTTCAAAAACAAAATTGTGCAGTAAGGTGAACAATCCACAATACAGATTCCAGCTAGAGATGATGTTTGTTCTCACTCATTGTTCTGTTCTGTAGCAGACTGAAATAACAAAGATGGCAATATTGAATGTCACCAGCATCTTGCAGGAAATGTCTTTGGAAGTAGGGGGCTGTTTGTCACCACCTGAACTTGTATTAGGTCATTTAGCATATGCTTGCTTAAAATCTTGCTGCAGAATGAGAAATGAAGTTTCATGAATTCAACTGTAAGATGATAGTACTCAGCCAAGCCCATTTGTATCTTTATATGTCTGGAACAAAAAAAAAATTATTATGTCCTACCCATTCACTGCACATTGTAGGCAGAGTTGTAATTGGCCAGGATGGTTAAGATTTGATTTAAGACAATGCTTCTATCAGCTTGATTTTTGCTAATAGGGCAAAAGTGTTCCATACAGAATTACATATTCCTATGTTACAACTTGCCCTGGGTTAACCATGTGCTGAAGTCACATCTTTTCCTGCTTTTTCATCATTTGTTATGAGAGAATACAGAGGCATGTATTTGATCACTCCCCATATTTACACAAGGAGAATGATATTTCTCAGCAGTTTACCCAAAATGTCACCATTTTCAAATCAATAATGATTGTCAAGAGGATTGCAGACTCCATTTTGACTCACTAGGACATTTGATGGATTACAATGATCATAGCTAAATATCCTTTGGTATCAGACAAAGGTCTCTTTTTTTATATTTTTTATAGTCCAATGCAGAAAAATAAAAAAAAATAGATGACAAATGAACATTAGTGAAGTGAGTAATTAGAAGTATGGTTTATGGCCAACAGTAGTTAAATGGCTTAATCCTTATTAAAATTATGGTTTATGGCCAATAGTAGTTAAATGACTTCATTTTTAAATATATATGATGAATCATATTAGCAGAATGGAGTATAATGAAGGTAATGAATGCCTAATTCTCTTATGGAAATGCACAATGCCAGTTTCAGACTGAATCCTAATGACATAATTGTGCATGAGGATTTTGCCTTGTGGGGTTTTTTTGTCTTTTTTTTGTTTGTTTGCTTTTTTTTTTTTTCTGAAGTCAGACCTTTAGACAGTTTTACACTACATTCTTAATAGCTCTTGGTTTTGGTTGTTTTTTTTTTTTTCTGAGAGACAAGATGGCATGGAAGGAGCCATATGAAATCTTCCACCTCTAATACCTAATGGCAGTGACTTGGATTGTCCCCAGGCTGATAGCAGTCATGTATTAGTAACATTATTTAATGGCTTTTTCAATAGATTTCTCAGTTAATTTTTCTCATGGAGCACAGTGTGTAGCACAGAGTGAACAACAGGATTTGCATCTTCACTGGAGGCATGGAAAATACTGGAAGCTGATGGATGAGGTATGCTGGTGGGGCAAGATTTCATTAAATTCAAAAACTGCAGCAGCTGGTAGCAGCTTCCCAATGCTCTGGAGAGAAGCAGGATGCCACAGTTCTAATCTACTGTTGCGTTTTTCAAATGTGAGGGAATGAAACAATTGACTCAGATGTGTTAGAGACTGCGATTTCCAGTCCATTCCTACTTCCTTTGGTCAAAGGATCTCATGGGCTGTAATTATATTCACCTCCTCTTTTAACTTGTCCTCCAATTAGCTGTCACTAGTGGTTAAATGATCAGAAACTAAGTTTAAAAGTTTAGAAGTTTAAAAGTTTCTTTCTTTGATGACAGTTTCTCATTTGATTTGTGACAAGTCAACTAGTCTCTCACACTACTTGTGCATGGAAATAACCCACCATGATGTGTTTTGGCTTCTGCAGCACCTATTGTTTTAAATTTCCAGATTGCCTTGACACAGGGAGTAGAACATACAATTGATGACAGCACAGAAGTGCTTCCAGGTCCCTCAGTTTAAACTTAGACATGGTGAAAAAGAGAAAAAAAGAGCACTTACCTCTTACCCTGTTTTAAACTTTATGGGATGTGGATAATTTGGAAGTGGATTCTATTTGCTACATTAAAAATTAAGTCAGAGTTCTAGGAGGTGCTGCTATCAATGCCAAATGTGAAGACAGTACAGGTAGATGTTTGGAATTTTTTTGCAACATAGGTTGTGCTACACATGCAACTTGTTATCATATTCTCACAGGCAATGACAACATGTTGGGAACTTTTTGGATATACTGACTTCCAGGATTCTCTTCACACAAGTTTACATCTCAGCAGAAACATGATCTAGATAAGTTGCCTGCCTTTTTCCCTCAGCCTTTCTGCACAGCCAGGCTTTAACAGTAAATAGTTGATGCAACAGCCTGAAGCAGAACATAGAACATCTTAGTAAAGGAAGAGATATTCGCTCCTCGTGCTGTTCCAAGGGAGAAGAGGTCATTTATTTTTCCCATTTTTTTTCTTTCTCTGTCAGCAAAATTCAAAATGCAAAAGCAGTCTGCATAGCTGTGATTTAATTAAATATTGAGCCCCGTTTTCTTAATGTAATATTAAGAAAAGGTTGCATTTAAAGCTACTTATCTTCAGACAGTGGTGCTTTCAGAAAAATGTCCCTGGTTAGGAGGTTTCTCGCAACTCCTGTTTTAATTCATCTCATTGAAAGTAAATTTGCAAAGTTGTTCTGCTCTCAGGGAAAAGGAGCTAGGCTACTGTGTATTGGAGGTTCCAGAGGGAGAGCTAGAGAGAAAAATCCTACCAGTCAAAGTCAATGCAAAACAATACATTGCTTTTAATGTGTTTACCAATAATCATTGTTCTACCATTTTTTTCAGTCCTTTTCCATGAAATATGCTTCACAAGGGACCGTTGGCGTGTACACAACAAAACAGACAAACACAATGTTTAAAAAGAAATTAATAACAAATGTTAAAGAACCACAATATGATACTCTGGGGAATGTTCTGAGAGAACAAATGGCTTATGCAATTCAGGGTATGCAACTCTGGCCTGCACAGAGCATCAGATAGGGGTGAAGATAACCATATGATTTTAATTGAAAGATTATGCTTTTAAGACAGTGCCGGTTTCCTTTGTTACAAGATGCACCAAACCACTCCAGTCAAAGGACTCAAGTGACTGAGCTGACATTTGAACAAGCATTGAATGTTTGGCTATTTTTTATTGCCTCCTTTAATTTGCAGGGTTAAAAATGCCCACTAACATTGCACTAACATTGAGATACGACAATATTCTCTAAACTGTTAAGCATTCTCTCAGTTACTAATCAGGAGTGGAAAAAATCATTTTTCTGTTTGTGAATTTAGTTGTGTTCAAAGAAAATTCGGTTGACAGTCTTTTACCAAAAAATGGATGGAATAAAATTTAAAAAAATAACTGTAATCCCATTGATTAAATTGTTTAAATAGTTTCTGATGTCAAAAGGGGAATTATTTATCACAGTCATATCTCAGGTTTTATATACAGCTGCCAGTGAGGCTACAATTGTTACCAAGTTCAGGAGTGATTATTTCTTAACTTCTTCTTTAAATTTATATATGTTGCTGAACAATCATTGAACAGACTGTGGTTATTTTCAGAACTAAAAAAATTTGAAGACTGTATTGATTTTTCAACAAAGTTTTCTGGGTATCTTTTTTTATACAATTTCTCAAGTTTTAATACATAAATTTAATCTACTATATTCTGAATCTCAGTTTCTAAGCAGCAAGGAATCTAAGTGAAGATTATTTTTGCAGGCCAAATATAAACAATGCATACAAGTGGCTGAAATGAAGTTACTTAGGTCATACCACTTTGGATAGAATTTAGAATAACTAAAGTTCCAAATATCCAGAGTTTGCGTGTATTATTTTAGAAAATAAATCAGGAATAAGTCTGGAACAAAAATAAGCCCTTTTTAAAATTAAAAATTTGAAATTTAAGTTCAAAATTTGAAATCAAACCCAGTAGTTACTGTACCTGTCTGGCCCAGGGATGGGGCAGAATGTTTAGATGGCTCCTCTCTCCCATAACTTAATGTTGGCTTATTTTGATTCATTCATCACACCCCAAAAAGTGATTTATTGTCTCTTATTGTGTGTGTGATATATTGCTATTTCATAGAGCTTTTGATGTAGCCCATCTTTCAACATGTTCCAGGAATCAGAAGCTCCAGTAAATACACAACCATTGTTTATAGTGGTTCTGCATCATGTTTAATGTTGTGGGTGTATTGGTTATCCAGGTAACTCTTTTATATAAGAGGCATTCATCTTTTTTTTTCCTTTCCTTTTCTCTCTTCGTCAAAAGTTAAAAATAGGATTGGCTTTGATGCAGAACATTAATTTAAGGGGACTGATGTGAAGACCACAAACGAAACCTGTCATCTCCCACCTGCAGCTTTGTCAAATGTGAGGTGGTCTAATTTGCCAAGTTTCCCAGAGATGTCAGGCACAGCTGCTACTCATGTATGGTTTATAAAGGGACTTTAATCAAACCTATGTGGACTCTCAGGGCTTGCACCAATGGCAGGGATAGACTGAGCTCACTAGATCCTTATTTATTATTGTAAAGTTAAAAGGTTTTTGAAAAATAATATCTGGATGCGGTAGTTGGAAAGATTGGTAGGATTAAATATAAGTACAGTAAGGACTGTACAATAAATATTTGTTCTAGAAGAAAAGTCAACAAAGATGTAGCTTCTGAAAGATAAATTCTGCAATGGTAAATGTCAAATATTGGGGCAATGCTAAGAAAGAGATTTAATATCCAATGTCTTAGGAGGAGAGTCAGATAATGAAAGCATTGAGATTACACACTGGGTTTTTCGTCACATAGTAATTTAGGAGGGATGGAAAAATTCAAGGATGTTGGTACAAAGAAAACTTAGAATCTGAAAGAACTGCAAGTTGGTTCAGCAATACAAAGTTTCACATGATCTTTAAAAAAAGAGAGTCTCTGAGGTGGACCTGAAAGCTGAATGATAAGTAATAGCTCTCACAAAAAATTCAGCCTTCCATTTAAAAATTTCAGCACAAATCTCTTTTTCTAATTTTTATGTCTTTATTTCTGTTAATAGTTCTAATTTCAATGAGAAATATCAGTTTGCAAGCTAAATGATTGTTTGAACCAGGAAAATCATATTTTGCTTTTTGGGCAAAAACAAAGAGAAGTTTTAAGATAAGTTCCCACAAAGGCACAGCACTTCATCTTGAAGGGAACTGTTAAAGCAGTTATGAAGGACATAGAGAGTGACATATGTTAGCATCTCACAACTCAGCAATTGGCTGTAGACAAAAATGGTGATTTGATGCCAAAGGCAAGCAGCTGATGTATAGTCTTACAGGAGCTGCAGGTTTAAAATTAAAAAAAAAAAGGAAGCTTGTCTAAATCAGCCATGATCTCATTATGGCTGAGCTAATAGTCAAATACAGGGCACTGTCACTATCAAAAAAAGAACCATGATGTATTTCACTGGCTGCTTGTAAGTAGGTAATGGATTATTTCAGTGGGTGACTGCAGTGGTCAGGAGATCACAGGCTAATCAGAACAGGAAGACTGTATGCCAACAAACACTAATGAGCAGCTATTCTCATAATCAGTGGTGGGACTTGCAGACCTGGAAAGGGCACAGCACAACAGCACATGCAGATGGGACACATCCAAGTCTGGCACAGCAGGATATTTGCCTGAATACAGGAATTGAAATTACAACACTGATAAAACTGGACTATTAGTGTCTGCTAGATATATGAATAAACCCATTGACCAATTTAAAACATCTAATATTGTTTTTGTGTATTCTGACAGTGGTGGAAGGTAGTCACTAAGTAGGTATCTCATTAAATGCATGTGGGACAGGGAGCATGACTCAACAACTTTGATCTTGCTGAGCTGCTGCTATAGCATTCAAACCCATTGTGTATTGTTTGGTCACTTTCATTTTGCTTCCTGCCATTTATTATTGCAATTAATGAATACAGAATATATTCAATAATCCAGGATTTAAATATTTCAGAAAACCTTGATTATGGGATAAACAAACTTTGGAGGAATGAAAACCTGGAAATCTTTTTTTATTGAAATGCTAGGAGAATGCAAAAGTGAAAGCCCACAGAAAGCTGAAAAAGGATCAGAAAAAAGATATGAACTTTTTCACAGTACCATGGTTCTTGCAGACTGAGCACTTTTTCCAGGTCACCCTCAGAGCACAGATAGTTATGTTTCCTAAAATAAAAGAAATATTAATAAAACATAAAAACATTTACAGCCATTTGTGTGTATGTGTGTGTGCATTAATCTTTTCCCTTCCGGTAAAATTATTCTCATCACTAAGTTGAGGCAGTCGAGTCCTTCCCATGCTGTTTTTCAGTCATCTTATCATAACTGCTGACATTACTCTGGCTGAACTCCAAGACTGCCCAATGCACATGCCAAAACATCAGCTGACAGACTGGCTTTATCCACTAGATTTCAGTTTTTTCTTTACCCCAACTTTAAAGACTTTCCTGGTTTTGTTCTTTTTTTTTTTCTTTTTTTTTTTTCTTTTTTTCCCCAACACAGATTTCTTCCCAAGTACCTTCAACATCTGTTAATTTGCTCTTCTATTCTTAGCACTGGATCTCCACTGACTCTAATCCAAAAACTCCATTCCTTGAGCAAAGCTCAAAACAGCACCATATTCTTCTAAATAGAGCTCCAGTTAAGTCATCTGTCACATGAGCACGAGAAGCTAGGGAGTAAAGTGAACTTTAGACCTGAAATCTGTACATCACAAAGGCCCAGTTCATCTTCCAATGTTTTATACCTAAAATGGAAAGACTTGCTAAATTTAACTTTTATCCTCTGGATGAGAATGCAGACTCATGTCCTCAAAATTCTGGAAGCAAAGGTTCAGTTTTTTCTTTGAGAGTATATTATTCTGGAAACTGCTTTGTCTGACAACTGATATTAGGGAAGCTTAGCAGTAAGAGAGATGACCTAGAGAGGATTTTCTCAACACTGCAATATCTACAAATAGATTTTACATTTTTGAATCTAATGCATCAAAAAAGAAAAATTTAAAAAGAATAGCTTCATGTCTTGGAGCTTTAAATATCAATTATGGCAGGGTTCCTTTCAGGGAACTGAGTTTATGTATGTTCAAAGTAGAGGTACTTACCCTACATTGTGGTAGGGAGCAGTCCTATTTCTATAGATACTAACACTGGACAAAGAAGAGTCCTTTTTTTTATTCTGTTCTTTCTTCATTTACAGTAGGGAACCAAAGCTGCTTTTTTCAACACCAAATATTTTTATTTGAATGATGTCTGTCAGTGGACTTTTCTGACTACTGTCTGAACTGACATAAGAGCTTCAGGTGCTCTGCTCATCACTGAGCTTAAACAATCTGTTCTCTCAAAGTCAGATAGCATCATTATTTACTTTTTAGAGTTTCTGTTCAGGGCTAAATATATCCAACCAGCCAGGCCAGCATAAGGACTGTGCCTGGAAAATAATGTTAAAGCTGTCCAGGTAGCGAAAGCATTGTGCAGTATGCTTCAGTAAGTGGATTAAATGAAAGGCAGGCAGTTTTTTTCTGAACTTGTTCTCACAGCAAACAGGAAAATGTAACAAACAGGCCAAGTACCCACTGTTCTCTTTGTCCATACAGTGGTCAGGTTTCCTTATTTCATTTGTGGCCCATGCAGTGGTTGTATGAGTCACTTAGACCTGTTTTGACAAAGTATAAAGTTGGCAGGATTATCTTCTCTGAAATATCCATTGCTTCAAATTATACACAATGGCATTTGAATGTAACGTTGTATTAGCAGTAAAACTGCCACTGAGCATGTGGCCTTTTCTTTTCATGGTGCAAAGACATTCTGCATGTGCTTTAAACCCTGGATCTGCAAATAGAGAAAGATGCCATAAGAGAAAGAATAGACAGCTAATATTTTGCTGAACTTTTAGACTGGGTTAGGACACTGAGGGCTCATCTCCTGTCTAGAGAGAAGGCCTGAGGCTGCAAGATCTGGCCCCACCTTGCTGCATCATCCTCACTCAGACAGCTGCATCACACACATCTGCTGCACCCATGTTCTCCCACATCTACAACAGAGAAATTGATGCTTATCTTCTTTGCAGTAATATTTTGAAATATAAACAGCTAATATTGCAAAAGTACCTTTTGTGGTTTAATCCCACATGGCAACTCAGCTCCACACAGCCACTTGCTCCACCTCCAGCAGGATGGCTGAGAGAATCAGAAGATTAAAAGTATGAAACTCATGGCTTGATATAAAGATGGGTTAATGATACAGAAAAAGAAGGGAAAAGATTAATAAGAATTATAATAACAACAATAATAATACAACACAAAGTAAAGGATGCACCACTCACCAGCTGATGACCAGCCAGTCCCTGAGCAATGGTCTCTGGCCAGCTTTCCCCCCAGATTATATACTGAGCCTGTCACCACATGGTATGGAATGTCTCTTTGGCTAGCTGGGGTCAGCTATCCAAGCTGTCTCCCCTCCAAAACTTCTTGTGCCCCTCCAACCTTCTTCCTGGCAGGGCATGCAAAGCTGGAATGTTCTTGACTTAGTATAAACACTACTTAGCAACAACTAAAAACATCCCTGTGTTACCAACATTATTCTTCATCCTGCATCCAAAACACAGCACTGAATTAGCTAACAGGTAGAAAATTAACTCCATCACAGCCAAAATCAGGACAGAATTTCAAAGTCACAGAACAAATATTCTACTTCAAACCATTATTCTACTCTGAAATCCTTTTATTTTTTAGCAAGGAAGGTGTCTTATTAACCTCCTAGGTCTCCTCTCCCTCATGTTTACCATTCCCATTCTGGATATGCATCACACACAGATTACAGGCTTCAGGTAGGCAAGAGCAACTCTATCATTTTCCAGTGTAAAAATTTAACAGTGTGTACATGGTGGGATCACAGGATAGCTCATGTTAGAAGGAACCACTGGAGGTACTCTGGCTCAGCCCCTGTGTGAGAGTGCTGAGCACACCCTGAGCCTTGGAGGATGTCAGGCCTGGGCAAAGCCACCCCACTGATGGCAGCACCTCCAGTACATAGTAGTGGGCTAGAAATAATAGATTGAAAATCTGGCAAGAAAATCAAAACCAAAACCTTCCCACAATCTCATTATCTTTTGATATTAACTGGGAAAATAAAAGCTTTAACAAAGTAAAGCACTGGCTCTATATTACTATTAGAAAAATATCATCCCCCCAGTAAGGAGCCTGTGCTGATATTTAACAGAAAAACCCCTCTAAGCATTCATTGTCTAATCCAGCTCTTATTGAAGTCTCTGAGGAAATTCCTATCAGTGAGCAGGATCATTCCTATTTCTCTTTTTAACAGATTAGTGTGTGTTTACATGAAGGCCCTGTAGGCACCAATTAATCTGTATTCATAGAGCAACTGCAGAGCTTAAAAATCCCTGACATTCTCTTTTATTGGTAATTCAGAAATTTGCCTTGGCAAGCAATGGGACTGAGAGCATCCATCACTTTTCAGATATTAAAAATTCAGTATTTCTTTGTTGAAATGTAGTTTTTAACTCATATGTTTCTAAATATTAAACGAGTATAAACCAAATACAGAGTAGTTTTAAGGTACAGAGAAATCCCAGAGTTTCTGGTCCTGCTCACAGCTTTGCTGAGAATCCTCAGAAAGGAATTTAGCAAGTGTGTTCAACTTCACAGTTACACTGTCAAATCATGTGGGCAGAAGGCAAACAGTCAAGAATTACATGAGCCAAATGCTGCTGCAACTTTTCAGGAAATTCTGAGCAGCAACAGAGGCAGACAAAGAAGAAAATCACAAGAGAAAAATGGTCAAAGCCTAATTGCTTCACCTAGATGCTCTCCAAAGACAATCTTCTGACTTTCTTACTTCCTTGCCCATCCATACAGCTGCATGCCTGTAGAATGCTTGCACCACATAGGGGAAATACATCATGATGATGGGAATCATGTGTTTTATACACTCCAGAGGATGTGTCCTGTTTTTTCAGAAGGCCCAATTTGCAGGATCATTGACTGCACAATAAATGGGTTTGGTTTTGAAACCAGCCCAGGGGCTGTCTTTAGGACAGTCCAGAAGAACATGCTGCACTCTGGAGCCTGGAGATTGAAGGGAAAATAGACTGCTGGAGATCACTCTTTATTTTACTCAAGGGCCTTAAGAACAGAAAAGAGGCAGAAATATTTCTTTCATGCAGCACCTAAAACAGGCAGCCAATGGTTTATACATATATGTATGTATGTAAAAATATAAGATATAAAAAGCCCCCGAATATGTCAAGGACTTACTTCCCAGAAACTGGAAATTCAAATAGTTGTTTGGATGAAGGGGGTGAACTGGGGTGGAGGAGGAAGGAGAACAAAGTATTTTCTGTGTATTCTCTATTCCTGCCTTTTATCTGTGCTTAGTAAATCTAATCCTGCTGACTGATCTTCTTGTTCATGTTATTGAACTGAGAACATCCTTTCCTATGGTGCTCCTTTACCCTCTTCCTTTCTGTATAATGTAGATATTCAAGGCAAATGCAAATGTTACTGCAACAGAGAGAATTATTGCTAATTACTACTAATGTTAGGCTGTCTGTGCAGGTTCATCTGGTGGGACACAGAGCTCTGGTGCAGGATATGGTGGCGCATCACTTAAGTCTTAATGATACAGGTAAGTGGTGGATAAAAATAAGGTAGGGATAGAGAAAGCCTCATCAAATGAGCTTCAAAAAGAACTGCAAGTAGTAGCAATATGGTGGAAGCACTGCCATGAGAAAGGACAGTATGAGAGCATGGTTTATTTAGCATAGTAAAGAAAAAGCTGAAGGCAGCTTTGATTGTTTCCTAAAAATACACAAGCAGAGTGAGAGAAGTGAGAAAAGGAGAATAAATATCACCAAGGGAGAAGAGCTTCCCTTTCTAACCAATACCAAGACAGGGATAAACATATATAATGTCCAAGAATAAATTCAGGGTAACATTTTCTTTTAATTATAAGGGAGAAGTCCTGAAACCACAGAATGGATGAAAAAAAGTCTTCAGTGTTAATAAGATAGAACTTGTAGATGGTCTGATTGACGGAGAAAAGGGAAAATGTAATTCAAAATCTTCCTTTAGTCCCTCTAAATATGACCCACAGAGTTGGTTTTTTTTGGGGGGGGGCAAAGTTAGACAAAAGGTCTGCTTTAGGGCATACCAGGAACAAATTAAATTGGCAAAGAAACAAGGAGTAAGACTAAAAAGTCCATTTGGGTATTGTACATTTCCAACATTATTATGATGCAATTGGGGGATAGTTAATGAAGCAAGAGTCATAGAGTGGCTGGGAAGCCATTTGGAGTATGAAGGTATTTTTAAACAAAAGGCAAAAGTGCAGGCTGCCTAAGGAACCCAGAAGGTCAAAGCAAGCTGAAAGATCTGTTATGAGTCACCTGGCCACTCTGAGTGTCCTAGAAATATCAGATATTTTTATGAATGTGTTTCTGGGATGGAGATGGGATGGAGTTACCTTTTCCCACAGCGGCCCTCTCAAAGCGTTGCTCTGTATTTGTGGCTAGAATGATGTTGATAACACACCAATGGTATGCCTTTAATGAGTCACAAATAAAAATCATGGTAGATCATCTGCAGATAATCAGTATTTTTCATTGATATCTGCTATCTGTATTTTTGTTGAATTGAATCATGCACTGACAATGTTCCATGCATCAGGAGTCAGTGTGCCCTCTTTTGCCAGTACTAGCAATGAGTAGCCCTCTGAGCTTGGGTTTTTGGTCTTCAGCTCAATTTCCCTGTTGTGCAGGAATCTTACATTTGAATTTCCTGTGCTTTAAGCAGCGGTCTTTGAAATGAATGACTGAATATTCATTAAGCCAGACAGAGTGTATATAACATAATGTGATGATTAAAACACCACTGGGTGAAGGGACAAGCTGAGCCTGTGCTTGAACTAGTGCTATAGCCTGTGACCATGGCTGTCTGCAGTAAGGAGAAATTTTCACACTTTCACAAGAATAATTTTCTTTCTTACACTCTTATAAGAAAGTGCTGTGGCTCAGACACATCAATAAATCTTTTGTAACCCTCCCTGCACTTATACTCAGCCTAAGGAAAATGTGACTTGATTGTAATTAAAGAGGGCTTACATTTTCCCTTACCTCACAATGGTAAATACCTAGTGTCTACAGCAGAGTATAGACACAGGTGAAGGAGAAGCACAGCACTTGTGTTACAACAACTTACCCTGTTTAACAAGTGTGGAGAAAGTTCCTTGGAGCTGCTAGAACTTCTGGCAAACACATATCACTGCTTTAGATTTCTGATGTTATGAATTGTTTATGTCTCTGCAGAAATGAAATGATCCCTCAAAATCTTAAAGCAGCTATTGATATATTTTGTCTGTATTAAAATTTATTTAATCTAAAATACTAAATCATTGGTATAAAAGGTGGCAAGTAATTCTAATTTCAAGCTGTGGTCTTTGGTTGAAGTTGTCAGACACTCTCATGGGGTTTTTTGCCCTGCACAAATCTTTTCAGCCAGTACGTGATAATTATCAGGATTTCTCATGTAAGTGGAATAAAAAACCTGGGCATAGTTTGAGCTGCAGAGCCCTCAGGCACCGTCTTTCATTTGCCAGCTTCTAGCTATTATGTATCAGAAATATAGGAAGGGCTCTGGGAGACAGGTGTATTTGGATATGCTTCACTCAAGCATAATGCACCTTTACAGAGGTCACTGAAGTTGGAAGAAGCCAAAAAATAAGGAGTGATAATGCATGTTGTACTAGACCATGGGTACTAACAACCCTATTGCCCATTGTGCTGGTAATTACATATCAAAGTAGGAAGGGCACTCCTCCAATAGATACCACTTCAGGTGTCTACACTTCAGGTGTACACTTCAGGTGTATACTCTTAATAAAAGAGGAAAACAGATGATAAAATGATAAAAATGAACCCTATTGCTTAGGATTGCTGCCATGAACAAGCAGATCAGTCCTCGGAATGAATTCATTGTTTACCTCATCTTTCCAAGAAGGAGTTCCTAGTCCTGGTTAATTATGGGTGGGAAGACCCTACTTTCCAGTAGGGTCAGTGTGGCATTTTCACAGCCTTCCAGAGCAAGTTCCACAGGCAGAGGGTTCCAACAAAGCAGAGAGATCCTGACTATGCCCTTCCACTACAGTTTAAGTTACATGAAGGGAGAGATGTTCGAGCAGCCATCAGTGTCACAGGTGCCACTTGTCTGATTTATTCCCTCTCAGAGGAACCTCCTGGCATCTGTGTGCATACTGACACCTTGCCAGCTGGCCAGGAGGCTGTCCTCTCAGCTGTCCTTCCAGACAGATGAACTGCACAGTACACATAGCTGCCTGCCAAAGGACAGACTTTCCAGGAGAAGGAGAGGGAAAAAACACTTCACGTATTTCTGACAGTAGTTTTACTTAAAATTTGTTTACAGAATTAAGTTTATTGGACCAGCTTATCACCAAAGCCATCTCTCTGACACTGCAGTAAGTTACTTGGATTGTGCACCATAAACCAGAGCAATTCACATATGAATTTACATTCTCTCTAATGTTGTTAAGTGGGGTATATTTTTCTCAGTCTGGTCATAACACAGTATAGGCAATATGATCTTACTTAATCTCCCTTTTCATAATCCTAGATCACTCAGCCAAAATAAATACTTCTACCTTTAGGTAGCTATATTAAATAGTTAGGTTCTAAAGCCTAGCTTTTTGAAGCTTTAAATGGTCTGAATACTCAAAACTCTTGATAGTAATCCACTTGTGAAAGTGTGCAACAAAACCTCAGCTGCCTTTAGGGAAAAGACAATCATTAAAACCCTCACAACTCAAATGTTAGTACCAGCCAATGAGCTGGTAGTGCTGATGTACTGGTTTCTAAATGGTTTCTATAAAATAAACCCAAATGGAGTTCTTTACTCATTGACAGTTTGAAAATGCTGTGCAATTTAACTATGAAGTAAGAATGAGTATTCCTCATTTGTTTGCAGAATGAAAACACATATTCTGGTGTGTAACTAAAAGAATGGTAAAAACAATATTTGGCCAAGGTTGACTTGAGTTAAAAAACACAAAAAAATACTGGACAAAACTATTGCACAAGATTTGTAAGATTCTCAAGGCAGTAATATAACAATGGCATTCAGATACTGTGAACAGTGGTAATGCTTTAAAAGAGCCTGGGAACTGAAGCTATTCACCCCTAGAATATACACCTCTTTTCCTGAAATGAATTAGGAGTGATTTTTTTTTTCATGTTTATACTCTTATTAATTATCTCCCCCAGTTTTCAGTTCATTCTGCCCACAGAACTCACACGGTTTGGCATAGAGCCTTTTACAATGCTGATCACATTGTTTGAATATAAGAAAAACCTATCTGTGCTTTTTAATGATAGACATGTCTGCAAATGTGAATGCTCATTGTTATTCTCTCAAAACCTCATGCCCTTTTACTGACTCATTTAATACATTTCAGCTGAGTGAATTAAAAGCAGTATTAAGGACAGTGAATGGTTGTTTCTGGCTCATCTGGATTTATCCAGTGCATTCTAAGTAATATACCTGGTTTCTCCACAGAGACAGGAGTTTGTTTCCTAACCTTTCTGAAGCACGACTTTATACAGGCACTAGCCATAAAATCATAAAATCATAGAATGGTTTGGGTTGGAAGGGACCTTTAAAGGTCATCTATTCCAATCTTCCCTGCAATGAGCATAGACATCTTCAACTAGATCAGGTATTTAGGCATAAAGCTAGTAATGACTGGACTGCATTTCAAGCTCTATAGGGTACTCTGCCTTCAGTCCTAACCTAGAAAATTTGAAACTTCTCATTTTATGGTAGAGTAGCAAAGGAGCTGCTGGATTTCATCTCTGCTATGTCTCAGGAAAAAGGGGACATGAAGGAGTTTATTTCTCTTATATCTGCATCACTGAAGAGGAAGTAGTCTCAACATTTATATGGTGTCTTAGCACATCTAAATAAGGTCTTACTTCTGCAATTATAGTGGTTTAAGTTTTCATCCAAGGTTCATTCTGACTGATTCTTTCCTGAGAATACCAGTTCTGTACCTTAGCCAAGTCAATGGCATGAGTTAGTGCATTCCTAACACTAAACAAAATACTATGGCTTACTCTCAGTCAACCCTAAAGGATGCTTTTAAATATGTGAGTGGACTTTTCATCAAGGATAAGCAACATTCACAGTAAAGGCTAAATGTGGTTTGCTTTGCAAATACAAGTGAACAGCTGGGCAGCAGAATCTTAAATCACCATAACTAGACATGCAAGGCCACACTATTCATGCCCAGAGCTCAAGGTCCCATTATTCATCCATCTATTTCCCATCCCTATTAGAATTGGACTGTGTTCAGTCGGATTGAAGTTGCAGGGGCTACTCAAAAAAGCAACCTCTTTTATACATGTGAGTGCTTGTGACTGCTGAACTTTCAAAACTGTGTTTTTTCTTTAATTAAAAATATAAATCTGTTACATTCCACAGATGGACACTGGCAACATGAGCTTCTGTCATATTCCCCCTCATGTAAAATCTTGATGTCAGGCTCTGTGATGCAAAGTAGCAAAACACTGAGTGCAGAAGCCATCCAAACCTCATTTGGATTCCCAAAGGACTTTGACCATCCTAGCAAGCACACTTTAGGCTGATTATGTAGCTGTCAATTAAACTGCTGTTCTGTGCATTGAGATTACTCAGACTGTATTCTTTATCACAACCAAAATAAACCTACTGCAGTGGATTGTTTTTTCCCTACTAAACAAATGCATATTGAACATGCATAAGTAAGCTTAAGCACTGAATCTTTTTGCTCAGATTTGCCAGTGACATACCCAGTACATGTCTGAAGTTCAGAGCTGACAACAAAGGTACAGATACAATTCTGCTTTGTGAGGTGAGGATTGTGACACTGTATAAACTTGGGTTTATGAATTATGAAATGCAGTATTCATCATGTATATATTATAGGATTGCATGGCATTAACAGCCTTGGTCTCCATGACAATACCAGAAAAAGATGTTGGATGAAAAAATGGCTATGAAGACTATGATTTAAATAAATATCACAATATTTCTGAGTCTTTTTTATTTAACAGAATTTTTGACACATTTAAAGTAACCAAACTATTATTTTCCTTCTTTATCTAATTAGACACAGTTTTCTCAGAGAGAGATCAACTTTTTGCTACCTGTATGTAAAAGCCAAACCAGATTACAGATTTATGGGTGATGGGTTGCATCTAGCCAAATGCATTTAGTGTACACTACACTCAGTTTACAAAACACTGGCACTCTAAAATGCAATGTAAACAATTATATCCCACCCTCAAAGTTTTTGGGTTTCCCTCTTGATTACAAAAACAGCCTCAGGTGACCAGACAGACAGAGATAGACACTATGAAGGTGTGTGACAGCAGTGTTAGCAAGCCAGGCAGGCACAAACTTCTCTGGGCACCCCTCTCAAGGAAAATACAATTGTATTTTCCTTGTGCTAGTCATGCCACTAATTAGGTGGATCTTGAATGGGCTTATATTGATGTTGTCAAGTGAACATGAGGGTATATGTAAACTGTGACTTTATGTGGAACTCACTAGCATCATTGCTATACAATCCAGTAATATCCATCGTTTCCCAGCACACAACAAAGACAACTTCTTTGTCTTTGAATTTTAGTTCCTTCTTCTGGACCCATTCTTCATTTTCCCTTTCAGGACCATGGGTTTTCTGAACAGAAGATAAATTCAATAATTAAAAAAAAAAGAAAAAAAAAAAACCAAACACATAAAACAAAAAAATCCATACAGGATTGTCAGGACCGTATAATTTAAATTAAGTTTGAAAGGAGTCACAGAGGTTATTTTAGGCTAACCATGGATTTTTTACATTTTATTAAATCAAATGCCTAATTCTAGCCTTAGATCTTATTTTATCTGTATGAACTATTCACTGGAAGCATGCTGTGGTGCTGCCACTCTGTCACCTCATCACTTCATATTTGTAAAGTGGTGCAATAGTAATTTGGGGGCAGCATTAAATTCTTGTTATTAACTTAGTGCCTGATCTCTTTTTAGTCTTTAACATACACTCAATTCTCTCATTGTCCACAGAGAAATGAAATGATCTATTATTCTGCTACTTTATGGCATGACAATTTGAGCAGAAATTACATGGTGTGCTCTATGTAACTCCTGCCTTGGAACAGATGCTCCTTGTTTTGTTTCTTCTCAGCCCTCTTGCTCTCACCTTTCACAAGGGAAGATACCAAAAGAGGATTTCAGACTGTAAGACTCAGAGTTTAAGATTCCATCTTTATATAAGGAAATTTTTAATCAGAAAATATTCTCTTCTGGTTTGCTCCTGTCACATCCAAACACTGCCTGACTGCAAATAAAGATAGCCTCTATGAAACTCCTATGTAAGGACCCCTAATGTTAGAGGTATCTGAATGCTCTAGTTGCATATATTTGTTTCAGTCAGGATGCCTCACTTTGACAGTGTCTGTGCTGTCTGTGTGGGATAGGTAATTACTAAATTTATTCCTAGATCTAGTACAAAGAATAAACATTTTGCTTTGCTCCTCATGGCTGATGCTCCTAGATGACTTCAGTCTGCTACAAGATTACAGTGACGTGGCCTTCCATGGCATCTCTTGTCTAATATTTCAGTGGCTGGAATATCAGTTTTGAGAAACATCACACCGCACTGAAACTTCTGATGACCACTTTTGTTTCCCTTTTGAAAAAAAACAAACTTTCAAAATTATTTTAAATTTTTTTATTTAATTGATGATTTGCTTTTGGCACAGCATTATTGAAAACTAGAACATTCTATATTTTTAAAATGTGACTTGCAATATTTTTTACAGAGGCTTCATTTAGTTGGAATCAACCTTTTTAATGACTGGAATCCAAATCATATTACAAAAATAACAGCTTCTTTTTATTCAAAATGTTCTTCACTGACATCAAATATAAAACAAATATATGAAAGTAATTTTTGTTTAAGAATAATGCATTTGAGGCACAACTATCATTTCAAAGTAGCTCTAGGGCATTATTAAGGAACCCTATTCCTAGATTTCACTAAACAAACAAAACCTTTGCAGACAGATTAATTTCAATACTTCTCTATTAATAAAGATGAAGGCTCACCTTATCCTCAGATAATCATCCCCAGAAGGTACCATTGCTACAGTGCCTACAAAAATCTTCTTCCATTTAGAAAAATGCAAACTCAGGTTGCATTTCCAAAGCATTGGCAACAAGGCTCTTTCCTGTCTCCAGGCTGGTCATGACGTCTTCAAAGTATCGTGGAGGTCTCTCTGACCTCAAAACAAAGGTTTGATATTGCAACCAGCACTGATATTTGTGATAAAACTCAGTAAATCAAGAGAAAAGAAAACATTTTCTCAAACGTTTTGTGGGCATGCAACTTCCAGTGAACACTGGACTCAATATAATTTTCAAGTCTAATTCACATTTTTACATGTTTTATCAGCTGTGTGATTTAGAAAGCCAGAATCAAATGGAAACCAGAACGCCAGGTGGTTGCAGAGAAAGATAGAAACCCATTACAAACAGAAATACAATCAGTTTTTCCTTAAACAGGGAGATAGAGTACATTAAGCATTTTGACCAGCCCACATTTTAAAGACAATCTGATATATTTCTTTTTTATTGCCACAGCTGTGAAAAATACTTTTCACAAATGATTGTGAGTCTTCATCACAAAAATGAATTGCTAGCATATTGCATCAAAATATTGCCATTCCCAGAAAATGTTTTAATACTTAGTTTTCTTTTTAGAAAATCAATCTTTTCCAGACGCTTCTTTTCATAGTTTTAAATTACCACGGGACAACTGCAGCTTCACTTTTCAGATTTTTGCTTATGGGTTCTAAGATGTTCTGTGGCAGCTGTTCCTTCAATTTGTCCTAGAGTACAGAACACGCTCCATCATATCCAGCAAAAAATTAAGTCTATGCTACCAATGTCCAAACCAGTTATTAACTCCCCAGTGCATCAGCTGAGGAGTTTAGGTGTTCTTAAATCTTCAGAAAATAATCTTTTCCCTCTCCTGTTACAGATCAGAGCTTTCGTGGGATCAATTCACATGGCAACACCAAGACATGGGAGCAGCTCTCCAGCTTTATGCACATTATTCTATCTCCCACAACCTTTCAGAGGCAGACACACCAAAGCCCCTTCCCACTCTCCCCTGTGCAGGAGGAGGTAGGATCACAGGCTGCCTAACGAGGCAAAGAGCCATCTGCATTGGGCCCCTGTCTCCAAGCAGACTTAAACTGAGTCGTCTACTTCAGAAGCTGCATAAAATATGCTGGAGGACATAAATAATTCGCACAGCTCAAAAATTAGATTCTTTACTGGCTTCTCTTCCCTACAGAGAAATGAACCCATCCTGATCAGCAGCTACCCCCAGCCTGGGCTAAGAACCAGGTTTTACTTTTCTTTACATGCACTGATAGACAAGGAGGTACCTGTCACTTATCTAACCAGAAAAAAAAAATAGACTTGCTAATATTATTCAAAAGCAAAGTATAAGAGTTTTCATTTGCAGTGAGTATACTGAAAATTTTATCCAAAATGCAAAAAAAAGCCCCAAACCCATCTGTACTGAAAAACCTGTAAAAAGCAACCAATATTAATAAATCTGAATTTTTAAAAAAAATTATTTTAATCACAAGCAGATAGCAACACACATGCAGTAAGTCACTGGAGGCAGAGAGGGTTCTGAGCTCACAGCCTTACCCCAGTGGTTTGGTATTTGGTATCTCTCTTACCCTCTTCTCCTTACACCAAAATCTTTTTATTGGGCCCTGATCAAGAACTCACTTGTGAGCAGTGGAAGTCTTTTCACCGATTTTAGGGGCGTTATTCAGAGGGCTTCTTATTCTCCTGACTGCACCCCTTCTTCTCACTGCTGCAGTGCTTTCACACCATTGTAGGGCAGCTTTTACTGGTTAACTTACAATTCCAACAACTACTGATGTCAGCAATCTGAGTTTCAGCAAGAAATATGAACACATCATGCAGTTTTATATATAACTATTCCCTGAACTACATTAAAATATAAAATTCCCTGATACCTGCACATTTGGAAACTTATATGTATACCAATTTTTCTAGCACTACCAGAATTAACTTAGTGGAGAACCTCATACTCTCTTATTGTCAGCATCTCAGACTTTAAAAGAATATGAATTTGATCTGATGGCATTATTATTTGCACCTAACTTTTCTGGGAACTCTTTATCTACATTTTTAAATGTCAGACTCTAATACAAATCAAACCAGAAGAATAATGCAATGATTACTAACATCAAGCAGTTCAAATATTAGCAGACTCTGCTCTTAGGCTTCTCCACTCACACTAAAATGTGTCAAAAATAAGAGTTACCTATCAGCAGAAACCTCATTTCTTAGTGGAAATGCCACAGATAACAAGATAATGAAACTTACTAATGAAGAATATGGGTGAAAAAACACGATGAATGCACAGTGATGTTTTCAGAAATGCTTTCAAAAATTAACTACTATATTTTCAAATTTTCATAGGCCAAACTACTGTATAACCCAATGACTTGATCATGCAAATGCTTCCATACATATGATTCTTTACAGCACTTTCTGAATATATTTAAGCAGCTTTATGTGCTGCACTTAAAAACAGAATGAAAAAGGAATATTAATACTCTTTGAACTTACACATGTAGAAAGCATCTTTCAGGAAACCTCAAGTTCAGTGTCCAGAGAATTTGATGCCAACAAAGTTTATCCTCTAAATAAAATTCCCAATAAATTTCTTTAATCATTATATATGCTTGCTTTCTTCAATGTATTATATAAAAAAATGTATTTTTTTCTTATAGAAAAGTTAGTCAATCTAGAAAAAAAGCATTCACTGCTTCTAGAACACAAGTTGCTGTGATTTAATTATTCTAGTAGATGAGACAAATGTGTTTGATGCCTAATTAACAGAAAAAACAGCAGCAGTGCTGCAGAAGTCCAACATTTCAGCACTTCCCCAGCCCAGAGAAACTGGTGAGAAAGAATATATTGCTTCTTAAAATGTAAGGAGTAGACAAAGACAGCAAAAAGAAAAAGAACCTGATTCAAAGTCAGAATGAGCAATGAATTCATCAGGGTTTAGATCAGCACAAGAAGAATGAATGAAGAGCAAATGCACACAAGTCTTCAGCAGCATTCAAATGCGTGAGGGATGTGCACAGATACTACATGGAGAAATAAACACTTTTCTTCAAAAAGAAAAACTTATTTTGGTATCATGTTGCAATCTACTTCTCACAAGTGTAATAAACAAATTATTCAGCTTAACAAGGGTGTGTTAGCATGAAAATATCTGCATATTCTTTTGGACTGGAAAGATTTATGGAATGAATGAATGAATGAATACCACGTGACATTTTCAGTGCAGAGCACTAACAACATCTTTCTAAAATTGCATTTTTAAGCTGATGTTTTCATACCATTTAGAAGGGGAAAGTGCTTATGCAAAGACAGACATTGTGACAGTCAAACACTTTTGAAAACTTATTTTCAGAGTAGATAAAAATGTAGAATATAAATTGTCTATTGCTTCTCAGGAATCTGTAGGAAATGTAATTTTTCTGATTTCTTGTCTAGCAGAACACATCCCAGGTGATGTTCCACTCTTATTTTCATATAAAAGTTTAATTCTGCTCTTATGAAAAAATTTAGAATGAGAAAAAAATAAAAGGTCCACAGAATCTGATACGAATCCATGACTAAGCAGAACTCCCAGGACAATGATAGCAAATTCCTGTGCTAATTTTTGCATGGAAGTAAAACATTTTTTCCTAATGGACAATTTATAACATCTCCATTCTTCCCCGGAATTAAGCAGACTCTGTCTTCATGAGTTCTCTTTAATCACTTGTTAATACTAGCTGAGTATTTTGCAGTCTAACAGTGATAATAAGTGTTTAATTTGCAAATAAAATCTAAGTCCTTTATTTTTTACAAAGTACTAAGGGTGTATATATATGTGTATATATATATATATATATATATTTAGATGTAAGACCCCATATACATATATATGATAAAATATTTTTGCAAAAGAAAGTACTGCTGGAAGTAAGGCAATGTCTGTTAGATGTTGGCATGCTTTGTGCTTCTGGATAGCTAGCCTGAGATTCATTTTTGTGTGACAGAAACCAACTATTCCTTCCAATGTTTTAAATTTGGTTGAGACCATTTAAGTGCAAGACAGTATAAAAATACATGTGTTATACTCTCTCCAAGCACCATGGCTGTAAAAATAGTTGCAGATGTAATTTATAGCTCAGAAAACGTCAGAGTTATATTTGCAATGATCAAGATCTGGAAGAATATATTATCACTGCCTCAGCCACAGCTGGGCTTGGGATCTCTTCTCTGTAGTCTTGGATGCAGTATAAGCAAACCTCATGTGGTAGTTCTGCTTCTGTTCAATCTGAGAGGCTCTGCAATATCCAGCTGCTCCACAGGACTGTGAATTGCCCAGCCACACCACCAGACTGAAGTGACACTGCCATTTAAACTAGGCTGCTCACCTTAATATGTAACTTTAATCAATTATAGCCTCTGAAAAAGGTATTTCAGAAATTCTTACCACAAAGAAATCTAGCTGAAGGTGGGAAGCTATCTGCAGGATTGTGCCTGTTTACTTCTGCAGCTTTCTGGGCCTCAGAGGTGGAACCAAGGCTGCAGGGGCAGGTTTTTTTCTGTTGCTCAGACTTCAGAGTTCTCTCCAGAGCTGAGCAGGCACTTAGAAGAACCCTCTGAAGGGACTAGTCTTCTAATTTAGAGCCACAAGTGGTTCCTATGTTCTGTAAAAGTGTAGGTGTGAGTAGGTGTGCCTGCCTATGCATCATGTTCAGGTGATGAAAACTGATGTCCTTTCTGCTAGGAAAACCTGTACATTTTTATATGATGAGATAGTTACTGAAAAAATAAAATCCCAGGAACACTCCAGAGTCTTTATTTGTCTGATGGGACATTAATACCCCTTTCTCAGTGTTTGTTTCCAGGTTCTGGAGCTAATCTGCCCAGAATAGAGGAGTTCTGGTAATGGGTTCTAGTTAGATCATCATCCTGCAAGCCACCATGGGTCACCCTGCCAGAGTGCTGTTTGCCAGGGAAGGAAACTCAGTAGGGACTGAAGGCCATCAGAGCTCTTGGTCAGGCTTTATAATGTGCACAGTTTTAGGCAGGAGAACCGACTGGAATTGACATATCACGTCCATCATACAAGTTAAACTTCCCAATATCCAAGAGCAGTGACACGCAATCTTTTTGGGGCTATTTCTTGTTTCCTCCCTGTATCTGTGTTGGATCATGAAGTCTTCCCTTTACCTCACACTTACTCTTGTGAGGCCAGGAGTGCCATGGAAGTATGAGCATCTGTGTCCTGTCCCCAGGCATCTCCGGTGGACTAAATCCCCATCCAGGCTGTTTGCACAGGCAGGCACACCTACCCACAGCCCCCACCTGGCTGCACAATTAACACCCAGATCTGGCTAATGAGGCTTGGCCATGTGTCCCTACTGCCCTAAATACGTCTGCACTAAACACTTCACCCACCAGCTACTTCTATTTAGTATTGCAGTGAGCTGGAGGACACTGCTCCACAGCAGAGTCAACTTTGCTAATATTAATAGAGGTTATCTTGGAGCAAAATGGACATTAACTCCTCTTGAAGGCTATAGGACTCAAAAATAAGCTTTCAGTCTTGCTTTTCTCATTCAGGAATACACCTTATACAGAGTATCCTGCATCCACACAACTGATTTAAAAAATAAAAAGTTTCCTCTGAAAATGCACTTCAAGTTCATTCTATATTGACAGAGTTCAACAGGAGTATTTTTCTTTGTTTGTTGGGAAGATAGATGTATAAATACATTCAGGTGAAAAAAACAAAAGAAATTTCTAATAAAACAGCAAAAAGAGCTGGCTTGTTTTCTCTTGTCTTTTTTTGCTTGTTTTTTTTTCCATCCACTTCTAATGGATGCCTTCTGCTCATTGTAGGTGTCATTGTGCTGATATATTCTTTTCATATATTTCCAAATTCCTCGAATCAATTCTAAGCAAAAGACACTGGAACTAGGTTTGTCAAAACAAAACTACCCCTTGGAGCCAGTGAAGCTTTGACATCACTCTAGGATGTGCCAAATGCACTCATTTACTCAGAGCTCATTCTTGGATACTATTCTCTCTGGGGAGCAACTATACATCAAACAAATGCTTTGTAAAAGGCTCTACTCATGGCTCTAAGACAGATTCATTTTTTAATATCTGTAAGGCACAACTTCTTAAGCAGGATTTCATGTACCAATAGATTTTACTTATTTCCAGAATCATTGCTATGATCATGAACATTCTTAACCAGAAGTCCATGCAAAAAGTCACCAGCAGAAAATCTGCAGTTGCACATAAATAACATGATTTTCCCCTTGTTCTCTGAGGGGGTTTCATTAGTATGGTCTTACATACCAAACTAAGCTGAGGGTCCTCAGTGAAGACTGTCAGATGAAACAGAAACAACTGAGAATGATTCAAGAACTGCTTTAAAGTCTGAGGCTGCCTCTTTTCATTTGTATCAGAATCCAGACCCTGTAAAGCAATTCAAGTTAACAAATGTTTCAGTGTGACGCCAGAGCAAGCTCAGAGTATTAGCAAAAAATCTGTATTAATTCTTACATACAAAGGTAAAAATGAAGGCAAAAAATGTAAACACAGACCCCCCCCCCAAAATTCATTTTTCAGAAGATACTTTCATTGATATTTACTAAATAAATTTCAGTGTATACACAGTGTTCTGCTTGTGTCTTTTTTTTCTAAGTAAAATCTAAACTGGCTGTGTCTGGAGCTGAGGATCTTCTTTAAAAGTAAGTATTTGTCACATTTGAAGCTTGAACTGAGCATTGCAGTTGCCTGTTAATGAAGGTAATATAAAAAAAAAAACTATGCAGTAGTGGCAAACTGGACAAGAACGCAAAAACCAGGATCCCCCTCACTAACCTCTTCAAACTGTTTGTATGTATATATAATGTATATTAGCAGTAAGCAAGAGGCAGCCAGAGGCTCCAGTGAGTGTGGAGCCCTCACAGTGCTGATTATTGTATGAGCATAAACAGGAAATATTCCTTCCCTCAAAATCACTCCAATCGAGACATCAGCAAAGCACACCAGGGCTCACAGGAAGCAGTGTGGAAGAAGGATGCTGGACCTGAGGGCAACTAATTGGAACACAAGATTGTGAAATCTATTGGCTGAACACTCAGCTGCAAGATTTAGTGTTGGTTTTGTTTTTTGTTTCTTTTTTTTTTATTCCATGAAAGAAGTCGACAAGAGCTACAAATGAATCACTTGGGGCCTGTCTCCTTAAGGACTCTCATTAACCACGGGTATTATGGTGAAGATGGATCTTGAGACAGAAACAAGAGGAGATCAGGGTAATGGTTGTGTCTAATGACTTCGTTGCAAAGGCATGGAATCTAATAAAGCACAAGTTAATAAGCTCTCACTACGAGAGACATGACAGAAAGGCATGGTGATGACAGAATTTCTATAACCAGATTATATAAATAATGGGGGTTGGTAGGGAGAGCCGTGGACAGAACTCTGCATTAGATTTTAAGCACTTGCATTACCTGAGCTAGAGAATCCATTGCAGCAATCAGAAAATTGTTGCATACCCTAATTTCATTGTTTAAGCTATTAGAAGGGGAAAGAAAAGCAATAAATAAAGAGTTCAGTTAAAAAATATTTATAGTATCTGAGCTCTGGGCCATTGCTGGGCTTCTGCTGCTCTGGTTATCTTTCTCAATATATCAGGGGTTCTGAGCAGAGCCTACCACTCCTGAATCATCCTTTCTGACAGGCAGGAGTTGTGTGAGAGGAGATAGACTTATCATTACAAAGTCAATGACCTGAATTTTCCCAAGATTTCTAGTAAAAACAGAACATGATAATGAAAGTCTTTGCCTAGCTAGTTACAGTTCACTACCTTTCTTAAAATGCCCACAGTGAGTAACCAATGATGGAAAATTGCTCAGGAGCACTTTCATCCTTTCTGCAATGGAAATTGTATCTGGGAGAAGGAGACTCTAACAAGTTTGACCAAAAAAAAAAGAAAACCAAAACAAAAAACCCGCACCACATAGTGGCTGGTAAAATAGAACTTTATTGGATTGTAAGCAAGACATCAGGATTTCAGGATAGCAATCAATAAAGTCACTTGCTGTATTACTTCAGCTACTCCATCCTATGATAAATTTGCCATTACTGAGACTCAAAACATTGTGTGAGTCACATTCATAAATACACAGTATAATGTCTAATGACTTTCATCACATTTCAAAGATTATTTTCCTTTTCTTGTTCTGTTTAGGACAAGGGTCTAACCATAGCCCAGAAAATATCTTGATTGTTAATCCCAGCCAAGAAATTAAAAACAAAAAAAAGAAAAAGGAGACGAAAAAGAAAATAATTAGATGCTGGGAAAAAAAAAAGAAAAAAAGAGAAGATGAAGGGAAGCAGAAGGGAATTTGTGTTTTCAAAATTGTTATTAAGTAAATTATTATGACTTGGAAAAGAAAAGTGCAAAAAATATTTGCATAGCCACCAGTGCTGGAGAATCGGAAAAATGGAAAATTACACTTGCTAAAAGCAAGCTGATTCCAAGGCAGGACAAAACGCTGCCCCCAGCTTATCATTGCTGCTGCTCCCCTGCCCGACCTGCCTCTTCTCCCACTCCTCAGCTCCTCTTCCTCACTCCTCACCCGCCAGTGAAGGCAGATGGCAGTGAGAGCTGGAGCAGGCTGCAAGGAATGGGTGTGCTACAGAGGAAAGGTACTCCAGAATGAGCTGCTGGAGGCAGGGAGATTCTCCAAGGTTTCTGTCATTGCTGGGCAGCAACACGGCGGCCGTGGCTGCCCTCGTTCCTCGCACTACCCTTGACGGGAAGCGTTCTGGAAAGCGTCTCTCTGCACACAGGCCTGCTGAAGACAGAAAGCAGAGTAAACACGGCAGCAAGAAGTGATCACTCCATCTTTCCTCATCGCGCTCTTGACAGGTTCACACAGACCTGACATGACAGTTGCCTACGACTTGCAGAGCCCCACAGCCAAGGGCGGGGGGGAGGGAGGGCAAAGTGGGATAAATAATGATACAACCACAGTAACAACGCAGTGGTGTGGAAATCTGTCAAGGAATAAACATTTCTTATAATAGGAAGAAAGCAAGGCCTGATCTCGTGTAATACAAGCCTGGAGTTAACACATTCTGCTACACAAGAAATAAACCATCTCCTTTCTTCAGGAGCAGAGGTGTCCCTCCATCTGCATAATAGCTGTGCACAGCTTGGGATCACTTGATCTTCCAGACCCCCCTCTCTTCCTCAGCTGGGTTGTTATCATCCTCTGTTATTATCTTCATATTTCCCCTGGTTATTATCAGCATGTTACCTTTGCCTTTATGTCGACAATCAACCTGGCAATTTTCTCCTCTCCAGCTGGCTTCCGTGTTTCCTAGGTAAGAAAACAAATGTTCTTTGCTCCAGAGTGAATGTCCTATTCATTATTCTCAATGTACTGTGACACAGCAACACTGAATATCAAAAGCCTGCAGTAAATTCTCTTCTATTTCTCAGTCATATAGAACAATTAAGCAAACAGCACAAATAGCAACCTGCCTTTTATCGTCCCTACTGAATTAAGATTTGACTGTGCCACATTTAACAATTGCCCAGACCTGCAATGCAAATGAATGTGTGGATAAACACTGTTTAATATTGCCCATTACGATGTACCAGAGAGCACTGCCATTGTACCACAGTGTTGGTGGTAACCCAGATAAATCACTTTTCATATCAAAACAGGCTGAAGCAGGATGCAGTTAGTGAAAGAACTGCTGCAAAGGAACTCTGGACTGATACTGTGATCAGCTGTCTGCATCCATGCGGCTCCTGGACTGGCAGGGAAATGAGCTCTTGCCAAGGGCTTGTCTCTGACCCTGTCTGTACTCTCAGCCAAGTCTCTGGAGGTAGGGCTGCCTTGCTGTCACAGCCTGGATATCCTGTTTCCCCCAGAGTGGTACTGAAAACTGTAGTCCCCAGCATCTCACAGAATCACAGAATGGGCAATGTTGGAAGGGACCACAGTGGGTCATCTAATGCAACCTCCCTGCTCTAGCAAGGTCACCCCAGAGCACATAGCACAGGATTGCATCCAGACAGTTCAATATCTCCAGTGAGGGGAGCTCCACAACAACCTCAAAATCAATTTCAAAAACCTTAACAAAAGCAACAAAAACATTGACCTGGTTCAGAAGAAGCAAAAGAGTGCTGCGTCGTTCTTGAAAACCACACTGAGGTACACACTGGTCATTTGGTCTTTCAGTTAAGGATTAATTCCCTCTTGTCCTTTAAAATTAACCATTCTTACAGTAAAAGTCTTTCACCTTTTTTTTTTATAAATGCATCAAAATCCCTAGACCTCAGCAAAGACATGTGATCAGTCGCCAGAATTTCTCATGCTTAGAATCTTAGTGTTCTGCAAACTTTACAAAAGTGAAGGTCAAGCTGACTGTAAGATCAGAACCTGTGAAAATCAAGTTATGACAACCTCAGATAAAAATCCAAATATGAAATATCCACTTAAAAGTAATAATTACAACTAATAAATAAAACAAGTCACTATTATTTACCATCATTGTTTCTTCATTTAAAAACCAGAAAATTTTAAGAATTTAAATAAAAATGTTGTTGTCACTTTCCATTTGAAAAGGCTATTTAAGGAGGGTTTAATGACTTCAGTTTTTAAAGTCATTTTGTACTCATGGTTAATTAAATGCACAAGGACTTCCACTGAGAATCAGGATGTTCTAAATAATGTAATAATAACTTGTGTAACCAATTACTGTAAAATAAAACTGGATTATCCAATATGACCTGTCTGGCTTCGGTATTCATAATTTTAAATCCCTTTTAATTAAATCCTCAGGGTACTATATTTAACATAAAACAACCATGACCTCCTTTATAATATAAATGTAGTAGCCATAGTGGGTCAGGAATGAATTTTGGTTCCACAATTGGGTGACTCATTCATCAGAAAATTTTCTGGGCTGTCATCCTATTTAAACAACATTATGAGCCAGTTTCTCAGCTGGTGTAAATAGGGTGTTGTAAATTGACTGTAATGGCATTAGGGCTTTATAATACTGCTCTTTATTTCCAAGCAACAGAAAACAGAGGAAGGTGACGTGCATTCCTTGGTTTACTAATGAAAATGAAGTTTATTCTGAGAAAAATATATCACTCCTTCCCCCTCTCTCCTGGGCTTTTTGGTTTTGTTGTTAGGTTATTTTTTGTTAGGGGTGTTTTGTTGGGTTTTTTGTCTTGTAGGGATTCTGGGAGTTTGCATCATTGTGGGTTTGGGTTTTGGATTTTGTTTTTCTGTTAATTAGTGTTGCGCTTTCCAGAACAGCATCAAGGCCAAGTGAGAACTTGTTACCTAAAGGGCATGACAATAAACATATCAAATTAAAGAGTGATTTTTCTGTGATGTTAGCAATCTACCCACACATGCTATAATAGTTTTCCCCTTTTTCTGATTTTTTTCTGCCTATTTTTAAACCAGTTGAACTATCTTTTCTTCACAGTGAAACCTGTGAGTACGTTATCCCCTCATTTTGCTTTTTACATCACTTAAGTAGTTGTTATATTTATAAAAGAGATTTTCTCAAAATATAAAAAGTCAGGACTTAAGTGCAGACACACAGACATGCTTAAAATCCAGTCATAGAAAGTCTTAAAATAAATTTGTCACATTTTTTCAAGTGACACTGATGAACTTTCAAAGATGTCTAAAATATGCTGCAGTTAGTATGGGCAAAATGTTTTGCACTCTTGACTGAATTTCATCTATAGTACACTAATCTGAAAAAAACCCCAAACAAGCAGGACCAATCAGAGCATGTTAGAAGGCTGATGATTGTGGATGTCTCATTGCTCGTTTTTCTTTGTCATTGCTTTTCAGAGGATGCCTACAGATGTTTAAATAATAGCTTAAGGTCCTGACACTAAAATCGTAACAGAATTATTGAAAAAGTTATTCAGATTTTGAACTTATGTGCTGTTCTTTTGTGAAGGCAAAATATGTAAGAGAATCACTGAGGAACAGATCAGCGTGTCCTGACCTCGGCCCTGGGCAGGTACACAAAACATTTGTTGCAATGAAGCTAACATTCCATTTTGCTAATCAAAAATTATCAACTATTTAACAAGATTTAAGACCTTTTCATTCACTGGGCCCCTTGATTCATTTTTTCTGGAACACTTAGCAATCTTTCGGACTTAGTATTTATTCTTATATCAGAAGATGTTATTGTCTGCATATTAATTCATTCTGCCATATTGTCATGGTTTAGCAGTGGTACTCCCCAACTCAATGTTCCCACTGAGTCTCAACTGGAAGGGACCCCTTCTCCCTGGAAGACATTCCCTTTCCCCCTTTCCCTAGCTCCAGCAATGACAAGGCAGTACAGAATAACCTCCAAGTCTTAACCACAACCCCTCCTGGCCACTGCAAAAATTAACCCTGCCCTGGCTGGAACCAGGATGCATATATTACCTCTGCCATATCAGAAGGGGTGGGAGAATCCTTTTTTTCTGCTTCTTTTAAAAACTAAAACACAAAAAGTTTATCTTTAGTGGGCCTTACTGTTCTGGGACTGAGGTAGTAGGACAAGAGAAAATTGAAGCAAACTTACCTATTGCTGTGGACTGAGTAGAAATGTGTGCTGCAACCATGAATTTTCAAATACAGGACAGAGATATATAAGGAAAAAAATCATTTATTCTAAAAAAGGTAAGGCTTTGTAACATGTGGTTTTTATTTTTTTTTTTTTTTGTATTCAGATCTTTATGTTAATATAGGAACAGGCACTCTGTGTGCACATCATGTAATCAGTGAGCATTAAATTAAATCCTATTTTCATGCTCACCACATTGATGAGGAGATGAACAAAACACATATCACTGATTTGTAATTCTTGATTTCCAGTGGGGAGTTGTCCAAAAGTATTAAATCAAGAGCCACTGAACCATCCTATTTCTATTTGTTATTGTTGAATAGATTTTTTTTTCCTTTACCTTCTCACTTTTTCATGCTTTCTTAGTTTTCTTTCTTCACCAACGCCTTTCATTAACTAACATGTCTACATGTGCATACAAATGTAGAAATATATGTATTTATTGTATTTTTTCCAGTGACACCAGGAATCTTTGGACGATGATCTAAATACATAATTGTAATGTCTGTGTGTCTGTGTGTGTTGTACTCTCTAAATTTTCTATCCTGTGTTTGAAAGAGTTATAACAGTATGGACACTACAAATAATCTCTTCAACCAGCAAACAGAGAATGCCACAGTTCTTCAAGAAAATGAGGTTTCTTATTTTTTGGGTTTTTTTAATCTCTGTGTCTCCTAATCAATCCTTTCCTTAGAAATATGTTTCTGTTGATGGGAAAATGAAACAAAACAAAACAAAATGAAACAAAACATGAACAGAACCACAGGAACTCTGCTTTAACATTTGAAGGTCTTAAAATATCACAGATACTAAGACATAAGACTATCTCATTTCTTGCTGTAGAGGTAACTGAAGTGGAATATTCTTTCTTTATCTTAGTGTTTGATTCACTGGCTATTTTTCAAAATAAATTAGAACTGAACACATTTCAATCATCCTGGTGTGCTCCAGCTATTGTAAGCAGCAGGTGCATAACTCCTCTCAGCCACAGACAATCTCTGAGCCCTCTTCAGAGATAGTCTTAGGTATGTTTCCAGGCACAGCTCTTATATATCACTATAATGAAAGCAGCACTTTCTTTTTTACAGAGCCTGGTCTCCTGGTTGCTTCTGAATGCTCTCTCACATCACTGGATAGAATGGAAACATTTTCTCATTCTGAGTTTTTATCTTTGTCCCCAGCCAATGTTATGTCAGGAACTAACTCTATAAACAAAAACATTACAGTGATGACATTCCAAAATTTCAGCTGGAAATTGCCATCTCTACCATCCTTCATATTTTTAGTCTTTCAGATGAAAAAGAATGGGTACATTCTGATGGGAAAACATGAAAAAAATTGCTGAAAGTACATCCTTTCAGTGCAGATTTTCCATTTACCATTGGTGAAAAAAATATTTGCTACAATTTCTTACATTCTTTTTGCTTAGAAACTAGAATAAATTTCATAAGGTAAAGAATATGGCTTGCAATAGACCCCTTATTACCTCCGTCTTAAGCCCTATTCTTTACCTTCAAGATTACTGCAGGAGTCTTTAATAATTAATGTTGCAAAAATTCTCTTGTTTAAGGTCACACTGCAGCCCTTACCACAAGTTACCTTATGTTTATAAGGTACATAGACACGTGAGTACTTTCTAGGGAAGACAGTAGAACAATATCAAAGATTAATAAAAATATAAGATATTATAAGATATATATATATAAGATAAGAGATTAATAACAATAGTGTGAATAAGGCATACTTTTCCAGAAAAATATTTAGTTTAGATAATGCAATTTAATTTAAGTGGGTCATGGATAGAATGCCCCATGTATGTCAATCTGTCAAAAGTACAAACCAATTATCATAAATCAGACAAAGGCAAAAAATGAAATTAAAAAAATCAAAACAACAACAAAAAAATCTGGTTTTTTCATGCTTAGTTTATTTACACATTTTTAAAGAGGTTATAAGCCATCTATATCCAGAATTTTTTGTTTTTATTTGGTGGGAAAGATGAGAAAAGGAGTCTAAATATACAAAAACCTGAAAAAACATAGTGGCAATGAAGTTTCACACTCATGGTCTCCGAAGCACGTATGTAGCTGTCATCATCACAGCTCATAAAAACTGCCTACGTACAGTCACAAGTGCTCAGGGTTTACCAGGAGCCAAGCAGGCAGATGGATCATTCTCTGTGTATGTGTCTACACAGTTTTACTCTCGCTGGATACCACCAATTATCCTCCCTCCATCTGAAGGCTCTCTTCAACTCCGTGTTTGTCCTTTTTGAACCCCAGAGCAAGCTTTTATGAACAGTAGAACAGAAGTGTGCGATCATGGTGTGTGCATGTATTCTAAATGCACTTGACCCAGCTCCAGTGGGCATGACACTGGGTGTATGTCCGTGCTATCATATAAGTTTATTTTTTAGCTCATTCTAAATCCCAGCTTATACATCCACCACACTGCCTGCATTTTGGTGTACCCTGAAATTCAGCTATGGGATGTGACAATTGACATGCTGGTTAGAAAACTTGGTTGGAATTTCTGAATGTAAAAATATCCATATTAGGTCTGCTCCAGTAAACTGATTCTAACAATTGACCAAAGTCTGGAGGACATGATAGCAATGAGCAGCAACAATCTTATAATTCTTCTTATCATTCTCCTCTCCTATAGGTACTTCCGTTTCAGAGACCTTCTAAGCCAGATGAGGGCCTTTTGTGCTTGGTAAACCTTGGTAAGTTTCTTCTGCACAAACTTGTCCAATCTTCCCTTAGGTCCACAAGGATGTTTCACATGTAAATTACTCTTCAGCAAGAACTTGTTTGTGTCTAGTGTCTTGTATAATCAACTATCACCGCTCTTCTCTAAAAAAAAAATAAATAAAAAAGAAGGTGGGTTCTGTGAGTTTCATTTGACTGTCTCTTGTTCTTCAGCTAGAAGAGACTATGAACAGTTTAATCTCTGCCCACTGTCTTCATATCACTCAAGAGGTTTTATAACTTCTGTCACATCCTTCCCCCATGTCAACTCTTTTCCAGACAGAAGACTTGTAGCTCACACAAGGGTTCCTTGCATGAAAGCTGTTACAGACAGTTGATCATTCTTGTCACCTTCTCTGCATTTTTTCAGTTCTTCTTCATGAATTTGAGATGAGAGGCTCAGGACTGCATAGAAATTTCCAGGATTCATCTGAATCCATGACTTTATATGGTGGAAGTGGTCTCTGTTTTGCTCTTACTTTCTTTATAATTCCTAATATTTGCTTTATGATGTCTACTGAGCACCAGCTGACATTTCAGTGCAAATCTCTTTCTCAGCAACAAAAAAATTGTTCCTGACTGGCAACAGCTCTCTTAATGCACTGTGTATATGAAAATAGAATTCTATCCTTCTTCTCATCCATTTACATTTAACTTTCATGAATTTCATCTGCCTTTTTTTTTTTCATCCTACCTTGAATAATTTCTTATCATCACCCAAATTTCATACATTACTGCTCACACTGTTATGCAGGTCACTGATAACCATAATAAGCAGAACAATCTCCTGCACATATTCCTGTGGAGTTTCACTTCTCATCTTCCTTCATTGGGAGAATTGACTATTTATTTCTACTCTGTTTCCTGTTTTACAACCAATTATTTATCTAAGTTATAACCTACTTGCCTCTTACGTGTGGCTGCTTAATACCTAAATCCAAATACATTATATCAATCACATCCACTTTATCCATATGCCTGCTGACCCTTTCAAAGACCTCCAATAAATTTCCAAGACAGTTGCTCCCTTTGCAAAAGCCATGCTCACTTTTCCAAGGTAAAGTGCATCTACACACACCTACACCAATTCCATTCTTAATTCTAGTTTCTCCTAATTTTCCTGCTGTAGACACCACGTTTTCAAGCAAGCACATCTGCAAATGTCTTGCAGATTTTTTTAATTGTTCTGTTTGCCATGCTCCAGTCTTCAGCAAAGGAGTTTTAAAGATTAGATATCAGTGTTATTAATTCAGCCACTACATCTCTGATTTTCTTTAGAAAGTCTAAATATTCCATGCTCCTCTCAGGTTGGTTCTATTTACTTTGACAATTAATTCCATCATCTCTGCTTTTGTCTTCAGCATGTCTTCTGGAAATTCCCTGCCAAGAAGAGAGTGAATGAAGAATTTTGCATGCAGACTAAACAGTCAGGAAAGTTGATTCCATCCAAGAAGAAGAAACTTTTCAATTCTGTAAAGTCTTCTAAAATGCAGAAAGCTCAAAGGTGCTTAATTGCACTTTTTAGCTAGAAATCCAAGACATTTACCCTTTCTTTTTTGTTTAGATACTCACTGGGGCTACAAGGATGTAAACACAGTCTTTCTGAGCAATTACAATATCTACATATGATATGGCTAAGGGTTTGTTTTTGTGGTTTTTTTTTTTTTTTTACATAAGGATTTTTGGGCATTTAAAGCCTAAAAGATGATCTATTTGTTTTCCTTCCCTTCTGTAGTTCCCAGATATAGAAGCAGTTTTAACTAGATGAGAAACATTCTCATATCTAGAGCTTGCTTTTAACATCTCCTCATTCTTTAAAACAGGTTATCCTAAAATACTGCTGCTAATTTCTGCTTGTTCCTCTTATGCAGGAGAACATAGTGCAGCCTTATGCAAGCAACAAGTGACTCTAGAAAATGAAAAATTACTGGGAAAATAATAAAGACTTGATAATTTATGATACATGACAGCACTGACAATCTGAAAAAATAATTGCATGCATATGCAGCCTACAGAAGTACCTCTTATCCTTCCTGCAGCAACTACTTGCAGTCTCCTGCCATGAAAGTGGTTGATTTAAGGTAGGGTCTGACATTGCATTTGCAGTGGGGTAAGTGCTCATCCAGTCAGGTATTGCAGCTCAACTGAGATCCCTTAATTTACTCAATTGCAGTAACCACTTACATTTCAATGATTTCAAATAGGAAAATTGCGTCTCTGATGAAAGGGATACAGCTTGTTTCTACTCCAAGCTCTTGCACATCAGGAAATGAGCAAAGGTTTATTTTCTTAAGGACAGACTGTTGGGTCAGCAGATGTTCTGCAAAGTGGAAGATGGACAATATTGTGCGTAATGCCACGTGTTGTTACAGCAGTCATCCTCTTACTGCAGAACTTTATGCACGCTGCATTCTCTTCTCATTATAATCTTTATCCTATTTAACTATAAACTCATTAGGGTCCATCAAAATGACAAACTGTCCAGTTTGCATCTCTCAGCTATTTGAATATTTGCTAATAATCATCTTTTTTTTTTTTTTATTTCATATCCGTAAATCAGCATAAGTGATGTATGACTTCAGCCATCTTGTATGCCACAGTAATTTGGCCATTGGCAATGTGTGACAGTCTGAATTTTGATCATCTTGCTGAAACAACACACCTTTTTAAACATATTTTTCTAAATATTTCTAATCTACACTTTCAGTTAAACCACATGCAACTAAAATTGTGTCTGATTTTGAATAACACAATTGTAATGTCTTGCTCTTTATAGTTTCATGAACTTCATAAAACTGAATTGAAAATTGTATATTGTGTATTTTCACAAATTGTATATTGTGTATTTTCACAAATTGTGATGGTCTTACTTCTATATTTCTATGTTTATATGCACATTCTGGAAGTTCACCAGTTTTTTTGCAGCTCCTGAAAGAGACCTGTAGAGAAAAAAAACCCCATTGTGTTCTGTTTGCACTGAGATTTCTAAGTCCAGGGATACTGTTCTAGAAGCCTGATCTAGTGGAAGGTGTGCCTGCAGGGGGTACACCTACGGCAGGGGGCTAAGAACTAGATGACTTTTAAGGTCCTTTCTGACCTAAACTGTTCTATGATTCCATGAAATTGCAACAGCTGAAACCATTTGGAAAACACAGTAAATACCAAGTATTTTATCCTCCAGGTTTTCCTCTTTTTTTGTTAACTAAGAGACATGTTAGACTCCTTATTTTAAAGTATAAAAACACAGCTGTGTACCTTGGTACCTCGCTAAGGTGCATCTTTAAGATCCACTCCTGGAAAGGGTTATGAAAGAAATGCTGCCTAATTCCAACAGTTTCATTATACTAGAAACCCAAATACATTCTATAGAAGATTTTGGAATTATCATTTGTAAATTTTGATAGAAATCCATCTATCTTGGGTCATGGAAGTAGGGAAATAGCTGCTAGGTAAAACCAAAAATTTAAGAAAGAAATATCATAATTGTTTCTAAGCTGCAATTTAGTCATTAAGTAACAGTACAGCTGCATAAATAGAACTTTAAAAATTTGCATTAATGCCTAATTATCTTGAGAAAATCAATTTAGTTTGGTTGTAATCAAAGATCACTTTTCAGTACTCAAAGATTATTTTTGGTATAATTATTTTTGCTTAAGCATCATTTGAATTGCTGAGGTGGAATTGCTAATTATCTAATTTGATATTGATAACATAGCTGTGTTATTTATTTTTACTCAAATATAAACAATGTCTTGTTACTGGAGAGAGTGACAATTGATGTACTATTACTCTTGTTTGGATGTTTTCATTTATATTTATATTTATACAAATATAAAATATTGAGATAATTTTATACATGTCAGTTACTGTAAGCTAGTGGACTAAGAAGCTTTAGTAACTTGTATATGTTGATTGGTCTTTGTGCCTCCTTTATCAAACACAAGATTTTAAAGTTAAGTTTAGGCATTTTCTTGGTTTTGTTACAATGTCTCAAGAAGATATTTTATGCATTTTTGACTGAAGCAGTAAGCTCTAGACACAGTCTCTAGATATAGTTGTAGAACAAGGAATTATGTAATGTTTTCTTAGAAATTAATCACATCCAAATTAAACAGAATATTGCATTTCCTGCTTTTAAAGCACTTGATTACTGAAATATGACAGCTCAACTTGCTAAGGGGATCTAACATTGGCCATTAGAAAAAAATAAATTCCTCAGTACCAGACTCAGGGAAAGTGTCTGATCCTTAGCTTTTTTCTCCCTAAGGACTAAACACAGTATGAAGAGCTTCAAAGTGTGCAAAGCAGTGCAGAATATCTCTGTGAACAAATAGAGGAGCTGTTTGCTGTGTTCTCTGCCAATTCTGATCATGCAGTTTAGGAACAGCAGCGCCCAAACAGGCTAATGCATTGTCCTGGCAATTTCAGTAGCACTTTGACATACATGGCACACTTGAACTGCAGATTAATCACTTCTGCCTACTAGACATTCCAGACAGTGAGTCTTTACAGGAGGACTGATGCCACATCATGATTTTGAGATCTCTGGTTATTTCAGCCACTGTGAAATACTACATAGCAGTATCATAAGAATGAAAAACCCAAGAGAAAGACAGCTAATTCAATAATCTCCATAATTTCACCATGATCAAATTCCTATCACTCACTTCAGGAAATGCACCAGTTTACATGCTAAAGACCCTAGTGATAACTTCTCTTTTCCTAATAACAAACTGGAATTTCACCTAGAGTCATGAAAGATAGTTTGTGAAACATACTTTAGTCCAAGACTCATACAGAAGGGTGCATCTGATACTACAGATTGTTGATGAAACCACTGACTTTTGAAAGGGAAACATGAGCCATCCTCATGTGTTTTATCCAGTAACTGACTAATGTGAAATATATAAAAGGCCTGAAACAAGGTGCTGGATAGCAGGGCAGGTATTCCTTCAGCTCCCTTTCTTGTCAAGTACTGCATCTTGTTAATGGGGAGCTGAAGCTGAAATGCCTTGTAAGGAAAATTGAAAGCAAGGCTCCAGCTCTGTGGGGAGCTCTAATCAATTGACAAAAGGAGCATCATATTCAGACCTCAAGAAAATGTTACAACTGTTGCATCTGCGTTTTGTGCTAGGTTCAATACTGTGAGACTGGAAGAACATTCAGCACAAAACTAAAGCATTAGGCCTTTCATAGAAATTCCTCTTGTGGTTAATAACAGAGCTGGGAAACAGAATTACTAAAAAAAAAAATTAAATACATTCTGCAAACAAAATTGGAGTATTTTAAATCAGCTCCAAATTTCTGGGGTCTCTGCTCTGGTATTGCATTGCAGTCAGAATATACAACATTTTGCACCTGTCTGGACCAGAAACCTGGTTTCATGATAGGCAGGTTCAGTATCTGCAGTCACATTACTGTCCAAACTCATCCTTAATACATCACCCAACAACATCAAATACAGGGATATCGTTGTTGCAGCCAGGAAAAAGAATGGTCTTCCCCCCAATAATAAAGGAGAGAGGCTGTCAAACCATGGTACTTTAGTAGAATGATGTCTATGGAAAACAAGGTAAAGACTCAAAGACCTATTTTTTATTTTGAAAACACACATCAAAAAAAATCCACCAAAGAACAAGAGAAAGCCAAGATAAAAAAGGCACTCAGAGTTCAACAGGAAACCTTTTAGCAGCTCTTGAGCCAGTCAATATTCCTATGCTACATGTTTTCTTTTGCATCCCATGTGTACTAATGACAGATTAACGAGCCACATAGGTAGAAGTGGGAGTTTGAAAGTCAGTTAGATGCTGTGAATTTTCCCAAACGTGTCAAAATAAGAAAAGTGACTGTGCTAAATAACTCAGTGCTGATACACTGGAGAAAATGAATGCTTAATAAAATTCTGTGCTTTTATTTGTTTCCTTGAGGCATGGTGATGTAGCTGCTCCACACTGAGAAGCATAGAAGTACACATACAACACAGACAAGAGTATATAATTCTTCAAAATCAGTATTTCATTTAGAGTTAAACTTCCAGTCATCTGCTCAAAAAAGAATTTTGATTCATAAGTCATAGTTATATGAGTGCCAGAGGGTTTTCTCATTACTTTTTGCTACAGTTATATTTTGAAGACATGGAGGGAACCTTCATGGATGGATCTTTTCAATCGTTATATGTATGTAGAAAATTGTATAAAACTGAAAATAAGTATCCCTCTAAAAAGGACACCTCTAGCTAAGCATCACAAGTCCCTGATTCTCTAGTACGCATCCCTGGAATGAAATTTTGTGAATCAAATGCTTTGGCTTTATGTTTGACCTACAGCCTTCCCTGGCTCACTGACAGTAACCCTGCAGAGATAGAAAAGGCAAGATATGGAGGCAGATACTGTTTGGCAGCCCATTTCTAAGCTAAGGTCAATTTTAGTTTTGGCCTGAAATACAAATGTGAAAATGCCAAGAGATTTTGGGTGAAGATGCTGGAAGAAAAATTTATTTATTTCAGATTTTGTGAAATGGTAGACTTCTATCATTGTCTTTGGGAAAAAATATATTTAAAAAAAGTCTCATTTGAAGCCCCCCAGATCATTTTATAGAAGCACATTACTGATCTCTGTTCTTATATCTGTTCAGCACATACAGCTGTCTTTGACAGAGGAAAATTTTTCTGTTACTTGGATGGGGACTGATTCCAGTTCAGTGACAATAACACTGTAGAAAAACTAACTGTTATGGTTCACCTCTCCAAAACTAACACAGAGGTGGAGATTTTCTATTGACCCTCATAGCACTAGAAGTTCCCATGACACTGTTCTTTTGAAAGACAGAACAAAAGGTACTTGAAAGATGGAAAAGTCAAACAAGTCACTTTCCATATAAAGGTGAACAGACTAACCCATTACCCAGACAGCACAATACATGTTCCATTTAGCCATGGTTCCTGCTTTTAAGTATCACCTGCTTGTAGAAAACATTACTAAATTTGGGGGAACTATAAAAACAACAACATGGACAGCTTTTCAATATTAACAAATCATGGGATGGAAATGTTCCAAAGGTAGCCTTGAATCTCCGCAGGGTGCGTTGGAGGAGGAGAGGCGAGGTCCCACACTGCAATTTTAATTACTAGGAAATCAAAGTTGTACATCAGATATGGGATTTTTCTCTCTAAATCAAAAGGACAGCAGCAAAGCTATCATCTTTGTGCTAGATGAGGAAAGGACCTTCCCTGTGGAATGGATGATCTAAGAATGCATCTGAAAATAACCATGACAGCAGCAGAAAAAAATACACATTTGTGAGCTTGCAGCTTCCTCCTGTACTGACTCGGTGAAAGGTGAAAAGAAAGCACACAGAACATTTCCAGCAAGCTGGAAATATTTTGCAGGTTGATGCCATCTTTGGTATTGAATCCAATGCTGTGAGCTTGCTGACCTTCCACAAAGAGAAAAAAAGAGTGTCATTTATAATGACTATTGACTTTTTTACTTCAGGAAGTGTCCTCATTTATGATGTCATTTAAATGAGTCACTATTTCAAAACAAAGTTCTTAGATCAGAAGTTTGATTTTTTTTCATTAGAAAAAAAAATCTACCTTTCTGAGGCCAACTGGTAATAAAGCAAGCAATAGATTTATGGTTTATGCCTGGTATGTCTTAATGTTAGGAAGGATAGAGGGATGGATATAACAGTCTTCAAAACCAGCAGTAAGTATCAGCTTAAAACTAATAAAAAGGAAATATAAGGTGAGCCAACCACTGTAAATATCACACATATTTATCTGCAAAGCTGTGCTATCATACACTTTCTGAACAGTACCAGACAAATAAAACCAAGTGTTCTTGATTGTCAGTGATCCCTATGCTGAAGAAATATCACTTATTATTGACAGAAAAATCATTATTTCATTCATATTGACCTCTCCCTGAAAGAAATGCTTTTGAATTGGAATTTTCTTGGTTTCACTTTGATTTTTTTTCTTCCATTTACACCAAATGCATTGATATTTCTGAAGGCAACTCAGTAATGTCTGATGTTGGCTTTCCCATTGGAAAAATGGCACAATCTCTCATAAAAAAAAATCTTATAGTAGTTTAGGATTTTTAAAATTTCCAGTTTTAAGTTTGAAAGGCATTTTTAGATGGGAAAGCTCTTTAGCCAGGGTGTCCAGCTTAGAAAGGTACCACACCCCCCTGAGCTCACCTGCCTTCATCCCAATTAAGTGGAGAATCATTTCCCACAAATTAGAAGCATTTTACCAACGGCCACACATGACAATAGCATCTTGTTAGGAACACCTTACATGAAAGTACACAAGATTTGAACCTTGAGTACTGTGTTCAGTTTTGGGTACCTCACTTCAAAAAGGACATTGAAAGGCTGGAGTGTGTCTAGAGAAAGGTAACAAAGCTGGGAAAAGGTCTAGAAAACATGTCCTCTGAGGAACAGTTGAGGGATCTGGGGTTTAGTCTGGAGAGGAGGGGTGTCAGGGGACCTCATTGCTCTCTACAACTACCTGAAAGGAGGCTGTAATGAGGTGGGGTCAACCTCTTCTGCCGCATTTGAAGTAAAAGGACAAGTGGAAATGGCCTTAAATTACACTAGCAGAGGTTCAGATTAGATATTAGGGGAAAAAAATTCACTGAAAGAGTGATTACACACTAAATCAGTTGCCCGGGGAGGTGATGAAGTAACCATCTCTGGAAAGGTTCAAGAGGTATCTGAGGGTGGCACCTGGGGGTATGTTTTAGGGGTGATTATGGTGGTGCTGGGTTGATGGTTGGATTAGATGATCTTGAAGGTGTCTTCCAAACATAATGATTCTCTGATTACTTGATTCTCTGTTTTATTTTTTATCACTGCTGTAGAGTCTTGAATTTACCATTTTTTCTGTTCAGGCTTGATCTCTCTCACCCAGCATCGTACTGGAGTCCAGCAGGGCTTCCATGCCTGTTTTTATATCATCCACCTGGCTCGTAATTGTTTTTTCATTGATCTTTCATCGATTCATGATGTTGAAGGTGTCTTCCAATCTTGGTGATTCTGTAAAGATGATTAAAATATGCCTGCCCAGAAGGAAGGATCAAAATACTTACTCGCACAGGGGTATACAAAGTAATTATCATCCAGTAATGACTTTAAAATTAAGAAAATATGTTGCATTTTTGAGCCTCAGGCTAAGTTTATTTATTCATTGTCTGAGACTGAATCTGAAGACATCTCCAGTATTGATACAGACGTTTAAAATATTTTGCTGGAGGCTAATTTTTAAATAACTTAGTGACTAATTAGTAACATCAAAGTGTGGAACTCTGCATCACCTTTGGTTTCCACCTATTGCCACAAATAAAACTCATATGCTGTGGCAGTGTCTTCAGTGCTGAGTCGCTGTTGATCACTATTTAAGTGAAGGCAAAGGACAGTTTTCAAAGCTGAAATTCTGAGCAAAAGGATGCAGCAGATGTAGTCTTCAGATAGCCAAAGTCCCCGTAATTAAATAATTGGCTTCTTTCACTAGACTAGCATGAGAAAATGTTATTGTGCTCCAACCCAAGTCCTCGACAACACATGGAAATTCTCTTAAGGAAAAGGAGGTGAATACACAATTTCTGGCACCCTCTTCTCTACTCCAAACACCTTCTGTCATCACCTCACCTCACCTTTCTTGGATTTTTTTTATTCTCCCTGCCTCCGTTTATCTTTACTTTTGTCATAAGTGATTTTCTCTTGGAAGACTGTGTTTGACTTCTCTGATCTGCCAACTCTTTCTGCTAAAGCAAACATAAATCATTAAGAAGTCAGGGTCAAACAAAGCAAAACTAATAATTTTTAGTCAGTGATTCAGCATGTCTGAAAAATAGGAATGACTCTACAGTATTTTTCAATTCCCAGTAGGCTGTTTGATCTGCAGTGCTACTGTGCTACACAGATAGCATAAAAGGGAATCTCCCTTCCTGCTCTGGGTCTCTCAACCTCTGTCATTCTTTCTAGCAGGGAAAGAAGAAGCCTAGAGGCTTCTTGAAGTCTAGAAGCCTAGAGACAACACTGTCTTTCTCTGGGATTTCTTTGGCAATACAAAAGTGTGTCTGCCAGACTATATCTAAAGGCCTTCAATCCACTAAGTTCTGCCTTGCATCACTGGGAAGGAAATAGAAAAGGGTCACTAAAATGACCCCTACCCCACACTGGCTTAGCATCTTCTAGTTGCAAGAGAACAGCATTATTTTAGTTAAATTAATAAAACAAAAAACCCCACCCCAAATTTAAAAAAAAAAAAAAGACAAGGCAAATGCTTGGAGTTCAGGCCCTGAAAACACCACTTCTAAAAAGGGTTTAAGACTATCTATATCATATGCTGAATTCAAGTGATGTATATAATTAAAATAATCAAATAGCATAAATAAATATTCTAAGGATTTCCAGCACCCCTATTAACTTGGTATATGAGTATCTCACAGTCTTAAAGGTATTTTCTTCCCAGTAACACTGTCAAATAGCAAGACATTATTAATTCCATACATGGAAACTGAAGCTTAGAGTGATGAGATAGTGTTTGTCTGTGCATTGACTTTCAAGCATGTCAAGATCCATGGACAAGTAGGACACATGGACTATAAAAGTGCCATGAAACTTCCCGGGTTCAAATTCACATCTCTGCCAGCCTTCAAACACCAGCTCAGATAAAGCCAGTGTAACACTTCTGTGGGATCTTGCTCTGCATGGGTTTAGTGGTGCTGCAAAATTTACACAATAATATGGAACTGAGCTGGGGCTGTGAATATGAGAGAGTCAATACCCTCATTGTTGGGCCATCCTTCCTTTTTAGGTGATAATTATGCCAAGGACATATAACAAAAGGCAGATGTTTGGAGCTGAACTTTGGGCTCATCACTACTTAAGGAGAATATGAATGACACAGCAGGTGTACTTTATAGAAATGTTACCTCCTTTATAAAAGTAACATAGAAATAGCATACAACTTTAAGTAGAATTTCTCAGTTAACCCTTGCTCTACATAATCCCCAAGTCATTTATACTAATAAGAATGAAAAAAATGGACCAGAGTGGACATTTTGTACCCACTTTACAACAGAGTGACTGACAAAACGAGAGAGAAGGAGAAAGAAAATTAGACCCCCAGTGTGTGTTATATTGTTTTCCATATTTGAATGCTAATGGCTTTCACGTTTGTTCAGTTCACAATAAGCAGGCACATAAAATACCCTGTCTGCCCTACACAGTCCCTTATATTCCAAAAATGGTGTGTCGACATTGTCAGTGAAATTTGGGCCACATCATTTTATCGATTTTCCAGCAGTCTAGCAAAATCAATGGACAACTCTGCTTAGCAATCAATGGTATTATCTGACCATTAGTTGGTATTAGAAGAGAGATCCAAACATCTGATAGACATAGCTAATAGCACACATGTCTCTTTAAAGCTGTGCAGATCAAACTAAAAAAGTGATGGCAACTTAATCTCATATGGAAAAGCTGCTAATAGAAAAGAAAATAACAGCAGGAAAAATGTTGCTATCACATAAGTTCTTAAAGAAGGCAGATCACCAGAAAGCAAGCTGTCAGGGCTTTTGATAAAGAGCCTCAATATAAGGGGACATGGACTGTTGAAGTGACACCAGAGGAGGGTGATGAAGATGATCAGAGGGCTAGAGGACATTTCCTATGACGACAGGCTGAGAGACTTGGGGCTGTTTGCCTGGAAAAGGCTCCAGGGGGAGCTTGTAGCACCTTCTGGTACCTAAAGGTGGCTACAAGAGAGATGGATAGGGACTTTTTACAATGCCATGGAGTGACAGGACAAGGGGTAATTGCTTTAAATGGAAAGAGAGCAGTTTTAGATTAGATATTAGGAAGAAATTCTTCACAATGAGAGTGGTGAGATGATGAAATAGGTTGCCCAGACTTCTGGATGCTCCATCCCTAGAAGGGTTCAAGGCCAGGTTGCATGGGGCTTTGAGCAACCTGGTCTAGTAGAAGGTGTCCCTGCCCATGACAGGGCGGTTAAAATTGATCTTTAAGATCTCTTTCAATCCAAAGCACTCTATAATTCTATATAATAAACAGTCACAACAAAATCTGCAGCATTTCCGATTAGCAGTTGCTGTTGAAAATCTTACCCATTTCTGTCAGCAACGGGAATCTGTGGGCAAAACCTTGAACACATCCATCGAGCCCCAAATATTGACAATTAATTTTGTGCACTTTTTACTAGCTTCCATCTTTAATATCTTCCAGTTAGTACTAAGGAAAAGAGCTAAAAGGGTTCAATAACCCTAAGACCAGAACTGATTCACCAGATGGACTTTGAAGTCACACCTTACATTGTCAAATGTCTGTGTTTTCAGGACTTGTGATATTTTTAGTCATGTTGCTTTCCTTGATCTATGCTGAGTTTTGAATTGTTCAGACACCATTTGATCAAACCAAAACAAAAAAAAAAAAAAAAAAAAGAAAAAAAGACTGCATATGTGTGCTACAGTGACTTCAAGCAGAAACACATATAACTCCATTTGCCTCAACAATGGAGACTTCCTGCACAATATCTCAGATTTAATGCTTAGTAGAACGAGAGAATATGAGGCATTGTCTAAAGCAGTTAAACACCTGGTGAAACTGAAGCAACATCTTTAAAGCTATCTCAGCTGACTTTATTTTATACTCTATTAATTTCTGCATGGGTACGGCTGGGAGTCACTACAAAACTCGTACCAGTGTCCATGTCAGTATACCTGCTCTTTTGGACAGAATTTCACTTAATGCCTTCATATTTTTTATTCATAAATGCTATTTACTGCAGTACCAACATCTTTGGGTACCCCTAGTCCCACCAGAATTTTAAAATGGTGGGCCTAGCTACATGGAACCAGACAATGAGTTGATATGATAAGATAATTGCTGATATGAGGTGGGAGAGTTGAAAGACCCACCCTTGGTTTACCCTCAAACATTCAGCAGTACATTGAAGAAAATTAAAAACCCTTTTGGGGAGCTATATTTCTGCCTTTGGCCATGCACTGATCCATACTGACAGTCCAAAGAGCTGTATTGAAAATATAGCAGAATTCATAAATATCTCCCTCAGTACACAAGGAGAAAAAAACCTCTAGTGATCCATATCTCATCTTGTACAACAGATAACAAAATGATAGCAACATGAGATTTGTTCTAAGCAGCAGTTCAGCAAACAAGTGATACCAGGGAGAGCAGGAGCAAATTCTTGGTTTATTTGATTTCTGTCTGCTTGGAGAGTCCTATGAGTACTGGTCTGGAGGTGTGCTAATTTGAATCTGGCTTTATATGCATAATTATCTACTCACTGGATCGAGGCCTCCAAGGTAATGACCCTGACATTCTCAGTCTTTGCTCCAGTGAATAATTATTTCCCTAGAAATAATTATATTATGCAAAGTGGAAGAGTTTTTCCGAAATGAAGTGTTATATTTCCATTTGGTCAAAAGTGCAACAGATAAAAAGGGTACAAGGAAAAAAAAAAGTCTTCTAGATATGAAATCTCCTTTTCTACAGTTTAATTTCCCTGGCACATGCATACAGTCTTCTAAGTGCTGAACTAAGTCTGGGACGAACAGAATGTTTGCCTTTCATCTCCATTGAAAATGTATAACTTTTTCCATTCAGATAACTATATTTAATATTCAGTCTTTTTCCCAAATGCGTAAATATCACTTGATATATCCGAATAAATGGCAGGTATGTTCTGCTCATTAAGTGAACTGCACATGTTACAGACCAGCTAATGAATCTGTCTGAGGATTGTGTCTGCTCAGAATCTCATCAATTCTTTCCATAACAGTGTAGGGGTTTCATTAATGTCTCTTTAACTGTTTTTTAATTAGCAATTATGCCACTTTCCTATGATTTTTCAGAAGTTATTACACAAATAATACAAAATGTTACATGTTTTTAGTAAAGAATAACAGTGCTTTAGAAAGAAAATCCCCTTGTGCTATAAATATGGTCCTGAGAAATAATTGCCAGCTGTTTTTTTAACACTTATTTTCTACAGGAGAGACGATGACAGCTATGTCCACTCCAAGGAGACTGAATAAGTACAGAACTCTGCTGGGACTTTTTCTCTCAAACTCCCTTTTCATGCTTGTATTTTTCCTACACCCTTTTGGAGTCCATCAGACCACCACAGACAATTATTAATGGATATCGTGTGCTTTGCTCACTGAGGAGATTTAAAATGCCTGCTACAGATTTGTAAAGCCAATCTGCTGTATACAAAGGGTGAGGGAACATAGCTTTAACCATGATTCAGTTAGCCCTTCTTTGAATTAGTGTGCTTAGGAGAGCTGAAAATTAACACAAATACATGTGCAGAGCCTCCTTTGAACATGTGAGCAAGTTTGGCAACTGGTAATTTTAGCCTCTGAAACAAAGGGTTGATGGCCTTTACATAATTGGCCCCATGAGAGAAACTGCAAAATGTAGCTTGAGGCTTTTCCTCTGGGATTAAAGAATACAACCACCCTGAGAGATTTATCCATAGTAAAAACCATTAAAATTAAATATATATATCCAAGTCTGAACTAAATCTTTCTTAATTTATTTTTCTGAAAAATTAGAAAACTTTGGAAATAAATAAAATAAAGAAAAAAAATCAGCCACAACGATGAATTTCAGGAATACTTCCACTTATTTTAGGTAGAGCCTTGAACAATCTGATACACAAAGAGACTGATCTGACAATTTGCATTGGCCTCGATGGTTTCATTAGCTCCTTAATGCTCACCAGTACATAACCAGAGCGGTATCATGAACAGCAAGGGAAGGAGGTCTCATCAAAACCCACCTTGATGGGACATCTTTACAAGTAAAACGATAGCAAGAGGCCACAAGTGTGTAATGAGCCATAGCTTTTCACTGCTAAAACCCCACATTGTTGAGGAGTGGTGCAGTCAATGCCATGACTTTATAGTGTTCCTAAAAAATAGTATGGAAGAAATTGCCATGATCAAGGAAGGGAAGAGAATTCTGCCATGTAGACACACATCATGTTGTGCTACTTTCTAACAGGCTGACAGGATAGGATCTGGCCTGTTTGCTTTATTACAATTGTTTTAACTAAAATGTTAAAGGAAGTAAAAGTTGCAGCAGACAGAGACACCTTCATTCCAACTGGAGGAAGATGAGCCAGTGTTGCCAGCAATGTTTATTAGATATTATCTGTTAGTGCCTTACACTCCTATCTATCTTCAGCTTAAGAGATTCAAATTCATGTAATTTGCATCCCTCAAGATACCTTAGGTACCATATGGCTTCAGTCTTCAGTGCCTCCCCTTCCACCCCTCCTGCTGAAATTCGACCTACTGACTGACAAAGGATTCATGGGAACAGAATGGAAACAAAAACAACAACCAAAAAAAAAAAAGAAAAAAGGAAGAATATTAAAAAAGAAAGAAAAATCCCACTCTGCCCAGATGGCCTAATGTAGCCTCTCCTGAAGTCAGCAGGAGAGTCCTGAACTCTGGTTAATATTCTCGTCTCTGTTTATACATTTTATATTAGGCAGCCATTGGTAAAAGTAAAAATAATTCTGAGAGCAGGAATCTGGAATTCAGGCTTCCTGTCACCTCCTTGATGAATATCTTAGCAACTAGGCTGGTTTATTTTTAAAATTATTCCAATCCCTGACTTAGCTGGAGCAGAATACTTTGTGTACAATGTACTCCTGCAATGTTCTTCAGACCAAACAACAGTAATGAGTCTTTAGTCATTAATCAAATTACTCATTTCACATCACGAGGTATGAACTTTGTCAATTCACTTTTCACACTTCTTTCTTAACCAGGCAAGTAACCAAAATCAAGGCTCCTTTTATGGTCCCAGACATTTCTTGGAACACCACAGGTGCTATAATAAGTAGACCTACCTAACTGTTTAAATGATGGGGACTGTTATAGCAAGTTACTGAAGTGAAAGGTTGCTAAACTGTTAAGGAAGAAGGAGACATACACCATTGGGGAAAAATATTCAAAACATTGGCAATGTTATGAAGAAAAATCTACCATTTCACTGTGTGTCCATTAAGATGATGGCATCGGCTCTGTGCACTTTTGTGTATGCTTTTCCTTCTGTTTAAATATTCTTCTGAATTGCATTCAAGCTGAAATGAAAGAATTTTACAGGCAATCTCATTCTACCTGCCAAATGACAGATCACTGAAAAGATGTTCGGATACAGAGTGGCCTCCTTCACCTACCCCTTCTATCCAGTCCACTTAAGAAATTATGTTCTTCTCCCTGCAATGCCCTTCCTTTATTACCTTTCCTTTTATTTTCTGTAATGTTCCTCCTTTGTTCATCTGTGGTGGTTCTGAATGCTAATGAGTCCACTTCTGATTTAGCATTTTGTGAGGTCAGTTTGTGAGGAGACTAGAATCCCAGACTTTTGAATCCCAAATTAATTAAAGAAATCTTGAACAAGGACTCAAGGTCGCTTATTGGGGTAGAGAAAGAAAAGAAAATATTGGTTCAAAGACTTATAACCAGCAAATGAAATTAGGGTGAAGATGTCAAAAATGTTGCAGACAGCTCAGAGATCCTATATCTTAGGGAGACTAATTTCGGTGTTCATTAGGGCTTGCAAGGTATACACGGATGGCTGTGATAGAGGAGTACCTACCAGCAGATATTTCAAAACACATTGCCCAAATGGATGTTGGTTCAGAAGGACAACCAATTTCTCTGCATTTAATTAAACTTTTTTTTTTCTCAGTATGATAATACCTAAAGAAGCCTATGCTTCAGCATAGGAATAGTATTGCCATAGAATATTACCCATAAGAGCCATGTTTATAGAAAAGTGGAGCTTTCTGCATGCACAAAGAAACCTCAGTGTCTTGGCCAAGCTGGGTGGTAAGAAAGGAAAGAATCTGCTTTTGTTCACCTTTTAGTTCTATGGCTGTAGATGAATTGCCTGCAGAATATAAGGCAGGGAGAAGCAGAAAATAACTGTAAGGTCTAGAGTGGGTGAAACATCTCCTCTAAAAAAGCTTTGTGTCCAGTTGCAACTTTAAAGGCTTCAGAGTTCTGTTTTGCATACTTATTTACTGTGTTCTGGTGAGAATGCCCTCCCATTTTAACTAGCATAGCTTGGGAGGTAAATGTTTTGTCTTCTTTACAACAGGATAAAAATAGGTATGTTCATACGGTTAATATAATTCTATCACAGACAAAAAAAAAAAAACCACCCCTGAAGTACTCTAAACCAACCAACCAATAAAATAATAAACCTCAAAAACCCATTTTTAAAAAAAGCTATAAAAAAGAGCTTTTGGTTAAAGCTTTACCCAAAATTTTAATTTTTAACTTTTTATAAAGAATAAATATTTTTTCAAGAATTCTGGCTGCAAAAACCTTCTGCAGCTACTGGAGAAAGATTTAGACATGGGTTACCATTAGATCAACTCAGTCTCTCCCTGAGATCCCTCGAAAATGAGGAAACTTATGTTTCTGTTGTGCCTTTATAGACATCAATCCCTTCAGAGGAAGAGTTATGCTGGTTGATATTGGTGTTTATGTTGAACAGTTCTCCTATGGACCTAATCCTATGACAAATTTAGAACTCCCTAATCTTTTTTATGTTTCTGGGAACAAATGAAGAGAACATAAAGAACTTCCTTAAACCATATCTGACAGCATGAACTCCCTGGAGAATCAGAGTAGCTACAAGTGCTGCCGCTTTTCTTTCCTTCAAAGAGAAGTTAGGATTGGTAGTCCCCAAAAACAAAGCATTGTGTCCAATCATGAAACAATAAATCCAGCAATCAAGAAGCCCATTCATCAAATGGAGATCTTACCGAGCATGTGTGCACTTGTTCCACAATTTGTAGGTGTCCATGCACCCTTCCTGCCCTCAATCAAGGAAACCAAAGAACCAAACACAGGACACACCAAGCCCCATTACACACTGAAGAGATAAACAGGTAATTTCAAATATTGACAGAAGAAAACAGAGCAAAGAGTGGCTCCGCCTGGACAGTCAAGTCTCATGAACAGGAACTTGTGATTTCTGCATGCATTAGCCAGAGCCTTCACAGCACCCTCATTTCTGAGTCAAAGCAATCCCTCCAGATCTGCTCCCATCAAACTGAAGTTGCTCCCACTGCAGGGGATTGCTGCAGTCATTTTGTTGATTTTATTGATTATAATTGTCATGGCAAATTTACAATAGTCTCCACCACATTCTTCCAAATCACAAGATCCAAGATCGGTCTTGAGAAACAGTTAAACAGATCACTTTACTCCAAATCCCATTTGACTAAGAGAAATCAGAAGAACTTAAGTTCAGTCTGACTTGAGATTTTAGAGAGAAATAGAGAACAATCTTCTCAATTAAAAAAACCCAAAACACACACCCACAAACAAACAATAGAAAAACACAGTTTTGACAAGTTGCACATTTCCTTTGATTGAATTTACAAGGTTTTGGGTTGAGTATTTCAAAAAGAAATAAGAGAGATGGTGAGGAAGCATTCTATTTTTTTTTTTTTGAAAAGACTGTAGTTAATTTATTAATTGCAGAAATTAAAGGTTCATTTCCTTTGTCTAAATGAGGATACTGAAATTCCCAGTGTCTGTGTAACTGGGCAAGAGCTCAGGGTGGGTAGTTACAGCTGTAGCTCTATCAATTGGTGATGGGGATGAAACTCCAGAAAAAATATTTTCTCATGTTTATATTCAAAGAAAAAGTCACAGGGTCATTCTCTTTTGCTTTTTGTCAGTGAGTATTTTTGTATTTTATACCTAGGAGTATTTCAAATAGACTTGTTTTGCTCTGCTGCACAGCCTGATGAAGGGTGGTTAGGGAACCTGTCTCAGAATTTCATAATGATTGTCCATCTACTTAGCTCAAAACAAGGCTTCTCAGTGCAAGAACAGTGCTCTAACTACCAGGCTAGAGGTAGAGCTGTCACATCTCCTCTTTAATGAGCATTTAAAATACTCTGTTCTGCACTTCCAGACAAACAAACTGTCACAGAATGTCATTATAACAATGTAATGAATGTATTTATATGCCAATGTATATATTCAGAAGCCACCTCTCCCACTGAAGAAAAAGGCACTTATCTGCAGTTGCTGCCACTTGAGCTATAAGGACATTTGCATTAACTGTTCTCTTTTTCTCTCTGATATGTTAATCTCTCAGTTTATAGCACCAAGCACTGTGCTGAGCAGTGACAGTCATACAGTCCTGCCAGGTGGCATGTTTTTAGCCTTACCCTATTAGCTTAAAAAAGCCCCTCTTTATGTACAGCTAACATGTATGAAAATTATTAAAAGTCTTAGGATCTCATAATTTCATTCTTCTGATTACTATGGGAAGTTGAGGAAGGCATCTTATGCAAGCTATATGTAAGTACAACTAGGTGGCTGCTAGGACATGAATCAAATACTCCTTCACAACTACAGAATGGTCCCAGGAAAAATCCTGCTGCTCAGTCAGAAGCTGTTCATACACTGTGTTTTTGTTGGACACACAACAAGATAAATCTCAGCTCAGATCCCTGCCTCACTCTTTTCCAATGCAGACTACACATCAACTATCCAGAAGAGAAAGAGCCTTTTCTGGCATGTCAGCATGTCAATGCTTCAGGGAGTTTCCAGCAACACAGCGACCACAGCTCACAGCTGCTGTTTTTTTTTTCTTTTCAGTTTTCATTTTTACTCATTTTCAGGGCATTACAGGACTTATTTTCTTTCAGCAGCTGAACTACTGTAAATGTTATGAACAGTTTAATAACGTATGAAGCATTCTCTCAGAAACCACCAGCCAAGCACCATATATTACAGACTGCCAGTGTTTTCATCTGTAGCACAGAGAAAATGCTCAGGATTATGAAAACTGGACTCATTGGACCTTCCTGTATGTACTGCACTATGAAAGATTGATTTCAGACATTAAATAGAAAGAAAGAAATCCAAAAAGCTTCATGTGAGGTCATATTCTGAGATTTTGCTGCAGCAAATTCATATCAGTTATAGTTTGAAAGGTGAAGGGAAAGTAAATATTGGGAAAGAATACCTGGAGAGTGTAGTGCAGTTTTAATTTCTTTTTATGCAATCCATTTGTGGCAGACATCTAAATGATAACATTTAGTTATTTTTACCTTTTTAGATGCAGTACTGTAAGCAGACTTATGATGCTGAGGGCACATCAATAGGTTATCATAAATAGCATTTAGGTATTGAGGAATTTGGGGTCAAATCTTTGATTCCTGCACCACTTGCACTTCCACTTCCACTTGCTCTTATACCTCACTCTTTAAAACTTTGATCCTCCCTTCTCCCAGTTTTAGAGTTACTTTCAGTGCTGCTTAGTGGTGTTCTGGAGATCCAGCTATCCTGAGATGCATGTAAATTTTACTAAAATCAGTGCAATTCTCCATTATCTTTGAAGTGGAATATTTTCTACTTCACTTGTGGCCAGAGAAACATAATTGTTACCTAATAGCCCATAGCTAATTTTTGGTTTCCCAGCTCTTTGAGATTGTTGTTAAGAAAGCTTCATTCTCTTAGGAAAAAGTCCCAGTAGAGGACCTTTAATACTCTTTCCATAAGCAGAGACTATCAGAAATCTCATTGCACTTCCTATCCTATATGCATACCTAGGATCCTAATAATTTAAATATTTATGCAGCTACTGGACAGAATTCATTAGACACTGACCATAAAAGTATTATCTAGAGAATCTAAAAGAGAGTTATCTAATATTGATATTAGGTTATGTTTGGCTGGACTGAAAAAGAAAGGAAAGCTTCAATCAGAACATACCAAGCACTCAGTTGTTCATTGCAGAAAGCTATGCATTCAGCTTTTAAAACTCTGATGCTTTACACAATGCTATACCCACTTCATTTTAAAAATCATTGTCTGAAGTGAAGGAGAATGTTGGAAATTACAGCTGAGGGAGTGAAGAAAGAGGCCCTGAATATTTTTAATCATATTTATTAATCATAAGTTGAAAAAGGGGCTGAGAATTGTTGTCTGCTCAAGGAATATGATGAGATGGGGAGTAAAGTGTCTGTATTCTGAATGTCTGCTTCACCAAAGCTCAGAACTACTCGTGCAAATGTACAGCTGGCAAGTGGAGAAAAGAAGAAAATGGGTATTTTTCTACACTAAGACACTGAATAAACCCACTCGTTCTTCTGACGCAGTGGGAGAGTGGGAGATATTCAGAAGCAAGGTGGACGTGGGACTGTGAACTTGTATTAAAATAGCAGCCATCATTAAGCTTTCTTCATGCTTTCTAATTAACACAATTTAAAAAAAAATCAAATGAACCTGTCAATGCTTTGAAGTACCTTATTATTCACAGTGATTTGTTTATGATTTTTTTTTTCTCTTGAACTAATTTAGAGTAGGGATGCACTGCTGAGGCTGCTTTATTGCTTCATTTTCAGTATATCAGTGTTGAATGTGCAATCCCACAGCTGGGTACAATTCTCAGCAGTTCAGTCACATGAACAGATTTGGGCATATTGAAAGTCAAAACTAATTCTTGGTTTCTTTTTCAATGTGCATTTCTCATTAGCCAAAGAGAACTGTTTAGAAGCAATTAATCAGTGAAATTTACATTATATACACTGCATATGCTAATTTATAGCAATACATAGGTGCTATAATCCAGACAACAAAGATTCCAGGCCAAAGAACAGATGAAGTACACAGGAGAGTAAATGAAAACAAACAAAAGAATTTAGTCAGAGATGAAAAAAATTCAGTAGAGAAAGGTGTGAATTTGATTTTCTTAAAATTAAAAATTATTTCTGAGAAGAATAAATTACATGGCTCTGAAGTAATGACAAGAACTTAGGGGCTTGCACAAAGTTAGGAACTGATAAAAAAAATTTACTTTACAATTCTAACAGCTTTGATTTTGGTGGTTTCTCTACAGAATTCAACAGCCTTTCCCCCAGATTTGTCAGCATTTTAATTTTCCATCCTTTTTGTTGAAACATTTTTCCAGGCAGAGGAATCAAAAGCTGGGTGCTTATCCTTGGCTTTGCTGACTGCCCCTTAGCACATTTCTTCACCCTTCTCACCCGCTTCCCACCATGCTTTTCCTGCCACAGCTGAAAGCTGTCTGGGAGACCAACAAATTCCCAGCATCCACCCCAAGTTTAGTACATTCACACTGGGGCACATGGGAACAACTACAATACAAATAATAATGTCCCTTTCCCCAGCCAGCAGGGTCTTAGGATGGTAAAAACCACTGAAGATCTTCACCAGGAAGATCATTCATATCAGTTTTTTCTTATTCCCAAATTATTCTAGCTGTATTTGTTTTCATTTTAAGGTACTAAAGAGAAGTGTTATTTTTGTAATGTTTCATGAATATGCAACACCAATAAATGAAACAGATCCACTACATGCTTTTTTGAGGGTAAGCTGTTTAAAAAAGAAATATAACTATACTGGTTGTCCAGTTGCAGTAGGAAATGAAACTGCATCTATCATCAGCACAAAAGGAGACAAACCCTACCTAGTAGTGAATTCCCCTGAAAGCATGAGTCACAGACCTATTGAGAACAAAATATGGATGTCAGATGGTAGCCCCTCAGGCTGTCTGGCAACCTGCTTGCTGCTCAGAAAGAGGTAGCAGCTGCTTCATATAAGACTAATAAGGATGATAGAAAAGCCTATGCTGGCTTTCACAGATCCACACCTGAAGAAAATAGGCAAGGCAGGCTGTATTTCAATCTCAGGAAAGAAGCAAATCCTAGTAAATGGGCTTGGAAGAGAATATTGGTGGGTAGCCATCATTTATGGAGAATCAAGAATGATTCAGTCTTCTAATTAATTTATCTCTATTTTTTAAAATTGAATTTTGAATCCTTTAAAAATAGAAATGTTTTATGCTGTTTTACACTGTCCTACATTATATTTGGGTACTTATACTTGGAATTTAAAATGAGTTTAGAGAATTCAGCTGCCCACTTTGATAATCCCACTCAGCTCTGTAGGCAGCTGGTGCTGGAATGCTGTGAGGAAGGGAGGGTCATATGCAGAAATCCACCAAGATACTGCAGGAACTTCAGTATCAAAAACTGTCAGTTACTGGAGGCGAAAGGTCAGAAGATGGACCAAAAGTTCTCTACTATTCTAGAACAGAGACTTCATGATTTTCTTTGAAGTACTAAAAACAAAAGGCTTTGGGGTGTTTTTTTTTCCTTTAGCAAAAAAGAAAAACCAAGGTGGGGGGAAGAAGGGGCTTTCTTGAGCAGGTACTTTCAGTTACTGGATCAGTCAGAAACAGTGTCTATAGAAGTACAAGTGAGTAGAGGAGGAGCAAAAGCAACCTGTGGCTGATAAATGGATTACTTTTAAAGAAAACTACAGTTGTGGGAACATAAAAATATTTCTAAAAGGTTAACTGATTTCACAAATTAACTTCATTGAAACATACTTGAAAAAAAATCATGAGATTAGAAATCTAGTCTGAGATTAGAAATAAACAAAAGAAATAAGTGGCTTTTCATTCCTTTTTAATATTCGAATGCTTTTAATTATTATACTTTTGTTTTCCAGCCTTCTCCTTTAAAAAAAAAAAAAAAAAAGTTTTATTCCCTGTCAAGAGCAATGTTTTTTTCAAGCTAGAGTGGTTTTTTACAAAAACCATCTTAAATCACTGAGAAGGTAAAATACATCTTGGCTTGCCTCAAAAGGTGGGTTTTTTTAGTTTTTGTGGGGTTTTTTGTCATTTTCAGAACTTCTAGGAAAAAAAGAATCCTTTTATTCATACAGCTGTAGTGAGGCAGAGGGGGAGAAGTGGTTTGCTGATTAAAGGAAACATGCTGAAGTCTCTCTCAAGAGATGCTGCAGCCAATGTATTTCAAGGTCTATTATGCCATAGCTGTTTCCTTTGTCCCTATAAAACAAAGGATTGTGTTCCCCTTACATATTTTTACTCCCCCTGCACAAAAGACAGCTGATCCTAAACATGGAGAAGCAGTAACAAACCAAGGGCAAACCAAGCCCTGGGTGTCTTGGGCCACCCCTGGCAGAAACCTTCACGTGTGCGCAAATAGAGATTCAAGCACATACTCCTGCTTGGAGGAAGTTTGTAATTTAGCAGGCTGAAACAAAATGAAGGAGTAGCAGATCATCATTAAAATGATTGGACATTCCTCTCTCCTTCAGAAACCCAGATGTAAACTGTACCTAGCACAACAACAGTGCTCAGGTACTAGTCTGGCACCCACAGAAGATCTTTCTTTGAAGAACATTATTTTCAATTTGAGGTCAGATCCAAAATATAAGATTCAATCTAGATTAAAAGGTTCAGTTTGTCATGTTCCTTTCCATGATTTTATTTGCTTTCTGTTGTTGGTGACAGGTCTCTCAGTAAAATTTAAATCTGCATAAAGAGTGGAATATCTAGAAATAAAAGTTTTAACATTCAAGTAGCCTACTGAAGCTCCCCCTCCTGACCTCTGGGGAGCTGAAACCCTCCCTTCAGTTTCCAGCCTGAAAGACAGACACAGTATTATAGTTCTTTGTGGGTTTTCTCTGTTTGGCTTTTTTTTTTTTTTTTTCTTCATTTGTTTTGTTTTTATTTTTGTTTTTTGTTTGGCATTGGATGTTGTTTGCAGCAGCCACTATTAGGGAAAGTTTTAGACCACCTTCTCCAGAGGGTTCCTTAACTACCTCAAAAAATGTGACAGCAAATGCCTTGTTCAGGCCCAAATCAGGGCTTAAGCTCCTTGCAAATGTGTACATTTGAGAATTTAAATAAAAGCAAGCCTCTTGACAGTTCACCCACGGCTGACAGAATCTGTAGAAATTGTTAAAATAATTTTCTAAATCAAGTTATAAAAATATATTCAATAAAACTGTGTCAAAATCTCATAAAAATAGGGGAGTGTCTTAAATGTCAAAAAGTATTTAAATGCTAATGAATGTCTGTTTCACATATAAATGAACAAGACAATTTGGGAAATAATGATCTCCTTCCTCCATGGCCTATTGATTATGTGCCTGTAACACCTCATTGAATAGGATACCACCCACTTCTTCGATCAGGCTTTTTACTCATTACAGATATTCTGAGATACCTTTCAAGCATCAACATTTTCAAATATGCAAGATCTGTGATGGCTGAAGGGCAACCTTGTTATCTATTCAGATAATGAACAGAGTGCTAAACGCAGCCATTCTATTAAAACCTGGAAGAAATTCATCATTGTCATCCAAGTGATATGATGTACATTTCTTTTATAAGAAGCTTTCAACACCTCTCTAAGTTAGTTAATGAAGAAGTGAAAAAACCTGAAAAATTATATCAATAGCACAAAAGAAAAAAAATATGTCATCCTTGGCTTGAAATATCTGTAAAATGTTATTCACATTAATACTTGTCTTAGGAGCTTTCATGTTTAAAGATATCCTGGTTATCATACCTGAGTAGAGTCTTTTCCTTCCAATTCCCTATCTGGGAAAACTGGGACACTGGGAAACTCTCCTGTAGGTTTTATGAAAGAAAATTCTCCTGAGGTTTTATGGAAGAAAGGATTCATCCTGAAGTTTGTTCCAAAGTCATCATTTAAATGAACTCCACAAATACTAGAACTTCCAGTCTCCAAAACACCATTTTTTTCTGAAAATGACTGTGCTTGGATATGCATATATTTCAATGATAAAGACATTTTCTCTAGGCCAATTTAGTGTCTACATGTCTTTCCAGTCCAAGCTTTGCTGGCTCTCAGACTACACCACATGTGAGCTGGTTTGAAGGCACAAAACACAGCTCTACAGAGCTCTCCATCTCTCCAACAGATTGCTTTTATTGATAAAAATGGAAAACCCAGGGTCCAGTTCAACACTGAAGCATTACTCTCCTGCAGACTCTCACACCTGTGTTTCTGTGTGGTAAAACATGCAGCACATGGACCATTTTCTCAGCTACTGTTGAAAAATATTTTGCAAAGAGCTGGATGGGGATTGCTGTCAGACACCACAAGAATATTGATTTTTCTCCCCTTCTCTTCCAGAGATACTGGGCTCTGAAAGTTCCATTCTGAGTTGTCTGGGCTCTAAAGTTCCATTCTCTCATCTCCTGGAAAAGCCAGCACTTCCCTCTCTTGCAAGGAGACAAACTGAAAATTATAAAATCAGACAGGTGAAATGCATGACTTCTAAGCATTTAAACATTTGGATTACCACTTAGGTGTGGTCAATTTATACCCAGAAATTTATTGATTCAGCTGTAACAATAATGTAAATGCACAACTCACAGGCCATGACTAAAAAAATGGATGGCCATGGAATCTTTACAAGTAGAAACACTAAAGTTGATTTTTTTTTCTCATTTGAAGATTAAAAAAGAAATTCCATCTTTTACTCAATCTTTACTCTAAAAAGAAAATTCCTTCTGGTTACTGTCACACTTTCAAAGGTACTTAAACTTCCAGCCCATGTAAAATTTATGCTATAGGAGACCTGAATTTTAAAAAAATCAATAAATATCTTATTCTCAAAAATTACAGCTTCAGATAGGCCAAATATTGACAGGCATCTGCATGGAACATATGTCTTCAGCCCTGATATGTAAATTTACACTTCTAATTTTAAAAATATTTTCTATTCAACATGCACAAAATTAATAGGCTTCCTAATTAATTTTACTTTGAAATAAAACAAAAGTTGGAATTTTAATATTTCATAGTTTTATAGGATTTTTTAATAAAGAAAATATTTTTATTTCAGCTGGGTGAAAGAAAAATATGTTCCAATGTTTCTCAGCACAGCTGGTGGATCAAAGCTGAATTAACTAAACCATTTTGTGATTTAAAGTTCATTTGACTAGTAGATTCTTTCTTCTCTAAAATTTTTCTGTAGACAAAAGAGAGGCAGGTGTTTTGGTTGCTCAATTAATCACAGAATCACAGAATAAGCTGAGTTGTAAGGGATCTACAAGGATCATCCAGTCCAGCTCCTGGGCCTGCACAGCTCCATCCCCAAGAACCGAACCCTGTGCCTCGGAGCATGGTCCAAATGCTTCTGAACTCTGTCAGCCTTGGTGCTCTGAACACATTCCCAGGGAGCCTGTTCTGGTGCCCAAACAACAAGTGGTTGAAAACCCTTTTCCTGATATCCAGCCTAAACTTCTGGCCATTCCCTGTGGTCCTTGTATTGATTCTTTCATATTTTGAGGGTAGTGTTTTCATCATAAAGATACCAATGTGTATATTCTGGTGTAGTCTTGTGTACAAAAGGCATCTTGTTTAATGCTGGTCAGTGAAGGAAAGATACCCATCAGGGATTATGCAGTTCTGATAACTGCTGCAGAGCAGTTCAAAACTCCCAAGTATATCAGAAGGGACCAAAATTATCAATACAAATCAAATTCTTCAGAAATGTGTGCTAAGCCAAAACAAAATCTCTGCTCCACAAGAAAGTTTGGGAGGACATGGCTTTCTATGGCTTTCATCTCTGATGTCTTGTTCCACTAAAAGCCAGGATTTATGGGACTGTGAAAAAACAAAGCTTTCCTGCGTTGCCCACAAGTGAATTAATTAATTCATTTCCTGTACAGCCAAAATCTTCATTTTTGGCACTCTATCCTGCAAAATAGACCAAATGCAGAACACAAAACCCCATGAAAATCATCAATTATGAATTTCCAGCTAACAAAACCCACTGTGACTATTGTATCAGACAGTTGGCTTACAATTCCTAGCATACCAGGATAACATAGTACATCATACACAGGAATTATGGCAGCAGTTACCAGTGAGGAGTGATGTTACTTTTCAGCATTAAGTATGTACAGCTCTCTCTCCTTCTCCATCTGCCCAGATGTTTTCCTCCTGTTACAGGTTCTGCAATCTATCTACTTGGATATACTCAATATTATACAAGTCCCATTTAACAGTCAAAATTATAAAAGAAAACTTTTAGAAATGGAAACTTTGTCAAATAAATTTTTCAACATCCTTATTACTGCCATTATTCTCTGCTAATTTAAAGATTAATTCTTTAAAACTTAAAACTTTTTTTTACCTACTTTTGCAAAAGAAGCCTGTATTTCTGAATGTTAAAAAATACAAAGAAAACACCTTTTTATTTCTAAAGCCCAAACATCTGAATCTCAGCAATAATTAATACATGGAAGTGTATATAACACAAAAGATCATTATCACAAGATCTAAAGTGAGTGAACATATGGTGGTAAGTCAAACAGCACAGAAATAGTATGAATAACAACACCAAGTCATTAGGTAAACAGGGAGGAAAGGAAGGTAACATTGCATGAAATAACTGGTGACAGGATAGCATTTGTGAGCTGAGTTTATGTTTAATGATGTTTCTTTTCCATGGAGCAATTGAGGGTAACATCTGATGCCAGTGATGTGGACATAATTTGGGTGCACTTTTCTAATTAAGTAAAATGCCCTTGAAAACAATGGTGAGAAGATCACAAAGTCAAATGCTGCTCTTTAGGTTCAGACTTGGAGTCCAGGACAATCCAAGGCACAGAGAAGGTTAATGTGTTGTCTTCCCATCACCCACCCTCGGATGCTTGCTGCATCCAAGCAAATGGCCCACAGGGCTACAAAAAAAAATGGCCCACGAAGCTCATTAAACCATTGCTGTACTCACCAGGACACCCAAGATCACAGAGCCATAGCAGCATGCTGCAGACTGATATTGTAATTGACAGAGCTGCCCTAACACAAGTGCATTGCTCCAGGATTCTGGGCACATTGGATTTGGGGAACTCAGGAGCTGGGCAATGCACAGCTGAAGTACAGGATGACATTACAGTGAAAGGATCCTGAAGCATTAGAATATATCAAACACTTTGGATTGTAACCCTCTCAAATTTTAATCTGGCACACAGTCAACTATGACTGCCATCTCTGAGAAGGAGGGGAAGGACTGATATCAGTAGAAAGGGTGCTGCTTAGAATTGTTTCTTGAGAGATAGAAATAGCAGGAAGCTGATGGGAGCAGCTCCAGGGAGAAATAACATCCCTCAGTGAAATCTAACAGAAATAGCCTGTACAGTAGTGTCACCATGTCACAGAGTGAATGGTGACCGTGCACAGAGGGTATTTCTATGCAGAAAATTACTGAGAAGCAGTAGGAGCAGGAGACATGTTACAAGATCAACATGACAAAGTGAGCAATTAGGCTTTCATGGAACTGAGGACAGAATTTTTCTGCACTCTGTCATCAGCTCTCAGGGCTAAGGCTGATGCTTATGACCTTACAGAGGCTGATCACAACAGGCCATGCTGGGTCAGGACCTATTGAGTTGCTTCCTTCAGTGGAGGTGATGGAGTTCATTCCAAATGTAGCTACTCTGAGGCATTAAACAAATAAAACATAGTATGCATTAAAATAACATTATTAAGGTTACAAAGGTTACAGAGTCAAGCGTTCAAAAGCTACTTCTGCAGCCTTAATTCAGTCCCCATTGTGTGTTTTCTCCATCTTCCCATGACTCTCCCAAATGCTTCTACACCAAAAATTTGCCTCATAGTAAATTTTGTTCACTCTATCACAACAGTGGGCAAGAGCTTGTAGAAAATATTACATGTATACTGTGGATGAGCTTATACAGGAACTATCTGTTGACCATTTGTTTGATCTTCATGGTTCAATATGTGGTCCCAGGACATACTTGCTGACTTGCTGAACAATATGCAAACTGCTCAGACTTAATCCCTGTCTTTTTCACTCAGACTAGTGTAAGAGTACCTTAGTGAGGCACCCAAATTCGGAGATTATGCTCTCCATGGCACAGAAGTTAGAAAGACTAACTCCAGCTACAGGTAGACAGAAGTAGGGACTTGCCATTTAGTTCTGAACCAAGAAAATCTCCTCTGTAAAGAGATACATAAACAGGGGGGGGAAATTGCCTTAACGTCAATTAAAAAAATCTGAAATCACAGAGAAAGTAAGTCTACTACCACTCAAATGGCCACTGGTATATTCCCTTCCCTGTTAAGCTTTATTTTTGCCACAACTAGCACCAATATAAGCATTGCCATATGTTTGCTGATATCACAAACTCCATTATAAGCCAGTAAAAAAGCTAGACATTACCATAGTTATAACTTAATTGCATCCTCTGGGAAGGGAGCTGTCATCAGGTCAGGTTTTCACAGAATTAACAAATTTCTATCATTAAGCCTTTCTTAACACAACCACTGTTTGAACAGAAAACCTATTGGCAAAAGCTACAGATACTGGTGAAAGCAGCCATGAACATTCACTAAATCAGGATTTTTTCCAACATGTGATTGAGTTCCTGATTGGGCTTTTTGTTGGAGGTTTTATACCACTTTCGCTGACATACTTGGGTGAAATCTGTCTCTTATATACAAAAATAAAAAATAAAATTCCAAGGTTGAACTATGGCCAGCTGGACACTGCTGAATTCTTACCTCGGGCCTCATGGTATGTTTGGGAACAAATCTGGTAGCTCTGGTAACCAAAACGGCCTTAAATTTTGTTTAGTCCATCAACCCAAATAAACAATAGCTGACAATAACTTGTAGGCATAAATATTTGGTCACAGTAATTTTGTAACACAACAAAAAACCCCCCAAAAACACAGGAAAACCAAAGGCCTAAAGAGAGGACATGTTAATGGCTATAAATCAAAGCATCTTTGTCAAAAGATTTTGCTAAACGAGTACCTACTTTTTCCTTATGATTTATAATATTGTAATATCATCCCTCTGGAAGAGCAGAGCTTGGAAACTTATGCCTTAGGGCCTTTATTTAAAGGAGCTTTTGTCTCCTTCCAGTGAAACTAAAGGCTCCAGGAATTAGACATCTATTTTTAGCACTACGAAAGCAGATCATTAACCTCAAGAAGTTCAACAAGGCCAAATGCAAGGTGCTGCACGTGGTTCAAGGCAATTCCCAAAAGCAATACACACTGAGGGATGAAGGGATTGAGAGTAGTCCTGGGAAGAAGGGCTTGGGCACTGGGGGATGGAGAGCTGGACATGAGCCAGCCATGTGCACTCACAGAAAGCCAAACATGTCCTGGGCTGCATCACAAGCAGTGGGACAGCAGGCTGAGGGAGGGGATTCTGCTCCTCTGCTCTGCTCTGGTGAGACCCCAGGTGGAGTGCTGCATCCAGCTCTGGGGCACCAGCACAAGAAAGACATGGACATGTTAGAGCACGTCCACAGGGGATCAGGGGGGATCACAGGGCTGGAAAACCTCCCATGAAAACAGGCTAAGAGAGTTGGGACTGTTCAGCCTGGAGAAGAGAAGGGTCTGGGCAGATCTTATTATGGTCTTTCAGTACCTGAAGGGGGCTTAGAAGAAAAAAATAAGGACAGGTTTTTAGCAGGGCCTGTATTGATGGTTTTAAAGTGAAAGAGGGTAGATTTATATTGGACATAAGGATAGAATTATCTATTATGAGGGTAGCAATACCCTGTCACACATTTCCCAGAGAGGTGGTAGATGCCCCAACTCTGGAATTGTTTAAGGACAGCTTGAATGGAACTTTGAGGAAGCTGATCAAGTGGGAGATGCCCCTGCAGGTGGCAGGGATGTTGGACTAGATGATCTTAAAATGTCCCTTCCAACCCAAATTATTTTATGATTATTAATAAAAACTAAATGGTTCAGCATATCAAATCTTTATCTCTGTAAATCTGTGGTCTTCTTAATGAGCTTTTTTCTTACAGGTCTATTCTGTCATATTTAGACACATTGACTATTTCAGTTTTTATTAGGATTTCTTTTTTATGAGTTAGTACCTCTCAGATCTATGTGGTGACCACTAACGGGGATATTGAACTAACATTGTTCCCTCCAAACTTCTCTTATCTGGGCCAGCCATGGTCTTTAGGGCCTCAGTCTTGGTCCCCAGTTGCCATTAGGGTTAGGGTTCAGAGTTCCACAGGCCTACAGCTCCAGGGACACTGGGGCTGAAAAAGTCATGCCAAGGGGAGTTTGGCATTTGCATCAGCATTGTTCCCTCCTCTCCAATATGACAAGGGCTGAGTTATTAACAATTTTCAACTCACAATGTGTTAACAGCAAGCATGCAGTTCCTCTCTGGCCATCTAATCCTTGCAAAGCAAAAAGAAAAATCCTCCTTATCTGGGTTTGCATAAATTTGTATATTAGCTTTAAATAAAGGTAGAGATTGTGTCTGAGATCAGTGAGTTTAACATTCTGACTTCAGTCTGGAAAACTGAACAGTTTATGGCTGATTTTCAAGCAACTTTTGCTTACACAGCCCAGGAGCTGACCCAGTCTTAGAGTGCACCAAAAAACTGCCTTGTGCCAAAAAATCAGTAATGGTAATTTAACTATTTGAAAGTCATTTTTTTAAAATGCTTTGCAAGAAGAAATCAGGATAAAGGGGCTGAACAACTAATCTTAGAGACATTTTGTCCTGTCAAGAGCTAGTTTGAAGAGCTGGTTTACAGTATCGCTCTTGTTTTTAAGCAAGTATCAGAAGTTACAAAGAGCAAACAAGGGTTTGGTTGCTCTGTGTTGGATCTAAGGGGGATGGCACTTTTGGGTTTTGTAGGCTCAATATGGGCTGGCATACTTGAAGAAGAAAGTTTCAGAGAACTTTTTTTTTAGTCAAATAAATTGAATGTTGGGTCACTGCTATAATGAGATAATAGGAATACAGAGAAAAAGAAATTTAAAACATCTATTGCTTGTATCAGTCCAGGAAGTTATATGCATTCTGCCTTCCAGTCTTATGCTTGTAAATTTTAAGGCTGCTATATATGATGATGACAGAGAATCTTGCAATAGAGTCACTTTTTTAAGCATTAAATGGTGTTTCAACTGCTTTGGTGCACTTTGGCTAAAAAAGAAGAAAAGAAAAAAAAAGCAAATAATAATAAAATCAATTATATCAAGTTGCCTAAAAATATCATGCAGCGAAAGGAGAAAGGCATGTGAGGAAGCAGACAGAAACTCTAAAAGGGTGAACTAGTACAGTGAAAAAGAGCACAAACACAGAAACTGGAGGGTAGTCAGGGAACAGCAAATGCAAAATCTGAAAGAGCAATGATGCTTAATTTCTACAGCCTGGACAGGCTTAGCAAAGTAATCAGTTAGTGAAGAATGGTGTTACTGATGTTAAGGGAAATGCGAAAATAAAAATTAAGTGAGAAACTGATCTGGGCAAAGGGGCACTGCTATTTCTGTTTCATGAGCCAGAAACAAATGTTCCCTTTCTGCCCTTATAGACTCTCACTGATCTGATGGTCTTGATTTTCCTCTTCACACATAGCCATGGCTAATTTGTGCCTGTTTATCCTTGTACCAGCATTATTCATTAGCTAAAATGTGTCTTCTTTTTCTTCTGTCTGTTCTTACAATTTCAGAGGGTGCGCATACACCTTTTCTGCCCCCAGCTTGTAAAAGCAAAGTACATTTAGTCCCAGGAACCCTGCTTAGCCCTTGTTCCAGTCTGAATTTATTTGTTTCACATGGTTGGCCAGAAGGGTATTCCCCTTCAGGATAGGCTCTCACAGGCTATAGATGCATGGGAATGTAAGAAACGGGGTTCAAAATCAGTTTTTTTCACTCAGCCCAAAGTAAAGTGCTTTAAAGGTTCACAGAATAATTTAAATTGGAAAAGACTTCTAAGACCATTGAGTCCAACTATCAATGTAGCACCACCATATTCATCACTGAAGTGTGTTCCCTGAGTGCTGCATCTGCAATTGTTTTTGAACACTTTCAAGAATGGCAATTTCACCCCTTCCGTGACCATCCTTTCAGTGAAGAAATTTTTCCTAATATGTAATCTAAACCTTCCCTGAAGGAAACCATACAGAGGAACAGAAAACAATAAAAATATAAAAGCAATACAGGGGAACACAACCAGATTACAGGATCACATTTTGTTATCTTGTATCTATGTAATATTAATGAATCATAGTCATTGTGTGAACAACCAACATGAGCAGCAAGTCATTTTCTCCTATTAGTCCCTAAAGTCATAATTTTCTTCTTACTCTGTTATTGCCGTCATCATTCATCTTTTTCCTCCTGTATGATGTTTGACCCTCCCCTATATTGGCAATTCCTTTGTGTCATCATTAAATTTTAACAGATCAACCATATACCATGAGCCAAGATTACTAATGTAAATTTTAGATGAAATAACTGTCTAATCTACTTTTCAAGACAATTTTCTAATCAACAGTTTGCTTCAACATTTCACTTTTTGTCTTTTAAGTCTATTCCTTACTCATTTTAAAATTCTTGTGCTAATCCCTGACTTCTCTATTTAGCTAATAATTTTCCTTGTGGAATTGTATCAGATGCATTGTAAATGTCTAAGTAGATTAGATGTATTTCATTTCCTTTGTCCAGAAAATCAAAGTAAAGTAGAATCTTAATCCAGCGCAATCAAGTAAGCCTTTGTAAATCCATGTTGTATTTTATCACTTTTTTTTCTGTCTTAAATTACCTTCAAAATCTAGAATCTATAGAAATGAGGCAACAAAGATGAAAAAAAAAGTATTTTTTTTGCTTAAGGGCTGTGTCATAACTGTGACATAATAATACCTCTATCATCTTTTTCCTTAACCTTATTGCATGATGCCTCTGCTTCTCTCCTTTGTGAAAGCAGTGAAACTTCTGTTCCTTGTTTTAAAAGAGTGATAGTTTTGGTAATTGTCACTTTATTCTTCAACTTTTTAAGCTCAGCAACACTGCTTTTTCTGAGCATGTTTTGCTAACTTCAAGCCTTTCATTTTGTACAGCAAAATTGAGAAGAAATTATTTAATCATCTCTAGTTGGCAGGAAGGTCCAAGACACAGGATTATTTTCTGGATTATTTGCATCTTCATCTGCTGAGCTAGATACAAACAGAAGAAAACTTTGCTTTTGGGAACTGGACCCTTAGTCTACATAAGGCTGAAGCGATGTTTCTAGACTCATTCTCATCCCTGGATAAAGATGTTCAAAAATATCTGGTGACCAGTTAAACACCTGGAATGATTTTTTTCCTGTTAAGCAGATTTCACCAAATGAAACCACATTAGAAAATGAGATGAAACATGAAATGGATTGATGAAATTTTAGCAAAACAGAGTATTACAATAAAGACTTTTCATTTTTCACCGTTACCATTGCAGCCTTGATACTTAGGGGTCACAGTTCAGTAACTGTAGATTGTATTGGAATGAAACTATAGCTTAGAATTTCTGGATTGCCAAGAGTTTTGCAAAACAAGCTATGGGAACTTTTTTAAAATTTATTTTTTACTGTTTGTACATAGTCTTCTTCATTCATTTTGGTTGGTTTGAAAAAAAAAAAAAAGGTTTTTTTTTTTAAAATACAAAATGTTCTTTGCAAAAATTTCTACATTTCTGGGTATTTTGTCAGCATTTTGTTTGAAACATTGTAGATTTTTCCAGTTCAAAAGAGAAAAATAGCTACCAAACAGATGCACTAGCTATTTCAAAATAATCCCTCCTGCTACACCAACAGAAAACTGCACTGTTGATTGCCACTGCTTAATATTGTTTCCCACACATTTAGAAAGCCATGATTTTCAGAGTGAAATATCCAGGACAGTTCACTGAAATGAGGCTTGGCATCCAGATTGCCTGCCTGGCTGTAATCACCCTTCGAGTTATTGAGCTAGTAAATCACATATCAAAACATGGGAATACATCAATTAATGTTCTACTGGAAACAAATCAAGGACAATCCTACAGTGTGACATTCTGCCAGTTTTTATTTTCAATAGACATGGAGAAGGAGCTGAAATGTTTGGTCACAGCCTCTATTTACCCAATCTGTCTTATATACTATTGCATAATGCTATCACAATATTAAAATGCAAATTGCCTCTCAAATAAAAGCCATGCTTTCCCTGTTGATTTTCAGCACAGCTTCTGTTACAAAGGAAAATACTTAGCACTTATATTCCTTTTTCATCTTCAAAACTCCTTTAGTATATTTTAATTAATCCTTTCCTTTCAATTTTCTGACCCTGCATTAGGTTTTCTGCCTCCTTTACCCCTGTGCTCTCAAGGGTATGTCCTCCACTTGATGTCTCCCATAGACTTCTCATGTTTTCAAGAAATGATCTTCCTCCCATCTCTTTCACGCCTGGAAAACAGACCTCAGGAGGCTGGCCAGAAGAAAGGCCTAGTCAAGGGCAAAGGAAGTTTCCAAAGAGAAAAAGAAACAAAGAAACTCTATTTCCAGGGATTACTGATCAAATCTAGCACAGCTGCTGCCTTTCCTTAGCAGGCACCTGAGGCTGGTCTCAGCAGTCTCTGGAGGGGTGGTGGTGGCTCCTGGGCAGGACACCAGGCAGGCTGGGGCTCAGCTGGCCTCACGGACACTGTGCCTGGGCAGCCAGTCCAAGGCAGCAATGAGGAAACAGCAGCAGCCTCTTGCAGAGAGCAACCTCTCCTCAAAGAGGATTTCTGCTGCAAAATGTCGTGTGGGAGGCAGAACACGCTGAGGTCCTATGAGGATTTCAAAACACTGATTTGTGTTATAAAAGGAAAACTCTCAGTCCAGATTTATCCTCTTAGACATTGAGATCACTCTTTTTTATTACTCTATTTTAATGATTAATTAATTTATTATACCCTGAGTTATTCTTATTTACTGTGTGCTTTATGTAGATGTTTTGATGACAATTTCAAACCCTGGGCTATTAATGCAAACACCAGCTGAGGTGCTGTGCGCCCTTCTGAAGATCAGTCACAAAATGGGCATCACTCTGACCTGCTTAAACTGCAAACCCAGGATTTCATCAGTGCATGGGACAAATGCTGATCTAATTCAAAAGGTTATATTTCACTCCCAGAGGACAGATGGATGCACATGGGATTTGGCAGAAAGCTTCCATAGAACAGAAAAAATTTTTTGGTGCTCCCGGAGTCAGTCATCTGCATTTCAAAGTGGACAAAAGGTTTATTGTACCCAAGGGAGGGAGAACTGGACATTTAAAGCCATGTTTTCTATCATAGCTATTGATGGAAATAAGCTCAGATTGCTATAGTTTTCATATTATATTTTAAGAGTAAGAATATGATGTTACACTTTGAAAGGAAATATTTCTGTTATTTCAGTGTATCATCTTGAAATATCAAAAGAAATCTTTTTTTCACCACTGGTAGTTTCAAGAGACAATAATTTTTAATTTATGAATCTTTATTTTCACTTTATTTTCTGATATGTGTATGGAGTAAATATTAAACTATTCACATTTCCAGTTACCAGAACATTCTACCTGTTTTTAGAATACTTCTTAACCAACAGCATGTGCTGAATGAAGACAGAATTTAGAGATGACTCAAAGTTAACAGATACTTGGTGTGTTAGCTGATGCACTGCATATTTTGCTCTGTTCTTGCAAATATACTGGACAGTGGATGTTAAAAAACTGTATTTCAAATGCAGGTTACACAGTCATGGTTAATTTATAAGATATTAAATGTATTATTAAGTCTTCATATAGATGTATGTTTTAAGCCTTTTAGTCCTAGGCCAGCATCATTGGTAGTGTGTTTGTATCTAGTAAATCTATGATGCTGGACACAGACATGGATCTGTGTTTGCTTGCACTGCATGCACTCTCACTTCACTGGACTTTCCAGATTCTGCCAAAAATCCCTAATTTAAAAGGATCAAGTGAGAGCAGATTGTTAATTTAAGTAATTGATCATTTAAGTAGCTTGATATCTTCTGAAAGCATTCATGTTCCTCTGTGTCATTACTTTGCACTTCTTTCACTTCTTAGGGTTTGGATATTTATACATATATATATATATAGGTGTATATATAATCAGATTGCCTTTGTGCTCCTTGTAGGGAGAAAAAAAAAACAACCAAAAACAAAACAATTACTCAACTTACTTCCCTTCACACTCTCTTAAAAAAAATCATAGTTACTATAGAAACAGCTATTAAACAGAGAGTAGCAGTAATTAATAACATGTGCAAGTGCAATATGAAGTCTACAACACAATTAATTCCAACATTTGGAGTGGTTTGTGCAGAACTGCCTTTTGTTGCTTTGCATGGAATGGCAGACTTTACAGACCCAATTATAACAAGGGGGCTTAACATTACCATAGTGATATATTATGGCTTCTGAAATAGTCTGGACTGTTGAGGCATTAACCCACATAAATTAATTACATAAATTATTATATAGCTTAATGGCACATGATTCCAGAAAGAATTAGACACATATAGATATTGTGGGCATATGCAAACATTTTACTTTATCCTTTCAAACACAGCAACACAAAAATCTCACTTGCTGCTGAAATGAGAGCAGAAGCTTGAAATGTAACTTTTTAAATCCATTCCTTCATTTGAATTATAGAGATGTGGGCAGATCAGATGTGGCAGTTTACCTACAGGTGCTTTTATCTTTTGACTTTTCACTTCAAAAGTCAAAATGGAATTTTTTAAGAACAACCAATTAAAGATTTTTAATAAATCATGAAAGAGATGAGAGAATTTCTATGTCTTCAGGCTTTATTGAAGAAGGAATATTATAAATATTTATTTGTTATTTTATTATTTCTTAAGGCTATTTGGCATAAAGTCTACCGTCTATCCCACTAGCTCCCCTCATTAGAAACTATTAGCATACAAAAGATTCAAATTTTCCTTACATCCTTTTTGCAGCTGGTGTAAAACGTGTAGCAGAAGCTGTCTTACTAGATTGAGGTATATTGTGTTATACAGGAGGGAGCTCTGCCTTCTCCCTGAAAACAAGCCTTGGGTCTTGTGCTCCTGAGCGAGGACCTCTGTGGCCTTTGTTACCTGAGCTAATCACCTCTGCTTAGGAGCAGAGCACAGCAGATGGGCCTGACCCCAGCCAACGGGGCCACCTGGCTCTGATCCAGCACAGGGCAAAGCCCTGGCAGCCTCTCTGTGCTCCCCTGGCCTAACAGAGACTTGACCTCTTCCTGCCATTCTTTTTGCCATCTTTTAAAACTAGGTGGACAGGTGAACATCAGCATGTGTAGACCATACCTCATTCCTCTTTTTCCTTTTCATTACCTCTCCTACTTACTGGCATGTCTTCCTTATCAGCACACAGTTTTTCTTCCTATTACTGTCTCATCTTCCTAATGATTTTTTCCTCCTCATATTCCTATTTTCCTGATTCAATTTACTTTTCCATTTTTAAGTGTTATTTTCCTTGTACAATATGTAATGAAAAAAATATGCATGTCTTTATTTCCACATGCATAACCTTCCTTCTTGATATTTACTTTCCTGTTATTTTCTTATTTTTGCTCTATAATTGTTCATTCTTACTTTTTCTCCATTCCCCTGCCCAGTATTCCTTCTGAGTTATTTTTGTATTTACTACTAGTTTACAAAGCAAATCAAACAGGATACCAATGCCATCTCAAGAACTCATATTTTAGGAGAGGATGAACCATTCTGTGGAGGTGCTGGTCAATGCCCATTGACTACAAGTGGGTAAGAAAAAAGGAAACCCTTTTCTCACAGACAGTCTATGAGTATCTCACCAAATGCAGAACAGGAACACTAACAGCTGTGCTCCAAAAAGGGGAGACAAATACAAACTTTCTACTAAAGTTCACCTTACCCTGTTGAACATCCAAAAGTAGCATCTGGATCATGGCTGGATGGCACCACAGCACCCATTCTTTTGCAGGAATATTGCAGTAAAATCTCAAATGTCAAAATAACTTTGGAATGTATCTTTCATACCCACCTGGTTAATTGGGTTAAATAGATTACGTAAGTATGAGATGCTGAGATGGCTTAATTCCATTTGGCTGACAGTGGTTTGCAATGATTATTCTGTTGCCATCACAGAGAGTGCTCTCTGTGGGTCAATGTACCTTTTTTTAGTCCTGTGAAGTTGCAAGAGACCAGATTTCAGGAGAGGCCCATCCTTACATTTAGAAAAGCATTTACTGGCATAGAAATGTGTCTCACAGGGGGAAAAGAATGGGGAAAATTGTCTGATTTGGGAGGTTAAAGAAGAAATATATATTAAAAAAATATATATATATATATATATTGTTTCAAGAAACTATATATGCTTCAAGTCAGTGGAAGGGATGGAATAAACTAAGTTAAAATAGATTAGGAACTTGGTAGAAAATATACAATGTTGTACTAAAATACTGTGTCAATTTCTTTATAAAACTTTATAAAACATATGTTATTTGTATAAGACTGCTCTTAGAAGTTTTATTTCTCTACAAGTTCAGAACACACCACAGTTCAACATTTATAATTGAGGGTGTTCTCCAGCAAGATGACTGACATTTATGGTTTTCTGAGAATAGTGTCACAACAACAATATGAGATTCACAATGAGTACTTTTACATTATGCTGTGAAATATAACACATCAATTTAAAAAAAATAGTTTTCCTTTGAAACTCAGAAACATATTAATGATAACATTAGAATGAACACAGAGTGTTTCCAAACCAAACTACTATTTCCATATAGTGCTACAGTGTAAGCTCTGCCTACCAACAACTAAAACATCCTTGTGTTATCAACACTGTTTTCAACACAGCCCAAAGCAAAGCCCCATACCAGCTACTCTGGAGAAAATCAACTCTACACCAAGCAAAATCAGCACCATTGATGAAGTTTTAGACTGGCACTTTGTTATAAAATATTTTTCTTCGTATTCACTGGGAGAATTTTCATTGTTCTGGACTCCAAGTTTCAATATTAAGTTATCCCAAAATTATTGTTGGTTTAACTGAAGTATTAAAAAACCCAAGTGTGAAATACAGCCCTGCTATAATGACTAGAATTAGAATGAATGCTTTCCTCAAATCTGACAATAAGAAGAAAAGCATAAACAGTCATATAAAATAGTGAAGGTTTTGCTTCCAGATCCAGCATGCTTACTCAAATATGAACAAACACAAGGGTAAGAACAAAACAGTGTTGGTTATCTTCCTTTTGGATGTAGGTCACAAAGTTTTTGCAATATAAATTTTCTCAAATTCAAATACGTAAAACAATTAATCTCATTTGCAATGGGCTGGATCTTGAATTTCCATCTGGTGCAGACTCCAATAAGACCATTTTTACCCCTGAAATTAGAAATTGAGATCAGGCTGTCTCTAGTCAATCCTGCACCAGCAAATGGGATGAGAACTATTCAGCAAGACTACCCTCTCCTTCCCTATGTAAAACACAGACATAAAGAAGATATTACATGCCAGAAAGAAAATAGTATTTTGGTATGTGGCATTGATTATCATACAACTATGGAACCACAGAATCATTTAGGTTGGAAAAGACTTTTAAGATTATATCATTCAACTACTAACCCAGCACTGCCAAGACCACCACTAAAAAATGTTCTTAAGCACCTCATCTACACGTCTTTTAAGTGCCTCCAGGTATGGTGACTCAACCACTACACTGGGCTGTCTGTTCCAGTGCTTGACAACCCTTTCCATGAGGAAATTTTTTCTAATATCACATCTAAACCCTCCCTGGTGCAACTTGAGGCCATTCCCTCTTGCTCTATTACTTGTTATTCATAAGAAGAGACTGACCCCCACCTTTCTACAACTTCTTTTCAGGCAGTTGTACAGAGTGATAAGGTTCCCCCGAGCCTCCTTTTATCCAGGCTAAACATCTCCAGCTCCCTCATCTGCTCCTCATCAGATTCATGCTTTACACCTTTCTCCAGGGTCATGGACACACTTTTTGCCATATTTCAGCAAGCACATTTTGGCTGAACCCAGTAACATCTGGGGGTTCCATCTAGTGGAGTATGTGTTACACCAAGCACAAAGGTGGAATGTGCTCAGTAAAATGCTGATTAGGGCTGGCAAGAATAAAGCCAGTACAGATTTATTGCCTATTATGCCCCCACAAAAGACACTTAAGGCACTTGGTAACTGTGTCCCATCTATTCACACAAGTGCTGCAATTACTGAACGTGTGGTCTTAACCTGTCACTGGCTTCAAGAATTTTTCTGAAAATGCTGATTACTGAAGAATGAGTTCATATACAAGTATAAAACCAGATTAATAAAACTGATTCTGGTGCTAACATAAAAAATTTGAATTAAAAAAAATGGTTAAGAGACAGAGGGCCTTACTCTTTTGTCTTTTATGCTAGATTTGCAAGAGTGTAAACAATACATGAAAACATAAATAATACATCCAGAAACTGAAATAAAAGAGAAAAACTTGATCATTAATTAATACTTGCTATGGATTAAATGAACTGAGCAGAAGCCTTTGATGCAAATTAAATTTTGTAGTTTTGCAATAGGAATTTTCTCCTGACATATAGACTACCATGGTCAGTTGAAAGGTTTCCAATACTTTCAGTAGAATCATAGAATAGAATCACAGAATTTTAGGATGGAAAAGATCTTTTAAGGAAAGAGTCCAACCACAAGCCTAACCCTGCCCAGTCTACCAAATAAGTACACAGCAAACTTTCTGTAAGATGCCTCATTATATCAATACCTGTTGCTCCTGTGCTCCTTCACAGAAAGGTCTCAGTCAGTTATGACAGGCAATAAATTTAGAATGAAGTGAAGTAAGTATAAAGAAAGATTTACTTTCGTTGTTTGTCATTTAAGTGCTTAAAGAAAAAGATTTGTCTGCTGTAATAGATCTTTAGGAATCTCAGTGCAGATAAATCACAAGAATTTCTGCAGTGCAATGTTACTGTGAAGTACAAGCCATGAATTTAAAATAGTGACTATATAAGAAAATAGTTTAATCAGCAAATGTAAAGAAATTGATTGTTTAGGAGACTTGAATGGCTTTCTAAAACTTTATGATGGAACTACATTTGTGCTTCTTTTTTCTGCATTATGGGAGGATGAAGACATACCAAGAAACTTAACTAACATAACTCTGCTAATTTTATGTTTTATGTCAATCACACTTTCTCGTTGAAGGTAGTGGGAACTCGTTTGAGGCCTATTACTCATGTCCATACACAGCTGTAGGATGAGGTCAGCATTTTTAAACATTCTGCATCTTTATTAAATACCTGGAAAATTAATGAATTTTTAGGCCATAAATAACTAGGTGAACCAAAGACTGGGTGATTAGTAAATAACAAATTGTTCATGGAATAAGTCCTGCTTTCTTTTCTACCCCACGCCTCAGGCTGGCATTGTATTCCTGAGTTTCAGATTCAAAAAAAGGCAAAACTTCAAAACCTGACTTCCAGCCTCACTTAATTTTACAGGAGAACTGTTATTTGATTCCACCTTTTTTCAAAACTGGGTTTCAGCTCAAATTTACTTGTAAATCCTGAAAATCTTGCAGGTTGATCTTGAGTTGTCTACCACAGACCTTTCCAGAATGCCACAGCCCTTGTCAAGCTCCATTTTCCAGCCCTGGCTGTTCTTCCACACCTCAACCAGCTTGTTTGGAGCTAACCTGTGTATTTCTCCTCCATGATGGAGCCTCATATAGATAACTTCTCTCTTTCATCCCTGAGTTGCAGGGAGCTCCACAGGCACTCACACTGCTCACAGAAGGACTAACTTGCAGAGGGTCTTGTTATACAGTTGTAAACAGCACAGTAGATTGCAAGCTTTGAATACTTAAATCATAGCAGTATTTCCTCTAGAATCTTTTTCACTTTTCAGCTATTGTTCAGTGTATTAGTACTTGTTCAGTGTATTAGTACTGATTAATCCAGACCTTACAGTACTAGGTGGGATGTCAAGCAACCCATGCATTGCACAGTTCCATTGTCATTCCATGTGTTACTGTTGTTGGAACTATTTGCAGCTATAATTACTGCCCTAAGAAGCTCTATAAGCATTTGAAAGAAATGAAAGAAACATTCCTGTGTAGCCCTTTAGTTATCTATTTATTACTTTACATTGTTTATTATTTTACATTATTTATTATCCCATAATAATAAATTATCATTATTTTATATTAAATATAAATTTATTATTTTACTCCCTGATCTTTTGGTCTCCTTTACATTATATTGAAATGGTACTTGTGAGTAAGGATGGTCTTGCTTATTCTCACCTACTGAAACTATTTCCTCTGGGTGTTTGCACAATTACTTGTGCCCTCTCTTTCCCACACCAACTTGTCTGTTAGCCCACTCCAGTGGGATATCCCCTGGGAGAACACCTCTTTCCCAGCTCAGTGCCCACAGCTTGCTCAACTGGCCCTTGGGGGCAGCACTGCTGGGAATTTAACATGAACACTTTCCTGCTGAGAAGAGATGGGCAAAGGCTCGATCCTTCAGGTGGGGAAGGAGCCAGGCGGGTCATTCCCATTTATTCTGGAGGGCTGTTGCCAGTGTTAATCCATTACTGTGCTGCCCACTGCAAAACTGTAGGTGTTTTGGGGTACAACTAACTGAAGAACATCTGGTTCCTGGTAACTCAGCAGAGTTTAGGCATGAACTTGAGCCAAACTTCAGAGTCCTATCAAGGAGTAGAATCAGTATTTTGTTCAATATTTAATGCTACTCTTAGTGTGAGAGCCCAAAAATGAGGCGCTTTATCTAATTACTTTATCTAAGTAAAGTTGTCATGGTCTTGTGCAACCTGTTCACATCTCCAGCAACTAGTTCACATCTTGTGCAACTAGTTCACATCTCCAGCCCCTTTCCTCTGTGCATTTCTCCAAGACTTGAATCCATTCCCTACCATCTTTCTACCCCAGATCTCCTCACAGTATGTCTCATGTGAAGCAGGGCTTTTGTGCCACAGGGCCATGACTGTGCTGGTACCCTTGACATCCCTGTGGGGAAGCAGAGATACTCAGCTGAGCAGTTACAGGTAAGTACCCAAAGAGGTGCCACTTCATGTGGCAAAACTGACAGGCCTATGGACACCAACAAAAGCCGAGCTATAGATACTCTTCAGACTGTTTGAGTCTAAAGGCTGCAGAATCATTTTACAAAATGCTATTTCAGACTTGCATCCAAACCCTGATGAATCGTACGTACCTATAGGTAGGTGGATGGGTGAAGACAACTGGGAGCTCTTCCCACGAGCTCCCAAGTGCCTGCTCCAATCCAGAAACAATGTAGATGAGTGACTGCATGCTTTACAGATTGCAACTGAAATATCGTGCTGGCTTTGAGCCCGGGCAATGTGAGCACTCAGTTCTTCATTTGTGCATCTCAGTTTTTGATCCCTTCACCACCTCTAAAATAGAGATGAGCACTTTCCTGTTTTATAGAAATTGTTGTGAGTTAATACATCCAAGATGTGATCCTTAAATACAAAGGATGTGAAAACAAAATGAATACTGGGTCTGCTCTTTCATTTTCACCTGTTGAACTAAGTAAATGTATTAAAATATAAATATGTAAGCACATACAAAGAAAAAACACACAAAACCAGCCCACAGATCAAAAAGAAAATCAAATTTGTCCCTGAACTTTTAACTGCTTTAACAAAGAGGCTAGGAAATATTTCCCTGGATTACTTTCTACATTTATACCGAGAGCGTATAGTTGCCACAGAGACTGGTGTGCGTGAACAAACGAAAGGAGGGGAGAGGGAATGCTTCCTCTGGATTTCCAGAGGGATCTGAAACGCATAACTGGGTTAGCGATGCGGCGGGGCTGGGGTGAAGCCCGAGGAGCCCCGGCCGTGCCCGGGGGCGGCTCCCCGGAGGCGCTCGGGGACGCTGCGGGCCCGGGACTCTGCGAAGGGCGGGGGCGGGGGCCGGGCGGGTCCGCGGGGCTGAGCGGCGCTGCTCCAGCCGGCATTTATAGCTACATCCATGAAATACCTATTTAAATCGCAGCCCAGACTGGTGGCACACGGGCCTGCTGCTGCCGCCGCCGCCGCCGAGAAGGGAGCAGGGGGCTGGAATTAAAAAAAGGCACGAAGCGGTTTTAAAAATAGCGTGCGGGCTGCGCGGGGCGGGGCGCGGCCCCGGGGCGGCCCGGCCGGGAGTTCCTGGGCGCCTTGTATGGAGCGCGGCCGCCGCAGGGCCCGGCGCCCGCCCCCGCCGCTCGCCCCGACTTTCCCCGCCGCCGGCAGCGAGGGCAGGAGCCGGCTGCGATCCGCCCGACTCCAACTCTATCGCCTGCTTCCCTCCTCTTCTTCCAGGAGCCGCCACCCCGCCCGCCTCTCTGCTCCTCTTTCTGCTCTGCAATCGGTGGGATAAATCAGGGAAGGACGCGCCCACAGGCACGCAGAGTAGGATCTGTTACAAAAGTAGCGCTGATGGCGGCGGATCAGATGAAGCTGGAGCGGCTGCTGGAGTAGCAGAGAGTGGAGTATCTCTCGCTCGCTCTCTTTTCTCTGTTTCGCCTCTTCTCCCACTCCACCCACAGATCTCCATCGTTTCTCCTCCTCCCCACCCTCGGCCGCGCTCCCGCTTTTCCGCGCATCTCAGGGCTGCGCCTCCTGCGAGGGGGCGGGTGGGGGGAGCGGAGGAGGCTTTAAAGAACCACGGCCCCCCCCGCACCTCCACACACGATAATTGAATTTATTATTATTGCCGTCTCGCCGACTTGGGGAAGGGGGATCGATCTTCGATCTGGAAGATGGCTGCTGGCTGGCTGCTGGTCTTTAGCCTGACACTTTTCCAGTCCGTGGTGATGAACCTCTCCTCGGAGGGACCCTTCCCCTCGGCCACCACGTAAGTCCCAGCGGGGTCCGGGGGTCCGGGGCGGGGGCACGGCCGGGGAGGGGGCGCTCCTCGGCGCCAGGGACAGCCACAATACAAAGGGAAATCAAGTTAGACCGGGCGAAAGTGAAGATCGGGGGAAAAAAAAAATGTAGGTTTTCGGCAGCTTTTGCATAGAGGAGTCAGGGTAGCTGAAGGTCCCGCCGGGGCGGTCGCCGGGAGGGGGAAGCTCCGGTGACGGCCGGCGGCGGGACTTTTGAGGTAAAGGCTTCGCCTAGGAATGCCGCTCCGGAGCGGCTCCCACATATACCCCGGCAGGTCATCCTTGTCGAGAAGAAAGTTTCGAGTTACACAGAGTCCGCCCCTTCCTCCCACAGAGGTTATTCCAGCCTGGATGGAGTTTCAACACTGTTTATAAAAAAAATAAAAAACCTGAAAACTTTGGCAATTTGATCAAAATCCACACGGAAGGCGGATTTCGTTCCGCGGCCGGCATGGGGAGCGGGGCAGGCGGGCATGGCTGGGAGCTCCGAGCCCGAGCTCCGGCTCCCTCCTGCCCGGCCGGGCTCAGCGCACCCGCGGCGCTCGGGGCTGCGCGGGGTCCGCGGGGGCGCACGCTTGGCTCCGCCGGAGGGGCTCTGGCACCCGTGAAGCCACGCTGCTGAAGAAGTGTTTCTTCAGCCTTGGCCTTGCAGATCGTTACTCCTCAGGAATATCTTCGCGAGAGCTGAAGGATGCTCGCGGTGCACGCAGCTCGGTGCCTTGCCTGGCCCTGAGATAGAAATCTTTAAAGCGCTGCAGAATTATTAGCATGAAAGTGTTGCCCAGAGCAGTGCAAAGATCAAATAATAATGATGACATAAAAGAAAGGCAGAAGGAAGCCAATACATACTGAAGATTCGCCTACAGATAGGAAAAAAAAATACATCCACGACAAAGCACTATGTGGTCGTGTTTTCTTTCTTTTTCTCCTATCTCACCTCATGATTTTTATATTCTTTTTCTTCGGTCGGTTTTTTTGAAACACTTACCTTAGTCCCCGAATCTGGGTTAAAGCTACCAGTAGGTAACTTTTAAGTGGATGACTCACTTTAATGCATTTTACATAAGAAAAACAGTGCTAATGGTAGTCTTTCCTTATTGTTAAACACTGGGTAGAATTTATTGGTGTCTTTCATCCTGGGCAGAAGGATGCGTTGCAGTAATTACCAGCAATGCATTTTCGCCAATTAGTACTGCTGGTAGGTTTTTGTAATTGGATTCAGTTCTGAGTATCGGTTCCATTATGAAAGACTCAAAGGGATGCTGGCGCTGTTAAATGAAAGGAATACAAAGATAAGATGCTAAGATACACTTAGTATCTTCTAAGTTAAATAAATACAGTCTTCCATTGTAGGGAAAATTATCTTTTAAAACATCATCGTGTTGCAGTGTATAAAGACGAGCCATGTAGAAGCAAGTGTAGCAAAATACAAACAAACCCAGGGCTTATTAATTCATTGTTTTCTTGTGTTTGAGCTCCTGTATTTATGGTTTTTTGAGCTCTGATATTTACGGTTTCTCACTAAGCTGATAAGGTTATCATACACAACTAATTACAGTTTATCTTCTATGTGGATATATCTGGGTTTAAAAGAAAAAGAAAAATAGAACCCAGTGAAATGAAAAGAATATCACATAAAAAGAATATATATTTTCAAATAGAATTTCAGATTGTTTTTTAACATAAGATTATGTGATATTCTTTTAAAACTGGTTTTGTCTCCCCATCTATTTTTGCTAATTTCCTTCCAAATTTACCTTTATTGACAGTCATGGTAATAGAAATTGACAACAGTGAAACATAAAACTATTATTATAACTATACCTATGAAAAAGTAATTCAGAATATGTTAGTCATCAACATTTCCATGTTCTGCACAATCTACTTGCTGTTTGCTCTTTTTTTCCCTCATTGTTATTCCGTTGAAATATTGCAGAAACAATCTGTAGAGACTGTGCAACCTTCGCAGTACTGTTCCCCCTTTGAAATGGCATCAAAGTGCAAGCAAGGCTTAGTTTGTTTAGAAGGCAGCACACAACAGGTTGATGCAGGGAGAGCTGCTTAGCAAAAAGTAATGATGTAACAGGTGAAGGAGAAAACAATTTTCCTATTCTTTTTTAAGACTTGACAGCAGTGTTTCACTTCTTACTAAAAATTTCAAATGGGAAAGAACAAAGAGAAGTGACGCAAATGCTCTTAATGTAAAAGATATTATATATTAAGGATATTAAAAATAGGAATAAAAAATGGGAGAGGAGGATAAAGGAAAGAAAGGATATGAATAATTGAAGAACTGGAGGTTTGCTGATATTATGTGCCCCATTCTTTTCAGTCTGTTTTTTCTCTTAGCGGAAAAGTTGGTCTGAGGAAGCAGGATTTCCTAGCTGTGCTGTGAAAAATGGGCATATTCAGGGATGTAGAGTATATGGTTTCTTCTACAACTTATTATTGTACAGTCACTTTTCCTTCAGTCATCTGTTTCTTCTGCATTAATAAATTTTAACATGTGCTTTTAGTAAAACATTCAGAAGTCACTGTCACCAATACAATAATATAGAAGCATGTAGTATTCTTAGCAAGAAATGCTGAAGGTTTCTGCAATGCCTGTGTGATAGAATGCCAGTAATTTGATTAATTTTAATTCTTGGATAAGGTAAAAAGGCCCTGATATATTTACAAAGCAAAATACAGAGAATTTCAGGTGCAGGTTTGTGTTGTATGAAATGGTAGCATTAATCTTTCATTGAAAATCTGAGCAGGTGGTATTGCATTCCTTGCTTCCAGTGTTGAAATATTTCACTGCAAATACTGAAGACTGTCCTTTAATAAACTATTAAAGTATAGTAGTAATTGTGTCTTGATCTGAGCCATAAGGCTTAGCTGCTGATTGATGCATATTGCATTCCATTTAAATGTATGATATTGTGTCATATGTTAGGGATCTGTTTGTTGGTACAAGGTACCATGGTCTTACTTTTAACACAGCAACTCCAAGTCCTTTAATTACACCTGCAACACAGCAGATATTTAGATGAGAATATTGTATATGGTACTCCTGGCACTATAACCACTACTGCCATCACATTATGCAAAGCACTTCTTTTTTTGTAGCCATATATATTTATATATTTATTATCTGTACAGACTTCAGAAAAAAAAAAAACATACTGGAAAATATACAAGGTTTGTATGTTGCCTGATAATGATAGCAGAGGGCTCAGTTTATTTCTGTTCTTTTGTCTATACTGCATCAAGACAGATAGTCTTAAGTTTAATATATCTTGTAATTCCTGAATATCCTTTTGGCACAGCATGTGTTGATATTGTTACTGATAGAGAGTAATGTACTACATAAAGATACACATTCTCCTTTCTGATAATAAACCTGTTTCTACTGATTAAAAAAGAAAAAAAATACAAACTGAACATATATTAATTTTTATAAAGCTACAAATGAAGCCTTTCAAAATCAATGTGACTGTTTCTGTAAATACTGCATCACTGTGGATATATCTTCATGTCTTTTCTTTTACCCCCCCCTCTAATTTTCCTTTGCAACTCCTTTTCTCTCTTTCCTTTATCTTTTAACATTTTTTCCTCCTCAGTCATTTGTTCTGTATGTACATATTACATTAAATATTAAATTCAGGACAGATCTGCCACTTACATAAATTGGAGTAAAACATTGGTGGATAAAGATAATATAAAGATAAAAATAGTATACATATGAACATATATCTATATGTATGCAGGCAGGACATTTTTAGAAAAGAAGTTGTGTATTCCCATTTTTCACTTGCATGAATCATCTTTACTGTTTTGGTGTCATTAGGACAACTCAGGGAAGTCTGTATGAGTCATATGAATTAGGGATTGCACAACTGGGACATTCATATTTTTGGCTTCCTCACATGGACCTAACAAGTGTAGGTCCTGCTGAGAGTGTGGCTGGGCTTGGTCTCAGCATAATTTTCTGTGTGGCACCAATGACCAAAGCTAAATACATGACATTTATGATATTTTCTTTTCATCTGTTTCTACTGTCAGACTTAGGGATTTTGAGACCTCTCATATGCATAAAATCTCATTTATGTCTTATAGTCTGTGATAGAAGAATGCCAGTTTAGCTGCTGATGTTAATTAGAAAAGACTGCTGTATTAATGGATTATAAAATATCAGTCTCTTTCTCATTTGAAAATTGTTTTTTTTTTTTTTTCTCAACCTACTTAAAAATATTCACTATTAGGAAAAAAATAAAGTATTGAAGTATACCTTCATATCAGTGAATTGAAAGGAGAGCCAAAAGATGTAATCTACTTAGAATCAGGGAAGTGCAATATCACCCCTTAGTGTTTTCTCAGCACATGTCTAAATGCTGAGCATTATGCAAGATGCTTAAACCCAAAGATATTTTAAAGAGTGTTGTTCCAATCCATTCTTCTAGTGGAAACATACTTAGAATAAGTGTGAAACAGCTTGTTGATTGGTGGTGTTTATTTTTGGTGTTTTGGTGGGATTTTTTTGATTGTGTGGTGGGGGGTTTTTTGTTTGTTTTTGTTTTCATTTTTTAATGTTCTTGTAAATATGGTGGTGATAAATGCAAATTATTTGGATTCACAAAGAATTTTTCTGTTTTAACTATTTTATGATGTAAATTGTGAATGGGCAATTTCTTTGTTTCCCTCCTAGGTATTTATGCTGAAGCCTCAGAATGAACAAATTCTATAGATTTACATTTTATTAAGTATGAAAAATCCACTGAAAACATAAAAATAGATACTAATAATAAAAGATGAAATTTCATTGAAATAAATCAGCATTATAGAAGTTCTTGCCATCTTTCATTTGCAGTGATGCTATTTTCAGAACTGCATTGCTCATACCCTGCAGAATGATTTTATCCAAGAATTCAGCTGCTAGAAAGAGAGCTGGAGCTTGGCAGCACATTAGCCTGAAATGTATTCATTGTTAAATAGAAGGCCTGTTGTACAGATCTTAAAAATATTTATCTAGCAGAACACTTTAAATTGATGGAAGCATGGTCAAATTCTTACTGCTTTAATGTCTTGTAACGAAGAAATGACCCAGACTCTGGTTGCCCACTGGTAACTGAGTTGTGCCTTGATCCTTTCTTGCCTTCTGCGAGACTCCCGTATCCAAGGTAGTGTTATCTTCTAGACTAATATTTGACTTAAACCTCTGTGAGATAGGAATTGCAGTTTACAAGCATTTTAGTAGAGAAAAATGACTCATTCTCTGTGTTGCTGACCATAGTAGAAGTAGAATTGAGCCCCAGACTGTTTTGTGTTTCTTTGCAGCAGTACCTGGGCTTTTGATCCCCTATGCTCAAGCTGCATTTTGTGTTTAGAGTACTCATAAAGACCTTTGTGACAAAAGGTGATATTTTTGCTGGCAGAAAATTTTGTTTTCTAGTGCCTTGTTGACAAATAACTTTGTTAATAAAATAATTTTTTTCTTCCTTTAATAGAAGAAAAAAATTACCCAAAACCAACCCTGGAATAAAATTAGTGGACCATAGCTACAGTTTGGTAAAGCCAGACACCATAATTAATTTACATCTTTTACAGCTGCTGAATCAGGCTTCTTGATAGAAAGAATGACAGCTCAGTGTCCTTAGCGTTCAGGTGAAAAAACCCAGAGTTAGCACCTTGTAAATGCAGAAAAATAAGTACAAAACAATAACTGCATTTGTGCCCCCAGCCCTGGTTAGTGCCTGTGTGTTCTCTCTCTTGGCCCATTCCTGCATCAGCTTTTTCATTCCCTCTACAGCTGCTGCAAGACAGGTATCAATGAATACTTAAATGATTTGCATTTAAGATTACAGTTCTGATTTATCTCTCTTGCAGAATCTGTTACAGAGCCTGATCCCACTCAAGTTGCCTCAAACATGCGTAGGGCAATTCTCTGTTCTGTAGATCAGACCAAGAGCTGAGTTTTGCATCAGTTGTGCCATTGCCTACTATAGCAAATTGGTCATTGCTTTAAGGGGAAGTTATGATTCTTCTTTCCCTCCTGATTTCCAATAGTAAGGAGAACTGGATTGAATATTGTTTGCAGAATATGATTTTATGTTACAAAGTACCTTGTAAGGCACACAGTAGTGCTGTGAAAATACATAGCACTGATAGTAAAATTACTGTCAACGGCACTTCTGCTTCAGTAATGTTCATGGGTTGTGTATTCTCCATTTAGGGCCAGACTGTGCTTGTACCCTGGAATGAAGAAGTCCCATTGATGCTCTCAGACAAATCTCTGCAAGAGTGAAGATTTTCAAAATACATTTCAGCACTTTTTAATAGCTAAAATTAATGGCATGTGCCTGCAGCTATTCAGCTCAAGAGGGATTTTTCTTTCCCTTCTCCACTGTTTTCCAAACTATTTTTTGACCTACTCTGCTTCTAAGCAAACTCAGTGTTTCACACCTTCCTTCCTTTCCTCCTTCCTCCCAGACTTATTAAGTTTTCAGGGTGAAATGTAAAATAGACTCTCTTTTTACAGCCACCCTGTGACAAGAGATGGCTCACTGTTTGGGAATGTCACACTAATGATGGCAGGGAGAGGACCATGGTTTCTGCTAATGTCCATCCCTACAATACCTTTCTCTGCATGCCAACAGCAAACTGATTACAAAGAGTGAATTTCTGTTCCTTGTATGATTTTTTCCTATTTATTTACAAAGTTTCTAACAAGTTTATGAAAATGATTGACATTATTTTGCATCAACAAATCAGCAAGCTTTTGCAGTTAATTACAGTAATTCAAAATCAGACTTTTTTTTTTTTTAATCTGAGGCAGGCCTGAAATAACCACAGAATGTGAATGTGAAGTTGTAGTATTGCTGACTATTACAAAAAGTGATTTATTGGATTTTCACCCTCTTTAAATTAGATTCTCACTCCCTCTCATTGAGAGCTGGGTAGTAGGGTAAGAGCTCTAGTCTGATTTTGTAACAGATATTCTACGTAGTGATTTAAGAATTTTTCTTTTTTGAAATTTCATTTGGTTCTCCAGGACCATCAATGTTCATCCAGAAATGCAGAAAGAAGATGATTTAAAAAAAAAAAAAAAAGTGTCCTATTGATCATATGAACTAAGAATAATTTTTACACAGCCTTTGTTAGGTGTAACATGGAGGTACATAATAGATTAGATTTTTCTCTGTGTAAAATGCTTCAGTTGAAATCTGTGGGCAAAGCCTCTCAAATGTATTCATTATAATAAAATCTGCTTCATTTTTGGCCTGATTTGAGAAGTAAGTAAGAGCACAAAGGAGTTGCTGAGTCCACAGTCTAGTTTTTGTAGCAATCAGATGATAAATTATATGTGAATTATTTAAAAGAGAAAAGCTAGACTTGATTCATCCAAACAATATTTGAACGGAAATGTTCCTATTTTCCCTGTTCATGTTCCCATTAGACTGGCCTCGAAGCTTAAAATGTTCCCCAGTGATATTTCTCCCACCTTTTACTTGGATTTTTATTATATTTTGATAGCATGGACTAAATATCCTTCCAGGTAGACATAAAAATAAGTTTACAAAATATCTATGGCTAAGGTTGGTGGCAATATTAAAACCTAAATCAAGTCATGCTACTGTTCCAAATTGTCACTATTAATACTGTGCTGCATTTTTCTTTATACACTAAGGTAGTCTTAAAAAAACAGTAGAAGGGAAGTTTTCTTCATTCTTGAAATAAGCAGAAATTTGCCCCACTAGTTATGTGTTGACTCTTGATTAGAAATTCCAACCTTTTTCATAGGAGGGAACTGAGTCATGGGAGCTGTTTTTGTCAAAGATTATTGAAGTGAAACATTTTGCAGTCTGAAATGGATGAATTGTGTTATCAACACTGCAGGAAGGAGAAAAGTAATGAAAAAGAGATGACAGGAAGTATGAATTACAAAATTAGGGTTCTTATTATTCCTTCCCTGAGCCTTACAGGTCACTCCTGCACATGTAAATCCAGTGTCCCATGAGACCAGTTAAAATGTTGAGGGATAATTACAACAGTCCACTAAAAGGCAACTTTTAACTAGTGATATTCTGATGTGGACTAGTGTTGAGGAAAATGGTTTATTTTGTAAATGGCTAAATGATGCCTCGCAGTAATCATTTTGCCCAGTGTGGATTGGGGTAGTCTATTTGGTAGAAGTCTTGTGGATCCTAAATACAGCCTTATACTGGGAGGCAGTGCTCTTTGCTTGGGGAATCTCTGCCCTTAAAACTTCGTTTTGTGAGTTTAATCCAGAAATGTGGTGGTTTCTCATGCAGATGCTAATGCAGGCGTTCCTTTTTTTTTTTTTTGGCAGTACATGGCAGTTTTCTTGCAGTTGATTTAAGTAGAATAAAATATAATACACAATATACTATTCATTCATAAGTAGAGTAGTTTCTGCAGAACGTATTGAAAATCCATTTTTTCTGTTAGCGTCACTTGTAATTTTAATATTTTTACCTATGGGTGTAACAAGTTAATTAGATTTTTTTTCAAAGACATGTCAAAGTGAAGAATCATCCCTGTAGGGATGAAAATGAAGTGTATTGAGCAATGAACCTTCTTGCACCGTCATCTTCTGTTGAAAGAATCCCGTGTCAGGTTGATTAGCTGGGTGTGTGTTTCTTAATAAAGGAAGTTTTTCTTGGTCTGACACTTTTCTTAGAGATTAATTCAGTGCCACCAGTTTTGGAAAAAAAGACAAAAAATAGGCAGTATATTAATTTATTGAATCACAAATATTCTTTTTTTTTCCTATGATGTACTTCTTGAATTGTGTGTACCATGGCTGAACTTTTTATCATTAAATGTCTCTCTTTAGTATTATCTGCCTCGCCTTATTTCTCCAATTTTGTACCTTAGATTTCGATATTAATTTCTCTCAGTAAAGTAGGGAACTTCAGTATCTTACCATTTAGTCAGGCAAGCGTTTATTGTCAAGATTAATTTGTTAGCTAACGCCTCTGAAGCCTTCTGTAGTTGAAAAGTCTTGTTAAGCTGTTAAGCCTAATTTATTAAGATGTGTGTTTGCTATATTCCCACTTTACCTCAGAAACTTGCATGGCCAATCCTTTCCTGGATGGATGATACCTCTGGTTTACCTGGTTCTCAAAGTGTTTTTTTAATAGAATCTTTGTAGAAAAGTAACCACTATATCTGTTTCTTTTGGTAACTTTTGATCTGGAGATCTGGAAGAAGTTAATCCCCACGATCTGTGCTTCTTGGATGTACACAGATTGCAAAACATAAGCTTAACAGCATTTTTAGAAACTAAGAGGAGTCAGCAAAAATCTGCAGACAGTATGGTGAAGAGAAGCCAGCGTGTGACTCATGCCTGCGCCACACGCTCGTTGCGCTCCTTTGCCAATCTTGCCAATTCCTTCCCACTGTGGAGAGCACTGGGAGCTGTGGATCCCGGGATCTTCTGAAATTTGTGCTGTGAATATTTTGTCATTGTGGAAGAGACTGTAGTTAGATAAAAACACAACAATACAGCAAGGGCTTGTGACATGAGCTCGTTAAGGTGATCTGTTGCTTCTTTCGCAGCACAGGCTACTGGTGGTTTTATTCCATTTCTAAAATGGGAATGACACCCAAATTGTCATCCTGCTTGAATCAATGTGCTTAATAAAGCAAGATGTCTTGTTTCTATAAGAAAGATGGTAAGAAAAGTATACATTTTTTTCTGTTTACAGACTAGTAGCAGTAAGATGATCATCAGTAATCACTAATTACCTGACAATCACCGAGACTCTTTAGATTTCAAGCGCAGTACCAGGTTTCAATGCAATTATTTTTGTTTGGTATAGTCAGTAGCAATAGAAGTGCAGTTTTTTTGTTATTTACCAAGCCACTCTTGTTGCCTTAGCATCTTCTTGATTAGATTTTTTTATCTGTTGTTAACATATTTTAGATTATGTGGTAGGCATATGAGCTGGGAGAGAATCACTAATATGTGCAGGAACATATCTTAAGGAGATTTCACTGTAATATACACATGGGGACCAGGCTTGTGGTAATTGAAGGCAGAATCTGGTCTCTTTTGACTGATTAGAAATACATGAGGGATCTGTGCATGACTAAGAATATGTCTAGGATATACTCTAAATGTCTTTGGAAATGGTTGGGTACCCGATTTCATCCTTCTTTCCACCAGTGTAATTTCAGTATAATGAGGATCAGTCTTGTATCATTTAAATCCTGAGTGCAAGGATGAATCCACATAAAATAATTTCTGATTAAACACATACAGGTTTCATTGCAACAGAATGAGTCATCACTGCCAAGGCCTGATTGTGAAAATTACATAAAATAAAATGTAATACATGGTTTTATTAGGCTTTGCAGAGGGGGATAGTAAGATATCCCAAGGAAACCATGTGTGATATCAGATGTGGTCATTTGTCTTCCTTTTAAATGATAAGCTCTGACACCACTTCATTGTCTGTGCAACACTGAGCAAGCGTCCGTGTGAAAAAGAAGTTCTTAATGTGCTGGAAGGCACTGAAAAATGTTACCCCAGATTAGGAGGAAACACGATTTTATTAAATTAAAATGTGGAATTGTAAGGAGGAAATACTTTCCTTTTCAAAGTACTGCAACACAAAATGTGCAGGTTTGCTCTAAGTAGCTTTCACAAATGTACTTTTTTGTAGTTTTGTATTGTATTTGCGTTCCCCACAGACGAAGGAAGGAATGATGAATCTGACTCCATGTTCTCAAAAGGCTAATTTATTACTTTATGATACTATATTATATTAAAGAATACTATACTATACTAAAGAATACAGAAAGGATACTTACTCAATGCTAAAAAGGTAAGAATGAAAACTCGTGACTCTTTCCAGAGTCCTGACACAGCCCGGCCCCAATTGGCCAAAGAGTCAAACAACTCACACCACAATCCAATGAAACAATCACCTGTGGGTAAACAATCTCCAAACACATTCCACGTGTGAGCACAACACAGGAGAAGCAAATGAGATAAGAATTGTTTTCCTTTTCTCTGAGGCGTCTCAGCTTCCCAGGAGAAAAATCCTGGGCAAAGGGATTTTATCAGAAAATGTGAATGCCACAGTTTTGTTTTAGGTTTTCTTTTTTTTGCTTTTTAAGCAATTAGTTCTAGAGCTTAATTTGGAATGGTAGGAGTGATAGAAGTAATTTATTTTAACCCCTCATTATGCACAACCGAGTAATTCATTCATCTTTGGGTATAAAGTCTTGAGTTTCTTGGTAATTTGAATTAAAATCAGCAAGAAATATACAGACAAACTTTATATTTGTTTCCAATGAAACTGGATTTACTTTGAAAATTGATATTGATGCTTTATGGGGACATGAGGTGAAATTCTGGTATGATAGCTGCTTTGCTATTAGGAGCACTTGGCCAGTGTTTTAACTTCTGTATATGTTCCTTGTATAGATACACTCTCTCAAAATCAGGATTAAAAGCACCCATCATTTCCTTGCATGGCTGGTGAGAGTGTTAACAAATTATCATAAAGAATATTGTAGTGGATGGAACAGTAATTTGCTTGCAGCATTTTTTCCCTTTCATAAGTCCATTTATTGATAAAGTAAAGTACTTTTATGGCCTGCAAGGTAGTCTTGGATAAACATGCTCAGTTATTCTCATGTAGGTATCCATGGTTCCACAAACACTTTATGTATTCATTAGTGATGCTTTCAGTGTTGCAAATACAGGTTAAACATTGATGATTGAATATTTTGTTCCACACATCTCATTAACTGAGGCTCTGTTTCTTTTTAGTGAATAGTGTTCTACTCAACAATTGTCCCATTATTGTCTGTGGGAATAATGTGCTTACAGAATAAAATGAGGATTAATATTTTTAAAAAATCCTTTAGAGAAACTTTAAAAAAAAGTTTAAAGTAAATTATTCAGTTATGAAGCTTAAACACTTGAAAACTAGGAATAGCAAGATAAGAAACTGTTTTAAGCCTTAAATTGGTTTTCTTATAATATCTTCATTGTGATCCTGTCTTCAGTTACAAAACCAACTGTATTTATTTTTTCTTCTGGAAACGCCTTTCATTGAGAATATTACTCAAAATGCAACCCCACAGTAAGACTGGTGGATTTTGTAGATAACTTTGGTAAAGCTGCAAAGGACATACCTTGTCTTTTGTAATGTAAAACTTGTAATAGTTGCCACTACGTGGAGAGAGTGTAGGAGCATCTGCCTTTGGGAATTTTAGATAAACTATTAACCAAAGCTATTCTCTGAACCCAAAAGCTGTGATAGAGATATTCTAGTCAAAGAGATATTTGGTGGTTTGTTTTTTTTTTGTATCACTAGGACCTTGTTTCACTGCTGAAAGTGCTGTTTGCTGCCATGTTTTTTATGGTGTGCGACTTGAGTAGTCGGTACAGACTCTCACTGGGCAGGAATTATTTTCTAGCTGGATTTTTTCCTGAAAATTAGCAAACAGGAAGTATCAGCAAGATACCAGAGAAATACTTGCTGTTCTAGTTATCTACATGTTTGAAAAAAAATCAAACTTCTTCCATGTCTAGCTCTGTATTTTAATTGTGCGGTGATTTTTTGAGCAACAATATCCCAGTTTAACCAATTTCAGTATTTCACTTGTTAGATTTCTTGTGTATCAGATCCACATTTCCTAAACTGATACTAATGGATGTGTGCTTGGATGTGGCTTTCTTAATGGCCAAAAAGTTCACCTGCAAGCCAGAATCATCTGCAATATCACTCAAAGACTGCTTAAAATAAAACAGTTCTTCATTACGTATAAGGAAACCTTCCTTCAGTGTCTGCAAAGTAATAAATTAAGCCATTTTTTTCCTTAATGGAAACCCATCCAAAAAACAAAGATAAAAACCCAGCAGAAAACGCCACAAAACTTGCAGTATTTTAAATGTGTTTTACTCCAAAGTTCTTGAACAAATGTTTGCTAGGCAAATCTAGGCTGCATGAGGTACACAGTTTTGTTTGTTGCTGTGAAATCGAGTTTCTAATTCAACAGTAATTTAGATAGATTCAGTTTGTGGTTTGTTACTATGTGATTTGACACAGACACACTCTCTCCATGCAACATTTCTTTCACCTGGGAAAATTGGATAATGAACTAATGAAGGTTTTCTTGGCTGATAATGCTGCCTGTTTTCAGAGCGTAGCAATTACACAATCTTTTTAGCACTCAATGTCTAGGTAAACAAAATCAATAAAAAAATAAGGGCTATTTGCGGTGAAGTATCATTATTTTACATTGTTTGGGTAGTTCTCTGAGAGTCTGAAATGATATTGAAATGATACAGTAAAGAAAAAAATCTCAGGAGCTTGAAAGCCAGCAATCTAAAGACCACCTGATTTTTCTCCCTGCTCAATTAATTCACCACTGCTTGTCTGCCTCTGTACAAATGCAGTACTTAGCATTGCTGCTTCCCTTTTCTTTTTAGAAGAAAAGCTCGATTCTATGCATCTCAAATGTAGACTTGATTTGAATTTACACAGTTCCAAAGTTGTAAACTGGACTGGATTAAAGCTTCCAATCCATTTATTTACAATAATACAATAGTTTTGAGATCTGTTTCTATTTTATTCTTACCCAGTTTTCTCCTTCATCAGTGAACTCTTCAAACGGGCGTGGGGAATTGGTTGTACAATTGTTTGTAATATGCTGTGTGCTGTTACATTTTTTGCTATTACATATCAAAGCAGAATAAAGGGCTGAATTCATATTGCTGTTAAAATTATGAAGGTATATTCAGGCTATCAGCTACTTTATAGACTTTAGCCTCCAAGTTAAGGTAAGGAAAATTCAGATTAAATATACAAAATGCCTTGACATTGCAATGAAGTATCTTGTGAATCCGTTCTCTAAAAGTTGTCGTGGTGCTTCTGAAATGTTAAACTTCTAAATTTGTACTGAAGAGAAATCTGAAAGAGCAGAATCTCTCTTCTGTATTACTTAGGAGCTGGACAGTACTTTTTCCATTTCCCAACTTTTTTATTTTAAACTGGTGTATTTTTAAAAAGGAAGAAATTAAAAGCCTTTTCATTTTAAAGTTCACTTAAAAGGTGTAAGTATGAAATTGTGTCATAATATGAGATGAAATAAAATACTTCTACTGTAGTCTTTCAGATTTTTTGATCAAGTACTGAATTAGCTACTTGATCTGAAGAAAGTATTACTAAATGATGCTGATAAAGCATTCTCTGGAAACTTTTCAGGTCATTTTGGACAAGGCTGTGTGCAACCTGATCTACTTAAAGATGTCCCTGCTCATTCCAGAGAGTTGGATTAGATGACCTTAAAAGTTCATTCTGACCCAGACTATTCTATTATTCTTTCTTTTTTTTAAATGTTGTTTCTGAATTTTTCTTTCAGTAAAAGATTTGTGGATTATTTTAAGGGCTTCCATAGATGTTATCTTTGTTGCCAATCTACTCCAGAGAAGCATGGTGGTGTTGACTAACTTTCACTTTTGTCTTAGGTAATACCTTTTAATGATATTAAACTTGACCTTTTCCCATGCCATGGAACAAAATAATGCTAAAGCTCCATGGAAATGATCTGGACCCCCTGTTTTTTGAGCGGTGGTAAAAAATATCAAAAATTCCTAGAAATTATGTACAGAATATAATCTGTTGCATCATTTTTTTATGTATTTGGTGCATTTCTGGATCTGTTCTCTAATATGGCTGAATCTGTTGTGTACAGTTTGACATGTGTGAATGAAGTGTGTCAGGCTAGGTGATGAGTTTTCCTATGTACACATCTCAAACAGCAGCACTGCACACACCGTGCACATGTGTCTCTGTTCTTGCAAACACAATGCTTGAAACCTCCAAACAAAACCAACAGTCCCTGTATCACTACAGATTCTGTGTGAGAGAAACTTACGAGAATGAGGCAGAGATCCTTAGACAAGATTTTTCAGGGAAACAGCATCCCTAGTAATGATAAAGCAATATATTTTATGTCTCCTGAGGATTTTCCCCAATAATACCTGTAGGGGAATAAGCAATGGCAGGGGTTATGTTATGTGTGCTAATGTGTGTGCAGCTCTAACATTATGCAATACAGCCAAATCCTTCTGGTTTTTTTTTTCTCTGTGTTCATTACAATTATCAATATAGGAGAGCCATGGCTTAGTACCTAGGAGAATAGTATAATGTCTGTCATAGATGACTCCATTAGTGACAGGTAGAACAGAGCAGGAGTTTGCCCAGTATTTACTACTATGCTGTTAGTGCTGTGTGAATGTACAGTGTCACCCTTTAGGACTTCATAAAACTTCACAGATCTCTCTCTTGTAGGATGGTTATGCTGCAGTTGTTTTTGCATGTGAATATTTCTGAACAGTCAGGCTATGCAACAGATAGGAAGAAAATATTTCTGGACTGGGCACAGCTAATTTTTTAAAGGAGCTACATTATTTTTTACACTACATCTAGCGTGGACCCATTTTATCTTCAGACTGTGATCAAAGGAAGAGACTTAAATTTCTGTATCTCAGTTTCAGTGAAATGTTGATAGCTGTTCATACTCATATCCTGTGTATGAGTACACTGAGATCCATTGCTTTGGGTGGGAGTAGCATGTGATATATTGTAATTGTTGATACATGTTTTGCTGTATTTCTCTGTGCTGGCAGTGGTATTGAGACTATGCAGCAGTATCATGCTTCCCTATTATGAAATATGGGATAACTGGTAGGATATTCTTAACTGCGGAATTGCAAAAGATTAAATACTAATTTGCATGACCTCCAAGGAAAAAAACAAAAAGCACAAACAAAAATTTTTAAAAAATATAAAATGTGCTTCAAACCTACATTTATAAAGTCCTTTTATAAGCAGCTAGTGACTGTGTGAACTTAGATGTATGGTATGGTTATCTCTGCCTCTGCTAATTGGTCTGCACCACACATCACTGCCCCTCTGCACCATGCCAGGCACCATGACATGCCCTTGCTCTGAATTCTGTTTTACCCCAAGTATTGAATCATTTCATCCTCTGTCATTTAAACTTTGGGGAAAATGCATGGATGTAGATGGTAAAATTGATGTTGATACCAGCAAAACCATAATTTTTACCTTATACAGTTTAAAATTATTCCTGTGACATGAAGGTACACAGAACTACTGTAGGTGTGTGCGGATCATACACAGATTTCCTCTGCGAGCCTTTAGTTCTTTATTGAGCTGAATGCAAGTTCATTATCTTCCATGTGTTTTATATTCATTTGCCTCTTGCCTCTGTATCTGAAGTTATTACCTACATTAAAATTACTTAACTACACTTAGCAGATAACTGTAACTACTGAATAGTGGTTAAAACCACTTCTAGTGGTAGGCAAATAATTAGGGTTACTTATGCGAGGATTCAGAGGTATTTCTGCAATTGCTTTCTGTGCTCTGTGTCAAAACTGAAGCATCCACATTTAGAAGTATTTAACATTTTTCATGAGAACTGAGCATTTTGTCACACTTATACACCCACATCATTAATTTTTAACAAATAAATATAGGTGTAATCTGCTATTGATGGGAAAAAAAGGCTTTTCCATTTATTTTCCAAGAAAATAATACTTACTGAAGCATAAATTAAGCTTGACCAGCAATAGATATAGTTCACTGAACACCAGGGAATACTTAAAGGCCATTTGGCTTCCTTTTTCTGAGAAAGAATGCAGGCTGAATCAGATATTTTTAAAAGGTTACCTGGATTGTTATGAGTCAGGGAAGGTGGAGTGACGTTTGGTTTCTTTGTTTAGGAATTGCCATGTAGCATTTAGGAAGGGATATATGTGTAAAAATAGCATGATTTTCTCTACTTCCCAGCAATGCTATTTCTTTATACCTAATATGTATAAACCCAGATATTTTTGTTTACTGGGAGATCAAAAATTTGAAAGGAGTGGTGCATCTCAGGTGGGAGGAAGGTAGCATCAATGTATTTAAAGTTTCTGCTTCAGCTGGAAGGATGCTCTTCCATTTGAAAGGCCGTATTGTTACTCTGTTAAAACAAAGAAAGGGATCTGAAGCCTTTGCAATAGGATTGTTTTATTAATTGGTTGCATAGTGTTATTTAAAGAAACCTACTTGATTTTTCTTCTGGTATGTTCACATATGTACCTATGATTCATCAATTTAGAAAGAAGTGCAGTCAGATTAGCTGAGGAGGAGCATCCTGGATTCAGGCAGATGCCAATCAAAGCTGGAAAGCCCATTTCCAGTGACATTGCTAAGCACAGGGATGGATACTTGCTGGAGCTTAGTTTGGAATGCAAATATTGCTGCAAAGGCTTCAGGCTTTTGGCTAAGAAGCAGCAGGGAAAGGGATCCACCTGAGGAGCCCAGGTTTGACACAGTTGGATTGCATCCAGCTTGGAGTATCACTGCCTTCCTGTAGAAGCTGGAGTTGCTGATAGCTAATGAGGTCTGTACCCTGTTCAGAGTGCTTGCTGACAGCATGTCACAGAGCAACAGTGTAATATAAATAACAAGATTTTGCTCTGTTTTCTTTATTGCTCTTTGTTTCTTATATTTTTAGCTGCTTGCTGCAAGAGATGGGTCTCTGGATTGCTTGCTCTGGTGCACACACTTTCTTTTTCTCTGTCTGTCTCTCTCTGTCTCTTGACAGGTGTAAGGAGGATCCTAAATATAGAAGCCACCCGTCAGTTGGCTTCAGCAATCAGCAAGCACTGATTTAGTATTTCTCTTAACCAGCTAAGCTCCAGAAAGGTGTTTCTTTTAAACATGTATCAATTTATTCCACTGCAAGCTTTCTTTAAAATTATTAAAAAACCTGAGTATCCTACAACATGAAGAATACAACTGACAGTCATATTTCAGAAATGAAGGTTGTCAAGAATGGCTATTAGCAATGGAAAGGAGAAAAAAATGCTTTTTAACGAACTCCCTTGTTTTAGCAGTTTAGTTAATGGTGCAGAACTTTATTGGGAAAAACACTGAGACTAGGTGTAAGTACAGTCTCCAATTTTGAGATGAACAACTTTCAGACATAAGTAGCTGTACACTTTCCTATGAGTTTTTCCTTATAATAAGAAACTTTAATGCAAATGTACTGATTAGCTGGGATTTACTTTGCTATGTACAGAAATTAGGCATGTAGTGAGAAATGGAGGTGTTCTAGTACTGAATATTTATAGTGCTTACTAAAAGTATTTTTAACACAGAGATAAAAAGTATTTTTAACACAAAGAGATATTTTTCTTTATGTTAATTTCTTTATCCTGTGGTTGAGGTCAGCACAAAAATACTGATTTTCAAAAATTGACTGGCCAAATTTAATACATTACTGCTGCAAAATGTTCTAAGTAGAGTATTTGGGGGAAAAAAAAAGGGCTGCAACACTGCATTAAATACAACCTGAACATTTTCTGTTAGTTTGTAGGCAGGCATCTCAAATTCTTTCTCTTCCTTGTGACCAGTTGCTATTAATATTCATAGAAATTGTTCACAGCCTACAGAGGAGATACTAATTCAGTATCTAATTGTGACAACTGAGTTGCATGTGATGAAGACCCTTTTTGATACTGATGTGCTTTGATTTTGTATGTTTTATGATTGTGATCCACTACTATTATTTGATACAGTTTTAATATTCTAGTGTATTAAACATTGTGTTAAACTGAACACAAGAGAAGCCAGTGCATTTCTGTAGCTCAGAAAGGCAGTAGTACTTTTTTGTGATAGTTGTAGTGGTTACATGTGGTCTGTCTAGTTGTGAAAAATTCTGTAGCAAAATATAGCATGTGTTATGCTTATGTAAGGTTTTATTTTTGGTAATCAGTGCTCCCTATACCCAGCCATGAGAAACAACCTGTTTCTCTATGTCTTTTTTTACTGTTCTATGAATTGGTATGGTTTGTTGGAAGTTTCTGCCATGTCTGGGACATCTGCTTTGCTGGTTGGTGGAGCCTGATTCGAACCCCAGACAGAAGGAAGAGGGCTGCTAGGTGAAATAGCAGGGCTGGCCCTGAGAAAATGAAAAATGCTTTAAGATAGAACATGTTTCCAATAAAAGGAAGCCTTTTCAGATTTGGCACAAGGGATTCTGGGATAAGTCTAACTCTCAGTACAGAGAGTCTCAAGCTTTATCCAAACTGCATCTAATGCAGCTCCTGGGTGGAAGCTCTTTTACATTTCACAGATCAGAATTTGAACCCATTGAAGCCAAGTAGTTTTGCTTATGAGCTTTAGTTTTTGCATTTAGGAAAAACTGATTATTCTTCAGTGTGAACTCATGTAATCTGACTGTGACTTCTCAAAGGAGCAAACCAGAGTTTCCATAAGCTGATCATGCAGTTACCAGAGCTGTTGCAGTTCTAACATGTGTAGGCAAACATGTCTTTGCTGTGGTATGAGCCACCAGGTGGGAAGGCAGAACTGCTTCTATAAAAATCCTTGTGCATCTAATACCAGAATTTTAATCTCTCCTCAGTCTTCCAAATATATTTTTCACTTTAGTCACCATGTTTTTTTTAGTTATAAGTTTATTTTCTCCTTAGCTCTCCAAATTTATTTTCACTGTAGGATGATGTGGTTTTTTTTAGCTTGCTAGAGACCTGGCTAGATTCTTTCTGCCTTTGGCACATCATTTAATGAATACAGTGAGAAGAACTTTTCTGATGATTTTTATTTTACCAGCCTAGTGTTTACTAGACAGAAAAGGTGGTAGTCTCCTCTCATGAGCATTGTCACAACATACAGGAGTGTGTTGTGGCTGTATGACTACATGGCTCTCCTTTGCCCTTTATCCAGGGCAGAATCCACATATTCTACCTTCACCTTTGTGTTTTCATACTCTAGATACATTTTATAAATAGAACAAAAAATTTAACTGAATGATTTTTCTGTTATCCTCCAAGAACATTAAATCAAGTCCATATCAGAATTATGTGAAAATATTTCCATTTTGTACTGTATATCATAAAAAAGCAAAAAAATAATGCTTGCTTATAAAAACTGATACTAAAACAGGTTCTAGCAAAAGATAAGGAAAAACAAAACAAAACAAACCGTTTATTTTATATGAGTTAGGAAATCATCTTTCTAATAAAAACTTTTTTATCTACCTGTCTGTCTACCTACCTACCTGCCTACCTATCTTTTGGTATTTCTATCCATATATCTGTTTACTGGGATGAAGCTGGGGATAAGAAACAGTGCCTATAACTGGATTAAGGTTCTAAGAGGGTTACAGAGAGGATGTAAGGGTACTTCGTGAGCAGAATGACTAAGACTGTTGATAAAAATAGACCACCTGGTCATGTTACATGCTTGGTAATATTGTGCTTGAAGTGCAAATACATGGAACAAAAAGAACCACTGGCATTAGGGTAGCATTAGGGTAGGTAGCATCCCAGGTAGGGATGGTTTGCAGTGCTGATAGTGACACAAATATGTTTGTTGAAATGGAGAGAGGAGGAACTCTAGAAGCAGAGTGGAAAATCTGTCATGCTGAGCTAGTTTCTGAAGTGACACTCACTTTTGTGTATACATTTTGGTTACAAGGAAGGTTTTCCCTCCCCTTTCTATGCTGGTCATTAGAATCTGGCCAGAGCAGTCAAGGGGACTATGCACAAGCCTCAGGCTTTTTCAGACAGCAGAGTTAAAGATTGGAAGTATAAATCGTGACAAAAGCACAGTCAGTTAAGATTTTCCCACAGAGAGAAGGAGCCCTTCACTGTTTTCAAAACAGACCTGTGACTAACAGCTAGCTGTATAAATAATGGAGATCCTGTATCTTATGTCATACATAAGAATTATCCTCCCAAGCTACATGGCAGTTCCTTAGGCAAACAAAGTGTTTGTCTTTCAAAAGGCTGGATAGTTTTTAAAAGGTTTTCTCTATTCTCATTTAATAGTACTTGTTTTACTAGAATTTATATTTCTGCAATTTCACACCTTCAGACTGGGGGAATGTCAAGTATTTTATTTGTTAACATGAAAGTAATAGATGTCCTCATTGCTCAATTCTAGCCACTGCTTTTAAAAGTAATGGTGAAAAAAGTCATCCTCTCGTGAGGTGCTATTCCCATACTTTTAGTGCAGCCATATTTTGGGTTTGTATCCCATGAAATAAAATTCTTCATGGCACAGTTCATTGGAAGAGGCCAAATCCAGTGCTGCCAAAGTAAAAGGTGCAGAAAACAGATGGGCTGGATGGCAGTTTTAAGAACCAAGGCAGAGCTGTGATCCTCATGTCTGAGTGCAAACCTACGCTGTGGCAATTACACAGTAACATTTTTTCTGTAATTTCTGGCTTAGGATTTTAGGGTCTCAGAACCTTTAGGTCAGACATATGCCTCCAGTTTTCCTTTCCTTCAGGAAAAATAGAATTTTTAAAAACTCATGTTTTTAAATGTTTTTCTTTGTGTTGAAGATTGAGACTAGTTTAGCTGTTAGGAAAATTACTCTTTGGTGAAAAAAACCCTCCCCTAGGTCTCTTCTGACACCTTCATTTGTTCTTTTTCATAAAATTATCATTCATACACAGAACTTTTTCCTAACCAGGCTAAAACTCAGATACCTCTCCTAAGAAAATGAAAGAGTTGGTACTCCAAGAAAACAGGTCTTTCAATTTGAATTTATAATCCCTATTACGAGAAAGCAGCAAACAACTGTGTGCATATAATGTAATTATGTGTGCTTTTCAAAAACAATTTCTAGATCCAGAGTCTTGAGTATTTAACTGCAAATTTATTTAAAACATGTATCTCCATCCTTTGACAGTGATGTACTCATGCACAGCGTTTTTCACCAGATGATGGTCAGAGGGCAGGATCTACCCAAGGGTCCCTGAGTGTGGCAAAGAGTGGCTGGCTACAGCTGTACCAGTCTGTCAGAGGTATGGAAGGCATAGGTTGCAACAGGCACAGCAAGTCTGGTGTAGGTTCACAGCTCTCTCCTGTGAGTATACATTCATATAGGCCAGGATATCTCAAATGCACTATGCTCTCCCCAGCAGAACTTTACAGGAAGAGCTACTTTGTCTGTATTTTAGGGAAGACTTAACTAGAAATGCAGGCATCAGTTGTAATTGACACCTCTGTGCCTCTGTCCTGGAGAAACTACTCAGTGCAGTGTATGATGCTAGACTGAGGTGTCAACATCAGCACAGCTGTAAACCCATCAGCTGTAGACACAAATGCAGAACAACTGAAATACACATGTATAAACCTTTCGGGTTTTCCTCAGGGAAAGGAAATTGAGAACTACACAGAAAAGTACTCTTTGTCCTGAATAGCCACTCACCTTAAACCAGTTACAGCCTTTCTGCTTATTGCCTTGTGTGCAAACTTGTCTGACCACAACATCCCATTTCCAGTTCAAGAATTAATCCCTTGGTGGCTGAAGCACAGGAGTGGCAAATCCCCTAGCAGCATGATCTTCTTAAGAGAAGGGTGCATATGCCAGAGTTGTGTCTCTGCAGAGTGCTTAGTGGGGCACTTACAGAGACTCCCACCTGTGGCTTATCTAAACAAATAGGGTTTTATTACCTGCCTTGTAACTCTAGGGATAGGAGGGGCAGGATTAAAGGGACACTTGGTAGGAGAGTTTCCACCTGGCAGTGCAACAGCTTGGGTATCCCAATTTCGCAATTAGTCTTTCTGAGAAGAAGTTTGTAAGATCTTATGAATCAATTGTGCTCAAACTAATCTTGGGTTGTTTGATTAAGGAATTTAATCTAGATTTTGAAAATTGATGAGAACCTAATAATCAAAATATAAGTAACGTCTGTAATTCAACTTAAGAAGTCACATTAAGAAGTCAGATTCCTTAAAGTAATCTTTCTTTAAAGTAATCACACAGCAGCACAAATGCTTCTTATGGATGTCCTTTGTGGAAGATTTGTTTGTCCATATGTCATGATGTTACAGCAGGCAACCAACACTAAATGTATTTCTCCCAGGCTTACAGGCCATGTGAGGACTGCCTGGGAGTGCAGCCCTGGCACTCCAGAACTGTGTAATTCTCAAAGGACAGCTGAAAAAGGGTGGTAAGACAGCACAGCTTTGTGTTAACTGCACTTCATGTGTTAGCTTTTCGTGTTGCGCATTCAACTTTTTAAAGAGGTGTCAAAGATTTTTCTATTCCTAGTTCCAGCAAGAGCTCCAAAGAGGATCTCTTCTGGAGCTGTTGATACAGTGTATGGCTTAGGGTGACATGCCTAAACGTAGTACTTCATAAACAGTCACCATGTTTTTAATGGTTTTCATCAGGAGACATTTGCTGCTTGTCAAAGTGTCAGTCTGACATCTAGAAGGACTGAAATGCACACTGATAACAGCAGCACGGGCAGGGCTTCATCAGCTGTTTCCATCCATGCTTTCTAGCATTGACAAAAGTATTAATTTTAGTGGCCCCCAGTCCCATTGTAGTTCTTAAGTCTTTCAAGAGCAAAGTGTCAGTTCTGGACACGGTGCAAGTGTTGTTGATGTTGCTGGAGAGCAATCCCAGGGCAGCTGTGAGAGTCAACTGCAGTGTCTGACGTGCACGTGGCCACCTCTGAAGGATGGCTGGAAGCATTCCTAAATGCTTGCTGGAGGTGTCACTAGCTGTCTCTCTCGATCTTTTCTGTCCTTTTTGATGTGCTTTGTCACCTCTTGTAGAGCTAACTCCAGCCAGCCAGACTGGGACTCTGTTTCTGCAGTACTCTTTCCGTTCCTCTTGCTGCTGCTCCCTTCTCCTGCGCAAGGAACATAAACCAGTCTAGGGGGGAGGAGATGAGCATTGGCTGTGTCCTCAGAGCATTTGTTATGGAACTTAGCCAGTCAAGAGAGCTGGCAGATGAGATTCATTCCTGAACTAGCATGTGACGTACAAAGTTGAATTTCACAGCAACTGCTCTTGCCCAGTTCTGACATCCAGCATCGTGACAAAAAAAGTCATGCACTTCTTTTGTGCTGTAAGGACATATTTGTTCTGTCTCTGCAAGGAAGGAGTAATGACAACTGCCTGAATCTTCAGAGTTCCAAGTGCTTCCTCTGTAAACTTAGACTGGAACTTGGTTTCCTTGAGTTTCTCTTCTGAACTGCAAAGACTAAAAATACAGGGATGCTAAATAAATTTCAGATTGTAAAGCACAAAGATGTTAAAGTAGTGGGCACTATTTAAATGTTTCAGACTACTGCCTGTATATATATAAATATTTGTCTTCTTCAATTCCATTATTACCAACATTAAAAAACTCCAATATAAAATATATTTATATGACACAAGCTTTCCTTAGCAGTGGGGAAAATTAGTCACAGTGTGATTCAGGTGTTACTAAACATAGAGATTCCCGTACAAGCTGCCACTTCTTTCCCTGAAATCTCTCCTTGTCTTTCAGCAGCTGGAAAGATTAAGCACCTTTTCTCCACAGATAAATAAAAGTGAGAAGAAGCACTCTGTTCCATTTACACTGGAAGGCAGTTGATCATAAAACTAGTGTTCTGGTACCTAGTTCTGGATTTATTCACTCTCAGCTTGTCATCTTGCTCAGGCATGCAGTGGTCCTGGTAATTCTTCTTGTACTATGCTGTTGCTGCTAAATTCATGACAGTTCCTCATGGATCAAGACTGCTAGGTGGCTGTGGAGTCCAGTCAAGAGAATAAGACCATTTTATAACAAAATCCTGTAAATATAATGAGATTAGTGTCAAACTGTTAAGGAAGCAACTCATCTGGTCTGCTTGCAGTTTGAGCCTGGATCTAGCAATTAATTTACGTATAAAAAGATTTCCTTAGGAAATAAAATCCAATACAAAAAACTTGCCAGGAGCTTTGTCAAACTAAAATTCCACCTCGGTCTGAACAGATCAATAGACTCAATGAAGACTTAACCATTACACAGAAGCATTCAGATTTTTTGTAGTACAGAATTCAAAAAGGTTTTTATATGAATGTGCTGCTATGGTAAAGACTATAAAAATAATACTTCTTGAATGACTGAACCATAAGTGCAACTCAGCTTTTTTTTTTTTTTTTCTTGAAGATGCATTTTCTTTTTCTGAATTTATAAACCTATCCCAAGGGGCACATTTATCACACAGATTTTAGTAATCAGTAAGAGTTTAAAAACAGTACAGATTATAGCTAAACATCTGACAGTTGTGTCTCAAAAGACAACACAGAAAAATTTACAAGAAGTAAAGGGGAAAAGAGAGAAAGTAAAGGAAGGAGATGGCACATTATCACAGCAGTTGAGGAATACAAAAGGGTTCAGATTCCATACTTGGAAAATGTCAAATAATGGTAAAATAGTATATTAAAAAAAAAGCCTCAAAGAATATAGGACCTCCAGCAGCAAAACTTAAAACTTGGTCAAACAAAGCAAATTCCTACTCTTTTTATTTTAATGCATGTCTTTAAGACTATGCGTTAATAGAAAAGATGACTACTCAGTTTTATCAACCATGTCCCCACTGTCAGAACCTTTGAACTTCATTATCCCTGAGCAGTTGTCAAACTGTCACCTTAGACTTACACGGTCTGTAAATGTGCAGGCCCAGACAGTGTGGATATTTTAGAGTTCTAAAGGGACAGCCTCTGAATCTGTGGAACTGATTGTTATGGTTTAACCCCAAGCAGCAACTGAGCCTCACACTGCCCCTTGCTGGGGTCAGGGACAGAATCTGAGGAGTAAAAATGAGGAAACTCCTGGGTTGAGATAAAGATAGTTTAACGGGGAAAGCAAAAGCTGCGCATTTAAGCAAAGCAACACAAGGAATTAATTCCTCACTTCCCATGGGCAGGCAGCTGTTCAGCCATGCCCAGGAAAGCAGGGCTCCATTATGTTCAGTGGTCACTTGGCAAAACAAAAGTCATGATTTCAAGCATCTCCTTTTTTTCTTCTTCCTGCCTTTTTTTTTAATACTGTGCATGAGGCATTTTGGTCTGGGATACCCTGTGAGTCCATCAGAGTCAGCTGTCCCAGCCCTGTCCCCTCCCAAATACCTGTGCACCACCAGCATCCTCTCTGCTGGTGAGGTGAGAAGCTGAAAGAGCCTTGATGCTGTGCAAGAACTGCTCAGTAAGAAATAAAATATCCTTGATTTATAAACACTTTTTCCAGCATAAACCCAAGCAACAGCCTCCTACCAGCTACTATGAAAAAAATTAACTCTTCTCCATCCAAAACCAGCACAAGTATCAGAAGAACTATTTGATATTTTAAAGGAAGGGGAAAAACATAAAAAAACCAAACAAACAAACAAACAAAAAAAAACCCCAAAAAAAACCCCCAAAAAACCCAAAACCAAAAAAAAACCAAACTCAAACAAAAATCCCCAACCAACTAACCAACCAAAAAACATTAGAACAAGGTTGATCTAGGGAGATACCAAATCATTGCTCTGTTCTGGAAAAATATGTAAAGTGTGTCAGGAGTTATTAGAGAATATTTCAATTGGCATTATGGAAGTAACCAGAAATACTGTTAAAATAAATACTTTTAATTAAATTTAGTCATTTTTAGCAAAAGAAAATAGGAGAAGTAATTGATATGAAGATGCATAATAAAAGTCTGAAATAATCCATTTAAACAGTGTTTAGGTACCATGAGCATTCTGACTGTACCAAATGAACAAAGCTGACCTTGCTGCACAGTCTTGGAAAGTCTAGGAAAAGATCTGTGCAATGTTCTCATTGTTAATTCATTAAAAATAATGATTTTGAGAGGAGAAGAAGATAGAAGATATAGAATTTTTTTTTGGGAGAAGAGCTATTTGTAAACTACTGACAGGCCAAAAAGAGGGCAGCTGATACGAGGTGGCCAAGCAGCCACATTACAGAAAACAAACATCCTCTCAGAAAGAAAGGGAAAGTTTCAGAAATAAAACAAAGTATTTAGATAAGCATCTATGCATTTCCAAAAGTGCCTCTGGGCTTCTATGTTTGAGGTTAGACTTTTGTGAAAGTAACCATTCAGCCAGTTTGTAAATCAGTCTATTTCACCATGTTTTGCATACTGGTGACCAATAATTATGCTCTCAGAAAAGTCATAATCATAAAAGATGCAAATTTAGGACATTAAATGTTGAGTTGTAGACACCTTTGGCAGTGCATTTGATTTCTCTCTGCAGCTTGTTAGGAAGGATCTGAGTATGAAAGAACTGGAGAAAAGACAAAGATCTAAAAGATCTTTAAAGATCTAGAAATTGTAGTGGAAGTCTTTGGAAAAGATTAAAAAAGCGAAGTGTTTGTGGTTCAGAAGAAGGAAGACTGTACTCATGCTCCATATATGAACACCTTCAAGATAATGATATAAACAGGGAAAAGGGGTTTACAGGTTCCCAGAAAAAAGTAGTAAAATTATATTCTTAAACTAAGGAGCAGGGAGGGAGGAGAAATATATTTACAAAAAGGTTTAAGATCATAAGTGAGAATACAGAGTGGAATAGACAACCACTGGCAAGAGTAATTTCTGAAGACCTACGTATTATGCAAAATAAATTCCTTCAACCATCATCATTGTTATTATTGCAATATTTTATTTTACTTTTCCTCCATCTGCAAGATCAAAATAGTTCTTGGCCATCTGTGGGTGCTGTGAAACAGGGTGCTCTGGTGCCACAAAGATGACAGAACTGCAGGCAGGGAGCAGCAGTGTGGCTCAGGGCCCGTGAGTGTGACTTTGTCACAAAACATCAGTAATGATAGCAAAAGTAACATAATCAGCTGGCAGATGATAATTTTCTCCTTGGGCCATGTGAGTTCAAGAGCCAGTTGCAGTTAGAGATTTGTGTTGCAGGTGTTTCATAACAGAGTCTGTACTACCATCACAATGACCCTTTAATAATTTTCTTGGAGGATGAAATGAAATTCAATCTGATGTACTTATGGTGTGATGGTGAAGTTCATAATCATATTGCCTGAATTTTCTCCTTTTCTAGAAAAATCATAAAGATTTTAAAACACTTGTACCAGTAGGCTTTCCAGCCTTGCAGCAGGTAGCACGGTGACCTGGAGCACAGATTAGTGTGGCTGCCTGATTTCACTTTCTGGTTCATGTGACACCTTGCACAGGAATTTCTATAGTAAGCACATAACCCCTCCTCCAGCTCTGGGGCTACTTTTCATTAGAGAATTTCCTGACCAGTTGAAGGACATAATTCAGTAAAGATTCAGACTCAAAGGGTGAAGAGAGCAGTGATTACCCACATGGAGTAGGCATTTTATTTTCATTCAACCTCTCTAAATAAGATCAGTTTTTCAAGCCAGTCTTGTGTTGAAGAGACTGAAAGAGAAGAGGCCAATAATCTGTCCTGATTGTTCTTCTGGCTGTTGGAGCCTGAGTACCACAATGCCCCTACTTATCCCTTCTTTTTTTTTTATTTCTGCCTCTATTTTATTAGCAGGTTTTCTTTTATCTGCCACTGAGTCTTACAGAAGCTGCTTATATATGTCCTTTTCAGAATGATGATACAAGTTTGCAGTGTCCTCAGAATCAGAAGGATCTAACTTGTAAATGTGTCTTGACTTTGATCACAGGGCTTTATACAAGACAAGCATTAAATGTGTAAGACACAAAGCTTTATGTGTTTGACGCTGTAAGAAACAAAAGTTAATCCTGGGAATTAGAAATTACTGGGTCTTCACAGTAAAGACAAAAACTTTTCTGCACAAAAAACTGTTTAAGTTCTGTGTCTTGTTGAGCATTCATGGACAAAAATAAACAGAAGCAACTTGTCTTTTATTTTCTGACAAATTATGAAATTGGTATCTTTTGTATCAACTGGAATGGGTGTTAAACTGCTGTGTAATAGTAAGTTGAAAATAATTACTTTGTTGTCAAAAGAATTGTGGTAAGAATTTCTTTATCTTCAGCTATCCCTCCCAATTCAATTTTCAGTTTTTCCTTCCTTAGTGAAAAAAAGCCCCAACTAAATGAAAATTGGCAGTCCAAGCTGACACTTGAAGGTTAATTGATACTTGTTTGAAAATAATAAATAGGGTAAGATAATTTTTTTAATTAAACTTTTGAAAAATATTAGACTGCTCTTTAGATTGATATGTTTTGCTTTACATTGCATATAGTAGACCACAACTGGGACAGGCAGAAAACCAATGAGGCTGGAAATGAATAAACACAAACTTTGAAAAGAAATTTTAAGATTTAAAAACATATCAGATTTTTTAAAAAAATATTGTTTATAGCTAAGACATTCTATTTTTCATAATTCTTCATTGTCTTTATTTAATAAAGATTATTTGTAAATGAAGGACTTAGAATAAATTTTTAAATCTAAATAACTGTCAGAAATGTCTCTGTGCAAAGGCTTTCATGAAACTGATGTCCAGATATTGCATGTTTTTAATAGTGTGCTAATGAATTTTTGTGAAATTTTTCCTAGCAAACCTGATTTATCACTTTTAGAAAAAATACTGTTTGAAGGTAGAGATGTAGAGAGAGATGGCCTATATGAATAGAGAGCACATTGCTGTTCTGAATGGGATGAGGATGGAAGATTTGGATATTTCATATGACATGGAGTTATGTTCTCCCTGGGAACCACAACCCTGTTAGTCCTTGTGCTAAATCCCTGCTGGTTCCACCCAGCAGCAGAGGTTCCTGGGAGGTCTTTACTGACCCTGACAGTGCCATACCAGAATGGATGGCGCTAGACCTGGAGGGCATGATTCTCTCAATAAATAGACTAAGGAGTTAACAGCACTGTGATCTAAATGTCACTTTTCTACTAGAAATGGTTCCTCAGGCCACAGTTTATGGGATATTGACAGGACCAATATTAGAGAGTCGCAATGTCATGTCTTCACTGATAAAGGAGCTGCTGGTTTCTGAGCTGGTTGAACTACAGGCCCTTTGGAATTGATGCCAGAAAGATGCAATTAAATAGATAGAGGTGATGTTCACACTTATTCTCCTGTGACAGGTAAAACATTGGCACAGGTTCTAGAAAGACAGAAAAAAAATCATGTATTGCTTTTGAAGCTTTATTCTGCACTCAGTAGTATTTCAGTCTCGGGCCTCTGGCTTGCCAAGACACTTCACCACACTGCATGAGGGTGAGCATATGTGCCAGGCAATTTGCTTGAAGGTCATCTTCTTAAATATAGTATTTAATAAAAGTTTTACACCTCTGCTGCAGCATCAGGATTCTCTAAATCTCTCTGTGGCTGCCCGAAGCCTAAATATCAACAGGTACTGTGCAAGCAACATATGGTGAGGTTCCAGTGGACTAATTTGTTAGCAGAGTAGTTATCTTGCTTGAAGTGCAGATTTCTGGCAGGAGAGGTTTTTTCGGGTTTTTTTTCCTCTCTTTTTCTTTTTTCTTTTTTTTTTTTCTTTTTTTTCTCACTTTGAACTCTATTATACTCACCAAGAAAAAAAAAAAAAAAAACCAACAAAAAAACCAACAAAAAAACCAACAAAAAACAACTTACTGGGTTTCTATTTAACATAAAGAATGGATAAAATATCCTCAGTAAGCCCAGACATCACTTCTCAAGGTTGATAATGTTTGTAATAATTAACAAAGCTGTGAGCCTGCAGGCCAAACTCTGATCTAACCCTTTGCAAGCATTAAGTTTTGTGTGGTTTTAATTTTTTTTTTCCTAACTGCTTAACACCTGCATTATTACTGATATTTGTTTGATTCTTTTTGTTTTGATAGGTGTCCAAAGTCCTCTGCTGAGAGGGTGGAATGATGTGAGACAATTGTATTGCTAAAACAGTTCGGGTATCCCTGTAAGGACAGGGTCTGGCAGCAGGGATTGTGTGTCACATGACACATGGCACTTCTGCTTTTGCCCCTGAGCTGTGAAAAGGAAAAGCTGACAGAAACAGGAGAGTTTTGCATATGACTGAGGTGTTCCTTAGGCTGTGACTGTGTGTGTGGGCAAACACAAGCTCACTTTGCTGGATCAGTGAGCTCCCTGGCAGCCAGTGTGCAGAGCCCAGGCAGCAGCCGTGCTGGGCTGGCTTGTGGGGAGGCAGGTTGGGACAGCCTGGCCATCAGGCAGGGCTGACACACGTTTTGGGGTGGAAATGGCTCTTCTCCAGCCAGCTGGAAGCAGAATTTCCCAAAAGATTCACACTTAGTGATGACTTGTTGCTACAGAGATGGTCTTTGTACTCCCTGGTTTTGTTGTCAGATAGCATGGTTTATGGCTTCCCACATGTTGTTGCAGAAGGAATAATTATTTCCAATAAAATTCAGTCTTTGCTGCTGTAGCATGTTGTAGAACCCCAGAATAATATCTGTCCAAGTCAGCAAGCTGCTTTTTACTGCCACTGTGTGCCAGGTTCCTCCAAGCCTCCTTCTCCCAGCTCATCTCTCATTGATTTCTGTGGTTTATCTTCAAACCCTGTGTAATACTTGGGTCCTCATATAAGTAGTCAACCTTCCTGTGGCACACCTTATCTGCTTCATTTTCTTAATTTGAAAATCTTGAAAGATGTCAGTCTTTTTATCAGTACTTTGCTGACGTGGAGATTTAGGTTCCTCATCCTTTTAAGTTCTCCACATGAAAATCAGCGATGGGTTCTCCTCAGTACTAGATGTGGAAGATAATGATAATGCTTAAAATCCCTGCATTGATTTAAAGGACTCTTCTGGCTATGGAATATCCTTGTTCTTTTCAGGAGACAAATAAAAAAATAGTAATAAATCAAGTTTTTAGGTTCTTTCCTATCTGGCAAAGCTTTATGAGCTGTAATACAAATGCAACTTATTGTGGCTTTTTGGAGCACTGCTCTGATCTCTTACATAGATACAAATTTTATAAAGGTGTGTTAGAGATTTTCTTGACAATATTTTTATAGGTAATTTTATGCGTGCTTTAACACCTTTGCAAAGCTAATTCTTTTGAAGCCTGTAAGAACTCTTCCCTTTTCTTTGTTAAGCTGGTTTATCACAGCTCAAACTTTGCCCCTAGATGACTCTTTTGCTTATGAGAATAATCTGTATCTGCATGAGGAAATGCAGGCTGAAACAGCAGCAAAAATCCATTCACCAGTCTGCACTGCAGATCTCTAGTGCTTGCCATGGAGCTCTTTACACTGGATTTCTAATGCCTGGAGTGGAACTCGTGTATGGGATGAACAGGACGGGATGATGAGTAGATACGTGCACTGCAGTGTAGAAATTTGGCTGTTTTTATTAGCTAGTGCAGGGAAAGCTGATGCTGCCACTGTCTCTTGTTTGCTCTGTTAATTGTAGATTTGGTCTGATTGAGTTCCATGTGGGAAGGTGCAGGTTATTTTTTCTTATTGCCTTTTGTGGTTTCCGTGCAGATACATGAGGCTTCTTATACAGAAAATTTCACAGGATTAAGGACTAAGTTAAGGACAGGGAAATTCTAAAATGGATTTTTAATAGTCTAATACAAAAATTTCAGATCTTATTCTCTTGATAGAGTGACCTGTTGAAAGGTATGTCTCTCTAAAACTCCTTCCCTCCTCCCATAGAAATTCATGTGTGTTTATTTACAGCAGTGGTTTGACACACATTAAAAAGTAATAAAGACATGAGGTTGCTAAGTACTTTTTATGAGAGTAGAGAAAAACTCTTCTATTAAAACAGAGAGTGAAAAATAGTGGAACTATATCCATTAACTACTATCCATATTTATTTCTAAACAATTTCCATAGTAACTGTGAATTTGAGATGTGTAAATATTACATTCTTCTGTTACTGCTAAAATGTTTGGGGAATTAATCCTTTTGATATATTCATGAATCATTGCAAAAGACCTCTCTGTAAAGTTGTGTTTATATGTAAAGTTGTGTGTGTATATACAGATGCATATACAGACATACGCAGCCATTTAAAGAACTCAGAGATTTGTTTAAAACTACTTTGAAAATACTAACATTTCTCATGTAGTTTCTTTTTGCTACTGAAAGTTAGAAATATTTTATTACTTTTCTACATATAATCATTTAAAAAAACCTTTGTAAAACTGCTGTAAGAGCTATTTTATGGTTTTGTAATGAGCACTGTCTGCTGAATTCTTATATCAATCCAGTGGCCACTGTCCTACATGAATGCTTGAGAGCAAATATCCATCACTATAATTTATCTTAAAGCACACAGTATTGAACAGTATTGAAACAGGAGCTCATCAAATTCCCCAAAAGAATTGCAAACAGAAGCTGCAATTACTGTTGTTTTGCTGCTTCCAGCATGTCAAGCTCCATATTATAAATGCCTTTACTTTGTGCAGTAGAGTGTTCATTCTGTTGCAAGGAATTCTGGTTGTTTACTTCTAACACTCAAAGACTATGTTGAACAATTTGAGTATGTGCTGTGATTTTCCTTGGGGTGCTTCCTTATTTAGTGATGCAATTTTAATGTGCATCATTAGTTAGAGTGGCTTTTTGCTTAAAGAAATTGATTATGTAGAGCCATGGAAGCAATCATGATTGTGAAGGCAGTAGGTAGCCAATAAAAGTGGACAGTCGGTGAAAGTATTTTGTAGCTTTCCATCTTTTGGAAACAGAGCTATTTCCTGAAAGGAAAAAAAAAGGTACAGACAACAGAGAAACTAAATGTTTGCATTCAACAACATTTTTGTCTTTCTCTGATATCAGATTTGAGGTTTTGGGGTTTTTTTAATCTTCCTTCTTTCACTTTGTTTAAAGAATTTTTAGGGAAAATGAAAATGGTTGTGTTTTGCCCAGAGCACATGTGTAAGTTCACATCATCATTTTCAAAATTATTTTTTAAAAAAATAAGAAGAACTTACTGAAATGCCTACTGATAATTCATTTTCTCTCTCTTTAGTTAGGCTTCAGTGAGTGCAGTGAAAGAATCCTCTAATTTAAGCCCTTAAACGGTGGAATTATTTGCAGTAAGATTTTTACTGGATCAATAGAATTTGGCTGAAAGGAACCTGTCATATCATCCATTTTTTCTTTGCTTAAGGCTAAGACCATGTTATGTGAGCCTTAAAAATACAAAGTGTACCATGTGTGTCTCCTAGGTAGTGGGGGCTTGAGTTTATGGCTGATGAAGCAGTTAAACCATTGAGTAGACTGTGCACAGTCGTAGGAATGACCAGCAAAGGATTAATAGATGTCCACACAAACCATCTGTAGCACAAACCACCTTTAGCAGAAGATGTGTGGACCAAGAGACAAACCAGTAGGAATATAACAGCACACAGCACAAATGAAACTCATGCTTTTTGCTAGTTGTTGGACCTTGGGAATGTGTTTAGCATTAGGCTAAACCAATGAACTCAGCGCTATCCATATGATAGAAGCTGAGAACTATTGGAAGAGGCCATGAGCCAGTGCATGAGGAACTTCATAATTTTGTGTAAAATAGAGCAGTAGTTTGGGTTATTCATATTAAGCTACAAGACAACTAACCTCAGTACTTCTCCAAGTTTTATGCTTTCTGGCATGGTGCCATGAATATAAAAGCCTTATAGGAGATCTCAAGTGTTAAATTTTCTGACTGTGTAAGGAGTGGTATTTCCCTAAAGGAGGTGTGAATAGACACAGCTCTGGAAGAATTAGTTGGGACCACTCCATGAAATCCTGTGGCCTGGAGTGCCTGAAGATGGCATGGGGAAATCAGAGAACTGTTTGCCTCTGAGTTGTTCTGTGTTGTGGGAGAGGCAAGCTTGGAAAGGAGCTGGGACCATCTTATTTAATCCATAATCAAATAGCTTTAGAAAGAAATAATGGCTTAAAATTTAAATATAGCCCCACACAAAGCTATTTGTTGGCTTTTCTTTTGAAATTTCAAATACTTTGTTGGTTAATGTGAGTTTTTTCAAGTGGAATAGTAGGACTTGGCTTTTTGGTATTACCATGTCACACTTGGGGTGGAAGTTTTTAAACCCAGTCAACTCATACCGGAGTAAAAGTACTGCAAAATAATGCAGCCTAAGATAACTCTTTTACTGCATCAACTGAGTGCTGATTTGAGTGGATATGGAGAGATACAACCACTCTGAATGGTTTTGCTTGCTGCTTTGCTCAGAATATCAGGGGACTGGAGAGTTTAGAGGTTTGAACTAAGATATTTCTGCTCCCACTTATTTGCCCAACAGTCTAGTGGATTCATGACCAGGATGGTGATTCTTTTCATGGTTGTGCCATGATTTCCTTTATGATTTGGCAGGTTAGTTGTAATTTGTTTAGCCTTTCAGGAAATACCTATTTGGAGCTTGTAGTGTTGACAAAAGGCCAATAAGCATAACAAAGAGGGAGGTCCCTTTCACTTGTCCAGATGAGTGATAACAAATAAAAGGTCAACTTCACATTTCATAGGTCATTTACTTTTTTCTTGTGGGAACAAAGTCAATCTGCCCACTTTCCCTCCTTGAGACCACTGCCACTGGACTGTGTGAATGATGATGTGACTTCTTGTGCTGACATGCTTTTTGGACTGGCATTTGAAAGGGCATGACAAAAGTCATGAGTCAAAGGCGTAAATGTGCATTTGCTAAATGTTAAATCATTTTAGGGGGAGCAAGAGACAACTTCAGGGTATCCCATCAGAAGAGAGAATACTGCAATCTCTTTATAACAGTGATTCAGGTTTCACAGTTTGCTAGTCCAGAACATGCTACTTGATTTTTTTTTTTTGTATCTAGCATTGGCAAGGGTATGGTAACTGAGCTGCCAATATCTTGTTTGCAAAGGAAAGCTGATAGCCATCAGATACTTTTACAGCACGTTTTCAATATCTCATTGTTGTACACTATAAAAAGAGAGTGTGTATGTAGAAACGCTTTGTATTGTGACATTAAAGTTTGTATACATGGACCTTTCTTCTCAGTTAACACTATTTAGGGGGCTGGTACCTGAATATGACACTATCTCTAAGAATTTCATTACTTTTTGACTGAAGTCTGTTACTCTGTTCTTTGGCCTTTTCATGTTTTGTCTCCATTTATTTTATCAAGAGCTGCTATTAACTGTCTCAAGAAAGGATTTCTACAGTGTTAAAGAACAGGATAATAGACCTGTATTGTGTGTGCAGTAATACTTCTCTAGGTGTCTGACTCTAGTGCTGTTTTTGTATTGGAAATGATGAGAAGCTGGTGTTTTATGATAAGTTTTTATCATAAACCATGGTTTATAAATGTCTCATTTTGTTGTTGCAATGTGAAAGTAATTTATTCAGAGAAACAGGAGAACTATAAAAGATTTATACATAATTAGGAGTTTAACTTGACTAGAAATGTCAACATTTTTCTCCCCAAATGCTCTTCTGTGAAAGTACTGTCCTCTTTCCCTTTGAGGACATACAGTAGCCTACATAAATCAAAGTATTAAGTTGATGAAATATTAAACACAAATTCTAAACTTTCATTAAAGTGGTCTGTTACCTTTGTAAGACTGAAAGCTATCTCATCCTTCTTATCTAAAGTATCATCAGTTGTACTGCAAGCAACAGATCCCACGTAGCACAGCACTCTGTTCTAAATGAAAAGAGGTTATGTTTCAGCAACATGCTTAGAAAGGGGAATAAATTGATAAAATTTAGATTGTGCTGCTTTGTTTTGTGCTAAGGGCCTTTTAAACATCAGCTGATCTCAGAATGCTTTCAGGATAGTCTTCTGCAATCATGATTGCTAGTACACAGAAAGGATGTGCTAATTCCACAAATGGAAGCTGATCAGATGTCTCTGTTCCCCTTCTCCTGTAGCCACACAGATGGGGTGGTTGTGGACGTGGCAGGCTGGCCCATTCTCAAACTCTCACTTGAATTTGAGAGGGGGATTCTGTTGAGAGAGGCAGATTGACAATTTAGTGTAGGAATGGGGTTTCTGTGCAAAAAAAACTATGAGGATTTAGACTTCTGTGAAAGCCACTGTGCTATGTACCCCATGATACAATCCTGAGGCACAGCTCAGAAGCCCATTTCAGGCACTCGACCTTCCCACACAATGGCAAGAGGCAGAAACTTCAAAATAGGAAATTCAGAAAACCTGCAGCAAGAATCTAAAGTAGACACAAATGTCCCTTCAATTGTTATTAATGTAATGGAGGTTGGGTACACAGATTCCTCAGACACTGAAAAATATCTCAGGCTTGTACTAGGAAAACATTCAGAGATGTCATCTATGCTCCATAGCACTAAGCACTGTGTAAAGTTACAGTACAGATACAGCCTCTATCTATGATCATGTAACAGAGAACTAAAGGTGTATCAGTCAAACAAACCACTTTTAGTTCTTGCCAGATTAACATATCTTGTCTGCACAAAGCACCTGCCTGTTACTGCTGCTTAACTTTTACTCATTGAAATCATTGAGATTGGTTGCCTTTAGTACCTCCTGAAGCTGGGCTAATACTTAAAGGGCTGTTATCAGCTCTCTCAACCCAGTAAAAGTCAAGGTAAAATAAAAAATATTCTGAACATTACATGTCATATAAATACAGATCAAAGCCCTTGAATCTCAGGCCTGATTGAAGATTTCTGTGCAATCTTAACGAGAATCCTTGACAAAATTCATCTAATTGGGTTAGTGCTTGGTTGGAGGCAGTTTTATTTGAGTTACACAGGTTGTGTAAGGTGTTCAGCTACTACAAATTTATGAAAAATATTTGTGTGTGAGAGAGTATTTTGAAATAAGCGAGTGGCACACACCTTACTGTGCTGTGAATTTTATTTCAACATGCAGGTAATGGAAGAGGTAAGAAAGAACTTTGATATACAAAATGCTAGCCTAACATGTCAGATACAGAGAAAAGTTAAAAGAAAAGCATGAGAAATATGCTTATGTAGAAGGTACAGATTGTGACACTGTGAATGAGTGTCTGGCAAAGATATGGATGGCTCTGCTGTTTCAGAGCTATCTTCATGGTGAACACAGTTGTATGAAAGTTTTTGCCTTCCCTCCCATCTGGAGAATGTTACATATTCAGAGCTCTTGAGGCATTCAGTGTATCCTTGGAATCTTGTATGTTGTCACAGCAAAATTGTATTACAGTCCTGACAATGAAGAGAAATGCAGAAACTGCACCTAGCTTAAAAGATTCCTTCATCTTCCTCTAATGCTATCGACAGCTTTTGCGCTAAGCAATTTGGAAACTGCCTGGGGTAGCATTTTATAAATAAAATTTTCAAAAGTTGAAATGTACTCATTTACAGAGGTCTATCTAAATTAGGCAATTCAATCTTTTAGTTTGTGCTTTTGTAATATAAGAGCTGTCCCTTCATTTCCTGCATTCCTACTTTCTGTCCCTGCCATCTATTATTCCCTTCTACTTACCAACACCCAGCCAAGCCTAAATAAATGCAGCATGACACCCCAGAGTTCATATTTTCCCTGCTTGTCAAGCTGTTTCTTATTTTCTTATTTTCTGTTGCCTGAATACTTCCTATCTGTGTCTTTTAAATATTCTGCAGCTACTTCTGATAACCCAGGTTACAACCAAGGCATCTCTTTACTTGTCACAGTGCAGATTGCAGCATGGCAGAGGCAGCCTGTGGTAGAGGCTTGTGTTCTTTGCATTATCACATCCAAATTACTGTCGTTTCTATTTGTAAACCCTTATATCACCCTTCCTTCCTTCCTTCCTTCCTTCCTTCCTTCCTTCCTTCCTTCCTTCCTTCCTTCCTTCCTTCCTTCCTTCCTTCCTTCCTTCCTTCCTTCCTTCCTTCCTTCCTTCCTTCCTTCCTTCCTTCCTTCCTTCCTTCCTTCCTTCCTTCCTTCCTTCCTTCCTTCCTTCCTTCCTTCCTTCCTTCCTTCCTTCCTTCCTTCCCTTCCTTCCTTCCTTCCTTCCTTCCTTCCTTCCTTCCTTCCTTCCTTCCTTCCTTCCTTCCTTCCTTCCTTCCTTCCTTCCTTCCTTCCTTCCTTCCTTCCTTCCTTCCTTCCTTCCTTCCCTCCCTCCCTCCCTCCCTCCCTCCCTCCCTCCCTTTTTTAAAATGAATTCAGTACTTTCCTAGATCAGTATCAGTGAATCTGTAATTGATTGGTAGTTCACTTCCTTCAGAACAGCTAACAACACTGTTCTGGATTAACACTTTTCTTAATGAAATATTGTCTATGACTCTGAAAACTTAAAACTCCAGTGCTTTTTACTGGGAATTTGAAACAGAGAACAAGGCGCTGGAAAAGAAAAAGAAAAGCACCTTCCTGACATGTCTGTTTTGCGTAATACAAAATGACATTATTTTAGCAGTTGACTTTTTTTCCTTTGCTCTGTGTAATGACTGCTAGAGATACTGATTTAATCAACCAACCGTGCAAACACAATGATTGTGAACCAGATCGTTGTGAAGCAAACAAATGTTTCACAGTAAATTGCCAAGGGATACCAGCTACTCTGCTCTGGTTTTGCTCAAATAGATTGTCTTTTAAGCAGCTGCCTCATGAAAAGCCTTTGTTATGTATGGACCTTTAATCAAAATGTCACTAAATCCTGCATTCTGGGATGCTTCATTTGAAACACATCCAATGTTCTTATTTATTAAATTGTCCACTGTCGAATCCAGCCACCATTATCCCTAGTAAGCAAAGATGGATGAGGGAGTGACAAAAAGCTTGTGTCACAGCCGAGATCAGTTGTGTGTGTGTGATGTCTTGATCTGTTTGTACAACCCTCTTGGGGACCATTGGGCAATTAAGTTCACCCATTTCAAACACGGCCTTTTCTGTACACTCTGATTTGATAGGAGAATGGGCAATTCCCAGTAATGACTGCTACATCAATTATATTGCATTGTATTGATGTTTAATTAGAGAATGTGTTGAAAATGGGGAAGGGGACAACTGGAAGAGGGGAGGGTTGTCTCCCAAGTAAATGTCAGAGACCTTTCCTTAATAGCCTGTCTTTTAAATGTGCATTGAATGCACTGACAAGCGCTGTGGCCTTCTGACCTTCAAGCATTTACCCCTGCCTGAGAAAGGAGAGCGAAGCTGCTTTGAGAAGGAATTGTTTTAGAGCTGAATTACATTTAGTGTCATTCTTGTTCAGCTTTTCTGTGAAGTGACCCTTACAGCCCTTTGGCCCCATGTGCACAGTTGGAAACCATTTCTGTGCCTGAGCTTTCTGAATCAAACACTTGCAGTCTCTTCAAACAGCCTTTCAAAAGTGAAACTCGAACATCATGAACGTGAACTCTTATTTTTCTAGGGTTTATTTAAGTAATCTATAAGAGTTCTTTAAAAGAAAAATAATGAAGCCAAGGCTTTTGTGTCACTCAGACAATGACATTAAACACTATCCTTCAATCTCCAGTTTCTTCAGATTTAAGAAAAGTGCTGTAAATTGCAAATGGAGGATTACAACAGAAATATAAGACCTGCACAGTTGTTTATGACTGAACTGGCCTGCAACACCTGACACCAGCCATTTCTAAAGGTTAATTTTCTAAAGCAGAAGATTGCAATATGGTTTTGGTTTCTGCTGGTTCTTTACTGGGTAATTGCATTGAAATTTTCTGGTAGTTTACAGTATGCTAGCACTTCTTATTCACAGCTGCTCTCTCTAACACCCTGGAGAAACAGCCATGGGTTTAATTCATCTAAGGTTCTTCTGCACCAGCCTGTGCAGGCATTGTCCTGCTCCTGTGATCAGGAGTCCTGACCTTATGTTTTCAAGACAGAAAACTGCAGTGTGTGTGAGGGGGAAACACACTGACAATCTCTTGAACCAGGAGGAAAGGAATGCATTGCTTATTTCTCGTATACTATTATCCTTTTCGCACAGCCATTAATATGCATGTGCATCCCAGGAACAACGATGCGCCAGCTGCGCCTTTAGCAAAAACTCCGTGTAATTCAGCATGACTTTACGAAATGGAAAGAATTTAAAGACAGTGTGGCTATGCTAATTTTGATGTTAATTTCTGTAGGAACTTAATATTCTATGTCATTCTTTTGCCTGTGCAATAATCTCTGCTCTGCATCTTCTGGCATGATATTTTTATTTTAAATGGCAGCACTGAATGCAGATTGTGTGTATCTTTCAGAATATGGAGTCAGTTCAGGTCTTTCCAAAAAAAGAAGTTTCCTTATTACTCTAAATGCTATTACTGCACATGCCACAGGAGTGGCACATTAGGGTGGTGACAACTTTGCACATTGGCAGTCAGGCTTTGAAAGAAAGAATATATTTGCAAAGGAAATATTTGGAAATGTTTTTTCAGCTGATTAATTTGGATGCACAGCTTTCAAGTTATATGCTTTGGAGTACACTGTACAATAAAAAATTTGAAGCATTTAATTTAAAATAATATAATAAATTAGAAGAAGAGTAGCTGTACATTGATGGTGTATATTTGGAGTCAGGTGGGATTTTTATCTTAGACTACATAGGTTTATCAGAAGGTGACATTCTGATATCTGATGTAATAGATGTTTTATTTATGAAGCCTTGACATTATTAAACAAGGGGGATCAGCACCAGAGAAAAATGCATTTGAAAAGAGGTTATAAAATGTGAAGCTTGCTACCAAACAGCTCATAGTTGTGTAAAAAAACCCCTTTTACCAACCTTTATTTCTTTTTTTTTTTTTTTGGTGCTTAAATGATCATAGAATATTCTCAGTATGAATTTCATATTAAATAGTTGTTATAAATAATTTATCTTTTAGATAATTTTAACAATTTCATATAAACTTATAAGGAAGATTCTCCATATACAATCATGGCCTATTTTTCAGAGCACATAAACACCTGCTTGTTTTTAAACATTTCTTATTTTTTACTTTTAGCTTTTACATTTAGGCAAGTGGCAAACGCAGAATAATAGACTTGATGTCCAGGATCTGAGAGCAGCCTCCCAGTTGTGCTGTGTACTTCAATTCTGTGGTTAGTGTGACTTGCATAGGGGAAATTACTCACCTGCTCCTGTACCTTGCTGCAACAGAGCACAGTCTGGGTACTTCAGGGTTTTGCTGGTGCCAGTGTCAGTCCTGGGTGTTGGACTTCTGCTGCTGCAGCCAAAGCCTACATCAAACTATCAGATAAAAATAGAGAAATGAGTAACTCAGCTCCCTGATGATGTTGTCATTGCCTTAGTTGCACTTGCCTAATATATTCTAAGAGAGGCAAAGTACTTTAATACTATTTTTTCCCACTAAACCTCCCCCCCAAAATTTAAAAACAAACAAACAAACAAACTTGATTTTAAATAAGGGTGTGGATTTATACCTCAATTCCCTGAAGGTCAGTGAGAAACACTGATTGAAGACTGCATCCATCTGTTGCTAAACTCAGGAGAATCTTTGCTGTTCAGCTCCTCAGAAGTGTAGGTGATGACATAATGAGGTGAACACAGGGTCATTTCTCTCAAGGCTTATCTTGACATTTCTGTAAGTATAACTTAAACCAAAACAGCAGATCAAACTAACTGCAGGCTTTAAGGAGATAAATGTATGTGTCTTATTGTGGTGGCCTGTACAATTTATTCAGTATGAAGAACAGACAAGTCCAGTACATAAGTGCAGCTTCTGCATTAAATATGAGTGAAAACAAGATTCTGAAGCGGTCTGGGCATAAATTGGGTGGCTTAGATGAAATACTCATGCAGTCAAATCAGTGCACATATGTGATTATGAATATGTTCCTGGTTTGTATGAATCTCAGGTTTATTCCTTTAATCTTTTCTTTACTGGTATCCAGTGTATCATATTTTAATATCCTTTTTTTTTTTTTTTTTTTTTACTAGTGTTAAAATGTAATGCTTATTAGTGTGGGGAAGAAGTAATTTCAATATAAATTATGATTAAAGTATGAGTGTGATATGTTAAACACTACTGATAAAGTAATTGTTTGCCTGAAATGTCTTAGCAAAATTGTGCTGTTAAGCACTTTGTAAAATTCCATTACAACTGAGATTTATTTTTCAATCATTTTTTAAGACATGCCTTTTTATTCTCCAAAGGCATTATGCTATTAACAGATTTTCCATATAATACAGAACCATCAAAAATAGCAGCATTTACATCTTAATTTGCATAAGAACTTGCTCCTGATCCAGATTCCATTGTTGAAGTACTGGAATAACTGCAGTGATGTATGTGAGATTCAATTTCAGTCTCCTTCTTACCACATTGCATGTATAATTTTAGTGGAATATCTGTGTTTTTACTGGGGAAATTTTACTGAGACCAGATTGCATTAAAGAGTGTCCAGTTGCAGTGGATACTCTTTAATTACCAGTTATCAGAGCTGAAGCAAAGAGGTGATGAGAGGCATATTACCTGCTCTTTTAGGGATCTCTGGTGGGTGCAAGTACATCCAGGTCCCTCCAGCGATGTCTTTCCTCTGTGAGATCTATGTCCTTGGCCATATGTTAGACCATTTCAATTTACAATTAAATGCCTGCTTTTAATCTGGTACAGATTAGAAACAAATTAGGGAGTCTTCATTCTGAATTTATATTTCTCAGTCACAAAAATGGTAACTAGATTTGGAAAGTTTGCCTGCTTCCTCAGTGGTAAACAATAAATGGTACTACATGTATATCTTGTTGTAAAAGCCTTTAATGAAACATATCTGAGCTCTACTAGCAGTCATTTGAGATGAAAATTTGTTATGTCTTCTCTGTTGAACTGTTTTAGCAGTATAATTTCTGATAATTAAAACATAATCATTTTTAAGGAGTCATTTTCACAGCTTATAGCAATTTTGCAGCTGACTCTGTCAGGCTTGCAATAAAGATTGATCCTAAATTATTAAATGATATTTTGTGCAACTGTAATTTCCATGAGAGGATATTTTTCATGTTATTTTCTAGGAAGCTTTAGACTGCTAAAGAACACTTTTGGCAAAGTAAAGGGAAATATTTGTGAAGCAGAAACTATAATTATGAACGTGTAGTTAAACACCTCTTAGGCACTTGGCTCATACCGAAAAAAGTTGTAAAATAATAGGACCATGCTCTTGAAAGTGGACCCCATATTGAAGGAATTACTTCATCACTTCTGCTTAACATCTGGCTGCTTTGAAGAATCTGCTACACACCTGTTAAAATGTAAAGTGAAGATGTGCAGATGAAGAGCTGAAATATGAGGAGAGGTTATTTCAGTGAGAATGAGCAGCAGTCAGTGCGTCCAACCTCTGGGTCAGAGGGGGCTCTTCCCAGATCCATCTGTGAAGCCTTCTGATGGAGGTATTTTGGCAAGGTTTTTCTGGAAGGTGAGAGCAAAACAGCCATTCAGGCTGTGCTCCGAAAGAGATATTCGGGTGAAGAAGTTAGTTTGGCCTAGAAGTCCTGGCTGAGAATGGAGAAAGGTTTCTGCTTCTATGGGCAATGGGGCAAAAGCTAAGCAGCTCATGGTGCCACTCACAGTTGACCATTTCCATCTTGAAACCTGACACTGGGACTCAGTATTCTTCTCAAAGCAGTATTTTCTCAAAGAGAAGTGCACAGAAAAGGATCTGCCGTTCGTGTGTCCTGAGCAATTGACTTGCCACTGTCTTTTGCGTGGAAGTCAGTGGTGGAACTTAAGGATCCTGAGCTGCTGGCCCAGTCAAAGGGCCATTCCTTCTCCTTCTGTCTGTACCAATGCTGCATCTCTGGATTCCTTGTTCCCAATTTATCTGTGGGACAGGGGGAGTCCTTGAAAGAACAGTCATTTGTGAATGCTCCTGAGAACTGGTTCTGTGAAGACCATGATGGAGATGAACTATGTTCATATGGAGAAGGAGTGTTTGGGGAAAAAAACATACAAAAAATGTTATACCTTCTGTGACTGGATGCCCTAACCACATAAATTAAAAGCTTAAAACCCCCAGATCTGAACATTAGAATGTCTGCTACTAAGAACCAAATGTATCCTGAAGAGATTTCTGTCTACTTTGACATTTTCTGTCTACAGAATAACAGATAGGACAGAGAAATTATGTCTTGCTTCCCAAATGTTTCCATTTGAGAAATGTAAGATAACTATTCCAAGCAAGGGTTTTACACTTTGAAATCAGGAAAGAATAAAAGGGGCCATCTGGCCTTGATCACTGGGACTGTCTTATCTTTGGGAGGTCCTTGCATGGCCAGCAGCTTGTCACATTTGGGAGGATAAGACGGTCAAAGAGGGCAAAGAAACTAATATTTCTTCTTGCCAACAAAGGAAATATATTTTCCTGTGGAGCAGAAGATGCAGAAGATTTTGTGCATCCATTTTTATGCCCAGAGATCACATAGCTTCTATATTTTCCTCGCTAAGTACACCCAAATGTCATTCACTAATCTTTGCTTTGCTTTTATTACACATTCTTCCAAATATTTATACAAAATTGTGTGATATATTTTTAAAAAATAGTTAGCACCTGATATATATTCCTGTATCACTATTGCATTGGAATAAAAGGAGGGTCTTTCACACTTGCAGAAGACACCTCTTTTCACTTAAATTTCTGAATCCTTACGTTAATTTCAAACTGTTATTTACTATGTATAGTACTTTTACTTTATAGTTATAAGTTCCTTCAAATAGTGCATTAGCAAATTTTCAAACAACAGAAAAAGGAGTATTGGAGGACTGTATGTCACCCCGAGGTGTTCATAACCATAGAAGTCTTAGAATGATGTGAGCCTGTCTTTGGATGATGAAACTGAATCCCCTCTGTGGAATCTAACTGGACTGTTACACACACTGTGGTAAGATCTGGAAAATTCACAAAACCTTAGATGGACTATTTCGCCTTCTTGTGTTTATTGTCACATATAAATTATATACCTTCTTGTGTTTATTGTCACATATAAAATATATAACCCTCTTTTATTCATTTTCTGGCTATGGAGACAGTGGACATTCAAGAGGTTAATGTGATAACAATGGGATTTTAGTAATCTTTGCATCAGTTTATTCATATCTAGCCCCTTTCATTCTGTTTTAGAATCAGTGTAATTTTGGTACATTATGAGTATTTCTTCAGTATTTTACAGAAGTTTCCTTTATTTCTCCTTCAAAAGTCTAGTTGTCTGTAAATCTATCCATTTGTCTCCATACCTGAAAGATAAGTGCTGTCAGCTAAGATCATGAAAAAAAATTAGTGCTATTTAAAATCATTAGTTGTGTAGTGAGAGGTGTAAAGGTGTAAATGCAGAACATGGGTAATTTCTGGGTAGAATCTTAGTAATTCGATTGTAACTTCCATTCACATGCCTTCTATTACTTACTATAAGAATTTCTATTTGCCCTTTGGTGTTGCCTAAGAAAAAGAATGTCTGTGAAGCCTGCTGCTATGATAATTTCGTGGCCTTTTCTCCCTCCTTCACTAACAGCAAATCTTCTTAAAAACATCTAAATCTGAAAGTGAAGGCTTTTTTTGAACAAGAAAATAAAGTGGGGTTAGGCTGAAAAAATATATCAAGGCTTTCTCTCTCAGTTCCCGAAACTAGTCTCATTTATCTTCATTTTCTGAACATCACTTTACAATTGAACCAGCAGCAGTGTGTTAAGTATTTTTTTTCCTTTCTGATAATCAGAGAAATATTGACCTATTTTGAAAACACTTCTTCCTCTCACTACTGACAGCTTTCATTACTTCAATTGTTGCTATTTTTATATAAAAGAGCTATAAAGGAGCTTGAGCTGAATGTAACCTTAACTGTAGAGGACTGGATGTGGATCGCCAACATACCACGTGACTTAGATTGTCAGAGTTAAGGTTTAACCTTGCCTCTTTAGATTATAATATATTATCCAAGCAGAAGTCAGCTAATGGACCTTAAATTAGTGTGAGTGGTCTAGAAAGATACGGCATATCATTACATGAATCTACCTTCCTTGAAGTCAGCAGAAAAATACTGCATCAGTTTCAGTAGAGGAAAAAAAAGGTTATAGCCAGGTTACTTTGCATCGAGACATCTTGGTTTCTTTTACCCTTGTAATTGAGCAGTGCTGTGTTCTGCAAGTACAGGTTTAATATAAAAATAGGTTTTAAATAGGTTTTAATGAAATTAAAAGAAAGATTTTTTTTTTTTCAGTCTAGCATGTGCTATATTTAGTTCTGCCTGGAGTGTGGCTTGGGGTGTACCTGTGAAAATCCTTTGACTTTAGCAAATAGAATTGTCCTGCTTTAAAAAAAAAAAGAGAAAAAATACAATAAGAAAAGGAAGAAAACAAAATCTTTGTGTGCTGTCAGAATAGCTGTTTCACTAAGTTGGCTGATCATGTAATGTGGATGGATGGCTCTTTAGTGTTTTGGCTACTTTATCATCAATCTGATCACAGCCCAGGTGACAGGAGCAGGTAGGTACCTTCTAATCCCCCAGTAAATGACTCGTGTCTGTCTATCTTTAATCAGACAGCTCCCTCCATCATTTATATCACTTGGAAGTTGCTGTGGGAAGGCATGTGAACACTCCTTTTGTCTTGTCACTGCTTCATACAGGGGCAACTTTTGTGTGGGAGTAAGGGGTTACTGTCAATTGTCCTGCAGAACATAATCACCTTACAATAGGTGATACACCCATTGCAATGTTTGTGCCAAACTAATAATGATAGGAACAAACCAGCCTTTTGTACAGGCTTTCTGTTGCTGCCCTTTGCAGGAAAAAAAAAAAAATTGCTGCTGCTTCTTTAAGTCATGGGGACTCCCCTTTGCTGTGACAGCTTTCCAATTGTTAAATAAACTCTGACCATGAACAGCTGTCAGACAGATATTGCACTGCAGGCTTCAGTTAAAAGGAGCACCAGACAAGCTTTTTAGTGCCTAAAGGCCCTTATTTGTTTTGTTTTAAAGACACACTTAAAAAAAACCCAAAACCACAATGAGATAATACGAGTCTTTCAATGGAAATGAAAAACAAAAAACATTGCATTTTATATGCTCTGTGCAATTTTTTTGGTGAAAGTTATAGAATGTGAGTATGTGCATTTCTGAGAAAAAGCCTGTGTGGAGCATGAAATGTCTCAAATGTACACTTTTGTCTGGTAGCAAGGTAGGAAATCGAGATGCAGAAATCCTGACATTAGACTTTATAAATACTACTAATCATATTCAAATTCTTGTGGGAAAGCAAGAGGAATTATATTGAGCTTCCTCAAAGTCACAGCATGTGATTTTATCATTTCTTCTTTTGACAGTAATCTAGCTCAACACTTCTGATGTTATTGCTTTTTGTCATCTGAACAATTTGATCTGGTTGAAGATGTCCTTGCTCATTGCAGGGGATTGGACTGGATGACCTTTAAAGGTCCCTTCCAGCCCATTCTATGGTTCCGTAATTCTGTGATAATGTTGCACCCTGATGTACAGCAAAAATAAAAATTTTGTACAAGCAAAAATAAAAAAAAAATAAAAAAGGACAGTTTTCACTACAGAAGGTCTAACAGACTAACTCCAATATGCAAGAAAATCATCTCAAGGTAAATATATAGTGAATATATTGGAAGAAACCTCATAAATTACATTAAAATTACAGCTGGGGAGGGAGATTGCCATTAAGTTAGGAAGATGTACTTCCTCCTATTCAGTTTACAGGCTGATACTCTCTACCCTTACCTGACTAAAAGTCAAGCTGGAGAACTTGGACTAGGAATCAAAGTTGACCACAGCTCCACTAGAAGATATTTAGAAGATAGGTTCAGCTCACCTGGCTGAGGAGAGAGTGAGTCAGCTCTGGATGTGCCTTTTCCCATTGACATTAAAGCAGAAGCCTAGCTCAAACACAAAATAAAACAAAAACTAGTCCTGGTGATTAATTTCAAAAGGCAAGGTGTGGGCTAATTTTGTGGAGGCAGGAGTTCTAGACAATATATTAAGAAGTATTTATTGAAAAATCAATATTTTTTCATGTTAAAGAGAAAATATGGTACATATTTCATTTACAAGTAATAGTAAGTAATTACTGATTTTAAGTGTAGCTTCTTCCAAAATTTCAAATTTAAGTAATTAACTAGCTAACTAACTAACTGGTTAACTAACAAATTAGTTAACTAATATGTGTCTTCACCATTCCAGTTTTGTTTCAAGACAGAGAGGAATATCTCTAGTAAAAAATATAAAGCAGTAGGAAATGGAAAAAGTCAATTTAAAAATCAATCCTCCCAGATTTTTTCTATCGACTCCTGTTAGAAATAACACCCACAATTTTTATAACTGAAATGGATCATAAAAAAATCTCAGGGTGTTCAATTATTTATTTTATGCCTTTGAAAACACTTTTGGGTAATGGGTTTCACTTTTTCACCTTTCATTTGCTTCATTCTTCCACTCAGCAAAACGGAAACCATTCAAAAATGGAAAATGATAACATTTTCTTGTTTGTGCTTGTACTTGTGCTTTTGAGTCAATACACTTCGCACAGATGCAGATGATTGCCTTAAAGCTATGGTAAACAATGCACCATAGTTTTAAAGAAACTGATTTCTACACAGAACTAAATGTTTATATAATATAGAGCTTTATGGAGACTTGAACCAGGAAATTAATTTATTTTATTTCAATTTTTGGAAAGCAAAGTATAGAAGGGAAGGTTTGGGAGCAGTACACACCAACAGTGGAATTAATTGCTACAGTCAATGCAAATATGATTTTTCATGTGTGAAGGAAGCATGAGGAAAGGTCCTTGAATAAAAATAATCAACTTGCGACCATAATAGAGATGGTACTCTTTGAAGATATTGGTTGTGGATTAGCAGAAAATGTATTCATTAAAGCCATGGAAAAAAGAAGTAAAGTCAGCCCTCCATCATCTTTCTTAGTCTTCCAAATTTTCGATTTTGAAGCAAAAATGGAATCTTCTTTTTTCTGTCTTTATTAATTAATTAATCTGTCATCCCTGGGGTGTGAGATTAAGGCTGGGAAATGGCTGAGATAAATGTATTTATCTGTTATAGGTTTCAGAGCAAAAAGTTGGCATAATGGCAGAGATAATTTGAGAGTTGAGTTGGACGTGAAAATTTCTGGCTAGGCAAGCAAGACAACCTTCTGAACATGGATCTTACTGGAACAGAGTTTCACCGTGGCTCCTTTCCTGCTACAGAACGTGGCATGGCACCAAAACTGTGTTGGATCCAATGCTTTTCCAGAGAGTCAGGTTTACTGGGCACAGGGAGCAGAGCAGGCACATTAGCAAATCACTTGTTCCCTGGTGACAGCAGCCAGGAGCAAGCGTGCCTTTCCAAAACAGCTCGTGGCCACTGCTGCCTGTCCTGCTGTTGCTTCCTTGAAGAGAGGCTACAGGCCAGAAAATCTAGTGTGGTTTGTAAGCCTGCTTCCAGCTGCTGTTTTTCTCTGCACTGTCTGTTGGGAGAAGGACCTTGGGGCACTCAGGAGAGGCGTTTCTGGTAGTGAGCTGCAGGGCAGGCAGGTTTTCTGGTAGGTAGTGTGCCAGCTCTGTTGTGGGGATCTTTGCTGCAGCTTGGCTACAGAGGTATGATGGCACTCTTGGGTTTAGAGGTGGCATAGCATGGTGGCCACCGCAGACAGCTGTATGAACAGATTCAGGTCAACAAGGCTAAGTAGAAGAAAAACCTCAAAAAGAAGTCTTTTATGTTTTGTATTGAACTTTATCCCTTTTATTTTTTCTCTTTTTCTGTGCTATATGCTTGTATGCCATTTCCATTTGTCAGTGATCTGACTGGATGCCTCTGTTTTCTGTTTTCTGCAGGATAAAAGCATGGGTGGATAAGATGCAAGAAGATCTCGTGACGCTCGCACGAACTGCAAGCGGAGTGGACCGGCTTGCTGAAGTAAGAAGAGGTGTCCTAGGCTGCTGTAACTAGAAAGTGAAGGGCTTGCATCTTCCAGGCTTTACAATCATTTCATCCCAACATACAAAAATGATTTTGGGGGATTAAACTCTGCAGTGCTTACTGAGGGAGAAATGAAGAACAGACATCCATCAATTCACTCTCAGTGTTGCAGCACTTCCTCATTGATATAATATTTAATCAGCTTTGCAGTATCAGACATAAGGCTTGCCTTTGTTGCAACACTTCCACTGAAGCAAACACTTTTATATTCTGTTTGTCAAATACAGTATCCAGGAAGCAACCATTCACCGTGGTGGAGAATTCTGCTCTCTATTAACAAGGGAATCTATCTTTCTGACACACATTTCATGAAATGAGGCAGCTTTTGGTTAGCAGAAACACAGATGAGAATGAAAACTACTTTTATTCAGCTGTTCAATTTAACACCAAGTTTGTTTTAGAGAAGAATTTACAAATCTCCGTTGAGGTTTTTTTTTTGTGTTATTCTTTTATTCATAGATGGTGACAACACATGTGCCATTGCAGAAAAGTGAAGGCACAATTAAGAACATGTCAGATTTACACTGCCTATACAATTTTGTATGTATGCATCACAATCCAGTATACCACCATATGATAATACATTTCCCTCTCCCTATCCCTGCACAAGAGCTATGGCTCTTTCTTTGAACTGATGGATGTCTGATATAAGGTGAAGGGAATTTTGCTGCTGCATCAGGAAACTGAGCTACAGTTTGCCAGCAAAAGCCCCTGGTGCTAGGGAACTGGATGTGAAGCCTTGAGATTGGGTTTTCAGAAAATGATTCCAAATGATCCATGAATTGGATAGCAGAAGTTTGAGCAGATAGCTTCGAAAAGTTTTCGAAGCCATTAGGAAACACACTGAAAAAATAATGTGTGAATTTGTCAGATTTAACATTGTGTATTAATGTATTCCTTTGACCTTAATGACCTTTTGTTCAGACATTCATGTCTTGTGTGTATCCTGTCCCAGAAGGACATTTTGTCTTTACTGACTATAAGAGGAGGTTGGATGATTAGCTCAGATGTCCATTAGCTCAGATGAGATCACCACTGTCTTATAAAAGGAAGGGCTGTGTCACTGCACATAAATGAAGATTGCAGAGTTTATTTTAGTTCTGGCCTTTTCTAATACTTGGCTGCATCATATTGCAACAGAATTTAAGGCAGATGCTTTAGATGCATGTTTTAATCTTTAAAAACCATAAACAAACTGAAAACAAAATCTTGAAATCCTAACACAAACCGTCAGATTCCTACAAGCATGGGTTTCCAGCACAATAATGTCTAGCACTTGAGCATCCTGAGGAAATGTAAGGTTTGGAAGCATGGAACTCTCATTGGAGTTTTTGAGGGTGGGTTGCACACATATCTGCTGACAGAGAACAACAAGACTTGCAAATCATCAGTCTCCAGGTTCTGGTGGGGACTGTCTGCTACAAGTCCTTTTTTGCTTATCTAATTCAGGTGTGATCTGGTCTGTTCTGCACTTGCTGTGTCTCTTTTTTCCCTTCCATTCAGCATCTTGCTACTGATTCACCATTCAACTTTCCATTCCTTTCCTGCTGTGTTGCTTGGCTGTCTTTCATTTCTCCTCAACCTATGCAACGTTTCTGTCTGAGCTCCTGTCTTTGCTGCTCCACCAGTCTGCCTTTCTATTTTACACTAGCTTCTTGTCTCTATTTTAGGATCTTTCTCCTCAGCTTTTTCCAGATCAGCACCTCTCTCTTAACTCCTTCTTTTTTCTTAGCATTTCCAAAACATTCTGTCCAGGTGTGTGTGGCCAGCCTGTCACAATATTCTCATCTCTTTTCTTCCACAGGAATTTCTCTTCCCCTTTCTCACATTTCCCTCCATCACTGATTCTCAGTCCCAGAGCTGTAATTTTCTCCTGTATTATTTTTCTATTTCACCTTCCCTTCCAGTCTCACTTTCTCCCTTTCTCCTTACTCTTTGCTTGCCATTTTCCAGTCTGTTGTCTCCTGTTTCCATATCTCAGTCTCTTGCCCTTTGTCCTTCATTCAGTTTTCCTCTCCTCCTTCTCCCACTTCATCGACCTGAGAGACCACAGCAGGTCTGATCTTGAACTGCAGAGGAGGGGGACATTCTCTAGGAGTGATGTCTCTGAGTTGGAATACACCTGTGTTCTCAGCCATTTAGCTGATTAAATCTCTGCAGTGATCTGCAGGTCCTTTTCAGGCTAGAATTTTTTTAACACTAAAGACTAAAATATATCTTTAAAAAGACAGCATTGAGGTTTTACTCTACAATGAATAGGTAACAGGAAAATGAGTTACACAGGATTTCTAACTGGACCAAAACAATGAGTTAATGTCTCAACCATTTTGCTGTGCCTTCTTGTGTAGGCACCACATAGTAAAATAGATAATGAAAAGCCAAGAAATTGATGTTTCATTCTTTTTTTCCCCTGAGGAAAATGTTAGTTTATGTTGTTAATATTTGGCAAATTTACAAGCTGCTAAACAGTCTTACAAGGAAAACTGCTGGGCAAGCCTAAGAATCTGCAGTGCTACCAGCTTTTCTACAGTTACATTCATGTAGATAAAAACAAAAACATGAGTGTGTGAATACTATAGTTAAGATTCTTTTGAAAAGCCAGAATTTACAATAGATTTCAAGGAAATAGTGCTATCTCAGATGCTATTCACAAGATGGTCGATACGTGCTTGTAATCCTAGGATTAAAAGCATGAAAGGGGATTTTTCCATGTAAAATATCCCACTATATCAAAGCCATGTGTTTGACCTAAGTGGCACGATGTCTTTTTCTAGACATGAGGTTTTAATTAGCTCTCTTGGCTGCAAGGGAAAACACAAATCCCTGCAAGGTATAAACCATGCACTCTCTCACTCTCTTCTTGTTTACAGGCTATTGTCACTTTCCCATTTGTGAATGACATCATTTTTTTCTCCTGCTCACTGCCTATTAACATTTAGTTAGATCTCTTCTGAAATGAACCACAATCTTGGAAATATGGAGACTACAAGACATGAAAAACAGCATGCCTGCATGCTTGTCACTTTTATTCACAGAATTTGCCTTCAGATGCTCAAGCTTTAAAAATGCTTACAGTCAGATTGAATTTTCAGCTTTTTTCCTGATCTATTTCTTCTTCCAGCTCCAGAATTGTTTGGACCAAACCTGTAGTCTTCATGCAAACTTGAAAAAAGAAATAATTTGTTTGGGTTTTCTGCCTCTTCTCTCTCTAAAAGCAGAATGAATAATATAAAAAGAAGGAGGAGATTGCTCCTATTATAAAACAGTAAACATGACTTTCTGTCAAAAGCTGTAATAATCAGATTGGTAGGGGAAATGTCTTCCCTTCTTCTAGGGAAAATTAATTTTTATTTTGCCAAGTGTTAGGTTAAAGCTCTTAGCAAGAACATGTGACAGATTATAACCATTTCACAGCCTGGTCAATCTTTCCCTGGACTCAGGGGAAGAATTCCCACTGATTCAGCTGAAGCTAGGATCTGTGTCTTCTTTGTGCAATTAAGTCTTCTATGGAGATTTCTAAAGTGACTAAGATAGCTCTCAAAGTAGCACAATTAATACATTCTCATCTAGAGTGAATTAACATAAACCAGAGTTTTTTCAATTAGCTGCAGTGCTAATCGTTCTCCCATAATTTGCTGAAAGTATCTCGGGGTTCTTCAGTGCTACTTGTGCTTGGATGTGCCTTGGATGTCTGGGGGTCTTTGTGCTGCAAGGAAATACACTCTACAGTGGTCTTTTCTGCAGAACTATAAATTATTTTTTTTCATGACTGTGAGGGAGAGGGATAGGAGTACTACCTTAATTCTCAATTATTTTGATTTTAGACTGGGAGAACTTTTGACCAGAAGGGTGTGGGTACACATTTTGTGGAAATTGGAATGGGGCTGTGGCTGAGCCTCATCCCCAGTGGGTGCAGCTGTGAGAAGCAGGTGAGCAGCATTGGCAGCAGTGAGTCATGGAGTGCCCAGGGGCACTGACCAACCACCAAAGGGAACAGAGGGCACACAGGTGCAGTGCATGGACATGAGGGGTCTAAAAGGCTGGGCTAAAGAACAAGAAAGGCAGATGCTTGCAGCCCACTGAAGTGATATGGTATTACTATGTATGGGCAAATGCTTCAAGCCCTCTAAAGTTGGATGGGGATCCTCTGTGTATTGTGGCTGTCTCAACTGTGACATGTGCTGCAACAGAAAGGATGCAAAACTCAGAGTGTAATATGTACTTACAAAAGAATAAAAATATAAGAATATAGATGACTATTGAAGTCAAGTGGGGTTTGTGGAAAGTGGATAGCTGTTCTGTCGAGATCACCTTGGTAAAAGTCCAATTTAATCTGCAGTGTGGACATAGATAACTAGGTAAAGTATTTTTTGTGTTTAAGGTTTTTGAATTCAGCATGCACTAAATTTCATGGAATCATATTTAAGGAGAAGAATCTCCTCAGAAGAGGATTCCCTTTTCTTTCTTTATTGAAAATTTTCTTAGAGTGATTTGGAATCACAATCTTGTCCTAGTGACTAACCACTCTTTCTCTTGCTTCTGCATATGTAATGTAGCCATTGTAACTCTCACTAATCACAAGTTTTGAAAATACCTGTATAGCAAGGATACACAATGACATATTAATGAACATTCCACATAGTGTTTAAAAAGACAAAATATTTGGGAATTTATTAGTTCATTAGTGATTCTGCCTCTGAAAATATGAATATGTTTGTGCTGATGCATATTTTTTACACGTTTTCTCTTTTTAGCAGTGATGAGAGCAGTATAATGCCTGTAGTAAGAAAAACTGCAAAAGAAAGTTTGGATGCCCTTAAAATTAGGAGTTTTACATTGAGGCTACTCTTATCCATAGCCTGAACCAGGCAAAGTAGCGTAACTGGGGTAGAAGAAGCAAGGAGTTGGAAGGCAGGTGAGAGTTGTTTATTGTGGTACCCAAAGGAGACATGGTGGGATTGGGGTGTCCTGCACAGGCCCAGGAGTTGCACTCCATGATCCCTGTGGGGCTCTTCCAAGTCAGCATTCTCTGTTTCTGGGATACTCTCTGGGAATGGTCTCAAAATAGCCTTCCCAAAATAGATTTAAAGCACATATTTAAATCCTGCTTTTTTGGACATTACTATGAGTTTAGGTGAGATCTGGGAGAACTCCAACTTGGATGTAGTACCAATGTAATATCCCCATTACAGTAATGCAATGATTGCTTCAACAAGGCAGGAAGTCGGGACTCAAGATGCCAAAATACTCAGCTGGTTGAAAACTGGCAGAGCTCCACTGACTGCAGTGGATTACACTAATTTACATTTGCTAAGAATCATGACTAACAGCATTTGATTTACAAGCCAAGCAGGTAAAAAGTATTAAAAAAGAAAAACAACCAGATTTTTACACAAAAAACAGAGGCTATTGCTGCTGTAGTTGCCCAGCTGAAGAAGGTACTGTTTAGTCCTTAAGGATTTTTTTCCCCTAGAAGAGCAAAGGGAATGTTTATAAGGAGGTGTTGTATGTACAACTTGAGACTTGAAAGTAAGAATACAGGATACAGAGGGAAATCTTGTCCCATTTGCTTCTTTTTAACTGTCTCTCAACAAAGCATATCTTAGTATATTCTTTTTGGTTTTGTAAGTATAATGTTTAAAAAAAAAAAACAAAACAACAGCAACAAATAGTCATGTAATTGTCATTTCAGCTTAAGAAGGTTCATGTTACTTTGTCTTACCCATGAACTCTCTGTGCATTCAGGCATTATGAAGCTGCTCTGGCGTGAAGGATATGTGGTTTCTACAGAGCAAATAGACTGTTAGAAAAAAAAAAAAAAAAAGGAAGAGACAGCTTAATAGAATTTTAAAGTCTATGTAGCAAAATAAAATTTCAGATTGATCTCGCTGCATTTCTCAGTAGGTATTTTGTCTTTGAAAAGACAAAAATATGTTCAAAGTTCATAGTCACATTCTGGTCTAAAAACTAGATACCTCAGCATACAGGGAAAAAAAAAAAAAGAAAAAGTGAAGACTATAGAATTAAGTCAGTACATAGTTCCATTTTCATGAAAGTATGCACAACATCCATTTTTACATAGAATGTTCTCAAGCAAAGACTCATGACTAAGCTAATTGACAGCTCATTTAATCTAATAAACTACTACAAGTATGCTTCTGGACTCCAGCTCCTAAAATACCTCTAGGCACAGGAGAGAGAGGAGGGGAACCCTGCAGTACCCAGAAAGGAAGGCCTTGGATTAGAGAATATGCCTTATAGCAATGCATGAGCTTGTCTGCATGTCTGTTCCAAACTGATTGAAGAGAATCCTCTTTTACAGAAACACTGAATTAAGAAATGTGGGTCTGTGTAAAGAGCTTTGATGTGACAAACACACTGGAGCTTCTCCATGGCTGTTACACCAGAAAAATGCCATCTTGTGCAGTGTAACCTTTTCAGGCAATGGCATAAATGAACGAAGCATCAGATAGAGAGGCAGTTCCAAGGAACTCTACTCCCTGAATCTGTTTCCTTTTTGATGCATCTCTGCAAAAACAATCCATGCATAATGTTCATAAGGCATGCTGTTATTACAGTTCCAGGAGCTGTAGAGTGAATCCATATAGGCTGTCCTGGCCTGTAAATGAAATTCCTACTGAGATAAAAATACTGTTTCATCCTACAAAAGAAAAAGAGCTAGGTATGGCTATATGATATGTGGTGATGAGTTTCATTCACCAAATGAGTCCACCGGCAATTGTTAGAAGATTTTTATTTATTTTGTCTTTTGAATGCTGTTTTATAATAATTAGCTCTTCTTTAGTGAACAGCCCAGCTGAGATCCTGCAGGAGCACATTTCATCCCTTGCTCAGTGTGAGGTCTGTGTGCCTAACGCACAGATGGTGTGAGTCTGCTCAGGCACTCACATTGGCAGCAGCTTCCCAGGCCACACTTTCAGCTTTCCAGGTCTTGGATCAGTCTCTGGAGTTTAACTGAGATGAATGGCTTGTAAGAGAGACTGATCTCTGATTTGAATTGCCCTGGAGGAGGGATGCTCAGGAAAGCTTCTGTCTGCCAGAAGGAATTATAACCTGGAGTAAATTTCTGTTGGATTCTGCAGATTTTAGCTAAATTAGTCTTAGAAGCTCTGTTCTAGAAGCCCTACAGACACACCACTTAGAGCTAGAGAGGTTGTCATATGTTGCCTTGTTCATTCATTATCTGTGTAGAGGTCTGTGCAAGGGGAGATTTTAACAGCTTTCTTAAAATTTATGTAAGACTTGTGTCTGGATGATCTTCCCTATTGTCACAGGAGCAGTTCCTGCTTAAGAAGGTGATTTGGCAGGTAACTTAGCACTAAACAATTTCATTCCTACTATTTTTCTCAATGACTGTCATGATATTTATGTGGTTCCTTCTTTACATTTATAAAGTAAATTGAATGAATTCACAAAAGCTTTATAAAAATTTGGATTTATACTTTGAAAACATTAAACAGATACACGGAGTTGAAACTTCTATTTATTTTTACCAGCTCTAATATTTATGTATTTAATTAATTATTTATGTATTTATTTATGTATTTATTTATTTTTAACTACTGTATGTATCAAGTTTGATTTGTATTTTGTATTCAAGTTTGATTTGTATATACTATAGCCAAAGGCAAAGAATTTTGTAGCTCTTGCTATTCTCTGATGAGCTAGCAGATGGACCTAGGTGACTTATGGACACATTCCAAAATATGCTACAGTCACCCTTGTTAAGGTTGAAGTAATGGAGAGTTTTATGATTAAGGAAAGTAAAAAGAAGAAATGAAAGAACTGGATTTTTTTTTTTTTGAAGATAGTTGATTTTAAGAATAACAACCCCAATTAATATATTTGGTGAACATTTCTCTGGAGGTCCTGGCTGTGGACTTTGTAAGCTTGAATTTCATTAGAAAAGGAAATTTTTTATTGAAATGTTGTGAATGACATAGGTTCTGAGGAGTTTGTCAGTATTTTGACCCTGGCTTTCAAGATACTTCTGACATGTAAAATAATAATATATTGTGCAGTCCATCCTTCTTCATCTCGGAGAATGTAAAATGTAACTGATACCACTACACTTGTAGACACAACTGTTGTAACTATGAAGCTGTTTCCTGTATACCCTGGGTATACTCTCCAGTGCTCTTAAGAAAGGAAGACAAGTGTTTCAATGAGTTAAATTTGGGAAATAAAGAAAGTTTTCTGTTCATTCAAATTGTTCCACTCAGTGAGGTTCACAATGACTGATGTCAAAAATCAAAAAATGAGTTACATTCTTTCTTTTCTCCTTTTATCTCTTTTTGTTGTCCTCAATGAAACAAAATACTAAGCAGCCTTTTTTAAAACATAAAGTAGAGAAGACTTTTTACCCATATAAAGTAAAACTGCATTTTTATATAATCTTGAAATGAAAATTTAAACAAGTCAACCATTCTGAAGCTGTTGAAACACCTTTATCCTTATTGGGTTATCAATTTTATATTTGCTGAAACTTCCTTGAGTTCAGGCCATATTTATTGGTGGTTCTGCTCATCTACACCTAAAGTTTTTCACTGAGGTGCAGTGTTGCTATGTTGTTTTTCTAAGGAAAAGAGGAAAAAAATGATAAAAAGAGAGCAACTCTATTTAACTTTTTAAATTAACTTAGTAATGTGTAATAAAATAGATATCAGAAAGTTTGGCGGAGTGAGAGTGTATGAAGCCTGCCTCTGAAACACATTAATTCTTTCTAAGCATAAATAGGCTATTGCACACTATTCACATTTGTCTTCTCCCTCATTCCTAAGGCAAGGACACCAGTCTGCTGTCCCTGAGAGGGCTGTGGTGAAAGGGAGGGAGGTCAGGATTACTTTTAGCATAGAATTCTGAAGGGTTTGGTATGGTGATTTCAGATATTTATTGAGGAGCCAGAGTCCATTTACCAGAATCATAAAAAATGTATGAGATGGGTTAGCCTGGTTAGGGACTCCCAAAGTTATTAACAGTTTTTTTAACAATGTGTGTCCCTTTGAGGTGTACCACTGCCACTGCTATGTTCTGTGAGCAACCAAATACCAAAGCTGCAGGCATTAAAAGTAGAATTCTCCAAACTAAATTCTATTGAGTTTACACATTGCTAACCAGTGATGAGATGTCAGGAAAATAAAATCACTTTTAAAAATGCAAGCTGGGAAATTCCAATACATATCTGCAAGTTTTCTATGTAATCCAAATGGAAATTAAGAGATTTTTAAAACACAGGGAGCCTCATTTGCTATTTGCAGTTGCCACTCTCTACTCCCTTAGCAATAAACTGACATTTTGAAGCTTTCCTTCTTGCAGCAAACAAAAACAGCTGTAAGTCAGTAAGAATAGGTGGCTGCATTAACAAAGCTTGCTCAAGCTCAAGGGAAGACATGGCCTAATATTTCCATAGCTTTAATTACTATTTGATGATCTGGGTAATCTTTGATCAAAGCACTGTTCTTGATTAATTTATAGTGTTCTGTTGGCTTCAACAGTAATAAATTCTGTCCTATTGGTACTTATATTCAGATGGTTTTTGTAGAAGCTGAGAATAAAATTAAACATTTTCTTAAAAATAAAATCCCCCACTAAACCAAACAAAACCCCAAACATTAGAGCTAATAATTTTCCAAGTCCTGCAGTTAGTAAAAAGAAAAAAAAAAAAAAACAAAAAAACAAAACCAACAACAACAACAACAAAACCCCCAAAAAACCCCAAACCTGCTCAAGTTAAAAATTACTTTTGGGGAGAGAGTCAGTAGATGACAAATTGCATTAAGAACAGCTAAGGTAGGCCAAAATTTCTCATGAATGAGTGAGTTTTTAGAAATTACATAAGTGCCCATCTCCAGATATTACAGAAGTGCAGAATAAATGTGAAACATTTTCTTCCTATTGTTCTTCTTCCATTACAAGAAAGATCCACTTGTACTCTTGCATTGGGATTTTTGAGTTCTTACTCAGTCTCAGCTAAAAGCCTGAGTTTAAACTGCTATGAAACTAATAAATGATGTCCTCTTGTTACTTAATACTGTATTTTTATCACTAGGAAGCAAAATTGAATACCTTCAAAAAAGATTTTCTTAACAAAAGAGGATATAAAATCTGCTTTTTCTGTGTAAAGTAGCAGAAGTACAAAGCTGAACTCCTGTTTTATCAAGGTTTAAATACGAAGTGGCAATTACAAAAATTGCTTCTTAATTTAAAAGTCCTCTGGACTACTCTATTAATTATCAACAGTCAAAAGGGGCTGATGATTCCTACAAAGTGTGCCTGATTATATGCTTTCCTCTGAGTAGGCACCTGAGTGAGCCCATTGACTCTGGCACTGCTTATCCTCTCCGCTGTTGACTGAGGCATAAGTGGTCCCAGCACCTTGCAGAATTCACTCTGAGTGTTTTACTTGAGAATGAACTTGCTCTGATAATTTTTTTCCCCTAACATACACATCACTGCTATGGTAAGTCATAGTTTTCAGCACATCAGCTGCCCTGTCACTTGTCATCCCAGACCTTTAGAGCAGTCAGTGATCAGGCAAGTGGTTCTAAAAAGCAACAGCTACAGTGAACTACTGGGGTGGTTTCCTCCTTTGTGTTGTTGCCATGAATTTCAGGAATGAAGGCATCTGTGAGTTGCTAGGGAGCAGCTGTGATCTTATTTATGCACTATATGGAGCAGAGAGTAAGACCTATAAAATACTCAGACTTATTCCTTTGAACACACAGAATGCTTCTTAGAAATGAGCATTTCTCAACGAGTTTCTCAATGAACTGCTTCTGATTAAAATAAGTGTCTTGTGAGAAAGAAAAATAGTCTGGCATGTGTATAGAAATAGAAACTATTAATATAACTTTGGAAATAAGATGCACTAGTAAGAAGATAGAATTTTCTTATGCTGGGCAGATCATATTGTTTTTGGCTACTAAAATTTCAGTTTAAGTAGAATATCTACAGTTGCAAAAAAGTTAGATATTATATAGTATATGATAATATAATATATGATAATATAATAATGATACAATATTATAATGTAATGTAATATAAAATTAGAAAGTAGTTATTTATTTTTTCTGACTTTTCCTGCTCCCAAGATCTCATCATATTTTTGGATGTCTGTCACATGACCTCTCCTCTGTGCTTTTCTCTCAGAAATGAGATCATGACGTAACTTCATGGCATTGGTAAAAACAGAAACTAAAATTACTGAATATATGTGTGTTATTAGTTGATATTTTGTTAGCTAAAAAAAAAAAAAAACCAGAAACTTTTGTTCTTTAAAACATTGAATATTATTAATAAAACTATAATTTAATAATTTATTTATTTATTTTTATTTTAACATTTCCCAAAATTTCAGTAAGAAATGAAATTTTTTTTCAGCTGAGGACGGGACTCAAGTGAAGCTGATGGTCCAGGGTACAGGCAGAGATTCCTGGAGAGACAGGTCTTGATCACTGAGGCCTGGTAGTACCACAAAGTGGAAGAAAGGAGGAGATTGGAAGGACCTGGGGGAATTGGCAATGGGAGGACCTTTCCAAAAGTGAAGAGTGGGCAGAAAGAGAATACTTTACTCAGCCTTTATTTAAATTTCACTCTGTTCAGAACTATTTTAAAAAAAATATTAAATAGGTTAATTACTTTAGTATACAAGCTTGTGAAACCTAGGTCAAGATTTTGCAAGTACTGTTAGTAGTTTGGTGTGGTTGATTTCAGAAGAGATGGGGGAAAACCCACCACAAAGTTTTGGTGGATTTTACTGCAAGCTCAGCACTATCTTTGAGCAATAGATTTTGCCATCATGGCAGTCTCCAGCTGGTCTAGACTGACAATAAAGCATTTGGTGATAAGGCAGTGGTCAGAGATGTCTCAGCCTGACTAAGTGGTCTTGAAAGGAGTATGGAAATGATAAAAGCATCCATATATTTACCTTGTACAGATAAGTATAACTGGAATTGTTGAGCTATTTATTTTCTTTTTTCCAAAGCTGGAAAAATTACAGTGATTTTGGTTAACTTTTGAAATTCTGGGTTTGAACTTCTGAAGACATTGGCTGGTATGATTTCTCTGTCCATGGAAGCATTCAGTGATGGAAATGAGATTGGCATGTTCATGTCCTATGTTTGGGCCCTCAGCCAAGTTACCACTGCCTGAAGGAAAGGCTCTGTTGTTTTTAAACTGGGTGACTCACAAATTCAGAACAAACAAACAAACAAAGAGGCAAAGGAGTTGTACTGCAGTTGAAAATAATTCTTTTTCTGAGTGTGATACAGCATGAGGGCCGTTTAAATAAATTTTCAATGCTAGGGCCAGCCCAAATGCCTGCCACAATATAGCAAGAGCCATATAATAACATCTTTCATTCTCTTTCAATTTATGCAGAAGTGTTTGACTTGCCCTGGTGAGCTTTGTAGGAAGCAAGGAGAATGTCTCTTTGTGAGAGATTTATAAACATGTCCTTGAAGACTGAACAGAGAGGGGCACGTTCTGCCGAGGAGCTGGCAGTTTTTCTAATCTTTGTCACATTCAACTATTGTCGTGTTGTTTCACCTTAATGCGACTCTCTCCATCATGTTCTCGCCCCTAAAACCTTGCAGTTCATTATGTGTAATTTTAATACAGTCTTTCCTGAATAAAGAAGTGCATGACTATTGACTTTAGAAAAGAATTAAAGTATTTTTGTGCTATGACCTTACAAGGTTTTCCTTTGTCATGCAGTGAGCTTTATTCTGTGAGAAATGACAGGGTTTTGCTGTCAATTTGGAGATCTTTTAGCAAAATACTAGTGATTAAAGTACTAAAAAATAATTTAGATGTAAAAAGCAATAGAAATTTGCATTCATTTAGTTAAAGCAATTTAATAAATTGTATTCAAATTAACTCCTTTTAACAAGCTACGGAGCCTGCCAAATTATATTTTGCAAGACAAATGAGCACACCTTTGCCAATAACACCTTTCATGGCTATTTGGGATGAGCATTTGCTAATTTTGTTAGACTGCTGGGTGGGAGGCTTGGAGAAGGAAAAGTTTGTCCCAGAGTGCCAAATCCGGAAGTGTGTATCCTGAGGTGTGTATTTCCCTGTGTAGTGTTGTGCTGAACTACTGCAGTGCTACAGTGAATTAAAGAAAAGGGTAGTAGGCAACAAATAAATTATGTACACACCTCCTAAATAATTAATGAATATTAGACTGTTCCTTGGTAGTTGAGACAGGTCTCACACTTCAGGAAAATAAAGAAGTGTGTGAAGTTCCAAGTAATTTCTGATGCTGTTTGTTCAGGAGCTTGCAGGATAAATCTTTCACTGGCAGTAGAGGCAGGGTAGATTGGTGCTCCCAGCCCTGCCATGGGGTAAAACAAAGAAGGGGAGAAAGAAAGTCACTGACTCAAGTCTGTGTGGAATCTTGTGTAAATCTCAAAGGGTTTATTTTAGGTGAGAGTTGTTCTGAATTTTATTTTTTTTTTGAAATCACTGACAAATACAAGTTGTGAAGCCAGCCTCGGTCAGGCTTTCTTGGTGGCAAGAGCCACAATGCCTGTTATAATGGTTTTAATGATTCTCCTATCTCTTGTAGTGATGATCTCCTTGTTATGTAATTCAGACTTTTGAATTTTCTCTGATAGCTGGTGCTGGAGAAGAAAAATGAAAATGTTTATTTTTTTCCTGAAAATGTCCCAGTGTCCAACGCTTTGATAGTCTGCAGCTTTCAAACCATTCAGACTTGGGGATATGGGAATAACTTCCCTATAGGAATTGGGGGTGTGAAAAACATGAATGCTTTCAAATTGGGGTTTATAGGGTCAAACATTTGCTGGAAGAACTAATTAGATAAAAGTGCAATTTTTCCATCCAGGTTCTCAATGCATTTCCAGTATGGCTTACTGTGACTTTGCTCTACATTGAGCACAGCACAAGAAGGACAGACCCGTTGGAGCCAGTCCAGAAGCACACAAAGATGATTAGAGAGATGGAACATCTCTCCTATAAGGAAAGACTGAGACAGTTAAGGTTGTTCATCCTGGAGGACTTTGAGGAGACCTTATGGTGGCCTGCCAGTACCAAAAAAATGGCTACAAGACAGTTGGAAAGAGACTTTTTACAAGGGCAGGTAGTGACAGGGGAGGGGGAATGCCTTTAAACTGAAAACCAGTAGGTTTAGATTGGGTGATAAGAAGAAATTTTTTTTTTACTGTAAATGTGGTGAGACACTTGCAAAGGGTGCTCAGGGAAACTGTGGTTTCCTGAAAGTGTTCAAGAAAAGTTGGGATGTTGCTCTGAGCAATCTGGTCTAGTGAAAGGTGTCCCTGCCCATGGCTGTGAGGGTGGTACCAGATGATCGTTGTGGTCCCTTCCAACTCAGGTCGTTCTGTGATTAAGTCAAATAAGATACTGTCTTTCTGGTTGGTGGTTGTGTGAATGCAGTATGACATCCCCCTTAACTTCTACTGAGGCTGTTCAATCACAGCCTGTTAGAAACCAGATTTCACTAAGGGCTTTAAAAATATCAGAGAATCAGCACTACAGCACTTGCCCTTATATATCTGGTTACTGCAATCTCCAGGTCATCCCTGTCATCCATCTGCTTCAAACCTGCATTAACTGAACATATATATTCACTCTGCCTCTATGTGAATTTTCTTTTCTTGTGGCTCACTTAGTGTTTATCATGTTGAGTGAAAAGATTAATAACTATGAAGTGGCATTTTTGCAATTCTTTCTCCACATTTTAGATTTTTTGTTTAATTGAAATCCCAAATGAAAATGGTTTATACTAAATTTTTCTTATTGCTTTCACCATTGAGTAGGAAATAAAGAGCAGTTGTGTAAAAAAGAAACTGGAAAAAAGAGACCAGAAATAATTGAACAAAGGAAACCAAACAATCAAGCATTTTCACAAGTAAAATATGTGAACCCTTTAAAATGATTTTTAAAAATATTATTTGTAACTTCTGTGAAAGTTATTTTATTTTTTTTACACCATTTACAAAATCTTGTTTCCATTTTTCTGTAAATTTAGTGACTTTTGATTAAGGTGTATTACATGCAGTCACAAATGAGTTTAAAGAATTTGCCATTACATTTCTCTTTAAAGCCCGAGACATCAACACCTGGTATATTGCAGTGTCTGTTCTTTGTGTGACCAGGGTGAATGTTTGTTGACAATGTGAAAACCTGGAAGTTTTACAAGATTTGATGGTCATTTTGATTTAGATGTTCCTCTGAAATTTCCAGTCTTGATTCAAACCATCTGGATCTATAAAACTGATTTTTACTCTTGCCTTGTATCTCCGAAATAGTTTGCTGACTGCAAATTTAATGTGTTTCAGAGAAAAATGAATTAAATTCTGAAGTGATCAATTGTAGAATAAAATGTCTTTATTTCCAAATTTGTTTGATTAATAGTTGGCTTATAGGTCAGTTCTACCTTAAGATATGTCCTAAAAAATCTCCCCACCAACACCCCACCAAACCCCAAAAATAAAAATAACCCAAAAAACCCAGAAACCCCTCAAAAAGAGATTTTTGGGTTTGTCCAGAGATAAACTTTTTGTGTGGCTATTTTGAAAGTCTAGCACTTCAAAAGCATCCAGACTACAATCTGAGTTGATTAGAATCTGTCATCTGTTGTAGTAGTTTTCTGCTCTGGGTGCACTGATTTTTTTATTTTTTTTTTTTTTAATAATCATTACTAAATGAGGAATAAAGCTTATTCCAATTGCTCAGTTACTAGTGGAAAGGAATGACTGCTGAAGGAAAATAAACAACAAACCAAGACTCAACATAGATTTTGTGAATTTCATAAGTGCTAAAAAGCTGTGGCAGCTTATGGGACATGCCTGATAACAATTTGCATCTATAACTGTAGCTGTCAGAAAAGTTCTTGTGGTACTTATCAGCTACAAGCAGCAGAGGTGTAATGTGGTGAGTTTCTTTAAGGTCTCCAAAGCTTTAACCCCAGAAAGCTGGTGGGGCTGGCAGGCTCAGTGTGCTCGGCAGTTTTTTGGCTCTCGTGCTGGATGGCAGCCGGTGCATTAGTGCTGGACCTGTTCCTGCCTGAGCCTGGAATGACTCCCCAGGAGACAGCACAGCCCCCACCAGGCAGTGCTACAGAGGCAAAGTACTTGAGTAAACTCAGGCCATCTGTTGGCTGCATAAATTAGTTTTCCCCCATTTGCCCATCAAGCTATAAGGTATCCACTTTTTTTTTTCCCCCCTTTTTCCCCCTCCAAATATTATATTCTTTCTTTATCCAGTTCTAGTAGGACAGAGATATGCAAATGCACTTTTTGCATCTTTTTTCTTCCTTCCTTCTTATGATTGCATGCTTTTCACTGTAGTGTCTTTGATTAACAAATAAAATTATCTCCTTCATAGACATGTTCTGCTTTGGAAACAGTTAATGGCTCCTCAGAGGTATTTTCATGATAGAGGACGAACATGTTTGTATTTCTCCTCTTCCTCTCATCTTCCCCATTTCCCTTAATGTATTTCTGCTTTTCCCTCTTTTCCTCTTACTTGTTCCTCCTTCTCTTTCCTTGCGAATACTAATACTATCATATGAATAAATAGATAAGGGACTAAACTGATTAAATTAGTATAAATTAAATGAATTATTTCAATTGATATGTTTGTATTTGGTCTTTCAAGGAAAAATGCATTTCAGCAATAACTTTTATTTGAAATTCAGTCATTTTAAAGGATCGCCATTTTACTGGTCTCTTAGCACACCGTGGGAATCTCATTCCTTGAGCATTTTGCAGTTGGTTAGTTTGTCACTAAAACTAGTCAATTTTGAAAGTTTATGAAATGCTTTTTAGTGTCAGCTTCTACATCTCAGACAAAAAGGTGAAGTACTTCTTTCACAGGGCCCAACTGGATTTTTCTAGCAGCAGTCATTATGAAGTCCCAGTAAGAACAGATGACGTCTTGATGCTTCTTCTGTCAAGTCACTTGGCTTATTTTGAATGTGTAGTGTAATTTTGATTTATTTCCATTTTTTTCTTTTGCAGATTTATTTGAAAAATGCAGCAATGTATACTGTAGAAGCAAACAACCCTCGTCAGCTAGTGGAAATTGCAGCCAGAGACATTGAAAAACTTCTAAGTAACAGGTCTAAAGCCTTGGTGGTGAGTGCTAATGGTTCAAGTTTTCTATTTAGTATTTTAAAAGATCTTTATTTACTGTTGAAACATGCTTTCATGGTTATTTTTACTTCCTATACACTGAGAGGCAGTGTCAGTGTGATGTGAATAAGACATGACATGTAGAAAGATGGCTCCTGACTTCATGGTAAAAATGAACTCGTTTGTTGGCATAGGGCAGATGTTTATAATATTGACCGACAGATAGGAACCATGGCCAAGTAAGAAATTAAGTTATAAATAGATTGGAAAATATTCCTCTAGGTGACGCACATGAATGTTTATGACTTGAAGATCTCTGTACTTTATAGTCAGTAATGATCTTGGGAAAACAAGAAACGGCTTTTTTTTTTTTTTCCTAATTTGCTAATTTAACCTTTATTTCAGTCATGTGTTGTGTGAAGGCCATGCTTCGTTGTGACTTCGCAATTCTTTATGCTTTAAATAAAAAGTATCTGTTTCTTTAGAGTGCTTTTGCCAGCAGTCCCTTTCTCTTCTGTCCTGTAAGACACCAGACCTGGGTAATTGCTTTGTGAGGTTCCTACTGATCAAACACATGGAGGGATCTGGATGAATTAATAAACATACTTCATTCAGAGTAGAACTATTAAAAATTGGTTTAAAGGATGGAAAAGCAGTCTGGATTTCCTTGGGAAATTACATATTCATAGAGGCTTACAGATGAGTTTGAATGTGTCATTTAAAGGGAAAGAGAGGAGAAAGAGAGATTAATTCACCTAACTGTAGATGTCTACTCAGCTGGTTGTCCTAAGCTCATTTTTTGTTCAGTGGAATAAAACAGACACTCCTCAGTCAGGACTGACCTGACATTTTCTGAGTAAGACTTTAAAATGGCATGAACTATAGCTGAGAAGAACTTCTCTCCTTCTCAGCTGGAGAAGCCTCAAATCTAAATGTCTATATTGTAAGTGTGTGAAGCTGGGGGAGATGAGTCCCACCCAAAGAGTGCTTTTATCAGTACAGTTTCATGCAGCTGAAGAATCAGTGTGAGTAGAATTGCTGCTGCTGCCCTGTGCACTCTCCTTCTTGTAGGCAATTAAGTTTTGCACAGTCTGTTGTCTGTGCATAGGTAGCAAAAGAGGCACCCATTGTCCTGCCTTTGGTTCTCAGCAGGATTTCATTCTTCCAGTTCCCGTTGTTTACCTAATACACAATGTGCATCAGTGTTATCTGGGCCAAAGCTTCTCTAATTCATTCAAGTTACTTTAAAGTAGGTCCAATATTTTTCTTGTTTGCCTCTTTTTCTTCAGTGGGTATATGCTTATGTGACATTCTGTGGACTTTGTATGACCATTGCAAAACACTCTAAGTCATTTGAAAACCTTTGTGAATACACATTTTTCCCCACCATTTTCCCTTCAACCCATATCAGGTTGATGTTTTTAGGTTATCACAGCAAAAGCTTATTTGTCTCAAGACTCAAGATTAATTTAGGGGTTTTTATATGTATCTCTGGTAGTTTGGCCTCCAAATTTTAAGAAAATTAAATAAGTATCTTATGCCTACTTTAAGAAATATTCCAGAACAGTTTTTCTTCAAATGTGGAAGAAAGGTGCCACCTCACTTCAGGCAAGCACATGGTCACATTTTGAAAAGGGCAGTATGATTCCATTTCCTGAGGTAAAAGAAGACTAAATTAGGAGAAGGATGGTGCTTTGGTCCAGTAGCTCCTAACAGCTATTTATACTGACTTTTCTACTTGCAATTATCCCAGATGTATGCCAGAACTTTCAGTGCCTTCTGATTTTTAAACCTTCCTGTACATTTTTTATACACAGGAGACATTTATTATCTCCTGCACCTGACTGTTGATTTCTACTGAGAGGATTTCTTTCACATTCCATATATATTTCTCTTTCTGCTTTTTACAAGAATTACCTTTATGCTGTCAGTTTATAAACTTTTGTAATGAGGCTGAATTATTTACCTGAAGTTTCAGTCTTCTTAAATCTGCTGGGTCACATTTTCTCTGAAATCAGGAGTGGAGTTGAATGGAACTGTTACTAATGACTACACAGAGGGTTTTACCACTGGGGCTAATATGAGTCAAAGTGTTAATTAAGACCTGAATCCTGAAAAGAGTGTGGTGCAAGGGCACCAAGCATCCTCCAGTGATGCCATGAGGAAGGTGCCAGTGAATTACATCAACAGTGTTATTGTTCAGAGACTAGCATACCTCAGGGATGTCATGGTTTCCTCTAGGCATGAGACACAACCTTTGGGCAAGGTTATAATAAACAAATATTAGTGATGACTTTTTGAATAATAAGATGCCTTCCGTTGAGCCATAAGATCACCTTTAAATGAGAAACATCTCTTGCATTCTGAATAATTTGTGTTTTCATGTAACTATGGGCTAGAAAAATCTCCAGCAATGAGAGAAAAAATTACCAGGTAAATGGGTATGAGTTTCTGTTTGACAGAAGCTTAAAACTGGTGGTTGAAATAGGAACCTAGCTGAGGAAGGAGAAAGGGGAAAGCCCTGATCTGAACTCACAGGGCTTTCCTAGGTTATTCTTACCAGGCATGTAATGCATAGAAGAAAAAGTTGGGATAAAAAGAAAATGGAATATTTTTTAACAAAGTGCAGTGGGGAAAGAGAGTGGTATGAGTAGTAAGGAGGGAGACAGGCAACAGCCTCCTAGTGAAGGATGTCAAAGACTGTCTTGCAGTGGAGCCTGTTGTTGAAATAGTGAACATTTCTTTTACAGCTTTCTGCTGTTTACTATTGTGTATTTGTCTGGCCTAACCCCACTGAACACCCCCTATTTCAATAAAATGGATTCCCATATGCAAATAGTCCTGCAAGGAACAAGGAATTTGGCTCGATGTTTCCTATGGGTCCCTTCAAACACAAGATATTCTATAATTCTACAATTTCATGATACTGCAGAGAAGTTAATATTCTGTCTCTGTGTACCTTACTAGATGGTGGGTACAGATGAGCTGTGCTACATTGCAACCTGCATGCTCAGGTGTGTACTGGCAGATGGGTGAAGGTTTCACTGAAAATGTATCCTGCAATAACCATTGGCAAAACTCACAAAGCCTTTCCAGGGATACCAACAAAGAGCCCATTGGGCTGTCTGGCACCCAAACTTCATTTTTGCTGGACTTGGCTTCAGTTTTAGCATTCCTACCTCATTCATGAGTGAAATAGATTTCTGGACCTATGTAGATCATGCTAATAGATCAGAGTCTTTTCATTCCAATGGAAAATTTGGAAGATACTAATACTTATTTAATGAGTATCATTAGAAATACTAAATAGAGTAGCTGACATTCTATTATATTTATAAAATATGGTTTTGGGAGTTACAGATATTTCCTCATTGACTATACAAAATTAAACCCTTTTAAAGTTTTTAATATAAAAGATGGATTACTAATACTTTATTTTTATTGCTCACGTAAAATACTTTAGTAATCTTAAGATTTGCAAAAATCTTAATTTTTTTGTCGTACTTTAAAATTAGGTATATTTTAAATACTTCTGACGTTTTGTTTATGGTTTATGCATTGCATCATGAGGGAAATGAACTATAATTTTGTTTATATAACATATTCAATGTATAAAAAGTAATATTTGGTCCAGTGCTGCAGACGAGTTTAAACAGCAGCTTCACTTTGGTGCAGTATGAAGCTGGTAGCTGTGCAGCCCTTGGCCTTCCTCTCCCCATTGCTCAGTACATTTTGGGGAGCATCCTGAATCTTCTACAACAGACAAATCTGCAGTTTTACCACTTCTCCTTTCTGCTCAGACATTTGAATTGAAGATAGTGAGCAATTTTTACCTTTTAGGTAGAAGAAAATTAAAGAAAGAAAATTAAGGATAACAGATACCTAGTCTTTTCAAGCCAGACTGCAGAAGTTTTAGGGAAAAGGATCAAAACATCCTATTTCTTGCTTAGCTAAGATCCCTTTCTGCATTTGAAAATAATTTAAAGTTTTACTGTTTGAAATTAATTTCAATAGTTTGAAATTATTAATAATTATTCTTTTATCCAAAAGTAGAATTTATGCATATTCCCCTGCAAGTCTTTTCCACAATAAAATACCTCTTTCTGGAAAGATTCAATGTCAGGATATTATTTTCAACCCTATGTTGTACACTGACACTGCATTTATTAGTGCATTTTTCTTCCATTACTGCCCACACTGTAAGGCAACAGCATAACCATTAGTGTAAAGCAAACACTTAAGCTCCACTAAAATACATTTCACTGGAGAATGAGAGACAGTCATATTTTCACTGCCAAATTCCTGCCTTTGATTTATTTGTTTTGCTTTGGGGTCATTTCTGTCTGCTTTTGACTAACTCATGTTAAGGTCGCTCAAGGGAAGGCTCTAGTCAGTACCCTTGGCTTCCTGAGCTGTGTGTAGATAAAGATGAATTACATGCACATTTGCACCTTATTGCCTAGATTTCTTCAGACATCTCAACCAGAGGCATAATATCTTCACTCTAGCCTCCTTGCCTTGATTTCTTAAGAAGACTGAGGAAGCTGGGTTTCCATGGAAACTGAGGCACAGATTGTGCGCTAGGAGACAGGTTCCTTCTACGTGCTGTTGGGAGATGTCCAAGGTGCACAACTGTGTCTCTGAATGAGGAGCTCAGAATGTTTATCTGCTGGTTTAGATGCAATTTCAACACAGCTGTGCAAGTGTGTCCAAATCTCTCAGTATTTCCCTGCCTGCCTGAAATAAGGCTTCACTGTCTCACAATAAAACTGGGAAGCCTAAATGTGTTATAACATATTTTGAGGTTCCCAGGCAGAGATCCTGTGCACTTTAAATAGGGTTGGGAATTTGTGTGTATCCTGAAAGACCTATAAAAGTAAAATAAATTTTGTAGGTGTGCTGGATACTACTGCTTCTTGAAAGGTATCCTCACTCTAGCTTGAGTTTTGTTTTGATATCTAAAACCAACAGAACATTCTCAAAACCACTCTGGGACACTTACCTTCTGGTCTGCTAATCTTAAATTGCCTGTAGTAGCAAGATAGCTTTCCATTCTTCAAAAATACTCTGTAGATAAATTTGAGCTCTCCACTCATTTAGCAGAACTTTGACTGGACATCATCTCTTGCTTTTGGGCTCTGTTACAACTCAGTCTCTGGAGCTCCACTAAGAATCCCAAGAGGCCTAAATAGTCACGTCTCATAGGTGAGTCCACCATTCCTGCAAGCTGATCTAAAGTTTAGAGCTGATCACTCTGTGATGCCTTGGACCAGGTCTCTACTGCCAATATTTATGAATACATGTGGATACATATCTGGATATAGACACACTTTAACAGGTGTGTTGGAATTGTTTCCTAACTATATTCCATTATCCCTTTAATTCCAAATGGTAAATTAATTTACTTTTATTCTCAGCCTGTGAGGACTGAAGTCCTTGCCTGAAAATAAGGTCATTCTCAGTGGTGTAGTTTGCATTTTCCTAAAGTAGATGGCAATTTGAGCTTCTGATTTCCCTCATTACTTTGCAAACAGTGACACAGTAAACACTGTGATTTTGTCATGAGGAGACACTGATGAACTAGGTCTTGAGTTGATGGAGGATTCTGATGTTCCCTATTGGTTATTGCACATGTGTGTGATATCCCGTAGAATCCACAGAGAGAGTTTTACCCTTGAGTTGAGGTCGTATCAGAGGATAATCAAGATTAAATGTCTTTGCCTTCATCTCTTTCCTGGATGATTTTAAGAATGTAAGCCTTGTTGAGAATTGATTTGAAAACTGGTATCAGTACAAAAATAAGAATCACCTCTGTCTTGGCAGATATGCTGCTATTCAATTTTTGATTTTCAGGTGTTTATCTTTCCTTTGACTCTACCAGTTACAGGCACTGTTAGACAATTTTATTGCAAAGGGCTCAGGTTGAAGAAATTGAGAGAAGGAAAATATCTTGAACTGTGCTTAGTCTCCCAACAAACAAACAAACAAACAAACAAACAAACAAACAGTTTTCCACATTTTGTTAGGTTTTTTTGTTAGTTCTATGGAATGCTGAACATCATAAGGAACATGGCAGTGGACTGTGTGTGCTGGATTTGCCAAAATAATTTCAGGTATAGGTATGATTTCTCAGAAGAGGAAGTCTGCAAAGATGCAAAAGAACAAATTAACTGGAGTAAATTATCAGTTCAAATAATAAAGTTTTGTCTATGCCTGTTTTTGTGTCATGCACAGAGGTTTTATGTTATTTTCCACTCTAATGTTTTAATTTTCCCCTTGAAATTGTTTGGCTCTGCTTTTTTATTTTCTTTAATATTTCAAAATATTTAATTTTATTAACTTTTAATTTCAGGATGTGTGTTGCTCTTTAGCTATAGGAAAAGATCACACAAGCTGTGTACCAGCATTGTAAAGCAAATGGCTTTAATTGCAGTGATTCTCCCAGAAAAATGCTTACACTTTGGAAAAATACATCTAGAATACACTTTCCTCTGTCTAAGGGCTGTAAGATCATGCATGCATGCCATATGTTTTTACATGACAATATGTCTTGGTTCTTTAACTTTTTTCTGTTATATATTTGGTAGAATTTTACAGTGTTAGGACTTCAGGTCTATTCACATTTTACTTTTTATATCTCCATCAGTTCTCTACATACTAAGTAGCTCACTGAGGTGGAAAATTTTTAAATTTTATTTCTGGATGCTTCCTGTGAGTATTTAAAATAGACATTGTCATCTCCTTGTTGCAGCATTAGATTTAAATTTCAGTCCATGGCTAAAGTTGGTCTAAATAGCTTCTTCAGATATGGCAGGAACTTTGCAAGTGAGTTTAAGATTAATGCTTTGCTATTTTTGAAATTACCCTTACTGGAATTTTGCACACTAGCAGAAAAAGTTTTACGTATGCTCTTTCAGACTTCAGTACTGAATCTGTTAGCCTGTATGAACATTGTTTAAATCTCCAGATGTAAATGTAGTCTCTTTTGAAAGTCAGCTGTAGTTGCTGAAGCAAATGTGTTTTGGAATGACAGCTAGTGAGACGCAGCACTTGTGAAGTCAAACATTTGTCAACTTGTCCACATGTCAGATGTTTGAATTTTTTTTTGCTTGTCTTGCCTTGAGTCTTATTTTTTAACCAAAATCCAGGTTGTGTGCATGCAACATTATGCCTCAGAGGATAAATTCACATAACTCACATACCTTTCAAGGCATCATAAAAGTCTGGAAAAATAAATCAGAGGGCTTGCAGTGAAAATTCTTATAAATATTGCCTGTTTACATGCTTTTCTTTTCACAGTTGACTTGATTTGCCCTCTGCAAATCTTGTATTCTTGTTGACAGATAAAGAGGGGTCATCCCCCTGCCTTCCCATGCCCTCATAGATAGCCACAGTCATAATTTTGATTTCTGTGGCCATGAATTCTACATAGTGCTGCAATGGCATCAAGTCTGCAAGCTTAGAGAGACACCTGCTGAATCTCCATCCTGCAGCACAGTGCATTGCATTTGGAGCTTTAACTGTAACTGAGACAAAGAAAGCTAAAAAGTGCTTGTGGCAAATAATATTATTTGATGGCCAGCTTCACAATGTGACATTTCTTTCTCCTTACACAGTAAATTGTCACTGGTAGCATAGTTTTTTTTTGCATTCACATTTCATATGGGGATAAATACGGGGCACTGAGAGCTTTAGCAGATCTTTCCCATTTAGATCCCTTTATATATTCGCTTTTGCAAATTCACTTACAAACTAAATGGCCATGGTTAATTTTGCGGAAGTTTTGTTGCAGATTTTTTTTTTTTACTCCATGTGAGGGATTCTTCATAAGTTTGTTACAAGCAAGTTTCTTTGTCTAGATTTATGGATACTGAAATTTCATTTGTGAGAAATGTTCTGCAGGTGCATGGCCTCATTAACGCCAGCATCACCCTAAGCTGGGGGATTGACTGGGAATGGTGAAATACTGCTCAAACAAGTCTTGGTTTCTTTTGGTTTTAAAGTTTCTTTTTCAGCTTTGGAAGCTCAATATTGAGAATAAAACAATGTAACCCAAACATTCTTTTTCTTGGATTAGTTCCAGTTTTTGTCTCCAGGGCTTTGCTAGCCTTCTTACCCTCAGGCAGCTTCTTCTGCTGAAGTTATTTTTGTTTTCCTTGTATGACCTTCTGGCTGATAGTCGAAGAGATGTTTTTTCTTCCTTATTTCTTGGTCTGATGCCTTCCATTCAGATCATGCCCAAAAAACACACTGATGGTTTTTCTCTGTGGCTACTTGAAAATTTCACAGAACAATGATTTCCATGGTAAACCACATTTTTCAAAATATGATATTGCATAGAAGTAGTTTAGTTTGCAAGTGTTGGCTTCCATACCCTAGTGCTTTCTAGTCAATCCTCTCAAGACTCCTTATTTTTTCTTCTGTCACTACATTTACATTTTCAACCACAATAAAATCAAATTTAAAAGTTTTTAAATCCTCTGTGAAAGGAAAATTCCACTTACGTACTGAAAGCTCTGTTAACTGTTACGGAGAAGAATGAAGTGCAAATGTTGTTTTCAGAGATGCAAACTTGCACAGTCACATTATACATAAACTGTGGTAAAATAGTTGTGTGTTGTACACAACCCCAAGCCTGCATTCTGCCTCTTTGTGAGGCTTTTTTCTTCCCCCAAGACTGGGTTAAATCTGTGACTCTAACTTCTGTTGTCTTTCAGAATCTTTGTTTTAAGAGCACTGATACCTGACTGTATGCGATTCCAGTATGTGTCTCAGTGGAACTCTTTGTACCCTTTTCTTGTCTTTCCACATTCTCCATGTTAAAAGTTCAGATTAGATTGTGTTGCTGTAACATCACACTAACTCATGCTGAATTGTTCACCCCATTCAACTTAAGTACTTTCCAGGGTACCTGTGTCCCGGCCAGTGTTTTTTAAAAATGCTACAAAATCTGTACATTCCTGGCTTAGAGAGTTTTAGTAAGTTGTCAAAACATTTGAATTGTAATTCAGTTCAATTTTCACTTCAGAGAGCAGAATTAAAGCACAAATGAAATCTAAAGCTATGTTATTTTAAATGGATCCCTTCCTATTTGTTTATGTACATGTCATGATAAAATGCTCATATGTTTTTTCCTACCTTTTCTTGGTCAAATTTTTAGTGAGATTGAACTAAGTGCAATAATTGTTACTGTGGTAGCAGAGTAAGATTGAATTTAGAAATGCTAGTTTTGACTGATGAAGTATGTAAAAGCATGAGACTTTCAACTTCAGTAGAACTCTTGCTGCAATAAAAAAAATTATTGAATTGCATAATGAACATCAGAATCTGTCCTTTGCAGAAGCAAAAGATAAATCCCCGCTTTTGGGTTGGTCTCTGGTCATATAATTTAATAAATTGGCATTCAAGAACGAGTAGTTAAACAATATGTTCTTTCAAACAGGCTTCCTAATATTTTTTTCCTATCTGTAAATGCTAAGTGTTTTCTGAATGTGAGGGTACCTATCTACAGCATGGCCATAGTGCTTAATCTATAGCTGCAGAATCCTTAAATGCACTGGTAGGTCTGGATAACAGTATGCTCAGTAGTGTAATGTATTTCCTGGAATATTTGAGTTTTTCTTCAAGCATTTTGGTAGCACAGTTTGTGTCAGTATTTCAGGAGAGCAGTTGATTGGACCCTGCAGGAAAGAATGCAGGTAAATCTGGGGCTCTTCCTAGTAAGCTTTAAAGGAATCAGATCAGCTGTTTCCAATCCTTGGGCACAGCTTGCTGCAGAGTTAGTTAAGAAGAAATACTGAACTTCATGAAAGTATGAAGCTGTTTCATGGGGTGTGTTCACCTGGCATCTTTCTTTCATGTTTTTCTTCCATATCAGTTTAAGGTGTCCACCCGTCACCTTTGCCACACCTTTTGGACTTTGTAGTGTAATTTCCATGTTAAAACTTTCCTTAAGAGAGCTCCTGTCAGCTTTCTTTGCAACACTGACTTTTGATGTACTTGTTAGTACAAAAGGCAAAATTCCACAGGAACCTTGCAAGTTCTTTGTACCAGAAATCTCTGTGGCAAAACTTAGAAAGCAGAATATGCTGAGGGAAAGCATAAACTGGTTTTTGCTATTTTCTCAAAGTCTAATTTTCTGTGATCCAGCTGTGAATTTGCTGATAAACAAATGTTCAACTTCAAAAAGCTTTATTAATCAGTAAAAGCTGAGGTACTCCATATGTGTTTTATGTTAATCCTTTTGTTGGATTAAAAGATTCCCTTTGATGGGGAAGCTTCAAGAAACAAGGCGATGACACATTTTATCATGTGTCAATGTGATGAAGATATGGTTTCTTCAAAGTCCAAGGACTACCCAGGAATATTTTTCACCTCCGTTTATGAAGTCGCTTAACAGATACAAATGGATGCTCTTCAACCAGATTCCTTAAAGGATCAGATTTATTATATATTGAGATTTGATTTATGAATTTGCATGGAGGTGGAAAGGATCCTCAGTGGACTCTCAATGTATTCACTTGTCTCTTCCTACAGCACAATGGGATAGGAGACTTTTTGCACGAGCTCCAAAAACTGAAAACTCTCATGTATGTTTGATTTTAACACAGCTGACAGTCCTTGTGGAGTCACCTAGGTCCACATTCCACCTTTGGCATTTGGACATACGAGGAGCACAGCTGAAGGACAGATATATATGTGCTAAGAACAAGATGTCTTACATAGATGAAACTGAAATCCTCTGTCTGAAGCATTGCATTTGGGTCAGCATTGCAAGATGACACTTTAATTTCTTTAGGATCAGAGACTGAAATCTTCTGCTTAGGATTGGTAGCTGCAGAGATCCTATGTTTGTTTTGCTATTTTTTTTTCTTTGGTTGTTGTTTTGGTCAGAGGTTTTTTTAGTAGTTTTTCTTTTTTATATGTTTGAAAAAGGATTCTATAACTCAAATGGCTGTTTAAGGAATCAGGGATCTGAGATGAAATTTATCCTCAGTCTAAGAAAGTTCACATTTGCCCTCCTAAAAGACTTCTCTGATGACTTAGTTACAAGCTAGATGGAATTAAAATGCCCTGCTTGACCTTGGTTTTTCCTTCATCTTACCAGTGCTGAGCCAGTGTGACGAATGGAGGACTAGGACAGGAGGCAGGGTAGCGCAGGAGGGCTCGGATCTTAGTTTTTACAGCCCACAGTTATGAGAGTAAAATATTTTCCCATTGGTCTTGTATTGTTTCAAACATCATCACCATCTTCTTTATATTGCAGGATGCTTCAAAAAAGCGAGGCAGTGGGTCAGTAGGCATGTGAGGCAGAGCACCTCAGTGTTGGGCACTGCAGATGGGTATTTGGAGCATGAGGAGCTGCTCTGGCATTTCTGCTAATGCCCAAAAGTCAGGCATACAGTTAACCTAGGGAAGCCTCTGTTCAGCTTCTTTCAACCTTTGGTGTTAAGTTTTTCCTAGGTAATGTTTTGGGTTTTTTTAGGCTACCTTCTCCTTGGGCTTGTTCTGGTCTCTTAATTTCTGTTTTTAAAACAATATTTTTTTTATTCTTTCCCTTTATAAATTATTTCTTTTACATCTTTCACACTGTATTTACAAAAATCTGCTAATATTTTGCAAACACAAAGCCAGTCAATTTCTTATTTGAAATTGATGGATGTGATCTTTGTCAAACAAAACCCCTGTCAGTAGAAGTTGTAGAGCACTAGTTCTCAAGAGGGGGGGAATGAATCACTAAGTATGTTTCAAAGGTTTGCATTAGATTGTGACTGTCAAAGAAATTAACTTTTACTTAATAATAATTTTTAATTGCTTAAAAATCAATATTGATTTGGAACTTGTCTCACAGAAATAATTTAAAACAGAAATAATTTAAAAGCCACTGCTGTTAGGTGATTATGGAATATAACAAAAAAAATAAAAGTGTGGTGATATGCAATTTAGGTAAGAGAAAATACAAATTTTGTAATTTTGTTTAATAGTTCTTTTATGGTCTGTGTCTTGCATAAAAAAAGCAGCTTGAATTTCTAGTGGGGTTTTGGGTGTTTCAGTTGGTTTGATTGCCACTTTTTCCTTTTTCCTTTTCCTTTTCCTTTTCCTTTTCCTTTTCCTTTTCCTTTTCCTTTTCTTGCCTTTCTGGAGTCCATTTCATTCCTTCCAAACTGAAGGAGATATATTGTCAGAGGTTTTATCACCTTGTCTGTGTTTGGTTAACAGTGACATCATTACCCTATTTCAAGCCTGCCTTTCTTAATATCAAGAGAAGTTCTGCCAATATTTAGGTTCAATATACCCTGAGACAAATACTCCTTTTTTATAGAATTGTTTGGGGATTTAATTTATTTTCAATTCACTATTTCTTATTAAAACTTCAATCACCCTCCACATGATTGTAATTAAAACTGCCCCTAGGCAATAAATCTTGTTCTATACAAATATGACAGGTATAATTATGGAAAAATCTACTTGTTCATGTATTGCTCCTTTCCATTTGGTGTTAAAATAAGTGATGAAGAAATTGGATTTTTCCCCTTCAAATATCAGAAAAAAAAGAGGAACAGAATTTATACTTTTCCTTGAGCCTGGGTTCATAATGCGCACTTCTCATTCCTTGAATTATGAAATTATCTTCAGACCAAAGATAGGAAGTTCTTGGTTTGCATGCTCTTGAATTAGTACAGGGAAAATGTTTCTGTGCAGTGGTGAGCTTACAAGAGCAGTGTGAAGAACAGTGAGGGCATCTGGGTTCAGTCCTGGAGTTTGGCATGTCCAAGTGAAGATGACAGTGGTGTTCCCCTCTGGATTCTTCCCGTCACATCTTAATTACATCCAGCTCTGACATTTCTAAGGAAAAAAAATATATATTTCTTAACATTCAGTTAACAAAACTGAAATTGATCAGTGGCTATGTTTCAGGGGTATTTTATGATGGCGTTCGAGGGTCCTAGGATGAGGGAAGAGATGAGAATCTTGACTCTATGTTTCAGAAGGCTGATTTATTATATTAGGATATATATTATATTGAAAATTCTGTGCTAAAACTATACTAAAAGAATAGAAAGGATTCATCAGAAGGCTAGAAAGGAATAAAAAGGAATGATAACAAAAGCTCCTGACTGCTCAGAGCCTCGACAGAGCTGGACTGATGGTTGGTCATCAGGTAGAAACAACTCACATGGACCAATCAAAGATGCATCTGTTGCATTTTACAGCAGCAGATAATTATTGTTTTTCTTTTCCTCTGAGGTTTCTCAGCTTCTCAGGAGAAGAAATCCTGGCAAAGGGATTTTTATAAAATATCACAGTAACAGTATTTTCTTTTTATGTTGCAGCCTGTTGCAGAAGTCAGCAGGTTGCACTTGGTTGTGAAGGGGACTTTTTCCCTGCCAAGCAGCTTGCAGGGAATGCTTGCCAAAACTGAAAAGGTCACGAAGATCCTTTAGGTCTTGCCCTCTTGTGCAGAAACCCCCTTACATAATCCTTCAGCTTCAATTGCTGCTTGCACACTGGCAATGGCCGTGTTCCTGCTCCTTGGCTCGTTATGCCGTCTCCGAGTTGGTTTGTGTTACAGCAGCAGTGACTCACTGATGCTCAGTCCCCTGGAAAGCACTAAGCAGACAGGCTCTGCTGCTAAATTCAGCGGCTATTCCCCGAGTGCCTTCCCTGAGTCAGAGCAGTGAGCAGTGATTTTGTTTTTGCTGGATGTGTTTAGGCGGATGGAGCGGGAGTGGGCGGCGGTAACGCTCTCACTGCTGAGCAGGCAGTGAGCAATCCCCCTTGATGTTTGTTGTGCCACTTTCCCCCCACCCCCCCCCCCCTTTTTTTTTTTTTTTTTTTTTTTTATTGTAAAGGTTTACATGTATTCTGGAGTTGTCAGGATGTATTTATGTTTTACCAGGTCTTTAAAAAAATTAATGTGAATGAACAGAAAATGCTAGAGGAGCATGTTTACCTGTTCCCAAGGTGATAAAAGCAGATTGAGTTGAAATCCTAGGGGTGAGTATTTTCAGGTCAATTTCAAATAGAATCAGCCTTTAGCAACATAGAATATACTGACGTGTGTAAACCATGTGGTCCCACCAGGCATTTCCTCAGCATTTCCAATCCCTCTTCTCTTCCACAGCATTGATGATGTGCCAGACTTCCCACTGGGTCAACAGAGCTGTCCTTCCCTTCTGGCCCCTCAATTATCCTTCCTCCCCCTTCTTCCCTCCCCAAAGCCTGCACACATCTTAAGGTTATTCCTTTCATAACCAGTGGAGGACAATGGAAGTCAAAGGACTAGTGCATGGCATTTTGCAATTCTAGGGACAGTATTTCGTCTCATGACAGCTTTCATAGTCTTCAGTTCTATGTTAAAAGATGGCATCGTATCCAAATGTAATGTAGTATTAGGTAACAATGTGTGCATATAATGAAAGTAAAATAAATTCAATTTTAAGGTTATAATCTGAGTTTTCATTAAGAATTTATTGCCATTTTTTTCTCCCAGAGTAGAAATCCAGATTGTGTAATTTTACCCTCAGTCATTATTTTCTGTATCTTCTGGCTTTTCTGTATATTTTCCTTGTACTCTGTATATTACAACCTCAACTCTTTATTTTGAAAATGCATCTTATTTTTCGGCTTTCATTTTCTAAAGCCAGCGCTTGTTACAGCCAGCCTTTTCATCTGCTAAAATATAGTAAAGAGGTGACTACAGAGGATGAAAATGAGGAAAAAATTAATGCTATGAAGTACAAACTGTGGTGTAGCAGAACTATAGCCATGTAGCTGGGAGAAAGGAGCATAGGTACTACAACAAGGTGATTTAGCTTTTTGATTTCCTGCTTTTAACCTTTTAATGAACCATATTTTCTTTTACCTGTTGTTGTACTGTTCTTATATTTCATAAAAGAGCTTTCTGTATTTGCAATAGATTCACGTGAGATACATATTTGCATAGGTAATTATTGCTGTATTGTAGGCAAAGTTTATGGCTGCAGCTGTATTCCTGTTTTTGTTCTGAATAAAGTAAGGATTGGTTAAGCATGTAATTATATTAATGATTTTTTTTCCTTGAATCCAAATTTACAGTATGAATCAGAATTGAAAAAAAAAAGTTGTAATAGTGAATATAATAATAAGTGTAATGGAAGAAAGAAATACAATTATGTTCATGTGGTGCAAGGAAACAGTCCATCATCTGTTTATTCAGTTCCTCTCTGGTTTATTCTAGACTTTGAGCTTCTATTAGTTTCTCACTGAAATCTTCTGTTAAATGGGGAAAATATTTCTGAACTTGTATGCCTGCAAACAGTTTGAGTAGTTCCTGCTTGATATTACTTTATGCTTATTCACCTTTTTTACCTACTGTTAAGAAATTTACTTTAAGCTTCTGCAAAATCACTTCATGTTGGAGACCCCTTTGGTCTTAGTGTTTAGGGTTTGGTATTTTTCAACTTGGTGATCTTGAAATCAGGTGGGGATGCTTTGTATCTAAATATTGATCCTATTCAGAATTGCCTTCCCTATTAGTGTAAAATTTCACTCTCAGGATAAGGGAAGAGTGTGGGTGTGATATGTGTCCTTGATGCAGTCAGGCTTTCTAAGGTGATATCAAAGAAGTTTATGGAATGGAACAATCTTATCAGATTGTCTGCATTTAAACTGAACAAGTGGTTCAGAATTTTTATATATATCACAGAATCACAGAATTGGCTGGGTTGGAAGGGTCCAATGAGGATCATAGAGTCCAGGTCCCATCCCTGCACAGGACTATTCCCAAGAGTCACACCATGTGCCTTAGAGTATTCAAATGCTTCTTGTACTCTACCAGGATTGGTGCTGTGGCACACTCACATTCTTTAAAGCAGGTTTGAGCTTTGTAGGCTTGCAAAAGTTGCTATAAAACAGCTCATCAATTATGTGCTTCTCTTGGCTTCATCACAACACAATACTGTGCTTGTTTTTTCCTGGTTGGTGGGGATTTTTTTTTGTTTTGTTTTGTTTTTTTGGTCTCAGTGTTTAGTAACACTATGCATAATTTCATGAATTACCAGTAAAATTCTTGGTTATGCTGTTCAGTTGAAATACTTCTGTTAAAACATCCTCGTTGTGGTCTCAGCTGTAACCACATCTGCATCAACTGTTGGCCATGGATTGGAATTTCCAGGAAGGACAGAAAGGGGGCAGAGATGTGGGAACAAGATGTGCTTTTGCGGAATGCTTGACTACATGCTCTGATTTATTATTTAGCTGTGAGCTCTGTTCAGTTCAGCAGGGGAGCTCTTCTTCCTGCAGTTCCATTGAGATCTCTGTGTGTCAAGTTACCCTTGTGCAGTGACTTGGACATTGTTCCTACTTATGTGCTGCTACTGCTTCAACAATGTATTTGCAGTGGCCTCAATGCCTAGAAAAGACTGTTCTACCTTTGTTTCTATGCTCTCTGATACCTAGTATGTTCACACAAACATTAAGCTGCTCACATTTTCTTTACTGACAACTATTGGTCAGCTTGAAAGCTACAGAATTCCATTCTGTTGTATAGAAATAGATTATTGACAGTAAGTAGCTGTATAATTAGAAGTTCTTTTACCATGTGAGGGTAAACTCCTGTCCTTTCAAATTGCCTCTAGTCTCAGGAAAGTTTTCTGGTACATTTTTGATGTAATTCAGTCAGGGTCAGGCAGGTGAGTGGAGAAGGTAAGAGAAGTTAATGGAAGCAAGTTTTCATTTATTTCCTGTAAGCAGAGTGTTTGCATGGAGTGATGATATATATCACCCTGTACTAGAGGGATTTCTGCATCTGTGCAAGTCTCCTATGTTATACATTAAAGTAATTTGATAGTAATCTCTTTAACTTTGCAAGGCACCTAATGCAAGGGAAAATGACAGTAAAATCAATATACTTAGGAATGCAAAGATTAGGTAGTATTAAAATCAAAATTTTTTTTGATCTGCATTGAGAATCATTACATCAACATAAAAGTCATTTTTTTTATTTGCAGTTGTAATGGCCACAATAAAAATAGAGCACTACAGTAAAATACATTGGAAAACTTTTGTGATCAGGAAATGAATTCCATTGGCAAGGGCTTGGCAACTGCTTTGAAACTGTCTCTAGCTGCCTTGTCAGCCTCATGAGCAGTTTTGCCTGGAAGCATTTCACAGCAGCCCACAGCATATTAAAGGTAGGGGACTCAGATAACCTGACAGAGAGGAAGATTACAGATGCTTTTCAATTTCTCACATTTTTCAAAATGGATCCTGATATGCCACTTGTGTCAGTACTTGTGCTCTTGCTGAACCATTGCTATATTGTGCAGTCCGAGTGTGATATATCTATTGCCCTGCACTACGTTTTAGAGCAGCATGCAAGTATAAATCCTTGACACAGGACATACCAGTAACAGGTTCATTTTTACAGCACTGCCCTTGAGCTCAAGCTGTCCTTGAGCTCACTATGTTTTTGCTATCTCTAAAATTCTAAATACAAAATAATTAAAAAGCATGTGGCATGATTCATTTTGCTTACATTAAGAGAAGAGAAAGTTGTGTAGCTTGAGCTAGGAGTCTAAGCTAGGCTTCCTCTGTGCCTGTTTGAAAATAGGCTCTGCTGCAATGGAGTGGAGGATTCATTTTACTTTCTTTCAGTCCCTTTGGTTCTATTTCCTCTTTTGCAGCAAAGGAAAATGTATAATCCTTTTAAATTTCTTCACAGCTTGGCTCCTTTTTGCTCATCTACCTTGGGAATTTTTTTTAATGCCAGCTGTGATCTGAAACCCTTTTGCACCCCTTACAAACCCTTACTCGCTTTGAAAAGTGAAAGCTCATATGTTCAAATATAAATACTTTCATGTATTTGATGGATTATCCAAATTGTCAAGCATCTGCAACCCAGCATTAGTTTTTATTGGCATCTTGATAGGTAGTGGGTATCATTTACATCTGTATAACCTCCCTATGCTCAGTAGGTTTTCCAGAATTATATTTTTCCCTGTTAATTGAGAATGAAAGTTCTAAAATCCTGCCTATCAGAGGTAAATTCTGTCACTGGAAGAACCAAATTAAGCACTATCTGTTCTTCTCCCCTATTGACTAATAAAGATGGTGCCAATTGCAACCGATTTTTCATCTGTTATTGGCTAAACTTGAATGTGCTTCTTATGTGTAGGTCTGGGTCAAGACACTTTTATGACAACATCTTTGGACTTCTTGGGAGGTTTTTTGGTATGTATTTATGTGACATTACCCATTTGAGGCAAATTTAGAAGACTGCAAAAGGTAGCTCAGATATCTTCTTTGTGAGGTGCCAAAATCATACAATATGTCATGGAATGGTTTGGGTTGGAAGGGTCCTTAAAGATCATCTAAAGTTCAAAACCTCCTGCCACAGGCAGGGACACATTGCACTAGATCAAGTAATAAAGATTTTATTTGGCAATCCCCTATGCATTTTTTCAAGAGATTTTGATGGAAGAGAGTTCACCTGCAGTGGCTTTATAGCAGGGCCAAAAGACTTTTACCAAGATGAAACAGTCACATATGCAAGAAGTTACAGACTAGGACTTTTAAAGCACTGAAGACAATTTGGCCTCCAATGTACTCCTTTTCATTTGGAGGATGGTATCCAGACTCTTCTTACACTTGTGCATATCATCAGATGTTAATCTTCAGAATCAAAAATCTTGGAAATCTGACCCTAGCTACTTTGCAGGAAGAAGTTGTGGTCACAAAACAAGGTGAGCGTATTCCCATTTCAAAACTAGCAGTGATTTGCTGCAATTTGCAATTGCATGTTAGTTAAGTGCATGGAGCCATTGGATGTGTTCTAATCCACTGGTGCTCCCTGTGGCATGTGCTACTATTTGAGAGGCAGGGTTACCTCCTGATGAGGATTTTGGTTTTCAGTTCCTTCTGAAGCCTGCAATCTACAAAGTGGATGGTATCTTGCACAGATGTTCTGGTTTGAAAAGGCAGCAGATGCACACAGAAACACAAACAAGGAGTGTCCAGCAGGGATTCAGCCGTTTAAACTGGAATGGATGAAAACATCCATGGGGCAAACACAGTAACAACTGCTTGGTATTGAACAAAACAAAACAAAACAAAAAATTTAAAAATGGAAATTTTTGTCTGAATCTGCCTGCTTTATAGGAACTTAGCTAATAGCAAATTAATCTCTTTACATGAACAATCTAGCTATGGCAGGGATGCAGGAAATCAGAGAAGACTGCACGTCCATACACTAATTGATGTGCACGTCAGACCCTGGGGACTTGCTCTTGAGGCCATGTTCTGGAAGCTGAAACATGTATCCATACTTATTGTTGCTGTCCTCAGATGAAGGTGGTATTTTAGTGAAAAAGAAGAAAAAAAAAACAACAAAACAGTGTGTAAAGGACAGGCTTAGTAAGTAGCAAATGAGTTGTAAATTAGTTGACATTTTGATGTTTTTGATTTTTTGCCTTTCTTCCTCCCAGCTAGCCAGGCTGTCCCTGCTATCTGCCTGTGCTGGCCTGCAAGCTGAATGTGCTGGGCTGTGCTGTGGAAACCTGTGGATTGGTCAGATTCCCCAAATTACCCTAAGGGACATCATGCCAATCTTTGTTTGGAGGGAGAGGAGGAAGGATGGATCTCCATGTTAAAAACCAGACCTCAGCAAGTATCTCTAGCCCTTATTTCCCCTCATTGTTCCTCTCTACGTTTTTATTTCTTTTTCTCCTCTCTTTTGGAGGGGGCTTTTGGTTGTTTTTTCCCTACTCTGCTGGCTCTGACAACACTCAAATGGATATTAAATCAAATCAAATCAATATCAAATATCAAATGGACTATATTTCTGTCCTACACCATTTGTATTTTTCAGATTGCTCAAAATAACTTTATAGAGTGGATATGGGGAAAATGAGCTAATATTGTCATTTGGATGTTTCTCTTTATTTTAGGGAATTGAAAGGAGAAATGGCATGTTCCTTAAATGTGCACAGCAATTATATTTTTTTTTGTGTGTCTAGTATGAGCTTATAAAATGAGTTATTGTTGAAAGGAACAATACTTTTCACTCCTCTAAATTATTCTTTGGTTTCTGAAAGCCCCTAATACCAATTGATTAAAAAAAAAAAAAAGAATGTCAAAGTTGTTATCACTGATGCTATTCGTGTTAACTTTTGTCAATCTTATCTAAAAGTAAAAACCTTGAATGTTGTTTAATTGAAAGAAAGATCTGGGTTCTGGGAATAAAACAGACCTTTACAACAACACTAGAGACCTTCAGGTAATTTGTTTACCTTCTGTTCATGGAAGTCAAGGAGCAGCATTATCATTAAAAGGATGAAGTGCATTCAGACAACTGAAACAAAAATTGGTAAGATGCTAATTAAATAAATTACAGGAAAGTATCATGCTGTAGTCTTTCGTTCTACAGAGCAATTCAACCTTGAATCTTTTTTTTAAGTAAAAGTCACATAAGAAGTTTTTTTTATTAGCATAGGAGTCAAGTAAACAGAGAATCCTGTGGCAGAATGGCAGAACACCTGACTCTTACACAACAGTGGTTTTATATATCAATCTCAAATTAAATGTTATTAAAATTTGTCTCAAAACAAAGAAAGGTAAGAAAATCAGCAGAAGAGAAGCCAGAAACATGGACTGAAAGCAAAGAGGAAACTACAAAAGAAGATAGACAGCAGTGGTGTTTTTGGGTAGAAAAAACAGTTAATTGGTGTGCAAGGAGAGCAAGACGAGACTTGAAATAAGAAAGATCAATCCTAAAAGATGAAAGAAAAAGAAAACACAGAGAAATTGATTATTTTGTCCATATTTTGTTCATAGTTGTCTTGATCCTCATGTCCTGTCTTTTATAACTGATAAATAAATTATTCTTTATTAACTTTGATTGCAGGCATAAAGATATTATGATTAGGTATGAATCTTCAGCTTGGAAAGAAAGCAGACTTGGGGCTGTGTACATAAACCTTAGTGAGATGGGCTTGAGATGGGTGAGAACAAAAAGTAAAGTAATAAAGCATAAAGCAATTTCTGTGGGGCATAGGGAAGGGTTGGTGGTGGTTTGCCTGCAGATTAGCGGTCAGGGGGTTTCTGAAGACTGCGCATCAGAGAATGCAGAGCAGCAAACAGTTGAAAATCTGGCATTGACAGACTGGTGCCTGAATAAACTATGCTTGGCACACCAGAAAGACAGGGTGCCCCATGACATGCTGGTTGATTTGACTGTTGTAGTCTTCATGGGGGAAGATAGATGATGGATCAGGGAATTGCTTGGTTTCTGTTGGTGCAGAGTAGATACTGTCTGTATTGGTGTTTCTCGGTTAGAAACTGAGGAATAAACTCAGTTTTATACCCTACAGGTTAAGGATTTTTATTTAGTTCATGATAATTTGATAAGACCAAGCACTAAATCTGAGCATATTCCAAATACAGACCAAAATCTTAGTCTGTCATGCAGAATAAATGGCATAGCAATAGTTGATGGAACTGTGAATGTTATTAACATTAACAGTGAGCGAGCCTTTAGCATGTTGCTTAGTTTTTTATCCTTTTAACAACACATCTCAAACACTCAGCAAGCTCTTTCTTTCAGCTCTTTCAAACATATTTTGAAGAGGAAGGATATGTTGAAGAGGTAAGAATTGGAAGTCTTGTTTGTCATCTGTTAGGCAGGACTTTGATAGAGTCTTCTCTACTGCAGCTTAGATGAAGGCTGTCGTACCACAGACCAAAATAGTACTTTAAATCCTTTCTTGGCTTTTCTGGATTTTGTGATTTGCTAAAAGCTAGTAACTCATTCAAACCTGAGAAAGTCACTGCTAGAAAAAGCAATAAAATAATAAACATCATAGTTTCTTACTGATTTCTGAAGCGAGAACTGATGCTATGAGAATTCAGTTCCTAAAATAAATGTTACTGTGATGTGATATTTTATAAGAGTAGGCATATTGGTCCCTCAAGGGAGAATTTGTTTTAGGGAAACATAATTACACTATCTCATTTCTTGCATTCACTTTTTTTTTTTTTTTTAATTTTGTTCCTGAATTCAGGGAAACAAAAAGTCCTGCTCAGTTCAGACCTGGAGTTAAAAATCGGTCAGACAATTTAAAATACAGAAACACAGAAATATGTGAGCAGTATTATGGAGACACAAACCATCAAAGGTTGTTAGTGGAAATTCCAGCAAAGAGTTTATATATATCCGGTTTCAATGTCCATTTAACGCCCACTTAGTGGGATTTGTGCTTCAGTGTTTTCCTTATGGTCAACTGAATGGTCATTCAGTGGTCATTCATTCTTGATGTGGTCCAGGATTTACAGTGCATTTGCCAATGTAGAACCTCATTTCTTAGGGAGATTAGGACTGTTTGCTTACACTTTCTTGTGAAAAAATTCTGGTTTCTGCTGTATAGTTGTCTACTTGTCAACTAGTTGTGTACAGAGAATTTGCAAGCAGCAGGGAGAGACAGCCTTTTCTAGAACATGATACATTTGGTCCAGTTTAGATGCTTACTTAGAGAGAAGATAGAGAAATTCAGGACTGCCTGACATGTAGATCCATGATGAGATGAATATCACCTTCTCTTTTTGTCTTGTCCCTTTATCCATTCTTTCCTCTACTAGTAGACTGTAAATCAGGAAGATGGGGAGATATTGATGGGACGCTACTACAGCCCAAAAGTTTAGAAACTGACTCTAGTTTCTTCTTTTTTACTTTGTCCGCATTGAGGAGAGGTTATAAGAACAATACATGAGCCAGCAGGTAAGCCTAAGTGTCTTTCCATACTAAAACTCCTCATGAGAGTTTATGGGGAAAGATATGAGTATAAGGCACTGAAAGTCATATTTTATTATTTTTAGGACTATGGGAACTTGTTTGGTACTGCTTTTTAATGCTATGGATGCTGCTTTGTCAAGGGTGAAATATGAGGTGTCAGAGTTGGGGTCTTGGTAAAGGAACACTGCCAAAATGTGAATGACTTGTTCAGACTTAGCTGTGTTGGGCATGTTCAGACTGTGCTTGTGTTGTAAACCACTATGTTGGTTTAGTCCTCATGCACAGTCTGATTAGATGCCACTGAAGAAATTCCAGATTGGTTTTATTAAAACCCTAAATATCATAGGATAAAACCCTATTTTATCATAGGAGCATAGAACCATACAATAATTTGGGTTGGAAGGTCATCCAGTCCAAGCCCTTTGCATTGGGCAGAGACATCTTCAAGTAGATCAGGTTTTTCAGAGCTCTGTCCGACTTGACCTTGAAGGTTCCAGGGTTAGGCCATCTACCACATGTCTGGACAACCTGTGCTAGTGTTTAACTGCTGTTATTGTAAGGGTTTTCTGTCTTATATCTAGTCTAAATCCTCTTTTAGTTTTAGATCATTGCCTTTTTTTCATATTGCACATGTCCTGTAATCAACATTCCCTCCATCTTTAATTACCGTTTTTTCCATGTTTAAGAACTGAAAGATCACAGTAGTGATCACAGTTCCCAGAGTCTTCTCTTCACCAGGCTGAGCAACCACAACCCTCACAGCCTTTCCTCATAAGGAGAGGTGTTTCAGCCCTCTGATTGTTTTCGTGGCCCTCCTCTGGACCCACGCCAACTGGTCCACATAATTCTTAGGTTGTGGGCTGCACAGCCGGACATAGCACTCTGGGTGGAATGTGTACAGAGTGGAGTAGAGGGGAGAAATTACCTCCCTCGAATGCTGGCCACACTCCTTTTGCCTTCTTTTATTTTACCCTAAAAAATTCCATCATAGTGTACCATGGTATGGCAGCAGGGTTCAAAACATTTTCTGTTGAAGGAAGTAACTCTTTTTCAGTAGTCTCTAAACCAGTGTTTCTGTTCTCAAAGTGAAAGACCTGTAAACCTGATGCAGTTTATTTCCCATCATAAGACAGAGAATGTACTGTTGTGTCTTCCTGGAATTTGTATTGCAATTTTCTTTTAATAAGGATGATCCTGATAAATATTAATCTCCTATGGACTTCACCTTTTATCCACAGTTCCCACTGCCGATTGTAAGAACAGTCCAGTGGGTCCGGAGCAATAAAGGTTCCTACATCATTATGAGAAAATAGTCTTGGACATTTAGCTGTATCTTAAAAAAGTGAGTAGAGTAGAACTGATTAAATAAGTGAAATAAATGTACAGAGCTGGAGTGACAGAAGAGCATTAAACTTCAGTCCTGAGCCAACGTCATTAAATGCTGTGTCTTTATGTGAGTCAGCCCTGATGAAATATTCCCTTTGCTGTCTGTGACTTTTCAGTTAGTGCCATTGAGATTCCTTGTCCTTTCATCAGTTAAACAGACTAAGTGTTGCCTTTGGAAGATAATTACAGGTTCTCAACAAAAATGGCAGAGTTAAACCCTGCTAGATGGTACTTGTCTCACTGGAGAGAGCACAAAACCACACAGAGGCCGTGGTATTCTCTGCACAAGGGCCCCTTCCTGGGATAATGATAGAGCTCTGTGTAGGAATGATGGACCTTGTTAGGAACCTGGTGTGAGATCTGTAGTTTTAGATTATGTGACTGGCTGTGTGAATCTTTCCAGGGAGCTGCAGGATTGAAAAGGAAATGCTGGACAACAGGCAGCCTGTACCAGCTCCTCATTTTAGGGGGGATCTTTGCATTCCAAAAAACTCTGATGAAAAGGGATTTGTTGGCTTGGAGATATTCTGGGAAGTATCCAAAAGTGTTACACTCTCCACGACTCTTTCAGAAAGCTGCTCTGAGAGATACAAGTCTCTTGCTGGAGGTCCTTTGTAAATTCTCATGTTTAATTAACATAGTAAGGTTTACATTGCCGCTTAATTGGTCTTGCCATTGAGAGCTGTCTGCTTGGTGGCTAGAGCCGTGTGTAGTGCTTGTGTCTGAGTGTATGACTTTGTTAAAGCCTGATTTGTTATTGTTAGCGTGATCACACTGCAGGGATATGCTTACTGAGCCAAATCTTCAGCTGATGAATATCAGGATAAATTCAGATGAAATTAGTGGAACTTTCTGGAATTGACCCATAAATTGCAGGGGATATTAAAGTCCATGTGCAGAGGACTTACTACTTTCAAAGTTGCATGAAAGTCTTTCTGTATTTACTATTACTGCATTATTAATTGGACCTATAAAACAAACAAAAAAAAAAAAGAAAAGCTGCAAATACTATTTTTTAAATTTATTTTCAATTTAGGAGTAAACTTCACTTTATGTTTTCAGTATTTCTTACAATTTTCTGAGTAGAAGATACAGAATAGTGTTGAAATTCTGTTGTTGCCACAAATGCAGAGACGTAGAAAAATTGTCAGGCTGTAAATGCACAGCTTTCATTCTGTAAAATTCTCTTTAGGATTGAGCATTTGTCTACAGATTATTATATATCAATAATTTACCAGCTCTGTTTGCTTTCAGAATGCATACATGAATTTAATATGAAAAGGAATGAATCAGTACAGAAGTTATGAGTACACAAATAGAGAATTTGAGAACCAATGATTAGCCTTTTTTTTCAAAGAATCTGTTACAATGAAGGAAGGACAAGAACAAAACCTAAAAAACCAAAACCAACCAACCAAACAAAAACCCAACACCTGAGAAATGAAATCAAAGGAACCACCGCCTGGATGAGTTGGTTGCACATTTCTGGTATGAATGCTAGCAAAGAACTTCTCAGTTCTGGAGAGGCAGACAAGATGTTCCCTTTTTGAGAGTACATGAGATGGCAACAAAATCAGAAGCAATCTTATCAGTTCGACAAGTTGTCAATTTTCACAGACTGTCTCTTCGGGCAGGGACAATTGATGGGTTTTGTGTGTGGAAGACAGATGTTCTATTTACAGTCTATACACAAGATAATAAAAGTTCCCTGTCTTGCCAACCTGCATCGGAGCAAATCCAGAGAGATTATAATGTGTTACTGCTGGTTCTTTTGTACCAAAAGTGGGAAGACACAAGAAAGGGGAATCTAATAACAGTTGCAAAGGCCTTTGTGCTATGTATCTGTGTTTGTGCTACAGAAACCTTGGCTTCTCTTGTTTATTTTGTGATCGTACCTTGTTTGCTAATGCTTATTTTGAAGGAAGTGTGATAAAAATATTCATTATGGACAACTATATGGGAGTATGTGTCAGGAGAAGAAGAGTGGGCAGTAAGAACAATCTCTACCCTAATCTTCTCATGAATTATTTAGCAAGGTCTTTCAACTGACAAGATGTCAGGTCAACCGAAATAACAAAAGTGCATATGACAAGAGAAGGGGAGAGAACAGGCAGCATTTAGAGCCAGACAATGCTAATTGGTTTGAAATGGCAATGGAATATTTGTATTCAGTAAAGAATCAATGCCACTGCAGATCCATACCTAATGCTACCTCAACTTGACCCTTGAATCTAATTACATTAAAATATTTTTGGTTGAATTCATACGTGATTCTCAAGCATTAGGATCTATTACTGTGGATTTACCTTTTGGTTGGAGCTGAAAAAACAGGGAAAAATGGTCCTGGCTCTCATCTGGATGCACTCTGCACCTCCCAAGTGCAGCTGTTTTTGCAATATGCACATCTCAGGTGTTCAAAACTTTGGTGTAAAGATGTGATTGTATGCAGTAATTGTTATTTGGGGCTGAAATCTTAATATTAAATTAATTCTTAAATTAGCAAAAAGTTTAGGATTTCTTAATTTGGTATTAGCTTAAGCTTCTTGTCAAAAAAGATGAATAGGCACCAAAGCGGTGCTCCAAGCAATGTGGAAAAGAGCCTTTCAGAATTGAAGAAGAAAATTAATTGGGAATCACTGAACATATGACAGGTCATCTGATGTAAATTCAGACCTTTGTGTCTCTTGCCTCTTGTGTAGCGCTTCTCTAGACTCCAGACTGTCACATCAGCTCAAGGACATAGGAGGTGGATAGAAAAGATGATTGAAAAGTTGCAGACACAATGCTCTGCTACTGTAATTCCTATGAGGCTGAAGGTATCCAGCAAAAGGGAAAATAGAAGCCAACTCTTTTGGGTTTATTTCATCACGGCAGAAGAATAAAAAAAAAAAGGAAAGGAGAAAAAGGTCTCCAACACCATATTATCAAAGACTTCACAATATCTAGCATATGGCACTGTGCCCCTGAAAATATTGAAGGCACTTTTGGGGACATTCTTTGGTAAATTTCTCAATAGTACTTAAATCTTGTCTGTCAAAAGCAGTTTGAGAAGCTTGTCAGCTGGCTATGTGACTAGTGAAAAAAAATAATGCAGAGCTTCTGCAAACCTTATTTTGTCTTGAAAAAAATTGTACTTAGTAAAATTACACTAAAAAAACAGTCTTTTGCCATATTGATTAAGCCAATCTTCTTTTAGGATTGAAAAAAAAAAACAAACAAAAACCATTCCATACATAGATTTCTAGAATAAATATGCACCCTAAAATCTCTGTTGCTGAGTAAAATTGGGTTGTCTCGTATGCAAAACATTCGATGGGAGAGATCAGATCCTGTGGCCTATCCTACAGGCATGAGTTTAATAGTCAAAATAAATTCCTTTTCTTTGATTAACTTACTTAGAAATTCTGACTGATCATTTAGGAGTTTAGGAAGAAGTAATTTAGCTGTCAGCAGTAGTTCTTAATTAATTCTGCATCAGTGTCTGTTTATTTATATTACAAAAAAAATAATTTTTTTTCCTCAGTATCTGCTTTGACACATTAATTATGTGTTGGCTTCTCCTGGGTTTTTTGTTTGTGTATTTTGAGCTTTTTTGAAAGCTATTGATTCATTGATCATGACCATAGTAGCATTTAAGGTGAACAAACAAATCTTGTCTTTAAGCATCAGCTTCCATCTGTGTCTTGCCATATAATTTTTTTTTTCTTTATGCCAGGCACTCTCTTAAACCAGTTCTCTTGGTTCTCTGGAAATCACTCAGAGATTTCACTCTCCAAGTTAGCTACTTTATTTCACACAAATCCTTGCTCACTGCAGATTAGTGAAACTTGTGAATCCTGAACTCTCCTTAGGGCTCTGTAGGGAAATGTGTTACTTTAGGTAGAATGTCTTCTGCTTAATTGCTGCCAGATATAATTGGCACTTACCTTGCTCTGCTTGTCCTTATTTATTTTTTCTCTCTCCCCCTTAACCCGCCTCCTCATTATATTTCTGTTTCCCAATAAAGAAAATTCTGCCTTTCTCTTTTATGCTGCTTATCCTAGCCTGAGTCCTCACGATCAGAAGGAATCTCCAGAGGTTTCCCTCCATCTGCCTCCACAACAGTTCCAAATCTTCCGTCTGGCTTATCTTCTTATCTTTTCCCTTTTTTCCCTAGACTTCTGTTCGCCTATTCCTTCTCCTAGAGATTTCCATCCTCTGTACTCACACAGTTTGAATCAGTACTCCCATGGCACTGTTGCCCCTTCAGTCCCACTTTTTTTCTCTATGCCACTCTCAGGTGTCAGCTCAAGAGAGAGAATGCTATGTATTTCTGTGAATGCTGCTTTGAAATATAGACTTCATTGGCTCTTTTCCCCGGGGGTGAATAATTCATAGATTAAATACTTCTGCCATATGCCAGCATATCTATGTTGCAGTGACTATCAAATCACAGATACATTAGTAGGAAGGCACCTCTGGAAATCATCTAATCCAGGCTCTGGCTCAAAGCAGGACTGTTGCCAATATTACAAACAGAGCAGCCATGTCTCAAAAGCCTCCAAGGATAGAGATCCAGTAGCTTCTTTGAGTGGCTCGATTCAGAGCTGCACGACTCTGTAAATGACCTGCCTCCCGCTAATGTTCATCTGGAATTTACCGAGCTGCAGTTTGTGCTCACTGGCCCCTGTTGTATTGTCTGCCAGTATGCCAAATGGTTGTAGGATTTGACAAGACCCCCTCAGCCTCTCTTTTGTTGCACTGAAACACCTCATTCTCTTCTTCTAGGTCATGTGCTCTGGGCCTGTGGCCATCCTGGTATCCCTCTTTTGAACACTTTCTAATTACAAATGACATTCCTATTGGACTGCGAAGTGTGTGGGTGGACACAGTATTTCAAATTCTGCCTCACCTTTGCTGCCCAGAGGAGAATAAAAGCTTTCTTACATCCACTATCCGCATTGCTCCTGGTGCAGGTGACAGCCAGGCTGCTTTCCATGCAGTGAGAGACAGGTGCTGGTGAGTTTTTGGTGTGTCCTCCACCCCAAGTCCTTTCCTTCAGGGTGCTCATAGCCAGTAGCTTCCCACCTGGTGCTGCTGCATGGCATCGTCTCATTTTAGGTGCAGAACTTTGACCTTCTCCTTGTTGATCCAGAGGAAGTTTCTTTTGATTCAGTTTTCAAATTTCGTTGGTTTGAAGCTCTGTCATTCAGCATGTCAGCCATTTTTCCAAATTTTGTGTTACCTTTGGATTTGCTGAGGATCTACTCTGTCTCATCATCCAGTCTGTCAGTGAAGGTACTGAACAACATTGGGCTCACTATTAACCACTGATGTGCTCTACTTGTTACCAGCCATCAGTTAGATAGCAAGCATTAATTCTTGCCTTTCAGCATGGCAGCCCCTCTCTTTGCTGCCCAGCAATACAATACAACTGTGCTTCTCTTCTTCACTATCAGTTTTTGTTTTTAGGAAGGAAAAAGTGCAAAATCCCCATGGAGAAGGGAAATGCAAGGAAGTTTTGAAGAGAAGTTGAGAGAGACATAAAGTGGAGTCCCAAATCTTGTCTTTCAATCTATAAGAAGAGCAAAGAGTGGACAATTCTTTTTTTCCCCCAAGGAGCTTGTAACTACAAGGTTTTGTTGGTTTTTTGGGTTTTTTATTGATCTAGAGACATTTTTCAAGGTAGCATAGGCTTCATTTCCACAGCAGATCAAGGTGTTATTAGCCCAAAGCACTGTAAAAATCTTGCTCAGTATCAATTGCTTTTTTTGACAGAGCATTAAAGTAAATAAAACCCTCAAAGAAGCATGCCTTAGGTTTCAATAGATATGTTGGAATTCACAGAGAATTCAATATGAATTATTTGGCCTTCTTCATTCATGATCACTAATTCATAGTTTTTGGTTATATCACTGAGTCAAGTAGCAACCTTTGTAAGGAAATGACTCTGTCTTTTTTCCCTGTCTCTGGAAAAGCAGACTAGACTAGTATTAATTTTTTTTTTATGCCTGCATCCAAATGATTGTTGACTTTTGGTTTTCTTAAGCGTAGGTTCCAAAATCTCTCTCTTGTGCATTTATCAAGAATGTAATTTTGTAGTTCACAGTCCACCTTTTTTTTTTTTTTTGTAATTAATGCAACTTTCAGTCCTTGACTTTTTTCTGGGATGCATGTGTTGAGGATTGTTTAATGCCTTTTAAGTCCTTTCATGAAGTTGAGTTGTTCATTTTGCCACATTCCTCAGGTGTAAAGGGATTGTGCTGCTGTGCAAGGCTGCTCATTCTGGAGAGCACATTAGGTGAAATTCCGTGATTTTTTGTGTCCCACTCATGAAGGGTTTGATGCAAAGACAATTGTTCTTGTTTCATAGTGGTCTGTGATTTTACAGGATTGTGATCTGACAACCTTCCACAGAGAAGTGAGCTGTGTTCTTTGGAACCACTACATTTCTAGGATCTCATTGCACAAGATATTATCTCACACTTAAAATAAAGCCACAGTAATACAGTAGAATGGGATCCTCTTACTAATGTAGTGTCAATCAATTTTGCTAAGCTTCAGTGCTTGTTTACTGTTCCAGTTGTAAGCTAATACCCAGCAGGCTTTGTTACTTGAATTATTGATAAAGCATTTTGTTCCATGTAGGAATGCAAACTCAGTTTTGAATTGCAAAGGTAAGAGAATACCTGGTGCTCATTCCCAAGGTGTTGCTGTGACTGTGTAGCTTGGAACTTAATCACAAAATACAATTGCTTTTACTTCAGCTTTGCAAAAAATTATTAATGAATGAGATCATTAAATATTAAGTTAACGGAAGTTTTTATTTTGCACCTCACTCAAAAGTCTTTCTGTCCATGGTTTATGACAGATAGCCATGCTGCAGAGAGAGCAATTACAGTTTTCAAGATGAAAAGTATAGCATCTTACAAATTCTACTTTGTAAATTCAGCCTAAATAGTCCTCTTTTGTTTCAGTACAGAATTGAATTTATCATTGCTGCCAAACAGTAAATAAGAATAAATTTTATATAGGATTTCACCCTGTAAAAGCATGACTCCCTGGTTTTGGGCTTAAATCAGTCCTTTATGATGGCATGGTCCCAGCCCAGCTCATAGCAGAAGCTTTAGGGTCTCCCTTAACATTTTTTAAATGAAGTTCACAGCCAGAGGCCAAGAGTATCCTGGAATATGTCCCAGCTGCAGGCTATGCTGCAGAATTATGCAGAAAGAATAGACATGAGTCTCAAGCTAGAGCTTCTGGAACTGAATTAAAGTGAATGAGAAATAAAGAAACTGAACTTATTTTTACATAAAATTCAAATGTAATTACTACAACTATTTTACAGGAATTAGTTCTAGTGAAATAATTTTCAAATTCGGCACTTTTTTGTATGTGGTCTGTATTTTTTTCAGAACATGTAGATTTGTCATTCCCAGACTAAATGGGGACTATGTGAGTTCATGAGAATAAGGTCTTGCAAGGTGTTTATTTACTGAAGCAATAGATCAAGGAAAAGAGAAGGATGGTAGAAATCTGTAAAAATTACACTGTTGTTCTTAAATACACTGAGACCCTTAACCTTGCAGGTGAACTCGGGGATCTGTTCATGCAGATCTTTCCAGAGCATTCTCTGCCAGTGTGAGACGCGGCAGGGACGATGCGCTGTGTGTCAGCGCCGTGCCCTGTGCAGCAGCAGCCAGCAATGCCAGAGACAGCAGCAGCAGCATTCATTTGCTGGGGGATTGATGTTCCCAGATGGCTGTCGTGGGGCAAATGACTGTGCTGCCTTGGGAAGATGGGTGAGAGCAGAAAGCAGGAGACAGTTTTATGAGGCTCTGGTCGCTGTGTGAGATCTGAAATGTCAGAAAATGTGCAGGCTGTCCTAGCAGGGGAAGGCAGGCAGCCGTGCTCTTGTTTTACTCAGCCCTTCTTGTTATAGTCTGAGCTGTTTAGACACCAATTAGATAATGGAGGAAAAGGAGACTTATTTTTCTCCTAAGTGCTAATGCCTGGTGAACTTGTCAGGCAGGGCTCTGACTGATGGCACAGGATTCACCTAGATGGGAAATGTGGTTGTGAATTTCAGAGGAAGTCATTCCTTATTTGCTTGTTTTAGAAGATGTGTTTACAATTCCAAATATTTTTTTGGCTTAGGCACGTAAAAAGTTGTAAAGAATAATCTTCTTTGCACTAAATTATAATAGCTTCTTAGTGACCCCACATACTTTTTTTTTTCCTTTTTCTTCAGTTTGCATGTTACCTAGAACCAGAGTTGATGCACCAGTTACTTAGCAGCTATCCCTGTGACAACACAAACCACTCTGACAACCTGTGCTGGAACTTTCCAGAATTCACAGTCAGTAACCTGTAAACAGTTTGCAGAGGCAAAATCCCTCTGAAGTGTGAGTCCTGCAATAACATCACCTCTGGTACAAGCTCCACCTAAGAGGTTCATAGCTCAGAATTAGCTCTGCTACTGCTTATATAAATTTGTACACATTTTAATATGTTTTGCCCTCATAATCATCTTGCCACTCTACATGTAATATTCAGTATTGAATGGGGGCCGAAATGTCTGATCTTTGTGCTGTGGCTGTGTTTTTCCCTGCCTCTGAGATTGTTATCATTTTGGGAGGGCCAAGAAATTCAAATAACCATTTAAAGAAGGTTCTTGTTTAAAATCTTTTTTTTGACATTTTGCATATTTTACATTGAAAAGTCATTAGAACAGTTTTAAATCATCTGCTTAATTACTTTCTTTCTGATTTTGATGTATTTTATCTTATTTCCATTTTTTTCAAAATGTTTACTAGTAAAATCCTCTTTTTCTTTTCCCTTTTTTTTTTTTTTTTTTTTGAGGCAGACATTCTAGGTAAATACTGACATCATTTAAAATGCTCAAATTACTGTGAGATGTGATCTGAGTTACATTTTTGCCTTTTAGCATTTTTGAAACCAGGGAGCCTTGATGAGGGGTAGCAGTAGACAAGTGAGCCTGTGGTAGATGATTTCTTGGCTTGCTGAGGTTTTCAGTGTCATTCTGTGGTGGGTAAACCCAGGGAGACTGAGGAAGTTATACCCAGGAATCAGTGTGTTCTCACTAGTGGAAGGAATATACTCTCTCCCAGGCTTATGTTGTATAGGGGTAATTGCCTTAAAAGACTCACAAAATAATAAATAAATCAAATAAAAAAATCAAAAAGCCATGTTAACCATGCCTACTTTATTCTCTCTGGATGCATGTTAAGCATAGTGTAACTTATCCACTTTAAAAGTACCCTGGAGTCAAGTTTCCTTTCTGTGTCTGTGTAAACAAGCTCTAGATCTGTCTTTACAGTTTTTGGTTTCACGTGAAATAAAAAAGATTTTTTTGGAGAGAGAGAGGACTTGATTTAGATACATGCCTCCAGGGTGCTGCACTCTCCCTCACCATCTGAAAAACTGAAAATGCAAAGTTTTTGCCATTTAAAGCTGATATTTTCTGAACAGATGGTGAGTGAGACTTCAGCCCTGGGTAAACCTGACCCGTGTGGAAAAACAAAAATTCAAATTCTGGATCCAAAGCTTGTTGAGAAAGTTCGCATACACAAAGCAGGACACAAATGGAGTTCACCATATTCACCTTATATGACTTACACAACAGTCTTGGGTGTTCTCATATTTTAATAGTGAAATGAGGGGAACTTCTTCAGGACCCTGATCTTGCAGCCACCTGGTATTTATATTCTGGTTTAGCCACTGAGCTTTGTAGCAAGCTCTTCCAGAGTGCAAAGTTTATATTTACCTTTACTGCAGTAAAAGTTTAATGTTTGTAATGGACTTCCAGGACTGACTCACTAAGACAGCTCACAAAAACAGGGTGTTTATTTGATAGCATTTATTGGGAAAAAAAAAAAGGTTTGTGTCAAGTCAAATCTACACATGCAGGTTAAGAAGTATCTATTCTCCTCCTTAAGGGGTTTTTTGTGAGTTTTTTTGGTGTTTTTATTGTTTTGTTTGTGTTTTTTTCTGGTTTGGTTTCAGGTTTTAGTTTTTGGTTTTTTTGTTGTTTTTTTTTTTTTTTGGTAGAGCCTTTTTTGTTTGGTTTGTTTTGGTTGTTTGTTTTTTGGTTTTGTTTTTATTTCTTTTCTGGTGGGTTTTTTAAACAGAGGAAATTGAGGGATTGAAGATTTGAAGTTTATGCAGAACGTATTACCTCCTTTGCTGTTCTGAACAGATCTTTCTTAGTAATAAGAGCAATCTTGGGTAGAAGCTACCATGCAGTGGAAGAACAATATTAGAAAAATGAGCTGCCTCCAGTGGCATGCAGTCCTGATTGAAATTTAGAATTAAGATTTTTTTTTTTTTGAAAGGGGAGGGTTTTGCAAAAACTTAAAATGACATGAGATTTGTGCCAACTTGGAATTACATATATTCATTGGTTTGGGGCATTACCGGTGCACAGACCATGCCAAATGCTAATTGAGCTTGTGGGAATGCTCTCATTTTTAGTTAATTCTTCAAGAATACAGCACTGAGTGGTTAGGATTATTTAGTATGTGCATTTGTGAAGAATCTAGCCCAGAAGAAACCATTTATAGCCATGACTTGAACATAGTCTTTGGAATTTTTAAAATAAATATTTATTTTAAAATTTACAGCTTTTTTCTTTCTGTTGGCTCTCAGTTGGGTCCTGGACTTGAAAAGAATCAAGTGTGCTGTATGCTAATTTTATGCTTATGAACAATCCCAACAAATTCTATGTGCAACTGTAAAACATACAACAAATGGAAGCACATGTTAATACATGGACTTGTGTTGGATGGGGACCTGTGTGAGAAAATGGAACAACGACCCCATATTTAGAGCTTTAATCTCAATCATAAGGAATGCTGGTTGAAGATTTTTCTTTGCTGAAGATTTCTTGTGTGATTTCAATCCAACTATTTTCAGGATTGTCTAAGCAGCTATTTCTCTAAATTAGTCACACGTATGTCCCTCTTCAGAAAAGAGGTAGGTATTGCCAGGTATTTTTGTAGAGGAGACATGGATAACTAGTTCAGGCAAGATATTTATATTTTAGTAGGTGGAGTTAGATACCTCACCATATCTTATCTTCTGCCTCATTGTTTCCAGCTATGTAGGATTCGTGTAGACGAATGAAGTCTTAGAATACATCCTCTCTTTCACATTCTTTGTTTTCAGAAGTGCTCACAGGTGAGATGCTGGGACAGCCTGTATGGTGCACATGTAACTGCCATGCACTGAGCCTTGTCTGGCTTCTCCTCACTTTCTCACTAAAGCCATGGGATGCAGCAGTATCATGTTGCTTGCAAAGAAATTCCAGGGAGGTGTGATTTAAAGGTTGATCTCAGGCTGACTTTCTAGTCTGAAAGATGCTTCTGGGACAAGCCAGGTCAAGTGTGTCTAGAGATTTTAATTCTGCATTAATTGTTCTTTAAAGAGTAAATACTCTTCTGTGTTCCTTCGCAAAGATTTGGTGAGAGTTGGTGCATTTGACATTGTCCCACAACACACACCTTGCCTGGGTATGGGTGCATGATGAGATACTCCTATCCAGTTGTATCCTGTCCTTTCCTAGGAGTCTGCAGGTGATGAAACGGCAACATAGGTGTGGATCTGGCTCCAGGACAGGTTGGGACACGGACCAAAGCCTTTGTAAGAGTTTCTTGTCAGCAGCTTAGCTGCAGCTTTAATTGCTATGATGATTGGCCATAAGCATTACAAGATTCAGCAAAACTGAAGATGACCAACCTGTATATTTTTCTGGCTTTTATTTATTACAAGAGTGTTTGGCTGTAAAAAAAAAACAAAACTGGAGAAATCAAAATATGTGGTCTCAGATGAACTGTGTTTCCTAGATAAAATGCACTGCCCTCTAATACAAGACATTCCCATGACCTTCTGATTACTAAATAATAATAAATTTACAGCATCTTATCATTGTCTTCTATAAAATACCATTGCAGCAGCTTTGCCACAATGAGCTTTGGCCTGTGTAACAGTGTTGGCTGAATTCTCTAACCTGAATTCTAAAATTAGAATCATAGAAATCCAGGAGCTCTGTATATGGTAACAATGTACAATACTGTTCCAGGAAGGCAAGGCAAATTTGCTGCCATTCAAAGTAAATCTTGTTGATTTTGGACAAAGCCACAGTGAGTTTGGATTGCTCGTTATATTTTTTTAAGGAAGTTTTAGAAAAATGCATTAATATGCACAATATAAATCCAACCCCACAGGTCACAGAAAGTTTGCAATTTGCATGTGTTTTAGGAATAGTTGTTGAAGATGGGAGAGGAGGAGGGGTAGGAAGTGTCAGTAGGAGAAATAGTGCTGTAGTGCTAATGAGCAGATGCTCTACTGTGTATTGAGAGACTCCTTGCAGTTAAAAAATAGTTGTAAGTAGGAGGAGATCATTCAGCTGTCTGTGTGCTTGCAGTTGTACCTTGACCAGCTTTTTGTATGTCAAGTGCACTTTGACTGAAGCAAGAAGAGAGTTTTAGCAGCAATGTTTCCTGCAGTAAGAAAGTGAGACCAGGGTGCAAAGGGAACTCCAGAGCTTCTCTGTGAGGAGAAGGCAGGTGTCATTCAGTCTGCTAATGGTTTCTTCCCAGAGTCCTGGCCCATCTGTCCCTAGGGGAAGATGAATATTTCCTGGGGGAGGGCAGAGGGGCAGTTCCAGCAGTGAGTTGTAGAGGAAAACAGAGTAGCCAATTTTGGACTTCCTAGTCCCTTTTAAAGAGTTCAAAGAGGAGAAAGAAGGATTGAGAATCAAGAGGTTCTTCTGTGGCTGGTTTACTCCCTCCCAGTGTGGTCAGGGCCATGTGCAGGGGCAGGGCACTGGTCCCACCAGCATAGGAGGGGTCAGCCTGCTCAATTCACCCAGAGCGGGAGCATGTCTCAAGCACATGTGTACATTTTTGGAACAGGGAAAGTAAAGAGAAAATGAGCAGATTACAAAATTATTGTCTTAAACTCCCAACTTCTTATGTATTCCTGTCATTTTTATTAGAGAATCACTTCAAGGTTTAGGCAGGAGGTGCATTTTGTAGGGCCAGAATAAGTAAGAGTAGCTCAGTTGCTGCAGGCATTGTTTGATCCAACATGCACACTTGTCCCCTCCCTTTCCCCTACGTTTTTTACCTTTCTTTTTTCTTCTCCAGGTTAGGGGGCTTATAGCATAATTAGAAATTGAATTATTTATGAGGTCTCATTAAAATGGGTGGCTTGCAGATTAATCAAAAACAGGAGACATATGATATGAAACTGCCTTTTTCTCTTCTGCTTTCACTCATAGTGGCTGTAGGGAAGCCTATATAAAAGCATTCCTAGTAATGCTCTGCAATATGACCTTGTGTATTTGTAAATAACCGTCTGAGTGTTGGGGGAAAATTGAAAATATGGAGGAGGTTAACCAAGAAAAGGGAGGCCACAAAGGGAAGGGATAGGTCATGACTCAGCTTTGGAAACCAGAAAATGTAATTTCTCTGCCAAACAGAGCAGTTTAGGAGCTTAATGAAATTTAAAATCAGTGGGAGCTCATTGAATAGCAGTAAGACATATAGTATTCCACTAATGTTATGAGTATGTCTAAAAATAACATAGGAGGCCTTTATTTATTTCCTGCTGTTATACTAAGGGCATATCTCTGAGTAGATAAGATCTATCCCTCTGATAAATGTGATTCAAGGCAAACCAAGTTGAGTCTTTTAAGTACTTTCCTATTTTTGTCTTTATAAAAGTTACTTAGCCAAAGATATTCTGAGAAATACACATTGATGCCATTGAAATAGTCTGTTTAATGCTGGCTTCCTGCATGTTTTTGGGTGCAATTTGGCTGTTGCTGTTAGTCTTTCCAAAGATTGTTCTTTAAAGTGTAAGAAATTATGTGGGTTTTTTTTTTTTTTGTTTTTATTTGTTTTTTTTTTGTTTTTTTTTTGTTTTTGTTTTTGTTTTTGTTTTTGTTTTTGGGGTTTTTTTTGCCACAATTGCAGGTCATTTAAGTTAGTGAAGCTAAATGGTCCCTACCTATTCTTAGAGGTGCTTGTAGCCTTAGTTGTAGCTTTACTGGATTTGGGTAACTGGTGAAAGGTTGAAAAGAGAGGAAGAATAAACTTTTTCTCCTAATTTCTGGAATAAATAACTTTGCTTACCTTTTTTTTTTTATTTTAATTTTTTATGTATTTTCATACTCTGAGCCTGTTGAGAGAGGGTTAATAATAACAGCAGCAACAATAATTATAACAACAACAACAAAAACAACAAATATAAAAGGGCACAGGGAGGAGCTGAAGTCCTTTCCCTGAGGTTCTACCTCTTGCTCAGTTTGTACACATACGAAGTTTGGTCATCCTGGCAAATAATTACAGTCCATCCCCTATGGAAACAAGTCCATCTGCTATGTTGGTGTTTGGAGTCAGCATGAAAATGGACCATACATAATATCATCTAGAAGGGACATATTTCAATTAATAGCTTGCTTCAGTGCTTGTAGTTTAGGCTTCCTTCATTCTTCTTTGAATGTCCATGGATCCATATGCATGTGTAGGCTGGCCAGAAGGTACAGAACTGCCCCTATTTCTTTAATCATTTTTGTCAATTCCTCATTGGACCCTGATTGATACAAGCTGTAAACCTCTAAAATCCACTTCAAATGTGCTTCTGTCACTATACTGACAGAAGTGTATGATGTAATTGTAAATGTAAATGAAGAAACTCCAGCATGGGGCTTTAAGCCCATGCTAGCTGAGAGGCAGTATTATTTTATACAATAAGAATAGAGATGCATCATCACACTAATATGGATTGTTTAAATTCAAGATTAGGATGCACAAGTGAAATAATTTCTGATGGTCTTTTCCTGCATGCTCATGGTTCGTAATGATTAGTGTGAATGCTCCCATGGTAATTAATGTTTTAGTCTATGTTAATGAATAATTGCTACAATGAACTAAAAGGTCACTTCCTGCTCAGGTAGTACTCATTTTCATCAATGAGATCTTCCCATAATGTTCACAAGCTGTTACTGTTTGCTCCTAATCAACACTTTCAAGAAAGGCTTGTGCTTTGGAGTCTTTATGATCCTTGAATGTCTTGCATGCCAAAGGCATTAAAGGAACTTGATTTTCAAAAAGAGTTGAAGAATCCTAGGGACAGCCATATACCTGCACAAAATGTACCACTTTGGTTGTCCCTAAACTAGGGTTCTGTGAATAACCACTTTAAAATGCAAAACTAAATAAACTAACTAGAGCCTGTTCTATTTGTCTGTTATTTGGCTAGCAGAGCTCAGACCACAGTTTCCTTATGGGATCCCTAATATCCATTAAATGTATTAATGTTGTGTAAATATAATACAGTTATTTCTATCTGTAAAGATACTGAGCCGTGCTACAAGTAGGCAGGGTGTTTGTTTTGAACCTTTCTTGATAGGTTTTTTCCCCCAAGATTTTACGTTTGTGTTCTTGAAAGGACATACTGTATGGTACTTTTTCCTAGAAAAAAAACTAAGTAAAGAATTTGTAGCCCTTTTTCTAGTTTAATAGTGATAAAAGATGAAAAGACATTGTTATAGAAGTAGAAGATACAAGGAAAAAGAAGAAGGGAAAAAAGTAAAAGGAAAACCAGTAGGATATTCTAAGAATTGGTTGGTAATTTGGGGATGGCTGTTAAAGGTGTTTTGTGGTTTTTGTTTTTGTTTCTGTTTTTTTTTTTTTTTTAACAAAAATTGATATCTATTTAGAATATTTGTTGTGTCTTTATTCTAGTACCCTTCTGGTTTTGGTACTGAGCTATGTAAAGTATCTTGTCCAACCTAGCGAGCCTTTAAATATGTCACTCCTGCTTGTAAGCAAAGTAATAAATTTATACATGTTAGAAAAGGCTTTCTAGCTTTTGTTCATGAGCTAGTTCATCCTTTCCAGGCTTTGTGCCAGAGCTGTGCCTTTAACAAGTGGATGACAAGTAGTGGATATTAGGAAGGTTGCATAGTGCTGCTTAATGAGATGCAGTCCCTGGAGTCCTCAGGGATAGCCCCAGCATGAATTGCATTGCTCTTGCAGAGATTGGGATATGGCCTACAATGTTTTTTGCCATATCTCTTCTAGTTATGTACTGATTTTCCATGTGAGACAAAAACAGCTGCTTCTTTGCCCTGTGTTTCATGCTCAGAATCACTTTTTTTTTTTAATAGGAAGCTTAGGGGTTTACAAATGAAAATGCACTTACTGAATATGAAATGAGGAATTTGTTACTTTACTACTGTGTAAATGGAAGGACTTGAACATCTGTAGTACTTATTCCTGTTTTTCTGTTCTAGCAGTAGTATATAATTCAAGAATTCTTGTCCTCATTACAGATAATGCCAACATTTCTGTGTTATACTCATATTTTTAAATTATTCCTACAATCTGTCAAATCCATTTAGGTACATCCCACATTTGCTTTTATTTATCTGCAAAGTGCAGCCTCCTTATTCATTACAGTTTGTCTGCCAGCATGGATGGAAACCATCCCAAGACGTATATGAATTTAAATGGCAGCAGAATAACTGTCACTAGATATGTGTTTTTAGTGTCAAGGCTGTGGTAATGTATATCATTAGTTGTTAAACATAGTCTGCTGTCGGCTCGCTGCCAGAGCGCTCTTGTGTGCAATGCCAAGCCTTGCTGGGAACCTACCATGTTCTCTAGCTCAGTTGCATATTTTCTCAGTTGTAGCTGCAGAAGAGAGACACCAAATGTAGTGACACAAAATAATTTCTGAACCATGGAAATGCTGTATTCCATTGTGACATGGAAACCAGTCTCATTTTGGGCCGTTTTGTTTTTGCCTTCCTTTTCTCTTCGTTTGTCCTTACTCACCCATCCTCAGTGAGTAAATGGGAGTGAAACCATCCCTGAGTATTTTTCTCAGGTCGTTGTTGATTGGGAATGTCTGTGGTGGCTTCTCCACGGAATTCACAGAATCACCAGGTTGGAAGAGACCTTAAAGATCATCGAGTTCAACGCATGCTCCAACGCCTCAACTAAACCATGGCACCGAGTGCCACATCCAGTATTTTTTAAACACAGCCAGGGATGGTGACTCTACCACCTCCCCAGGCAGACCATTCCAGAACTTTATCACCCTTTCTGTAAAAAAACTTTTTCCTAATATCCAACTTATATTTCCCTTGATGCAGCTTGAGACTGTGTCCTCTGGTTCTGTCAGTGCTGCTGGGAGAAAGAGACCAACCCCCACTTGGCTACAGCCACCTTTCAGAGAGTTGTAGAGAGTTCTTGACAGTTACTTCCCACAATCACAGCAGGATTTTGCTATGGGAATACAGGGCAGTGAGGAAGGTTATGCCACAGGTAAGTATCTCTTGATGTGGGGCATTTCCTATGAGATGAGGGGATAGCAAAGTCTCCATCACCTTGCTCTGTGTAATTTGTCCACCTTGCTGCTCCATCCAGCTCTGACACATGTACAGGATAAGGGAGATCACTGAGTGCTCTTCCCACCTTTGCTACAGAGGATGAGTAACCAGATGCAAAGAAAAACCATTTCATGAAAAGTGTTGGCATATTTTTTCCCCTTAATGGTAGGACATAGGAAATAGGACTAGATAGTTGTTCATTTCCAGTTTTCTTCCCATTTTGTGGGACATCTCCATGCTGTCTCTTACTATGGGTGAGGTTACAACCTGCCTCTTTCTGGACTACCAGTGGTGCCTAGCCTGAAGTAGAAGACTTTGAAAACTTCAATATTGCTTCCACACATGAGCGTGTAGTGATGCATGTAGTGACAGCTCACAGTTTCCTAATGCCCTTTGGTTTCTAAAGTTGGAGTTATTCTGTCAGTCCTGGAATTTAAACTTGTATGTATGTAACTGTATGTGTATGTGTTTATATATGTAAATACACACACACACAGAGATATATCTATACATACATACATACATATACACACACACACACACATATATATATATATATATATATATATATATATATATATACACACATACATACATATATGTACACATATGTATTCATACATGCACACATATTTATTTATGGCTGCTACAATACCGAATTAAACAAAATGAACCAGAAAATAATCTAAAATTAATCAGAGATGGTCTGTTTAAACAGACTGTTTTCTAAACAGACAGTTTGGTCTGTTTAACCTCAGTAAAATAAACCAATAAGGGATGTTACATATACTAAATATTCCATTTTCTCTAACTTTTCTTATTCTGTTTCAGGAAATATTTTTCATTATAAACTCTCACTTTTTTGAGTGCTCTGTAATTAGATTTAAATAAAAAATACTATAAATGTGAGCTAACCTTTCATTTAAATGCATTTTATGAGTTTGTTGTGTTTTCACTGCAGTCATGATGTAAGATAAAAGACTGTAATGCAGCAAGAAGGAATGAAAATTTTATTCACAGAGGCAAGGATTTTACAAGAAAAAAATGACTGAAAGAAAAAATGTTTTGTAGGATGGTTTATTTTATTCATTTGAATATCTGAATGAAAATATTAGAGAAATCAAGAAAATTTACATAATCTGGTATAAGCTGCAGAAAGGGAAAAGGCAGTTTAGTAGTAAGTTACAGTCTGAGGGATGTTGCAGGTGAGTTCAGATGGGAAATAGGATTGCAGGAAAGGGTGAGCTTGTTGGAATAATACCTAATAATGCAGGAATAAAAACCCAATTTTATTTGTAAGATAGGAGTACTTTCATTTAATTCACTCTGCAGACAAATGATTATCCCTATATCCTTCTGTTTCTTTGGAATTATTTTTGTCAGACCCTAAGATTAGAACAGACAGAAAATAAAAAGAATAATTGTTAGTTTGCATAGGTAAAATTTTCGTGCTTTGTTGGTTATTATAAACTAATAACTCTTTTTAATTATAGGTTGCCTTTATCATATGGTTTGCTTAGAGAACCCAAAAATATTCCTGTATTTTTCATGCTCTTACCAGTTTTAATAATGATTGATTTTCAATTGTAAATTAGACTATGTTGCTTGTGGGGTTGGTTTTGTTAGTTTTTGTTGTGGTTTTTGGGGTTTTTTCCCCTGTCTCTATAAAAAGAACCATATGTTTTCTGAGGGTATGTTGGACATTTATTCTGGAAAATTGAAAAGAGATGCAGATGCTATAAATTCTATAGCTGTCACCATTGAAGGGTGCAAGGCTGAGTGTCAGCTACTGTCTAATGGCATTAGAATTTTCATTAGTAATCACTGCAAAATGACCATAGATTGTCTGGTGACCAGGGAGAACTTATTATAAAATTAATCTCTGAAACGACTACAAATAAAGCTTAACAGATTTCATAGGTTAGTTTTGATTTGCAAGTTGAAATTGAAATAAATGTTTCTGATGTTATGAATAGAAAAGAAAATATTTTAGTACAAAATTGCATATAACTCAGTAAGCTCAGTTTTCTGTTCCAGACTGAAGCTTCAAACAACTCCAAGAAGGTAGCCCAGGTGTCTTTTTGGGGACATGCCTGTTGTTTGTTGTTGCAGACTTTATTGGGCTGCCCCACAGCAGCTCTTTTCTCCAGACTCAGCAGCTTTGCTGCTTTGGTTCATCCTTAATTTAATTTATATTGATCAAAAAAAGTATTTTGTTTTTAAGAGGAAAGGCTGAGCTCATCACAAACTATTCCATTGTGCCATTGCAGCACTCATGCCGAGTGCTGGTGGGATGATGTCCTTCAGGGAAGGCCTTTCCATGTGGTCCCTGAGTGTGTGCACAGGAAGGGACAGGTTAGTGGGGGATTGCTGCTGAATAGTCCATGTTAATACTTACACATAAATGCCCAATATCTTTTGGAGTTAGGCCAAGGTTCTGACTAAGCTCATTGCACCTAATTAAAATTCCATTTTAATTTGGTGCAACGAGTTCCAGCAGCTAATTACATGTTGAGTGAAAATGTGTTATGCATCAGAGGTATCCACTGGGGGAGGTTGTGAAGTGACACACTTAGGTTTGCATTTTAGGGCTTTTGTGTATTTGCCTGTGGAGCCTTAGTTTTGCCGTGACATCTGTTTTGCTGTGTTTTGTTTTCATATTATTTAATATTTTTTGAAGCCTTGTGATTTTTCAGAATGAAAAGAGGAAAGTGACATGCTATTGCCTCTCACTTAGAATTTAATTTTTTCTTGAGATTTTTTTTTCCGGGACTTTTTTTTTTTTTTTTTTTTTTTGTTTCCCAAGGTTTTCCCACACTACCTGAAGGCATCTGTACCTTGTATATAGAGAATTCACCATGGCTTTGCTAAGGAGTTTGGCATTCATGACCTGAGTTTTGTCTCCTTCAATGTAATCGGCATCCATTAGTCCGATGGACATGGGCATCCAGAGGGGTATCACAAAAGCACAGAATGGTTGATACGGGAAGTGATCTCTGGAGATTGTCTGGCCTCCCTCCCTGATCCAGCAAAACCACCCAGAGCCAGTTGACTGGAACCATGGCCAGATGTTTTCTGAATATTTCCAACAATAGAGACTGGCATGGATGGTTATTTTCAACAATCAAACAAAAGCAAGTTATGAAAGGCTTTTGAGGAGGTTCCCTGTCTCTTGTTTGGCTGGATAATAAACCAAAACTTTGTGGGATGCTTTCTGGTCCAAAGCTTTGTCTTTTCACCTTCGTGTTTAATGTAGTTCTTGGGATAAAAATGGGTTCTAGTTTTGCAGCTTGGGCCCCATGTCTTCTGGATGTGTGCCTGTGACTGTTCCCATCCAAGAGGAGGGGTAGAAAGGGTCCTCATTTGAGCTAGACCTTAGCAGGATGGAGCAGTCATGGGATGAGTGGGTTTTTCCTTCAAAGGGCTGCTGAGTAAGCCGGATCCCCGATGAGCAGGGAGGCAAACTCAGTGCAGGCAAGCACAGTTCATCCAGGTAAAGTGTTCAGCTCTCTAGGGATGACAGTGCAGCCAATGCAACAAGGAAATTTTGTGGATTTCCTTCAAGAGTTCTTTGCTTGCTCATCTCCTTTTGTCTGTGTATGAAATGACTTCTGGCAGAAATGTTAGGTAGGCCAGATCTCCTGTCCCATCTTCATAGTTCAGATTTACAAAGTTACAATGAAGCAGAACCTGAATTGTGGGTGGATTGGGTTTCATCCAGGGGCTTTACATGGATTTATAGATATATGTTTAGAGCTAAAATCTTCCAAGTTTAAAGTAAAGAAATAACCTAAAAAAATCCCCACTTTCTTCTTTCTTACACTACTTTTTTGCTGAGTGCAGGCCAATTTAGCTGTAACACATAAATAATAAACCGTATATCAGGAAATGCTTCTTTTCTAAGTGAAAAAGAAAACAGAGAAAGAAGATTTGTGCTCTTTGATTTTTATTTTAATTTGTCAGGGAAAGGATGAATGACATGATACAAACAGCTTTAAATGGATCAAAGCAAAGCATAGATTACATTTTCATCACTCAACAATTGTTTTGCTGCACTTCATATCTTCTGTGATGCATGCACATCAGTTTACATCATAAATTCTGTAGGGTGTGTGACTCCCATCATCTCTGTTGATACATGTTCTTAAACAAATCAAATTACTTTGTCAGCTTGGTATAATCACTGAAGGAGCAGCAAAATACAGATCCATTTTTCCTGGAGGAGGAGGAAGAAGGAGGAAACTGTAGAGTTGACTGTCACCTAACTCTATGTCTATGGCCTATGTCCTTGTTAAATTTGGTAAGAAATCAAGATCTTTATTTGTATATTTAAGTCACAAATTTTCCAAACCTTTTAAGTTTCTGTGAATGAAAATTGAAGAAGGTTTCAGAATCTCAAATGTATTTTGTATATTTGATTAAAAATCAAAATAAAGTAGAATGAAGCATTTATAAAGCAGTAAAGGAAGGCAGGACATGTCAAGTGAATCACTTCCATATTTCCCTATTTTCACTAGAACAAAATCACTACTTACAAAAAAAAGTAACACCCCCCCCAAAAAAAAACCAAAAAAAACCAAAAAACAAAACAACAAACCCTAGGAACAAAAACACAACCAACAAATAAAAAAGCCTAAAACCGAAGAATACTTTATCAACTATGTATTTTTTTTCCACTGGGAAGTACCTTGGTCAAAGTTCTCCCCATCCTCACCATTCACTCAGGACCACTGAAGTGGCAAAGTGAAATTCTCTGCAGAGGAAATTAAGGACTTGCACTTTTCTTCCACCAGATATAAAATTGAAATTGAAATGGATTGTCAAAATTCAAAATAATTAAAAAAAAATCAAGTTTTACATTGAATTTTGATTTCACGTGTTATTTGACTTAAAGCTTGAGATTTTACTCTTTTATTCTAACGACTATTTAAGTATGATGTTGGTTGCCAGCCTTCCAATATTAAGCATAGTTACTTCTAAAAAGAAGTCAAAATACATACTGAAATGGCTGAAGAGAAGAAGGTATGATATCCAATAAACTATCTTGTAGGACTAACAATTGTATTAGCATTTCTTGTGTTTATGGTGTTAAATTCTGTTGCAGCTAACAGTGTCACTACTAGTTTTTGGAAGTGAATTAATAAATGGAAGCTAAAAAGCCTTTTTTGAGCATGTTGTACATTTTCTAGAATTCAAAATATTAGGAGGAAAACCCAGTAATCAGCTAAAATAATTTTATTGAATTATTGTATTTTAAATTAATATTTAATTTTATTTTACTTTTTGTTTAGGATTCTTTCATGACTTTTATTGAAAGTCTGATCAAAAAGGTGACCTTAATTTTACCTTAAATTTTATTACTGAGAAAGGTTGAAATTCCCTTCTGTCCTAGGAAAGACTAATATTTTTCACTGAAAGAAAAAAACTACAGCAAGAGCTAAAATGCCTCTGATTTAGAATTTAACTAGAGAAGAACAATTTGACATTGGAGAAATATCTGAAATATACTAACAGCAAGAGCTTGGCAGAACTAGAGGTGTCTCCTCTTGAAACAGCTTTTAAAATTTCCCAGTGAAAGATGGCTGGCTACATTTTAGGCTTATTTGAAAGTATTACAGAGTCTCCAAGGTCTGGCATGTTCATTCTTTCACTTGCATGAGGCCTAAGTGCAGTAAGTGTTAAAGGTGTTTAACTTCTATAGTTTTGTTTAGCCTTTGAAAGCTCAGTACAAGTAGAAATATTTGTATAGAATCTGTCAAACTAGAAATTAAAGCCTTTTTCCTTCTCACTACATGATTTGATTTAAGCCTTGAAGTCTTTGCAGTTCAAGTACTGCAGCAGCCTGCAGAGGAACTGAGAAATGAAAGGATCTGCAAACAGGCTCAGGTAGTTTCATCCTTGAGCACTGACTTCCAGAGTAGATGAACAGAAAAAAAAAAAAAAAAAAAAAAAAAAAAATATTCCACCTGACAAGTGGACCCATCCACACATAGAAAGTCAGTGTTTTTCAGATTTAAATACAGCAGTTTTAGCTATACTGTCCAGTTTTACATTTGATAATAAATAGCTTCCAACCAATTTAATTTGAGGGAAGCATTATGTGGACTTATCTAGAGTTCAGAGAAAAACTGACAGCCAGAAGTGACCTATCTGAAATTAATTAGTACTCTCACTCAGTCTCACAGCAGATAAGTGTCAATCAACAAAATTTTGCCTGATCCAGTTACCACTAATTGGCACTTAATCTGACAGGGAAATACAAGACTAAGTATGTAGGGGCCAACCGTGCACATATTGAAAGAGGAAAAAAAATAATACAAATACTAGAAATGAGACAGGAGAGTAATATAAATGTATCTCTGTACTGGCTCCAAGCAATTGGTTGTGGGTCTGATGAGGTGAATTAAGGGTTACTGTGCTACTAACAGAGCAGGCCAAAAATGGATGTGCAGGAAATCAAAGACCTTGAGCACTGAAGCTAAGTGTGAACTTCCTTGGAAATGGATTAACAAAAGGAATTCACTTTATTTGGCGCTTAAAGTGTCCTTTAGTGATACAGTTTGTAAACTCTTCAAAAAGAGGTGTAGTTCTCATGGTGCGTACAGGCAGATTATAGACTTTGTGAGAGGGGCTAAGAAATACCTTTTTTCCCCTCCTTCAAGAAATCTATTCCTTTTTGCATTTAGCAAAAGAAGCCACAAAATAATTGCAAATGGGCTGGACAGTGGCTTTGCACTGAGATAGATCTCCTTTCATTGTATAAGAAATGAATGTCTCTGTGTAACAAAGGGCATGGGTGATGTTTTGTATTTCATTCCTCATTTTCCTTTTTCCTCTGGCAGAACTATTTAATTGCTGGTTAGTGAAAGCCTCTGTGCTTCAGAGCTTCACCTCTTTTAATTGAAACAGATACTATGCTCAGAACTACAGCTGGTTCTTCTATCTGCAAATCTATTCTGTGTTTCACTTTATATTGAATAACCGTTTTCCTTCTTATCATCAACATGAAAAAAAAAATTCATTGTTTCTGTGAAAGCTCCATTTGCTGCCCCTGGCAAGTTTTGTGCATTACCATGTTGAGAATGGACAAAATGCTTTTCCTAAAGGAAAAGGAGGACTATTTCATTGTCTTTTATTCTCTGGACACTACTGGTCTTTAGTATTTAGCCTAGAGTGCATATTTTAGAGTCCTTAAAGACGTAAAGTAAAAAGCAGTACATGGGCAGAAGTGAGGAGAAAGATTGTGAATTATAGAATGGTTTGGGTTGGAAGTGACCTCAAAGTTCATGTGATTCCAACTGCTCTGCCATGGCAGAGATATCTTTCACTAGACCTATTGCTCAAACTCCCATCCTGTACTTTAAAGGGATTTCCAAACTTACAGGTTATTTGGTCTTTAGAGTCAATTGTTTTCATAATAATTATACTGATAATTGGATAAAATGTTTTTTTGTTGATTTGGGGTTATTTTGTATATTGTTTTGCTTTACTTTTGGCGGTTTTTTGGGGTTTTTTGGGGTTTTTTTTTTGGACAAAAAATACGTTGGCATGTTCTCCCAGTACATTTTGCACCTCTCTTGATCTTTGCAGTACATGCTGATTCCAAGGCAGTAGGTCCCTTCCAACTGCTTGCTTGAGGGATCACATCCATCTAGCATCTGTGCAGATGTGGGAAGACCAGCCTGTTTGTTTCCCTGGGAGAAGCAGGAGGCACCATCTGAAACTATCAGACACAGGTTGAGCTGGAGGAAGGAGACAGGACCCATCACACAGCTGGGCTGGCTCTCATGGCTGCAGGTCTTAGGACCTTTGGGTTACAGCTAGAGGTGCTCAGTTTATAAAGCAAAACCCATCAAGAATCTTAAAGAGGAGAGCACCACATGGGGCTCGGGCTATGACTGAACAGAAAATTATTGACAGTTTCAATAAATGCCTTAAATTGAGTACTTGCTTACAAATAAACGCTAATGACAGAAGGAAATAGGCATGAGTCATTGCTTGCATACATTGGTGCAAGTTTTCTTATTCATTGAAATTAGCCTTTGTTTATAACAAGTGGTAATTTGAACAGGTTTGTTAAACTGTGAGTAAGTGTCTAATGAAGTACCACAGATAGATTTTAATTTTGGCCTGGATTAACATCATCTTTAATGATTTGGAAGAAGGAAGCAGGCAACATGTCCATTAAACTTCCATGTGATATAAAGATTGGTTTCAAATACTATTGAAGGCACAAAACCACTATGGGGCTGAAGGAGACTTCACTGAATAAACCCAATAAATAAAAAAAAAAAAACAACCAACCAAACAAAAAGGAAACCAACCAAAAACTCCCTAGCCTTCCCCAAAAAAACAAGAAAGAAGAGATTCAGATCAGCAAAATGTAGGTTGATAAATGTAATGATTATTTGTCAGAATTAAAAAGTAGGAAGGAGAAGTTCAGGTAATGCAGACAGAGACAAAGATTTCTCATCTACCAAAAATAATAATAAACAGATTAAAAATCATGTTTGCACTCTTATTAGTGCTATCACACCTCTGATTTCTTATAGCAGGGAGACACACATAGTAGGCTTCTGGAAATATTAAAATATTGAGAGATTGTAAGGAAATCAAAAGAACACTTAAAAATACATCAATAACATTAAGTGACAGGGGGTTGACTTCAGAGCAGAGGTTTGAAAAAATGTGTACAGAGTAGCAGAGGTAAAATATATTTTCAGCCAGGAGTTAAGGTGTTGGAAATATTGTGGTGCTCATGTGAAAATGTCTGTGTTCAGGGAAGCACAGGAGCAAGGGAAATGGAATCACAGCACCAAAGATTCAAACCGAGTGTCGGGAAAATATCTTGGAAGTAAAATGTGTTCACCTGGAAAACAGTTTCCTCAGGGATGATTGGGATTTACCATGTCTATGCATTTTAGCCTCTCTTTAGATGTTTCTTCCCAAAGTGCTGTGAGATAGGCAAAGGCTATTTATTATCCTATTTAACTGATATGGAATTAAGGATGCTTCTAGACACTGCCACCGAGACTGAGCTGTCATGGGATGTTGCAACCGGCAAGGGGTGAGTCTGGGAACATTTCCCTGCAAGAGAGGAAAACAAATGTGCCTTCAGCTTCAGCTTGGTTGTTCTTTTTTATTTATTTTTTTTCCGGTATGAAGCCTCAAATTCTCAAATTAAACTGTTTGTAATTATTGCATCAGCCTCAAATTGGAAGTGCTGTAATTTTATTTTTTTAATCTTTTCTAGGATTGAGGATCTGGTGACTGTACTAGATTTTTACCTTAAATGAGGCAGGTATCTCAAAGTACTAGATGTTTTAAATGACTCCTTTTCCTCAAGTATTCCCTTGCAGTGCTCAATTTTTCTTTTTCTTTTGAACAATCACTTTTATTGGAAAGAAGCAGGAAAATATTTTTTGTTTAATCTTGTTGAAATCAGGAATAAATGCTTCAGAAGAAAACTACCAATGTTTCTTTAATTCCAGACAATTTCAGGCTGATGGATATTATTGCAAGAAATATTTCTTCATTAGTATCTTCTGTTTGGTGATGGCCTCATCAGCTGCTGTAGTGAACTTAGTGAATCTTTTTAATTTGTCTGTGTGTTTCAGTTCAAAATTAATTTTCTTTTTAAGTTTTCAGTGATGAAAACTTGAGTGTTTAGGAAGGTTTGATGGAAGTTAAGGATAAAATTCCTGCTTTAGATACCTACCTTGAGTACATTAGCAAATCAAAACAGCAGCTATTACTCACTGTCTTTAAGGTTTTTAAAATAAATTTTCTTTGTCTTTGCTCTCACATGCTCCTTAAAGCCTAGAAATTGTTTTCTAACCTCTTTAAGCTGTAATTACTGTATCAGGAATGAGAACTCTGGAGACCTTTATTTGTATAGGCACTTAATAACTGAGTGTCAGCAATGTGTAGCACCAGTAGAAGGATAATTTCTGAGATACTGTCATTTATTCAACACTGCAATTGAATTAATCACTTTCACTGAATCACAGAGTCACAGGATGGTTGGGGCTAAAAGGGGCATGCTAAAGCAGGTTCACCTACAACAGGTTCAACAGGGTTGTGTCCAGGTAGATTTTTAATATCCCCAGAGGAGGAGACTCCACAACCTCTCTGGGCAGCCTGTTTCAGTGCTCTGCCACCCTTAGAATAAAGAAGGTTTTCCTTATGTTCAGGTGAAACTTCTGTGTTTCAGTTTGTGCCTGTTGCCCCTTGTCGTGCACTGGGCACCACTGAAGCATCTGGACCTATCCTCTTGACGCCTCTGCACCCTTTCTTCCACTTAGGTGGTCTCTTCTGGCTTCAAGCTCTGTAGCAAGAGTAGTGGAGAGGATTATTATCAATCTGCTGGTGCGTACAAAGTCCTTTGCCTTTTGTTTCTGCAAGGTACCTCTTTATCAGCGTTTCTCAGTAGTTGTGCCTAGCTGTAACTGTGGAAGCACAAAGCATCTCAGCACAGAAACTGCTTTAGGTCAACTCTGAAATGAAATCTAAGATGACAGTGAGCCCTTTAAAATAGTCACTCTGTCAGTTACTTCATATGCCTGCTGTGAAGTGATTGCAAAGTTGAGTGAAGGCACAGGGAGAAAAATGTGTCTAAAAAAAGTTTTTTTAAGTCTATCAGGAAAGGAAAGCCTGTATGTCAATAATAAAATAAGCAGAACAGAAGCATTCAAAACAAATCACATTATGATATTTCCATAATATAATTAGCCTGTGTTTCAGGTTTGATGCTTTAATTTTATTATGAAATAGTAGTCACCGTTTTCATTCTGAATTCAAAACATTTGGAAATATCTTCTCTGCCTTTTTGATTTGTTTTCATTTGCTGGTTTTTTCCCTTTTAAAACAAGTAACTTGAGCTTCAGGAAGTTAACAATCCTGAAAGTAGATTATATGCTTGTGATAACACTTCACTGCACCTATCCTGGCAAGCAGGATTTAATGCTTGAATAAGTCAGCTTCTGTAGATCTGTAATGGGTATTTTCAGAAATAGTATTGAGAGGGCATTAGAAGCCATGACTTCTCTGCAATGGAAATTTCCATTTGTTTAATTTCTAAATAGTTAACTCTGGTATTAATTATTTTAATTGAAGAATTATTTATTAATTAGGTATTATTAGGTAAAAATATTTTTAATTAAACCAGAGGATTTTCATTTTGCCAAGGAAATAGTAGGTTTAAACAAAAGTGTTATTTAGGATGGGAAGTATCTCATGTCTCCTAGTTCTGTTATTGTTACTTATGTAGATGTTGTTTTCATAGTGAGTAGTGCTATTACATGTTTAAAAAACACATCTGTCACGGGCTGTCTAAGCTAGATCAGAGACGAAATGGGTTACATATTACAGGCACAATTCTTTCATGAGAAGAAGAGCTTTTAACCTGCAAATACAGCATAATACCTACTCCTGGGTCAATTTCTGCATTGCTCACTAAGGTAAATGGTGTAAATTGATTTAAATAGGTGCTGGAATTGAAGTGACAGGAGTAATTTATACTACCTGAGGTTCTTTTCCCTCCTTAAAAGATGAAACACTGTGTTAAAGCCTGTGCAGATTGCTCTAATTGGTCAGGCTGGAGGGATGTTCAGGAAGTTTCCCTGGGTCCTGCAGCTCATTTTGCAGAATCTGTGGGCAGAGTCGTGCAGGACAGCTGGGATATAATTTGCCTTCCATTATGGTCTCTGTACCAAATTCCATTCCAGACTTCACACAAGCTTCAGAGTGGTTTTGTTTCTACCACTGTGTTATTGAATGTGCTCTTTGCACTCACAAGTTATCTTTAGTGCTTAGAAGTGTGTGAATGATTTGAGATACAGAAGTATCTACCTTAAATCCTTTTTATAGATATTGTTCAGTGGTCCTGAAACATGCACAATTTGCACAAATTGCAGCTAACAATGTTTGATCCACAAGCTATGCTTGTAGCAAACCATACCTCAGTCTCAATATGGGATATCACCATGCCAAAAGAATGTAGGTGTTTGTTGGTTTATATGACCCTCACTATTCAAACAAATATTTTGGAGCAGTGCAATTTTTTTTCTGTTGTAGAATTCTTAGTCAGTGGAAGAAGTGTGGCCAAGGAAATTAACAAACTCCAATTTGTTCTTCTTTTTATTCTTGAAAGAGGGTCAGTGATGTGTCACTTGAGCACTCTTTCCTCCAGTGTTTTTCCCAGTAAATTACATAGTTTCTCTTGCATGCCACATGCATCATTAAACACTCTGTATATCTCCCAATCTTCTCCATCCTTACATGGAGGAACCCCGTAATAAGATTGCTCTTTGTCACTAAGAATTACTTGCATAGCTGTAAGGGAGGAACATTATATGTGCACATGCACCACGGGAGTCAAAGGATGAGCTGAGCACTGCTGAATTAGGGGCATCTGTCACTACACCCAGTTTTCTCATACCTCTTCATGTATTCCTGCAATGTTGTCATATTCAAGAATTTAAATACTAATGCAGGGATCAAAAGAATTGTACTTAGCAATCAGCACTTAAACAATAAAAGCAATGAGAATGATGTCTGTATAATTGTCACTTAGAGGACTTTCTTCACACATCCTTGAGGAGTCAATGCTTTCTCTTCTGAGGTGCCCCTAACTCTTAACTAGAACTGTGAGTTAGAGGAAATAGCTGGATGGGCTTGCCTGGCAACATCAGGATGTGATGGATGCTGCAGACATTCACACCTTTGTATGGCTGTAGTCAAGGAGGAAGAGCTGGTGTTCCTGTGTTGTGGAAACACCTGCTGAAGGAGTATCCTGCTGCTCTCATGGAGACTTTCTCTTTGCAACTCTATTTGTCTGTGTTGCTGAATCCTGCCAGTATTACTCTGGAGTTCTGTTTTGGTTCTATATGTGCCAAAAGCAAAATGCAAGATGGTTTAAAGAGGCAAGTGCTGTTGGGTTAGAAGGAGGCTGTATTCTGGATTCATTTTTCTTGCATTGCACCACATACTTCTATGTAAATAGTACCACAAAACTATATAGGTACATGTGAACGACACATGATGCTACTCATATGTTAGCAATCAGTTAATTATTTTACTTCATTATGCATTTCTAGACATTAGAAAAGAATTAAAGCTTTGGCAGACAAAGTAGTGAGTACTTACTTTATAGTGACCTAGATAAGCAAGATATGTCTGGGAAATGCTAATAAGCATTTTTACCTCTCTTCTCTCTTTCTGCATGGCTGATTTATCATTTAAAACATCACATTGCTATGCAGGTATCCTTTCTTTTTATGATCCTGGATTCCACCTAATAAGCCCTGCCTTTCAGCAAGGCTTGTTAGCACAAGTGGTGTGCAGTGTTAGTAGCTGTTCCTGTGTTCAGCTCATCCACTAGCTTGGGCAGGGCTGTTACAGACAGCATCTGAGTTTAGCCATGTCCTCTGAATGCAAGTCCCACAGCCCAGAAAAATAGATTTGGAAATGAAAAAACTCCAGTGTCAGGGTTCTAGGTGCCAGAGATGTAATTTTCAGTCCCTCTAATAAACCATGGTGCTAAAACAGTGGGAGGTTAGGGCTGAGCAGAGAAGGGTTCCCCAGTTCTTAAGTTTATTTTGCACTTTAGGAATTCTTCAGCGTGCAGAAAGTGATAAAATGTGTAAAAAATGAGCATGTGGAGTTTATTTTCCCTTCTATGCAAGCCCTAAAGGTAGCCAGTAGATAAGGAAATTCAGTCCTCAAGTAAATTCACAGTCTCTTAACTGTCTTATTTGTTTATGTACACCATCAAATGGTCTATTTCACCATTTACTTGGTGAAATATTTTGGCAACGTAGATATATCTAAAAGCTTTTTCTCCTTACTATTCAAGTCAAGACATCTACAGCCAAAAAATTCTGCTGAAGGGAGTTTTCTAGATTTCTTTCAGAGAAAAAAGAAAACATTTTTGCCTATTTTCTGCTAAGAAAAATAGCTTGAAAGAGAAAGGTGTCTTTCATATAAAATAAAATCATAGGACACTCTCCAGAGAGGTGCAAGGTAAGGTGTGACTTTTCTCTCATGCTGAGAAATGATGGAGCTTGGCTTCATGTTCTGTGTAAGTGCTTAATTCCTAGTACTAAGTGATGCTATGTGTTTAAGAGGAGTGGAAAGGATGCCCCTGTGCTTTGCCCTGGACTTCTAGGTACTTGTTGGACTCCCTTGGGAAATGCAGATAGTGAAAGAACTTGTGAAGATGCTAAAGAAGTATTTTATATCTGGATTTTACTTGGGCTTACATGTAAGGTCAGCGCCAAGCTACTTACCATTGCCAAAAACAAGGTGTTTCCTGATATGTCTGGAAGCTAAATTTGAAGAGCATCTGTATTTTATATGTCTGCAAAAACAAGGTGGCAACAAATTCCAGAAAACCAAGGCTTCATTTCAGTCCTTTTCTAGGCACTCCCATCTTCTTCGACTCTGTTTCTTTGCCTGTTGAATTTGACTGTCAGTATCTACGTCATGAAGGATTTCCAAGCCCAAAGTAATTAAGTCTGAAAAGCGTGTTGAGACATTCAGATGGAAAGCACTGTCTAACTGCACTGGCATAATTATACACTGCATAACTGATCCAAGTACCAAGGAAAAGTGGAACACGAAAGAACAGCTAAATTTATCCTAGAAAATGGGTTCAGCAGTTCAGCATTCAGATTTAGATCAGTAGAGCAGCCTCACAACTGTTTAAAGCCTCACAATCAGCTAATTTTGGCTGATGTAGGACCAGTTACTGTAAAGTGCTTTTCAATATGTGTTGATTTAGCTATTAATTAAGAGGATTTTTATCATATAATTAACCTACACTTTTGTTTTTAAAATGATCTCTGGATAAAACTTTCATTGCTTTATTTTAATTCTTGAACACTTTCTTTCCTTTAAATTTACTGTATTTTTGTGTTTTGTAACCCATACCTAGATCATAGCATTGATAAAGTATTTTTTTAGGATATTTAAATGAATAATTCTGCACGGATTTTTCACACTGTAATGAAAACTGAGAGGAAAAAAAATCATGTGATGGTGTGCAAAGTGTCTCACTGGGCTACAGGTGCAGTATTAATCCCTTAACATTTTTCATCACCAAGTTGAAACAAATACCAGCATAATCTGCCAGTAATGTGATCTGGTATGGAAAATGGCTAATGTGCTACTCCTCAAATTCTGAGATTTGTGCTTGCACAAATTAAGATTTTATAGCTGACACTCATGCATTTGCAATGAACTGTGTTAGCTGATAGAGATGTTTAGTGGTTTTTGTGATGCCACAAGCTTAAAAGGCCCAGTAGCTTTTACAACTGTTTGGGGTTTATATTTTCATTTTTTAAAATGCACATTCCTCTTAGTAAAAGAGATTATTTGGGTATGTGTCAGGAGTTTATCCTGATGTTGCAGATGTGCTGCAGCACTGTGCTCATTGAAGTAGTGCTGCAAAGAAACTTTGACTTAAAAAGAGAATTATAAAAAACATCCACCCAACCCTGTCCCCAGGAACACACCCAGGGTCAAATTTTCAGTTAGAGTTAATTGAGCTAACAGTATTGTCATCAGATGGTTGTTTATTTACTGGTTAGGTAAAGTGTGAGTATCATATTTTTCCAACTCTTTTCACAGCAGAAGCAAGCAGAAGGGTCTGTCCTCACCTGGTGGCTCTGTGTCTTGAGGGCAAAGAGTTCTGCCAGGCTACACTGGGGTTTGGCCAAGGCAAAATGTCCAGCCTGGGAAAGAAATGAAGTAATGTCTGCAGACTGTGCTGCCCAGGATGCTGTCCTGTTGTAGGCTTATGCACAGGGGGAAAACATCCCTGTGTGCAGCATTAAACTCGGTGTTCTCAGTGCTGCTCCTTAAAATCCACATATTCTTTATTGCTTGCAGTGATTCTGAAAAAATGATATACATAATAGCAGTGAAAGTATAATTCAAATTATAATACATCGATGTTGTTCAGAATTCTTATTATGGTCCTAAAGCCCAATGGGAATAGTGTATCTGGGTGATGTAATGGTTGTTGAGTTTGAAGGGCTAAAATAAATGCTGCTGGGTAAAGAAGGGATAGCTGGACAAGTTTTGCTCTTTCACTTGTACATGCTTGATATATGAAGGATAAATTCAGAGAAGTGCTACTGCTGCTTATTCATGATGCAGAAATCAGAATTTTCTTTTCCTGTCAGATGTAGAGAACTCAGGCATAAATGTTGGAGTGCTTACCTAAAAGTTGCTGTCAAATATAATCTGTGCTGAGACTCAGGTAGTAATAAAACCTCCTAGAGAGCAGAAAAATTCATAAAATGGAAAAAATAATGAAATTGAAAATCAAATGAGATTTTGAGGTTGCTCCTGGTGTTTCTTAATGGAATGGGAACAAATATATATATATATATATATATATATATATATATATATATACATATATATATATATACACACATATACATATACATATATTATTCATTTTTGGCATCATTCCTGTAATGAATTGTATTTTCAGTTTTAGACATTAAATTGCAATTTAAAATGATAAGTACATTTTACTTTTCAAGATAAAGGCATTACAGCTGAATTGTTCTGTTTTAATGAAAAGTTTTAACTGAAACTGTGTATTTGAACAAATTGTAAGGCCACATTTCAATTAGAGCACATTGGTAAACATACTTAAAATAGACTTTTAAAAATCAAATACATAGCAATGATTTGGGTTGATTGCACTACTTACAGAGTGATTGTGTGTATGCACAATACTTTGCTAATGTTATTTGCAGCATTACTACTTGATTGTTTATCTATTACAGTGCTTTATTTATTAGTGATTTGGTTAATTTTTATAGTGATTTGTTTATTTATTTGTGATTTTCTTAGATATTTAAAATTATCTATTTTTGGTCTTTAATTCTCCCTGTCTAGTAGCAGTGTCCAGGCTGCTTTTCCACCCCCCTTCAGCACCAGGAGGGGCAGCTGGCCCTCTTCTAGCTGTGACAGTGTGAGGATTAGGGGAATTTGACCACAGATTTTCATACAAACTGAGAATGGTTTGAGTTGGGAAGGACTTGAAACATCTGACAACTTCCACTAGACCAGGTTGCTCAGAGCCTCATCCAACCTGGCCTTGAACACTTCCAGGGATGGAGCACCCACATCTCTGAGCAGTCTGTTTCAGTGCTTCATCAGCCTGAGGTTTTGCTGAAACACCCAGGACCAGAGGTGCTATTTTACCTTTAAAAACTGCTTAATGCAGAAATTTTGGTTTGAGGGGACAGTAAGAGACTTGGTGATTTATTCTGGTTCCATCAGTGAGAGAAAAAAATAGGGGTAGCTCATCGCTGTGGCATTTCTGGGAATAAGGGCAGGCAGGGGCCGGGGCAGGGCACGGACTATGGACATTCAGTTCTTGCTGTGGTCTGGCTCATGGTATTTCTAATATTATTAACATTTTAAATTATAAATATACTTACTACAATTTTTTAAATTTTAACTACTTCTTCTTCTTCTTCTTCTTCTTCTTCTTCTTCTTCTTCTTCTTCTTCTTCTTCTTCTTCTTCTTCTTTATTATTATTATTATTATTATTAGTTTCCAATGTCTCCGGCAATTCTGATGGTGGCGCGGGGGCTCCGCGGGGCGCGTCCCGTGGGCGCTGCCGGCAGGTGGTGCTGGCGGAGCGCGGCCCCCGCACACCCGGCCCCGCCGGCCTCGCATCCCCGCCGGCCCCGCATTCCTGCCCGGCCCCGCATCCCCGCCTGGCCCCGCATCCCTGCCCGGCCCCGCATCCCTGCATGCCCGCATCCCTGCCCGGCCCCGCGTCGCCGCCGGCCCCGCATCCCTGCCCGGCCCCGCATCCCCGCCTGGCCCCGCATCCCTGCCCGGCCCCGCATCCCCGCCTGGCCCCGCATCCCTGCCCGGCCCCGCATCCCTGTCCGGCTCCACATCCCCGCCGGCTCCGTATCCCTGCCCGGCTCCGCATCCCTGTCCGGCCTCGCGCGCGGCTTCCCGGAGCGGCACTGGCGTGGTGAGCGAGCCCCGCACCCCGGTGCCAGCTCTGAACTGGGATGTGTTTTCCCTGGAGGAGCGGCCCATGCGAGCCGTGCCGGTCCCTGTGTGCGCGGTACCCGCCGGCCCCTGTCAAGAGCTCTGGAGGCCGAGTGATCCCAGGCATCGCACCCGGGTGCATCTCACTCCCGTACTGGTGCAGGAGCTGCACACACGGCTCAAATGAAGGCGTTTGCCCAGTTGCATAAAGAGAGCAGATGTTGTAGGAATGATGAATAAACCAGTGTCACCAGGGACAGTGGGAAGTTGCCTCAGGATACTGCCCGAGTCTGGCTTTTGTCAGGGTTTGGAATTTTTTCTTTAGTTTTAGTGGGAAGCAGAAGTTTGAATTTGATTTTAGGCACTGAAATTGAGCCAGTTGTCAGTCACCCACAGAAAGTTTGGACAAGTTACAGGTTTGTGACTAACACGTAAGATTGTGAATAATCAGTGGTAGCTGGTGAATCACAGTGGAATGTGCAGCTATGAATAATGTAACCAGGAGATATAATGTAGAGGGGAATAATAAAAATACTGCAGTCAAAGCTCTACAAAATTCCTGCAGAAGTAATGACATCTTGATGTAGCAAAGATCAGTGTAGTAGGTGGAGAATTAGGAAAGGATGATGTCAGAGACACTGGTAAAAAATAGTCTAAGGAGACCATTTGTGCTGCAAGTGATGCATTTGAAAGATGAAGTCTGAAGATGGATTCTTGAGACTGTCTATTAAGAAATTATTAGAAGAATTAAAGATGTTATGGTGAGCATATTGCAAGGAGCAAATCTGATTAGGTCTGTCTGGTCACCTCATTAATGAACTGCACTTAGCTCAGATGATGTGGGGCTTTTTTATGTTCAAAACTCAATGTCCAGAACCTTTAAAGCACCCTTCTGCAGTCTACATCCTTGATAAACATGGCAAGGTTAGACAAGAAAATATTTATTCATAAGTGTCAGAGACAGTTAGGAAACCACACAATTCTTAGGTTGTTATTGCCAGTCACAGACCCTGAAAAGATTGGCACATGATAATGTGATGGGACAGCCAGGTTGGGAGTGACCCTGGTTTGAGGTTACCCCTCTCTGCTGGTGAGAGATGATTCTTCCTTTTAGCTTTGTCCTCCAGAATGAGAGTAATTTCTTCCTCTGGGCTTTGTTTTCATTCTTTAGGTACAAGTATGTATTTCTAAGTGTGAAACACCTATGTGAGAAAGACAATTCTGAAAGCAGTATTTTGATCAAAAGCATTACTTGGAGAAAATGCCATGATGAAGAGATGCTTCAGAAGCTATATTTTAACTTTTTAATTTGTTTACATCTTGAAAATAAGGACAGAATAATACTAAACATATTATGTCTTAGTATCTGAGGAATAGGGTTATTAAACATGTGCTGGGCATGTGTTCCAAAACACTGTCAGCATTTCAGAAATTACCATGATATTCTAAATTTTGTATTTCATCTACATATTTATGATGCACATTCATTTCACTGACTGTGTGCTACAGCCATGGAATGGTTGTTTGGCTCTTGAATTAATTTGTTTTTCTGGTTCATGTAATAAGAGGTGTTTGGCCTTCACTCTGAGTCCTCTTTCAACTCGCAGTCTAAATTCTCACATAAATTGAAAAGCAATGACTCAGAGTGTCTCAAAAATAAGCCTTTTCCTGAGAAATTCATGGAGAGCTTGGAGTGGAAGGTTTTATATTTTAATGAGATGAGTCAGAAACATTTCATTAAGAATCTCTTGTAAAGCATATTTTGGATAGGAGATTGTCTAAATAATATAAACAGATTTCACTTTGCATTTGAGATATTTCTATGCTTGATATCATGCAAATGAAATGTTAAAAATTGGACTCAGTATTCTGCTGCTAAATCAATGACTGGTCTTTAAAGATGCAATGTAACAAATGGCAGGAAGGATAAAGTTGGCAAAATCAGCATCTGTTATCTGTTAGCTAATCTCATGATTTGTAAAACAAACAGCTAGTTAAGTCTTCAATAAAATGTATAAACCTCCTATTAATTAACAGAGACACATTGTGGTTTGAGGCAAATTTCTATCATTGTTAGCATACTGTGTGAGAACCTGATAGAGCACAGCAGCCCCTCTGTTGGTGGAATATAATGTATATAATCAAAATCAGCCTTAGCAGAGGGCCTTAAACCACAAGAAAATAAGAGTCCTCAAATAGGAGCTGAGACAGATTGTTATCCAGAGGCTACCAGATTCATTATGCACAATATTGAGCATGCTGAGAATTAATGGAAAATGCATATAGGCTGCCTGAAATACTAATTATTTTCTTGTATGTATATTTACATTTCCCTCCCTCTCTGCAGTGCTGTGACTCTCAGTGCAGTCTGAAATAATAATTTTCTTGCTTCACCACAGAGATCTGACTAATCAAGGTATTTTAAACCGTGGGCATTGAGGAGGCCAATGGATTATCCTGCACAAGCAGAGCTCCCTTGCCACAGTGCAGGCTCAGATCATTGACTCTTCCCTGTTCCTTACTGCACCTTTTTTGAGCTTCCTGAGTCCATACTTGCTGAAGAAATGCTACTTTGCATACTTGCTGCCCTGTGTCTTACAGGTTTCTGAGAACCAAAGCAACAGGTATCTATATTTTATTTCAAAAGTGCTTGCACTTAAAGGGTTTGGGATGAGGCTAATCAACTTACTGCATAAAAAAAACCTAAGAGATCCATATTTTAGGAAAATTAGTGATGTGCTAATTACGGGATTTCATTGGTCACAAACTAAACAGCATTGTGTAGCTTAGCATCATGTTCCCACAACAGTTTGACTAGTCAATTCTTTTTGGCTTCCCCTTGCTTGTATGCAGCATTTTATCAAAGACTAAAGAGTTACATTTGGCATGTGGACTTAGCAGTGCTTTATGGGAAGGGTCTGACAGCTTTTTGTTGTCCTGAACTTATCCCATTGGTCTTGACTTTAACTTAATCTCTTTTGATCTGTGTCAAAAATCTTCAGTCAATAAAGCAGGAGGCATTTATTGTTTTGCTGTTTCTCATATTTTTTCTCAAATTTGCAAGTCTTCAGGCTTGTGGCAATGATTTAGGAATGCTGAATTTATTTATGTGACATCATGCTTATATATTGCTAGTTAACAACTATTACTAGTTTGTGTAGCAATGAGGAGAGGAGACATCATAGGGGTCTTGTTTTTCTGTCACTGTATTTATTTTGCCTGTTCCTTCCTACCTGGGTGCACAAAAGATACAACTAATTCCTACTGAAAAAGAGCTGACCAGAGCCTAAATTCTTAATTGTAAGATAGAATTGCCCCATGTCTTCCTAGCTAAGGTCTTCAGAAAAGAAATTTTTTTCATCTGGGGTTTTTTTGTGCTTTTTAGAATTTTGTGCATGGAAAAGATTTTGAGGACATGAAGACACATACTTTTTGGCCCACATAATTTTTATCAGTATCTTTTTACTACATTTTACCCTACTGAAGAATGGGTATACAGGGTATGTCTGTTTGATTCCCTCAGTCCGAAATGTTATCCTGGAGCAGTCCCACAGCCCATTCCTCAATAGCTTCTCTCTAAGGATCAAAAGCAGATATGCCAGAAAGGATAGAGAACCAGGAGAGACACAGTGGTACTTCCTCAAAATGCTCTTCTCACCTCCAGCCATATGCAGTCCAGGAATTTCTCTGATCACAGATGGTTTTAATTGTATTAATAATCCTCAGTAGATTTTCCTCCCATGTCTGGTCTGTTCTAAACAGATGTAAACTTTTCATTTTCTCAGTAACCTGTGCAAGTTCTGCAGCCAGTCTGGTGAGTGAAGAAGAGTTCCTTCCTTCTCTTTCTTTCAAATCACCCCCATTTAAGCTTGTAGTGGAAAAATTAGAGGTCAAACAGTCTGTGGCCATCCTCTCTATTCCAGTCATGTTTTTATAGACTTTGATCATATTACTTAATTGTCTTTTACAGGTTTGTAACAACACATACAAAATTAATTTTATAACAGCATCTCTAAAGTTATCTTCTGGATGGTGGTAGCTTACAGTTGTTGATTGGACTTTCCTTGGTTGCAGTTCATAAGCAAACAAACAGAAAAGCTCACTGAAGTGTCATGTGATGTCCAGTTTTAGTTTGAATTTAGGCTTATGAAATGGGTCATTTTGCCTGTAGGCAATATTGTATATCACTTTAAAATTAAATATAGCATGAGCTGTGCAATCCATATTAAAATAAACAAGATATTTCAATAATAAATATCTATTTAGAATTAGATCTGGGAGATTATTTGGGAGATGCTTAATGATAGAGTGAGTTTCAGGGGAAATAGGCAGATATGAAAATGAAACTTGTTAAACAAGCCAAGTCCCTAACAGGGACTTGTTCTCATTCAACATGGTCGCTAATTCATGGGCTGAGTTGTAATTAACAGCCCAGGATTCTTCATCTGCTGAAAAGTGATGCTCATCTGTTTGAATAAATCTTTGGATAACTGTACTAGTAATGATTAACTCTGAAGATGCATGATTGAGGGAAAAATAATGGGGTAAGATTTGGATAGAAGGCAGCTGAAACTAAAAACCGTGATGCAGGATTTTGAAAACTAATCTCCAGACTAATTACAGAATTTGGTTCAGTGAGGATGAGGGTGACAGTTAAAGCATGTACTCAGATCTCATCACAATCATGTGAAGAATGGAGCTTCTCCAGGGTTCTGTATTATGCTTTAGTACACAGCCTGATATGAAGACCCAAAGCTTAACAATGCTGTTGATTTCTCTGCAGTTTATTGCCACTTTTATCAGTCGGTTCAATATGGCCTTTTCCTTATTTAAAACCTTGTAGCACAACTTTTCCAAAGGATGCACTGAACCTGAACAGTTCTAAAAACACACTGGATATTTGTGCTACCCATGTGCCTGATTATGGCTGAATACTCATGCCACAAGCTAAATTTCCTAAGTTTTGGGGTTATTTTCCATTTTAATATATGATATCCCAAAGGTTGAAAAACTGGAAGTGGTAATAAGCCTTTCTAGGAGTTCAATATTCTCCCCCTGCTATGGGAGAATGCTCCCTGATGATGTTGGAATGTAAGGTTGCCCATTCTGCTCTCATGGAGTTGGATTTGTAGCATGCAGTATCCTTGTCAACCCCTAGGAAGAAAAAGGAAGTTTGCAGTGAAAATAAGCTGTTGCTGTCAGCAAAAAATCACTGTGTGAGCATTACAGAGCACCTAAGAAACATTTAATGACTTGGCAATTCTAAGCTTTTTTGTCATTGTCAAGGAGAATGGGAAAATAATTTAATTGGGCCAATATTTCATTTAGAGTTAAGCTTGATAGGAATTTTCTTGTCACTATGAGTGTGTGTTATTTTCTGGGCTTGTGTTTTCAGTGTTTTATCAGCTTTACATCACCTGACCTTACAAAAATTAAAAAAACCCAAAAAAGAACTAAATGTAAGTTCTACCTGCTTAGCTTAGATTTCTCTACCAAATTTATTAAGAAATAAAAATAAAAGACTGAGGCATGGAAAAGCTAATTAAAAGTCAGCACTTTTTTCAGATTTTTAAATTTTTTTTGGTTTTTTTTTAATCAGCAAGAAATATAATTAATACTACGTAAATTTTGGCCTTGGTTGTAAAGGTAACAACATGTAAAATCTTGTCTTCTATAAAGTAAGTGAATGAGCAATGAATCCTCTTACAACAGTCTGTAAAGATATCAAAAGCCAGAGGAAGTTCAGTAACAAATTAAAGAGAAACTGGAATTTTTAATAGGATAGTAAAAGAATAGAAAGAAATAGCTTGGAGACAAAGTCCGGAAAATAAATTTATTTTTTCAGAAAATTAAGAATCATTATTTAGTTTTTAATTATCACAGATAAGCACTGTGTCTAGTTTTGTCATACCTGAATAAAAATCCTGTGGTGTGGGGGAAATTTTATTTATAATGAGTGCTTTACTTCCTAAGCCACAATATCAATTTATGCTTTGTTCTGTTTGTATAATATTTTATGAGTGTCTCATTAAGCCTTTATTAAGCCTATTTCGTGAGGCTTAATACATCTGCAGTAGGATCTGCCTCTGAATTGAGGCTGTTGCTGCTGCTATCCTCATTTTCATGCAATTAATTTCATTTGATAAGTAATGTTGGCAGACAAATACATGTGTATTTAAACTGCATAAGTAAATGGTCCTTAACACTCAAAAAAAATTTGGTTTTTTGCAAGGTGATTTTAATATTACTCCAGCTCTTTATACGGGAAAAAGTCAGTGTTAAAGTCTCCCTTTTTCCTCAAAGTTCATAAAAGTTGAATAAAAAGATACACAGAAAATTCTGAACCTGATTCTTCAACAGAGTTGCTTCACAGCAGCTGCTCCACAGTTAACACAAACTGAAGTCACCAGTTTACACCTTTGGGAAAATTGGTTGTTCAGAGAGAAGCTTTTCATTCTGTTCTTGTCTTGTATTGATGGAAAAATAAAAGTAAACTAGACAATGAAATTATGGAAGTGGTGGGATGCCATGTTATGGTGACTTTGCAGGTACAGGTGCTCGCTCTGGTCCTCTTTATTTGATCATGTAGCCTAAAGGCTGAACAATATCATCCTTAGTAGTATCCTGTCAAGGACAGGGCTTGAAACAAGGGAGCTGCTGCTGTCAACTGGGCTCAGAGATTGATTATTCACAGTGATTTGTTCCAAGAGATAAAAATAAAATACAGGAAAACAAAACAAAACAAAACAACTTGGTTGTCTTACCTCTTAACATCTTCCTCCACCATAAGGTTTGTTACCTAGATTCTTACAAAATCAACAGAATACATGGGGCTCACTTGTAGAATAAAGCATCTTCCATACTCACACAGTGTTGCCAATTTCTCTACTATTCAATGCTGCTGGAAAACAACTATTCTAAAGAATAATTCTATTATAAGACTTGCTGTTAAAGCAACAATTTTATTTACATTTCCCTAAGCTGGCATGCTGCCAATGGAGCTAGGTATATATGAAGAAGGAAAACGTGCACAGGGAAGCTGTATGGTGGATAAAACAGATTTTGCTGAAAGCCGCTTCATCTCCATGCTTCTTGAGTTCTGTCTTTAATTACCTTGGGTAATTTCCTCCCCTAGTACTGCAGCTTGGCATTTTGTGCATCATAAACCGTGCTGAATGTTCCTATAGTACTTGCACACTGTCCACGTTTCATTAGTTTCACATTCAGAGTTATTCTCCTATGCATTGCTAAAGCCTGGCTCTGAGTAGCTGTCTAATTAAAATATTTGTGTGTCAAACCATCTGCATGCATAACATTTGTATTTTTGTATTTGTATCTTTTGATCCTGACCCTCTCCTGGTATAACTTGTATCAAGATAAGGAAATTCATAATTCAGTGGAATACTTAACACAATATTTTGATGTCAGTTGTTACACTTGAAAATGGGAGAATAGATGCTCACAGGCAAGTCAGTAGATATTGCTGTCATGGCTTGATGCATTATACTGTGACACTGCTGAAAAGGAAGGATTCATAAATCTGAGCAACAGGAACTCTTACATGGGTTTAACCTGGACTACAAGAGAATAAGGTTATTATTCTTATCTGTAGTAAATGATACTGAATAAAATAAAAATTGTGATAAAATTGAAAGTAACATTTTTTCCTAAAGCTGCAGCATTTTCATTTAACCATCAGATGAAAAACTGTTGTAAAATCCAAATGATTTTGGCTCTAGTAAGTGTATGCTTAAAAAACTCTTATTGATTTTATATAAAAACTAGATATGGATTTGCAGATGGTTTGTAAAATTTATTCTGGCTTTCGTTACTCAGTTATTCTTCCTCTGTTTTCAGAACTGCTTTCCTAAACATTACTTTTAGCAGAAAAAATGAATGTTCAATACAAAAGAAAAAGAAAGTGGTGAAAGTGGGTTTTCTGAAAGTGGTTTTTCTTTGGTTTTGTTTGGTTTTTTGTTGTTTTTTTTTTCATGTGAAGCACCAATATTTTTTAGGACTGGTGATCTACCTGGAAGTCAGATTGAAGAAGGATTTCTTGGCACTAATGTTACACAGGTGTCAGTGTTTATGTAAATTTGATAAAAATATTTTATATATCTCACAGATAATACTTCATTGATTTCATATGACACATAGTTGAGATAGAAATTCAGTGAATGGCAAATGGAGATCTTCCTCTACATATATATTTAATAGGCAATATCTTTGCCAATTGCATATTTTTCAATTTTGATTGTACTCAAAAGCTTTAGACCTTTAAAGTTATTTTAGTCAAATACATCTTTGCCTTTCCAAGAAATGTGGAATAACTTAGGATGCATGGAATTCATGAAGATATCTGTTCCAGTCTTGCCTAACCCAGGGATTATGAATATGAAATAGATATGGCTAAATAAATAATTTAACTTTTTTTTTCTCCTCTCAGTCAGATTCCCAGTCCATCATCAGGTGATAATTGATGAAGAATGAAGTGTTAATCTCTTAACAGTTAGATAAATTTATTTCATTCCCATGTCTGTGTTCAGATCTGCAGATTGAAAGGAGATGTAAATGAGGCAGTGGCTTGTTGAAATAGGAGGAGTTGTAAGTCTTTATCTTCCTGCAAGTTACTCTCTGTTTATTTGCTGTCCCTGTGTCCCTTGTAATTATATCAAATTAGAAAATTTAGCATGGAATATTCTATTTCCAGTGTAATTACAGCACTTAAAAGTATTTTAGGTTTCTTTCAACTTTGTGCAGACTTCTTCACTTAAAATAATATTATATTAATAATCATTATATTATTATTTGAACAATTTATTGTTTGGATAACTGCTGCACAGTATCTACAATACTAGCAATTAAGAAAATCAACAGAGCTTTGATTTTATATTTAGTTTTCCTTTTTTTTAATCAGCTGTTCTTCTGATTGTTATATAATGAGATATATTATGGATGATTGTATTTTGAAATGGGAAATGATTAAATAATGAGGTCATGTATTAATAACTTTTGGAGTGACTGGGAAAATCTAATTCCCTAAGTAATTCATCAGAATATTAAGTCCAAGGGCAATATGAAGTGGCATGTTTTGAAGTTAAGGTTGCACAAAAGAGGTTATTTTATTGTCTTTTATAATGCATTAGTATTCCATTCCAGAATACATGTAGACATACATATTTAAAAGGAACTTCTATTCCTAACATTTTTATATATTAGTGTACTTGTACTATGTTTGCTAACAACCAGTTTGTTTTTTCTTCAGTATCAATATCTCCAAGTCTAGGAACAGGTAAAAAAAACAACAGTGTGAAAACAGCCAAGATTTTGACAGAATCTTGTGATAGAAACAATTTCAATTTCATATTGAAATCACTTTACACCTGTCACTGCTTTAGTGAGACAGAAAGAAGCTTCCAGAAGGGAGTAATCAGATTATATCTGTTGCTTGCTTTCCCCTTATTAGTTCATCTACAATATTGTACAGCAGAAGTATGCTCCCCTCTTTCCCCCAGAAAAACCCTTGACACACAAACCTAATACAATGGAAAATAAATTAATATAAATAAAAAATATAAGTGGATGAGACAGTAATTTGTATGTGAACATGCAATCTTGTGTTAGCTGAGCTATTTCTTTTGTGATCAGGACAGTTTTTGAGTGTTTAGTTGTAGTCCAGAAAAATGAGGTTGTTTATATGACTAATCCTATCAACAGAACTAGTCATGTTAGACCATTAAATTTTTCTGTTTGGTGCTGGTCCGGGCCAATATGGCAACAGTGTCCATCTCCCAGTTTACCCTCACGTTGTACCTACATTTTGTGAAAACCTTCCACTGAGTGCAGTACCAGTGCAATCACAAAGCTGTTAATTTCTGCTGTGTCCCCTAGGAACTGTGAATTTTCTGGAGTGGAAGTAGATCTCATTTGTCATTGTAAATCTTGGATAATTTTGTCACATTGAGAAATCAGAGCAGTGAGTAGAGCAGATGGCCTTATGATAAATAAATAGTAACAACATGATGGATAACAAGTTGCTCTGAGAAGGATACAGTTTCAGATCTACATAAAGTGTAGTCTGGGGACCTGGGGCCACATAGGTCCAGTTTTGTGGTTATGTTGCTCCTAAATTGGATTATAAGTTCTTCCATATACTGGGAAAAAAAAAAAAAAAAAAAAGAAAAAGAAAAAAGTATTTAAAACCAGTCAGTGGCTCCAAACATTTCCCTAATGCCATAATCATTTCCCTAATGCCATAGTCTTTGCCTCTTCAGGGTTTGGATCATATGTGGGAATTTTCATACTAAATGTGATGTCTTTTTAAGGATTCTGCTCATGCAGGATTCCTTGCCTACTGCTTTTCTAAAGGAAAAGGGTATGAAAGGATAGAAGCAGTATCAATTTGTTGAGGGTTTTTCTACCAACACCATTTGTAGTTACAATTGTTTGCAATTGCCTAATGTCAGAATCCCTTGTTATCTATAATGTTAATTTTTAATTCCTTTTGTGTACTCCCCCCAAAAAATCCAAATGGCTTCTACATTTAAAAAAGTCCAACTTCATATGTGTAAATACTGAAAAAAATAACTCCTTTTTTTTAGTAGGACTAAAAAGGTAGCCAAACATCTCCTGTCCTAGCTGTTTGTACTCCTACAGGCAAGACATTGTTTCTATGCTTAGTTGCAATTCTCTTGGCATCTCTTTGGTTTGTTGATGCTCTGTTAGTCCATTCTGGTTCCGAAGAAGTTTGTTTTGTCCCAGAGGCCTGGCAGGCTACTCTTAGTTCTCAGTGAAGTTTCTCTGTCTTTTCTGGAGTCTTCATGACCACTGCTTAATGCTGTTTCTCTCTTGCCTGCTTCTCTTGGTGGTTTCCATTGAAAAGTGCTCGCTTTGATCATCTGAACCCTGAACCTGCCCAACTGATCCATAAGAGATGGAGTGGTCACCTTCCTCTCTGGAGGTTGCATCCCACCAAATCTTGTCAGAGGAGCTTAGGGCACAAACCCTAGAATTACAGCTGGAGGTGTTGAGTTGAAGTGCTTCTGGAGCTGGTTATGTTGAGGCAGATGGAAAGAAATGAGATGTTGGATTTGGGGATGGCAAGGCTTTCTCTGGGGACTGCAGAAGGTTCAGAGATACAACCATTCTCCATTTTCTTTCCCTTTTTCTCTCCCATCTTCTTGAAGACACTTGCTGTTTGAGCAACCATGTTTTTTTCAAAGCAGTGCAGATCTGATTGTGATTTTAGGTCCACCAGTATACATCAGAGGTGTCCAAAGAAAGCTAATATTTTCAGCTGTGCAGAACCCAAGCAGAAAAAGTCTAACTCTTTTTTTTTAGGCATACAGGCCGAGACCTGTAGATGATACCAAGTGATTGTGCTCTGTTGACTTCAGTGAATATCAGAGTCCATAAACTCCTAAGTGAAATCAATGCAGCCATAGTAGGTTATACACAGGAGAATTCACTCAGCAAGTTTAAATGTACTCAGTGCCCTTTTACTGCTGAATGTTTAAATCTCCTGTGTGAATTTGTTATCAGACTCCTGCCTCATGCATTTTTCTAAAATGCTTACTGATAAAAATGAGGATGCAGTGAGGTTAGTGCAGAAATGGGGTTTATTTTCTGGTGCATGCTAACTGCTATGTGATTTTCAAATATGCAGTATTACATTTCTGTAGAAAATGCAGTCATTTTATTGACTGAAATCAGCTCTAGAATAATTAAATTCTATTTATTTCTTTTCCTTATTTCCTGTGGTACTGATTTTGCCCCACATACAAATTAGTGATTACTGAAAATTGCCAGTATATTATTTGAAAACCTTCCTCCTCCTCTCCTTCAGTTTGGTCACTCAGCTTTTTAAACTTTTCCTGCTTTTTGGTCTACAGTGTTGAATTATATATATCTATTCATCTAACCTTCCTGAACTTTTTCTTGTTACCTTGATACTTCAGTTGTTTATTGCTGAAATGTTCTTGCTCTTGTTTGGCCTTGCTCTCTTTTCAACTTCCTCCATCATTCACTTTGCTTTTCTTCTCTCTAACAGAAGTACTTTTGTCAGTTTGGGGTACAAGAAAGTATAAAATCCTCTCAGTTGCTTATAGTTCTGGTGATATTTTATTACTAGAACAGAAGCAGGGAAGGAAGGCTTGTCGTGACTCCATAGTCCCTTTCAAATGTGACCATCTGCAGAGCTTAGCTAGAAAAACAGCAAAGGAGTACTGTGCTGAAAAAGAATTTCAGTAAATTAATTTTTTGATGGAGCAAAAAAAGAACATGGACCAAAGAGGGAGACTATTCACAGAATAATGAGCTTTAGCAATTAAAGTAAATACAGTAGAATATATTCTTATCAGATCATTGACCTTTGCAGATCTTTCAAAAATGTCACTAACTTAGAGGAGAAAAAAGAAGGTATGGTTTACAAAGTATCTCCAATCAGAACAGTTCTTTAGAGTCCTGTGTTTGACTTTCTTAAACCTTGAAAGCTCCTTTAAGAGTATTTATTATCAACTCTGTGAGAGTGACTTGGGGAATCTTTTATGAGAGTTTGAAATGGAACATTTGGGGCTAAATGCAGTCAGAATGTTTCAGTAAATCTCTCTGACACTCCTGACATTGAGGTTGGTAGTAAGTGGTAATTATGGCATCCTTTTATGCTTATGAAATAGTAAAAGAATTCTTTCAGTGTTTCTATAAAAGTAACAGTTAATGCACTTATAAATTTAAAGACACTTTACACAAGATATATTTTTGGTTTGCATTTCACTCTGTTACATCTGCGTTCAGATAGGGACCATGACTTCCCTAGAAATTGAAACCTTTTTATAAGCACAGTAGCAATGAACCCTAAATACTTTACTGAACTCAGAGTAGAGCATGGTGCTTTTTCAAAGTTTTTACAATTCAATACAAGAAACAAGCATGAGAACATTGCAAGTCCATAATACCATCAGTTCCAAAACTTAGGAAACTACAAAGGTTATCTGTAGACTGTGGATTACTCTGTTCTAAAGTGTTTTGAATCCACTAGAGTGCTTTTCCTGACAATGGATTAAGATGAAGTATGTTTTAATTGCAACTAAAAGTTGCATTTAATTTTTTTGTATGGAAAAAAAAATTGCAAGTCATTGTTTGAATGTTTAAAATATTTATTTCAAGAGGAAGTGAATATGCTTAAAAATAAAGCTGCTTTCATAGTACAAACATACAAACATACACAACTTCATTGACATCTGTCATCCTCTGCTGTTTTGCTGAAGATCTCTGTGACACAATGAGTTTCACAAAGAAACATCTCACCAGGGAGAAAGACTGAACATGTTAGAGGAGCACATGGGAATGATGCTAACAGTGTCTGAGGGAAGTCAGGTTTTGATTTCTCAGTATGCCATAAGACATGGCTGATAAGGCAAATACTAAACGGGAAGAAACTCCTGCTCATCTATGTGAAATCTGCACATCTCAGAATTTTTTGAATTTGGTACAAAGAAAAGGTTACAAGCAAAGGTTGCAGGTTTTGTTGAAAAGCCAAAGCATGACTGGTTCAGATAAATCCATTATTAAATTAAAGACTAGTTAAATTAAAGAGTTGAATTAAAAACTAGTTAAATTAATAACTAAAAATAATAAGAGTAAACTGATCCATAAAGACTAACCTCCATATAAAGGAATATTATCAGAAAGATAATGTACCCATTTTGCCCTTCACACTTCTTCTTCATATTTTGAGTGGAGGAGGTAAACGAATGACCAAAATTCTGAGCCTTTAAAGTCACCTACACATTAGGATGTTGTCAGTTACAAAAAGAAGTGAAAGCATGAATATTTCATATCTCTTTGGCATTCAACCTGTTTTGCATAGATGGCAGCTGGAGGTTCAAAACAGAGCATTATTGCTTCACCACTGTCACCATGGTTTAGCAGGTAAATAATGCATGAGCTAAGAAGAGTTGACAAGGCAGACGGTAATGATATATTGGTTCAAGAGTCTCTCACCTCAGAAAGCACCTAGAAATTATTCACATCAGACTTACTGTTTATTTCGTATGACTGTTAGAAGAATATTCATAGATACAGTCTGTAATTAACCTAAAGAATAAACAGCTGAAGTATATGGAAGGCAAGTAGCCTAGGAAAGTTTCAAAAGGACCCTAATGTTAGTTTGTATGCAGCAAACTTGTAAACTTTCAAGCTTAAATTGTGGTAAGTGTTAATCTGAACCCTTTGGCGTGCCAAGTCTTGGTTTTGTCTCTAGGGAAACAAAAGTTCTTTAATATCAGTTAGGCAGTGTCTAACTAAGCAGGGAACAGCAGTGTGTTATGCAAAAGCAGAACTGTCTGTGTTATCAGCAGTTTTTGCATTACCTGGCATCTGATTAAAATGCTGACAAAAAAAAATAACACTGCATTGTACAGCACTAAGCATAAGAAACTGTTTTTCAGTTAGAATGTCTAGTCCTAATCTACAGAAATTAGAATAATGGCTGCTGTACAGTGTCTGTGGAGCATTCAGGGGTCACAAGCTCTAATGACAGGCTCATGTTCATCCTGTTTGTCAAAAGTATTAGGATCTATTTGTGGCTTAATTAAAAAACCCAAACAACACTCTCACGTCCTATCCCTGTTCATTGCTCACAGGCTGCTTAACCCATAAAGGTTAATTTGTCACGCTGGTGCTTTGTTTCCCATTTTGTTTATGAGATCACTCTCTGTAGTGACATCTGCATACATTAACTAGCCCAACACATTTTGTGTTATCTGGCAGCTTCTTTAATTACTGGTCAGGCATCACTTTTTAATATTGCAGCCAAGCAGAAATGTATTTGTTCCAGTAGCATTTTTAACAGGAGCCTGCAATATCTGAGCGTCCCTGGAGAGCCCTTCCAGCCAGGGTTCGCCAATAAACCGCAGCCGCTCTGCCACAGCCCCAGCTATCGACAGATGCTTCCAGCTGGATGTGTAATATGTGGTACCTGCTGTGAATGGAAAATGGCTATGGGCTGGTGGGACATTCTTTAGGCACAAATAAGCTGTGCTGGTTTTCTTCACATCTTGTAACGGGAGATCTGTGATGTGATTTTCTGCTGTCTACCTCAGTGGTGGTTTTTGAACTTATTTTTCTTAAGATGTGCAACATACAGCAATGGTTTACCAGGATTACAGCACTTAGCACCTTCAGTGCAATTAATTCATTACACTGATAAAAATTTCCAGCTAAATCATGTCCTTAGTTCAAAGAAACAGAAAGTGTCAGTAGTGCCAGTAGGAATGTGGCAGGGCCAAACAAGATGGGAGCAGCACAACAGAATGGATTGAACCCGTCATGTTTATAGTAAATACTGTATGCAGTATTTGGAATAAAATAGGACAGTAGACTATCATGCAGCTAATGGAAATGTGAAATTGTTCTTTATGATTATAAAGCTCCACGATTGAATATCCAGGGGACTGGAAGTTCAGCATGTGCAGTAAATACAGAACAAACATACCTTTCTCTCTCAAAAGAGCTGACATTATAGTAGGATATGTGGTATCTCATCCTGATTTCAAGATCTGTTTCCTAGGAAGCAAGGGGATTGTGCTTAAGTGTGTCCGTGAGCAACCTCTGGAAACTCAGAAACATATACCTTGCTAAATAATGGCATGTTTAAAAGAAAAGTTAAAAAACAAACAAACAAAACACTTCAGTCATGAAGAACTTGAAGGGGGTGTGGGGATGTGTCCTCTTCACCTTTCTCTTCGAATATATTTTGCCATTTCTTTTTATTTATTGCCTGAGTTAGAAAGAGACTTAGTTCTGTGAATTTCCCTATTACTGAAAAAAGCATTCTCCCTGTCAGAGTTGAGATGGTTGGGCTGGTCTGGCAGATGTTGGTCCCCTCGGTTGTATGAGTTAATATCACTGCACATTCTAAATGACTTGTAGCCACGTTGGCAGTCTCTGAAAGTAATTTTCAGCTTCTTTTTACGTGATGAGTATACAATGCCATTGTCAAGACATTGATTTATCATCCAGCCTAATGGCTGTTTCTAGTGGGACTTGCAGTTTGCTGCCAGAAGTTATGGAATCAATATGTTCCAACAGAATAAAGGTTAGAATTTGGCTCAGGTATAAATTTAGGTAAAAATTGAGCATGATTCTTTTGAACCTTGTGAAATATACAGTAAACAGGACTGGACCCATTTCTGTAATATGGATTGATGCTGGCTTGTATGTAGAAGCTTGTAGAATCTGCTCTGTTTGAGGCACCGTGATGATGATTAATTTAATGAAATATTTATTCTATATATGTGCATTGTAAAGAAGATTGAGAATGGGTTAAATGCAGAGTCCAGACAGTCCTTGCCAATTCAGTTAACTGTAGTCATATCATGTTTTATTTGCTGTTTCTAATAAATCAGCCTTCAACTTGTGCTTTACTTGTAAAACGGTCCTTTTTTTTTCTGACTTCCAAATCAGATGCTTCTAGAGCAGAAATGTTGGATAAATAAACAATGAAAGGATAAGAATAGACTGTCTTTGAGAGCCTGACTATGTTAAAGCAAAGATTAGTACATAGAAGACACAGAAAGGCATTGTTGTTACATCTGAGGCTTATTTTATGTGCACGACACCCCACTGTACCAGATGGACTTGAAAATTAAATTTTTCAGTGAAAAAAACTTGAGGAAAAAAACCAGTAAAAGAAAAATCTGTGTGAATTATCATAATTATAATATTGGTAAATAGTAACATGTATAGCTATGATAAATATTCTTTGCTTCCAAACAAAGATGAACTCGGATTCTCTCAGCTGAAATATGTTGCAGGCACTCTCAAGTGGCAGGTAACTCCATTCTCTTATTTTTTCCTGCTGTTTCTCAGGGACATTATTCTATAGTAATTTTTTTCCTTACAAATAATTGCATCAAACTCATACAACTAGTCTTTTTTTGACTGCATTACCATTTAGAATGGATTTTTTTTTCAGTGGCCAAATCTAGTTTTTGCAATCTCTTGTACTTTGATTCCTATAAGGGAGATTTTTAACACAATGAGATTTGGCAGGAGTCAGGTTGACTTAGTACCTTTTCTGCAGTTCAAAGGAGGAACAGCTTCCTTTACCTGAAGCATTAGTAGTGCAATTAATCAGCAGGATTACTAATGCAAATATTAATCTTAGTGCAAGGCTGGGATATTTCTCCTGTATAAAGTTTGTGAAGATTTAGGAAGGGGAAACTTATTTTCTACATGCATTTCAGTGTCAGCCAATTTGCATAATTTGACAATGCCATGATTGAAGACGATTGTGAAATACAGCAGTTTTTACAGGTGACAAGAGTCTTCTGGTTTGCTTTGACTTGAGGCTTTTCTGTCTTTAAAGGTTGAGTTTGGTTGAATGGAAGCTGACAGTGCCACTGAAGCTCTTTTAGAGGAGTTAGAAATGCAAAATTTGGACAGGAGCCTCACACATCTAAATTGGACAGGCTGGTGATTGGGTTACAAGAGTTGTGATCAATGCTTTGGTGTTTCTATTTTGCATGTTATTACTGTGAATCAAGTGAGGGACAGAGAAGCACAATTAATTGGGGCTCTGACTGGCAGCTTCAGCAGCTGTGCTGCCTGTTAGAGCTACATCAAAATAAAACAAAGCAACAAAAGATGATACCAAACTTTTTGAAGTAAGCAAACCATGTGATAGAAATAAGAGTCCACTGACAATGTGTGCAAATCTTCAGGGAAAGTCGACATTTAGTTTTTCATCAGGGAAAGGAATACTCCTTTGCTATGATGAATTGGGACATTTGTCCTAATTTGGGAGCTGTAGTGGAAATCTCTGAGTGGCAGACTAAGACATGTCTTAGAACCATAATGCAGCAGCGGCCAGTCTTGGGTGTGTCAGTGGTTGTTCTTTGCAGAATCCTGGGTCTGACTGTGATTGATGCTAATTTTTTTCAGAAGAAAGCTTGTAGGCAGTTATGGAATATTCAGATGATAAGGTAATTTTTGTTGCTTACTTGTACATGAGTGGGAGAATGTTTAAAAAGCTGAATTCTCAGAAGACTTGAACATATCTATCAAATCCACTGTAAAATGGACTGGTCTCCCTAAAAGCAGACTTTTTTCTGAAGTAATGCCTTTCTTTGGAAGTTACTTGTTATCATCGTTGATGGTTCAAAAGAATCATAGTATACCAAGTTGGAAAGAGATCTCAGGGATCATGTGGTAAAGAAGAAGGCTTGAAATCCACAGAGGGAGCAGATTCACAGGAATGTTTCTCTCCATACATTTGAGTGGCATGGCCTGGCATGAGGAGGACACTGTCAGTTCAGCCTGTAAGCAGCATCCAGAAATGAGGATTTTCCTCCTCAGAGTAATGCCTTTGGCTCCCATCATGTAGATGATGGCTGCTCACCAGCTGAACAGCCACACAGTGGAGGTGCCCTGGGTGGCTGTGAGACATGCAACATTAAAAGCAGTAATTTCTTCAATCACTTTCCTGTTAAAGTGTCAAATACTTTAACATATTAATAATTAAGCACTGATTAGGGGCAATGATTAAATATCCTGGACAGCTAGAAGTCCCAAGGCAAAGTAAAAAAAAAATGTTTAACTGTACTGTTGAGGTCAATTATTAGGTAAAACTTCTGAACAGTTTACTGTCATTAAATATTTCAAATGACTTCACAGAGTCTGTTTGAAAGGCCACTGCTGCCAGTCAGTAGTTGCACGCACAAAGCTGAGAACAGACTGGAAGGGTGAAATAGCCTAATACAGTCAGATGAAGAGGAAAAAGCTGGATTGCCCAGATAAGACAAACTGTCATGTAAAGAAAAGCCTTTACTTTCCTCCCTTTATAGAAATTGCACAATGTGATACAGATAATTTGCATTTTCCTGGAGATGAATACGATGAATATTTTCAGCAACACTTTTCATGAATATGGCAAACTGGCTGTACTTTTATTGCTATATTCATAAAATATGCATCTAGTGAGTTCCAGTTTTCACAGAATGAAATATGGATTGGAATTTTTAATTTCTTCATTTATTTTCTAGAGGTTTTTTTTTATATTTTTTAATAAGGTGTTTTAATGTAATGATTTAGAATGTGAATCCTGTCATGGGTAATTATGTAATAAGTCACCTTTCTAAGAAGTATTGGCTTCTTTTACTGCCTCACTGCCTGTTCTCTTATGAATTGAGAGTAAAATGCTTGAACTCTCACGCAGGTTAGGGACTTGAGCTACTGAATCCCTCTTTCCTCATAGCATGATATCATCCAGTCTCCCAGAAAACATTTTGCAGACTACTAAATTTTGAAAATCCTAGGTAAATGTAAGCCTTGGGACATAGAAGAGAGGATTCTTTGATGAACAGTAGGGGAAAGTGCTTGTCTTTTGAAATGCCACGAAGTTTGGATGCATCAAGAGAGCAGTTTTCCCCCAGCTCTATTCCTGACCTGCATTTGTTAGGGCTTTACAAGAAACCTACCTGTAAGACAAAAATAACAATACCATTCATTTTCTTACATGGAAAAAAAAATGGAACTGGTAAAAAGATTAGTTAGCTGTCATTGCCAGTAAGATTTCTCTGAGCTCATACAAAAAACCCTGCCATGTACCTGAAAGATAATATAAATATTTTTCTATTGCTTATTATTTTACTAATATAATAATATAGTAATGATATATCACCAAACTGTATTGCATAATGGAACAGTTCTATTAATCAGAAGAGGTGTGTACTCAGAATCATTTTCCAGGAAGATTTCTTCATTCCCCTTTAAAAATCCCTGCCTTGAAAGAAACAAGTTTATTGTAAGCTGTGTATCTTTTAAAATGCTACAGTGTCTGTTTGCCTTTGGTGTGTATTGGAACCATATTCAGGTATGCCAACTACATGTGTGTGTTTATCATGACTTTGAAATTACTTGATTAAATTATCTCAAATAAATTACAAATGCAAATTTTACAGAAAATCCAAGGAATTTGACCATAGAATTTTAATTGGGATAAAAAGCCGTCACATGTCTGTTCCTATGGAGAGGTGGTCACAGCCATACTCTGAAAACCTCTATCTGAAAACTTTGATTTTTCTTTTGACTGTTCAAATTTTTGTGTATCAAACTTATCTTAATTTTGTTTAAGTTTTAACAAGAAGATACTGTCATTATTGAAACTTACTAGTAAATCTGCATTTGTTCCTTCTACAATGTTAGTTTGATAGTGTATTTAAACTGTCACCTTAAAAGGTCCAGAATCAAAAAATCTTAATTCTATAAAACAGAATATTTTGAGAATGAGGGTAAGAAGAAAGTGATCTCCTAAATGCTGTTATAGAAGGTATGCACAAACAAAGTGGCAAGCTTGCTTTTCTTGAGGCTTCTTGCTTAATTTGAATTTTGAACAAATTCATGGTGTTGATTGAAATGCAAATTCTTTCATTTTCGCTATTCAAAAATTTTGACAGAAAAAGGAAAAAGAGCAATGAATAAAATTTCCATTATGAGAAAATGTGGTTAGAAACTGGAAAAAAATAGTTTTAAGATGAAGGATGAGCAACAGGAATAAGTTTTCCAGACATATTTTCAAATCACCATTCTGGAGATAAAACAAAAAAAAAAACTATATAAGCCCAAGAAAATAAGCCCAAGACACCTGATCTAACTCTGAAGTGACCATGCTTTGAATGAGCACACTTATTTTGTGGTCCCTGACATCAATCTGAAATTGGCTGAGTGTAATGTGCCTCTCTGCTTACCAAAAATATTTAAACAAGCAGAATAGCACCTTCAGAAGGAATTCTTGTAACACTTGAAAAGGAACCATTATCTAGTATGTAGTGGGCAAAGATGTCAAAACACACAGACAGGAGTAAGAAAGTAAATAAACGTCATGATTATCACAACAGGCATTTGCTTTTCAGAATTAAGAGACTGCAGCTTTCTCAGATGGCAGTTGAAGACAAGAGTGAGGAAGGATAAAGTCTATGGATTCCATTAGCAGAGAAGATACAATGTGTTGGCAATAAATCAATAGTTATATTAGACCTTTAGAACAACAAAGGATATGTTCAGAGGATGACTCACTTTAGTGAAAGAAAGTGACAAATGGTCTCAGCCTAATGATTAATATCAAACATTGTTAGGGAAAGTAAATTCTGAAGTCTCAGATCAATATTACCTCTAAGACTCACAAAGCAGAAAATACAGAATCAAAGTTAAACTGTCAGAAGAACCCAAATCTCTTAGAACAAGGACTATTCACAAAGGAAGACAAAAATATTGTAATATTCCCCTTGAACTGTAATCTTAAAAAATCCAAACCAAACCAAACTGAAACCTCCCCACTAAGAGTTCATGTTCTTATTCATTCTAACTTCATAGCAGGCATCTTTGTCATCTGACATTGGTCCCTTTCCAGAACAAAACTAGGGATCTGCATATGGAATATAAATGGGATTTAAGTTATCCTTGAGCATTTTGTCAGAGTCCATGCTGGAGTATTTCATAACCATTACATATGATCAGGTCATTACATCAAGCTACCACAAATCAGAAATATCTACAGTCTTGCATCACCATTCCCCTAGGTTGGGGTGAAGCATAAACCAACTTCCACTTCTGTAATACAGGTTTCTTCATATTTCTTTTGCCTCCCCTTGTTAACATCAATGCACATAAAAAAAGAGAGTCCTAGAAGGGTAAATACTGCACTTATAAGCAATAAGAATCCAATAAGAAAAGTGAAAAGACTAGTAACAAGTTATGTTTCTCAGAAAGACACAGCTTTATTGAATTTTTTATGGTCTCTGAGAACTAGGGTTTTTCAAGTGTGCAGTCAAAGGGGGAAACCTGGAATCCTAAATTAAGCCCATTGAGAAAAAGATATCAAGGTTTAATTTATAAAACTGATTTTCTGAACATTGGCCATAGTGCATAATGACTGCTGATTACTCAGGATAGGTTAGAGTTCTTATGTCTGAAATTGAGAATTGTGAGTAATTGAAAAGCTGAAAACAATGTGCTTCTCTGTGAAAAGGAGAGGTTGGCTCAGGCTGAAGTAGGAAGAACTGGGAGCTGTGCAGACAGCTGAAAGGGATCTTCAGATACAAAAGTAGATTGAGGAGGTGGCCCTGGTATGAGGCTGATATATAGGAAAATTTGAAGGTGAGTTAGCTGCAGAAGGTACCACTGGAACCTGTTTGATTGATACTGAATTATTTTTAGTTTGCAGTAACTTTGAAGACAGGAATAACACACTGTCACACCTACCTGGCTGGTTGATCCACTAACTTACACAAGAGCAGGAAAAATAAGGCATTTTGAGAATACAATTTAAGACTAAAGTAGACTAGACTAGACTTTAGTATGCTATGCTATTACTGTGCTAAACTTACTATAATAGCACAAAGTTATTTTTTATGTGCATTTTCTCTGTCTGTAAATGACCCCACCTTTAGCCCTGCATCCAGCTCTGGGGCCTCCAACAGAAGAAGGACACAGACCTACTGGAGTGAGTCCAGAGGAGGCCACAAAGATAGTCAGAGGGCTGGGCCATCTGTCCCATGAGGAAAAACTGAGACAGTTGGATCTGTTCATCCTGGAAAACAGAAGGCTCCAAGGAGATCTTAGGGCATCTCCCAGTGTCTGAAGGGGCTACAAGAGAGCTGGAGAGGGACTTCTTACAAGGGTATGTAGCAGTAGGGCAGCAGGGAATGGCTTCAAACTGAAAGAGGGTAGGTGTGGATTAGATATTGGGAAAAATTTCTTTACTGAGAGGGTGGTGAGGCCATGGAACAGGCCCAGGGAAGCTGTGGATGCCCAGTCTCTGGAAGTGTTCAGGTTGGATGGGGCCCTGAGCAAGCTGGGCTGATGGAGGGGGTCCAGACCCATGGCAGCAGGGTTGGGACTGGATGATCTCTTAAGTTCCCTTCCAATCCAAACCATTCTGTCATTCTATGAAATGGGTTATTAATTCCAAAGACTAAATCACTGAAATACATAAGTGGATGAAGCGAGATGACAGGGACAAAACAGATGGATCCTGTGAACATTTGTACTTAGTGTTTGCAATGGTTTCTTCATTCCTGTTTTTGTTTGTGGGAAAGAGCAAGCTAGATAGAGAAGATCTTTGTTATTGGACAAAAGCACCTGAAGGGGAGGAGTGCACTGAACATGGTGTATAACAGTAGTAGTAGTAGTGCACCAGTAGTGTATTACAGTTACAAGTGGATTAATATTAATTGTCTTCCTGTGTGAAGTGACAGTTCTCACTGGAACACCAGGGATTTTGTCACCTTGGTGGAAAAGAGACAAAATTTTCACCTCACTTCTGTTTCTTTAACTGGTTCTATTTGCTTATAGCTATTTGCTATTCCTTTTCTTGAGAAATAGTTCAGGGTCAAATGTATTTCTAGATTTATAGGTTTATGGTAGTAAAATAAGTATATGCTATTTTTAACTGAAACATAGTTAAGTATGTTGGGAGTGAAAAAACATAGAAATAAACCACTTTTTAACAACCAGAAGAAAACCTGGCACTTGGCCTTATTAGTCCATACCTGGAACTTTTACAGAATATTTCTCTTTGGGTTGGAGCTGTGGCAGCTACTGTAGAGTGTACTGGCTCACAGCATGGATGCGTTCATTAGCTCCAGCATCGTTTCTTTGAGCTGTTAGGAACAAGGAAACAAAAGCCAATCTGTTTGTTTGCTATTTCATATTTATGCACTTTCTCCTTTTCAACGGCCTGCCTGACAGCCTGGCTGTGCATTGTCCCATGTCCTCTCGTCAAGCCCATGACCTCAATTCACCTATCATTCACTTCCATCATGTCAGCTGAGCCTTTTGTGGATGTCCATTATTCACACACTATATTGTGCTATGATGAATTACCCTCTTGGGATTTTCAGGACATCTTAATCCCAGTCTGACAGAACTCTCTGCGATAAATAATTGACAAGTCCCTATGCTAAATGCAACTACATCAGAGGATGTGGATTTTTGACAGGTTTTGCTGAATAAAATGAAATAAGAGAGCATGCCTGCAGCAGTTTTGAGCAGCTTCCATCTCTCATTTTAATTTTCATTGGGTGCTTTTCTACCAAGAGATTGCAGGCAGCAGGGGAGGGAGATTCATTATGATTTTTATCCTTAGTTGTTTTACTGATAAACAAAATATTTCATTAAAAACAATAATGGGGAATTTATTATAATTTAATCTCACATTAAATCTGGCCTCTTTCTCCATCCATGCATGTTAAGAAAAGAGACTTTGTTTCAGAAAACCCAGTAGCATTTAAATGTGCATTTCCAATGACAGCCACATGTTCCTGTGTGCTGCCTGGAATTTAAAGCAAGGCAAATTCCTGCTGCTCATCAAGCTGTGCAGAGGTGGAGCATAAAGCAGGTGATGGACTCTGCCTTCTTGTACTGACAGTCTTGGCCTGGCTGGAATTGCAGTGTATAGGGACAACTATACACTGACAACTTGCTGCCAGTTATTTTCTTGTGGAAAGGACTGGAAGGAGCGGAGTCAAAGCCTTAGTCACTATGTCTGTCCTCTGCCAGGCAGCATTAGAGGGGTGATAAAATGCAGTCTTGGTGATATTTCCACCTTTTACACTTCACTGGAGCTTGTCAGGTGGTTTTTTTTTACTCTTGTTGTAGCGCTGAGATGACTACTGAGTCTTGACAAGAACCAGAGGTCTGGCCCTGTGGGTCTCTGAGTTATAGGGCTGGCAGGTACCTCAGGGAATTTGGCTGCAGCATTTTTTCCATTTGTTGTTTCTGGAAAAGAGAACTGTGTGCCTTGTGTTTCTGGAGATCCAGGAGTCATCCCTCAGTAGCTGACAAGCTGAAAGTGAGCACATGCTCAGTCTAGAAAATTGCAGGATTTGGAAAACGTAAATAGGTAAAATATCAAAACTGTTTTGAGAGCAGATATAACAGGATAATTTGTTTCCATTTTTTGTTTGTTTGTTTTGTTTTGTTTTGGGTGGTTTTTGTTTGTTTTGGTTTTGGTTTTGTTTTGTTTGGTTTTGTTTAGTTTTGTTTTGTTTTCTTCACTCCAGTGTTCCAGAGTGGCAGGTAGCTGGAGGAGAATAAAAATGAACATAATTAATTGTATGTTCTACAGGATAGTTACTTCAGATCATCCTTTGAAGTCAATTGGAAGCAAATGGCATTTTTGCTGCCAGAGTATATCCTTAAGCTATTCTCAGCCACACCTGAAAGGACTAAAAGTTTAGACACACCATGTTCTTCCTGTGGAAACCAGTAAAGAATGTCTCTTCTCATTTCATATAAACTGGGTTGAATGGAAGTTCATATTTATTTCTGTCACACATGCCAGAGGGAAGAAAGCTCTGATTTAGCTGTATTACACTGAAGGGTGTGGGAGCATCCATGTGAAATGCATTCAATTGCTTAATCTGGCTAACACACAAAACAGCTTTCGGGGTAGGTAGCTTGTCAGATCCACGCTTTCCACTTTTTTCCTTTCCTTTCTTCAATGCCTATTTGGGCCAATAACTTTACTATGGATGTAAGGAAGTATTTTTTTTGACAACACTTGTTGCTATTTTCAATTAAAAATTCACATTCAGCATATTACTGGTTTTAAATTAAAACCAGCACAGCAAAATGAACAAGCAATAAACACCAAACAAAAACCAAAACCACAAACAAAAACGCCCACAAAGAATTATTGAGATAACTTCTGAGCCCCTTATATTATAGTTAATATTTATTTGTGTAAATGTGTAAAATACATCCAAAGTATATATGTATAGCATATATAGTATTACTATACAAAAATAATTCTTTTGGTGTTTGCTAGTAGTTATAAAACTCACTGTGGGCACTCTTTTAAAGTATATTAAAATTTCAATTAAAAGATTCTTGATACACTTGCTAAGCAGGCAGTTGTATTTCTGTTAAGCAAATTAGTGGAAATAAATGTAAGATAAAATTTTTAAAGCTGATTTTTTAAAGCTGGAGGCTAAGTTTTAATGTCATATTTCACAATGTTATCAAACTTTAGCTGAGGATGTTGTCAAACCCTACAGAAGAAGCAAATTCTTATCTTCTGAATTTTCAGAGAGGGCTTTAGTTGAGCTGTGAAGGAACTCTTCAAATAAAAACATGTTGGGTGGCTCTTCTCCCGTTTGAGATCTAAGGCTCCAATTGACAGCATTAAGCAGGGGTGATGCCAGGTTCTGCATGATTTGGCTTTGTAGGTTAGAATTCAGGCAACAATTTCTGTGTGTATGTGTGAGAGAAAGAGTCAGAGAACAGTTTCAGTAACAAATGAGAAAGGGTTCAAGAAGAGATTTGTTTTCAGGATGATCTTAATTAGGAAGCTAAGTAAGAATATTGATATTGGGAATAATGTAACTGAAGCATTCCTTTATTTCTTTGAAATAATAATCAGATTTATTTTATCAGAAACTGACTCATTTAAAATGTGACTCATATTTCAGAAAAGGATTTTCATTACTAGATTAAGTAAGAGATTAATAGATTACTTTTCATTAATAGATATGAGAAATGGGAGAGTAGGAACAGAACTGAAAAGTTTTGGAACTGTGTACTGTTTGCAGAACCCTATACATGGCACTGTGCAAAAATGTTAAAATATGTATCTTAATGTGCATTTTTAAATTGGTCTTTTGAAGGATCAAACACTACTTTAAAAATTACAGGCAAAAGTAAAAAGAAAACAAATTGAGGATTATATGGTTCACTCAGAATAACACAAGATCAGTAATGTTTCTGTGTTAACTATTTTAAATCTGAAACTAAATCATAGAAGTTAATTGAAAAAATTAATTAGGTATTATTTACATTTATTATGTTCTTAGGAAGAGCTTTATCTGAAAATGGTTTAAGACCAAAAAGAGCTTCAGCTCTGAATTTGTGAATATCCATTGTAAGACCTATTTGGCACAAGAAGGAAGTACACTGTAGTGCAATTCATGAATTACAGGAATTGATTTTTAATTTTTATGTTTTGCCTTCTACATGTCTGAGGCACACATGTCTGAGATCTGCTCATGGAATCACTGCTGCATTCATGTACCCTTTTCTGCTGCCCCCTCCAACCTTCCCTTTGACATCTGAGCAAAGTCTGACCTTACTGTTGTATTGTAAGGTGTCATTTAAGTCTTCAGTTTATAATTAAAAGAGCATGATTAATAATCATAATGAAAGTGATTTAATTTTCAGTTCTGGAAAGTCACATTATATGGTAAAAGAATACATCATTTAGGTTTTATTAATTTAATTGCATTTTCAGCAGAAATGCAAAAATCACAAATCTTTTTTGATGGCATAAAATCAAAGCAACAGAAGCCTAGGGCCCTCTTTGTAAGCACTTTCCACTGTAGAAAAAAAAAAAAAACCTTACAGACACTCATTGTCTCTCCAAAACAAAGAAACCAAAAGGCAGCTCCAAGACAAAAAAAAGATGATGCCTTTAAAAAAAAGAGAGGTTTAGAATGTGTTTGGGTTTCAAGTTTTAGCTTTTAATTAGCTTGTATGTTTTCTCACACTAAATTATTTAGAGGTTGTTTTATATTTTGTATCAATTTAGGTGGAGAAGGAATTAAATAGAGCATATATAATGAGATTTAAATAGCTGAAGAAAATCAATTCAGCTCAGTCGGTGCTATTAGCTAAGCTACACTTCAAGATGGGCTCTAATACTGTGTTTGAACACTTGTTCTTTAGGGATTCCTATTCTGTTCTGGTATCCAAAGGCTTTGGCTGCATAAAAAGTTTGCTTTGTGTTGTTACATGCCAATTCTGCAGTGATTGCTGTGGTGCCTGCACAGAAATGGGTCCCCTGACTGATAATGAGGCTGAGCACACGTGCTGTAGAAACAAATAATAGGTTTCTTTACAGCACAGAATGGTTTTGTTAACATACACTAATAAGGACTATTTCTAATATGCATAAAAGTACTTACTTTTTTGTAAGGCAATACTGGATTTCATAAAGCCGTTTAAGTACTGAATCTGGGTACTTTGGAGAGCTGTTGAGCTCTCAAACCCAGATATATTAGCATAGATATATTGCCTGAGATAGAAATGGCATTGTATACACATGAACACATATGGTTTATTGAGTCTTTGCGACAGACATTAAACCCTTGTATGTTGAGGGATGATAGAGTTCTAAATGCAGAGTATGAAATTATAGTTGACAAGGGAGTAAAACTGAATAATAGCAGTGTAAATGAGATGGCACTGAGACCTCCATGTACCTCTTCTTTCACTGTCAGTTGCTAGATGCTGTGGCTTTACCTCTAAAAGACTAATTCAGTATTTTACATAAAACATCAGTAAAATCATGCTATTTAAAAATCTGATCCATTTTTTGGACCTAAATTGGGCTGCTTTGTCTCAGGCAAGAGAGAAGACAGTGTTGCAAGGGGATAATGCAGAGCAATTGATTTTGATCATAATCATATAGAGGAATACTTCTGTAGGGGATAAATTTCTGGGGTCTCTTCTGTCACAGACCTCCTTAGGTCAGGCTCTTAAATGATGTTTCTGTGAACATTGGATCTGGGCTCACCTCATCTCTTTTAAGGTACTAGGAAATGTTTACATCCCTAATTAAAACCATGGAGATTCTGCTTACGCCAGATTTTTGGGAAGGAGTATGTTTGGACCAGAATTAAACTGTCTCTAGAGGCCATATAGCTCTAATAAATCCCACTGATTTTTGAAAGCTCCCTGGATCTCTAGGGCAAGAAAGTCATGACTGTCTGTTTTACTGTCATTTATGTCATTTACCATACTGATTGATGGTAAGTCAAAATCATTGTCTGATGCAACATGAAGCTGCATTTTTAGTCTTTACTAATGTGGTACACCCATCAAAATCTATAGATTTGAAAGAGATGTTGCAACCTATAGTTGTTTTCATATAGAAGTGCAAGATGCTTTTTTTTCCTTGGTATTGAGTCACCTTTCAGCTCAGATAATGGATATTCAGCATTTCAGTGCTTCTAGTGACCTAAACGAGGGCACAAAGCATCTGACTTCTGAAATCTTAATGTTTCATGTGACAGGGAAGTGCCTAGAAGAATCAGCCTTTCCACTCATAAAACTTGTCTGTTTTGCAGTATTCCTTGAGAATATAGCCCAAAAGCAACTCCATGAAATCCTACAGGAGCATCCTGCAGTGTTTAAAAAACCTCTAAACCTTCAGCAGTCTGCCAGTCCTTTAAGTATCAGCTCAGGTGTCTTAATTTAAGATTCAGATTGATTTCTGAAAATCATCTCTGCTATCTAATGTGCCAGTTTAACAGGACTGTGGAAGAAGTTCTTCTTGGGCAGAGCAGTTAACTGCATCGTACTGAGTTAGGTGCGTCAAATATCCAGTCCAGCAATGTACTGCCAGATTTTGCTTCACTTTTACTGTGACATTCCTGGTGTGTGTTTAGTTTATCTTTTGGGTTAGCTGCTTCTTATTTCTTTCTGGCATTCACAGTTTGATTCTGGTAATAATTTTCAGTAAGTAGCTGTAATCAGAATAAAAGAAAACACATTTTTGGAGGGTGCTAGGTTTGTTGCCATGGTTCAGTATATTACCTATATAGAAAAGACTGAAAAATAAAATAAAATAACACCAGATGTGAAAGTGACATGAGGAAGATACTTAGACATTTTGAGATGGGATAATGCTTCTTGTTTGTGTTCTTTGAGCTAGAAGGTGGCAATTAGATTTTCATACAGAGAAAAGTGTGAGACATCCTAATTAAACACCTTTTGGTGGAAGTCATCATACATAAACACAAACCTCTTGTAGTAGTTATCAAATGTGTCACCTGTGATGGTAATACTAAAAACAATCTTAATTGTTTGTTTGGGTGGTTTCTTTTGGGTTTTTTGTTTGTCTGTTTGTTTGTAAAAATTGGAAGAAAATTATTGTTTGAATGTTGATTCAGATCTGTCCATTAGTCATTAAGACAGCCAATGAAATACATTTCTTAAGCATAGCTATAGGTCATGTACATAATCATAGAAAAAGGAGGAAAATTGCTAAAAGGAAAATACAATGGATTCACCCAGAGGATAAATCTTATGGACTATGGTGTTACTAAGCACCTAAAACTAATGTTTTCTGACTTCGGTCACCTTCTGCATTACTTTCCTTTATGTGTTAAATACAATTAGCAATATTTTCTTCACAGTGGATGGGAAAAGTTATTAAATACTTCTGACGATATGCATTAGTTTTACAGCTGGAGGTTTTACAATGAAAAACAGTATTTTTTCCCATAAAATTCCATTTTAAAGGTCTAACAGTTCAGAAATATGATTAATGGTTAATGGTATATCTTAAACAGGTTGTATTTTCTGTATAATCACAAGAATGCTATGAAAGAGACTGTTCTGCCTGGAACAAAGAGGTCATAAATTGTCCGGTATATAACATGTGCATGACAAAAGATGCTGAGGAGAAATCATGACCAACACAATGCATGTAAATGTAAAATATACAATTTTCAGCATTCTCACCTTACATTTTTGTCTACTTTTAATTTTAAGGTGTTTTTACATAACAGTCTGGAAAAACTGAGGGTAAGAACAAGTAAATCCCGTTTAGTCCTTCACAGAAAAAGTTTAAGTAACAAAGAACCTTAATTGCTTTTAAGAACTTGTCATGTGTACACTTGAACATTATAACTTGAGCCTGCCCAGTAGAGAGAGAATGTTGGGAGTGCAACACTTCTTTTGAAACACATTTGGGAATGATTAGAAGCAGCATGTTATTACACTCCATGTGATAAGAAGGAAATTCTGAGGCTTTGGGTGTCCTGTTACCCCGGGTCAAAGCCAGGCATAACCAGGCGTGTGTTCCCAGCATTGCTGGCGTGGCTGACACAGGGTCTCTGGCAAAACAAAAATCACTCTTACACTTTGCAGAGGGAAGGTTATTTCCCTTTGCACTCAGTTTTCTCCAGGACTCACTGTTAAACACTTTCTATTTCTTTTGACTGGAATTACTTCCATTAGGGAAATGTTGCCTGAAAATAGCATGCAGTATTAATGTATCCTTTGTTTCTGCTGTTGCCAACAGTAACATGTTTCCTTGGCTCTCACCCCCTGACTGCTGATAAGATCAAGTTGATTATTCAGCAGCTATAGCCCACCACCTGCTCTATTTATTTTTTCCCCTGACATGCAAAGCTGTTGAGACACTATCTTGCCTTGTTAAAGCTACATTTGGTATTCAGCTGTAGTTTTAAGCAAATATCTATATATATTTAAAAGTGGATTCATTTTTGAACAGACTTGTAATAAGTCAAGCTCGTTATTCTGTTTCATACATTGGAGTGCTGAGGAGAACATGCTGATTTTTTTTCTAAAATTCCCAATTTGGTTCCACTATCCATGCTCCACATTTAATTATTAATACAGTTGCATTGTTCATAGGCCTGTTTCTGGAAATGCTGCTGCAGTCTTCAGTGCTGTCTTGATTTTATTATAAGACATTAACTACTTGTGAATTTATCATTGTAGTGTAGGTTATGATTGTGTCTTAATGAAATAAAACTTTTCTGTGGTATTCTGCAGAGGAATAGATGATAAATGAGCTCTGTTCACTCCTGTTATTTCTGGAAATTCTAGATTTTGCTCTTCTTTCTATAAATACCCATCAAATTCTGTGAGCTTAATTTTGGTGATACGGCCAAAAGAGGTATTTGCTTATCAGTTCAGCAGAGATTTTAAATCTCCAGCTTTATGATCTTCTTTTGGGATTACAACAGCATTAATCTAAGTGTCTTTTGTAGCAGACAAAGTGTGAGTAAATCTAGAAGTCACTACACTTCTCTATATTTAGTGTTTCCTACCTAGCTGAATTCCACTTTCCTAATCTTAGCAGAAGCTGTAATTTTAAACCAAAATACTGCAAACTGTGTTTTGAATATTTGGTATATATTTAATATTGTTATTGGCTTGTATTTACAGTAAAATGATAAAATTTGATATGTTGTTACTAAACTCACATGAAACTTTAGAATTGTGTGAAATTTGTTGTTCTGTTTGATTATATGATGAGACAAAATGCAACTGCTCTTGCATCCCCTATTTAATTAAAAGTAAATGACTTCTTTAGTGTTTTTCTTGCATAAGTGATGCCAGTCTGTATCAATGTTTTCTTCTCCTTGTACTTTGCAAAGAGGTATTAATTGATTTGTTTTTTTATTCTTCTTTTCTCTGTAGAAAGAGGGGGTTGTATGTACATATTTCAGTTATGTCTGCTCCTATTTGGATATTAGTCAGATTTCAGTGAATCCGCTAACATGTATAAATTGTTAGGTTATATTTTGTGTTTTTTTTTTTCTTTATGATTGTTTGAAGTGTATAATTACTGAGGACGTATTAAAAGAGTTGTAAAGCAATCTGAACTGCATCAAGGTAATTTTTTTTAAGTCATAGGAAAATTATCTTTTTGACATTTTAGAACACTTTATTGAAGTCAATTAATTCTGATATTTCTAAATATATATATATAGTTATGATTTCTCCTTGAGCTGATAGAAATATGTGAAAAAAACAGGGTAACAAGTCATGCCTACTCAATATACATGTCATTTTTTTATCATGCCTGTGAAGTTACTAGCTCAGCTGTGAAGCTTAAAAGAGTTTCCCAAGGCAGGCAGTGAGCTGGAGCTGGTGGTGTTATGCGATTTGAGATTTGTTGGAGCAGTTGGCAATTTCAGTCTAATGGTTTCAGCGTGTGTCCTTCACTTTGAGCCTGTTTAAAAATATAACACTAATGTGACTTACATTTAAGCCATATGAATTATTAGAGTGAAAATGTAATAAGCTCTAAGGGGTTTAAGCCTCTGCAAATGAGGAAGATGAATGATGTCTTAAAAGAAGTGGTCTTCTGCTATTTTTATACGCCACTCTAGTGAAATTTCACTGCTAGATGTCAAGATGCATTTGACAGACTATCTTACTCTTCTAATAGTTTTTCTTCATGCCTTTATCTACAGTTGTCTCTTTCATACTCCCTTGTCTACTGAAACATTTTTGGCAGTATCAAGCTGTCAAAACATTTCCCAGCTTCTCAAATCTCCTGCTTGCACACATCCTAGAAATATACTCTGGCTTGGAAACTGAACTTCCTTCCTCCTTCCCTCTCCCCATAAATGTGGAAATTCTGCTTCTCTACCTTCTGATGTGAATCTACTACACTCCTTTTTGCTGTTTAGTAATAGTTGAACATGATACATTTGTACGCCTCTACATTTGTACACCCCTACTGTACTGTGTTAAGTGTGTCAGGTATTTCACACAAATAGTATTTCGTGCCTCGTGGAGGGGACTCAGTGCTCCAGTCAGAAAAGTCAGTTTTATGCTCCCTACGTTTTTCATTGTGGCTGTATTTGATCTGTTCTCTGGTACTCAGATACTCCTCTAGCGATGCCTTTGGACCCATGGTTCATATTTCCCTTTGACTGCTCATGTAAGGTTTCTTTTCATCAGGTACTAATGGTTTTGCTTGTTCTAGTAAGGATTATGGACATTAGATACAAAGCTGAGGTGACACCAGTGTGTTTTCAGACAGCTACAAACTAGTACTTGACATCATCCCCCTGCAACTTCTGCAGGCTGTGCACTCACCTAAGTGCATATTGAGCTGTACCACTTTTCCAGAAGGTTAAACGTTTGGGGTTTAGCTTACTTACTTATTTCTTATTTAGCTATTTATTCTCCAGAGATGACTTTCAGTACTGTATACAGCTCCAGCTCTTCTGTGATTTGTTTTCAGGACGGAAACAAAAAGTGACAATATCTGTACATTTGACTGCTTCTGAAGGATTTTAGATTCTTTCTAAAACTTATCTGAAAATCCTTATGTATTATATTTGAAAGACTTTTTCAGCTCTCTTTTAGGCCTTGAAGTACTGCTGATATGTCACTTTTTCCTTCTCTTTTTTTTTTTAATTTGCTAGGAATGAATACAAGAAAAGAGCTATTTCTAGTTCATGTTTTAGGGAAGGGCTGCTTTTATGTAATGGAGAAGTGTTACTGTGACAAATATTCTTTGGGCTTTATCCTTTCTTGCTTTCCTCATATGACACTTTTATCAATGACAGGTGATTGCACGTGACACTTCAGGCATCAAAAAGCAAGTGTGGGATGCATTTATTTAGGGCATCCTAATTTCACTTTTTCCTGTTGAAATAAATGTGATTAGTTCTGTCAGAAGGCGTTAACTTTACCTACAATATTGTAATCTCAAGTACTCTAGGTCAGAATTTATTTCCCGTTGATTTCTGATCCTATTTCGACCAGTGGCTTGATTTGGTTTGGAACTAGAAGACCATGAATAGAAGTTCTCTGTAGAGAATCAGCCTTATTTTTTTTTTTTTCTTCTTTTATTTAAGTAAAGAAGAGGAATAAATGTTGTCTTGAATGACAAAGAATGATTTTCATTATAGCAATTAACAGATACTGGAAACCTTTTAAGCTCTATCTTCTATATATGTAGAAGGTGATAATATTTTTTTTTTCCCATTAAGTTACTTTGTAACCAACACAACAGCCTTTCTTTGGATATGAGGTCTTCCTGTTAGAAAAACTGATTAACAAGGTCTGAAATAGAGTTATTTTTCATATTAATAAAGCAGAAATGTCTTGAAATGCATTAGAAAAGCAGACAAACTGTGGAAAATAATTTTCTGCTTACTTTTTAATTAAAGTTGAGTTTTGTAATCTACAGCTGAATTAGAAAAAAAAAAAAAGTTACATTTTAGGTTTCTGTAAATTGTTTATAGAGTGGAAAACAAGGATTGAGGTGTTACTTTGAACTGTTGTCCAGAGTGTAATAACACAAACTTTTCAAAAAATTTGGCTAATTCCCAATTGTGTTAAATTATATATACATTTAGGCTAGTAATTTTATATGAAGACTGCTTTTTGTAAGTATTACAATGTCAGCAGACCCCTGGTATATCCTTTTTCCATGCGGATATGACTCAACTGCTGCCTTAGATGACAGAAGTGAAACTGTCTCCAGAGAGTAGCTGAGGAGTACAACATACACATCCTATACAGAATATAGGAGAGCAATTATAAACACAGCCTTTCTGTGACCTCATATGCTTCAGATATCCTCATTAACAGAGCAGAGATCACATTACCATCATGTGGCACAGCAGATGTCAGAGTAAAGAGTAAAGAGAAGCTGTGACTATGCAGTATAAATACCTAAAATATAACCAAGCTGCAGATCAGCAAAAAACAAAAACCTATATTTGTTCACTCTATTAAAGAAAAAAAAAAAAGTTAAAAAAAAGCTTAAAGTTCTGGTTACCCTTCTGCTGAAGATTATGGTCTTTATATAATAGAATACAGCAAAGCTTAGGAAAAAAAGAGTACTTATTTGACATAGGGGAATGTGAATTATCATGGGAAATTTTGTGCTTCAGTGTTAATGATCACAATAGTTTTAAAAGCAAACAAATTTACTTGAGAGAGGAAACTTTAAAACTTGTTGTTACAATTTAAATCAGCAAAGTTGGGCATGTCTTTGGTTCAGTCTAAGACGCTGGTTGGGACTGTCTTATCCAAACTGACATGCCTCAGCTTCATAAAATCTAGATCAACTTTTGTGGTGATAATTATTATCAATTCCCACTTATTATAAAGATCATATAGGAAATATCTTTATGAATAACATGTAAAATGGTAGTCAGCCCCTACTAACTCCTCCTGTGCCCCACTGGAAGTATGGAAATAAGACCAAAAAAAAAAAAAAATCCAGATGTGTTTATATGAGGATTATGGTCTTTCTATCTTTAGCACATCTATGCTCACTTTTGGGTTACTGACCTTCCAGTTTACTGTTGTTTGTTGAGCTCACACTCTCTGTGTGTGAGACTACAACATGGGTAGTCTTTTGATAAAATTGGGTACAATTATTGAATAGGGTTACTCATGGGTATTTGGATAATACATTACCAAGAATTCCTGTGAAAATATAACATATGCTATGCATGTAAAGAAAACAGAATCAAGGTAGAAGAGAATAGTTCTAATTTATTTTAATATAGAATTTAACAGCTTGCTGAGCTGCAAATGTAATCCTTTGGAGTTTGTCAGTCTGTATTAAACCTGTATATAACAGTATCAGTCTTGCATTGACACTTCAGACACCAATATATGAGTCTTACAAAATCTCTTCCTCATCTTGTATTTCATATCAAATTTATAAGCAACTATGTAAGAAAAATATTTGTGTTTCAGACACATATATGAAAACTATGTATTAAACCACTTTTACACATACTTCTTGTGGCTTTCGTGCTGTTCATGCAAGAACAGATTTGAGTATTTGGCTAATATTTTACCATCAGGACTTGAAGGCCATTCTGTATTCTGTGTTGTTCTTTATGAGCTTAATATTGACATATTTTCCCATGGTACTTATTTTCTTAAAATAACCTAAAAAAATCCTTGGATTTTGTGTTTTAGAAAGTTTGTGAGGTTACTGATATCTATTAACTCTTAAGATTACACATTTTATAATAGCTTTATATATCAAAAAGTAGTTGAATATTATTTTCAAATAAAACACTTAAAGGAGAATGGAAAGCACAAAAGAAAATTATTTCATTGTACTGAATATAAATTTAATTGGGCCATTTACCGACAGAATCCTGTGCTGGCGAGGAGGAGATAAAAATATGACATATATGTAAGAAAAATGAAAGCTGGAAGATGAATAGGCCTTCTAGGGAGTTGATCTTTACAGATCAGATAAAGATTCTTGCTCTCTGTGCTGCATCAAAGGCTGCCTTTCTGAGATAGTAACATGAACTTGGAAACTGGGGACAAGACCTTCGAAAATAGAGGGTTTTGAGATTGACAAGCAGCTGGGCTTTTGGATTTTTTTTAGTTGTTTTTCTTTTCTATTATTTGTGTGTGTGTTTGTGTGTGTATAATCTTTTATAATCCCTTTAAAAGTTAAAGCAAGATTCATAGGCTGGTGGAGTGAATTAACACTTGCACCTTATCTAGCTTTTCAAAAGCTGTTTTCTTTTGAAGATAACCTTTCAAGATATAAAGAAATCTAGTGGCAGGTACCTCTGGACTCCTTTCAAAGTTTGATTAAAAATACTTATTTGTGAACAGTGACTGATTTTCAAGGGAGTTTTTTTGGGTTTTTTATCTTATTTTTTTTAGTTGATGAGCTAAGTATTCTGGAAATTCCTGAAAATAATGCACACTGCACCCTACACTAAGGAAAAAAAAAACAAAAAAAAGAGAAAGCTGTTCTCATTAATAATTAAAAAAAAATAGAAGTAATTGTTTCATCTAGGAAAATTTATGAAACAAATTGCATGTTTAATCAAAGTGTTTCCAAGCACCTTAAATTTGACATCAGCTACTGTGTCAATCACACTGGCTATATCTGGCATCAGCTCCTCTGATCCCTTACTTAAAAAGCACCATCACACAGCTGTCAGGCATCCTCCAAAGGACATGAACAGAGGCTACAGCATTCTGTTAGCCTTTGCAGCCCTCTCTCCCTGGTCGTGGTTTCTCAATTTATTTACTAATTCAGAGTAAATCTGTGTTCTCCAGCAGACTGCATAAAGTAAGGTTCTTTAAATATAATGAAGTAAGCCAGAACACTTCTGTTACATGTTAGTTTTGTTTCTTTTTTTTCCATTTTTAGTTTTTTTTCTGCTTTTTCTACTCTGTATTCAAAATATGCTGTTAAATAGAGCTTTGTTCAAGGCATGAAAACATCTCACAGCTTTCATCTATACAGCAAGCAACACAGAGGGTGTGGAGGAAGAAATTACTAAAAGCTAATGTACAAGAATATTGTTTTAAACCATTTTTTTCTTACTTGCTTACACATAAACATTTATATCTCAGGATTTTAGTATTTGCTGGAGAAACCGGTAGGGAGCTGCAGTGGGTCATGGTGTTAAAGAAGCTGTTGCCTTATTAAACCCTCATTGTAATGAGAGGGAAAATGGGAAGCTCCAGGTGTCAGCCGGCTGTTGTGCAGCTTCTCTGTCAGCATTCTCCAGAGACTCTTCCATCAAAACAGGGAAGGCCAGACCTGACATTTGCATACCTCAAAAGGAAGCAGGCATGATTTCTTTGAGATGAAAAATTAGTCTCCTTGTGTCACAATAAAAGGCTCAAGTAACTTGAGTTTGCTTAACTGGCAGGCTATCTTCGGCCGAGGGGTGTTGACACAGGGCAATATGAGGTACATTCTAAATATACATTCCAACTAAAGTATTGGAAGTATTGGATACATTGCAGATATTTTTTTTAATTGATCACATAACTGGAATAGCAATAAAAAACCCCTTGATTTTTGGACAGTAAAGCAAAAGATTTATCAGGTAAGCAGTGATGAAGAAATCAAAAAGGTATCTCAACCAGTTGCCATGGTCCTGTCTTGTTGTCATGTGTACTTCCACTATGGTGTCGGGTGTGGGGATCTAGGAGACAAGGAGCAACTGTTTTCTCATTGGTTATTACTGTTTCTTAAACAGTTTGCTTGGATTTTCATATGAGCTTGATTACCTTTAACAAAGCTCTCTATGCATGCCCCAAATGCCAGCCTCTCATTTTGGAGGCTATTTTAAGGTGTAAAGCATTGTAGATATTGCATGTAGGGTTATTTTAGAAGGTTGCTTGGGCAGTTAGGGTGGGCTCTAACTGAAACCTGACTGAAAAATTCTAAAGGAGAATAAGAATACAATTTTAGGAGGGATGTTCTTTTTTTTTTTTTTTCCTTCATTTGAGACAAGAGAAAGCAACCCAAACCAACTAATTTTTTTTTTCTTTTTTTTTTTTAATTTGCTTTAAGCATTTTCACTTTATAGTGCAGATTAGCTAAGAAATCTACCATTTGAACTGAGGAACTTCAAGCATGGCTTCAGTTATTTCCATGGAAAATTCTTATAGTGTTAATGATGAGTATATATTTCTCTCCATAATCCATCTATCATTTTGTGCATTTGGGTTCTGCTGTCTTTTATGGTTCTCAGAGTACCTTAAAGCAATGGAGCAGAGTGTGAAGGAAATGTGAGGGCAGTGTTAACTGCAGCTATTTACACATGTAGTAAGTGTTATATCTTGCTTTGATACAATCTGGTGAAATATGACTTAATCATCTTGAATTTATCAGAGGATATACAAATTTAGATGCAGAACGGGCTAGACTAAGTGAATAAATTGGATGGACAAAGTTGTTCTAGTGTGTTAGCACAAAAATGGAAATGCTGTAGATGTTTGTCCAGTGCAGTCAAGAGAGAGTTAGACTGTGATTTTTTTCCAATATAGTGTATGAAATAATATCATAGTTTTTCTTTGGTTAGTGTGGTACTTGGTTACTGTGGATGTACCTCCAGTGAGCAGTGCCTGTAAAGTGCTGGTAGCTTTCTGTTAGCTAAGAATCATTTGAATTGACAATAAAACAATTGAGTGGGGATACATTTTGTGGCCATAGAGGACATAGGTTTGTTGACTTTTTTTCTGGTTGTAAAGAATTATTTCAAACCTAAAAATAAGGAAAAGGTCGTAAGTTCTGATTTTTGAAATGTGTCAATCATCCTGGTAGCTGTTAGAGCAGGGAGAGGGGTTGCCCTCAGGGGATAAGGTACCACAGGCAGTTGCAAGATCTGAGGTGAGGTTCTGACAGAGCCATGTCTGGAACTCCAGCTTTCCTGGACTCTCTGGTCATATTCCTTTTGCTGTTAGCAAGAACTGACAAGGTGACTCAACAGAAAGTGTGACTTAGACACCAGTTCATTTTGTGCAGGGATTGGTGTGAGTATTAAAAGGGTCATCAGACTTATTGTTACACAGTAAGCATTTTCATCCCTACTTATCTGGTGGACATCGTCAGGATGTATTTCCTAGAAAGGGACCATGACTCCCTAAAAACAGTTGCTAAAATTTTTATCGTGCTGTAAAAGAATTGAGTTCTAGAAGTAAGTCACTCAGCAATTAGGACATGGCCGAGTCCACATGAACTACGGTCACATCAGGTGGCTGCTTCTTCAGAGTGAGCTGGCTTGCTTTAGGGATGGGTGGATCTGTGGGATTGGGGGATCAGTGTGCAGCTTTGCTGGAGAACATGCATTACCGTGGCAAATTCTATGTGCAAAATTGTAGTAAAGTCCTAAGAATTATGTCCAAACAGGTTTTTTTTCAGATTTCAAATTTTGTATGAGGAGGAACACATCATCCAATCTAATGGATGTATCTGTACAAGAGGTCGCTTTGAAAGAGCAAATTCCTGTGTATTGTGCTTTGCTTCCTGCAGGGCTGAGTGAAAAGACTGGATTTTATTCAAAGCATTAAATAGGGGGGAATGCTCTCTAGGAACATGCTTGTTACTCTCTGGCTGCCAATTCAATCCATGAGATCAGACTCCAGCTAGTCCCAAACTACTGATGTTTTATGCATCTCTAATAATCACAGGGCTGTCAGGAGTTTCTATAATTGAAGCTAAATGATATAACAGAGAAATGAATGTCCATAACATGGTGTAATAATAATTTAATATGTACTTGTATTAGATGGTAGATTAAATTAGAGCACATAAGACAAGGTAGTGTGCGTAAAGAGAGAGTATTTTCAACAGGATGTTGATGGATTTTGAACTTAACTAAAACTTCTTAAATTATATTGGACTGAGGGTTAAATTTTCTAATGTGTTATGGTACTTAAATATAAAATAATACAGAAAATAAAATCTTTTAGATGAGATGGTTCACCTTGACTCAAATGCACATAATTTTCAAGTAAATTCAGAAAGCATAGATGTAAAATTTATAGAGAGAAAATAGCATGAGGAAAAAGTAAAAGCAAAAGATTTTTCTATGTGAAGAATCAGTAAAGACTAAAATTTATGTCCTCTCTCTCTTTGTTCTTCAGCGCCTTGCTAAAGAAGCAGAGAAGTACCAAGCATCGCATCAGTGGAGGGATGAATTTGGGGTAAGCTTCATTTTTTTCTTCTTTTAACCTTCTTGGATTTTTCCTCTTTGAAATGTTAACTATAGTCTTACAAATATGTTGTTTGTGTATCTACTACCAAAGGGGTTGCTGACTATGAATAGACAGGTTTTTAATTCGGTAAACAGAGTCTCGGTCAGGGTGTCTAGAGAATAAAATGAACTTTTCCCTTCAGAAGCTCATAGGGAGCTTCACAGACCAGGGATGTAGCTCTGAGTTGTACACAAGACATCTGTTTGTTTTGACAGACAAGGAATGATTACAGAGAAGACATTTGAGTGATGGTTGCTACCAGTTAAAAGTGTGCTTATTCCAAACACTGAAACAGAATCATAGAAAAGATTTTTACAGGTTGTCTTTTTCTTATGTTAAGGGAAAAAAAACAAACAAGAAAAAACTTAATACAGAAGGATTTGTTTATCTGCATGACTTGGGATTCATAGACTTTTTTATAGAATCCCTTTCTATATTTTAATAACTGCATCTCCTCTTTCAATATTCTAGTACTGCTGAAAGAGGCCCCAACCTGGTCTAACATTAAATTATCTTCTTTATTCATTTCAGCCTATACTGAAATGAATTGACATTTTAAAATGTAAAACCTTGATGTTTTTATTACCAATTAGGCCAAATTAATATTGTGCTGCATGATTATAAGCCTCTTAATTCTAAGCTGTAGTTCCTGGCTAAGTGTACAAATTATTTATTATGCCTTTGTTCCATGTTCCTTCAGAAATAAAAGCAGACGGTACTTTTACATGATGCTGCTGCAAACCTGGACTGTGTTTGCACATCCATGGGAATCACTTAGCACACAGTTAAATGCACAGTGGCTTTCTAAGAATGTTGTCATGGTTTAACCCCAGCTGACAAGTAAGCACTGCACAGGCACCTGCTCACTCCCACTGAGTCAAGGTGGGGGAGTCAATTGCAAGAGTAAAAATGAGAAAACTCACAGGTTGATATGAAGGCAGTTTCATAAGTAAAGCAAAAGTTGCATTTCATGGCAAAGCAAAACAAGGAATTCCTTCCCCACTTCCCATGGGCAGGCAGGTGTTCATCCATCCCCAGGAAAATCCAGCTCCTTTGCCCTTAATGATGACTTGTGAAAACAAGCACCATCGCTCCGAAAGTCCACTCTTTTCCTTCTTCTTCCTCCAGTGTTGTACGCTGAGCATGGTGCTGTATGGCATGGAGTATCCCTTGGGTCAGCTGGGGCCAGCTGTGCACCCCCAGCCTCCTCACTGGTGGGGCAGTGTGAAAAACAGAAAAGGCCTCAGCTGCACAAAAACACTCCTCAGCAATAAAAAAAAAAACAAAAAAAACCACACACCAGAACTATCAACACTTTTCCCAAAACAAATCCAAAATAAAGTCCATGCTAGCTACTATGAAGAAAATTAGTTTCTAACCCAGTCAAAACCAGCAGAAATGTTCATTCTGATCCAGTGTTACTCAGGCACTTGAAGATCTGAAAATAGACAGAAAAGCTCCTAAGGTCAGGCCATGTAATTCAGATGGGAGTGACTGACTTCAGGAGTACAGAGAGTCTGGACACAGCCTGAATGCTTTTAACTGTGCTCTCTGCACAGGCACAGTTTCCAACACACAGTAAAACACACAATGCATATTCCATGGAGATGCTGTAACAAGAATGCCACAGCGACCTTTTCTGCTAATCTGTCTCTCTTGTGACTGGAAAACAAAACCTGCAGGCTTGATTGACTCAGTGCAGAGCTGTGTGAATACAGTAAGAATCTCATTCTAATCATTTTGCTATATTCTGGCATCATGTCAACACCACCTCAGCTTTTGTTTTTCTTTTATCCTTTTTTTCACAGTACAAGTCAGTCATACTAAAGAGGCTTCAGGTTTTATCTGAGTTCATTGCCAAGCAGACATCTCAAAATGTTTTGGAAATGTGATTTTTTTATTAATGTTGTAGTTTAGACAAAGACTATGGTCAATATTGAAAAAAAAAAAGATGCAGTTGAATTTATAATAAAGTAACTACCAAGTGAGATTGTACTGTACTGTTTTGAATTTGGATCAGAACAGTGTGCACCATATAATAACCTTGACATTAGGTTATGCAATTAAATTTCAAATAAATGTATTAAGCCTCTTATAATTTAATTTGTTCCATTTTTGCCAGAAGTAATCTTTCTTCTCTTCTGGCCTACTTTTTAGAAAATGCCTGCTCAAATTAGTTTGCACACAGATCTTTCTGATAAACCTAATTTTCAGTGGAAGACTCATTCTCCTAATGGCTGTGATGGAAAATAGAAGATAGACCGTAAAACTTTCTGCAGTTAAAGGTTCTTAAAGTTCTTCTGATAGCATTATGAATGGTCTATATAGTGCTGCATGAGGTTCATTTCTCATCCAGGATTTGGGTTTGGGTGATGAAAGCCCTTCCAGCAGCATTGCACATGAGTCACTCTAGAATGAAACTCATGGGACAAGCTATTTCTGCTTCTAATGAGCTTGTGATCAGCAATGTCCTTGACAGTCAGATTACAGCTGAATAATAGCCTATGGAGTTTTCAGGAGAAAATATCACAAGCATTTCTTCTGGGGAAGTGCATATGGGCTGACTTGAGTGGAACATATGCAAAGAAGATAGGGCAAAGAAGGCTCACTGTGGGACCAAGGTCTGTACAGAGCTACAAGGGACGTGTCAGTCAAAAAACCACCAGGGTGCCTGTTCTAACCCCTAACTCTAAATATGAGTGGGTTTTGCACAGTTCACAGCAAAAGAAACGTGCAAGCATTAAAAATTTTATTTTCAGGTTAATGTCACAGTATAATCAAAATTCAACATCTTAGATGCAGTCTTTTGAAATAAGCTACTACAGGGAAAAAAAAAAAAACAGATTTACTCCCACAGACTTTTTTTTTAAATTTCGCCTAATAATCTAGCGTAAAGACTGTCCAATTTCTTTAAAGAAAAAAGAAAAAAAAACCACAAAAAAGACTTGCTTGTCCTTTCTTTTAGAAAGTTAGGAGACCAAACTGTTTACAGACCTACAGATCCACATCTACTAGAATTCCTTTTTCTGTACTTTTTCTAATTGAGTAAGAGTAGAATTTTTTCCAATATTTTAAGTACAATATTATATTAAATTCCAACTGCTTCAAGCAGACCAAACAATGAAAAACAAACAAAACAAACTTAAAAACAGAATCACAGTGTGGTTTGAATTGGAAGAGACCTTAAAGGTCATCTTGTTCTGACCCCGTTGCCATGGGACACCTTCCACTAGACCAGATTACTCAGAGCCTCATCCAACCTGGCCTTGAACACTTCCAGGGAACTTCTCTGGGAAATCTGTAGCAGTGCCTTACCACCTTTACAGGAAAGAAGTTCTTCCTAATGCCTGATCTAAACCTACCTTCTTTCAGTTTCGTAGAATCATAGACTGTGCTGAGTTTGAAGGGACCCATTAGGATTATTGGGTCCAACTCATGGCCCTGCAGAGGACACCCCAATCACAACCTGTGCCTGAGAGTTGTCCAAGCACTTCTTGAACTCTGTCAGGCTGGGGGGATGTGACCACTTCCCTGGTGAGCCTGTTCCAGTGCCCAACTATGGGGGGAACTCTGAGGGAAAAGCCTGTTCCTAATGTCCAACCCAAACCTCCCCCAGCTCAGCTTCAGGCTCTTTCCTTGGGTCTTGTCACTCGTCACAAGAGTGAAGAGGGCAGTGCCTGCCCCTCTGCTGCCCCTCGTGAGGTTGCTGAAGACGACACTAAGGTATCCTCAGTTTCCTTTTCTCCAGGCTGAACAAACCCAGTGGCTTCAGATGCTCCTCCTAAAGATTCCCTTAGCTTTTCCTTGGGCATTCTCTTATATCTCAATGTCTTTTTAATATTTTGATGCCCAAAACTGCCCCCAGCACCTGAAGTGAGGCCGCCCCAGTGCCTGGGTGCTGATGCTGTGCCTGATGCCTCCCAAGACAGGGTTGGCTTTCCTGGCTGCCAGGGCACTGCTGGCTCATGTTCAACTTGCCATCAACCAGGTTCCCCAGGTCCCTTTCTACATTTGCTCTCCAGCCTGTCCTTCCCCAGTCTGTAACACAGCCAGGGTTGCCCCATCCCAGGTGTAGAATCTGGCACTTGCCCTTGTTAAGCGTTGTCAGGTTGGTGGTTGCCCATCACTCCAGTGTATCGAGGTGTCTCTGCAGGACCTCTCTGCCTCTGAGGGAGTAGACAGTTCCTTCCCAGTTTGGCGTCACCAGCAAACTAACTTAGTGTTCCTTCGAGCACTGCATCCAAGCCATTAATGAAGGTGTTGAAGAGAACCAGGCTGAGGATGAAGCCCAGTGTGACCCCAGCAGTGGCAGGTCCCCAGCCTGATGTCCCCTCATGTAAACTTTGTGCCTGGCCCATGACCCCATTTCTCATCCAACATGTAACTCAGTTTTCCAGCTGTGAGCTGGACTTTTTGGACATCTAAAATGAGTTAAGAGCATGCATCTTACATATTTACTATTAGTTTTAGCTAATTGACAGGAAAAAAACCCATTATGAATATGGGTATTTTTCACTGATAATTAAATATCAAAACACATTTGGAAATTACTAGTTCATTTCCTAAAGGTACAAAGTTGTTCAAAGTTATTAATTAAGAATAGTAATTAGGAATATAAAATATCTTCTAAGTAAAAAAGGGAAAATAAGAACTATTGGATTGTGATGTGTTATTTCCTGATGAAGCACAAAGTTGGTTAAAATAGTTGCACTGCAGTTTACTTGTATGGCCTGAAAATAATACTTACCTGTTAGAAAACTACTCGGTCCCAATAGAATATTTGTGAAGTTTATGAAGGAAAATCAAAAGTGCGTACCTACAGGCAAATGAAGAAATCCCATTCTCTGTTTCCTACTTCATTGGTACTGCCCAATTCCCAGCTGCCTGTACAGCTGGAGGAATTAAGCCTGCTTGAATATTTTAGATGAAAGCAGCTACAACTCAGAGGTACAAACCAATAAATCTAAATGAAACAGGCTTGTCAGTTTGGAATTTCTTGTATACTACAGATTGAAAGGGGGATGCTTTTGACAGTTGTGATAGTCCAATTATTTTTTGGAGATAGAGACTCATGAAAAAAAGATATGCAAACTGAAAGAATGAAAGGGAGAATTCTGTATGAAGTAATTGCTGTTATTCCCCAAATGAATCTTCTACAATTACATTTGATACCACACTTGATTGCCTTGCCATGGTTGGTTAACTAAAGCAATTCTGTTTCCAGTTGGGTGGCTGTATTAATTGTACTTACACATGTAAAAACATAAGGGATGTCACATTGGTATTTTATAAGGGGAGTCTGTATGGATGGCCTGCTAACATCCACTTATTTACATGGAGACTGAAACCCAAACTTTTAAGACTTACTTATCATATAAAAATGCCACATGAAAAATTCTTTCAATATGCTTTATCTTTTAAGCAGTAGTGTAATTTTATTTTCTTCTGTGTAAATGATGTTTTTCTACCTCTTGGTAATTTTGAGACAGCATTTTCTCCTATAATAATATGTAGGCTGGTGTTCATGTACCAACTGGGTTAAAAATAATGACAAAAGGTCATGGGAATATTACTTTGGAATTATGGTTTGTTTGTTTATCTTTTTCTAGTAGAAATTTTGTCTGCATAAAACTGTAGTGAAAAGTTGCTCAGCAAGGAAACAGATGATGAAAAGGATAAGTAAGATAAAGAAGGTTTCCTGTCACCAGAGTTGATCCAAGCATTGACCTGCAAGAGCAGAGCTGTAGTAGGTGTCTCTGTGGCATCTTGCAGTTTGAAGATTTTCAGGACTGCAGTTTATTGTGGATGTTACGACAATGCTGAAACACTGCATTTTAAAAGCCTTAGCTGGAAAACAAACAAACCATGAAACTTTCAGCTTTGGCATGGTTTCATTATAAAGAAGGAGTTTACTAAACATATTTTTTTCTCTTGGAAGAAGGAAAACTCTGTGAAGAAAACAAACTAGAATCCTTTTTCTCTCATCTCTTCAGAGAGATTATACTCTCATGGTTTGTACCTCTGATGATTCTCTTTTGTGCAAAAAGCATCTGTGAGAAATGATGCAGCTGAGATTTGGCACCAGACCTGCAGTACAGGGAACCAGTCTTCACAGGTGCAAAGTAGGTGTGGGATCCTTTCCTAGTAAGCCATATATACTTTATAATTTTGTGAAAGTTATAACACTAAACACAGGCAAGATGTCAAAACTGTCTGTATCTTCACACAGAACTTTGATCCAAAACTCAGTTTTTCAATCCATTAATTTTGATCGATTTTGGATGATGCCTCACATTTCTAAAGTCTCTGTGACTTGAAAAAAAACAACATCCAAATGATCTATTTAAATGGACAGGTTCTAGGGAGGACAATATTTTATTCCCTGAAGAGCTGCGTGCCACCTCTTCTGTGACCTGCAGCCTTCATTTGTGTATAATTTAAATTAAACGTGCCCTATCTCACTGAAAGGAATTAAATACCATTTTTCTGCCAGTGATTGCAGTTGTACATTTTTCTACCCAGGGCATGAATTTCTCTGTGTGCATTCTGAGAGTAGTAAGAAGGTGAGGTAAAGAGGAAATAAGGATAATATTTACTGAAATGGGGTGGGTTTAAGGGTTGTTCTGATGTTTAGCTGATGTTTATCAAATCACTTATACCTTTTTGAGTCATGGAAACGTTCCAGGAACAAACATTTCTGCAGTTCTCTATAATATTTGTCAAAGTGAGACAGGAGACACAATAGTTACAGCCTTTGGAACACACTGACTTCAGCTTCCCAGGATCTCCATCATTAGTAAGGAGAATTTCATCTAAGTGTGGAAACCCACTGTGATTTCCACTGTCCATGCTGAAGCCTCTTTGGAGATGTGACATAAGCCTCACCAGATTAGTGCAGAATTTGCCTGGCATTCCCTCCTGGGAACAAGATCCCTCTGTTTGTCTGTCTCCAGCATCCTGCCCCCATAATGTTAGGATACTTATTTCAAAAAGTCTCAGTGTGCCTTCTGGTTTACAAATATCTAGCAGGTACTAGTTAGATAAAAGAAAAACATCTTAAAATAAATGGAAAAAAAAAACAAACAAAAACCAAAAAAACAAACCCAAGTCATTAGAAATCTTTTTAAGAGTAGTGTTACTTGCTACCTTGCCTGGAGTTTTATAGCTTCTTAGAGTCTCTCAGATGAGTCTTTCACTCTAGAAATCATTGATTTTCCTCTAAAATATGGGCGGCCATAGGACAGCTCTTCCATGCTTTTGTTCCATTACATATCTGATATGATCCTGTATGAGAATTACACCAATGAGAGTTAGTATGATTATATACTGGCAATCCTTGATTTCTTTTATTTCTTTTTCACACTTTATGAATTTTAAACCCATTAGAGAGTTGATGAGAAAGACAGTGGTTGCAGTACAATCAGAATTAAGATTATATATAAGCAGAAAAATAAAATGTGTAGCTATAGAGGAGCTAACTTTTGGTCTTTAGATACTGGTTATTTACCACCTCTTACTATGCTTACCTTCAGTAAAAGAGTGTAACTTTATAATAAATGGATCTCATCTGTGCAGTGGAGTGCTTCACCGGTGGGAAACTTGCCAAAAAAGCTTTTAGAGTGAAGCGAAGAAACACCTTCAATCACTGCTGAGGGCTTTCAAGCATTCCATTTTATCTGAAAAATCAAATATGTTAAAGACATCTAATACACTTTTTTTTACTTATTGACTAGGCAACTCATTTAAAAATGTGCAGCTTCTGAAAGAGGTGGAGGGAAGGATCTAGGTAAGAAGAAAAGAAAGAAAGGTGTGATTTCTATTATTAAGCTGCCATACGTGTGCATTATCACCTTCATTTTGAATGAGGCTTTAATGTGCTTTCAGAACAAACACCTTATTAAAAGCAAGATATACTATTGTACTCAATTTATTAACATCCTGTAGGTTCTTCAGTTTAAAACTGAGAAGTACAATATGCTAAGAAAAGCTTTTGCAGGCTGCTATTGTGCACATTTTCTAAGAGTTCATTGAATCAGATGAAGCTGGCTGTTTTTTGATGTTACCTTTCACCCTCACATTCAGTTCCTCATGTCAGTCTGGGATAAGTAATTCACAGCATTGTTTTACGACCTTTGGTGAATAAGTAAAATCAATTAGAAATGGACTTCAAGGGTGCTGTTTAGCTTGTCTGTATGCTTTTTTTTTTTTTCAAATATTTTCATTTCAAAACTAACAACATATTTTTTTTTAATGTGATTTATCCTTTCCAGTATAACTAGTATCTGACTAGTTTCCTCACTTTCCCGGGAAAACTCATTTTCCTGTTGGTTGTCACATATTATTCTGACCCTTTTTACACTGAATTTAGGAAATGTGCCAAATCTAGGAAAGAGGAGTATTAACCGACTTACCTTTGCTGTCAATATTTACAAATTGGAAGAGACAGAGTTTTTTTTTTGTTTTTTTTTTTTTTTTGTTTGTTTGCTTGCTTGTTGGTGGTGGGTTTGGTTTTTTGGGTTTTTTTTGGTGTGTTTTTGGGGTTTTTTTAGTTAAAACTTAAAAAAACCCTGATTTAATATGCACAGGAAGTTAATCAATGATATGACTCAAATTCAGACTTCTAAGTTTGAGAAACTCAGAAAATATTACAGATGTTTGGTTCTTACTTCAGAGAAGGAATTTCATTCATAATAGCAAACCTTAGAGGTTTTTCTTTAAAGGAAATCAGACCCAAATATTTTGGAAATATTTCCTGCCAGAAAGAGCAGATAATGTAAATATGTGTATGAGGAATTCTACATGTGCTATTTCATACTAAAAATATAACTTTTCTGAAAGTCTGAGCTGAATGGGTTGGAATTTTGGAGGTGGAGATATCTGTGGGTTTCTTAACTCCATTTTCTGCTTTTTTTTTTCAAATGAAAAAACCAGTGGTGTCATGCAGGCCTGATATTTTACCTTCTTCTTTTGTCCCAGGATTCCTGTAAGATGCCAGATGAAAACTCAGCTTATCTTTGTTAAAGCTCTTTACCTTTAGGAAAGGACTTAAGAGGGGAGTTGGAAAGTTTCCATATTTAAAAGTTTGTAGACCTGTACACTCCCAAGAAGCCCTGTTCCTTGAAAAAGGGGTTGTGCAGTAGATGTGAACAGAAAGTGTTTGATGTCTGCACTCTTTTGCAGTTGCAATACTGTAGAAACTTGGATAGGTCTTTCATTTTACACAGACTTTCAAATGCTCTGGGAGTGCAAGATAATCTTAATAATAAGAGCTGCATTTTGCTCGAGGGATTTGGGGATTCTTAGCTTTCCATCTCCTGAGTATAGTGTAATTCTCATTAGAATTGAAACAAAAGGTGAAAGAGTCTCTTTTATGTTCTGCAAATGCTGATGTGTGATTGAAGTAGTGTCAGATACTTCTGTAGACTCGGCCACAAAGCAAGAGATGTACATAACACAGAGCAGAGAAATTCTTCAAAATTAGCAATATCCTAACCTGTGCTAACATCATGCAAAGAAATGCTTAAAAATGCTACCTGATTTGATCAGAAATGTAGCTGTTAAGCATTTGCTTTGTTTTTTCACAGTTAATTCTTGCTATGAGCACATAAGAACTCTTTAAATAAATACACAAACTCTAGGTCTCATTGAAGGGACATTAGGATTTAGCAAGTCTCAAGAAGTCTGGGCTAGCTCTGTGACTGTGATTGATGAGTTTATAGAACACACTATCATTCTGTTTTTATTTTCCCATTTGTTAGTCACAAATTATATTGCACTGAAATACTATGAATTGTAACTTTCTTGAAAATGTGAGAATAAATATAAAAATGATCAGACCAGATCCTCGCATTTAAAAATGGGTGAATAATCCCTGATGAATTATTAATTCAGGTAGGATTGTCTTATTCCTTTGGGCATTACCACCTCTCAGGAGGGTAACTTCAGTTTTGCATTTCTTAAGAGTTACACAGATGTGCAGTAAAACTAAGAAGGTTGGCTCAGTTGATATTTTTCTGTGCTTGCACAAAATTCTGGTGATTTCACCTCATAAAACTTCTTGTGCTTTGTCTGTTAGTTCCTACATAAAAGTTTAAAGAAAACTTCCAGCAAAAGTTTTCTACCAGATTGAATATTCTCCATATAGGCAAGTTTCATCTAATTTGCTATGGCATCATAATTTAAATGACCTTTAGACTTAAGGTATTCTGAATTCTCACAGAAGAAGTTTTGCCATAGCACTTCCCCACCTTTCAGATAGAACATTTCAGTTTTATTTTACCAGTATTTGCAGATATTTTCTGCTAAAGCTGTGTTGTTGTGAAACAGGGTGATTTTGTTTCTTTTCATTTTTGGTGAGAGATACCAGCAAAAAACCCCAAAAGCTAGATTAAAACTGAAGTTTTTTTTCAAAACCATGTCATTGATATATTTATTAATCCCAAGCGATGGCTGCCATTTCTTCTGCTTATGACTGACTTATTTTTCTTATCATAGGGATCACACCAAATGGGTGATTTTATTCCAAATACTCCCAGTCTCTCTCGATCTCTAATGTTTTGGGTCTACATTAATTACATCAGAGCATGTGCTCTATCCTGAAAGTCCCATGATTACACATCAGTATGCATCCTGTGTCCAGAGTAAACACCAAGAGGAAATATTGTTCAAGATAGAATAAGTTTTATTTACAGCAATAGTTATTTAACAACTACAAATAAAATAACCTTGAAAATTGGAAGGAAAAATCCATAAGGTTAGTCAGTTCTTCAGACATTCAACTAACAGCAGTAGGGAAAATACCCCACAATTTCTTTGAAAATATTTAATATATTATGAACTATAGTTATATTCACTATATTACAATATTGTGAACTATGAATGATGGTTTTATGAAAATAACTATGACATGGTCAGGACATGACTTCCTTTAACATCAGTAGGTTTTACTGAAATTATAATACTGAAATTATAATAATTCACTGAAGTGTTTACATGCACTAGTAAGAGTAGAGCAGTGCAAATCCATCTATCTATTTGAACTTGTGTGTGTTTGTCAAGAATAGGATGCACTTAATTCATTCAGCTCCTCATGTCATCTCTATACTGATAAGAAAATACTAAGATAAATACAACTGAATTCATCAAATTCTTTTATGTCTGCATGAGCTCTACAATACTATATTTTCAAGACCTTTAAATGTTTTAATATGAAACAGAGAAAATAGTCTTCTTTATTGCTTGAAGATAAAGAATGAAAGCTTACAGATTTCCGAGATATTAGATATGCTTTTCCCTATTGCTCAGTGTTCATAAACAATATTGAGGTGATATTTTGAGAATCAGACAAATTTTAAGATTGTGCTGGGCCTACTTAAATGGGTGGGAGTTATTTATATGCAGGTATCAATTGTATAAATTTTCCTCTGTGTTTATACTTAGCATGTATTTGTATTTGTATCTACATGCATATATGCTCAAAGAGATCAGCTAATAGTGTTTGAGTGTTTATGTCTATGAACAGGAGCACACTTTTACCTGAGTTTGTTTAACCTCTCTTGTTTTGGAGGTCTACAAAGGACTTAGCTCTGATGGGCTCAGATATTTTGAGTATCTCAGATTTTTAAACTAGTATGTGTCCATACTTTTGAAATTTTATTTCTTTAATGTTTTAAACCCTGAGAATATTTCCTATTCAGTGTGAACACTTTGTGGCTTACTGCAGAAAAGAAGTCCTGGCCCTTAGGGTCAGTTTGTACAGTTGGCTAATGCTCACTCTGTGGAGGAACCCACGGTTTACTTATGTCTGTGATTTTCAGTTCACTGGATCCAAATAACACACAGCCTGTGATGCTCTCATCAGGATGGTGGGGTTCAGCACAGTGCTGATAAAAGTGTCAGATCGTTGGACAAGTGTTTAGGGGTACATGTAGTACATCAGCTGCTGAAATCATTTTGGAGGACTTTTCTGGGCAAAGAGTGGCTGATTTAGGATGCTTTCTGGTCATTTAGTTTTCTGGAGATGTAAGAGTTATCAGCCCATCACATTCAGTAAACTTCCTAAAGTGAAACCAAAAGAAAACAATCTCTAGCTAGGTGGATTGCAAAGTTTTTAGCATGAACTGTGTAAAATGAGAAGGGGAAATGGGAGGGAAGGGAGGAGAAAGAGGCCCAGGAAGTTTTGGCTGTTGTCAAAGAGGTCATTGATGGGAACAGTTTGGAATGACTGCTTTGCTGCAGTAGTCTCTGCCCTTCTCCCCAGTTTTCATTGTTTTGTCTTCTGTGGGTGTGCACATGGCATCATCCTCGACAAGACACTTTGCAGCATTTCTTCTTCTTTCCCCATCAGCTTAAGTTTCCCATATCCCTTTTTAAACACTTGTAGTTTCTCACTCTCGTGCTTTCTGCAGTCTCAGCTCACGCTTCTGTAGTACTGTGTAATGGTGCTGTGGAAAGCTGAGCTGAGATAGTCCCAAGCAACACAGCATAAATTTCAGGGAACAAAATGATGCATTTCTTCAAACTAAAATTAGTTTAATACATACTTTGCAATTTACTTCATTCTCTCTTCTTCATTGTGATCTTCCAGTGCTAAACTCTTTTTTTCAGTAGCCTTGGTGAGGTTTGCAGGAATCTTTCTGTCTTTCTTAACAAATACCTGCCTGAATTTCATTTTTTATTTTTACAAGAGAGAGCTGTTTTGCTGGTTCAAAATTTTTCACATTGTCTCTATCTTCACATCTTCGCACTTCTGTGATATATCTGTCTGTCCACCCTGAATTATAAAAAAAGAGATGAATTTCAAAGTGCTGATTTGTATGAGAATTTGAAAGTGAGCAATACAGTATAAGGGCCCAAACTTATATATGTTACCATAGACATTGATGGAAATGCTAAAATGCTGTAAACTTAATAAGTCTCTGCTTAGAATAATATTCATCTATGTAAAACTTAAAATGTTTTTTTTTGAATTGTGTGCAGTTGTTTACTAGAAGGATATGCAAATCCATAACCAGATGATTCCTTCTCTGACTTGTAAAGCCCAGGACAGTTCCCAAGGAAAGAATTGTTTTTCTCTCCATCCCACTGACAGCCAGCAGCCATCAGTCTGGCTTTCAAAGGTTTCTCTGTATTTCTTTGCAGTTTGTGGCATAAGCATCAAATACTTGATGAGTGAAAACCCCTGTTGTGATCCGTGTGAGGAAACAAAAACCCCTTTTTGTTTAGTGCTGTTGTTAAAAAGGAGAATGAGAAACATAATAGCAAGATGTTGATAGGACTCTTAAATCCTGTTTCTTTTCTTCATGACTTCAAGCATACCTGAATAACATAAATAATTAAGAAGAAAAGTAATTTTGTTCTATTTTTTTATATGAACCTCTTGCTTGTAGGGATTAACTGGAAAAGTCTTCATCATTTCATACTAAACAGTAAAAGGAATATTTTCCAGCTGCTGGCTTGTTTCATGCTACTGAGCTACTTCTGAAATAAGGTGTGCTCCTGAAGCTTTGCTTTATTGCAGTGATTGAGTGCAAGATGTGCACAAAACAGCTGCCAAAGCTGAATAATTAAATTATGATTCCCTCTGTTCTTTATTAATTAGGTGAGCTTGGATTAATTCTTAGAACCTGGTAACTGCTGTCCGGAGTTTCTTTCTTTTTTAAGACATCAGAGATAGAGGAAAAATAATTTAGATTAAAGTCTTAAGAAAGATTTATCTTTATAAGAAGCCCATTAAAACAATTAACATTCAATATGCCAGACATTTGTTGCATGGGTAAGCCAAAGCAATTTGAAAAGAAAACATAGCCTGACATGTTTTGAACTTTATTACCTTTTGTAAAGGGACTTTTCACATTTAGGAAGAAATTGAGAGATTTGGTTAGGTTTTTTCCGAGTTTTCATGAAAATTGTATAAGATAAGTTATAGCGAGTGTTTGGGTGATTTTTTTTTTTTTTTTTTTTTTTTGGTTGGTTGGTTGGGTTTTTTTTTTGTTTTTCGTTTTTTGTATGTTATAACTCTCTGGGGTTTAAAGACACATTTTAAGTGATTGAATAAACTCAGTGAAGGATTGAGCCAGACAGAGAAAGAAATCAATGATTTTAGAAGTATTAGAGGTCATTAAAATTACAGGTCAGTGTCAGCATTGTAAAACATGATTCAAATTTTGGGTCATACTTTCATAATTTATATATGAAAATTCATTTTTCCTGTGTCACACAGTATTGTAATACCCCATAGAAATATCCTAAAATCTTCTTATACTTTAGTTTTTACATGTGGATAAAAGAGTAAATAAAAAGCTGTATAAGGCTCTCTGCTGTTGCAATTTGAGGAAAGTTATGCAAAATGTTGGCATTTTTTTCTATTCCAGTGAGATTCTTAAAATACATTTGTGTTATTAGGGTACTATTGCTTAGAATTTAGTTACAGTAACTTTGTGTGATGAATTGCTTGTGATACACATTTTTTTGTTTGTTTGTTTTTTTTTTTTTTGGTGAAGATAAGCCTTGAAGTATACACACTTCAGCCACTCTCATGGATCACCAAGAAGCTACCCTCTCGAGTTTTTTACTTCATTGTAGTGTCATATGCCTAAAATTTCATTCCTTTTTGTAAAAACTGATTGCAGCGTTGCTAAACATGATCTTATTTGTTGTAATGGTTAGAACACAGAAGAAATGTAACAAATGCACACACAGTTTTTGGGGGAACAAATTCTACTAAATGTTTGCCTCTTGCTTTGTAGAAGATAATTTTCTCAAAGGCTTTTGAAGTTTTTTTTTGGGTTGGAGAACTGGCATATTTTCTATATTCAGTTGTGATAGTGCATGTGGTTCATTGCATCCCAGCACCTACAAAGGTATTGAAACATAAACTTTGAAAAATTTAGAGATTTTAGAGGAGCTAAGATTTTAGTTAGAGATAAGCTATATTGGAGCTAATTAAAATAAATAGGTAGGCCTTGATGAAGTTAAGAGTTAGTAGTTAACTAATAATTGATTTCTTGTCAACTTAATGTTTGGTTAGCTGGGTTTATAACGAAGAATATAGAAACTTACAAATAGCTTTTAGGAACATAAGACAATTGTGGGCCTCCTCTGTTCTGAAACCAATTGAAGACAAAAATGGGAGTTCTACCAAGGGTTCATTTGTCATATTTGCATTGAAAAGGTAGAAAGATCAGAATGATGAAGACTACATTTACTTCCTCATTTTGGGGCCCCTCCCCATGAAAGGGACAACTGACCCATTTCAAGGAACAAACTACGCATGCTTAATAGCTTTTGAACTAATTACCATACGAAGCAGGGAATGGGATGTACCAAAATTATGAATATGTATTTGTATTTTGGGTATTCAATACTTGCATAGATAAAAGGACTCTGTAACCACCTGTAAATTGAGGTGTGCATTTGGGAGCTATCCCGCACACTGCCCGGCGTTGCAATAAACATAGACTTTCTAACTTCAAACTGGTTTTGTCCGTCACAGTTAAATATCGGTAATAAATCAATATCCATCTTTTTAATAAATCAGTATGAATTCAGAATGCCAATTTCTTGTGAATACAAAGCAAATTTATGTCCAAATTGTTTAACTAGGCTCCCGTACTCTACTTTTTGCACTATTTACAATCTAAATAATATGCAATCAGTTTAGACAATTTAAAAAAAATATTTTACTTTTATATTCTTTCATCAACTAAGGAAAGTAATGCTGAATAAATTATAATAAACATGCTTTGCTGCTTTAATTAAACTGATCAGATAGTGTGATATAGAGGTTAATTAGCTGCTAACAAATTAATTTCATTTTCCCACCTGGAAATCTGCTTTGTAATCACTGGCATTTTGCCTTATAAAAAGAAGCTGCTTATACTTTGAGGAAGCTATTGTGATGAGAAAATTAGCAGTTTCTTGGACCTTTTGGAAGAATTTTTTTTTGTCAAAATTAAAATGTATTTAAAATATTTTTGTTTCTCATTGGTATCTCTGTCTTGTCTTGTTTTTTGCTTAGAACACTGGAGGAAGAATGGAGAGGATGGTTATTCCTATCTCTTTATATATGTAACTGGTTCTTTAAATTAAATTTAAAGCTGGTTCTTTAAGTTTGGTAACTCCAGAAGAGTCTCCTTATGATTTTCTTTCCTGATCATTTGTCACACATGGTTTTACGATCCTAGGTTTTACTGTGGATCAAAATACCATTCTTGAGAATAATTTTTCAGCTTGAGTAACTAAAACGAGTCAGTCTATGATATAAGCAACTATACTGGAGAATAATATCAATGTGGTTTTGCAACTTTAAATTTTCAGGCACTAATTTTTCATTCCTGCATGAAGTATTTGGCCTTTGATGCTTTGCAACCAAAAACATGCTTAATTGTCTGCCACATTTAATTTGCTTAGTTTACCAGTTGCACTAAAAAGTTGGAACACATTTAAAAAGTCCCCAAAATGAAAAAAAAAATCATAAAAAAATAGACTGTACTTACCAGTAGGCAAATTTCCAAAATTCCATTGTTATATTAACAATTACCTGTATGTCCAACAAAGATTGTTGTTTGACTGCAGGCCAATGAGCCAGAGGACGTCCTTATGCAGAATTTATTTTTTGGAGTATGCTGTATTCTTTCAGAAGAACAGACATCTCTGTAGGTATTGATTTAGGTGTGTGTTTGTCTGACTTGTATATTTCATCATTTTTTGGGCTCTATCACATTTAACCTCACACATTCCACTTCTTGTGACTTTTAATTCCATGTCAAAGTGCAATTAGTACTTGAAATGTATTCTTAACTTTATTCCATGAAGTTAAGTATGGTCCTGGAAGCTTAAGTAGTCCAATGGCAGTTTCTAACAGTTATTCTTACAGTGAAAAATACCTTGAAATTGTGGAATTGTGGACTTTTTTTTTTTTTTTTTTTGACATGGAGAAGTTTTGCCTATTTTTTACAGTTTATGTGATGAATTCTAGAGATCTGAAGACATGAGTTCTCTTTCTAATGTTTATTATCCGTCTTTGGGAAGTTACGCTTACCGTAACCTTAATACTCTTTGCTGCTTCCCTTTTTTCAAAGTAAATGTAGAATAATATGGACACGGAGGCAAAGAAAAAACAAAAAACAAAAAACCTACTTCTTGTGCCCTGTGAAGACTAGGAGGGTTTCCTCCTGAGATTTGAATAGGATATAAAAAACTTCTTACTCAGCTTTACTAATTATAATTTGCACAAGACAAATTAAATCAAGCGTGGTTAAATTCAGCACGTAATCAGATATTGTCACAGTGAGCAGAAGGGCACAAGGAAATGTGTCACTTGAAGGTCAGGCCATTGAGTGGACCCAGGAGCACATGGGTGACAGCTCCACCTTTGCTCACAGAGCAGCTGAGACCTGCCCTGGTCACAGCACTGGTGGGCTGGCAGAGCCCAGCCTGGGGTGTGTGGGGTGTGAGATACCTAGGGAATATTTATGATGGCTTCTCAGATATTTTATTTATTTCTTCCAACTTTAGACTTCAATGAACTCTTTTAAGATCTCAGTTTTTAACTCAGATGCTAGAAATCTGACTGCCATCAATGCTGCAATCTGTGGATCCAATCTCAGATCAAAAATCCTCAGAATCCATGTCAAGGGCTTGAAGGAATATCTTTCCCATAGTGTATTTTTATCTGGATTCTGTACATGTCTTTCATTACACTTAACTAACATCTTTTTAAATGAGGCTTGTATGTTTTAGTCCTGCTGTTGAGCATGCAGGTGACTGATAAATTACTCACTTTATTTATCGCTCTGATGCATCTGTGAATGGTCAAGTGACCCCCTCATGAAAACTGTCAGTAAAATTTGAAGGTTTCTGGATTGATAATTTCAGTGAAGGAATTAGCTGTAAATGAATGCTGAAAAAGTCGATCTTTCTCACCATTTAAATGAAGAATATTCTATGACAAAGAGTGTGCAGCACCTTTAATGCTCCTTTATGTTATTTCCTGTAATCTTCACCTTCATCTTTTCATTTCAATTATTAGTCTCAGTGGAATCTTGAGAAAAGCCCTTTACACAAATCTGATGAAAAAGGCTTATCATAAATTATAGTGCAGACCTGGAAGTTTTTAATTAGTGTATGAAATTTCATATTCTGACAAAGCAGTTATTCAATCAAATCAAGTTTGGGGGGAAAATATCTAACCCTAGTGACTCATTTGTCCATATTTTGGGTACTATAGTGACATATTTCTTGATAGATTATTATTTCACAGTTTTATTTTTTATTTTATTAATTTGATTTTAAAAATATCTTGAGTTTATGTCCAGTTTTCATATTTTAAATGTGTGCTCTAACCAATTTCTTACAGCCCATGTTTAGGCACTGTAATTGCATGCATACACTGTAATTATAATTGCAGCTGGTTTACTATATGGCCTGAAATTTTGTTCACTTTAAGTACAAGTGATAAATCAGTATTTTTATGTATGGATACCGAAGGGAAAAAAGAAGTTATTATCAGCTAAGCTCCTTATTTTATGTGTGTCATTTCATTTATGTAAAATCACAAAGCTGTAACAAAAGAGAGTAGTATTTGACACACTCTTTTTTTCCCCCCCTGTTTGCAGGCTTTTTTTTACTGATGTTATCTTCCTTAAAAACAGGTGTAATTTTTTATGTGTGGTAGGCCATATTTAGCTTTCTTTTCTGAGGAGTCTATTGTGCCTTGAACTGCATGTCAGCCTGTATAAAGGATTAAACTAAAACTGCCTGGATTATTTTTCATAGAATTTTTAAGGATGGGTTAAAACTTTAATTACCCCAAAGGTATTAGAGTGAACTTTTTTAATACTTTAAATTTTTTAATACTTTTTAAATTATTTAATATCCAAGGGGATACATGGATTTTTTTTTAATTAAAATGGATGGTTTTTATTTCAAAATTTAAAAATGCTTTTTTTGCATTTGTAGGCATTTACATTAATGTCCTTTGGTCTGCCTAAAGAGTGAAATGGACCAGTAGTATTAATATTTTTATTTCTTTATGCTAAACAAAAGGACCCCCAATTTTTTCACTAATGTGAATATCTCTTCCAAGTGTGTGGGACTAATACGATTTTAAAATGTTGACCAAATTTCTATCTGTAATTCTAAGACCTTTTTTTTTAGAACTGAAGAGTAAAGATCAGACTTTTATTTGCTGTAGGGTTTGGTTTCTCCCTGATTTGGATTTCTTTCTCTACTGCTTACCTGCAGAGCAGATTTTTACATAGAGTCACTTTGGGTGCTTTAGAACTTCTTGGGTAAAAGACTTCTTAGAAATCATGGGAAGTATCCTGTTTTAAAACAAAATTCAAATAAACATATTTGGCTGTAACTTCAGATTTTAAAACATGTAGTTATAATTATTTATTAACATGTATTTGCAATAGAATCTGCTACAATAATTTTGTTTCCAGGGGTTTACTGAAGAAAATCTTTGAGTTGTGGAAACCTTTAACTAAAGTTCTTCTATTTTCTTTTGTGAGGGAGTTAATTATTTTCTAGTGTCTCTGTAATGGCTAAAAGTGTAATTTTTTTACTTTAACATTTTACTTACAATTCTGGAAACATAGCTTTTAAGGGGAAAAAAAGCGTACCTGTGATATCTGTCAAAATTAATGCATTATATTAATTTCTTAGAATATGAAAAGCTGCAGGAAACATTTTTCTTCTCCCCCTTCCCCCCTTATATATATATATATATATATATATATATAATCTGTTTATTTTCTTGTAGTTCATCATAGAGTCTCATAAGGTTCTATAATTCATTTCAGGCCAATCTCCCCTGTAGGCCTAACACCATTCTAGGCTGCATCACAGGATCTGAGTCCTGTAGGGTCCCTAGGAGGCCCACAGATGGATCTGAGGTTTTACATAATTTTAACCACAGCTTCAGTGAAAGCAGCATTTCTGAATAGACTGCATTGGATGTCTGTCAAAAAAGACTTCAAAAATGAATCTTTAGACTGGTTGGTGGAGCACAAACTGCATGAAACGTTCTTGGAATTCTAGCAAAAGACTTGGAGAGGAGGTGTTCCTGTAGACACCACTACATGGCAGCAATGACCAGGAGCTTTCTTTTTGGTGCTTTGTAAAGGAGGATGTAGATGTCCTACCAGCAAAATGGCATAGATATACTATTACAATTTTTGCAATACATAATTATCTGCAGTGTCCATATGTCTTGTTGCAATGTAATCCCTTGTTGTTCTTGAAAGAACTTGATTGAAAAAAAAAGTGATGTTTCCTGAGATGAAAAGCCAACTACAGCTTCATTCATGTAATCCTGAGCTGAGTTTAGGCATTTATGTGTTGAATCAAAAGACTGTCTGTGAACTTGCTCTATAGAGAAGCAAAATGAGTGTAAGTTAGTGTTGGTGTGAGCTCAAATTTCATCTGCAGATCTTCTGAAAGCCAGTGTTTTCCCATGCTTTTCTTCTCTAGACACAGAGGTTATAGAGACCATCAACTTCAGATCTTGTGTGGGGAAATTAAATTTATTATTAGTATCCAATATGTAATGTTTCCCATTTGAATTGTTTTATACTCCGAGCTGGAAAACAGAGAGCTATTGAAATGAAAAGCAATTTAAAGACTGTGGAATAATCTTACTTCAGCAGACAATGCTATCAATGAAAGCATAGAAGAAATATTAAGATTGGGAAAGAAAGAAAATAGCAAGAGTCAAAAGTAAAACATTGATGACCTGGTCTTTAATGTAATTTTTATATGTCTTTCCTGATGTTTTTCTCAGATACTAAAACTTTTTGCTTTGAAAGGGGAATTCAAGATGGTGAAAATCATAAAATCATAGACTGATATACTACACTGCAGTTTTTCCTTTATGCATAGAGTCTTCCAAATTAATTATTTTTTAAGTTCAGCTTCAGGACTGCCTTACCAAATCCCTTCATTGGTGAGTCTTTACCCCCTCTTTCACGCGGAATTACTGGATAAAGAACAAAAATAAATATCTAGGATATTTACACTGTACCTTCAGTTTACTGACCAAGTTTGCAGTATTACTTTGCGAAAGTGTGCAGCAGTGGGAAGATTCAAATTCTTTGTGTCAAGAAGTTAATAAATAACTAAACTACTCGCTTGAGAGCCGGCAACAAAGCAATTTGTTCTTGCCAACTGGAAGTGGTTAAATGATGAAAAATTGTCCTCTAAAGATCTGAGTGATCCATGAATCTAATTTGTGAACCATACAGCATTCAGTGCGTTGCAGCACTGGGTATATCATATTTTCTATATTAAGAGTAGTGAGATATGCCCAATGTCAGTGTCAGTTTATTCATTATATAGGTAATATCTCCAGGCAGGGTAATGGACAACAAGATATGAATAACCTTACAAAAAAAATCTAAGTCATTTGGGCAGGGAGTGTTTATTTTCATTAACCTGTAAATATATCATGTTCCTGAAATGTTTTTCTAAAAGGTGATTTAAAAAATACTGTTCAGTCCAGTAGAGATAAATAGTAAAGCTATGGAAGCTTTGAAAAATTTAAACAAACAAATAAAAATATGAAAGACAAGGAAAATGTAATTATGAAAATGAAGAGTCATTTTGTTTAAGTACATAAACAGAGTTGTGACTGTTGATGACAGTGTTAAAAATCCTATACAATAATGATTTGATAGTAGGATAAACAAGAGCAGTGGAGAGGGGCTCAGGAAATAAGCTCATGTCTAGATGAGAGTCAGTACAAAGGAAGGCCTAATAGAAATTGTATTTTATGAAAATGTTCCTTTTAAAAACAAAAGCTGTAAACAACAACAACAACAACAAAAAAAGCCAGTTAATTATGTCTGCATTGCTTTTCTTGCTCTCAGTTTTCCTGGGCAAAATCGTCTAAGGATGAGATTGCAAGGGAACTGTTCTAATGCAACCCGATATGAAGAGTTGCAGTGAACAAAATGGGCAATTTTTTGGTTTTTTTTTTTTTGTTTTTGTTTTTGTTTTTGTTTATTTGTTTGGTTTTTTGTTTTTTTTTTTTTTAACTAAACAGATCATGTTGTGATGAAAACATTTGTGTTAACATTTGTGGCTAGTACCACACAGAGCTGCATCCTTTGCAGCTTCGAATGTTGCCTGCTAAAGAATCAGAGGGGCTTTTGAACCAATCACATTATTTACAGAACACTTATTTCGTACATTGCTATTTACAAAATAAAGAGAAACCAAAGAAAATGGAACCTTTGCCTCTTCTGACTTACTCAAAGGCTTCCACAAGCATTATATGGTCTTTTCCTTACAACAATCAAGTGAATAAGCAATTAGATTCAGTCTTTAGTGATGAAAAGAATTTCCTCCAGTGTCTGTAATGCCTTGAGGTCTGGCTTTGATATCCAGATACAGATACACAACCAACTGACCTACTGATAGAAGAGTGTCTTGATGGAAAAGTGGAAAAGTTCATTTTGAGGGAAAAGGATGAATTTCTGTTAATAGCACTTACCTCAAAATGGCATTTAGCTCATCTGTGATATATTTTCATGTTTGACTTTCTAAAAGGTCACAAAGGAGAATAAATGATGTCATTATTTATGGAGTGAGTAAAATGATCATTTGTAAAGATGAACTGCACTACCTTGTAATACACGTCATACTTTTTTAGTCAAAGTAAAAATTCTTGTTGGCTTATCCACTTGAAAAATGATTACTGAAAGCATTTGTTCCTCTTGGTATTTATAAAAGAAAACACTTTGTTGTGTTCAACTTTTTATTTAGATACATAAAAGGTATTACCATTTATAAGAGAAAACACTTTCTTTTGTTCAACTTTTTATTTAGATACATAAAAGGTATTTCCATAAACAGAACTGAAAAAATAAATTCATTTTCAGAGGTCAACAACAATCACCTATTTTAAGCACACTGCTGGATGTGAAGAAATATAACTTCTCCTTTTCTTTAGTTATTCAAAATCAGTGAAGGTAATTAAAATGACTATGTCATTTTAATATATATATATTCATACATGCCTTTTTTATTTCATACAAAATGCACATAAAATTTATTTTATTAGAAAAACTTTGGGCACATTACAGCAATTTATTTGGTGGAAAGTTACTCTAATGAACCTAAATCTTCAAGGTTTTTAAATGGTTCAATAATATTTAAACATAAAAAAACAAAACAAACAAACAAACAAAAACCTACAAAAAAACTTGTATTCCGTAGGACATACCCCAGTTTTCAGCAAGCTATAGAAGTTAGCACTGAATAGAATTTTTGGCTGATTTTAGAATGGGAATGAGCAATCTTCTCCCTCATGCTTTGCTGGAATTACATGGTGCAGTGTTTCCACAGAGCTGCCAGGATCTGCTGTACACTCCAACAGCCAGACTCTCCTATGATGTATTTTCACAGATTTTATTTTCACAGTGGGAGGTGAATAAAACAATAAACATGTGCACAGCAAATACTTACCCCACTTAGCAGAGCCCGTGCCTCGCTGTGTCTGCTGCCTGCTGGATGTCACGGTGCATAAATCCCCTAATTGCACAGTGAAAGTCACATGTCTGTGACAGAAACAGCTTATGGAAGCCTTTTGTGAGCTCTGGAGTTTGTCCAATGTTATCTGTACTTTTCTAGCTGTGTTTTGAGTGACTTATGCAGCCTCCCACGGAAGAAGCAATAAATGAATGAAGTTAAGCACGAGCATGGGAAATTGTGCATGCAACAGAGAGCGAGCAAAGATCAGAGTTTGTCATGTTTCAAAGAGAATACATAAAGAACTGGTGGTTTAGTTCAAAATATATCTTGTAATAGTAGATTATTGCTACGTAGATTTATTCTCTACTTTCAAACTAACAGAATTACTTTTCTTTCTCTTACAGAATAATGATATAATCTATTACAATGCAAAAGACGATCAGAATGATGTAAGTAACATGTTTCATTTAATTTCACTGCCTGTAATCTCAGAAAATAAGGGGAATGAAAATTCTAAGACTGTTTAAAGTTTGGTCAGAAGAAAAAAAGCAAGAAACATAAAAATGTCTTTAAAAGTTTCCTCAAGAGTCAGACAATATTTTATGTTTTAATTCTCAAAGTCTGTCTCCTTTCATACAGTTTGAATTACTAGTCAGGCAGAAAATGTGCTGGGACAATGCAGATCCTGAAAGCAGTATAATTCACTTTTTGAAATGTAATAAAATCATAATTATAGGATTGGAGAATCAAAATGATAAATGTAAATAATTCAGTTCACTCTGAAGGAACCATTTTCTGGCCTTATTTTCCAAGATCACATGATGTTGTTCTGTATTCTTTGTAATAAGTCGTTTACATGATGAGGAAGAAGATGTGAAATGTTACTGAATAATTATTTTCATTCACATTGTGATCATTTATGTGACTGTAATAAGATTTGGAAAAAGTGAAAATCCAATCACAAGACTTACACTAAATATATGATACTTCAATTGCTGGTTTACTAAAACTCTTACTTTAAAAAGGTTGAAGTCTCCTGTCTACCGTTAACTATTAAAAATCTTTATGTGTTCTGGAGACAATATAAGCTATCCTCACCTTCACTGGAGATAATACAACTGCTTGTCTTCATTATAAATTTAATTTATAAGACCATAAAAAACTTGTAAATGTATTAATCAGAATTGCCAGCATGCTTCATTTGCACTTTTTAATCAAGTATACTTTAGAGATTGATGGCATCACTATTTAATTGATGCTTCTGCTGTAAGGCAATTAAAGAAGGTACATAGATCATGTCAAGCAGAACTATTTTATATGGTTATATAGAGTTATGAGTCCTTCGTTTCAGATACCACAAACTACTGTCCTGAGTTTTAAAGTTTGCATGATTTAAGTAAAATTTATTAGAAGTAACCAAAATTTGAAATATGTTATTCTTTTATCATTAAATTTACTGCATGGGAGGTGCTAATCTTTTCTGGAAACAGAATTACAAAGCTTAAATATTGTATTTTTAATCTAAATATACCAGATAGTAATGGTAGATTGTGGTGTGAAGTAAAAACTGTGGTGTGTCTGTTACGATTAAGTAGTACTGGGAAACATCTTCAGATTGCTACTGCTACAACCAAAATACACATCTGTTAGGCAAGGCAGGAAACGAAATACTATTTCAGAGTTTAGTCTTTGTTTTTTTATTTTCTTCAGGACATTTATTTCCCTTCAAGAAAAAAAGTACACACACACTAAAACAAAGTTTGTTAGACCAGAGATACTGTTTTATTTCTGTTTCGTTTTTATTTCTTTTTTATGTCTTTCTGAACATTCATTAGAATGAAGTTTATAATAATGTTTATTGTTGAGAAGTGATAAGGATACCATGGTCAGTGATCTGATCATGCTTTTTTTTTGAGAAGACCTTAATCTAGATTTCAACTGTGTATGTGAACACCACAGATTCTTCCTTCTCCTGCCTGAAAAAATGCTTGAGACATCTTTTTTCTTTTTATATTTAGAAATTTTAATAGAATCATCTCTGAAGCACTGGTTATTAAAACCGTATTTGCAATCCATTCCTTTCTGTCTCTAACAAGTCCCCACTTTTTTCCTCTTCCATGCTGTAAGCCTTCATTTATTCACAGGAAATGATATTATATTTATATTTGAGTACCATCAAGAATAATTAGTAGCAGAAATTAATTTATTAAAATTAGACATCTAAACTAATCACTGTGGGTATCTCTAGGGAGCTGTTCAGTTTGTTTTGGGACAGATGTCTAAGGTTATCTGAACTGAATCATTTCTAGGTGTGTGCTTCTCTGTAAACAGGGCCCTGTAACAGATCCTTTTAGATATTAACTTTTGGATGCTGAAGAATTAGAAGAAATCAATCTCACAGGTCTTGCCTGCCAGTTTTTATTTGTCTCCACTCATCTTTTGAATATTACAGCCTTTTCAAAAGAGCAGTCCTCTTAAATTCTGTGTGTGTTTCTGGTGTATGTTTATATGCTGCAGGACAGTTTCCTTTCCTTCTTCCCATTCCCATACCACATTCAGGAGATCCTTCTCTCATTTTTCATCTGCTGTCTATATTGGCCTTTTCCAATCTAATGACTGGCCTTGTTTGTACTTAAAAAAAAATAAAGAAGCACGTGAAGGCCAATCATTCTCTGGCCTTTGGATTTCTCAGTGTCTGAGATAAAAGGATCAATTTGTAACCCTCTAGTCCATCAATCAGTAATAGACCTTTTGTGCTCTTTATCTTACAACAGCAATTGTATTCTGCTTGCTATTCTGCTTGCTTATTTCCCCCACAGTGCTCCATGTAATGTGTGAGCACTTGATGATAATTAATGAGTTTTATCCTCACAAAAAGGTAGGAGGTATTATATTTCCATTTTTTATATCTTATAGGAAGATAATGGCCAAACTTGTAATTTAGTATAGGTCTCTCAGGTTTTCATTCACTGTCCTTTTCCCAAGAACCCTTTCCGTTTGATATATTGCAGCCTGTTTGTGCACTTTAATTTGCAGGTGTCAACAGCTTGTTGTATTTGGACAAATGCTGCAGTGCTTTCACTGGACAACTGAGTAGTCCCACGTTAAGCTGCTCTTTCCCATTAGTTTTCATATTGCTTTGCCTGTTTTCTCATCTTGTCCTTTGTACCCCCACTTTTTTGATATTAATTTTGCTTCACTGCTCAATTCTTTCTTTTTTTTTTTGTTTCCATTTTATTTCCCATGATTCCATGTCTAGTTTATTCCTAAAACATTTTTTTTTCTGTTTCTTGTATTCAAGTAATCCATAACTCAACTGTACACTGAATTGCTCAATTGCTTAATTTTCATGTACCCTGAATTCCTTTCCTAATATTTCTCTCATATCCTCTTTGCATTTTGCTCCTTTTCCAAATTTTTTAGTATAATTTCTTGTTGTGGTTTTATAAAGTTGTTCCTGGACAAGCTACAACAGCCTAAGGAAATCACTTTTTCAATGATTTGATGGAAAGAACTAAGTAAAACAAATAAAGAAATGTAGCTAACATGAAACCAGCCAAACATCATTGGAAGTCTCCAGTTTCCCTGTAATCCCAGGGCATTAATTGGGCGCAGCCAGTTGTATCTCCTGGCAGGAGTTATGTCCCTAGTTAGCATGAGTGATTTATTAGACACTGCCTTCATGCAGTCTCACACTGCCTTGCAGTCATGGCTAACAGAGCTGTGCTCCTTGTGCAATTATTGATCACGTATTCAGTGATAGTAGCATGTTTTCTTTCACTGAACTAACATGGAGGCTCTAAAATTATGGGCTCCTTTGGACAGTAAATATCTGCACAAAGTGTGAATTCAGAATGTGACTAGGAGTCCATGTGTGGGTTCCACTAGAGGCAAAAATCTGGAACATGCCTATGGTTGATTTTAAAACAAATATGTTTTTTATTACTTTATAATAAAGAAGGAAGAAATCTTTTAAAACAATAAGCTGTCTGTGCCATATGGTTTGGGAATTTTTCCTAATTCAGTGATGCCATGTTATTTTGGAATAATTTGTGAAACATTAACTCTCTTTGAGCTTAAACTGCAGCATAAATACAACTATCAAGTTGGGACTTTATAAATACTGATAAAAATAACATCTGCATAAATTTGAAAACTATTGTAAAAATATGAAAGGATAGTTAGTTTTGAATGTAAATTCTTCAGAAAAAAAACAAGGTGTGTTTTAACAAACATTTTAGAAAACAAAATACTTTCCACCCCTCAACTTTCTCTTTTTCTTTTTCTTTTTTTTTTTTAAATATGAAGTGAAGAATAAATATCGGGCAGCAGTAAGCAGAGACCAGAATCTAAAAGGCATGCTGCTTATGGATCTGCTTCTTCCCAAGAAGAAGAGATTTAAAAGGCATTGAGATTTAAAAGGCATTGGCAGTGGCTTTGGAAGTTTAGTGAGTCTCTGCTTATAGCCTTCCACAAATCTTGCCTTTTCTACTGCTTTATGGTGTCAAGGTTGAAAATTCTGCTTATATGTGCATCTCTGATTAATTTAGTGAAAAGAAGTCCATTAATGAAATATCCCAGGTTTACTTGAAAACCAGTCTGAAGCTACTGTGGATTTGATCAGAGGAGTGCTAGTTTGTGTTTTTTGCTTCCCTCCAGCCACAAGAATTTGGGAGTTTCCTGGCTTTTCTATTTATAACATGCTTTGAAAATGGCAGAATAATTTAAATTTTACAAGTATTATATTTTTTGTATTTTATAGCTGGACATCAGAAAATAAAAGTGTCCTCTGTACACCAGTGTTTCAGGAGCTCTGTGTTGGGTCAGGTGGAGCCCTTGAGGGGGAGATGGCACCGGAATATGGTCAGTTTGGAAGAGGATCAGGAGCTGAGGTGGGGCAGATGGGGGACTCCAGTGATCCAGTCTCAAAGGTGACAGGTATAAAAAGACTTGTAGAGGCTGAAAGGGTGATGCCAGATTTCTGCAAGTCCAGCAGCTGCCAGTTGCTGGATTGAAAAGCAAGACTGATTGTAACGACTGGCTCTGACACTACAGAGAAAGCTGGGACAGGGACTGCATTTGCATCTCATCCAACAGATACAGACTTTTGCTGGCTTTTCAAGGTTTTTAAACCTGATTCTGATAAGGGAGCTTTATAAAGTTTTATAAAGCTTTATCCGCATATGTAAGAGTAGCTCTGTCTCCATGCTTTCTCTGTGTCTGGATGCCAGAATGCAAATAACCAAATCAATATCCTTCTACCTGGGTTTAGATGAAGGTGGACTTCAAAGCATCAGGTTTTTGTTTTTTTTTCTGAGCTAAAGCTACTAACTTTCTAGTATTTCATAGACAGGATAGGCATTTCCAATAAGAAAATTGTCTTAAATCAAATTTAGGATTTGGGATGAGCTTAAGTGCTAAGCTGTAGAGGATCTCATTTCCTTTTGCAATAGGGCAGCCCAGCAAGAGTAACCAGCTAACTTCCTTAGCTGCCTTAGGTCTTTTATTCCCTCTGCTTCCATTGCATGACAGCCAATATGGTTTGACATTACAGTCACAGCTATGATGTCTTGTATTTCTTTTCATCTTCTTTGTCCTTTACTGCTTCGATACTGGGGAAATTTTTAAAATGAGTCATAAAGAATTTCTGCTGTTCTAATTTATGATGAGTAAATGGGCAAAGTCTGTCATAGAGATTGGAGAATCAAGTTAGATAACACTGCAATTAGATAACACTGCAATAACTGTGATTTGCACACCCCTGTGAGAAGATGCCATCAAGTAGGGGTTGAACACCCAGCATATCTCTTTAGATCTTATTTTTATGATTGCTGTTCTTCATGTGCACAAGTTGCAGCAATTTTTAGATTTAATTTCTTCTCTGTTTGAACCTACCAAGGTTTTTAACCAGCCTATATTGAGTAATACTCACACATATTTACATACCTAGTTCTCATATTTTCTGTTTGTCATACCTCTTGATGGTGTGTGGTGGAATTAGGCATGTGAAAATTTCACCGAAAAATATAATTTACTCCTTGTTCTAGACAAAATTCTGTACATTCTTGGAGAAGGATGGTACTAAAATGGGCTAGTGACTAAATTTGTAAATAGATTGAAATATTAATTGGGTGTTGTTTGATGCAGATATTTTTTATTTGAATTTTTGGAGAACTTGGGCTGCATCTGTGCCAGGTATTTTGATTCTTAGCAATATGGATTCTGAGCATGTATTCTATTGAATTTTTGTTTGTTTTGGTTCCTCATTGTAATGGATATTGGCTGCACAGACAAATGCCTTATTCTAGCCTTTTTTTTTTTTTTAATATAGACAGAGGACCCATTTTGACTGGGTAGTTTGCTCTTAAACTGACCTAGACCGTGAGAGGGAAAGAAATCTGTGTTAGTGTAAATTATATCTTTCATAATGAAAGACTGTCAGAATAGGACTGTTGATGGGCCAGTGTAAGTAACATTTTGATAACTTTAGAGAAGTTTAATTAGAACAAAAATTTCTAATCTGTAGTAAATGTCATATTTTTCAGCTATATTTTGATTTTAATTATATATATATATATATATATATATATATATATATATATACATATATCATACCTATAGCTTTTGGTACTGGATTGTATTGCTTGGAATTAATACTTAAAGTCTATAATAAACCTAACATTTTATGAAATGAAGACAGAAAATTTGATATATTCAGATAGACTCCCTTCTCATTCCATTTTCCAAAATAATTTCCTAGTTGTTGTACCTTGTTGTACCTTTGTTGTTGTTCTTTTTGGTTTCTGAGAATATTCCAAGCTTCTTTCCTGTGCTTTCCAAATATGCAACATATTCATAGATTTTATAACTTAAAGCATTCTAGATAGCATATGTTGAAATAGTTTAATTTGAATAAACATGTTTTAAAATTAACTGTCATGAAAAGGTAATCCATATTTTATCTTTTTTAAAAGGTATTTAATTTACTTGTACTGCAGAGTGTTGTTTCTTGCGCATTGTGGTGTATAATAAAAATGGTATTAATGGCTAGAACACACACTTCTTTCTGTAGTGAAGGTTCTGTTATAGAAATGAATTCTGTTACAAGACAATGAACAGGATTTTATCTTTCATATATGGGAAAGAGTGAGTAAGCAGGAAAACCATATTTTTTTATGTTTTTTATCTTTAATCTGTTGTTCATCATTTTTTATATACAAGAAGACTTACTAGTATTAAGTAAGGCCTCCAGATTTTTTTGGAAAATTTGAGTGTTCTTGCTGAATTCATTTCTCTCTCACATCAGGAATCCAGTGTTATCTGACAGAGGGAACTGGATGCCATTCTCTGGAAATCATTGGAACTGTTAGTGAGGGCATGATTGACTTTGTCTGCTTTAGTACCAAGACTTTGCGTTGTTTGAAGGGGAATGTGTTCCTTTTACCAAGTATCACCGGGAAACATTCAGGTCTTTCCATTTCAAAGTCTTACAGGGAAGCTTGAGTACAGCCCACAGGGGAAAAAAAGGCATTCCTTTGAGCTTCCTATTGCAATTATAGTGATCTATTGCCACAGGAAGCAGAGGTTCTTACTTTTTTTTTTTTTTCTTTTCTTTTCATTTTTTTTTCTAGTATTATGATTAAAAAAGTAGGTGTCAGGTTTATATTCCTTTATTCAAATTTGTGCAAGTCTTCCCTTCTCCCAAATGAATATATGTTCAAGCTTGAAATGAAAAATACATGATAATGAAATAAATGACTGCCCCAAAGCTATCTCCTACCTATCTGTGAAACAGAGTTATGAAATAATAATGGCAAGAGTGATAACTGTAGTTGCCAGTGTCCTAAAAAAGATGAGTCTGTTCTTAATATGGAGAGTCCTACCTTGAAGGCAAATTTGCACAAAAGAGCAGTGCTTGAAGTCTCCCCATGGAGGCTGCATTTATGCCACATCAAAGATCAGAATTCAGCCCTAAAGCTGGTGCTTCATCAGTTTAATGGAAGATTTATTGCTTCAGGATATTTCCTACTAATATCAAATGCATGAGTGATAGCAATTGCAGTGAATGCAGCATAACTGTTTATTGGTAAATAAAAGCAGGACCAAAAACTGAACTTGTCACAGGACGTTTATATCATTTGAGGCAGTGATTTTCAGCAAGCACTTTGTTGCCAGATCCCAGTGTTGTTCTGATGTGTTGCTTTGAAATGTGTGAGTCACATTGAGACTTTTAAGTTGTACAAAACAAAACAAATTACTCAATCTGATGTTTTCATATGACTGATCGAAGGTGGAGGTAGGCTTTGAAAATTCCAAGTCAGATCAAGAGTCCTGGAAAGGACCCCTTACAATATTTGAATATTCCAATGGAGTTCTCTGTGGTGATGTGGTGTGTAGTGTAGTGTAGGTGATGAAATGCAGGTCCTGTTCCTGCCCTGCCCCTGACTGCAAACAGGAGCATTTCTGAGCCAGCTGATGCAATCTGCAAAGGGCCAGATCACATTCCCTGGCCCTCCCACGTAGCCATTCTCAACATGTTCTGTCCCTTTTGATTTTTGGAGAATAGGTGGGTAAAAAAAAAACAGATTGAAGGAGACAATCATATCTATTACAATCAACAGAGTTGAAACCTTCCAGAGTTTTTAGTGTTGGTGTGTAAAACAGAGCGTTAAAAGGTATTATTGCAGATCTCTTTATGGTGTGTATTGAAAATAAATTTTAAACCAGTGAGAAATCACATTCACCAGACCCTAAAAACTTTGGAACTCGAACTTCAGCTGACCTTCTACATAAGTATTTTAATTTGCTGACATTTTAAAAACTCTTTCAAAATCTACAGGATGACCTGTGGCTTCTTCCTTTTGGTTGCACTTTCTCTCTCTTTGTTTTGTTGTTTTTTATTTTTTTTTTTGTGCTCTGTCTTCTGATATGATTCTTTACTTGGGCACATTATCTTTCTTAAACTTCTCTTAGTTCCTGTGAATGACATTGTTCTACATTATTGCACTGTTAGGATTTCACCATACTAGCATGTTTAAAAGTCATTTAAATAGTTTTACACAGTGTTATGACATTTTACTCTGATTTGCAGTACGGTGTTTAGTCTGCAGGGACAGTTTGTGGTTCATAGGTCAGTGCATGGTTTAGTGTTACCTGCTGCCTTTGTCTACCTAGATACAGCTGTCATTTAATTAGTGAAAAGCTGCATTAAATTTTTGTGACCATGAATTAACCTGCAATGTTTATATAGTGTTTGAAGCCCCACTAGTGGAGAAAAAAAGATTAGGAGGCCTTCTGAGGTCATGTAGTCCAACCTTCTTCTCAAAGCGGGTTTGTGCTGTTATTTATGTTATTATTGACACAGAAGATGGTACAAATTAAGAAGAAGAAGCAATAACAAATTAGGATGCTGCAGGATGTACAAAATCTAGACCTAGCCAGTATGACTGAAGATAAGGGTGAACCGTGAAACAGGATCAGGTGATGGCTTAGCAAAGCATGACAAAGACAACTGCATCAGATGAAAAAATCTAATTAATTAAATGTTCACATTCAGTTGGTGTTATAACTAATTCCCAATGAAGCATTAAGATGATTTAACAGTTCTTGTTCTCCAGGGGTATGATCTTTACTCAGATGTGAGGATAGTAAAAGGTAGACAGGGTAATTTATTCCAATAAGAGAAGAACAGTTCCTAGTTTGAAATTTAATTGGATGATGTATGAAAAACCTAAATTCTCTAGAGTGCATTTTGGTCTTGAAATTTAGATGACTAAGTATTTTACAGGACTTTTGTCAACAATGGATATTATTATTTTATTTTATTGCATATGTTTGAGTACACTCATGGGATGTGGAAGATCAGTGAAAGAGGCTGTGAAATTTAAAGGATTGGTTTTTTGTTTGTTTGTTTAATAATTAACTTTTTTTTTCCTGAACTCTTAGTAGCATTTCAATCAATTAAAGGGAGGTTTGCTTTTCTTCTCATATGATCCTGTTGTCCCACAGTTGTATAATGATATTATCTTATCCAGTCAAGCCACTTGTTGCAGTCAGTGCTGCAGTAGGCAGATCTGTGCAGCACCTGGTTATTTTAGGGCAGGCAGGAAGATCACTCTTTGTGAATGCCTTGGTCACAAAGCCCTGAGTTTTCCCAGACCATCACCCCATGTGGAAGAGGACTGGGGTGGGACGTTCAGGTGGGATTACACATCATGATCCCCAATCTCATGACCAGTATATATAACCCAGGAGGGATATAGAGATGTTGCCTGAACCTTCAGGAATGGAAGGGATGGAATTAGGGACCACTGAGGCTAGTCAGAAATATGTAAGTCCATGGGAGCAGAGGAGATGGATCCAGGGATGCTGATGTCATTATGAGGCAGCTCTCCATCATCCCCAAAACACTCTGGGGATTGGAGAGATTTTTCAATGACCTCCGGGTGGGGAAGTCACATTTATCTTTAGGAAGATAAATAAGTCTTACATTTCTTATGTGCTTTAATATTTAAATACGCATTTCATTTTACCTGTCATTGTAGCTCAAGAGAAAATAGGACAGGACAGAAATGTATTTTTTGAATACTGATATTACTACAGCAGACTCTGTGTAGATTTGTAGTGAAGGTCATATGCAATCTGTAATTAAATAAAAAGAAATAAAAAGAAATTTCCACTAATTACTTTATTACTATCTTTTAATCTTAAGGGTTTTTTAAAGCTCATTTAAAAATGATTCCTTATAAATGTTCCTTTTTACCAGAAATTAAGAAATATATCAAGAAATATATAATTACCTGAATTATGATATTTAAGGCATCCTCATAGATGTAATGTCAACTTTTTTAAACAGAAAAGGACTTCCAGGGGCTTGGATTTCTATTTTGAAAATCTTTCCACCTGAAGAAACTGGGAAAACCCAGATGTTTTCATCTGTTTCTCTAGAGTACAATTCATTGAAATGCTACAATATTTTCACAGAATCATAAAGTAGTTTTGATTGGAAGGGAATTTTAAAGTTCATCTAGTCCAAGCCCATGCAATAAGCATAGACATCATCAACTAGATCAGGTTGCTCTGAAACCAAAACAACCTGACCTTGACTGTTTCCATAGATGGAGGCATCTACCACTTCTCTGGGCAACCTTTCCCAGTGTTTTACCACCCTCATCTCTCAATACTTCTTCCTTATATCATGTCTGAATCTACCCTCTTTTAGTTGTAAACTATTAGCCTTTGTCTTGTATCAGAGACCCTGCTAAAAAAGTCTGTCCTCAAATTTCCAGTTCTTTACGTTTGATCAATTAATTTCATCAAGGATTCATTAATTCATGAAACCAAAGTCATGAAGCATTGAATTCTGTGAATAGGTAAAAATACAAATAAAAAGAAAACACTGTTATGTTTGAGATAGGTAATAATTTTGTGCATATCTAAAAGTTCTCATCAGAAGCTGTGAACCATGAATGTCAGATAAATGAATGCATAACCTCCTCACATGGTTACATGGTTTTGCACCATCCAAAAAATATCATAGAGCCTTGTATACAGTAGACAGAGACAAGCCTGTAAGTAGCTGTATAGAAATTATCATAGACAAAAGATAGCTGCATTATAAAATTAGCCTAGCCTAAGAGGCAAATAAATACTTTAAAATTATTTTGACTTTGTATTTGATACATACTGACATTACTCAGTTGGCAGAATGCTGGAAATTAAATTACTTCTATAAGAGATTTTATCTTTTTTTTTTATTTTAATATCAATACTCAATCCAGAGTTCCATTTGTTTCATCATTGACTTGCAGTAACCAATTGATCCATTAGAAGCATATGGAAACATTGAAAACACAGAAAGCAACTCTTATCTGTATTAAATATAATGTCCCTTAAGAATGGCACACTGATAGATGCAAATATAAATTATTTCTTTACTAAATTCCCTCCTAGTTCCCTTTCTGAAGCTACCCAGACCCTACTTACATTTGAAAAATATTTTATTTTTATATATGTGAATAGATGTATGCATATATATTCCTATGTTTAACACCTCCCTGTTGTATAACAGAAAAAAAAATTGGTTCTTCTGAGCCAACTGTTTTCTTGTTTTATTTGTAATTCTTTTAATTGTTTTGTCCTTAAGAGTAGGCAGAAGGATGTCACTTAAAATCATGATGTTGCAAAGGGAAGACCAGAGTCCCCCACTGACACAGAGTGGAAACAAAATAAACTCTTCACAGTTCCTTCACAACCACCTGAATGCTCTCAGCAGTCTTCCCACAGCTGGAAAATCACAGCTAGTGGAAAGGAAATGAAAAATGTTATCAGAAGGCAATGCTCTCATTAAATTATCTAAAATGCAGTAAAAGTGCTGTGGCTATTAGAAATGCATTCTAGCTGCTCTTCAGAATTAACTCCTAGTCCTTAGAAGAGCTGTCCCCAGCCCTTGCTTGCTGCAGGCGTTTGCTGAGCTGTGTGCTTCAAGCAACATCCCATTTTACTCTCTCTGTTAGATCCAGCTTGAACTTTTTAATGGGGCCACAAGCATTTTCAGAGAGGCTGTATATGTGGTTCTACTGGATTATTTTCCTCAGGGAGGAAAAAAAACCAGGGAAAACAGCAAAAGTAACTAAAACAAAAAAGAATAAAAGAGTACAGAACTAAGCATAGGAGAAATTCTGTGCTTATTTTGTATGTGACAGTTTCATTTGTACAGAGTAGATCTGGGAGGTAATTAAAAGAAGTGAGCCCCAATTGTTTAAAAATTTACACTTAGAAATTTCAGCAGATATTCAGAAATAAAAACCAGGGTGAAAGCTAGAGATGAAAATATAAAACTTCCAGAATTCTGCAAGGTAAGACAGGAAGGAATCACTGAGGAAGAAATTTGGGTATTTATTATTTACAACAATTATAATTCCATCTCTACATTCATTCTTTAAAATGGTGGTGGTAGGGAGAGTGAAGTTTTGTGCAGAACACAGTCCCTGGATATGAAGGCAATGGAAAATACTAGCAACGAATTCCTTTCTGTTTTACATAAATATGAAAGCAGGCAGGTGTCATTGTTAATGGCTGAATATCAGTTCAGGAATTGAAAGAAATCTACTTTTATTCTTTCATTGTGATGCTAAATCTGTTATGAAGCTTTGAGCAACTTCTAAATTGCTCCTGAAAAGAATCTGCTTTCAGAAAACAACTGAAGATCACTTTGGTGGTAAGCTTTTTTTGTGTTTCGCTGATGTTTTGGGGTTTTTTTTTGTAAATCGTGTCAGCTTTCTGGTTGTGAGTTTTCAATATCTGCAAAAAGCAAAAATAATTTTTATACTAATGGAAAAGCCTTATCATTTCCACAATAGTCAGTATTTTTCAACTAAATGAAAATTTATTAGTAGAGATAGAAAATCCACTCATCTTCTTACAGCTGTGATGATGGAAAGTAACTGAATTCTGTGGAAAGGAATCAGGATAAGTTTGGCTGCAGTGAAATGGGCAGCTAGATTATGTCCCAATTACTTGAAATTATCTTTACAACTTTGTTTTAATGGATGTTTTCTTTTTTAGAAAAATCTTTCAGTAAACCTTCTTGGCACAAAGCTTCCAGTTAACTCATGTAAATACATTAATTTATGTTCTGAAAGCCCTCTAGATAGAAGTTGGATTATTTCTGCTGTGTACTTGGCTTATAAAAAGATGCAGAAGGTACCCTCCAGTTTATTGGACATCATACCAAGAAAGATTTAGAAATAATCACAAAGAATAGCTGCAAAAAACCTCATTTCTTGTGTTTTAGCTGCTATATCAATTTCCTTTTATCCTTATGGTGAATAGTAGACACATGAAAAAAAAAAAACAAACCCAAATTTATTTAATAATGAAAAAAAAAGCCTTAAAATGGCACAAATGTGAACTGAAAAGAGAAATGAATTTTATCTACCTCTCAAGGGAGGAAGAAATTGGTCTGGAAATTCATTGCAGTGAAATGAGTGAGTTATTTTGCTGACTGTCAGTGGTAGGTAACAATGTAATGCAATAAGTGAAGGCCAGGTTTGAATAGATAGAAAATTAATCTTCAGCCACTGTCTCCTGTGGGATTTTTCTGTGCCAGTATTGATTGCATTTCAGCTTCTGACTTGAGAGAGAAATTGGTTGGAGTTGGGTTTTAATTATATTCACATGCTGGATCACTTTCCATCAAAATAGGTGTTTTGCTGCTTTTCTGAGAACAAAGTTTAACTGGGTATAAAATGGTACCAACTGACACCACAATCTGTCAGGCTTTCCATTGAAATGCAAGATTAAAATAATTAATAACATTGGGGTTTTCCTTTTTAATAATTCCTTTTTTTTCCTATTTTTTTTTCAGATTTAAGCTACTTGAAATTGAAAAATTTGCAAATTAAAACCAAATAGATTTATTTTCTGTAGAAGAACCCACTATAGTATAAATTTTGTCTTTCTTGTCAGGAAGAGTTCAGCACTAATTTGCCAGTAATGGTTCTGATACTTAGATGTTGTGTACAGAACTAGTTCAGATACCTTTAGATTTACAGAACAGCTTGTTCCTATGTGAGGGTAACTTCAAAGTTTTTAAAGGATTTTGTATTTTTTTGTCTTTGTTTTTTGGGCAGATTGATGTGTTGTTTCAGTGTCAGAGCTGTACATCACAAAATACTCCTACGAAGGTCAAGAAGAGCAGTGTGAAAGCATCCAAGTTACTTTAGTTAGTTTTAAATCCATCGCCTGCATTAATGAAGTTGAGGAGAGTTTTTAGATTAATGTTCTTTGGTTGAGTATCATGGAATATCAGTGGGAATAACAGCAGATGCAGTCACAGTCTTTTTCAGGGGGACCTCTGTGTGTGCGTGCTATTAGAAATGTGAGAAGTAGATTTATTTTTTTTTTAATTTTAAGGCCTTCAGGTCTTAATTAATTAAGTGATTTTGAGTTCAACAAAGTTTAATCAGATTTTGGCAGTAGACATGAAACTTCTTTCATAGCATATGAGTGAATGGAAGGACTGAAAGGTTGTAGTTATTAATTGGAATGAAATTGTAATATCAGTTAGAAGAAACATGATCATTTTATGTCACTATGCTTCAGGAATTTCAAGCAAAAATCTAAATATATTGTAATACGAAAACTTCTGTGCAAGACCTGCTGAGATGGACTGGATGGAAAAATGTGTGATTCTTGGGATTGTTTTTTGTAGGACTAGAAGCTGAACTTTGATGAACTTTTAACCAGTCAGTCCTTTCCAGCTCAGGATATTCTTTGATTCTATGTTCACACCCTTTCTCTATTACATCTTTTACCTATTCCCTCCCAAATATTTCTCGTGGAAATTTAGTTGAAAGAAATCTTTTGACATTCACTCATTCTGGTATTTTAGTGTGGTTATGTGGCCTCATGATCCCCAATTCTTTTCTGAAGTGTGCTGTGAAAGCCTTGAGGATTTGTAGTTGTTGCTACTATTTTTTAAAAATAAGAGTGTTGGAATGTTTTTGGTTTTTTTTAATCAAATGACTTTCCAACAGAAGGGAGATTTTGCCACATGAATGATTGACTATTGGGATTGCATTTGCATAATTAGACTAAGTCATTACTTTGAGCAACTTGAAGCTAAAAGATAACTAATGAAAAGAACTCCAGAATTTCTGTCATGTTTTGCATGCCAGCTGTGGGGCATGAAAAAAACCTGTGTGATAATATAGAAGCAAAAAAACACCCAAGCAAACAACACAACAAAAACCTATGCAAAACTGAACCAAATTACATTGTCTGAATCTGTCATAATGCTGTGTCATTTCAAATCATATTATGCCTAAACTGTTACTGATCCTGGCTTTAGTCTGCACCCTTCAAAGTAAGTTATAATGGTTGTGAGCCTTGTCTGGCTGCCAGTTGCTCACAAAGCTGTCTATCACATTCTCCTGTACCACCACCCCTCTCCAGCAGTGGGAAAATAAGACCACAAAATACTCATGGATTGAGATAAAGACAGTTTAATAAAGAAAAGCAAAGTCCTAAATTGAAGCAATGGAAATCAAAAAGATTTATTCTTTACTTCCCACCAGCAGGCAATGTCCAAACACTTTGTGGGAAGTAGGATCTCAGGACACACAGCAGTTGCTCCACAAATACTCCACCTTAATGATGAGTGTTCCCTCTTGCCTCATTTCTCTGAGCTTGCAGTATTGAGCATAATATCATTAGAAAGGAGTATCTCTTTGATCATTTTGGGTCAGCTGTGCTGGCTGTGTCCCCTCCCAAACTCTTGCCCATTGCCAGAATGGGGTTAAATACTTTACAACAAATTGACCTTCTCAGTATAAGATGTAGCTGTGCTGCATAAAAATAGTCAAAATGAGTACCCAGCTTCTTTTCTTCTGGAAGTTTAGTAGACTTGTGAGATTCGTCTCACCTAATTCTGGGCAGCTGTATTGCTGACTTCTACATCTAGGTGATTTGCACTGGAGCTACTTCTACAATCAATCAAAAGTAGGAGGCACTTCTAAAGCATGATTCATGTCATGGGAAAATAGGTGTCTAATTAGGATAAGATGAATTGCACTCTAAACATTCCAATTTCTCTTCATTCACTATGAAGGCAGCCTGCAATGATGAGCACAACACTGCTGGGCTGTCGAAATTGGTGTCTGTCACTGGTTAGATGAGTTCTGCCCTTTGTATTTCCAAAGGAAACCAGTTCTTTAAAACTCACCCAGGTTTTTATGCCTCAGGCAGCATTTGAACCTATACTTAGAATGGCATATATGTAACGTTAAGATGGAGCAGATGAGAAAACATAGGCAGTTTCATTACATGGCATTGTGGATAAGCTAAAGTTTATCTGTCTATACTTGGATAATAGAGAAATAGAGAAATGGATGGGTAAATAATTTAAAAAATAATAAATAAATAGATACATAAATAGATAAATTAATAAATAGAGGATAATAAACAGAGTGGCCATCACACACATGCCTGACTGCGTGTGCTTCATTGTGCTTCATTGGTTTGCACTGAAGGTGCTTCATTGTCAGCACTGTTTATCAAGCATAGCACATTTTCAAAAACTGATGACTCTATAGTGTTAAAAATACCCTTATAATTTCCTCCAATAGCTGGCCTGAGTAATCATTCAGGATCATAGTTGCTATATTATTGCTTTAAGTGGCAGTTGACCCATGGCATGGGGCTTCCTGTTCCAGCAGAGACAGTTGAAGACACTCCCACCTCTTTGGCCTTCACTACCTCCTTGTTCCCCCCTTCAAAATAAATCTCAGCTTTTCAGCATGTTTAAGAACTAGTACAAACTGACTAAGTGAATTGGAAGGAGTCAAGAAATGTGTATCAGGGTGCAGACAGGTGAGAAAAGATTGGAACCCAAGGCAGACAGGTGATGGTGAGTGCCTGAATCTTTAGGGACCTTTCCCCTTGGACAGATGTAGCCAGTACATGGGATTTCACTGAGACATGCTTAAAATAAATCAATGGAAAAAATCTGATTCAATCAGAAATTCGAGGAAGGCTTAATTTCCTTGCTTTGTCTGGATGTACACCACTGTTTTTGAAAAATCTGTTTATGCAATATATATGTGTGGTATCATTTTTAGATTTGTGATTTGTCATATGATCTGCATAAGGAAAAAAGAAGTCATATTTAAGATTTGGTGCAAATTATTACATGTAATAAAAAGTAATTAATTTGCCTTTTGTTATGGTGTAAAAATACCATGCAGTTATGAAATTTAAGTGTGTAAGGTGTTAGGCTCATACTTTTCTTTTGCAGGTCTTCATTTCACTGAAAGCATTGGGTAAATCAAAACTGAAAGCAAACTATACGCAAATATTCCTTTACTTGGAGAAATTAATTGTGCTTATATAGAAATGCAAAATGTTAGCAATGAAAGAAAAGCTGTGATTTTTTTGTTACATAAAAAGAGAAAACGTGAGTGGCATTGTTTTTAACACACTTTTTAATATTTTACCTTTACATGTTTTTCTTTAAAAAGCCTGAAAAGAATGAAACTGAATCTGGCAGCCAGAGAATCAGACCAGTCTTTGAAGACGATCCTGTTTTCCGACGGCAAACATCTTACCAACATGCAGCAGTCCACATACCAACAGATATTTACGAAGGCTGTAAGTGGCATGTGAACAAAGTGATTTTATATTTTATATTTACATTTTCCCCTTCTTAAAACAGTATCTCCATCTTTAGTACAGGTTTGCTGTTATTGTCACCTTTACTTCTTTCAGTGCTATTTCATAGAAGTGTCGTACTAGGGATATGATTAATTTTTTGAGTTGGTAGGTACATTAGAGATGCATTAGGATTGAGAGAGAGATCCATTAGGATTGGATCAGAGTTTCAAAAATGTAACTGGAGGTGAAACAAAACTCTTGCATATTCTGATTTTCTGATCTGTTCTTTCTCTGTGCTCTTCACATTTAATACAAACAATTCTTGACAGCTCGTCTTTACACTCTGTTTGGCCTCAGGCAGGGATGAGTTCTGAAAACATTTTTAAGTATCTCACGAGCTGGTACAGTTTAGGGAAATGACATGCTGTGTGAGCTGGTAGTACCAATATTTCATCCAGTGCATTTATAGCATTGCAGTAACAGACTGGCTGAGAATTTACATAAAGTCTTTATAAACTATGCAAAAAATTATATGTATATATGCGTGTACAGATGAGGATTCTTTAATTGTATTTCAAAACTAAGTATTTATCTTTCAAGATGGAAATAAGTCCCTGTGCTCATCATCAAGCAAAAATCTTTCTACAACAAAAAGACATTTCTGCATTCAAAGGAGCTGCAATTTTTTTTTTAAAGGCAGGGAGAAAAATTAAATAGGGTTTCTATTTTTAAGTTTCGATTTTTTTTATTTAAGGTCCTAATTTCAAGTATACAGTCTTTTACCTCTTTTAAAGTCTCATCAAGAGGAAAGAGACCCTAGTGTGACCTGAGCTTTTTAAAATTCATGGCCACAGTTGCGTGAAGCTTCCATAAATGGCACAGGGATGAAAATGGAAATGTCACTATGATGGGGGAAAGAATCATAGTAGCTCGTATTCATGTATGGTGAGCTTGACTGACAGACCTAAAGGATTATTCTGGGATTCTGGCTTTAATAAATGCTAAAGTGCACCTTAATTGCAGGATTACAGAGAAGTGACAGGCCATTTCATTTTTTTTCATTTTTTGGAAGAGAATTGATACTTCACTGTTAAAATGTTGAAAAAAACTCATCTCCAGTTATGAGGATATTTATAAAGGCTGTGTGAACTTCGCTATAAGATTGTCATCATAACAGTACATGAAATGTTTTCTTGTTAAATTCAACATTTTAAATGGAATTCCTGAGGACACATATCCCTTAAAAATGTATACTGTGTAATGTTACTGTACAGCCCATAAACCTGAAAAGGAAGACAGATTATGATTTCCACAGGAAAGGTACAACTTTAGTATCTAGTAAAATGATGATAGCACAAAGAAATGTACATTTCTGGACAGAGACATGTATGTGCCTGTGCAACATATATGGTTTGTGATTCTTTGCATCTGGTTTTTATATTAATTACTAGAGAAGTGGAAGCCTAGAAAATTACCAGGAAGCCTGTAATTCTATGTCAGAAAAATCATGTTGTTGTGTGTCTGGGTAACTTTTTGTTACAGACAGAATTTTCAGAGATAACAGATTGAGAATACCTAAAAGTGACAGATTTCATATCAACAAAAACACAATATGTTCACCAGGTTCCATTTTATAGTTACAAAGTTCATGTGTCATCTGAAAAACAAGTGAGCAATTGTGAGGTAATCATTAAGTAACAGATTTCCAAGAGTAGAATTTAGTGTTGTTCTTTTTACATTATGATCTATAAGCAGTTTTTTAACTCTAGAAAGACAGATAAGGTATCTTGAACACTGCTGTCATTTTTCTGCCTGTCCATGTGAGCTAACCTGTCATTTCTTGGGAGGTTTCAGTGTCCATTATAACAGGGAGCAGCTGTACATTTGAAAATGCTATCTGCAATTCCTTGTAGAAATCCCAATCTGTTGGGAATCATTTGCAACACAGGCATTGCAACGAATCCTTCTGAGAATCAGTGGAAGAGACACAGTTCAAAAGTTTTGCAGCTTGGAAGCCAGCTTTTTTGACTGAATTATACCTTGGCAAGCAGATTTCATTTTTTCTCCTTTACTGCATATGCTTTGCAGGTGGCCAAGAGAAACAAGGAATTGCTCTTTGAATCTCACAGAACAGTTTTCAATGACTAGATATTTGACTTGCCTATTGCTCCTTGAGATTGGTTTTCACTTCTCTTGCCTCTTGCAGCAGCAGGTTCTTGTCTCTAGGGGAGAGGGACAATTACTGTTAGAGCAACATGTGATCAGGATTTTCACTTGGGCCTGTCAATCAAGTTTGTTCGTGTAATTAATTTTTCTCTGTATGAAACTAGGAATTTCACTCTTAACCATAGAATCACAGAATCATAAGGGTTGGAAGAGACCTTTAAGACAGTCAATATGCTATCCATTAAAATGTTTTCTATTAATGTTTTATTTCTATTGTGGTTTTTACTTATGATTATTAATGATTTTTTAAATTGAATCAAATAATGAATTTCTGTCCATTTATATTTTTGAAATTGGGAAACTTTTTTGTCTAATAATTCTGTAATGGTGCACAACCTACTTAAAATCTAGTGTGGTGTATAAAATAATATCCTTTTCATCCTACATATATAGTGATTTGCTTTCTTTGAAATACAGAAATGAGCTTCTTGTGAAGTAGTTCCTTGTATTTCACCATAAAAATATGAGATACATCATAACAAAATATTCATTTACTACATCCAGATTATTACTTTGTGAATTATTTGATTGTAGAAAGAAGTATTATGAACATATTATGAAAGTTCAGGGTTATATATTGTTCAGGGTTTTCTTTAATTATTTTTTCTTTTCCTGGATCTTGTGCCAAAACTTATGCAGAGCCAGGAGAAAGTCTAAGGAGTTAATTTACTTGCCTGTTTCTGAGGATTGAAGAAAGGAGGCAATCCCAATAAAATAGAAGCAGATCAGACTTTTAATTCAGTATTTTTCAAGAGGCCCATTTAGGTTTTGAAGTAAAATCAATCTGCAGCTGAAAACAGAACAGAGCCTCAGGTCCTCTGTCTAACACATGCACTAGGAATTAGTCATGCATCTCCTATTAGTAATAGCTGAAGTCTTGTTTCTAAATCCTCATTAAAACTGTACCCTGCTTATCCCTAAGCAGAATAGAGGAACTGCAGGCCAGAAGTAAAAGGAAATCCCTGGCACAAGGAAAGAAAGGTTAATCTTCCCAGTGGGTATACCACATGCCCTGGCACTCTGGGATCCACTCTCCCCATCTGCTGCTGAGATTCCTCTAGGTCTATGTCTGTGCTGGTGTTATGGTTTGAGGAGACGTGTTAGGCAAAACACACAAACCAGGTTTGCTTTTTTCAATGTGGTTATTCCTACTTTACTCCCTTTAAATCAGAAATAGTGCTTCCACATGTCACTCACTACTTGATTAGTGTGGAAGAGCTGATTAAAGTGTCAGGTTGAAAGTAATGTGTCATGAACATGACAACATAGCTTTGAATATATTTGGACAGCAAGCAGCAAGAAAAAAGGGCTTCCCTTATCTGAAGCCATCAGACCAGGCATAAATATTGAGTTACAAGTAATTGATGGTTCATATACCTTAGTAATAATAAAATATAAATACTGTTGCTTCATGCTCCCCTTTTATGGCAGTCAAAATTTTTCTGTTGTCTGAAGTCTTGTATTTATTATATATTATTTGATATCAAGTTTGGCAGTGGGCATAAATTTTGTCTTTCTAGTGGTGCATCATATATGTAAATAATTAGTTATGGATAAAGTATTTTGACATTCTAGTACTCCAGTATATCACTTAAGGGCAATAAAAACTTCTAGAAATAATTTTTTAAAAAAAGATGCTACAGTGATTTTTATCTTGACCAGAATATTATTTTCTTGGTGAATTTTTAAAATGTTGTACATTTTCTGCTAATCTTGTGTATCTCAGGCTAAGAGCTTAAAAAGAAAAAAAAAAATACCATTTAGGAACAGCAGTCTAGTGGAAGGAGTTCCAGCACATGGCAGGAATGTTGGAAGTAGATGATCTCTAAGGCCCTTTCTAACTCAGTCTTTTCTATGACTCTGAATAAAAACCTCAGAAATACTGGGAAATGAAACCATGCATGTGACAATATTACTCTCCAAAAGAAACCCTCAATTTAAGTAAACTAGGAAAAAGTGTGTTATCTTTTATTCATTGAAGATCTCATGTGTGGACAATAAAATGTTTGTGGGCTTTTTTTAGTTCTATTTAATTTAAATAGCAGTTACAGACAGCCAAGACACTTTTATTACCTAAATTAATTAGTTCAGCATATTTTAAGATTAGTATTCTTGATATATTAACTTCATATTTTTTTTTTCCTGGTTCTGTTATTCTGTTATTTTAATCAGGGAGTTATTTGTGAAAACATGAAATGAGTGAAGTAGTGAAGTAGACCTTTAAATGAATTTCAGTTTCAGCCTGTTTTAAATGCCAAAGACTATGGCTTGGGGTAACTATAAAGCAAATGTTAGTTGCAGCTAAGTCCCTAAGTACTGCCTGGTTGGTTCAATATTAAACCTGGAAGGAAAATACCAATGCAGAAGCTTAAGTAAAAAACTCTAGGGTCAGTTTTTATGCTCTGACAATTACAGTTGGGTTTTTTACCCCCCAGGTAGATTGCTAAAGCTCCCTGAATTAAATTCCTACTTGAATAATCAGCAAAAAGAAATAGCTTTTCTAACTTGATAAAAAAGCTTGTTTATGTCACAATCCAGAAGGCCAAACAACATGAACAGTATCCTCCATTGCAAGGAGGTATTTATCTTTTGGTACTGGGATTAGTACCATTAATTTCATTGGATGGATAGTCTAGCATAAACACTTGACATCAAGCTGACCATGACTTCTGTCTAAAGTTATCAAAATTCAAGATAATAAGCTAGAATAGGGAAAGACCTTTTAGTAGCCAAAGGTAAGTTTTTCCTCTTTGAAAGACTAAATTGGTTAGGTGCATGCTATTTTGAAAATACAAATGTGGTAAGGAATTCTCAATGTAGAGTTAAAGCAATCTGCCTAATAATGATGCATCACAAAAATAATAGCATACTCTCAAGCTGAATATTTCAGAATCCATTTTGCCCGGGAAGTTTATCCAAGGCTAACTATATGTTAAATGTGGAATAGAGTTCTTAATGGGAAAAGAAATAGGGGCAAATCTGAAATAAAACACACTTGTGTTATAATTCCAGGTACTCTTCTAGATTTGCATTGTCTTAAGGTGTTTGTTAAAAATTTCCGTATGTTTCTGCAAAATAAAAACAGATTATTTTTCAATAATAAATTTAGAACCTAAATACCTTAGGCTTTCATAGAGACACAGTTGTCTAAACACAAGTTTGTGCTGAAAGTGGTATTCTGAAATATTCTTTTCCTGAACTGTAAAATCTTTATTTGAAATAAATCAAGGGTTAGCTATTTATAATCAATATGATTGATTTTATTTGTATGCATTAGTGTGAGAGCATAATGTGAGTCTTGATACCTAACACTCAGAAACTTTCCTGGAGTGGTAATTATATATTTTTAAATCTTTTTAGAAAAATAAGTTTTTATTTAGAAACATTTGAAGTACATTATATAACAGAAGAAATTATGCCCAAAATAATTGGTCTAGTGTTTGAACTGTATTATGTTATAATATTTGTCTCAAGCTGGAAACTATAGATAGTAATTTTTATATTTCTGTCTGTTATTCTGTGTTGAAGAGTTTTCTCTCTTCATCTATTTCTCTTCTCTATGTATTTCTCAGATAACAATTTAAGTTTAACACTTTAAGTTTTAAGATAAAAGTTCAACTTTTACACCTTAGACTTATATTGGAAATATTTTACATCTATTCTAATAATTCAGCCTGGAGAAATTAAATATTGTATTCAAGCTAACAGCCACAACTCACTAGCAATCCATTATAGAAATTTTCTCTTTATCATGCTGAAGCCTTTTATCCTATGCAGTAATTTGTTATAGGGATGAAAGGAAGTTACAGGATTTACTTCATTATCCTTTGGAAATAAATTTTCTTCATATTGTTGCAGTGTTCTTTTCTTACCAGGTGCTGTTTTTACTTCCAAATAGTTTGTTGTTTTTTTTGTTTTTTTTTCTATGGCTCTAATTTGGCAGAAATAATATTTCCATTTCTACTGCCAATTTTCTTTTATGAGTAAGCATGTTAACACAGCATATCTGCACCCATGCAGACATCCTAGTTTTCTGTTTCAGTATTCAGCATGCTTCCAGAGAATCCCAGACTTCATGGTTACCATCTGTACTTCATTAAAGAAATGCACTGAATAGTTGTCTCCTGATCTTAGGTTCCATTTTGTCAGATACAGGAATTTATCTTCTAACTGATACTTAAAAAAAAAAAATCTATTTTCCAACTACTTGACCTTTATTGAATAAATATTTAAAGATATATTTAATTACAAAAGAATCCCCCTATTGCTAAAATGTAACTATGTCAGGATGTTGTACTGACACACAGTTCCCCAGGAAAACCACATTCCACAAAAACAAATCACATTTTAATATGCTAACCCTTATTTCTCTTTAAATGGAATAAAATATATAAAAAATATTTTTCTATTTAAATTGAGGAAATGGTTAATTTATTTCCTTTTTGCTGCTGTTGTTCATGCTCTTTTTAAAAAAGAGGCAAACATAAAAAAATACTGAGTTTGTGTTTTCAATAGAACACAGGCCTTAGGCATGTAACCTATGGCTGTGGGCTTTTTCACAGTGACCCCTCTGGGCACCATCAACTGCCAAACTTTCTGTGTCAAATCTTTCCTGTTCTTATAATCAGAAGTTCATCTGCATGGACCAGTGACATGTCACAATCTTCTTAAATACTCAAAGGATATAATTTTCTACGTGTTTAGAATTTTTAATATCACAGTGAGGTGTGAAATGCCATACCAGAAGCCAAAGTTGTGTTACCTGGTTAAGCTGGTCTTTGTGATGTGCCTTCAACAAATTAGAATACCATACAATGAAGAGATTTTCCTTACTGTTGTGTTTTGAAAACTCTGGAGTTTAAACATAAAGATGCCAAAACAACTTTGTGTTCTTATTTACTTTCTTTTCCCAAAATGTGTAACATTAATTTGCATAGTTTGTAAAAAAGCAAAAGTGTGAAAAACACTTTTCTAATAATGGAGTGGTGATTATCATTAGCATTCAGCATAGCTGCCTCTCTCTGCAGATTTCTTGACCAGCAATATGGTGTGCATCCAGAATTATCTTGGACTTTGTAGCAAGTCCTGAGATTCTAGTGTCTGTTAGGCTGCTTGACTGAGTAATAATTGTTTAAACTCTACATACTGCCAAAATCTATTTTGGAGAACAGATGATTGCTGCTGCTTCTCAGATCCCTTTCCATTTCTTTTGCTGTATTTTCTCTCTTATGCACAGCTTGGAATAGCAATTAGTATTGAATCCTCTAGTACCAAGAGGGAAAAGTTGGCTCTGCTGTATGATTGGCAATGTTGTTATGGTAAAAATAGCTAATGGTGGCCTTTGTATTTTTTGCAATACAGACTGCTAAGCAGAACACCAAATATCAGTAGATCTTCATTATTCGACTTATTAAAAATATAAGACAATTTAAACATCCACCGGTAAATGTTTAGAGGTGTTTCAGATTGTTAAACAAGGAGATATGATAATTTAGGTTGACACTAGGAAAAAAAAGTGCTAATTTTCTTGAAGTAATTTAAATCTAACAAAAAAATACCAATTTGTGTGAAAATTATTAAAGACGTTCTTTCTTAAGGACCTTAAAACATACCTTAAATGGAAGTGCAAGAGTTTTGGAATATTCCTTGATTGCCCTGAGAGCCTGCCAATTCATTTTTTCTCCTCTCCTCAAATGAGTTTGCCATTTTTGTTCTCAGATGTTCTTTTCAGTTCAGTGTGTTGAGATCTAAGCGAGGAAGGAGAGGAGAAGGGAAGGCTAACTATGGCCTTCCCCCTTTTCCTTCCTTCTCTGGTATGACACAAGCTGCCAGCTCTGCTCTGAGCTGTGCAGGTGACACCCCCGGTGACCCTGTGCAAAGCTGCAGAGGAGCAAATGTAGCTGAGCAGGCAACTTCTGCCTCCCCCTCTGTGCCCGTGTGGCATCTGATGGTGTCTGGGCTGAAAGGAGATGAGCCGAGCCAAGGCTTGTGCAGGTCCATAAAGATGAGGACAAGGTAATCTAAAGCCAGTAATAAAATATAAACTGCAGATGTATTGCCAAGAATAAGTACCTGATGCATACAGAGACAAAAATATGACACAAAAATAATGTATTCGAATAACAAGAGTTTGTTTATTCTTTACTTGACCCACACAAATTATGGGGAATTGAAATAAAATATCTGTTGATGACTGTCAATTTGTTTCACTTGGGCAGTGTGAAATATTTTTTATGGAACCATCTCTCTAGTCATTAAATTTTTATAACTGTCTTGTTGTTTTGTCTTGGTTTTAATATCTAAGAGGTTTAATATGCTCAATATGGAGGATATACTCAACAGAGTTATGAAATATTTCCCCCTGGAAAGAAATCTACTTTTAAGCTTTGCAATGTTTCAAAAGATATTTGGTTTCTGAAAAATTAATTTTTTAAATAATTGGTCCTCATATTTCAGAATGTCTTGTATTTCCAGCCAGTAATACCACAACTGTGAATTTTGCATAGTTTATGGCAGCCTAGCTCCTACTTATGATTTTTTTTAAATTTCTGCTGGTTAAAAATTATATCTCTGTGTTACTGCCCTTTACAAGACTGACATGATGAATTCTTATAAATCTATACTCTAAAAATACTTAATTGATTTATTTGATTCTTTCAGAAGAACGTGAGATTAAGTTGTTAAGTTTTAGGTGGACAGGACATAGAAGTTAAGATTCAAAGTATTTTATTCTGAAAAATAATAACCATGATAGATTATATATTAAAAAGAAAGCTAATAAATCTGGATACTATTGGGATATCCATATTGATAAATTTATCATGGTTGATTAGCAGGAATTGACATGTGAAATCATGAGTAGCTTAATGGATAGAATTATAACTTCCATATTATAATTTCTGCATGTGCATTATCATATTATCCAGCACTGTAGTTATTACTATTTTGAAAGTAGTATCACCTTCACAAACAGTATGTTCAGTTTCAGTTTTGAAGTGAGGAAGACAGATAATGAAGAAGAATGACTAGTAAAAAGATTATGTAGTCATATGTGGCTTTGAATACACTTGGTGGCTTTTTGTGGATATGTCCAAAATTTGAGCCTTGAAAGGTTGTAACAACATACAGAATATAATTTAAGGATATGCCTACTGTTTATTTGTTACTGCAGACTCACTTTATTGCATATTGGATTTTTCTATCATTTTCTCAAATTGCATCTCTAGTGTTTTTTCATATCCCTGTTGGATAATAAAAAACTTTTGCCATACTTCTGCTTAAGATAATAGGCATCTTGCAGCCTTGGCGTCCTGTCATCTTCAGTGTGTCCTTTCCCCCTGGAGTACTCTCTTGCTTCTTCTGTCTTTTCAAATTCCTTTAGTAGTAGGTTATTTTACATAATATAGACATTTGAAAATGAATACCAAAAATTTTAAAATAATATTAATTTCTGTCTTTTTCTGTGCAAATATTGATAATTTTCATTTTATAAGGATAATTTTCAGTTAAAAAAAATGTACTGGGACAAAACCCTGAACATTACCCAGTGGATATGTTTACATGGATTTGCACTGAATTCTGAGTTAGTTGAATTAAATTGAATAAGCTATGTATGTGTTAAAGTACATTTGTGCTTGAAGGACCTATTTCTTAGCAGGACTTCCAAGTTCATACAGGACATTTCATTGAGACCATTATCTGCCCTTGACATTAGAGCCTTTCAGGACTCCTTCAGGTAAATGTTCAAATTTTCAACAAAAACATCTAGCTTAAGCATCTGTTTTAAAATCAGATCATGACTTTTCCATTAATCAACATGATGAGATTGCTTACTTTTAACAAGGTCAAAAATCTCATTGCAGAGAGATGTAAGCTGCCTTCAGCTTACAAGTTGTTTTTTTAAATTATTTTGATTTCTGCAGTTCGACACACCACTCTTCAAAACAGTTACCTGTAAAACTATTCAGTCTGTAGAAATATTTCATGGCAACCTATTTACATTTTTAACCTTTTGGTCTGTTCATTTGAGAGGCTCTATGTCCTTGGTATCTATTTATTTTCAGTAGCATTTGGAGTCACTCAGGCCCATTTAGGTCAGCACCTTACTTTATGTTATTGAAAACAAGTAAATAGTTGCTGACTAGGAAGAGAGTAAGAAAGAGGGGAAAAAAACAAATTTAGACCTTGGCCTTCTCAGTTGGCAGCTGAAAATCAAAAGCTCACTGAGGGAGCTCAGCATGATGGGTATGGCAAGTGACAGACTGTTCAGAGCTGAAGGAAAGACGGTAACAAAATCTTAAATTAGAAAATCTTCCACAACAAGCTGCCAACACTGCTCAAAACAAATTAAAAAAAAATAAAAGCACATAAGGCTTGGTGAAGACAAAGAAGCAGAAACAGAAATCAGGAATGCCAATAGATTACATCTTTAGAGCCTTTCAATTCAAGCACTCATAGTTTACCATGTGAACTTATTTCCAGAGAAGCCTGAGGTTTTCCTGGTTAGCTCTGGAGGTCCAAAGAGGTGGCAATTCCAATTGCTATGTTCTGTTTTGCACATGTTCAGTAGGATGGAAGGAGGTTTTGGTAGCAACACTGACTGTTGCAGATGTTTGCAGAAAAGGTGTCCCTGCCCATGTCATGGAGTTGGAAGTAAATAGTCTGTATTGTCCCTTCCAACCCAAACCATTCTGTGACTGTATGATTCTATGATACTGCTATATCCCTGTGGTCCTTTATGGAAGAGCAGTGCTTATATTCCTTGTTAGAAATGACCAAATGGGATTATGTCAACCTTGTTCACAGTTAGAAAGCCTTTGTGAGACAGTAGAAACTAAATGATCTAAGAAGGATGGAACATAGGGGCTACTGAACTGCCAGGGTGGTTCCAAGAGGTGTTTTATTTAGTACTTCCTAGTAATTTTTCTTCTGGGGATGAGAGGAGGCTTAGTTGTTTGGGATGCTATTTTGTTTTACTTGAAAGCAAAATCTCAGGAATGAGCATTTGACTATGCATCTGACTGAGGTTTCAGCACAGTCAGCCTGGACATATCAAATACATACTTTGTACATTGCTTCAGGATCGTTGAATCCAAATAGAAGTCCTGAACATCTTGGACAGCATCATAAATATAAAAAGACATTGGTTTCATTCCTAATTTGCAAAGGCTCACTAAATCTCTCAGATAGTTTCATATCTTGCAAGATATCTAGTATATATTAAACTGATTTTTCAGCTTTCTGGTCAAGTGACATATTGCTTTGCCTTTTTATATAGTATCTGGCTTGATCTGAGTTTGCATTTTGGCAGGATTTTGTTCAGCAGTAATTGCAGGTCAAGGTAATTCTTGATCTTAACATGTTTTCAACCTGGGTAGAAAACTAAATCTGATTTTTTTAAGGAAACCTAAAAAAGTAGATACAACAAGGTTACTAATTACCTCAAATTCCCTTTAGCCTTTTAGAATCATTATACTGATTTTATTTGGACTAGTATTTCACCTGAAGCAACTAAATAATAATAAAAAATGGATGTTAATATTTTTATACTATGTATATATATTCACCACTTTTCCTATTAATATATAGGAATATGAACATTATGAGAAGATAGTCACATTAGTAGGTAAAATTATAGGAAAAATAAAACTAAAAATCCTAAATTACTGCTAAAATTGAGCATCATGTTAAATTCTGGATGCCTTGTGATAGTAAAATATTAGGGAAATCAAGTGATTTTCTGTTCTCAACTTATATGTGAGCTGGAATTGTGTCAGGGAGATTTCATTGGTTCTAGCTTGAATGTAATAGCATGGACAGTGAATAAATGAGATTTCATACCTGTTCTGTATCTAGAAAAAATCAGCCCAGTGTCCCTACTTAATTAATTCTTTATTGACCTTAAATTTCATTTCCTGCAGTTGTCACCAGCAGGAGAAATGTATATTATTTAACCAGGAAAATCTTTTTGCTTTGCAAATCTTGCTGCAACGTGAAAATCATGTCTTGATATGTAGTCTGGATAGTTGCAACATGTACTGTTAGGTCAACAAATGTAGATGGTTGTTGACTTGATTTTAATCATAGAGTTTGTATCTGAAATGATAAAATATGTTTTGCTCGCATGCAGAGAAAATTGTATGATGTTTGAGAATGAAATAGAGTTTGCCCAGATACTTACATAAATGTGTCTGCCAGTGAACAAAGATTTGGTATATATCACTTTGCTTTTACAATGTTGTCAAGTGTAATGAATTGAAGCTCTTGCTGGGATCTGTCATGCTTTTGTTCTTTAGATAATAACTTCCAAACAAATATTGTAATTTTTAAGTTAAAGACAAGACATTTGATGAAATTGTATGTAAGAGTGCTTATTTGTGGCATATTTATAATTTCATCATCTATGAGGGTTTTTTTTTTCCTTTTATCCACTCTCTGTATGTACTTTTGCTGATTTTAGCTTGTTCTCTGTGTTCTGGAAAATGGTTTTGAAAAAAGGAAAGAAATGCAAAAATGAATGGTTGATTACAGAAGTGGAAAAGTTTTTCACAGTTTATTGAGTTGTTCCTCTGATTTTTTGTTTTTTAAGCCTAATTGTTTCAAGTAGTCCTTGAGAAATGTGAGTCTCAATTATGGCTGCCCTCAACAAGCTCCATGATGTTGAGGAGTCATTGCCCATCTTTGTTTCGTCTTTAAAATAATAGTGGTTGTACCTTATCTTGTGAAAGCCTGCCATGAAATCAAGCAATTATCTAACATTATGAAGCATCTTTTCTTAGATTAAATATTTGTACTTCATGAATTAATTACTTGGTTAAGAATTTTGGTAATGCAGGAGGCATCCAGATTGTCTCCAAAGAATTGAATATGGAATTACCTGGGCATTACCAGGCTGACTGTAGTAAAAATCTTGGTCACTAGCAAAAAACCCTCTGTGCAGTGGTTTTTGGTATTTGGTTTGGGGTTTGTTGTTTGATTGTTTCTTTTTTTTTTTTTTTTTTTTTTTTTTTACTTTATTCGGTTGTTTTTTTTAGGGCAAGCTTAGCAAATGTCTAGTCTTTTAGGCAATGTTTGGTGTCTGAGATCGTGCTGGTCTAATAGAAAGTCACAGGATAATAGCCTCTTGCCACTAGCTTAAGTGAAAGGTGAAATGGAAACGTTTATTTTCCAGATGAGACATTGATTTAGTAACAGCTTTCTGCTACTGCAAATGACTGATATAGAAGTTAGCATTTCCCCCTGTTTGCAGCAGCCTGGTGTGTTCAGAACGAGTTACACGCTCCAGCAGCTAAAAGCTGTTTGACTCCAATAGCAGGCTTTTAATCTAAAATATGGACCACACTTACAGGAAATATAAAATCACACTTATTATTGTAGAAGAGTGTACTTCTTTCTTTCCCACCCCCCCTGTGCCCCCTTTTTCTTTTCTTTGACATGCAGGGAACATGCACACTATGGAAATGTTAAGAAAACAGATCTATTTCCTTATGGTTTTCCAGTATCTCGTCTCTTGCTATTATTGTTTGCTTTATCAAGAGCTTTGTTGCACATTTAGCAGGACTTTATTCCTTCATTTTAGATATCATAAAATAATTTTAAATTATTTTACAATGTTTATTTTAAGGTGTTTTCAACTAGTCTTTCCCTGTGGAATGAGCTTATTCTGTTGAAGCTGAGAAATGGGGGAGAACAATGCCAAAATGGGACTCTTTCTCAGAGACTGCTAACTTCCTGGAGTTTCTTGGATTGTTTGAAACAAAAGGACTGAAGTGTGGCAAAATACATAATGCATAAATATGCATAACTATATAATAAATTAATCCACAATTCTAAGGAATATATGAAAATTAACCCAGTATATATTGAGTGCATATAGTAATATAATAAAATTAATAGAGTAGATTGTATATTGGTTGCATGTAATCCAGCAAGTAACTTCTTTAGTTCAATCTCTGACAACTGTTTTGCACATTTTGGAAGCATAGAAAAAATAAATCAGAGACAATAAGGGCATGTTCTGTATCATATAGAGTCCTTAAATTCTGTGTGCTGGTTATCAGCCTTTGTCAGATCCAGCACAAAGTTAGAGCAGAATTTTTACATAAAATAAGAAAATAAAGGGCGGGGGGAAGGGGGAATTGGGCAGATGAGTTGTCAGTGTTTGTTTGTTTGCCTAATTCCTAAGCAAATGTAGATTCTTGATGTAGAAGATAACATGTTTTCATTACCTTTTTGATTTGTCTAGCCTTGAAAACTAGGAAGCACTTTTTTTTTTTAAATTATGTCACTCAAAGTGATGCATGGAGTCATCCAGGTAGATCCCTTTAGGGTAACTTAACACTCTGAAAGGCTGAACATTCACTCCTTGTAGCAATGACAGAGAGACTTTCAATGGGGCATAATGCTATATGGGAGACTCAAGATACATATTTATATATCTTCTATAGAGAACAAAACCTTTCAGACCATTCACCTTCTGTGCTGGATTCTGAATTTTTATGTAATGGGTAGTCAGTTTAAAAATATTTACTTTTAGAATTTCCTATTCTAATCATTTCCTGATACCACTCCTTGAATACATTTCCATAATGCATTTTGCTGAAACACCATGAACTTCTGTAGAACTACATAAATTAATGATAATCAGAGAATTAAAATTCCATGCAGTACACAACTCAAACTTCTTGGTGTTCTTTTAAAATAGCTGGTTTGCATAAATTTATTCAGGTTTATAGAAAGTGCAGTTGTATGCATTTTTATATGTTAGTTATTTTATATTTTTGTGTAGCATTTAAAAGAATAAGATAAATATAAGACCATGGATTTTTTAATATGATTGAGTTCTTTATTTGGAAGCAAAGTCTGCTTTTTCTGTTTTAAAAAGAATTTTGGTGGCTAACGGTATTAAAAATTTTATGCACCCACAAAAATGGGTGAAGAAATTGCAGCCTTCAAAATAAAAAGTGTAGAGTTAATCTCCCAGACCCTTAGCAATGTATCAGAAAGCATTCTTCAAGTGCACTTCAAGAGCATGGATTTGTCTCCTCTTTGTAAATTTGTAATGGGATTTGAAGTATCAGAAGTCAGTTTTCATCATGTGGCAGGTTTTGAAGGATGTCTCTCCTAGTGTGGGTTGTTTCTTGGTTTTGTTTTTTTTTTGAGACCTGGTCTGACAGAACCTCTTTTGATCTCAGATTTCCCCAAGAAGAACAGGGGAAGAGCCAGAATCTGATTTTAGCTAATATTCACAATCCATTAAAAGATTTTTAATTCTTGCATTAGCTACCTCTATGCTGTCATTTCTCAGTACCTCCAAATGGAGTCCTAGTAAATATCTAGAAAGATTTTTTTTTTAATTTACCTGCCAGAAAATATTTTTTTAAATTACATAATAATAGGAAGATTTCTATCAGAAAAAGAAAAAAAAATCAAGTACTAGTTCCTTTTTTCCACTGTAGAAGGGCTCTTGAGAAGTATCAAGAACCTTTTCCTTTGATGAATGAAAAAATGTACTAAAATCCTATTTTAGAAGAGAAAAGAAAAAAACCTCCTTGATTTGCAAGAACATGTTTGTACTGTTAATGATAAATGCATTAGTTGAGTTGTCTCAGAAGCCCTGATTAACTGTTAATTTAACTATCCATATCCTTTCATGTCACCCATAAAAGAGTACTTCTGTAATGGTCTCTTTCTAGTAAATCTTTTGAAATATCATAGAGAACTCATTAAATATTGAAACAAAACTTGAACAATCTTTCTAAGGCAGTATAGAGTTAGAATTTCCCTCCAGCAATATTCATATTTTAGAAAAAGTTATACCCTGATCCAGGGCAGCTTTAAATCTGACATGATGCAGCAGTGCTTTAAGAAGATTTATCACTTTACCTGTACCTTACCCTCATATGGTAGTACTCTATGCATGCTTTTATATATCAACTGAAAAATATTGTAGGTCACAAAAAGAAGATTCAGGTTTCTGCTGATATTTAAATAATCCCTCAAAGGAAAACTGCCTGTATATTTGGGTAGACAGAAACACCACATCTAAAAATCTGTCTTTATATATTTGAGAGAAAATTCAGTTTTCCAGTTCCAGAGGCTGTTTCATTCCTGATGATTACACAGTGCTCATTAATTCACTTGCAGTCTGTTATTGATTCCTAGACATTACCATCATGTTTTTGAAAAAAAAAAAAAAAAAATAGTAAGTGCTCCTTAGGAATAGGGGCGTTTAGTTTCTCAAAAGGAAGGAAAAGGTTGCTTTTAAATTATGCCATTTCAGCATATTCAAAAAAAGTCTTAATTTTGATGAGAAGAAGTTGTATCCCAGATCCATTGCCAGGAACTGAATGTGAATATAGATGTGATTGAGAAGATGCTTGGTCTTAATGATTTCATATTCAGGCCTCTGGAAACGATGCTTGGGGTGACTGTATCAAGAGTCCAACAACAGACAAAATACAAAGCCTGTTCATGGTACAAATAGGGGTAAACGTAAGGATAATTCCCTGCCACAGTCTGGAAGATCTCTAAAAAACTTGTGAATTATAATTACATATTGTTGCATAAAAAATATTTACATTTTGTTGCCTAAAACCTTTTCAAAAGCGAATGAAAAGCTATAATAAAATAAAAATTCATACACCATTTTACAATGTTGTTAATCTCAGAAAAAAACAAAAAACCAGCAACTCTAACAGATCCCTTTTTCCTGCCTCAAACCCCTTAATGAGAGTGGGTTTAGTTGTAGAAACATTTTTACATTTTCTGAAGTTTAAGGTACTGGAATGGGTTTCAGGATATTTGGGTCATTCTATTTTTTTCAAGGCAGATGCTTTGGTTAGGGTGAGTTGTTTGACTGCTGAGTTTTGAGTTCATCAGACTGCATCAGTGAAATGCTCCTGTGCAAGATGAGCTGCAGTGAGCTGCAGTTGCCCAGTGCTGTGTCTCAGCTTTTGGGGCCAGGCTCTGCCTGCTTCCATAACACTTGTATTTCTGACTGTATGATTTCCCACTGCTGGTGTGATGTGTGTTGAACTCCTTTTTCCTCTCTGTTTGCTTGTTTGGTTGGGTTTTTTTTGTATAATCCCTGTAGATGTACTCACCAGCTCTACTTGTGGTACGAGCATCTTCTTTCAACACCAGTAGTTGTGCAATGACACTACTGCTGAAGTACCTCTGGCTCTTTCTGCTTCTGAGTTTTGGAGCTGTCAGAAGTGCACCTTCTAAGAGAATATTCAGTTAAATATAATCTTGTTTCTACTACTTATTTCTTTGATGTTATTCTCTCCACAGATCTTTCAGACTATGACTCCTCATTGATAGGGCTTTTTAGATTATTTGTCATTAGTATAAAATACTGAAATGGTGCTTAAAATGCATGACTTACAAGCTTCAGTTGTAATGTCTTCTTAACCCCATATTCACTTTCCCAGTCTAGTTGACTGGTTAGTCATTATCCAGTCTACATTTATTGAATTCACCTTCACACTTCACTTTAACTGATGGTTGTTCTATGGACATAGCTTTGGATGTTTTGCTGGCAACCTGATAGACTATTTGAATTGCCTTCTTCCTCCCCATCCCACACATATCAAATAAATACATATTTAGAATTAATACATTTTCCATTCATCTTTCTTTTCCCCCTTCCTTCACTGTTCATTCTAACAGCATTCATTATAGGTCTCTTGATGCATGTCACTCCTTCCTCCTGTTTCTTCCTAAGTGTAAACGCTGTATTTGAATAGCACTGTGGTACTATTGTTAGAAATCCTTCCTGTAAATTCACAACCCGTTTCTTTCAGAATTTAATGATAAAGATTAACTATTCCCTTGGTTGTTACGCAGTACACTTTTATTTATCTCAGTGTTGTGTTTTCTGTTTTCTGCATCCTCATTTACAGTGGTTGAGAATGTGTTTCTGAAAAAGAAAATCAAAAAAAAAGAAGTTGCTGTTGGAAATAGAGCTACTAGTAGGAAGGAAAACTTCAGTTGTAATCAATTTTCCAGCTTTTATTTTTATCTTGACTTAATAGCCTTTGGCACAATGATCACACCCTAATATTTTCTTCCTTATGCCAAGCAACTACATTGTTTGATCTCTCTTTAGGGAGTCCTGAGAGGGCTTGCAAATAAGGATAACACCTTTGAAACACGTTTGAAAGAAGGCAAACTCTGGTCAGAATATCAAATCCATCTATTGAATTGAGTTGTCTGAATGCATACTCTGCACTATAAAAATAAAGTAATCCATCTACTGAATGGAGCTGTCTGCTCTCCACTCTAGAAATAAGGTAATCTACCCTTTGCAGGAAGCACTAAACACCACTGCATTCACCGTAGGGAAAAATATATGTAGGATATTTAGTTAGGTTTATATTGAGAGTTACTTTCTGATAGCTTGTCTCTGCCAAAGTGCTAGCTAAGCATTGTGTTAAAGCATCAATTTATACACAGAGAGGCAATTTAGTACTGCTCATTTCTCAGGCAGTTTATTATTTAATATCATATAAAAATGCATATATACTTGACATATCAATGGCTTTGTTCTTTCTCCTTTCTATGCTTTAGTACCAGTAGGGCACATCATAATTTCCAACTCTGGGGTTTTTTATTCTTTTTTTAAATTATCTCCCATGATTTTTTGTTTGTTTTTGGTATGGGTTTTTGTGTGCTTGGTTGGTTGGTTTTGGTGTTTGCTTAAAAACAGCCAGAAAACCAGCAGTGTTTCAGATGACATTGACAAGAGGACACACATGATAGTAAGTTTCACAGAATAAAGCAATACCTCATCCTGAGCTTTGTGGAAGATGTAAACGAAAAGACTGATGGCCATTAAAGGACAACTGTAGCTCTCTTTAGGAGGTAGAATACAATCTCAGTAAGTAAAGGTAAGCAAAGGTACATTCTCAGGAAGCAAAATTATCTACATTTTTGACACTGTGAGATACTGGTCTCAAACTATATTCCAGTTGCCTTCCACTTCTAGAAAACTTAAGAGGTAAGTAGAAAATCAATGTCACCAATAAAGTCTGTCACAGGAAAAAATGCAGGAGAGATTAGGAGCATTTTATTCCCATACTAGCAGAATGTTTGCAAATTCAAAATGAGAAATGGAAAATATCACCCATTTATTTAGAAAAATATTTAATAACAGTAGCTACTGAAAGACTCCCAGGAATGAAGGTACAGATTGATAATGGATAATAATTCTGTTTTATTTTAATAATTTTTCTAGTAAGGTAGAAGCAAGCACAAAATCTTTTCTGATGGTTAAGGGATTTTGCTACTTAAAAATGTGATACTTTATTATAGCTGTGAGGTGGCGACTTAGATTTCTTGTTTCAAAAACCAAATACTTAAAGCTTCTATTAAAAAATGATGGATATATGTACAAATAATTCATGTGTTTTGCTGGAAGGGACAGAATGCACAATCAAGGCCAGTGTCCTGCATCCTTTCCTCTCTGTCGCCCATGCTGATGTCACCAAGAGGAGGAGCAGTTGTCCAGTTCAAAAGTCCACATCCTGAAAATTATCTACACTTTTGACACTGTGAGATACAGGTCTCAAACTATATTCCAGTTGCCTTCCACTTCTAGAAAACTTAAGAGCTAAGTAGGGAATCTATGTCATCAATAAAGTCTGTCACAGGAAAAAATGCAGGAGAGATTAAGAGCATTTTATTCCCATACTAGCAGTACATTTTCAAATTCAAAATGTGAATTGGTAAATATCACCCATTTATTTAGAAAAATGTTTAATAATGAAAGACTGCCAGGAAAGAGTTCAAAGCAAAGCTAGCATATACCTTTAATATACCTTCAGTTTGCTGAAATTACAGGTGCTTCCTGATGAGGGTTAAGATTCTTGTATTTAATATCCTTTCTTTTTTTTTTTTTTTTTTCCTGTGTCAATAGGTTTTTGAAGCCATATTTGCTCTGTCTATTCAGAATAGGATTGGTAATGCAAAAATCAATAAAGATTTCAATGTATTGTTATTTAATGCTGCTGCATTATAACATTTTATTCTTTTGCACTCATCATAATTTTAGTTATATTTCATGTTCTCAATATTCAGTTACTTATCCTCTACTGATAAAATAATATATAGTTCCTTATATGATTCCTTTTCTGTGTTTTTGCCTGAAGTGTGGTGCACAAGTGTCTCACATCTCTTCTCTTTTAGCTGAAAAATGATATAAACTTTGACCCTGCTTTTCTCAGTGATTTTTTATAAACTCTTGAGATCTTTACTCACCCACATGTTTTTTGTGCTTATTGTGGTCAGACATCACCAAACTCTGATGACTCTGTTATCTGGGCCATTGTTTTTACGTTTTCGGGCAAGGTTGCTTTCTGAGGATTACCTGAGCCTACCCTCCTCTGAGCATCTTTTGTCACTTGTGATGCTTTAGATCAATGCGAAGGAGGTTAAAGCTTAATTATTTATTCCAGCATGAAAAACTGTCAGTAATCTATGTCTTGCTGTTGTTGGAGTCTTTTCCAATTTCATATATTTTAGTTCCCAGGAGACAGGAAGCCTATCTGATTTGTAGAACTTTATAATAAGCCTATTTTCCTAAGTACAGCTTTCCAAAGACTTTTAGTGATGCTAGTGTGATTTTTCCAGAATTCTCTCTCCCGTTCTTTCAACTAAATATGTACATATATCATCCTGACATCTCTCTCAAATGCTGAAAGAAGTGCTGTCTTGGGCAGTATCAGAGGAATTACAGTATCATCCATCCATTTTGAATTAACTGTCCATTTTTCTCCAACTTCCTTCCTTTGCCCCTGCTTGTTTTTCCTTTGTATCTTTGAAGACATCAGATTTACACTGTTGCTTTTTCACTTGCTGGTCTTTCTCTGCTTGTTTTTGTAATTCATTTCTTCTGCTGATTGCCAGTGCACCACACGGTTTTTTGATTTAGCTGCTCCACTACAAGCAGCTTTATGTCCAGTCCCATTCTTCCTTCCTTCCATCACACCTCTGATTCCAGCCTGATGTTAATCACTGCCCTCAGTGGCATTTCCAATCTAAAGATTGGTTTTCTCAGCCAGGAGTTTTACCTTCTGCACACATTATACCTCTGTGTATACCATATATATGTATATACCTAATATAGGTTACACATATGTAGGTGGCTTCAATCAGAAACAAATTCAGAAGAAAACCACTTGGGTTTTTGGTAATTGCAATTCTGCAAATGTAGACAGTTGTTACAAGAGGTGAGTCCTTGTTTTATTTTCTTGACTGAGATGTGCAGAGACTGTTTATGAAGAAAACTCCACTTAAAGTTACTGGAAGTGCTGTGGCTTAGAAGCACCAGTGACTGAAATTTCTGAATGAACAGAAACTACCTTTTGTGCTTTTAATGACAGCCACATTGCAATAAATAGCATGTTCATTGCAAGTAAGCAGAAAATTGGGTCAAATACTCTTCTGGTGCTAGCTTCAGCAAGGAAATGAATGTTTTCAGGTTCCACTATAAATGGATCATTTGGACCATACAGAGTGCTTACTAATATGTCAAGTCAGCGCAATGTACCTTCAAACATGAAAACAGTGCTCCATTAGAAATAAAAGCAGTTTAAAATTTGTACACTGGTCTATTTATCACCTTTTTTAGAAGAAGAAATAAAATATAGAAGCGTCTTCTAGATCCCATTAGGCAAAGTCTCTTTTTTTTCTTTTCTTTTTTTGTCGGTCTTTGGTTAGTTTTTCTCGTTTTGATAAATTTCTGATTATATTTTGAAAAAATGGTGATTGAAGTAGCTGCATTGTTATGTTTCCCATGAAAAACTCTGCTCCTGATGTGCCTGTGCAGATACAGGATTTACATTCCTGCACCAAAGCCTTACGTTACTGTATAATGTCAATTTAAGGTGCAGCATGCAGCCAGAGAAGTACAAATGAGTGGCTGCTTTGGGAGATTGGGACCAATTGTCCCTGTAACTTTACAGTGAGTTTAATTTTGATGACAAAGAAAGAAAATTTGCTTTGTAATGTCATTCTATAGTGTATGAAATAAAATTATTTTGAAAATTTGCATTTATATCACCAATTATGGTGTATGGAACCATTTAACTGCTAAATCAGGGTAACTCTCTGTGCCTTTTCTTTTCTCTTTTAAATATGTTTTTAATGTAGCCCATTTGTTACTGATTTTTTTTTCATTGTGAATAATTACTTTCTACAGTTTTTTTTTTTAATACATTTGCTAGGGGAAATATTGATTACATTAATTGATAGGATTAATTGTGGGATTGAATATTTTTATATAGATAACTTCTGGGTGAAAGAAGGCATTTTTGACTATCACCAAGACTGAAATGTGTTGTTCTAGAAAATTAATTTCTCTCTAATGTTCTGCTGTTCTGAGATTTCACATGACCAGGAAGAGTTGCTGGCTTCTTCCTTTAGTATTCCAATTTTATCAAATTCTTTCTTTCTTTCAGTTCACTTCTGCTAATTTTCTATTTCTGATCTGTTATTTTGATTGTTACTCAAGAATTCATCTCAACATGCTGTGTGATACTAGGAGTTATATTGTGAGAATTAAACAATTTGAGGTCAAATTTGTTGATGTTAGAAAATGTGTGTTATGTTGTGTTTTTTAAATTAAAAATAAATTTTCTTTCAGTAAAAACATAGATAGATTTGTTTTAAAGTGTTGGATTCTGTGATACAGTTATTATGAAACCCTGATGTGCTCTTTCAGTATTCACTTGCAGAAAATTTGGTGACGTATTAACTTAATTGAGAAACAATGGTGAAACAAGGAGTTAAGTCTTAGGCTAGAGCTTCTCCACTGTAGCAACCTCTAACTGCCAGTCATTATTTTTTGTTGTTTACCAATTATTATATAGCCAAAAAATTGAGTTTCACAATAATAATAGCTAGCCAGGCTGAGATTTTTACTATCTGTCCCTCAAAGGTGTCACCACAATGGTCATAACCCAGAGAGGGGGGCACCTTCTCCATCCTTCTTGCACCCACAGTGCTGCTTGCACATGTGCTGTGCACTGCTACAGTTTTTTTAATTGTTTTATTCTGAAGTGGAATTGAGAAGGTTTCTGGGGGCAGTTTCAGTGTTTTCAGGCTCATATCTGGAAACTAATCAGAATCAGCATTTTCAGGCCACAAGAAGAATGTGTTTCACTGAGGTAGATGGAAGTGGTGTGGAGATGAAGTCCTAGGGAAGAAGCGTCAATTATTTTTTGAGACATATTTCCTGACCACTGTGGAAAGTTTTGCTGTGTAAAGACTTCATAAATAAGTAAAAAAAAAAAGCCAGTTAGCCTGCTTGTGCCATAAAACAGATGTGCAGCTCTGTGTGACAGATGTGTGTGTGTCTGTGTGACAAGGTTACACAACTATAAATTTTAGTTTATTTTTCCTCTCATGCAAATCAGTGAGTTAACTGGGAGAAGGGGGAGTGTTTGGTGTAAAGGTAGAAAGGTATCATCCAAGAGCACTGTAAGAGACACTGAACAAAGTCATCACCAGGTTTTTGGATTATGTTCCTGAGAGGTTGTAACAATAATGTCAAAATCAAGTGTTTAAAATGCTTTTAGCAGCAGAAAGGCTATCATGTGAAAAAAGCAGTGGAAAATCAAAATGATGACTTCAATGTAAAAATGAACATGATACCTGTGAAAATGATACAGAATTGGAAAGCAGTTACTTTGAGAAGATCAATACAAAAACATTCAATAGAAGCTGACAAGAGAAATGAAAGGTTTTTGCTAGAACAAGATGAATATAAATCAGAGACAAATAAAATCTGACCCATAAATGAAAGATTGCTGAATGCATAAGATCAATATGTAAACAAATATCAACATGTAAAAAAATGGAATGCATTGACACACAAAAAAAATTAAAATAGGGTTCTTTCAAGAATAATATGGGAATATGCAAAATAAGTCAAATAGAGATCATTGCTTTGGAAAGATTAGGGCATGTGATCATGTACATAAGAATAATGCTATGTTAGTGTACTTGTTTATTTTATTATGATTTTAAGTTACTCATTGAAATATGCTGTTATTTGGTCACCTTGTGGCAAATGCTTAGTCCTTTCTTCTTTCTTGAATAGCTTTTGTAAATTATTGCAAGTCCAAGGAAGATGCAAGGTCAGTCAAGGAAGTATTTTGGTATGGAGTTTTAAAGAATATTGTGTGCATCCTTGAAAGGGGAAGATCCACATTCTTATTCTCCACATCATCTCTTTTGAGTGCCTTATACTTTTTTTTTTTTCTTTTTTTTTAATTACATTATTGTGAAAAAATTACATAAGAAATTTATTAGAATAAATTACATAAGAAGGTCACTTCTGCTGTGTTTAAGAAATTCTGGACTAAACTTCAAGCCAAGATGGGTTTTGAGTGTCTTCAAAGATGAAGGTACAGCTTGAGAGTTAAAAATCTGAGACAATTCCTTCAGTTGTGTTGTTTATAAATAATTTAATCCTCTGTCTTGCAAGAATAATTTAATCCTTTGTCTTGCAAGAATTACACTTTGTCTTGCAAGAATACACTGTTCGATGGTACTGACTAGAGAGTGGGAATCACAAGAGAAAGCTTTCTGGACCTTTTGTTTCAGTAGAGTTGAAGAAAATTAAGATGTTCCATGTTATTAAAGTCACAAGACAATGTTGACTAAAACGAATGTCTGCCTTTCTTCTATCACACTATTTGCTACTCCAGTGGTTTTTGTAAGGATGTTCTAGAAATTTCCTGTTAGAAAATACATATCACTCTCTGTATTTGGAGAGGGGTTATTATTTGGGATTTTTGGAGCAATAACTGTAATGATACAGTTTGTTTCCAGAGATGTGTGTCAGTTCTTTATGGCACAGAAAAGTAATTTATTTGCTGTTCATGTTTCAAGCTCACTTCTCGGAAAGTTGGCTTGACTTCTTAACACTCGTATTGACTACTGAAAATAATTCAAATATCACCAATATATGCAGATAGAGGTACAGAAAAGGAAAACAAAAGGTAATACTGTTAAATCTGTTGAACTCTCAATAAGGGACAGATTGCTACTAAGCTAAATTCTTCTTTTATCCTTGAAGATTACAATTTTAGTGGTGCTGAAATTTCTTTGCTACTTGCTCAGATAAGTTATTTGATTCATGGTCTCTCATAAATGATCCATTAGCATTTTTCATGCATTGTGGTAGTTAAACTTTCAAAAGACATAAATATTGCTTGAGTGTTTCAGAGCTGGGGGTCACCATGAAGTCACTAAACTGAACCATGAAGCAGATGAGAATTGTCACATCCCATCCCTGGAAGTGTCCAAGGCCAGACTGGATGGGACTTTGAGCAACCGCGTCTAGTGGAAGGTGTCCCTGCCCGTGGCAAGAGGTTGGAACCAGAGACACTTCAGGGACCCTATCCTACCCAAACCATTCCATGATTCCATAGCAGTGTAAAGAAGAGAAACCAGAGTTCCTGCACTAGAACTTTGGCCAGGTTTTCTGTTAAATATACTCTGAAGACCTAACGTATAATGAAAGGGTAGTGCCTGAAAGTGTTAGTGTTCAGTTTTGCTACTCATCTTGGAGGGAAAACCCTCCTACCTGGCATTCCAACATGCATTAATATCAGGGAGACTACTCGTATCACTAAATCTCTATTTTTATGTTGCTGATCTTCTGATTCTGATTGTTGTATCTTCTGATTCAGTTTTAACTAGGAGATCCCACTGAAGAATGCATTATTTGCAATATTTAGGGTAACACAATGCCAATTAAATCAGCAAGTATAGCCACTGGATGGTATGGTGAATTATGTTCTGATTTCAAACCTAAAAAATTCTAAAAAAGTAAAATGGTTTGCCTGTGTTTTTGCATTTTTTTTCAGGGACAACAATCAAACATTGCACTTTTATGTTTTAGGGTGGTATTTTGTTTATTTTTATTTTTATTTTTATTTTCATTTTCTTTTTTATTTTATCCTTAGTACAGTCTTGCTAGATGCAAACCCTGAAAGCTCTAGGCAGATGAAACAAGATCAGGAGCAAAATATAAATTGCTGGAATGGCAAAGGAAAGCCTAGAGTAGGGCTGAACACAACCTGAGGCAAAATTAAGTAGTTGTTTATCTCAGCTTCTTCCCACTCCAGGGTGAGAACTGTATATTTTGTCTCATCCATAGATTGAACTGCTTACTCACTGGTATTGAAAACAAATGTTGTATGTATATGTACACATATCTTTACCATTTATTTGCAACATTTTATTTACAAAATTTAATATATAATCCAGATGACATTGAACATTTAAAATTTATTTAGCTGCAACTATGCATAAATGCTTTTAAAATATTTTTTTTTGTCTTTGTTTGGTTGATGATGGAAAATAGTACAAAATATATATATTTTTTAAAGATTTTCTTTGTCCACCGCTGCAAGAAGCTCAGTTTTAGTTGATTATATGGGGTTACTGTTTTATTTCCCATTTTCTTTCAGAATTATCAGAGCTAACTTTTAGCTAATTTTATGAAACACTTTCTGGTTGTCTCACAAATATTATTCTTGACTTACTTTCTCAAAACACTGCATTTTTCCCTTCCAATTATAGATCTCCTAAAAAATTATTTTCATTTTTTTTGGTATCTCAGTACATACCTGCACAGAACACACCTGTTCATCTCATTTTTCATTAATATCTCTTCACTTCTGCACCAGGTTCATTCTTGCACCTCTTTTCCTTGAGCTCTTCCATTTGTAGTCAGTAAAGTTTCCTTCAGTTTTTGAAAGTACTCCTTAATTTGATCTTCCCCAATAACAGGGAAAGAGAGGTCAGAGGCTGCGGGATGTTGAGCAGTTGTTTTTATTTTTCCAAAACTGGGAGGACAGTAGGGAATTAAAGGGTTTGGCAGAACTCTGCAAGAACTTCTGTTTTGCTGCTGATGGAGTTCTTCCCTCCTGATGAATCCCCAGCTCATGTTCATCTCTAATACATCAGGTCTTACTTCTTATTTTAAAATTTTCAAGACATGAAAGATTTCTACTAATCTGATTAGATCATACTTAACAAAATGGAATCATTATACATTAATAATGAACTAATTAATTGTGACAAATTGCATAGCTGCAGCATTTGTCTCTTCCATTGCCTTGCCTTGGGGGTTATACTCTCCTCAGCCAGATGATGGATAATGTGCCTTCCTTTTCAGTTTGTTGGATGTTGTCACAAAGTGTGAACTGGATGCCTTTGACAGTATTTTATGCTTTGCTGTGACATAAGCTGTCAAGAAGGGAGACAAGGGATAGACACCCGATGATTACTCACTAGGTCATGCACCTGAAATCTCATTTTGCAAGAAAGATTGTCTTTGGTTAGTCCTACCATGTTTCTTTAAATGTTGTCCCTGAAGCAAGCTTGTAGGAGCTTGTTATTCAGAATATTTGTATCTTGCCAGTTTTTTGTCTCTCTCTTGTAGATAACTGAAGGGATAAATTTTTTTTTTGGTTTTTTTCTGAAAAAAATATGTATGTCTTGTTTTAATAAAAAGAAGTATATTTGATGTTTCATATTTTTTATTTCCTGACTTCAAAAGAAATAATTTTAGGGTTTTTTTCTGTTTTGGGGTTTTTTTCTTTTTTTTTTACATTCTGCCAATGATAGGAAGCCTGAAGATAAGAAATATAAAAACATACATCTTATTTTCATGTTACACACTGGAATAACATAGCAGTGGCTTCAGTGAAAATATGTCCACTTGCAACAGGTGGCAAGCTGGCCATTACTCTGACAGAATATTTGTATCAAGGAAGCAGTTGCTGTTCAGACAAGAAGTTCATTGTTAAATGTGTTAGAGTTTGATTTATGTCTATAAAAATACATATTTGCATGTTTTTTTATCATGCTCAGGCCCATCTCATTAAGTAAGTTGAGTGTCCTCTCCTTGCAGTTATAATAGGAGACATTCCTATGTTTCAAATACATCTGCTGCTACAGATAAATGAAAATTGTGATGTGACAGTGTGCATGAGACAGAAGGATACTCGAGTATGAAGCGTTGCCAATTGACTGGGAACTTCTTTGCCATCGGAAAGCAAGTTGTTCTCACTCTCAGCTACCTGATTTATTTGACCACTATTGCTTTATGAGAGCTGGATCTGTCTATGGTGGGACTGTAGTTCAGGTCAGAAATGCCCTTTGTAAGAAAACAGTTTGGCCCAAGTTCCTGCAGCTGACACTGCTGAGCCGCTCAGAGAGTGGCAGCTGGATTTCCCTCTGGTGCAGCCTAAGCAGAAGATGCACTCTCACAGTGCCCCTGCCCACAGCTGCTGTTAGTGGACATTCAGGCTATCACAGGGCAGACACAGCAGAAAAGAAAACCTCCAAATCCCGTATATGAGTATTGTATCCCAGCAGCAAGCTTTTCAACATACATAGCTGATTCCATTTCTCTGCACTTCAGGCTGGTGCAGGTGAAGCCTCTGAAACCAGGGTGCTGTTGGAAAAGCAAAATAATGAGTGTCTTACAAGAAGCTTTCTGTTGCTTCATTGGTTCTTCTGGTTTTGGTTTTGTTTGTTTGTTTGTTTGTTTGTTTTCCTGAGAGTTATGTGAAAAAAATATAGAACTTTCTTCTTCATTTTTTGAAACAATTGCTGCAATAGATTGTTAGCAGATTGGGCCATTATTTCCCTGGAGTACATCCTGAATGGATGCAGAATGTCAGAGCACACACAGTGGGATTTAGCAGGTGCTGGGCTGCTGACATTCAGTTTTGCTTCTTTCATTCATCAAATATGAAAGTTAAACATGTGAAGAAATGCCTGTAAGAATGAGTCTGAAGTTTGGTTTATTTCACTCTGTCATATGAATCCTACACTTTATTTTAAATCCAGATTCATACTTTTATATCCTCCTCCTTTATCCTGGGAAATATGGCATTCTGTATCCTTACTCCCTTACTTCAGTTGAAAATAACTGCTCAAAATACTGTATGACTTCAGGGTTTTGTATAATATATTTTTAAATATATTCTTAACTAATTTGTTTCCATATGCATTTTTCACTCCATAGCCATTGCTCCAGCTGTGTCTTTATTTCCTCAGCACATTGTTTGCTCCCCAGTATTGGAAAAAATCCATACAGAAGCCTTAAGAAACCTCAAACTCAGCAGCTTCTCTCATTTTAAAAGCTCTGTTTATGCAGTATTTACTCATTCAGGAAGGATTATGTGCCTTAGTTAAATATGGGAGGCTAAAGTAATTAAAATGTAGTGCACTTTAGGCCATTAGGGTAGGTATTCATAACAAGATAAAATTTCTTTTTAAACAGTGAAGTAGATGTAAGATAAGATGTCTTTCTTCATCCCATTCCAGTTTTCTGCAATTTCACTGTCTTGTCCTGTGGTTTTATATTGATAAAGTAAATTAAAAACAAGGAGACCTTCAGCAAGCACGTTTTTAAAATTCATTTTTGTCTGGACATTGTAGAACAAAGAACTTCTATACTGAGTGATTAAAGCAGCGAATAGAGAAAATTCAGATGAATATGTACTCATGGGAGTACCCATGTCATGGAAGCAGACAAAAACAACTACAAAGCTTAATTTTACTGTGTTCTCAAAGATCCTTTTGAGTTTTTTGTTATTTCAAAGGCGTGCGGATTCTTATGAAGTGATTTATAAGGATTTTTAAAAAAAATTTCTTAAAGCATCTAAAGCAACAAGCCCCAACTCCTAATATTGTCATCTTCTTATTGGATCGGACTGACAAAATACTCTGTAAAGAGAGAGTGGCTGAACACTGCAGGGTTACAGTGTTCTGAAGAGGAGGGATGAAATCCATTCCCTAGGCTGGAAAATTTTTGTCATTAACTTCAGGGAGGCCAAGATTCACTGGCATCTAAGAAGAACAGGACTGGGAGTCTGTGTTTCTTTCTGCATAGTGTAAATGCTATAGAAGAAAAAAAATATATTTTTTTTTCTTTTGTAAAGGGACAGGGAAAGTCTTTACAGCAAGAAATAGAAATGTCTTCAGAGTGAGAAGCACCTCTGTTTATACAGGCAGCAAGCTTTCAACTTTCTGATACTCTGCAGCTTGTGAGAGAGGAGTTTTATTCATATTCCTTCTATATAATCTGGAGAACACCAAACCACACTTAGTTAGCAGTGGAGGTACAATACCTGTGATGATGCTAGGGCCAAGAATAACAATTTCTGTTCTGTTTTTATGTTCTGAGAACTCATAATGCGATTGCATATGGTGAGGATTTTCATCTGTTGGAGAGAGGGGTAGTTGAATTGCAGAAAATATCAGTCTGATTTTTCTTTGGACCAGCCTGTGACCAATTGCAAGAAAAGAAACAGCAAAAAATAATGTTTGTGGAAATTTCATTATTTTTAATTCTCAAGAGTCATCCATGAGGTGATTGGAATATTGATGAGAAGCAGGAGCTGTCACATCTTTACCAGCTCAGGTGATGAAACAGACCTTGTCTCATCATCATTTTTCTCACGTTTCCTGCTTGTGCACTAAATTGCCCTCACACTTGGTGTGTCTTAGATTTCTGTTGCCAGAGATATGTAAAATAAACCAGCCTGCTATTCCTTAATATTTCACATATATGGGGATTAGATTGGAATCCATTAATCAAATCCCCTGCATTACTTTAATATTTCTTAAAATGTGTTCTCCATGTATTACCTGTGTAATAAAATATTTTCAAAGTAAAAATTATTAATAATTGATTTAATTTTTTCTATAATATAGACAACATTCATATGTATGTACTCTGGTTAGAAATATATGTGAAGTCAATATAGCTATCCATAGTTTATTTGCAAGCACTTAATATTCATTATTTAGAGATGAATAAGTGGTTTTAATTCCAATTCTTGCTCTGCCATTAACGCTTTATAAAAGTGCATTTTTGTGGTTACTAAATTTAAGCTTCTAAACAGACATTTTCTTTATTTGTAACAAAGGGTGACATATCAGAGAAGAACAGCTTTTTGCTTGACAAATACAATTCTTAATCTAGCTAGTTCATGTCATTCCTTTAATAAAATGATCAAGCTCAGTCTTAAAAGATCTGGGCTGCTTGCTGGTATCTCATAGCAAAAGACCATTTTAGGACATTCTGCTCTAAAAGAGACCTAACTGCCTTTTCTAATTTATTCTCAAGTACTTTCTACCCATTTGTTGTGCTAATGCCATCCTTACTCTTACATACTGTTTTTGAGGGTGGGCTTGCTTTCTGACTCATTTTTTAGGTTGCATCACTGAACCTCTGTCTACTTTCAGAGGACAGGTTTTCTGTTCTTCACAGCCCATCTTAGTGGCCATTTTTAGCATTTTGTCCACTTGCAGTTCATCTCCTTGTCATGATGGATGAAACAAATTTACAGAATCCCAACCAATATGATGAGTGGTCTTTATTTAATTGTACTATCACACCTCTGTTTTTGCTGGAGATACGTGAGCTTTCCAGTTTGACGTGGCTGGTAAGAGGAAAGAAGGAAATGTTGATGGGTCTTACGCATGTTGTAAGAAAAACTGTAAGAACTTTTTAAGAGGTGATCTACATAAAAGCAAACAGGATGGCATCAGTTCTGAATTAACTGTTTCCAGACTGCAATTAAAACAAAATATGATGGAAAACAGCAAAATAATTTAAAACTAGCAGAAAGCGTGAAGTGAGAGAGCATTTTTGCATTAGTTTGTCTGTTCCTAGTTCTTTTCCTTCTCACTTTAGCCAGCTATTGCTTGGGATTTACTGATCTTTTAAGGTGCTCTGGTGATTACAAAGTTATTGAAGTGGTGGTACTGTGGCAGAATGATGACAGAACTTAATAAATTATTTTAGAACAGCATTTTCAGACAGTCTTTTGATTGGTTTTATTTGGTTTTGTTAACACCTAATTAATTTTTTTTAGAGAGAGAAGTCTTCATTAAAGATCAAGCATATCTCTGTAGTTACTTTAATTTGAATGTCACTAGGATATCCTTTGAAATGCTAACAAAAAATTAGAGCAAATGAAGGAAGAGCAGAGTTAATATATGAAATATGTGTGTATTTTCGATATTTAATCCCTTATATTTCCATAAAAAAATATTCATCTGTTTGTATGTTTTCTTGTGGTTTGTTTTTGGGTTTTGGGGGTTTATTTTGAAGAAGGAATTGTTTCCAAATAGTGACTCTACTTTCAAGTAATCTGTAAAACTAATAGGGAATTGTATAATTATTATTTTTATGATAATAATAATAATAAAAGTTTTTCAGATTCTTAGACTGTGCATATCTCTACAAAATCTGAAAAGTCTTCTAGAACCACTCTAATGAACAGTATCTTTCACACATTTTGCCTTCTTGCCATCTTCCCAGAAAATAACCTTACAGCCCTCTGTGGTTGACATTGGGTATTATTCCATTCTAAAATCCATCCTGGCATATATTGAGATAAGAGGGAGCAAGGAAACAACGTGTAAGATGCCCAAATGCTGTTTTCAGCAATGGGTTGCAGTTCAGAATATGGGTGTCTTTTGTGTTTTGTGGAGATAAACAACTTGTGAACTAGAGGGTCTGTGTCTTTGCATTGTATTAACTCTTTTTTTGTTGAATTATAATAGAAGCTTAATTCCATCTTCTGTTCTTGACATTTTTATTCTCATTTGCCTCTCCTGACTGTTGCTTATTTTAATAAGATTTTACTGTGCTTCTCTGGCTATCAGTATATGGCAGCAAAGCCAAGGAGCAGACAACATATAGCATTGCCAATTAATTTACTTGATTTGGCACAGACATAACAGTATTCCAGACTTCAGTGACTTCTTAATGGAATTATTTATAGAAGTGTCTGAGACATAATGTCAAATATCTAATGAGGCGTGGAGAAGTTGTTCATTGAAAAAAAAAGTACATGACATTTTACCATTTATGCTTTAATTGTGAGCGTAAAATATCTACTCTGTAGAACTTGAAATTATTTGATTCAATAATTGCTCCATTTATTAAAATTTTATTTTAATATTTTGGTTTTATTCACCATAAAATGCATATTATCCAAACAGTTCTGATTATCCAGTAATTTTAAATTATGATATGTTGGGATATGGAAATGCTTCATTCAAAGTAAGATTTTGTAACAAATTTGAAGAAATGTACTATGTATAAGATACTATGTACAAGATGTACATAATGACCTGTCCAGTTGGAAATTCCACTATACAACAATGGTTGTTAAATTCAAAGACTTATTTTTGCTTCTCCTCCCTTGCTTTGAGTGAAAAGGACACATTGTCTTGGCATTTGTATATACTTGTTCTGATGAAATTTGAGAGTCTAAAAGAGAGGGTGGATACTACCCAGTTCCCTTATCTCTAGACATTTTGCTATTGCTCTCCTTTACCTGTTTTCTAATCAGCTGCAAAGTTTCTTTGGACACTTTCCTATGGTTTTGTATAAAAATCATAAATATAATAATTCATGTTTCTAATGCCACTTAAAGGACCATTTGCCTTGGAGAAAATGTTCATTTTGTAGCAAGTAGAAATCTTTTCCTTGCTTTGGCCTTTTTGCTACTGTGAGAGAAGAAGCTGACTTGTAACACACATCTAAATTCAAAGGGTTGAAATTCAAGTTACTACTAGAACAGTTCTTCAAATTCTATTTGGGAGTTATGTAGAAAATTCATGTGTTTGTGGGTATATACATGCATATGCATATACTAAGAAAGACACACATAGGGATAAGCCAGTGCAAAAATCCATTTTAAAAGTACCTTGAAATAAAATGTCTATTCCTTCTTAGTTCCATATAAGAGAAGACAGAAGTGCTACTTTCCAGTGGCAGTGGAGAGTGAATAAAATTCTATGCAATTTAACATAAACATTAAGAAATATAATATTAAAAATAGTGAAAAAATAGTGAAACACATAAGTCATAAAAAAACTAGTTTATACCTTCAGTAGAGTTTCTCTGTTATCTGATGAACATGGCTACAGGTGTAAGAGTCTCTGTCTGCACACATATATGCAAAAATATGCACTTGCAAAAGTATTGTCCCTCTTTGCCCACTTTTGAATACCATAATATTTGATTTAAAATATATATTTAAATCATAACAATTACAAATCAGTTTTATCTTTAAAGAAATCAATGGGTCAAGTTCATTAAGCATGGTATGGCAGGGTACTACATTCCAGACATTAAAAGAAGATTAATGAACTGCTAAGGAGCTCCCTTCTCTTCTCCCCAGTGTCTGTGTAGCTGCCACATCAGGGAACAGCAGCTCACATATTTTCAGATATAGGAAATAGCTCTCAGGCTTTTCAAATAAAGTTGTTCCCTGTCTTCCCTGGCATGCAGGCCAGAGCCTCTACATTGAATAAATCATCAGAAGAGTATTCCAGTTCTTTTAAAGAAGGTACAGCAGTGCTCCCTATTTTTTATTGATTGCATTTGCAGGGGAAAATTGAATCCATTCCTTGTCAAGGTCCCTAAACCTCATATCATAAAGAAGAAGGAAAAAAATGAAAAGATGGATGGAGTTCAGTGAAATTAGCCACAAAGAATGATCTTTCATATTGTGTGATGATGAATTTTATTTTTTTCATCTTGCTTGTAGCATGTGAAAGGCAGCAGCTGATGTACTCTGAAGTAGTAATCTTCAAAGACTTCTATTAGAACTGAAAATAAGCTTATTGGAGAGCTTTCTCCAACTAGATTTTCTGCCAATTATCAGTCAAAAGCTCTTTCCTGTATGTAAGTTAAAGAAAGGCAAGTAGATATACAGAAGTGTGACTGTAACACCTCTAAACATTTTATTTTAGAAAAATGCATTTTTTTTTCCAAACAGAAAATAAATTTTCACTACTCAGATGAATTTAATATAAACTATCTCTACAATTAGGGTATTCTGACAGGTACTATGTTCTCTACTATGAGCTAGTGAAAGTACCACAGCTTTGGTTTTTATGTGTCAATTGAGAATTAGGATATTTTATAGGGAATCATTTGAAGGATAGATGTTTGCTGATTAGGACTGGATTTGCTTGCTTTTCTTTGGAAAGTTTCGAATCCATTGCTGTAGGCTTTAAACCAGAACTCAGAGGTATTGGTTTGAAGTTGTCTATTACCAGTGATATTGCATTCCAAAAAAAAAAAGGGGGGCGGGGGGTGGGGGGGGAAGAGGACTTGATTTACAGCTGGTTTTTTTTTGTTTTTTTTAAGTTCAGGGTGTATGCTTTAGCAGAAGGAAAACATTAATAGAAGCTGTGGAAAAACACTTAGAAAAATAAACAATTCAAACCAAAATTCCCAGCACCCTTTTCCTCATTTACTGATTACTGGATTAGCTAACACAGATGTGGGTGTATTCTATATCAAGTATACTTCTAGATAGAATGAAAAAAAACAACCAACAAACCAACTAAAAAAAAAAAAAAAACAACAAACCAGTGAATTAAGGAGAAGGTGATACATGTTGAACCTTTCATGTGTTATGGTTTATTACAGAAATGAGACTTGGGCACTTAACTTTGAATTTTCTGGGGTGCAGGAATATCTGTTTTTCAGTGCCTGAGAACAGATATATTACAAACTGTTAGTAGCCATTTCCCAGATTTATTACAGTTTTATTCTGTTAAGATGCTCTGTTGCTTTTTTTGAATTCCACTTTTTTTTTATTTTTTTATTTCAGCTTCATGTCTTGGGCCATTTGAGTGGTTTGGTTTTTTTCCCTTTGGTGCAGATTCTTGGAATTTTTTTCTAGGCTGTTGTATTTATCTTCAGGAGAAAGTTATAGAGGAGGAGACATAAATAATATAATAAAACTCTTAAATCTCACTTTAAAACATCACTTCCCTACAAATATTACAAGATCTAGTAATCCTTATCTCTTAATTTATAGCCTAATCTTAACAAGTCTACTAAAGTGCAAAAATCAACAATTCTAGTTTTTGGATTCGGCACTTCACTGTTTAGTTATTTTACTATCTGTAGACCGTCTCCTTTTTTTTGGTATATGTTTATTTGAGATCTATTTTTGCATATATTTGACTGGGTATGTGCAGAGGTGTGAGCATAGATATTAAACCCTTCACAATACATTTTTGGGTGATATTACAATTAGAGAATCATAAAATATGCTAAGTGGGAAGGGAGTGGACCATCAGGATCCATCAGGATCATTGAGTCCAGCTCCTGGCTCCAGGACCTGTGTGCCTCCAGAGCATTGTCCAGATGCTTCTTGAACTCTGTCAGGCTTGGTGCTGTAATCACATCCCTGGAGAGCCTGTACCAGTGCTCAGCTACCCTCTGGATGAAGAACCTTTCCCTGATACGCAACCTAAACCTTCCCTGACACAGCTCCCTGTTTTTTTTCATGAGTCCACTGGTCCCAAGAGTGAAGAGATGGGTACCTGTCCCTCCAAACAGGAAACAGTAGCATGAAAAGAAACAAAATCAAGCTGAAAATATCTTGTCTACCTAATTGACAGAGCTTTTAATGACCTAATGGAGCCACTTCTGGAAGCAAGACCTGACACAAAGTCAAGTTTAGAGAGTCCATGCATAATCTTTAATTGAACAGCAGGTCAAAGGGGATCTAAGACATAATTAGACAGTAACCATTTAAAAATTATAATTAACATCTCATGGTGCCTCAGGGAATTTTTCATCTTTACATAAACATATATTTATTTATAATTATCTACTTGACAAAATGAGAGGCATATAATACAAGCTTATTGCTTACAGGAAACCTCAAGAGTTGGAAATTTGATATTTCTTCACAAAGCAATCTCTTGAGAGAGTAATATCTTAAAACTACTCTGAAAAAAACAGATAAACCTTTCTGCAAAATACATGGTGTAGCAATTTTCTCCTTAACCTTTAAAAGCAAGCTTATAAAATTTAATGTTGTGATCTCATTTCTGTAGTACCTTTTAAGAGCCTTACATTGGAAATGGGCTGTAAACTGTTAACTTTCAATCCATCCTTATTTTTTATCTTTTTTTTTTTTTTTTTCATTGTAGCAGGGGGCTAGAATGTGGACCTACATACCAAATTTTGCTCTGTAATGCCACTCAGGTCCCTTAAATGTGAATTGGTTTTATTTCAGCATGACTTGCCCATTTGCAATAGATGAATTTTCTTTCCTGTGTGCAATACCATAACGTAAGCAGGATCTCTATGACAAGTTGCAGTTTTCATTGGATTTATACCTACATCTTTAGCTCTTTTCAAAGGTTTTTTTCCTCTAGGTTTCTTTCCACTCTTGGATTGCTGATCTAGGTGCTTCAATTTAAGTATTGCTTACAATCCCAGTATGCAACACAAAAGAAAGAATTAGTGACTAAACGATCAAAAAGCCTTTGCTTTTCAAAAATAAGTATGCATTTGAAATTACCTAAAATTGGTGGGGGGGAGAGGGAGGAGAATTAACGAAACACTTACAACTGATTGAGGTGAAAAGCATGATTTATGATAAGGTACTTTGTTTCACAATGCAATTTCATTGGTTACTGGTTCTAGTCCATTGATTCTTTAGTGCAGCAGTGTTGATCACTTAATGTTCAATTTTAAAGTTTCTCAGTATAGGTCTTTCTCAAGAAGGTATAGAACATGTTTAAATATTCCATATTGGTTTCATTATATAAACTATTTGATTAATTAAAACAAGTATTGTTACAGAAGAACTTTATGAATGTAAGTTTCTGTGTAACTAGAAACACAAGTGTTTAGCTGAAATGTGAATTTTCTTGTATTTTAAGTTAATTGACCCAACTCATAAATGTCAACATTCACTTTGCTGTCCTTACTGTCAGAGCCCAGATCTATGAACATTAAGATCTTTTTAATGTGTGCTAATGAGCTGTTCATGCAGCCCTACCTTAATATTAGCAATAACTCATCAATGTCTTTTTCCTACATAATCCATTTTGAAAGGGACATCTCTGATACATTTTTATTATACATAGTTTTGTTGATGTCATTCTGCTTGTTCTTATTGCAGTACACTGAAATTAGCCAGCATTTGTTTTTCTGTAAACAGTCTTCTCTGAGGTTGGGAAGTGCAATTAGAGTGACATCTCAGAAAAAAAGTATTTTTAGAAGATATTTTCTGTGCAAATAAACCCAGGGTGTATTTGGCATGCAAATAATAAAACAGGAAGAAGAGAGTGTAAGGAATTTAAAGAAAATGCCCAAGGAAAAGAAGTGTGTTTCTTAAAATTTAATTTCTGGATTAGTTAAATTAAATCTTACGGCTTTCTCTATATTCCAGCTTGCTTTTTGTAGCTGTTGCTTCCCATGTTAGGATGCGACTCTCTAATAACAGATTTGTTTTTCTTTGGCAGCAACGATCGTGTTAAATGAGCTCAACTGGACGGCAGCGCTGGATGATGTGTTCAAGCGCAACCGGGAAGAGGACCCCACGTTATTGTGGCAGGTTTTTGGCAGTGCCACTGGCCTCGCAAGGTATTACCCAGGTAACTGAACTGTCCTGGACAACTGTCCTATGCCATGTATTGAATTAAAAATATAACTACGAATTGCTTTTTTACATTACATTTTTTTACATAGGCACTGTTTCTTTGTGTCAGAATTACACACCCAAGGACTGTGAAATTATTCTGGCATAAAGCTAACATGAGGGGGAAGGAACTGGGAGTGAAAGATGTAATTAGTATTTTTTTAAGTAAGAAGAACAGAAGATTATGTCCTTTGAAAAGCAGAAGAGTTGAATTTAATTTTATTTTTCTATTATTTTCTATATCTTGAGTAAATATTCACTTGAATATTTGCAAGTGAGATTTTTACACTTGTCTCATTTTAAAGATAGTGACCTGGAAAGTAGACATATAGTCATGTTTAACATCAGTGAAAATGTGAGTACACATCCACAACCTCTGACAGGTACATATTTGCTATTAGTGCTAAGGTCAATTCAACTTGATTACTTCAACCAGCATCTGTTTCACCAAAGAATCTCATCACTTGATGACATTAATTAATTTAAATAGATGCATATTTTACTGAATTTAGATAATGAGTAGCCTGAATTTGATTTTTGTTGTTTGCTATGTAGTGGAAAGCCTTGCTTTACAGCAAGACCTGTGCTGCTGCTGCTGTTGTTAAGTGATGCTCTTATCAATGCCTGAATAGTGTGTCCACTACGCACATAACAATTGTGTGAAGTGTGTTGACTCATGCCTGAGGAAGAATTCTGAGAACCTTTCTCTTCTGTTTATACAAGATTGTTTGTGTTTCTGAGGGCGAAGGGGATTATTCTAAAGCTGTTATTGTATCATTAGCACAAGTGCTAGCACAGGCAGAGAAGCTGCCTCAGGCTAGTTTACAGGAAGAATATTTCATAGCACTTGAATCCTGTTTGTTTTGTCATGCTGGATGATCATGAAATAAATACAGGGAGATGTTGCAGAAAAAAAAAAAGAAAATGCAAATTTATTATTTGTTTTGTTTTCCGACTGTTCCAATGCTTTTGGGATCTATTTAGTACTGAAAAATAATGTTTCTTAAATATATCTCTCAGCCAATCTCTAGGAAATAATATTTCAGATGAAAATAAATCCCATATATTTAAAAATAAATTCCTATATCTAGCTTACCTGTCTACTCCAGTTGTTGACCAACACAACATAGGAGCCTCAAAATCTCTATGCATTCCTCCTTAGAATACCTGTATAAAATGGCAGAAGCTTTTCTCTGTTTTGCAGATGCAAATGTTACTTGTAAGTACTTCATCTAAAAAGTAATTTTAACACAGTTTTAAATTTATTGTAAAGCCCAGACACTCACACCTGCTATTTATTCCATAGCTAAGTATTTAACAGCTGTCCAATTCTGACAGAACATAAATTCCTAAGTAATTCCCCAGTTCTTAAATGCTGGACATGCATACACAGTGTGGAGCAGTCTGATACTCTGTAAGTTATTTCGGTTGTTTTGTGCATCTGCTTCCCATTGTAGCTCAAATTGAAAAGCCTTTTACATTTTAGGTTTGGATAATAGGTCTTTGGGCAAAGTTCTCCATCCCTCTCTTGTTGTAAACTTCTTCTCGGTTTGCTGATAGAGCAGGTGTTCTAAAAATTAATTCAGGTTTCATATACTGAAGTGCTTGCTTTTCATATTTGTATTTTGAAAATTATATTATAAATTGTAAAAAATTACTTCATTATATTGGCCTTTTGTAAGCCTGTTTTAAAATGATGATTTTTTTTCCGCAGTGATGATAATTGGGAAAGAATTTGGAAATATCAAAACCCAAAATGAAAATGCATAGAGAAGTCTGCTCAATATTATCTGGAACATGTTCACCCAGTCTTTCTTATCGTATTAAAAAAAAAAAAAAAAAAAAAAAAAGAAAAAAAAAAAAAAGTTCAGTACCTCTATACTGTAAAGGGTGTTTTCAAACAGAGTTTTTGTGTATTAATGTTTTTTACCTGATATTATCCATATTATCCCACTGCTTTGAGTCATGGGCAAAGGGTAGGTGCATCTCTTCTGTTTTGAGGAGGCTCTTGGGCTGTCCTTTTCACCACAGTAACCAAAAGCATGAAGGGATCTTTCTATGAGCAGCCCTGTGAGAAGGATGTGTAAAATATGAATGCTTGAGCCACCAGCACCCCAGTCTTCCCCTGTCACTTGTGGGTACATTCTTCTCCCTAGGCCTGGGCTGATGAGACCACAGTGCTGCCTTTATCTTATCCTGAGTTCCTGCTGCAGTCCCAGTTCCAGGGAGCAGCCCTGTTTGGGGAGGGATGGGCTTTGGTGGGCACGGATGGAGAACCTGTGCAGCTGTGCAAAGATTCTTAGAGGATTTCAGCAGTGTTTAAGCCATTAACCATTTCATTCTCTCACGTTACTGTCAATATTCTCATTAGTTTCAATGGCACCATATTTTTGAAGAGAAATGCTAAGCTCTGTTACTCTACTGGCAATCATCCATTTTGACAGAAGATGCCAAGAGCAATTTTGACATTTCTATTAGCTACTCTATGAACTCTGAAGAGCTCAAAAGTAAACAGAAATTTAATAAAAGAGCTCAAAAAAAAAAAAAGCATATAAAGTCCGTGAGACTTTTAAGAAGGATGTAATATATGCTCATTCATATGTTTAAAGGCACAAATCACTAATTAGTCTTTCATCCGTTGTAAGACCAGCCCTCAGTAATCACAGGCCTCTACAATCAAAAGGAATTTCTTGAATAAGGACACCTTGTTCCCAGTGGAGGAGGGTTGAGTTAGGGAATATTTAAACAATTGGACTCAAAGGAACACTAAGTAAGTTTTCCAGAGACACTAAACTGGGAGTAGCTGTCACCTCCCCCAGGAGCAGAGAGGCCAGTTTAACATAGAATAAACAGTTGCACAAAATTTGGATATTTTATGGTTCTTTAATTTTTTTTTTATATCTAATGAGTCTTAACTACAGTTAAAATATGTCAAATTGTTATAACAAGTAAACAGGCTGAATCATAAAATTGTCAACTCATTGAAATTTTAAAAAAAGATGATAAATTTAATAATTTTAGATAACTTAAATTTAAATAAATTTAATATTATTTAAAAATCGTAGAAATTTCCAGCCTTTTTCCTGCAAGCAGGCAGTTTTCCATCACTAATGTATAACTCAAGAGTAAGATCCAGTTTTCAAAAGTGCTGTGGAATGAAGCTGAAATGTATTTTGTGGGACTCTTTTATACAAACACTACTGACGTTCAGTATTATGAAAACAGTAAACAAAACCAGAAGAGTTTCTTAGGTAAAACTGTGAGTTACTAAGTTCAAAATTTGGATTCTCTGTGATAGGGCAAGAGAGCCCAAATTATTATAAATGTTGAATTGCTTTCTCCTTAGTAGCAGTAGATGTACATCTACCTGACTAATTATTTGATTTCATAAGTCTAATTCCAAAGCCCTGTATTGGCTTTTAAGATGTCATTTTAAGATGACTATTGACTAATTCTAGTCCAGAAAGAGAGTTTCAATAATTTTTGATTCAAAATAAAAGCAGTAATCTGACAGTGATTTATCAAGATCATTGAAATTAGCAATTCATTCCAATCCAATTGAAACTTTTTCTCTCTTTTTATAGATATTGAATCTGTTGCTTGTGGGCTTGCACATGTAGGGTTCTGTTGGTGCTGTGTGGACAGCATGGTATTTTAATATAGATCAGGTTTCAGATCTAATTTATAATTAACCACAGAGCATTGGACAAATCTTTTGCTCAAAAATAAATAATTTAATTAAAGTAGTTTAATATGATTGGACAGATATTAAGTTACTTACCTTTTGTGAGGCATCTATCCAGGTAATTTGATTGTTAGGTTTCAGAAAGCAGCTATCTAAAAGAAAAAATTAATATAATTTTTTGGTGGACTACTTGGAAGTGTAGCTATAAGGTAACCAGTTCCTCTTTTAATCATGAAATTCTTTTTAATTATAGACATAATTAGGATTATAATTGTTAATCAATGTTTCATTAAAACACTGCACTGGGAGGCATACTATTTTCACTGCAGCAATTACTAATTAAACAAACTTTAAAAACTACTTTGTATTTATTTATGTGCCTTTTACCAGATACCATCTCTCCCTTTGTTCATTTTTCTGGGTCTTTTTGGGGTATTTTTGTTTTGGTTTGGTGGTGGTTTTTTTTTTTTGTTTTTGTTTTTGTTTTTTTTTTTTGTTTTGTTTTTTTGTTTTTGTTTTTTTTTTTGTACTCCAGACAGCAGACATTTATTTGTAGTTAAATATGATACAGGACGCTTTCTGGCTACAGTAATAAATCTACTTAAGAAAAATGGGTTGCATAGGATTACTCAAATGAAAACACATTCCTGATTTAGATGAATGTTTAGTAAAAACTGTTTGATCAGCAGCCCTGACTCATCTCTCTTAGGGAATTACACTAAATAATAATCTTCCCAAGGGTTATACTAGAAAGGGTAATACTGATAGGGAGACTGATTGTATTGATAGTTTCAGATTTCAGCTAGTGGGTTACAAACATCCATAACAGGGGCATGATGATGTATGAATAGATTCAGCATCTTTTATGAGGAAATGCTGAACCTGGGCACATTGGGACAGTATTTGGTCTGCAGTGACCAAAGGTCTCAAGGTGAGAATGTGCCACACTTGGTCAAGATCCAAAATGTTGAGTCAATTCATAACAAAAATAAAACTGAGAAAGAAAATACTCTCCTGTTCCCAGCTGTCCCAAATCTTCCCAGTTCTACCTGGAAATTTAACAAGGGCCTATGGGAAGTTCAGCTGAAAGCTTGTGTTCACAATATGGTATTTCTGGCAAAAGATATGTCTTCAAGTCTCCCAGGCTTCTGCACAGATCTGTGACTTTTCTCTGTCTTTGTGGGGTCTTTTTGTTGGGGGTCTTTCATAGAGGAGAAAGCAGATTCCAGCCTGCAGCTCCACACCCTTCTGTTGTCACCTCACCTAGACACACATACTTGTCCTCTTCGTTTGACCTTACCTGTATTACCTGTATTAGAGAGGAATTCTTACTTTAAGTGGATCTGATCATGCCCTAATCATATATACATGTGATTCCTAAGTTCATCAGCTCCCTCAGCTTAAAGATGTATCTGTGGTATTAAACAGGGTAAGTCAGAGTTTTATTGGAATCCTTTAGACAGCCCCATGGTGTGACTGAAGGGAAAACATGTGCTGGCAGCTTTTCCCAATGGACAGCACTGAATGCTGTTTTCTTTCTTAAATACTGCAAAGTTCTTCAGTTTTGTTCCAGGAGACTTTATGTTCTCAGAGACACCTAGATTATTTTGTGCTATACTGCATATGATATATATGCTGCATGGCATATAAAACACAAGTTTTCATCTGCAAAACATTTCTGGTTAAAAAATACCCAACTAATAAAAACATCATTTTATCCTCATTTTGCAGATAAAAGAAACAGATCTAGAGAGATAAAATGGCTTCTTCAGTGATCCTCTGAAGGTTAGGTATTTAAGCCAGGGGTATACATAGCAACAATGCTTCTAGTATTGTGTGCATTTATGTTAACTCATATTTAAATTAATTTTAAATATCAGCAGGTCTGGTAATCTCCTCTGGATGTTTCTCATATCAGTACTGAAGAGTACAGTGAAAAGAACTGTTGCATTGTTCCCTTTCTTTAATGTAGACTTGCCTTCTACTTAGTCTCCCTTTGTTTATCTATGTAATAAGTAGGTATAATATGATGGAAAATTTAATTAATTAGGAAAAAATCTCTTGGCATTGCTCATGCCAGTATTTTACTAGGGTATTCCTATGGAATTTGAGCTTACCAGGTATTAAATGGAAAAATTCACACATAAAGAAAGCAGCCCTTCAGTGATGATTTTCCAGAAAAGTAATCTTGCCCCTAAAGTCTTCAAAATTTTGGATTAAAAATATAGATAGAACAGAGCTATCTGAATAAGGATTATCTCTTATCTTTCATAAAAAACCAACCAACCAACCAAAAAAAAATAAAAAAACCAAAAAAACCTTAACCTGTTTGCAGATGTTAGTGAATCAAGTTTCACTTAGCTACTAGAGCATTCACTGCTTAGACAAATTAATAATAGAAGAGCTTTAAAAATCAATTTCTAATAAAATAAAATGGTATCTCTCAAAATGAAGAACCTGCTGTGCACAGCTGCTCTTGTGTTAGCAATTAATGGCAAGCAATAGTGTTGTGGCCTTGATATTGAACTGTCCAGAGAAAGTAATTACTGAAGCAGATTCTAAGAGACTGGAAAGCCTAAAAAATCCATAGAAAATGAATCAAAAGCCTTGCAAAACTGAGAATGTCACTTTTTTTTTTTTTTTTTTTTTTTTTTGCAAAAGGTTTTATATTTTATAGCTGTTAGTTCCTGTTAACAGCTCAACATTTAAAGGAGCCTTTAAAGTAGTCAAACAAAGTAAAACCACAAACACTTTCTAGTAATGCAGCTCATAAATTATCAATTAGTGCAATTAGTGTGTGTGAGGTAGATACTTCACTTTTTCATAGAAATAAGCCTCTTTGAGTGTTTTTCATGGTTTTTTTTTTCTTTTTTCCTTTGAAATCTGGGAGGGAGGAACAGGAACTGACATGATTTGGATCTAACCATACTCATCATAGAATTGTTGGTGGAAAATACCTTTGAGATCGTCAAGTGTAGCCATCAGCCCAGCACCACCACCACCTTTACCACTAAACCATGTCCTCAAATGCCACATCCACACATTTTTTTAACTTCCAGGGATGGTGACTGTCACTTCCTTGCACTGCATGTATCAATCCTTCACAGCGCTTTTTGGTAATAAATTTTTACTAATCCCATCTAAATCTCCCCTGGCACATCTTAAGGCTGTTTCATCCTGGTCCCTTGTTACTTGAGAGAAGAGATTGACACCCACCTCACTACAACGTCATTTCATGATATGAAAAATCTTACAGTAAGTTCAGTTATGGCCCATTTTTCAAAACTGATGTGCTGAATTTTGCAGTTACACAGGCAGATCCACTGAGTTACAGGATAACCTGCTATTTCTAGTGAGTTAAAGAAATTACATACTGCAGCTCACCATGCCTTCTTGCTGAAATTCATGCCATCTTTGTGTCTTTATGATACAGATTTAAATCTCCAGAATTTACTTTTATAGGAGAAAAAAGAAAACCACTAAACAGCCAACAAAACACCTTCTTCTCCTCAAGCTCTGACACTCCAGCCCTCTTTGGGAAAATGGTCACTAGTTTGGGTGAAACTAATGCAAGCAACACATTTAGGATGAAATTCAGTTCATACATGCAGAAAGAGAAATGTTTGCCTCTGAAATAAGATAACAGAAAGAGGTGCATTTGAAGTGGCAGACTGCAGTATGTATTGCTCATTCTAATCGCTCTTGGGCGTTTTAGTACATAGGGACCAAAAATCAATATATTTGTTTGTGTATGGACTATTACCATATCAAATCTTTGTCTAACTGATTTGTGATAAAACTGAGTGCAGTATTGCCCTAACATAATCACCCATTACCACATGGGTAATACATTATAAAACACCTCACGATTATTATCCTCTCTTTTCTGTATTGTGATGATGCTGTGAAAGTTACAGAAGATATTGCACAGACCTGTATAACTTAGATAGATTTTACCTGGACAGATTTTAAGGTCTTGGCAATTTCAGTCACCAGGAGGAAAAAATCACAAGGGAATGGCTGCATTCAGTCCTGACTGAACATCTGGTGTGGTAGCACAGAGCTGGTCAGTAACAATCTCTCTCTTGGGAGGATGGTACTAACCAGAATTAACCCAAAGCATCATTATGGTACAGATATCTTGAATACTAATTATAGAAGTTGAAAACACTTTATGATTATTAATGTTAGGGGCTTTTAAAGTTATGGCTGTTTCTTATTTTTAGATACCATGTCTCACCTTTTACTGAAAAACAGCTAAGGAATTCTACAAAAGTGCTGTTGCTACACTGAACTGACTTCTTTCTGAACAGAAAATCGAGGAGTATCACATTTCTCAAATAGTCTGGGCTATCACATGTCTGAAATCAGGGTTTTTTTTGCATAATTTCACTAAAAGAATTCTGAAACACCATCAAAGTATATGCTGTAACTCATACCTTTTGCTCCATCTGAGGAAGACTTTGCTGAATCTGGCTCAGGGAATTGAATAATCTGTGGTTGTGATTGTTTTGAATATACACATGAATGTTAATTTAAGAGATTGAAAGATAAAATTTGGAGTTTGTCAAAATAAAATTATGCCGTCTGAGATTTGATAATTGGTGCTTGTTACCTATCTTAACATCAGCTTTTAGCCTTTTTTCTCAAATGTGTTAAAAATGTAAAGGGATGTAAAGCTGTTAAAATTCATCTCTGCCTCTCTGTTCCTTGCACATGCATACCTACCCAGTAGAACAGGGCAGAACTTTCAGGAGAGTTTCCCTCATGACACTCACCTATGCCTCTGGAATCATCTCATTAATTCAGAATGGGAGGTTGTAGCCAAGGTCTGCCTTTCCTAACAAATATTTTCATTTAGGCTCTACCCTGTGACAGTCTCTATATTTCATTAATTGGTTCTGCTTGTAATCAACAAATCTGAGGATTTCTACTCTAAATGTGCAGAAATAACAGAAAAACATGGCTCACTCTTGCTTGAATTATATCCTGTCCTTGTATCTCAATGATGCAAACAGAAGTGGGAGGGTCATCAAACCCAGTGAATAATTTATAAAGTATCAAATCTATCCACATGCCAAACAGGAAGATCATCAAAAGGGAACATGAATAAAGCCTGATGTATGCACCAGAGAACTGTGCAGTGTTGACATAGTTCAAAGATACTCATATGCAACAATGAGCTGTGACGGGGCTGATTTCTTGAAGATATTGGTAAACCAGGTTTCAAACAACCTTATAACAATACTTTAAACCATGGCTTATATAAACAAAACTGTAAATCTCAAAAATCCTTGATCAATTTAAGTTTTTCAGGGAACAGTGTAATCATATTTTTTATGTTTTTCATTTTGCTTTTATTTTAGATCACGTAACAGCTTTTGTCAGTAAGATATAAGCCAGTTTCCCCAAATGGCTTTATAGTGTGTTCTGTGTATGGACCAAAAAAAGCAACACATCTCCTTCATTGGTCTCCACCCCTTCTAATTATTTTCTTCATAATTATAAACGCGTACTTACCTATTTTTGCATAGAAAGTATATATCATCTTTTAAAAAATTGGTGGTTTTTTTTAAAATTACTAGATCAAGATAAGTTAAAAATTATCACTGGAGATCAAATATCATAAGGGAATTTCAGTTTCCTGTTAATAACAATTTCAACAATATCCATAAATACTCAGAATTTTACTAAAACCAGTGAATACATTTCAGGACATTCAAAGCCATCTAAAATTAAAAGTATTATTCCAGATAGAGACTAGGATGAATGGGTAATTTAGCCATGTGAATTCTTGAGGTTGGAGTGGGAATTCAGCACTTCTTTGGTGTGAATGAATTTTCAGACACTAAGGGCTGAGTCCTTATATATGTTGTGCAGAGCCAGAGCCTTGCAGAGACTTTCTACTAGATTATGTAAATTGTTGTAGAAACCATCAGAAAGATCAATCAAACAAGTTTTCTCATTACACATTATATATCTTAATTAGTGTATGATCCAGCAGCCATTAATATCTTGTGATAAATCATGCAGTCATTGAAAATTAAGCATGTAGAAGCTTGTTATATTTTTTTTTTCTGGAAAGAAAATAATATATTTATTAGGAAAACAAAACTTATTGACCCATGGCACAGGAAATAGTGGTTTAACAGCATGGTAATAAATAATGTTTTTAAAGACCTTCTCCAGATCTCCCTGAAGCTGCTGACAGTCATTCCAGGACTGTGTGCACTGCAACAGCCATGCTAATGAGCAAAAGGTAGAATTTAGTTGTTGTGTTCACCACTGTGTCTATCTACCCAAAACAAAAGCTGTGCTGCCATTCACAATCTCATTCATAATCTCCAGAAGGAGCAGGTAGGCTGTAAGTAGTGTGCTGAGTGGCTTCTGCTCAGTTTATTTTGTATGTAATTGTGCTGTTATTAGAGTTTTTAGCCTATTTGTCATGAATGGCTTCCTTTCCATTGTTCTTTTTAATCTGCTAATAGAGATATACTCAAAAAGACAGTTTGGGCCTCACTGCAATCCAGGCAATTACTAAAAGCTATGGTAGAACTGAGTCCAGGCTTAGCAGCTCAAGGTTTAACTGAAGGAATTCTGCTGTAGATCAGTTTGGAAAAAATTGTCTTCATGTCCTTCATTTTACTGTCTCAAACAGAGGTTCTCCATATTAAAAAAAAAAAAAAAAAAAAAAAAAACAAAAAAAAAAAAAAAAAAAAAACAAAGAAAAGAAATTTATAACTGTTTTGAGATTTTTATTCCAGTTAAAAACCCCTCAAGTGTTGTATACAATCATTTGGTTCTTTTAGAAATACTAGGGAACATTTCAGGCATTTCAGATTTTGCTATTAGGTGTTCAAGTCTGTATAAATTTTGCCTCTTCATATTTCTGAAAGGTTTGGCTTGTGCTGTTTGGTCTAAAGGCCCTGGTTCTGAAGGGCTTTGTTGAGAGAGCTGCTGTTGGCCTTAAGGATGTGATGCGCTTACCTCTCAGGTGGTGTTACATTAACATGTAACATGTATTTGTAGCTCTCAAGTTTTGCAGAGAAGAATAGCTGAATTATTTCTTATGGTCTTCTGTTGCAAAGCTAAAATGAAATCCTAAGCCCTATTTCTGTAAATTTTAGTTTAGACTTAGAAACAATTACCCGGTAGTTTAAAGTAAGGTGTGAAGGTTGTGATATCAGATGAATTCTAGCTAAATGTTCCTATGATGGTTTTCAGCAGATAATTTATGTTAGCTAAAGGGCCATTTTGTTATTCTGCCTGTAGAAAATTTGTTCAGTTTTAAATGATTACCTCTGTCAGCATTCACTGTCACAGTAGTATGTGAAGATGATGTTAGAAGTGCCCTTCTTCAGCTCCTCCCTTCAAATTCTCTTTGAACCACCATCCTTTTGCTTTACAGAATGCACTGAAGGAGTTGAACTTATCTTTCGTGTGAAATAAAATAACATTACCAGTGTAAATTCAGTTTTCTCTGTTGTTTTGAAATAAATCCAGATCATAAATTGAGATGATTCTCTGTTTATGAAGGCTGTCCAAGATAAATGTCAGTTAAGAGGGACATATTTGGTAGGGTATAGTTTTTAGTGGATGTCACTGAAATGACTGGAAGTTTTGGCAAAGATATGGCAGCCTTGGTCGGTATCTTGATTTATTTTTGCTAATTTACCTAAACTACTCATAAAACAAACTGAAATTAATACATTCAATGAAGATTTTGCAAGTCTCAGGGAACACATCTGAAAGATGGATTTTCAGATGGAATTTCTAAGGAAAGAATAGCCTGGACAGAGACAAAATAAAATCCATCACTACACATGTGCTAAACTTGTAGACTCATAAAATACTGGTGAATTTAACCTGTGCATATCTGACTAATGATACTTAAGTTAGAATTCTAACATACATCCATCTCAAAAAATTAAATTCTCTCCTTTCTGAACATTTCAAATACTTTTATCCTGTCAGGTCCCAAAGGACCTCTTAGGTGGTATTGTCTGAAATCAAAGACAATACTGGTATAGATTTTGAGGTTCTTCTGGTGTGCAACAGTACACAGTGTACTCTGTGGCTGCTAAATGTGTACTGCTAAATGTGAGTTACAGTCAGCTTAAAGGTTCCAGCAAGAGATAGGCCAGATCATGGTTTGGTCTCTTAGGAAAGGGTTCATTTTGTAAAATCAAAAATAGGCATCTGCTCAAAGCTGATGGCTTCTTCTATATTCATGGGTGAAGTTATAATTCTTCCATTTTGTCTTAGGTACGTTATTTTTCAGGAAGAATCCTGGAGCTGACTATATCTTCCTTTATTTCCTGGACAGAAAAATGATTGATGTCAGGAAATAGCACCCCCAAGGCTTTTGACATACAGTGAGAGAACAAATTGTGGAACATTATCTCATTCCCTGTAGCTTTTCACATTTTTATTTGTGTTCGTTAAGCTGTCACATAGTTTTGAAAGGGTCATTTTATTTTACAGTAAGGAAATCATTCCTGCCCTTGATGAAAATTATGGTAAACCCTAGATTAAACACTTTAAAAAGGTCATCAATTCTATTATTTTCTTTACAGAGACATAAATATTTGCATCTCATTTTTTTCAAGAGAATATGCTAGTTTCATGTTTTCTAATATGCATTTTTAGGTAAAGCTTTTGAGTCAGTGTACAATTATTTAAGCTCATAACTGAGATACCATTATTATACAATAATTAACTTTTTTGTAAGTTAAGTAAGTAGTTGTTTAAAAAGTTGTTTAATTATCTGAAGTGTTTTGGTTGAATTTTTGGTTCCATTGAAATCAGTGGTCAGTTATAGTCACTACCTGTTTTTTCAACACACTTGGCCATGCACCTACATATACATATCCATACACATATATCTGTCTATATATATATACACAAATACTTTTACATGTAAATACACACATACATAGTTTTCTTGCATTGTATTATGTGGTAATATGTATAAGGGTGTCTAGGTATTTCAACAAGATATTACACAAATACAGAATCTTTTTTTTATCCATATGAAATGTTGATATTTATGTAGTGCAAAGACTGTGATACTGATTCATTACATTGTTGCAATTAAAATAACTGAGATAAAGTTTTATATTATTCTATGCATTTTTTTTCTTTTTAGCTTCCCCATGGGTAGATAAAAGTCGAACTCCTAACAAAATAGATCTGTATGATGTACGCAGAAGACCATGGTAAGCTGTCTTTTTAAAGGTTTAGTAGATATATATATATTTGCATAACTTACTTTCTGAATATTACTGTAAAAATCATTTTTTTCTATATGTTTTAATGGTACTTAATTGTAGATATTTTCTTTTTAAAACTTGCTAGTTTTTCTAAATAAAAAATTCAAATTATACTTCTTGCTATGCAATATCCACTATAGTTGTTGTGCTATTGGATTACATAGACTTTTCATAGGAGGATAACTATCAAATAAGTGTAAGACAGTTAAAAAACTGATCTTGTGTCAAAATCAATTATAATCCTGAATATTAGACTGAAACAGTCTTCCAGATTTTTGCAAATATTTAAAAATATGCCTCAGTGGTTTACACCAGCAATAAAATAACTAGATGTGTAAAAGATGGGAGAGCAGTGAGATTACTTCTCATGATTTTTAATGTAACCCTCTCAAGACATAAAGCATATTGATACTTAGATATAGTTGGACATATTTTTTTCAAAGGAGTAAATATTTCTGCCTAAGCTGGGCTGAGTAATATTTCATGTGTCATCATGATGTGTAGCTATGAAATAACATTCTTTTTTCAGGTAATTTTGATTAGTATATCCTACATACAGACTACTATAATGTGGTTTAGACTTAGATTTACGTAGGAAACACAGCAAGAGAGGAAATAACACACACATGGGTAAAAAAAAGCACATGGGTTTTGTACTACATACAACAGGAGGATGTCATTGGTTCAGCTGCTTTGTGTTTAGAGATCCCAGAGTTTCTTCCATCACACACAAAAAAAAAAAAGTTTATGCAAATTTGTGTAATTCGTACCATTTATTTATTTCAGGTATATCCAAGGAGCAGCATCTCCCAAAGACATGCTTATTTTAGTGGATGCGTGAGTGTTTAATGTCTGAATATTGACATTAGTGGGGTAAAAGAACTTTGGTACATTGAACAAATATCTGTATGCTGAAAAATAGAGAGGCAATTAAGGGATCCCTTTATTCAAGGTTCAAAAACCTTGGTATGAGCAAAATAAATACATAATCGAAAATAGTTCCAAAAATCCTAAACTAAACATGAAAGTTATTTAAACTGGAGTTAAGGAAATTTTAATTTCTATCACTTTATTTTCTTTTTGTTTTCAACTTATTAATTACTGCAGCAATCAAGTAAATATTTCTCATGTGCATGCCAAGATTTGTTGTAAAGCACAAACCTAAAAACAAATGACTAGAAGCATTACAATAGATGTGACAATGATTTAATGCACCTGAAAGATAAGAATATAAGTGGACTTCGTGTGTTTTATGATACATATTTAAAAGTTGCCAAGTTCAGTTACTATAAAAAATTGCTAGAAAGCAAGCAAAGAAATGAATAAAAGCTTGCTCTCTGCCTCAGCAAGGCTTCTGTGGGGTAGGCAAAGTTGAGGGACTGAAGAGAGCATTGAACCTGATGTGTCAGATTGCTTTATGCTGAAATGCTTCTCGGGCATGGAATTTGCATTTAATGCTTTTACACGGGGTGAAGGGCTTTCATATCAGCAGTGAGTTTTATCAACATTTGTTATTTCTTCACTTCAGCTTAGGTTTTGCCTTGAATCAAAGAAGCTGTCATCTGCATCTCTGGAAATCCAGAGCTGTAAATCTGAGTGTAGGAGTATAAAATGTTTAGATAATGCATTGGTTGAAGGTGTTAAACTCAGCTTTCTTGAAAAGGAAATGAATAAAGGATTTAGCATTATGATGTCATCTGAGGCACAGGACTGGGACTTTGTATGCCAGTTTTGGACTTACTTTAATAATTATAACTAGTTTAATAACACTAATGATGATTTGGAGAATTCAGGAATGAAATTGAAAATTTTAATGTTAAAGTGGGTGCTCTGTATTTTCTTTTTATGTTTTATGTAATATTTGCTGAATTCAACTTTTCTATTGTGAATTTTTTTAGGAGTGGGAGTGTCAGTGGGTTGACGTTGAAGCTGATCCGCACGTCGGTCATTGAGATGTTGGAGACCTTGTCTGATGATGACTTTGTGAATGTAGTTTCAGTGAGTATCTGTTCTTTCCCACAAAATTTGCATTGTCAACAACGCCAAAAGCAAACTATTTTTAATACCAGATGTGATATACTTGAATATTAATCTGCAAGGAGACTTAAAATATATTGTATTTGTTTTCCTATAAAATAAAATTATTGTCCTAGATTTGATACTGCATATTCATTTGAGTGAAGGGCAAAAGTAATTTAAATAAACTCCTGCATAGCCAAATTCTCCTTTCCAATATAATTTTATGATCTGTATAAAACCTCTCCCATTAGATTGGTATATGGAAATTGTCTTGAAATAATTGCTCCTTCCCAGATTTTCTATACAGAAGATATTTGGATTGCTCATGTTGTTTGATGCATAATGACAGTAGATGTGGAGCCATATATATGACCTGACCAAAATATGTTTCTGAGAAGTTTTAAAGTTCTTCGCCACTTGATGGGTGGCAAAACATTTTTTTCTCATAATAAATAATGAAATAGAGGGAAGAATCTATGAAGAAGGTATGGGAAATTTTCCATTTTCAGGAGAATACCTTGAATGTCATGTTCTAGCCTTGGGAAAAGCTTTTTATTTTTTTTTTTATTTTTTTTATTAAACTATTCAACTGTAGAGTTTTGATTCAGTGCATTCAAGATAGGAACACTGGCATATTCTTATTAACAAGGGACAACCTCAATGATGAATAACTGGAATGATTTTGGAGATAATTTTCAACTTGCAGATTCGTGTTGTAGCCAGCCTGAGGGAGAAAGACTTGAAATCTGACTGAAAGAAATCTTTTTTAAAACTACTTATTGCTTCATGGTTTTCTGACAGTCTAGCTAGAACTTTCTGCAAGGAGCAGATAAGTGTTTATTCTCAATGGTATTTCATTTGTTAAAGTTTTTAATAGTGGATAAGACTATTTTCCTTGGTCTAAATTGCAGTGGAAAAAAAAAACAACAAAAACCCCTGATTTTTAAAATTATTGTTATTAAGGAAATAAGCTTCTCTATAATGATATTGGGGACTTAAAATTTTCTCCGTTTCACCAATTCAAAAAAAAAAAAAAAAAGGGAAAGAAAAACTTGTAATCTAAACTGATGGATATTGATTACTGTGTTCAGCAGAGCTGTTCCAGCTTTCACTGCTGGAAAATCTGGACCCCTGCTACCTCTTGATTCACACATATTTCCAAACTCTTTTGTTACATTTGCTTCAAGATGACCAGAAAGAGTGTAGCTTAATGCTAAGCCTTCCTTGGGCTGTGAGTATTTTATTAGCTAAGGGTCACTATTATTCTAATGAGGCCTCAAGGTTGGGATTTGTGTCAAAAAAGGGCCAGAAACCCTCAGTATTTTCTACAGTATATTTCTCCAGGGCTTTGTTACTTACAATATATAAGGGCCATTTTATACCCTCTGAATGAACTTTAGAGGTTCACATCAGAAATTTGATTGCAGAACCAAAAAGGGCATTTTGGTCATGCTGTTTTCATCATCAGTGGAGGGCAGCAATCACAGAAATGTGCATAATAGAACATGGCATCTCTAAATTTTTCATAAAGTGCTTGATGTTCTCTTATAATTTAAAATTGTCCTTATTAAAACTTTTTAGTATTGTAATTACCTTGATATAACCTATGTTTTAATGTATTCAGATGATTTATGAATGGAATTGTGGTGGAAGAGTTACAACATACATATATATTTTATTTGTCTAGTAGACAGGAAATAATAACCTTTAGCTAGGAAACAAATGGTTGTACTACTATAGGGCATTCTATACGTGAGAGAAGTGAACACAGAAGTTTGGTCTTTTTTTTTTTTAAGATTTCTTTTGGTTTTTAAAGATTTGGCAGAATCAGTTTTAACAGTTGGAGTAGATAATCTTTCAAGTCTTTTTCAACAGAAACCGTTTTGTGATTCTATCATCTTGACTGACAAAATATTCTGTAATGGAGTTGGTCCATCTAAAGTCCAACTCCAGTGCTTTCTTAGTAAACTCAAAAGGCAAAAAAAAACAACTTAAACATTTTGTTCTAGGGGAAATAAATGCAGATTTGTTTAATGTTTTTTGAAAAATTATTCAATATATTGCATTTTTTTGCTTAAGAACATTTTCTCCTGAAGTATCCCAGTATTAGACATGATAGGCTAATCAAAAAGTCCAAAAAGCTAGGTGAAAATATTAATACAGCATTAGTGTATGGGTTCATGAACACTAACACTAACTAGAAGTTATCCACAATTTTTCTTTCCATCATGGATCTTTTGGCCTAAAATGTGACAGTTGTTTTATGGCTTGTTAACTTTAATAACCATGGAGTCTTTGGTCTGGGGTTTTGAGTTAACTAGAGAGCTGTTTCACTGCTAACCTCTGCCAAGATGTTGTCCCACAAAGCCCATATGCATGATGATTCATGCCTACAACTCAAAGACATGGATTTAAGCTCATGTCAATCCCTTCTTAAAAATGACAGGATGATTTAATGAACTGTGCTTTGTATATGAGGAAATCCTAGGGAAAAAAAGCTTAAAAGTAGATGTGCTAAAAACATTAGTTCTACTGTAGTTCGTGCATTTATTTCCAGGGAAAGAAAGGTTGAATGAACTGTTAAGTTGTAAAAAGATAGCCAGGGGTTAATATATCATGGCCTCCTTTGGGATTTATATGTTCCTTATCTGAAGTGCTGTGCTTTGTTGCAGGGAGAAAACCTGCTGTTTGCAAGGGCTTAAATGTATGAGTAATACAGCTGTTTTCCCACTAATCCGGTTAGAGGCTTTGATAGCAGCGAGCAGTAGATGATGGGGGCAGCAATTCCATCCCAGCACGGCGTGATTTAGTGACTTGGTTTCAGATGTTGACACAGAGAGTGTAATTTGTTTGTGATTGTGGGTAATGTGCAGGAGAAATGTATTTCAAATCTGCAGAGGTGCAGAAAACCACAGAAAAGAGAAACCTCCTTTACAGCAACAGATGTGTTAAAGGTCAGGAGCTGCTGTACTTTTTAAATTCACTTAGCCTTTATAAAAATCCAAACTAGTATTTACTGCTTAGGAACTGGAAATTAAATGTCAAGAGCATACGAGATAGAACAGAATCATATTCTGGCAAAATTGAAAGCTCATCTCCTGCTCTTGTACAGTTCTGCCCATTGAGTAAACTCAGAGGGAAGGTGATTTTTACATGAGTTGATATCATAGAAAATACTGTACATCCAGCCTATGAAATTGTTGTTGGGGATAAAAAAAATCTGTCGATGATGCACCTCTTTGCCCACTGATTTTTAATAGAAGTTTCTCATGGAATTCCACAGCTCAGTGTTTCCAAACCTGTTTACTTTGTCTCTATTACTCCTAAGCTGGTAAAATCTTTATGCCTTGCTAATTAAAATATTTAAATGTGCTAACAGGGGGAAAATAAAGTTTTTAAAAGTGTTTTCAATATGTCGAAGGGCTCTTTTCTCTTTCTGCTACGTGATCCATCTTGTATTCTGCAGTTCATATTGCACCTGTATTATCTTAAATACAGGGAGATGTCCCTTCCTTCTGGGAACTACTTTCTTAAGTTTATTATAAAAATTAAATAACATGCCATGGGTGAAAATCTTAGCCTGAAGTCCTAGAGGAGGGAGGAGGATGCTAGATTCTAGAGCCAGGTAGCATGTCATGCTTATACTGTCTTTACTAGAAATTTTAGCTTTGTTACAGTGTATTTCTGTTTGGTTGGCAAAAACTTGAAGAGTTTTATTTGAAAATAACTTAAAACTTTTTTTCCTCCATTATTTCAATATAATGTTTTTAGTGGACCTGAAATTAAATTGCGTACTCAGATGGTATGACAGGTTTTTACTGTTCTCGAATTTTGAACCAAAAAAGTTCAGTGGTGCTTAGTTTTTCCAAACAACATCACTGCTTGAGGGAGAAATTAAGCATGATCATGGTATTGGTGGAATTGAAGCATTTCTGTTGGTAGATTTACAGGAAATGAGAAGAACTCCTGTATGAAGGGTTCTGCCAATGTACTCTGGTTCTTAACTTCTCATTTTCCTTAATGGACTAAGTAGAAAATATGAATATGCCTGTCATCTTCTTCATTATTTGACAAATAAAAATCTAGATAGACAATCAGGTTCCCCCTACAATAAGTATGTCTGCATGAGAGCCTCTCTTAGTGATTTAATCCTGAAGCATTTCAGGTAATGAATCACAGTAGTTGCAATTAAGTGTACAGGCTCCTCATCATCATAGCTGTGTGAGGCAGTAAACAAATACATGTAATTTGTTTTTTTTGTCAGGGGACATGCTTTGGTTTTTTTTCCTAGTCACTGGAAAGTGGTAGAAAGGCAAGTTTAGGTCTGAGTGTTGAGCTTCCTGATTCTCTTAACAGCAATTCATCTAACTGACCTTTCAGTTTCTGTTAAATTGAGTGGTTCATTTTCAAGAAAAGGGGAGCAATGATAGCTGCAGATAAACACATCTTGGTAGCAATGTTCCTTAATAGCAAATCATTAGCATTTCTTAATGGCAGGTCATTATCTTGCATCTTCCATGTTCAAGGAGCAAGTGAATTAAATGTGGGGTTTTTTTTTTTTCATACAGGTATATTTAATAAGCACTGTAGGTGCCGGGTTAAAAATAAGCTTAGAGAAGTTATTATCAAATTCTAATATTCAATTTCTTCCTTGCTAATAATTGCAGGTAGAAAAAGGCTATGTATCTGTGGAAATAAATGTAGGGGAAATGTATCTGGAGGACAGGTTTAGCAAATGTAATGAGGGTGAGTATTCTGCAAATAAAATTGGAGAAAATTTGGAAGTTATGGAAACCAAGGAATTATTAAGTTGGAAAGAGATTTATTTTTAGCAGCAGGAATTACAGTAGTATAAACAGTGTCATGGAATATTTATCTTCTTGTAGAATTATGTTTGTTTTTACCTTCTCTCTAAAAGGAAAGTCAAGAAAAGAGTTAGTGAAGATCTGTTAGAAATTTTCAGGGGGAAAGTTGAGAGGGCTGGAGTTGAGAGGAAGATTAGGGTAGGGGGAATATTATATTAGCTGACTTTTTTGAAATGAGATTGGCTTCAATGGAACCCTGATCCTCAGGAAAGCAAATTATACAGTTTTTTGTCAAGAAAAAGAAAAAGTGAGGGATCACTAGGACTCAAGCTTCTTGCAGCCTTTATCCAACACGATGAACTAGAAATGCTTGCACAGCTTCAGTGACATGGTTAGAGACAACTTTTTGTCTAAATAATGTATGGATTGATGATTCATTTTCTCTCCTGGAAGGCAAATTATAAGAGTTTTAACTCAGATTTTTACTGTATGACTCCTTTGTTGTGGCTGAATACTGTTACCTATATGTGGAACATATCAGTAATTTAACACAAAAATTATTGGCCCAGATACTATGAAAAATATTGTAGGTATCTACTCTGAGGACTAAAGTGTTTTACAGGTGATTGCTTGGCTCTAGGAAGCATCTTCTCACACACCTGAGTGCATCATCTGAGAAGCTGAGTTTGTGGCATGCTCTCAAACTCACAGAATTTGAGCTTTTTTTTGGAAGTTCTGGAGTACAGAAATAAATAATCTAATGACTGATGTCATCACAGATGAGGAGTGCTGTTGCTGATAAAATTCTTGTATCCATACCTGTCAGATAAGAGCACTGCAAGAAGCACTAGTTGAAGCCAAATAAACTGGAATGGCATATAACCAGTTAAAATGCCTTTAAAATTCCAAGGATAGATTCTTGTTGTCTTCATATCAATATTTAATGCCTTTCTGGAAGATGCACTTTAAGCAAGCATCTACCACTAAATGTACTTGTTATGGCTTATTGCAGAAGTAGCCAAGGGAATTTTAATGATCAGTAGTAGGTGTGTGGTGAGACAGTATGCAAGAGGTTCGATTGAATTTTCTCATTGCCCCTTTTAGCATGAAATCAAGAATATGTGAAGATTTTTGATTGTTTTTTCTTTATTTTGTCCTGCCAAATTAAATGTTTGTCCCAAATAGTAGTTCATCATCCACCCTAGTTATTAATAGACTGGCAGGTACTTCATGACCCTTGTGTGGTGCAAATATTCAAAATAGTCAATATTGCAAAGCTTTCATTATTGCAGACAGGGAATACATATCAATTCCTTTTTTTCTTTTCTCTATCTACTTCACAGTTTTTCTATGTCTATCTAGCAAAAGACATGTTCAGTGGTTAAGCTTTCTCTTATACTTAGTGTAAGTAAAAATTTCTTGTTAACTTCATTTTAACAAGCCCTACAATATTGTCTGTGCAGTAAGACCAAATGCCAAATACTTACATAAAGCAGACAAATACAGACTAGTCTATGACAGAGAGGTGAAAATTAAGTGCTGCTTTTCCATCCCAGTGATAATATTCCTTGTGGTACTTGCTTGCATTTCTTCTGGAATATGTGTCTTAAAATAATAATGTCAGTGTTTAAAATCCGATACAACATAAAAATCATGTCAATTCTTTTCTCTCTGAGAATTACAGCTCAGACCAGGACCATCTCCAGAAGCCAAGTTGCCACGTTCACCTCTGAACTGTGCACAAGCTTCAAAGCCTTTGTAACACTACAGCCAGGCAGATCCCACACAGAAGCTACTCATGTTTTTATTCAAAGACCATCTGCAAACACCTGATATATTGCTACAGGATTTAGAAAGAAATAATGTGTTTCAACACTTTTTTATTAATTTCTCATTTAAACTGAGCCTTATACAGCTACAAATAAACTTGACAAACCTTTAGAAGCTTTATTTTTCTTTTAGAGTTACAAATCAATAACCAAGCCATCTGAATTCTGGAATTTATTTGTTTATACATCTATTATATTAGCTGCTAAGGGAAAGCATATCATGCCAGAATCAACACCCCAAGGGAGCTGAGGCTTCTGCAGCTCTGTGCCATGTATCCTACCAAATGTCTTCCCAACTGGCCCAATATACATGAAGCACATGTATATACACATACTTACAGAACATATATATGTGTCTACATAGGCAGACACACACACGCATGCGTGTATATATCTATATGTAAATCAGGCCATCCACACAGATAACACAAACAAAGACAAAACATTCATGTGAGCACACACATGAGTTTCACTATTAGAGACCTCTAGGACCAACACCTCTGTTCTACACAACTTTTTCATCTCCAAACCAACTAAATCTGTCTTCTTACTCTATTTAAGGGCTCTTCTCTTAAATATTCCATACTAAATCCTGTGCAAACCTGAAATACACTTTCCAGTATTAAGCGTAACTTAGATACGCTTGCTGTGAAAGGAAAATGTTCAAAATGGGTATAAGACAGTAAAAAAGACATGGAAAGATTTGGAAAATGAATAGTAAAAATTTAAAAACAAGATCTGTTTCATTTTGTATCTGTCACAAAGCGTTAATTCTAGGGAATAGTGTGCTTGAGTGCATGAAGAGCTAAAGGGAGTGGAAATTAGAAGCTCCAGTTCTACATTAGGATGTCAGGAGCAGGAATGTTGCTGGAAACTGTACATTTATTACTGTACAATGTAGCTGACAGCTCCAGATGACTAGAAAAGTCACCTCCACTCCTACTTTGAGGGATTGCGTTGGGCATCAATACACATTTTTATTGTCTCCTCTTATAGCTGTCAAATGTCAGGGAGTCAGATTTCTAACAACACATGGCATGGGGGTCTGTGATTTCCAGAATAAATCTGAGCTCTCTAGTGTATTAGTAGTATTTAAAATAAGCAGTGTATAAAAATTAGTATATAAAAAGTAGTATTTAAAATGTGTAGTTTAGTGGTATTTAGAATGCTTTGATATCTCTACCTCATGGTTCCACTGGCTAATAAATCTGTTGGATCCTTCCAGTTTCTTAATTTTCAGCAAATCACAAATCTTACTAAAGAGACCCCTGCTTTGTCAGACATATCATTGATCCTGGGATGTTTTATGGCATGTCAGACGCTGGACCAAAAATGCATTGCAGAGTCAGCTTTCCAACTAGGAGACTATTATCAGGAAGTGTTGTGACAATATCATTAAAAATTTGTATAGGAGAATGCTTTCTTGAGCAATAAACGCATTCCTTACCAGTTCAGAAGAGGCTGTGCTGGGCTGGCTTTGATGCTTCTTCTGGAGAAAGATGACTCACCATGTTAGTGAAAAAAGAATGAAATGCAGGCTGTCCTGAAGTTTTGAGAGAAGGTGGAGGCTATTTGTTCTGTGATCCACTTTTAAAAATATATTTTCTATAACAGTCGTGTATTTGTTAGTTAATAATTTTGTGTGGCAGTGTCTTAGTTTGGAGTGAATCTAAAGGATCTCCTAACTTAGGCAAAGCATGAATGAAATACTAATTGAGTTCTCAAGTCTCACACTTTCAAGACTCACACTTTACCCTCCTGTCTCTCACTTCCTGCCTTAGCAGCATCTCCCATGTCAGCACTGTGCTGCTGCAGCCTCCTCACTGCTCTGGATCTCCAGGCGCCTGCCCAGCCTGGCACAGCCAGGCTCTGCCCTGAAAGGGGAGCAGGCACATGGGAGTCAAGATGTGAGAATGCAGAGGTGATACTATAGCCCCCTGCTGTCCCTCTGCCGTGTGAGCTGATGCTAAAGTGCTAAAATGTGTGTCTGTCTTGTAACTTCTTGCATCAATTAAACATTCATCTTCCTACCCTGAGAAGCAGCCTCACATATCAGGATAATCTATAGGTAACAGTTTAATACTTAAAACTTTCTCTCTGATAGCCAGTGAGGGGACATGGGGAATGTCAGGGAAGTTCGGTGTGGATATTAGGAAAAGGTTCTTCACTGAGAGGGTGGTCTGGCACTGGAACAGGCTCCCCTGGGAATTGGTCATTACTCCAAGCCTGACAGAGTTCAAGGAGTGTCTGGACAATGTTCTTAGTCCTGTGGTAAAGTGTTTGGTAGTCCTGCATGGAGCAGAGAGTTGGACAGATCCTTATGAATCCCTTCCAGATTGATATATTCTCATGATTAATCTTTTTGGCAAGGGTGCTTCATGTTTTAAACAACTTGAATTTGACTGAATGAAGATTCTCCCTGTCAAGTGATAACAAGAAAATGTCTAGAAAATAATTTTCTAGGAAGTTGCTTGATGTTACAACTCTCTTCCCCAGTGGATCTGGGGAGCAGTGCCATGGAGGGCAGGCTGCAGGGCTGCAGCACTACAGCTGTGCTGTAGTTTAGATCAGCCAGCTTTCCCTGGGAGATGATGAAGTTTACAGTACTGAATTTTTCAGTAGAAGTCAGAAACACATGATTTTAAGTAAATAATACATGCTAACTTAGCCACAGCAGCATAAAAAGACCACAAATTTCATCTTGCTAAGCAAATTCATCTTTAAGCCTACACTGGTGGTCTGTGTTGTAACTCTGAGATTGGCAGTGCAGCGTCATACTTCATGCTCTGAACATTAATTGTGGGGTACTTAGTGGAAGCTTTGCATTGATTTATGTGTAGATAATAATATTGGTTATACAGGTTAAAAAAACTGACTGAGAGCACACTTTGGCCTTGTATTTGGTCTTTTCCCTAATATTTATCTGATGTTTTTCTGCAATATTTTTCAACAGCTTTTTTATTGATTTAACAGTTTATTGTTGTTGAATTCTGCTAATCCTGGTGTTGATGGACATGTATACTTTTAGCAGTGAAAAGAAATGTGATACATTTTAAATGTCAGGGAATGCCAGTAGTGCACATTGGCATATAATCCTAATGTTGTTTCATTGATATTTGAAATACAATAAAAGGAATGCAGGTGGCTTCTCAGTACTTTAATAACTTTCTTATATCTTCTCTACTATGTATCTGTAGGACTGTACTGTCTGTATGTAAGTCATAGAATAAGAAAAATAAGTTATTCTATAGCAAGATATGAATGGTGAACTTTGATATCACATATTATTTTCTCTCATGTCAAATTACAAACCTTTATTGCTTGAACTACCTCAGATTTTCTGTGTACTGAGAATTTACATGGGAATAAAACTTGGCAAATTGCCTTCATACTATTCTCTAAATTGGTTCTGATAAATATTTATAATGTCTTCTCACTGCTCAAATACAGATTCTAACTGGCCTTATTCAAGATTCAGTTATTCCTGGGATTAACCCTGAAATCCTATTACCAAGCCCAAAGCAGCAGGAAAAAAAAAAAAAAAAAAGGAAAAAAAAAAATGACAAAGCCGGATTTAGCTACAAAATGAAAGCCTGGTGCAATCAGATCTATTTCACTATTGCTCATTTAATACATATGGATACAACTGGGTCACCAAGCTGATTTAGCCACGAGGTAGAAGTAGCATAGCAACAAACCTCAGCACATTGAAAGTCTACAGCAGTAGTATCTGAGTAAGTCTTAAGCAAAAAGTCATTATGCTTCCCTCAACTTTCAGTTTTCCTGGAATGATGATATTGATCTATTTATCTATCGGGATTTTGGTATTTTACATGTGTATTATTTCTATAGCAAGTTTAAATGTAGATATTGCTGCCTGGTTCAAGTTTATATTATTTTCTGTAAAAGGTAAACATTTATGAATGTTTAAAAATGCACCACTTTCACTCAGTTTAAGTCAGGTTCTCATTTCATGTCAGAAATTTTGGAAAGGGAGTTTTACCTAGGCTTTTACTGGTTTTTTGTTTTTTGTTTTGGTTGGTTTGGTTTAGTTATATTTGTTTGGTTTGGTTTTGGGTTGTTTGTTTGTTTGTTTTGGGGCTTGGTTTGTTTTGTTTTGTTTTATTAATAACTTAGAAATGCAATTCCAGAAGATTCTGATTAAACAAGATAAGTTGAATCAATAGATGTCAGTAAACAAACTGACAGAAAAGGGAGGGAGTAGGTAAGGATAATTGTGAAAATTATCGCAATAACTTCAGTTTTTGCGATAGTTTTACAAAGTTCTAGTCCTACATACCTTATGTTATCACTTCTACATATTTTAGAGGCAGAGAAGGACATTTAGAAAGTAGGCTGGTTTACAGCTTTTCCATAATTTTCATCTTCCTAGAGTCGGGACCTCTTGTGTTCAAGATGTGGAAATTTTCCTTTAAAAAGGAAGTTTAGGTTTTATTATTTGTGATTTTTCAATCATTTAGAACACTAATATTTTTTTTATTTTTTTAGTTGAAATGAAAATATTCTGCTAGTTACAGAAAGCACCAATATCCTCCACCAGAAATGTAAAATTCCATGTTTCATGGTACTTTTAAGACCAGTTCCACTCTTTTTGTTTTAGTGCCACCTAGTGACTAAAACTTGAAAACTTTTTTTGAAGTTTTCTTTTTATTGGCGTTTGTTGTTGCATTTTGCAGTAATGAGATGCTTTACAGAAGATTTTGCTATTTTCAAACTGAATCACAGAGTTCATGCTGAATTCTGATACTTTCTTTCTTCATTTTAGACATTTTCTCCCGGGTTTTATTTTCACCCCCCTTCTTTTGCCTTATACTGCCCTGTTAATGAAAACACCTGTCTGTAGGATCTTGTTGTTCATTCTTTCATCTGCATATCCACAAAGTGGAACAGATACAGGAAATAAATCAATATTTCCGTTTTACTTCCTTTGAATTCCTTAATAACCTCATGTTGTGGTAGCAATTTTAGTAATTTTATTAGAAGGATTTTCAGGTTGAGATTGTGGAAAAGAGGAGGCTTTTAGCAATGCATAATTAACTATTCTGGAATTAGAAGAGGTTTTCAGAATGACAGCCTCCTATTTTCTGTAAGTTCAGCTCTTGGGGCACTTGGATTGCAGAGGTCCATGTGGCTGGAGGGGCCCACAGCTCAGTGGAGCTGCCCAAGGGAGGGGAGAGGTATCAAGCATTTAAATCTTGTGCTGCACTTCTGTATAATTTTTCACTGCTTTTTTTTTCACTTGGTTTTCACAAGTTGATCCTCTTCTGAATCAGAAGATAAAGTCCTTGTAGGACTGTCAGATTAGTATTTCTGTTTCAGACCTTGTCCAGAATGACAAAGTTCAAGTAGCATTAGGCTCAAAGCCCTTCATTTGGACTTTCATGTTAAGTTGAATTGGTTTTCTTATCTTTCAGGTTATTGAGTTGCCCCATATATGGCCAGAGATTGTACTGCTGGTCTGAGGTTGATGAGGTCGAGTTCCCTTGAGGCTTTTTTTGCCCCAGTAGCAGGCTTAGTTATTCCTGCCCAAACCTGTGAGGAGAATGTCTTAATTTCCTCAGAACAGAGGATTGTTCTGGGACATCCCAGAGGTGGAGAATGCAATGGGATATAAATAAATGGGGTAGTGAGAAATAACCTAGTGGAAACTGCATCTAGATCCTATACCTTGCAGGTATAATTACAAGACAGATTTAATTATATTAATACTTCATGAAGCTTTAAAATAAAAAGCTCAAGGTTATCCCGTTTTCCATGATTTACAACTGTTTTGCTGCAAGCCTCTCTTATTTTAGCTTAGATAAGGAATAAGCTTTTCATATCCTTGAAAAAATAGAAGCTGTCATTGGTGTTGACAGGCTCTATAGGGTGGCTTTACATTTGAACAATTGAATGGTTTGTCTCTAAATGTCAAACATTGTTTTGTAAGTGAATCACTGAGCCCATGGCATCATAAAAAAAAAAATCATTTATTTCCTTTTTTCCGATAGTTCTTTTGTTGCCTGTGTTTATATTTACTGCAATAATTAGGGGGAATGCCAGGCTGATAAATACCCAACTGACATATTTTACATAGATAAACTGAGAGTACTTTGTTCAATAAAGCATGGGTTGTAATTACCTTAATTTTATACCTTTGATAGGATTTGATTTTGTAACAACATGGACTTTATGAAATGGCATCTGGTTTTTGACAGCTTACATGTTCTTTCTTCAGTTAAATACAAAGTGATTGTGTTTTCAAGAAATCCTGTGAATGGAAATAAGCATTAGTACAGTACTTAGAGGTCAGACAATGTGACCAGTAATCAATAAAGGCTTACAACAGCTATTTTGGCTTCTAAATTAAGATGTGTAAATTTTTACAAATCTTAATGTGTAAAGAATAATAGTGCCACTATTGTTATTATGTTTCAGATGAGCATAACTAAAAGCTGTCTCAGTTTGGCTAACTCAAAGTCCTGGTGTTTGCCCCATATGGAAAGTCAGTTTTCAGGATGTTCTGTTTTATAGTTGAAATCCTTCCATGACTTCAATAATTTGCTGGAGTTACGATTATTTAAATTCACCCCTGAATTTTCTTTCCTTCTTCATCAGCATTTCATCAGTCAGATTTGAACCTTGCCTTCATCTCCTTCCTACCAAACAGGGAAATGTTCATTCTGGAGGATTGCTTTTCCATCTAGTGATTCCTTCAAATCACAAACTCTGCTCCTCTGCCTTTCTGCCTGGCATTAACATTAATGTTGACTGATGTCTCTGCAAACAGCTGGCTCATGCATTTGCTTAATTAAATTAGAGAATTTGCAGACTTTGGTTTAGGTAACTCTCCATGCTACAAAAGTGTCATTTCTCTCCTTCATTTTACATCAGCATTTGTGTATCTACAGATGCAGATGCTTTGGTTTGACCCTTTGTTCACTTTGGAGAGTGTGTGAGTACAGTGCAATGCAGTTTAGTGTGTTAGTATAGCAGTTGCCTTGTCAGCTGCCTGCACAGTTTGAACCAGTATTCCTTAAAATATTTTTAAAATATTTTCTATAGCCATAATTACCAATCCATGTGCTGGATACCTCCTGACCTTCTTAGAAGTAATTATCCTGATATATTTGCAGGACTGCTAGCAAGTGACTAAGACTGGCACTTTAATGTTAGTGACATTCCGAGGAGAAATTTTCTCTTGTCACTAAATTTTCACTTGAATGTCTAAACTGCTGTTTGCTATAGCCAAAACAAGGCATGCGCAGGCCATAGGACTGAACTTAGGATTTCTTTTATATTAAGGCATTAAATAATTTCTATATAATGTCACTGGTGAAGCAGAGGAGTGTTTCCACTTTATTTTTTCAGATGAAATTGACTTTAGTGGGGCAGAGCTGCCTACTAGGTAATGGGTATTTTTTTTTTTTTACTTTCCAGATACAATTTCTGTACTTTTACCCCAACTCACAATTTGAATTGGTTTTCAGACCTTGTCTTTATAAAATTACTGTATGTCAGTAATTTCCTATCATGGCTATAAATTTAGGTTGAGGCAAACTGAAATAATTCCACAGCACAATAACTGTTTTCACTTCCACATGGCTTATGTTTCCAATAATCATTAGGTGATTTACTGATTACTTCTATAAGAAACTTTTATTGGAAGCACCATTAAATGTGTCAGAGTTTTGCATCAGAGTGAACTGGTTACAGTTGTGTGATAATCTCATGGTTTTGCTTAAGCAGCAAAACATGCTGGGTTTTTATGGTCCCAAAAATATTCTTTTTTAGGCATTATGGAATACATTAAGGAGATATAGTGTAACCCTCTATTAACATGAATTAAAATACTGGGTATTATTAAAAATGGTTTAATATTATTAATCCTTTCAAGTTTTAAGTGTTGTACAGCTACAGGTTGGTATTTGCTGCTGAAAGCACTTCTCTCTCTTTACGTGTGCCTGTTACTCAGTGATTTATTTTAGACATGTAAGTAGTTGAGCATTTATTGAAACCTGTGACCTTATTTACCTTTTATCTATAGTGCACTATTGAACTAGTTAGCAGGAGTGAGATTTCAGCCAACGAGGCTTTATTTTTAAGTTATTTTAAGGCTTTGCACCAGGTTGACAGCATAAAATTACATTTATGTTTACTTTTACTGAACATCCATAATCAGGAAGAGGCATAATAATCTGCTTTCCGTTGAAATGTAAATGGTGAGGTCTGTATTTTAGTATACATGATTATATGTATATTTATACAGAGACAATTTTAAAAGCAATCTGAAACTGATTTCCACTTGTGCAGACAACATTTTGCACTTTTAGAAATTTCTCTGTGTGTTTTTACAAAATGTCAGAATATCACACAAATTACTTTTCTGGGAGTAGTCTTCATGGATTTGTGAATAAGTAGAAGTATGTGTTTTGTCAAGACACAAATTTCCATTGCTATCATCAGTATCCTCATATTTGCAGCTGTAGTCTCCTGTGCTTCCAAGAGTGTATTTTGTTTTCCATAATTTATATATACTAATTGAGTCTGATCTGCAAGTTACATTGTAAAACACCAAACTAATTCATGCAATATGGAAGTCACCTGATAACGCAACCAATATTGTTCAGGGGGCTAAAAAAGGTAAAACACATATTTTTCTATGTTCAGGGTTTTTTTGTTTGTTTGTTTTTGTTTTGTTTTGTTTTGTTTTGTTTTTAAGTTTCCACAACTTTGCATTTCTAAGTTTTATTTCTTTATGTAAACTTGAAACAAAATTTGTGTGAATTTTTCCACTATAGTAGATTTCTTGGGTTGCCACAGAGTGAAGCATCGAATACCTGGTTTCTAAAATATTTAGATTCATTTTGGATTCTCCAGTCACTACTGGCTGCTCTCAGTGTAATGGAAAATCTAGGTTTGACATTTTTTATCTCACAAAGATCCAGAAAACATAAATCTTTACTGCTACAGTACACAGAAAAGAAAATTAACTGTCTTTAATACTATTTATATTTATTTTGCAGTTTAATAATAATGCTCAGAATGTCAGTTGCTTTAATCATCTCGTCCAAGCTAATGTGAGGAACAAGAAGAAACTGAAAGAAGCTGTCTATAAAATCTCTGCTAAAGGAATTACGGATTACAAAAAAGGCTTTAGCTATGCTTTTGAACAGCTGCTAAATGTAAGTATTTAAGCAAGATCTCTCTGCTGCCAAGTGAAGGAGAACTGGAATATTCAGCAGGCCACTGCATGCTCCTTCATTGCGTAACTAGGTGGTAGATGTGCAAACCTATATATAGCAAGTAAATTTATCCCAACAATGTTTTTTTTTCATTGCAGGTTCCCCAGCAGGTTGCTAAGACTTTGGAATTAATTTGGTTTTCAATCTGCTGTACTGTTTTACTTCATTCATTCAGCTGGTATTTAATTTAACATGTGATTCACAGTTGACACATACTTGTGGTAGTGGTTGACTTGCAGTTAATTTTAAAACGGAAAGATCTGTGTTACTGTGTTATTATTGCAATTTTACCACATCATCTCCTAGCAATGCTTAGTTAACCTACAATTTCACACTTATTAGAAGTCATAAATACTTTACCATGGTTTGAGCAAGATAGAGGGGAGGAAATGAGTTAGTTAATAGAGGAGTACTGGGCACCTGATGATGCCTGAAGCATAGTATTCACTCACTGAGACTATTCTAATTCTTTGCTCTTTCTCATGTATAAAAAGAATAATTTCCTCAAAAATTAAATGCATTGTTTCCATTTTTAAATACATTGCACTTTCTAACCAGGCACAAGCTTTTTGAATAGCAATGTTTTCCATTTATGGCAAATGTTTAGGGTTTATTAGTAAATTTTAAATGGTTCATGTAGCTGTTTAAAAAATTAGTTCTACTTCTCACCTTCCTGAAGTAGGCATATTGTATCTTAAACCTTAGCTTAAATGAAGCTGTATCACTTTATAGCAGGTAAGGTATAGCTTAAGTATTTTTATCCTTACTGGTTTTGGTTTTGCTTTGGTGTTTGTTTGTTTGTTTGTTTGTTTGTTTTGTGGGGTTATTAGTGTGGGGTTTTTTTGGGGGGGGTTAGGGTGTTTTTTTTTTTTTTTGGTTGGTTGGTTTGGGGTTTTTTATTTGTTTGTTTGTTTGTTTGTTTGTTTTGTGGTTATGGTTGTGGTTTTTGATTTTTTTTTCCCCCCAGTCTGCCAGATTCTGAAATTTAGGACGCTTCCCTGACATTGAATGAGCAGTTAAAGGCTAGATCTGCTGTAAAATGTTACAACCTTGTAAAATTTTGATGGAGAAAAAGAAAATGCAATGTTTTTATGGAAATTTTCTCAGTATACTACTATTCAGATTAGCAGAGGAATGTGGGAGAGAAATGAGTGAGTGTCCTCTGCTGATGATTATATAAAGCCACAAACAATATTTTGAAGTCTGTTGGACATTTTGGACCAGGCTGATGGCATTTTTCCCTGTTCTGCACCTGTTGACATCTTATGCAGTGGGAACCAGGAAGAAAAGAAGTTTTGCCAAATATGTTCCTCATAACATTGATATTTGTTTAATGTTATGGATTACATTTGGTTCAGCATTAGGTACATTCTTGGTGTACAGGCAACATTAACAAAAGCTGAATGCACGGGAAGCCTCAAACTGGACTTTTTTGCAGGACTAAATTATTACTTAAAAATAATTGGAGATGAGTGTTAAAGTGGGACCATCTCTTTTGTAGCTGGAGGCAGAAGTGTGATTAGCCTCACATGATCTCTGCAAGCTCAGAAGTTATAGGTCACACAAGTTTATGGATATGTACTCATCCTCTCCAAATATTGCCAAATCCATTTAGGAGGAAGAGTAAAAGGCCGGTGATGGGTTTAGCCCAAGGCTCTGGTGACAAGGCAATATAATATAGTGGTATAATACAGGCTTAAATAAATAATAAAAAATATGCTTTGGGATAGCTGCCAATTATATGAATTCAAATATTCCAATTGCTTTAAGGTCCATATAAATGCAGTATTGCTCAAATTTTCAAAATAATTTTGTGGGTATTGTTTCTGGATGACAATTATTTCAAACAACTTTCTAGTATACCATATTAATGTTTTGTACCATAAAAAAATTGCTGTTTGATGTCTTTCTAAATGGCAATAGACACTCAATTTTTTTTCCAGCATAATAATTCATGTGATTAACAATAATCTGGATTCCATAAGTTTTATACAGCATTTTCATATTATTATTTGTTACATTAAGGTGCTTCTTTGAAAATCATAATACTACAGCTTCAGCAGGATTTTTTCCCTCATACTGTAATATCTATGGTTCCTTAAAGAAAAATTAGTGAAAAATGCATTCCTGAAGTGTCATGTCACAAAATATAATTGTAACCTGGCACCTAAAGAGTTAATTTTAAAGATGTGAAGCTTGTTCAAAACAAAAGCAATTTAAGATGCAGTATAAAATGGATCATATCTTGCTTGCCTGTTTGAAAGAAAACAATAAGGTCTGTATCAAATAGAAGAGAAAGCTAAAAAATAATACATAGCTCAATTCCTCTTGTATTTTTTGTGGTTTAAGCTAAGAAGCTGTTTCTCATCCTGGGGAAGCTCCTGTATAGACAACACATTCCCATTCAGCTGTGGCTCATTGGACTGCTAAGGCAAACTGTTCAGAAAAATGATGAAATTACAGCATTAGGTTTTCACACTCTGTAATGGATTCACTCCCTGAGCCAGTGTCTCTCCATTTTAGACCAAAAGAGGCTGGGGGAGGAAGATGTGCTTTAAATTCCTTAAAGATCATCTGGTTCCAGCACCCCTGCCATGGATAGGGGCGTCTTTCACTAGACCAGGCTGCTCAGAGCTCTATTCAGCCTGGCCTTAAACAGTTTCAGGGATGGGGTAATATTACATGATTTGAATTTATTCATGTTCAGGTTTCCAGTAATGTTTGGAGGCTAAAATCCTGGATGTTTTTTTCTGTGACATTGGTGTCTCTAGTGTCTAAAAAAATGTGATGTAAGTAATGTCCTTCTCTAAGTATGAGGAGATGAGATAAAACTGCTTTTTTTGTGATACTGTGCAAATGTGTGCTAAGTCACAGAAAAGTCCTGCTTTAGTCAGTGAAAGCAAAGCCTAGCTCAAGTTTCCATTGCCCATAGTAGTGCTTCTTTCAAAATCCCTAGAAAAGTTCTATAACATGAGCAAATTTTGGTCCCCTTCTTTGTCTCTCTGATCTTATTTTGGTGTATATATTAAATCACTGTAGATGTAGGTGAATTTCTTTATTTATGAGGTATCCAACCCTACTTTTATTACTTTTTTAATATCGAGAGAATTGCAGCCCAAAGCAGTATCTTGCAAGTTATATTTCACAAGCGAAAAATGGTCATAAATTATTTAATCCCAACTGAAACTCAGTGTGCTGATGAGGCTGGAGAGAATGTATTGATTTCAGCCAGGTTTTATATGTTGTTACATGTAAGGGAATCTGGGCTAAATGCTTTGGGCTTGATTTTTTTTCTTTTTTTTCCCACAAATTATTAGATTTGAAAGTAGTAATAGTAAGACAAGAAGTAATTCTTCACTGTTAATATTGCTCAGGAATTAGACCAGTCAGTAGAATGAAAAGTGGAAGAGAGGAGTGGGATCATCACACCTGACCAGCCTGGTGGCAGTCACTTTGTAGCCACAAAGAGTGAAGCATAGGGGAACTGGGAACTTTATCTTCCTGACTCTAGAGTAAATTCATAGAGCAAAATTGAGGCTCGTGGAAGGAGAAGTTGGATTTTTTTTTTTTCTGGCTCTAGAAGGGTATCACTCAGTCGCATCCAGCTACTCAAGAAGTACCAAGGTACCATTTGTATGCAACACAAAGGGCAAGGAATGGCTTCAAAAGTAATAAGCAATTTGCTTAGCCTAGAGTCTTAACTTTTAGAGAATAAAAAGGTGCCAAAATTCATGCTCACCTCTATTGATCTGGCTGTGGAAACATGTTGTTATTTCTGTGCAAAACACACTGCCTTTTTCTCAGGTGCTTTACTAGTTACATTGATGAATTGGGAGTCAGAGGGGCTTCTCTTTAATTCTATTTCAGGCTTGCATTCCAGAAATAATGGAACATGCTCCATTTTCCAGCTCTAAGGTGCAACATAATTGGGAAAGCAGGTGATGGAGAGATCTTAATAATCTAGGTGGCCATATTTGGCTACAATATATTCTGTAAACCTTATTCTAAAATACTTTTCTAAAGATTAGCTATTCACTTGAAATTATTAATAATTTTAAGAACAACATAAAAGAATTAAAGATCTGGAAGATGAATCTCAATTTAAGGAAATAGGACAAAATATTTTGAAGGGTATAAGGTGGACATACTGTAGGATGCTTAAATTAACAGAGTTTTTATTCAAGCAGCCAGTGAGCTGGAATGTTTTTGTGAGTAGGAGTCCAACAGAAAAAAAATAAGCACATTCAATAATCCATTACATGTCCATTGTTCCCCAATTTCCACAAGAAAAGTAATGATAAGGTAAAAAAGGTAAGAATGAGAAAAGAGTAAAAATATGTTGAGATCCCTTCTGTGCAAGTCTCATGCAGAACATCTGTCCAGGAACACTGTGGGGTTGATGTGATGAGTATGAGCTCCTTGTGTTTGTGGAGGTGAAAGGAACCACCAAATCCCTATTCCACTCTGTTGGGCCAGATCTGAAGTGACTCATACTGAAGTATCATGGAGCAGAAAAGCAGCTCTGGTTTATTTTATTTTATTTTTCGTTGGGGGGGCTATTGAAAGGAATTCTAAAATATTTATGTTTTGACATTATCATGTTAAAGTAGTAAGTGTGTAGCTATAAAAGCCACCAGATATAATAGCTGTTATTCCTTATAGCCTGAAATATAAAAACTCTTCTGTTTGTATCTCCTACAGCACAGTGTCTCCAGAGCTAACTGCAATAAGATTATTATGCTGTTTACAGATGGTGGTGAAGAAAGAGCACAAGAAATTTTCCACAAATATAATGAAGACAAAAAAGTAAGTGATATATGAAAAATTTTACTGTGTGAAATGCAACAGCATAAATGTATAAAGTACTTTAGAAAAACTTACTAGTATTGATCCTTAGGACGCTAAAATATTTTTCAATCTCTAATATTTATTTGAAAAATCATAAAAAATAGTGATGCAGAAGTATGTTGTAAACCATAAAGAACTCAACTTTCTATTGACACTTCTCTTGCATTAGTGTAATCCCTGAATTATCCAGCAGAGACATAGGTAGTCAAATGATAGGATATATTTGTGTATCTCTGTCTCCTCACTGCAAATATCTTCCATGTGCTTTTATTGTTTGTCAGGCAAAGGCAAATGAGAACTCAAGGTTAGAATCTGAATTTGAATAGATTTGGGCTGGAACAAACCCTCATTTTTCCCAGTGAGGCTAATTATACCTTTGAATGTCTTAGCAAGAAGTGGGATGGCTTTCTGTTGATGAAATTTGATCTGTGGTTAAAGCAGAATTATGGGTTTGACATGAGAATCCCTGGATGAGTTCTCTTGTTTAGATAAAATTGGATTATTAGCTGTGCTGGTTTGGGGTTTAATTTTTGAATCTAATCAAATTTCTGGTCTGGCTTTTGCATACTTAAAGATTTAAAATGTAGGAGTGTGTGCATGAAATATAGCAGCTTATAAAGTTGTTTCCTATTAAATTTCAGTGCAAACTACTTTTTTTTTATTATTAGAAGATTAATCACATTCTAAATAGAAATGGAACATGAGCTGGATTCACACTGCAACTAAGCATTTACCTTTTCTAATGCCTGGGGTTGTGCCTACATCTGTGGGGTTTTGTGAGTTATTTTTTGGTTTGTATTCAAAAAAACATCTAAAAGTTAGAATGTGATTAATGAAGGCACTTCAACAGTTGCCATGGATGTACATGCATGAAGCAGTGGAAGTATTTCATTGGCAATCTTCATATGTTTGAACTAATCTTTTCAAAAGTAGAGCTGGAAATGCAGTGCTCAATTTGTATCTTGACCAGAGATTCAATCACTGACCTTGAATAATCATTTTGTGGCTGTTTTGCAATCATGCTTCACATAGAATGACACGCTGGGGTTTAGTTGATCTTTGTGTCTGAGTTGAAAGTACTTTTTAAACTGTCATTTAGAAGAGAAAATGGAAGTCACAGCCATGTGTGATGCACATGGCTATACTCTGAAAATAAAGACAGATTCCTCTTCAAATTTGGATAGTAGTAGATAGATAGTGGTAGCTTTTATCACATTACAACAACAGCCGTCTGCTATTGGAAATACCCCCATAAGGGGGAAGATATAATTTTTTTTTTCATTTAATTTCTGTGTTAGGAGGAAAGTGTAGTAAAATATTCAGTCCAAACAACAGAACAGACTTGGAGGGCTAAGATTTGTGATATTAATCACATCATGCCTGATGGTTAATTACTCTGTGAAGTATAATAAATGAAATGTAGGATTTACTAATTTTAAATGGTTATTTTATTGCATCATTTAATACTGTAAATTTCCACTGCCAAGGGTTGGGGTGGTTTTATGTGTAATGTTATATATAAAACACTATACACAGTCATTTTCTTGTCACCTCTTGCTAAGGAGGTTTTGGGGGTTTTATTGCATACAGCAAGTTTATAATGGTAATAATGGTCACTGTGTGTCTGTGTATTATCATACATCATTTAATGCACTGCCAATGCAATGCAAGGCATGTTTTCTACACTTGTTTATGGTCTATGCACCTGCAAGTTCAAATCTTAGTAAACATTCCATTTTGTCACTTGTCTAATGAAGCACTAGGTTGCTAGATATCAGTCCTTACTGGTTTTCCCCAAGGTGACATTGGAATTGCAGTACCAAGTTTATGCAGGTGGAATTTGAAGAACCATTTGCTTTCCCCTTATATCTTTCAATCAGTAGCAATCCTTGTAGTGTTGAAGGGAGATTTATGGTTGGAGAACATCTAATGAGATGTCACCAGTAAGTTCTTTTTGAGAAGTCACAGTGAAATCCCCCAACATCTTTCATAACATTCTAATATTTTTAAAAATAAGCCTTATACAAAATATGCTTGTGATAATGCTCTCCTTAGTAAGGCTACACTTGATTCCAGAATGATGATATGTGAGCTCTTTTGTGGTTGCCTCTGTATGTAACTTAATGTTAGTTCATTGTCAGTAGAGAACAGCATAATTGGTAGACACATTCCAACATGAAAAATATACATACACTTTCAATCTTGCTAAGTCATAATCACAAATATTGGGTTACCTTCTTAGATTGAAGAGTAGGCTGCTTTCTTATATTAAGTGATGAGATTTTAAAGAGATATGGATGCAGTTTCTTTTGCCTTTATTGCAGTTAATTTATAATTTAGTTCATAAATATCCAGTGAATTTCAGACTATGTTGATATTTATCATTTGTAGAGGGACTATTCAATATAAGGTGTTAAAAAGTTTCCTATGTTTTACAGTAGAAGCATTTCATGGTATAAATATGTATCAGCATATGTATCTTCTTGCCTGCTCTGCATTTATTTGACCACTTGTCTTCCTGTTTTTGCATAAAGCATATAAAAGGTGAATCTCTATTGTCTTATGTCACAGTCAGTCTCTTCAGCACCACTGAGTTGTAAACTTGCTTTCTTTTTCTTATACTAACGAAAGACCATTTTTTCAAATCTATTAATCCTTGTTTCCATCTTCCTGATGTAAAATTGCTTCAGCTCCATAAGTATTTTCTTTTTCATGTCAGTTAATTTGTAAATCCATGCCATGGAAGAAGCTTGAGTTTCAGCCCATCAAGTAACATGATTTAGTACACTTGTTTGCAGTGTCCTTGGTGCAACCTTCAAGTTAAGTGAAATAATGCAATAAACACTTGAAAACTACTAAAAGAGAACCTAGAATCTAGAGGCTGAAAAGCAGTCCTTTTAAATTCAGAACTTTAATCTGTTCGAAATAGCATACAGATATATTTAAAATAGTTTTCTGTCTGTTTAAATAATTTACAGTGGGAATAAGAAGGTTATTATAAAACTTATGTAACACAGATCTGGGGAGGAACACTCCACACTTATCTGTGTGAAGAGGAAAATCACAGTTGTGTTTCACCTTTGCATGCCTTTTTCCCTTTATAAAGCCAGATTTTATTGTCACATATTGCAACTACATGCTGAGCCTGATATTTAAAAACTGGCATGTTTACCTTTATGGTGACATTTGGGGCACTCACATTAAATGTGTAAAATACCACACATGCTCTAAATTTCAAGAATGAGGGTGCTAAGTTTCATTTTATTTGCACTCCTCCTACAGATGGCTTCGCTGAAGATAGCAATATAAATTTAATTGAAGTGTATGCCCTGTAGGCGTTTATCGTGAGAATTTTGGATCCAGATTGAAATTAGAAAACCACAGATCTTTGGGGCAAATTTTCCCCTTGGAATCTGTATTTGGAAAGATTGCTCAACTTATGTGAGTAGGAAAAGACCTTAAACATACCTCATGCACTTTTAGTTGCTGGAAGTTTCATAGAATGGCAGAGGTTTGTGTGGGTTGGATGAACTGACCTGACACACAGAGGCAGGACTAGTCTGACCCCTCAGGTAGGAGCAGAACCATAAATTGGGTCTTATGTCCCATTCTCACAGAATTATCTTCCATTATTATTATAACCTCATTTTTTTTGTAGATTTTTCTGACAGTATTATTTGAGAGGAAATGATGTGAAGAGAAGTCTTCCATCAACTCATTTCCATTAAGAATATCTGTGTGTGATGGGCACAGAATTGCTACTGTGGTAGGCATCCCATGGGAGAAGGCTCCAGCTTGCTGGAGCTCCCCTGGGAAGCTTAGAGCTGCCACTGACTTCTTGCAAATGGGAAACATTCAGCATGTCAATAGAGTGATAAAAATGAAATATTTATGAGAGAGAGCTTGTAAAACTTTCATTTAAAAAAAAAAAACAAAAAAACAAGCCTCCTACTGTCATTACGGGGGGGGGGAGGGGCAACTTTTTATTCTTTGGTTTCAATCCATTTGTGCATAACTGCAAGTCAATAAAGCTAAAATTTAAATTTTAGTTTAATTTAGGCAGTGGTATATGTATTGTTCTAGATGACTACAAAGGACCATCAAAAAAGTGACATTTCCATTTTGGGTAGCTATGGAATTCTCATCAGGGATCAGACTGACCAAACGTAACCTAATATGGTCACTTACAGAGCTTAAAATTGAAACAGCATCTTTCACAGCACTAGTGGCAGCTTTGAATAGAACTGAACAGCTGTCAGAGTGCACCCCAACAGGTTTGGCATTCCTGAGTGTGTGGTAGGCTTGTGACACAGGATATAACACAAAGTAATTAAATTAACAGTTGAACAAAGCTTGAGCTAGCTGGTTAAACTTGCTCCCCAGCCCTTTTCCTAATCACTTCTGCCTTAAGAATGTGTCACCTTCCAGCTGTTATTTTGAGTTTATTGTATGTTCCATGATATGCACAAATGGTAAACCTGAAATATTCTGGGTTGAAACTTGGGTCAGTACTCAAAAATTCCATAGTCCATTACTTTTTCTGTCAAAGTAAGAAGTGGAAGCTGTTATTAGAGTAGTCACAGAAGAAACATCTTACTCTAAATGCAAATTACCTTTTATTTTTTCTTACCTCTTAGCTCCACTTATAAATTAAGGGCTTGCAACATACCTACTGACCCAGTTTCTGGATTCCTAACATAAATTAATTCCACTACAATAATTAATTTAAATATACCATATCTTAGTCTCCCTCCTTTTACACTCATTACCCAAATATGCTTTGGTAATAGTCAAGCTGCACAATACTAAGCTATGGAAATCTAGAGTTTATAAATCCATGCAATAACTGTTTGTGGGGGAGGGGGAGATTAGTGAGTTTTTTTCTTTTTCATTATGACATTAGGCACACATTTTTTCCCCATAAACTTAGATTTTGGACCTCAATTACCTGATGATTGTGAAGCTTTGTTTTCCTGCTAGGAATCTGAGTTCAGTGATTTTTAAGATAGTCTTTTTCAAAACTACCTAAACATTGTTCCTTCAGCAGTCATCTTCCCAGCTAACCTGCTAGGCTACCTTGTGTCCATGCCCTGGAGATGCTCTTGGATTGCAGCAGTCTGCCCATCTTTCCTACACTATCTTTTAATGACCCCTTTATCTTAAGACATCAGCAAACATCACCAAGCCTTTCCTGGAGACTTCAATAAGGAAGTAATAGTCATTACATTTTTCTCCTTTTTTTAACTTTTCCATTCATCCCCTGTGCTGTTCTGTGTGTGGATGCCTGGGTGAGGTCACTGCAGACTTAAAGGGGTGCAGCAGAAAGTGCAGCAGGGCTGAGGGGGGTTCTTTTAGGAAGATCTGCTTGCAGAACCTTTTCATGCATGTGTCTGCACACACGTCTCCTTGTTGATGTGAGTTTCTCTTTGTGCTGCTGTTTCATTATGGGCATAATTCTGGGTTGCCACATGGCATTTTTATCTCCCATGCAAGATAAAAATCCATGTGGAGGTGTTGAGAACTGCAGAAGACTAATGAAAGTTTTAATATAGCTTTGTTGAAAAGTAACCTTATCAGTTTTATTAAAGTCATGTGTATCTATTACATGAAACCCAACTGGCAGCTTGTTCCCTTCAGGTTTGGCATGGAGGAGGCTATTTGATGCTTCTATTTTTGTTGATCTCCAATTCCAAACACTGTAGTAATAGCAATTGATTCAGTGCATCACATTGAGGATGATGCTGCAGATGGCATAAAATGATTAATCAAGGCAACAAGGATAGAATATCAGTTCATATAGAAAGCACATTACATTTGTTTTGGGACAAACGCAAGAGAGTCAGACTGCATTTTGCTTATTTATGCAAACAAAATGCTACATATGGCATAGCTGGTTAAGGCTAGACATCAGAGGGTCTGTCCTGTCTCAGTATCCCTGTTCATTAACTGTGCATTCGTTTCTGTGAATTTGCAATTGCTGTGAAATGCCTTGTGATTTGATTATGTTCTTCTGGAATTCAAGAATTGGAAGTCTGGGACTTTCTGCAACGAACCTTTTAATACCTAGGCCATGCTTAATGATGTTTATGTAACCTCTTCTTTAAAGTATCCAGTTCCACAGCTTCCTCACGTATTTATAGTCTTCTCTTTCAACAGCTACCTGTTTAGAGAGCTTTCCTAGATTTCCTTAAGACAAAGTAAGCTTAGAGGGTTTAGGGTTACTTTTTTTTTTATTATTTTTTTTTTTTTATTTTATTTTACATTCTTTAATAAGAACAACTAATTCTTATCATAATAATATCCCTTCCATTTTTGGAAAGAATTTCTATGTTGAAACTTTCGTCCAAGTTTCCTATCCAGCTTTTGCCTTTTCAACTAAACAAGCTAATTTCTTTCATATTCATCAAAAGATCAAATGTGTACCTTAGATTATATTAATTCTTTATTCTTTATACCCCTTTTGTCTATAAAGGCATGTTGTCACTCTTGGACAGTGAGAGAAACTTAAGTGGTATCAAGAGAACAGAGCATTTTATATATATATATATATATATATACACACACACACATATATATATCACATATATATATGTATATATATGTATATACATATATATTTACATATATATATATGTATATATATGTATATATAAATGCATGTCAGCATTTGTGTAGATATATCACAGAGCACAATTTACCATTTTGGAATCGTGTTATATTATTGAACCATATTTGGTTTTTTTTTCTTTATTCTGAATATGATTTCCCTTGATGTTTGTTTTTTTTTTGTTGTATGTTTTGTTGTTTTGTTTTTTCTTTTAATAATTCATCTTCAGTCTCAGTATCTGCGCTTGATTTCCCAAATCTTTTTAATCCTACATTACATTAACCTGTTTTTTCTTGTATACTTAATGTTTTCTTCTTCCTGAATTTTTCCATTTTTCTTTTAATAATTCATTCTTTAGATCATCTTCCTACATTACTCATTCAGGTAGCTAATTCTCTGTGTTTGTTGGAGTCGGTCTCTTATCCTTTTTTCACCACTATGAAACCTTCCTTTCCTTGTAATAAAAATTATTTCTTGATCTTTCACCCAAGTTATTTTCTTTTTTTTCCCTAGATTTACAGATAATTCTGCCTTAAAATTTGAATATAAATTAACTGTTCTTGGCATCTTCCAGAGTAAGACATTTTCCTAACCTGCTAAAAGATATTCAGTAATAATGTTTCACACTATAAGTTTTATCTGCCTGACCTTATATATATTTAGAGTTATAAATAATTTTTCTATGCTTCTGGTGTTTATTGGGGGAAGTGCAACAAGTAAAAACTGGCTGTCATGAGCCAGTTACAGAGAACAAAGACAAAGAAGTTTTAAGTTGTTTTACTTTAAGGGCCACATAAGAGAGGCTCACATTTCCCCTTCAGTTAAAAATGCAAAGAGTGAAGAAAAATTAAAAGTTAAAAATTATTTCTGCAGATAGAGAAGCCAAAAATGATGCAAGAAAAAAAAATTAATATGATTGTGAAGATTTAGAGATGCTTTTATGTAAAATTGCCCATTCTGACACAATTCTGACATTTGTATGATCAATGAGTCTAGAGTTTTCCAAACGTTAACTTTACAACATTGGTTTAAAAATGCAACTATGTGGGAAGAAACTGCAGAATTTGTCCACTTAATAGAATACACAATATAACTAAGGTGGCACAACTGAATAATGTTTAAAAAACAATTAAGAATTATTTGGTGACTCGAAAACTGGATAGAAATCTAACTTTCTAAATGCTGCTCAGGCCATCTCATAGGTGGGATGAGGATTTGTCTGTTAGTAGATGGAAAGGTTTGCCAATGCACAGGTGGAAAAAGAGAACAGAAAGAAGAGTTTATAGCTGGGCTCCAAGAGGGAAAGTATAGACTAGAAATCTCTTTGGGGGGCAAGAGAATAAGGGAAGAGCTGAAACAAGCAGATGGTGGCGCAAGCTGAATGCATGCAGCAGCCTAAACAGATGACAGGTGAAGAAGGAAATGAAAATTCAAAATAAAAAAAAAAAGTTACAATCCATTCGGATAGCAAGAATTATGTGCTTATATATGCAGGAAGCATGACAGATGAAAGGGATGTGAAATGAGAAGTTAGAGTGCAAGTGAAGTAGGTGAACTGTACATTTCACCCAGGCAAGTACAAATCTCGTGCAACTTCAGTGTAGAGTAATAAAGACTGAAGCAGATGTTGTATGGAGGGGTTGCTTTTTAGGAGAGAACATCAGCACATGAGATGGAGGAGCTCTGTTGGAGAAGTCTTATCCAGAGTAAGAGCTACTGAATGTCACTTAGAGAGTCTTTTTCTAAAGCATTTTGCAAGGGAAAAAAAAAAAATTCACCCTTTATTTTGAAAAAGAAGCAAGGGAAAAAGTCATCTTACAAGTGAGGAATGAGTCTGCTGATAAATAGAAAATACCCCAGTCTCTGCTTAGAAAGTGACTTGGATTCAGAATCCTGATTAGTCTCAAAGAAAAGGCTAAAATATGCTCTGTCATATCTCCAGAAAGTCACTCTCAAATATTTTGCATGGAACAGGATAAAATTTAATATGCAGAATTGAATGGGCAATAAGAATAGGTTGTCTTTAATACAAGAAACTGACTTCGCAATTTTGTACTTGCATGGTTAGGGAAGTATGACCTTCTAATTATTTTGAGGTTTTCACAGGCATCTTTGTAGTGATTAAAAAATAGAGCCCTAAAAAATAGAGGGAAAAAAGAGCCCTAAAGAACTCTTTTTTTTTTTCTTTCAGAAGAGAATCTGTTCCTATATGTAGTCTTTGAATTGTTATCTTATTAGGTATCTCCGTTCCTCTGTTTCTACATTCAACTTGTGTTTGAAGTCAGTAATTTTAGGTTAACTCAAATGCATGTTAGACTTGTATCAAATTCAAAGTAATATATTCAGTGTTTACTGAGACTTAGATGGGAATTCTGTCTTTCATAATCTCATCCTAAATCATGTGCAAACAAAAGCATCTAAACCATAATGACCACAGAACCTGGAGTGCCAGCTGAAAATTTATTTTTTAAATAATTCTGAATTTATTTATACAGAATTTTTTTTACAAGGAAGAATTTGGTTTATTTGTAAATCTTTTTTTAGGCCATCACTTTGAATTGTATAATGCAGTCTGACAATAATGTGCTCTCAATCCTATGTGTAGACAGGAAAAAAATAAGCTCAATGCTTTTAGTTGCAAACTTAGTCTGTAGATGCTTTTTCATTTGGAAACAAAAAAAAACAAAGACAAACCCTCTAAGGCAAAATTTTGTCTATAATAAATTTCTCTGTAAGAAGCATTTTTATGATTGGGGCTGAAGACCTTTTTCCTTATTTCTTAAAAAAAAAAAGACTTTTTCAAAAATCATTGAAATCCATTTATATCACATTGTAGACTGAGAAACTGCTTACACCTTGTCACATAAAGTATGATTTATTAGGGCACATTTTCTCTGCTCTTCTCTTTCAGCCATTAGGAATGCAAAATTTAGATCTAAATTTACTAAGAACATTCTGGTACAAACTGTTTTAATACACCAAGGCTACAGACACCCCATCCCTCAAGGCTGTTTTACCTGTGGATTGCAGGGGAAAATCACTTTTATTTTCTTTCTGAAAGATTAATTTATTTCTCTGATTAGAAAAGAAAGGAAAACGCACATCATTCAGTATTTGAGTGAACAGTGTCATGATTAAATTTGTGTTTGTCATTAGCAGCCCACGGGATAGGTGGCAGCTCTCTGTACGTATTCAATGCTTCTCATAGACAGTCCTGAGATTTCAGGTGCAGTTTGGCAAGAAGTACAGCGAGTGGGCATGAACTGCTTGAATTAATCATTAGCTGTGAAGGACATTCTCCATTCCATGAGTGCACAGAGGCCTCTCTCTCTCTCTCTCAGCCCTGCTGGGGCACATGCCAGCTGCTGACAGGCAGCGTCGTCACCGCCTGCTTGTGCCAGCAATGGCACCAACCTGCGAGCAGAGGCAAGGTCAGGCTGCCCTCAGCACAGCCCTGGCTGGCACTGCTCAGTTTCCATCAGTATACAGTAGCTGTTAGGTTTTTTACCACCTAGAAAAGGAAAACTTTCAGCATTTTCATCCCTTCATCTTCCTCTTCTAAGATACCATTCTGTACCCAGGTGAGTCTTCAAAATAGAGTGTGTGAGCATGGACAAAGTGCCCTCTCCTGTTGGGGTGGCACGCCCTTTCTAAAGCTCACTGAATCAGTTTAGCTTAGAATTTTCATTCTAAAAATGAAAATGTTGAGATCAAAACCTCATTGTTGAAAATGTTGAGATCAAAAACTTCATTTTACTTGAGGAGACTGTGCAGCACAGATTGTCTCCTCATCATTCTGTAATAGTCCAACATTAAGTTACTGTGAGCATACGAAACTGTGCTTGTACTCCTGTGATACTTGAGCCCCGTGAAAGATTATGTCTAAACTAGAATTTACATGTTCCTTTGAGCATCAGCCAGTTATAAAATTAGAGATGACATTTGTGTAATTGATAATTCCAGGGAGAGAGACTTCTGAGGGTCCTTCCTTTTCCCACCTACTCTTTTCCCTCCTCTAGTACAACTGTTTGGCATTTGCAACTGTGAAGATTCAGTCACTTTTCCATGTTGTACAAGAAGTGGAGTAAATGGGACCAAAAAATTGAGGAAGAAAATATACAAGACTATTTGCGTGGGAAGGAAAAAGGCAGAGTACATTATTAAAGTTAGTATTTGAAATGGCATATTGAAATATTCCTTTAAATACTTGGATGATATTTGTAATACTTCTTCCCTGGGATTTACAAGGACAATGAAAAAAAAAAAAGTAAAGAGGGCTTAGTGTCACAATATGAACTGTAAATATCTCTCTAATTAATCCAGTCCTTTCCAGCTGCTCAGCTGCCTCCAAATGTTGTTTTGACTATCAAAGAAATGCCTAAAATTCTTTTAATCCAGAGTACAGTGGGAATTACTTTGTCAACTCCCTTGTCTGGTTCCTGATAGGGACCACCAAATTTACAAGGAATTCTCAGAAAAAAACTGTTTTCTTCAGAGAATGCTAAATGATGAGTGTCAGGGAGAAGCTGCTTAGGGAAAGGAGGAATTTAATTGTTTTTCATTTCAACAGGGAAGATTTCCCCAAAGAAGCGAATAGATCAACTATTTGAGTACATACAACATGGGTAGTCCAAGTAAAACATTCAACAGATGAATTGTTACAAAGGTGCCAATATGTTCTTTATCTGAAGTCTGGGAGGCAGGATGAGGAACTAGAAAATCACCTGATGCACCTGAGCACTTTACAGGGATTTCTGAGTTGGGGTGGGGTGATGAAGACAGCCCTTCTGGTGGAAATCCTGGGAGAAGGAATGTTTCCACAATGTGTCCACAGCCCTTGAGCTAGATCTAAAGCCACAATTATTCAATAATTTACAGGTTTCACTGAGGTAAATCTGAGAGGGTTTCTAGCACAGTCCCAAAGTGCTGGCACTGCACCCGTGCTCCTGTGGCAGCAAATAAACGGGAAGAGGGAAGGAGCAATGCTTTGACTTCTGTGTGTGCATGTGGGCTCTGCTGACAGAGCTGCTCTGAAGGCTGGGGAGTGGACAAAAGCCCACTCTTTGGCAGGGTTAGCATAGGCAAGTAGACTCTCAAACATAAAATTCAAGCACATCAATGTGAAGTCTTGCTGGGGGTTTGGGGAGTACAGCCTTTCTTTTTCTTACTGCTGTTCTTAAGCAATATGTTACACAAAGCTAATAAAACAGAGCTGATTTATACCCACACCCAGAAAATGTTGAGATCAAAAGCTTCATGTTACTTGAGGAGACTGTGCAGTACAGAGGACAGTGTCTCCTCATCATTTTGTAAGAGTCCAACATTGAATAACCGTGAGCATACGAAACCGTGCTTGTACTCCTGTGATACTCGAGGCCCATCAAAGATTGTGTCTAAACTAAGTGAAGAATTAAAGAATCACATAATCAGTGGTCCTTTCTATCTAACTAGGATCAGTTTAGCAGGGGTAGATTAGCAGGTGTCAGCAGGGAATTTACAGTTTCATTCTTGCAGCTGTGTGGCAGCAGAGGAAGGGGCACCACACTGCAGCCTTTCTGTGACCAAGGAATGAGGTGCTGTGGTTCCACAAGGTGGCACTAAGAAGTTGTAGAACAGTGTGACTGAATTAGTATATTGGTTTTAGTTCTGTCAGAATGTTAGTTCCGAAATTTTTCAGTATAACTCCAGTGGTGTTTTGACCATGAGTCTGCAGTAGAAAATATCCCCATTTTCACATATATATGTTTTCTTTGTGAGGGAATGAAACAAGCTGGGAAAAACAAAGACAAAAGCAAAAGCAAACCAAAACAAACAAACAAACAAAACCCCAAAAAAAAAACCAAAAAAACCAACAAACCCAAAAACCTAAACCCTTCTGTCATTTTTAAAACACTTTGCAGTTAGCAAAATATATTTCATGGATTCATGCCAATCACAACTTCCATGAGTATGCACCTTTCATTGTATGTATGTGTTACATGTTCAGGTATAATTCTCAGTTTTTAATTCCTTTACTAGAATAATTCCTTACAACTGCACCATGCATCAGTGTTCTTGATCCTATTTTCTCAATATATTAACACCATTAAATGGTTCAGAGCCCATATTATCAGTATAGATGTATGCTGATATATATCCAAATATATCCAAAGAAAGTGAGATTCTCCAATAATCTCCTGATATGCAATAAGTGTAATTTTTATTTTAAGATAGAAGGAGGGTTAGCATTAGATTGTAATGTGAGCTGATTTTTAGAGTGTCATTATTTCTTTTTGTTATTAGGCTATAATTACACAGACTATAATTAGGCTATGAATTAATAAGCTAGCATTGCAGTTTAAAGTTTGAGATTTAATTGTAGTGAATGAAAGATATTAATGATAGGGAAGATTGCAACTACACATGAGAAGTTTGGAAGAAATCATTTTTTGTGGATGAATGTCTAAAATAGTATTTCCAAGGACCTGCTCTATTTTTCTTTAAACACATGTGCCTTAGTTAAAAGATTTTTCCTTTGGTATCAAGGTGACACTTGCATAGTTCTGTGCCCTGCTGAATCAGAGTATAGAGGGTCACTTATGGAAACACTCGAGTAGCGTCAAATGGATTTTCAAATCCTATGGACTAATACTTTCTTCATGTCTATAAATTCAAAGATGTCCAGCCTGCAATTATGTTTGCATTTAAATATTTGAGAGCCAAATTCTTCTTCTTCTTGTTTCTTATGTGGGTTTTTCTTCCCAGTTACCCCAAGTCTTTGGGGTACACATATTTTTGGAGAGTGCCCACAGCAAGGGAAAGATCTTAATTTAGTCATAAATGTCAAAAATATAACTTGATACATATCTGCTGGTGTATGATGCCATTATTCTTATTTCCTAATTTTACATTAAATTGTGAATTCTTCTTTCTGAGTTCTAGACCTTTCAAACTCCAGAACTTCGGCACCTGACTAGGTGTCTTACCCTGCTGCTTAGGTTTTCTCTGTTTCTTTTTTTCCAACTGCTATTAATGGCAAAATACATCAACAGTTTGACAGTTACATACAAAAGCCTGAATCCCCAACTTCTGAACTTTCTTGAGCCTGGCACTCAAAGGTGGGGAAGTTATGAATGTGCTCAAACTGAGAATCATGAGCTCATCCCTCTTTTGGGCGAGTACTGAACTCTCATTTATATATTCAGTGGCACCACTGTCCCAGTAATTTTGAAAAGCTGAGCCTTAGGGTTCTGTCACAAGAAAACCAGCCTTACTTGCAGGAGTGAACCAGACAGCTCTGTCCATAGTAATAAATGATCCAGGGCCAAGGTGCAGGCTGGAGAAATGTCCAGTTATCCAAAACTGCAGTTGTTAACAGACCCAACAGAATGGTTCCTGGCCTGTGGCAGTCAGTTCTTTTAGCAATGTCAGTGTTCAGTTCAGTGATAGCATGAGCTAGGGCTTATTCCCAAAAAATTCTATAGTGAGATGACCTGAGATAGGGGCCAGGCAGGGAGGGAGGACGGCACCTTGGTGTAGCCATTGAGATTTGAGCCATACTGTGCCACTTGCCCTCATGGCCTCAGAAGGAAAATGGGTTATGTTCCATTTTATGTAATGCATAAAAGATGGCTTAAGGGATCCTAAGACTGTCCTCTAGCACACAATTATGTGTCTTGCCCCTGCTGTTCTGCTGTTAAGCTCAGAACTTCTATTTCTCGTCTAAGAAAGAAAAAAAAAAAAAGCTTTGCATTTACAGCTCTAACCTAAATGGTTCAGGACTGTGTCCCTGGATGTCCTGAACTGAGAATTCAGCATGACAGATTATTTGCTAGAATTTAGGTGACTCTCTGTATTTGGTGTATCCTATTGGCTAATCCTAGGTGGTTTCCTAAATAGTATATTGTGTTTTCAGATTGTCCTCTGAAGTTCTGTTCTCAGTTCAAATAAGTCATAAATGTCTTCTGTTCTCAGTTAACTCACAGCAGAGTCCAAAATCATCTTCAAATTTCTGTCCACAGAAATGTAAGAAAAAAAAAAAGTAAAAATGTAAGGAAAAAAAATGCATTCACAATTTTAGCTGGGGCAGCTTGAAAACTACATAACATCTCCCTGGCCTACAGCACAAAACACAAAAATGACTAAGTGATTTACGAGCTATACTTACAAGGGATTTAGAAGACAGAATGCATAATGGAAAATAGAAGAGCAGTTTTATTATTTTATTCAGAATGATAGGCTTCTTATGTTGTCCTTTTATTTCAGAAGTGTACCTATTAAATATAAACTGCAAATGATTTTTCCTCATCTCTGACAATCTGTAAACCCATTACTGGGCAAGATAATTCCCAGTAATAAAATAATATAATATAATATAATATAATATAATATAATATAATATAATATAATATAATATAATTCTGGGTCACGTTGGAATTACTGAATTATTTATTCCCCTTTATCACAACTTTTCTTGTTGTATAGTAAAAAGGATTATATGTGAATCTTTACCTGCAGCTATAAAGGCTAGAGTAAAATGTTCTAAAATATTACTGTCATCATGAAAACCAAAGCTGAATGATTTGATGAGCTCAGTTTTTGGTCTCAGTCAGTTTGTTTGTTTCTGTGGTACAGAAAGATGCACTCTTTACAAGCTAGGCATAAAATGACAGGATTCATCTTGCCTGCATCCAATTAAAGGAATTCATTGTATAGCTCTCTTGGTATCCAGTAAAATAGACATATATATATACAAAAGTCAGTTAATCTTTTCATAAACAGAGAAGTGAAGAGATGCACAAAAATTGATACTGGGAGCCTCTCATTCCAGTAGCACAAAATTCAAGACAAATAATTTATCTGTCTAAAAATGTGCATTTCTTCCACTCTAAGGGGCGTGCAGATTGGATGCAGTGCTTTTAGGCCTAACAGAGGAGTTAGAATGAGATGATCTTTAATTTCTCCTCCAACCAAAACATTCAGTGATTCAAGGATTCTACATTGTCTACACATATAGGCAGTAGCCTAAACAGCAAGTGCATTGTGTTTAATTACCCCTTTGAATTAACTTCAGTCAAGCCTTAATTTTTGTAATACTCATAACATGATATACCCAAAGGAAGCATCTAATTTAATCTTTCTTAATTTTATTTCAATAGCAAAATGAAGAAATAAAATACATAAAAAGCAAATGAGATCTGTAGGGAAAGCAGCCTTTTCATAGATACCCCTCCATTTTTGTCTTCATCACAACTCTCTTGAGTGCCTTTGTCCCAAAAAGTCTGTAGCAGCCAAAATCTTTTTTACTCACATTGGTGCTTATGATCTTATTCCACCAGAAAGAAATACAAATAAATAGCAAATTAATTTTATAATATACAATTATATTTTCTTCAATAAAGTACTTCTTCCTCTATTTTAATTGAATTCTTTTCTGTCTGTCACTTGCTCTGTTTAGGAGTTGGATTTTTGCATGTATTCCTTTGCTGTCCTTCATAGGTTCCTAGGATAAGCCAGGTTGCAAGTGACTTGCAGAGGTCTCTAGTTCAATATCAGGTCTAAGATCAGGCCAGGTTGCTCAGGGCCATACCCAGTGTGGTGTTTAAAAACTCCAAGGAGGCAGATTTACAACCTCACTGGGCAGCCTGTGCCGCTCACTTTTGATGCTAATTAGTATAGTCCCCTGCTATATACTGTAAATTATTATAACAAAGAATTTTTTTTCTCCCTAAGGTTAGTCTCAGTGAGGAAAATGCAGAGAATTAGCTTTGAATTCCTTCGCTAAAAGTTAGGAGTTTTATATTTCAGAACAATTTCAAGACAGTGTCTGGATGGTCTGGCAGGGCAGGCTGGTGCCCATCTCTAGTTCTTCTCAATTCTAAGGGTTGAAGTTTTCTAGAAGAACTTTACTTTCAATAGTTCCATTGAAAATCAGAAAGCATGACAGCTCCTATTTGTTTATCTTATTTTTCCATTAATTTTACTGCCTTGGAAGTTATGTTTCTTTATGAAGGGAATAAATAGATCTGTCTTGAGCCAAAGTTGCCCTTTCCCTGGGAAATGGGTTGGGAAGCACAAGTGTCCATCCCCTAGTGAGGGGGTGGAGAGGAAATGTCATGGCAGAACCACCCAGGAACTGCAGTTAACACAGAACCCAAGGGGCTGCAGAGAGGCAGAGAGAAGCAATAACCAGGTCTCAGTGGTGATAGAAAACAACTTCTGGGGATCAAAGACTACTTGGCAGTTTGCTTCAACTCAGAAACCCACTTGGTTGAAGCCAAGCTTAAAGGACAGGCAAAGGGAGAGGTGCTTATACACATTGTGCCTGATCTAGTTGCCTAAAGTATTCTTAGTCATGAATTCCCTATTAAAAGTACTTGAATGTTTGGGGGTTTTTTTGTTTGTTTTTTTGTTTGTTTGTTTGGTTGGTTAGTTTTTGCTTTTTTTTTTTTAATTCAATAGCCTGTTGTCTTCTTTGGAGAGATGTCTATAAGGAAAACATATAGAAAAGTACATCTCAGTACTTTGGTACTTTGGCTGATTCTGGGTCCTGTCACAGAAAATTTAGCAGAGAGCTTTTTTTTTTTATTATTTTTTTTTCTAAAATTGGCTTGTTTAATTTGACTTGCTGACTCATTTTTCCAGCTGGTCTGTCATCCTGCTCAATTCCAGATGAGGCAATAGGAAAAAGAATACTCTTTTGAATATCCCACCCTCTTGCCAAACCAAGTAACAATTAAAATCTCCAATTTTCATTGCAGTTCTTTATCTCTGTTAATTATCCAAGGAACAGTAAATCAGATATATTGTCTCCTGCTTGTTGTCAATAATTTAAATTCTAAATTCTTTATAGATTTGTTGCAGATTTAACACACTGCTGTTTTTCCCTAAATTACACAGCATTTCGCAACTTGAATCCAACTCAGTGTTTCATTTTTACATTTGAGATCAAATGCTAGACAGTCCAGTCTAATTGACTCATATGTTTTCTGCACACACAAGAGAACCCACATGACTTGGTAGCTTTTAATCCAAAAGAAACATCAGGTCTCTCATCTAATTAGTGACCATCAGTGGGGTTTTTCCATGGTTTTTGAGAAGAATCTATTCTGAATCAAGTGTTTAGTGGACAATGGACTGGGAGCAGTGTGAATTCAAAAAGAACAGGAATATAGTAGGCAGGGACCTTGTGAGATGAGAGGTGCCAATATAAAATAACTTGGTGATAATTAGATAAGGAAAAAAATAGATGTTAATTAAGTAGAAGAAGAAAGATCTATTAGAAGAATAATAGCTGTCATTTTTTTAAAAGATGTCAAGAATAAAAGGAGGATGGCATATGTGGTACGGTATTAATAAATGAGATGTAAACATGCCAGGTAAAGTCATTTTTGCACTGTCAATACTGATATTCTCAGGGTAATAGAAGGTATTTTTCATCTGTCTTTACGTATATGAACTACGAGGAAAAACATTACCATCATGCAGGCATAGTCATTGCTATACCTGTCTGTGTAACTAGAAATGTAATTAGCCTGACTTATTAGTGGGGAATGACCCTATATGGAGTAGTCTTAAACTATAAAAAAGCACTTAAATCAGCTGCTTTAATTCTCCTTTTAACTGCAGAAAGGAATGGGCTGTATGGATGAGTCAAATCAAAATATATTGTTAATTAAAAATGGCATCCAACACAAAGTTTTGTTTGCCCTTCTTGCATATAGGGGCCAACACTAATAAAATTTCACCATTTGCTACCTGCTGATGGATGATGTGAAGCTATTCCTACAGCTCTTGGTTAATACTTGAGCTCTGATTATATCATAAAAGGTTTTTTGCCTGTTTGGGAAGTGAAGATTTGGGTACTAATTGCACATGCTAAATAATGTGAATTTTTTTTATAAATAGTCATTAACAAACTTAGCAATGATTAGTTGTTTACAAGGAGTCTCTGAAAATTTAGAGTGTATTATTTAATGAAAACATTACCTTATTACTTACTCACAGCCTGCATGCAAATTGTAGTATATTTTAATTTGAAGCATCCAATCCATAGAAAGGAATTTTCATTCTGATTTCATTGAGGTCTATGATCTGTACATTTAAGTGGTAAAGATCCATAAAGAAAGAGATGCCTAAAAAGGAAAAGGTGTGTGACCCTTGAACAGAGGGACATGAATATAGTGAGCAGTTCATTAAAACTGTTGGGAAAACAATTTTCCCAGCTTTTAACCGAAACACTCAAATTTAGAGCAAAATATTCAGCTAGAAGCTGAAAAATAGTATTTCTAATTTTTCTGTCTGTCAGGTAAGATTTTTGATATTTTTAAAGCAATACCAGGTTTTGGTTTTAATTTTTTCTCATTCAAATCAGAAACTTTGCATAGAAAACCATTTCAGCTGAAAAGTCTGTTTTCAGCCCAAAACTTGGAGAGATTTTGGCAAATTCTTCTGAAGCCATAACTGCTTACAGTTGCTGAGATAGATTGGAGTAGCATTGTGTAAATATAATAGAATTATGCTGAAAAACCCCACAACTTAAATGAATATCAAGACCTTAAGGTGAAAAATCATAAGCTTAACTCTTGCTTGGAAGTTGAAATCTGTTGAACTAATTTAGTGCTTTTACATAAAGAAGACTGAGTCTAAGCAAAATGAGAAATTGTTTTGTGTAGCATCTGAAAATTTCATATTTTAAATCCTAAAAAGTCTTGTTTTGCATTGCTTTGAATTTTACTACCACACATATATTAAGTCCTTGGTAAGCATCTAATATTGATATGTTTTTTCAACTAATTTAACAGAACCTGAAGAATTATAATTACCACTCTAGAATAAGGAACCTAAAAATTAAAATACTTCATGAACAATTACCAGTGTAAGATTTTTAAAGTACAAAGGCTGTGTAAAAGAGCATTCTTCTTGATTCTACATCCTGGAAGAAACAATAGGAATACACAAAATACCATAATCTTGTTTTGTTTTGTTTTTTTTTTACATCTCTCATATCTATTATGGTTACAAAATCTGGAGAATTCATCGTGTTCTTTTTCTATTCAAATTTATGAAAAATCAAGGTATCATTGACTTGAGGTCACAAGTAGTAAATGATACATAGTTGTTATATGCATTGGTTTTTGACTTGCACAGGTACGTGTGTTCACATTTTCTGTTGGCCAGCATAATTATGACAAAGGACCCATACAGTGGATGGCCTGTGAAAATAAAGGTACTGTGTCTTTCTTTTAAACTGATCTTCACTAGAGCTTTGGATAGGTGATATCTTTGTTGCTCTCAAAAAATTGCAGATTTTTCAGCTTGGTTTTTAAGTTTATTTTATTTGTGATCAAAATTTTCAGAAGTTAATTTATTGCATAATTTATACATGAAAAAAATCACATGAAAACGAGAAACGGGTATATTTATTTCTTTATTACTTTATTTAAAACTTCAAATTGTATGAAAACTACCACAGTAGTTTTTATAATAATAAGCCATTGTGGTTCAGTTTTGAGAATATTTGTTGTAATAGCCATCTATGTAAAGTTGGAACTGATGACAGATAAGAAATTAGTCAAAGCTGGTTTAAATTAAGTGGTCTGGACAAAGGGATTTTTGTTTGGTTAGTTGGCTGGTTACATTTCTTTCTGTTTTTCTCCAAAACTTACAAGGGATAAGATACTTTTATTTTTTCCCCTTTTTCGATAAAAATATCAAAATTATTCTTGCTGTGATTTCTTAGTTTTTGAGAGCTTCTTGTATTTTCTATTTTCCTTCTGTTTTCTTTATGTAAGACAAAAAGAAAAATTAAAAAGGTGAAAGTAAGGAAATAAAATGTTTTCTACATGAAATTTTTACATGAAAAATGTACTCAGAAATATTTTAAGAGTGTGAGAAATATGAGTCTCAAATATCATATAACTGTACAACAAAGCATAAGATATAGAGATATAGCAGAAAATAGAAAAGAAATACAAGAAAATAATAGAGATAAGTAGAAAATATATAATTTATCAAACATTTGCTTTTGTTTTTAATAGAACAATTTTCAGGCCTGACTGAAAATGTAAAATTTTTTAAAAATTGATGAGAAGCAAGAGGTGAGAGGTTAGCTGGATTACAAAAGGGCTTGAAAATTAGGACTGTCAGGGAAGGAGATAAAGATATGCTCAGGCAGAAGAGTAACATAAAACAAAGATAAGAGAAAGGCATAGATACAGAAAAAAAAAAAAAAGCCTAAAAAAACTAGAAGAATCCATAGTCTGGGTGAATGGCATACATATGTGTCATAACCTCATGAAACCCTCAGCATGCTGACAAGTCATGCAGAAGATAGTGCAGCTCTGTGAAGAGCAGATTTTATTGTCAGATAATAACAGAAAATTGACATTTGTATTTTGAACAGAGGGGTTTTTTTACTAACATCTGTGTATCTCAAAATACCGTGTGCATGTGACCTCCATTGTTTTAAAACAAATGAAGACCAGCTGGTTTAAAGCATAACCACCTATGTCATCTTATTATTGAAGCAAAATGATCATAATCTTCTGTCCAAAATTCCTGTGATTATTTGTTTGCACATCCAAAGAAGCAGTTTTATTTATTTTTTTCCTAAATTAAAAGATTTTGCATACAGCAAAGGAAATTACTAATACCAATACTTTTACCTCTCTAATTCTCTGCTTCTTCCTTCCAATCTGACTTAAAAATTTCTTGGACTGAAGATGGATCTCAGTGCTTGGCTTCAGTCTTATTACATGGACAGTATTTTAAATATTTTTAATTCAAAAAAATTAGCAATAGAATCAGTGCTAAATAAAGACATTTCTGGTGTGCATTCTCTGTGTAGGAGAAATACCCATTAGCTTTGTTTTCATTGCACAGAGTGCCTTATATTTTTATACTATGAATTTACTCTTCTGGCAGACCATAGCTATTTTTACATTCCTATATGCATTCAGCATATAATTATTTTGCTGTCACAGCAATATTAAAATAAACATTAAATATACTTGCACATCATAGTAACTGGGATTTCATGAGTACAAATTCAGTATATGATACAGCCTTAAACAAAACAGCCTAAAGAAACAAATAATAACTGTCATTACTTAAGACTACCTTGGTCTAACATGGTCACCTATCATACGGCCATGCATTGTGGTGGCATCTACTAAAAAGTGTTTCATTCATAAACAATAATTCTAATATAATTTAGGCTAGAAATGATGAGCTAAATGAAATTCCTCAAGACTAAGAGGTCAGCAATCTATTATGGTAAAAGGACATTGTTTCTCTTTCAAATTTTAGGTTATTATTATGAAATCCCATCTATTGGAGCCATAAGAATAAACACCCAGGTAAGTGAGTTGGCCAATCCAGATGCAGTTTTAACACACAGAAAGTAATATATGTTCTTGGATATGTTTGCTCTTCACGTCTGCTAAAATCAATTAAATTTTAAGATACACTACCTTAAGAAAAGATAAAAATAAGTTAAGGCTTTCTTCTACATTTAAGGGATTATTCTCTTAAAATGTTCTGCTTTTTCTTTTAAGTGGTTGCAGAGACTGAGTTTAAAATGTTTTCCCTGTTACCTTGGCCAGCTGGCCCAGAGCAGCTTGTGTGCTGGTCACATTCACCTCCTCCAAAGCAGGCTGACCATGGGCACACCATGGAGTGTCTGAAGTGCTCTGTGTCCTGCAGGCCTCTGCACAAGGATTGTGCTTTTGGCTCAGCTTTCCTCCAGGCCTTACATGGTCCCTCAAACTTTTTGCTGAGACACGACAGCAATTTTCTTATAAAGTTCTATAAAACCAGTAATATTTAATAATGTGCCTAGGCATTCATAGTTCACCTTCTGCCATACTTTCTGCATGATCCAAAGGATTTGTACTATGTGGAGGAGGCTGTGGATGTATGTGAGGGGATAGCCCTGCTAGAGCATCTGAACTCATGTGGGTGCTACACTGCAATCCTGCTTCATAGGAGAGGTACCTGGAGGGATCCAACCCTTTCAGAAGAGACTGCCCTTTCCTTCAAAAAGGATGCAGGAACATGTTAGCAGACTTGCATGTAGATAAATAAAGGCACAGGACTCTGGGGTTATATGATGAGATGCAAACTGAAGATGGACAGTGTAGAACATTTATTCTTATCAGTTGTCTGAAAGTCCAGATACTCACATGTCCAGAACAGCAGAGAAATTTCATAGCAGTTCTTTGTCTTTCCAAAGCCAGGCATGACATTTTTTGGCAGAAAATAAGAATCCTTTTTTGGCTTGAATAAGAACCCTTTGATTCTGTTAAACTCTTCCAGACAGTGTCTGGCAAGACATATCCCTAATAAGATCAGACAAGTAGAAAAGGTTGATGACTGAAAATAGTTTGATGGCATCCACTCCCAAATAAGTCCAGAAACCTGACATCTTGTAAGATCACCAGCTTTAGCCATACTCACAAACTGGAGGAAGGCAAGAAAAAGAGGTTTTATAATTCTGATTTTTGTTATTCCAATAGAAGTTATGAAAATTATTGCTGTAGGAGCTTAACATACCCAGATGTTACACCACTCACCCTCCATTGTCCACTCTTTCTTCTGGGTTGATGGTTCTGTAATCTGCTTGCAATTTCTTTGTGTCACTAGCAATTAAATAAAAATAGTTGTAATTCTCAGTTTGTGGAAAAAGAGTGGTGGTTAAGAGTGTGTAAGGTCTGTGTGACTGGGAATGAAATAGAGGAAAAGAGGAATTACCTTTTCAGTAAATACTGCAAACATAAGACCCAATTATTTTGTGGTACAATTTTTAAGAAGTGAGTAAATGGTCCTCCTGTAGTAATGGTGACTTATTTAATTATTGATTATTTTAATATTGTTTGTGCCCTTTGTTCTAATAATTGCCTTCTGATGAGCTCATTACACTTTTTAACAGGAATATCTGGATGTTTTGGGAAGACCAATGGTTTTAGCTGGAGAACAAGCCAAACAAGTCCAATGGACAAATGTCTATCTGGATGCTCTGGTATGATCTGTTTCTATCTCTGCTAAAGTAAGAATTTTAGAAAGTCAGTAATTATGTGGGTCTGCTTTCCCAAGAATCCATTATCTTACAGTTCCAAACATGATATTCATGTGTTTTGAACATCTATGCACATCAATACAACAGCCTCTAGGAAGAGATCTATTTATAATGTGCTGGTCTTACTTGCACCTAGTATCCTTCTAAGTGTCCTGAAATTTAGCAGAGAAAAACAGTTTATTCTCTACAGACTTTGAAGTACAGGCCACTGCTGTTCTCGGCTCAAGCCAAAAAAAAAAAAAAAAAAAAAGCAAATAGCTTAATAGCTTTCCAGTGTTGTACCTACTGCATTAAAGGTCATTTGTTACATTTCTGGTGAAGAATTCTTAGAATTCTTAGGTTTTCCTCTTTTTTTTTTTTTTTTCCTTCCAAAGAACATTCCAGGCAGAATGAAATCTGTCAGTATTACTAAGTATTTGCACAAATTTTACCTTGGGTTGTTGCAATTGCTTGCTTGCTCAAGGTAATGATTTCTTTAACCTTTAATTGGACAGTGTAAATAATGGGGATATAAACAAAAAGAGATATGAAAAACTTTCTTACTGCTGAATTTATCACTTTGGTCTTGTAAAACAAACATACTCAGGAAACTACAGGAGGAAAAGTATTGTTAGAAGAAATCTAATCTCTTGCTCTGAATGACCTGCTTCTGAGGAACAGGGCAAAAATTACTGCAAAATGGTCATTTGCACTCACGTATTTATCCAAGCGCACGTAGTCATTGAACGTCATGTCAAGATGCACATCTTCCCGTCAGTCAGCATTTCTGTAATTTTTTTTATCAACATATAATTTTTACTGTCAATATAACTGAGCATGACACAGAGGAACTAGTTTTTCATTGAAATTTCAATGTCCAGAAGTTCCTTAACCATGTTTTGTTTGGGTTTTTTTTTGAGGTACTTAGTGGAAACATAAAGGATGTGGTGACAGAAGTTCTTATGCTCTGTACATATCCTGTTGCAAAGCCAAAGATAAATTTATAACTGGCAATAGAGATCTGTTTAGTCAAGTAAAATAAGTGACACCTGCAGGCATCTCTTGTGTTACTTTATATACTCAGTGGGTTCATTCATCAAGGTTTTCTGTGTTCATGTGTTACAGATGTGTGTTTGTGAGTATATAATTATATATACATATATATGTGCATACACACACACACACACATATATATATACATGTAAATATATGTGAATAAAGTAGGACAAAACAAGGTAAAGTACTAAGGTAAAGGCTCAGATTTGTGGACCTTTTCATCACAGCTGGGACCATAAAGGCATGGTTGTACCTAATCCCCTCTGAAGCCTTTTCCTGATTCTTGGTTGTACAAGGGAGTGTGTCTAAGCTGTCACAGTGGTTTGTTATCTTAAATTGCCTAAAAGAATTCCTTCATGTAGGGCTTACAGTTCTCCTGCTTGTGGTTTACAGGACTCATTCCTATTATTTGGCTCTTACTATCCACTGGCTGTTTTTTGGCTAAGACTAAAGTAATGCAAAATGTTATTACATGAGGCCGCATTAGTGCATTCAGGTTATAATTCAGGTTATAAAATTCTGAAGAGGAACTTCCATTTCAGTCTGGCTTTCAAGACTATCTTAAATAATTTGGTGTATTTGTAGTAATTCACACCTCTTTTCTAGCTCTGTCCCTTCAGATTCTATTTGTGTGTTGCTCTGGGTTCATTTTCAAGATAATCCAAGAATTTTCAGATACTTTTAGGTTTACCAGTTAGGAAAAAAATTATTCATCATTTTTATCCTTTCTTACTTTACTTTTTTTTTTTTTTTTTTTTTTTAGTGGGGAGAGTGTGTTATCCCCCATACATCCCCCTCCTGTTTCATTGTGTATCTTTTCAACGTTTCTTCTAAATAATGTCTTCTCTACTGATTCATCCCTATTTCTCTTATTTTCCTACAAAATCCACTTCGCTTTGCTTATAATTTTACTAACTCTGACCTCATCACCTTTCATTTGATACACAAATGTGAGTTCATGAAGGATGGCTTAAAATTCAAAAAGGTGCTACTAGACTGGGAAAACAGAGAACAAATTACACCAGAGTGGATTCATATAGTGTTCTAGCTTTTTTTTTTTTTTTTCCCAAATGGAACAAAAGGAGAAAAGGGATATGACTCCTCAATAAACTAGACAGAAGGAGAGTAAGCCTAAATGAAGGGGAAAAGTTTGAAATTGAACCCAAACAATCATATTAAAAAAAGGTAGAACTCTCCCTATGGACAGTTTGGCATAGAAAACAAAACGTTCCTGGCTCTCTGAACATATGGTGTCCTGGATCCCATTTTCAGTATGATTTGAGAAGGTTACTAAAGGAAAAACAGATTTCATGTATCTTCCCAAATAAATGCAAATTCCTTGCTTCAATTGCCTCAGTACCAGAGGAGACTTTGATTTTGCCAAGCCTATGATAGATATTATTGCACACCACTCAAAAGTAGACATGATAGAAAAAGTAGAGGAATTATGTGTTGTATTTTTCTATTGTTTTTTCCTGTATGTGTTATATACCTGTTGTGGTCTAACCCCAGCCATCAACCAAACCCAATTGCTGCTCCTCACTCACTCCCCCGCTGGTGGGACTGGGGAGACAATCAAAGGGGAAATTTGTGGGTTGAGACAAAGAGTTTAATAGGAAAACAAAAGCTGTGCCCACAAACAAAGCAAAACCAGGAATTAATTCACTACTTCCCATCGGCAGGCAGGAATTCAGCCATCTCCAGGAGAGGAGGGCCCCATCACACTAAAGGCAACTTGGGAACACAAACACCATCGCTCCAAACTGAAATTTACTATTTCTAAGCTTAATTTTCCTTTCCTTTCCTTTCCTTTCCTTTCCTTTCCTTTCCTTTCCTTTCCTTTCCTTTCCTTTCCTTTCCTTTCCTTTCCTTTCCTTTCCTTTCCTTTCCTTTCCTTTCCTTTCCTTTCCTTTCCTTTCCTTTCCTTTCCTTTCCTTTCCTTTCCTTCTCTATTATTCATAGTTTTATGTATAGTGGTTACTGTAGCTGCAAATATCTTTTCATAACATTTAGATTTCTTGAAACTTCTATGTCCTAAGTTGTTGAACATCATCTATTTTTAAAAAATAATATAATAATCCCACTAATATGTGGACAAAAAAAATCATAATTTCAACTTTCTATTCATCAAGTCAGTGAAGTATTATTATTTTCTTTTTTTTACAAAATTGAAAGTAATTGTTTTTTGCAAAAACTGAAAGTAATTGTTCAGCTACCCACAGTCTTCCATTCTTCTAATATATTATGGCTTAACATTTGCTTTTCAACTAAAAGTCTTTTTGTCCCTTCTTTACTGTTTTTTTTTAGGAGCTGGGCCTTGTGATTACAGGAACTCTGCCGGTCTTCAATCTAACAAGGGAACAAAATGGGAAAGTTGTAAGCTTTTCATTCAAAATAAAAAACAGTCGCAGTTATATAAATTTAATTTAATGTTAAATGCCTTGAAGTATGTGTATTTTCATAGAGTATTTTGCAGTTTGTTGTCTTGTACATCAGAAACAAAGGGGTCATATCTACTTACCTGATTACCTACTGAGAACAAGAAAATGCAGTGCATTCTTTTTACCCTTTTTGTCATTCTGAGTTTCAGGGTGTGACATTCCACTGTCTATCCCTGGGCCTTAGTGGCAGTGGGAAAGCATTAAGTGCTCAATAGATGGGAAGTAGATGATGATATTATTTACACCTTTCTAAGAAATAACGTCCAGATAAATTTCTAGGAAATCTCTGAGGCTATGACATTTCAGGGTAAAAGGCGGTGATGTAGAGAATATAAATTAGTGCATAATTAGTAACAATAATGGAAAAGAGCACTTTTTAGTGCTCTAAATTAATCTAAATTTTATTTAGATTAAATTCTAAGTGTTGAATAAATAAAATTGCCCATCCCTATTACTCTCTGATGTGGAGTCTGAGTCTTCTTCACAAAACAAAAAACAGACCTGGAATATGCTTGAACAACACGTGGCAAAATATTGTACTTTTGGTGTACTTCATTCAGGTCTAAATATACAGAAATTTAGACAAAATAATATTTGATTTAGTTTCTCAGCTATTGCATAGAATGAATCAATGAGGGTTTGATCACTGTTATTTCTGCAGTTTACTTTCAGAATAGTTCTCTTAGCTTCCTTCAAAAAAAAAAAAGCAGTAAACCGAAAAAGTTGCTTAATCTTATCTACAAGACAATGCCTGGAATTGTCCAAGTCTTGTTCAAAGTGTCAGACTACTGATTATCAAAGGATGTCTTTCTGAGAAGTAAAACAGACGTGATCTAGTACACAGGGGCAAGAAGAGAACTCAAATCTGCTCCATTTGTATTTCTACCTGAATATATTTATAGGCTGCAAGATTCCTCCTCCAGCAAATTTTACAAATTTATGTAATATGGAGAAGGGATTCAGGTCACGCTATGTAAATGACTGCCCTCCTTTTCTGTAGTAGAAAAATAAATTATATGCAAAATAATTGTACTGCCCGAGTCCCTGATTTCAAATGCTGATGGTCCTTTTACTCACTGTTTTTTTATTGTGTTGGAATATTTTTCATTCATCTTTATATTATAGCCCAAAGAGTTAAGTGTTTTGAGGGCTCACTTACCAGCTGCCTAACCTAAGCATGAAAAGTAGCTCAGTGCTGGTGCTGCTAGTTTAGTATCTGCATAACTGCCAATATTATTGCATCACTTTTGCTTTCAGCTTTTTTGTTCTTACATATATTGTTTATTTATCCAGGAAAGAATTCATCTTCAGAAATAATTTTCAATACTCTCTACTAAATTCTAAATTTATTAAGTTTTATTTTGGATTACTTTGACATCATTTAAAATATTCAGAATAGATACATAACTAAATAGGCAACTTCTCAAATGTGTCTCTCAAAAAATACATGAAGGCAAAAATGCAAATTTACTGACTGTTAAAGTAATTCTGCATTGTAAATATGTCTAATACATACTAAAATTTTGGAATTTTACCAGAATCAGCTGATTCTTGGAGTAATGGGGGTCGATGTCTCTTTGGAGGACATAAAAAAACTGACGCCTCGATTTACGGTAAGCTGCTTGCATTGGGGGTTTCTCCTGAGGTATGTTTAATGTGTGATTTCTGTGCATGCTCTTTCATAAGTCATACTGCAATGACTGGGTTTGACTCAAAATACCAGCAGGCTTCTTTTCATATATTCTTTTCTATTGTTGTTCATTTTCTGGTGGTTTTCTCTCCAGCCATATATGTGTTTCTGTGTGATTTGTCCGTCAGGGTGCACTGTGTAAAAGTCAGCTTTTAAATTGGGGGATACATTACAATTATCTTCCTGTATCTAAAAGCTCTGCTCTTTAGTTAAGTGTTTGGTTCTTTGTATAGAGTTTCAGCTGATAATATTTGGCATTTATCCAGGACAGCTCTTTATAAAAAATTTCTTTAATAAAGGTGTCTGTCTATATCCTACTCAGTATGATTGATTTATTTATATAGACATCTAGCTGTGGAATTTTTATGAAAATAGCTGCTGCTGTGGAAAACAAAAGCTGAGGAAGAAAAGGAACATCACAAGTTTGACTGAAGGCAGATGCAAAGTCCTATTCCATTTAGAATGGAATAATCCCACACCTCAGCACAGGCTGCCTCAAAGGGCAGGGAAGGACTTGGGAGTCATGGTGGAGGACACACAGCACATAAATTAGAGGTGTGCCCTGGCAGTAAAAACCAGCTGTGCAGTAAACATCTGCATCAGTATACTGTCCAGGTTTGATCTCCTCAGTGTAAGAAATACTCTTTAGGCCCAGTGCAGAGCCACTAAGTTGGCTGAAGGTCTGCAGTACCTGGTACACAGGAAGAAGCTGACAGAGATGCATTTGGAAGGAAGAAGGAGCCTGAGGGTTAGGATGTGGGAATTCTGGAGAAAATGGACCTTAACACCGCCTCAAAAAGAGGCTACCAGCATAGGTGTGGCAATGGAAATCCCAGCTGAAATTAAGGAAGAAGGAGAGCAGGCTGCACAGAGAGGTTGTGGAATTGCCACTGGAGGTATTCCAAGAATTGAAACCTAGTCCAACTTTGAAGTTGGGCTTTATTTTTTGCTTTCAGTGAGAGGTTGTACCAGCTGACCTTCAGAGGTTTCATCAGCCTAAATCATTCTCCAAGTTTATGATCCTAAAAGAGTAAATATTAAGAAATTATCGTCTGTGTTAGTAATCTTATACTTCATGATGCCTGAGGCATGTGTTTTCCACAATGTGAGCATTTCTTGAAAACAATTAATTACTCTTTCTTCATTACTTTAAACCATATAATGCTAAACTTCATTTCTTTCTTTCAGCTTTGTCCAAATGGATACTATTTTGCAATTGATCCTAATGGGTATGTGCTACTGCATCCAAATCTCCAACCAAAGGTATGAAACACCTTCTAATTTACTTCTCTATAATAAAGGGATATTGACAGAAAAAAAATCAGGAGGTATGAGACAGCAATAGTGAAAATTCTCAATTTTGTGGGTGTTAGGAAAATCTATGGCGCATAAATGGCTTCATCCAAATCCACCAGCTTTGGCTTGTATTGAATTTGTTTATTAATAAAATAAAAATATGTACATTTTCAATGCATATTTATACATGTGAAGTATTTTAATATACATATTAACATTAAAACAATTAGTGGTAGCTATAATATCATTGTGAAAACAGTATCATCATTGTGAAGAATCTTGAAGCAAACTGAGTTTTTGTGCACCTTTTTTTTGGTGATGCATTCTCATTTAAATGATTGAAATCTTCATACTTGCAAAACCAAAGAAGTCAGAGGAAAACACAGTGTATTTTACTTGAATTGTTGTATTTATTTATTTGGTTGGTTTTTGTTTACCACAGCTGAAACTTGATCTCAGAGTTGGGATGGATTTAGCTGAGCACCCCTTCCCAGAACACTAGATTTTTAGTAGTTTAGCTTGAGAAAGGTCTTTCATGTTTAAACATGATACTTTTTTCTAAATATGATTAGGACACAACTTTCATCAAATTTCAGGAAAATAGAAACCAAATATTTCAGTTTGACTCTTTATCCATTAACTCTAATCCTTACCTTGTGGAGAATCCTACACTGTCTGTATCTTCTTCAATAATTGCCTCTATGACATTGATGAGAAATTTCAACATGAATGGATGATTTTTTTTTCTGAAATCAGAACCTTGATGTTGGTTTTAATGAAAGGTTTCTCTATGTGAAACAATCTTCTGTTTAGTGGACTTCTTGAAAATTCTCCTATTTTAATTGCATCTTTTCCGTGAACTTCGTCTCTTGAATTCTTAAGGTTATATTGTATAAATGACAAAGTTAAAATAGCTTTTTTTAATTGTCAAAGACCGAAGAAGAAATTAAGAATTCATCTACATATTTTAGTTATTAATTTAATTCTTAATCTGGGCGAAGTCAGCTTTGTGAATATTTGAATTAATTTCCTTGTGAAGTAATTGATACATTTGAAATCTTTTGCCAAGAGTGTAACACAAGAAAGAAAAAAGTGCTTCTGAAGAAGAGAAAGAATAACTTGACTGAAACTTTTAATGAGATATCCCTTTTGATTTTTTTAAAAGACACTTCAAAAATATAAATGAAAACCCTGGAAAAGAAGGGTTTTATATAGTCTTCATAACTGAGCAGGAGTTCAGTTTCTGGATATCTGCATTTGATTTTCATGTCTTAAAAAATGGAAGTTTTGATTTTTTTTTGGTGAATTCTTCAGAGGAAAGACTGCATCATTACTTACCCAATCTTTTCTTAATTAGAGGTTATTAGTAATTAGATGATAGCTATTGGCCTATTTATCTTTCCCTTGTATGCAAATTAAATTGTCTTTTCATTCATAGGACTAATGTAAAAAGAAGCAATGCAATAGTCTTATTTTAGACCTAATCTTGTGAGAAACTGATGGGTTTCATCTCTCTGTTCATCTCAGATGTGCTGTTATCCTGCGCTGTTGCCTCAAACATTGAAGAATAAAAACCTCTATTTAAAACTCAGCTCATCCCAACTAAATCTGGGCAAACTGAGATGTATTATTAGGGTACTAATTGTCATGGTTTCTTTGTGTAGTTTTCCTCTTAAAAGGATATGGAATTCCAGAGATGTTTTCCCTTAATGCTCAAAACTTTGATTTAGAGTATGCTTGAAACAGGATGTTTTATAAGTAATATTTGTTATGTTGTAGAACAATGTCTAAATGTAACATTAAGCATTTGAATTATTATTTTTATTGTTATTAACAGTTACACAGACTAGACTTTTCCACTCCCAGTTTGTGTGGGGTGGTGCATGCTATTCAGACTGATACAAGAACTACAGTTTAAAACTAAGGTACTCGACAAAGACAGCTATATTTAGAATTCATGGACTTTCTTTAACATGTCATATTAATTTTAGTTGAACCTCCCAGTAGCTGTTAACTTATTAACAAACAACATCTTAACCCTCTTTGGCAGCAATTTTTCAAAAGTTGCAAAATAAAACATAACTACATCTTTACCTTTGAAGAGGTGAGGGTTTCTTACACTTCCAACACTTCCTTCTTTTGAATGTCTTCTGCTTTCCTTCTGAAAATCTATTTTCTCAAATCACAACTGGTTCAACGCAATTAATATTTTGAGAAATTGTCTTGAAGTTTGTAAAGTTGTTTGCACAACTGAGAAAAGTCAACAAACAATATATTCAAAAGCGTTTTGTAACAATTTAAACCTTTTCCTTCATGTTCTGATTTGCTGAAATATATGAAAATTATGCCAAAGCATAATGAGAAAAAACTTTTAATATGCATCTTAATATAGTTTTAAACAGCTTAAACCATTTTTATGTTTGTTTAATTAGCTACTTTTTTATAGTTCTTAATTTTATGTTTTATTGTCAATTTTCTTTGTGTTGTCTGCATATATGGATACATTTTTCCTACTGTTATGGGGGAGAGCAGGTGGATGCACCACCAAACAAACACAGTCACTGAAGTGAGTCCATTAAGCATATGTTAACAAGCTTAGTCTTAATCACATTTTGAAAACAGTAAATAATTCTATTTCTCAATCTATTCTAAAGATTAGAATCCTTCTCTTCATTTTTACTATGGTTGTGATCAAAACCCATTTAACGGCAGTCCTAAAACTCCATATGCCTTCAGTGAGGTCCAATATTCTTTCTTACTGTTTAGGGTTATTAAAGAAACTTAAGAGGAGCTGGGTTTTAGGATCAATTATAAAAGTGAACAAAAAGTGAGCTATTCTCATTCTATATGTTATTCCATCAGAGTATGTGGAAGAGAGAGCTCTCTGTTAATTTTATTCACATTAACATATGTCCATTTTTTGTTTCCCTGTCCTAAAACTGAATGTAATTCTGGAAGAGAACTCAGAACTCATGATCAGGGAGAGGGGTAGTCTCTGCTTGCAGTAGTAAACATACACTGGACAGCACAGATGTTGAGAAAACACTATAAGTAGGCTGTTAACTAAAAGTGCAAAAATATAAATTACTGCTTTTTTGTTACTTCAGCAAATTGGTGTGGGCATACCAAAAGTTAAATTGAGAAAAAGGAGACCCCATGTACAGGTAACTTTGGATGGAGGTGATTAGTGCATTAGAATGCATAGACCTGGAAATATAGTTAGAAAGCTTCTGCCCTGCTTACTAGGAAAATTCTAACTAGAGAACTGTTTATTGTGACAAATAGCTTCCAAAGCATGAAGCTTGCATCCTTTCCTGTTTAAATAATAGAAAACATGCTATTGGCTGTAGTGAAGGGCATTCCATTAAATTATGATGCTTTACTAATAGGTGCTAATTAGAGTCGTGCTGTAAAAATTCTTCTTCAGATGTTGAAATTAATTTGAAGACTGGAAATAAAAAGAGACTACTTGTGCTGGCTTTGCTTGCATAAACCCAAAGTCAAGAGAAGATCAGAAGACAATTCTTGTGACTTTATTGCCAAGTTTTATTGTACAGTGTATGCTGCATAAAATTACAGAATATGAGTTGTTCAGGTTTTTTTCCCCCCCCGGGGATGTCAGAGTAGGGAATATGTTCTATCTGCTGTTTACTTGGGATTTTCTCAGTTTAGCAGACCCAACTGCACAGAATTAACTGCCATTAACCTGAACAGTGTAACTGGTCATGCTTATGTAATGCAATCCCTGAGCAGAAAACACTTAATGAAAACTTAAAAATCACTAAAGGAATATATTAAATATGTAACTAGACAAATAGTAAATTTAAACACAGTATATCAAGTTTGATTTCTGACACATATGGGAATCTGTTGTTCAAAACCTGTGGCCTGCATAGCAACATCAGTGAAACATGGTGTAAAACCCTGATCCAGGTCAGTGATTTCACCAAGTGTCAGATGGCTGTGTTTATAACACATGCAGAAGGCCACCTCAGGGCTCGGGTTTTTGTTTGTGCACTGGAGAAATCAGCATTGAATCATAAAAAGAATCTTGGTTTTCTTAGCACACCTGGCTCCTCAGCTTGCCATGGTGTGGTTTGGCTGCTGCTGGGTTTGCTGCCCAGGGAGGTGCAGCGCTGGAAAAGCTCTGGGCTCCCATCCACTCCAGATGCTCCTGAGTTCACCTCTGTGGCCCAGGGTTTTGCTGACTTCTTTCCATCGCTTCTCGTAAAAGCCTAATAGCCTTTGTCTTCATTAGTACTGCAGGTATGAGTAAGAACTAGGCTCCTGCAACACAGCAAAGAGGGTCATCCACAGAATTTGTGAGAACTGACCTCCCAAAACACACGATAACAACATTTTAGTTAACTTTTTTTGTTGTTGTTGCTGCACCAGTTCTTTCTTTCTTTGTTTCCTTCATGAGTTGTCATTGAAATTATAGATCCTTGCCTTTATTTGTCCTGCTGAAAATGGATTGCAATCCTTTTGTTTGCATGCTTCATTGCTAGTGATTTACTTCTGTTCTGTTTTGTTAAGTTGTGCTGCTGAATGTGGTGGTGGTGTGCTTATTCCAGTCATGTTACATGCATGACTGGTTAAAGAGAAGAACAAACTGAACTGTAAGTTTGTTTCTTCGTGGCTTGGAATAAACCCCAGTAAATGGCAACCTTGGAAATAAAAATTATGGAGCCCAAATACTGGTAAAAACATTCTTTAGGAAAGAGACATAAAGGGGAACAAGTCTTCCCTTTTAAAATAGCAGTGTAGGAATTTTCTGTTCCAGCTTTTAGTAATTGTCCTTGTGCCTCAGGCACATCTAAGAATGTATTTATACATGGTTAGGGTTTTTTTTCCTATTAAAAGTGATTAATAAGTATCATATAAGAGGTGTGAAGTGATATAATATAAATATTAAAAAGAAGAATGGTTAATGCGTACTTGAATTTTCACAGAATTAAAGTTTGCTATTTTGTCTTTGGGACTCCTTGAAAATGACTAACCCAGGTTATCATTTAAAATAAGTATTGACCTTGATTTGATGTGATGGCTTTATTTTTTTTCTTTTTTTTTTTTACCATTTATTTTCTCCTCTGTTCCTTTGTGTGTTGGAATGGAATGTGAACTTCATAAATGCCTCCTCTGCCATGCCAATGCCTTCATGCATGCTGTTTGGGTTTGACCATGCTATTCATTATCCATTGCATGTAAGATATATAATTTTTTTATTTATTTTTACATTTTAGCCTTTTGTTATTTATTTTGCAAGTGTGGATTTGTTGGGAGGGAAAATCAACTGCATAGCAATAATTGAATAATTTTGAATTAGTAGGGAGCACACGTTAATGCCATTATATTGAAGTTGCTAGTTTCATCAATCATATATAAATAGATATGCAAAAATTTTCTTGAAGTTGTCAGTAAATATTTTAAAGAAATATACAGAATTTTTGTCTGCAATCTTTTCAGTACATATTCTCTTCCTGAGAATAAATGTATTGTTTTTTCTCTTAGCAGACAGTAAGTCTTGTTAAGAACAAGAATGATTCCATATAGCCAGAGACATGTACATTTTGTCCTCAAGAAAATGAAGAAATAATCTTTTGTCTTCTTGAATTGTTCTATATATTACAATCTTGAAAATAAGGGCTATTGTTAAGCTCTTAGTACTCCAGACTGTTACATGAAGGCATCTTTTACCATTTGTTCAAGATATTACTTTCTTCCAATACATATATGTATTGTGATGAAACATGCTTGCATTCCTTGATAGAACAGTCACATGCATATTTGTCATTTAGCTTTGCCAGAGAATGCTGATATGAGGAATATAATTGTAATTTTGAATGAAGGGACTTTAGTCTACCTTTATTCTATATGTCAGTATAGGAGAATTGCTGAAATCTCTTTTTTTTTTCTATTTCCTACTCTGAACTGTCAGATTTAAATGGTTAAGTAATATATCCCCCCCCTCCTAGTTTTAAAGAAATGCACTATCTTCTAGGGAGTGCATTAAATAACTACTGGGTGATGAGGATGGATGATTTTTGCACCACACACAATATAAAGTCAATGGGGCTTAGTCAAAATTGCCAGAAAAAAGTTGGATTCCCAACAACTCAAGTGGAAGATGTCTCTGGCCAAGTAAATGCAGACTGTGTCTGAGAAAGGAGCAGAGGCTGGAGGGTGGTCCAATTTAGTTCAGCAGAGCTACAGTGGTCTTCCAGCACTCCTGTGGGGCCAGGGGTTTTACAGATGTAGATCACCAAAGTTCTCTGTGCTCCACAGTTGAGGGTTGACATCATCAATGTTCCTTGGATCTGGAAGCTTTGGTTTCAGTATTTCTGTGTTACAGGTTTCCATCTTCTAAACTGAGATAGCAGTACTGATGTCAAGAGAAATGCTTTTGAAACTTCAAGGTGTTCAGGGAATTCCTGCAATGCTGACAATAAAAGTGGGGTTTATTTTTTATAAACCCCAAACAATTGGCTGTAATTGCTGCCTTTTTGAATCTTGAACTGTAGTCTGTTCCCACCTCATATCAGCAAGTCTGTGTTGTCTGCTCTTGGTAAAATTGCAAAAAGTACAGTTCCCCAGCTTTCTGGTTGGATGGAAAACTCTCCCAAATTTCTCTCTCCTTTCTTGGAGGCAGGACATCAAGTGAGAGATCCATATCCTCTGCTTCCTCTGCTTCCTCTGATTCCTCCCAAAGCAGTACAGTCTGTGACATGCCAGGAGAAGGGGGAGGAGGAGAAGCACCTCAGCATGAGCCCCATACACAAAAGGCTGTGGACAGACACTGGCAATTAGTATTAATTTGATTTTCACTTATCCAATTAACCTCTCTATTCAACAAAATAAAATAAATGAGAAAGGGCCACTAGTAATGTTATGAGAGATTAAAATAGATGGGTAAGTAAACCCAGCAAAGTAGGCTAATTTGAAATGAAGGGATTAGAGTGGTTTGTAATATTAAAGTACTCTGTCTTTATTATTTGATCATTTAATATCTTCTGCTTCAGAATCCTAAATCCCAGGAACCTGTTACGCTGGATTTTCTAGATGCTGAATTGGAAAATGATATTAAAGTTGAGGTGAGATTACCTGGTTTCTTAGTGCCTGTTGCTGCTCGTATTTCACCATGTCATAACTGGAAAGCAATGAATGTTCTAGATTTTGAATGGGTTCTATTTCAATATAAATCTAAATTTTAAATTTGTTAGGATGATAACTTTATATAGAGATGAAGTTATATTTAGACAAATTAAATCCCAGCATTATTTATAGGCAAGGGCAATGTATTATATTCCTCTTATTTTGAAAACCAACATGATTGCTACTTAAATTCCTCTTCATTAAAGTACCAATTCCTGGGAAGGAAGCTAGGAAAATTTTTCAAAACATAGCACTTTTTAATATAGTATTTACCTGAAATATTTTAAAAGTATTTCCCTATTAATGCAAGATTGTTCCTGTGGCAAGAAAGAGAATTGAGAAACAATGTTTAGTGTAGACAGCAAATTAATTCCTCTGTATATTTTTCAGTTACTGATTTTGTAATATATTCAGAAATGATAACTTTTTAAGATAACCAGTTAGTTTTCTGAAATCAAATGAAAGGCTTTTAAACATTTTACATTTTTAACATATTTTTTCACTGAAATTATTTTTTTATAATGGCAGTAATCAGCCTGCCTTGGTATCTGTTTAATTCTGCCTTAAGTTTCTTTGAAATGGCTGCTTCAGAGGGGAGTTACTCTTGAACGGGTGCAAAAGTGTTTCTGTGAATCAGTGCTTCTACCTGAATCACACAGATGTGCTGGGAGACACAAGACATGCTAGGCAAAACTTGTTTTCATGCACACAGAATTCTTTCTCTCTCTGTCAGTGCTCAACAAAGTATTATGTCATGGTCTAGCAATTGAAAGTATATCAGAATTGTTGCTTCTTAACTCTACTGATTGACTATATATTTGGAATATATACTCATGAGCTTCTAATTGGAAAAATCTGAAAATTGTAAAAAATAATTATTTTTTTAAGAGTTGTGACTTCCATTTGCATTAGCATTTTCTGTGTTTTTAAGAAATATTTTGATCACTTCAATGATTATTCATGTTACATGCAACACCTACACTCTTTTTTTTTATTTCACTTTTTCCTTTTCTTCCTTGCCAATAGATTCGGAAAAAAATGATAGATGGAGAAAGTGGAGAAAAAACATTTGAAACGCTGGTCAAGTCCCAAGATGAGGTAAGATAGGAACCCAAAGAGTTACAATTTTAGGAATAAACCAAACCAGAAAAATAATGTGAAATAGTGAAATGCTGCGATATTCATTTTGTAATGACAATTTGAACCATTTCTTCCCTCCAGATTTGCTAGTTTTACTGGCTTATAGTAAAAAAAACCAAAACTGTACTTAGGAAAAAAAGAATTGTTTTGTTTCTTGGTTTCTTTGGTGCATCATTAATCAGGCAGTTGTTGATGAGGTCTTACACTCTGTTCAACAGGAAATGGACCCAGCCTACTTCTGTGCATGAATTCCAAAACAAAGTGCTTAATTTGCTTGCAGAGATGTGTGAGGATGGGTTTGGTAGTTTATATTGTGGTTGAATGGGAAGAAAGTTGTGAGAAAAAATAATAAAGTAATATTTTTATGCCATAAATGAAGACTCTTTGGGATAAGCAAATTCATCTTACAGTTATATCATGTACTTTCTGAACAGCTTGTTGAGTTCTTTATTTTCTTGTCCAAAATACTTATTCCTGAAAAACATTGCTACTGTTTTCTCTAATAAACAGACATTTCCTAGCAATAGGAAACATTCAGATTTGATATGGGTCATTACATGGATGCTCTAATTCATGGGGACCTCAGTGAGAAGAAATCAAGACTGGTGTGCTGAAGGAGCAGTTCTGGCCAGAGTATGCCCCACAGTTACAGTTCCACAACAGCTTTTCGGAACTCTTTTGGAAATCTTTTGCTCTGACCATATATCAGTTTGAAGATATCTAATTCGATGACTTAGCAGACACTGCACAACCCAAAGATACAAACTCACTATAACAATACTTAAAAGAGTTGCTGCAGTTAATTCATACTGACCTTCCCCTCTTCCCATATTCTTCTAGATTCCTGTATCAGCAGTGCCCTTGCCTCCTTTACTGTTTTCTGCTTTCTCACAGTAAAATGCTAAAACCACGCTTTACAATACTGCTTTACAATCTCTGGATAAATCCTGCTTTGTGAAAATATTGTGTTTTTTCCTGAATGGTTCCAGTGTTGGAGAATGGTGCACAAATAGGTGTTTTCTGGGGCAGAGGGACTAAGCCCCAGTGGATGCCCACTCTGCCCCCTCACCTGTGTCAGGAGCCCATGCTGTTTAGGATGTTTAGGATGCCACCAGTCTGTTCCCTTAAGAGAAACTGGGTCTTTCCTGGGCCACTGTCAGAGAGTCCAAAGTCCTTGTGGCATCTGAGATGAGGATAAACTGCTACTGAAGGAAGAGAATCCATGCTGGGACATTTTCAGATTTATGTTGTTTTGTTTAAGGAGTGTCTTTCTAGATCTATGGGTGAAAAAGGCTCTGTGGAGGTGGTTCGAAGAGGAAGGGTTAGAAGGTCACAAAAATACAATAACACGATTCAGGTTGTACAAGAAATTGCATTAATGGCAAACATTTTGAGGAGATTTCGGGCTGTTAGTACATTTCTTAGGCTCTGTTCTGCAAAAGACCTGAAACAGTTGGTCCTGCAACTCTTTGCCCAAAGAAAGAGGGAGGGAAGTATTGCAAATGCTGAAGTCAGTTACAGTATCTGGGCAGGAGGGAGGATGCAACATCCCTGGGTGCATGAGAATGTGCCAGTTCCACACGGCCCAGACCACAATCTGTGTTGGAATAAAATATCCCAAGCCTTTGATCCCACATGTCTCAATGCCAATGAAATTAATTATCCTCACCTTCCCTTTCACCATGGCCCAAGATTTCTTCTTCTACCCAGACCTCTCTGAGAGAAGAAAGGGGCAGCCAGAGCTGGCTGGCTATGATGACTGCTTCCAGCCATTGCAGCTCCCAGCTCCAGGCTGCTAGAACCAGAAACAAGCTGCTCTAAACCACGGGCCACGCATGAGCCATGCATCACTTAGCACTTGATAGCTTCATATATTTTCTTATAAAATGGGCTGATGTGGTCGGTTGCTCTGAACTGACAGTTGCAGTCTTCGGGCTTCAAATTTATGTTCTTTTTGTTTTGCTTTTTGGTTTAAGTTTGCATCGCTTTCCTTTTGTGTTGCAGCTGGCCCCAGCAGTGTCTTGGGAGATGACTTCATACTACAGCATAGACACTGGACTTGTAGCAAATGTGGGTGGGGTGCTCTGGAGTCTCCCAAGGCCTCAGGGGCTTTCCAAGTAACAGAGAAGATGCCATAGGAACAAAAGCATTGCCACATTTGGCAGCAGGGGTGGGCAGTAGTGAAAACTGAAGGGTCACAAAAGCTGCAATACCATGTGTGAGTTCCTTGGCAGTGATCAGCTGGGGATGGGATGGGCTCAGACTGCCCACTAAGGAAGCTGGCAAAGGTAAATGGGAGCTGAGGTGTGAGGATGTGTTATCTGCTCGGTTTTCTTTGAAAGGAGCTTTCAGCCAATTTGCTTTCAAGCACTGTGACAATGCTGGTGGCAACAGGATTTAATTACAGCCCAGTTCTTCTCTCCCCTCCCACCTTGAGAACTGTTTTTTCTTGTGGAGGTACCCATGACACTGTGCCTGATTTGGAGGGACTCCCAGCCCTAGGTTCAAGTGACTAATTTTAGCCTGAAGTACACATTCAGTACAAATAGGCTTCAATAGGAATCTCTTCAACTATCTTTTTACCTTAAATATAAAATGTATCAGAGTACAAGACACTGTTATATGCATCTTCTTTCCAATTTTCTTTTATCTTTTTTTTCATTTTCTTTCATATTTTTTTTTCATTTTTTTTCAAAAATGACTATTAAGTTATTTATCCTGACATGCTTTACTGAAAAGCAGCAGCCAGGTAATGAGAGGGTTTCAATTTATTAATGTCATATAAGTCACCTCTTTCCCAAAGCCGTGGTCATTTTCTCACTATCCTTTTACCATAGGGAAAGAAAGAACCTCGAGGTATACCTGTGGTACCTGTCACCAGTGTTTGCAATGTTGCAGTGCAACAGCTGTACAGTCTTCACTGCTGGCATACTTACAAAAATTTGATTGTTAAAGTAATAATATGTTGCAGCTGGCATAATCTTATAGCTTTCAAAGTGGAAAGCTGAGTAGAACAATGTCAGCCAGGTGGATGCATGATTAAATCTATGGGGAACTGTGGGACTGTGCCTATCATGCTATTTTTCAAACCACAAGAAAACAAATGGTAAAGATTATCCTAATGTATTAAGTTATTTAAAAATAAACATTTATTTCAATGTAACATTTTTTCCCAAATTCAAGACCTTTCTAATTAGATTAGAAACACATGTTAAGTTTAGCACGGGATGTCTGTACAATCAGAATTACCAGACTGTGCCTGTAGTTATAATTCAAATTTAAATGCATTAGGCCAGTGGTGGTGTGACCTGAAAGGACAGGCTCTGGGTGTTTTTGTTTTTAAAGACTTACCTACAAAGTGTTTTTGTAACTGAGGGTTGTTTTTTTTATTTTATTTTTAATCTTTTCATAGTTTAACGGCAAAATTATTCATAAAAGAGAAAGCATTTTTTATCAAATTTTAATTTGCATATGTTTGCATAGGTCTGGCTAATGTGAAACTTAAAGGTCAGGTTTGTCTGATTTTATTTAAATTTAAATTTTGCTAATGTTCAATAAAAATTATATGGTTGATTCTTTTGAATATATTTAAGAAAAAGGAGTTGCAGCACAACCCATTATTTTAGCAAAATAAAAAATAGAACTACATCAGATTTGTACTTGATTTTACACACTATTTCTCATAGAAAAGTCACATTTTCTGAAGCTCCTTAGTTTAATAATTTCATTTTTCACCAATATCTCTTTGTAGAGGTATATTGATAAAGGGAACAGAACGTATACATGGACTGCTGTGAATGGCACTGATTACAGGTAACTCATTTCTGTCCACTGACTTCCTTTGTTCATTTAAGTGTCTTTTCAGTTAATTTTGGTTAATATTTTTAGCATTACAATTTTTATACTAGATAAGGTGACCCTGGTGTGTAGATTTCTTCAAATTCATTTAAGCAGACAACATTGTAACATTAGAAGAAATGTTGAAACATTCCTTAACATTACCCAAAACAAGTAAAGGTTTTTTAAGTCTCAGGAAAGTTAAACGACTCCAGTTCAAAACTACATGGTATAAATACTGAGTCAAATTTTGACCAAAATGCTATTTCTGTTTTGGTGAATTACAGTAATCCTCAGACAAGTTGTATTCCAGTTTCTGTTGTCTTCTGCACAGGTGTACAGTCACTGAGAATGCAAACATTAATTTGAGTGTAAAACCAAACAAATCAGTTTTAACAACAGAACATAAATCTAGGATCTTCTATTCACTATCCCGTTTTTCTGTTTAACTGCCTCTATCTTCATACTCTGTAAGAAAAGGAAGTTTTTATCAGACTGCCATATAGCAATCACTAGAGAAATACATTTGATTTACATGACTTCGTAATTCTGCCTGAGCTTCCTGGCATGAGATATAGCAATAAATCCTCAGAGTATCCTTGCAGAAAACTTATTAAACATAAAATTATAGATTTTAATTAGCAATTTCTGCTAGCAATAACTGTTAATGACAGGTACACTGTCACTGATTTCCCTGGAGGAGAACTGGTAGAAGGCTATCACTAAATACTCAGCAATCTCACTTATATTCTGTATAAATTGCAAATGTGTCACTAAAGGTCAGCTCATTTATGGGTCAGCTGTGCAAGATTTTTAATGTTAATTTCTGCAGTTCTTCATTAGGAACTGTTGCAGTTCTGCATGGATATAATCCAAGTATAAAATTAAGGATGCTACTTGGGAGTTGATGATACCTATTTAATGATTACTCATATCTCCTGGCCTTTATATACATTTTTAGAAGTGAACTCTTCTACATATGTGTAGAATTTAGCTGCAAAAATAATTCCTACATATTTTGAACAAAAATAAGTTTAATTTAAAAGAAAACTTTGCAAATGCTCTGCAAATCTTAAAATATTAGTGTGCAATTATGTTCAGTAATTGTTGGTGGTGACTAGATGAATAAAGAAAATATGTTTTTGGATCCTGAATGCAATGGATGTGAATGCAAGTATTGCCAGATGCATTTCCTGGAGAATATTGATCGTTGTTTTATTAGTGAGAGTCTCTGGTCAAATGATGTGTGCAAAGCAGCACAGTACTAAGTGATATTTTTGCAGTCAGTGATTACCATGACGTGTTATATTGAGATGTTAAGTGTGTCTGAGGAGATACAAAAATCATGTATTTTTTTTTATTTGCAGTTATTTGGAAATTCCTTGCCTATCTGCTAAAAAGTGCATTTGTGTTTAAAAGTGTAAATAGGAATGAAAATAAACACAGGGACCATCAGGATTGGCATAAAAGTACTTGTGTCTATTACTAAGTGTGAGGCTGATATTTCACAGTGTGTGTGCCTCATCTCATGACAGTCCAAATTCCGAAATTGTTAATGACTTTCAAAACACAAAGAAGCTGAAACTAGAAAACTGCTGCAAATAACATAATTGCTTTACTTGTCTCATTTCTGTTGCAGTTTGGCACTGGTGTTACCATCATACAGCTTTTATTATATTAAAGCCAAAATAGATGATCCTATAACTCAAGCCAGATGTAAGTACTGTAAAGATTCCCTGGTTTTGTCTGGTATTGCCAAGTCTCAGATTCACTTAAAAAGCAATCTTTGAAATTCATAAATTTTGTGGAATTCAGTGATGTTACCATGATGTGCCCAAAATCTTCAGCAATGATTCTAACCTGTTGGAACATATGAGGTGCAAGAAATATTCTATAAAAATAGAATATGTGCAGAACATGTCAGTTCCACTGACAATCCCACCCCTTGCTCTGTGCCTATAGAATCATTGCTTTGTGTATCCTCTATTGCTGTCATTTTAAGGGTCTGGATACTATTTTTTTTAATTTTATTAGCAAAATAGGTGATATAGACTGTAGGAATTTTTTTTTTGTATTGTAGTTACAGTTTAATATTTAGCATATTATCTCTGCTAGAACAATGTGAAAGCTCTGTTTGGTTTGGGTTGCAGTTAGGTTTTGTTTGATTTACAAATAGTTCTAGTGGATGTTTGCATTGTAGTTTTATATTAGACTGATTTCAAACCATTTACAGATTCTGAAGTGATAGGTGGAAATTATACTTGTCAGTATTCAAAGGGGGTTTGTTTTGTTTGGTGTAGCTTAACTGTAGTCTTGGTAGTACACAAAAGAGAACCAACCACAGCCTTTTAATTTTATCCAGGTTTTTTGATAAATTTAGAACAAATATGTAGTTAAATAGAAAGTTTGAAAGACATAAAAAAAAAACCTCAGAGAGGCATAGATACTTTTAGTTTAGAGAAAACTTGGTTAGCACTACATCATTCTCCTCTACCATTGCTCCCACATATGAAGAACAGATCAACGTTTAATAATCAGTGATTTATTTTGTACCTTTTTCCAATGAGTACTTTAAATTTTTAAGCAGAGGGTATGATTCTCTTGATGAATTAGATCATCTGGTTTTGCACTTGTATCAATAAAACCTGCAAAACAGACCCTTGAAATAGCCACAGTGTATAGAAGGTACTGAGAAATAACCAAGAACCTATTCTTCAGTCTTCAGAGATGTTTGTCTTTTTTTTTCCAGACTACAGCTGTATGTAAATTGAACCTTTGAATCTATGTGCAATATTTTTATTCAAGGGGCTGTTTGAATAAAATATTGGTTTGTGACCCCTTGTGCTTTACCCTGTTTTTTTCTGTTTCCCTGCTTTCTCTTTCTGATGGATAGTGACATCCAAAAAGGGCAAGTATATTCTTGTTGCTCAATTTCCTTCTGTTTACTGCAGTTGATATTTTTCACTTATATTTCTATTCCTACTGGATATTCTCCTCTGTATTCCTCATCTCAGGATTCTCTTCATGATCATTGGGTACCATAGCAATAGAAAGGGAAAAATAAAAGTGAAGTATTTTTCTGTTTTCATGCACATTTTAATATGTTGCTAATCTCTTCTCCTTCTTTGTCTGGTCCTATCAGTGTTCAGTGATACCACCTATTGAAGCTTTTTTTTTATTTTCAGTAGGATTTACAGTGATGCTACTACAATTGAGTTTTTACACTTTATTGCAGAAAATATTAGCATTTTTCTTCATGTTCTAACAACTCAGTATCACAAATACTTATTTGTATCAGAGTTTACTTCTAGTGAAAATATCTCATTTTTTATATTTGTTTGATATTTGAAAATATCTTGTGTTATTAATATCTTGTGCTATGCTAATTAAATGTCTTAAAGAAATTGTTAGATATTATCTTACTGTTTCCAGTTGTATGTTGTATATAATAATCAAGTAATTTCTTCCATGTTGCATAATACTGAAAAGCCTAGAATTCATGAGCAAGAAAGTGTCTGAAACATTTCTTTCTAAATTCATGAATGCATGCAAAAGTCAGCCAAATATTTTGATAAGATAAACAATGGCAAAAATTCCAGTTTACTTACTTGGTGTTTATTCTTCATCTCTTTAGTTACAGAATCACTGAAGTTTGATAATTTTGATGAAGCTGGCTATACATTTTTAGCACCCAGGTTGGTTGATTTCCCAGTGATAAGTGTTATTTCTGCATCTGATCTGATTTTTGGCACATGGAGAATACAGATTTGACCAATTAAGCTTCATTTGGTAACAAATTATCAATGTTTTTTCATGCTGGAGTGTAAAAAGCATCTTCAGGCTCTGATTTCTGCTCATATTAGTCAGAGAGCTGCAAAAACTGATATTGATATTTTAATGGAAAACTTTTTCACATCTGGGCATTTCTTGTGGTTCTGACTTCTAAGATTTTACAACTATTTTTAAAATAGGTTTCATAATACTGACCACAGCATGTTTCCCAACTTCAAGACAAAGGCTTTCAAAGCTCTCTATTACTTAAGTATTAGTTAATTTTCAATTAATTGAACATAAAAACTATTAAGTCATTGAAAATTTATTGACTTCATTAGTTTCCTATGTTTTGGGTTTTTTTAAATGGGAAAATCTGAAGTTCTTATTTCCCCTTTAAAATTATGATTGCAAGAAAAACCTGGAATGATAAAGACTTCCTAAAAATTGAGTTCCTCTAAAAGATAGTCATGATAAAGAAAGGAAATGCTCTACAGTTAATTGAGAATTGTTGCATTCTTTTTTTATCTGATAAATTTCTGTATACTTTTAAATTTCAATTAATAGATTGATTTCAATTAATAGATTGATTTATGTGAAGTCTTGTATCTTAAAATGTATCCTAATTTAATTTCTCTGAAAGACTGAATTTATTGAGAATTAATTGTACTAATTACAGCTTCCAGCAAGTCCCTACTGTCATACAGAGCAAAGTCTGTTTGATATGTAGTCCTGCTTAAATGTGAATATTGGTATAGTAAGGTAAATTCTGCCTGTGGTATCTCTGGATTATGGTAAGGTAAATAAAGGTTTATAACATATCTTAGTCATATAAAATACTTGAGCACACTTCTTTTGTGTGTAAAATTAAATTCATATAAAAGCTCATTTTAAAAAGAGAGTCCCCTGCTTTACTGCTAAACACTCTTCACATTTTAATTAAAGTTGTTTAATGCCATTCATCATACAATATTTGCCTCCAAAATGCCCAGTGACTTCTATTTTGCTTGCTTGCATTCAGTGAAATGCCCAATGATATATTGCTTTATTTCATTATACAAGGGACAGGAGTTTACTGTTTATCTGCTTTGCATATGTCAAAAAAAAAAAAGAGTGTTTATATGTTCATGTGGTTTGTACCCTAATAAAGTTGCATTTGAAACTTCTCAGAGGACAGGACCTTAACCTATAAATCTGGCCTGAGTTGAGCATGGGGTGTCTGTGTTTCACCAGCAGTCCAGGTTCTTTCCAGTACAGTTTAATCCAGAAGCAATTTAAATTCACTGGGCATATTTTTAGTGTACAGACTATGATGTTCTAATATATCCTACACCACTCCTCCATTTTTTCTGGCAATCTATTCCCTATTTCATGCAGGCAGAAATTTATTTCCTGCAGATGTCTGAATAATTGATATGGTAATCAATAAATACAGATCATGGCAGCCAATTGACAGAGCAGTACCAGCTACTTCATAATAGTTGTACAAGCCTGCTTGAACTTTTAAATTGTCTGCTTTAGTAGCACAAGAAAAAAATATGTGAAAACTGATGTTTTGTTGTTTTTCAGAGAATACTGTAATGATGTAAAAAAATCAGAAAACAACACTGAATTTCTATCAAACTTCAGTGAATTTATTGACAGAAATACTCCAAGCAGTTCATCATGTAAGTACACTTCTCACCTCACTGAAATATTTCCTTAGGGATACACCTACCTATGGATGAGAGTTCATGCTCAAATTTTGTGAGTTTGTTTTCTAAAGTAGACATGTATCTAGTGCTGGGATTTTCTATCCAATGCAGAGAGTGTTAAATTAGTTTTCAAGTTCTGGCTTTATTTAAGGAAGTTTTTAGGGCATTATGCATCCTGTGTTTTCCATAATTCCTCTCAGCATCTTGCTCAAGCATCAGATAACACTGGTTCACTTTAATACTCTCCAAACATTTTTGAGTTTCTATTTTCTCACTTGAGTATAGCAGCCAAAGTCTCAGACTCAAAATCTTGATATGAAATCTTCAACCTGCTTTCTTGCCATTTTATTCCAAAATAAATAAAGAAAAGAAGTCCAAGACCAAAATACCCAATAACTAGAATAAAAGATAAGGAAGTTATTTTGCTGGTTCACAGATTGGTTAAAGCAATCTCACTTGGGCTTGAATAGCTTAAGACCACAGATCCGTGTAACTGCTGCAGTGCTGAGCACTGGCCTTGGGAAGGGATTAATTCATACTTTGAGATTGGGCCTTAACCTCTGTTTTGAATAAATGAAGAGTTATTACCATCAGTAAGGTGCTAATGCCTGGTTCTCCAGAAAATATCAGTGTTTGGATTTGGTTTGGTACATACACATCTGTTAATCATTATTAATAATTTATTAATACTTGGAATAGCCTTTTTTTTTTTTTTGTCTTGCTTTCCTGAAGTCCTTCTGACATGTTGCTGTCAGGGATAACTGATCAATTCAGAAAGAATCTCTCTGCTAGACCATGTAATTGAAGGAATGTCCACTTAGATATGATATCTTCTCAAAAAAGGATATTTTTGTGAGCAGGTGTGGGTGTTTGGTGTTCTTTTAATAGAATGGTCTTATTCATTGACATGTTGCTGATTGACTGAAATTTAATTTTAATACCTTGACTCAGTCTTGGAAATGAAAATATTCACCTCCAGTGATTAAAGCAATTTATGATAATTTAATAAAATTGAATAAAAAATGAAAATTCTTGTGTAATATTTACTATCAGAAAATATTGAGGACACATTTAGTGATGTTGTAGTGTACACTAGGGCTTATTAAGTAATTATTCCAAAATGTTATCCACTTATTGCTGTATTTCAGTTTGGAATGTGCAGCAATTTTTTTTCCTTCTTTTTTTTTTCATAGTAATTAAGTTACTTTTAAAATAGTCTCCTTAATAACTAAACAGTGTTAACAGCATTAAAGGACTGAGTGGCCAGAGAAATTGTCTCAGCTAAAAATGCTTTTCAAAAGGAATAACAAATAAAGTCCCCACATTGAAATTATCTTCAGTAACTCTGCTAAAGTGTTACTGAAAAAGATGTTTGAGAAGCACTGACTTCCAACCATCCTTTAAAAGAAATTTAAGCATGGCATCTCTGTATGAGCTACTGATTCAAAATGAGTTTATTTCCCTGAATACATTTTCAGATGACAAATGTGTTTTATTTGAGGGCCTTGGACTTAATTGATCTAAGTCCTACATATTTAAAATGTAGTTGAATTTCGTTAGGAATTGTTGTTTCCTTGCATCAACTGAGATAATAAGTGTTTTTAATGAACACATGCTTTAATAATAGGTTAATTTGCAGTTTTAGGGGCTTTGCAAGCTGTGGCCTATACCCTTAGCACCTTCCTTATTCCTGAGACACAAAGACACATTTTTAGGATCTAAAGAAAATGTTCAAGTGACCTCAACAGTTTGAGAGCATATTTCTAACTGTAATTACCTGACATAATTTGACAGGCAGAATGTCAAATATTAACAGCCACAATTTTTGTGCCTGGAGAATCTTGACAACTCAGAATTTCGATTTAGGCTTTTATTGAAACTCCATCTCCTAAGGTTACAGATGTCTTACGTTTGAACTCTTTTTATAGGTAATACTGACATAATCTTTAGAGTTTTGCTGGATGCAGGATTAACAAATGAACTTGCCCTAAATTATTGGAGTAAACTGTCGCTGTAAGTATTCTTTTTATTGACTGTGATTTTTATGCATTCAGAGTTTGAAAACAAAATCTTGTACGTTTGTACATACAGTTATGCAGTTAATGTTACAGACAATAGGTATTTATTCTCAATTATGCACTTTAATGGCAACCCTTGACATAGAAATTTGTGAGAATTTCAGTCCGTTTTCATTTTAAATCTTACTTTTATTTACAGCGATGGAGTTGTTGCACAATTTGTTGTTACAGATGGTGGAATTACTAGAGTGTTCCCCAAAAGGTAAGAATTATTACAAAATAGTATAGTATGATATTTTGAAGCCTGAAAGGCTGGACTGTTAAAGAGTGGCTTTATTGAACGAAAAGCTACAGTCTCCTTAGAGTCTAATCAGTACTGATAGCTATGAAATTAATGGAATGTTTTGTTTTTCTTTGATTTTACCTGTGTCACTGCTTGAAACTAATCTGTCCCATTATTTTCATGACAGGCCATTGTAATCCAAGATTCTAATCAGTGTAGAGTAGCAGTAAAAGCAATACCTTTGTAGTAGCAGTGGGGCCATGCTAATTCCTAATTACTCCCAAGCACTCAGTTGTTTGGCAGGATGCAAATACTGGAAAGTAGTGGGTGATATTTATTTTTTTTTTTAGACTAAGATCAGACCTAAAGGTCCAGGGATTCAAGAGATAAAAATGTATCATTATCAGAGGACAAAAAGGGAATATGAAATTGGACATACAATAAACTAGACACACCCCCACGAATGACTGGGAATAGTGAGGGCACCAGTACAGATCTACTGGTAAATGGCAAATTTCTCTATTTTCTTAGGTTATTCTGTGTTTCCCCAAAATGTGAAAATGGCAATGAATTTTACTTCCCAAGTGAGTTTCTTTCGTATCTTGGGATTATTAATGATATTAAATCTTTCAGGATTAACCTCAAAGTCTGGCATGGGCTGTAAAGATCCCTTTAGATTTTGTTGTAAGCAGTGTTGCAGTTGTATTTGACACAACAAATACAAAAGTAATGAGACTAAATTAGTGGTTTTCCAAGAATACTAATTCTTTTTTTCCCAAAGTTTGTTTGGGGTTTTTCTAATGATTACACCTGTCTTTTAACCAGTGAAAACTGACAGATCCTGAGGACTATAAGAATAGATCTCACATTTTCCAACTGTGAAACACTGAAAGAAAACAACCCGCAGCACAGATTTAATGAGACTAAATTGTCTTTTTTTGATCTGTATATATTTTTTTTAATTTAGGGCAGGAGAAGATTGGTTGGAAAATGCTGAAACTTATGAAGTCAGCTTCTATAAGAGGAGTTTAGATAATGACAACTATATTTTCACAGCTCCATACTACAACAGTAAGTCATCCCAGTCGAGAAATGTCAGAGCTAGCTAGTTCAATGTAAGTGGAAGTTTCCCATACCAGATGAGGTCACTGACAAAAGATTCAAGCGTGACACTTCATAAGGAAAGAAATCTTGGGATAATATCCGTTATTAAGGAAAAGCTAGGAGGCACTAAACAAGGTCATCATAATTTGTCAACTACTCTGGTGGCCCTGTGTGCTCAGAATAAACCTAAGTGAAAACATACAGAGTACTGGTGTTCATTCAGTGTACTGAAACACTGCTTTACAGAGATACTTTGGCAGAATTATTTTAACAGAAAGTGAAATAAAGTACTGTCTGCACTCACAGACAGTAACACTACCTAAAGTCTTAATAGAGCTGAGTTCTGTACACTGTCTCAGCACCCCCAGCACTGACTTGGGGAAGCAGGCAAAAGGGTCCAGAGTCCATAACTCCATCCACTGCACCACTACTTAGTTTAAACTTTGCTTTTGGATTCTATTTACAATTGCACTTATTCACCAAAACCAGTTGGTCTGAGATATTGTGACATTTAAAACCTATGTAAGCACAATAGCAAGTGCTCCTTACTGATGTGAGCAACATTAAGCTCAAGTTTGTTGAAAAATAGATGCTACCACAAATCACTTACTCCTCTCTTAAACATATGGGATCCTTCATTACTGTTACTTCATAATTACTTATTGCATTTTTCTCTCAGTAAAATGTAAAGATGTTAATAATAAAATTCCCTGAAGCCTTTGCTGCTCCTCAAACCGCTCCAGGGAATCTACTTTTAACTTGCTTTTTCATACTAAGCAGTGTTGAAAACAGTTTCAAGTCAGTCAGAGCAGAAATTGCACATTAGTGAGGGGTGTCAGTATGCCCTGCATTGAAAATACACAGACAACATCAGGATAAAATCTTTGTTTCTGATCCTGGTTTTAACAGAGCTGCCCATGTGTGTACGAGTATTCATGGCTCTGTTTGCAGAAGAAAAGGCTGTAGTAACTTTATGAAGCAGTAAGAATAACAAAAAGAAGAAAACTAAACACAAATATTTCTTAGTCGGGCCAGTGTTAGTGATCCAAGCTTACACAGGTGATATATGTGTACTGCACCTGGGTCAGTGCTTTTGGACAAGCATTTTTTAAAATCATTCTGGTATTTGAATAAAAATAGATTTAAGTTTCAGAGGAAGAGGCTTTCATGTCATCCTAACTTCTTTTTCTGGTTTTTTTTTTGGTTTGTTTTTTTTTCCTCTTCTATACTGTCAGAAAGTGGTGCCAATAGCTATGAATCAGGTATTATGGTAAGCAAGGCTGTGGAAATACAAGTTGATGGAAAACTTCTGAAGCCAGCAGGTAAGATAGAGTGGTACTGAAACTCGAAATACTTTATTTATTTGGTTGTTGCTCAACAGCAAATTGGAAATTTAATTGAGATTTCAAAGTAACTTCACTCTATAATAACATTATTTTCTCCAAGACAGTTTTAATCTTTCTAGTGGAAATCTGTTTGCATTTGAGTAAGAGTGTTTAATTTATTAGTCTCATGAACAATGTTGGTGATCGGACAACTGAACAAAAATCGTATTTTATCCTTCTCCAGATTATTGATTTAGATGTCTTTATAATTTCCCCCCCCCTCCTTTTTAGGATTATACAGTTACCTTTTTTCCTTCATTTTACTAAAAAAAACTTTCATGTATTTCTTGTTAGTTGTTGGAATAAAAATTGATGCAACCAGCTGGATGGAAAATTTCACAAGAACCACAATCAAGAGCCTGGTAAGCAATTGACCAAGTCTTTTTTGAACTTTATTTGCATTTCTCAAAGCTTCAGATGCAAATAGGTTTACTGTCTCTTTGTGCCAGAGTCACACTGATGCATAGTTGCCAAGTAGTTGTGGTATTTAAATCATCCAAATGCACAAAATAAATCTATGTTGAAATAGGCCGTGTTTTGTACGTGTCTTGCTTTCATAATTATAAGACATGGATTGAGACAAAGAAAAATGACATATTCTAGCTAGTAGTAAGACTATGCTGTAGCAGTGAATAAGCTCTGCAAAATATTTGTTGAATCTTTTCTTATTTAATATCCAGGATGGGCAAGCAGTGAACAGTAAGGATTTATATTGCATCCAACATCACAGCATTTTAGCAGAACTTAATGGAATAGGAGCTTAACCATTTCATTCCATACATCTAATGTGTAATACGGGCTGAGGTGTAAATGGGAAGGAGGAAAGGTTAAATGAAAAGAAAATCTGGAATTGATAGTATATGGTGGAAGGAAAGCCACAAAATGAAGAAACTTAAAGAACATAGGGGTTTTACTGGGTGAGGCAATGTTGCTTGGTTGGTTGTATGTTCAGGGCATTAAAAAGAGAGTTTGGCTGGTTTGGGTATTGGAGCTGTAGTTCAGTGGGGAGGCAAGTGCATTGCCTAAGTGTGAGAGCAGTTAAGAACAAAAAACCACAAAAATACAAAAAATAAGTTTATGATGGAAAGTAGGATGAATATTTCAGAAAGAATGCTGATGACTCCAGCATCACCTGGGAGCTGTTTTGCTGAGGGCATAATGCAAGGACACAGTTGTGTGTGTATGTGTACGCACAAGAACACGATCATGAAAAAAACATGTACAAGAACATGAAAAAACATGTTAGGAATCAAAGCCATAAAAGCCAGCTGGGTTAATGGGCTTCCTTTACTACACAGGATTCCCATGCTTTGAAGCATTTCATGGTCAAAAAAGATATCTTTGAAGGCTTTCCTTCCAAACTCCAAACACATGGGAATTCTCCTATTCTTTCTGGTTTGCTTTATGCTCACATCACTGACATCCTGACAAGTACTCCATACTATTTATGTATATTGAGTATACTGTTAAAGGGTATCAGAGTCTTTGAGAAAGGCAGTCAAGATTGTACTATGGATAATTACAGAATACAGGTTGTTGAGAGAGATATTTCTGATAAATGACACACACTCAAAATTGAAGTTTATATACAGATATTGAAAATAGAATCATTTTTTCTTGTCTTGAGTGATTAATATAACTTCAAAATACAGTTTATTCTGTAACATTCTTATGAAGATTACCATACTTCTGTTTTTTAGTGCAACAGTGAAATCTGCGGCTGTGAAAAAAATAGCATGGTAAGAAAATGTTCAGTTTGTGAATATCTGACAGAGTATTGAAATTCATTGTTCTCTATATCTGTCTAAGACAGATTCTGTCACTATTATTTGAGTGGTAATTCCACAGAAAACAGAACTTAGTTGTTTGTGTCTTGAGAAAGATGAAGGTTAGAAGGAGAAGGGGGAAAGAGGGCATAAAATCAGGTGAAGTAGTTATGGTGATGAAGTTATGAGAACAAGTGTAAGGGAAAAGCAACAGAGAATGATGTCAAGAAAAATGTGATAAAAATATGACAGTAATTTGTAAAACAGGAGACAAATCCTGAGGGAAAAAAAAAAGAATAATTTTTAAAATTCTGAAAAAAATAGAGTAACTCAGAGAAGGGTAATTGCAAATTTAGAAGCACCAAAGTCCATAATGTGCCTTTCTACAGTCATTGGTTCCCAGCACATTCCGGATTAGGGGACCCCATAGCTCTGCTGGCACTCAGAAGAGCCCAGATCCAGGGACCATCACCATATCAGGTTCTGCCATGTGCTTAAAAGCTTTTCTATGCTCAGGCCTTCTGAGTTCTTGTGAGGGATGTGAAGATCATTAAATGCAAGAATTACAGCAGAAAGGGTACTGTGGGGAGTTATCTATTTAACCTCACTGCTATCTCTCCAGTGTCTGGCTGAAAGGATCTTTTACAAAGTGCAAAGCATATGGAATCAGTGAGTTTCCCATTCCTGCACCTGACACCTGGAATAATCCCACTACAGTGCTTGACAAGTGAAAATAATCACACCCAGCAAGCTGGGAGCCTGCCCTTAAGATTGAAACCTTTACTATTGAAAGCTGCAAATGGAAAAGTACTTTAAACATGGCTGAAGCACATGAGAAGTTGTTGCCCCTTATTATGAACTGAGTTCCAGTTATAATCAGATTTAATAAGGATATAGCACTCTTGGAACTAACAAAGTATTGAGCAAATAAGAATTTGCAAAACAACTTTTATGAAATTAAGCCACAAATAAGCCTTTGATCTGTTGAAACTTTTATTATACTGATAATGCTAATTATTATAACTTAAAATTGGCCCTTGGCTATTGGTTGGTGATTTGAAGATACTATGATGTCTTGGGAAAAAAAAAAAAGCTTCTTACAGTGCTCTACTGACAAATCTTTCCCGTAAACATTTTTCACTTTCTTACAATAGCATGTGGACTGTGTTATCCTTGATGATGGTGGATTTCTTTTGATGTCCAATCGAGATGAGTATACACAACAGGTATGTATATTCTTTAAGAACAGAACATGAAAACCTATAGGAAGAAGTTAAAAGAGGAAAAAAAAAAAAGCATTGAACTCTCAACTTACTGTAAAGATTTCCGAATCACAAAAATATTGCTGGATCGGAAATTCTAGGGGGTTTGTTAATGTTTTTTACAGTTTTATATATAGATGAAGACACCAAACTTGCTACCAAGTTGCATTCTTCATGCTTTGCCATTAGGCTGGTAGGCTGCCAATGGACTTAAGATGGTGAGGACAAGTAGTATCCTTATCCTCACACCTTCTTTCTCATGTTTTTCTTGCTCTTCCCCAGGCAGGGTCTCATTGATACTACATTTTACAGTTACTGTCTAACTGGTGCATTTAGAACTGTGCACTTCGTTATGAGAAAAATAATTAGAAATGTTTTACCTTATCTCTCTGTATTGCCCCCCATCAGATTGGAAGATTCTTTGGTGAAATTGATCCTGGCCTGATGAGAAACCTGATTAACATGTCCCTGTATGCCTTTAACAAGTCTTATGACTATCAGTCAGTCTGTGATCCCGAAGAAGAACCAAAGCAAGGAGCTGGACTTCGTTCTGCTTATGTGGTCAGTAGACCCATGTGCAGTGGCTGACAATCCATTGAAAGTCTGCTTTTGTTTATATAAATAAAATAACCTCTTTTGTTGTTTTTTTTTATTTTTCCCAGCCTACAATAACAGATATTTTGCAGCTTGGATGGTGGGCTTCAGCAGCAGCCTGGTAAGTATGAGTGTGTAGAAAATCTCTGTATCCAAACTCTAATTATTCAGTGGGTTGAAACTTTATTTGGCTTGGATTTTTTCCTCCATAAAGTTCTCTGGATCCTTTGTTTCTGCAGTTTTTCATCATGAAAATTCTTAGCTATGTCTCAAACATGACTGTTTTGTCAACAGTTCAATTAAAAACTGCTCCTGACAGGTTTTGTGACTGTGTGTTCCAACTACAAGATCAGCTTCAGGAAGCAGTTTGGATTAATTTTCTAAGTATGATGGACAGTTGTGAAGTCTAAATTATCACATTTTGAATTGTTGATCAATTGGTTCCCTATTTCAGAATATCATCCATGCCTTTTTCTAGCAAGAAGTCCTAAGAACATCAATGTTTGCTTTTCAGTGAATCATTTTACAAAACACATGAATCATAGAATAATTTGGGCTAGAAGGGATCTTTAAAGGTCATCCAGTCTACCTCCTCTACAATGAGCAGGCATATCTTCAACTAGATCAGGTTGCTCAGGGCCCCATCCCACCTGACCTTGAATGTTCCCAGGGATGAGACATCTCCACCTCTATGTGCAACCTGTGCCAGTGTTTCACCATCCTCATTGTAAAAAATATCTCCCTTGCATCTAGTCTGCATCTTCCCTCTTTAAGTTTAAAACCATCAGCTCTCATCCTGCTGGAACAGGTCCTGCTATAGTTTGTCTTCATCTTTCTTAAAAGCCCCCTTTAAGTACTGAAAGGCCACAAAGAAGGCGCTCCTGGGAGCCTCCTTTTATTCAGAGTGCACCCCAACTCTCTCAGCCTTTCCTTATGGCAAAAGTTTCCCATTCCTTTGATCATTTCTATGGGCTTAGTCTGCAGCCACTTACAGGCCCATGTTTTTCTGTGCTGAGGACTGCAGAGCTGACACAGTGCTCAGGTGGGGTATTTTACCTTTTTCAGAGCCATGTTGGTTGACACTCATATCAGCTACTTCCCTCAGCACCTTCCTTATGGGGATAAGTAATTGGCATTGATGTGGTGCTTTTGCTGTGATATGAATTGCACCCTTGGAGACTGGTCCTTTTTCCAACAATTCATGATTTTTTTTTTTTTTTAATAATTACCAAATTGAAATAAATTACCTCCTTTACAAAACTGAGAGTTAAAATATATATCAGCTGAAAAACCATATAGTAATTTTCTCACAGAAGCACTATGAAGACATGTTTTTTATTGTTGGTTATATTTAGTGAACAGGAAGAGAAATAATCTTGGTTTTCTTGGACAACAGCAAGGTTCAAAAATTGAAGATGGGCAATAATCCAGAAGAGAAATTTGAGTTCTTTTTAAACAGAGAAACCTTGGTTTATCAGTGTTCAAATCAGACTCAGCGGTCTGGTCTCAATTTAGACCTGAGGTTTATTTTGTGTGATGTTTAACTTGAAAGCACAACATTAAAGCACTTTACTATGGCCATGTTTTTAATGGAATCTAGGTCAGAAGCAGGCAGAGAAGGCCATTAAGCAAGCATAGTGAAAAGAGATGACCAAAAAATGGATTCAGTGAGGCACCTGGCAAAAGCAAGTACATGGAAATAGGAGAAACCAGGTTATTAAAGAAAGCTATAGTGTTTCAGGCAAAAAATGTGGGATAAAGGTGTGAGCGATCATTCTCAAAATTTATATGGGATACATCAGCATTTGGTTAAGAGAGTGCGTGTCCTTTCTCCTTCATGCTCCTTTGAGTCAGGAGATTTAGGAGTTTTCCCAGGCTGCCTTTTTTGTTCAGTTCCCTGTAAATTCTGAGGTAAGCCATTACAAGGGATTACTATTTTCTGTCAGCAAATTGCATCACCATTGAATAGAATCAGGTCTCTTCTTATCCATAACTGCTCTGTGCTGTCCCTCTGATGATTCAAAGCACAGAGTCGTGGATGTGAATCCAGAACTCCTTTGAGGAATGCCTCCGTGGGGAAGGTGACAGGCATATTCAGCTTCTTTACACAGGAATCACACCAGAAAAGGAGAAATAAACTTTAAAGTTGAATGAAGTTATACAGTCCCTTCTGTCTGCAGAACAAGTGTTAGAACAGAATGAGATGAGATTGGGTCATATTTGTGGGTAGAAGCAAGCCTAAAACTTGGCAACTGGAAAATAGAGCTTAGGAAGGTTAAGGAGAAGCAGGCAGTCAGAGAATATACCTGTTGCACTTCCTGTTTTGACAGGCTGGTAGAGGAGAAAGGGTTTGTGTGTGTGGCAAGGTGGTACCTACTTTAAGTAAATTAAATTGGAAAAAATGCCGTCATCAGTGAAGAAAAAAAAATTAAATAGACTTCTTTAAACTTAACTATTTTGGCAGCATATATAGGAAGAAATGCAGTCCTTAGCTCAAGAGAGAGAATAGAGATGATTTTAAAAGTCAACTGTTACAGTAATGCTTTTTAAAATATAGTATTCCAGTGCTGATCTCCCTCTCAGAGATTTAATGAACCTTAATGAGTGTAAAGTATCTAATTCAGGAGCATGTTCCCTGAGTGTGTTAGAAAGGAGTTCCAGTTGGTTTAAGTTGTACAGAAACATCAACATCAACATGCCTCTTCCTCCTCCAACAGAGGTATAAAGGGGGGCAGGGATAATGTGATAACATTTCCATTATGTGCCTTGTGGGCACACATTTACAGCAAATCTGGACAGTAGAATAAAAACTAGTGTGAAAGATCTGTGAAAATGTGGGAAAAGAAAACCAGAGTCACACTGGAAGGTTTAGAGAAATACAGCTTTGGTAACTAGCAAAAGCCTAAAAAAATATTGTTAATAACTTATATTTGAGTAGTTTTTAAGTATCCATTAAAATAAAAAGAATGAAAAGAGCCTTTGAAAATAAATATATTGTCTTTCTGTGTTCAGGTCTATCTTACAGCAGCTGTTTTTGAGCTTGACTTTTCCACGGTTCCTTGAAGCAGGTAAGTCAAAAGAATGTTAAAGAGTCAACTTTGAGTGAAGTAGAAGGTAAGAATCTAGGCCAGGGGACATATTTGGGTCTCCCCATTATGTCTGGGACTTAAAAATGTCATTTCTCTGTTTGTTTATTCATGTATCTATTTATTTTATATCAGCTGATATGGAAGATGATGATTTTGGTGCTGCCCTGCCTAAAACAAGCTGCATCACTGAGCAAACTCAATATTTCTTTGAAAACAATGATAAATCCTTTGGTGGGATTGTAGACTGTATAAACTGCTCCAGGTAAAATTTCTTCAATATAAGTAATAACTTTGGGATTTTATTTATTTTGCTAAATATAGGGACACTATTATAAGAAGCAAAAATATATTTAGGATAAACTTCACCAAACTTACATAAGCAGGACAGAGAAGAATAGAGGCAGACAAACTGCATTCTCTTTTTATTGGTTTAGAATTCATTTTAATCATTAAAGAATTGTAGAAATGCTTTAGTCAGTTTTGGTTTTTTATAGTCTGTGCTCCATGAAAATTGTATTTTTATCTCTGTCCCAATTTGTTTTCTTTTAATTTATTATGTCAACTTAAAAGCATTCTGCAATATCCCAAGGGATATGATCTTCTCTAATCTGGTTATGTATCCGAATTTTTGACAGTCAAGAAGATTATGCAATTTACCTTCTAATTTAAGTTCTAGTTGATAGTGCTCATGATTTAAGAGCCATGAGTCTTATAAAGCAAATGAAGGTATTATATTTTTTTACTAAAAGAATAACTCTCCAGACACCATAAGGAGGCCTATTGAAGATGTTATTTAATAATTAATGAAAAAAAATTATACTTCAGAAACACAGCATCTTGGACCTAGATTTCTTTTTATACAAGAGTCTGCTGGGATTTTGCATACATTTTAAACTTCTGAAAGCATCTTAGAAATTAGAATTAATAGCCAGATTTCAAACAACAAAAGACAGTATTTCAAGCCAGGAAAGAAAGAGAGAGAGCTTTGGAGAACAATGAAGATAGTCAAAACACACAGACATTTTTTCAACTTCCATCCTTCCTCCTCCATGTTGCTAGTATGCATCGGGTTCATTTATAAACTGAAAATGACCCTACTATCTTAAATACCTTTTGCAGAATTACATGGACATAAAAATACCACAAATACACATCCAATACATGACATGCATACCCCATGCTTCTCTCTCGACCTTCTTACAGACAGGTTTATGTTTTGGGGTTTTGTTTGTTTGTTTTTGTGGTTGGGGTTTTTTTTGTGTTAATTGATGCTGAACTGATGTTATTTCTCAGTACAGCTACTGTGGTAGCAGTACAGAGCTAACTATTAACTCAATTAAAGTCATTTTATGCTCTTTTCCATTTTTCCACTAACAAGTCTAGTTCAAAAAGGATACGATGGAAATGTCAAAAAGATTACTAAATTTATTATAAATCTTTCTTACTGTTTGTTAATAAAAAAGATAAACAGTAGCAGGCAGACAATCTGTGAAGCTGGATTATTTTATTCCAATACTGTGTGTCCTCCTCAAATACAAATTTCCTTACTTCATTTAAACATAGGTTTTTGTTGACTTTTTTTCCAGACTTTATCATGCAGAGAAGATTTCAAACACCAATCTAGTGTTCATTATTAGTGACAGCCAACTGCTGTGCCGTTCCTGTGACCCAAAGCCACTGATGCAAGCGGAGAAGCCGGGTATCCTTTAAAAATCATGTTATTTAGTAGTGTGGAATGATTTTTGGCTATGGGATACTGTAATCTATTTGGGGAGGAATGGCCCACTTATCTACGTTATCACCATGGTTGCCACTGGAATACTTGAAGTAGCAGGTATTTGTGGGTGATATCACAAATCATGTGAAGCAGCACTCATTGAGGTAGAGAACAAAGCTGTTATTTGTGAGAATTTAGACAGAAATGGACTCACAGGAACTTAATGAAGTTTCAAAAAAGCCGATACAAAATCTTGGGCCCAGGACAGAATAATTGCCCAGCTGGACAGGCTAGGGACAGAGTGACAGAAAGACTTGCAGAAAAAAGCTGGAGGTTTGTGGTGGGCAAGAAGTTGACCGTGAGTTGGCACTGTGCCTTGCAGAGAAGTGGGCTGGTCACCTCCCGGGCTAGGACAGCAAGAGTGTAGTCAGCAGACTGGGAGAACTGATCCATCCCAACTCTTCAGCACTGGTGAGACCACATCTGGAGGTCTGTGTGCATCCCAGGATCACACTGGCATACAGGACGGAGGCTAATGTCGGGCCACCAAGGAGGTTGGCATCTGAGAGCACAAGCAAGCCTAAGCAAGCCTGAGTGTCCTGGGTTTGTTCAACCTTTAGAAAAGACAAGGGTACGCCTGTCTAGAGAAAACAAATAAAAAGGCCAGGATAGGCATGTTTAGTCATGAAAAGTTGAGATGCTGCACGTTGGTTAGTTGATGAAGGCACTTTAGTGTGTGCCAGTGTCAAAGACGAGCTTGCTTCTTGTGGTAACTGCATCAGCCATGAAAGGCTAGAGTTCATCCAGCTGTACAGAATTTCTTCAGAGCTGGCTGGAGACATAGGTGGCTTACATGCTAGGCAGAGTTCTTGCAACACAAGCATTGAAGTTAAAAGCATGTGGAAGACTGTTTTCATTTACAACCACCTTTATGCCAATCTCTCTGCTTTAGCCTGTTCATTGCAGTAGTTAACTGTAGGTGATGGAAATACAAAAAACCAATATACACATTCTAGGTCAGGAGAAATTCACCTCAGCCATTCTCTTCTACGTAGGCTTGAGGACAGTGTGCCAGAAGTGGTAAATCAAACCATAATTTGGATTACTGTGACAGAACAAGGAAAACAATTAGTAATACCTCCGTCCACATCAGGAAGTTAGTTGAGACAGCCCCTCCCACTCCTGAAAGAAAAGCAGATGGTGGTACAGATGACTGTGTTTCTTTGGCACAAGCAATGCATTCATTGCCACATTAATAAAACTGGAATTCCATCTACGCTTGGGCTGAAAAGGAAGTTACATTGGGGTGTCATCACAGAACTATGTAAACTTAGCCTAATATTCTAATTGGCTTCAGTCCATGACAGTTTGATCAACTGTTTCCACTGTCTGAATTTATGGACAGCACTCACTGTAGAAAATGAAGCATGATGGATGGGAAGGGGCACATGACTTGCATTTCCCCGTGGAGCGCAAAACTACTAGAAAGAAGTAAATTACCTAAAATGGCAGTCAGAACAGCTGGGGGGGCTTATATTGACTAAAGGAACTGTTTTATTTTTGTTCAACTATGCAGTACTAAGCTATTCCCTCTTTACTGTAACTAAGGTACATAGTGAAATGCAGATGTAGCATAACATCACCCAAGCAGACAAAATGACCTTTGGGTGCTATTTAGATGATTATTATTACACTTTGCTTCCTTTTGGCTGGTACAGCTTTGCTTATACAGTCTCTTGGAACATTTTTGTGTTTCAACTTTCAGTTGAGCCACAGTTGAGAAAAGGAGAGATGAGTCTGATAACATCTGAATGAAGGCTGATGCAGATCTGCAGAAATAAATTCTCCATCATTTTGCCTTCTCTTTGCTTTGGCATCTCCACTTGTTACACTGAAGCTGCTGTACTTCTCCATGGTAGTGTATGAACAGAATTGCTTCAAGTGTAAATTAGAGCTACTAGGATAAGTTCTGGCACTCTATTCTTTTAAAAGCTTTAATATGTGTGCTACCTGGAGTGGAATAAAAAGAAAGCTTTACAAAGCTTAACATACTGAATGGAAGCAGGTTTCACCAGAAGGCTGTTTTGCAGTTTGCCATATCCATGCCTTTCAAGTCTGCTGCAATGACTTGTGCCCCTCATTAGCCAGCGGCACATGTGAAGTACAGTGTGAAGGACACTTTAACACCAGCAATTACGGATTTCAGAGATGTGAGCTAAAGCAGTATCTCATATTTTCAGTTAGCTAATTAATAGCTCCCCTTTCTCTCCTGCTGTTCTGCTGGTAGTATAGACAGCATTTTCTCTGTCTGCCTTCATCACTGAAATGTTAATGGGATCTCAGTAGTCCTCCTGTCATTTACTACAAAGCCTGAAGTGGCACAATCTTTTCTATGATGTTTGCGGTAATATGAGTGCACCCATAATAGAATCAGTAGTTTTTACAGTTTTTCACTGCCATGTTCAACCTGTATATGACATTACTTTTAAAAAAAAGGTTCATTGCTTTTACTATGTATCCATTATAGCAGAGTAACTCAGTGGTAACATAAACTATAAACTAATCAGCACCATTGAAAGTTTACAGCTTTATGAAATATTTTCTGAAATATTTATGCAATGATTAAAAAAAAGGCAATACAGAAAAAGTTGAAAGAACCCAGCTTTTATTTTATTTCTGCTTATGGTCCTGAAAATATTCTAAAAAGTTGTGCAGGATATTTATCTTCTTGATTATAGCAGTATAAAAAAGAGGTATTTCATTTTGATTTATATAAATGGTTGGGTCGGTTTTCTTGAATTTGAACAAAGAACTTTGAATATTGATATTTCTTTCAGCACTATCTGAATCAGCATAAATCTTCTCTGCTGCCATAAAAATAAAAACAGAATGTTGATCCTGCTCATGTACATTGCATGAAAAACAGTGACACTCCTTAACCAGAGAAACAGATGAAGGGCCAAATCCATGTGAAATGGTCAAACAGCCTAGATACAGAAAGGGTCCTGAAATCTGTTTTGATGAAGCCAAACAGGTAAAATTGAAGTTGTAAGACTTTAAGACTATCTTTAAAAACAATTGTAGAGCAGCTTTAGATGATCAGTGAAAACTGTGTTTAAATGTACCTTGGTGCCTGGTAACCTTTTTATCACTAAACATACTGTTCACTCTAGACCATAGCCGCTTTATTTCAATTAACATAAACTTAACAGCTGCTTTCTTATCTGCCTGTCCTATAACCATTGCACTTTCACACATGATTCCCACTAAAGTATCATCAGTGATCATAAAACTGTTGGTCTCTGTATGGTACTGTGAAATTCAGTTCTTCAATGGCTTGCACAAGTATATGATAATCTTGGCTTAGAAGTAGTATTTTTATAAAAATGTTTCCAAATATTATTTAAAGTACTGTTCAATTATTTACATTTTTATATGTTTTAGAATGCTGCTTCTAATTCTGCAAATTGTACTGCCTTTAGATCATGTTATTGGCAGGTTTAAAAGTGCATTGCTTTACTGAAATCACCAAAACTATGCTGTTTGGTACTTACGTGTTAAATGCATTAGTTTTGAAAGAGAAAAATTATAATTGTGCCACATATCTAAGCTATTTTTAATATTATTTATATGTTACCTTTCAAAGATACAAAAGAGATTATGCTGAATTCAAGTTGTTCAGAATAAATATCAAGACAAATAGTACTGAACAAGGAAGTGCCTGGCATTAGATACATTAAATAATTTAAAAATGCATTTTCAATGCCTCATGCAATTCTGCAATTTCTGCAGTGGAAAGTTGTCCCAAACCAGTGAATTTATTTGTCTATGACTGCTGTATACCAAAATTTGTTCCAGTATGTTCTCCGCTTTTCTTCTAAAGAGGCACAATTACTGAGATGTCAGTAGTATTTAAAAAGTTTAGAGAATTGGTATTCAATGCATTTTTCTAGTAACCGAATTTTATTTTGAAAAGGAAGTCTTCTTACTGGCCAACAAATATTAAATAAAGTTGAAAACCCATCCAAAAACTATCCAGCCATTGTAAATAATCCAAACCATCCTGATATGATTGTGTGTGAAAGTACAACTCTTGCTCACTAGCTTGATGTGCTGATCAGTGTGTAAGTCATGTGTTTTGTAACAGTGGATTGTTTTGATTAAGTTTATTTGCAAAATTTGCTGTGAATCTCTTGCTCTTGGGTGGATGCTTTCACATTAACTCTGCTAACTGCCAGCAATCTGCATGATATCTCATCTTGTGTGTCTTTTTTTCTGTGTTTTCTTTCCTTTCCTCTACTTGCTACTTTGCCCGTTATTAATAGGATCAGCCTATATGCACAACGAGTCGTGCCTCTGCCATGATGTCCGCTCCTATCTTCATTTTTCTGCAAGTTTTCATGTGGTGTGGATGGTCAGTTACTTTCTCTAATTTTTTGTTTTGTTCTTGGCTTAAAAAATTAGCAGACTTTTTTACTTACTGAACATACAAAAGAAAACAGAATGAAGCGAGTCCCAAAAGCAACAATCTGGAGTAAATTACTGTTGCAATATTAAGGGAAATTAAATATGAAAAAAACCTGTCTGGAGCCTTATAAATCACAATTACTAAACACGAGGGCCTCTCCCATAGAACATACAAAGACAAGGGAACCTGTTGGATTTGTATGGTTGGCTCTTTAGGATTGCACATGTACCAGCTGAGTCCGCATCCTTCACTTCTAAGAATTTTTATCTTGTCCTTGTTAAAATGAACAGAAGAAGACAGTTTTTTCGAAGAGAAAAATAAATATACAAATCAAATAGAAGAGACAGCATACCTGTGAAAGTAAAGCTTTATTTAGGAGTGGCAAGGATGAATGTTATGTGTGAGTGCTGCTTTTGAGAAGAGTAAGGAGTTTTGACTGCATTCAAATTAACACAACAGTTAATAATGAAAGATAATGGTGTGGATAAATTTGGCTAAACTAGGAATTCAGTAGATTAATATTTTTTTACTTCTTAATTTTTGGTGACCTAAACATTGCCTGATAACAGCAGAAGGTGAGATTTTGCTTCTAATTAACTATATAAGTAAGATCCTGTATTTTGACCAAATGCAGACTCTGGGGTTTCCAACTAAAGCCTTGGCTATTAGACTGTGCTGCATTTGATGGTGTGGGACTGCATCGTGAGTTACTGTGCAAGTGGCATGTCTGCGAGAGAGCTGCTGAGCTAAATTAGAGCAAAAAATGTATGTCTGAAGGGGGCTCTGATCAACATTGTTCTGAAAACCACTAGAGGGAGATACTCACATGCCTATCAAAGTAAAGCACTCTGAGGCAGAACTGAAAGCTTACAGGGCACTTTTCAGAGTTAGTGTAATGAAATATTGAAAATTAATGAAAAATTGAAATTAACTAAAATTTAGAACAGTAATTTATATTCTGTCTATACTTAAGGGAAGTTTCAATTAATATATCTCGAACATAAATTTAAAAAAAATTAAATTCTGTTTAACAATTTATTTTTTGAGTAATTTTGAAATTTCCTATTCTGTACTTAAATTATATAGTTTCTTGCAAACCTAGGAACTTGCACAACCATGGCAAAAGGTTGTAGGGAAAGGCGAAAGGCCTTTCTTTAAGCCAGTTGTATTTCACATTAAAATCTAGATTAACATCTCATGTTCTTGTTCATGCAATTTGCTCTGCACATAGCTTTCTTTAATTAAAAAGCTACTGTCCGGTGTACATAAAGCAGCAGAGACTCACCTTGAGCTGAATTCTTTATGCCCAAAATGTGCTTTCTACTGAAGGTGGGAAACACCCAGAATATAATTTTAGCTGATAAGCTTTTGGCAACAGAAAGTTATAAAGGTAATTTTGTTCATCCATCTTGTTTTTAATAACTTTGTGATTTTGGAAACAGGTTCTCTCTGGACATTAATCTATGTAGTTATATTAAAATCACTGAAGCCAACACAGATACAATCCAGCTGATCAGGTTCACCAACCTGTTGGGTTTTTTTTGCTTTTCATCAAGGATAACAAAATAGTCATTATCACTGCCTCAAATGGCTTGCTCTTACTTTGCACATGCCCAGTGGTTTTGTTTGCCATGCCTGAGAATAAAGAAAAGAACTGTACAAGTTTTTAGCCCCCACTTGGAATGTCTTACTTCCATCAGCTTCCAGGCGTGTCAGTGGGAGCTTTGAGGGGATTAGCGGTCCTGGCAAGCTTTGTCTGGTAGTCTGGACAAAGGAGGATAACCCAAAATATGTAAATGACCATGCATTGAAACTGGAAAGTACTCTTGAGTAAAAGCAAAGGTGTTCACAATGTAATATGAAACATTTAAAATACATGCTTATAAAAGTATGACTGAGGTAATCCATTGGTATCAAAGGCCACATCAGAAGCTCTTTGGGCAGATGTTTTACCCTTTTATAAGTCAGAATAGCACAGTGGATTCTGATGAATTTTTATCATTTAAAAACAAAGTTTTAGTACATTAAATAGTTATAGTGCACTTCTAAAGGAGTAACAAGTGTGTTTATAGCCTTAGCTTATACGTATTTATGTATTTATAGTTCCAAGCGTATTTTTAAAACTTTGGATTGGCAGTGTCTTCAAGGAAATGCTGATATATAGCAATGACTATGTTGTTTTGATACTTTATAATGAAGGAATGATTTTATAAAAACATTCATTTCCATTGTGAAAGTGCTAAATAATTTTCATAGAATGTGATGCTATAGAGTACCCTTATTATCTAGAGTTGTCCTAGTAAGGCATGACTTGAAGAAGATGAATTTGGATTTGACACTTCTCCACCTCAAGCATGCAAGGAAATTTGATGTAATTAATGCAAGACATTTCTCATACACTTCTGGTGAAAAGAAAGCAGCCTACAACAATTCTTTCCAATTTCTTTTACAATTCTCTCTCTCTTCAAAGAGAATTTATACACAGACATAATTTTGAAGACAACAAAGAGAGGACATCCCCAGCTGGTCTGTTATTCAGGATTTGTGTGATTAATGTCATGGGCTGGAAAATTTCAGTGAAACTGCTTAAAAATAGTTCAGTGTCTAATTGCACTAGAAGAGGTAAAGATAAGATAATGTAAAGAGAAGATAAAACAATGCTGTATATCTATGTTATAAAATACTTTAGAAGAAATCTCAAAAATAACATTAACATGAAACAGCTGAAAAGTTTTCTTCAAACTCAAGAAAAGGGGAAGTGTTTTTAAAAAAGGCATTTTGAAGACCATTCAAAACTGACATTTTTCTCAATTTGGTTTTAAATTGGGGGTGGAATCCTGCTTATTTCAAGGGGATTGTTGATTGTTTTAATTCATGCAAATAAACACAATCAGATTTTGTCCTCTTTTTTATTTTATATATTCACATTTCCTGTAGTTTTGACAACAGTGAGAGCACAGAAGAAAATTACAGTGTGGAATTCTGTGGGGAAAAAATTAATTTAGATAGGATTTACTGTACCTTCTTTGCCACTACGCTTTTTGTTTTAGCTTAGGACACGAAAGAATTAACTGATTCCAGAGACAATATTTGGAAATTGTTCTTGGCAGAACTGCTGGTTTACCACTGCAAATTGGTCTACAAACCTCAGAAATTTAATGTGGCTTTGATCAATATGAGGTTAAAATCTCACTAAGCTTGAAATATGTGTATAAACCTTGTATACTTTTGTGCAGTGCAGTTTAATGCTGTCGTTCATAATAAGATGATGCCTGTTCTGCATGAGGTTTCCAAGATATTCTCTACTATTGTGAATTTTGAATCCTTTAAAAACTTCTCTGTGTAGTCTTAGGGAGAGGGGAAAAAGATACTAAAATACTTCATTTCAACCCAATAAGAATATTATATTGTATGACTGATGGATATAAGAGCGGTTGAGAAATTGTGGTGTGGTTAAAAAAAAACAACTCATAGAGCAAATAGAAATGGACAACAGAATAGAGGGTGTTTTCAAAAAGATGTGGTGGTAGGATTAATTTATCAACATAATTTGCAATAGTTGGTCTAATGCAAGATGATGTAAGCTAGTCCTGTATGACTCTATATGTGGAGGCCTACTTGCTTTCTATCTATACTGGATGCCATTTTTGCTATAAAGGTATTTTCCCTTCATGTTATGCACAATTTTGTTTAAGACCTTCAGTTTACTACTTACACTCTCCAGACGTCTCCTGTCTGTTGGAAATTTTAAATCTCCTGCTTTGCTTTCAACTCTTTCTTCAAAGATGACTCTTCTAAGTAATTTCAGTGATAAGAATAATAAATACCAAGAGGTAACACTGAGTACCATTCACTGAATTCATGTGAGAGGAAACCTTTACTGATAATTCTGTTTTTAACGATAGTCACAGTGAGGAAGAAGCAACAGGGTTATTTTTAAGTACTTTAAATAGAAATAAAACTGCATGACAAGACACAATGCAGATGCAAATAGTGACAGAGCCAAACTAAATAAACCAGAATGTTCAGTGCATCTTGAAATCTTAGCATCCTAGTGGTGAAGCAGAGTTCACTTAGGATTTCTTGTTGACCAGAAACCTTAGGAATTTTGAACTTGTAGAGTGCAATCAACCAAAAAGAAACAAAACCAAACCAAACCAAAACAACAAAACCAAAGAAAACAAAAAAGCCTAAGCCAAAAGTATACAGCTAAATGGTAAAGTTAACACATGACAGAGATAAGTCTGGAAAAAGCTACTGTTAATAAAGAATGGCAGCCAATGTAAGGTATTTGCTTAGGACAAAATGAATTTTTGTTTCTTTCTAAGGAAACTGAATGCTGATTTTTTGGGGATTTTTTGGGCTCGGAATTGTTGGGGTTTTTTTGCATCCAAGTTTCTAAAGGAGACTCTTGGTGAATGCTATAATTCCTGATAATGTACTGAGTCTATTTTGTCTGCTTTATCTGATTTTTCATATTTTTTCCCAAACTGTTTTGGAAACCTACCAGCTTTAAAGAATGCATTGTGTTCAGAATAAGTAACATTAAAATTCTCACCCATTACAGCTGGTATAAAGAACTCATTGAAGGCCTTTGCTATGCCCTGCAATTTCCAAATTCTGTCTTTACACCTCTGTTATGAAGGAGTTGCCCTAACATGATATTTGGCTTTGTGCTTTTGATTTAGTAAAAAATTTCTATTATCGTTTTAGTGTATTCTACAGGGTGGTTACAAAAAAAACCACTTTATCCCCCTCCCCATCTCTCATTTCCTGTTTATATCTGATCTGCCATTTTTATGTACTTTCTTCTTCTTCCCCATTTGAGTAAACTTGATGTCCTGCACTGCTATTCTTACAAAGCTGGGAGGTTTTGCTTAATGAAAGCAAAATTTGCTTAAGGAAATTTGGTAATAATAAGTTAAAGGTTGTTTAAGAACTCTTTTATCCTAATTGTACATTTTATAGACAACCATGCACACCCACCCCATTCTTGTCTGGGGTACATTAAGTATTAATTGCATATGCCTCAGTGGCATGTCAGTCTGAAACAGGAGCTTTTCCCTGCCTGTTGGCTTTTCTCTGCCTTCTGTTATACATATATATATATATATATATATATATATATATATATATATTTGTAATTTCTGTGCCAGCAGCCAGTCTCTGTCACTGCTCAGTTTCAGTTGTCTGTCCCTCCCTGCACATATTGCTCCTGTTCAAGAAGTTTCCCTAGTTTCTAATATACCTAAATTCCTTTCCACCTACACTGTTTTCTTGCCCTTGGAGGCTTGGAATCTTTTGGAAAATGGAAAGTGTCTTTTTATACCATGGGTACAGAATACTGTGAAAGAAAAGAGAAAGACCAAATATTTTCAGCCTTCAGATCTACCCATGAATCTCAGACTTCTCAGACATTGTGGAGAGGGGAAAATTTTCCTGGTGTTTTAGGTACTAATCAGAGTTTGTATCAGTCTTGAGAAACAAGGTTTAAGGTGTTACAGGCTCCAGAACAGGTGTCAAATATATTTCAGCCAGAGTAATTAATGGGCCCTTCATGTGAAAGGTATTAAGCATTATAAGTAAAGAGAGACCAAGGATCAGCAATTAATGGTGGAGAGGAATGAGGAAAAGTGGTGTGATTGCTGTGTGGCACAAGGAATAGTTACTGATGCATGAGAGCAGTGCAGCTGAGAGAGAGCTTCAAACTGCATCAAGCACATACAAGTAGTGCAACAACAGAAAATTTTCTTCTCGTACTTGAATAGAGCAGCAGAGGCAGAGAAAGGATTTTCATTCTCTTTGATCATATCTTCACCTGCATACCATATTCATTTTATTGTGCAATCATTTGATGAAATGTACACAAATATATTTTGGAATTTGTTTTCTAAACTTGAAAAGTTATCTTTTCTTCTACCTTTTCTCACAATAAAGTCGTACTCAGAATCTTAAAATGAATGCAATTTTAAGCAATATAGATGGTGTTTACTGGGGCCCCCAGGTATATTCCATAGCATTTCTTGATGGATGGTGTAAGTATCCCATCTAGTTCATAAGTTTGTTCTGTAAACCTTGAAAGTATTTAATCCTCCCTTGTTTATAGTTAAAGTAATAACGCCAGTCTTCGTATCAAAAATCAGAGGAACTTCCAGGAATTATTCTACTGTTATTTTAGAAAAATAACTCATATAAGACCAAAAAGGATGGCTCAATGATAGTTAAAAATGTTGAAAACTAAGCTGTAGATTACTTCTCAAGCAGCTTCCCTATATTTAATATTAAATGATTTCTTCTCTTCTTGTCGACAGGAAGATTCGGCTGACTGCGGTGGGGCCTCTGGTCTGAGTCCATCACTGTGGTCTGTGGTAGCAATTCAGGTGGTCCTGCTTTGGCTGTTATCTGGCAGCAGACACTGCCAGTTATGACCTTGCTAAACCAAAACCTGCATAACTTAATCAAGACCTGGCCAAAACGATAGCCTCAGTTTCATTTTCGGAAAGGTCAGCTACTGAGACAGCAGCAGAACAGCAGCGCTCGTGTCTGGTTATCACGCGTTGCGAGACTCATCGAGGCACCACGATGCCTGCATGTGGGAGTGTCAGATCCTTAACTGTGTGTGAGTGCTGCATCATCCACGCCATCCAAACAGATTTCTGTACCTGCCCCACTGGGGAAAGCTAAAACCTTTTGTTTATTCATTTGTTTGTTGTTGTAATCTTGATGACTTCATGTAAAAGGGCTCCCCTAACAATAGCTTATGTATATGATTTTCATTTCTTTTAAGCTTTGGATATCTTGAAGATTTATATTCTTTTACATGAACTGTTGTTTAAAAACCAAAAGGAAAAATGACAAAGGAAAATGTTCTCCCCAATATACATTACTAGCACCACAATGGCTGCTTTTAACATCACTTTTGTCCAAACTTGAGTAAAATGAAAATATTGGCCAGTCTTCACCAGAAGTTCAGCATGATTGGAATGCTTTATGATGAGTGTTAAATTTTCCAAAATGAATTCTACAGACAGCTAAGCTTTGGTAGGTTGATATTGTATGTAGAAAGGAGGGAAGGGAGAAAACTACTGGTTTTCGAAATACAAAGGTACTGGAGAGTGTAACTAAAAAAGTGATTTTCATCTTAAACTTGGTGTAATCTTCTGTCAGACAAAAATTGTTAATTTCAATGTAATATTCACCTCCTTTTCACAATGCAGTTACATATAAAGCTAGTAGAAATTCTTCAAAGGCTGAAACAAAAACGCTTGTGAATAAAAAATGTCTTTGTGATATTTGAATGTTGGTTTCCAGGGGTATTTTGCATGATGATGATGCTAAGTTACTGTTTTTCAGTTTGTTTTCTTTGATGGTAGAGTATAGTTCATTGAAAAGATAACAGAGTGATTCTTGTATTGTGTGAGAAATTAAACATTGCAATGTGTTGCAAACAAATCATATTATATTATATTATGAAACAGAGCTCTGAATATACTGTGCAATGAAAAAGCTGAGAAAATAGGGTAAATATAGCTATTGTAACAAAAGGGTTGAGGTGGATTTTTTACAGAATAGCGATCTCACATGAAAACCTGTGTACAGATATTTTAAGAATATAAAAATCAGATTTAACACATTTATTTTTGGAAGTATATGTTCTCTAAGATTCATATCAGGTTCCCCCTTTGTTTCCTTCATATAAACCCACCCATAATATTAAAACTTATGCTGTTGCTATTTATTATTGAAAATAGCATATTTAACAGCAAAGTGACCTGGTTGCTGCGATTTGAAAAAATATAAACAAATGGGGAGCCTTGAATCTATATGTATGCACATTGATACTTGATTGTGAATAATAACTCTAGAAGTTGTTTTTATACAACCTCATTGGTGATACAGGTTGGTGCAGTAAATTACAATATTACAGTGTAGCATAGTGTTGATGCAAAATATGATTTGCGCTTTTTTTTCTAGTTTTCAAAACTAAACAGTATTGCAAGACATTTAAACCAATGAATGTGCAACTCTGCTGGTATTGTACAGTTCTGCTAACTGCAATACGCAAATATTAATATGACACAATACATTAGCTCTTTAAAAAATAAAAAAATGCAAATCATCGGTATGTATATGCTGGCAATTGATTGATATAATTTTGATCATGCCAAAAGCTTAAAAAAATAATTGGGCATGCATTAATATCCTATGAAAACTGAAGAAGCTTCTCAAAGCCATGGTGTGGCTTGAACGATCAGATGTCTACTGTAGTTGTACTCATGGCTGGTTCATTGTTTTTCATGTACCTTGGCTCCAGCTGTGTATTTTCTCATGTTTGGAAATACAGTGAGTGAAAAACAGAAATCCTGACCTTTTGTTCAGTGATAAAATATGGATTTAAAAAAATATATATATACCTAGCAATGTCGTAGGGTTAAAAGTACAATTAACTGTTTTGGATGACTTCAGGTCCTCCTCAGGGAAGGTGAGCTAATGTTGTTGATAAGGGTGAAGATAAACTTGGAGTTCTTCCTTCTAGTCATAGTGCTGTAGTTCTTTTCATTCTAGCACCAATTACCACCTGATAAAAAAAATTGGTTTGTGGGTTTCTAATGCCAAGACTGCATCTAGTGATTTTCCTTAATGTGGTCAATTGACATTTTATGGGAGGAGGAAGTTTTCTAAGATTAGGCCAATAATTACTGCACTCACTGCTTTTACTCTGAGGTTACTTTAAATGCTCATTGATTTGCATTGTGCTCTTTTAATTTCATGTTAGTATAATAAGTTCTCTGTAGTTTTCACTTAGCTTCCTAAAAGAAACCCTTCATGGACAAGTTGTACTGTTTAAAACACTTTACCTTTGCTGGTAGGCCATATTTAGAGTCACTCAATAAGCATTTGATTAGAGTTTGTTGGAAGAAAGAAAGATGGCGCAAATTCATGCTGCCACAGGAAACATCTGTGGCTTTTGCTCTCATCCCACTTCCCTTAGAGTGCTCAGATGCAAGAGGAGGGAGAAGCCCAGGCCATGCAGACACACAACCCTCGTGGGTGATCCAGAGAGGGAAATGTCCTTTGTTCCTCCTCTTTCGCCCCTCTATAGGACCTATATAAACATTTAGCCTTCCAGCTAACATTATAACGTTCTACATAAACATTTAGCCAACATGATTCCCATCTTATTAATACTTAAGGAAATAGTGAGTATTTTAAATACTTTGAAATTATATATTATAATATATTCAAGTGATTGTCAAAATTTGTTTTCAAAACACCCCAATATCTGCAAGATGAAAAACGTAGACCGAAAAGGCAATCTGAACTTCATCTGTCTCAAAATGTCAATACCAGTCTGATAGAAATAACTCACATGAATAAATACAAATTCTCATGCAGAAGAGTATCCTTATTCTCACAGTGCATCATAGTCCTCTTGTCTTTGAAAGAAGAAGCTTGAGCCTAAAATTTAAATTAGGATATTTTAAAATATGATATACTATAAAAAGCTGTGGTTTTTAAAGTCAGATACAAGGCTCTGTCAATGGTTGCTCAACTCCTTTAAGTAGCTTGAAGGGAAGTGTTGGGACCGCTTCAGTTCAGGCAGAAGTTATGCAGTGTATTGTACACCTGTAACCACCAGTACAGTTGTTGCAGCATGGTACTGTGCAAAACATGATCTGAGGACTTAACATGAAAGGTTTCTTTCTAGTTTTTTCTTTTAAACAACCAGCATTACTGCCGAAACACTGACCGTGGTCCATATATTTGTAACAGGTTTTTAACATGACATAGCAGGTCTGATTGACAAGATTTTTAGGTCCTGTACCTTTAAGACTTTAGTATGATCTTTTTCATTTTTCTAATGCTTGAGGCTTTACTGCTTGACTTGACAAAAACAACAGTGTTGCTGCCATTTGTAAGTTTTCCTACAATATTCCTTTTATTAACTTAAAACCTGGCCTTACTGGTTTCAAATAGGCAGTATCCCTTTTAAGTGACCTTTGCAACCCAAGTGTTACTTGCTGTGGTTGAGAGCTTTTTGCTGTCACTGAAGAGACATTAAAATCTTTTTTCCCATTAACACATAACAAACATGCTTAGTATGACTTAATTCCAAAACACAACCTCAGTACTACTGATCCAAAAATTCAGATGCTAGCACACTGGTTATTAAGAAATATATTAATGCCTACAAGGCATTGCAATGCACTCGGGTGTTTTTGGAATGTCTACGTAAGGTGAAATCTTAATAACTCCTTTCTTAGGATTAAATTTTTACCCTAACTTCATCAGACATCCAAGCCTTTAACAAAGGCCACATTTATTATTATTTTGTTCATACCACAATGTTAATATTGTTAATACTCATTGTACACTATTGTAAAAAGATTAAAACAAAGCGTCTGAATACAATTCAAGACTTTTGAAAAGTTAGCCTCACCCTGTTCCCAGCTACTTGCATTTGTCCTGTTTATGGTTTGAAAGAAAAACATCATCTTGAAGAAATATTTCACTGAGGCTAAAGGGATACTGTCTTGTTCAGATGCCATGAAATTGCGATTGTGATCTGACAAAGCTGTCTTCTTTTCTTGTGTTGTATGGAATGTCTGGATCATGCTTTCTGGGATATTTTTATTGAACTGCTCAGTGTGCGTTTCTGCAAAAAAAGACTTGGTTGCTCTTACAAGGCAAGCAGGTCTTTCTCCCTTTTCTTGTGTTCTCTTGACACTTTTGTGGAACTTGACAAGCCTGGAAAAAAATAATTTTTTTGTAAAAATTTGTACAATAATGTTATAAAAAGTTTATAATCCTAAAACTGTTGTGTTAATTATTGTGCAAAAACAGTATATTCAGAATAAAAGTTTATCATTTAAAATCAACAACTATTTTATTGTTTATTCTGTATAATAAAATATGTAAATAAGCCTATATTATTTGCTATAATAGTTCTCTATTTCATATAATTTACCCTAAGTGTCTGAGGAGGGTGAAAACAATTGCTTAACACAGGTCTTCATGGGGTTCAGAGAAGGATGCACAGCAGCCTTAATTTCTGTTTCATTAGTGACTCTGAAAATTATTAAAAAAAAAAAAGGTAAAAAAAAAAAAGAAACAATGAAAACTGAGGGTCTGTAAAGCTCTCGGGTAAGCTGAAGTATCCCTGTTGTCCTGAAACAATTGCTTTTGGAAGGGTTGCCATTTGCTAACTTATAAACACTGATGAAGTCCAAGGATTCATTCACATGGTGAAGCAGAGTAAAATCAGATGTCTCAGATGGGTCCTGCCCAAGTTGTCGTCCCCACCTCTGACCAAAACTGAGTCATGATCCTGTCAGCTTCTGTACTGCTGCTGTTCTTAGCTGAGGACTAAAATTAAAGTGGATATATGTACCCCAATAAACAGGCTTGGGGTGCTCAGGAGGTGCTTTGCTGGATTTCAGATTTCCTGAAGGGGCACTGGCAATCTCTGTCTGAAGTGCAGGGCAGAAGGCTGCAAGTAGCAACTGCTTTAGAAGCCTGAATTTAATCCTTGACTGCGAGTGTGGCACAGCCCAGAGAGAATGGCAGTTGTAAAATTCTGATGGATTTACTGGATCCCTGAGGAGTAGATAAGAGAATAAGAAATCAAATGCAGATTCTAGTGCTGCAAAGTAATAGATCACCCATGTGGAAACGCTACAAGGCAGTGCATGACACTGTGCATCAACATCCAGGATTACCAGCCTCAACTAGATTAAACATTGCCTCCTAACTACATGATTATCCCCACATGATAAACACACTCCTCCATGTTTTCTGTAGGCTGACTGCCACTGAGATGTAGAAATAAATAAATCCCCAAAATCCCTTTCTTGTACATGTTTAATTACAGTATTACAATGCACTGGCCATTAAGTAAAGGAGAAGACACTCTTGGACAACACAAGGTTTTTTCCCCACACTTCTGGAACTTATAATCATCTTTGACCTCATCAGTTTGATATGGGAAGGGCTGCACTACAGTGAGATATTCTATATTCATCCTTTGTGCAAATCAAACCAGAATGCACTTGGCCTGTCATATTGTATTATTTTGAGAGATGACTCTTCACATTGTCCAATGCAGCTCTATTGCTGCTAACCATCTACAGAAATCAAGACATTATATAACATGGATATTACAAAATGCCTTCATTGTCACATCTATTAGTCCAGTGCTCCTTGTAATGCTTGACTGAAAAATATGCCCACCCTAAATGGTACAACATTTTCTCTGTTGCAAAAGACATTGAGAACAATGTCTCTCTTTCCAATAATTTGGAAATATTCAAATATACAAATTTTCCAAAATGCACATGGGGGAAGAGGAAAGAAAAACAAGACTTTCATGAGAATGGTTTAATCTAAATTCTAACTGTATTTCTTGTAATTGTTTTAAATATTTAATAATTTCTTGCTTTGTCAGATTGAAAATATCACATTCTCAGGAGCTGACCTTTCCTTTTGAAACCTTGTTCAGAAACCCAGACACCTTTTAGCGGAGAACCCTTTTAATAGAACATATACCTCTCTCTTCCTTTTGGGTTTTTAACCTGCTTTCTCCTCTGGATCATAAAAATCTTTCCTTCACTTGATCTCCAAGTGTACCTCCCATATTGTGTAGAACAGGTATTTGAACTTGGTAATCAGTGTTTTCTTGGAGGAAATTATAAACATGTTTGTGATTTATCCTGCCTAGCTGTAGTAGTCAAATGCTTTTGAGTTACTGAACAGTGAACAGAGTTTAGGAGCTGGTTAAACATGCTACAAGGCTTAGCCAGCTTTAACCATCAGCCTTAATGATTGGAAGGTGAATTCTTTAAAAAGACTTTTCTAGTGCTATTTCAGTTGCATGCCTTTTTAAAGAGAGGAGTTAACATATTATGCAAAATCTGCATCTTCTACTTCATCCATTACTTTTTTTGTTTGGGTTTTTTAAGGGGCTATTAGTGCTGCTAGTTTCTGACAACTGTTTTGAGAAGGAAATACGAAACATAGGATTTCAGTGATATTCACTCTTCCTTTTCAAGAGTATCTTTTAATTATTTTTTCAGCCACTGAATTAGTTATTTCATAAACAAAATAAACCATGTGGAGTTGGAAATGAAATGTTGCTCAGAATTTCCATTTTAACTTTTGTGGCTTTAACCCAGACTCTTCTTGTGACCCAGACTCTTGTGATCTCAGCCTCTGTTCTGTGGCTTGATTATTAAAAAAATAAATTTTTGAACATTGTAATACACACAGTATGGAAATGTTAATTAACGTGCCTGGAACACTGACTAACAGCACAATGTTTTGGTATGTGTGGTTAGCATGTATTATTCCTGTTGGCTTTTTTGAGAGTCCAAGTACTGCACATTATGATACAAGTTAGTCAGTTTGCCACATAAACTCTGGGATCTTCAGGAATTAGTTAATCTACAGGAGTTAATTACCTCTAAGAAAAAATTGCAGACACTGAGGGTCCCCTCTTCCTAAAAATATACTGTAATACCTAATTTCAAGTGGGTTGGAAATTAGGATCATCCTCCTGTCCTGTTTGTCTCTAGTCTGCACAAAAGAGAAAAGACTCCATGTAATGGTAGGGTTTGCTTTTGACATCTGTTAGAAATACCATTCTGGGAACTAACCGGCAAGGAAACTTTGAGAATCTTGGGTTAAATTTTAGGCAGTGGGATTCACTAGGTGAGCACTAGATGTCTGTGTTCCTGGGCTGGACGTGGAGATCTATGATATATCGACATTGATTAGGGAGAACTATTCCAATGACCAGCCACTGGGAGTTTTATTGCAGTTTGCATACACACCTTTCAGTTGAAATTGAGGCATGAGGGTGCTAGATTCAGAGAAAAACCAAACGGTGGAGATATATTCACTCAAAACTTGACTGTTCTGCTTTGCTGGATCAAGCCAGTTCAATGTCTGAGCTCAGTAAATTCCCCCTAAGACAAGGCAGATGTGAAATCTAGGCTCACAGCTACCAGGGAATGATACAGACCTACATCTGCTTTGAAGGCCATTGCTATGCAGACATAGTGGAGAAGATGCCAAACTCCAGGCTCTGAGAGGAGCTTGTTTGGTGCCTGTGGTTGAAGTACAGTCTGAGCTAACCCTGAATGCCTTCCAAACATGGGGAGATAGTAATGGGGGTGAAGGGGATGTTACTCATCTTTTCAATCATGTGCTTCCACGTATAATACTTGTCTCAAAAGTGTAAAGTTTGGTTCTAGTCTTTTTTAGTCGGAAAATATCTATTCTCAGGGAGAAGAGAGAGTCTGAGCAGTTACATTTAGAGGCAGCAATGACCTCCAGCCTATAGGTTGGATGGCTACCTTGAATGGTCTTGCTGTCAGGCTGTCGAAGATATGTCTCTAATAAGAAGATTACTAATCACCTTTAAGCATTTTTTGTCTGGTGTTTTAATGGAATTATATTACAGTTTATAGAAATTGTTATTATTTTATTTTGGAATGAGGATAAATTTAGAGATAGGTAGAACTTGAAGATATAGAGAGTTCTGGAAAGTTAAATATCTGTAACTACATGCAAGATATCACAATTTTGTGTGTTTGGGGCTTCAAAACTTGACTAAGTCACATTTAGGTTCATAAATGCTGTGATTTGGGATTCTGAAATTAGGGAGTGTTTCTTGGACATTTCTGAGAAGGGCATTTATGTCATTAATCACTTGAACTTTCTGATTTTTTATATTTATGTCCAGTGCTAATCTAGCAAGTCATACAGTGTCAAGCTTTAAAATCAGTCCTTAATTTTCAGTGAGTGGAAGGTCTCACTATCGACAAGGAAAGCAGCTGTGCTGAAATCTAAGCATTTAGGATTAGAAGTAGGAAGTATTTTTGACCCCAGGTTTGGTTTTAGTAGACTATTTTATGGCTTGGAAATATGTTGCTCATTGATTCAGCCAAAAATTTTCTAACCACTTGTGATGGTACCCAGCTTTACATAACCCTTAGCTGAGGCAGTAGCATGGAAGGACAGTGGTGACAGATTGCTTGTATTTCAGGTGGACATTGCCATTAGCTCTTGGATCCTGGTACAGTTCATTATGTTTCTTTTTCTCAAACCTGACTTGCTGTTTGACCGGAACTGTGAGTGTAATATGGCCAAGAGGAAAGTAAATTGTAACTAGCACATCCTGCAGAGAAAGCACGTCTGGCCTCAGTAGTGTCTTCTACTCTCCCCAAGGTGCACCCACCAGGCTGAGGAGATTGCTGAGCAATGCTAGCATTGCCTAATAATTCTCTGCGTGTGTTGTCTGTGTTTGGGGTTTCCACCTAAGTGAAGCAAATTTGTGTATCTCTTTCCCTGTCTCCATTTACTAGCAGCAACAAGTTCAACAAACTACTTAATATTTGAGCTGTCAGCTGCCTAAAATTTCAGTGGGAAAAGTTGTAAGATGGACACAATAGCTTTCAAATGCTTCCACACTTCTAAGATTTTGAGGTATTAAGATTTTGGGAGGAAGTATGAACACACATAAATATTTTCCTGCCTTTTAGATTCTACCCATGGGCTTCCAGAAACCTGCCAGTGTCCTTTGCTTTTCAAGGTCAAAGAGCCCACTGTGCTTTATTCTGACAGATGACATGAGTAAAGCTGTGCTTTAAAGCAGCTTGCATGTAAGGCCTCCTTTGCAAAGCATGAAGGAGAATCTATAGTGTGATATTTGATCTTTTAGAATCTCTAGTTGAGTGAAATGCTTTAAATAGAAAATAGGCCTGTTCTGAATGAAAACCTATCCTGGGCGCTGTGCAGATAGGCACCTTTATTGGTTCCAGAAGAACTTGTCTCATGTAAATGGATATTCTGTTACTAGAGAGCTCTTTTTTTTTTTTTTTAATAGCTTGAATAGCCATTTAAAAAAATAAGAGAATAGTGTGGAATGCTCTATTTTATAGCTTAGGTGTATTCAACCAGCTGTAACCAAGCCTGGACTGCCTTTACCATAGCTGAGATTTTAGCCCGCAATTCAGTTGATTTACACAATCCAATGGATCCCAAAATCAAGATCCAAAACAGTGTAGATAAGGATGACAGCAGTAACAAAGGAATCATTTTGTTTGTTTGTTTGTTTGTTTGGGTTTTTTTTAACCCCCACTAAACCTACCCACTCATCCAGAACATCCAGATTATAAATCCTTCAAAAGGTAGCAAAAAATACCTGTGAATGAACTGATTACTATTAGGAAACACAATGTTTGTCATTGTTTCATATTAGTACCTTTCTGCACAATGTTTTGGTGGTTTTTTTCCCAAAGTTTATGATGTGTGTGTAATGAACCTGTATCAAAACAAAGCCAGGTTCTTCCATTTTGAAGTGCAACGTGAAATGAGTGCTATACAGGATATAAGCTTTCTCTAATAGTTACAGAATCTTTTATTGAAATTCCTTTTATAAGGAATTTAATAGATATAGCTTTATAGGTTATCAGACACAGCTTTAATTCTTGGTAAAATTGAAGTCAGATTTGCTGAACCAAATAGCCGCTTTAAATTTGATTGACTCAGAAAAACAAAGTGGTTCAACCAGTAGTATATTGCTCTCTCTATATACTTCAGACTCTACAACTACCTGAAAGGAGGTTGTAGCAAGGTGGGGTTCAGTCTTTTCTATCTCGTAGCAAGTGAAGAAAGGAGGGGAAATGGCCTTAAGTTTCACCAGAAGAGGTTTATATGGATATTGAGAAAATTTTCTACATCAAAAGGGTTATCAACCATTGGAACAGGCTGCTCAGAAAAGTGGTTGAGTCACCATCCCTGGAGGTATTTGAAAGACCTTTGTGAGTGGCGCTTGGACCCATGGCTTAGTAGTGAACATGAAAATGCTGGGTTAACAGTTGGACTTGATGATCTTGAGGGTCTTTCCCAACCTGAAAAATTCTATGATTCTGTACCAGAGAGGTTGTATTTATATAGTATACCTACTCAAATTTCTACTCCTAACGTTGCTTCTGATAGAGGAACTGTCTATTTAAAACTTAAAGGTCTGCTTGTCCAAATTTAAACACTCGTTGACTTGCTTGTTTGTTTCTTTGTCTGTTTGGGGTTTTCTTGTTGGTTTTGAATTGGGTTTGAGTTTGGATTTTGGGATTTTTTTTTTTTCTGACACTGTTGTGCATCATAATGCACTTAAGGAAGGATTGTTGTTTTCAAGACTGCCCAGCATTTCCCTCTCAAGAGCAGAAACTTAAAGAGCAGATTGAAGGATTAACCACTTCTAAAAAGCAGACATAATTAAGGGTAGTTAACCATTCTTGGGGGGGAATCTTAACTGGACTACAGAAGACAGTTGCTCTTTCTCTGGGCTAATGTCAGCAAGAGTCACTTAAGAATACAAAGCCATGAGATGCCAGACTCTGTGTGGGTGATGCACAGTGTGCAGTGCAGAAGCAGGAACTCTTTGAGGTTCATGCTGATATCCAGTGAGGTTGGCATCCCTATGCCTCACTGCATCATTTAGGATGGACAATTGTTCTGTCACCTGCATGCCTGACTCATTTCTCCTCCTCCCTGGCTCATGCAGGCTGCTCACAGACCTCATCCCCTGTGCCCAGCAGTGCTGCTTGCAGCACCTACAGGCACCTTTCAAACATTTCTGCACACAGAGCATTACCCTCAGCCTCTGCCTCTGAGGGCATTTCTCACCATTGAGCAGAAGAAAACCTGACATATGAAATTCATAATTAAAGCCACAGATTATAAAGTTTGAAAAGTATGTCTAGAGTGTCTGGATACAGTTTTGCATGGACCAGTGCAATCTTTGGCTGTGCCAGGCAACTGCCTTTAGGAAACATTGGGTGGCCTGGAATTCTGTTTAGCTTTTGCTTATGTAAAAATGATCAACTTCATGACAGCATCTGTTACTAACCCAAAAGTCATAGATGTCCAACTTGCATTTATATGAAATAGAACCAGATGCAGACTATAAAATGATCTGAATATTTTTAAATTACTTCACTAATATTTTGTCTCATATTTTCTTACAATTCATGATTAATATTTTTAAAGGTTGTTTATCTTTCATCTTGGGTTCCACTATTGTTGACTTAACCTTAAGAAGGCTTGATAGAGTTTGAGAAGGAAGATCACTGGCTGAATGTATTTTAAAAATATATTTCAATTAGTAAAACATGAATTAAATTCTGTAGAGTTATAAATTATAGATATTTTTAAAAAATCGGTGAGTTTGTTGTTTGTTTGTTTTTTTTTTTCTCAGAAGCAGGGTAAAGCAGAGGAATTTTTGTCTTTTTAAAATCCTGCTGTGGATGATAAAATTATGCCAAATAGATTAACAACTTTTGACTCAACAGCTGTGATTGGTAGATGTAGAATATATGCAGTAGGCTGTCTCCCCATTTTGTATTACTAGTAGTAGGTTAGAAAAATTAAAGGACGAAGTTCTCATCTTATTTTTGGTGGCATAAATTCAAAAAATATTTGTCCTGAAAGGAAAACAGTATTTATGGAAAAGTTTTCTGAGGTTTCTAGTAAGTCTGTCTGGTTAGTCCAGCAAACAAAAGTTGCAGGCAATTTTCTGAAAACTATTTAGCACTTGTTTCACTATATTGCTGGGGGCAACACTGCACATGCATGAGACCAAGTATGTGTTTGAATGCTTTCACTAAATAAAATTATTTGACAAAATTATAAATTTCTGTCTACAGTGTGAATTCTGTTATCCTCCTTTGTGAAATTACTTATTGTTTGAGATATGTCTGCCAATGTTCTCTTTACAACTTTTTTTAGTGTTACATGTATGTATTCTTAAAAAAACAGTTTAAAAATAGTTGGTTTAAGAATGACACTTTAAACTTTCAAGTGCAATTTTCCTAATGCAAAAAAAAAAAAAAATTAAAAGGACAAAGTGTGTTCTCTACAAGAATTTTTGAAGTCATTTCAACAAATGGCAACCTTACCAATAAAATCTATTTGAATCATTATCACACCACATCTCAAGAATTATGTGACATTTGGTCACATAATCAAACCTTACCTATGTTTGGTAACATATCAAGCCTTCATAGGCAAATGAAATAATGGCTAAAATTGTGATGAAATATTGTGAACATTGTTCTCTGTAAAAATTCCATATTCCAATTGCAAAGATTGTTAAGAATCCAGTTGTCTTCCTATCACTTTCCAAAGCAAATTGTGTTTTCTCTATTACAGCTAAAGAAGTAAATGTATTTTCCTTTGCGTGAGATGCAGAGCTGTGATGTAATCCACAAATACAAGATGATAAGCAATAAGTGAAATTAGAGTGCAGTTTAAGAAAAGCTGATGACATATCCAACAACTCTGCTGTCGTGTTTGTGACTTGCAAGGTAAAGGCTATGAAATAACTCTTCCAGTTTTCCTGCTTGTTAGTTTGTTTTTAGAAAAGGGACTTATAAAACTGCACAGTCAAATTCTTTGCTGTGAGAAAGAGGTGAAACTAGAACAAGTTTCCCAGAGAGGCTGTGGGTGCCCTATTCCTGGAAGTGTTCAAAGCCAGGTTGGGTGGGGCTCTGAGCCCCTGATCCAGTTGAAGGAAAAGGATGGATTTGGGTTTACTTTTTAAGAGCATCAGCACCTACTTGCAGTTGCTAACTGGTCCTGGTATCAGAGAGTTATTCCATGTGACACCCTAAAATGTCTGCCTGACCCCCACCACCTTAACAGAGAAGACAGTTTGGGTTCAGAAATGTAAATTATCACATTCATAAATAAGAGATTGGTAGTGTTAAACTTTTGTTGGACAGAATCACTACAGACAAATACCAGGAACAATTACTTTAATGGCAGTTAATCAGCTGAAAATAACTCCCATATAATAAACTAGAAGACACAAATCTTTATTTGAAATTTACAGTCTATTTTCTATGCAGATTGGTAGATCCAATTATCTAGACTAAGTTCATTCTCACATTGAGTGCTGGTTCAGTACTTTAGTCCAATAAAAAAAAAAAAGTGGGTTTTATTTATAAAAAAATTATTAGCTAAATTTGAGATTCTCTTTTGTCCAGTAACTTGGTTTCTTAGCTTTGAAAGTCCATTTTCTTCTTATTTTTCTATGAAAATAAAAGTTTTAGGAGTGGGGAGGGGGCTTCTTTTTTATTTTTTTCTTTTTTCTCTCCATGCACCTGCACATTTTACACTGTTTTTTAAACAGCTGTGTTTGGTAGTTTAAGTGTTTCCTGTCACAAAAACAAATGCCCCAGTGATCACCAGAAATTGCATGTTGTTTGGTGACTCATGAAGCTTCTCAGAACACTTTTTAACCAAATAGATTAATATAATTCATAACCACAGGGCAGCATTTACAATCTGTTTGAGGAAGACAAATGTGGAGTAATTTAAAACATATGTTATTTTCTTTTCTATTGGTGTCTCTTTTTTTCTACCAAGACCTGTGAAAATGGATTAATGAGACATTTTTCTTACTCATATCTGTGCCCAAATACTCATCTTGCTGTCCATGCAAAATTGTGTACAGTGGAGTTTTGTTTAAAGTGCAAGAAAGACACAAATATGAGATGGAAACAAGAGCGTCATAACAATATATAAATAAATAATGATTATATGGGATCAGTATCTTGCAAACTTAGGGCACGTGAGCATCTCATGTGAGCTGTCCTGCTGACTTCAGTGGAAAACCCACGTGATTTGTTGAATTATCCAAACAAAAATTTTTGCATTAGACACAGGAATGGCTTTAAAGTACATAATTTGCTTCTTTCTCTTTGAGGACTGCATGTTCTTGCATAAGTGACATTGAGGTCAGAGCACTCCCGTTTCTTAAAAGTTCATTCATGGAGATAATAATAATAATAATAATTTTAAGAAATTAAACTCTTATTTCATTTATACACTTTTGAGATCATTGCTTTAAGTTCAGTGTTTTCTCATTCCTTTTGTAGTTAAGCCTTTGCATTCCCTTGAAAATGCCAGAGCTTTGTCAAATGTGGCATCAAGTACCTCATCAGTTTGGACATCCTGTGTTTAAAAGATCAGTTTGCTGATATTCTTCTTATGGTAAAATAACGAAAGAAAAAGGGTTCATAGTCAACATGGGAACTTCAGTAAGCTTCCTCTCTTCTCACAGAACTTATCAAAAACTCTGCTGCTCACTGTTTCCAACACACACACTAGAGAAGGACCATTCTTTCTTAAGAACTAAAAAAACCTTCAAAGACCCCAAAAATCCACCAAAACTCCAACATTATATTGTATTAAAGGCAGAAAGGACTATGGTAACAGTCAAGAGTTCTCCAACTTCCCTGGATGTTCCTTCAGAAGGACAGTCACTGCTAATTTGTTACATGATGGTCCTGATAGTAGGAACCTACCTCTTGGGGGATGTGTTGATACCTTCACTTCTCTTGTTGTCTTCCCAGGCCTTCTTTAAATTCTGCCTGTCTTGTTAAGACTTTATTCCTGTTAGATTACTTAGGGAACTGTTGTGTAGGGTCAACTTTCATTCTCTTTTCCAGTCCTGTCTTGATAATTTCTCCTGTTGACAAAGAGAAAGAAAAAAAGTCACATTTATGTATGTAATAAAAACATATTTATTATCCTTGCACTAGCTTAGTGGTTTTGAATGCTTTTTCAAAATAATATTGATTAATCTAAACTGTGCAGATTTGAAATTTTGTTTTTCTCTTCTGTTTTGGATGAGACCTTTATCTCCTTTCTGGTTTACATCTATGCTGTCAGGTTTATGACACTGCTGCTATGTTTTCCCAACCATAGCAGTGTAGACAACTTCTAGCAGTGAAAAAGTACCTGTGTAGGACTTAGAAATGACAGGTGTGAGATTTGTGAATGGCTAAGCTGTCAAGAGTCATTACCAGCAAAAAGCCAGCGTTTATTGGATGCTGCTTTGTCCATAATGTCAGTAACTTCTACAGTTTCATAAAACTAACTTTTATTATTGCAGTTTGGGCTGGAGTGGTTGCTATGGGATGCATCAGAAGACAACTGTCTCATGCAGAGTAGAAAGGAGGAAAATTCTCCAACATGGTCACATCCTGTCTGTAACCAAAATGCCATCTGTGTAGAGCAGCAGAGGAGGTCCCAGTCCTTTCAGCATCCTCCTAATATAACCCAAGGCACTGCAAGGTTTCTGTAGGTCAGAAGCAGTTTGTCTGGGCCTCACAACCACAAACATTTTGCTCTTTTAATTGCAGTGAATTGGAAGTAGGAATTGGTGAGACTAGTTCAGGCAAAAGCTTGCAAACTAAAACAAATAATTTAAGATTCTTAGATTAGAGACAAATTTCCCTAAACCATTATCTGTGGCTCACCACAGGCTACAGCCTTGGCTGAAAGTACACCTCCACAGTGAGACTGCAGGGATAAAGCTGTTTCATCAGGCATGTAGCACCAGCCAAATTCCTAATGTGGGACAATTCTCTAGTTACTCTGTGAAGTTAGAATGAATTTAAAAAGGAGGCTGGTGGATGGATCCATCTGTAAATGCTAATTGCAAAGCCCTGTGGATGTGGGGTACTTCAGATGTACTTCAATTCTGTACTTCAGAGCCTTGATCTCATTTCTAATTACAATCAGCCTAAGGGAAGAAGCAAGAGAAGCCTTATAAAAAATGGGTCCAAACCCATCCATGTGAATATGTGTGACCATGTTGCACAAGTGCAACCCAGGTAATGCAGGTGACTGACCCAAAAGTATATAATATGCTCTCTGGCCTTAAAATTTATGGGTCACACTCCCAGTTCATATTCACAACTCATCTGGGATAAAATGCATCTCTCTGAGAATCTGTTGGCATTTCTACACAGCTAATTACTGCTTTTTTGTATTTTCTCGTATTTTGCATAGGACTGTATTTTCTCTCCCATTTCACACTCAGTGCTGACACAATGCACTCCCTGCCCACAGGGCTTGCCTACTTTCATCTACAGGCAGGATGCTCAGGGCTGCTTTATCTTTGTGCTGGAAATAAATATGTACAGCAATTGTGAACTACACTTGCAGGAATCTCCCTAATAGCTCTGTTTGGGCCTGAGGCTGAAGTTACAGTCTGCCTAAAAAGACAGCAAGAGCTGAGAGATGATATTAAACCATTCTGGCACAAACTAAGTCCATTCACCTCCCCCAGGTATTGTGAACAGGAAAGGTTAAGCAGGCAGCTCAGCTAAGTCACTTCAGATGTGTATGGCAGGAATAAATACTTGCAGGAATAAATACTTGCAGTGTGACACCCACACTGATGAGTTGCTGGCGTCAAGCAAACTGCAGTGCAAGTTTATGAGAGCTGCGAGCTGCTCTGAGCCTGGTACAGGCTGGGACTCCACATAAGCAGACCAGCCACGTCCCAGAGTGAGTGCAGGCTCACAGGCAAGCTTTTCTTGTTGCAAATCACTGACTTGGGTTGCCACAAGGCAGGATTTGGAAAGCAGCATCTCAGCAATTTAGCTTCTGGAGGCAGCACTCCTTGAAGAAAATGCAAGTCACAAAATTTTGACTCACATCTCATTTGCTCTAAGTACTTTAGTCTTGATAGAAAAGCCAAAAAGCCATTAATAAGTGAAATCCACACTAATCCTCCAACAATGTCAGCATGGTACCAGTATCAAGAGAAGAGGAGTCAGTCATTAAAAGTGGAAACATTCCTCATCCAAAACAGTGCCCTGGTGACTCTGAGAACTCAGTGTTTATGCCAGAGGGTATAAAAGGAAAGATGGATAGGGAAAGAAAAAAATGGCTTGACAGTTTATCTGACAATGATCCAGTTTAACAGGAAGACAGCCCCTCTCAGTATAAATCTTTACAACTTTGTTGAAGTCTATGCTTGGCTGCACCAGCACTCATGACTCTTACTCATGATTTTGATTTTGAAATAACAGCTCAGCAGTCCTTTGGCTTTCACATTTCAGATTACCAGGCTGCAAAGGCATTGAAACTTCCCATAAGCTCTGGGGAAAGAAAAAAAAAAAGAAAAGTAAATTTTTAACACTAGGCCATTGGTTTTCTATGTATGCAGTTTTTTGACTGAGGAGAAGAAAGCTAAAAGGATAATTTGATTGCTTTACTGCATATTTTGAATTCAAATTGACTGTGGGCTTTTAAAATGCAAATTCAATAAACCAGGGCTTAGATACACACACTTTAGTTTTCAGCTGCTTCTAATGTTAACCATTTATGCTGTTAATAGCATGAAGATGAGAAAGGAAAATTGGGTGATGTTCAGCCATGACATATGGACAAAAGTTTGGCTTCTGTTATCTTGGAAAAAACATCTTTAGTTTAAAAAAAAATCAGGTATTCTACATCTTTGGCAAAATTGAGGTACATATAGAGACTTAGCCAAAGTTCCTCAAAGTTAGAAAGGCTGAGCATTTGGTTTGATTTGAGCTGTGAGTAAAGCTTAGCTCTGAAGTTAATTCCTCTGCCAGAAACTATTCAGGTTTCTATTGAATTCCTTAGTGATTTTTTCTTTAAGAAAAGAATTTGTTCAAGAGTCTTCCAAAATTTAACACCCATTGGAATAAATGCTTTCTCATCTTTATTCTTCAAATTAATTACTTAATTAAAAACTAAGTAAAGGAAATCTTGAGAATCCTGAATATTTAGTCATTAGGACATGTAGCTAGAGTGCCCACGTCTGGAAGTTGCTTACAGCTCCTTTTTTACTCAAAGGCTTATATTCCATAGCCATATACACATTTCAAAGTTGATCTGACTAGAGTAAAGCACTACACAGTGTCAGGTTGTCAGAGAAGAAGTCCTGGGAGATGTTTTGCAGAGCCTTCCCACCAGCAGCCTGACAACACCCATGTCAGAACAATTCTACACAGCAAGAGGCACAGTTTGTGTGAAGTACTTGGCAATTTACCTCCTTTTTTTTTTCTTGCTATCAGCTGCTATCACAATGTATTCCTTCACGATTGAAAAAAGAAAATGAAGATGTTCCAGGTAATAACACTTCTGCTCTGTGAAATCAGTCATAAAGGGGCATTCTGGAATGTCACAGCTTGTGTAATGTAATGTTTTAATTGGATGCCATGTCCTCAACAGCCTGCAGTCCAAAGATGTCAACTTTACCTGAAGCTTTTGAAAGACAGAAAGAAAGAGCTGGCAAATAGCAAGATAAAAAGAAGCTTTATGAGGCAGAATGAGATTGTGGTTTTAGCAGGGAACTGTGGAGCCAGGGAAAGTTAAGGGTGATGGAAGTGACAGACATTTTGTAGAAACTTACTTTTTTCCTTGAAGGGACTTGTTATTTAAAGGCCCACATTTTACCACTGCAGAGATCTCTGAATTCTGAAAAATGTTTGGCCCATGGTTGAAGTCTGATACCATTAGAAATATAAGACTTATTGTCCAAGGAAAGTGGAAGAGTTGGCATCTGAGAAAGCCAAAGCCTTGTGCAGAGGACTGAGGCACTGAGAATATAGGAGTCTCTAGAAAAAGAAAAAAACATGCCATGCAAAAGGTCCCAATGCAATATAGCTGATTTAAATAATTTCTGAGAAATCTAATTGTGCCTTTCCACTGCTCCATCAGGGCTCTGGATCTCATATAAAAACAATTTATTGTCTACAAAGAAATTGCAACAGCATTCACATTATTTCCTTTCTTGTGTTTTTTTTTTCTTTCCTTATCTTTGCCTTTCCTATTTCTCATCTTTAAAATGGGAATTTTAAAGAAGAGCCAAAGAAAAGCTGAGCAATTTTGTAATATAAAAGCAGGAGGTGGGATTCATTTTCCCTAATTTGTGTGTCTGTATTCTAGATGTTTACTATTGAGCTCAGTGCTTGGCTTTCTGCCTGGTTCAAAGTGATGGGTTTAGACAATTTCTACCTTATCTTCAATGTCTCATTTTAGAATGAGAGGACATTCACCCTAAAAATACCTGCTTCTGTCTTCTAAGTATAAGAGACAGCTGTACACTTTCACAGAGCACAGGCTACACTCTGTGCTCAGAATTATCCTGTGCAGTATGCCCAGTTCAGCCACAGACATCCTGTAGGATCTTTGGAAAAACATCTCATAATTTCATGCCCATTACCCATATGTAAACCTTTCACTGATCACACGATCGTGAAAGGTTATCAGACCTCTGACTGAAGCCCTGTTAGACTGGGTGTTGGCCAGGGCAGGTGATCAGCTTCTATTAAGAAGAATCACAATCCTATTTGGAGCTATGAACTGTTACACTGATTAGAGTAATTTTTAATGCCATGCTACTTTTTCATTAGTATTCTTTAAAACACCTTGAAGAGGTGAAGTACTGAGAATGATTTAAAGTTAAAATAATAAGAAAAAAAGCATTGCTATGAGTTGACCAGAAGACAGTGAGAGAACTCTCTTGGGGAAATGTAGGTCAGGGCTTGTGCAGCTCTGTAAACAAAAAAGTGTAACTTTTAGTTGGGCTTTATGGTAAATAGCTTTAGGTCTACTTAGAATCTGACTCCTAAGAATCTTTATGCTTCCTTGGTGGAAATGACTGGATTCTTAAAAATATGAATTATTGAATTCTGTAAAGGTAGTCCAGGCAGGAAAGCTAAAACTGATTTAAACAGAAGAGTGCAGCCCTCTGTGATTCTGACATTTCTAAAGGTTTGGAATTTATTAAGATAACAAGGCAAATCCTTCTGTTTTCCAGAAAGGAACAAATCTTCTCCAAACCAACAATAAATTAATTTTCCTAATTTTGTGGATGGACATACAATTTCTCTTTTCCTCTTTCAAAATCCAGCATTCAAAAATAGGTTAGTTTTTCAAAGATTTATTTATTTTTGGATGTGCATGAAACGCTGTCTTGCCAGGACCTGAATAATTTAGAACAGGACAAAAGCACATATGGGATTTCTCCTTTAATCAATGTCAGCTCCATATACACTGCAAAGGGATTTTCCAAGGGTTAATATATATTATGTATTGTCATTCTTGATTTCTTCTCCATATAAATAAGATAACATTTCTACTGAAGTAAGGTCCAAATGGCACTCCAAGCTTATAGCTCTCTAATTCTTTTTTGCCTTTAAGACTTCCTAGCACCTTTACTGAAGATCAGCTGTAGCTTCCAAAAGCAACCAAAAACTTCCAAACAAAACAAAACACTGAACTTTCCCCTTATTGTTTTCTATGAATTCTGTTATAAAGAGTTCCACTAATGGAGTTGCTGATATATACCTCATAATTTATAGATGCCTCTTTTCTGTGAGAGGGAGACCTTGTGGATACACAGTTAAAGGAAGTTCACACCCTGTCATGGACCAAGGACAAAATTCAGGCAGACAACTCCTACATTCCCCTTCTATAATACTTTTCACAGTTTTATCCTGAAGCAGCTTCTCTTTAGTATAAAGCCTGAATTTGCAACATATTTTAAACTGCCCTCTGCCTATGCATGGGCTAGTGGAGGTGTAGTCTCTGTGCCTCCATCAAGCATTAGTCTCTCATGCAGTGGTTCAGGCATTTAACACAATAAAGAGATAGTGCAACGTGTTCAGGATACTTTGGAATTAACCTGGGTACTGAGCCTTCCAAAGAGTTTCAGGTCCTGCAGAATTCAGCAGAGTAAATATTCTTCAGTGGATGGTGGGTTTGGATTTAGGGTTTGAACTGAGATATCCAGTACCAATGAGATGATGCTCTCAGTGAATTATATTATTCCATAGCCTGGTGCAATCCTCAAGCTACCAGTCCTATCAATATCTACTTGAGTTTAGGAATATCTACTCCTTCACTTTTCTTCCGAAGTTGAACTGAAACAGAGAGAATTGTCTCTGGGACAAAAAAAAGAGACAGAAAATCTCTCTAAGTCTGTGTGAACACATTTAAGCCAGATGTACAAAGATTTTCCTATTCATTTCCTATTGATTTATCTGGTTTCAGTTTTTGTGCCTTTCTGCTTTGTTTTCTTTCAATAGGAAACAAAATACCCACCCACTAAAAGAAAAATGAAAAAAATTATTGTAAAGCATAGGTCCATGGACATATTTTCTTGAAGCAGTTATTTCCAAAGAAAAACTTTTTTAGTCAAATATTTTAGTATATCTACTAATTGTATTTAGAGCATTTAATCTAGATACGTAATTGCTTTAAGAATAATGCCATTTCTCAACAAACATTTGGTTCATTTCTCTGATAGTCCCTTGTGAAGTCACTGAATAAAGAAAAAAGGAAGACATCAAAGGACTTCCAAAACCAACAGATTCATCATCTTCCAGGATAATTTTTTTTGTAAGAGCCAAGTCTACTGTGGAAAAGCAATATCTCAGCAGGAGGGTGCAAATTCACTCACTGTTTTGTTCCCATCCATACAAATCTTCAAAACTGGTATAATGACTGTAAGGCAAATGAGCTCAGGAGGCAGTTTTCTCATCTGCAGCATCAAATCTAAGAAAAGATAATGTACCCCAATAAGGGTCCAAGGCACAAAATAGAAGAAAGCACTGGGCAACTCTGTTTTGAAAGACTGACAGCTGGTAGAGGGGTGTCAGCATCACTTAGAACTTAACATAAAGTTATGTCAGTAAATTTTCAGAACCACTTGATTTTGAGATGGCAGGCATGGAGTTAGGCCAGTTTTGATCCATTCAGAGTTCGGCACTGATGAGTGTTGAATGTCTTTACATCAGTTTTGAAGTTTGTCCCTCACTCTAGTCCATATTTTGCCTTGCAAGTCAACAAAATGGGACTGATATATTTCAGTAAGTCTTTGTGACTCATCCAGAGCCCTTGACTGATACAGACCCTTCTGCTGTGGTTAACTTTCTATGCCAACTAAATATTCCATTACAATCTTTGGAAAAGGACATTTCACCTGAAAGTGACAAAAAAACGAGCATTACTTCAGGTCTCCAAGACAAAGTGTTTGGTTAGAGAATTACTTTTCCAGACTGGATCACTTCATTTCAGGTTTGAAGTTTTGGAGTTTTGTTGAGGTTTTTGGTTTGTTTTTTTTTTATGCATACTGAGATTTTATTCATTGTATCTCACCATATTCTGTCATACTTCTCCCCACGTTGATTAAAAAGAATTATTAAAAAATAATTTTGGTCTATGCCTTTTTTCTTTTTTTTGTCATGTATTTCCCTAAGTCAACATGTTTCAGAGCTGGAAATTTGCAGTTGTTTAGCCATAAGTAATTGTATTTACAGCCAAAGTACAGCTATCGCATTACTCAGGTCAAAAGCTAACTTATTTATAATACAAAACATTTGAAAACTGACATCTGTTCTTGAAATACACAGAACTCCTGGATTGACGTCAGTGATGTAACCACACAGAAGAACATTTCCGGTGAGTTTCCTTAGCATTTTTATCTAAATGATGACTCAGCTCAATATAGTGAAATCTGCTTTCTTTTTTTTTCATGCTATACAATGGTGTGAAAGGGTAAATTTAAAAAATGCCCAATTTCTGTGAACCAAGTTCAAACTTGGCAAGCATAATTACCTTTCCTATCATGAGGGTCTTTTTTTATTTTGGATAGATACAGATATGATAGACACTTCTGAGACATTGTTTCTTGCTGTAGAAGATGAAACCTTGAAAGCTGGGATCACTTGTGAACTGGAGAGTGAACAAGTAGAGCTATGCTTTCAAATTTTCCTCTATTTTTCAAAAGATAAACTGGTGGCAGTAGCTATTGGATCTCTCTAAGAAGATAATATTTTCTGAAAAGATTTCTTAAATTTGAAGTTTTCAGTCTTTATTGTGGTATGAAACACACATTGAGAGAATAACCTATTGCAGCTACTGATATTATCATTAACATGCAGATAATTTCCGTAGGGTCTGTATTTGTGAGATATCCCTCCAGGATTTCTTATTTGAAAAGGCCTCATTAGGAAATAGGATTATTTTTTCTTAGCTATTTACAGGGTGTCAGTCTATAAGAAGACCATAAGGAAGCAAGTTTTCTGGGACTATTAGTGATAGTTCAATGCCTATATATAAGAGGTCTTTAATCTAATTATACAATAATGAGCAAAACTACTGAAAGTGGAAAAATCAAGTGTAATTATAAAATACCTATATGTGGCTTGAGGTGTTTTGGGTTCTTGAATATATTCATAAACTGAGCAGTCCATCTCTAAATAATTCAAAAGTTAGGGATCTCCTGAATCCTTGAGACTTTTATTTTGTCTTCTCTAGTTAATGATAGCACCAGTGGCTAACCCAGGCCCATACAGTTGCTTCATGTAAATCCTATTATTTAAGTATGGGAAATACCATTAGATCATCTAGTCTATCTAGGGATCATTAGTAGGAGGGATTAGTATATTTCAACCTCATAGCAGGATTCTTTTTTGGCTTCATAAGCAGTAGAAGGATTTACGTTGTCCCCAGGACAGGAATGATACCATTTATATGGAATATGAAGGCCCCAATCAGCCAAGAGGCACATGTAGGGGGTTTATTCCACTCCCAGCATAGCCTTTGCTAGACTTACATCCACAGAGGGGTAAGTTCTGACCCACAGACATGCACATCTGGCCAGCCCTGCTGATGATACTCTGCATACCCAGACCTACAGCTACTTCCACAAGGATTGGGCAACAGCTAAATTCCGTCTGGCTTTCTTTTACAAGGATTATCTCCTTCTTCTCATTTCAAATGCACTCAAATTTTCACAAAACTTACAGAAATGTAACTATTTTTTAAATTTTCTACCCTTTTTAGTGACTGAAACTAAGATGGTGTTTAGTACTTACCAGACAGGACTTTTAATAGATTACCTGGTTTCAAAAGTATCCTTGCTTAAAGTAATCAGAATTACTACAAATCATCTTAGGGGAGTCACAATGCTAAGTGTAAAAAGTAGTTCAAGCGTTTTCCAAATTAAATAGAAAATGTGCCATATAATACTGAATTTCTCCAGCTCTCCCTCTCCCTCTTGAATACCCACATAGAGTATAAAGTATTTCACTGTGGAGGGTCGTAAGTGTGACTTGAGTGATTATGACTCAAGTCATAATGAAATGAGTGAAAGGAGTGTTTTCAAGAATCAAGTTTGCTTGTTCCCTTTAGGAATACAAAACTAGATGTCGAAATGGCCACAAACAATGACACAGAGCTTGCTTAATCTGAAGAATTACTAGTAATGTAGGTGATGCCTGAAGAAGGGCTTTGCTTTTTGTTCCATGAGGATACTGTGTTTTAGATAGAAGAATAAATTGGATTTTGATTAAAACAATGGAAATAGTGTTTTGAAAATCTTCACTCATACCATTTTTTTCTGGAAAACAACTTAATCTTCTAGCTGCCACAGTCACTGTGTTTCTAACAAAGGTCTGAGAACCTAAAATCAGTGGTTTGGATGCAATATTTTTTTAATTTGTCTGTAATTTCTCTTATTATGTCCAAATAGATGATCTTGTTTAAGCATATCATGAGAGCAGGATCATGCTATAAAGAGAGGTGGACAGAACACAGAATAGGTGAATATGAAATGGCCAGGTTAGGCATGAAAAGTAAGTTTTCATCTGCTAGTACAGTGAGATTTTATGATAACTTTAATGAGATGGTGGTGACATGAAATGTGCCTATTTTTATTATGTTGATGGATAAAACTGTATGATATTCTTGCCTGTAATAAAAGAGACCAAAAAAATAAGTGCCCTGCAACTCTATGCCACATAATTTGGACATCCCACTCATATTCATTTTAATAGAAATTATGTGCCCAATTACCAATCTAATTTTGAAAACATGTTTTGCTGTTTGAAAATTGTACAGAACCTTCAGAGAATGTTGTGTTGTCAAATGAATCTCCCTGTGAGCTAGATATCAATCAAAAACTTGACGTTTTGAACCAATATTTTAAAAACCAGATGTCTTAGAACTAGATTTTGAGATTCATATTCAGGACTTCATTGAGTTTTCAGAACTGCAAGCTTTAAAAATGAAGGCTTCAGTAACAACAAAAAAGCTGGTATGCGGACTTTGAAAACAGGAGCATTCAGAACTACCTATGTGTCTGAACTCTGAAGAGCAAGCTACTAAGCATCATAGGCAGAATTCCTTCAATTTTGTGTTATATGATATTTTTCATGGATTTTCACTCAAAACCCTCTTCTCTTTTCCACTGCATTGATGGAATCGATTAGCTTTCTTACACTTAATTTCATTAAGTGAAAGAATAATTTATTTGTGAAGCTGGATGGTTCTCATGCAGCTAGAAGAGGCAAATTAGGCTATTTACAACTGAACAACCTACTTTTATTTTTTTATTTCTCTCTCTCTTCTCTCTCTCTCTTTTTTTTTTTTTTTTTGGTTTTTTTTTGGTTTTTTTTTTTTTTTTTGGCATGACATGGACAGCCTATCTCCATCTGTTCTCCATTTCGAGAAGACATCATTAACCCCACTATTCTGGTAAAATGAATGAAATAAACCATGGCAAAGAAGAAGGTCCTTTCAAATTCTTTTAAAAATCCCCTAAGTCTGTGGAACAGACATGTTTTTTTGAACAAGTTTCAGAACAGTAACATGATTTACTGTATCTTCAACCCAAACTGCATCTACATTAAATCACCACTATATGTGATGTCAAGGTGAATGTAGAGATGGAAAGAAAAGCAGAACATATAAATATTTTAGGGATTTAAAGATAAGGGATTTAAGCATGTGCTGTGGCAAATCACCTCTAGAAATTTAGTTGGTAGTTTCCAGCTTTTAGTGTCTACAATAGGTAGGCTTCCCATGATAATTGATGAAGAAAGTTTTTCTTCTCTTTCAGCCAATACTGCTTTTCTAGGCAACATGGACATCATTCCAGCAAGACCTACCACAAGAATGCATCTGTATTCTTCTACAAGTAATCATTTTATTCAATTTCAGGGGTTACTTGAGTTTTGGTTGAACATATAGAATGAAACTCATCACTGAATGACACAATCACTTATGATTCATGCTTACATGGCTATTGTGAATCCATCTTTGGGAATTACTTACAGATGAGACATTAAAATAAGTTTTCCTGCCTGGATAGCATATATTTCTGAGTTAGTACTGATACTGGGTTGTGAAGCAGAAAGTCAGGTTTTGCAAAAGAAAAGGAAAACAGGTACATCTAGCTCTCCCTCGGTCCTCTGAGTCAGAAAACAATTGTGCTGTGGCTGCTCAACAGTGGCTTTTGGGCACTCCTTCATTGTTTGGTTACATTTTATGCCATAATGACACAGTGAATTTGAGAAAAAAGTGAAGTTAAACCATGACTGCTCTTCTTTCATTTGATCAGACATCTGGTTTTCTTGAAAGGCCTTTTTTCGGAAAATAAGGTCTCAGAGAAAGTTACAGTTACCTATCTGTGTGGAATTGCTGCTCACCAACAGTTAGGCCCACAATGTCAATAAAGGGTTAAATCATAAAGATAAGATTTTTATCAGTAAAAGCTGCATGCTATCTAAATCAGAAATAATGTCCCCACACCTCTTTTATAAACAGAGGGAAAAGGGCACATTTCTTTGATCTGTTTTAGACATCTAACTTACGATGAACTTAATAGTGACACTAACTTACGATGAACTTAATAGTGACACGAATGCTTTTCACTGACTGTGACAGGAGCCTTGCTACCTAATTTAGAAGCAGTCACTAACATTTAGCTAAAGTCAATCACACCTAGATTTCTAGCATTGTGCATATTTACTTGGTGCTAAAGCTGCCTCTGTAATTTATTTGCTCCATAAATAAAAGAACAAACAAAAATGTGGAGAGTTGTAAAACAATGCCACTTGAAACAGTCTAGATACCAAAAAATTCTTTTATCAGAGATGTTTACACTTCATGCTTGGAAAGCAATATTTGTTAACATTGTTGTTGGATCAGTTAGACATAAGAGATTAAAAACACATTGCAATTTTCTAACCAAAAGAAAAAGAATAGAAACTAAACCCCTCAGGGAACAATGGTTGTAGTTTCTGGAGGTGATGTTGAGTCATCAACAGATTTCTGCCCCTGGAAGAATGTTTAGGAAGTGAAAGTGCAGTCTTGGGTATTGCAACCAGCCAGAATAACAACCAGACAAGATCAAGTGATATGATCTGACTATGTCTGTGTATTCTCAAAAAAAAAAAAAAAAAAAAAAAAAGTGGGAGTTTTTTGGTGTTTTTTTCTCCTTATGGTGACTGTCCTTAAGAATTTTTAACTGTGTAAGATGACTCTGCAAAGGAATACAAATTCCATAGCACAGGTGCAATCTTAGCCAACAATTCTGCCAATTAATTCTCAACTTTCATATGAGTCTCTAAAAATAGTTTTGTCTTTTAGTGTTAAAACCAGAATAAATTGCTTTTATCATTTTTATCTTTTAGGTGGCCAGGAATTTTATAGGATTCTCACCAAAAACCCCCCAAAAAATTAAAGATTATGTCATTCATACTCAATGTGCCACAAGCCAGAAAGTCATGAGGAGGGAGGAACGCATGACAATGAGGTCATACAATTACTCAGGAGAAGAACATATTAAATGCTCCTGGTTGTTCCTCTTCTTTTCTTTGATAAGGCTGATTTTCTAAAAATTTGTCTATGAACTCAGGAAGCAAGAATGGGGAAAAAAAGTTTAAGAATCTATAAGTAATTGTTAAGGAATGTACACTTTGAAAAAAAGGGTGGCAGTGGCTGTGTGATGTATGACTGGAAAGCAAGAAGAAATGCTGGAATTATATTATGGATGCACTAGAGGAAATGGTCATTGTAGAATGTTAAGAGGGATGTGATTATTAAAGGAAGAAGTGTACACAACTTGCTTTGATTATACTGGGCTTCATGGACAAATTATTCTAGATGAGATCTTCTACAGGAGAAGAGTATGAATGAGATAATTCTGAATGCTCTGGAGCACAGACATGTAAATTCTAAGTAGTTAGTCTGAGCATAGCAGCCAAAATTCCATATAAATAAATAAAGAAGTAAACATTGAAAAGGGGGAGTCCTGGTGTAATGGTTGATAATGAGGAAATAGAGCTGCCAGTGGGGCTGCTGAGAGAGCAGTTAAAGAAATGAGCAGTGAAGAACAATCGCGGTGACCAGGGAGAAGCTGGCTGCCAAGAAGAAGGGAAATGACTAAATGCATTAAGGACAACAGGAAGATCTAATAGGCTTTGAGCCAGGCCAGAAAAAGAAATTCATAGGGAAGCTACCATGGCTCATGTGCTGGATTTAATGTTTATTCTGCAGTGAAAGCAACAACTGAGATGTCATAAGGACTCCAAGATTTAGAATTAAAACCAGAGATAAGACAAAACCCAGGAAACTTCTCATACAAGAGAACAGACCTTCATCAAAGTTCAGTGGTTTATGATAATTGTGTTTGATAATTGTTTGCAAATTTGCTTCTGCAGACCTGTGCAGTACTGATTTGGTGTACAGGGTTTCTCTGTTCCAGCAGTTTCTCATCACAATGTGAAAGGTTCATCTCATTCCGTGATGGTAGCTTTTTATGCTTGTAGCAATTCCCTCTGGTTACTAATGGATCATTTACACATCTGAGAATGTTGTTAAGAAGCTCCTGAGTGGAAAGGGATTCCAGCTGTACCTACTGCTCCTATTTCTTATGGCAGGCTCCTGAGAGTTGCACAACTGCCTATTAGCAAGTTGATGATGGATGGAACAGCTGTAAATTTACAAATAATGATAAGCTTGAGACTACTAAATTAGTTAGAGAACAGCAATTTTCAAATTCTAAACCAGACCTTTAACCAGGACCTTTTTACAGGGTAATGCCACCTAGGTCAGTGCTTGGAAGCTACAAGCATTCCTCTTTCCTTTCGAGTTGTTCTCCATCTTTTTTGAAAACAGATGATTGAAATCTCTGGCCAATTTGCCACAGTGTTTTAAGGAAGGGCTTTAAGTTTTTAGCTCATCTGCTAGATCATAATCAGAAATCAATATGTTCCTTTGCACATCATCTCTATTCTTCTGCAAAATCACCTAAATTTATTTGTTCTGGGAGGTAAGTGAAAAGTGAATTACTATATTAAGGAGGCAAAACAAGAATAGTTGCTCAAGGATGGTGAGAAAAAAGAAACAACAGAATAAGGAGCAAGGAAGAATAATGCCACTGGTTCAGCAGATGGAAAAGAGAGAGCATCATACTCCTGGTGATTCTGTGAAACTCTTAAGGACACAATAACATTAAGAGAACACTCCGGGAGTGTGAAAATGAGAGAATTGAGGAGATGTAAATTTGATGTATAGAAATCTTGTTTTCCTTGCTGCCTCTGACAGAAAGCCAGAAATATATCTGAAAGGCCAAAGAGATTTCTGCTGAAGGAGAAATGGACAACTTTTCTGGAAAGAGAAAACTCTTTTACCAATCATACTTGCAGGATTGAAAGGAACAGAGTGAAAAGTGACCTTTTTGTTTTTTTGTGGTTTTTTTTTTTTTTTTCCCTGCTGCTGTTTCATCTGCTGGTCCTTTCATCTCAAGGACTGATTGATGGGCTTGGCCTCACCTAACTTTAGAAGCCTTCATCTGAGCTAATTTTTAGCACATGTAGATTTAGGTGTTTCTGGCATTTATTCACCACCAGGAAAGTAATTTGCATCTGTAATATTAGGAGCTCTGAGAACTCTGGGCAGAAAGAAAAGGCTCCGGAAGGTCTTGGAGGACAATCTTTTCACAAACAATACTGTTATCTTTTCTGTTTGAGTTTTTGTCTTAGTTTTGATGTATCTCTATACTTCATCTACATTTAATAATTAATTATATTGAAGTTGTCTCCATGGCCTAAAAGACTTCAACTATCTCTTCCCTTTGGATTTGAAAATGTTTGAAATGATTTATTGCAATGTAAACTCAGTCTAAAAATATCAATGCCCTATGTAGTTCATTCCAGGGAGCAGAAACAAAAAAATTGATTTTTAAAATGCACACAAGGAAAGAACATGGGGAGAGCAACATTAATTTAGTGGTTCTATTTTTATCTTCAACAAGCAGTAGTACCAACTGTTAATTATTCCGAAGAGGTACATGATTACTGAAGGAGTACACAGAGAACTTGTTTCAATTAATACTCAGGTTACTGGTTTTTTATAGAACTAAAGTTTATATAAAAACATGGAACATGACACAAGGACTAAATATTATTAGTAGGCACTTTTAGTTAATGACCTGAGTCTTATATAGGGAGTTCAATGATGCTACTATGTGAAATTACGCCTGTAGCATTTGGACAGTAGGACTCAACGAGAGTAAAGCCAGGTAATGAGATCAGAGATCTGTGTAGGACTGTATTGTGTTGGCAGCAGATACATCTGCAGGAAAGGAAGTTTAACCTTTTTGTCCCCAAGACTTCAGTGCCTGACTTGTCTATCCTACTTATTCACATGATCCAAAGTGAATTTTTATGGAACAGCTGACGTGCTTAAACATTAGGCCAAAGTTAGATCTCTGGTTAATTGCTTTTAAATTGTATGTAAAACTTTTCTAAACCAAATTCAATTACAATAATCTCACAGTTTGCATGAAAAAGGAAAAGAAAATGCCACCAAGGGAAATTAGAACATGAATACACTTCTTTTCCTTTGGTACCTCTTCCTGTGAAGAAAATACTTTTATTGATGTTTTGCTGTACCATTTTGTTTCATTTAGATTAGCTCTGCAGTATTTCCCAAATTTCAATATAAAATGGGACTGTCCCCTTTGTAAAAAAAGTGACTGAACATTCTCATCTGATGTCAGCTGTGTGCCTCACAGAGATGATTCATGAGATACGAAGTTATGGGGAAAATTAAAGGGTGAAAGGGCATCCCAAATCCTACTACTTTTATTTCTGATTTGTTGATTTATTGGGTTTTTTTGTTGTTTTGCTTTTTTTTAATGGGTGACCTTTACCGGTTCTCTATCTGCCTCTATGATTTCTGCCCATCTTTATGTTCTCACAATAAAATAGTGGCACAATCACTGAAAAAGGAAAAAATAGTCAGAAAGCAAAATACCACTTCAGTTTCACTCAGATATAGCACAACCATGACTTTCCTGGAAAAATGAAAACTGATGTCAAACTCAAGCAGCATTGTCTATGAACAACCTATAGCCAGTTGATGTGATACTTTTTCACAGCTATTGTAACTGAGGCTGATTTCAGATCAAATCATAGAGTATACAGAAAAATATCAATAAACATCTTGCCTAAGAAGAATTTTTTTGGTTGAGAAACAAAGTTTAGAGTGGAAATATACTGACAGGCTAGAATACAATGTTTAATGAGAATAGATGACCTTCAAAGCAAGTCTAAACTTCTATGCTATTAAAAATATGCAGCCAATAGCTCTATTAGTTAATAGTATTCAACTGTAGATATCTTTTTGACCCCACTGCACAAAAAAGGCCTATTTCCTTACATAAAGTGAAACTGTGCTATTAAAAAGGAGGCACCATTATTTCTCTATAATTCTAACTCCAAATATAATCTTATAATTGATTTTTTTAACAGGCATAAGAAAATCAGTTTGCATAGCCCAATGTAAGAGTGTGTATTTTAGTGCCATTTTAAGCTTAGTTCAAGCATTTTTTACTTTCCTAATCAATTGGTTTTGTAAGTGCTGTTTATGTGATGCTTCAAGAACATGAATTAAAACTCCAATATTGAAATCAGATATCAAAGGGGAAAAAAAAGAATCTTCATACTCAAGAATTCTTGACATGGTGAATTATTTCAACTTATTTTTAATAATGCAGTAACAAATATGATTAATGACATCTGTAGTGGCCTCAGGAGAATATCTGCCAATCTATGTTTTAAAAATATGAGAATAAGATGTCAGTGAAATGCTGTCCACAGTCTATCTCCATAATAACCATTTTCCAACTCCAAACACCTACAAATATGGATTAAAAATAAATTTTGATTTCTTCCACTCTTACACAAAGTTGGTACAAATATTAATGCCATTTTGCTTATCCACTTTCTAAAATTATTATTGCTCAAAATCATCACAATTGTCCTTAAAATCCAACATGTGACTATATATATATATGTGTATATATATTTCTGAAGCAGAGGTGTTTGAATGACCCATGACCTCCTTGATAATTCCTTATTGAACAAAGAGTTTACCTTTATTAAATATGCCACAGTATAATGAAGGCCAGAATTTGGTCCAGTTGTTCCAATTTTGGGATGATGGTGTTAAAAAATTTGGCCATAACAATATGTCTCTTTTGGGACAAGAACTTGTTGAAAAAACATGCTGACACATTTTTTTGTTTGGCCAATCAGTGTGATAACTGAGTTGGAAAACCCTTTCTGGTGACATGAACGTAGCCACAAATATGTCATCTTCTCATACCTTTATGGAAAACCAGTACAACATTCCTGTCTGTCTTCAACAAAACTAATTAGCAGGCTAATGAGGGTAGCAGATTGCAGAACTCCTTTGGGTTTTCAAAGGAGTTGAAGGAGAAGTCAGCATTATTTGAACATTGCTACCTGTTTTTCTTTGAAAATTTCTTAATAAAACAGAGATATAGACAGACATACACAGCAATCAGGATATAGATAATATCCTATGTGATTGAAAAATGATTTTCTTTAACAGATGCCTTGCAGGCTCATGATTTAGTTTCTTTTAAAAATTCCTCTTCTTATTTCATTTTCATCCAGGGTTTGCAGTAATATGGGGGATTTGTTGTAGAAGCTTTGGTCATTCTGACGCCAATGAATCAGAGTATGTAATGTGGCTGGATCCAATTTTGTAGTTTTCGTATTTGCAGACATTTTTAATGATCTTACATAGCATTTCTCTTAAGCACAAGTGCATGCTGTAGCTGCATGCATTTGACGGGACAGATTAGGAGTTTTCAGATTATACAAAATGTATACATCTTCCTGGAGTGTGCACTGGAAAATATTTTTCAATCAAAAAAGAACTAAAAAATCTCTACATTTTCAGGGAAAAATAAATAAAATCCTTACTTTTGGAAATACCAGTAATATGCAACAGATATGAAAGAATTTTAAGATAAAGACTAAAGACATTTCAAACTAGGTTTTATTCATTATGTTGTGAAAAACTGGATATTGCACAATAAAAGTTTTACTAGTGTCTTCACAGGGTCTTTACAGCTTCTATATTCCTGAAATAAAAATCATAGTGATGAATGAATTTAGAGCTAATGGTAGGATTTGCTTCCTTTGCTTAAAAGTTTGCTGAAAAGACACTGGTTTATTATCTCCCAGATTATTTCATTCTTTGCAAGTATATTTTAAGACTGGAGAAAGAATGAAGCCCTAAATAAGTTAATTAAAAAATTAAAACAACAACAACAACAACAGAAAAAAATAACCAAACAAAAAAACACCAGTCCTGATGAACACAATAGTGCTCATCAGGAAATTTTCAAGGCATGTATCTGGTTTTGTCTGGAGCAATACTGTACCTTGCAGTACAGTGTCTACTAATTCCATGTCATGTTGAAAAATTTAACCCGTAGTATTTCTTGGTCTGACCTTCTTATAAAAAATACAAAAGATATGGAAATTTTTAACATGGGATAAAAAGTATTTGTGTATGCATTTCTATTCTAGTCAATAAAATCTTGCCTTTTGGAACTCAGAACACTTATACTTTAAAGACAAGAAACTATATATCCAAGAGTATGTTCTATTAAGATAAAATTAACAGTAAACATCTTAACTGAAGTAATTTTGAAAGTAATTTTTTCTTCAGTGTGTTTCAGAAAAGAAAAGAGACATCAGCCTAGGCACACTGTTGTTTGTTTTTCCAGAACAATTCTTCTGGTCTACCAAAAAAATAAAGAAGAATCACTCATCAAGTCAGGCCATCCACAACATGTATATTTTTTCTCCTAGAACTATTCTTTATCTGAAATGTCAGCAATTTATCTCATTTCATTTGCCAGAAACACCCTTTCTTTGCATTTGGGGTGTAGAATAGGAATGTAGTAAAGACTGGGTAGGAAAGTTAGTAGTTCCATCTGCTAAGGTGCTGAAGATGTGAGTTTAAGCTTTTCTCTACTTACACTTACATCTTAGTTGTATGAGGGAAGGAAGTAAAAGTGATGCTAACCACATAAATCCTTGTTTTCCCATGGATCTGGTGCCCTATAACTATCCTGGTCATTATATACCTATCCCAGCATATGGCCTGTGTCTTCTTTCATATAGCAAAAAGGAAGGAGTTGGATTTTAAGTCAAGTATGTTTCATCCTCACGGGTAGATATTTCACACAAACATAACAAAGAGCAAAATAACAAAGAACAATATTGGTTATTTCTTGGTTTCCCAAACACTCCAAACTTCTAGCAGAAGAAAAACATACTTGAACAGCCCTGGAACTTTTCTGCTTCCAGTAATATGGAGATATGCCAAATTTATCCATTTAAATCCATCCCAGTAAGAAGTCAGCTGCATGGTGAACTTTCTTTCTCTTTTTTTACCTTCTTTAAAAGTTCCGCCTTTTTCTCATCTGCCATGCCCTGTGTTTATAGCAAAGGAGGAAACATAATAAAAACTCATAACACCTGCTGGAGACAGCTAGGCAAAGATAATTATGTTTTGCTTGTGCAACATGTTCAAAAATTCAACCCATAGTGTCTAAGCATTTTTAATTTCCAATAGCATATAATTCTTCTTATAGGTGGTAATGATTGATGGCAATGTGGTAAGCATGTGAGTTCAGGAAGGAGAAAATCAACCAGGTTGTGATGAGAAAACTGTTTAAACAATACGAAACTGCCAAATTTAAATGTGCCCTTTAAACAAATCCATCCTCTCCACCTCTCTTTTGCAATTGCTGCAAATATGCCACTTCTGTTTTCTTTAGTTTCAGACTCTTCTTATCTCTTAATAGAATTTGATGGAAATATCCCACTAGCTCTTCCCCCTTTTTCAACATGTCCAATGAAACCGGGTTACAAAAAGCAGGGCAACACTGAAAAACTGCTATTACCATGATCATATCTCTTGCCAATTTTCACTTCTGCTCTCAATTTATCCACACAGCTGACTTTAATAGCAATAACAAAGTTTCTGATATGCACAATATGTTTTTTTGAACCTCATTTTAGAGAAGTAGGCTAAAGATTTCCAAAGGCAGCTTTTAATTCCTGGTGTAGTGATGATTTAAGCACCCAAATTAAGACAAGTGAGAGCCTATTTTAGAAGTGCTGAGCATCAGCAAGTCTGAGTTCTAGAGCATTAAAAGTCAGCACAGCCAAAGGATCAAGCAGGCACATACAAGCACTCCAAATCAGAGACTGCTATTGGAAAATTTAGCCTCGTTTCTTAAGGGTGAAATCTTGGCCTTTCAAAGCCAATTACAAATCTCCCAATGACTTCAATAGGCTTGGATTTCACCCTTTATATTTTATAGGAAAAAACAAGCAACATCATACAGAAGTTTCTCTTTTATGATTTTCTTGATGTTTGCTCAACCCTGGCTTCCCTTTAGGTAGGAAAAATCATGGTTTTAATTTAAAATCCATAAAAACAAATAAACAGTAGCTTAATTACAAGGGTGGATGGGATGTTTCACAATGCTTGAACTAATGTAGTAAAACACCAAGTGTTTGAAAAAACATTTTTAAAACTCAGAAAACTTTAAACTGTAGTGTGCCTTCTCCTCCCTATTCCCAACAATGCTGGAGTTGCTAATTTTACAGCACAAATGGGAAACTGATGACAATTCATAGTAAAGTAGGTTCCATTTATTTTGACTCATGCCAACAGCAGTACTGTAGAATAACATTTTTAACTGCTTTATCTGTAGTAGGTGCTTCAGTATGTACCTCTATGATGCACTGTGTTTCTGCTCCAACTCTGTGATATTGATTTCTTCCAATTGACTTAGGTATGATAATCTCATATTCATAAATGTCTTATGTTTGTATAAACACAAAACATTTCTGTGCCTATATCAATAATTTATAAAATACTTTTACTGGTTGTCATCCCTAAAGATGAAATCCTTACAGATGATTCAACAGGGACAGTACTACAAAATAAAAACTGAAACAAAAAGAGTGTATATTTTTTGACATATTGACACTCTCTTGGTCCTTGAATTGCTCTGATCAGGTGAAAATGGACAAGAAACCTTAGATCCTATAAAGCCCTTTGTAAAATCTTACAGATTCTTCTGCCCTGTATCTGTGACATATTAAGAAATGTTATGGTCCGTCAGTTCAAAGGCTGAATGACTGATTAATCTATTCCACTCCTTCCACATGCTAGTTTCTCCACGTGTTCACAAAACAAGGATTAGCCATGACAACATAGAAAATACATCTCTTTGTTTTGAATATATACATTTCCCATCCATGTTGACTTGTTTTCCATATGAAGACTAGGTACAGAAAGGTTTTTATCTGATGACTCCCTGACCACTCCCTTTCAGGACTAGAGCAGAACCAAGAACATTGTTGGTCCACGTATGGAGGGTCTTTGCATGGAAAAAGGTTTTGAGAAATACTACATCTCTTCTTTGGGGGGTAGGATGAGGATAATATTTTCTTTGAAATTTATGCTGTTCCTCTCCTGTTTAAAGGTCAAAGATTTGAGGACAGATTACCTTTCCACCTGCAAGATGTGTTGTCAGCAGTACTCATATTACATTTATTTAATTTCACTTGGTGCATTAGCACTAGTGGCCAGACAGTCAAGGGGCCTTATTTCCTACTCAAATTTGTTCCTTGAGCCATGCAGCATATTTAGAGTACAGCTAGCTTTTATGGGAAATAAGCTCAAGGAAAGAAAATTTGTCCTCCCTTATTTCAGTGGTTGGTTGTTTTCAATGGATTGGTGAAGCTGTCTATGGCTGGAGGGTCTCATTTGTGGAGGCACCAGAAGACAGACAACCTTTGATCGTCATGCCCAAAGCACAACACTGGATTCCATTTTAGAGCACAAGAGTAATTTTAGAAAGTTTTCTTTCAACAGCCAGCAAAGGTAAAATAACAAGAGAATGGTTCCTTGCTGTGTGCCTAGAGGTTGTATTTTCATCTGAGCTCCCCAAAGTCACAAACTTTTCTTTTGTAAATTATAATAACTGCCATTCAATATCTATGCTAAATTTTAGTCATCCTGTTGTTTTTTTTTTTTCCTAGGTTTTTAACCAAACAAAATACTACTGCTTATTTCTATAAATAAAGCAGAGCAATTACCCAGCGTATTTTACCTGGATCTACTTTTTACACTGTAAACTTGTTTCCAGGATTTTAAAAGTCTCTTAATAGAGAGTGTATCCCTACCTACCCACCTATCAATTCCTTTCCTGTTCTTACAATGTTCCTAGAAAATATGCTCAGAAAATAATGTGCTTCACTAGACCACTTTACCTTTTGCCTGGCAATACTCCTGAGGCATCTGTTCTCAGATCAAGAGAACATTGAAAGGCCGTAAATCTGATCTCTCAGACAGCTGTGCTAATTTAACTAAAGGGGCTACAAGAGAGGATGGAGAGAAATCTATAAAATATTTGGCTGACATTTGAAAAAAGAGATAGGATGTTTTCTTGTTAACCTTTAGAGCAGCCCATTACATAAATTGTGACAATGTTCTCAGATTAAATGAGACTGTATTCTGTCTTAGCTCTAAATTTATCACTTCAGCAAATGAATTCTACTGTAAATTCTGGCAATATATCTTTTAAAGAATGCTGTTTATCTCACTGGGGAAGCAGAGTGCTGATAAATAAGGAGCACAGCCTTTGGATGAAACATGGATTGAAAGAAGATTCAACAGCATTGCTTTCCTGCTTCAGTGTAGGAATGTTCCATGTTACATGTCTGAATAAATTACAGGCTTCTCATAGCATCTCCGCAAGTTCTGACATGATAAGCAAAAAAAAATCTATGAAACGTTGCCTTCTAATAACATTTGATTATGTGAATTCTAATTACATATGAAAAGCATTTGTACAGAATTCCATGATGAATAGTTGTTCAGCAGCAGCTTCAGGTCCTATGTACGTTTCCATTCAGACTTAATGAATCATTTTCACCGACTTATGTCTATAAGAGCAGGCTGAGAATGGACATTTTAAATAATTTAATTTTAAGTTCTCCTATGTATAAAAAAACTTTGGTGGAATTTTTGAGTTCCCCAAAGACTAAATCCTGCAATAGTTTCTAAGTGATTAAAATTTCTTCATGTTCATTCAAAACCTGACTAATAGAAGATGAAATATAGAGAGTTTGTAGAAATCGAAAAGGTCCATGTGCATCTTTAGGGAGAGAGTAGAAAAAGTTGGGAAAATTATTTTAGATTAAAATATGAACATATGATGTAAGAGCATGACATTTTATCAGAGGCCATCAGTTTATAAAAACTTCTTGCCAGAAATTATTTAGTCAACTTCTGTAAAAAATTATTTTAAAATATTAATACATTAGCTATGAATAAACCAAAGGTAAAGAATGTGAACCTTCATTCCATTAGGATGAATTAGGAATTTTTGAAACCTAAAAATCCCTACTTTCAATATTAGTACCTAAACTGGACTGTGGAAGCAGCAAGGAGTTGCTAAAAGTCAAGGAGTTACACACAGTGTAATGTTCAGAACACTTTGAGTATTCAAAGAGTTAATTGTCAGAATTGTAAGCTCTGCAAGTTTCAAACTATAATTGCATTACTCATGAAAGTAACGCCTACTTGCCTAAATAAAGTAAAGATTGTTCCTTATAGGGAAAAAAAATATTTTTGGTAAGGTTTTGTGTTCTGAGGGAACTGAACAGAGCTGACCAGAAAGCAGAAGTTTATAATCCTACCATTCCCAGACACTAATTTTGTTGAAGGTTGCAGTGTTTCATTATTTTATCTTTATTTATCTTTATTTAGAAAGTTTGTTGGGTGATGGTGACTAATAGCTGAACATCTGGATGCAGTGACCTTTAAAAGCCTTTAGTCATTACTATGCCCAATTAAACTCAATATCAACAGAAGTGCTTGCATTTTAACTGGACTAGTATAAATCACTTTGCAAATACATTGTGCAAACAGGGGAAAGTATTACCATCCTGGGCTCATTCCCCTCTAAATGACTTCAGCAGGATGGGTCAGGAGCTAAGGATTTGTTTTTGTTATTGTTCCCTAAGTACAAACTTTGACAATTAAGAAAATTAATTAATTAAGTTAGCTGGACCAAACAGCTCAAAAACTTCATCAAGGAACACAACTGGAATTTATCTAAGTCAAACATACAAAAATTATCTGGGATTCACATCTCGTACAGAGAGAAAATAACTTTTAAGAAAGCTTTTTAAAGGCCTAAGTGGATAAACAGCCATCTCATAAAAAGGATATATGCAGTAAACAGGGAGTTTATTTGGAATGGGAAAATGAGCAATCATTTAGGGAAGTTTTACTTTAAGGGTCAAAAAGGGCAAGAACAAAGCGAAAATTTTGAAAAGCTAAGCTGGGTTTGGCTTTATAAAGGAAAATAAAACAGGTGAGCAGAAGGCTCTTCTAAAAATGTCTAAAATGTGGAAGTCTGACTCCTGTTCAGTGAGGGAAGAAGATAAGAGACAACCTAATGTGGCACCAGACCCCAACATTCAACTGAGCAACTGTTGGAACAAGGAAATGGTTGGGCCAGGGATCACCTGAGGGACTCCCAGCCCCAGGCTTCAGGCCTGAGGCACCGCCTTGGAGACAAGAAGCCATGGTCATGTGGGGACTTTGGCCAGCAGAAGGGGATTAGATCCGGGGGTAAAGCAGGATAACTGGGCTGGGCCATGTAGACAGGGCTGTGCTGAGGCCAGGCTGGGTCACCAGCTCACAGGGGATGTATCCAGGGCTGTAGCAGTGCTGGAGATGTGTCCTCTGGCCTCTCTGGGCAGGCACTGACAGCTCCAGGGGCTGGAATGCCATCCTGCACTGTGGCAGGGGGAGTGCCAGGGGCAGGGAGGGGCATTTGTTTCCAAATATTTGTTCCCCAGTGCTATGACTTAAGCAGAGTAAGCAGAAGCCTGGTTTTCCCACACTCCTTTAAAATCAATGGGGAAAAAAATCTATAAACAAAAGCTCAAATTCTCTAATTCACCTCTGAAAATTCTTGTCTCTCCATCGACAGATCTTTGAGCAGTTTCTGTGTTCATGTGTTGTGAAGCGATATGCTGAATTTGGGAAGGCTGGAAAGCATCACTTCAGACCTTCAAGAAAATAGACTCAGAATGTAGCAAGAAATAATAAAGATTCTGTCAGGTTGAAGATTTTACTTTATAGCTAGAAGCTGTACAACACAAAATTTGTATTTAAAAGAAGAAAAATGAGATCTTGGGTGGCTGAGGAATAATGGTTTAACCTTTGTAATATGGAACACCTGGAGAAAGAGTAATTGAAGATTTCACAATAAACAGAAAATGACATAATACACCATGAGTTTATCAAAGTTAATCATGGCATGCCAACAGAAAACTTTTGATTTTGCAGACAGTGCACATTTCCAAAGAGCATTGTAATATCATGTCAGATAGGAAGCTTTTTATTTTACTGCAATAAAATTATGGATTTGTAAAACTATGGTAACAATAGATTGTGGTGAAGGTAACTGTCAAGCTAGAGACACTGTAACTCTTTGGAACTAATGTTGTTCAGTATTTCTAATTAGTGGTTACAGAATACAAAGTAGACATGTTTCCGTAGAGCTTCTCAATAGTTAGAATATGTTGTGTGTAGCTAGGCTGGGTGTCACTTTATACTTTTTAACTATCAAAAGTCCTCATTCCTTAATTGTTTGCATTGATGACCTACCTGGATCATATCACAGCTCCTTCTAGCCCAGATATTTGAGTATCTGGCAGAAGCGAGGCTGCTGTGTGTCTGGAACTTGCCCTCAGGTAGTCTCAGGAGAACTCTTAACATGAAGCAGGTTAAATACAAACATTGTCAGTGTAAGAGTGATGGCTTAGAGCACTGAAGTGTTAGGAATATAACAAAATCCAACAGTACAACATGCCCAGACTTACATGTGGATCTCAGAAAAATATAATGTATTTCAACAGTCATAAATGCATAAGCAGAGAAAGATCAGGTACTTAAATTTAGACTTTATGAACATTGCTTGAAAAATCCCAATCATTTTGTTCTGGGGAAGGACAGAGAGCTATTGCTGTTCTCTGGTAGCCCTTCTCTATTAGCAACAGGGAGCTGGAAAAATAAAAACTGATTTGAAGTCATTGTTCCCAACTTAGAAACTCCAAGGGAGCACTAATATTTAGAAGGATGAAAAGATTTTACAATAAATACAGCAGTCTTACAGGTTGTGTCTAAACTGAATTATAGGTGTGAATGTAATGTGAATAAAAATCTCAATTCCTGGTAATTCAGATTAGGGAGAAAGGCTGAACAACTGCTCTGATCTGATCCAATTTCCTGGATGCTATTTTCAGCAAAGGAGAGAAGCAAAGAGGGGAATATGATTTGTACCTATCATGGAATGGATGCCAATTGAACTGAAGAATCAAGTATTTCATTATTTGCAAAGCAAAACTAAAAAGGCTAAAAGAAACAAAAATATAACTAAGAAAGTCATTACAGGAAAAGACATGCAACAATATTCTCACAGCAGACAAAAAATACATTTTAGAATGTAAGCCCTTTAAAAATGATATTGCAATGTAAAGTTAAATGTCTTCAGATTTATATCTGGTTGAAGAATGAAAGATAAAGGAATATATTTTTAAAAGTCATGAAGTAGAATTGTAAACAGAACTAAATAAGCATCTAACTTTTCTTTTAAATATTCTTGACAAATATGTGCATGAAAATTAATCTTAATTGATTTTATCCTCTTACCTGATCTTTTTTCATAAAAAGTACCAAAAGTAAAATGAACTGCAGTGATTACTCACCTAACTATACAAGTATCCACAGCATTTTCTCAGATATTGCCTTCCTCAAACTAGAACTGGAAAACCTTACAGCTAACATTTTGGCCTCAGTCTTCCTATTTTCTCCCTCCTTTAGTTTTTATGGATGTATTCCAAAGACAGTTTGACAGGAAAAATCTTATTTATTTTTATCCAGTCTATTACTTTTTCAAATTCAGTTATCTGCATCCCGTCTGTGGAAAAAAAAAAGTATAAGTCATTATTGAATTTTATAATGAAAGAGATGAATTCTCTAAGTGATCTTAAATTGATGAGAAAAATTGCACATCAAGTATTGTCACAAGAAAAAATGTGGGAGAAACACATACTAATCAGGGTAGTTGCTGTTTTCAAATCATATTCCTGACAACCTGTTGCTATGTAAATCCAATCTCTGCAGAACCTATCTCTCTGTATATGCTTATATAAGTTACACAAGGAAGGTACAGCATAAATCTGTGATGTTGAGGACACTCAAGACTTAAGTCCTGAGACAAGACATGAAACTCATTCGCTTGGATTCATGGTTTCAGATGTCTGGAAGGTGTCTCAATGCAGAATGCAAAGCCTCCTGCCTCGGCACTCCCTTTATTAAATTAATATGATCCTGGCCATGTCCAGCCAGGTCCTCCATGAGGCAGAGCTGTGGAATGACATGGCTGTTCCAAGGAAAGGAAGCACTGCTTAAGAGGTTTGCAAACATTGCTATAGACTCAGAAAGCAATTTAGGATTTGCTACAAAAGCTGCAGGCAGCATGGACCTTAGCTCACATAGGTACTCTCAGTTGTTGAAGGTGGGATTTTTAATAGCCCTTGCAACTGTTCATAATAAAAGCAATTAGCAGGTTATCTCCTAGATAAACTGAGGCAGAAACAGGTAAGGGCTGAGTGGCAGTGGTAACACCACAAACCCAAAACATATCTTTCGTGAGTGGTGTTCTGTCTAAGATCAGGATTCTCACAATTCCCAAAAAACATCTGTGGCACTTTGCTGACTTCAAGGAACTCTTTTCCTATTTACTGCATGTTTCAGCCATGGCATGCACTCAGATCATGTGTGTTGAGTATTTGTTGCCTGCCTTGCAGGTTACTCTCAAAAAAGAAAGAGCATGTCACAGGAGAGTATGCATTATCAGTGGTGATGGGAGCAAATAAAAGCTGCAAGGTGCTATGATGTATTTACCTTTGACTGCAAGATCCTCTGTTTGGATTTAACAAATTAGCTTCTCAGAAGTTCGCTCATCTGAGCAGCAGCTGTTTGCCATATGGATCAAAACTGCATTTGGCAAATGGAATCACTTCCTCATGCCCATCTGATTTTCATGTACAGTCATATATCAGAATGTTTATGGGAGGAGTTTGCTGGTCTGCTGAGGGTGGTTCAGCTGAGAAGTGTTTATTTTGTATCCCAGTTTTCTTTTTATTTTCCTTTTCCTAGAAAGTTCTTCTCCTATATGAGACTTAAAACCCAGCAAAACACAAAGTTCTAAAAACAAAATTTACAAGTGCTATGAGGAAAACAAAAGGTAGTGGAAAAGCAGGCAAGAAATATGTTCTTAGTAACATAAGACAAATTGTCTGAGTGAAATCCTGTCTCTAAGGAAGTAAGAAACACTGTATTTTTTATATCTTCTAAATATTGGATTACTATCAATAGATATGATAATTTAGTCAAAGAATATGAAGATGATGAGTGTGAGTTATAATAGTGCAGGAACCCTTATCAGTTTTAATACTTTAAAATGTTGACAAGGAATTTCCCAGTTTAACAAATTATGGCTTAAGTCTATGCAAACGGATTATGCAAATAAAAATAATAAAACCCTTTATATGGGTTATAAACCTATGAGCACATCATTTTAGTTATAGACTTCTAGCACTGCTCATGCAAATCTGTCACAGCAGATTTCATGCTTTAATGAATGAACAGAGCTTCACAACACCTTCTGGTTGTTGTGGGTTATAATTGTTGGAACCAGTAACTAAAATGAATGAGATTAAGAAATATATTCGTGGACATCATGCATATCCAGATTTATATATTATGTTCACATGTTCCTATATGGATTCCTCAACTAACAACACAAATCACAGAACATCAGAGATAATACATGCATTAAAATTAGGTAATGTGTAATTGTGGATTTATGTATAACTTTGGGATGCTGTCCTCATGAACAAAACACTGGTTCATTGACTTCTTGAGTTCTTGACTAATGACTTGATCTAATGATCTAATCACAACCTTAGCTACACAAGGAATGACTATTTTATCATCATAAGAATTATTTATATTCTTTTTAATTTTGTAGATTCTTTTTTACAAATTCCTATTGATTTTTATTAATTCTATCTAATTTCTTACAAATTCCTATTGATTCTGTATTGCATCACAAACATATGAACATGGAGTTTTCATGTGTTTCCACTGGTTTCAGTATGGTTTTCTATTTCACTTCTGGTGCATTAAAGCAACAAAATTTCTGTTTTTACTGACTCTTTGTTTCATGGGACATAGTTCCTTAATTCTTAGAAATTTTTCCTGTGAACTTATTTATCTTCTTGCAATCAAAATCAATGGGCAAATTTCAGCTAAAAAGATTTAAGTTGAAGACACTCAGAAAGGTGGGCATTTGACTAAGAGGAAGCAAATACTTCCAGAATACTTTGAAGGTAATCTGAAAGTTGCCCTGAAATTCATTCTATGAAGGCTGATTGATTGTGACACCAAATGCTTTTTCACTTCCAGCAATGCTACAATGAAACCTAAGTGATTACCTCAGATTTAAACGCCCAAAACCTGGACATCTGGCACTAGATGAAACAAATACAACCCACAATTAATAACCAGGTATAAGTGAGAGGCCCACATAAACATTTCAGTTGGAAAAATATCCTTTAGTAGGGAGTCATTATGCATTTTATTGCTTGTTTGGCAATGTGTGCATGCCATGGTACATGGCAAAATGGTGTGTGTGCTGTTCCCACAGCACAGCTGCTGCTGTGGGATGTGACAGATACCTGAAGGCAGCTCAGGGACAAACAGGAGTTTGTCAAAAATCAGGAGGAGATGTGCACCCAGGAAAATGGGCTTCCTTTGGTAAAGCTGGAGGACTAAAAGGCAGAAATATGTAGGAAATGTGGGGTACAACATGTGTGATAGGCAGAAATACATCTTTTCCCATGTATGTAAGAGACAATCATAGGTATAATGATTTGACTCTTTTCTAGTAGTATTTTTTTAGGCTTCTTGCACTCCAGAATATATCTGAAAATTTTCTTATGTTTCTTATTTTCACTTCTGGTTCCCTGGTGTATATATAAAAATGTCTTTTAAAATGGATTTGTGGGTAGGCAACCTTCCATTCCAAACACAGATGGTACATCTGCATTTATTATTTAGACATGCTAAGTGGAACACTTTTTTACAGACTCTCGTAATTATACTTTTTTTCTCACTGACTTAATCCATTTGGATATGACACAGTGACTCTTTTATTTAAAACAGAATATTTTCACTCTATTACCTATTTAATAAAATGAATAAGCAAAAAGCTTTGTCCCTTTGCTGCTGTTGCTGTTCCTGCTTGACTGCAGAGATTTTTACCTACTCAGAAGGCTGTGTCATTAACTTGTTACTCAAGTATATGATCAGTCTTGGCTTGAACCGTGTGATGCACCACTGAAAAATTGTTTTCCTTCCTGTTGCAGCCATGTCATATTTGACTGAACACTTGTTTCACCATGAGTGCTACTTCACTGGAATTTTTTGCTGGCCAGACAACCTATGATTTTTAGCTGGAATGTGCATTTTTCCATTTTGACATTCTCTTCTTTGAATTCCATCACAATACCTAGCTATTCATTCAGACTTGATTTTCCAATGCAGATATTTCATCTTCTTTTATTTTTATTTTTTTTTTGTGAGTGTATTGACTCAGGATAAAACATAAAACTCTGTAAGTTTTTTTATTAATAGGTTGTAAGTAATTTTGGAGTCAACACTCTTTCAAGTACCTCCTCTTTTTTTATAAAAATGGTCCCATATACCTAGACCCAAGAAAGTTCTTTTGAGAAAGTGTCTAAAAACATTCATAGTCCCATAAATATGACTGGGAGATAACCAAGGATAACCGAATTTATGACCATATTTTGTTGCTTCTTTAAAAATGGCTCACCCAGAACAACAGCTAGTTAATGTTACTCAGATGGGATCTTTGTGAGCAGTAGAAAAGCTGATACCTGCTGTTCAGCTTCATCTTTGAACAGGCTGCTGTTAACAGTGCTAATATTCTATCTGTATTAGGTGGATACACTGAGGTGATAGAACATTTCAAGCTCTTGTAGCCTTCTACATCTTTAAAAAGTTTCTTTGGAAATCTACCACAGAGAAGTATCTTTGGTTCAACTGTAACTGCATTTCAGCAAAGTTCTGGTATCAGCAAAGTCAGCAAAGATGACCATGGACAGGATGGCAGGCAGCATGTATCAGTATGCCACCTGAAATGATTACTCTCTGGAATTTAGCCACTAAATTTTGCCCTCAGAGTCATGATTCTTTGTTAATTTTTCTTCTTGTAAAATTCTCTTCTAGTGTTTGTTTCATAGGGCAAAATTAAATTCATAAAAGTTAGCCCACATAACTGTATTTTTAAATTGACAATACGCAGGAAGACTGTGGGGTTTAATAAAAGTTTTAAAAGAGAGAAAGTGAAAAAGAGAGGAGGAAAGGAAAACAGAAAGGCAGGGAGAAAGTTAAAGGGAGATTGTGATGGAGAAAGTGAAAAGGTAAAAGGAGAGAAAGAAAAAGAGAAAGAAGAAGTGAAAGAGAAAAGGAGAATGAAGAAGAAAGAAAGAAAGAAAGAAAGAAAGAAAGAAAGAAAGAAAGAAAGAAAGAAAGAAAGAAAGAAAGAAAGAAAGAAAGAAAGAAAGAAAGAGAAAGAAAGAAAGAGAAAGAAAGAAAAAAAAAATTCCATATCCTCTGTCAGTATCTACTGTCAATGAGGCATATAAGTGGTTTTCCACAGTAATTAGCCCTCAAAGTTATATAAAAATATGATATACAGCATTCAACATTTTGGTTAACTATGCCCCCTGTCAAAAATTGGAAAATTATTTCCAGATACAGAGACAGGTTTCTCTACCCATTCAATCTTTACAATAGGACTTTATCAAACATTCTTGTCATAAAACACAGATTAAATGTCAACTGTGTGTTAGCTACTTTAATCTTGGGAAACAAATGCCAGATTTTTTTTCCTTGGAGCAGTTATAAGAAAAAGAGTTTAAAAGTTGTTCATCTCAGGCTGAGTGACATATCCCTGTATTTCCTGTGGGTGCTCAAGGCGCATTATCAGTGGTTTATCTGAAGTATTTCCATAACTGAAGGACATGTGTATAAAATAATCTCAGGAAAAATACAGAGTTTTGCCATTGCTCTTGAATATATGAATTGAAACCACATTGGTTTATCTCCTGGGAATAAATGAAGAAATACATAGGAATGGCAAAAAAATTGTAAATCAGATATGTGGTATGTAAATCTGCATATTTTCTGTATTGATGGTTTAACTTCCTTATTAAAAATTGTTTATTCTAGAGTTTACATGAATTGTTTATTCAAGGGTTCACATGAAAAACAAGCTAAGGACAGCAGGGTTATTAGGGTTTGGTTTGGCTTCTTTTCTTCTTAAGTACCTCTGAATATTGCACCTCTGAATGTTAATTTTTCTATGGTATATGGAAAAAGTTATTTTTTACCAGAAGAAAAAAGAAGCTCACAAAACTGTATATTTGAAAATCCCTTACTTATTTGATTTAGCTAATATTTTTGCTTAGCTGTTTACATGGGAAACATCTCTGCACAGAGACAGAGAAAAGTCATAAATCACTGGGAAGATAATTAATTTCATAGCACTAAAAGTTGGATGACCATCAAATGTTGGCAAGTTGGAAAACATTCTAAAAACTTGTTCTGGTTTTCTACTTTTCCCTAGACAACCTTCATTGATTACTGTCAGATAAAATTTCTTGTCTATTTGGATTTGTCCCTCAACCCAGTCTGCAGATTCTTAAATTAAAGCCCAGTGCTACTGATCTGGGGAGTTGAGAGATACAGTGAGTTTTAATCTGCATATGACTGCTGTAACAAAGACTTCAAAAAACTTCCAGTAATAACACAAAGTCAGAAATAATGTGTTTCAGTTTAGGGCACAGCACAACTGTATTCAGCAGAGAAAAAAACCAAACTCTTCCATAATTTTTTCTATGCCATTGTTGCAAGTGCAATTTTTTTGCTTATGTTTATATACACCAATCTCATTTTACGAATAAGAAAATCCTTTTAATAATATAACAAAAAACATTGGAATAGACCATCCTACCAGTTTGCTCAGCAGTAGTGTTTCAAATTCAAAACATTTTTATTTGATAAGTTTAATTGTTCATGTAAAGAATGGGATCAAAACTACAGCAAAGTTCAGCAAAGCTTGAGACAGGTTTAGAATTGTAACTTCAGCCCATCAACATCCAAATTCTGCTTCAGTCTTATTTTTGCTGCATAAATTGGTAGCAAAAAACCTCAGCAGAAGAATATGCTAAGGCAAGAATATCCATCTATCCATCTATCCATCTCCATCATTGTTTAATGCGCAGTGAAGCCTAATCATCCATGTTCAAATTTCACCTATACCAAAACAGCTTGGCCAACATTTTATCTCTATGAAATGTGGAGATTGCGTACTTGGTAGAAAACACTGTGCATAGTATTGAGGTATAGAATACTAAAAGTAGCCTGGAGAAGTGAATATTTTGTTTTATTGGCATAGCAGATGTGGAGCAATCGCATTGTTATCAGCATCATTTCACTACCAGAATTGCAATACCTCTGGTAAGAGCCTAGGGGAGAAAACTGGGCAGAAGAAAGGTTTTTCTTAAAGATATAAAGAAATGACACTGCAGAAAAATTTGACAGTTTGCCCTAGTCTTCCTTTGAGAGTTCCTGTCCTGATTTTGCAGCCACATGTCCCCTTTCCCTACTTGACTATTTTCCAGTAGCTGCATTACAGAGCTTGTACCCCAAACAAGGAGACTTTGATTACAATAAAATACCCAAAACTTGTTCTTTAAAAGAAGTCAAGCTGAGATTTCTCCTTTGATAACATCTTTTCTGATATCTTGGCAAGCTTTCTGTCTCTGGGCTTACAAACCTTAAACCAGGTAAGATCAGTATTTTATGGCCATGAACCATGAGTTCTTTTCTGTTTGTGGTTTTTTTTTTTTCTGAGCTGTTATTAATATGGCCTCATGTCTGAGAGACTGCTAGGAAACTGATGAATCTCCATGAAGGTTTCTTTCTAAAATCTTTAACAGCACCCTAGGTAGAAATTCTCCTCTTTGATATGAAATCCTAGAGAATTTACACTTGACAGAAGTTCTGGAAGTCTTCAGTCTCTGGAATTCAAAGAGCTAAGGCTTTTGTCTCTGGATTTTTGAATTGCTCAAGCAATTCCACAGTGTACAATCTACAGTCAAAGACCAGTTTATTTTTATTCTTTGGTACTCTAAATTTATTGAGAACACTTCTTAAAATTTATACCAGTCTGAGATATATTAATAGTATTTTATGGCAATATCTCATTTTTATTAAACCACTGTATGTTACCTTTTTTATTGTATCTGATCTCTCAGCATCAGTTTTAGTAGTGTTTTTTCAGCTTATCTGACAGTAACTTTTTTTTACAGAAGTATCATATTGGAAGATAAAGAGTCTTTGCTTTTTGCCACCATTTTACCTCCCCTAGGGATAAAATGTATGCTACAGAGAACTTGGGAAACTTTTCCCTATTTAAAAGCACACATTTAAGTTGAACAAATCAATATGTGGGCCTGCATTAACATGTCCGTATTGCTTTTGTCAAAATTTTGCTGGAATAATTGTGGTTCGTTTGGACTTTTTTATTGTATGTTATATATTTTTTTTTTAATTTCAAAGTAAAAACTATGTCCTGATATGAAATCCACCAAAACTTTATTACCTTTTTGAAATATAAGAAATTACTGAAAATAGAAAATGGTCTAGGAAATGCAAAAATTTTTCTCCAGTTTGGGATCTAAAATAAAAATATCTTGGAAAAACTATCCTAGGTTTTATAGTTAAGTCAGTCAAATGAAATAAAATATTCAGCCAGGGATGTCTAGTGGTTTTACTTAAGCACACTCTTGGTTTTCACTGACCTCAAAAATGCAGGAGGAGTGAATTGTTTGTACATATAAAAGAAAGCTTTAATCTACTGTTCAAATGACACAAATACACACCTTACCTCAGACATTAAAACCATTAAATTGATTTAAAAGACAGATAATTCTAAAGACAATGTGACATGGAGATTTTCTTAGTGGTTAAATATATTAGGTGGACATTTTCAAGCTTTTCTACAATAAAGAAAAAAAGTACAAAACCAAATCTAGATTTCCTTGACTGTTATTAAGATTTGTACTTTACCTAAATATACAATACAATGAAGACTTTCTGAACCAAAAATCACATCCTCAGAGAAATAACTTTAACTATGGCATGTAAATTAAGGGCTTCTTGGGCTGTTGCTTCGTATCAAACATATTCAGCTTCTGGTTTTTGTTTTTTTTTTTCCAAAGGCCAGTACCACAACTTAATTCTAGCAGACCGAGGTCACAGAGAGGTTCATTTTTTCTTACATTCTTGCACAAAATAAAAAATAAATAAAAAGCTATTGTGAGGGGTTTGCAGTTCAAATTAGACCTTGAGTAAGAGAATTTATTTACCAGTACTACAGTGGTGTTTATTCTTTGCAGACTTTCTTGGCAGTGCAGACATTAATAGCAGAGATAAAAACAAATATAAACCAAAAGTTTAGCATTCTTCATCAATATACCTAAACTCAGATTATATACAAGTAACAAATTATTTTGAGTTGAGTGAGGGATTTTTGGTGTTTCAAAATCCACATAACCACATTGCAGCACGTCCCACAAAACCTCAAATGAATATTACTAGAAATTCTAATGAAAATAATTTTTTTGCATGTACATCCCCATGTTGATAAAACATTTAGGTGTGGAAAGATCTAAATTTCAATCAGATCAAATTTTAACAGATATTTCCTACTAATAACAATGTGCTGTATATATGATTGCATCTTTTTTTTTTTTTTCCCATCTTCCCAAATATTAGAAATAGTAATTTCAGATGGGCTGCATCTGCTGCCCTTGGGTGCCATTCCATAAATGACTTAAATGACTTTCACACTAGAAAATAAAAATTGTTCTGTTATCCATCTGAACTCTTCCTAGTTAGCATACAGCAAATATGAGAAAAGCAATTACCATAAGTCCCACACAGGAAAACCATAAAGGATTTATGCTATTAACTGACTGCAGGGATGAATGCTGGATTACCTGCCTCGGGTTTAGCAGCCAGGCCTGAACACTTGGGACTCTGGGTGCAGGAAGAATTGTAAATTATGTATGTTTGAATATTATGAACACACATGTGAATTAAGATGGGTGGAACCAAGCCCAGCCAATTCACTCTGGAGCTTGTCTTCATTCTTGAGTTTCTCCAGTGGGGAATCAGCACCAAGCCTCATGTGAGGTGCCACACTGTCCTGCTCCACTGCACAGGGCTCTGCACACTTGGCTGGGGTGATGAATCTGCCCTCTGGGACTAGCAGGTCAGATCTGCAACATTTGGTATGATGACACGCAAAGTCCTTTGGACTGAATCTGGAATAGTAGACCGTGAAGTTTCTGAGCTTTTGCTTTCAACTGGACATTAATTCCCACGTGTGGATCTTGTTATCCACTTCTTCCTGCTCCTCCTCCCAGTTTTCATGCCTTGTTTCCCTTTCTCTTTCTGCACAAAGAAAGCATGGGTATTATCTTGGAAAATACCAGAGTTTGGGCTCTGGCTGAGGTGCCTCAGCAAGTACTGATACCTGTCATGTGCTATAGCTCTGCTTAAACTCTGCCTTTACCCAGCAGTGTCAAATCTTGTGGTCCATACCACAATCTCTTCTGCTTCTAATCTCAAATTCAGGTTATAAAAAAAGGCAGTAAAGCTTAGTACTTCTTGAAATGTGAAGCACAATTGCTCAGTTTAAACTACTCAGGCAGCCTGAGACTTTTTCACTGATTAACTCTGTGTTTAAGTAATTACTGCAAGCACTTACTTATTTTATTTGGCTTATTGTCTGATAGGACATTACCACAGTGATACCTATACCAGATAAATCAAGAAGTAAAAAGCAAATATTTTGAGCAAAAGTGTTGCCTCATATGAAAGATGCTGGTTCATTTAAAAAAAGTTTTCTTTGAAGATAATGGTGACTTAATATTATTTTGCATACTTGTAAGGATTCCTGCCCAAACTGTGGATATCTAGCATTTCTGAACAGCAAGTTACATCTGAAAAACAGATTCAACTGTGGTTATGGTCAGAAAAGAGAATATAAAAATAGCAGTTTCCATGTGTTTGGTCATGTCTGCTTACTTTTCCAACCAAAATAAAGTTTTTTGAAATTTTTTACTCATGTAGACAGTCCAGAGCAAATACATCTTTGGTAAAGTGTGCAAGTAACTCTTTTTAGATAACTTCTACAGAAATATTATGTTACTTTCCTAATACAGAGCTACACTGATTTGAAAGCCAGGTTATCAGAGCAAGTTTGCAGAGCTGCCAAAAGAAATCAGAAAAAAAATATAATCAAAAAACCCAATGACCCAAAAATCCCCACTCTCAGAGAAGCCCCAAAAACAGAATAGAGAAAGAGATTTATAGGTCCAAAAACATGCCCTCAAAGGGTCAGAAAACATAATATTTTTGCATAAAACCTACTACTTTTGAATGTTGTATTTTAATTTTTAGTTACTCTACGTGCAGGTTGAAACTGAACACAGAATTCTTTCTGAAAGTTTATTTCATGAAAATGAAATTTTTACAGCTTTCCTTCATATTGAAAATTCATTTCAAGACAAAATTTGATTGAATTGATAAAGTAACATGCATTCAGTGCAAAATATACAGGGCAAGAAGACACAGAAAAAGGCTCATGCTACATTTTGCAGTCTCTGATGTGGCACCAAAAAGCATTTCCCTTTCACAGATCCAGATACAAATCTCAGTCTTGATTGCCTACATATAGAACATCTGAATATAGAATCTGTAGGATCTCTTTCTTTCTAATGTACCTGCTGTCCCTGGCTGTCTAGTCCATGTGTCCTGACTTCCTCTGAGGGGAGATATGTATATGCACTATGTAATAGGCAGAGGCACCCTCAAGCAGCTCCCCAAAACTGGATAAATGGAGAAGCAGGACTATGGAGTTACACCTGCCCAGCACAATATCTGCAGCTAAAAAAGCTCATGACCAGGACTTGAGCTCTCCTACAGAACTGAGACACATCATGAATAATCCACAAGATTTTGTATTAATAATAGGATTCCATACAGCAGAATATCTCCTCCATTAAGGAGCACTCCAGACCTCAAGAGACACAACAGCAATCTTCCTAAAAATTTGGAGGAATCTGACTACAGACCAAATATTCCCCTCCGAGAACTCAGTGGTAAAAAATTCTACCTGACTTTAATGGTGCATGATTGTGTCCTCTGCAAAAAATGTCACTCAACACATGCATGGACAACAAGTCAAATACATCTGGTTAACAGAATGTGGCTATTTTGGGCCCAGAATAGTGATATGATTATTTTTGTTGCTTTTTGTTTATACTTCTGTCTATCTTTGGCGGGGGAAAAACAGAAAACAAAACCTGAGAAATCCATGTTTTATCAGTTGCAGTGGACAAGGATACCATGCAAGGGTGTTGGCCAGTAGAATATATGTTCCCTGTTTTTCAGGTAGTACATCTCCAAGAAATTCCTGAAAATTACCTTACCATCGGGAGAAAAATGAGGACAGCAAAAAACTTAACTAGAACCCCTAAAAATAATGCTCATTCTGAAACAGAAAGTTGGGGATTTTTTCACACAAATGTGTTTTTCCTGTAATACCAAATGTTCAAAATATTTTCTTAACAGATTGTCTCTCCACTTTTTGCTTTTGTCACCTTGCTTTCATTTAGTTAGACAGTAATTCCCAAATGGAAATTTTAACTTTTGCCACTGAGCAAAAGTAACTGGATAAAAAGTCCCACTCATATCTGTTCAAAATACTTGATCAAAAGTTATTTGGATTGGGAAACAACCTATTTTTTAAGAATATCTGTTTCACTCATAGTTGCTAATCATCAATATGAGCAAAGGAGCCCAGGCTGGGAAGGAGACACATTTTTCTGACTCACATGGCATGGGGCCACATGCGGGTCTCTGGTTTTTCGTGGAAAATGGAGGGAAACAGTTTCCGCTGTTGTCACACACTCCTGCCGTAGATGGTAGGTGGATGCATGGGAGAAAGGAACAGTTTAAATTACAGCAAAACTTTTCCTCAAGTGTTTATTTTTGAACACTTGCATGTCACGAAGGCCGGTCTCATGACTTTAAACAAAACCCAATGTCATTGCTTCCATGAGGTTAAAATGAAGTGCAAGAGAAAAATTACAATGACTTTGCCTGCAACAGAAGGAAGGTCAGGCATCGCTTTAGACTGAAGATTGTCTCCATGGAGCAATGCCAGCAGCTGATACTTGACCTTTAAATTCCCCAGAGCTGCCACAATTTTGAGGAAGTGGCGTTTGTCAGATGGCCAAAGAGGGTGATGGAAAGGCCAGGCTGGTGGCTGAGGGCAGCCATGGGCAGGTCAGAGGAAAGGTGTTTCCTTACAGTGAAATTGTCCATGTGGTGGGAGAATCCCAGTGAAATGGAGATGGATGAAGGTGCTGCCTGGCGATGAGGCCAAGGGGCAGGTGCAGAAAGGGGGACGTCGTGAAGGGACACGTCTGCAGGGAAGGAGAGGTCTGTTCTGGCTGCAGGTGAGATGGCAATGGGGACTGTGAGGGAACTCTGCCGCCGGAGCCACAAGCCCCAGGGCAAGAGTTGAGGGACCTGGCCCGGCCCGGCTGCTCCTCCCGAGCTTCTGAGGGATGGAGAGAGAGGCGGGAAGGAGGGAGGGAGGGAGGGATGAGGCGGGGGAAGCCCTCTCCCTGCGCTGGTTGAGGGGTGGGAGGGAAGGGAGGCAGCTCCTGAGGAGGGGAGGAGGAGAAGAAGAGGCAGAGAGGGGATGTTGTTAAACAGTTTCTTACCGTAAGAGGGAGTTGGGACCCAGATCTTTCCAGTTAATCACACAACAAACTTAGATCATCGCAATAAAAAGCTCGGCTCACTCTGCCTCCTCGAGTGACCGGCGGTGCACGGGGTCCCTCCGAGGAGCCATCTCCCCTTCTCCTCCCCGCCAGCCGCCGGGGGGTCCGCCAGCACCATGCGGGCCACCCACCTCCTGCCAGCCTTGCTGCTCCACCAGCTGCTGCTGCTGCCCACCGCCATCCCCGCGGCAGGTCAGTTCTTCTATCACTTCGCTAGCGACCCCCGTCCGCCTCGCAGCCGCAGCACGGCTCCTCTTCCCCGCTCCGTCGCGGCAGGGAGGGCTCTGGGGCGGCGCGCCGGGCGCTGCCCGCAGGTCTGAGCCCGCAGGTCTGAGCCCGCAGGTGGGGCTGGCAGCGCCTCACCCTGCCTGTCCGGGCGGGCTGGCAGCGCCGCGGAGCCGAGCGCAGCGCAGCGCAGCGTGCGGCGGCCGGGACGAGCCGCGCTGCCGGCGCGCAGCCTGAGGGAGGCGGGTCCCGGCCCGCGGGCTGCGGAGGGGCCGCTGCTCCCGCCGCCTGCACCGTGCGTGAGCGGGGCGAGGGGCTCGCTCAGGACTGGCGGAGCTGGAAAGCGGGACAGAGGGGAAAGAAAATCTCAGCATTGCCCAGAGGTACACCCGGCCGTTATCAGGACGAGACCGTGTATCCTTAATTTCCAGTGGTAGAATAAATGTTAAATAACAGAAGTTGACAAGGACTACCCAAAGCACGGGATGGTGCTTTGCTGAACGGGAATGCCCTTGCTGAAGTTCAGCAGCATGAGCGTGCTATTTCCAGACTGAAATACTTGTAATTTCATTAGATGTTCCCGCTGAAATCCGGGAGATGGGGGGGGGGGGGGGGGGGGGGGGGGGCAAGGAACAAACAATAAGTAATCAAGTGCTGGATGCTCTTTAGCTGAATTTCTTTCCTGAAGTGTCCCCCCTGGACTGGTTATCTGAAGAGCCAACTCTGTGCTTTCTATTGGCCCTCTGGGAAGACGTTTAAGGAAAAAAGTTTGTAAAGGTTTCTACAAACCTTTCCTTCCTTCCGGCAACATTGTTAGGGTCAGACCTTTGCACAGACAGAAACAAAGGACAGGCACAATTCAGGGAAAGAATCTGCCAGGAGAAGCAAAGCAGGGGCAGGGAACTGTGGCAGCTGGGTTCTGGGGCAACATCTGAGGGCATCAGGCACAGTATGGCGTGCTCATGGCTTCCAAGAAGTTACTGCTTTCTAGTTAAAAAAATAAATATTTTGAAATGGAATTTCAGAGTGGAATATTTTGTGATCTGTGTGGGTAAGTCAAAAACAGACTGGCAGCATCACGTGCAATAAAACCTGTTGTTTTCCCCTTGGAAGGAGGAGTGTGGTTCTGTAGTATGCTGAACAATCTCATTACAGCTTCTGTGCTCAGTCTGCTCCCTGAGGATATTGTTTTCACAGGCATGTTTTTTTTAGCAGGTGACACAGAGATACAGACGCTATGATACAATACTTTTCTGAACTCCTTTTCCATGTACATTGGAATTTCCATTTTTTGGACATGCAGCTTCTCTGAAAAGTGATGACTAGAGCCGGTTAGGAATTTTCTGAGAAAATGTTTTGGGTTTCTTTTACTGGAAAATGCTGATACATCAAAACTTTTCACAAAAATAATTCTTTTTAAAGAGAAACTTTCCTTGGTTTGTTTCCCTCAAATTAAATGATAGAGAAATATACAGCAGGAGACATTGCCAATAGCTTGTGGTAACCTGCTGTTGAGAAACCCTCACCTGTGACAGAAGCTCATGAATTGATGGGCTAGTTAAAAAAAAAAAAAAGCAAAATGAATACTTGAGACACACTCACACACACACACTTTATTCCATGGGCCAAAGGTGCTCAACTAGTCTAGAGCTTGTAATAAACTAGGTCATGCTTTGCTCTCCTGGTAAGTCAGGATGCTTTTCTTGAGTGAGAGAAAGTCCTTGTTGTCCCTGACTGTAGGCTCTTAGTGCTGGTCTGTAGTTTACTAACTTTGATGAATGGTGGATCTACTTAATGTTTTGAGAGGGAGACTGAGAGACACCTTCTGTATTGCATGTATCAGTACTGGGCTGATGGAAAGGGTTATGCCTTACCAATGGGCTCTCCAGTTTGGGGGTGAATGGTTCACCTTGATGAGGAGAAAAATTAGATTTCCAAAACTTCAGAGTTTTTTAGAGTAGGACTTGTTTTCTAACCAGTTCTCATGGTGATGGTTTCTTGACAACTCTGCCTTTCTTAGTTTTCCTCCCCCACCTTCCTTAATATTTAATCCTGTTTTAATCCTTATTGGCAAGATGATTCTTAGCACATGCTGCCATTTTGCTTACCTTGATTTTGAAAATACATGATCTTCAAAAAAAGTGTCTTTATATTTACACTGTAGGCAAGGGAAAGTTGTCCTACTTCTTTATGAGAATACAAATTTATGGACCATTTCTGTAAATGATTGCTTTGTAAACATGTATGTTGTCTTTGTTTGGGATGTTGGATTCTTTTTACTGAGAAGTTTTTAAGAAAGATTAGGATTTGCCTATATATGATTATTTTCAGATATGAAAAACAAGGTAAATGGTGAAAACAGAATTAAAACATGAAAGTCTTTTGTTAATGTACATCCATACTTCTACTGCTGTTCTGTCAAATCTGATTTCAAATGTACATAATGGTGAATTTAATTGCTTCTGTGAATGAATATTCTGGGTTTGTAATGCCATGCCCTAAGTTCTTGCAAAGACAATGTCCTGTGTAACAGAAGTTGCTGACTAATACATTTGGGTTATATTAAAGGGTAAAGAAAAAGGAGGGTGAAGAAAACACAAGAAATTTAAATGTCAGCAAGCTGTCTATGCTATCACTTTCTGAGTTTCATTTTAATATATAAAAGATAAGACTGTGATTGATGAAAGATAAATGTGCATGGTTCCTATAGACTACTTGCCTAGACATTATCAATATCCTGTAAGTCTCTGTCACTTGCACAAAGAAATTAATCTGTAGCTAATAACTTTATCAAGGAGTTTTCTTTCTTGATCAAATATTCTTATTATTCAGTATTCTTGGGAAGAATCTCTTTAATAATGTTCATCTAGTGAAACTAAAAATGACTCTTTAATCAAAGCAACAAGTAGATTGGCATGTTGCAAAAGAGTGAATGTTAAAGATTTATTTAAATTAAAGATACATTTTTCTGTGAGAGGACTGACAGCCAAGTGTGTTTATTCAAATTTATTTAAAGCACATTCTGTAGTTTGGATGATCTGAAGAAGTTGCTAATGAAGATGTGGGAGTTGCTCTTAGTTCCTATATATATTATCACTTTAAAAAAAAATCAAATCCCATAGCCATAATCAATTTTTGAGTGTTGTGTATTCCTGTGGTCTGCATAGCTAAGTATATTTTTAAAATTTAATGTGATTTATACTTTCCCATCCCAGCTGTAGATAATCATTATACTATATACTGTCAACAAAGTGAAACGATACTGTGCCAGTTGGAAGAGTGTATTCCTTCTGTTTAATGGAATCCTTTTGGTACTCAGTGCCAGGGGCCGCTTGTTTTGCTCTCGCATGTAATACAGCACTTACCCTGCTTAACAGATTTTCTGTTTCTATTAATGCCATTTTCATAAGCAACATAGCAGGAGAATATAGAGTTGAAAGACGTGAGATTAAAATGTTGCGTAAAACTCTGGAAAATTGACCACTGAAGTCAAGGAAAGGAAAGCCTCTTATTGGAGGAGCTCATCTGTCATTATTGTAATACTTCAACTGAGGCCAGGGTTGGAAGGGAAATGTGCAGTCTCCCTCAGAGAGCAGAATATCTCCCTTTTGGATCTTTGTGCTGAACATTAGTTTGCCACCTAAGCATTTCAAACTTTTCCAAGGAGGTTTAAAACCAGGATAACTGGGCCTCTTTTTGAGTAAAAGCATGATGTTGAGAAAAAAAGCTTTGCCCTGGATGTTACAATTACTTGTACTGGATGAGTGTTGGAATTTCACTTTCTCCCCATCAGTGTTAAGATGGGGTGGAAGGGCTGGAACTGGAAGGCAGCACAGAGGTGAGAATGGATTGATCGTGGAGGTGAGAAAGGATTGTTCTCCATGCTTTCTTGGGAAGCAAGGATAGTAGGACAACTGCCATAATGCAAGCAAAATTTGAACCTTGCTATGGGGAAAGTATGGCAGCTAAAAATACTGGAAAGAAGGGGTGAGGACATCCTCACTGTTACCCCATCTTCTCCTGTCAGCTTTTGTGGCAGTGCCCAGAGGGTGTAGAGCTGTTCCTGTATGTGGTTAGTACCTACATGCAAAGCAGCACTGTGGTGAAGCAGAGCTGGGAACATGCTCCACATTAGTCAAATGTGTTGGCAAAATCTAGCTGTAGTTTTCAGTGGCTTGTGGGCCTCCACCCATGTGCTGTCTGCTGAGCCCAGCCGTGCCTGGCAGTCCTCGGTGCTGCTGGCCCAGCTGGGGACTGGCTGCTCCCTCTGTCCCCCCTCAGCTCCAGCTTTTCCTATGACTCGCTGCCTTGGCCAGCAGCACTATTTTCATGTGTACAACATGAAGCAAGGCTCTCATTGCTTCTCACAGGGGCTGTTTTGCTGCCCTCAGCCATCTGTCATTCTTTGTTTTGCCCAACCTCTGCCCTGTCTACTTGTGCTTTTCTCCTTACCCCTTGCTGCATGCCCGGAATTCCGGTTGGCTAAAACACCATCACAAGGGAAGGGCACAACATGCTGGGTGCCTCAAAGAAGACACCAAGTGCTTGTAAAGATTGTGGAATGCAGTGGAAAATGGTGGGGATTTAATACTTGTGCACAATGTGTAAGAGAACAAATCTTAGGAGGGAAAATCCTCTCAGTCATTTAGCCAGAGGTTAGATACAGTAAGTCAGAGTGCAAACTGCTGTGCATTTGTTTCTGCCAGTGGGTCCCAGCATCCTGCTGAGCAGATAACCTTTTCTTGGAAGGAAAAGATCTGTCCATTTGCAGCTACCATCCAATTTTAGAATATACTATCAGTTGTTAGCATTATCCTTAACTCCTTGAGTTTTCATGCTGACCATAGGAGTGGGTTCCAAAGGCAGGACAGCATAAACATGAAGCTGAGTTCCCACTTACATGTCAGTCTTTGCAGTTGCTAATAAGGGGGTGTGGGTGTGTGGTGTGAGTGGTAATGTAATGCCAAAAAGAAATATCATTTTGCATTTCCTGAATCTGCTCAACAGCTAGACAGAGAGCCAATGTAGAAATACGGAAATCATTATCTCTTATATATAGATATTGCATGGATAGTTACATATATTTCAAACTACTTTCTAAAAATTTTGTGGTTTTTTCCCCATAAGGCTCTTGTGCCAAGAAAATAAATGTCAGAAGTTAAAATATTCACATCATCCTCCAGGTACTTCTGAGAAACTGTTTAGTTTTGACAAGCTAGAGATGCCTCCTTGGACAGCTGCTTTTATTTTGGTGACTTTCCATCTATACAGCTGACTGCAGATTTTACGGGTATGGTTGGTAAACTTATTTTACGCCAAATTATTGTCTTACATAAATAACTGCATTAAACTTAATCTGGCATTTTAAGCCTATCCAATCTACGAAGTTGTTTTCTTGGGCACAACTCAGATTGTTCCAGTTTCTCATTATGTTGGTCTGCCTTTCTTCCTTTTTTTTTTCCCTTTTACCCCCAAATGAGAGTTCATTTGGAAAAGGTGTTCACTTTTTGCATTCTAGCCAGGAATCTGGATATTTCTGAGGAAAAGTCGAAGTAAATGAAAGTAAGTTAAAAGTGTTGAGCACTAATTCTTTTTGTCAGAGTGACTCTTTTATGACTTGATTTGAGACAAAATTGCCCTGAATGTATTTATTGAAAAACTGCTTTTGAATGGTTCACACAGATTACAATACTGTGATGACCCTATTAATGATGTTAGGATCAACATTCATCTTTAGCATCCTTTATTTCTGTGACCACACTGTTAAATTAAGCATGTTGTATCCAAAAGCATTTATTAACATCTACTTTCACCATCTGGTGAAGATTGAGTTTGATTGTTTTTTCTTTTTTTCTTGATGAAGTCAGTATACTTATGCTATCATACTGAGGCACACACCAGAATACAGTTTACCCCTGATGTTTTATATCCTTTAAGAAGCATTTTCTTGGAAATACTTTATTGAGTGTAATTAAAATTATCCTTTCTATCATATTTTATAGACAAGTTAAACACCTCACTCTATTTGCATACTGCTTTCAATCCATATATGATGAGAACTGTTGCTTTTTTTCAAACCCCACTCACTGATTTTTTCTTGTTACACAAGTTTTGCCAATTTCTGTTTTATGCACATAAACATACTTTGTTTTTAATTTTCTTATTAAGTTGTCAATGTTTATACTGAGATAAGCATTCTGCTTTGATATATCTGACACTGTGATAATACATTGTTTTGCAGATCTTTGCTTACCACTTTTTTTCCCCATTCAGACACTTAGGAATATAAGTTACCATTAATTTTTTGTCAAGTATGGTGTCCCCTGATAAAATATTTGTTATGTTTACTGTATTGAACTGTGCTTTCCTAAATTTATTTAAGGTGTGTTTAAAGTTGGGGAATTTTTTTTTAAATTAAAGGTCTTTCATATGATGGTAGATTTCTGATTTCCCGCCCCTCGTGCCCATTTTAAATCACATGATATTCCTCTCTCATTTTTTTTCTCCTAGCTCATTGTGAAAATCCAGTTTTCTTTATCTTGCAGTGATGATTGTTTGCAAAATTAAATTAATAGCTAATCTCATTTTAGCATTCTGACCTGGTTATCCATTAAAACACAAATAAGTCAATCTCTAATTAGTCCATCTGTTAACTGCTCAAGGTCAAGTGGCTTAATTTCACTACAAATATGATGCAAAATATTAAAACAGATCTAATATGCCAGTTGATACTAACAACAGTACCTATGTCTGTTTTATATTTTTGAAATAATTGACCATTTTTCTTCACTGGAGTATATTTTGAATCATCAGCTTCTCTGTGCTTTCTGTACAGCATGTGGACAATTACACTATTTTAAATATTTCTCCTCATATCATGCTATTTTGTACTTCATTCTCCATTTGGAAGGACTGCAGTTGATTCCTGCAGTTCTCTGACAGCATCTGCTAGTCTAAGGAATTCAGGTATCTTAATTTTCTTCATTTATTTTACCATAGATTTAGTTTATTTCTGACATCTGAAAAACAAGGAACAGTGATGCTTTTAGATGAGTGTTTATATTCTTTAAAAACTGAAAGTTATAAAAGGTCCCCACACAGTTGAAAGTTTAGCTCAACAAAGCAAATAAATATTAAAATCTCAAGTTCTGCAAGTCTAAACAAACAGAAAAGGGAAATAAAACTCAATCACAAAGAACCAAGTTTTCATTAAGAATCTCAATCAAAACATAAACATTTAATTTAAATGTATTTATCTTCCCATTTGGAAAACCTGGTGTTAGGTTTTGATGGTTTTGTTCTGTAAAACAAATTGGGATGCAAAATTAAAAAGAAACTAAAGGAAAAAGTTTTCTTACACTATCAGGAGACTTCAAGATGTGTTTCTTTAAGAAAGTACCAACTTCTGCATAGACTAGAGTGAAATTTGGAAACCCTGGAAGCTGACATGCTAAGTGCATCATAACTGGTATTTACTAAAAGATTTCTAGAGTCTGTAACAAGTCCATAGGAGTAGAGATTTTTCCAGAGGAGGCAGCCAGTATCCTCCAGTTGTGCTCTGTAAGACCATAACTTTCCAGCTTAAAATGTACATCTTTATTAGAAAAAGCTGGAGTGGTGGAGGAAGGAGAAAGGGATTACCAATGAAGCAGATAAATTCAGGTAATCTCCTTGTAAAATTTTGTTGCAGATAACGCAAGTAATGTTTTGATTTCATTGTAATGAGCAAAGGTGATCTTTGGGCCCTGTATGACACCCTGTATGCTATTCTGATTACCACAAAAATGGTATTGTATTTGCTGTAGTAGATTTTTACTACTAGATAATAGATAGATAATACAAAACCAAATACTTTTTGTGATCAGACTAAGACCTGAGGGTGTAAAATGTGAGTTGCTTAGGTGTTTGAACTCTAAAAAACCTGAAACTACTGAATTTCTGTACTGTCATATAGCTCAGTATCAGACCAATTTTATTCTGCAACATGTAAGTTTTGAGATACTGAACATAATCAGGTAGTTACAGAACTGAGCGATGTGGCAGTTTGGGAACCCAAAGCCCTCTTTTGGTGTGGGACACGAGGCCAGAAGGGAAAAAAGAAGCTATTCTACTGTCATTTTCCTGTCATCCCAGTGATTACAGAATACCTGGAGAGAAAGAGGCATCAAAATACAAACACCTTTGCCGATTCAAACCAGTTTCTCTTGTTAATTGAGAAACTGTCTTTCTATGTTATTGCATACTGTGTCCTCCATTGCTCACAGTTCTCTGTGTTACTGGATCTGTTTTGTATTAAGATAATTAAAAATAAAGTTAAGCAGATTCTAGAACATAGGCACTGGAACTTGCTGGTGAGTTTTCTTACAAAAATGCTGTAGAATGTCAGTTTTCTTTATCTCTAAATATTGAGATTATTTGACATGGACTAGAACTGCTCCAAGAAAAGGTATTGTTGGAAATCTTTTCCTCCAGATGCCCTATAGCAGTCTCAGTCAATGATTCCTGACTGAGAAGACTGCACAGAAACCTCATTTGAAAATCTAGTAAGGGAACTGAAAGTTGAGTTCTTGTAGCTGCAAGGTAAATGTCTTTCCCTGTGAGGTACCTCTTTTCTTAAGTAAATATTTAAAGTCTTTTATGAAAATGGGGAAACCAGCAGGGAGACTATGGAAATTGCTTTTGAGATTATGGAGCACTTGTCCAATGCTGCATCCTACTAGAGCAGATGTGCCAGTTCCCATTTCCTTGGGCACTGACTGAGCTCTTCTGTTTTCTGTTCTACTTCATGTTAAGAAACAGAAAAAGGCACCATCCTCACCTTTTAAAGATTTTTTTAAGTTGACTGAAGAAATATTTTTAGTTAGTGGTTGTTTCTGTTGAAGAAAATGTTGGTTCATATTTGACTGGATTCCTTTGTGTTTGAATCAGCTGCTAATATTTTCAAATTTAAGTGGAATGTCAGACGTCCTTGGTAATGTGATATGAAACTACAGGAAACATCGGAGGACGTGGCCCACAAAATGAGCAGAAATTCTGATTGATCAAAGTTTAAAAACTTGAAATGAATGGCAATTACAAATCAGTTGCATTATATGCATACTGCATACTAAACTTTAATGTGGAGCATGCCTAAGACACTGTTTGAGTTAACTTTTTGTTGATAAAGGCCCTAATTTGACACAAAAAGAATATTTTTTTATATAATTTGTTGGGAGAATTGTTAAAGTAGTGCTTTGCATTATTCTGATGTTTCTAACAGTCACACCACAGATGCACTTGGCCCTTTGCCTCTTGGATTATAGGCAAGACATAGAATGTTGTTGTTTGAAAGCTAAACTAAATCAGGCTGTTATGAATTGCTAAATGCAAGATCAAACCCATAATCCTCTTTGGACAACTGCTAGAGAAAGAAGGACAAAAAGAAAAAGCAGAACTCTGTACCATATTTTTCAGGCAGAACAGAATTTCTTGATTTTTTAAATCATATTCTTGCATGCTGGCTGGTAAGTTTAAGCTATTATCTTGGGCATTAAGATAATGACACTTATCAGTAGATGGGAAATGTTAGTATCAGCAACTGAAAGAAAACACTTTGATATTTCTCTACAGATTCTTACCACCACTTGACATAAAAGTCTTGGCTGAGACAACATAAAACTAACAAGTATGTTGTGGAAGATAATAGATTGAGAAATACACCACAAAAGCTTTATGGAAGATATGTTTTTCTGTGGTTGACTTAAGGGGTAAATGCAATCCTTTTTGAAGCACTTAGGTTCTGTCACAGGTATAACCAAAAAAAAAAAAAAAACCCCAAAAAAAAAAAAGGCAGCTTCAATGTAGATACAACCATTTCCAGTAACAGAATGTAGATCCTTAGGATGAGAACATTACCATTTCTTTAAGCAGTGATTCATTTTGGGTGCATGTGCCCTGCACAAACAGAAGGCTGAAAATTCTTAAGAGAGCTGATATGGGTCCCTAACACAGCACCAAAATTATTAGCATTTAATTTTTTGATCAAAAGCTTCTTCATATATTAATAATAGTTACATTTAAAGATAAATAAATTCCTTTTTTCCTAATTTTTTTTTTCTGATTGGATTAAAAGTGTGAGTTGTTAGATGCTGGGGAGTAGCATAGTTTACTTTCATTAGTTCAAAAAAAAAGAAAGGAGGATGGGGTGAAGATTATTTTATAGGGATGTTATAGCAGAGATATTCTCCTCCTTTGTTTTTCTTTTTTTTTAAAAAGCTGAAGATTGATGAGATCTAATGTAGGTGTCTTTGTTATATTTCTAGATGTTTTGGGGACAACTCACCACTGAGAGGTGTGATTTAGCTGAATCCAGTGCAAATGTGAACTCAGTAATCAGGATGGAAGTTTCTGCAAAGAAACTTCTCTTTGGGTTTCCAGTGCGTGGAGCTGGCAGTAACTCCTCCAGAGCCTCAGCTATTGCAATTTACAGTTATTCTGAGCTTCTGCAGAGTGCACCAAGCAAAATTTTACTGGCCTAAGTGCACTCTGCTTGTGCATGAGGATCTATTCAGAGCACGAGGCTGGGGTTTTATCTATTGGGAAACCTTTGGTGAAATTTAATAAATTGAACCTGAGCATTTGTGTTCTATTATTGTTGCAGAGTCTGTAGAGAAAAATGAAAGGACAGCTGTGAATACAGTTACATGGAAAGAAGTTACGGAAAATACTATTATCTGCTCTGTAAACTATGGAGGAATTTATTCACCTAACCTTACGTGGATAAGCCATCTAATCCAAAAAGATCATCTGGGATCACTGAGTGAAATAGAAGAAATAGATCCACAGGGCAATTTATTCTCCCTATGTTAGTCATCTGACAGAATAGGGACAGTTACTCTCCAGATGTGCTCATCTGTCTTCAGAGACAATGGAATAGCCTTCACTGGTAGACTGGTTTTCATGGAATGCAAAGCAAAAATATAAATAAATATTGGGAAAATTCTGGAATTTTCTTGCAGATATCAAAGACGTTTCCACTTGCACTTTAGCCAAACATGTCTAGCCAATCTTCCTCCCTGCATTTGATACCTCTTCCTCTGGGCTTTTCAATCGAGACATGGAAACAAGATCATTGTGTTCATTTTTGCAGGAATCTTTGCAGCACTACAGACTGTTTCCATGTTATGGCCTCTGTTTGACCTTCTAATCTTTTCTGTGAGCTTATGACTCTAGTTCTGTCATACTTAGACTGGACACAACACTCACACTGAGACTTCACTGGAGCAGTGAGATGATTACTTTGTGTCACTTCCAGAACCCATTTCTTTTCACAGTTTGTGATAAGTGTATTTTTTTAACAACTGCTTTTTTCATTCAGCAAATTATGTTCTTTTTCACTCGAGCCTTTAATGGAAATATTTACAAGATCTCAGATAATTATTGGGCATATTTTGCAAAAAAAAAAAAATTACAAAGGATGAGAACTTTTCATTTTACCCTTTTACAGCATTATACAAGTCTTTATTTTAAACTGGTTTTGCTATACTTCCTACTATTTTGGTTTTAAAAATGGAAGTTCTTGTCTAAAATAATCAATTCTTCTGCAGTAGATGCTTATACCCTATTTTTGTGAGATTCTCTATGCTTTAGGGTCTGAAGACGTTACAATTCCTAGAAAATGTTATCTAAATCTAACGCCATCCTTAATCTCAGCATTTTTCTTAACAATATTTTATTTTGTTGTGTTTTTTTTTCTTCTTCTTCATTTCTTTTTTTAGAGGGTAAAAGCAGAAAAAGAAATCCTCTTCATGACTTCAAAAAAACAGGAGAGTTGATGCTCATTAAAGTAAACAAAACACTGGAAGTAAAAACGAAGCTGTTAAATACCACAGAGCAATGTGCAAAGAGATGCAGCAGGAACAAAGGCCTTTCCTTCACTTGCAAGTAAGTTATGTATCTCTTTTGTTTGTTTTTTTCCCTAAGGAAACATGTATAACAGCCTTTGATCAATGGTCTCTTCGTAATTGTCATCAATGGTAGCTTGTACTGAGAACAACCTAAAGATTGTGATTTTTGATTTCAGTGACCTTGCTCTACCTGTCCAGAGAGTGTCAGTCTGAGGCTTTATCTGAGTTGTCTGTCTTCTTAGCTTGTCCAATCTGTAATCTTTTCCACAACATTGCTGAAGAAATATACTCATGTTAAGATGCTGATGACTTGGGCTGCAATGTAGCATTAGGTGAACACTTCTGAGATTTTTATGTCTCATATAAGATGATTCTTGTCACACATCACAGCTGCAGTATTTCAGCACCACTTCAGACCACATTCTGTCTTCATTCTTTGCACATTACTCCTGCTGAAATCAATGGGACCCTCACACATGGAGCACAGATTCATGCCCTGCTGAAGTTCACTGGCAAGTACTACGAATCTGATACAATGGACAAACCTGGGCTGTGGATAGCTATCCTCCATCATCTGCTGTCTCTTAGGAACTCATCATGCAGCTGATCACTTGTCCGCCTTCTACATAGTCTCTACTATTTTTTGGAACAAATCACTAACATTTTTCTGATGTATTATACTTACATGATCCCCCTGGACTCTCTTAGTCTAGACCTTTAGCAATCAATGAAAGGCATTGCAGAAGATCTTGGAGAGAGTGGATGACTTCTGTACTGGTGAGTAATGTGCTAAATATGAGCCTGAACTTGAAACATAAAACAGTTTTGACCATTGGTACAAATGGACGCTGGACGAAATGTGACAACAAATATTCTTCCTTGGCAGAGAAGGTTCTCAACTGTGATTAAATTCTCCAGTAAGCCTTTAATTCCATTGTTGCAAGATCTCATTTGTATAATTCTGTACTCTATATGTGTAAATAATGAGCAAGTTAACCTTTTTCAGATAGAAAATATTTTCCTAGGCACTAATATTTTTCACCTGGAACAAGCCACGCCTTTCCCTATTGGCAGGGCTTCCACTGATGTCATTGCCAAAAGGATCAGGTTGTATCCAAAACAGCAAGACATCCTTGAGTTCTGATGAGCAGCAGCAAGAAGTATTGCAAAATTATGTATCACAGTATAAAATAAATTCTGAATAACTCCATGAAAACAACAATTCTATATTCTAGCATCAGTTTAGGAAAACTGTCTCAGGCCACTTGTAGTTGCTCTAGATGCTATCTTTTGTGTTCTGAAAATAAAATGCAAGTTAATGTATGTGTCTAGTCTCTTTTATAATAAAATTAATTTAGAGTCTCTCTGAATTTTTAAAATATTTTCATGTTTTGTAGCTTTTTTTTTTTTTTACACAGTGTCTGATGGATATCTTAGGGGGCAATTTCTCCTTTAATGAATCAATGCAACAACATAAAGGAGACATGAGGGACTTTGAGAGTACAGCTTGGAAAAGCCCTGCTCACAGATTACAGAATGGCAATCTATCATGCAATTACATTGCACTGAATCTGGAGAAGAATACAGATCCTGATGACTTACTCTCTGAATTCCTTCTCTCCCTGGTGGGCTTTTAGCAGGGAAGGTGCTAAAAACCTGCTTTAGCAGTAGAGGTGTAGGTGATGAGGTCTTGCCTGTCCAACCATTATGCACAGAGTGCATGGGATTTTCTTTACAGGGATCTCAGAACATTCTTGTGGTTTCCCTTTTGGCCCCATATGGATCCTTTTGTAGTGTGAACTGTTCTTTGATGCTACTGTAAACACACATTTTGCATGTGTTCCCTTTCAAAGGATCCAGTGTTTGCTAATGTTTCCCTTTTATTCCTAGGATCCCAGTCTTTAACTTCATACCAGTACATGGTTATTACAAGGTGAAATTTGTTGCCAACTTAAATGAAAACCAATTAACTTCCTGCCTGCTGTGGGAGCATTCTAAAATAAGAAGTAACACAAACTGACATTTTAAATGCTTGAAATATGAGACTTGAAATTTCCTATGTTTATTGACATTTTCATGGCTTGATTCTTATACTCCATATCCATGTAGCAGTTCTCCATCACTTGGGTCACAGCAGTGATGTTTTATTTTCTGTATGTAAGCTTTATGTAAGAATTCTAAATAGAATTGCTTTGTAAGGTAATTGTGACAATAGTACTGGTAGCAACAACGTCTGTGCCTGTGCACTGTGAGGTACACGAGCAGGAACAGTGTTAGGTTTGTTTTTTGCCAGAAAGTGGTAAAAGTAGCAGATTTCAGGCACTACAGACTTGTAAAGGTTCAGGTACTCCTTATTTTCTGGAAGCAGGGAGGAAACTAAGAAAACTTTATATTTCTTCATTATAAGTTTCTGTTTCACATGTGAGTAAATTTTGAGTATTTTATTGTTTAATCATTATTCCTAGATGGTTTTAACTCTAACACTTTTTTGTTGAAGATAATATATGTAACTTTTGAGCACAGATACTTCCTCTAATCCCTTTGCTGTCATGCTTGCACAGATATTGTTCATTTCCAACTGAATTACAAGATCCTTATCTAGACTTGTTTCTTGTTCATAACATTATTCCTAAAATCCTCCATCAAAGAACTCCTGAGATTCACTTACATTGTGTTTTTGACTTCATAAATCTCTGAGTCTCTTTTTCTGCCTTTCCTATTAGTTTTATCCAGCTGCTGCTGCTGCTGAATTGTTCTACTCCTTTGTTTCACCAACCTTAGCAGTCCATTACTCCCTGTTTTCCTACCATCATCCTTTGGGTTTTTCCCAAAACAATTCCTATGGATGAAAAAAAATCAATACCGTTACTCTTTTATTTACTATACAGGTGACTTTTGCAGGTGTGTCCATTCCTTAGCTGCAAAGTTGTCAGTCTTATCCTTTGTTATCTGCTTGGATTGTCTGTATTTACCGAGGAAGGGCTTTCAGTGTAGACAGCAGAATTTCAGTACCTGTAAGAAAATCTACAGACTACCTCAGTACAAAGAGAGACCAAAATAAATTGTTGTGATCAGCAGTATCAGTAGAAGAAAGTCCAAGAATTTGCTCAAATATGTTGACTTTGGAGGTATAAAAACCCTCCAGATTTGGGTCCAAGAAAAGATTTTTACAAACTTTTATGTGCAGAACTGGTAGAAGCCAAACTGGAAAGAAACCAAAAGGCAACTGAAAGGCAAAAACCAAAAGAATAGTTTGTAAACAGTGCATTCTGCATTCCCACTTTAGGAGGGAGGAGTGGAAATGAGAATGTAATTGGAAAGGCAGGAAAGGTCAAGGATATTTTTGTGAGTGATGGAGTTAGAGGCACTTGGATATGCTCGAATTTGAGAATCGGCCAGAAGAGAACAGAAGGCTGCACAAGGGCAGAGGGATGAAGGTTAACAGGTTGGAAACATTTGGAGTCAACAGAGTAGAGAGAGCAGTTGGATGAAAAATCTGTTTGGTGATGGAAACGATAATGAAGAAGATGTTTGAAAGAGAGAAGACTGGGGAGATTGGATAGGATCTTGTAGCATTTTTAACTGAAGCCAGCAAGATCTCACAAAGAAAGCTTGTATGGCAAAATAAATGAAGATCAAGGAACTTTTTGCTGAAGGACGCAGAGCTGAAGAATATGGCATAGCCGAAGTATGGATGAAGTGTAAGAAATCTGTGTGACTTTGGATATTATTGAGTAGTGTTAAAATGCCTTCTCAGATCAGAATAAAATATCTCAGAAGATATGGGGTGAGTGATAAAAATGTAGATTTTGTGGGAGGCTAGAGGAAATAATGTTAGTTATTTGTTATTTGGTTCAAATGAAAAATTAAGGAAAAAAGTTGCCCCCTCCAAGGAGGTCAATTGTGGTTTTAAAATCCTTCAAAATATTTTACCTATAGTTAAAGACTATCCTTTCAAAACTGTTATAGGAGAAAACAGTCTGCATTTTTCATTTCAAGTATTGAAAGAAAATGTTATTACTCTGTGGTTTTGTTTGTCTTTCTTACCCTCCCCCATATCTAGTAGATTCAGCACACATTGTACTCACTCCTAGAAAGTAGTTTAAAATAAGAGAAAAAAAATAAAAGTGAGTAAGGAAAACTTCTAGGTACACTATCACAGTTTATTTTATTAATAGAAATATAAATTAAAATGATCTTGTTTTAAACAACTCTGTTGTTCTAGGCAAGAAACAGGTTCCTTGTGCCTGAATTTTCCTCAATCCGTCAGTGTGAGAACCTTAACTATTTCAGAGGCATATTGTAAGGATAGCAAGGATCTTCACAGGTTTTTTTTTTTTCCCAGGGAGCAGCGCAACTGAGGACACAAATGCTGTCTCAGTCACATTTATCTAAGTTTTAAAATAAAGATCTTTAATGACAAGGGAACTCTTAGATTAGTGTGAACAACCAAACTGGTATTTAATGTAATGACCACATCAATTTAATTTCTTTGTTTCTTTGCTCTTGTCAGCACAGTTGTGGGTTTAAATAGTAATTTGGACTGTTTCTCTGACTTTCCCAGTAAAAATAAATCTGATGTCATTGCATGCTCCTTGGCAGGCCATGTGTCATTATTATAAACCACACAGAGATTTTTTTCTCATCCAGATTTTCTTTGCAGGGCCTTTGCTTATGACAGAGTTACAAAACGGTGCCATTGGTTATCCTTCAACAGCTTGACAAATGGTGTGAGAAAGAAGCAAGACCATGCGTTTGATCTGTATGAAAAGAAGGGTAACTGATTTATTTACTGATTTTGTTTTCCCAGCTAGGGAGGGGAAAAAAAACCCTGAGGTCAGTCAGTGATTTTTTGGCTGTAGGAACATCCTGGGCATGGATACTTTTATGCATTTTGAAAGCTGCATCTCACAGTTATATTTACACATATCCTGAGTTTTCTGTCATGGAAATTTGTGTACATACTTACTGTTGGTCAGTTTTCCAATCTACATATTAGCCTACTGTCATACATACTAGTTTCAGTTTTATACTTCAGTTTACTACTGAGCAGCTCAGTAAAAGCTTGCATGAGTTACCATTTATTACTTAGTATTGCTCTTAGGTACCTTATTAATGAGTAGGATACATAAGTCCTCAGACATGGAGTTTTTCTCAATCAGATACATTGGAAACATTTCCAGGATTTTTTTTGGGGGGTCAGATAGTGATCAATATTAGGGAAAAAAAAATAAAAAAGACAGGCATATATGTAAAAAAAATAAAAAGTATTTAAGTAGGTAAATGGTAATAAATATATTATTTTATGTGAAAGCAGAAGATGAGCTTTAGTTTTTCATATATTAATCAAATCCCTCATTTTCTTCTCTTTTATTTCAATAGATTATGTCAGAAATTGTATCATTGGAAAAGGAGCAGACTATAAAGGAACAATCTCTGTTACAAAAAGTGGTATACAGTGTCAGGCCTGGAATTCAATGATCCCCCATGAGCACAGGTAAGAGTTCAGGAGCAGAGATAATGGGAATAGTGCCCAGACAGCTTCCATAAAGCATAATTTATGGGAAAACTAACCTTAGACAACAAAATCTCTTAGGTATATTCTTGCCTTTTCTAAGAGATGCCCTTCTCCAGATCCCGAAAAATTCTTATCTTGGACTTTCTGGGAAAAGTTCTCTCCTAATGCCAGCCTGTGTGTCTGTATCTCTTTCTTTCCTGTGTTGGGGGTTTTTAGCTGTTTATATCCTTTTGATCTCTTAGCTACTGACAAAAAAAAAAACATCTGCATTATTTCAGCCCAGGGTCTGAAAGTTCATCACTGTTTTCTAATTGACTCCCAAGGAATGAGCAATTTTGAAAACCACGTTATTAGGAAGCAGGGGATAGTAGGCCACCTATTTGCTTAGTGTATAATATTGTATAGTAACTGTATAGAAATATTTGCTTAGTGTATAATATTTTGCATAGTTACTGTCAATTCTCTGTTATTAATGAAATACGTTAAAACTCTATGGAGTACTTAGGTCAGGCAACAAATCCATGGAAAGGACTGAGGCTTTTGAAATCCTTCCCTTTAGAATATACAAACTAAAATCTGAGGGAGCATGTACAGGACTTATCTTTTCAGAGTAGGATCTGGTACAGTGAGAAAGTGATGCTAAACCTACACCTTGAGAGTAAATCTAGTTGAACTCTATTGGCTAAGGTAAAAGAGAAGAAAGCCAAAACCTGAAGCCAGTAAGAGTAATGGTAAAAACAGATTCATCCTCAACAAATATTCCCAGAAACCAGTTAAAGGACTGCAAAGTACTGGTCTACTCTTTAACCACTTCTCTTTAAACACTTTTGTATTGGCTTTAAGCATGTAGATAATAAAACTTTAAGAGACAAAACCAAAAAGCCCTTTCACCCATAAGCTTGCTATCCACATTGCTGCCTTTTACTCCCGATTCTCAGGATCAGCAATTTGTTTAGGAGGAGCCAAACTAGAGATCACTGGTGAGGAACTGGGCTGTGCACTTCTCAGTCCTGTCCTGACCAAATCAATCCAGTGTGCAAGAGGATATCTTGGAACAACAATAAAAGGCAAAGGATAGTTGAATTCTGTCCTCTTATGATGTGTTACAAAGCTGAGCCTCAGGCTTAGACTTACTGGACTTGGCTCTTACAGTATAGAAGGCAGTGTCTGCTCTTCAGTTTGGGACCAGACCTGTTTGTAAATGGGAGCATACCATAAATACTACCAGATCCCACAGCAATGACTTCTTGAGACTCAACGCCTTGAATTAGATATCTTCATCTTTCAGAAGTGACAGAATTCTTAATCATTATAACCTGAGCAAAAATGAGCATTTATTCTACATAATATACATGTGACTTTATATAATTAGAAAAAGGAAAGTGTCTGGATTGCACACATTATCATTAAATTGCATGTTAATACACAGCATACCCAGTTTTATCACACACACAGTTTTATCCAATGCATTTGGACAGCCACTCTTCTATGATGAATTTTATGAGAGTGACTGTTCTCCTGCCTTGTGCAATAAGTTTAATTTTTAAAAGGTCACCGGATAAATGAGGTGGCTGCATGCTAATTTTGTTTTTTCAACATCAGAAAATATGATTTCATCATCAGAGACATGAGGGAGGTGGGAAGAAGCAGACAGTAGTGGAGTGTTTGGAACTTATTAGTACAAAAGGCTTAGCTTTGTAGGTCAGTTTTTCTCAACAGATGATTATCACAAAGTGCCATTGGAAAATAAATCCCTTTTTCATATTTAAGGGAGAAATGTATTTTAATGATTTTGAATTGTATTTCTAGGAATAATTGAAACATCTTGAAGCCTTAAACTTTTGCTTCAATCTAGCAAGTTATATTTTTATTTATTCGTATTCCATCAGAACACAGAGATTCCCAGCAAAACTCTGCTTTCTATTATTGTCATCTCCATCCTAGTAAAGATTTTAAGACTCTTAGAGAGTCTTTTAAATTAAAAAGACTAATGTAAAAAGGTCTAAAAGAGAAATGGTCAAAGAGCAGACCAATGCTTCATAGACTTTTGGCTAGTTTCCATGGCTTTTGTGTGATTGAATCTGTTTTTACCATTACTCTTACTGGCTTCAGTTTTTGGCTTTTTTTCTTTCTTTCCTTACCTAATGGAGATTAACTAAATCATCAGTTTTAGGAGTGGCCCTTTCTTACATTTCTGGGTAGATATGTACTGCAACTCATCTTTTCCTCTCTCAAGAATGTTCTTTAGTACCTGTTGAAGCCATTTGTATATTTGACCCATCTTGCATCCCTAGTGCTACTCATTCAAACTTTTTCTTTTTTTTAATGCTTTTACAGCATATCTGTTGTATTTTGAGATGCCTTTTACCTATATTTTCTAATGAGCAGAAAAGTTAAATAGAATATTCTAATATGCACTGACATACCACTTTAACACATATGCAGGTGTGAATGTCTCATCAAAAACGTTCACCTGAGGGTCTTTAATTAAAAAAAGTTCCAGATACTTACATTATAAGACTACAGAGGGAAAAAAAGAAGCACCAATTTTATAGGCAGCAGGAATGACATAAAAATTAGTGTCTTCAAGCACCAAAAATAAAAAAGCATCTTTATGTAATGTTTCCATACTGCATTGACTAGAACCACAATGTGATTAAAAAAGGTATTTTTCACTTCATTTAGTTCAAGTATTTCATTAACAGGAATAAAACTTGAATAAAATGTCATGCCAAAATGCTCTTCTTGTTTCTCTCTCTCAAAGCACTGAAAATAAAACATTAGATACTTTTAGAATAAAAGGTGCATTATTTCTATTTCCACCAAAGCTTAAATACTGATAAAAAGAAATGGAACAAATCTTATAAATCTCAAAAACTAAATTAATTAATTAATTTCAGTTACAAGTTTTATGTGATCACCTATGTAGTTAGCCCAGTATTTCAACTAACAAAAAAACCTTCATGAGACAGATCGCTGAGTTCAAGGTGCTTTCTAACTCCAGAGATTTAGCTGCTGTTTAGTATTGCTGCAATGTAACTGGTACAGAAACACCCCAGATTTGTCTGTGATGTGCAGCCTAAATGTGGTCATGAGCTGTTGAAGTGGCATTAAACAGACCAGCTCTGGGTTTGGGTTCCTTACAATGGGGTTAGCTGTTCCTTATTTTGTGGGGTAAATAAGCTAATATTATTTTTAATTGTAAATATTTATATATCTATATTATATAAAGTGTGTATGTGTCACTGTATGACATGGTTTCTCTAGATGTAAGCACATACTTTTACAGATAACTGAGAAGAAAATACCTTGATCCTGGACATGTTAAGTCAGCTGTGGTTTTGTTAAATATCTGAACACATACAATGCAATTATGAGTGGGTCTGTAAGTAGCAGACCCTAAGGTGACCACAGTGGGGCTTGTGGCAGAGCATGAAGGAACATGCTGAATGAACATGAACATTTTTTAGCTAAGAACAGCTAAAATGGCATCTGGGGAAATCACTTGTGTGAAATACAAAGCAGTCCCTGGTTTCAAGCAGTGAAAGCCTCTCAGTGAGGTGTAGCACCGACTTGGTCACACTCACATGCTGCTGATGATCAGTTCTTGCTGCTGCCTGACCAGGGATGCAAAGAGGTTTCTCTGCTTGTGGGTTTCATATAGTAGGTGGGCTCTGAGCCCAGCTGGACCTGTTGTATGTGCCAACATGCACAGGACAGACACACCTGGCTACAGACCCAATCAACCCCTATGCACCCAGAGCTCCTGAAGGAGAACACAGTGCAGGCTGGCAGGGAGTGTGTGACTGCCTCTGGCTCTGCCCTAGATAGTTGTCTCTGGACAGCTGAGGGATGGGAGTAAAACTCTCTTGAGCACGCTACGGGCTAGACAAATTGTCCCAGATTTAGGCCATTTAGGTTGAGTAATCCCAACTGAAGATGTGTATTTGTGTACGGACAGATATTTGGGTGTGTGCATTTGCTCTAGACAGGGTGGAGGGAGAAGGAAGCAGAAATGTGCTAACTGTTTGTAAAAATAGTATGATTAACCCCAACCTTTGCATGCTCTTATACTGTAATGATTGTCATTTTAAAACTAGCTTTTTGCCTTCGAGCTATCGGGGAAAAGACCTGAGGGAAAACTACTGCCGAAACCCCCGAGGGGAAGAGGGAGGCCCGTGGTGTTTCACCACCAGTCCAGAGACGCGCCACGAAGTCTGTGACATCCCCCTCTGCTCAGAAGGTAACCCAGCACTGCTCCTGCAGAAAGCTGCCTCTGCTCTGCTGGCAGCAGCTGCACAGAGCTCCCAGTAATCACTTGCTCATGGCCTTTAGAGAAAGAATAGGTGATTTCTCAGTGAAAGTAACTCATATAGCAAGCAAAGAAGTGGTTAGAGGAAGAGGACGTCTTGTGACATTCCAGTATGCTGGAAGGTTTCAGGCTCAGCAACTTTTTTCAGGTTATGGAGGAGCTTGAACAATGAAGTTGTGCTGATCACACAAATGTGATCCTTTTCTTTTTGCCAGTCTAGTCCATAGTGAATCCATTACAATTTCAGTATTACTATGTGATAAAATCATCTAGTGCCATTCCATGGTAAAATCAGCTTTTCGTCTTCTTTTTGATGAAAATATAGATACTGGATTACAAGATGAAAGCTTAAGATAAGCATGCATTTTGCTTTTTGAATAAATACTGTAAATGAGTATAACTCTTTGCAAATCCAACCCCATTTGACTTTCAAGTCACAGAATTTGAAAGACGCTTTATATGCACCATTGCATTTGTTGACTTTTAAGTTCTGTTAACCTCCAAATTAAGCTCTTATATCTTGCTAATCAGCCAATTCAGTTTCAGTCAATCAACCTATTTAAATCTTCAAGATAGGATGCCTTTAATTTTCCTGCTAATGTGTCGCATGCAGTAGCTATGCTGTCCTTAGGAAAGGAAGAGGAGAGGGAGGGAGGGAGGGAGGGAGACTGGAAGGGAGAGAGGAAGAGAAGGAGGAATAGAATAATTTACATTAATTTACATGGAGCTTGTGAGTTTGTTAAAATCTATAATTTAAAGATAAATTTATGTGAACTGCAAATGGGATATTTGACCTGGAGCTCACTTAAGGATGAAGACTTTGGTAGCTGATGTTTTGTGATATCTGTAATTCCTTAAAATAGTATTTTCTAAATGATCCTTCCTTAAAATTACTGTAATTAGGGAGTACTTGAGAAGTTTGTCTACAGTAAATTCTGTTTTGGTTTTTTTTTTTTTATATTTTCAGACCTTTCATTCTAAATTTTGTTCAGCGATGCTTTCAAATTATTTTGATAACTTTTGACCGCTCTCCCTCCATGCCCCCTACCACTTTCCCAAACCAGGACTTAGTTTAAGCTGCCAAAAGCCATTACCATCAAAAAGATACAGTATCATACATAGCTGGAAGTGCTGGATGCATAGAGACATACTGTACTGCACTGAAATTGGGATGTCACCAATATTCTGCACTTAAACTTGTCCTGCAATTTTACTGTGATTTAGAGGGATTTAGAAAAATAAATGGTGCTAATTAGATAATATCACCTTTAAAAAATACTTCTTCCTTAGCTATGTGTCTCTCTCATACTAACCATAATTAAGGTTATTAAAATATTGATAGGAACATGAATGCCTCTAGTAGCTCCCCTCTAACTCCTTCAAAACTTCAAGTGTTCTGCAAAGTGATAGAAAATTTAAACATTTGGATTAGTGCTAACAGATACAATTATATTCCAAAGGACATTACACATACCAACCCAACAAAAAGATGTCATTGTTTAATACCTCTGTAGGTTGGTATCATTATATAAGAGCAGGGACACATAACAGTTTTTTGTGTTGATTTCTTTAATTTCCGGTTTGGTTTTAGGGGATTTTTGGGGGGTTTGGTTTGGTTTTATTTTGGTTTGTGGTTTTTTTTGTTGTTGTTGTTGGGGTTTTTTGGGTTTTTTTTGGTTTTGGTTTTTTTTTTTTTTTTTTGTGGTATAAATGATTAGTGTAATAAATGACTAGTGTCCATTTTTTTCCTAGTTGAATGCATGACCTGCAACGGAGAGAGTTATAGAGGGCCAATGGATCACACCGAGACAGGCAAGGAGTGTCAGCGCTGGGATCTTCAGAGACCACACAAGCACAAATTTCGTCCAGAGAGGTAACCTCTCCTACCCCCAAGCAAGACCATGTGGTCATAACTTGAAAATTACACACATTCTGGAACCAGCTGAGTGAAACTAGCATTAGCTCAACTGAAATTTATGGAGTTCACCAGTTTTAGATGCCTGGGCTCCTGGCCCCTGGTGTAGGCTGGCTACTGACACAATGGAGATGCAGGATGGAGAGTAGAGGCTGTTTTGTGCAGTTCTGGTTACATTCCATGCCTGACTAGTGTACTAATGCTGCTACTGCTTTAATTGATCAAAAATTCCTTCCTAGTTCATTGACAGTAAATAAATAACCTCTGAATATTTCTGTATATATATTAGTATGCAGCTGCAGTCAGCTTAAGTACCTTAATCACATAGTAAATAATGATTTAAAGCAATAAATTTTTGTTAGATCTCTTAACACAATTGGTGAATATAAACTTCCAGTATTGTCAAATAACAATATCCTCCTTTTTGTAATACTGAACAGCTTCAAAGCTGTAGGTGACCTTCCATAATAATCACATTTAAGTATCCAGTTTGTTTGACTGAACTGTTTGACCATTACATCTGTTTATTCACCCTGGGAAAGGATTTAATCTTTCTGTTTAGCATGAACATGGATTTCTTTATTAGACTTGTCTTCTTTTTTTTTTTTTTTTCTTTTTTTAATTTAGGCACTGATTCACAGTGCCAAAAGCTGAGTCAGAAATAGCAAGACAGATTTCATCCCTGTTAGTGTTTGTCCTACAGGGCCAAATTAATCCAACTACAAAGGGTCATCTATAATACACACTTCTGAAAGTATTGTGGGAGGGAGAGGCTGGGAAGGGGTTAGGCCACACAGGAGGGGGTCTCTGTTCTTCTCAAACTGGACTACAGTTTCATTTTAATTTTATTCTGGATTTTAGATTAACTCCATTTATATATTGTTTTGAATAAACTTAAACTGCCAGACAAAGACTGCAGAATCAATAAAATCAGAATGATTAAGGCCTTCCACTGAAAGTATCTTTTTATATGTTAAAGTGTTTCACCAAATAAAGCATTATTTTTGTTCTAAGAGATATGGGTACTGGTAGATTTTAGAAAGCCTGATTATTCAGCAAAATATTGAGGATCTGGAGTTTTGGAGCTTATGTGGTATAATCTGTTTTTTCCCTTGGCTTGGATGATCTTTCTCATGAATAATAGCAGTCTATCCCATTGTTCTGCCACAATAAATGTTTTGTATTAGCAGAGTGGGACTGAAGATAATCTGTTTCTGAGTTCTGCCATGCACTTACTGTGTATTCTAGAATAACTCACAGAAACAGTTTTGTTCCTTTGGAGTGAAACATTTATAGAACTCATGGGTACAAACAATAATAATTTTACTGTCAGGAGGAAATTTCTTTTTTTCCATTAATTTCTGATTGTTTTGCAAAATGACTTTTCAGACTAACCACAGTCTTACGAACAATCATCTTCCTCTTTGAAATAATTCCTTCTGAGAACATCTTCTTGAAAGTTTTCAGACAGTAATAAAGTGCATTTTTTTTTTAATCAAAAAGCAATCCGTCCAGATTGAACTGACTTGAGTGGGCTTTCAGAAGAGTAATGTAGTCCAGTGCATTTCTGATACACTGATGTTAATTAGCTCTGTAAATGGTCACTAAAAGTAGCAGCAATTATACTTTAATTATACCACGGTTTTAAAATGCTGAAGGTTCTGGTTTGCTGGGTTTTTGGTTTTTGATTGGTTTTTTTTCACAGTTGTATGAGTTGAAAATAAGAGAAAAGGTCTGGAACAATGACCCATTAAAATACAGCAGTCTCTAGAGACACTTACAGTATATCATCCAGGTGTAATGTAAATAACCTGTAAACCAGGAAGGATTATCTGGATAGATTTAAATGTATTTTCATTTATGGCTTCATCAGTTGCAATGATGAAGAAAAGGAATAAAGATGGTAATCTTTCCCAATGCACCAGTCTATGTGCTCTTGGACAGTGCTTTTGGCTCAGGCTAAATGCAACTCTCTTTTCTGTCACCTCAATGAATTGTTCCACATTTACTCCCCTCAGAGGTCACTTACTGAAGCTGCTTACTGTCTGCTTAGATGTGATTGAAGAGAGCAGGAAGAATTCTCCTAAACAGCTCCTGCATGGCCCATTTCCAGCTATTAGTGGATGCAGAATTACATCCTGAAACTCCACTTCTCTCGTGTTCTTATCACAGACTCAGTTATGCCTCAGGATTGAAGGAAGACCACTGAGGATGATGTCTTGGGCATAGAATATCATAGGGGGGAAACGTTTTTTGTCCTTTTCTGCTCAAACTCAAACATCCTGTGAAAATATTTACTGCATGGAGGAAAGTAGGGTTGAAGTGTATCATAGAGGGTGAATAACTGCAGACATTGCTTTATTAGTACCCTGGTACTAATAATATTTAAACTAATTTGTATCTCTTGTATGAAAATTTACTTTATAAAAAATCAAGTTTCCAGTCTTACATCTTAAAAAAACAAAACAAAACAAAAAACAAACAAAAGGGGGCAAGAAATATTGGTGAAGAGCTTTAGATACTAAGTTTCATTTTATTTCCAGGAGAGCTGGAGATCGGCATCTGTGTCTTTAAAAAGAATAAATTTTATCTCTTTGGCTAATACTCTACTCCTTTTCTCTAGAAACTGAGATAAAGTCTTGGTTTTGACACCAGATATGTATCTTGATGTTTCATTTCAGTTCTGGCAGTGAAGTACAGCTACTGCTGTTTCAGGGAAAAACCAGAAATATGTAGAGCTCTAGAAGATCTCTGAGACCTCGGGCTCTTTCTTAGGTCGAAGAAAGGGGTCTGTGCCCAAATATACTGGGGAAGGAGGAGTGTGTACAACAAAGGGACAGCTCTCAGGGAACCCTGCATAGCCCCACTGTTGAATTGTGTGGAACAGTTTGAAGCCCTGCTATTTATCTTATTGCTAGTATTTATTTCTTAAAACTATTAAGCCTTGGCCTTTTTTATAGCAGTTGTTGCTTGCTGGGTATGAAGGAAGACAGAAGCCTCCCTTAATATTGGGGGAAGAACCATTGACTGGGAAGTCTAGTTTTGCTCTAGAAATGGACAAGTAGATCTAGTCAGTGAAAAGATATGGCTCACAGGCACTACAGCATCCCATGAAGACACTCAAAGCTTGATCCTGAAAGAACATCTCTACCTAAGTTTCAGTTAGTAAATAACCTGTATTTGATATACTGTGGTAATAAGCCATATAATATTAGGAAGGATGGAGCATTCAGTGCAAAGACAGACATCTGTGTTCTGGAACGGGGTTCTTTGCATCAAAACCTGTTTTGAATCCTTTTTGTGAGCTGTGACTGCAGGTACTTTGGCATTCCTGGACTCACCTTGGTTCTTGGGTGTTAACATGTACTTTCCATGTTATTTGACATGGAATGTGTTCCACCAGCATGAAGGCTCATCACTGCATCTACTGAGAGGCCAAACCCATATCATTTTCTGCTGTATTATTAGCCCAGTAACTATTTTTTTGGGAAATCCTTGAACACAACTTGTTCTTTACAGTTTGTTTTCAACCTAGCAGAGAACAGGGTACTGCTACTAGATCTGAAATTACCATGGTCTTGACTTCCATTGAATTACCAGTTTGGTGAGGTTTTTCCTTGGTGGTTTTGTTGTTATTGTAGTTTTCTTTACATTTTTTGAATTTTACTTAAGTCTTATCTTTATCCCTTGTATAGTTGAATAAACCTGACTTTTCCTAAGAAATGGGAGATCAAGTTGCAAATGAGTGAAAATTAGCATGTTCATTTGACAAAAAAAGCATCCTAGCAAAAACATACACTTGTAAATCATATTTTCGTCTGCTTGTGTGAAGCACATCTGCTTGCAGTTGTAAATGGATTCAGGTTCCCAAGCAGTTAACTTTATTGCTCTCTTACATACTTTTCAGGTTTTCCTCAGAGGCAAATCTACTTTTTGTTTCTTTTGCAAACACAGTTCAATAAAACTGGAAGGCCAAGACAATTTGTATTTACTAGAGAAAAAAAAAAAAAAACCCAACCTGATGCATTTATCTCCTTCAAACTTAGAGATGTTAGTATCATGTATTTATACAAAAAAAACCTACATATCTTGGACATCTGTCTGATAGTCAGTGATGGCTGTAGGAATGTGGAAACATTTAAACATAGCACAATATTATCAAGTCTTAATGAGATAAATTTACTTATTTTTCTCCTTCTTTCTTCCAGTGCTTGAAATGAGGGCATGACCAAAAATAAGCTCTGTTACAAAAATGGAGTTATCATTAATAGCAAAGCAACTCAAAATAGCTTCCATTTTGAACTCAGGGCTGTTGCACTGAAGAACCTGTTTTCTTAATGAGTCCAGCATGGCAAGCAGTATTTAGATAATCCACATTTAATTGGTCTGTTTAAAAAAAAAAAAAAGAAGGGTGGTTTAAGTGTCTGGTCATCGGTTGACAGACACAAGAGCAAGAGTTTAGCAATTAGTGGAGTTAGCCTATCCGGTACCCTGTGCATTAGCACAGCAGGGAGTCCCCTCAGCGGAGGTCTGATTCTGCTGCAGATTTGGAAAGTGTTTATATGTTATTAACTTTTTAACAGCATTAGAAGCATATTTGCATCCATCCTACAGGATCAGACCCAAGGTTAATAGGAACCAGTTCTTGTTTGCCTCTGCTGAAATCTGTCCTTTAAGTACCTTGTAGAAGGCAGTGCAGTGTTGCCAGGAAGACTTCCCTGACGCGTTTCTCGTTGTGGTTTGCAGATATCCTGACAAGGGCTTTGATGATAATTACTGCCGCAATCCTGATGGCAAGCTGAGACCATGGTGCTACACTCTTGACCCTAACACCCCCTGGGAGTTCTGTGCAATTAAAACGTGTGGTGAGTTCAAGCAAAATTTATTACTTCCTTTTCCTTTCAAAAATCTGGACACAGATATTTCAAGCAGCATAGGACCACCGCTAGTTCGTTCATTGCCCTTCATTGGCTTTTAAAACACAGCTTTCAAAGAGGGTCTCTTATTAACACTTTATATTTAATCTCGACAGTAAAGAAGAGTTGTGTGTTACTTACCACTGGAATATGTGTATGTCTTATATACTGTAAATTGTATGAAAATCAAGAACTAAAAAAGTGAGGCAACAAAATCATGAGGATCTCATGTACAGTATTAGTTTGGCTGTGTTGGACATGTGTGTTATCATTTGAGAGTATCAAATATCATTTGGTGCACACACAATCCCTCCTCAGTGTCCTCTGCTAACAACTCTTTACTGCTTTGCAGTTCTAGGCCTTGGGTCCTGCACATTATTCACTCTTGTGCTGAAGATAGAATTATTAATTTTCACATGGGTCTCTCTGTGATGTTCAGCACTCCATATCAAAGCACTCCACAGGCAATGAATTTCTTTTCCTTCATCAGTTATAAGATGGTGGTGTTTGTTAGCCACACTTTAGAGACAGTGAATTGAATCAAAGTGACATTGAGCTGTACAGTTGTAGGATGCTCACTGTGAGATGCTCTTGTTCAGCATTTTAGAGCTTACTACAACATGTTATGTCTACAAAGCTCAGGTCATCTTAACTTTGCTTGCACCTCTGAAAGCTCTATTTTACTGATAATTAGATGACTTAAATGAGAAGTAAAGGGACAATGAGGAAGGTAGAACTCTTGGTCATTCCTTGAAAACTTGAGCAAAGGAATTTTTCTATACTTTCATGGTAATACTGGGGCTAAGGCAGATGGTAGAATCAGTTTTACTAAGATTTGCTTTAAATATTGGGATGGGTGGCAAGGAAGAGGTAATAGCTCTGACGTGAAACTTTATTTGTGAGTCGTTGCTGCCTAAAGAGGGATTTTCCAACTTTGCTTAGAATTCTTATGAAACAAATTTTGCCATGTTTTCTGCCTGAATCACCAATAATTCAGAATTTTCTCTCCTTGGCTCCTCATAGCTTGGGCCAGTTCTAATGTCTTGGAGAGTCAGTCTGGTCTAATCAATTTGTCAATTTTTGAAATCCAAGGGCTGAGTAAGAATATTCTCTACCTCCTGATGTAGAGTAATTTAACTTGCTCTATCTTATATTATTGTAATTCTAGTTTAAGGTAGTTAAATTATCAAAAATATTCCACTGTGAAAAAGGCAAAGTTATTTTGATACTTTGGGCAATGTATAATCAGGTTCTCTAGAGACAGAAGAAACTTGGCAGGATCACTGCTTGTTTTGGGTCAGGCACCCGGGAAGTCACACCCATGTTGAAAGTCTTACCTGTGGACTGCAGGACTAATTCATGTCTTTGTATCGGGGCCTGCTGATAATCTTTGATAAAGGGGAAAGCTCAGACTATCTCCTTTATGAACACACATTGCTTAGCTGTGCAACTGAATCATCTTTCAATTTTTTAGTTGCTCCATTAAGTAAGGAGCTGCTGCTTTGGATTTTTGGCCTGTGTTGGTTTGGGTTTTGTTTTGGTTTGTGGTTTGTTTTTTTAAACTAAACTGTGCTTCCTACACTTCTCCAATTATTAGATAACGTATGAATCATGTGCAGCATACTGAACTGTTCTTTTCTCCTGTTACTATTATGAAAAAACGTATTCCTAAGTTACAGCTGACTGTTTCACAAATGCAACTTTTATAAACCTTTATCCTTTGGCATTTCCTGAGCTGATGTGTCAGTGTTCTGAGGATTCACATCTGGCTTTGTTGGTCACGTAAGCTTACTCCTCATGCAACTTCCAGTATCTACAGTCTGGCCTCAGCCTTATAAAATAGTTGGGTGGGAGATCTCCTGAAAACTACTGGATTATCACCTTTATCTACCAAGTCATAGCAGAGCCCTTAAGAAAAGGTAAAGATCAAAATGAAATTAAAAACAACTCCAAAACACAGTGTAATGAATTTCATATTGTGATGAAAGCCTTTTGTCTCATTTCTAGGCAAAAGTTCACTGAAGGAACCAGAAATTCTTTCCTTCAGTTAGAAACTATATTAAAATCACTGGAAATTTCGCATGTAAAACTGTATTTTCCCTGCAGAATACTGTATCTCTTTTGAAATTAATAAGGCAATCTCTATGAGAAAAAAAGTTTAAAAGTAGGGGTCATGAAAGCTTAATCCAGCAGATATTTTCAAAGGGTTTTCCTCACAGGCATATGACATTGCCCTCTATCTAAGACGTAGTGGTGCTCAACGCTTTCCTTTGTAACCCACTGAGGGAATTTATTGCTGATGCTACTGTTAAATCACCATCTTGATGGCCAGAATACTAAAAGAAATTATTTCAGTTTTCTGTCTTTCTTGAGGCTCATAAAAAAACTGTTTTCCCACCTCCTAGCAGGGAGCCCAAAACACTTGGCTATTCTGGGTTTCGGTGGCTGCTCTGTGTTTCTGATGCTGGGGCTGTTTGCAATCTCAGAACACTAAAAAGAGAACATCATGAGTTATAGGTCTTTATAGCTTTGTGGTTTGGATTCTCACACAGGTTTTTAATTCCTATGCTGAGGACTGTTTATTTAATTTACAAGAAATACTAATTAGGAAAAATGCTTTGCAAATCCAAGTCCTTGGACCATATACAAAAATGTAGGTGTCCTCTCTTTGGGGAGTGACCACAAGGCAGCATGCTGCTTGTGGCTTTTTGCTACATGCCATGAGTGCTAGTGTGCTTTATAGCCAAAATGCTGACAACAGCTCATATACAAAATTTTCGGCAAAAAAGTTGGTGGAAGGAAGCGTTTAGAAAATAAATATGGTTTTAAGACTGAAGAGAGAGAGGGCATTGTAATTTTACTTCCAAGCACAGAATGCAGCATAAAACATTGTGGCTTTCAGCCAGGGCTGTGAGAAAGAGATGACAGGAGCAATTAGGAATTAGAGATGGCTCAAGCTGCAAAAACTGGATTTGGATTAAGACTTTGGGGACCCCAGGACTGGTTTGAAGTTGCTCACATATGTGTCTGTGGTTTTGGCTTGAGACAATTTTTAGTTAGAAGAGAGGATAAAAGGACAACTAACAGAAATGAAGAAGTGTAGGACGAAATGAAGAAATGGAAGCAGTGCCAGCAAACATGAAAAAGGAAAATGACTGTTATTTTGGCATAAATGAGAACATTGACTACAGGGAGGACAGGAATAGGGAACTAGTACTGTTTTTTAAAGCACAAACGGGTAGCAGGTCCTCTGTGGATGAGCTTTAGAGAGGTGCTGAGACCCATAAAGGAAGCTACGTATATCAGTCATTTGAGAACTGCAGAGCTTTTTGGAATTACTTGTGTTAAGGACAGTGTTTCATTGATGCCTACCTGATGTCCAGCCAACCCAGATGTCTTTACTGTGAATTTAGCCTTTGCCACCAGTGGTCACTGACAGTAGTCAGGGGTGACCAGAGCTTGAAAAGCCCTGAGAAAATTCAATAAAGGCCCAGTTGGATGGGAAAGAGCAAGTAATGAAACACCAAAATTGAGACTCTAGATCTTAAATGAACTGTTGCAGTGTGCCTACAGCTTTTGGGAAGGCCAAAACCCACTAATATTAGTCATTCTTTAGAAACAGAGATTTCAACTGTCCATTTAAATACACAGTTCTGATTAAAGAGTTATTTGTTATATTATACATAAACAAATAAAAGTTAGACTCATTTAAGGTTGATATTTGTGTAAGATAAAAATGTTTATAGAAAGTGGCAGGGAAAAGAGACTGATATTTAGAGGCTGATAAAGTGTTACCTTCTATCTTGCTTTAGAAGGAGACAAAGAATAGGTCCAGTGTTCACTGTTTATGCAAAAGCTTAATCCATATTGCCTCAAAAAGGATCCCTCTCAAATCCTTTTTATCATTTCTATGATAATTTGAAAGTGAAATTTAGGAACTCTAAATATGAGGAGACTTTTAAAAATAGATTTAAAATAAACATTGTTTGAATGTAAAGCCTTGTCGTAGACACTGGAACAGGTTGGAAAGATCTCTCTGTGCTCATGGACAAATGAAGTGTATGTGCAAAGGTTTTAGGTGACAATGAGTTCTTCAGTACTCATTCAGTGATTCTTGAGCTTGGCTATAATTGATGTCTTCATTTTCTCATATGTTTTTACTGAAAAAAAAGCAAAACACTGAAAGCCAGTTGGGTTTATCTTCCATTCTTGTACTGTGCTATGGTACATTGAAGAAAACTGAACATGTAACTGAGCATGAACAACTTCAAAATGTCACTCAGCTTTCTTAATAACATTTGCAGAATTGCATGGATCACATTTAGAATCAACTTTTTAAATTGTTTTGCTACAAATCAGAGCACATTTTCCTTCTATTGACTGACACTGTAGAAGAGATGTTGCATGAATATAAGCAAGAACAGGTATTTTCCTCAGGATATAATTTAGGACTCTGTTTCTTTTCCAACTATGTCTTTTTCCACAAATAGGTAGGTTGTATTGTCATGAAAGAACATGTATTCTCCAGCAAAATCTCTACCTTCTTTTAAATCAGTGTGATTCTCACCATTGACCTAAAATTTGTGCAGGATTTTCTCCTGGGTCATTAGGATTAAAGTGTGAAATAGTCTCAAGCTGGTTACTTCAGCTGTCAAATGACTCAAGGCCCCTGCTGATTCCCTCATGCTGGTGTTGCTGTGAGAACCAGAACTGCGAGGACTATCTGTGGCTTTACACATAAGGCTCTGGATAATGTTTCATCTTTTTTAAGATTCTATTAATGCATGAGCTGGCCCATATTAATAAAGTTATCTATTTTGAAGTATCAAAAAAAGAGGGGTTTATGGGGAAAAAAGGATATCTTTGCGTTATTTCTCTTTGGTTGGGGACTTTGGAGTGATCATGTGAAGGTAGAAATACTACTAATGGGAAATCCCCTCATGTGGCTGTCTGAGTTACATGTTTAATCTTAGTCATCCAGAATTTAAAAAAAGAAAACAAAAACCCACAAAGTTCAAAAGCAGCAAAATGCTGCTAACAACTACCAAATTCTTCCATTCATAATGAACTTTCCTACAGGAGTAAGAAGTGACACTTAATCCATAAATTATAAATAGTAGTCTTTTATAAGGTGGAATTTTGTGTGATCTTTCTTTAACAGTACTTTTAGTCTCAGTTCAGAACTAAAAAAAAATTGAACTGAAACAAAAAAAATCCTGGGAACTTCCATTATGAAATATTAGTAAGTACTTCAAAGTAAGGATCACTTGTTGATTCTAAATTAATTTAACTAAATTCATACTGTCTCCCTCACTGGAACAATCCCTTGAATTTTCAGATCTTAGTTTATATTTTAGAGGATTTACTGGGGTAAGGATGGGAATTTGATTTTATAGATTTTGATCTTGATCTTGATTTTGCCTTGTAAGAGGACTGGTGAGTGTGGTCTTAGAGCTCTTTCACCAATGCTCTTCACATCTGATGTTCATGCTCAGAGTTATTAACTTTAGTTAATTTGGTATGTGGGTGATGAGTAATTAGCCTCAACAGCAAAACCAGTAGTGAATGGAGATGACTATGTGAGTTGTAGTCTTGGACAGCCTGGGCACTTCTTAGTTTGGCAAGTGCTGTATAATCTGCAGTGTCTGGTGAGACAGGCACTGCTCCTCAAGCTCTTGCCTGTTCCTGTGCACATCCAGCCCAACTTTCATTAACAGGAATAGGGAGACTGTTCCCATCATGCCTGTTTGTGGAATCGACAGATGAATGAAGGATTTCTCAAGCCTTTATTGGTAAGTTTTGAGCTTTCTGTGAGACTCAATAGCTAGAATGGGAATTGGTTCTGGGGCCACAAGCCCTCATAATTTCAGAATTAAATTTTGGAAATATTTTGGAGTCTCATTTGCCATGTTTCAAAATGAGACATTTGTAGTATATGCAGGTGGTACAGCAAGAAGAATTTGGGGAGGGTTCTGTGGACCTTTTGGAACAATGAAACTGCTTTATTAGTTAAAATTAGAATATTTTACTCATCCGTCTCATTACTAGAATTCTTATTGAGATCTGCCACAAAGTAATAGCAGATAATCAAGCTACAGATTTTGAAAAAAAGTGTAAGTCTTTCCAGAAGTGGCTTGGCTGTGCAAATATTCATGGCAATGTGAAAGTTAAGTTCTTCTGATGCCTTTACATTGTATATTTTGACATGGCAAAGTTGTAAAATCTGATCTACAGGTAGAGGTCACTGTCCAGACACATAATGTAAGGTTCAACAATTAACTGTGTATCTGCAGATGTACAAGGAATGCTCTACAGAATTACTATTGCCTTGCTTAATAAATTGATGCATCACTTATTTCATTTCAGGCATGTGATTAAAAAACCCCATTCCCACATAATGATATATAAACATCAACCTAATTACTTTTTCTTTGGCATGACTGAGTACAGAGTAGGTGCCCTATACAGTTCATTACAGTTGAAATAGTAACTTTTTGTGTGGAGATAGGGTTTTTGCAAAAGCTTATATTTGATATATTTTTTGTGCATAATTAGTGTTATTTAAGAAGACTTTTTGCTAGAGTTATGTAGTTTTAATTTATTAATTTACTTAGGAGATATTATGAAGCCAGGATGCATGCTGAAATTTATCATATGGAACTCTTCTCCCCTGCCCCCTCAGGTCTTTCCCCAGATCTCTTTCATTTGTATAAAAGAAATGTATTTTTGAAAAAGACTAGTATGTATTTGAATGTTGCATAGCAATGTTCACTCTAATCAGCTTAGAAGCTATTTTAGAATATAACTTCATTTGTTTTCATATATTACTTATAATGGAAAATAGAAATATTGCAGCTATTTATTACTATAAGTTGTATGAATTCATCTTTTTGTAGTCATATTATTTAAAAAGTGATGTTTCAAGACTAAATATAAATTTACTAGCTGCAAGAGTGTTTGATGAGTTCCCCTAGAAAGAGTGCATTTGTCAGCCTGCAGAAACCTCCTTGTGATACTTGCAGTGCCATATTCTTTTGACTTTGGAATGAGCTTGGAACTCAAAATCCCATTGAAACAGGACAACATTTGCCTTGGGAAGGAGGGACAGGAAATGAATTTGACCATGAAACACTGACTTAAAAACATCAACCAGATGAAGAGCAAAAGTGATGCATGGATAAATGTATAATTCAACTGCACAACTTGATGTTATCATCTGACAGGGAAATGATCTTTAACGTCAAAGATCAGTCAGCAAATCAGCCAAAACCATCTGTTATGACATTTGGTTTCCTTAAGATCCATATTTTCACCAAGTTCATGGAACTGGCTCAAGTTACCAGGAGTGAACTACAATATGAGTAACACACAAATACTGTTCTATTCACTGGACCATTTGAAGAAAACTAAATAAAGAAGTTTATTGACATACTTTTTGCTGGCAACTAATACTTTTAAGGTAATTAATAAAATTAAACTTGTGAACCATAGCAATTACCAACAGATATGCAGTTTCTTTTAAAATATTGTATTGGGAACTTTGAAGATATTAAAGAATTGCTCTTACTGCAGTGTATTCAGTTTTTTACTACTTTGTATATATCTGATGCAATATCTGTGCCATTAATTTGCAATTATGAAAATTGCATAAGAAATAAAAAGAAACTTTTAAGTTATGTGAATGAGTCATTTCAAAACCACTGTTTTTCTGAATTTAGTTCAAGACAGCCCACACCAGGGTGAGTGCAGAGTATATCAACATCTGTAAGAGATCTTGAGTCTGATGAATTTGTTAGTCTTTAAAACATTTTTCTCTCTGTAGAGAATACTGATCTTTGATTTCAAAAGCTAGGGTTTTTTTTTTTCCCTCTTTTAACCATATGAGGCATTAAAAAAAAACTTAGAAGAATTTAGCACATTATCTTATAGTAGTATCTATAGTTCTTTATTATTTTTTTTTATCTGCATCTTTTTTTTCCTGTGACCTGATATTCTGGGAATTCTTTAGAGAAACCCAATTGTATTTTAATCCTACAAATATGTGTTACCATATTTAAGAGTGCACATGTGGGTGGCCGCTTGTTTTTTTTAAAGCTGAGGGAATGATATTTGCTGAACTGGAAAAAGTAACCAGGAATATCTTGTAACCTCCAATGGTACAGTATAGGCCAGGTGTCTCACGCAAGAAAATATTGCAGACTCTTTGCATGGAAGTGGATAAACTAGCATAAAGTCTGGCACTTATTTTGATTTTGGATTTTTGGTGGATGTTGTAAATGTGAAGGAGAGACAATTATTCCATAATCACGTTGGCAATTTCACCAATAAAACTGCAATTACCATGCTTGGAACATCATGTAATCCATGACTCTATCAGTAATGTGGAGTTCAAACCTGACATCCTGAGCCATTCTTAAGAGAATGAAAGAGCCCTTCTTGTCTGGGTCTGCAGAGAAAAGCATCGTGAACAGCACAGAGGCGACAGCCGAGACCACAATGTGCGTTCGGGGACAGGGCGAGGGCTACCGTGGCACCGTCAGCACCATATGGAGTGGAATCCAGTGCCAGAGGTGGGACTCCCAGTTTCCTCACCAGCACAACATCACTCCTGAGAACTTCAAATGCAAGTGAGTAGAGACTTGTGGGCATTATTACTACAGTGGGAAAAGAGCTGAGGTTTAAAGTGTTTAACAATTCATGTCACTGGGGCAGATCATAGGGCTCTGTCCCTGCCCCTTGCTCTGATGCATCCACTCTACCTGCTGAGGCTCAAAACCATTTGAGCCTGGGAAAATCAGTCCTTCAGATCTCAAAGTAATAGTTCTAGGTGAAATTGTGTGAAACCCTAGGGATTTTCATGAACTTCTCCTTCAAGCATCTATTCACCAATATGATTGTGAAGTATCTGGATGTGTTCCAGGCTGGGACCTGAACCCCAACAGCATTGATACATTACCACTGGATTCTTTTCATGGAAACAAAAACTTCTTCAGAGCTTGATTGCTGACTTTATTTTAATATGTCCTAAATATTACCTGAATGTAATCTTCTTTGTAATAATTAACACTCATAATATTTGAAAACACTTCTTTAATTTTTCATATTTTAATTCCTTTTTCTGTCTCATTAATAAACATAGATGCATCAATAGGACTGCTTTTAGTTGACTGACCACTAGTCATCAAACCTTTCTGTATGGTTCCTAAACTCCCAAGGTGTGAATAATCTGCTAATTTTAGGCAGTTACCTTAGTAATGCTCATTCAGTCCTTTTTTAACTACGCCTAGAGGAAACCTTGCTGACCAGATTGAAGCCACAGCCCAGTTTGCACTAAATACCTTTATTAATGGGTAAATATCAGTAAGAATTACAGTATTAGGCCCATTCTTTCTATAGTCTGTTATCAGCAGGTGCTGCAGATGTAAAAAATACAGTGAAATATGGAGATGCACAGAACATGGCAACAACTGTCAGGAGGTGGGGAAATAAAACTTACATGTAAGAGGTTTGAGTATTTCATGCAAGCTGCAAAAGACATTTAAAGATGTTCCCTTGTGACTAACTTTTACTTTAAAGGTAGCAGCTGTATAGAATTTCTACATACACTTGTTTTATTTTCCACAATTCAGCTTCATAAATTAGTTGCTGATAGTCTAAAGCACTCTGTTTCTCCAAACTCAGCAGACCCATTCAAAGCACAGGGAGTTTTAAGCACTTTGGTAATGTTTGTATTTAAAAGCATTTGTAATTTATTGCAGGTGTATCCAATGTCAGTTGCATGCAAATTTTGATGGAGGATCCTGAATGAAAATATTGTAATCGTCAAATGAAATCTTATATCCCATCAAAATATGTGTCTGCTGAAAACGAATTTCCGCAAACATATTCATATTACAATTATTATTTTTTTTCTGCACACTGCGTTCTTACTGTCTCCTCATCTCCTTGCACTTGACATTGATCAGTAACACAGAGACCTGAATGAGCCTGTATTTTTGTTAATTCATGACAAAAAACAATGGACCACATTGGTGGGTTTAGGTTATCCCTGCTGCGAGCTAACATATTTATTTTTACAGGGATTTGAGGGAGAACTACTGCCGAAATCCAGATGGATCTGAATCACCCTGGTGCTTTACCACTGACCCAAACATCCGTATTGGTTATTGCTCCCAGATTCCTAAGTGTGATGTATCAAATGAACAAGGTAACAGAGGAAAGGGTGATAAGATGATTTTAAGTGAATGCCATACTGTTCCAAACATCAAGTAGACAGCCTTAAAAACTGGAGAAGTTGTGTTTGTATTACACCTATGTAATTCTGCTTTGGATTTATTGGCATGCTTGGAGTTCATTGTGGTGTAAATGAGATTACTTTCTAGGTTTAATTTGTAATTTCAGCAGGGAAAGCTGCAGCAAAGATTTTATTGGACCTGATTTTTAGATAGGACATAGGCCTATCTATGCATCTGCTCTGCTGTCTTTACCTTTCTTCATTTGAAAGGCCTTTTTCCACAGCTGAGATGATTTTCTTGGTTCTCGGTCTTTTTGTAATTGCATATCAGGCTACCAAAAGTGATTTTTTTTTCCCTTTTTATTTTCTTGCAAATACCTCGTCATCTATAAGGGGTTGATCCTCTGAGTTCTTACCTATCTCTGCCTGGGAGGTGCATTCTGAGTCTTCAGGCAAATGTTTTTCCCATGAGGTTTTGGTATTACTGTAAGGAGTAATGTTGCATCCTGAATGGATGTCAGTCACAGCATAAACGGAGGCTAAGACCTCAGACCTATAACCCTACATCAGGTTGCATTAACATCTCCATCTTTAAACTGTAGCCAACGTTACTGTAGATTTTAAAAAGTTGCAGTTGCAAGACTTATGTCAGAGAAAGGATTAAACTTTTACATTCATTCTGTGTTTCTGGTAAAGTATCAATTATCAAAAAGTAAAAGTACTGATGAATATGAAATTAAGTGCTTTATGCAAAATGCCTTTATAGTACTGATAATTTTAAACAATTCTCTTGAAAAGTCTCAAAAAGGCTTGTAATAAAAGCTTATAAATTAAACATGACTTCTGCTGGAGCGAGCAGGCAAGTTTTTGAATTACATTAAAATTAAAGTCATGATGATTTTTTGATTTTGCTGAAGTACTTAAGTCTAGAGTTACATACTGTTGCCAATATCTGAAAACTACACAAAGCTAAACTGAATGCCTATTTTTTTGTAGAAGGAGGAATAGGGCACCATTTTTTCTTGGTTTTTATATAAACTAGTTTCTTACAACTTTTAGGATATTCTGTGTGACCCTTCTAAATTAATCATAAACCAACTATTTATGAAAGAAATTTTCCAAGTCCATGTAAGTAAGAAAAAATTTAACTGCTGTGTTGGGAATGAAGGTCTCAAACAGAAGATTATGTATGTAAATTTGAAAAGTATTTTACATTTTTCTTCTGATCTGATTTATGCAATTGTCTTATTAATAGTGTCTAGCATTTGCTTAAAAGAACACTTGTCTGTAATAATTTGGATTACTGATGGAAAGGAAGACTTTTCTTCTTAATGTTGCACAATCACCCTCCACTTTTTTGTCTCATCATTCTTTTTTCAGATTGTTATCGTGGCAATGGCAAGACTTACATGGGGAATCTATCCAAGACAAGATTTGGGCTAACTTGCTCCACATGGGACAAAAATATTGAAGACTTACGTAGGTGTGTACATATGAAACAGAATGAGATGGTTCAGTGAGTCTTGAATAAATACTGCCTCCAGATGGCAACTCTTTTTCATCTGCATTGATTCTAAAGTAGCCCCTTATGCCCTGGAGCTTTTATTATCTTTGTTTTCCTAACCTTTTTTTTTTTTTTCTTTTCTTTGTGTTTAATTATATTGCACAACATGACTTTTTTGGGGCTAACCAGTAATTGCAGGCTTTGGGATGTTTCTTACTGTTTAGTTTACTGGCCTATTTTACTCCATCTTTGTCCTTGAAAGTTTGCTACAATGAGATGATATCAGATATCAGAGGAAATGGTTGTCTCATCAGCCTCATGTCATAGCTTATGCTGCTTCAAGGAGGAGATTGGACTTCAAACCACCTAATGTCTCTTGCAGCCTGAAACTGATTCTTTAGTCTACAATCTAGTGACACTGACATTGAATGCCAATAAAAGAACCTGCAATTTCTGTAGTTTATCATTAGTTTGGCTTCATGTTCAAGTAGTAGAAATTATTTGTTGAAGTAAAATGAATTATCAGGACTGTATATAACATAAGGGATTCATAAAATGTTTTGCTGTGTATGAGATATCACACACACCAGTGGCTGTGTTGAAAATAGTTTCTCCTTCATTTCCCTTTAGTTTCTGAAGCTGATGCAAGTGTGTCAATATTAGCTTTGGTACTTGTTGTAGAGTGGCAGTGCTGAACATACAAGCCATTGTCCTTTGGAAGGACTGTGTAGGTCAGGAAGTCAGCCCTTGGGGAAGCTGAATTGCAAAAGGCAGACTTCAGTGGCCCTGTCTGGTATCATCAGCTGGATTACATGTGTTCCTTTCACAGATGGTGAGAGAGAGGATATATATTCCAGTGTGCTGCCCATGGAAGGGAAGCAGAGGTTTAAGCTCATACTGTCTGAGAAGCTTGATAATTCTTAGTTTGCTGTGACTGAGGCAGTATAAACCTACTGGATGCTTGATGCAAATGGCATTCATCTAATAGAGCACAGATCAGCCTTTCTTTTTCTTATTCCCACACATTTTCTATCTAGGAACTTCTTTGGGGAGTTATCTGTCTCACTCCAATAGTTTCTCTGGTTATGGGTATTCTAGAGGTAGCATGAGTGGTTGGTTATGAACTGAAGGAGCAGTACAGCTGTAACGAAAGAAGCCTGTATCCTTGTATCTGACAAGCCAAAAATAAATTTCTTTCTCCACATCAGATTTTGACCTCAGAATTTCACCTCTACAGTGCTTCACGTAGGCTTCCAGCTTAGGTGACTTATCACTGCAGTTTGTCTGAGCCATTCATCTTTGTCCTTGCCTGCTGCTCATCCTGGCTAACTTTCTTAGTTTGTCTTTCTTTTGCCTTTGATTCATCTTTGTAGGTTCAATGCTCCCTTGTGCTGTTAACCTGCAGGAGATAGAACCTGTGCTCCCCAAAGGTGTCTACAGATTTTCTGAGGGCTTCACAGGCGCTCTTCTAATCAGTATAATGATCCGTCCTGAGGATTTCTAGAGATTTTAGCTTGACTGGGAAATCTAGATGCCTCCCAGCTGTCCAGTGGACACAGTGCTTAAAATACCAACCAGAGGAAAGTTGGACCCAGATCCAGAAAATATTTGGGTCTTCTCTTCCCTTTGATTTTAACCAGCCCTAAACCCTGACCTGTAGGCTTCTCAATCAGCTAATAATACAATGTGGAGCAAAGCAACATTTAACCTTTGAAAATTTGGGCTATAGCATAAAGCTTTTCAACACTTTGAATTTTTTTTTCCCTGTAGGCATATACAAATATTCAGAGAACCAGATGTTAGTAAACTGAAGAAAAACTATTGCCGCAATCCAGATGATGATTTTCATGGTCCCTGGTGTTACACAGATGATCCTCTTGTGCCCTGGGATTACTGCCCTATTTCTCGATGTGAGTACTTGGCACGCCGCTGGCAGTGTCAGCTGTGCAGTCCCAGTGAAGCCACGGTGTCACATGCCCGTGCACACCTTCCTGTTGTCACTTGTGGCTGCAGAAAATGTGTGATTCTATCACGGATCAATTGTGCGTGACTGAGAAGGAGCAGACAGAAGCTGCTTGTGCAATATATGAACAAGGGGTTCTTTTCCTTGACCAGCTTGGAGATTTCAAGACTTATTTATGCAGCAGGAGCACAAAGGGGCTATTACAGATGGTCAAACATTTTCCAGCAGATCTAGCTATTGAATGAGGGCTGGACGGAGACAAAGAATTGTCTAGCGGTCAGAATGCTGGCTGTGGCCTCAAGAAACCCAGGCAGAGTTATCTTCTGGGCTGCAAGCTTCAGAGACTCTTTGTGTGATCTATCTTTGTAATGTTAGGATAACTCACTATATATATGCTGAAGTGTATATGCGCTACAGAGATTAGATTCTGCTTTCGGATGTTTATGGGATGATTTAACTCCTGGCAAGAATTAGGAAAATCATGCCTCCAAAGTTGAATGTTTAAATCTAAATAGCTTAAATAAACAGAATTAAGAATCCTAGGGAATTCAGCAATAAACTGATGACAAGTAGGAAAAGATAGTTTTATGCTGAAAAATGTGCAATTCACATTTATGTTCAAAATCTTTCTCTTCAACTCTTATTTCTAAGTTATTCTGCGGCATGTCCTGGGAGAACACTTAAATGGTAAATCAGGCTTTTGAATGCATGTCTGTGATCTCTAGAGGTTAAGGATAATGTTACACTCATTCCTAGAGGCAATCTACTGCATTTCCTCATAGCCTGAACTCCTGCATCTCTAAAAAGTGGTATTTGAAGTCTCAGGTGATATTTTGGCATCTATGTGAAGAGTAAACAAAACTGTGCAAAAGGTTATTTGTGTCAATATAAATGAAGAATAGCTGAAGAAATATAGTTTTTATTCACTTATTCTGAGTTCATGATTTGGATCTGTGAATTCCTAAGGATGTATTCTCAGCAAACATTTGTAGGGTATCCAGAACTGGTGAGTTGTACATTTCTGCAATCAAACACTAGAGTGGGAATAGGCCAGTTTTACAATTGTAACTCATATGGACTAGTATTACAATACTGGATAAATATATATGTACATACATACATTTATACATAGAAACATATCTATGTATGCATACATATATACACATAGATATATGCATGCGTGTATACATGCAGAAATTTCACTGTGGATATATAACTGTATCTATATATATGAATATACCTCTCTCTGTATGTGTGTTTGTGTGTGTATCTATATCTATATATACACACATATTTTCTTTATGATGGAAATCTAGTTGGATGAGACTGTTTAAATTTTCCTTGGTCAAGGTTTCAGCAGCTACCCCTGTACCTCTAGCTCATAATGTTGGGTCACTCTGTACATGTCATTGAAGGTAAACATTTAGAAACAATTTTAGCAAACTTCTTGTAACTATTTTTTAAATTGGACTAGATGGAAGTACTGAACCAGATTTTGGGGATCATGTTTTGATAAGAATAAGTCTTTGCTGATAGGAACCTAAAATGTCTTTCAAAGATTTTAAGGAATTGAGAATGTCTTTCAGTCTTCTTTGGATTTAATCACATGATTTCTGTAGTTCCTGAAAGCTCATATAAAAGTGATAACTTCATTTTTCAGCATTTGCTTGTTTGAATGGAACATGTAAATTGAACATGATAGGCAGCCTGATGTCTTCAGGATTCAGCCAAGAAAAATGCTTGACATTCCTGCTCCAAAATGTTTCTTTCTTGTTCTTATTTCTTTTATTCTATTGGACTAAAATTCTGCCCCTTTGTTAATCCTTACTGAATACTGCTTTTGCAGTCTACTGAAGAAATCATTGAAGCTTAAAACTTTGTGAAGCATTAAAGTTAACAATATGTCATTTGCTGATGAAATGTATTCCATTTTTAAATGCATTTTAATTTTGCATTATGGCTATCTTGTGTGTCTGTCTAGGTGAAGGTGATACAACTCCAACTACAACCAGCTTGGATGGTGAGTATGTGTATGAACTGCGCAGTGCATGACTATCCTCTAAATCTAGACATTTCTTTCCAATTGGGAAACAAAATAAAGATTAGTTAAGTTATAAAAAACCCCACCATACAGACTGAGCAAAATTAATTTTACCAGAGAAAAGTGAGGAATAGCTTTGTTATACTCCTTTATCTATTGTCACTGTCATGTCTTGCCAGTGGTGAGATTTGGTAGTGAGCTTCAATGTTTGCTTTTTAATTATGTAAATCTCAAAAACCTATTTAAATTTATGTATTTTCTATTCCCTATGGATATTTAAATAGCTTCAGCTACTCAGCTTCACTGAAGTAGTTTTGGTGGCCTAGAAATATATTTCATTAGCACAGGAAAGTTAATACATAATAAATATTGACCTTCTTGTGGTCCTTATGTGCAACTGTGCAGGTTTCCTACCACTGCTTTTAGTAAAATGTGATCTCTGGACCTGCTTTCAGATACTGCCATTCCTTGTGCCTCAACAAAACATTTGAGAGTTGTAAATGGAATCCCAACACAAACTAACGAAGGATGGGTGGTTAGTTTGACGTACAGGTAACTATCACTTTGATTAGAAGGGCAATACAGCTACTAGGATATTTGTTTTAGAATTGTAGAAAATGTTGACCGTAATAACAATAAAAGAATATTTCTACATTGCAATTAAGGTCTGTAAAAGCAGAGAATCAGCATTCCTCTGATGTCAGGTGATGCCACAGTATTCATTCTGCTAGTGAAATATTTTATATGTTCATTATAGCTAACTTATACACATGAACCTGCAAAGCATTTATAGTCTTCTGTTCTTCCTTACTTAGCTACTGTAGGCCTTTTCATGACACTGGCTTCACACTCAGCATTAAACTGGTTATTTTAGAGACTGATAGAAAATAACTGAATTTAAGATCAATATTTTCACTTTGATGGCAGAGCATTTGTTTGTGAAGCATAGGATTCAGGATTTATACCTGTCTACCTGTGTCAAATGAAGCTTTCTCCTATATCATTTTATGGAAATAAAATGTATTTGGTATATAAAAAAAATAAATTAGGATCTATAAGGAAATCCTTTTTATTCTGTAAAACAAGACCCTGACATGTACAGCTTGTGCATAACACATGTATTATATTATGGCAGATCTTTGCTGCTGTGTAAAAGTCAGAACACAGAATGGCTGTTTCCTATGCTCTTTACTCTGGTTCATAACTTGTCAGCTGGAAGTGTGAATCATTAATTTATAACAGGATATATCTCATGCATCAGCCCTGGTTCTTCTATCATGAAAAAAAAAAAAGTTAAAAAAAAACATCCCTTTGTCTGCTGGGCCAGACTAAAGGGAAGCTAAATTCTATTAGCTTATGGTTCATCACCTCATTTAAAACTATGCTGTAAAAGAGGTATTAAATGAAAAATGGAAGTGAAGGAAAAGATAAAAAATACATTCTCTACATCTCTTCATTGCTAGAGAAGTTCAGGAGTGGAGAGGGATCTTCCCATCCCTGTAACCTTGGCATCGTATGAGATCCATTGGATCTTGACCTTTTTGGGATTGTATTGGATGGTTCAGAAAGACATTCCTAGAGGAAGATCACTGTATCCCTTGGCTAAGTAACCAGATAGGTGGGCTAAATGACTCCTTGGAAAAGTTAATCTTTGCACTGTTTTAAAAGTAGCTTTGATATTTGATGAACTTTTAGGCAGGTAAGGTGAATTACATCTGGGTGTCTAAAATTGAAATAGCTATTGTTAGGGTAGTTGAACCTGGATTTTCTGCTATGCAGTAAAATTCCATGAAACACGAGTGCTTAAATGATTGCAGATCCTTTTATGAATAAGGAATTCCTGGAATACTCCAGCAGCAAAATATATCTTGAAGTATTACATGTGGGCATAAAAATGTAGTTTTATTTTGTATTGTTACCAAGGAAGCAAATAGAATATTGTCTGAAACAAAATCTTAATGACATCTGATCTTTCTGAAAGAAAGCCTAACTGTACACTCCAAAATGGGATTGCTGTGTCTGAATGGTGAAGGCCCACTGAAACTTAGAAACTATTCATATTAGGTAAACAAAGCCCACCTCTAAACCTTAAATTGATCAATGAAATTTTCTTGTATATCCAATTCAGATTCTGTAATAATTTATATTTATGTATATTTAAATGGATTTCATCTGCTTCATGGAACCAGCTCTAAATTTACCCCATATTTAAGTAAGGAATTACCCTTTCTATGTGTACTAATGAATCTTATAACAGAGATGGTGAAATTCTATAATATATGTGTAAAATAATAAGTGATGCAAACTTAACATGGAAGAACATAGCTATACTCCTGACTAGGATAATTTTATAATAAAACAAGCTAGAACCTACATTTTAGAAGACTCCAGCCTTTTGGACCAAATATTCTGCTCCTCAACCAAAATATGATTTAAAAAAAAGTCAAAGCTCTGTGTTCTCCTGCTGTCTGTGAACTCCATATATAGTCTGGTATCCATCCAGTAGTTCTTTGCAAAACTTCGAACATTTGTGTGATTTGAATTTATAAATTGTGAGATTTTAAGCTTTTCCCAGATTGCTGACAATTCTGATTCACTTTCCAAAGAGCTACAGAAAATAAATGTGATTTTGGAGGCACAAAGAAGGAAACTAATTAATCTACATTCCACAGTAATTTTTTTTAAAGAACTGTCATGCTTAATTGCTTTAATTTTACTTGATATATTATGCTTCAGGTTTTCTATAATCACACGTAGGATGTCATACACTGCAGATTGTTTCCAACTGAAGTATGTGGGGACACAAATCTCCTAGGGCTTGTAATCAAATAGGAACTCTCCACCTTGAGGTCAATGCTTTGAATAATACTTAAATGAATAATGACCAAATGTTGTTTACATCTGGTGGCAGTTTGGGGACTTGTTTGAAAGTTTCAGTCCAGTTCCTGTTACACAGAATTGGCCCCTTTTTTTTGGTTGTTTTTTTTTTTTTTTTTTTAATTTTAAATGAGGTGTCTTATTACAAATTCAGCTTTGAAACCACTAAATGAACAGAGTAACTGAATTTGTCTTTCTTTCTGCTTTTTTGCACATTGGAGTAAAGCTCTGAAAAGTCATGTTACTGTAAGTGTTGAAACTGTAGAGCAAAGGGACAGAGACAAGTTTTTGAATGTTTTCAGTCTGCTACTTTTCACCAGCTAACGTGTGGGGAGCAAAACACTCTTTAAAGTTTTTGACTATGTAGAAACTAATATTAGTGGTTTTGGGTTTGGTTTTTTTTTTTAATATTTTTCCTTTTCTTTTTTTCCTCCAGGAATAAGCATATCTGTGGTGGTACTTTGATAAAAGAAGAGTGGGTTCTTACAGCAAGGCAGTGTTTCCCTTCTCGGTACAGTAGTCTGGAACTTTGCAATATTAAAATCCATCTATTTTTGGGAACTTATCAGCACGATGCTTCTTCAACTTGAATGCAGCAGTTTTTCCTCCTGTTTGGCTTTAACACTGTTTTCCTGATATAAAAGGCCTGTGGGACCTTGCTATTTTTTATTATTATTGCTGTAAATCTAAATAGCCGTGGCTATTTTACATAAAAGCATAAATAGATTTTCCAAGTGTCATGGTTAGACAATTGCCTCTTTATGAGACTAATCTCATGCTTCTGCTTAACTGGACAAAATAAAATAGAAAACTTGGGTAAATCTAAAGAAGTTCAAAGGTTCATGCTGTCCAAGGATTTAAATGTTTGGATACTGTTATGAAAAAAAAAAAAAAAAAGGTTTTAGTAACAGTTAAAGATAAAATTATGTAATGGCTTCAGGCCAAAACCTTATATCCAAGCATGTTGATTTTGGAATAGCAGTTGGCAGCATGAAGCCGTTTCTGCTAAGGAGCATTAGTTAAGATCTTCCAGCATAATCATATTAAGCAGAGTTTTTTTAGTTATTTTATTATACAGTGAGCAAAATCATAACCAACTTTGCTTCATTTAGGTACAAAGATTTGAAAGACTACAAAGCCTGGCTTGGAGTCCACAATATCAAAGGAAAGGGAGAGGAGAAGCGCAAACAAGTCCGGAACATCTCCCAGTTGGTATATGGCCCCGCAGGGTCAGATTTGGTCTTACTGAAACTTAGCAGGTTAGTAGCTGTTATTGTCAATTTTCATCTTTTCACTTTCGCCTGCTGGGTGGGATTCTTCCTAAATGAGATTTGCAAGTTCATTGCTCTACTTTCTCCAGTACTACAGATGCTGTCTCCATGAGGTAAACTTCCAACTGAAAGAAAATTTGATACATATAGAAATGTATCTATCATCCATCAATGTTACTCAGAAAACGGATGTTACTCTTGTGAAATCATACCTACATTATTCTTCCTGTTAACCATGTTTAGGTTTGTTGGGAGATTTAAAGAAAACCCACTAAGTACCCACATGGACTGGTATATGGTTTTAATTTATAGAATAACCACCAGATTGTAGCTGGGATCCTTGTGTATATAAAAGCTTTCAAAATTTCTCCATAAGAATAAACCTATATATCCAAATGAAATGCCAACTCTACTTACTTTTAAGATTAAAACCCAAGTTAAATAGCATAAAAGTGGTGACAGCATTTCAAGAATTTTTTGACAGTTGGCAGCTGTAGTACAAAAAAATAGGTAGAAGAATCCATCATATTCTCCAGAAACAGAAAATGAAAGGAAAAGAATTGGCACAGTTTTAAATTGCTGTGGTCTATAATAGACTTAATGTAATTTTAAAAACACAGTTGAGAAGATTAAGTGAAATCCATTCTATCTATTTTTTTTCTTCTTTTCAGACCTGCTATATTGACAAATTTTGTAGAAATAATCCGATTGCCCATTTCAGGATGTACCATTCCAGAGAAGACCAGCTGCAGTGTTTATGGATGGGGATACACTGGATGTAAGAAACTATTTTTAAAAACTAAATGAATACGTTGACAACTTACTTCCTCTTGTCATTATAGGTGAGGCTGCGGGTATGTCCTGATGCCACAGTTGTCCAACACTTCTTGTTAAAAAATAGAGTTTTTGGTTTGTTTTTTTTTTTATTTTGCAAATCTCTGAGCCTTTTATCCAACTTAATTTAACATTAAATATTTTCCACTGGTCTCTCCTTTTTTGTTGTTATTTCAGGGACAGGCAAAATGATTCAAACATTTCAAGGAGTGAATTAATGAAAAATACCAATCTACATGTAAAAAAAAAAAAAAGCAAAATTTCTCTGCAGAATGTTAACAGGGTTTTTGGACAAATCTTTGTTCATCTACTTGAGCAGTCTCTTTCTGTAATCCAAAGCAGGACGCTGTGGAAAAACTAATACAGAAACATGTAATCAAAGACTTTATTAATATACACAATAACAGGGAACTAGGGACACACAGGCAGCCCTAAGTCTGGCATTTCCTAACTTTTGAGTACTTGACTTTGCAACCTTTCTAATGTTTATTAGACACAGTTTTGTGTGAAGAAAATACAAATATGTGGGAGAACAGACATTTATTTAGTCTAGTAAATGCTATATCTGGCTAATTATGTGTTGATAAAAAGTTAATAGCTGCCAGTTGACAATAATTACTCCAATATTTACTGTGCTCAAATGTTGTTTTGCCACAGACCCTGAGTAAGCAGCAGCAATATACTCACACTGTCCTGGAAGCAGAGCAGAAGCTGGGCTGGAATTCTGAGGCTGTCTTCCTCATAGCCACTACTCTGCCATTTCTTTGTGGGTGGCAATTAATCTGTACCAGCCCTCTCCCAAATGACTGCCTTTGATGTTCCCAGCATGTCCATATTAGCCATCCTCTGGGGGCATCGGCTGTCTGGGGGACAGGGACATCAGGCTGGAGCACAGCACAGCATCACAGGAAAGCTTAGCTTAAGAGAACTGATAAGGAATTTACAATATTGTGGAGTTATGTAATACAGTAAATACATAACATCTGTCATCCAAGGACTTTGTACTATATTTTTTGCACTACTTTATGTAATCCCGGTCAGGGAAGGAAGAAGTGTTACATCCATTTTTTTAAGAAAACAGGATAATAAGTCAGTGGAGGGCAAGCCTGGCATTTTCTTTTGATGGCTGTGCAGAGAATAGCAGGTCCAGACCCTTTATTTATCTTTGCAGCTTGTACAGGCTTGTCTTTCGACATGTAGAACAAGAGTAAGCTCCACAGGGCTCCTGCTTCCTGACCTTCACACTGATGAATGGAGATTGCACAAGGCTGTGGCTCTGCCCTTGCAGGCACAAAGTCATTCAGGGTAGCTGAGCCAGCACAGATTGAGAAAAACTCCACTCTGCTACAGTATTTTTCAAGTCACACATCCTTCCCTAGGCCATGGCAGGCACTGCTACACATTAACTCATGTTTAAGGCAGGGAGCAGAATCCTCCCTCTGCTGATGGGAGTGATAACATTTTCAGGCTCTTTTTCTGATTTCTTTGATGACTGGGCAATCTGGTGGTGAGCTGTAGAGTAAGCCCAGTTACAGAGCTCTTTATTCTAGTACTAAAAAACTTATCCAGATATTCTCAGAGAACTGAACAGACACGAAAACCAAACAAATGTCTGGCAAATCCCATTTTCAGAAAATATAAGAAATCTAAAATACAGAAGCATGATAACAGTGGGGATGGGCAAAAACGTGAGTTTTGGAGAGAAGTACAATAACTGAAATTACATGAATAAGTTTATGTAGACTGTATCTTGAAACACTTTCTTTCCCCTAAAATACAATAAAATTTTTATTTTCTTTTCAATTGTAGTAGTTAACTATGATGGCCTTCTCCAAGTAGCAAACCTGTTTATTTTGGGAAATGAGAAATGCAACCAATATCTCAAGGGGAAGATTACTGTGAATGAGTCTGAAATCTGTGCTGTGGCTGAAACCGTTGGTGCTGGGCCTTGTGAGGTAAATATTGCATTTCCTAATACATTTTTTAGACCCTGGCTATTTCTTTCCCAAAAAAACCCCAAAAAACTATTGGAGATTTTTTAAAAATTATTCTCATTACACTAAAGTTTTGCATTAGAAAACTATTTGTGTTACAAGTCTTCTATTTTATGACAGAGTGCAGATATTACTGTGATTTCACTGTACTACCATATCATTGAAAGATTTACAGGAATTTTATATATACTCATATACTAAAACACTTCACTAGATTGAGGCAAACTTGTGTTCTTTATACTAAGGGCAAAAGTGGGCTCTGTGGTAGCAATAGATGTGTGTTTTGATTGAGTAGAAATCAGAGGCTGGATCAAATTTACCTCCTTTTTTAGATGAGTTATTGCAGGCAAAGTACGTAACCATCAGTACTCAGCAGAGGTGATGAAGTTATGAGGGAAGGAGAAAGATCTAAAAATGTACTGAGGTTTTTATGAGTCAGAAGGCTGGAGCATTTTGGTCTCCTGAGACTGAGCAACATATTGATGAGGACAGGAGAACCACTTCAGTGATCATGTAGTTTGGTACAGTTGTTTTGCTTAGCACTAATTTTGATGATGGAGAAAAGACATCTGAGGAGAAAAGCTGTAAATAATTTATTACAGGAAGACATAATATTTTTTGATGGAAAATCTGACTGCAAAAATCTAGAAGTAGGGAAGTCATGAACATTATTAAGTATTTATTATCTGAAATAGGATTGTTGATTTCCTAATACCAATGTTAACCATGTAGTAAAATTTTCCCTACCCAAGGGTACTACCATACCATGGGGAACAGAGGTCATCTTCATAAAGCTGAGGCCTCTTCCATTTGTTATTAATAATCTATGGGATCATTTTTTGTTGCAAAGTATTTCTTCAAAATAAAATGTTTAATTGTAAATGAGGTCTTAGACTTGTCAAGGCTTATAAATGAAACATCTGCATGGGAGTCTGCTGGGGATCCTGCACTTTGTTTTCCCCTGCAAGAAGAAATGGAATGAATTAATATTAGCAATCAGTCTTAATCACTGAGCAGTTTCCTGCTCCCTAAGTCCTCCTTTGAAGCTACTTTTCTCAGCAGACAACAGGCAGAGGAACAAAATCAGATTGGCAGGTGAAACTCCACTCCTGAAAGTGTTTTATGAGCAGCTCTGATGGCTCTGACATAGTTCATTGTTCATGTGGGAACTAGTCTGCCGTCAGTCAGAAAAAATCCCAAACCAAATAAAGGTCAAGCATTGTTGTATCTCTGGTGATCCAGAGAGAATGCAATGCTAATTGTCAGCTTTCATTTTTTGAAACAATACCTCACTCTCTGATATGAGATTTTGCTGTCTAGTTTTGCAGGGAGTTTGCAGGGTCCAGTCTACCTTTAGCCTGGGTAGAAACGGCAGCATCTATGTTCAAGTCCCAGATCTATGTGATTGTATCTAACTCTGATCTCTGTGGGTCATACTCCAGATTTTCATAGAATGCATAAACTAGTGTATAGGTGTCTCATTCATTCAGAATAATAAAAAATATAATTTTAACAACTTATGTCTCAAAATAATGCTTTAAAAAGTATTACCTTTTTATTATGTTTGTTATTCCCTCTGCCTATTAGTACATACAGGTTCTCATCCTAGGGCCTTGCAAGATTGACTGAAAGAAAGATACTAACCTGACTTTGTCAGTAGTGTTTGATGCAAAGCCTGTCATCATAACAAAGATGTTTATCTGTCAACTCACATTTTGCTCATCTGGTTTATATTCACATCAAAAATATTAGGCTGCAGGTAGCTGAAAGAGGTAAATAAAATCTGGTAGTCTGAAGTCATTAGAATGACATGTAAAGATGGATCACAGAGCTTAATTTGCACAGAAGGAACAAAAGGTCAGAGGTCATCACCGACATTGTTTGTCATAAGTTCTGGTTATGAAAAAAAATATATTGGAAGCTGGTTTATGTCCTATGGCAAGAACACTATTGCCTGGTGCATCTTGTCATCCCCAAAAGAAACCATTCAGTAGTAGACTGCTGGGAGCTGTGTCTTGAAACATTTTGAGAAGTGACACTCATGTTTATTTTCTTCCTAGCGAGATTATGGTGGTCCTTTGGTTTGTGAGCAAAACAGGCTGAAGATAGTAGTTGGTGTCATTGTTCCTGGCCGTGGATGTGCCATTCGAAATCGTCCTGGGATTTTTGTTCGGGTCTCGTATTATTCCCGGTGGATTCACAAGATTATGATGACCTACAGAAAACCCTGAAAAAGTCAACAACTCTCCTTGAAAGATTCTGGACAGCCTGTAATTAATGTGTAATGTAAAGATCAACAATTTTTTAAGTACTTGATAGTCAAGTTTGTTGAGCTTCTTTTAATATTTATGGGTGTTTTTGGTGTTTTTGTCTATCAGTGTTGTTTTATAAATGTTGGAGTGACTTACAGTATATGCAAGTATGGTGACATATCTCCTGAAGATACTTGAATGGATAAACAATTTTGCAAAGATTTGCATCATTACTGGATGATAAATGGTTTTGTAGAAATAGATCATATGACCTCCTTGATGCTGCTCTTCAGATTATCTTAGGAGAAACAAATTATAGTTCTACTTAGCACATCTTATTCTTTCTATGAGCCATATATTTCTCTTCATATATAACAAAAGCCGTACTGAGAAATATATGCATCTGTCCAGGACAGCATTTATGATCATATTTCTCTTTCCACCTTATAAGAGGTCAAAGATTTCAGTACTTTATTTAAAAAATAACTTTAGTAAGCAATATTTTCATTATTGATGGACTTTGACAAACCTGCCATAAGCAGAGTTCTCGTAGAAGTCACTACAACTTTCTTTTACACAATGCTTACAGACTCTAGTTCTGTACTTGGTTCCTTCACTGTATATATGGTCCTCTAATGGATATCTCAAACCCCATTTTGGTTAGCAAACTATTGATCATTTCTTTAAAATATGACCCAGAAATAACTGTGGATTTGCAATGCTAAAGACAACATCTCATACAGTTTGAAAAAGTAATCCTGATTAGCTATTAGAAGACTTTGGGCATTAAAAAAAAATTTAAATCAAATGTGCCCAAATCTGTCTAAGCAGACAAGTATTAAAAGTTTGGTTGGTTCTAGTTATGTCATGAAACTCTGCATTTACAGCAAGAAAAACAACAGTTGAATCTAGCACCTGGCTGAGAGACTTAAGACTGGGAAAAGTAAGTTATACATTAATAGTTTTTCAGAAACTTGAGAGCTTTAATAAAACCTTAACTAGATTTGGACAAAATTCTATCTTTTGTATAACTCCTTTCAAGATAATAAAAAAAAATTGCAGAGATTGATATGATCTTGTTTTTAATATGGACAACATCACCAATAGTTTAGTTGCTTGTTTCCTATACATGGGACAATCATTTTCCTTTATGCTGATAGGGAAAGGGAACATAAAAATCATCATCTATGAAAAGTGCTTGTTCTTCTGTAGGCATTTATCTTTATGTCTGGAAATTTTGTACAGATATGTTGGCATAGGTGGCACTGATTACCCTTTAATTTCTGGAAAATTGATACGACATATATCCAATTGTTAGTTTTACTACTGTACATGTAATGGCATAAATAACGGCACTGTTGCTTCACTTGTGACTGTGTAAATTGTAAATGTTTCCAGTAGTGTTTGGTCTGTGTATCATATGTAACTGCAGAGCCACGAGACTGGCACCGTGGTGTGGATATACAAAAGGACATTTCATGCAGAAGATGCAGGGTTGAATTCTGCCCTGTCAGAAAGCAACCACTTCAGGGGAGATGTCTTGGGAGACAGGCCTCATCTTGACTCACCAAATTTTCTTCAGCAGTGCACTTTGACTTAAGTGGGACTCAGTATGCTTACATCTGGTGAGCTGGGATGAGTTTCAGCCCATGCTTAAGAGGCTTGGCTTGCTGAGATTTGTGTCACATATCCAGCAGATTCTACTGGCACATAGGAAGAAGTGTTTCAGCGAGCAGAGCTTCTGAAATTCCTCCTGATGTAAATAGTCTCTTTGGACAAGATGTGACTTCTCTGTACAGCAGATTCAAGGTTGTGGATGCTATGCAGACAGTCTGTCTCAATCTATTCTGGCCACCTCTGAAGGCTTCATGCTCCCTTTAACCTCTCTTACTTACTAGGACTAAAGAGGGCAGGATTTAACCTGTTGTATTTACACCTAATTATTGTCATGTAGGTGAAGAGTGTATTCCTACGAAGTATATACTGACCATATCTTATTGAAAAGATTACATTTTTAAGAAAGACTTTTAAAAAACTCCAAGTGAGTTTTGTTCTCAGCCACAAGTACAATGTGGATAAAATATACAATTCCATGTTCACTCTTTGTATTCGAAGAATTGTCGTGTGCTCACTGTATTATATTTGCAGGCATTTTGTTATGTCTATCTAAAAAATTCGAATCCTAAAATATTTTAGTTATAAGCTTCTGCTGTGCAGAGGACTGTGATTTTTATATATATATATCACACACACACACACACACACACACACACATATATGATAAAAAAATACTGTTTTTTCTTAGACAATGTGTAAGGATTTTTACCTGTTTGTTCTGGGCAGTGCCTCAGTAAAATAAATTGTGCAGAGTTGATGCTCCAGAACTTAACAAGTTTGTATGCACTTGCTTACCAGGTACTTTTGCTCTCCCTATCTCAGAATAGAGGGCACCTGAGATCCTGAAGAGCAAGGGAAGAGAAGAATAATGATATGTAGTAATGAATCTGTACTTCATTTATTCCTGTGAATATTTCTTGTTGGTACCAATGGTACCGTACCAGGCAATTGTTATAACTACAGGGGTCTATTAAGAAAGGACACTCTATAGATATTTTTTCTCTGTTCTAATATTTTTCTCTCTGTTATAACAAGGGAATCTGATCTAGTGCCCATCTAAATGCTGAAAAGCCCCTTACTAACTTCAGTGGGATCTGAACGTCATAGATATTATTTTAATTAGATTAGAATAAAGGGTACAGAACTGAAATTCTTGTCTAAGGACATTCTTAAACTCCACTGAATTTCATTCTCATTCTCCTTGTTGTAACTAATCCTCTATCTCTGAAAAGTGTAATTTTGGATATAAAATTATGGAATTAAAACCTAAGAGGTGATTTTGTGCAACTGAAGTTAGTTTAATGTAATTATTATTTTCTTTGGGCATTGGAACTGGCTAACGCTTCTTCCTTTTATTAAAGAAAACATTTTTCCCTTAAAAAAATTTCCCCCTATCTCTTTTTCTCTCATAAACCTCATGACCCTCAGAAAAATGTAGCTCTCATTGGGAATGTACTGGTCTAGATTTTTGCTGCTACTGCTGAAAACTTCTTCTCTATTTTAAGTTTAAAATTCTCTGAGGCATTCTGCAATCCCTTCCTGCAGGTAATGCCAATGTACTTGACAGAGCTACTCACTTGAGTTAGAGCTTTTCAGATGAGGGTCCAAATATATTTCTGGGGGTCAAAATCTACTCAGGCAAAATGTCCCTTGAATTCAGTGAATGAGATTGTCAAAAGAGCAGGGCCTAAGAGTTGTTCAGTGCTTTTCCACATGGATCCTTGTACACATTCTCAGCTCCAAGGCAACCTCAGCCAGAGTTGAGTTCAGGCTTTGTTATCATAATTCTGGAAAGCTGGTTTTAAATCAGTTGACCCCCATGGAGACTGTAGGAAGCCTATTAGGTTGGTTATTTAGCCTTGACTCCTTACTAATTATTTTTTTCCTCCCTCATGTGCACTGGTATATTACTGTTTTTGAATGTTGGGGCTGCTGGCAGGAACTGACATGGCTTTTCACCCTAAAATTTTCCAGTGTTCCTTTTTACCCTTGGGCACTTATGTATGGCATTTCTTTGCATGGGATCTAACTTCAGGGAGCTGCCTGTGGAGTTCAGTGTATGATAAAAGTATTTTTTTCTTATTTAAGAGGGAAAAATAATGCTCCCATTAAGTACAACTTGATGAATGCCTGATGAAAAGGGAACACTCTGGTTATAACTTGTAATACAAATCTTCTGTAATTAACATGTTCATTAGTTAATAAAGTTGGTATTTTTGTAACCTTGTTTACTCTTATTATTCTTAATAAAGTATTTTATAAAAAACAACAACTCAATTAGCATTATATTTCTTATTGAAAGAACAAGGCCACAACCGCACTGCAAGTTTCCTGGTTCCAATTCCAGTAAGGGATTTTAATGAGCAAAGTAAGGAGGACTGGTGCTGTAAAGATCCTCTTGTGTCCAATTGCAGAATTGAAAATAAAATGAAAGAAAGAGCCAAATACATGGTGATCTTGTTGAGAGTTCCCAAGACCTTTCTGAATTATTTCTGCACTGAAAATGGTCTAAGCATATTACAGTGAGAGTATATTTGCAGTGGAAAGGATGTTCTCAAGCTAAACATAAATATTTTCCTAGAGTTTTTAGTTCCTTGCAATTTTAGTATGAGAGGTTTGGAATTTTAACTATTTAATAAATACACTTTGCACTTCTAGAAAGGGCTCCCCTCTCAATATCACTTTGTACTGAGGTACAAAAGATGATGCAAAGGAGAGCAATAACTTGCAACAAACCTTGGTGCTCCTGCTGTGCTTAATACCACAACCACCCAGCAGCTACCAGAAAAGGAACACCCTTACTAACCCCACCAGATCAGTGCCAAGTATTGTCAAACTGCTGTAACATCAGAGCATTCTGGTGTGTTCAAATAAGGGACAGTAAGGTCATTACTTCTTTGTCATTATCCAGCTGAAGTTTCAAAGTTGTAGGCATTTCTGGCTACACTGTGATTTGGATGATTTAAATATGTATTTGCTCCGGCTATATCCACAGTGAATCATGTTTCAAATAGACTCATATGTACAGTGTTTGAAGTTCAATTCTGAGTTTTCCATGGCAAACGTCACTTTATTTTTCTGTTTTTCAAAAAGGGGGTTTTCTAATTAGTCCATAAGATCAATGGATTTTATCAGGAACTCCTGAAATCAATGGGAAGCTTGCAATAATTTCCACCATGCAGGAGTGCCTACCATAAATAGTCCATATGTCAAAACAATACTTTGCTATAGTTTTACATTCCAATTTCAGTATGCTCAGGTGACCTATGTGTCTTCTGGGGACCATGAGAATTAACTGCTTGTGCAGCAATTTGCACCACAAAAATCTCTAAAGGGATATTGCCTTGATATTACATTCTGTCATGGCTTTATCTTTTGTAGCTTCAGGAACGCTGTAGTCTGCAGATGACAAATGATGGAAACCCACATTGATGCTCACTGCTTGTGTTCTGCTCTGCGTTATTTAACAAGCTTCACGTAAACAGAGCAGGCGATTTAGTAGGGTTCAGTTGTGAATCTACTCTGCCTTCAAAAGCACCGATTTCTGGACAGCTACGTTCCAATAAAACCCATGTGCAATAAATAGGAAAGAAAACAGCTGGGAGGGAAAAGGCAGACCATAAAAAGATTAATAACAAATAATCCCTAAAATAAAAAGCTTTTTTTTCTTGTTGTCTCCGTTTTTGTAACATAGGCTATGCAGTGTGAAAAGCTGCAACAGAATAGCTTAATAGCTAAATCTACTTCACTTTGTTGAGAACACTTGGGAAGATGCAATGACTTTTCCATATGGTCACAGAAGATATAGGACAACTTGTGCTTCTATGTCCGAGGTCCTGATCCTACTTGCATTGAAATCACTGTCAAAACATTATTTTAAAACACTATTTAGCCCAATCTAGGGCTGATAGATATGTCCCAAAGCTTCCTTCTGAACCCCTCAGACTTTGTCTTGACATTGTTTCAGATCCTGACTTGAAGAAGGGATCAGGACGTGTTCCAGACTGTTAGTGAGTGTCAGAGGGAGAAAGTATACATTTTATTTCAAACCTGCGCATCAAAATTCAATTGCAGACTATTAAATTTTCTCAGAGTCTGACTGAAGATGAGAATTGGTTAATTTGCTTACTATTTTGATATTGTTTATTAAATAATAATAACAATAATTTTATAATTTTGAATAATTAAGAAGAAGAAAAACAACAGACTTAAAACCCATGATGAATGCAGTTGATCTTAATGTAGCTTTTATACAGAAAATAATAAATTCTTTAGGGAAAAACTCCCCACCAGAGCAAATAAATGTACCACTTCAGAGTCCAAGAGATGTCATTTGCTTGAGATATCTCAAATTTTATCTGTTGAAGCTAGTGTTGACCTGAATTGGGTTATGTAATACATTCCACTGGAAGAAAAATTAAATAGAGGACAGTGCAACTCATAACAATTTATCAAAAATAAGGCAAGAAACACAACATTAGAGGTACACACTGGATTAGATGAGGCTAGTGTAAAACACAAATAGAATCCTTCTCTTCCACAGAGAGAAGTTTTGCCTTCAGCAATATATGAGTTTATACTATTTAATTCAGTTCATATAATACTGACTAAAAAAATCCAGATGGTTTTCTTTTCTTGAGGATCAATGTCAGCATTGTACACACAATGAGCAAATATGCATTTACATCAACATTGCTATTACAAACCATGTCAACAACAGCCTCATGTCTTGGGCGTAAATATGCCATCTGCTGTTCAGCCTTGTGTTTAACAGGGCTCTCACTTCACAGAGCAGTTAAAAACTGCCACCACAGAACTCCTTCTCCATTTTTTAATTTACTTTTTTTTTAATTCTTTAAAATGAAATCACTGAAAATTTTCTGTTCATAGCAGTGTAAGTTGTGGAAGATTTGCATTAAGCATTCATTCTTTTGAAAGCCTATGCTTTCCATTTCTGTGCATCCTCACAAGGCAGATGAGTCCAAATTATTGCCTGATCCTTCAATTCTTTGAAACCTATGTTTCTGTTGGCAAAGTCCCCCCGTGGCCTCATTTTTTTTCTGTTTTATATATTCAGAATAAGTCCTCAAAATAACTTCAGGAGATGAAAAACACATTGCAGCCCAGCCTTCAGCTATCTGCCCTGATGTTCCCAGATTGCCATCAAGCACATTAACTCATGGAAACAATATTCTGGTGGGCTAGATGGCTTCTACACATCCCATATCAGCAAAGCCTGGGGAGGTGCTCCACACCAAACCATCCATCCATTGCCAGAGGTCTGGTGTGGCTGAGTACCAGAAGCACAAAAATTACACATGGACACAGCAACAAGTGCACATCACACCCACCCAAATGCACATAAATGCCTTCACAATGGTATCTAGCTGACTAATTTACAAATTCTCAGTCTACACACATACTTGAGGAGAAGGATTATAGCCTGGGGTTGTCCTTGTCCCAGTGCTGTGATAACTCAAGTGCCTTGGTACACGAACACAACAGTGTGGAAGAGAGGTTGTCCTACCAGGACATTTTTAAACAAACCAAGAATAACAAGGGGAAGTTTTTTAGTGCCAGCCAGAGATATAAATTTTTGATATTCTGATTTGCCACATTTGTGAAGACAAACATTTGTAGTGTAAGCCTGAGCTGGAATAAAATGTTACGAACCTCTTATCCTTTGGCCATGATCTGGATTAGCTGGATCCAAACCAATCCACTTAGGTCTGTAGTTGTTGCATGTTTGCATATGTCATTGTGGGTGTGTGTGCGTGCCCATGTGTGCAGAGACACATGTATCTATTCTTCTTGGCACAATGTAAGCTCTAGGATTGCTTTTTATTGTTCTGGAAGCAGACAAAGTAGACCTGGCTAATTTTCAGCCATCTGTGTTCTAGTTCTTACACATTGGTATAACTATAACCTGCATGTGAAAGCTACAATATTGAGAAGTTAAAAAAGTTCAGCCTTGGCCCTTAAGATGCTCAAATATTTTAGGGAATCAGTGTTAACCACTTATATCCACACTGTTAATTGAAAGAGTGCAATTAACAGTGGAGATCCTTCTAGATGGTTTCTTTTTCCTTTTATTCCACTTTAATTTTTGGTAGGTATCACCAGAGGCTGGCCTTAATTTTAAAGCTGCCTTAAAAGCAAATACTGTTCCTGTAGAAACCTGTTTCCTTACCAGAGCTCTTTCTGGGCTGTTATTTTAATTCATTTGCTTTGGAGTCTCTTCTAAAGTCCTTTTTTCTTAGGCTGACTTCTCACTTCATTTTATTTTTTTTATTTTAGCAGAGACACCAGGCTGTATTTGCAAGCATTGTGTTTTTTAATCCCCTCTGATGTTACTTAGTGTTAACAACTTTCTAATTCATATAACTCCCTAACACTAATCCCTGAGCATTAGTCCCTTTAGCTTTCTTTGTAAGTTTTTTAAAGTCCTACCTTCTTGCCTGGGTTATACATATGGTTGGAAAATAAAAGGAGAAAAAAAAAAGGCTTTTCAGTTTTCTTTAACTGGACTTTGAGTGAATGCTGCTAAATTTTCTTATCGGTACTTTTTCCCATCACGACAAGCAGATCTTACCAACTCAGTCTGCAGGAACATGTCAGTTTTATTGGTACGTTTGACAGAGACCAGGCTGGTTTCCAACTGAAATCCATTTGTTTTTCCTCCAGCATGCTTGCTACACCTCCCCAGGCTCGCTCTCTGTGTGGCTTCCTCCAAAGAGGTATTTCCCTGCCTGTTTGGGTATGTATTGCACATTGCCTTTTGAAATTGGCAGCAGAGTTTCTTATCTTTCCTAAATTGCCCTGTGGAGGGTGGACTTTTCTTCCCATTTCCCTGTCAAACTTTTCAAGAGAGTAAAATACTTCTTACCTTTAAAGCAATTTCCAACTAAATGCAAGAAGGAATCGGTGAAGCTGATGAGATCTTGGGCAGACAAAGCTTACAGGAAAACACCTCACCTGAGCATAAAGCAAAACCCCTGGATGTGCTTCCCTGTGAAATATTTAAATATAGTCTTGGGATTCCCATATTCCTCTGAATGGTTACTTTAGAGACTTAAGAAGAGTTTGTGAATTCCTTTCTTGGATCAGACATGGTGAGGCAGGGGTGTTTGCACAGGCTGCTGCAAAGAGTGATCCAAGAAACTTCTCAGCACTGCTGACAGACAAGGTCGCCAATTCTTTTTCTTCTCTACTGGGTTTCCTTGCTTATTTTCTTGTTTCTCTTGTTTGTTTGTCTGGTACTTTATTATTCTATTCTAATGCTGACAGGAAGAAAATAAACAGGGAAGAGTAGGGCTGGTGGAAGTGTTGTGTTTGAACTGTCTTCTGGGTGAGATTTATGGTCTGCTAAGGACAGCTTTTTGGAAAGTTCTCTTCAATCCTCTCTTGGCAGTTTTTTCGGCCTCCTTTGCTGTCTGAACACACTTCACTTTCTCTGTTTGGAAAGTGCTTTGCTCATTATCTTCTCTGTAAGGGTGGAAGTGATGAAGTCACTTTGTGTCTCTCCCCCCCTTCCCCCGCCCCACGCCGCTATCTGTGTCCCTAGGTGCCAACTCAGCAACAGCACAGAGCACTCACTGCAGGACATTTTCCCTCTGCAAAATCCTGACCCAGCGATGCTTGAGCAAACTTGTATCAGAGAGTAAAATTCAGCAAAGGCACGGAGCAGAGTGGCGTTTCTACATTTGCCTCACGGTCTCCAGAGACCATGCCTGTAAAGACAACTGTGGTGTGTGAGTAGACAAAGAAAACTCACTCTGGAAAACAGAAGAATTGTTAGAAAAGACTGTTGCTCATACAGAAGGCTTTTGATTGCTCTTCAAGATGCGCGTCTGCCTGCACATGAATAGTGAATAGATGCCTGGTGTGAAACAGAGACATTCTGCAGAGACAAATGCAAAGGTTAGGGGCTACCCTCTGGGAACTTTAGGTGAGAGAAAGCAGCACAATAATTTTAGGTCCCAACCCATAGGAGTGGCCACTGAGGAGCTTGGGAACCACATAGCTTCTGACCACAACTCATGAGCCGTATTGTTTTCAGGTCTTCTTCTTTGAAAGATAAATCTAAGAGAAGAAATTCAACTTTGAGGGAAAAAAAATTCAACAAGTTCTGCTGAAAAAAACTCAGCAGCACACCACTGACTTCCCTGAGATCAGCTCTTTGTACATGGAGCTGGTTTGGTTTGGTTTGGTTTTTCTGTTTACTATGGGCAAACTGAAAAAGTGGCCTGAACCAGTTTATGTCTGTATCTGAATTTAGCCAGTCTTTTGAATCCAGCTCAGAAGATGAAGATCAAGGGAAGAAAACTTGTTGGTTTTTTTTCAATGTTCTTTTTCAGGCCACATCCTTCCTATCATTTTTCCAATTTCACACAATCATTAAAAGAAGAAATGTACTCATGCAGAAAACAAACCAAGCCCTCTGAGTGAGAACATATAGCAATTTCATTCAAAAATGCTTCTTTTAAGGCACAGAGTCTATAAAAACCACACCAAGAGAATACTGTACTCTGTGGTCATTTGTTAGTAAAGCTGACAGGAAATCAAAACTGAAAGGATTCTTCTGTAACTGCCAACTTGCTGTAATGGAAGCCAGGGGAAATATATTTATCTGTTTACTTGACTAAGAAGAAAGAAACCAAAACATATTTTCCTCCAATAGTAAAAGGAGATTAGACTGTTACAAGTCACTTGTGTGCTAGACTTCCCTCCAGGCCTTTCCTAATGTTTTGTCTCACATTCAAAACAAATAAAATATGAGCTCTGAGGAAAAGAAAACATTTCACAGATTATAGGAACTAAAAAGATCTTTAGGTACCTAACATTTCACCTTATAGCCTAAAGGATATTGCCCAATACTATACATTATTGAGAACCATAATTTTGTAGAATTTTTTTGGAAACAGATTTCATGCCTGTCATGTGGTACAAATCTGCATCTGCAAAGGAGGACAGGACATTTAGAATATGACTCACTAGTTTTGGTTTTCCCTCCAAAATTTATTTTTATTGCATTGAAATAAATAACATGAAATATAATGGATCTGATTTTGTCACCCTGCTTAAGACTTGATGATCTTAAAATTCTTCTCTTAAAGCATTTCTGGACTTCTTGTAATGGATGATAAATCAATTGAATCATAGGATGGAGGCTACTACCAATCTGATAATAATGTGATATCTACAGTTAAATCTCTGTAAAAAACAGTTTCATGATGATGTGAAGACTAAAAATAGTATTAAATATTCAAAGGTCAGACTCAGCAGTGGATTTTATCATTGTTACATGGCTCTTATGATGCATAAATGTCTTCAATTAATGTATTTGCAGAACTTTTCCTGCCATGTAGCAGTCAAAACCAGATGGCAAATCTTGTCACAGATATTTCATTTGATTAATTCTTCTGTCTGGGCAGATTCAGTGCAGTCTGTCAAACCATGAAGATAAATAAAAAATTGAGATGTTTTTCCTAGAGACTGCTAGTTGGGTAAAGCTTTAATAGCTGGAAGATGGCAAGAATCAAAAGGATGATTTTTTTTTCTAACCATGGATATTTACCCTAACAGGGTATCTTTGATGTGAATCTTAGCATAACTCTTTTTAGGGTAGTTGCATGAGGTAAATCAGTCAGTTTATAGCATGCAAGATAGTTCCACCAGATAAATAACACTTTAGGTTTTGACCAAGTTTAAAACCCCACAGCAGAAACCATCATATTTGTAGCAAGAGATGAATCTGCACGTTACCACCACATATCACATCAACAAGTTTTGCTGTGGTTTGTAGGCTTTTCTAAATCTGTCATAATGTTCAAAGTGCTGAGAAAGGATCTCTTGCATAGACATTATTCCTAAACACTGAATACACCTATGGAAAATCAGTGAGAACAGGTAGACTGTAACTTATGATTTATTTAGCACCATAATTGGAATATGAACAGATTATGCTGTAACAAAGCACTTAGATTCTTATTTGGGACCGCAGTTAAACATATGTTTAACTTCAAGCATAAACTTAAGCCCCATTGACAAATGCCTGCCTTTGAAGATGCAAATAATCCAGTGAATTTATAAAGCACTGTGACTTTGGCTGAATGTGGGCAAAGACTCCAGCAAGGGATGAGACTTGTTTATACAGTGCCTAAGACAGGAACACCATAAACATAAAAAATACTTCCAAAACTGGCATTAAAAATGTTAATGGTTCCCTTTAATTCCCCTTCTCTTTTCAAAATGAAACTTAAAATGACATTCAAAGGCTCAACAATGGCAACTATATGGGAGAGAACACATTGTAATTTACTTCTGATTTAACCACAGTTTGTGTGTCTCCTTTGAAAACAGATGTGGTTTAATCTTCTTCTTAGATGCCTTATTTCATGTATTTGTGCAGTTGAAAGGTAATGCAGAGAACACTTTCATATGGTTGAATTTTAATGACATTCCATCCAATTACTTCAGAATCTGTGGGGAGCACCTATAACCGGCCTGTGCTCTGGAGCTGAATTTAGATTTTATATCTCTTCAGCATCTATATTACTTGTCTAGACATATCTCTTAGGATTCAGAATTACAAATGACAGATTGTATACCAGGCCTGACATTTATGTGATTGAATATAGAGATATATTTATAATATGATGATAACTGTATCTGATATGTGCTTCATCTAGGATCAGAATAAAGCCTAAAACATTCACAATGGCAGGGTCAACACCCCTTTATGATTACATCAGAGAGTGCAATATATCTGTATATGTGTAAATCACACTAAAACTTGACTTTCCAAACTTTTTTCCACAAATTAAACAGGTGTATCCTCAGAAGGCATGAAAAATGATAAAAAAGACTCAGAAATTATTTTTTAAATACTACAAATAGCAAAGTCACATGAATTTTTTTCACAAAGCCAACTGAATTATGTTCAAAAAGTTATTCTACATCATTTAGTAAAGCTCAATTCCATGTCTCTACAAACAAGGCAACTGCTTTGAGATTAGCATAGAAGATTTGTGGATTAAAACCAAATGCTAATGACAAGTGAGGATTCACATGGAAGAACTTGAGGACATGTTCCTCTCTAGAGGAAGAACAAGTTCTGAAATAGTTCTTTGCAATCAATATATGCATTGATTTTATTACTATTAAAATTTCATTCCTTTTAGTGATTAAACTAGAATTTATTTGAGTTGTATTTAGTTTTTGTCTTTGACTTTTCAAGATTTACTTTATCTTTGGATGTCTGAGTGCACTCAGGGGCCCTACTATCCCTGCCTGTTCCTGGCACTCCCCTCACCCTGCTCATAGCTCAGGACCCCACTCCAGTCCCAGGAACTGTCAGGGGGATTGTCCCAGGGAGGTTGTAGGATTTTGTCTCCACCTGTCCTGGCTCATCCCAGCCTCAGCCTCCCCTCATTCCCACAGAGGTTCCTGATGTCCAGGGCTGGGGCTGCTCTGTCTGTCCCACTTCCTGCCCTGCCTTGCCCTGGCTGCTGTGCCACCCCCAGTCCCTGGCCCATGGAACCACCAGCCCTCCCAGCACCATGGTAACATTTATTCTTTATTTTTAAATAATTACAATACCTTTTTTTCCCCTTTCTTATTACCAAACCAAGAGGATTACCAGAACCAAGCTTCGGATGCTTCTTTCTGCTGCGGTCAAAGTTTTGTGTCTGTGAGGAAGAATCAGACAACCCAAATTCATTTGTTTGATATGACAGATCCTCCATATCTTTCCCCCATTCAGTAAATTTTTCAAAACTTTCCTTTTTCTCAACTGAAAATTTTTAACTTCTTAAGGACAGACTTTTTTCAAAATGTAAATTAAAGGCTGCTCATTAGAAATTGTTGGAGGAAAAAATGTTGCTTGTAGATAGAAGGTTTCATTTTAGAAATCCTCTCCTTTCACAGTTACCTTTAGTCTTAATTCAGGAACAATTTGAACTACTTCTAATAAAAGCACTTCCTTTGTTGGTGTCTGAGCCATAGGTTGGGATTGAGATGTTCCATATGAATTTTCAGCAGGCTGAACAAAGACACTGGACACGTGTTAGGGAGCATTTATGTTTTGCTATTTAGTTGCCATAACCTCATCAACCAGCCCACTATTTAGACTGAAAAGATGTTAGTTAACAAACCCTTAAATTCCTACAATACACTTCCACAAGAGTGGAGGCAAACAAGCCCTTAATTAAGTACACTTCAGTAAGTTCTCAACTCCCACAATAAACTCCTCGAAAGCTGCTGGCTCACAAGCCACAGCACACCAGTATTCAAGGGCACTGGCTAACAAGCCACAAGACCCTGCCACAGTGTTCCCACTCCCACAATAAAGTCCACTAGGTAGCTGCACTTTGCCCAGGCAAAGCAAGGGAAGAAAACCAAGAATATGACCAGTACTTAGCTCCTACACTGGCCTCACCGTGTGGATGGTCTGTAGCTGGGATTGCAAGGACAAAAAATGAGAAAGAGGAAAAAGTCAGAGAGAAAGAGGCCCGGGAAAAGAGAGAGAAAAAGAAAGTGAAGGGGCCTGATCTACTCGCTTTTATAGTTAACCTCGTGCTTGTCTCATGCAAATTAGACTTCTCACACATTTTGTTCCTGTGTTCACAGCCAGCCCTTCTCCGTGGAGTGGGGTGGGGGGGGGAGTGGACTGAACCCAGAAGGAGCAGGAGTGGAGCAGGAGTGGACTGTCTCCAGGAGGAGCAGGAATTCGGATCAGGACAGCACTGCTCCACCTCTGTGGGACCCTCTCCTGATCACACTCTTCCTGTAGCAATACTCAGTGTTTGAGATAAAACATGCTTAGGTCTGGTCCTTTACAATGCAACATCAGTGTTGAGTTCAAGGACACAACTTTGTTGCAGTTCAATTATGATTACTGCTTCAAAATGCTCTACAAGAGGCTGTGGCTTTCACCTGAGTCCTTACGAAACAGAAAGGTAATCGGCAGATATTTGCCTTCATTTCGCTATAGAAAACAAAGGTGATTCCATGCTTCCAAGATTCATAAGTTTTTTGTTACTCCTAGATATTTGCATCAAAAATTTTGAATAGAACATGAGAAACAAGAGTAAACTGGTGCATTTTTCGAAGGAATCAGATCTGAACATAAGGAATCTAAATTCCTTACATGTGTAAAAGCACAAGCTTTGCCTTTGTGTTTCTTTGTATTTCCTGAAGAAAAATTTAAAAATTTGGAATTTATTGACTAGGTGTAAATTTTTTTACTTTTATCTGTAGTAATCTGTATATCACAGTTGCTGGTATAAACATACATATACATATAAAAAAAAAGAAACCTAACTTTCCTCCACATTGGAGATTATCAGACATGAAGAAAAAAAATTTAAGTATCTTTAACAGAAAATTCATTGCTTTATTTTAATCTTATTTTATTCTTTTACTTTGAAAGTGGCTATAACCCCATCTATTTGATATTAGTTTGATATTGATGTTAAAAATTATGATAGATATTCCCAGATACTGTAAGATTTTAATTTCACATCAGGCTATTTTTAAATTTTCATAATATTTTCCTTATTATTGAAGTAACTAAACATGATAGCAGCTGTATCCACCCCAAGACAAAATGCACACATTTTTACAGCCATTGTGTACAAAACTTTGGTGCATGAAGTAATATATCCAAGCTGAATTGAAAGCGTAAGGGAAACTTTAAAGAGGTAGAATGCAACCAACATTGAAAGCTGGCAAAGATGCTACACAGTTTAACACAAGCTGTTCCTCTCTAATATCATAGTGACAGCTTCATATAAATGACATTTCGTGAGTAATAAAATGACAAATACATCATTAAAATTAGAGACAGATTGCTAAATGGATTAGACTGCAAGTTTTTTTGGTTTTTTTCCTTATTCTTCCACATGCATATTTCATCTTGCTGAAAAACTATATGCCAATGTTGTTCATATTGCCAGACCTTTAAATGAGTTTTTAAATTCATTCAGTTCTACCATGAAACAGCTCTTTGAAGAGAGGAAATTCAGCCCTGATTTTTTAGTATTCTTGAACAAACCACTCCCAAGCTCTTGGATGTATGAAGTGCCAGGCAAACACAGGGCTTGTACATGTATCAAGTAATTGTAGAACAATGAAAAGGCCTAATTTTTTACACTACTTTTCAAAAATAAAATCTAGTTCAGTGCTCAGGTTAGAGTATCAAAAACTGTTGCAAGTCTTGGTCTAAAAGTATATAAATAATTAAAACATTTGGGGTCTAGAATAGAAACCAGTCAAACCACATTCACAAAAGCAAATACAAGATAGGAAGAAAACCAAATAAAATAGACTCCTCTCATAAAGAACCTAAGAGGCTAACAAAATATATATTTTTAAAAATATTCAGAAAGCTATCTAGGACATCTAACATAAAGAAAGGTAGGCAGAGTTTCATAACATGTTGTCAGAACCCTATGGTAAAAAAATACAATTTTCTTTTGAGTTTTGGGCTCATTAAGATTATTTACTGTAATATTAACTGTAGAATAACTTAGCAGCAGTTTCATAGTCTTATTTAAGTCCTTCAGGAGTCTACTGATTTTAGGGTCTAATTTTGTATGTCATTCCATTGTAGGCTTGAGCTATATGTCAAGGTTGCTACAGTATATCTGTAACCCATGCAATAACAATAAAAAAGAGGATGTTTTGTTAATAGAGGAATTAAAGAAGTTTGGTTTCCTATGGATGTGTCACCCTTAAATACCTTGCTCTGTAGCAACACCAAATCTGCCTCACCAAACAACATGGCAGTTATGAGAGTGATCTAGAGCTCTGTGTGTGCTGAAAATAAGTTTTTGGACACTCCTACCCTTTATTAAAGTGAGTTTGATCAGAGGATTCAAAAGTTGTTAGAGAAAGACAGAGCAGCAGATGGGTCTGGGGTCCACCTGGGGACCATCTGAAGGGTAGGGGTTGCCCACGAGCCAACAATGCACCATCACAGCAAAGCAGGCCAGCAGCCTCCCATGCTGGGGGGACAAACACATTTCAGGTCTTGGAGCATCTGACCTAGGAGGAGAAGCTGAGGGAGCTGGGACTGTGCATACATGGTCTGTACTCCTGTTTCCTTAGGAAACTCATCTGAACACGTATACATGAAATCACCAAATAGCTGTGCAGCTGGTTCTTGTTTATTAATTCTTATTGAACAAGTAATTTTGCTTACTGGAGGCTACTCATACATCCTGCAAACCCCAACTCTTGTAGAAAGAGAGAGCATTTAAATGGAAAAAACTTGACAGAGAACTCTGGATTTCTTAGAAGCTCCATACATTTCTCTCACGGTGATTTGTAAGCCAAACTCCTCTTTTATGATAACACTAAAATATCTTTTACTGGGAAACTAATGGGCATCTTATCAGACAACCTTCTTAACAGCGTTCCAGTGGAAACCAGCAGGGAGACATTTTAGGATAACTGGACACAAGAGAAAAGAATCAAATTAAATATTTTTTTAACTTTATCTTCTGCAAAAACTGTAGAATTTTTAAATTTGAATGGTAATTGCAGCCTGTAGGAGTAATCTTAACTTTAACTTGGCACTCTTTGATGAAGTTGCAAGCTCTTAAAAGGGAAGTGGAGATTCCACCAATTTGACCATTAAGATGTACATCTGATACAAATCAGAGTTATTAGTGGCTTGGTAGTTTCCACTTTTTTTTTTTAATGAACTGTGGAAATGAAAAATTGGTACACTTGGCCAAGGAATATTGTTTATAATAATCTTCAGGATTGCACTGGTCTAGGATCTAGCTGTACAAAACTGTCTTCATGCCAAGGCACAAGTGAGAGAAACAGTACTGAAAAATGTTAAATGGCCTGGAAGGCACTGAGTTACTCTGGTGAAGGACTAAGAGCCCTTGGCTTCAGCAAGAGCAAAGACCCACTCAGGGTGAGTACCTCACTCTGTGAAATAATCTTCTGATTAAGCATGTGCTATTTCCTCCTCTCCTGAAATAAGTGTGTGCACATTAACATCTGTAAATGTCAGACAAGTGATCTGCTGTATTGAGCAGTCTCACTTTAAACCTGTCTAATGCATGTCCTGTCTTAGTAAAGATACAGATGCTTTCTGTGGTCCTATAAAAATGTGCATTTTAATGATAAATGGGACAGTTTATAGTTCCAATTATTCTTGTCTCCTTTGAAGCAGGAAAACTGGCAATCCCTTATCTAGACTTTAGCAGGTTGAGATAAACCTCGATAGCAAAAAGTATCTGGATTGTCAGAGCTTTTAGCTACAGTAAACTGCTTAAACTGAAAGCAGCTGTTGGTCAAAAGGGAACAATACCCATTCATTTGTAAGATGTTCTGTGGCTAGGATACTATTAATGAGTTTCTTCTTCAGACGAGACTGTTGTAAAAAGTCTAAGTTACACACACAGACACTCATATGCACAAACATGCACATGCAGTGATATAACACATGTAGAGTTTGAAGAAATCTTGTTTGGCTAACACACAGTAGTCACTTAGAAGAAATAATCCCTGGAGATCACTGTGTTCGGAAAACTATGGTTTGGTTCCAACAGTATAAAAGTGAGGTTTCACTCACAGTTATGAAAATATTATTGTTGCCTCTACAGATCTATTATTTCCATTTAATGTCTGGAACAGTAAAATTATCCTCACTGAGAAATCCTATTCTGTCTGCTTTCCATTTGTTCTTCAGTATATTGGAATCACACGGACAGTGCAGTCTTCCATCATGTCTTCTGAATCACTACCAACGTATTTCATTGTATTGTATAAGACAATGATTCTGCCTCCTTCTGGGTTTTGTTCTATGTTTCTTCCAAGCTTCTATAAAGTTTTCTGGTGCAAATTTAAGTTTTAAGTTTGTGTTTTAGTTAATACTGTCATCAGGAAAAGATACTAATTAAATTTGTAGCATAACTTCAGGGTGCTCACATTTTTTACAAAACACTGTTGCAGTCTTAGAATTCTGTGTGGACCTATTCAGTCAAGAATGAAGGCTCCTGTAGTTATTAATTATGTACCCCAGTTCTCTTAAAATGCCTATATTATGCACCTATTTTCCCAAACCAATCTCCTGATAATATAAAAAAACCAAATCTCCAAGACCAAAGCTATAACTGACAAACAACTACAACTGAGTGGCAATAGTATATATGATTTCCAAGAGGTAAATACTTACACCAGTTCAAAACCTCCCTTCTGTCTGCAAAAGTCTCTGTTCTGTTTGTTTTTTCTGTGGTTTCTGTGCTCTTCTAATTATCTAACTTCTGTACTCAACTCTCAATCAACTCTGCTGGGATTACAGCATATTTTCCCTTAAATACCAGTTTGGACAGTCATGAAACTCATCCCCTGTTCAGGCTGGACTTCCAGCCTACACTGATACTTGACTTTGCAATGACAGGGTAATTTCAGGTGTCCTTTCTGTCCTTTATGTATTAGTTCACTACTGGCTATGAGACAGGGGTGAGCATCTAGAGGGAAAGATTAGGCTGGTAAAGGAGAGGGTTTGGGTTATAGTAGGTAATCTCCACACAGTTTATCCCCACACATCTGCCAGTAGGTCACCATAACTATGTAGAAGCTCAATTTTCCTTCTGGTTCGTTTCTGTGGAGGAACCAACACGTAGATGAAGTTTGAATACCTGCATTACACTCTAAAATTGAAGCCTAAATAAATAATTTCTTCTTACAGAAAGAGAAGAATTGGCAGCCCATGAAAAGCTGAGGATTAGCTTTACCCCTCTCTTCATATTTTTGCATGAATTCAGACTTAGTTGATTTCCAGACAGATTTTCCCATTTTCATATGCATCTGCTTATTTTTGACATGACATGGCTTATGCCAGGACTTGGCAGGTTGATCCACAATTGTGAACTTCCCTCCCAGACAAGGACCTTGAACCAAAGACCGGAGTTCCTTCTGTCAGGATTTCTTGTGTAATACAATAAAATAGTGGGGGTCTAATCTATTCAGGCCCTGGTACCCTTCCAGTTTGAAATATCTGGTTTCAGAAAAGGGAGGAAAGATTATTTGAGTTTCACTAAGGTAACTGCTTGCATTCCTTGATCAGTTTTGTAGGGAAAAAAAAACCACTTCTAAGATCTGCAGTTGGAATTTCAGGCTACTGAAAATAACTGTCTGCTGTGTGACCTGTAACCTAGGTATCACCAAAGAATAATCCAGTGTAGGGTACATGCTTGTCTTTTTTCTATTGAGAATACAGTAAAATAACATCTTCTCCATTCACTTGGGATGCATTCTGCTGCTTTCTTCTCAGCAGAAATTGAAATCTCCCAATCTGCAAAATGAGTAAGATTTTGTATGTGCAGGACTCCAGGATCTGCTCAGGATATAACCCAATAGCCCAACAGTGTTTTGAGATCTGAGACCATGGTCTGCTGACATGAGTCACTGTGCAGGCACTGGCTGCCAGTCAATGAGTTTAGGAAATGTACCTAATCTTGATGCAGGTATCTGCTCTCTGTCAAAATTGGCTTCAATTATGATGACATAAAACTTTCTGGGTTTCTCCAGAACATTTTAGACAGAGTTGTGGTCTGGTTGATGATAAACTGAATGCTAAAACTTAGAAACATAGTGTTAGGTGGTATTTAAAAGGCTGCCATCTCATCAGAAGTAGTACTGGTGATCAATCTGAGAACTGCTTCTTCTATCCTTTCTCATCAGAATTTTTTTGTTGGCTGATACAGCAATTATTGTTAGTTAGGTGGAAATGATGAGTAGAAGTGAATCAAACGATGCTATTGAGCAAAACTGAGCTGTCTGGATTTTATAGTTTCCCTAACACAACGAAGTTGCTTTTTTGACTCTGTTTCTCAGTTCTCCATTCGCCAATGAAGTAAGACATCCTTGTGTATCAAGATTGCCAAGGGACTGAAACAAAATTTCTAAAACATGGGTAAAAAGTGTAAGGGGCAAAAAAAAGAGAGCAAAGTTAGATAGACTTTTAACGAAATTATGGATTACAATACTGAGTTAAAAAACTTTATTTTCACTGTTTGTATTATTATAATGCCAGATATTTTGATCCTGCCAGAGCCAATCAGATTTGATGAGAACATTAACTTGGCTTGGAGCCAGGAAATAGGTGTAAACATCAGACCTCATTAGATTTTTCTGAACTGGACTGAAATTGAGGTTTATTTCAGGCCATGTATAATTAGACAGTTATTGTAATAATTCCAATTTGCTTCACATCAAGACTTTTGCATTGCACCCTTTTAAGATGAGAACGGAAATCTGTGCCCCAAGGCAGATCAAAACAAAATTTCTCTTGTCTTATCTGTCTAGAGGACAATCAACATTTGTATCTGTCCTCCAATAACAGCCAAGTCCTGATGCCTGTAAGAATGGCAGAGTTTCAGCAGAACTGAGAATGCCTGTAGATGTCATGTGTGTATGTGAAAGGAAGAATCTGCATTTTATAAAGGGTCATTTAAACCCACAATAATTAATTCATTTCTAAACTGCTTTGTAGAATGAGTCCATCTTGAAGTGTCATATGAAAAATGATTCTGCAGAACTGACTGGATTGAATGATTTGGGAGTAGATTATTTCATCACAGTTGAAAGCTTTTTCCATCTGCTGTCCTTGCATGCACAGCCTGTTTCTAGAAGCATTTTTGACAGATTTAAGCTGACTGGGTTTATGTATTTACTTAATTTGTACACAGCAGGGAACAGCATCTACAGGCAGCTTCAGAACTCTGAGGCCAGTGGATCAAAAAGTAATAAAAATATTTATTTTTCTAAACAAAAGCAGATAAGCTGAAAGAAAGCATATATGTTGAAAAAGAGGATTTTTAAAAATTATTTTTACAGCTTTTTAGTACAAGTTCTTTTGTTTGCAGTTCATCTTGTGGTCTTTAGAGAATTCTAGACCAAAATCATCTTCTTCACAGGTTTTTACTATTGTGATCTCTCTTCACCAACTTTTCAACCTCAGTCTCCTAAGACCCTTTTCCTCCTTCAGTCATTCAAAACACTTAGCCCTTCAATTGTTGGAGAAAAAATTTATCTTTTTGCATCATCAGATATTTTATTTCCTATTGCCTTTGTCTGAATTATCTTAAGGAAATTTTTTTCAGCAGCTATGTTGTTCTGACATTTGAAATAATTTTCGATTGGGGTGGATGTTTTCTTTAAAAAATTATCATACATCTGCCCCACATTTTTGTTTTATTGTCATAGTTGATCACTTTATGCTGCCTGGAAATTCATTGAGTAGTGATGGGCAAGTAATGCCTCTGGAGCTTACTAAAAGGGAATACAACTCTCCTGAAAATCAAAAAATAGTATATTACATGAGTACCTACTCTCAATTCATAATGAGCCCACCATCTAATTCTCTTTGAACATCTGCTATTTACTAATTTTTACTTAATTTAGTAACAAAACTGATTGTACAATAAATATTCAGTATGCCTTGCTCATACATATTTTTCTATTTGGGGAGATGGTCCTGATCTTCTCATAAAAGTATATTAGGATTATCCCTAGAATCCTGTCGAATTTCAGTACAAGAGGAACACAGGATTTTTGAGAAGGGGTTAGAGGAAAAAAACCCAAGTATAAAGGTAGCAATGTTTGACTGGATTTATATGGTTAATTCTTATGGCCACTTGCTCTGATAACGTGATACAGATTGTGGCCATTCACTATAATAATGTGTTACTAATTGTCATCAGAGAAACTGATGAGCAGTCTTGAGGTTTTACAAGCTGCATACCAGGAAGTCCAGTTTCTAACATTAGCCCATGCAATGAGATGCTGAGATCAGCTTTTAGCTCTTAAAGACCTTTTAAACTCATAAGCAAAGTCAGGTTTGGCTTCATGATTTATTGTTAATAAAATTTTTCTATTGAAGCATCATATCAAAATACTCTAAATGGCTGCTTTGCTTGGGAGATATGCTCTCTGAATTAATATCCTCCTGAAATCAGAGCAGTGGATTGAAAAGGCCAAAAGATGAGATTCCAGAACTATTTCTGCACAGCTCTGTGGAAATTTAGACACCATGAACCAATTTCAGTGGTTCAAGGGAAGGTTTTTCTGGTACAGAAGTGAATGTGGGTGCAACTGCAGCTAAATATTGTTTCATGCTTGATATTGTCATAGGAAAATGTACAAAAGCAGGGGTGGATCAAAAGTGAGTGTGATACAAGTAGAAAGAGAGATGCACATATCTCCTAGTTCTACCTCAAGGATTTTGGATTGTGGTGCAGACTATAGTGACCAGCCAAAACATCCTCTCTCTTTCCAGTAGAGTAGAACACATGTTAACATCCTGATGGCACAGTGGAGCCACGTGGGCTGTCTAGAATAATGTTTTCTCTGTTGTGCTGACTCTGTCCACCAATGAAACAAAGAAAAACTCACTCCTCTCTTACTACTATGTCCTGCCATTTTCTTAACTTTCTCTTCTTGCATTTTGATAATGAGGCATAACCTGCCTCCAGGTCACCTCTTGCTCATGGAAACTTTAATGCCAGTACATCTCAAAACCTTCACTACTTTTCATACCCAGCACCATGAGGCACAGAAAAGAAATCTGCATAATAGATTAGAAAACAAAAGGGCAGGTCATAATTAATCGCAAATTAATACCTGAAGGAGTGTGAAATATCAGGCTAAGAGGAGTTATGGAAGCTCTGTATGTATGCAAGGGAGAATACACCACTTCAGAGGGTACGCTGTTAAAAAGAGGGGAGCATATGAGCCAGTAAGTTTTGTTCTGATGATTCATGATGTTTCCAGTCCATAACAAGACTTGAGGACAATAGTGACAGTAGTTTTTCATTATGGGTCTGTTGATTATATTAAAAAAGCCTTAAAAGCATTGTCCTTTTCATGATACACTTACCTAGCCCTTTTGCCTTTGATTTAGTATAGTTATAAGGACAACTGTAGTGGATTGGGTGACCAACATATCTTCAGAAGTTAGAAGCAAAGTCATGTAAACCAGAATTGGAAAGTCATCCCAGCAGTTTATCTCGTACAAACAAACGATTACTGCTCTATCCCAGTGCCCCTCCCTGAGTATCAGAACATGATATGAACTTTCTTTGTGGAAGATCCACCATGTCTCCAGGAGAAAAATTAATGACCTGCTTAGCCATCGGTCATTAATTCCAGATATCAAAGACACAAAAGATGATTTGGAAGGAAAATTCTGATTCTACAGTCTTTATTTTAAAAACCACTCCGTTGGGGTTTTTTGGGTGAGTTTTGTGGTTTTTGGTTGTTGTTTCCTTGTTTTGTTTATGGTTTTTGGGTTTTGTTTTTGTTTTCATTTGGTGTTGGTGTTGTTTGTTTTTGTTTTGTTTTTTGGTTTTGTTTGTTTGTTTTTTTTTGTGGAATGTCTTATAATGTGACTAAAAAAAATGCAGACAAAGAAACTTCTTTATTTTGACAATGTAAGTCTTCTCACAGAGCTGCTACAAAGTGAAGTAACATTTCACTCAGTGGCAACTGAAGTAAAAAGCACATCTGCCCCAAAACATGTACTTTCTATGCACAAATCTGTCCATTTTTTTCAGTCAGTACCAATGTGACATGGTCTGTTCTGTTACAGTAGCTTGCTTTTGCCATGTAAATAATTATTAGACTTTCATTATCTTTAAAACATATTTTCACAAATGTTTCTACAGAAATCAGGACAAAACACCCTTACCTACTTCTTGGCTTACTCATTTCATTTTGTGAAAATTAAGCTAGCTCAAGTACGAATTGGAAGTCAGGAAAAAATCTGTCTCTTTTTTTTGCCTTCTCTCCGAAGAGGTTACTACTTAGCACATTACTAGTTCTTAGTCATAGTAATTGTGAAGGAAGTGAGTTCAGGCTGTATCATGTGACAGTGAAATAAATTGCTGAATGTTCCATCATCTGAATGATCAAATAGCAAAATATTTGTGTTGAAAAAGGGCAGCACTTTGTCCCTGTACTTACATGAGAATTTGTGTATACTCTGAAACTGATGGTCAACAGATGTCAGAGGCTGGAAAACTCCTGTTTTGTGAGTCCAAAAGGAGCTAAATATGAGATAACCACCAAGTTAATATATGATATTTCTCTCAAACTGGGCACATGTCTCAGAGCAGAATTCTAAAGAGTTCAAATGGAAAATTCAGATACTGAAAGAGTTTTAAGGGATCTTGGAAAGTGTCTAGTTTAGACTAGACCCACACCTTTAAGCTGGTTGAAACTAAGTGAGATGAACTCAAACCACTAACAATTTTAAGTGGGAGTTGAACTTACATGCTAGTCTGTTCCGTGAGTCAGGCCAAAGTGCCTGTTATGACTAAGGAAGTTATTTCAGACTTTCTAGGGGCTAGATTACTGGAGACTTCCTCAAATGGCTGAGTCCTCACATTCTCATCTAGCTGATGTCAAAGACGCTCCTGAGAAACGCCAAAAACTTGACTGACTTTTCAGTTTATCAGTTCCACACCACTTTCAAATTATGATTGTAGGACAAGAGGAGGATTCCTCATTAGTTAAACTGACTGTCTTGGATTAAAGCTTAGTTGTGGAAGGGAGGTCCATCATCAGCTAATTTGTTTGTCTGCCTGGCAGGCTTTTATTTTGCTGTGGAAAAACCTTAAGCCCACAGTATAATGGCATTACTGTCTGGGATTCGTAATTCTAGCCTCACAGTCCCCTTTCTTCAAAATTCATCTGCTCATTATTTGCTGAAGCCGACTTTATTTTTTCTTCAAGATGCAACAATAAGTAAACAACATATGTTGTTGATTCAAAGAATTAACAAAAGAGTATTTTTTTCCTGCTTGAAAATCCTGCCTGTTGAGTGTGTGTAATATACTTGCTGCTTTTGCTAATTTCTCCTGCTTCTAGATGTTTGCATTCAGAAGCTGAAAAGGACTTAGATGTTAATTGCACATGTGCTTTGAGTCATGAATTTATCCTTCTAAATATATCTTATATACACTTTGGCAAATTCCTTTCTTTTTTCCTATTCTATCAGTCATTTTACAAATGAGTACAAACATTTGTCTTGATCTTTAGGAAACTATTGTGCATGGCTGGGTGAGTTGAAGTTCCTATTTTTCTGCAGTGGAGTATGATTTCATCTCTGGATTAGTGACACTGTGTTTAATGTACATGACTATATGTGCTCTAACAGCAGCCAGCATCTAAAGTCTGCTCTTACTGACATTGTTTTCAGTTGTGCAGAACTGTTACTCAAATGCCATCACTTTTACCTGCAAGGAGTCCAGGCATATTATAAATGTGATAGTGGAAACAAACTTCTGTGTTATTCCCAAACCCGTATTAAAAATCCTACTGTGAAAATCAGTAAAGAACATTAAGCTGAAAGACGACATTGGTGGATTTGATGGCCCTTTCCAGTCAGTGATAGTAAAGGTATAACTTTATTGTAAGTTCAGAGTGTAAATCCTTCCCATTAACCTTACCAACCCACCCAATTTTCAGGAAAGCCTCTGACACATTTTTGCTGACATCCTCTAGCTCCTACTTTGTTTAAATTGTTCTTTGGCTTTGAAGACAATTTATGTCAGTGAAGTGCTTGTGTATGTGTTTGTCTAAATCTCAGTCACAGGAGGATTTACATAGGAAATTAAGATTAAATGCCAGAAAATATCATTTGTAAAACAGTCGTCTAGACAGGAGAGGGAACCACGTGAGACTTAGCTGGCCAATCAAAAAGCGTGATGTGTAATGAGTCACATGAATATTCATACTGAGGAGCTGGCAAATGATCAGAGTCTGAGAAGTCACCTAAGCAAAAATAGCAAAGAATTAAAAATTGAAGAATCATAAAAATAACTCATTTTGTAAAATTAACCTATGCCCTGGCTTTTCACAATTGCTTTTCTAAAATCTATTAGTTATTTGAAAGTAAAACTTCTTTTCCCAGTGTTCACTGATCTGCTAATTATGGATAAAATATTGTCATGGTTTTATAGAGAGCGTGTTTTTGTCTTCTGCTAACACTAGAAATTCTTCCATTGCAAAACATCTCCTTCCAGATTCAGTTGAGAGCAATGTTTATACAAGATATACTGCATGAATTCAAACCAGTGTAATACAACACATAACTCACTATATTGAGTACTCTGTGCCTCTGTGAATTAGGCAATGGTAAGAGGAGGTGATATATGTTTAGCATTTATTCTTCAGAGTACTGGTGGAGACACACATTCATATTCAGTACCCTAAAACTATGGCAATAAATTTTTAAAATTATCAAAGTAGAAAAATCATACCTTCTTTTTATGCTGCTCCTTTTTTCTTTATCAGGCATTAAAACACATTCTACATAGGACATATGAAATAAAAACAAAGATATATGTCAGTAATGACGGAAAAGTTTCACTAGGTTGCGGTAAAATTTACAGTACCAAACAAAAAATGAGATAATAAATGTGATAGCAACTTTATTTTTCACTTATTTTATGATTTTAATTGAGATTCACTCATTTTAAATACAGTTTAGATTTTTTCAATACAACTATAAACATGCTATTTTCAAAAGCATACATAAAGCCTATATATTAATAATAAATGCTATGTTTATATGTCTGTATGTTAAATCTAATGGTGGAGAATATTATCTCGTGTGTCAAATTTAATCAACTATTTCACCTTTTCACAATATGTTTACGTAATATGTACACACTAGCTATCATTATTTTAAATAAGGTAGAAAGCAATTATTCTTTTAATATATATTCTCTGTGGACACTGCATTTAAGCTATGCATACCTACCTACTTGCACAGAGTTCTGCCAATTGTTTGTACAAAAATGGAGTCTGCATTTCATTGTCTCAATCTACTCAATTATTCCTAATCTTTTCTGACATCTTGTCCATGAAGACCTGTCTGAAATCAGGCATCTGCTTCTGATTAGAATCAGTTGTGATTTACACATATCAACTTCTAATCTTGCTTTAGTCACTGGACCTTCGTGTGGTCACTAGTCTCTACTGGCTGAATGATTTCTAATTTGATTATCCTGCATTAGTCACCATCTAGCAGATGTAGACATGAAAAATTTCCCAGTAGGTTTACAAAGTCATTTATGACAGGAAGCAATTTTTCAATGCATTCATCACTTCTGTCTCCATCACGCCATTTCTTTCAACAAAGGGTTTTTGAAATATAATACCAAAAAAGGTGAAACCATACAGTTCCAATTTTAATGATTATGCTTCCAACTTTCCCATATAGCCCAAGCTAGATGGCTTGTTCATGGAAAAGTTAGTCATTACTAAATAATTTGTGCTAACTTCTGTATACTTCTGGTTTTACTTATAATTACCAGTAATAATTATATCTGTGAATGTATTAAAGTTCAGCAGTTATTCTCAAAGTCATTAATTATTTACTCTTAGTGCAATGTGATTGGTTGCCAGCCATACTGTGCTAACCACATTGTATTAGCACTTTCTTAGCTGCTAGACTCATTACATCTCCTTTTTATTATTGAGCTAAAAATAAATGATAGACTAATGAATAACAAAATTCAGATTCTTTTAATTAGTGAATTCATGTCTTCCCTGAGACAGACAGCTTCCTTAAAGGGAATGCCTTTGTTAGAGCAGCTGAGATAGCTTGAATAAACAGCATATTCAGCACAGGAGACTTTCTTCAGGTATGAAACCATGCGATCCTCAAAGTCAGACAGAGATTGCTCTAAGGTTTACTAAACCTGTAATGAATTAGACCTATGGGGAGACAATGTAGTTTGAAACTGTGAAACAAAAAGGAGGGAGGAGGTATTTACATAACTACTAAGTTACCTAAATTATATGGGAGAAAATAGAGAGAGGTGGGTGACTTGCTGTCTGTGGGACATGAAAAAGAAAGAAACATTATGGTAGGATATTCATGTGAAATATTCATTTTTCAAACAGTTATGAGAAGTAAACCCAAACATGACATATAATTTGACAAATACAGGAAATCATGGGATGCAATAGAAGCTGAAAGATGTGGAAGAAAAGATGTTCTTTATGTTCATTCTTCAGCAGGTTTTAGTCAGCACGTCAGTTGAAGACTTCTGGAACATTATTGCCCAAGAACTGCGAGAAATGTTTGAATTTCCACTTTCTAATATGGGCTACACTCAAAGATAATAAGAATTAAAAATATGTGTTTTTTGTTTGTGAGCCAGCTTAAATGTTTTTTTGAGGGAGCAGTTACCTCCAAGAGGAAAAATCACTCTGGACAGAGGAACCATCACAGGCCTGCTCAGGGTTCAGAAAGGTCTACAATATATTTTGAAGCTCATCTCTACAAGGGAATAAATGCATAATAATAATCTGTGTTTCATTATTGCTCATGACTTTAACATCTTGATTTTCAATTTTATGTTTAAATCTACACTGGCTCTTATATTCCTCAGGTCATGATCCAAAAAAGATCAGTGATTGCATGTGTGTGCTTTTAAAATGCAATAAACACAATGTTTCAAAAATTAAAGGTTTAAACCAAAGATAACTAGATACAAATGCTAGCAAGTGTATGTTTGTGGTAAAAAAAAAAACAACAAAAAAAAACCAAAAAAATAAAACTGTTACTAAATGGATCTCTTAAAGAAATGTGAAGTTGATATCATAACAAAAATGGTCACTTGTCACCATTATCTAACTATTCACAGGCATAGACTTGCAGTTAGGACAGTGAGTATTAAATAACCCTGTATACCATTAAATATGCAATAGTCATTTTGCCTTATCTGACATTTGTTCAAACTCAGTTTTACCCAAAATTATTTTTTTTTAATTTTGCAGTGAAATATAACTATTTATGGAAACATATCCTTTTTTTCTTGTTTTTGTCCTTTTTCTAAAGAAGACCACAAATAGAATTGTTGCTTTCTCTGTTATTTGATTGTGCTTGTTTTAACTGACTGGAAGCACCACATATGGAATAAAGTCCCCTCAGCATCCCATTCCTATTTCTCTGCAATGAAGTGTCTGGGTAATGATGGTCCCATTCATGGAAGACCTCCCTTTAATCTGTTTGACCACTTCAACTGAGAAAGAACATTTGATGACTTAGCAAGTCCTGCATAATTTACTCATGACTAGGGCTTGAACTCAATGAAATGAATATTTTAGAAAAATATTAATCTTGACTTTTCATCCAAGAGGGACAAGATGTACCACAGAGCCAGGACATTTCAAATATCAGGGCTGAAACCCTGTCAGCCATTTAAGACTTTTTTTTTTTCTCACATGAGGAAAGTTAGTTCACCTGTTTTTTCTGGAATACTTTATTCCCCGGTGGGTATCTAAGGAATTACACCAAAGCAGGATGACCTGAAAGCAATCATTGTGTCTGAGTCAAGACAAAATCAGGTTTTACGAAATTGAGAATGCAATATGATTAAGGAGGAGTGAAAGAAAGGCAGGAGAGGGAAGAGAAGTTATAGCATTCAGGCTCTCAGCTTTCTTTCTGGTAGACATGAAATTCTGCCCAAAGAAAATTTGTTAATACATAAATTTTGGAAAATGCCTTTTGTTGAAGCAATGAAGTACAAGGGAAGAAAATCTATCAAAAAAAACCCTAAGCACTTCAGTATTGCATTTTGTGGGGATTTTTGTGGGAATTTGAGGGAGCTATAGTGAAAACTAAGCATGAAGTGTCTCTCTCCACATTCTGCCTAATTAGAGAATGGAGAAAGTGAATCACTTGTAACTGGGATTTTTTTCTAGTACTTTTTCTTCCATATTTCCAGTTTTTCCTTTACTCCCCAGATGTACTTTTTTACTGTTTTTTTATTGGATAAATAGATGTCCTCCGAAATCTGTTATCTATGGCAAAGGAAATACATTATATTTTCCTGGATCTTGTTGTAAGATTTCAGTTCGTCAGGTTTTTCATATCCAGGGACAGGGAATACCCTTAAGCACGATGAGGCCCAGCATTCATTGGGAATGCTTGGCCTTGAATTCCACAACTTATTTTGATATAAAATAATTAAGCATTGTCAAAGGCAAATAGTTGTGTGCATCTCATTCTTTGAGGGCTGCACTGGTAAAAGCATGGGATTGCCTGCTCCTGGAGGGCTTTTCTTCTCATTCTCATTCTCATTCTCATTCTCATAGTCAGTGCTAGCTCATATTTCTGTTTGTTTCTCCATGGGCCACTCTGTACAGCAGATATGTATTTACTCCATGATCTACAGCTAAGGCATATTTCCTTAGTTGGGAGCCAGCTGAACCTGAGCTGAAAGCTGACATGTGGTTTATTTTAATAGGAAATTTCTTCTGTTTCATCATGGTATTTGTCATCTCGAAGTAACTGCAAGTTGTAGTCGTATATATCTTCTCCCTTGAGTGGGATTTCCCATATGATAGGAAAAAAATAGCAGAGTGTCATGAAATTTGAGTACTGAAAGGGAACACCTTTCCTCAGCCTCAAAATGTTTGAAACACAAAGCAATAGCATCTCAGCAACAAGACAGGCAGGCTATTATCAAGGCATATCTTTTTTTCACTTTGTTGTAGTGGAGGCAGAATATGTCACACAGAATCTCCCCCACAAAAAAAAAAAAAAAAAAGAGAAAGAGTATGTTAGCATTTTAACATTTTCACATTTTCAAACATAGGTAATTTGAATGTTCTTAGAAGCACCAAAGGAATCTGGCCCTCTTAGGGCTTCAATTTTTATCCAGGCTTATTATACAAGGACTATGATAATCAGGGAATTTTCCTGTACATAAATGTTTTTTCACACAGTTTGAAATTCGAGTAGTTAAGTAATTGAAGGTATTACCTACTTTATGGGAGACAGATTTTGGAACCTGTTTTCAGCCACTTAAAGGAAACTCCTGTAGGCTCAATGTGTAAATTGGGAATACTCAGAGTCTGTAAGGGTGACTTAATAACTTGGTGAGTTGTTTTGGATGATGCTATGAAGTGAGTACCAAAGTACATTGTGCAAAAGCTGATGCCTCTCTTGTGTTCTTTGACAGCAATACCATGATATAAGCATAGCTCTCTTAGTGAGGAAAATGAACATTTTATAAAGCACTGGTCATCAGTTCTCTTATGAATTGGAGTTGAAATTAGAAGAGTCCCCCCTGAAAACACTACCTCAGGATGCAGTGGAAATCTCTTTTCACTGAAAAATCCATACATGGAGAAAATCCTATGTTTTTCTGAGCTCTTGTACAAGACGAGGTCAGTGATGTGCCTGGACAAAAAAGGAAAATTTGGGCTGATCACATACCAAACTGATAGGAATGTTGGCTCCTCTCAAAAAAATTAAAAAAAAAAAAAAACTGAGGAAAAAACCTTTTTGTGCTTTCAAAGTCAAGTTCCTTATAAGCTGTAACTTTTTTCACCCACTCAGTGGCATTCTTCTGAAGTACAGTGACAAGGAAAAGGCTTAATAAATAAATAATTTTCAGTGCTTTATTCATAATACTGAAACAGAGGAAGCAGGGATAAAATAAGTTAAATATAACATTAAGGACTGCAATTTTCTTGTGTGGAAATAGGTTACATCATTAAAAAGTGCTACATCTTGATATGGTTGACCAGTTGAAGTTCCAATAATAATGATAAAAAAATTGTCTTCTTTTACAACTAAGTGTCCATAATTTCTTCTCTATTTCTAGATACTTTCTCATCTTATCCCTTTCTTTTTTTTCTTTTCATTTTTTGTCTTTTTTCCCTTCTTTCTTTTTTTTTCTTTTTCTTTCCTTTTTTTTTTTTAATTTTAATATAGCCAAGGGAATTTTAAACTATTCTGCCATCCACATCTGTCTATCTTTTATGATGGAACTAAGATGCCTAACTTAAAAACTTGTATGATCAAGGGAAATGGACATGTCTTTCCAGAGAGAGAGAAATGCAGTCCTGGTTGGACTGATTTGACATAAAATTAATGTTGGTTTCTCTTTATGGGTATAGTCCAAGAATTAAAGATGAGTGAAGGCATGCATATGCAAAACATGGGCCCAAATTAACTGTGAGATGGAAACAATCATTAAAGATAAAACTCAAGGGCAATATACCTCAGGAACTTTGCTGAGGGTGAGGGAAACTCACTAGAAACTGTGAAAAGAGTTAAGAATATAAAACCATCTGGTTTTAGTCAGATTTAAAACTCATGTGTGCCAACATCATGTTGTTGATAGTGGTCAGCAAATGCTTTGGTAACTGCACAGCTGTGCAGCTTCCAGCCATCTCTTCTAGGGATTTTCTCAAACTGAAGATTATACCACATCATCTGGTTTATTAGTTTTTGATGGATCTTCCAGTGCCTAATTTTTTTAATGCGTTTTTGAATCCATTTACACTTTTGGCATGGGAAATTATCTGTGGCAGTGAGTTCCACAATATAATGAGGTGTTGTGTGAAAAAGTACTCCAGTTGCTTCTCTCAAATCTACTGCCTGATAATTCTACCTAGTTCTTCCTCATCCTTGTGTAGTAAAATACAGAAATTATTATACTCCAGTGACCTTCTCAGCCTATCCACAATTTTACAGCCTGTCAAATCACCCTAGGTCCCTTCCTTTCCTGAGAATGGTTCTAGACTATTTAAAACTTCTCAGGTGGAAAACATTTTTCTTCACTCATCATCCTTGTCACAGCTCTCTATATCTTTTCAAGTTTTACCATATTTATTTGAAGAGAAGGGTGGTGAGGAGCACTTTCAGCAGCATAGCAGGTGTGTTTGAGTTTTACAGTTTTCCTATTGTGTCTTTAACAGCATTCAATTATTCTCTGATTGTTGATGATCACTGAACTGGTAATTCCAGACAAATAACAAAGATCCAGAAATCACTTTCCTCATTGAAAGCAGTTCATTTAAAGTCTATAATGACATAGGAGTAACTAGATTTTGACTATTTTATATTTATCAACACTTAATTTTCATTTGGCCTTTTTAACCATCCAATATAATCTAGCATATTCAACTCTCCAAAGTCAATTTCTGGTATTTCTGTCTTGAAAAGATGAATATCAACAGTTTTTGTTTTTTCTTTTCATCCCAAGCCATTTATATGTAGCCATATGCATTGAAGGGCAGATCTTCATGGATTAAAAATGCTAACATTTTTGATTGATTGTTCTCATTATTTGTTTCCCAGCTTTTAACTGACCATTAGTCTGTGAGAAAACCTTCCCTGTTACAGTAAGAACTTGGATTAGGAACTTTAAAAGTTCTTTGAAAATTCTTTTTTTTTTTCCTTCCAGTCCAAAGTGAAGCACAATTTTCCCCAGCTAAACTCATACTGGATATACTCCATTAAATCATATTTATAAATGAGGTTCATCATACAATTCAGTTACTTGGTCCAAGAAAAAAAAATCTAATGTGTATTTTCCTGAATATTTCCTGTCAGATGCTTTGAAAACCCTTGATTTCATTCAGCATCTTCAGTCTTCCAGCATCCAAGATGGCTCAAGAAATTCTGACCGTCTCCAATATAATATGATTTTGAGTTTTCAAGGGAAAACTCATTTGCTTTCTTAGTATTATCAATGATAAAAAAAAAATCATCAGAACTCTAAAACTATTCTAAGCAAACTTCAGTTTATTTCATTGGATTTGTCTGCCATAAGGAAAGTGTCAGAGTTTACCTGCTCTAATCTATAGAGAACACCAATGCCAATAATTCACTTATTATTTCTGCTAAGACTGCAATTGTTGGAGAAATTATCTTTTTTTTTCATCTTTTATATCAACTCTCAACCCTGAAGACAAACTGGCATTCTTTCTGCTTTTGGTATGTTTAGAAAAGGTTTAGTCACAGTTTTTATCCCTCCTGCAATTATTTAAGACAGTGATTTTTGGCCTATCTTATTCTATGCTTGCCAGACTTTATGCTTAATTCCACCACTCTTGCTTGAAAGCATTTCCTATTTCTTGAAGAAAATCCTTCTTTTTCTAATACCCTGTGTTATTCTTCCATGATGATTTTCTGTAGATCTGTTAGGGTCTCCTTGGGTAGACAGTACAAGTTTAAGTCTTTGTTACAGTGTTTTAAAACAATTTCCTTGCCACCTGAGGAAGTTTGCAGAACTTCCAAGTGAGCAGTTTGCAGAATCTGCAGACATCTGTTAATCACGTATTTGAGGGAAAAAGAGATTTTGTGTTACAGATGCTCATGTGTTTGACAGTGTTTGAGATTAGGATTCCCATCTTGAAAAGATCTTTACGATATGCATTTCAAAATGAATTAAGACAAACATTCATGGTTGGACTCTATGATCTTCAGGTTCTTTCCCAATCTAAATGATACTATGATTCTGCAATTAAATAGTCATTAACAAAACAATATTTGATGTATTGTATTTCATATAATATCAAAAGTTACTTTGGTGTTTTTTCACTACTACAAGGGTTAACATTCTATTTTTCAGGGAAATCAATAATTTACTGAATGTGAAGAAAGGAATATAATTTTCTATTCTGAATATCAGCAAAGGTTTACAGATTTTACTTCCTTCTCCAGGGTTGTTTGTGCTCGCTATACAAGGAGGAACCATGTAAAACACAGAAATAATACTGGGAATAGAGTCTTCTTTGGTGAACAGCATGTAAGAAGAAGAGAAAATGGGTAGAAGGAAGTTTCTTTGCTTGAACACTAGACAGAGGCTATTCAAATGTTCCATAAGGAGGAGCAGGCAAGAGGCTGGTGGATGAGGCTGTCTTCTTGAAAGAGGAAATATCTAGTAGAGGTCCCTTTTAAAAAGCTTTGAAAGCAAGTTTCCTGCCTCTGAATATATGTTCTGGCACAAGGACAGACATCAAGAAAAGAACATAACTCTTTCTTCTCTGACAGATGTCCTTCTGAATGAATGCCCATGGCATTTGTGAAGTCAGGCATTTGAGAAATCAGCACTTCTAAGTAGAATTATGGATTTTCTGAGCCCAAGAAATGGCACTTTCAGGATACAAGCTTTTACAACTTTTATGAGAAATGCTTGACATAATGTCTTTTATATCAGTTGGCACTTAAAGGTGTGAATCAAGAACATGCTTGACTTGTAGGATGTGGGACAGTTCTTTTTGTTAGGATATTTCCAGTGTAATGAGGAACATAACCTGATACTGAGTAGTTCTTAAATAAAATAAAATATACTTTTATCATAAAGTGACCGCTACAAACCACTTTTGTTCTACTGTGGCTTCAGACTAACTGTTCTTAGTATATTACTCATTTTTCCTTGAATATCTTTTTCAGGAGAAACCTAAAAAGGTCAAATCCTTGTTTATGAAAAGCTGCTTTTGACTCAGTGGTATTGTTGAAATAGAAAAGTGAACAGTATTTAGACACATGGTAGACAGGAAATATATTTCTTCTTTGTCAAGAAATGACATAAGTTTTTCTCATAATAATCCTCTGCATTTTATTAGGGGAAAAACATTAACCATAAGAAACACAGTTGAGGGGGTGTTGCTTTCTAATTAAAACAGGATGGTTTCACCTACTTAACTGTCATGATCCAAAAACATAAGCATGTCTCAATTACTATTTTGTATGGCACATCATCATTTCAGTACAAATTGGATTCAAAAGCCTGAAACAGTAAAATCCTGAAACTAGTATGGATAATGGAATGGAAATATATTAATTTTAACGATGTCTTGTTCCCTACGTGAGCCTATGTGGGTCTATGCCTTCAGGAGGAACAATGAGTTATAAAAATTTCAGTAAAGTTTATGATTTACTCTTCTTCTTAAGATATTTTCCACTCTACTTTGCAACTAGGAACCTAGATCTTCCTGTAAAAAAAAAAGTGTTAAAAAGAGAAGTAACATAAAAATGTATCTAATAAAATGTTTAGAGTTTCTGAACCCAATAATCAATGAGTTGGTTTTTTGTTTGTTTTTTTTTTTTTCTCTTTTGTGCTTAGACTTCAGGTAGGGCTTACAGGCTGGTCGAAGTAAGCACTGCAGTGCCTAAAACTTGGGTGCCCCAAGTGGAAGGGTTAAGTAGATCTCTGCTCTGTGTCCTGTGTTCTCAGATAGGCTCTGAAAACTGCCTCAGCAGCACGACAGCAGTTGATAGGAGATGTCAAAGCAGCAGCTGTCTTTGAGATTCTTTCACAAGAATGTTTTGGTATACACCTCAAGACTGCAGTCGAGCAAGTCTATGAAACTATAGTTCACTTCTTGAAATTCTTTTTAAGGCTTAGGTGCAAAGTATTTTTTTCTTGGTTTGCTATTTGTTGGTTTTTAGGGTTTTTTTTTCTTAAACAAAGTTGTCAGTGGAGCAATTTGCTCCATTTCACATAGCACTCTCTGACCCAGAGGACTTCTGAAGAAGTCATTCTTGAGTAGAAAGGTGAAAAATCAGAGCGAGGAAAGAACACATTTTGCACAAATTGCCAGAAGCTGCAATCCACTGCTTCTACATCTGGAGAAGTCTCTAGAAAGGTCTCTCAATGCCTCTGGCAAAAATCAAGATGTGCAGAACTCAGTTTTCTTCATTGCCTAGTGTCATTTCCAGTGTGACGGGGACCCTGCTCAGTCCATAACTTCTTTTCCAGGGGAATGCCAGTCCCACAGATCTGGTGGCATTTCATTTTCTATGGTGCTATAAGGTGCTGGCAGTAAACCCCCTGGAACAGCTCTTCATGCTGGACATATCTGGAAGTAGAACTTGTTCCACATTTGAAAGATACAGATATTATTTTACTGATTTTTAAAATTTTTTTATGTTCAGATCACTGAGTTTTTATTTCACTGATTGTAAAAGAAAGACAAATTTTAATCCCTTTGATTTGTGCTTGCTCATGGTCAAAGTAATTTTAGAAAACCAGCAATAGTACAACTCTAAGAATGTCAGTTCAAGCAAAAGGCATTTTCTGCTGTTATGATGGTTAGAAGCTGTTTACAAACAAATCTGGATTCACACTTTGAGAGGTACTCACTGATCTTTTTCCATTTGAGCTCCTGTCACGTATTTCATGTCATATGTCTGGCAAGACTGCCAGCTTTACATTGTTGTACACTGCTATTTGCATCAGAGAAGGAAATTGCTGAGGAAATAGTTAAAAGGGTAAATGTCTTTCTTATGCCAAGTAGTTAATACATTAAGCTGTTGATTTATGCTGTGAATGCTGTATGTTTATGTTTCAATATGTTTTATGGTACTGTGCTCTTTTTATTTTTTTTTCTTTTACTTTATAATCTTCTGTTCTTTGAGCCTGTTATATAATCATAGATTTAATTTACCAGTTGCACTGTCTGGCCTTAAATATTTACCACATAAAAAAGAAACACTGTGAAGAGTCAGAGCACTGATACAAAACAATTTTCCCTGAAATCCCCTGTACATAGAACATGATTAATTTCACAGCTGTGCATCAGACCTGGCCTTGTTTAGTATACACAATCTATAAACAATGCATGTACATATTTATACATAATGAAACAAAGGAAAGAGCACAGAGTTTACTTGGCCAAGAACAAGTATTGCATCAGTTTAATATCTGAATATCCCCAGAGACAGGATGAATCTCACAGCTTTGTAACATGATAATTTGATGCTCTAATAGTTTGGGGTTTTTTGCATTGATGTTATAATAAATACCAGACAGATGTTTAATTCATATGTAGTCCATAGTACTGAAATCATGTGTATTTGTAATATAAGTATCACCAGAATACAATAGAACATTGTTTTTTATTTAGGTAGCCTTGAGTTCAAACTGTGTTCTATTTCACAAAATAATGTCTAGAATAAGAACAAAAGTTATTTAAAGTTAGATCAGTTAATTCTCTTTATTTTACTGAGAGAAGTGATATGAATGAGAGTAAACTTGCAACATATATGTTTATAAAAATTTTAAAATTAAGAAGAAAGGTTGTGGGAAATTATATTCCAGAAGAAGTTTTCATAAAGAAATATTAGCTGTCTAAAATGATGGAAAATGTCTATGAACTGCAGTACAAAACCTGTGAAATGTTGACCTGTTCCCACTCTAAACTTTATTTAAATTGGTACCATTACCTAATGAGAGAATAATTATCATTAGTTGATGAGTGAATTAACTTCAGACTTGAAAACTTAGTTTTGATGCTGAGTTGAGGTCCTAGCTAAAATTTGCAGACATGATTTTAATTCTATAAACTGAAACTCTATTGCTTTTTTAACTGATGATTGCCACAAGCTTGATATTTTGATTTTCAAACTTCAAATGCTGCAGATGTCAGATGTTTCCTTGCTGTGTTTCACAGGCCTGTTTCAATACCCCTGCAGAGAAACCTGACACCTGCCCTATGTAAATTCTACAGGGTTTTGGAAAGACTGACAAGACAACATCCATTTCATCTACTGATTCTTGGGGTATGGGTATTTTAAAGTATTGAGGGAACCTTGTCTCATATAATGCCATCAGTTGTAAAGGGAATTAGGAAACCAGCAGAAACAGAAGTGGGTAGTCCATATTCATCCAACAAGCAAATGAAAGAGCCATAAAGAGCACCTAAGTGTCTAGAATCCCCAGCAAGTCCTGTTGGCTGCACCAAGTCACCTTGCAAGGACTTCATTTACTTCATGTGTCTTCAATTTCTGTGCTACATAAGGCAATTCAGAAATTACAGAATTTATGTTCAGCATGAAATTTCATATTTTTATTTGCAAAAAATATGTAATGTCTTCCTTTTTTTTTTTTTCCCATTCCATATTAATTTATGTACTATCTTGGTACATTACTGTCTGGTTAATACAGAAATTTGTGGATTTAATGAAACCCATGGCTATTACCTGTTTGCATTATCACAAAAAAAATAAAAAAGATTAAACTAAAAATTACTGTTTGTCCCCTTGGTATACTTTGGTTATCAGTTCAGAAGATCTTGAGTTGTTCATGATAAGTCTGAACTTTTGTTCAGAGGGAAAAAAAAAAAAAAAGTGATTCACTGACTGAGTCAGAGCTCCCTTTTTCTTTCTCCTTTTTCCTCTCTCCCTCCCCATCACTCTCCTCCTCTCATGCACCCCTGGCCCTCCTAAATTATTTCTTTTCTTTTGAAAGTTTAAAATAAATGATAGCAGCAAGCGACTTGGCCGCTATGCCTTGGTCCTCTTTTCTTGGTAACTGAATTAATCCTGTTTTCAGCTGTTACGAGGAAGTCTGAGACATGCATGTGTTGGTGAGTGCTGTCTGGACCAGTCACTCTGCACCTGTGAGTTATAGTCTGGAAAAGCACAGCCAGCCTGAGGCTAGGTTGTTTCTCTCTGGCAAAGAAAGCTCAACACCATCCCTGGCACTCTCTAGCCATGGAATAACTGACTGCAATCATTAATGTGATATCAGTACACATTATTAGTGGGGTTTTTGATGGCAATGCTGTACATAAAAATGAGTAGTAATCTTCTGACCTCGTTTGAGAGCATGCCTGATAGCTTTTCAACAAGGCCTGAAGGGGAAATTCCCACCTCTAGGCAAGCATTTAAAGCTTTATTCGCACTATATTACACCTTGCTCTTTGAATGGCTTTGGTGGTTTTATGGTTATCTAGCATGAACAAAGGAGAGAGAATCTGATCCTAAGCAAATGTGTACATGTGCAAGAGAGAAAGAAAGACAGAGGCTGGAATATTTTTTCTGAAACTGGAGCTTAAATGATTATGTTTCTAGCATTCTGATCTACAGTGGAAATCCTTTCCCCACAGTCAATCCAAAGCCTGTTCAAGTCAATGGCTCTTGGATCTCTGTCATCTGCAGCTAGGGCAGACAAACAAAACAAACTGCTATCAACTGTAATATGACCTAAGTGTTTGCAGCTCCTTAGCAAAAAAAAAAAAAAAAGTCTGGCTTTGGGTAATTTCAAGGAGCTCACTGAAGTGTTTGTTTCAAGTGTGTTCTGTTTCTAAGCAATTTCATATAAGGAAGCAGGAGAAAATATAAGTTCTCATTGGGTTGTTCTGAGCACCTCATGCAGGAAAAGGTTTGAATACAATTTTGAAACTCATTTTTTCCTGTTCTCCTGATAATAATAGGATCATTTAGCTGCACTTTGAAGGCAGAGAATTTCTATCTGTCAAAAAAAAAAAAAAAGTAAATTATGCTTAAAAACATCCAAAAGAAATAGTACATGTTGAGCTGGCCCAAGTTGTTTCGTTTCCTTGAAACTCTGCTAAGGACCTGGCCCAATGTGCTTCATTTTGTCCAAGTGCTTTAGATCTGTGGCAACAAGGACCAGAACATATCACTGATCTTGTTTATGAAAGTGTAGATATTCTGAGAATGAATAAAAAAACCTTGTCTTGGAGACATCAGAAAACCAGCTTCAGTTTGTTCACTTTCTGCTGCAAATTCCTGGTGCATGTCTTCACTTTTACTGACAGGGGTTAGGTAGTCATTTACTTTTGGAATTTAACTTCTTTCAGCTGAACAAGAGGAAAAAAATAGAGGACATGAACATCAGAACTTTTTCCCTTCTTGTCATAAATTGCCTAATGAGTTTGCTAGAAAATACAAACTGAGTCTTTAATAATTTTCTAATTGCAATAGCAGACACAACAGCTCTGCATAAATCAAATTGGAAATATACTTTCTCATGTGCTGTCTTGTCAAAAATGAAACCTTTTGGTGAAAATTGCAATCAGGACTGATGTCTTATGTACCAAGAGAAACTACAGAAAGAGTGGAATATTAAAAAGGGATTAACAATAAGAGGATTTAGAAGACTCACTAAGAACAGGACCAAAACCTTTGGAAAATCTAGCTCTGGTGGCTGGAGGTAGTTTTTCCCCTTACCACCGTGCTGGATAATGTGAAAGGGTGACAAAGTGTGTTTGTACCTTTGAGGCTAGAAGGGGCAGAATTGCACCACCTTTACTGAGGCTTAAGAATATTTACTTCTATTACCCCAGTCCCACAGCGTAACTTCTGTCAGAAAGAAACAAGCAGAAATTTGAGGGGTTTATACCTTAAAGTGATGAAGCTGTTTGGTCTGCTTTGGGAGTCTGTGCCTAAATAAGATGTTCAGCAAAGAGACTGAAGTAATGCTATAGGGAAGAACTAACAGTGAAGAAGATCAGTTCACTTGTTATGTTGCATAAATATAATTAATTTTCTCTGCCTTTAGAAAGGTGCTCACTTGCTCCAGCCTCTTTGTTTACCTTGTCTAAGGTTACAGCTGAACTTGTATTTATCACTAACTCAGTGAATCTTGGTAAGATCAAACCTCTTGCCACAGAGGTAAGCCAAACTTATGATCCTATTGTTATTGCAGTAAAAAAATCTTACCAAGCTGTTGGAAACCTGCAAGAATTTATCACTGACTTGAGTGAGTTCCCAATTTTCTTTCTGCTCAATCACTTAAGCACATTTCTGATTAGCATTTCACTGGACAGAGATGGATTTGAAATCAGTGTTCATTCCATAGATGTAGCTTCCAAAATAGTTCCTTTTACAAAAGACATTCCACAAGCATGATCAAATAAAACATGTTTCTATTCCACCACAATGTACTTCAATAAAGGAAACTTTTTATATATATTTAAACATAACTGACAACAGAAGTAGACAATAGTCCCTTTAATGAGCCTTTGTTCTATAAACCTTTAACTTCATGAATTTTCACTTTCTTAAAACATGGGGTTCCAAGATAGGGTAAAATGACAGCTTATAATTAAAAGGGATCCAGAATAACCCATGATAGACTATGTAATTTACACTTAATTCAAAATAATACCATGTAACTCTTTCACTAAGAGAAAAGGGAAAACTTACCTTCCATTTGTGCCCCCAAATTCTTCCATTCATTAATACAGTGATCTTGTACCTTATTCTGTTTAATTACATTCCACAGAAGTTGCATTTGTAAATATGAACTGTGAAAATATCAGGCATGCATGGGAAAATCTCGAGAATACTTATTTTGTTTTACTATTTCATATCTTGAGGAAAGAATACAAATTACATAAGCATGTTTATCTATGCTTTTTTTCAGGTGCTAGTGTCATTACAAATGACAACACATTTCTGAAGCTGAATTAAAAAGATATGAACTAATCACTTGAAAGACTTATTTCTTCATGGGCTAAGAGAACAACTCACAATAAATATTTTCTAGTTTGCTGAAAACCCCAGATATAACTGATTCTAAATTTATTGAAGGAGCATGTGACTGGTGATGCTTTTTCTCCCAAACCCTTTTCTCTGTGAAATATGAATGACAAGGGTTTTCTGAGAGAATAAAAAACCCTGCCTGCTTTTTGTCACCCTGCCTGCCTTTTGTCAGAGACATATATCACATTCTTTCAAGGGACTCTCTTAGGACAGGGCCCTGAGAATGCATCTTGTCATGCTTTAAGTCAGTCACGGGACAATATTGTATTAAAATTTAGGAGCAAGTACAGCTGGGTTTCCCTTGGCACAAAAACACTGGCCAGGAGTGTGCTACTGAAGATGAGAAAGGAACAGAAGTGAAAATCTGGTCATCAGCTTAGCCTCAGGCCAATTCTGCAGTATCTATAACTCTAATGAAGTACTAACACACATTTAAAGTGTTAAAATATCCTGCTCACTTTCTGCTACCACATCTCAAACCTAAGCCAGGGGAACCTTTTCCCTGCACAGGAAAAACTTCAGACTCCATGAGCAGACAGATTTTGACTAGTCTTTGAGAATGGTCAGAAAATGTTGTCAATTAGTGCTCATTGTAATGAAGCACATCCTCATCCACTGACATCAGAATTGGAAGAAATCACTCAGAAACTGAGATAAATTAATTATTTTTCTGGATAGTTTATTTATGTAAAAGTAGTTTCAGAATTTTTTTGTTATTATACAGATTAAGTTTATTTTTAGAATAGTCCATGTGTCAGTGGAAAACCATGTCAATAACTCCCTACTCTATTATCATGGATACAGTTCAGGACAGAATTTGATAAATGAAAACCAGTTAAAACTAAATTGAATGGAAAAGAAGCCTTTTGTTCCTTCTTTTTAAGGTTTAGATAAGGGTAAATTTGGATTGGCATAAAATGAAAATCTGTTTTTTGGAAAATTATAAATACGGTGAGATTGGCTAGCATTAATCAAAATTCACCAGTGACTAAGGTTATAATTAAAGCTGTCATGTTTAAAACCGGCAGGAAAATGTTAGATTTAGGCCTTGGCCAGTTGTAAAATTTGTCCAGGTCAACTTTGAAAGGATTTCCAATGCAAAAGGTTAAAATAAGTACCAGAATATTGAAAAATATTTTCCTCTTGGACTGAACTTCTGAAACATTTTTCAAAACATAGCTTCAGAGGAATTTGAAACAAGAGACAGAAACAAATGTTTCTTCATGGCTCATAGTTTACTGTACTACCTATGAACAATTTGAAAAACAAGCCAAACTAAACCAGGTTTTAGGTCTGGTTTACAGCCAAAAGAGATATTAATGAGAATTATCCAGTTTTTACTCAATTAAAGGCTTTCCCGTATAGCTGATGATAATGAAAATGGTGACAAATAAATGATGAAGGGAGAAATTTAACTCTTCAGTTTCATAAATTTAAGTCTTCATTATGTCTGAAAGAGAATTGGTGCATGCAATTAGTGATCCACTCTTTCGGGAGTACTGTGGAAACAGAGAGCAAGTAAAAGTTTGCAGTAAGAGTACCCACAAACACAGTATCCTCAGAACGACACAGAATCACAGAATGGTTGAGTTTGGAAGAGCCCTCTGAAGGTCAGTTTGTCCAGCCTCCCTGTTCAAGCAGGATCTCCTAACAGTGGTTGCCCAGGGCCAAGTCCAGGAGGCTTTTGAATATCTCTAAGAAGGAGGACTCCACAACTGCCCTGGGCAACCTCTGCCAGTGCTCAGACATCCATCCAGCAAAAAAGTGATTGCTGAAATTCACCCTACATTTCTCTTTGTGCCCACTGTGCCCACTTATATCACATAGAATAAATTCATTCTTCTAGGGAATTTATTCTTCCTTCCCCCATGTGTTGAATGCTGAATTGTAGTTTTTTGATAATGATAACTAAGAAGTGCAGAGTATGGAGAATAGAGATTATTTAAAGTTCAAAGCCACCTCATCCTACCTGATAAAATTCACAGTTATCTAGTTACAAAACTTATTAAATAAAGCTTGGGGAAGACTTCCCTTGTGCTCTATGAATGTAAATGAAAATAAATCAGCTGGAAGGAATCTAGCAAGATTAAAACAAAAGGTGAGAGAGACACAAATAATATTATCACCTGTTCATTTTCTCTTCCACAGCATTTTACTTGGATGCTAGTAAGTCCAATATTTTCCATTCCTACATATACATGATCAGATTTTTGTTTCCACTGAAAAATTTTTAGATTCATAAGGGTAAAGTTCATTTAGCATTTAAGAGACAAATGAGGTCAGCATCAGTACTGCAAACGTTTTTCATTATAGAAATTTAGTCACAGGCTGGTTCAGAAGTTGAAAATACCATAAGGAGAGCACAAGACACTAATCTCCTTCGTGACAGTGACAATTCCCAGAGCTTTTTAATACCAGTAAATGCTCTCACATATTTGAAAAAGACCAGCATTTCATATGGATAGAATCCAAAATATCATAGTTCTTGAAATTTTAAAAGCATATTTTTGGGATTGTTCTTTTAACTCTGTTGGGAATCTTATATTTTGTATCCAAAATAGATTTCAGGTTGATTTTGGCAGGTGTTTATTGTTGCTGAAAATCAGCAGAATTAGAACAATATGAGGAGGAGCTCTGGCTGTGGAACCACCCTAGAAAGTTGCTGAAATATCATCTCCTCTGATCAAATTTTAAATTTATCTCCTTTCTTCATCATGATTTTTTGAAAGCCAGATGTCTTCCACTGTTTCTAAAACAGTGTTATAAGCTGCTGTTCATCCTATATGTTTTCAATCCAGCTATTCACGCTTCTTACGTCACTTCTCACATGTTCCCTTTAGTCTGGAAATCTTATGCCAGCTCAGATCTTATTTTACTACAGTGTTTTTGTATCTTCAAAATAAATTAGATTTTTATCCCAGATTCCATAGCATTTTAGTTTTTAGGTCTGGGATCCTGAAACTTTGGCTCATTATTATCTTGATTTTGGATCAAGGATAAAATTATTATTTTTCAGCACCTTCTCAGTTTTAAATGTGGATTTCTTCAGTTCTGAGGATTATTTACTGTTTTAATAAAATAGATTTCAGTTAAGGACTTCAATAGAAAATAAATTTGGTATTGAAGGGAGAATTCATGCTACTATTTTCATCTGTTCACCTGTTTTTGTACTTGACTGCTACCAAGGCTCACCCAGATTTCACCAAAGAGAACATTGGCAATAATGTGAATATGTTTGGGGTTTATGCTCACAAATATTTCAAAAAGCACATTAATGGATGATAGCTCCTGGCTATTTCCATCACAAAACACTCCCTAACTAGAACCTTTGAAGAATAATTAAGTTTCCAGCTTAGAGCCTGGAAATGATATAAAGCAACAACATTGACTACAGACTACCTGCAAATTTCTCCACTGTAAAAGAGCCTTAGCTGTCAAGCTGGGTTGTGCAACACAAGAACCTGCTATATTCATTATCAATCCTTGAATTTTCTCTTTCCATATAAACATTATTGATAAATTTTAGTTTTAGTCTCAGCATTTTTGTTGGATTTTAACTACTGCTAAAAACCTATTCTTTGATTTCTGTATTTACATCTTCTCTTTACAAGCCACATTCTGAGATGTATTTTTTCCATAAAGTATCAATATTAGTATTTTATTTTTAAACTAAGTAGTGAATAAATAACATTAGGTTATGTTTTTTAAATATCTGAAACAGTTAAAATTGTTGCCATGATAGTAGCAATCAGTGGTGGGCTTCAATGAGATCTTGCTAATTTTCCTTTCTTAAAAAATGAGAAAAACATGAAACAAACAGGCAAACAAAGTCACCCCAAAATATCCAGCCATGTTTCTTTAGCCTATTCAACAGTGTTGAGAAGCCCAAAGTCAACTCAATACCTCTAAAATTGAAAGAGGAATGAAATATGTCTTCTACAAACCAATGATACTTCTGACTAATGTGAATGTAAACCAAACTTTTCTATGCAAGCAGACAAATTAGCATTGAACTTCAAAGTGCATTTGGTAGAAAAAAAAAATTGACAAAATTAGAAGTGTCTGTACAAGGATGATAAAATTTATAAAATATAACCTTTTAATAAACCTTGTGTTGCCTATGTTATAGACAGTAAAGTTGCAGTGACAAATCAATGGTGGATATGGCAAGCCAAGAGCAGGTCCTATAGCATGCTGTATGGCAAAGAAACAATGAAAGCTAATGTTACTATGCCTACTCTCTTTCATCATGACTGTTCAGCCAGTGCCTTGAGAAAAATTAGGTCTCGTCACATAAATTTGCAGTAGCTTGAATCTGTTTAGGTGGAGTGCAAAGGAACTGAGGATCTGGAAATCACCCCTGCCAAGAGGAGAGTCAGAGCACATGCCTTTTGCATAACCCCTCAGTTCACAGCTGCTTTTCAAAACACAGCCTGGCTCCCTCTCCTGCAGGCTGTGCTGAGAGCCAGGGGTACTGGATATGTTTGAACAAGTGCCCTGGACGCTCTTTTTAGGTATGAAGCCAACCTTCTGTAGCAGCCAATGTAGATTTGGCTTGGAGAATATTTCTAGAGTGCAAAAAACAAGTATGCTATGCAAACCCTTCCTATAGGCACTTCCTGGATTATTTGCACGATTCGCATTGTCTTTGGCATTTGGTAAATTTGATATTTTTCAGTCACACTTTCAGCTAACTCTTTCACTGCTGTGAATGCAGGGTATCTAGCTGGGCAGGCAGAGGGTTTATTTATTAATGAGAAATGAATGAACACCTTATATTAAATAGCACTTGAGCCAGTGGATCAGAATATTAGCGTGCCAGGTGTCCCAGGGCAAAAAAACAGTCTCAACTATAGAGTACAGGCTAGGACAAGAAAAAAAGTCTACTAACACATGGTAAATCACAGGAAAAAAACTATAACAAAGAAGTTTACCATGATAGTCAGTAGGATAATTTCTAGAGCAATTAATATCTAAAGGATAATTTGAAAAAAAACTGGGAATAGGATGAGCCTTCAGAGTGAATGCACTTTTCTCTAACCAGAAAAGGGTATGCAAAGAACCATTTCCAAATGTACAGTAGACAACTGAAAGGTCCATTCTAGCTCCTCATTCCTTTATTGTTCTTGACTTTGTGTCCTGAGAGACATTAAGGTGAAATAATTCCAGTGAAAGGCTGCACTTCAGGAATGAATACAAATCAGTACAACACCAGCTTTTGACCTCAGACTCTTAAGTGGCTCTTGATACATTTTAAAAACATATGGCCTTTCTCAGACAAAGATATGTAACTATGCATGGGTGATTATTAATTTTTCTGCTTGAAGTTAATTAAATTCAATGTCTTTTTTTAAAAAAAAGTTCACTTTGTTGAAATCAACTAATGTTATCTTTTGTCTAAGAACTATAGTTAGCCAGTGCTGACAACTTTAACTCATATTTAAATAAAATCTGACAATTTGAAAAATTGGGAAAACTTTATTCTGTCCAAGTGATTTTTCTTATTTTTATTTTATAGCCTAAACATATCAGTGTTAATTCCTAAAATATGTACTATTTCAGTAGCTGTCCATACAGTTCTTACAAGAGATCCATATCCTGAAGAAACTCTTGAAATAAATGATAAAGCCTGCTGAAAAAAATGTCCTACATAATCAACAGAGATGCACCTTTTTATGATTTCTCATTGAAAATTCCTGGAAAAATTGATAAACTGATGTGAGATGAACCTTCTCTAGAAAGAACTTCTGGACATGTGGAACATTTTGTAGGCTAGGAACGGCCTAGGAATGACCTTTTCCCAACATTTTCCCTGAGGAAAGCCAAAGATAACCAGAAGTTCATCTAAATCCTTGAGGAATGAGGGTATCCCTGGAAAGATGATGGAGCTATTTTGATCTGTCAGACTGAATTTGAGATTCATTGATCGAAGCCTTATTTGAGCAGGTGGATTATCAAAGAGGAATGTCATTTAAATGTAAGTATTAGGGCATTCATTTAGCATGGAACACAATAACACTCATATATTTCAGGAGATAAAGAGTGCTTTGAGAATGCATTTTTAGCTAATTATATATGCAATTAGATGAAATAAAATTTCAGTGATTTTACCTATTCTTCTGAAAAATAAGCATTTTTTTGTTTTCATTTTCTTTGCTATTAAGGTGCTTCAATTGGCACAATTTTTGTTTGATTGCAATTCTTGGACTTCAGTAAGACTTCTGTAGGCACATGAAACTGTCCTACAGAAGTCACTGTACAGTAAACACCTGGGAAATTCTGCTAGCATTCCTAGCTGGTATTAGTGTTCTCATAACATCAAAACAGGAAAATAACCCTGACCCGGGAGAGTCTTCTGTTTGATGTTATGTGTTCCCATCTTTCTTCCCTTGGCCTAGTCCATCAGGGCTGAGCTGCAAAGCTCACACTGCTCTTGTGAAATTGCTTTGGCTCACAGCAGGAGGATGGTTGATATGTCTAAGTCTAAAGGTATGTTACTGAAATGTTATTGAAAGAAATCTCAAGTAACCACGTTGGATTTTTTCCTACAAACTCCCCTAGGAAAAGAGACGGTAAGATGAAGAGACTAACATTCTCTTGTATGTCATTTTCTTCAGAGATTAATTTGTCTTCCCTACATTAGCTTGGCCAGATACCTAAGAGACTGTTGATGCTATTTGGCATCTTCCTTGTCCATGGACCTAAATTTTCAGTCTGTAAAGACCACATATATTTGTAAAGGAGATCAGTGGTTGCAGAAGCATGTTGATTGTGTATAAAGCTATAAATATCTAGTTCTGTCAAAGTCTACATAAATTACACACATTTTCTTCCAAATTATTTTTGGAGCATTTTTGTACTGATGCAAAAAGTACATTTACTGTGTGTTTCTGTGCTTCTTGTTGAATGCATAGGAGCTCCCTTTGGAAAACAGTAGCTTAGCTGCACAGTAAAATTTTGGTCTGAACCAAAGAAAGGAATTTACACCCTAAGACAAATTGTGCCCAGACTGGGAACTCACTGGGAATTAAGGTGATATAAATTTATGTTAAATTTGGAACACTTGATCCTCAGCCTTTGTGTCTTACAATGAATTACAGGCACAAAACAGAAACAGAATAAAGTATATGGCTCATGTGTTTTGTTCTAACATTCCTCTTCTTGTGAGCCAAGGACTTTATTTATCATTATATAGTTCAAGTAACATAACACACCGGATCTGCCCAACTGAGCCTGACTAGTCATACCTATGCAAGGACACTTTCATATATTTTTGTGTTATCACATTTGTATAAGGGCAGATTTTCTTCAGCTAGCATGTAATTCCAAACAGGGGAGGATACAAATAGGAAACAGATTTTGTGCTGTATTCGTAAATCCTAAGACTACAGGGCTGTAAAGTGAACTGATTTATAGTTCTGAGAATTATCAAAAATAAATGTTACATTATAAAAATGGTTTGGATGTATAAAAATGAAAATTTAACAGGATTCACAGTCCTTCTGAAGTTTGGAACTAGATCACTACATAGGCTTTGTTTACGTGATCTCTCCTCATATGATTAATATTAGCTCACAGTATGTTATTTTTAAAAGTACTTTTTCAAAAGACATAAGACAAAAAATCATGTTGCCCATTTAACTATTTTGTTTTTAATTTTTCTCTGACGCATTCTTTAGCTAAAACAACTACATTCTTTTTAGTGAATCCAGATAGTGAATGATTTACAAAGCTCTGAACCAGTTTTGAGTTATGAAACCGACCATAAAGTAAGACTACAAAATTATCTGTAAACAATGTTTATTCCAAAAAGATGGTCTCTTTGTTGAACTCTTCCTATTACTTTCTATTGATTTTAAAGATTAATTTTGCTTTAAGGTATTTTGAGCAATAAAAGTCCTGTGGAGAGGGGAAGAGGATTAGACAATAGGAGTGGCAAGTCTTCAGAAAGAATTCACTTCTACAATTTCCACAGCTTCTTCTTATATATGAAATTTACTTTGCAGCTAAGCTGTTAACAAGTAAAAGAATTTGATATTTATAAAAGCATGTTCTCAGTCCAAAACTGTACACTAAAATGCATTTTTCACTACCAGCTCCTTAAAACTGAAATTGAGAAGAGATTTTTTTTAAAAATCACAGCTTGGAATAACAAATTTAAAATATAATTCCAGTGCATATACTTGGGAGACTTTCTGTTGATTTAATTGGGATTCAAACTGAGGCATAAGACATTTAACACCACCTCTAATCGGATTCTGTCAAGAACCTGAAGTACTAGAATGATTATTTATTGTCTACCAGAAGCTTCTCACTGTGGCAAGTACAAAATAACCCAAAGTAAAATGGGGAATGCAACACAGACATGGAAAAGAAAGCACATGCTTGGAAACACGTAACTGAATTTGACAGTAAGATATTTAGTTTTGAGCTTAATAATCGTTATTTATATTCAATGAAGTAAAGTAGGCAACTGTAAGGTGTATAACCTATTTATTATATTAATCTGATTTTTGGGTGCCTAATTCTTTTTACTAGCTTCTTTTTACTAGCTTTTCCCTAGCTTTAAAGGGAACTTTCTTTGATAGATAATATATACTAATCTTCATGGAGCCGTGCATGCCAGCCTATGCATGTCACACAAGTGTGTCTTGCCATGTGTCCCCTGAGGCAAAGCTGAGGATGCTTCACCTCATGGATTTCACTAGGCAGAGGAAGGGAATGAAGGAATGGTTTACAGCTGCTCCGAGGGGAGGGGGCAAAAGAGGGGGGAAATGTAAATATTTTCAGAAAAACTGTATAAATTATCATATGGCTTTGCTATTCTGGCTTGTATGGGTTCTTCTGGGTTCAACATTAATTACCCTGATAGATATGCACGATTCAGTCATGATTTAACTAACACAAATAAAATGTTCAGGGCATTTTTATTTTTTCATTTCTACCCTGGGAAATCAGCTATTCAGGGGAATTCTTTAGACATACATGTTCCCTGAGTTTGTGAAGGAAAATTGGCATCTGATAACAGTTTAGAGTTGTCCTGACTGAGACCTGGATTATTTGCTTTTCTAGTTTCCTCTTTTGAATGCAATCTGCAACTTTCAAGTTATCACAGCAGGACTGGTTTATGGACAATTTCAGTGCTGGTCTGTGCACAGAGACTCCTGACTACACAGTTCTCTTATTCAAACCACACTTTGATAATCAAGCAGAAAAACTGAGCAGGAACACATCTTGTAGAGACAATACCCTGGAAAGATCACACCAAACATCCGGTTCATCTGTGAATCAAAGTGGAGGAAAAAAGAACCATTAAACAAACATTCCTGCAGATCTCCAGTTAAAGGTGTTCTCTGTTGTGTCTGATGTTTCCTGGGAACTCTGCAAATACATCCATCTATCCATCAGCAATGTGTCACTTACACAGTCTGTGCCCTTTTAGCCTCCAAGGCTCCACTCCTGTGAACTGTTTCCTCTGCTCCCCCTGCCACTTCTGTAAAGCCTCCATCCCTCAGCTTTTTATGCTGTTGGTTCAGCCAATTCACCCCTGGGAATTTACTATGGAAATGGCTGTAAATACAGATCAATTACTTCATTTAAGTGCAGTTTCCTCTGTCATTGCCTTTTTTGCCTGTATGTCAACCAGTAAGGGCATGACTGATCAGGGTAAGAGGAGATTAATGGTCACCTCATACTTTGAAAAGGCAGCAGGGGAAGATTATGCCAGTTAAGGCTTCAAGAACTCTGCTGGCAAATAGCCTGCAAGAGCTTCAGAACTCTTTTAGCCAAACAGGCTATTCCAGGATGAGATTCCAACGTCTGTGCCTGAAGGAACTTCTCCCTCGCTGCAGGAAGATTCTGAACACAAACATTCTATTTTGTAATCAAGTTCACGGTCGTTTTCAGTGGTATGATGCCGATAAGAATGTCAAATTCATAGAAAATTGCATAGTCCAAGGCATGAGGTTGCTTTGGCAATATTGCATTTTGATTTTTCTTGAATAAAAGTTCCTAGCAATTCCCAATTTGCTTACAAAAATGAAAGAAAGTATTTCAGTCTGAATTGCATGCATCCCTTGAGCTTCCTGTGAAAAGGGCTATTCTTTAATCAATGGAAGCACTCTTTTATACACAGAAGTGTTCAGAGATTTATAGACTAGTTTCATGGTGATGACCAGTTACAAAAACAAAAAGCAAATGACAGTTGAAAAGGGCAACTTGTATTCAAAAGCATAGCCCAGATTGAAGAAAGTTTGAAGGAGTTATTGTTTCTGCATATAAATCCTATTTCTTTTATGCACTTTTAGCATTTCCAGATGGTAAGCTGCTGTGACAGACACAAAAACAAAAAGATACACATATAAAATTCTTATATAATACATTGGCAAAATCCCAACATGAATGAAAAAAATAAATAATGAGGATTTTTTTTTTTTTCGATTCAGGTAAAGGCTTCCCTCATAATCTCTTGAAATTACTGCACTGAAACACATTTAACCACATAGTAAATGTCCAATTGGCCAATGGAGTGGTGTCACTGCCATGACTACACCGGAAGAGCCCATTTCTTCTTCTTCTCCTAACTGGAGTTGTATTAAATATAGAATTTTAATGCTTTATAACCATTATTGTGACTTTTCAAATACCAAAAAAATCACAGTTTCCTTTATAAATCATGTACAAATAAATATGATCATTTATTCACCATTTCTTTTGTAATGAGCACAGTATTAAAAGCTGATGTATAGGGTATATATAGTGCGTAATGACAGTATCATTTTAGACAAATCCATATGATGTCAAGCTTTGTTTTGTCCTTTTTTTTCACACACAGATTTTAAAGGAAGATATATTAAACATTGGAAAGAATGAGAAATAATCTGAGAGATAAAGCAGAAGAGAAATATGTGAAGATGTTAAAAAAGTGACAAAGCAGGAAAAAACAAAGGAAAAAACAGAATGAAAAAAGGAAGGAAAGAAGTGCAGAAAAACAAGTAAGGTGATTACGAGCCTGAGATGGAAGCACAAATTTAAAAATTTTACTAGTGTATTTCAGAATACTGTTATGTATCTGTAGGAATATATCTTGATTATTTTCATTATGGAACATAATTCCATGGTGGCTGGAATTCCACGCTTGGGTTCCAGTCTTCAGATTTTTGGCACTTTCTGGATCTTCCTTTCTATAATATTAGTCTCCAAAAAGTCATTATGTGTTTTGCTGAGCTAAAGTTTTTTTCATATTTATCCAGCTTCTATTTAGAACCCATTGGGCTTAAAATTATTTGGTGATCTTATAATACAATTTTTATTTTATAGGAAAAAAAAATAACTCTTGCATAAATTCTGGCTAAGACAAAAGGATGTAGGAACAGACCCAAAGCATATGGGTTAAATTAACGCCTGCTGAGTTGCAGTGCCAGCATTTGTCTGATTTAATGACATGATTTTAAATAATTGGAGGGGGGTCTTGAGCATCCTCCCTGTGATTTTCTGATGGATTAATTTTAAACAGAGGCGCTGGGAACATTTGGGACCACTAGTGTGAATGTTTTCTGTTGGTTAACAGTGAATAATTGGCCTAGTTTCTTGTCCCATTTCTTCTTCAGAAAAACATAATTAATTCAAATGTGCTGGCCAGTGATATGCATAGCTGAGCTGCAAGCAGTGCTAATAAGGCCAATCTCAGGAGTGAATAAAGCAGATCAGATGGTCAGGACTGGGACAGGCAACAATAATGAATCAATAAGAAACAGGTCAGTCAAGTTCAACCTATCACTACATAGGCCAAGAATATTTAAAAATATGAAGACTTATTTATAATTAAACACTAATAAAGAAGTTAAAGAATATTAAAGGTGACATTTCAGGTGGTGATCATGATTCTGGAGTTCAGGAGTGAAAATCAAATGATAAAGTCTGGTTTTCCTGGTGCCTGAGGAGTTCTTTCTAATAGACAGATGAAATATAATCTCAATGTTATTTTCAATGTTATTTTCAATGACTGCCTTAAAAACACTCTTTTGGACATATTATTTTGCATTCAACAACTTCCTCTTTTGTTTCATAGTGTAAGATGCTATCTGGTTTTAAAGGGGTGCTTTTTAAGCTGTTAAGACTAATAAAAAATAGAATTATTTTCTCTTCTGATTAGCTCAGGCAAACATGCAGATGTAGATCTAAATCTAGAAATTCACTAATGTAATAGAGATTAAAATCCTATACAAAAACTGTATTAAGAAAATGCTGTAAAGTTGTATGTGTATACATTTAACATGGAGAGCAATTTCCGACGAAAAAGTGAATTATCTAATCAGAACTAATACATTGTGCTGCATTTTGGTAAATACTGCTGCTTACAACACAAAACAGAAGAGTGGATCTCAAGTGCATAATGCTCTACTTATTCCAATTTATTTTTAGGATATGGAAAACCTGGACAAGGAAAATGAATACATTCATTATTCACTGCAAACCCAAAACTGAGTGTGTAATTTGACCTGCAATTTAATAACAATGACTGCAGCTTTTTCTTGGTAGATAGCTCAGTATAAAGATCTTATTTACTATATTTCTTCAAACTAAATAGAATAGCCCCATACTTGGAGTTAACCAGTCTGTTATTCCTTCAAGTTTTTGAGCAACTTAGCTAGACAAAAAGTATCCAGTTTTCAAAAAGTAGACAGGCTTTAAAAAGAAATTATACTAACCTTTTCAATATAAATCTACCCTCTTAGCATACTTTGAAGATAAACACATCAAGGTGTCTCCTGTAATGCTGTGCATCTGCACAATAATGTTGTGTTTTTAATGAAAACAGAATTCTGAAATAAGAACTAGAGGGGCAGAAAACTGGATGGTAACTCAATAAAACACTTAGTTCCTGAGCTGAGAGAAGTTTGGAAATTGAGCAGAACAGCTGGAATTTATAATTTCTGCTTTGCAAAATTTTGTGTTTCCTGAAAAATATTTGGTTTTCTGACTGAAAATTCTGCATGATTTGTTCAGCAAAGAATCCAAGCTTTTTGCTTTTGGATAAATTTGCAGACTGTGAGAAACTTCTCATGTTTATACTTCTAAATTTTTTCCCTGTACTTGTGTCTGCCTAATCAAGTGAAGTAATCCAACAAAAAAAAAAAAATCAAATTTCCCATTTTCCAAGTGAAAAGAAAACACTTTATTTCAAAAATATCTTTTTTGCAAAAAAAATAATTCAAGAAAATGAAGAACTTTCAGTTCAAATAGAACAATCTTCCCTTACTCAAAGGTGTTCAGGCAAAGTCATTCTGACCAGTTTTTTGCAATAATAATGACTTCAGTATCAATATCATTTACACGAACCTGGATAATGTAAATCAGGGTATTAGGTCAAAATGCTGTTTTTATTTACACTTACTTCCACCTTGAAAAAAGTCAGTTGAGTCTTTGTATTTAAAAAAAAGCAAAGCAAAACCAACCAAAAACATAACTACCTGTTAGCAATAATTGTACGAGCTTTAAAACCAGAAGAGACTTCAGCCAATCTGAGTTTTTCTTTACCACAGTGCAAACCAGGAAGGTGGGAACTGATAGCAGCCCAGACTCTTACCTCAGCTATCTGACCTGATTTTTAGAAGAACTGAACACTCAGAGTTTAAGCTGAAGCCAGCAGGCCTTGCAGCTGTGTGGTTTTCTTGCCAATCAGCCAGTTGGCCTAAAAATAAGAAAATAGCTTTGAACTGGCTAAGGACTGGGAAAGACAATCATTGGTTATCAACAGTAATAAAGGGGTATTACTTTTATAGTAGCTCAACCTACTTTATTTTAAGAAAGAATATGCAATACAACATTTATTTTGGAATACACCATCATGAAGCTTACACTGAAGTTTCATTTTCTTTCAGATGCTAGTATTCATTATACCATACCTGGCATAATTTTACAGAGACTTAAAAGGAAAACATTGTGCAATCTCTGAGTCACAGGGGGGATATGTGACAGAGTCAAAACATGCCTTTTCATTTTACCAAGCTGTTTCATGTTAAAATATTTCCAAGAGCCTGAAAGTTTATTGTCTATAAACCATGTTATAAAATCAATTATTTAAGTACTGTTTAATATTCTTAGAATATTAGAACTGGTGAAGTAATAAAAATATATGTTCCCAAAGGAAGGGAAAACCATTTGTTTCAGAATCAAAATCTGCACATTTTAAAATATCTTCTTTCACAGTACAGTGACAGTGCACGTATGACCCTCCAAGTCACTTTGGATGGTGCCTAAAACATCCTTCATAAATTAATGAAAGTGTTAGCCTCATAATAACCTAAATGGAGAAATAAATGATCCCTTAGTCCATAAATTACCTCTATCGACTTTAGTATGGACTAAGGGATCATTTATTTCTCCATTTAGTATGGACTCAGCCATGCTGGCTGAGACTATGCTCATAACCCCCACCACTTTAAACTTCCAAAGGATAGATTTTAAAAAATCAAGAGCAATTCCTAGAGTCAATGATATTATTTTTCTTCAAAATACATGTATTTAGACAGAAAGATTAAATGTAAAATTCAACTAACATTATGATGTCTTTCGTGTACTTTTTTCTTCTCTGTTCTCTTCCGGTCCTCAATGAGCACAACAATGTGAACTCAAAATAGCTGCCCAAGTGCAGAACAGCTCTTTGCTAACTCCTTATTTGAGTAAAGGAAGAAATGAAATTGTTTCCATCAGCATCAGTCATGAGCTTGTTCCTCACTTGGTCTCTCTCAGTTGGGAAGTTTTCTGGGAGTGCTGGACCATGTGAAGGTGAAGACATGCTATGCCTAAGCTTCCTCCAATGTCAGTTTGCTTCCAAAGTCTAAAGGCCAGTTTGTGTAGAACCTTCACCCCTAATTATTCCCAGGACCAGATCTCAGATGTTCTTTGTAACTTTTTTTCTATTTCCAGAAATGCATCTCCAGGAATTCAATAATGGCAAGATACCTCTGTTCCCATTTCAATTGTTCCTTGAGTCTAGTGTTCTACTTTCTTTTTTGGCTCTGTACAAGATACCTCACATGAACTTTTCATAATGTCTTTTCTGGTTTATCTAATTGTTTATTTATACTTTCAAAATACCTTTCACTGAGGTACCATTAGGCCACAGTCACCTTGAACCATGATGACCTTGCTGCACCTCACCAGAGGCTTCAGCCCTCTGAGGCAGTGAGAGTCACAGAATGCATCTTCTCACTGCAGAAGTTCCTGCTATTTCAAAGGATGTAGACAATAACCTTCCCCTTCCATTTCAGAAATCTCCTATGTTGTGTCACTGCACAACCAGTTGAAATGTCAGTCAAACATGATCACCACATTTTGCATAAAGTATTTTTGTGAGTATTGAGAAAACAGCAAGAAAAACTCATGGTTTATCTGCATAAAACTGAGAGATTTTATTTCCTTGCAGCTCACTGCAAATCAATCACAGCAGATGGAACCCATAATTCACTTGATCTGGGTTTCCCAGTAACTTGAAGTGACAGTCTTAAGCCAAATCTTCATATTTCTTTAATTGTCTAGTTAGTGTCACTGGCAAGGCAACCCGCACTGGGGAATTTTACTTTTGAGCCCTGCTGCTTGCTCCTCCAGGCCATCACCACTGCTCAGTAAGGTTAGGTGCAGCTTGATGTGGTCTTTTTGAAGGAAAAACATGCTGTTATCCAGCTAGTTCTTACTCAGTCCTCCTCAGTCCTAATACCTATTATAAGCCTTGAGTGTAAAGAAACTCTGGAAGGACTACATTTCCAGGGATCCTTGATCATTTTTTTTTTCATTCTGTTTATTTCTTTGTTTTTAGTTTGTTTGGCATTTTGTTGTTAGATTATTTTTTTGTTATGATGCTCCCAATATTAAAAGCGAATGTCCATCATTATTTTCTTCTGAAGGAGAATGTTCTATTATTTTTGTTTGGTTTGTTTTTGCTTGTTTGTGCTTTGTTGTTGTTTGTTTTGAGTTTTGTGGTTTTTTGGGGTTTTTTTGTTTGGGGTCTTTTGTTTTTTGGGGTTTTTGTTCTGACAGTAACAATTATACTTTTATATCTGGGCTCTACCTTCTTCAGAAACTGAATTTATTTACGGAAATTCATTCTCAGTGCAAGCAGATAATTTCCGTCGCTCTTAGGTAAACTGGTAACACCATATCAGTATTATTATTTTCTTGGTAGAAAGTTTAAAATTTGGATTACTGTGCATATGGTTACAAGACTGACAAATCTTATGCGGTTGATAGCTTTTGGAATGTCTTATTTAAGATTTTTTTGTTGACCTTCCCAACACAGTTTCTCTCAGAGAACTCCTGGTTACCTTCCCAACCAGCTGTAGAGATGGAACAGGCTATGGTAACCTTCTCACCAAAGATTTAATTCTTTGTGAGTTTTATGATTAAAAAGTTTCTCTGACTTCTAATGAAATTAAAATGTTTCAGTCATACTTCCTGATTTGTGATGACACTTGCACATAAATAAATAAAGTCTGTACTGCTTATCTTTCAGCCATGAGAACAACTTGTGATCCACTTGGGATGCAATTCAAGGTGATGAGAGAAATGATGGAAATACTCCATACTCTGAGAAAGATTTGTCTGGATGGAGGATGGGCATGCTGAGCTCTTTTAACCTCTTCAATAATCTTGTGATTTCTCTTGGGAATGAGCAAGCACTTTCCTTTCAATGGTTTTCCTGGCAGTGACTGTGCATATATCCATCTTGACTTTGACCTCCAAAGCTCACAGCAGTCAATTAAGCAGCATATCTGTGAACTGTCCTACTTTAAGTAATCCTGTCATAATGTCAGACTTTGATTTTCTTGAAATTCCGCCTGAATAATCATGCATTTTGGATATATCCTGGTATTAATAGCTAACCAATTTTATTCTGTGTTTTCAACCTTCCATGGAAATTGATTCTTTATTATCTGTAATTAAGATAAACCAAATTGGTATCTTAAATTGGTCCTAGACTTGCAGGTACCAGCCAGCATGGTGCCAAATTAGAAACACCTTGGCCCAGTGTGTCTCTGAAAAGTATTTTAAAGATATGTCCATACTGGTGAATAAAACAGGCTTATCTACTGTCCATCTATAAAAATGCAAAGAAAATGGTTCTACTCTGGCCCTAAGGTCAAATGTCTTTTCATAGTTTACATCAGAGGCATGACTTAAACTCTTTCCCCAAAACCTCCAAAAGTGCACAGCTACATCAAAACTACCTTAACTGTGGGATTCCCCAAAGGGCTTCTGAACACTGGGAAAGCCCCAGCTGAGGAGGGAAAAACCCTTTCCAGGGCTGTACATTAAACATTGCATGTCAGTGGGTCAGTGATCTAGCCTGTGCCCTGGATGAGTTTTATTTACCTATATATTGATGGAGCCCCATTATCTGCAAGGTGCTTAATTGAAGTGCAGAGCTATTTTGAAGGTGTGTGAGGAACGTAAAAAACAGACAATATTCTTTAACCCCTTTGTCATGGGTAAGAAACACAGGAGAATAATCTGATTCCAATTACATTCATAAGAAACAAAACTTCACTTCCAGCCAGGAAATTCACAGCCCATTTCCAACTTTAAGCAAAATGTCATGGCCAACTGCTTAAAAATGGCTTTATGTCATGAAAGTGCTGACAGACCTTTAATTATATCCGTGAGCGTGACTATATAGCTGAATAATTTTCAATTCTTCTTTGATTCTTGAGGTCTAAAGCAATTTTAATTCACTGTGAAGTGACAACTACCAGAGTACCAATGTGAGGCACTTTATTTAATATTAAGCATATGGAATTACAAACTAATTATTTCCTAAGTGTCCATAACTTTTGCACTGAGTCCAAAATAGTCAATTAAATTAAAAGCATTATCATTAATAAAAAATGTGTTTCTGTAACTGTGGTAGTGTGGGAATAATAATATAATATAAATCTTACTGATTTTTGGTTACCTATTCCACCTACTAATTATCATTATGGCAGCAGGAAAATCCATTTAATATTGGCTAATACTTGAAAGTTTGGGAACTTTTGTCATCCTATTGTAATTTTGCCATACTTCAAGAGTTTGCTGCAACTTGCCCCTGCCAAGCATCTGCTTAAGTCTGAAGGATTTTCCTTTCTTTGCTTTTTGTCTCTTTTTATATTTTAAGTGTTACAAGCAACTCAGTTAAAGTGGAACTTTATAAATCTGTGATGAATTACAGACTTATGTATATGGTTAAGCCACAGCCCAGCAAAGAATTATATGTTTTTCTAAAGTTATGGTGTCTAAATAGTCCAGATGATGCACATTTAAGCACATTTGTGCAAAATAAAGCATGTTTTTATCTGTCTTTGTAGAAGAAAGGACCTTACCGTGTGTATTAGTGGTGAAAGCATATGAGTTTCATAGAATAGAAGTTCAGATAGGAGTAGGATCAATCTACAATCATGGTTGATAAAATTTAGATGCAAGGAGCAGAGTATTCCATATGTTTTCAAATATCAGGATTTAGCCCAGCTCAAAGTCCAGTACAAATCCTATTCACAATAATCTGCTAGACCTAAGGGCCTGAAAAAGAAATTAATATGATTAAATTATTGCCGTAGATCTAGTCTAAAGATTTAAATTACAATTCAGACACTTTTGCTGGGATGCAGTTTAAGTATACACTGATGATTTATGGGTCTGATGGAAGGATCCTATTACAAACAAATGAGTAATTTTCAACCTTGGAAATTATTAGAGGATACAAATTCTCCTACCTTGCAGCTGAAATTGATGTATGTGCAAAGTGGACATGGTCATTCAAAGTTTTCCCATTGTGAAAAAATAGCACTAATTATGAAAAAAAAATCAAGAAAACCTACTCATTCTCCCCCTCAAAAAAGCCTTTTATATTTCATACCAGAGCCTCTTGGTTGACATGTCTAAATGTACTTTTCTCTAAAGCCTGTCAGTAAAGTAGAAAGTTCCATTTCCCTCATACAGACACATTTCCATGTGCCATCTACTCACAGATGAGCTGTACCAGATGATTGCAATACAAGGCTTTTAAATAGTAAAAATGTCTTTAACTCCACTTACTTCAAAGAGGAAAACAAAGTTTGCATCTTGGCTGGAATTTCAGACATCGCTGAAGCCAAGCGGGTGGATTCCAAAATAGGTGGAAACAGGTTCATTCATTGCACCTTTATGTAAAATTAAACGGTGGCAGTCTTTGACTTACAACTCCAGAAACCCTAAATACTTTTGTGTTTGTGGGAAAGCAAGATGAAAGGATAACTCACAAATAAAGTGTAATATTCTCATGTGCCATTTATAAAAACTGTGAAATTTGTCCCATCACCTTCTTTAAATGAATTGTCTTTGAGTGAAGTCATTACCTCAATTGTTTAACATATTTCCTAGAGGTATTTGTCTAAGAATGATACACTATGCTCCCCTCTTCTGCACAACAGTGCCTTATGTGTAAGGACATTATTCCCCCACCCCCACCCACATTTCCCCAAGCCATAGAAGACAATTTGTGACAATTGAGGCAAATACTGAAAACAGCAAAAGTAAAAGGCAAACATCAGAGGTCAATAAAATTATTAATGCATTTTTATAGAACCCCCCTGCTAGTGAGAATGGAAATTGCTGATATGTTTTTTGCAGATTATTAATAATAGGAATGTAGTTTTAATTTTAATAAGGAGCAAAGTGTCCATTAGTTAGTTTAATGTGGCATATTTCTATGTGGGGATTGCTTTGATTTAAACTAGCTAAATGGATCTGGACACAGGGCAATTGCTAAAGAATTTAGGGCACTTTAGGGTCTTTTTTTGATGAGGAGTGCAGGCTGAGAGGTTGCAGTGTTAAGGTCGAGCTGCCAAAACTCTGGCAGCATTAGTCTCATTGGAATAGTGTGTCAGGGAGAGCTCTGTTCAGCCCCGGGCTGAGGCTGAGCAGGCTCCACAGCTGTCCTGCAGAATCCCTCCCTGGGGAGCCCCACAGGCTCCTGCTGCCTGCGGAGGTGCTGCTCACCACTGTCAGGGCAGGAGATGTGATGTGTTCAGAGAAATGTATAAAAGTACACCTGGGAGCAAGCCAGGCAGGAGATAAACAACTGCTCTCCTTTCAGGGCTGCTGAGAAGGTGCAAAGGCAATTTTAAAAATTATTGTTATCATTATTCTTTTTATTGTTACTATTCCTCTACTTGCCGATCAATCAATTTTTGTAAGATTTTTTTCCTTGTTTTGCATTGACCTGTCTCCCAATATGTATAATCCTAATGTCATAAATTGACTTGGTTTTCCACAGGTACTTTGGAACATAGTTCTTTGTAAGAGATTTGTGTTAACGAACAGGCTGCCAGTGTTTACGTGGTTTTGACAACAGCTGCACAGACTCTCTGTTTGGGAGACTCATATTTGAAAATTAGAAGTGGCCAGATTTTGTAAGCTGAATTGCTACTTGTAGAAATGGAGAAAACTGTAAATTTTATAGAACCAGATATACAGATAATATCCATTTTTAAAAATCTGTACAGCTTCATTTGATGGTGTAAATTGATTATCTAATTGTAACAGTAAATGATGGTTTATAATTCTGCTAAAATAAGTTTATTCAACGTTGCACATTATAGTTATTTTTAAAGTTAAATTAGCCCATTTTAAAAATCCAACTCTATAAATAAAATTAGTAAAAAATATACTAATTGTTTATGCTGCAACGTATATATAAATAACAATAATTACAATGAAAAACAAAACTGATTCTCAGTCGTCTCTCACAGCTAAAGCTGTAGATTGGAGTATTTTTAGTAAATCTGATTCCATCAGACACAAGGCTGTCTTTGCTGTCAACACAATCAACATTCTGATGTCAACTAAAAGGTGGATAATAATAATAATAATACGAATAATAATAATAATAATAATAATAATAATAATAATAATAATAATAATAATAATAATAATAATTCCAAATCTTTTACAGAAGTAAAATTAGTACGATGCAACATTGCCATTAGACATGGTGAGTATGAATATGATCTCCACAAGCTGTGTATTTCCATGGTTTTGTAAGGAACAGAAAACAATTTTTTAGCTATAGAACAACATAATAGGGAGAGACACTGATTTTTTCTCACACATAAAGATCCATTATATGCCATTGAATACTTAATTTTACAATTGCAAAATTCTGCAGACCATTATTGTTTTGTTCAAATGGAGAACTATGTGTGTGAAAACCACAATTGCAGTCATATGATATTATGCCATAGACTGAAAAAAAAAATTTGTGGAGGATATGTAAGTATCTCCCATTTTCTGAAGATTCAGGGGAGATAATTTCATATATGTGCCTGCAGACATATGCAGATCCACTACTAAGAAGGCTGGAGCACATGTATACATGTTAAGGATAGATTTACTTGTATACCATGACTATAAAATGAACTAATAATTAATTTCTAAACTAAAATAGAAATAAGTGTTGTAATAATGAATTCTAATTTTTATAATAATAAATAATTCTAATAAATGTTCTAACACACATACATACATACAAAAAATCAAGCCTAGGGAATATATTGCAAAATGCAGTCATGTATTTCACAGAACCATTTTTTTTTTACTTTGATGCTTCAGTGTTTCAACTCTTATACCAAAGTACTGCATGAAAAGCATTGTAAATACGTTTTGCACAGTATTTCATGAATGACATAATTTCACACTGTAAATGGTAATTGATTAAAACTCTGTGAATGACCCAGATTTGGAGCTGGCACAAACTGAGTACCTTCCCTGAACTCACTGCATTTAAGCAGCTTAACTGATGTCAGTATCTGCCCCTGTGACTGAAAGCTGTGAAAAACAGTCTATTGTAATATAGAACTGTTTATTTACGAGAAAATCCCTGTGAAGAACAGCAGGATGCCAGCTCAGCTGAATGGAAGATGACAGAGGAAAGGCAAAAAGAAAATGTGGAGAGGGCAGAAGCAGGGAGGGTCTGCCCATGAGGAATGTAGAAGGATCACATAGGGATGGAATTGGGAAGTCAAAACCTTGATTTGGTTTGATTTGCATTGGTGAAGGATGCTAAAGGCAAAATAATGGCTTATCAGCTGCAAAGAGCAGACCATGAGGGCCTATAGGTGGGTGGTGCAGAAGGTTTGTTTTTTAAGCTCATAGACAGAAAATGTACTGCTCGTGATCTGTCAGGACAAGGACAGTCCAGGCAACCACTGTCTTCCCAGTCACAACTTAATCCCTGGCAAAATTGTGGTGAAAGTGGTCATGAAGGCCAGTTCATTCCAGTCTAAATCTTTTGTGTTTCTGATAGTTCAGTATTGCTTATAAAACACATCTTTCTTAAAATTTAAATAATTATAACAGAGGCTTATAAATGAAAACATCAACCTGTAAAATTAAGCACAAGTACCAATTTATCTGATATGCAAGAGATTAAGCTTTATCCTTAAATAGTTAACACTCTTCTTACTTTTGATTGCTGCTTATGATTTTTTGGTTTAATTCCATAAAGGGAAAGCTTGTTTGTCATTTACTGAGTTTTGAAGTGATACTTCTTGCTGCTGCCATTCCCTTTAGCTTAATATTTCCATATACTATAAAACAAGAATACTTTTAAGTATAATGTCTTAGCACATTGTTTATCAAATTTCTTCTTATCTTACAGGGTAAACATTTCCATTCAGTGTTTCTGCCTCGGTGCTCACCTGTCTTTTATCTAGTTTAATTCCTGTGTACAAGATGCATTGACAATTACTGGCTCCACATGGAGGCTCTAATCCTTTCATCCTGGAAGTGCTGAGGTGCTGTAGGCACAAAGCATGTCTTAACTCATATAAACAGTTAACCTGCTGGTTTGAGTCCTTCCATTTCTGTCCTATTTGCCCAAAGTAAGAAATTATAAAATAAAAATGAAGGAATTTAATTTTCTTTTTCCAAAAAAAGGGCTCATATTCATTGCCAGCTCTTCTGCTCCTCCCTCTTTCCTGTCCAGACCCATATTTAATATGTCATCACACTATTGCCTTATAAAATCTTTTTTAACACTCTGGGAATGCTTTGAATCTGCTGCAAGTCTAAACTTCAAAGGAGATAGGGTCTGTAGATTGACAGAGAAAAATTGCTTTAGAGATCTATATTGAAAGACTTGAATTAAAAAAAAAAAATCCTGTCCATGGAATGAATGGCAAGAAATTATATTTCTAGGGTTTTTAAAAGTGAAATAAAGTTCTAAGCATGCAACTACCTAGAAATGTTATATTGTTGAAGAAACCTGGAGAAGAAGCTGACCTGCAAATATCTACGTTAAATAAAATACATCCTGCAATAGAGAGTCAGATAGGGTCCTGCACGAGTGGAAGCAAAAGCTGAGCTGTATGAAGCTCTCTTTTTATCACTGCTTCTGATCATTTAAATTATCTTAGCTATTGCTCTTCTCTTCTCTTCTCTTCTCTTCTCTTCTCTTCTCTTCTCTTCTCTTCTCTTCTCTTCTCTCTTCCATCTTGTCCATTTGAATAATAATAGATTGTGGTTGCACAATGGTATTTGCAAATCAGTACCAAAAGAGTGCTTATTGTCCTGCATGTTTCAGTTTATAACACCATTCTCTAACAAGATCCATTTCTACAGAGCTGTAGAAATGATGGTGTCACTGTCTTGGGCACAGAGCAGATTTGTCTGGAAAATAAAATAAAAAAACCCTAAAACCACAAAAAACTGCTGTGGAGTGGAATGCGTGACTGATAATGTGACTGTATAGCAATGCTGATGTGTATTTATAGAAATCATTAAGAATGACATAAACCTCTGCCAGTATAGTTCTTAATGGTGAAACTAGTAGGTTCCACTATCTGGAGATGTTTATAAATTCTGAACTTGCATCTCTTGTTTAAAGTCGCTGATCTTCTTATTTCAATTAAAAGTTTACTCCTTAAAAATAACAAAGATGGCAGAATGAAGACTAGAATTTATTTAATACTCTTCTTTGCTTGCTGAGTTATGATTCACCATCACAAATGTTTGCTTTAGTTTGAGGTTTCCAGATGTTTACTTCCCTCTGGTGAGCTCAGCAAAACAAAGACTTGTGGCAGGAAGGTTCTGTGATCTGTGAGCAGGGTTGGCCACCTGATGTTTAATTACTGTGGTTATTTGGTCACTGTTTATAATCAAGTTTATAAAAGACTAATAAACTTTAAATTAAATTCTGTCAAGTCCTAGACGTCAGTTAAAAAAATCTATCACACTTTCTACTGCTGGGCTTCTGATTATCTACCAGACATATTAGCCAAGTTTGAATTCTCTACATTTCCTGGTCAACTCTTTACCTTTTACCTTACTTCTCAGCCGAACTTTGAAATGATTCGAAATTTCAGTTTTAAAATTTATAATAGAGTATAATTTCAATTAATACATTTCATTTTTGTTACTATTTATCTTCATTGAGACATCCAGAATTTGTTTTTTTGGGTTTTGCTGTACTTTTTATCCAAAGGAGTGCAACGAAATGGCAAAGGGTCTTCAGAGGAAGCTGAATGGGCACTGAGGTCACTTGGTCTGTTCAGCCTGGAGGAGACTGAGGGGGACCTCATTGCAGTTACAACTTCCTCATGAGGGAAAGTTACAACTTCCTCATGAGGGAAAGAGGAGGGACAGACACTGATCTCTGCTCTGTGGTGACAGTGACAGGACCTGAGGGAGTGGCCTGAAGTTGTGTTGGGGGGGAGGTTTAGGTTCAGTATTAGGGAAAGGTTCTTCACCCAGAGGGTGGCTGGGCAGTGGAACAGGCTGCCCTGGGCAGTGGTCACAGCACCAGCCTGAAAGAGTTCAGGAAGTGTTTGGACAATGATCTTGAGCACATGGGGTGACTCTTGGGGCTGATCTGCACAGGGCCAGGAGTTGGACTCAATGATCCTCCTGGGTCCCTTCCAACTCAGTGCATTTTGTGATTCTATGATTATTTTCCTTTACTTTATTTTTCCCCTTATAGAGAATAATGTTATATCATGGCTTCAGAATCCTATGTAGCTTTTTAGCCAATAACCACCCTCCAAATAAGGTTTACCTCTCCAACCCCAATAGTTGTTTGTTTTCTTGTGTTTTTTTTTTTTTTTCTGAGTAGCCACACAATCAGATTTCATTGTGTGAGCCTTCATCTGGCTTTTATGACATACCCAGACCTCTAGGATTTTATTGGAGTTTTTGTTTGACAATTTCTGATTTTATTAAATAGACAATTTAAAAATACAGGTTGAGCCCATTTCATAAAGGACTACAGTACAAAAGCTGCCTTATCAGGCTCAGATCATATAAAGTACCACAGGTATACATGATAAATAAAGCTGAAAATTAGCCAAGTACAGATCAGCACTAAGAAGCTGCTTTTCTCTATTTAGTCTTATTTTCAGTGAAGGGTATCTTAGACATAATATATATTTTACAGTTTCTAAGTCTTGGTACTGTTGCATTTTAGTAAATATAATTGTTTAACTTGATTGTACTATCTATGACCAGATGTAGAAAAGAACCCAAACAATCAAAAATATGTCTCTAATGCATCATTAACAATTTTGATATAGTTTATAAAGCTTGCAGATATGATTTTAGAGTAGGAAAAAAGCCTTTTTATAAATATAGTTTGCTTCTGTGATTTATTTGAGTTGCCACCCAGAATACTTGAAAGCTATTGTGATGATGGAAGGACCTTTTAATGCAGACTAAGTAGGATTTAGATATGAAAATGTAATTTTTGTAATAGAGAATACACAAGATGCCCACCCACTATTGAAAGATCCTTTAACCTCGAAGTGTTTAAAGTCTCATCTGAACCATGCAAACAGAAGTTGTTGCCAAGTCATGTGTTAAACACAAAAATGACATTGAAGGATTCTGCCAGGAGTCCTTTGAGACAAGTGAAACATTGTAGACTTCCAAGAAAGCCAGTACATGTACACTCTAAAACAGGGAAAGCCAAATGAAAACTTTCCACTTAGCTCTGAAATGCTCTGTGGAAGGCTGAACAAAAGAGGTGAGCATGTGGAGGTCTGCACAGGCTATCCCACAGCATTTTGGAAGGTCTAGTCTTTGGACATAAGTGAAGAAAAACACAAGCAAGACTCCAGCCAACACAACATGCTGACACCAGCTTAACCTAGAGTGGAGGACTGTTTATGCTTCAGATGACTAATTATCATAGATAGAAGAGTACTTAAGTAATGCAGAGGTAGCCAAGCTTTAAAAACTTCACAGGGAAGCAAGAAAGTGAACTACAAGAACTTGTAAGTAATAAAGCTAAGAACTGAAGTGTCAAGGAGAATTTTGCTGAGAAATAACAAACCAAAAAGCCAGCTTTAACTACCTCTGCAGTGATACTCACAGGCTTTCAGCTTCTGTCTGTAATACTGTACAGAAAGCAAGGATGGAGAAGACATAAAAGCAAAGAGAAGTTTTGAGATGAATTTCAGGACAGTTCAGCTTAGTAGACAGGTACCATGTAATATCTCATGTTGACTTTCTTTTTTTTTTTTTTTTTTTTTTTTGGGTGTGTGTGTGTGTGTTGGTACCTAAATTAGCTTCAATGTATTCTTAACAGAGATTTGAACATTTCAGCAATGAGATGACACTGCAGCCTACTAGTGACAGAATTTTCTGACTAATGTGTCTCAAATTTCTGAGATAATCAAACTTCTTGCACACAGATGAAACAAAGGCACGGTGCATGTTTTATTGCATGCATGATTCAAAGCATTGATCTGCTGTGGCCTATCCTTTTGATTCTTATTAAATACCCTTTGAACTATTCACAGACCACCGAATAATGCAATTGGGCAGATGCAGAAAACACTTCTAGACAGTTAACCATGAGTAGGATGGGTCAAAAGTATTTTGCAAGAATTATCAACACATCAGCATTTTTACAGCTGGTCGCTGTAAAAATGAGGGAGGTTTCTCTGTGTCCAGTGGAAAAAAATATGTGAAAAGAGGCCTAAGTAGATCTGAAGTCTCTGCCTGACCTTGGATATAAGAACAATGACTACAGGACCAAAATTTGATACTCAGATAAAAGGCTAACCTAAAGTATGAGACTATCCTGAAAATACTGATTTTGGATGGGAAAAATCACCCTCTGAATGTACCCTCATACCTAAAGAAAGAGTAGGCTGTGAGACCCTACTGATGTCTGAATTTTAAAGAATCAAGTAGATTTCTTGAACCTTCTGAAGACTAAATTGAAATAATGCCACACTTTGGTATCCCATAATGAAAAGGGAAATGCTCTGCCTATCTAGTTCAGCTCAGCAGCTCTCAGCAGTGGTAAAATTAGCTGATGCTAATTTTCCTCACATTAAAATATATTGCTGTCATTCATAGGGTCACTGAAACAAATAGCAAAGAACAATCCCATGAGAATTATGCACCACAGTTTTCGACATGGATGCAAACAAAATTTCAGTTGCAAACAATTGCTTTAGCTTTATGTGCTCTGTTGATATAAAATATTCTTTCAGTTGAGTTGGTACTCTGTATACATTAAGCTGCCTGTCTGCTTTTTAGTCCAAATAGAGATCAGTTTCTATTATAATTATCTTAAAAACTGCATTTTTTTGACAAAATACCTACCTGGCTTGCTGTATGAATCACATGTAATTTGAATTAGATTTCAAAGTTCTTTCACATCTGAATCTGTGTATTTAAATCAGAGAAATGCATTGACACCAAATATGATCTTTGTTGTTCAATTCTGTCAATTCTGAAAGCCATTGCATAATGAAGATTGATTATATTATTTTCAAATCTATGCTTAAAAGTGGAAATGAGCCTAAACCCATGGGCAACAACAACAACAACAAAAACAAACCAAATAAAAAACAAACCAAAAAAACAAAAAAGAGAGAGGGAAGGAAGGAAAAAAATTAGTTTGGTAGAATGCAGTTTTATCTCTCAATTACCTTTTATTTATACCATGGTTCAGAAGAAATAAACTGTGTCTGAATAAATCTGATACATTTTAAGTTAATGATGTGATAGAATGAAAAATGTTGGTGAGCAGTAATTGAGAGGCCCAGCTCTGTATACCCTTTTAAGATCTGTATTTTACAATTTATAAAATTAATCCACCTTTTTTTCATCTGTATTTCTTGAGCTTCTTATGGCAAGGTGCCTTCTACATTTGGCATGGAAAAATTGTAACAGACCATGTGAATCTGAGGCTAAGGAGAGCTATTTTCTTTCTTCTCTGCTATGCTGGCAACTACAAAATTCAGGGCAGATTTTGCCATTTTGTTAATAGATTTTATTGCAACCATTCACTGCTTCATAGCACACCCACTGTTCTTTAGTCTACCACATCATTATGTTAAACCATGCCAATCTTTATGCAAATGTGGATTCAATATATGGTATTTTGTTTCTCAAAGTAAAGATCACTTATCAGCAAAGAATAGACAGCTTTATTAAACTTACTAAATCATTTAATGGAATATTTAATAGGATAAGCATTTAGAACTGCTTTCCTGTTTACACCATTACAAGGGAAGACTAACTGAGAGGTCGTGATTTGATTAGTTTCTTTTAATTGGTAACAGATTATGAAGACATACAGATTCCCAGACAAATTGACAGGCAGGTCCTTTCTTCAGACCCTGTGTAATATTAACTGTCTGCAAAGCATTAAAACCGTGGTTGGCAGTGCACCTTTTGGGGCTAACACTGGTGCTTGCCTTTGAAAGTGAATCCAGGGTGATATCCAGCTAAGGAAAAGTAGTAATTCACACTTTCATCAAAGGCTTATTTTATACAAATGCTATTTTAGCCCTGTGCAATTAGAGAAAATTAAAAGCATAATTCAGCTTTTCCTTGACACACTTTGGCAAATACTCAGTAAGGTGTATTTGAGAAATTAGGCCATATACAGAGAGAAAACCCACACAAGATGTGTTTAGCAAAATTAGTGTGCTATTCTATCTGGTTATTAGACATTTACTGAGCTATGGCAAAGCAGAGCTCTCTGCAAGTGTCATTTGGCTCACAGCCCTGGAAAACGATATAGACCTAGACAACAGGAAAAGCATTGTAGAAAGAAAGCATAGTTAACTGACTGGGGGGCAAGTGCAGCTTGATATTGCTGAAATTTAATGTTTCAGGTCATTGCAGTGGAAAATATGGGGAAAAAAAAGAGAATTCAAGATTTTCATTTTCATGTAACATAAATTTTCATGTTTCTGCAAAACATTTTGGAAGATGCCTGCCCACTACATTCTATTATATTATGGAACTTGGTTAGAAAATATTAATAATCTCATAAATCATTAGGAAAACTTTAGTTTTTAGTGTCTTTGAAGCTAGTGATCATTATTCACAATGCCTGACAAGGAAAAGCAGTCCTTGTCTTAGTCCAGCACTAAACTCAGTGACTGACAGCTTTGCCTAAAAACTTTTTTAGCTGTCTTAAGGGTATGAGACAAAAACAAGATTTCTAAATGTCCTGAATATTCTGTCAAACTTTCTGCCTCAGAGGAAATTTTGGGCCTGAGTACACTTGCACTCAAAAATTTTCATCAGAAAACTGTTCATATGGATATTTTTTTAACTTGATCTGAAACTTCAGCAATAGATAGAATATGTCTTTTAAGTGGACTATGAAGAGTTATTTTGTGTTTACTGTGCGGGATACAAGCAAGCCTACACTGATTTTTTTTTTTTTTACTGATAACATTTTGAACCATTACAAGCCTAGCTGTGCACTCCTGTGACACAATATTGCTGGTAGCAGGCCACAGGCATTGTTCTGAGCTGGCCAGGCTTGGGGACTGAGGCTTGCTGGATTTGCCTGTATAAACTTGCATTGCCCAGTCTGCAGATTTGTTTCATTCTTGATTTAGCTGAAATAGAAATTTTCTTCACCTGATCACGTGGCTGTGGCTGCTTTGGTTCACCTGTGCTTTCTGGGATTAAATCATGACAATGGTGCAATCATAGTTTTATAGAGGTTGTACTGACAAGTAATTCTTTTGTGCAGAATGACATATTTTCAGCATTAACACAATGATGTCATGCAGAGACATTAAATCCTGGCACAATATCAGAGACCTTGAGAGGTGGAGAGGCAGGAGGCAGAGCAGAGGAGTTCAGGGCTGGGGTGAGAAGAAATGGGTAGCAGAGATGGCTGCAAACAACTCACCAGTGGTCAGCAGAAGAAATGCCAACCTGCAGCTAGCCAAAGTTTCTCTTAGGAGAAGAGAATAAAAGAATTATGCAACATCTGCTAAATTCACTGTATTCTGTAAATTCAGATGTAACATGGAGTTGCAGAGCAATGCAGAATGGCAAGAGGTGTAGAACTCCCCAGGTGAATCACAAAGTGACAAATAAATGATTGACACACACATCATCTTCCTGCCAGCGAAAACTCTGGGCAACTCATAATGGCATCCCTCCAGAACCAGATTCACATACCAACCTGGGATTCAGAGAAGAAATGGTAGTTAAGTTTACCACCAAAAAAAGGGATGGAAACAAAAAAGTTTCTATATAAAAATTATTATTATTATTAAGTAAGTATTAATTTCCTAATTTTAATTTTATCTTGCTATAATGATTTTATCTGAGCTCACAGTGATTAGACTCTTGAGATTTCAATTATGCTGGCAATAAATTATCTGCTTTATATACAAGGCATGTTTCCTCTTTTCCCATAAACAAGTTTCTGAGCACAACAGTAGAAATAAAATATGCTGGGGTAATAAATAATGTTTAATAAATTACAGATGTTTGCCATTAGCACATTATAACACATGAGAAAAAGAGAAACAATACATCAGAGGACACCACCAGCAAAGTGTTACTATGATAGTATGTGAAAAACTTTTAAATATCCCCCGGTCTATCAATATTTACTAAAGAACAGTACTCACCAGTCTCTGATATCAGAAGTTCAACTTCAGACAGATGCATATTGACTTCATTATTTTAAAGTAATTTGGATTTGCATTCAATAGTTGCATGTGAATTTTTCAGTGCTGATTAAAGGTTATCTAACCTTAGTCATAGGTTGGTACATGCATATTACTAATTTTTCATGTCAAATGATAGATTAAGAATGATTTGTCATGTGTTCATGCAACTTTTTGAGCTATATAGATATGGGTTGGTGCAAGGGATTTACTGGCTGTTGGAGAAGTGGAGGTACTTGCAACTAATTATTTTTTATTCTTCAGGATGTGACTTATGAGCCTTCTGTAAGTAGTCTGGCATAGAAAATAACATACATTACACAAGTCAGAGCCATTTTCTTCCTTTGAAGTGTTTGGATGAATATTTACCTGTAGCCATGATTTTTTATGAAAATCCTTTTGTGGGGATTTTCTTCTCCTGAGAAGCTGAGAGACCTCAGCTTCAAAATGTAAACAAAGTACTATCTGCTGCTGTGGAATGCAACAGGTGCATCCTTGATTGGTCGATATTGGATGTTTCTACTTAATAACCAATCAAGGAGGCAGCTGGGTCAGACTCTCTGGTCAGTCACAAGACTTTGTTAGACATTCCTTTCTATTCCTGTCTCACCTTCTGATGCATCTTTCTCCCTGTTCTTTTAGTATAGTTTTAGTGTGGCATTTTTAATATAATATATATCATAATATAGTAAACCAGCCTTCTGAAACATGCAGTCAAGATCTCTGCATCTCTCACCCTTGTCCTGGCTGCCCTGAAGACCACATTTATCTATTCACTTCACTTACCTTATTGTGAGAAACAATAGTGACAGACATTTTTTTATTGATAAGGTAGGTCTCTAATACTCTGAAAACCAGAAATGAAATATTAGGATACTTTTTGTGCAGTAAATCCCACCAACTTAGAAACTAAGAGAACATCACAATAAAAATTAAAAAAAAAAAAAAAAACCAAACTTGGCATAAATTCTTCCAGATTTTTTGGTCCTTACTCTGCAACCTCTTTATTTCCAGAAAACACAAGTAATTTGTTCACATTCTTTCTCTGGCAATTTCTTAGGGTTTCCATGAGGATGCATTTTGATCAAATCATGATATTATTACATTTACAGCCACTGATTGAAGTGATTTTTGAGTGAGCTGAGAGCAGAGCTACCCAGCAAGAATAACTGTACTTGAGTATTTGATTCCAAACCCTACCATTCTGCCATCAGCATTGTGCCTGTGCCTGCATTGAGTGACACAATCAGTGCTTGATTTCCCTTCAAAGTGGCATCAGACTTTTTCCATACGGGTCAGTGAGTGAATTAAAGTTATTCAGAAACTTTCATTATTAGAAACTTTTTTTTTTTTTTTCGTGAGAGTAAGTTCATTCTGTTAAACATTTGCAAAGAAATCAGAAAGTAAAATAGCTTAATTTGAATTTAATATCAAGAGAGCAGTTTGCTGACATAAGGTCAGGGTCTGAATGTGACCTCGCAATATTTTGACTATGATTTCGTAAAATAAAAATAAAGTTGTTTTGAAAGGATATATCTGCTTTACTGAATTACAGTGTTAAGAGTGACTCTAAGGGGGGATAAAACTTTCAAAATAATACAGTATTATATTCCTGTCATCTGAAATTTTTTTATGTGGATGTTTATTCTACAACATATATTATGTAGAAAGTCTGTGACAACTATATTCCTAATTTAGATGCTAAGTGTGTTGCCTAAAATTAAGTGAGAACAATCTGGAGCAAGCTATCTGGATTGCTATAACTGTACTAAAAGACAATTTAAAACTTTTATTTCTATAACTTGAAACTAAGCCAGTAAGAGGAAGGATATGTTATCTTATAGAGTTTTCTGCCTTGGATAGGATAGAAACCAGGAACAGTTTTTACTTTAATGATGATATACCCATTTCTGCAATAATTTGAAACTTGACATCAGTATCCTTGCCAAATTTCTGTATGGATGGCTATGTTCTACTTTTATGTATTTCTCTCCGTGTTCTGCTTGGCATCACACTCACCTTCTTGCTGTTACTTACACCACCATGTCATAGAATACTATTATCCTATTATAAGTAAATTTGAAATTGCTTTTGAATCTTCTCATCAGCTGCCTTTCTACTTAAGAATCAAGAGATAATGATAGATTCCTTTGCAGGCAATAAAGCATTTTAATGAAACACTCTGAACAGATTGCTTATCCCACAAGAGTGTATCTGCCTGCTGTGTCTGTGCATGTGCATAAATAGTCAGCTGTAGTTATTTTACCTGGCTCTTGTATGTCCTGGATTTTTATTGTTTTTGTGTCACTTTTCTTATTTTAGCTTTATAGATGGATCACCTGCATATTTCTTGTACTTTTTGGTAACTTCACTAATATAAACAGTGATACTGGAGCTATGAGTTTGCCAGTGTAAAATAAAGTAGAACCTGCCTGATTCAAACCTGCATCTCACAGGGACCAACCATTCCATATGACAAAAAAAATGCAAATGCAGGGTGATATTTTGTCCTGTGCCTTGTTACAGCTAATGCAGGTATTTCAGGTACACCTCCATGTTCAGGCCTGAGTTTCCATACCTGTTTTTTGAAAGAATTAAAGTGTATTTGTTTTTGTCTAGCTTAAATAACCTGACACCATTTGCTCTACTTGTCTTTTTATTTCAAATAATCTAATAAACAAGAAGATGAATAAACTGCATGGGTACTCTGGTGTTTGGGATTCACCACATCTTCAAGCTAATATAACTACCAGCTAATAACTAATATATCTTCAAGCTATATTAACTACAGGATGGTGGTTGGAGTATAAAGGTTTAAGGAGAGATTTTGAAGGAGCATCAATATCTTAGTAAATTAGGAAAAAAATAGGAAGCTCTACTTTTCTTCTCTCTTATTCTTGCCTGGACTCTTGACCTGGTCACTTTGAGAACTTTAATAATATTTCTGAGCTGGAGCTTGTCCCTTAGGAGTTCTGCCTAAGGCAGCCTTGAACTAGGAGACCTGTAAGCACCTAAAAAGTTTGGAAAACACTTGGTGAAGAGTTGAGGAACCATAAGGACACCAGTGCTCAATAAGTGTGGGTACATGAATCACAGGTTTATATTTATTTCTTTCAAGTAAATTGTACTTTAATTTGTACAGTAAAGTACTTTTCACAAGAAACACTGAAACGACTTTACAACCACCCAGTGAGAAAAATGAAGTGATACAGAGAGACTCACAATAGCTCAGTGGGACTGGATCAGGCCAAATCCCTTATAAAATAATCAAGTTTATTCTTTCTATGTGGTATCTATTTCTGGTTATTTCCTTGAGACCCACTACTCCAAAAAATGACTTCCACTTTGTTATGAACTGTTCAAATTATAAAAATAATACAACCTGGAGTGAGATAGCCAGATAAGTAATTAACACACTAAGCCAGCAAATCAAATTAAGAAGCCACCGCCATAAGGAACTCAGAGTGTCAGGACACTTGCAGACCAGACACAACAGATGGTAACTGTCTAAATCCTTTAATTTCATTGTTCAGTGACACAATATTGAAATAAATGTCTCTCACGCATATCCCTACAGTTACAGATATCCCCAGTGTTTAAAGATACTGCTCATTCAGTCTTTCCTTCCCCTCTAACCCATTATTTGAGTACCTATTTCTGAAAAAATGTTACTAAAACCCTCTCTGAACTTGTCCATGGCTACCTCAGTGCTCCAGCCTTTGTCTTGTACCTGCTGCTCTCCATGTCAGAGCTGTCTGCTCAGCACAGCAGCACAGAGCTGGGATCCTAATTCCATGGTATTGACATTGCAGCATGCACAAGGCTTGCGTTCCCCAGGTAGAAACATTAGGGAACAATTCTTGGAGCAGAAAAATAAGATAGCCAGAAACATTCCTGAAATGATTGTCAGCAGTGGGTCTGAGAGAATCAGAGACTGAGAAAGTAGCGTACACATGAGGGAGAGCATGAAAAAAGGGAAAGAAAGATTATAAAATCAGAAACTCAAAACCAATAATTCATATGCAGTGGACCACCAAAAAACAAAAAGAAATATTAAAGGTTCAAGTCTGATGGATACCTTCCCCAATGTGTGTAGATGAGCTGGTCCTAATTAACAGGCTCTAAGAAGGTCAGCAGAGAGAGTCTGCTACAGAGGAAAAAACACCAAAAAAAATCACTAGAGTTTTTCAAATGAGTTCAAAAAAGAGTCAATATTAATTTTACAATACAAAAGATAATGGACCCAGCATAAGAAAACAATATTTTAGGCCTCATTAGATAAGATGAAGTTATTAAACTTTGTAAGGCTATTTCTTACAAGAGACTTGGTATCATTACCTTGTTATAATCAGTGTAAAGAACTCTATCTGATGACATATAATCAATGCATCCTTTATTCTGAAAACAAAGAAAGACAGGATGGACTGAAAAAAATATATAAAAAGTAAAGAAGGCTTTCTCACTTGGTTGAAAATCCATTGTTAAAAAACTAAAAAGAAAAACAAGAAAACAAATTAATTTGATTTACTGGAAGAGTAAATATAATGATTATAAATGGAAGGAGAATTTGTAAAAGCTGTGGAGGGAAACAGAGTAGTATCATTTATATAAACTGAAAAGTAAAGAGAGAAAGCAGGAAGAAAGAGTGAGACAAGAGTGAGACAAGAAAGAAAGAAATGAAAGAAAAAGGAAAAGTGAAAGAATGAGAAGAAAAGGAGACAGAAAAAGAAATTTGAGTATAAGAGAAAGAAAGAGTTAAAAATAAAGTAAATAGGAGGAAATAAGAGAAATAGAAGGAGAAAGAAGAATACATGACAAAGGAAAACAATGATTTTTAAAGTTTGGCAACAGTAATGGTTTGTTGCTGAATAGAGAGGACAGTGATCTTCAGAGCTGCACTTATCTTCTATAAATATTTCTGTCCTGTATTTGGAAAGTAAGATGACTTATTAGACAAATGTGGTGCTTTCCAGATAAACCACATTCACAGGGAGTTAACATTTTAAAAACACAGGATTAAACCATTCATTGACACCACCAGGGCTGTGGAAGATCTATTAGAGGCTGGGGTTAATTTGCACATATATTTTGCTACATCCAGAGGCATTTAGTTGGAGGAATTTACATTAGAAAGAATGTAAGAAGTTAAGTCACATCTGGAAAAATGCAGACAATCAAACCATGACGCACAGGGTCACTCTAAACAAACATCACTGCTTTTGCAGTTTGTTGCAATGAAGGAGCTTTGGTTAGCGAGATGGATAGCTCATTTTTGTGGTTTTTCTAAAGAAGAAAAATCCCCTTTAGCCTGTATTTTGTGGCAAGGATTTTGTGTGGGTTCAATGCAACTACTCATGGTAAGTGGGAAGGGAATTAACGATACATCCAAAGCAAATTCTAATTAAAATTTAGGTATTTCAATATAAAATTTGTTTAAATCTGTGACAAACAGAGAAAAATGTTGAAAGTTTAGCAGCATTTTTGGTAAAATTTGACTAGCCTGACTGGAAGTCTAATTTATTTTTGCAAAAGCTTAGTTGTAATTTTTTACTCTAGATCTAAGGCTTGGTAGTATGGGAAACAGATAATATCCAAAGATTTGCAGATCAGCATTTTATGGACAGTTTTCCAGGACTGAAGGGTTCTCACTCCATTTTGGGCATTACAATTTATCAAGGCAATAACCCTTGCAACACCTTAGTGTGGATTTATGGCATTGTTGTCAAAACATTTGCAGAACGATCACAGGAGAGCACACGAAACAGTTTCAGAAGGATTTGTCAGAGCCCAGGGAGAAGCTGTCAATGTGCTGCCACCTACAGAAGCAAGAGCTCCTAAGGAGCTTTCACAATGACAGACATCTGACCAAGAATTCAGCACTCTCGTGAATGATCTGAAATGATACATGATGAATAACAATTCCCAGATGACAGAAGGTTGACACAGCAGTGGGAGGCAGAAGATGGAATAGCTTGGATGGAATAGTATCCAGAGATGCAGCTTTCCTGGCACCATCCATCCCACAAAATGCTTTGTCAGCTCTGAATAGAAAGCTACACACCTGAAAAGATTGAAGGTGTCTGACACAACTTATCATTGTATCCTGATCTCTTCCAGGAGTTATCACAAAAGAAAGTATAAAATCTCTGCAGCACAGATGAGTGTTTCATAAAACCTGTCCTTTTCTGGACTCTATTTACAGGGAAACAACCAATAGGAGTGAAGAGAGAAGTATTTTCTTCCTGTATACTTTCTAGGAATACAGTTTCCATATTTGCATGTTCAAAGTTTTTGAAGGCTTGAACACAAATTCAGAAAATAGAGGAAAATTATAACAGTGGCTGAAGAAATCCTGTAATTGAAAGATGCAAGCTTTTCAGAAAGAGATACTTAATATGACTATTACTTAATTAAGGTGCCTGAATGCCTTCAAAGAAAGAAATACTGAACAGCATTTGGCTCTTGTTATAAGCTAGAAAGGTATTAAACCCTCCAAAGAGTTAAAAATACAAAACAGAACTCCTTGATTTATGGCCTACACAATGTAACTGCGAGTGGTTAATTATGGATTAAAAGTACCAAAAAAGAAAATTTCTCAAATTCTCCTTTGGACTGGATCTTTTTTTAATTGGTAGAATTTAATCAAATACCACTTATTTGGTTCAGACAATGGATAATTAAATCAAACATAGAGGTACCCAAGGAGTGATACTTGAAATTAGTGTCTGAAACTATTTGGGGGCTGTGTGTATGGGTTTGGTTTGTTTTTTCTTGGTTCAGTTTTGTTTGTTCTTGGTTCAGTTTGGATTGGCGTGATTTGGTTTGATTTCACAAGTCTGAAAGCCTCTGTGTGAATAAGGGCAAGGAACAGTCTACAATTTACAGTCAGTTACAGTAAATATAATGAGAATTCTTTAGAACTTAAATTTAGTAAATCAAACAAATCTTTCCAGCTGTGGGCCCTGACAGTATTTGGTCACAGACATACTACCAGACTTATAATACATATTTGACATGGCAATGTTAATTGATTTTAAACCTTACTTGTTTGTTTATTTGTTTTAAATAGCAGTTGTTTACCTTATCACTGCTTCCAGGAGTCCTTTTCAGAAGAGCATTATTATTACTGCAATAGGTTCTGAAACCTGTAGTCCTCTTGTGCTTGCTTTCTGTATGACAATGTATTGCACATTTATTTAAATGTGTTCTTTTCTCAGATACAGCAAAATAATCTTCAGAATCAAAAACATATTCTGTTCCCTTATATGCAGTATTTCTGTAACCTGTTTAATCAATAATATTTTGATGCTAGGAAAGAGAAGATCCAAACTTGATCATGAAAGCACAGACCAAAGTGACTCTCTGCAACTGCAACTTTATATGTGCAACTTTTTGAACTATTTTATTCTTAATTACTCTCCGTTTAGTTTTGGTTTTAGCACTCCAGCTCTAGAAGACTGTTTAAGTTCTGCAGAAGTCTTTAAGAGTATGCTACCATCTTCTGGAAAGAGATGAAAATAGAGCTTTGAACTGTTTAAGATTAAGCAGATTTGTGTTATCATCAGCACTTGCAGACTGTATACTTTTACTTTTCAAAGCCCATCTGAGATTTTTCTGAATGGGAAAAATGTTTCTGAAACCCAAATTATTAAGATTTAACCATGGGTGTTTAAGAAATCTCTCCTCCAAGAGGGAGTTTTTCCTTTCCTCTCTTTAACCTGCTCCTCAAATTGTATAATTCTTGACATTTTAAGGCTCATTAACAGTTTGCTTGCACAGCATGAAATCTTTAGAGTTTAAGCCAACATTGCTGTAAAGGACTCTCATTTCATCAAGTGAAATTCAGAATTCAGCTCTTTTTATATTGCCATTAGCATCAGCCTAGAAAGCAAAGTTCATGTCACATCCAAAGCTGCACAGATTTCCAGTAAATGTATCCAAGCTTGTGGGTTGGCCTGTTACAGAGATAAGGCTGTTTATGAAGGTCAGTCTGGAGAGCTGAGGGACCAGATTTTAGTGAAGCAAGCCAAAAAGTAAAAAAAACTTTTGGATTAAATAAACCAAAGTAGTGGCTGCAACTGAAACCACATCATCTTCTGAAATTCAAAGTTCTGCTTTATATTAGAAAAAGGACATATGGAGCACTGTAGCCCTGGTATTGACACTTCCCATACTTAATATTCTATATATTGAAAATTTTACAGGACACTTTTTAGATTTTTTTTTTTTTTTGCTAAGAAACAGCATTCATTCAAAAGGCTGAAAATCGTTGATCCAGAGTTTAACCATTTTTAAACTATGATTTTCATTAGTAAATGGTGCATGCCCCTGCAGTTCTAGATCTCATTACTCTTATAAATGCAGTTCACTGATTTTCACTTTTTTTTTGATATATTTGCTGTAAGAATATGTATCCTGGATCATAACAATAGGAGTAGTATTGAAAGATCTGTACAGTGAACTTTGAAAGGAAACTTTCTTTTGAAACTACTGTGGGAACCTATTACCACACTCTAAGATTTCTGATGAAATTAGACTGGTTAGGTTACCTTAAGGGAAAACAAGATTTTAGAAAGACAGATACATGTGTAGATTTTCAAAAAAGAAATAAAAATTAAACATTAGGTGGCCATATTTCTGCTTTCAGTATTTCCTCATTTCCTGTTTGAACTGGCAAAGTGGGGCAGCTACAAAGGAAGAGAAAAAAGAATTGTTGTTAGTCTACACTTTTTAATTTGCATGTTTTATATTTTCAAAGTCCAAAGAAAACACTGAAAAAAGAAAAGTAGCCATGATTTTTGTAGGATAGTTACTAAATTTTTTTTTCTGTCTTTGGTGTATGAGAAAAGAAGTAAATATGGACAGCTATTCTCTTTCACCTGATATTTCATAAATTTTTTTGCCTGTGTTTTTTGCATTGATTCACAAACAAACGAGAAAGTCAGCATCCTACCTTGACTCCTGCTAGGTGACTTTCACAAGGCAGTACAGAATACTGCAATGATAATAGCAATTCCGTGAAGAAGGTTAAGTGGCTGAAAAGTTATCTGGATTATAAAAATTTGTGGAGTTTATTAATTGAGATTTTAATATTTTCCTTTGAAAATATGCGGAACAGGGTTGTACTTTAAAAAAGCATATTACTTGTCATAGGACTAAAAAAAATTATTTTCAGAATAATATTTATGTAAGCATAATTCCAAATGCTATAGGGACTGATCTATAAACTACATGAGAATTTAGAATAAGTGGAAGATTGCTTATTAAATTCAAGTAAAATTCTGATTTTAAGCAGGTGCAGTATTTCCGTTAACTGAGCCAAGAAGCTTAATAAGAAAAATAAATCCACCCAGGTTTTTTTTTACCTTTTCCTGTTCTCGAATGCTTCAGTGTCCTGTGTACTTGTTCATTTCACTGCAATCTATTTAGTCATTTTAGAATGAATATTTTCAATTACAGATATTCTGACTGTTTTAGCAGTATAAACCATATGGCTTTCTGTCTGTTCAGCAGAAGAGGTTTTATCCTGAAGCACTAAAGGAGAATACACACTCTAGAAGAAAAATTTAGTGAGTTTTGATCATCATATCTTTGAGGTGATTTCTAAAACACTGACTCTAGAGCTGAAGCTCTACTGCTTCATGTTTGGATTAACTGAACATGCAATGATCATGAACAAACAAATGAAAATTCATGCTGGGAATCACTTGAGCACCAGCAGAAAAAGTATTCTCATTATAGCCCCAGATGTAGTGGCATTTGTCCAGGACACTTGGCTTAGCAAACCAAGTCTTGCAAAAACATCAAGGGACTTTTCATGATCACATCATGGGAACTGCTGCACAAGCTAAGGTAAGATGGCTGCTTCTAGAACATGCTTATGCAAACATTCCTTAATTATTTAGATTGATATGCCACTTATTGAAAGAAAATCCCTCTTGGTTTGGGTTTTTTGGCATTACCAGGTAAAAACCACTGTTGGTTTGAATATCAGTTTACTGGGCTACTCATCTGTGCTTTCTTGCATTATTAAAGTAACAGAGTCCTGGTTTTGATAAACCTGTATATCCTGGTGTGTTTTTTCACCCAAAATAACATTATTCTTTTCTTTACAATGTATTTCAAATTTTACAAGTAGGGGTTAGTTAGGAGGAATTTGATTTCAGAAAATATAAACATTAAGATTCTACTTTTGAAAGAATAAAAAAACCTCATTCATCTTTTCATCAACAGATAGGCACAATACCTTCACTAAAATGACTTGTGTTAAAATTTGTATCAACTTTGATACAAAACAAAATGAACACTTTTAATGGTAGGCACAATAAGTGTATTGTGTACTTGATTGTACTTTCTAGTCATTAACAAAATAGGAACATACATATGCTTTTGCATTGTTCTTTGAAAATTATGTTACAGCTCAGTTTTTCCTGGTTCAGAAATAAAGGCAAAAACAGTTTGAGAGAAACAAATTTAATGAGTAAGACCAGCAAAAATGGAAAATATTCTTTTCAAGTCATGACACAAGGAGAGGGAATAACTAGAAGTGCATTAGAAGGGATTCTGAAGTAAAAATAAATTTTTAAAAAAGTTTCATTTTGTCAGGAAATATGACATCATCAAGTATAAACATTGGTACCAGGTATGCAATATTGTCACCCTGTTCTTCTAAAGTTCTTCTAAGCCTTCTGATGTTTACATTTTTAATGGAGTTTCTCACGCACTTTTCATGTAAATAATGATTGTTTTGCATTCCTTTCTGGAGGAGGAGAGAAATGATGGACTATTGGTTTGACCAGTGTGGTTGGAGAGGTGTCAATTTCATCCTCCAATCCATGGTCACTTCTGGAATTCTATAAATATCGAGGACTGGAAATAAACTAGCACTTTTTACCTTGGACATCTCAGCGTGTGAGTGTCGTTCATTTCACATCGTATTGAGACACTACATGGTCTTCCTTCATAAGGAAATGCTAAAGTGACTAAATATGCACACTGTGGTGTCAAAATTCCAGGGGCATATTAACCCCAGACATCATCCACCAGCACATGTGCGTGATCTGTGTCAGCATTCCCCTTGCTCTGGCAAAGCAGGCACCTCAGCCTGGATTGCTTTAGTACCAGCAGGGGATTGATTTATTCCAGTTCCTTTGTACGTCAGTGGTTGGGGTGGGAGCTTGAGAGACCCTGCTTGGGGAGGTCAGATCAGCTGCCTGGGTATAAAATAGCAGCACAGCTCCTCTCTGCAGGAATGGTGTGAGGTTGGAGGGGTTCAGGTTTGCTGCTGGAGTACTGAGACCAAAAGGGCTCAGGAGCTCCTCAGTGAATGGATCTGAAGGGAGTTGGACAGGGCTCTTCTATCTGATGTGATGCAATGAGAGAGTACAGAGAGAAAAAGTGACAGACAAAAGCAAAGGCTGCTTCTCATTTGCTTTCAAATGTTTTAAATTTGCATCACTGAGCAACTTTTTACACAGGCCAATTTACACAGGACAAGGGAGGATGGTTTTAAACTAAAAGATGAGATATTTAGATTAGATGTTAGAAATAAATTCTTTAATCAGAGAATGTTCAGGCAGTGGAACAGGTAGCCCAGAGGATCTGAAGATGTGCCATCCCTGGAAGTGTTCAAGGACAGGATGGATAGAACTCTGAGCAACCTGACCTCATGGAAAGTGTCCCTGCTTGTGGCAGGGGGTTCCAACCCCCTGCCAAGATGAACTTTTGAGGCCCCTTCTAACATCACCCATTCTATTATTCCATGATTCTGTTATAGTTTTATATTAGCAGGTGGCATTTAGAAAAAAAAAATTAAAAATACATATTTTATGCTGGAGAAGGAGTGGCCAAAACAAGGGTGTTCAATAGGAAAAATTGTTTAAAATTTGTCAAATAAGTTTTGTCTTTTCTAACCTTTTGTTAGCAGCAAATACTAATTGTATCTTCTAATCTTTCGAAGCAGCACTGGAAAAACTCATAACTGTCAAAAGAATGTCCTTTTTGGATTTATCTAAATATTCTAAATAAAATAAAGTGATTCCTTAAGGCATTATTTCAGTTATAGTTATAAAATGAAATATTTTGAAATAATCCTTTTAATGAAAAAACCTAAGACTTTGTCTTCTTGTCTTGTTCAGAATAAAACCAAACTTCAGAACTTCTAGGGCTTCACAGACTTGTCTAATAAGGATATGTGTGATAAAACTATTTCATACCTCTGCTTTTAATGAAGCATTGTAACTATAAATGTTCAAAATATGTTAAATCTTGTTTAGCATGCATTTGGGTACTTAATGGAGAGATAATAGTTAATAACTTGACAGAGTACAGGAAGAGGATTTACATATTAGTGGTACTGGTGTTCCCTGACGAATGGAATAGAAATCTCATATGGTTATAAAAGCCTGGTTCTTTGTTGTCCACAAATGCAATTTGAGTGGGGAAAATAGTGGGGAGTGTCATATGGGAGTTACTTGTGTTTGTGGGAAAACATCCCTCCAAATTAGAAATAACTGTGAAGTAATTTATTGTGAGTTGTTTTTCTTACAGTCTTCAGTAATTATCATGAATACACTCTAGGTAAAGTACAACATTATTACATCAACTTTTATAAAGCTGAGTCTTTTTTATTACTAGCTTTGCCAGATAGTCACTGAAATTCAGAAACTCAAGATATGATCTGTTTAGTTTAAGCTAATCTTTAAGTGAACCATTGGAGATTGCTAACAGTACATGGAACAATCTTTTCCTATGGAAACATTCCACACATATAGTTTATGAGCATAGCTGGCCTCACTAGCCTCTGGCTTGCTCTACATTTCCTTGTATTTTGCATTCCCATGAATGAGAATGAACTATTATTTATTCTTGGCTCTCCCAAGAATGGAGTGAAGGAGTAACTTAACTTTTGCCCTCGGTGTCTCCACCTCCTCCAGTCAGAGCAGATGTCACAGGCATGTGCTAGCTTTCAGCCATCCTTATTATGTCTTAATCATGTTCTGAACTTACTCACTCCCAGGAGTCAACAAAGAGTAGTCAAGAAGTAGGAGTAGTTATGGGAAAGAAGAATAAATAGTGCAGATGTCAGGAATTAAATCTAGACCATATTTAAAATGTCTCTGGCCTCTCCTGGAGCCCAAATCTCAACTGTTCTCTTCAGAGCCCCAGTCCAATGGTTTAAGTGTTCTGGCATCAGCTCTGGATGCAGCTCTGAACCAACAGAAGGGTTTCTCAGCTCTGGGCTTTGGCCTGTTACCCAGAGCAGCCTCATCTCACTGATGGGAGTGCAGGGACCTCAATGAGCTTCTCTCAGAGACCACCACCTTGCTCTACAGTCCAGTCAGGATCCGGGCTTTGCCAGAGGGAAGGAGAGAGGTGGGTAATCAGCGTGGGGCCAAAATATCCTGAGTTGGAACAGACCCACAGGAATCATTGAGTCCACTTCTGGCTGTGCACAGGATGGTCCCAAGAAGCACACTGTGTGCCTGAGAGCACTGTCCAGATTCTTGAAATGTTCTCTTGAACTCTCTCAGGCTTGGTGTTGTGACCAGCTCCCTGGAGAACCTCTTCCAGTACCCAAACACCAATAGGGAGAAGAATCTCTTCCAAGTACCTAACCCAGACCCTCTGACAGCTTCAGTCTATTTCCTCAGGTCCTGTCACTGGTCCCCAGAGAGAAGAGATCAGCACCTGCCTCTCCTTCTCCTCTTCCACTCGTGAGGAAGTTGCAAACCACAAGGAAGTTTCCTCTCAGTCTCCTCTTCTCCAGGCTGAGCAGACCAAGTGACCTCAGGCACTCCTCAAACAGCTTCCCCTCTCTGTGCCCCTCCTTCAGACACTTGTTATGAGCTTTATATCTTCTTTATATCGTGGTGCCCAAAAGTGTACCCAGGACTCGAGTTGAGGCCACAAAAGGGGAAGTGACAATCACCTGCCTTGACTGCTTGGAGTGAAGAATAGCATGGAACAGCAAAAAGAGGCAGGAAAACCAAGAATTGACCTGGTAACCAGGGAGAGGAGGAATTCTGCGCTGTGGGGAAGTCACGCAGGAGAGCAGGGCTCTCATCACCTCCTCTAAACCTGGCATGCAAATTCCATATGGCACACGCTGCTGGTTTGCAGGGTGGCCACCAGATGCCACCAGTGAACCAGGAATGGATTTGGTTTGGCTTTTTTTTTTTTTCCTTCTTTTTCTCAAGAGGTTTCAGGAGGAACCTGCTGGGCTCTGGGAACGTTCGGTGGTGTTCATGAATAGTTTTTAGTTCCTTCTGTGAAGGTGACAAGAGTATTAAATTGCAGACACTTGAAAATTCATAGCACAGATGTAGAAGTAGCAGAGCCACTGGACCAAATCTGTGCCTTGAGTCATAGCAAGTCTCTTCAAAATATTTTAACCTTTAAGCAACTTTATTGGTCTTGCTAAGAACTGGCTAAACAACACTGTCTGAGAAGTGAACAAAGTCCATAAAAGTTATTTGCATTTTGACCCAGTGTTTGATTCAATTGTCTCTTCCCTCCCTACTTCACCCCTTTTTTTTTTTTTTTTTTTTTTTTTTTTTTGCTATTTGCAAATACAGGGCAAAGGTTTTTCTCTTCTATTTTATTTTTTATCTATAGATAGATGGTCTCATGATTGAGACTCAGTTAAGCGTAACTTGGATTAAGTTATTTTTGTGCAAATCTTTCATCAGAAGGTCTTTATGGGGAATTTTAACCCATCATGAACTTTGGTTTGGTAAATTTCATATTTGCAGGAAGAATTACACAAAATCCATACAGGAACATCGACAGGTTTGACTTTGAAACTACAGCTTTTTTCACTTCTTTTCCAAATAGCTAAATAACATACAATAATGGCAAAATAATTGGTAAATAAAATTAATATCCCATTTCCAAATCGATGAATAGCTCAGTTGTTATATTATTGTTTCATTTTGAGTTTAATAACAAGTATGCAGTTATGTCTATGACAGTAAAACTATTGGATTACTACACATACTACAACTACACATTTTGGATTATCAAACATGTTGACCATCAAAGAATACACAACATTCATAATCCAGGACCAAAGATATTCTGCTCTTGACCACTTCAGCTTGAAAATAAATTATCAATATAAATCAAATATTAGCTCTTTTTTTACAGATTATGACACTGACATAATTTTAACACAGTGGAATGATTTGCAATAGGCTCTGGATGTTATTTCTAGCTTAAGTAAGATATTGATGTTAGTATCATATGCTGTTAATATACAAATACAGTCACAGCATACACCACAGTGTAGACAGCCACAATACATGGACTATCACCATGACATGAGCCAATTTCAACCCATACAGAGCAACACCACATCACCTCAGAAGGCTTCAAGTATCTGCCCTTCTTGTTCTTTAACCCAACCTTTTACACCCCCCATGTTCCTGCTTTACACCTGTGTGCCCTCTGTTCCCTTTGGTGGTTGGTCAGTGCCCCTGGGCACTCCATGGCTCACTGCTGCCAGTGCTGCTCACCTGCTTCTCACAGCTGCACCCACTGGGGATGAGGCTCAGCCACAGCCCCACTCCCAATTACCACAAAATTTGTGCCTACAAAATACCATTTTGGTTCTGCAAAATTCCACACAAAATGCCCAGAGTAGAACAGCAGCAATGTAAACTGTCTGGTCAACACAACTGCGCCTCAGTCTCCTTAATCATACAGAGAGATGCTTGATCCATTATTAGATGTTCACATTAGACAGTCTCAGTGACCATTGGAACATGATTTCTGTTTTTTCCCTTCTCTTACAATGAAGCAGCAAGTGGCTCTCTAAAAGTGAGTTAAGTTTTAAAAGAAGCAGCTGGCCTTGGGACAAAACCACACAAAGTTCTTGTTGGTTGTTTTCCACTGAAGCTGTTTTCCAACAGGATATTGGGTTTTCTTTAGAAGGACATTTTTTGGAAGGTGCCTGCTTTCTGCAGAAAATTTAATCTTTTATTTTTGTTGGAAAAAGAGAACACCTGACAGCTGAAAACCCTTTGGCTGAAAACAAAACAAAGCAGAGACTTGGAAATGCCCTCCAGTGCTTTACGTCATATGTCCAAGTCAGACTGCTGCCCTGTGCTGCACCCCAACAGTCTGGACTGCAGGGTGGGGAGGCACTGGGTTGAAAAAGCAGGAAAAGGGGCAATCCCTCATTTCTACAAACCCCAAAGGGAGTTTTTTAAGCAATTTTTTGTTCGGCTTCCAACTGAGGTTTGTTATGAATAGACTCAGATGTTTTCTTCTAAAATTTTGTTTGGTTTTTTCGGTTTTTTCTTTTTTTTTTTCTTTTTTTTTTTTTTTTTTTTTATAGGAAAAGGATGTATTTGGTAACCTTTTATGTTATTTTGTTTCAAGCACCCTACCTGCACAGAACAGCTTATTAGAGACAGGCTGGGATATCATCCTGCATGTGGGGCAGGGTAAGATCTGGCAGGGGGAGCTGGGGCTGGACAGAGCCTGAAAGAAGTGGGCAGGGCTGTGGGGACAAGGACATGGCAAAGCCCAGACAGGGTGGCAGGTCAGTGAGCTCCAGATGAGCAGGGCAAATGTCCAGAGATGGGCAGGGCTGCAATGGTGAGTGCCTGGTGGAGCTCAGAGTGCTCAGGGTGGGAGCTCTGGGCTGCAGATGCAGAGATGTTGCTCTGCTGGGGGAGACAGGGACCAAGATCCCAGAGAGTGGCTTAGGATCCTGGTGAAATGAAGGGATGCAGGAGATGAGGGCAGGGCTTTGAACTGTTTGGACAAGCAGGAATGCAATTTCTGTAACAGGAAGTGAAGTAATTCTTACCTGGGAGAACCACTGGGAAGCTGTTTTGATTTTCTGTTAGTCAGGCTCAAATGTATATTTTCCTTGCCAAGAATTTTGCTTTTGGACTAGCTATGCTTATCACTTCCACGAGACTCTTCTCTTTTGTGTCTCTGATGTTCTGGATTTAATTTCAGCCCTAATTCTAACTTTTTTTCCCCTGCCTAAATCAAAATATTGTTCACCTAAAACCATCCACATGACTGTTATTATTAGAAAAATAATTTCCCTCCAGTCCTCCTTTAGAGCTAGTTGGATTTCATTCATTTGCAGCTAACAAATGCCATCTAGTGGTTCTTTTGGGCTTACTTGAGCATCTAGTAAAATGCAGCAGCTTGGCGTTGTGTGAATAAGAGTCATAAGCAGAATCATAAGCATAACAGTTAATACAGACTCTGTGCTTAGGGCATTCTCAAGTTATCTCACAGTTTTTGTGGACTAAGACATAAATAAATACATATTGATCTGGTTGTGTTGGTGTATGATGTTTCCTTACCACTCATACACCTGTCCTAATCAAGTTAGTGCAGCCACACTCCATTTTCTGAATAAAATTTGTATATACACAGGGGAACTTCTCCACACACCTATTTTTTCTCACTCCTGCAAACAAATATTGTGATTCATGGAAGATGTTTCCATTTAATTAAGCCAATGAGTCAGGCACTCAATTAGTGCAAATTCATTACACAAAAAAAGATTTCCAAACCAGAGATTTGCATAAACTACCAAGGGCTTTTAAAAGCATTGGAATCCAGAGATGAAAGTCTACCTACAAAGTGGACTGTAGAGACTGTAGGGGTTTGTAAAGTCATGATCTGTTCTGGGCAGTAGCTATAGAGAGAAGTTATCACTCCTCAGGATTATAATGCAGAAGATTTGAGGGCAGTACATTTTCACAATGCACATATATAACTCGTAGGATGCATTGCTGTATGGTTCTGACCACAAGTGCAAATGAGTTTAAAAATGAGCTCGGACAAATTCATCTGGCATAGATCCATCCTGGGATGTTTAGGTATGTGTGTGTACCATGCCTGGATGAACTGTCTAGCTCAGGATTTCCTGTGATGCTGAAAGTAGGCAGGATCTACATTATGAAAAATTAGCCTATGTTTGTCTCACTTTAAGTGATTTTTGCCTGAGAAATGAGTTACTGATGATCATCTGGTAAAAGGCTCTGGACTTTGCTTCAGCCCTGGATGTCAATTCTGACAGTCTTATCTGGCTCAGAAACATTGTAAGCATTGGCTGATTTAAGAGATTTCCTAAATGAAGTGCCTATAATCCTTTCCCGGAAGGTATCAGATATCCACGATTTTTACGCATTATATGCACTGTATATACACTCATTCATTACAATTCTGACCTATTTCACACTTCCCCTTTTGACTTTTATTTCTTTTTCCCTTTTCATGTCTTCATCAATCTCCTTTCTGGCTTGACTAAACAGACAAAAATGCTCTCCATACTGAGATAAGCATCTCATTTGCCAAAGTGTGCTGTATGAGTAAGGTGGTAAAATAAAACAATTTTGCCTGTTCCTACTTTGTGTATAATAAACTACAGAACAAAGATTATAAGTGAAATTACTCTGAGGTTTGCCCTTCATGACTGGTTTAATGAATCATTTTTCACACAGCATGAAGAGCATCTGCCAGGTGAAAGATGAAGGTCATGAGCTTGTTCACTGTAGTTCATCATGTGCTAACTCTAAAGATAAACAAACTTAGAGCAGTCTCTTAGTTTCAATTTATCCTAAAATAGCTTACATTCCCACATAATGAGGTTAATTTATAAACAAAAGTAAAATACTCAATATGGAATAATAGTGCAGCCATGTCACCTGTGATTTCAGTGAGGATGAGGAGTCACTCAGCAGCATTACAACAGGTCATGTCTTTTCACAGATTGGAAAAAGCCACCAAATCCTGAGCAGGTAGCAGCCATCAGGATATTTTGACACCAAAAAAATTGATGGTGAATTCAGTAGTCATGCTGGTTCTGTGGGGGTTACAATGTGGCCTCTGACGGGGAAGTAAGAAATGTCTTGATGTTGTTTCGGTTTCCACTGAGCCACCACTTATGCAGGGGGCCAACCCAAGGGGGATCAGTGAGCAGGCAGCTCATCTTTACTTTGGGGGAAACCACAGCCAGATACACTTTTGACTGGACATACACTGTGCTCACTGCTGAATTTTTTGCATTGAAGCAACTTCAGGTTCAAAAAAGTCTTCTGTAAGTAATTTATAGAAGAATCAGGAAATGCTTTGAGATTACATGCATTTTTTTTTTTCAGTATAAAAGCCATAGATGAGACCATTCCAGCTTAGATGTGCAAGGGCCAGATGTGACCTCTCCTGTATCACAGAGTATACCAAGACAGCTCTCTATTCAGTCCTTTTCCTCTGACTGCAGCTTTGTCTCATCCCAAAGAACACAGATGTAGTAAGGAATAGAACTGAGCTGTCAAGTTCTGCCAAACCCCAGAATACAGCAAACTGTCTCACCTACTCTGACTCTTCTTAAATACATTTACTACCTCTTCTAAGGCAAGTTTAATGCAATATATGCTTCCCTGCTTGATAGAAAATTTTGCTGCTTAGTAAGTTAAAGACCATAAGCAGAAAAAGAAGAAGTGGTTAAAACTCATTCTTGCCTGGAGAGATTTGAAAGTTTAACATCCTACCTCTTGGCAAGGTTCATGACTGTGATGATGGGAGGTTCATAGTTTACATAGGGCTGGCCCATCCAGGTCAGCACTGTCCTCTCTGCAGCTGCAATCGCCCTCTAGCCCCCATCCCACTTTCACAGTGCTCTTGAGCCACTGTTCATTCCCCTGGGCAATACCTGACCCTGCTGTAGGACAGCAGTGATTCACCACCCCAGGGGAAAATAAAAATTAGCAAAAAATCCTTTTATGTAGATATTCTTGGTTTAATTATTGATTATTACCTCTTACTTTATTCATGTGATTTCTCAGGAATGCAAAGTATCTATACAGAGTCTTGTCTGGAAAAAGTGATTGATGCAATTCTACATTAAATACACTAAACAGTTCATGAGGTTAAAAGGATAACATAATAAACACATTTCCCAAACTCACACTTTCTCAACTGTTTACATTCATATCCATAAAAGAAACAAAAACTGATTAATGGAACTACCCTGGTAGTTTTCATATTAACTGATCAAATCCCCTTTTCTAGACATGAATGTCATAACATATGTTAAATGTATATTTTACAAAGTTGTCATGATTTTTATGGTGGAATTAGGGTCACTAATGAGTTTCAGTTCCATTTGACCTGCATAAGTGTAGAAACAGCCTTTTACAATACTTTCTCTGTACTTATCCACATTTTCATTGTGTTTAAACAAGTAGTTGAAATAACAGCCACAGTGAAATAAAAAACCCAGCAGGGCAAAAATGTATCAGATTAGCAGGTTACATTTATGGTAACTGATTTTCCATATATTCAGATGGATAAACATACTCTAAAGCAAATAAGATATTTCAGGAATCTTGAAAAATTAATCAGCTTTCAGAATTTGTCTCTCAGAGGATAAATGGAGAGTTAAAAGTCTAGCCACATCTGCTGATTTTGTATATGCTGTCATAGTGTATTGTAACTAATGAAATAAGATATGATGAGCCAATGCATCTCCAAAAAGAATGAAAATAATGTGATTCTCAGAATTATGTATAAGACACACTTTTGTGGGAAGATATGAAAGACCTGTGGATAACAATTTAAAAAAAAAAAAAGGAGCGGGGATTTTAAATATTTCTGTGATTTGAATATGAAAAATGGAATGAAGTGGGAGTTTCTAGGAATGAGAGTCTTAAAGGATAGTTTCTATTAAATTAAATTCTATCTGACTAATTTCTCAGAGCAGGGATGAACTGTGAAGTTTCTATAGGCAGGAGGAGATGAACAATATTTTAAAAGCCTTGTAATGGATTTATTTCTGTTCTGGTACAATGTCAGCATTAAAAAAGATCTCTGACTGTAGAAAAGGTTATTTAAAAAAATCACAGTACCTTTTGTGCCTCTGCAGAATCATGATTGGGTAAATATATTTTAGACACCAGTTCCCAAATTTCATGCAAAGATAGGAAGCGTGTGAGGTATAGCATTTTGTATCCGAGCCTATGCTTAGGAAAAGACAGTTGCTCATAACACTCCATAATTGGTTTGGATACTGATATGGAATAGGGAAATGAAATAAAATACCACTCTGTTCACCACAGACAATACAAAACTGTTAAACAACTACTGTGAAAGAGGTGATTAAGCAGTCTGTGTCAGAAAACCTTTACAGGCATGTAAGATAGGCAATTAATCCTACAAGTTCATAACAGATGCTTTAAAAGGTTTGAAGTTGAAAAATAAAGGAGATGAGATGGAAAGCACAATGACATTTAAAGCGTTTAAACAGAGCTATTTTTAAATTGAGTTGTAAAACTGTTGACTGTATGACAATGCATTTGCTAAGCATGAACAGGATGATGCAGACCTTACCTTTCTCTAAAAAAACACAAACTCCGACAACTGAGCTAAATTTATTTTTTTTTTAACAATAGGTGTATTAGTTCTACAACTGTAATCTAAAACCACGGAGTTTTATCACTCCACTGAGAGATTTTTAAAGTGGATCCACATGTTACCTTTTGAGGATACAAGGTGGCTAAACATAATTTGTGAAAATGGTAATTAGTACAGACTTTTCTTATTCTCAGTGACAATCTGATGTGTGCTGGAGCACAGTCAGGTACACAGACACACAGCAGTACTTTGGGATCTCTGCCTAAGTGCAAAATATGGGGTGTTGTCTCAGTGCTGTCACATCTAAGGTTTGCAAAGTTGTATAATTCAGGATCCTGCCTGGCAGCTCTGCCATATCTCTGTGCAAGCTGTAAATTACTGCAGTGGGATAGTCTCCAAACCATTCTTATGACTCTCAGATGAGCATCAAGACTGCTTTCTTCCTATCTTCAGCAAGCAGATGAATATTAGCATTTTCTTTCATTAAGCATTTTTTTCTTTTCTTTTTTTTTAATACTTGTAAGAGGCATTGACTCTAATCTCTTGATAGGTCACTGTGAGGGGATAGCCATATTTATGGCTAAGAGTGAATCTTTAACAAAAAAATTTATAAGACACAGCTGTAACAGATTGACAATGTAAATCTTGATCAAAATTTGAATGAAGGTATTAAAAACAAGACTAGAAAACATACAGTGAACAACCACCTAGTCACTGCATAAAGGCAAATTCCTCTGGAAAGTGGAGTACATGATCATGAATCATCTTGCCTTGGAGTAATGACAATAGACTATTTTCCTAAAGAGAATCTTTCAGTATAAAAGAAACTGTAACCCATAGGGATAGAGAAACCTGCAGAGTTAGGGATTCTACCATTGGGTTTGACCTAAATTCTTGCTCACTGAAGCAATTTAGACAGCATTAAAAAACTGTACTCAAGAAAAAAATGTTGTGCGTCTCTCAGGACTCCTTGAAACTTCCACTGACACCTTTCAATTCCTTTCAAGACCTGTTCTTTAGAAGAATTTAAAGGTGCTTTTATACCAAGGGCACGTGGAGCCAGAAATTAAATAAATAATATCCTAGATATTGGACTTTATGTTTTGTCAATGTGTATTTATCATTTTGCAAAGAACTGGAGTGTTATTAATCAACTTTACTGGTGTCATAAAAGCCCTCATCAGAGAAGTGATTTGTCCCTGGCTGTCCAGCTGCGGAAACATAATCCAGGAGTCCTAAATATTGATGCCAAGAACATCCAATCTTACATGTCTTTTATACCAGTTTTAAAAGTCTTCTGGCAGAAGATGAAAGGTGCTGTAAAAATATTAAACTATACAATTAAAAGTCACCTTTTCCTAGTTCATATACAATAGTCTAGGATGGAGGTCCCAGCCTGACAGATGTTCCATACTATGGGAGCTGTCTTCAATACAGCCTTGGATGTTTTTTAAAAGAAATAGAGTATTTATTTGTCATGTCCTTACACTCCTGTAACTCAAGATTAAAAGTGCTACACAGTCTCAAGAAAAATCATGAGGTGTGAGAGCTGTATGAAAGTTTATGAATGCTACATTATGTTTGAGCCCTGTCGTATTCATTTAAACACAGTGTAAAGCCAATATATTGTTATAAATACACACAAAGGAGAAGCTTTTTCAAAGAATAAATTCTTAAAGATGTACATTATACTAGATTTTAATGAGATCTAGATTTGAATTAAATGAGGTCTAGATTTGAATGAGATCTAAATTTGAATTAAATGAGATCTATATTTGAATTAAATCTTCACTCAAAGACCAGGACTTCCCAATCAGATTTCAATTATTTTTTTTAACATGCTTGCAAGTACCTGTGTCTTGCATTGGGTTTTGGATGGAAGACACAATCTGAGAGCATTCATCTCATGCTCACTCTCATCTGAGTGCTCCTGTCTTAGCACTGCAGCTCCATCCTCACCAAATCTCCACTGTTTGATAAAAAACTCTTTTTTTATTAATTAATCTCATCAAAATGATTTCTCTCTGACTTGTTGATAGTATGTTGTTCCAAGATCTACAAGAGTGCAATAGCACATACATTTTTTGCTGCAGAAGTGACCATTTTAAGAGACTTTTTTCGTCTGCTTATCTGTGCTTGTGGTTTATCACACCCTTCAGTCACACTAATTCACTGAAATAAACACTGACTTCAGTAAAAACACCTCCAAACTAAAACACCAAAGACCAAAGTAATTCCTTATGTTACTTCACAGCATGGGACTCAAAAGGGGCAGGGAACTGCAGCCCAAGGTAGCAGCCAGTGGTTGAGAATAGGCTGCAACATTGAAAAAAACCTATAACATGGAGAAAAAATGTATGCAAAGTTGTACTATTAAAAGAAAAAAAATAATTTGAAATAGTTGGCTGAGAAAATTTTACTGCAAGACAGGAATTCACAGGAATTGTGCTAATTCACTACGCCAGCATTTTGGGCCTTAGCATAAATTTATTTCTTAGGAAAATTTATACAGCACCAGGCCACTGGATGAACTTTTGTTTTGTTTCTCAGTACATTGGTCTGAAGGTTTTCCTTAGAGGAAAAAAACAAAATAGCAGCAAACTCACCCAAGACTTAATTTATCAGGAGGAGTCCAACACAATGGACTCCTAAAAAACAATTTAAAGAGAACAGGTCTGAGGTTGCACTCATGTATGGCCCAGCTGCTAGCATCACCAGAGGTCAAAGTTAGTTTGTTTTCAGCATGTTTCTTTGCACAGATATTAGTCTTTGTCTTTAATTTTGGCTATGTTTCTATTTTCCTGGCTCAGGTTAATCTAACACACCATCTGTCTTACTGTTTCTTTAAAAAACCTCAACAACCAACATTTACAAGTCACAGTATTTGAAATACTTTTCTTTGGGTCAGTTAGTTAAATTGCTTCAGATTAAATAAACAAAATTGCAGTCTGCTATGTTTTCAAAAGTGTAAATGTATTTATACTGAATACCTGTTATTTTGGGGTAAAACCAGCAAGTCATATACTTAACCCTATAAGAAATTATAGATCTACAGAAGTGACACCGATTTCTGCTCTCTGAGGGCCTGGCACAGAAGGCTGGTAACATGATCCAGGCACATTTTAGATATTTCTTTTACTAAAGGCCACAGTTTTCAGATGATCAGAGTGGGAAACAGGGTGTTTTTATGAACATACATAGCAGGGGTTATAATGTTATATAACATTATAAGGGGGGTGTTATTTATTCATAATAAATGGATTTATTATGGGGTTTTTTTGTTCTTGTTGAAGTGACTTTCTCTGACTTCTGCTGTTAATTTTCAGATGATATTGTCTCTAGCCCTTCAGATGTTTGAGATCAGACTTCAGGCTAGGTTCTAAAAGAAATGTGGATTTAAGACACAGGGCATAGGATGCATGTTTTAGGCCCCAAGGTGAAAAGCTGTTGTGCCTGTGACCAGAACTCCCTGTGAGGCCTCACCATCTGTTTTATGCAGCTCTCCAGCTCCTCCCATGTATTACATGAGTGCAAGATTTGCCACAACATAGTCCACAAGTGGTGCACAGGGTGCCTAAACTAGACTACATTGAATGCTGCAGAGGGCTATATCCGACACTTTCTCCAGCCAAGGTGCCCTAGCGTTATGAAGATTCAGTCTGAAACAGATTATTATGGTTTTACTACACTTTTTTCTCTTAAAAAAAATTCTCTTGTTTATTTCCCCTCTTCCCCAACAGTGGTTAGAGCAGTGCATAGAAAGCCAGAGCTTTGAGATACTGTCCCTTCTCATGTCTCATTGCAATATATCCCTGTGGATATTTCTCACATAAGAATAAGCATAAATAAAAATGTGCACTGACTATTCTGATTGTCAAAGTTTAAGCACTATACATCCAGGAATGAAAAATTCCCTGGCTCAGAGACAGTGCATGGTGCTGACTGGACTTCTGGCCAGTTCTTATCTCTCTTTATAGCTCTAATTTATTAAGCTGGAGAAGGGGACAAAAAATTACCTCTATAATAAGAAAGGATCCTTTAAAAGCTGGACACTGACCTCAGCTCATGTAGTTAAGGATATGTGTATAAATTTTTGTGCACAAATCCTGCATCTTCTTCCTGTTGCAGAATTTATAGGGATGCAGTCAAGTTCTGCTCTCTGCATGTACCTCCTACTACTGTCAGTGGTCATCTTCTCACTGGTATCTAAAATTGGATTTTGGGCTTGTAGAAATGTAGGGTTTCCTGATATAAGTTTCTCAATCTCTCTTTTTTTTTAGAAAGCACTATTAAAATAGAGCAAAATCCTGAATGCTTGAATTTTTTTATAACCAAAATAGAATGGTGCAAATTAGCATCATGTTTTTCCTAGATATTGAATTTACCAAATCTTTAAAGAAAGAATGTTTAGTAGAATATGTACATATAATTTTATTACAAGCCACATAAAAAAATTAACAGAAGTTGGGCCAAATGTTTAAACCATCAACTCTATAATAACTTTAATTGTGCTTTAATACCATTTTCTGGTTAAGAGTGAATAAAAAGTGCCCATAAATCCCATATGTAGAATTTTCTTTCTTTACACTATAAGAGTCAGACCCATAGGATTTTTTTCATGTTTAAAATTAAGTTAGTATTTCATTTGGTTTCAAAATATTAGGAAAAAAAATTTCTAAATAGAGTAATTCATAAATAAAATATTCATTTAACAGATGATTTTCCATTAAAAAAATCTATCAAGTACTTTTGCAGTTTTATAGCAAATTCATAACTAAGTCCTGCTCTTGTTCAAAGATAACATGGTGTTGTGTTATGTCGGAACCCAGAATGTCCCTCAGACATTCTTGGATGTTCTGGGCCCAGGTCAGAAGCATCTGAGACCCTGGCATGCAGCCAGAAACCCCTGTGGCTTTGAATCTGACCCATGGAACAATTTACCAACCTTGCAGGAAAAACAAGAAGTCACAAAAGTTGAGGTATTGTAGTAGAAGTAGTCACAAAGTGAAGGGAAGGATTTTTGAGTGCTGTACAGGGGGGTTTTAGGCCTTGTACAGCAGGGTCTGAATTTTGTACATGGGGGTCAGGGGTTCTAAGATGGAGGGATTTGGGTGTGCCCTGTCCTCCTTCTTTCTCCTTCCTAGCCTCCATGTCTTTGGTGATGTTGGCACTCACAGATTGGTTTAGAGTAGAAAGTCACCATTCAATATAGATAGTAGGTATTGGGGAAAAGGTATAAACATGTAACACGTAATGTGTGATATAAAAGATGGCACCAGCCCCCTGGGAGGGCAGTGTGCCTTTGTCTGAGCTGCTGAACGGGCCACAGCAGTTCAGGAAGAAAATCTTTTAGATAACTTACAATAAACTACCTTGAGACCAGACGACTGAAGACTGCTGAGTCTTTCTTCAAAGGCACGGGTTGGAGGAGAGACTTTTCCATCTTTCGGGGTCACCCCAACCCAGGGGTGAGTCCCGACAGTGTTAGTATCTCTGTTTGAAAGGATTGATGGTTTTACAAACACTGTAAATATAACCATGCAGTACTTCTTCTTGATGCTTCCTTCTCCACAGCTCAGCTTGTCTCAAGGTCGGCTGATTTGGTATTTCTGTGAAATAGTGTGCTAAGAAAATGAGTAATTTTGTTGCTATATATTTCATGACCAAGGTCTTGCTTATGTCCTTGTCCTCCTTTCTACATGGATACAAAGTGCTGGGAGATCTACCAGGAGCCTAAGGCAGATCTTAACTGACCCTTTATTTTTAAGTAAATGTTCAGTACAATACACTTTCTTTTCTTCTCTTCATTGAGCTTTTTCAATATATAGACAGACATTATAAAGCTGCAGTTCTTTCAATAGAAATTGCTACTGAAATCAAATTTCAAAACGGGGTATAGTTCAACAGAGAGCAGAAAAGAACATCATATATAGGTTTAATAACAATTGTTCATGTGTCTAAAAATTGACATTCCAAGTATATGGAAATTTTTTCCTTAAAAAATCCTTACCAAATTCATACAGAGGAAATTAGTTTACCAAAAATTTGGTTCAATTACTCATTTTCTCTGTGGTCCAACAATTCTTACATGGATTGTTTATCATTCCTGAAAACTTACACGTACTACAGGCAAGCCATCAGTTTTCAGATAAAGGAAGCAGCTGTTGTTGCAGAAATCTGGTTTTACTACCCTTCAGCAGAGCAGTACGCAAAATTTCAATAACGGAGGCGATGCAGGGATTATAAAGATTTTGGTTAGGAGACATATTGCCTTTCCCAGAATCACCAAACAATTGCAGTTCAATATGGTTTGCAAACATAAAAGCAGGTCTGTAAATGTCTCCTGTGAGTATTTAATAGAATGGACACTTTTCAAAGTTGTCCAAGACATTGCAGTTGACAAGGGAATCAAACAAGATTGCATTGAATCTTATATTGAACCAGTAGCAATAAACCAATACAAATTAACAGTGATTTTTCCTATGACTGTATTAAAATTATGTTGCAATTCCTAAGTGTCTGGATAAAATGACATTTGTTTACCATTCAATCACCAGTAAATTATCTAAGCAGATGGAAATACTTTAATCTCTTCTTATTGTGTTTGTCTCATGCTGGGTACAACATATGCTGAAATCAAAAGCTCAACAGTCAGGCCAAAATTTTAGTATTTAAAGAAAAAAAAAAAGGATTCAAAGGCCATTCACCAAGAACTTTGCTTCTCAAGGGTCCCAAAAGCCAGAATATCCTCCTGTAGTCTTCATTTAAGAAATATTGAGTACTGTGTACTGGAGTCACAGGTTATTTTGAATTTTTTCCAGATGAAGAATCATTTATATATTCTAATCATGCAGCAGCAGTGCCAGCATAAAGAATGTCAGAAAATAAATAAACCAAGAAACATAATGAAGATCTACCCAGAACTAATAACTCTACCTACAACCCAGGCTCTAAACAGGTGTTTTCTTTTGAATTACAGCTGAGGAAGAAAAAAGCTCAGTAGATGTGCTCCTTTGTGTTTTCTTTTAAAGCAGGTTCATATGAGCTGAAACAGCAGCCTGTCCCCCAAGAAGAGGGTACCACTGCTCCCTCTGCTCTAAACCCCTGCTGTGGGAATTGCTGCCCATGATCTGCCACTCAATGGCCAAAACAGGCAAGCACCTGAGTCTGGAACAGGCACACCTGAGTCTTTACCTCCCAACAGTGGAAATCCATCCTTGCTCAAAAGAAAGCTAACAGTGTCTGTGAATGACACCCTGCTTACACAGTTTGAGTCATCATTTTTTTGATGAACCCAGAAAAATAAGTTAAGAAGTGTGAGCTTCTGTAATTCACAGACTGGGATATATGCGTCAGGGAAGTTTTCAATGGAAGTTTTTCACAAGGAAATGTAAGCTTGTAGAAATCTTACAGGTTAAAATTTAGAAATCTGGTTACTTCTTTTTTTGTTTCTTTTTTTTTCCAAAATAATTTGCTAAAAATATCTTTCTGGTATGAAGAGAAAAGTCTTAATGGAAAAGAAATATGAGCCAAGCTCTCACATACAGGGGCATTTTAGCCTGTGCCTTGCACAGGCCACATGGATTTAGCTTTTGAATCCTTCTCTTGTTCTTCCTCTAGACCATCAAATAAGCAATTATTCTCACACATGATCCTCTTCAGCAGACAACTCTGATGTACACTGTTAACTTAGTCTGGGATAGCTTTAATGTTCACTCTGTACAAGAACAGTTATGGAACAATCTGTCTTATATACAAAGCATTTGCTCTTTGCCACTTTCTGTGGTTCATTTTCATCAGCTGAAGTGATAGATTAATGATGTATCAACACTCCCTCTGCAGGGACCTGGCTGTGGTTTGCTCTGTCTTGAGCTAGTGCCCTAGACAACAGACACTTCTGATCCTGTCAAGGGGGGCAGAGGGGGAGTAGTGACAGAGAACAAAAGAAGTTGGTCAGTTTATGCTTTGAAGTAAAAGAAGGAAAGAATTAAAACCCCTGAAAATTCCTAAAGAATAAAAAAAAATAATATAATATTTGTTCAGGAAGTTAGCTGTGCAATGAACTACATATATATAATTTGAGTGAACCCTTTTTACTTTATTAATATCTTATTGTACTTGAACATGACATTATTCCAATAATGGTCTTTTTAGACCAGTCTTTACATATATTGTAAAGGTAAGATGATTTCTTTGTACTTAGTACTTCTTTATTTAAGACATCAGAATCTACCTTTGCTGTCTCTAATTTCACATGACATAGGTACGTCTTTTATTTCACCACAGCCAGGAGTTATTGGATAGCTATCAATGATTTCACACACAGCAAGTCCTGCTGTAAGCTCTTGGCTTCCAGTGCAGCCTGAAGAAGATACCAAGCATTCAGATGAGTTCAGCTGTCATGAGTTTCCACCTTTTCTGCTCAAGTTTAAATTGTGTCACTTTTATCATATTCACAAGATTTAAAGGAAACTTAGGGCAATTACATGGTATATTTTGATATGGGTATACATGCCATTTAACATTAAAGTTTTTCATAAATTTTATTTAACTTTTTTAATCTGTTTCACATACTCTGTCTGCACAAGATCACATGCAGCTATTTTTTTTACCCCTCTCTTCATTTATTCCAACTACTGTATTAATGTCACCCCCAAACCAGGATAACTCAAGGAAAGAATCTTTCTTGAAAACAACACTAAATAACTTCGGGTTTGGATATGTATGTGATATTCCTCCAGGCACTTTCCACAAGTCGAGTGTTAAATTTGCCATCCAAGCTGGTGGTTGTATTAGTGATCATTTCCTACAGGTAGATAAGGCCAGTTTTGTTCATGTCAGTATTATGCTAGAAACCAGAGCTAGCTTGTGCTTGAGTCCTTGTCCTCATCCCTCAGAGGTGGAAGGACCTCTGTGCCTCTCAGAGCATGCCTGCTCTGTCCCGTGGGCACTACTGTCATCCAGAACTTCTCAGGAGCAGGGGACAGACAAACTCTGTCCTCAGGGTGCTGCACCTGAGATCTCCCACCCTCCTGATGGGACAGTGCTCATCGCTGTGACACTGCACTGCCACAGCCGCACCATCCTTGCAGATCAGTTCTGCAGCTCTACCCCTCACAGATGAAGTGTGATTTCAAAACCTTGTTTCTGTGGGTTTTTTTTTTCCAGAGAACATCTTAAATTTTTAACTTTTGGTGCACACCATCAGTCTGTGGTAGCTTTCATATTTATGTTCATGCAAGAACACTAATTGAACTCCCATCGTCGTGCAGATGTAGGAGACATTGCACTGACTGTGTTGTGGCATTTTCTCTAAGATAACTCAGTCTTTGAGCTTCATAATCTTTCTGATGTGAGCAGAGTTTGTGTAATATAAGCTGTGTTTGTCTCAAATATGTATTACTTGAGGTGGGAAGCAAAGGAGTGTTTTTGTCTAGTCCAAACTCCTGCATAATATGGGTGGTATAATTTCAACCCATAATTTTGTCAGTGTTTTAAGCCATGTCCTTTTAGGAGAATAATAGAAGCTTCTTTGTCTTAAGGCTGCCAGGAAATGTAGACAGCTCCTAACCCCCAGAATTGCCAAGGAAATGTGTGTACATTAAATCTTCTCTATTTTAGTATTGCCTAGTGCTTGCCTAAGAACAAAATATACAAGGCATAATTAAAACCTGCTGGATTTCTTCTATTGCCCATGTCCTTAATAAAACAAAATAATCAAAGCTATGGCACATTCAAAAAAGATTTTGTTTATCCTAGAAAAAAAAAAAATCTGGTTAGTTTTCTCCAGGAAGCTAAAGATTAAAAAAATACACTGTGCTTCAGCAGTAAATCTGTTTAATAAACAGCCTCTCACCAGAATAAAGTCTGTTTAAAATTGTTACTATTTTTATTTTATTATGCAAGAAGAATTACATGGAAAAGCTAAGAATAGATTGGAGATAAAAGACTGAGCTGATATGAATGCTTTGTTTCAAAAGTTTAATGGCCTGGTTTGTTAGGCTTTTCTTGCAGAATACAGAAATCTCAGTGGTTAGTTTCCTTATATTTGTTTTCTCCTGTTTATCTTTTTTTGTGTATCATTAAATTTGAACTCTCACCACTATATTAGACTGTATTTCCTTAGTGATTTGAAGCCTGGTGACTGGAGCTGAATGAATAATATTTGACTCACTAAAAGCGTGGCATATTCTAACCCCTAATTATTAATCATGTACAAAGAAAGTAAGGGCCATGTTAATAAATTTCATTAAGTGCAGGCTTCTTGGTCTGGGCAGTGGCATTTGCCTTTCACAAACCTGTATAGTCACAAGGGGCAAATCAGCATTTGTCTCTCATCCCTAACACACTGCTGCTGTCTCATTTAAGGAGTACAGTCTCCAGCCACAGCCAGTCCACTTTGTATTTGTGAAGGCATGTACATACTCTAGTATGGAGCAAAAGGCAACACAAAAAACAGTGATATTTATTTTGCAGAAGGTGACTGGAACCGTGTCTGAAGCATGCATGAAAGTGCAGGAAGAACTCTAAATCCTCGTGCAAATGTATATGCACAAAATGGGGACTGCTACTTCTGGTCCTGGCAAAGGGCATCTTTCAGATATCCCATGTATAATGGATGTTTCTAGCCAGGTGGTCACCTGGTGGGCTGCAGAATACATCAGCATATAGCTGGAGCTACTCTAAAACGTGCTGAAAATATTTTACAAGTCAAAACCAGTCATTTTCATATGGGTTTTCCTTTAAAATAGTAAATTAGAAGAAAGCTAAATCCGAACAAAAACTGGACAGACACGAACAAGAAGGATTAGCATAGCTAAAAACCTCTCCAAACTCCTGTAAAACTGAACTTAGTGCATTAGTTAGTGGATCTCTTTTATATGAAAAACAGATGGGTGAAGAAAGTAGAAGAAAAGTCAGGCTGCAGAGCACACAAAAAATTATAACGATAAAAAGTATCATTTAATGAGGTAAAAAATGTCTTCAGTTGGCACTTTTTCTCGCACTCACATCTGCTGTACAGAAATTTTCAAGGAAGTGCTTTATTCTCATGCCTATAACTGGCTTCCTAATTCTACTGTAGGAATCATATCATGACTTGCAACTTCACTCAGACTGCATAGAAGTTGAAATCCGATGTCTATGCTTACAAGAAGAGGGCCAAACTAGCATAAGAACTGGCAGTCTTTGACTTTTTTTAAATTATTATTTTGAGACATTAGGTATCTGAGTTGGATGCCATAAGTTTGGAGATAAATAATGTTATTTTCTATTTTTTTTTAATTTTTTTTCCCAGGAGCTAGAGCTCCCAAAAACTAAAGAGCAGTTCAAACAAATAAGAAAAAAAACCAACAGAACCTCTGTGTGTGAGTGACAGTGATAAGATCTTCTGCTCATCTAGAAATAGCTATTGAAATGTTACAGAAAAGCAGTGCTGTACTAATTTTCTGGCTTTAGTGATAAAACCCAGAAGCTTTAGAAAACATGCAAAGGATGCAGAATAGGAATAATTTCTTCCAGAAAGATTTCCGTTTAATCTTTCACATAAAAGAGATTGATATAAACCTGAAAAGGGGACTTTTCAAAGTCTTTCCAATATTCTTTATTTTAGCATTAATTATAACAGCTTTAGCTTTTCTTGGAATATGTATAAATTACAAACTCTTTTGAGTTTGGCAGGGAGATAATCTAAGACATGCTCTGTAACACAGATTTGGTGGAACAATGATTTGCTGCTTATACAGGAAGGAAATGAAAGACGTTGCACACTAAGGAGAAATATCCATTGAATTTATCAAAGCCTATTAGGGCTAATTTATAAGGAGTGGGACATTAAAGAACAAGAATGGAGATGGCACATAACAATATAAATCATAATTACATATAATGATTGGCATCACTGAGACATTCAGTTGCAACTAATGGGATAAGATAGGGTCTTTTCTTTTGAAGGAGACTAGTTTTAAATTGTTAAACTAGTAGACAAATTACTTTAAAGACAGGGCCTAAATTGTTAATGCCCTCATGATCACTAATACCTCAAGAACTATTGTGAGATATAAAATCATTTCTGTTTAGGATGTTTCCCAAATCTGCAAATTTATTGACAAGCACTGTGAAGCCTATCACTCAAAGAATAAGATTTTAAAATACCATAACAAACCAAAGACCTACAAATGAACCAAAGAAAGATGCTAACATTCTTTGGATGAAGCTTGTTTTTCAAGTGTTCATACAGAAATCTATTCTTGCTTCCCAAAAAAATCCAGTCAAGTAACACATCTACACTTGGTATATTACATTGGGTAAATTACATTGGGTAAAGAAAAGTTTGGGAATGAAAGTGTTTAATTAAGGTTATGAACAAGGCTTTGAGAATATCTGATTTTTGATTCAGATTTGTTTTTTGATTTCCATTAAAGAAAAAAAAAAAAGAATCCTGAATGATATATTTTTTTAAATGTCCCTTTTGAAATGGCCTTTTATTCCAACAGAGGTAAAAGCTGTAAAATTTTATTCAGTTCTGTCCTAAATTGAATGTTTAATTAAGAAATAACTGTTTCTCCTGTTCCCTCTTTCACCTCCCAGCTCTCAGCAGAGAGCCATCTATAGCACAAAATCTTATAGTGTGTATCTGTTTCCTAATAATGGTTCCAGGAAAGGACAGAGCATAGCAAAGAAGGTGGGAAGAAGTGAGTTATCAAGTATTTCATCTGCCTTTGAAGTGTCAAAAGTGTTCACAAGTAACCTGTGACTTTCCTTTAGTCTAGGAAAAAAAAATTTTAAAAGGTTATTTTTTTTTTATTTTTTACCATTGTACTTATATCCCACTGATGTCAACAAGGCCAAAGAATAAACTGTAGCCTTAAGGAAGCTGAATGGTGACAGTTCTGGGATCATCTGGGTATTTGCTGGAATATGAAAAACCAGTCAAGTTTCCCTTCATTTTCTGTCTCATGTCATTCTTCTAGCATGCACAGGGCCTACAGGCTGAGAGCTGAGCATCCCCTACAAAGGGCAACCTCAGCCAGCTCCTCTTGACAGGATTTTGATGCAGAACAGCAGCTGGGGAGATCTTCTACATCTGTTTTGAACAATTAATCCCCTAGAGGTAACTCCACTCACATGAAACTAATTTTGCAGTGTTTTAGCTAGAATGTGATTGAGTGAGCATACTGGAAATTGAAGAAACTTGGTATTTATTTTGTGAAAACAAATGAAGAGGCCATTAACCTTCCAATAAAAATGATTACTATATATGTTTTAAAACACTACTCTTTTCTCTTCCCAGGCTTGAGAACTGTGCAACAGCTTTGGTGACAATCAAGATGATTTTGCTTGTCAACACTAAGCCAAAACAGATTATTGTGATGAGGGAATCAGAACTCTCCAAACACAATCATGAAATCTGACCTGATAGAGTCCTGCAGCCCCTTTTGTTATCAATCAGCTATAGGTTAAATTCCCTCAAAGAAGAAAGTAATCAAAGTTTATTTCAGAGTGCATTAAGATAATTTTCTAGACTTTGCTGAAATAAATTAATTCCTCTCTCACAAATTAGATAGAGAGGACTTTTTTGTCTGTTTGGACTTCAATAAAGAATGTTGAAGTTCCTGTATACCTTGAATATCTGAGGTCACAAAAAAAAGAAGTCAATTCTATTTTTATGTTTTCAGAGTCACATAAATTCATCAGATTGTATGTGCATACATTTTATAATTCCACTGACAATGTACAGACATGAATGACAGATTTAGTCTATATATATTTTTGTTTTGTGCATAGATACAGATACTTACCAATACAAAGTTTTCTTGAAAATGATGGTGAAGTGTGTATCAAAATTTCTGCTCTGGGCTGGCTTGAAATCAGTGTTAAAAATTAATGTCTTTAATCATTTTTAGCTATGCATTATTTTTTCCATTCCTCGTAATCAGTTCTTATGTGGTATAGGCTGATCAAAATTGAAATGTCCCACAGAATAAGCACTGTTTCAAATAATGTTTCAGCAGTGTACCTATCCTCTGTGAGAAAACATGGGGCCAGGAGAGTTAGGGTACCTGAGCAAGGGCTTGTCTTAACAGGGTACCTATGGCAATTTTATTCTTTATCCACCTTTATCTCCACATTATTTCCAAAGAGTTTTGCATCTCATTAGCCAGTTTTACTTGTAGCTGACAGAAGTATTATCAAAGCATTATTAAAACCTTGGTAGCTGAGTAGAGGAGGAATACCAAGATAACTACTCCCAACTGAAGAATAAAAATATCTCCAGAGAAGTCACATATGTTACTGTTAGATACTTCATAAAGCACACAGGACAGAACTGTATGAAACTCACAGGAAAGCAGGCTTTATAAAACCTGCTGCTCCTGAAAGTGCTTATCTTACTTCCTGGCTGTGTACAAAGAAATTCCCAGGGCAGACACTATTTAACCACAACTCAGTGTGAAAAAATCACATTAGTAGCTAGATCACTTACAATGTCTGAGGTCAAATTGTTTTGGAAGCATTTATTTCTTCTGCATAGAAAATAAAACATAAATTCAATTTCCTTGTGGTGTCTCCCCCACAAAAATAACTTTAAGGTGAACTCCATTTATTTGGAGAAGTTTTGTAGCACTGAGTGCAAGTAAACCTACTGGAGATAGGTACTGGTAAACTTTCTAACACTTTGCCTAAGCAATAGACACAGCTTATCCCCTTCAGTCTTCATCCTCATTCACTTTGATTTTGAAAATAATTTTTATTTTAATAAAAAATATTCCTGGGCAAATGTAAACTTACTGTTCAACTTATATTTAAACCAAAGATAAATTTAACCTACTCTTCCAAAAGGCTGGTTAAACCACAGAATCATAGAATGTATTGTGTTGCAAGGGACCTTACAAATCATTTCATTCCAACCCTGCTGCCATGGGCAGGGACAACTTCCATTAGACCAGGTTGCTCAAAGCCCCATCCAATGTGGACTTGAACACTAAAAGAGATGGCATCATCCCCAGCTTCTCTGGGCAACTTGTTTCAGTGCATCACCACCCTTACAGTAAAGAAAATAGTTAGCCTACAATTTAAAATTAAATTGGTATTTTAAGAACTGAGGTTGTATCTCTCATAATTAAGGAATTATGACCGCTGTGCAGAGATGTATGAATGAGATCATTTGAAAGCTAAAACCATGTAAATAATTATTGCAACTTTTCAAAATTTTTATGTGCAATAAAGAGATTGGTATGAGTGGTTTTAGGGATTTTTCCAAAGCTGAAAAACTGAGGGATCTGTAATTCATTGAATTTTAGAAATAACAGGATCTCTTGTTCTAAGCAGATATGTGTCTTGAGCCCTCTTTCCCCATGGAGCTCTTCTATGACTAGATCTGATAGGAATTTGCTTTCAGAGTTGTCTTTAAGATGTCAGAGAAGCTTTTTCTCAGCCCTCAAATCCAGGTAGGTCATCAAGTCTGGGATAAGTTTTTATTATTGACAGAACCAAGTGATCTAATTGCCAAAGAGCTTTTGCAGTTGGGAAATCTTTTAAGAGATGCTTTATTCTGATGACAGTTCTCTATGTATCCAGAAATATACCAAACATATAGAAAATGCTTTGCTTGCAAGTAGATTGATTGTTCTGATTGGTGTTAAAAAAGAAAAGAACTGTTGCTAGCATTGTCATAAATTGGTGGCCCCTTCCCCCTGCACCTGAAAGATCAGGCAGAAGATCTGAGCTTAACAAAGTTTGTCTGGGTGGATCTTCTCTCAGATAGGCTTGGACTGGTACAGCCACTGCTCAGGGCTGAATTACTCAGCTTGAAGCAAGCACACCCAGGATGACTTTGATGGGATATTTAGTTGTAAAAAATTAGTTGTTACGAAAATCTATTTCCATTTAGAGAACCCTGTTGTTGGAAAGGAACTCCATGAAAAATCCATCTTAAAAACATGCAAAGATTGTGAAAATGAAGGGACATACTGAAAATGCAGAGTTAAGAAACACATAATCAATGCCAAACACTGATAAGTAGGTTACACTGCTATCTAAAGAACTATTTTTATTTTTTACAGTTTTCTCACTTGGAGCACATCATCTCACTGCATGCTAGCTCTCACCAATTATTATCATGCAGTGAACTGTGTGTCTTTTTGTGTCAGTGCACTGTAAGGTCTCCTAAAAATTAAAGCATGTTGAGCTCTCAGAAAAATAGAATACAATGAAAAAAGATGAATTGGATACAATCCAGCTCAGAGATTTATTCTATTTTTTATGTGAAAAAAGTGTATGTACTTTATGATCCCTCTGGGTACAACAGTTCTTAAACCCTGTGAATTTTAATATGAGTGTATGAAACCATACAGATTTGAATAAGATTTATGAACAATGTACACTTAAAATTATTGTCTACACATAGCAAAAATAAAAGCCCATCTCATCACTAGTTTTTTCTCACCCTGAACTTTCCCTTTAAATCTTATAAACCTGATAAAAGAAGCAAGGGGGATGTCACAAGTTTAAACTGTTTTCCTATCATTGGGTCAGTAAGGTTTCCTGTATTTTCAGAGAATTTTATGATTTACAGTTCTCACATTCCAGTCTGGTTATGAGCATAGCAAGGTCCCAGCGACTGTCACATCCATGAGTCACATTATTAATCCACTGCCAGACTCTGTTTGAACTGCTACTCTTGTGAAGGAGCCAGCATGAAACTCTTGGTTTTTGCAGACTGTCTGATAGAGCCTTAGTGAGTGAAAACTAAAATTTCATAAACCTCAATACAATTCCAGCCAAACACAGCCACTGATGTTCCCTTGGTATTTATCTCAACTCCTATTGACTTATTAGGTGTCTAAACAGCAGTAGCATGCAGGGATCAGAGTCACAGAACATGTATTTTGTAGAAATACCAAAAACCTGTTTGGAGATGACAGTGACAACAGAATACTTCTAGTTCATTGTGGTGATAAATCTTACAGAACGTCCTTCATTCGATAATAATTTTAGCAAACAATTTTTTATATTTGTCATATTACATTCTGTATCATCCAGCCATAGGTGTTAATAAAAATTTTACTAATGACAGCATGGATCTAGAGGCACACAATCTGATTACATTCCTTTGATGCTGAAATCTTTACTGGGAAACTCACAGACACAAATATTAGTTTAATATTGGACAAGAATGACACTAAAACGCATGAACAGCATAACTGTATTAGAAATACATTTTAAATTTTGGTGGTTTTTTCCTCAAAAGACTACTGAAGACTGATTCATGGACCAAGTCCTTTTTGCATTGCAGTAAGAAAGAGCACCATAATTGTTTCTCTGTATCAGCAGAACTCTGACTTGAATCCAGTAACAAAACAATAAATGCAGTCATGAAAATCAAAGACTGTGAGAAAGTAATGAGAAAATACTAATCAGAGCAAATTCCTTATTTAGAAGCTGCTGGGGTTTTTTTTCTGTTGAGGAAAAATATTTTAAAAAGAATTTTGAGGGAAATAACACAACAGGTGTCTGACTCTTAAATGAAATGAAGGGCAAGATAGGGAAAAAACATCAAAATTCACATGCCTCAAAATTCACAAAGTTTGAAAAGTGGGCAGTGAAAAGCAGTAATAAGATTGGAGAGGAAGCTGATGCTTCAATACAAATGATGAGATGACAGGACATCCCTTAACATCAAGGAAAACAATTTATTGTGACACTATGGCAGGAAGGTCACAAGGACTGTACAATGGATGCAGCAGTGCAAGAGCTCCCACAGCAGGTTTGGTGTGCAGGACTACATTTAGCCAAGCCCAACAAAGGATATTTATTATAGAAGTGAAGATGATGCAAGTCTGGACAAAACTTTTAGCTGAACATGGATAGGAAAGGGAGATATCCTAGATTTGGTATATGGGAGGAATATGACTGCTTTGGTATTGGTCAGATCAGCTGATCTGGTGTGCAAGTGACTATGGCTAAGGCCAGGCAGATCATCACCCTGACTGCCACTATGACTGAGGAAAGGCAGCATGGAACATATGGAATTGGCAAAAACAGGATAAAGCAAAGGAGGAAAAAACCCTGCATTTTTACATTCAGACTATGCAGCTCAATTTCTATCTGAGGGAAAAAAAGTATAAAAAATACAGAGAGACAAAAACGTCATTGGATCATTAAGGTTGGAAAATATTTATAAGACCATCAAGTCCAATCATAAACTCAACACTGTCAAGTCCACAATTTAACCAAAGACTACAGAAAATAAATAATAAGGAAAAGAGTAGGCAAGAACCTGGATGCTCATCTCAGAAGACTGGAAAGACCAAGGTCCCACAAAGACAAGGAAGACTAGAGAGGAAAATGAATGAGAAATATCTGCACTTACAGAGGAGGAGAAGGAACAAGAGGGAGGTGAGTGCTTGTATTGAAAATTTGCTATATCTTCTCTGCTTTCCGATATAGACAGTCAATGACAGGAGTGGGAGGCTCAAGGTGACTTAACTAAAATTGAAATGTGTTTATGGTGTCCTACTTGATTTCAGAGTTACAGTACTCAGAATCCAGTGGAGGTTAACTGAGGCTGTTTGCATTCAGGCGTAAGTCTTACCATTTGATTTGCAAGGTGTATGCTCACATGTGAGCTCATTACCCTACACTCCTTTCACAGTCAGTGAAGAGAAATTCATACCTGTAGGAAAGAACTTAGGCTGACTTATCTTTGACTCCCATATTTGGATGAGATGAGTTGGGTTTTGATTCTTTTTCTTTCCAGTCCCTTCAAAAGAAATGTTGGGCAATTAGTTCCAACTTCAATGTCTGTCACAGAGCTCCAAATTGTCTTCTTTTGGCCACAGGTTTTAATGGTTATTTTTTAATGACGTTATAATAGTCTTTTTGGCCCAAAACACTCTAAAATAATTTCAGATTTGTTTTGAAATTTCTGAACAAGTCATATAGAATGAGACCATAAGAATCCACTGGCAGCATGAATTATGTCCCATTACTTATAAATTGTTGCAGTCCTGGGGATATTTACAGCAGTGTTGATTCAGGTCCAGAAACTCTTTTAGCTCTAACGGTCACCTTTGCATTTGATTATTCTGTGAAATCACAGGGAATTAGGGAAATATCTGCCACCATGCTATACAGTAGTAGACAGAAATTTTACAGGAAAAGACAAGTTATTTAATTTTGCTTATATATTTTTTTCACAACTGAGGGTCTCAGTTCTCATGTGTGTGCCCTTTCATATGTCAATGTACATATTTAAAATTCATATATATATATATATATGTGTGTGTGTGTGTGTGTGTGTGTGTATTTGAATACACATTCCATTTATATTAAGGTTGTTTCTGTATTCCAGCAGTGATAACAGAACCAAAAAAACTCTCTTGATCAGATCCCTTCTAACATCTGCTTGCCTTTTTGTACATACCCATTTGGGACAAAGTTCTTTGAATGTATTCACCTCTTTAACTATTTTAGTCAGCTCAGAGAATACAGAAAAGGGGAATTTCATGCAAGATACCTTGACTGGAGAGAAATTAGATAAGCATGAATTATGACAGTTATAAAAATAGCAATATAATCCACCCTCCCTCTAGTGTGTATTTCTCCCTCTATATGGGTCCAAACTCAGTTTTCAAAAGGAAGTTTAGGAAAGTAGATACTAATCTTCCAAATCTGTACTTGAGCTGCATCAATTACCTACTGGGAAGGAAGGCTCAGCATGGGTGTTTGCACTGGGACAACATACTTGTGCAATTTATTTCCTTTTATAAAGCTTGGAGTGGCTCTAAGAATCCTTTAGCTTGTGATCTGGAAGAAACTTGAAGCTATTACAGTAGCTTTGGATTGCCAGACTAGCAGGTTACTGCCAGGCATCACTGACTCTGCCCTGCAATATTGTCTCAAGCTGTTTACATTGGCTCTGTGCTGCAGGGCGAGCTGTTATTTGGCCATTTCCACCAGTTTTTCCTCACCAAAGAAGCAATCTTACCCTCAGCTCACAGCATTTACAAAGCACTGCTGTTTTCTATTTAGGGGTGAGGGAGAGAGTTGAAAGCTTAGCCTGGTATTCTTCAGCCTTCACTATGCAGAAGCACTTCACATCATTAGCTCAGTATCTGCCAACACACTGGCACACTGCACGGGAATGCTCCTTACTTCCAAAAATAACAAAGCAAGAACAAGAGAAAAGCCTATATTTTATAAAAAATAAAGCAAGTTTTAGTCTGTGAAGTGTACTCCTAAGTGAACCCACAGAAGAATTTTCTTATGTCTCTCAAAAAAAAAAGTTATAAATTATAGAAATTATAGAAATACAGGAAAGCTCAAAAGGGGCCATGGGTGGTCCCTAGTAGTTAGAAACCACAGGATTACTTAGTCAGAGAGCAAAGCTCTGGAACACAAACCAAACCTCTGTGGCAGATGAGAACTTTATAACAGCCAGAGCAGTGGGGAATTAAAGGGAGGAGATTTGCATAGCCATACCTTCTAACTCAGGATCAATAGTAAAAGACCAAAAGCTACAAGAAAAGATCAGAAGAGACTCAAGGCATCTTCCTTTATCAGAATGCAATTCACATCATCCAACCATCTCTACTGACATAATTACAGGGACAAAAATCTCCTCTGGAACTTGATTCTAAGTTAATATACAGTCACTAAATACAGAATGCTTCAACAGGACATAGTAATAGACACCATTAATTGTTTGATTTATCAGAAGGACAAGAGTAATCACTACCCAAATCTTAAATGTGCTACTGGTTCTATTTCTATGACTACTTTTCATTTCCTCTCAAGCTCTTTTAATTTGTGGGTTTGTTTTTTGGTTTTTTGTTTGTTTGGGTTTTTTTTTTCCTAAGCAAAGACTTACAGAAAACTTACAGAAACAGAAAAAGAAATTGGAGGGAATTCCAGAGGTTTCTAATCCAGCCTCTTGGAAGATGGCTAAATTTGAGGTTAGATTAAAAAAAAAAAGTTTTGAAATTTTTTGAGGACACAGCTTCAACAAGGTCTCTACCTGGGTCTCTACCATGGGCTTCATATGGGTTTTGTTGAAACTCCTGCCATTTCTCTGTGTGTGTCATTTTAGCTTGCTGAGGTCCCTTTCCTCTGAAGGGCAACCCTTCCCTGCTGGGGTTTGACTCTTCTCCACAGGGTGCCACTTGTGAAGGAGGTGAGGCTGTCTTCCTGTCCCATTCTCCAGGTTTTCAGTGGATAAATTAAACATTACAGGCAGCGTACCAACCCCATTAGGAACATTATTTGTAGCTCAGCACTAGTCAGATTTTAAATGGTAGCTTGTTTTATGTTAAAGTACTTCCACTCTTTGAAATTATGCACAGTTAAAGTGAGACATTTCAAAGGATTAACATAATCCCAAATCCAGCAACACAAACTGGTTTTTACCCACCCTGCAGTCCACCCATCTAGTCCATATCCCTCTTGGCAGTAATCTGACTACAAGGTTGTTTTGTGATACCACATCAAAAACCTTACTGAAGCCTGTCTCTTGCTTCTATTACCCCCAGGATGTTACAAATTTTCTTGTTTGTGTTTCTTATAACCTATGCTCACACTGTGTGTGCCCTCAGGATTATTTATGTTGATCAGTATTCAAAAATAGTTAGTTCCAGAGCAATATCTATAGTGATGAATGCACGTACATAACCAAAAAGCTGATATCAGCACTAAAGATGCTACAGAGAGAATAAAGCAGAACTATTCTAAGGACACTGAGGACTGCATATCTAAAGCTTAGATAAACAATGCATCCAAAATAACCCTACCTTTGGCCTCTATGCATTGAGTGTACACCAAAAAACATTTCTTCTTTACTTTTTACTATGTAGCTGTCCAAAAGATTTACAGATTTTTTTCTTCAGTCTTTGTTTGAACACTTTTGTTTTAAACAAGCTAGTCAGCATTGTTTTCTGAGCAGAGCATCAACATGAAGCTTAATGAGAAAGCCAAAAATGAGAATAACTTAAAACCACAATCAAAGCAACAAGAAAAAAAGCCAACCCCTCCAACACACACATATGAAAAAGAGAAAGCAACTGCTGAGCATCTAGCCCAGGTTTTGAGGTGAGCCATGTCTCTGAATTTGTATCTAGTCTGATATGGAAGAAACATCATTTAAAGAAACTGTCAATAAAAACCAGCAGATGTAATGCACTAAAAATTAACTCTTATGATACCATCGCAACATATGTTCCAAAATAGATGTCAGTGCTGTGGCATGAAGAAAGTTAGTTTCACAGACAGATAAGAAAGGGTATTAAAACATCCCTTTAGGATAGTAGTAAAAATGCAGCATGGCAGAAGGTGGGGAAGTTCTGAGTCGTGACAGGAGTGTGAAGCATGTGTAGTGTATGTGCTCTGTATGGAAGTAGGGAATGCTCAGTGGAGCTCTGAATCCTCTCAGCAGCAGCCCAGACACTCTGTGAAATAAAAATCCAGACATCAGTCTGGCTGAAAGCATTGAAACTAAGCTAAAAACATATGTGATTACTTGTGTAGGTGACAAGAGAAACTGGAATATAAAGTACTCTAGACAGTCAATAAACCTGTCTTACAAACTTCCCTTTGTCCTCAGTAAAAAAAAAAATCCATCAAACAACAAACCTCTCAAAATCATCCAAAAACTTAGCCTCAAGTGTAACTAAATATAAATGTCAAATATTTTAGAAAACACAAGGTTAGTGAGGTTTTCTGACTACAAGACTACATATTCAAAATAAGCAGAGAATAATCTCAGCTCTGCACAATAACTGTGCTTTCTGTCTGCTCCTGCGGTTAACACATTAAAGAATTTTTGGTGTGCTCTGTAGAGCAGTGAGAGATTCCATGCACTAATTATGTAGCAGCACATGCATGGGAGAGGAAAAATCATCTCATCTGATTCCATGGATTCAATTAACTTTTAACACTGATTTGTGTGTTCAGGTCTAGTGCAGATGAGAAATGCCAAATATTGTGCTAGTCCAAGTGTTGTATACTGGGTAACACCCAGTCTGAGGTGGCTTTAATTGTGAAAGTAACAAACTTTCATCAAACATCTTCTTCAATCTGATGTGAAAGTCATAGAATCAGAAAACCATAGAACCATCTGGGCTGGATCTGCTGAGTTGGAAAAGATCCGTCAGAATGGAGCCCTATGCACAACAGCCCAAGAATCACACCATGGGCCTGAGAGCATTGTTCCAAGTGCTTCTTGAACCCGTTCAGGCCTGGTGCTGTGACTGGGGAGCCTGTTCCAGTGCTCAACCACCCTCTGGGTAAAAACCCTTTTCCTGATAGCCAAACTAAACTTCCCTGACTCCCTGCCATTCTTTCGAGTCCTGTCTCTGGTGATTAGAATGAACAGATGAGTATCTTTCTCTCCACTGCCCCTCATGAGGATATTGAAAGCCACAATGTGGTTTTAAAACCTCTATCTTCTCTTTTCCAGACTCAACAAATCAAGTGACCTCAGCTGTGCCTCAATAGGATTCCTCTCCAGAACTGTCATCATTGTGGCCTTCCTTTGCACACTCTCCAATATCTCAGTGTCTTTTTTATATTGTGGCACCCAAAATTGCCCCCAGGACTCAAAGGGAGGCTGCCCCAGTGCAGAGCAGAGCAGAACAATCCCCTCCCTATCCTTGTTGCCCCCCTGGATATGGTTGACCCTCTGGGCTGCCAGGGCACCGCTGAATCATTTTCAGCCAGGACCCCCAGGTCTCTTTCCCCAGCTCTGCTTTCCAGCCTCTCATTCCCCAGTCTTTACACACAACCAGGGTTGCCCCTTTCCAGGTGCAGAGCCCAGCACTTTCCCTGGTTGAACTTCATATGGTTGGTGATTGTCCATCCCTCTAATTTGTTGAGGTCTCTCTGCAGGGCCTCTCTGCCATCAAGGGAGTCAAAAGCTCCTGCCAGTTTAGTGACATTGACAAACTTCCTTAGTATTCATTTGAGTCCAGTGCCCAGTGCCCAAGTTGTTAATGAAGATATTGAAGAGAACAGGGCTGAGGATGGAGCTCTGCAGAGCCTCACAAGTGACAGGTCACCAGCCTGTAAGCAAGTCCTTGTAGATTTCTTTATTAGGTGGATTTACACTGCATTTTATTTCAAATCCAGCAGCTAAGGCAAAAATGATGAGAAGATCTATGAATGTGGTTGAGTTTTCACTTGAAAACTAGACCAGAAATCAAGGTAATCTAATTTAGATTTACAAAGCTCCAGATAAATGTCTAAATCCCTTTTGAGACCTTCAAAAAATTTGCCAGTTCTGATGCTAAAATATTTTGGCAATCAAAGAGCTGGTATTAGCTATTATTAAGTGCTACTGAAAGTGGAAGAAGTCTTAGGAATTCTTTCAAGAATGGGGTCTTATCTTTCCCCAGATTGTATCTATAGTCTTGCAGATAGTATGCCAGATTTCTGATGGTTACTAAAAACTGCTAGAAGCTCAGAAAAAGACTGATTTTTTACTTAAAAAGTACTGGACTGTTCCAACTGACCTCAGGCTCTATGCTGACATAATACAGCTTGTAGTTAACTGTCAAAATTTAAGAGACTTGTATATATTTTTAAAATGTGTTTTATGGCATAAGTGGTTAAATATATAGATATTTATAGGAATACATGTGTGTATATAGACTGGTTAGTCTATTACAGAATATATTGAACTAAAATTTTATGCTCATATATTGACTTAGAAATGCATTCAAATTTTTCTTCAGACATTACCTCCTCCAGATGTTATTTTCTCTGACATTTTAAAATATAGCTGTTTTTAAGCTATCCATTAATACATTATGTTTTAACTCTTCTTAATTAACAAATGTTAAATAATTTATGTTTAAACAATCCGTTTTTTCTGGATTACAAAACTTTCACAAAAGTTTTGTAAATCTCATTTGGGATAATTTTTTTTTTTGCAACCTAGCATGAGAGCAAAGTGAGTCTCTAAAATAATTTACTGTGGTGACTTTGGCTATTCTCCTTCATTCATCTGGATTTCCACTGGACAAATAAATTTTCTAGGGACCTGTAATAACTGCAATACCCCAAATTTGGCTACTCAAATCAACAAAATAATCCTGACTACATTATGGATACCAAACCAAGTTGATTGTTCAGGTTTTTTTGGTTTTTTTTGTGGGGGTTTTTTTGTTGGATTTGTTGTTGTTGTTGCTGCTGCTGTTTTTGTTTTTGTGGTTTATTTTTGGTTTTTTCAGTTTTGGTTTTTTTTGGGGTTTTTTCCCTAAACACAATGTATATGTTAGTATGAGAACAGATGAAGGGCAAGCTGGCTCCAGACAGAGCTGAGCAGGGCAAAACCAGCCACATTGGCCATAGCAGGAAGGAGCTCAGGGGAGACTTGATGTGCTAGACTGAATATCTCAGAACTCTCTGTACTGGTGCCCAGACCGGGAGGATTTCATCCTGAGTGTGGATGAAATCCACACCAGTAAGGTTCCCATGGCTCCAGCGTCACAACTGGCTTAAGTTAATCAAAGTCAAGCAAAGGGAAATTCCCACCTTTTTCTCCCTTGTGCCAGCACAAACTCTTGTATACGTGGGTGAGGAGCCAAAAGCCAAAGCACTTCTATATAAAAAGAGATGGCACCAGGAAAACAACTTTCAGGTAAAAAAAACAAAACCAAAAACCAAAAAACAAACAAACAAAAAAAACCAAAATTAGAATAAAATATAATAATAAAACAGAAAAGGAAACTGATGGATTCTCTGCATTTCAGCTCTGCTTCCACAGCAGAGATAGAGGCAAAAGAAGGGATCAGACTGTGGTCAACCTAAAAACAAGCTTTTGCTTACCAGATCTCATGCATGGAGGATCATGCTGTCTCTGACTTTCCTGTGAGGAGAGAAGAGCTTTCTCTAGGCTTCCCATATGTTTTCCTTTCTTCTACTATTGGCTACATGTGGCCTGTATGTGGAGACTTTTTTAGGTAGAATTCAACACTGGAATGATCAGAAGAAAAACAAAGTGAAATTGCTTTAACTGAGGCTTTTAGGAAAAGAGTGAGAGCAGTCAGAAGCCTAGAGCTTGGTGATGGCAGTCAGTAACCAGCCCAGAGAGCCAGAAGTTTAATTCCAGTTTTATATCTGGCTGTCATGTACTAGGTTTGCCCAGATAAAGAGTAAGGAACCGTTTCTATTGATAGCTGTGTTAGTCAGTGTAACTGTGATGTAGGAGAGGAAGTGAGGTTTCTTTTCCCAATGTAAATATAAGGTTATGGCAAAATTGTGTGATTCCCCAAATGGGTTGTTTCACACACTTCTATAAATCTAACTTGTGGCTTTAGAATTAGATTTTTCACACATTTTCTCAGAATGGTTTCCAAAGTGTAAGAAGATGTTGGGTTGGACAGATGTTGTAGGGGTTCCAAGTGAAACAAGCATGGAAATATTATCAACAATTACACAGTAAATAAAAAATTCTCAAATAACTTCATCCTCTTTGGATCACCTGAACTGATTACTCTTTCTCCTTTTTATCGGAATTTAAAGATATTTTTGTTGATTGTTCCTCTTTCAAGTCCATAAATTACAAAGAAAGATGTAAAACGTAACAAATTAAAAGGAAGACTTTGAAGACAAATTCAGTTTTATACAGAAAGGCATTGAGGTAATGATAATATCACCCCTTAAACAGCCCATTTACCTAAGTGAGTAGTTTTGATCTAGGACGAGAGAACTGTCCAGAGACAAAATTCAAAATCTAATTAAATTAAGCATATGCATGGACGACCTCTTTCTGACAGTTTGAAGTAAAAGGTCAGAAGGTCACACAGCAGAGCAGAAGGTGGTGAATGAAACCCAGAATCACCAGAGCTAACAAGGACACAGATCCAGAGCTTCTCTTGCTGTGTTCAGCCATGCCAAGCAGCGTAAGCAAGGGCTCAGAACCAATATCTATGTAAAAATGTAATTAGATTTTGTAACATAATAAATAATTTCATGTTTCCAAAGAAGTAAAAAACCCCAAATCAACAAAAGAAAACAACATCAGAAAACTTTTCCACAGAAGTCTAAATCAGACTTTTAAAAAACACCTACTTTTCAAGTACACAATATAAATTAAAAAATAGATTATTAAAAACATTATCTCAAACCACCACGGCAAGTTGCTTAGATTTCTTGGACACTTATAAAGGTCAGTTTATCTCCATTACTTGGAAAGGGAAATAGAACGTCCAAAAGGCTGTTGGGCACTTGAAAGATGAAGTGTCATAACATGGTAAGTGACAAGATGAAAGCACATCTTTTGGTTTATTTTGATATGTATTCCTGACCGGCAACATGGGGCTTCAACATTTAAAAAAACTCATATTGAATTATCTGCTCACATGTGCCTGCTGGCCTCTCCAGAACATTTACCCCTTTTCTGGCAAAATGTAAACCTTTCCACATTCCTTCTGTAACCCAAAAAACTTAATATATTGTCAGAAGCAAAACTTTTTTTTATTTTTAAATAACCATCCTAGATGAAATACACAAAGCCAGTTGAGACCTGTCTCAGAGCCAGCTGTGTTTACCAATTGACAATAAGACAAATTTACTGTGCAGTTGAACCACCCCAAAATATGGTTTTCACCTTTCAAAAACAATCTGGGTTTGATTTAAATTTATAATTGCAATTTTGTTCATTTTACATTTTATCCAGACTACTGGAGGTAACAGATAAGGTTTTTTAGATTAATTAGATACAAGTTTTCTTAAATAGATGAAAGTGGAACCTTCAGCAGCTTGACACTCAAAGTAGCTTAACTTCAGTGCATACCATGCTAATGGAGCAAATATCTTGAAGGCACCTTAGGGATCGAGTGGTTTCATGATTTATTTTCTGAAGGACATTACAGAGACAAGGAAATACTCAAGTAAAACTTTGCAATTTTTATAGTGTGCAATATATGTCATAGATGAATGAATAATCTTCTTGTTATAGAAAATCAAGGGGACTGAGGTCTACTAATATTACTGCAAATGTCAAAAGTTTCCACTCCACTCAAATTTTTAAATAAAAAAAAGAGAAAGACAAAAAATCCAACACGATAAAAGCCAAACAGGAGAGTGTTTTCTCAAGGCTTGTCTAATCAACATTTAATAATAGTGGAGATTTTAGCTGTCCTTTTGGTTAACTATTAATTTACATGGCAAATTACAGTTGCTGCTTGTTTAAATATTACTTTTGCAGGGGCAGGGAAAGAAAACTTTAGGGATGCCATAATTCTGCAGACTTTACAGATCTTTAGATGCTGGTGGTTGAGCTGATTAATGAACACATCTGTAAGTTCAATTCTCAGAGGCTCTTTCCATGCTGGCTGAAACCAGAAAATGTTGGAAAACTATAGAGAAGGTTTAAGATTCCCAGCTCAAAATCCAATGCACACACACTTGCCTAAGGATCTGAATGGAGTTATTTGAAACCAAATTGCTGCCACCAATCAATTTGTCTTCAGAAGCACAGAATTTGCCAGCTTAGGATAGGCTTATTTACAAGACAGAGTCTGTGCTCTGTTCCGTCCAAACCACATGATAAGCAGAAGGAATAGAGTTGTGGGGTATTTTTTTCTGTAATGTGTCTTTAATCTGCTTTCACTTTGTGTGCAGTCTCATCACTTACAGCAATCAAGAAATATATGAACATTTCCAGTAGAACAAGGCAGCATGTGACTCTGGAATCTGACTATACTCCTGATGATTAAAGTAAAAGGAGTAGTTTAAATTCCAAATGATGCCAGAATCAGAGTAGGGTTGAAAAGACTACACTACTACAAAGTAGGAGAATGAAAAGCTAACATAATTTCAGTAGATAAAGCCATATTAAAAATATAATAATTTACATTTTTTTGGTAATGGTTTCCTGACTTTAATGACTTTTTAAATGTTAAAGCAAAGTTATTTTCCTTTTTAAATAAGCTTTTGGAAAAGTAAGAAGAAAGACCGGTCTAGTTTAATTGACCTTGTTCCCTTGCTGCACTAAAAGCTTTTAGAAGGCAAAGCCAATCTGATGAGAGGGTGGTACACAGGAATTTAGGAATATTTTCACACACTTAAATGCCTTATTAATCATAGGTTATCTTATCAAGCACCATTCTCTCTTTGAGTCCAATTCAAGTTGAAGATATGACCAGCTCAGGAGTCATGAAAATCACAGTGTTCCCTCCAGAAGCTGTACTGTGTGCTTGATTGAACCAGACCATTTTAAGTTTCATTTGTAGCTAGCTTTGTTCTGGCTACAAACATCATGAGCATACTTTCAGTTCTCAGGCTAAAGGAATTACTGAAACAAGATTATTTTTATTTCTTTCAAGTGTGTCCTGTCTTATCCTGTTGCCAGATAAATCCAAAAAGACTAATAAATTAACTGACCACGTGCTTTCTGGCAAGAAGCTTGCCTTAACTAACTTCACATTCAAAATCCTTTTTCACAGTCTCTTTCAACCTTTGATGATAATCCCTAAAACTGAAAGAAGCCCATCACCCTGCTTGTTATTCCCTGAGTCATTTAAAGGTGATGCTTACCTGTACTGTCATGGCTTTAAAGAGAGACATGAATTTATCTTAAACAAAAGATAAATCTGAGCATGAATTTATTGGTTAAAGCTTGACAAAGGAGTTGACTAGGACGTCATTTGTCTGAATACCTCTTTTCTAGGACAGGAAATATATAGGAAAGAAGGAACAGCTATAAATAATGCAGCTTGTCTTTAGACTGAATTTCACACCTTGGTCTTTGCAATCAAGAAGTAATTCTACAAGCTTAATTGCCAATAATGTTTCTTATTGGATTTTAAGATAGGGTGCTCTGTGTGAATCAGTACTTGCCTGGAAGGTCAGAGTGCTACTCACCATGATTCACTCTCATTTTCAACATGTGACATTGGCCTGCTGAGAGATTGGTAATCTTAAGATTTATACAAGGAATTTACTATTTCAGATGTTTTGGATTACAAAAACAAAAGCAAACAAACAAAAACCCAGCTATTATATATTTAGGAAAATAAATCAGTGGTCATAACTGTGTTCCTCATACATTCTGAAAAGTTTTTCTGAATTTTTTAGGCTTTTTCCAGTGTGGTGGTGGGTTAATAGTAGAAGAAATCCTACACTTAATTCACTCACAAAAAACCCTGCCTAATGCAAATGCTTCAATCAAGTCATGTTTGTGTTTTGACAAAAGGGTTCAAATTTAGCATTTAACTTCACTAGTTTCTTTGGCCTTTTGCTGAATTAAATTACCAATTTAATTTACTAAGTGGCACATTTAGTTACCATACAGCCGGATCCTGAAACCATTCCAGAATCTCATAACAGAGGCCACTGAGATGCGTATTCATTTCAGGGCTGATGCTTTGGTTCTTGGCCCAGCTTCCATCTCTTTATTGTTGATGAAAAAATGAATTATTTAAGTAGATACAATATTCAGGCTTTTATGCTGTGTCAGCCTTCAGTGTTTTGAATTCCTTCCAACCACCAATAGGGGAATAGATAAGGCATCCCCTTACATGTGTCGTGGAAAGAAATTATCTTGGTTTCTTTTATTAATTCTTTTTCAATATATAATGCGCTGAAAAACGAAGTAAAAGATGAGTGAGTTTTTTTTTAGGCAGTTGATAAAATTAGTTTCCTCTCAACAATTTGTTTTTATATGTGAAATAATTTGCACTTTTAATAAAGATTTTTCCCTACTTTCTTCACATTGCTGCTTCCAAGAGTGTTATTAGAGTTTGAGATTAGAGCAATTCACTATAAAAGTTGGAGACAATTGAGAGAACATCTTAGAAAGACAATCTGGGTCTATATTTATTATGAACGATGACAAGTTATCAAGGTAATTAGCAGCTGAGGGAAAATCTAAGATGCAGGCAATATTGGCTTGAGGAATTGAAATGTTCTGATGTAAGAAATATTATTGAAGCCCATTGTATTGTAAACATACTTAACTTGAGAAAATACAGAAAAATTTCACTTGAATAGCAATGTCTCTTCCATACTAAAATAGTCTGGAACATGACAATATTTTTCTGGAGTTAGCTTAACTGTAGAGAAGATTCAGAGTAAATTGGACAAAAACTACTTCTCTTTCTCTCCATCATATTCCAGATCAGTCCCTGGGACGATGGCTCACTGCTGCCTTTGGTCATTTGGTAGACGCTAACCTGTTCTAGGTCCCAGAATGGATGTGTTAATGTGAGAAGCAGCAAAGTGAAACAGCTTGTGAAAAAACAGTATTTCCAGAGAATGAGAGAAAATGAAGCTGCCTGACTCAGAGATACTTTATCCAGCTCCTGCAGGTATGCAGAGGAATGTTTAGCTGAGCCACCATTTTACTATAAACACAAAATAAATCACATCAAAATCTTGGATCAAAGATTGTATAAAAGAAAATCTGTAATGCAGAGGTACTAATCAAAACTAATTATTTTGGCTCTGCCAAACCACCTTTCTGAGCTTGTCTCTGTCAGTAAGTGCAAAATCTAAACCACAAGTCAGATGGCAGCAAAAACAGGCAAAATGCCCACACAGAAAGGATGTACTGAGAATAACCAATTCCACCATGGCTTGATGGTTTGGGGTGACAGTATCTGAGTAAAGGAAGGGGATCATTTGGCCAGTTGGAAAGAAATGGAAAGGAAATTGAAAAGTATGGAAGGGTTTGCGGATGAAAGAAAAAAGAATTAACAAAGTGTGGAAACTCAGTTGAAAAATGTGTAGTTAAATGATGAAAACTCTTGGATCAGACAATTAAAGTAATCTGAGGAGCAGTAGTTAAGGTAGAAAAAGACTTCAAGATACCATTAACAACAATCAAACAGCTCCATAAAAATTTTTTTTGTTGGATGATGTTAGTAAGCCTAAAAGTTCAAAGGAAAATGCATCCACAAAAGGTGTCAGAGTCTTCAAATCTCCATCTGAACCATGAACACAGGAAATCTTCAATTCTAGGTTCTTTTTCACTATCAGAACAAAGTAATGCCTGTTGCATGCTAGTATCCTGTATAGTTGAATATAAATTTCTAATTCTTTAAGCTTCCTGGAAAATTAAAATTTCTCTATAAGTAATGAAGTATATTTTTCTGATTTTTGTTGTTGCTTTAATTTCTTGTGCATATTTTGATTCAGGAACTTTTAATTTTTTCTTAATTTTTAATGGGTTTTTGTTCTCTTTCATTATTTGATATTATTTTTTCTACTAGCTTTATTTCATCAGCACTGTGAAGGAGAAAAAAAATTATCTTCAAATGAAAAAATCATTCTCTGAAGTGCAAAGCAAAAGTTGGAGCTCACTATTCATGAACCATAAAGATTTTCTAAGATACCTGCCCCAGCTGACTCCCCATTTATGCATTAAGCATAGTCCATAAATTCTGTTTCAAAGTTGAAGTTTACAATGGACTCCATTCATAAAACTGTCATGGTAGGTTTTCTAAGAGCATTTCACACTGATGTACAGAATGCTCCCAAGCTGAGTAAAAGCTGAGCGGCTCATACATATCAAAGCTTTCTCCTTTACAGACAGATGGTCAACTTGCCATTGGGCTGAGAGAAGGAGGTGGGAGAAGTGTTACCTCACCCATCCCAGCCTACAATGGAACTGCTCCATAAAGAGCTGATCTGTGCTCTTTGCTGCCTGTTCAGAACCCGTTTTAAGGATGTGACCTAACTCACATCGAATCCACCAGGCTTCTGTAGGAACTGGAATGTGCCATGTGTCTGAAAAGGAGCACTTCTCTGGCACGGAGCACGACGACTCATGAGTGGGAGTTAAGAGAGCATGGCAAAAGGAAAGAAATTTCTGTCTTATAAAATTTCCTCTTTGTTATTTTATTAAAAGTATAACTCATTTCTTGTCTTGAAAAATGAGCATGTCTGACAGATTCTTTGTTGACAGAATTGCCACAGTTGTGGCTCATGTAGGTCTACAGTAATTTCTGATTTATTTGTACCATGATCCTTTATATTAAGTAGAGGAGGACATGTATAATGTATTGATTGGGTAAAGATCATCATGTAATGGCAGCATTCAAATTCTCCTTCTGTACTGAATTTCTTGAAGTTTATTGTTTTATAATTAATTTCCAGTCAGTTGCCTGCAACAATTTTAAAGCTACTTTGTCTTTTTTTTTTTTTGAGAGGCAGAGGTCAAAATTAAAAAAATAATATCTAGAAACAGAAGATACTATACAATAGTTATAAAAAATGAAATTAGTAAAAAGCGTGTCTGCATTAGAACCCAAATTTGTCCTCATACAATCACAGTGGAATGACGTGTATAATGTGGTTTATCCAATACTGTCAATGTAACTTTAGAAATTCTAATGTGCATCAAGGTTGCTATTTTTCATCTTCTCTCTGATCAAGAAAAAATAAAGTGCCTGCTTCTTTGGTTCACAGCCAGAGCTGGGAAAAAGCTTAACTTAAAACATTCTAAATATACTATGATAAAACCCAGGAGCTTTACAAATTTTGAGAGGGTTTTCTTTTTAGATACAATCTGTAAATGATATCATTATAGTATTATGAGGATTTAATAGGTATGAAAAATTTAATGAATTATACCTGTTTTAAATTGTTCCAAAAAATACACTTTGGAATGAGCTATAGGAGTCTACTGGGTAGTGTTCACTTGCCATGCCACTGGCATTTGAAAAATAGCACCAGGGCCATCCCTTTCTAATGGGAAGACTGTCTTATGATGATTTTTTTTCCCACTTGTGGCTAACAAAATTGCCTCACCTTGAACACTTCTTGACTTTTTTTTAAAAGACTGCAATAAAATCTGCTTTATTTCAGTATATAATAGACTCCTGTCTCTAACTTCAAGTGCAGGTCTTTGAGAAACTCAACCTAGACACTATTCATGCTAGAATACGTAATACTCCTATTTACCCTTGTTTCCCCATTTCTCCCTCACAAAACACTTTCCAGATTTTTCTAAAAAGGAATTCTGTTTCTCATGGGAAGGTTTCAGTCCTTACTCTGATAAATAGAGATAAAGGGTTTTATTTTATATATTAAGAAAATCAGGATTGTATTCTATTCTATTCTATTCTATTCTATTCTATTCTATTCTATTCTATTCTATTCTTTCATTGCATTCCATTCCATTCCAATTTATGACACAAAAGATTCATAACCTTTTGTTCCTAATACATTTTGTACAAGGTACTGCTAAATCCAAGAGGAAAATTACCTTAATAGTAAAGAGAAGTATTTTGGTTATGCTCTGTCTATGTGAGAGGCAAGGGAACTAGTGAAAAGACACAAAAAGACAAGAAGAAAAGTATGTGCAGGAAGAAGGTTTTTGGAACACATATGACATTATATGTGTTTTAGAGAAGAAAAAAAATGTGTCTCCTCAAATTAGAGGTGATTTTTCTCATGGTCTTGAGAGAATTTTTGAAACATAAATTCTGTCCGCTGAAGAGTTTCAAACTCAGAAGGCCTGAAGTTTTTCTGTCCTTTTACTCAATATATTTTGATATAGTAAACACCTTCAGTTCCTTTATTCCTTCAGCACCTTTTCCTGGCTGAAATTTATATTCCCTAAAGTTTATGCTGTCTATCACATAATAAGCATCTTGAAATTTTTCAGCAGCTTAGGCTTTAGGGAGAAATTGGTGGGTTTTTTTTTCTTTCTGTTTATAATGTCGATGAGTAAGTGTGCTTGTATACGTGCATGTGTTTTATTTACTGTGTTGAATTAAAATTACATTCTCACAGTAGTTAGAGGAAGGAGAGATCTGTTGTTTTTAAGTGGTTTTCTTCAAAATGCAGCACTTTTCCTCCCAGACACAGGTAGTTATTATATTCCATCCTTATAAAAACACCCTTATAGATTTTCTCATAAAAATACCATTCCTGCTTTTCCTAAATACCCTTTTGGTTGAGCATCAACACACATTTAATTGTCATTTCAATGTATAAACCCTTTGCAGGTGATTGTATGCGAATGGAGACTGTAAGAGATTTTGTTATTCCAAGTAGTGCATCAATGCACCTGGAAATACTTTAATGTTTTGCTGGCAGACTACCTTTAAATTCTACATATATTTTTTTATCGATCAAAACGGCTTTGCCTGGATTTTCCAGGGCCATCAATAGACTTTTCCCAAGTGCAATATGCACATTTGCTTTTCCAATAGATTTGCTTACCATTAAATCTCCATTTTTCCTCTGATCCAGCTACAAAACCAGTCTAAATTTCTGAAGTTCCTGATTTAACAAGGCAAATCAGTGATGCTCAGTTTAAAGTAGTGATTTAGATGTATTGTTATTATTTACCCTTAAATATACCTTTCAGCCAAACAATCAATGTTGAGAATAAGCTGTCTGCTAGTCCTAGAGTAGGGAGCTGAATTCTGTTCTGTTTCACTTTCTTAAATCTAAGGGGAAATGTCCAGCTGAGCCATATCTCATTTGTTTGTTTTCAAATGGTCTCTGAATTTGATCCATGACAAATACTAATGAATGATAGGGAAAAAGAAATTAAATTGGAATGTAATCGTACATTTTACATTAGAATAATAAATTTTATGAATGCACCCTGTATGTGTGTTGCACATTTGGATGTTTTCTTGCCAAGTAATGCCTGGTCACTCCGAAATAAGACACAGTTGAGAATGCTGTGTTCCTTAGAATTTTTCAACCAATAATTCCACTCTAATTTAGAATATGATGTTACTCTTGTTCAATCTATTGTTTCATTCATTCAGATGCAAAACTTTTCTCCTGACACCAATATCCTACATAATACTCAGACTCCCCTACAACAAGTGACAGAGGGAGTTTCCATTCAGCATTGCATTAAAGTGAATAAATGTAAATTAGTAGTTAATTGGTCCAAAATGAAGCAATATTTACATTTTTTTAAACTTTTAATACCACAAAAAATACTTTTTAAAAATTTGTTTTCCTCTTACCCTTCAGGAAATTAGTTTTGAAAACCAGGTGGGAATTCCGCTAAATTCTGAGTTCTGATATTCATTCTGTACTGATAAGTACAGATCTCATGCAGAAGTTTCCCCTCACTGGTCTTTCTCATTCTTCATTAACTACGGAAAATTATAATTCAGACATCACAGTTATAAATCACGAATTATGTTTTAATTAGAAACACATTTATAGATGGATCAACAAAATATTAAAACTATGATTGAATAGTAGAGATTTGGAGCTCTTTGACTCATGAATCTCAGGATCTCACACAATGACATGTCCTAAATTCATTAGTTATTCTCAGTTATTTCTCCTGCAAATGCAATAGAAAGACTAATGGAAAGTGTCTGTACAGAACAGAGACTTAAAGAGATATGAGAAGATTGAAAAATGAGAATATTAAAATATGTTTCTCTACAAGATTTATTACTAAATATTTAAAGAAAAGTTTTATAAAATTTTCTATTAAGAGTTATTATGATGATTTTGGAGAGTAAATTCAGTCCACAAAGTATGAGGAGAGGTTCTAAAATCTCCTTTCTGTGTAAACCAAAAGGTGACTTTTAAGTACTGATGCCTAAAAATTTTTAAGGATGTAAAACCCATAGCTATATTCACATTGGACCTTTGTCTTTCTCCTAAATTGATGGGATAACTGAATAATAGACTGATTCTCTTTGCCATCACATGTCTTGCCTTGATTGTTTTGATAAAAATGTCTGTTTTAAGAAAAATGTTTATTTTTTAGCCCATTTACTTTGGATGCCTTTTTACTGATTTATAGGCTTCCTAACTGAACTTATAGCAAAGACATAGGCTATTTGATCCCATCAAAGCACATAATTAAGGCTGTGAAATAAAATATTCTCAAATGAGACAAACCTTCTGTATTTCTGTTTTACTTGGATCATCTGTTGTCTCTTGAGAGCCGAGTAAAAAAAAAATATTACATTGACCAAAATATCATTGCTGTGCATAGGATACATTTTATGTTAAGCTAACCTAAACCAATTCCCCTGGCTTAGTTACTTGCAAAAAACTTGAGTTTGCCAGTATAAATCAACTGGAAAGAGTGGGCTTCCTTCCTTAGGTAAGAGCCTGGACACATATTTGTCATTATTTGTATTCCAACAGCACTTCGTGATACCTCAGAGGCTCTGAGCCTCCTGTGCTAGAGGACACCAGCCCATTACTGGGTACAGGCTACATCCAAGCAGCTGAGCCTTTAACTCAGGTGCTAGGAGAATAAATTTAATTTAAAATGAAAAAAATAAAACAAAAAAAAACGCCCAAACAAACTAGTTATAAACATAGGAATAGTACTGAAAGATTAAGGAGTGGATGATTTTTCAAGTTCACCACACTGGATTAAATCTGTATTTAGGAAGCTCCACAGTAATGGAAGGTACTGGCTCAGCAGGTGGCACTATTCCCTCAAAATCAATATCTAGCTTTTTCTTCACAGGTATTTTGGGTGTTGAGGTGGAAAAGTCATCTGTTGAAGATGTACAACATTCTTCATACAGTCTCTGTGCTGATTAAAGATACTGTAATTATAGGAAAATACACATAATAATGCCTTGCCAAGCAGATACCAATGTATGTAATTTTTCTTTCCTTTTTTTACTTAAGATTTTTTTTTTCTTAATTTTAGGCATTACTGCATCTTAATATGTTAATTATATAAACCAGTTGAATTTGGTGCATAATGACTATTTTTTTCTTTCAAATAAAGAAAAAAGGAAAGATTTTTTGAAATACAATTTTTTAAACATATCAACATGTACAGAGTAATCTCCTACATTTCTGAACATGTAACATTCTTAAAGTTAATACTCACAAAGTACTTCAAAAAATGAAGTGCCTAAGAGAGTAGGGTGAGTGTCAATAACTGGTGAAAATATGTGTACTTGAATATATCACTGATAGATTTCAGTTGCTCCAGTACTGCAGACTTTGCTTAGTTGAGCTTTCTTCAGGTACCTGCATTCAGAATTAGTTTAACTTACAGATCAAACATAAAAGGAAGCACCTTTTGAAGACTTCTTTGCAATACCAATGTACAAAACTCTTTTTCAATATGTTCAATTAAACCTCTTTAAAACTGAAAATAGAAATGAACTTCACGAACTTCACAATCAGTGCACAATGCAGTATAAATTGAAAAAGATTGTTAGCTCTGTAGCACACAATTTCATGGGTGCTTTCCAAACTTATAAATACTTTAAAAATATACCTATTTTTATTTGTAATAATTCTTTCAGGCTAAAATTCAGTGTGTATAATAACCTTTCAGAAGAAGAAAAATGTTATTGCAATTAAATAATATATAAATTTATTGTAAAAAATTACTAGAATTAAAAAAATTATAGTTTAACTAGACAGATTTAAAGCTTTCAAATTACTCAGGAGAGGTTTTACAGAAAGTGTTTTCTATAGTCAACATGTTAATGCTGTTTTTTCTGAATAGAATATCCACATATCACTGATTATCTCAGAAGACATTAAAGGTCCTAATTTGGCAGTATATTTCTCTGAAGTGCTTTTAGGAAAATCAAATCACATGATATAATAGGAGCTATACTGGAATGCTTGATCCCTTAATTGCAGTTGTTTATTTTTCCATCTTGCCATCCAAGCATTCAGGCACTTTACAGCTTACATGCAGATTTTACTTGTAAAATAAACCATCACATGTGTAACCTATCACACTAAAAGTGAATGAAGCTTTATGGTAACTTTGAGGGTCTTTTATGGCATAGAGAAAAGCCCACAGCTACCCTGGTGTTACAGATTTTTAACTGTTGCTATTTGAATTCTTCCTAATGGATAACACCCAATAATTGTTTTGCTTTTCACTGTGCCTGCAATCTGATATCTGTAAGAAATCCTAAATCTGAGTCAGCTTAAAATCTTTACTAAAATATTAAAGAAGAGAATGAATAATAAAGCATCCAGTGTTTCTAAAAGCCATATGCCCTTATTTTTAATGTCCTAAAGTTCAAGCTATCCCCAGTTTACAATAATATTAACTGCTTGGGTTCAACTTTGGCTTAACTTGTATAAGCAAAGAAAAAAAAAAAAAAAAGGGAATATCCACACACTAACAAAGGTGATGATGATTTCAGAAGTGGTTTCAACTTTAAGTCTGAGAAAAATATGTCTCTATCATTAAAAGTAATTCCTCTGCTGGCACAGAGCTCCTCAGCAACTGGGTCATGGCTGGCTCCCAATGGCTGGCCTTGGCAGAGGAGAAAACTGGGCTCAGTCTGTATTTCATATCCGATATGCTACCTAGAAGTAAGTACAGGCTCAAAAAGAACTTAATGGAGAACACTTGGTTGAAACTCAGTGCTTCCTATTGCAATCCTTCCACAGTAAGTGGTTCCATACATTGCAAGAAAGTAGAACAAAAATGGGTTATTTTAAAAATCCTATTAATTTTTATTTACTTGGGGGTTCTAGAAATAGCTGAATGCAGATCATTGCAAAATCTCCTTGTTTTTGCAGATTTTATTTTAAATCTGATTGCTTAATAATTTTTTCTGATATTTCTCAATTGAATAAAAGTACCTTTGCTTCTACCCATGGTTGATAGAAGAGAATTCTAAGTTATCTCATCTTGCACTGAGGCAATCTGTCATTATCGCAGGAATGTCTTCAACAGACTGGATTCTGTTCAGAATCAGGAAAGATGCATTTCACAATTTGGGTTCTATAATGTTGCTATTTCTTCAAAATTAGAAATGAAGACCAATCATGATATGAAAAGGTAATAAAAGCATATTTATAGTCACAGTGTGTATTTTGGTTTTGCTTTTTTTTTTTTTTTCCTTTTTTTTAATTGAACAGCCAAAAATGTTACATGCTTTATTTTTGGGAACTAGCATATAAATAAGTATGCAATATTCTATACAAAATGTATCTGGCTGAAAGTATATATGGTTTAAATTGCATACAATAAATGCTGTCTCATATTAAAAAGCTCATTTAATTTTACAAGTTAGGCCTAGTTCCTTACGAAAAAGAGAAGATACAAATTTTTCCACCTGATGAAGCCATTGGTCCAGCTATAATTCTAAACCTTGACTGAAATTCAATTTCCATTAATTTTGAAAACTAAACTTTTTTCTCTTCTAGGAATAAAAGAGATAGTTAGTTTTTTGTGGATTTTTTTTTGGTATTGCTTGTCTGTTTGAGTTTTGGGTTTATTTTGGTTTGATTTGTTTCAGTTTTTTGGGGTTTTGTTTTGTGCCTGCTAGACACCTGAAGTAATCCACTTGGTACTTTAAGCTTCAGGCTGCTTAACTTTTCTAATTTTTGAATATGAATATTATAAGAACAGATAACTTCTTGTACTACAAAGTATACCCGTACAATGAACTTCATAAAATATCTTAAAACATCATTAATATTGATAAAAAATCAGGAGGAAACTGCCCTGATTGAAAATCTCATCTTGTTGAAAGCACACACCTCTTTTTATCACTGTGGATAAAGGTCTTTGCTGAAGTGCATGTAATTGATGCCCGGGTTGTAACAAATAGCATGTGGAATTCCATGTGCTGTGCTTCATAAAACCTATGCAAACTGCCCCTCTATAGCAGACAGTGGAAACACTGTTAGAATGAAACGTGCTATGAATGGAGCCCAGTGTTGGAAGGCAGTTCAAAGAAACTTTATCTAAGCAAATTGGAATGGCTGATTTCCTTGCAGTTTTACGGTAATTATTAGGCATATGCCAAGCTTCTCAGGAAAACTTGCAGTAACTTTGAAATGAGGTAACACAAATATTGGTCTCCTCTACTTGGGAAAGCTTAGTAGTACGAAAATATTTTTTTTGCATTGTGAACCTTTCTTTAAAGTCTCTTTGCACATAATTACACTTTCCCCATAGGCAGAGGCTTTGAATATTCCTAAATTTAAAGACTTTAGATGCCTATTAACTAAGAAAAAAAGGCTATCAAATATCCATCATTAAACATGTTAATAAATCCTATACAATCTTGTACTTCAAAGCCTTAATTTCAAGTACAAGCATAAAAAATGGCCTCAATTGTATAAAGAGAAGAAATCCTTTTCTCAGCTGAACTATGAGCCGTAGCTGAATTTATATCTAGGTGCTATTTAATAGTTTTATATAATAGTTCATGTCCAAATATGTTGTAAGAATTAGAAAATTTCCGAAGCAGTTTTGCAAAGAAAAAATTCAACAGTAATATTTTAATTTCTCTACTGTGGTGATGTGAGAATGGAGATTACTTATCCAGTCTGACTTAAAGGCAATGGCAAAGCTGTATTTAGAAGTATTGAATGTAATTCTACATTTCATCAACATGATGTAGTCTCTAAAATGAGCATTTTCTGTTCTGCCTCTCAGCTCGCACAGGATCCCTGAGACACATCATCACTTTCGGAGTGCCTGCAAATCTTTAGATTTACAATTTTCCCTTTATCTCATATGATTTGGGTATTTCAAACATTTGTGAGCACTGAAAAAGAGACAAATGTATTAAAAAAATGTTTCCTAGGCTAAGGCTATGGAAACAGTTACAAAGATCTCAGGAGCTCTCCTCACATCTTAGTTCAAAGCTGTGAGTGGTTTGTTAGTGTGTGAATAAGAGCAGGGGGGAAAAAAAGGAGAAAATGTGACACCTAATTTCCAAAAATCAGTAACCTAATCCACCAGTCTAAATAGGAGGAACTCATCTCATCTGTGAACGCCTATAGCTGAACACATTAATTCTAAGTTACAGTAATGTCTCTTTGTAGACTGTAGAGGGAAGTGAGTGTCTTATAATTCAAACATGTGAGGTCAGAAGAATTCCCTTTTTGAAGTTATCTTTTCTCTCATTGACCATTTAATGCCTAGCTCAGATACAAGCATCCAACTTCTGGATGTTCAAGTTGATTCCTGGGGAGATTAAACTCTTCTCAAACTCCCATAGGTTTTTACATAATCTCTCTGCTTTCTGAAGTGAATTGTTCTTCTCTGATAATCACCCAACAAATACTAGCAATGAATCTCTTTAAAAATCAAAGTGCCATGAAAGAATGATTAACATCTGAAGCAGTTTGTAAATTGACCTCAATAAACCATTCTCCAGTAGTTTTCAGTATCAGGTACTTTCAACATGAGGATTTTGGTGGAGGAATCTCTGTATGGTACTGTTGTCAGAAAATGTTGGTTTACGCTTCCTTTTTCATATTAAGAACTCAACTTCAGTAACCTGACATGTTTTCCAAATGTATTCTATAGGATTTAGATTTATATAACCCTTTCTCATGATTGAGTAATTCCAACATGATTGATCTCAGCATTTCAATACACTCTATTATGTTCTCCTTCCCGATACATTGTTTGGTTCATGGGAAACCTTAAGTTATAGCTTTACAGAATATTTTGTAATAGAAAACATGTGAAATTATACCATGGTTTCTATAATAATATATTTTCTAATTAAGAAACACACCCTGATGGTAAGAGCAAGACAGAAACTCTCTGAAGTCAGTTGTATCAATTAATTACTGCATTGAATTTGACCTCACAGTCCTAACAAAAAATTTGTAAATCACAATTAGCAAATTCACAATGTTTGACATGATAGTGCAGCACCCTCTTAGTAGCTACATTGTCTTTAATCCAGATGTTCTGACTCCTAGAATTTAATAACAGCTCCAGTTTGGTCTCTGATTTATTCAGGCCTTTTAGCTGTAATGTAGCACAGCCCTACTGCAAACACACGTCTGATAGTATATAAAAACCATTTTATTAAGTCACATAATGTTTGTAGGCAAGCACACCAGTCTCTTTAAGAGCCATGTACCTGATAATTCATGCAGTCAACATATCTGCAACATCTGCTTCTAAAAAGATTTAATACTTCTTCCTTGTAGAATTTGGATCTCATTGTTCTTAAAAGAAGTTGAAGGCAAAGAAATGGAAAACTGCATAAGAGCAGAAAAAGCATGTGGGTTTTACAAATAACAGATCTTTACTGGTGAACTTAACACAGACAGTCTTAATTAGACCAGGCAGACTTACAAAACCAATGTAACCCTTGTATAGAGTTCTTATGGAGAAGACAGAAACTCCATGAAGTTTCTCTCTTGATGTATTCTCTAGAGGTTTTCCTGCTTGTGAAAAAGATTATTTTTCCCCAACTATACTTTTGCTTTGCCATAAAAGACAGAAAAGCCACCTATACACTGTTTACTGACAAGGTTTTTGCCATGTTCCTACAGTTGAAAATGTCTCTGCTATAGTGTGTGCCTCCAGAACTCTCTGCTTTAGAGACTGCTTCACAACATGAACTGAAGACCTGTCCTGGAGTTCATAGCATCACACAATATTAAGTACTGAGGATGTGAAACATATTTTGCCCTGTTATCTAGATATAAGATTCCTCACAGCCAGGACTTTTCAGACAGTTCAGAACAAGTTGTTCACTAGAAAGAATTTTAATGGAAAACCTAACTCCACAATACAAATTGTCTTCGTTCAGGATTCCATTTCTTCATCACCCCCATCTGACACGTTTTTGCAAGACAAGAAAGCTGCAATAATGGCAGTCTACATTTGGAACATCCCTGAGCTCCATGTAACCAATATTCAACATGGCTGCTGATGAGTGCAATGTCAGCAAATTCATTATTAGTAAATCACTAGAAGATAGAATACAACAACCTACAGTGTTGTGAGAACTTGTACAAGTAAAGCCAACTGGATTTGATTCAACCTAGCTCTTATTTTTATCTACTGCTGTCTACTCAAAAATTTACTGTGGTGTTGCATTTCTGCTTTACCAACAGCACAGTCTCTTGCTTTTTAAACATACTCTGCAGTTATTTTGGATAGTACTGCAGGGATAGGTAGTCTGACATTCTAAGACAGAACTTAATCAGAATATGTGGACTGGAGATTTCAGAAAGTATTCTAGGATCTCTGAAAAAAGAATAAGGACAAATTGTTTCTATCATTCCTCCAAAGTGCAGCAAATTGAGATCATCAGCAAATGTAAATCAGTAGAACCCACTGAATTCATTAGAGCTCTTCTGGTTCACATCTGCAGACAATCTGCATAATCATGTTGTCACATGTAATAGTTATATTATGTTCTCATGATTCCTCTTTAGCTGGATAGAAATGGCTTTCCTGTCCACAAAAATGTTAATGACTTTAGAAAATTCCCAGTCCATGTTAGGGCAAGCCTAAGACTAAACTTTTATGTATAATATTTTGAAGTTTTTTTTTGTTCAGATGCAAGTGGTAAATGAAACTGATTTTTGTGGTCTTTTCAGACAACCATAATCTTTTTTTTCTTGTTTTAGTTGAATGAAATATTCTCAACTTCTTGAAGAACAAGTTGTTATGTTCAGTTATAAACCATTTTAGATTAAAACAAGCAAAAGAAAAGAGTGTGTTTTGTCAAGACATTATGGGGTTATGTTCCATATTCTCTGGAAGATAGAATGAGGAGAAGGATTCACATGTCCTCTGTACCCCGGGGGAAACCAAGTCATTTTTCATGATGGATGATATCCACCTTAACAAACAGGTTTATATAATTTAAAATGGCTTCAGAGTTGCATGAATATCCTCCCTCACTCCTCAAACTCTTCTTAACAAAAAACGAGAGACAGGAATTTTATCTCATAGTCCAAGCTGGACAGAGGCAACATATTAACACAGTGTTCTTATATCTGTTGAGTTCACTAAAAACTGCACAACCTCTCTCTTGATAAATTATTTTTAGAGAATGTATAAGAAAATTTGCTATCATTCAGAGATGTCTTGCAGCATTTACATTTCTGACTGCTTATCCTATGCATAACCACCCTCCAAAGAGAAGGGAATGGCTCAGAAACTCTGGAACAAACCTTGCCTGTGGTAGAGAGATTCATGTTTAGGTCTGTTTTGCTGTTTTTCTCATAGTTCTGGGAACAGCTCAATCAAAAGAGCCTTTTAAAGCAAACAGACTCACCAAAGTTGTCTGAGTCCTTCATCACCATCATCATCATCATCATCATTGTCATCTTTGTTGGACAAACATACTTAGGATCTGCTAGCATTTCCATAATTTGGAAGAGCTATTTCTTACTGTATTGACACATACAGCTAAAAGCAGCACTGGAATATCAATACTATTCCTGCTCAACCAGAGAGTTTCAAAACCCTCTGCTATTCCCTACATATTGTTTTAAATCAAAGTCTTGTGCAGTTGGAAACTCTTCAAGGTCTCATATGTTAAACGATAACTGGCTGGCTATGTCTTTTTTCTGGCAGCAAAAGTAACTGCCAAGCCAGGCTGGCAAGATTTCAGATCCTGTCTGCTGCCTCTAAATGACCAACAATCCTCATGCCTATGCTTTCAGAGAGACAGGAAAAATTTGCTTCAAAATTTCAAAAATCAGTAAATATTTTATGGCAACCATCAGCCATCTCAGAGCTGTCACTTGATGATCCAAGTTAATAATGATTTTATTTTCATTTGACTGACAGCATAGTACCAATAATACACAGGTAAGAGTTCTTGCTGTCATTCATGTTTACCAGTATTTTCTAACTGATTTTCCTGGATCTTTGTTTTTTATTCTATGTAAGTTTCCTTTTCTAGATAAAAACCATTGCTATCTATTCATCCCCCCTTGTGTTCCTAGTCTAACATAATGCTTAAATAAAAGAAATTGAAAAAAAACCAAAAAAAAAAAGAAAAGCAAAAATATTGATAATATATTTTAAGAGGTTAACCCATACTCAGATCTGAAAGGAATGATCCAACACATATTTGCTGCCCAGCTGGTCTTCCTTTGCATAGTCCCTAGGTCAGCTCCTGCCACAAAGGCACAACCAATGTCTCCCAGAGGAAGCAGCAGTGGCAGGAATGCAGCCAACAAAGCTTTTTGGAGTTAAACAGATCTTTCATCAGGATGTAATTATTTAATCTCATTGATTAAGCATATTGCCTATGCATCCCCCCGGAGTCCTACTCATAACTATAGTGCTGTGTATTACATTGTATTCTCCATAGGGCAGAAAATTTAAGTAGATGTTTAAAAAAGAAAGACCAAATAAGTTTCTAGACCTACTAAACTGACAAACATTCATCATAACTGTACAAAAACTGTGGAAAAGGATGTCATGGTTTGCCACGTCAGCAAAAATTCTAGCAACTTCTAACAATGTGCCGAGGTGTATTTTCTCCTGGCACAAAAATGGAGAATATATCAGAAAATGATCCTGTTTAATTTGACATACTTTAAAGAAGTATCCCATTAATGGTTTGCTCTGCTGGGTGTATCCATATAAGTTTCATCTCCTCTTGAACTCCTGCAGAACAGGACTGCAAATTGTAAGAGACTGAAGTTTCCAGCAATTTTGCTGGAATATAATTTGTCAAGGATGGAACCCAAGCACCTGTTCTGATTTCATAGCTGAGTAGGAATGCACAAAGGCACAACAGAAATGGAAGTCACTACTTACTTATTTGTAGTTTAACATACCATGAATTGGTCACAGCACCAAGCCTGCCAGAGTTCAAGTGTTTGGACAACACTCTGAGGCACATGGGTTGATTTTGGGGGTTGTCCTATGCAGTTTGACTTCAGTGATCCTTATGGGTCCCTTCCAATTCAGGATATTCTACAATGATTCTGTAATATCTATAATCTCTGCTATTCTTACATATATTCCCTAAAGAAGCAGTAGATTTGCCCTGATCTCAGCATAGTTCCCCCAGGAGTCTGTGAACCATGTTGAAAATTATATCCTAGTGAATATTGAACCCTTTTTAGTCTCTATAGTTAGAAGTGCATTCTTTATGAAAGGATCTTAGTGGGGGTGGAATGCTGAAATTTTCTACTGAAGTGCTTTTAAAGCAAACATGCCTTGAGCTGTTATGGATGAAAGGTGTTTGCTAAATTGCTTGATGTTACAAATATCTGAAATTGAGTGGATGATTGATTTAATTGCAGTTGTCAGACTGATTTTAAAAGCATATTTCTCATTTTGTTCTGTTTTTCAGATCTGCAGAACAGTTGGATTCTGAACACAAAGAAAAGAAAGTGTCTGACATTACTAATCACAAAATTCAGCTTCTGGCTAAGCCAAGGCACACTGTCAAGATGAAGTGCTGCATAATTTTAAAAATAGTTTGGCCAATGCATTTAATCTCCGAATAGCAGTGCCCTGTTGTTCCAGTCACTGCTATTTTCTGAATAAAAATGTCTAATAATTGTGGTACTGTGTTGCTTTCACATATGTAAATATATGGAATAATGGAAAATATAGGAAAATTAGTGAATGGTGTGATGCTGCAACTTCGAGCCTGGTAGCTCTCCCAAGTTGCCAAACTCTATCAGGGGCAGGGGAAACCATCAAAACTCAGTTCCTCACTCGTATGTCAATGCTTGCTTTTCTGGAATAAAAGCAATTTGAGCAGCACTTGGAATGTGCTTTGCTTCAGCCTGATTCTGTGCTGAAGCACAAAAATAAATGCTGCTGGGTCGTTAATGTGGTATGTTCCTGTAGCTGCTGCTGTTTTAAACCTGCAAAAATCAGGGTTAGCTTCATGAGAAGGGCTTTAGTTGGGTGATGCTATTGCTCAGAATGCCACTCTGCTGAAACACTGATATAACAGTTAGGCACCTTCGCAATCTCTCCTGTTGAAGCTGTATCAGTTCTATATTGTGTACAATAATCACAGGTTTGAAAGGCTGGAGAAAATTTTAGGCAGTTTACCATGACAAATCCTGTTCCTTTCTTCTTTCCAGTGAAAGATGAATGTTGTAGCATTTCAAAGAAAGCAGAGAAATTGTAATGGGAGAAACTGTGAAAAAGCCTCCTTTGGCAGCACAGGATACCCTGCAGCTTGAATCTCAGCTGCTTAGAAAGTTAGAGTCAGCGAGGTGAATCCCAAGATGAAGTGTTGTGGATAAATGATCTTCCTGACTCGATAGTGGCTGAAAAATAATTATATTAACATTTTCTAGTGAATTCATAAAAAATCTAAGATTCTCCATGCAGTCAGTTACTATGGTTCTTCTCTTGAGTAGTAACTTATTAAATAAGTAATCCTTTAATTGTTTTTTATTGCCAGCCCATGTCCTAAATTTCTTCTCTGATGCCTTTGAAAATACTGGCCTTGCATCTCAAATTGCCTAAAATCTGTTGTGAAACACTTACTAATATGAAAGTTCCCCATTGATTTTAATGGGCTTTGGATCAGCCCCATGAATAATAGGGAAAAACCATAATTTCTTTCATATGCTTTATCACTGGGAAGCAAAGAAAATTACCTTTGTGCACAGTGTGCTTGTACAGCTTGGTCTTTAGTTCTCAGTTAGATTATATTATTGTCTGGCATCAAAGTGAAGTTCAGAGAAACAAAATGAAAAAACTTGTAGGAAAACATTTATTGAAGCAGAGGATAATCTTAAATTTACTTTTGTTTCACCACACACACTTGTATGTGAAGGAATGTGCATATCAGCAAAGTCCTGAGCAGACAGGTCTTTCAAGGTTTCGCATAAAATGACAGATGCCAGAAGGCATCAGACACCTTCACAGCTTTAGGTATCATTAACCAGCCTTGTCTAAGATGAGGATTGAGAAGAGGCCTCAGTTTGTCTCATTTTTCAGAGGTCTGCACCAGAGGCTACTGAGGAACTGAGGTAGGACCTTGTGGCCCTCTGCCTCTCCCTCATGAGGGGAAGGGGAGGAGCAGGCACTGATGCACTGATCTTTTGTCCCTGGTGACCAGGGATAGGAATGGCCTGGAGCTGTGTTAGGGGAGATTTAGGTTAGGTATAATGAAAAGATTTTTAACCTAGAAGGTGGTTGGGCACTGGAACAGGCTCCCCAGTGAGGCTGTCACAGCAGCAAACCTCAAAGAGTTCAAGAAGGCACATGGTGTGATCCTTTGGGTTTTTCTGTGCAGGACCAGGAGTCAGACTCAATGATCCTTGATATTCCCTTACAACTCAGGGTATTCTGTGGTTCAGTGGTTTTCTGATCTAGAAAATGTCTGCCTTCAGAGGAATCTGGATTAAGCCTGTGAGGCACAATTTAAACTCTACAAGGACAGCCAGAACTAAAAGAGATTCAGCACAAGTGTTGGAAAGAGCATTATGGGTGTACCTTGCTGTCACCCCATAAGTACAGTTGTAGCACAACAGACATGGAAATTTGTCTTCAGTATTATATTGGAGAGATGTAGAGATACCAAACTGACTATGGTGGTGTGCTATTATAATTTCTGAGCCTGACATTTAAAAGACATGAAAAATGATGTTAATTGGTAAGGAAAAGATGATAAGTGCATGCAAAAATACAGTAATTATTTATAGCTCTAGAGAAGGTCTAATAAAAGAAAGAGAAAAACCTATATATTTAACTCAAAAGCATGCATTAAGAATTCAGGCAGCACTTTATTTGCAGATTCTTTATTTCTGTTTAAAAGCCCTTCTATCCAACACAAGTTTAAGCCAGGTCTTTATGTACCATTTGTCATAATATTGCAATTTAATTAACATCACAAAGCGCCTTACTGTGTTTCTGGTGTCAATGCCTATACTTGACTCCTATCTGGACCTTTTCTAAGGTTTTCATGAAGTACCTGAATGGAAAATTCCTATTTAATCTCCTTTTTTCCCTCATCAAGACATTTCAATGGGGAAATTCTCTCCAGCTCTAATAACTGCTCATTTATTACTGAGCAAACTTATAGTGGAATGGAAAAGCTATAGACTGTTCAGCTCTCCTGGTGGCAGTAATTCTGGCCTGCCTCCTTCCTTTCTTGCCACCCCAGTGGTTCTCCAATGCAGGACAGTGACCTTGAAAGCCAAACTCTTTTGTGTAATGTGTCCATGGCTGCAGATAAAGGAGCTGGTGACTGGCTGCACGAGCTGTTGGCCTGCAAACTGTGCTTTGCTTTCAAAGGTACCTGTGCAAGTAGAGCAATTCTGCAAACAGTGAGAAGAGGAAATGAAATCCTTCTGGCAATATTTACTTCTGGCTGTGGCAGCGCACCTGAGGTGTTCCCCTGTGTAGGGCATTGCCATTGCCAGACTGCCAGAGAGGGGTAACAAAGGGGTTTGGTGAAAGGCTGCACACACCATGGAGTGTGTGAGGGCCCTCCCTGGGGGCACTGGGAGGAGGATCAGTGGGTGACAACAGGGGGTGCTTGGGATAAAATGATGGTGGATGGTCCTGAGCTTGACACAATTACTGAGACCCAAGGCCACTCAGCAGCTGGGAGAAACTGGACATGCATGTCCTGGGTGGGGACTTCCAGAAGTTTACTGTCTTTCCTACCTTTGCTTTATTAGCATTAAAATGCACAGGTGTTTGATGAAATGTTATTCAGAAAGACCCAGTTAAACTCTTCATTTGGACTTTTCCATAGTATAAAAATGTGGGCCCAACAGAGCAGATGCAGGTGTTGACTTTCTGAGGCTGGGAATGACATCTTCCCTTGGCCTCTCTGACCCTTTCTGACATTTTTTTTCCCAAGTTTATCCATCTTATCACCCTGGACCCTTGACCTGCCTTACCCAGAGGGAGAACATGCTTTCTCTACGCTTTAACCTCATGAGATATTTGCACATAACAAGGAGGTAGGTAAACTGGTGTAGGTACAAGGACATTTGCAAAGGACCAAAGCATATGCAAGTGACCTGCCCTGAGAAAACCCAACCTTACAGATTGTTAGAAAGGTTGCAAGTACAATCATTGCCTCCAGCCCATGTTCATGTTTGGATGTTATTTAGGGGACACTAGTCAGACATATACTATTCCCAGTAGTCTTTCCTTTGGGGGGCAGGGATACTCCTTTATGAGTGCAAGAGACTTGTCACATTGTGTTAATGGAGGTCTCACAAGATTTACTAACCTTGATGTAACCTCTGGTACATTGCCTCTTCTTCAGCTTTCACACTTGATTTTGACACAGACAAAAGTAATAGATAAATGTAGCATAAAACATAATTAACCATCTATAACCATTAGGTTTTCATTTAATTAATTATTAATTTTATTTTTTAATGTATCTATGTGTTAACCACGACTTTCTTAACAGGTAACTACACTTGAAGATATCTATTTCAGGGTCCAAGGCTGTCTGGATAATCAATGGAGAGAGACAAATGCCTCTTGGGGACAATCTTGAGACCCTAAATTAAGAACCTAATTATTGAAAAAACGAGATGCAATAATTCCCTTCTATAGAGTCTTGAAAAATCCTCTAAAAAGTAGAAATTCTTCCCCATTTTTTCAGCTGATGAAGGGCTCCTTTTTCCTAAATAATTTGTGATTTGAATATCTCATGTTAAATACGATAAATAAGGTTATGATTGCTGCTACAGATCTCATTTTGACTTCCTTTTGCTCTACACTGATTTTTTTTTTAATTAAAACTTGTATAGTTTTAATGGAATTAGTTATCCACAAATCAAGGCAGTAAAGTTTCAGGTAAGGAAAGGAAGCTGAAAAGATAGAATGAATAACATTTATTTAAACACTGTTATTTTATAAACACTTAAATATGAAAGACAAACACATATAAAGAATTCCACTCAAAAACTGATTTTAGCATCAATATCTTACAGTCTACAGTGTATACTCCTAAATAACAAAGATGTCTTTGAGCAGTTAAAGGTTAAACATTTTGATAGACCAAAAAATTCCTGCCTGGACTAGATGTAATATACTTTTATTGTGCCTGAATTTTCTCATGAATGGGACTGTAATACCTTATGTAATGGAAACAGAATATGAACAGGGCATTTATATTCAAAGAATACTATGAAATTTCATATTTTCCCCTTTGGGTTTTCTTGAGTGGGGCTTTATAATTCTAGCCACATATGCAAACACAGATAAAATATCTGGCTTCTTTTTTGGCCAGGGGACAGAGATATGAGTCATGGAAAGCAAGATTTATTGGTCTACCAGAAACTTTTAGTTTAAATTTTCTCCTGTCAAATTCTTTCAAAGAAACTGAATCTGCATGTAATTGCACACAACCATGAAAAGTGCAGCTTACTCTTTGACTAATTTAATTCACTGCCTTTTTGCTGAGGTTCTGGCCTGTGGCTTTGCTCTAATAGACACAAATCTTGTGTTGACTTATCCAAGTCTCCTGTTTGATTTACTGTTTTAATGTACCAGTGATAAACAGCTTAATATACTCCTTGCAGCACTAGAACATACTGTCCAATTATTGTCATATTGCCTAAAGGTGTGAGTTCACACACAGCCTTTTCTAAAACCTGTGCGTGCCTTGAGAACCACATGAAAATAAGAGTTAAATAATGAGATGGGTGCCTGGTCTGTGAAATTGGCATCCAGCTCTGTGGAGCTTGAAGGGACAATAGCATCTGTGTCACAGAGCAGCAAGAGAAATTCCAAAGATCTGGCTCCCTGCTGCCAAGGGGAAAACTCAACAACCTGTTCCCTTGGAGCTTTGGGGGCTCTGCCATCAAGAGGTGAGCCAGGACTGGCTGGTTTGTACCAGGGGAACCCATCTGTGGGGTCAGGAGTTAAACCCCACTTGGAGAGAGGTTCATCTTGTTCCAATGAAAAATCCTGAAAACTCAAGTGAGTTCTGGAGGTATAGGTCTCAAAATATCTGGGTTCTGACTTCAGGGCAGAGACAGTGATTATTTTGGCTAGGGACTGTCCCCATTTTCCAGGTACATCTGCCAAGGGGAATGGACATTTCAGTGCCATGGTTTTACAAGATGTTTGCTCAATAAATGAGGCTTTGTTGACATGTAAAGGCTGTAGCAAAATAGTGTCTTCTAGGGAAGAAGTCAGCCTTCCAGGGACGCATTCACTTATACCCAGAACCTGGGTGAATTTAGAAAGTAATATATGAGTATGAGAAGGCCGTTTAGGGAAAACTTGACTGACTTCTTTAATTGACCAATATGGCCTTAGATTTCAGAAGAAAGAAAAAGACTTCTTCAGCAACCTAAAGCAGTGTTAATGGATATCCTCAACAGCATCTTCAAGGATTTAAGTATGCACAGGTCTTTCTCCTGCTGCATTCCTCACAGAATCCCTGATGGGAGCACAGTGCTCTGAGGCACATTTGGAGCATAACATGTTAGTTCTCCTGTTTGCTTGCAGTGGTGACATCTATGTGGCACAACATTAACTCAGAAATAAAAGACCTGAATTCAAGGATATCCTAAGCCTGTAGAGGTTTCAATCCTATTTTTTTTCACAAAGAAAAATGTTATACTCTCCAGACTACAAATTATAAGCACCTAAGGGGTTATTTTACCCGGACACTCTCAGCACATCTTATCCTCAAAAGGAGAGAATGGTTAAACCATGCCTGGACCTCCTGGAGGGTGTAAAGCATTATGCTGGGTGTGAAGCAGCAGAGGGCTCTGCTGTCAAGATTAATCATGAGTTTTATCCCAAAATTTTAAAATCCATAAAAATCTATATATGAAACATAAAGGAGAGTTTCTGGACTGAGAAATGAGTAGCTGAAGCCCAGTGCTAGTGAGCCTGGGTTTCCTCCAGGCTACTTTTCCTCTTTCATGGTCTTTATTAAAAAAAAAATAATGCTGCTGATTTAATGATTTAATGTCCTAATTGGATTAAACCATATTTCAAAAGGTCTCTTCTGTTGGCATAGTGACTTCATTTAGGCTTTTGATGAAGAGATGAAAAATAAAAAAGAGATTAAAGTTCTGTCTGGTATAGTGATGTCATAAGAAAACATTATGATTTGGGGAATCTCCAAATTTTGCTGGGGTTAGGACTTTTTTTTTTTTTACTGACTTTTTAATATGAAGTATTGTGTTTTCTCTCCTTTGGATTCTTAACCTCAGAAGGACTTTAAAAAACTGCTGTTCAAACATTCATACACATTCCTCCTTCATGAGTGCTCTTCACATTTTCACATTCTGGAAATGCTCTTGTGAACAAATATTTGCTCATACAACAGTTCTCAAAAGGTGAATAAAAGAACTCAGGAACAGTATCAAAGCAAATACATGTGGCGCCTGGTACATGAACATTTATGATCACATTTTGGCAGGACAGAGCCAATGCCAACAGGGCTTCAGTACAACACACAAAAGTGCACTTTTACAGATTCAAAGATATGCATTACTGCAGCAAGAATTAGAAGATCATTGTTCTTGGAGAGTTCCCTGGATGATATTCTAGCCTGATAAACTGAGGGATACCTATCCTGCTTTCTGTCATCAAAAATAATTTCATTTGTTCAGCTATTATTCCATATTTTACTTCCACCTTATTCTCAGGACATAACATTCTCTTGTTTGCTTGGATTGTTTCCTGAAAACAACAAACAGAAATTAAACTGAGATAAACTTTATTTGACAGTCCAGTGAAAAACCCACTAAAGCCAAGAGAACAACTTGTGTTCAGAGGGCTTTTAGCCAGCTGCTGACTGCCTATGACATGTCTGAAATAGACTAGCAGTAGGATTTATGGTGTAAGAGCCAGGCTGGTTTTGTTTTATCTCTTTTAATAATGTTGAATGCTCCAGAGGAAATATCCAAACTCAGCTATTAAGTTTCCGCCAGACTAAAGGTAAGAGCTGAGATCTTGGAGACTTGTACAACTAACCAGTACAGTTAGAGATACACTTAATGGATTGTGATGTCCTCTGTCCCTGGTAATGTTTGCAGCATTCGGAACAAACCTTCCACTACTGGTACTTCCCATTGACAGCAGAGGGAGCATTTCATCCAGTAACTCATTTTTTTTCTATATTCTCCTGAAAATCCTGGCAATGGTTAATGAATAATTACATTACCAAACCAAATATCTCTAATCAGGCAGGTAGCCTGTGGTTGGTTAACAGTAAACCAAGGTACAGCAGCTGAAAAAAAGCAAAATATAGGAAAATCAAAAGGTGTTAATGGTGGAGATATGAAACTGTTCCTCTTTTTTTTCTTGAGAGATATTTTTGTGAAGAGTAAAAATCTAAATGAGTGAAAAAGAATATTTTTTCACTACTGAAAAAAAAAGACCATAAGAGAAAAAGCAACTGGCAAATATTAAAAACTCTCAACAGCTAAAGACCACACAAACAAAAAAACCTGAATAAGGAGAGCCCCAAACCTCAAATTTTTTCTCAAAATTTTTAAAAACTCCCCATGAGTTTCTTTCAGACATATCTGTGCTGAAAGCACCAACAGTTTTGTTACTGAATCCAGGCCTTCAGCTGCTGGGGAGGTAAGGGAGAGCAGACAGTAAAAATCAAACTTAAAGTACCTGCAATACAAAGGGCATCACTGATTAAACAGCAGCCTGTGTAAGGGTAACAGATAAAAAGGGCAGTGACAAAACTCACATTTTAGTAGCTCCAATAAGATGATAAATATGAAGTAGCAATTTCCTATTGTAGTAGTTATTTAAGGAGATTATTCTTTCTGTTTTAAAAATGTGCTGGCCCTATCTCCGGCCATTCCTGGTTGAAAAATCATTACTGAGTACATTAACAAATGTACCCTGTACACTGCAGCCACAGCACTGACAGTACTGGCTTTTCCGTGAGCTTTCCTCACCAGAGAGTTTATTGATCATATTGTTTGTTTCATTGAATAGTCTTTTCATTTTTTCTTGGTCTTTTCTCAAGCAGACTATGATACTTCAAAGAGATTTTATTAAATGAAGACCACTTGCCTCCAGGTGATATTAATAACTTTGATTCAGCTACACTCTGAACTGATTAAAACCAGGCTGCGTTCATATGTCAGGTTAAACCATGAGATTCTAGAGATGAACAACTGCTTCTCTAAATCAGTAGAAATTTTGCCTGTTCAAGGAGGTGGTCACAAACATTGAAAAAGTTTTATTTACTCATTAACTTAGGCTTGAGCCCTGAATCATGGTCTGCCAACATTTTTAACAAAACTTGTATTACAACCTGTCTTCAAGGGATACAGAATGTTTCTGATTACATAGACAGCCATTGTATCATAAGGTAAGGTAGGTGATAAACTATATTTTGAAAATTTTAAAAACTCCACACTTGATTAGGAGCAGGCTGCAATGTTTAAGCTGAAGCCTGCTCTCTAAAAATGAAATGTTGTAGTTAGAAATTTCATTTAGGGATCAGGGACTCTTACCCATAACTGTCTTTTTGTAAGAAGGCTCTTGATCAGTAACATCAAGCCCGAGGTTGTAGATGGACCTGATACAGCACTGATCACAGAATCTAAGAATGGTTGAGATTGGAAGAAATCACTGGTGATGTTCATCTGGTCCAATCTTCCTGATCAAGCAAGGTTATCCTGGACCACATGGCAAAGGATTGCAGCCAAACAGTTCCTGAATATCTCCAGCGAAAGAGACTCCACAACCTCTCCAAGCAAGAGACAACTTCAAATGTCTCAATTTTTGTATTCTTGCCTTTCTTTATCAGATTTTTGCTGTTATTTTTCACCCTACTCCAAATATTAATGGAATATTTTCACCTTTTCTACTATTTGAATCAACACTTCGTAACTCTTGAGGTGGTTGGCCAGCAGCACATTTGAAATCAATGTACCCCTGTAAGTATTGTAGGGTGACTCAGCCAGTCTCACCAGCACGCTGCAAAGCTGGAAGCATTGTATGATTTCTGAAGGGAGGGCTTTTTTTAGCTACAATGAATAAGGCAGTTTTCTAGATTCACCAGCCTAAATACTCATGATTTCTTATTAAGCCTGTTTTCTAAGTGGAAATAACTGTGTGCCTAGCAGTGTACATCTTGTACAACTGTGTACCTAGCAATGTTAAAAATTACTCCCACACAAAAAATAAACATACAAACAACATCAACAACCAAGACAAAGAACAGCTTTTTGGGTATTTTGTTGTTTGAATTTTGCAGGCACTTCTTAGGATCTCTCTGGCTGGCCTTTAATTCCATATTTGTCCATCTCTACTCGAAGTGTGGAGAAGAGCTGTTTTATTTTGAGTAGGCAATATGCATACCCTGAAATTTGTGACAGGCACATGCTGGGCTATTTTTATTAAAGAAACTCCAGAATCCATGGCATGTTATGATAAATGCTTACCCTTGCACATTCTTAGAGATGAATTTAAAAGAAACAGGAGAATGAGGCCAGCAGCTAAGATACCTGTCTAGAAAGGGGGACTATGATTTTCAGCAAGTGGTAGGAACAGATCCAAGTACTGTCTTAGCTTAGACCTATTTGACTTGATGGGCTTGCACTTATATAAATGAGAGAAGAACTTGGCTTGTAAACTTCAAAAGACTCACAATAGAAAACGGGAAAAAACAGAAGAAATGAAAAAGCAAACAATGCCATGTGGAATGAATCTGAGACATCCCATCCCAGTAAGAACACTCAGCAGTCCACTATATTTATTCAGATCAAATGCAGACTGTGAGATATATAGACTATGTTAGGATAGGGTGGGAAAGCAAAAATGTTCAAATAAAATCATTATTTTGGCACTGCTGCTGAGATTAATGGGGGTTATAAAAAGAGTGCTTTTAAGACTGGCACTGGAACTCCTGATAGCTAAGCAGGTTCACAGGGATGAACTTATTATGACAACCCTAATATTAAGGAAAAGAAAACACAAAATCAGGATCTATAATTTCATATGAAGTAATTACTGGTAGTAAAAAAGTTTAATTTAAATGGAACAATGAGGTTTGAAATTGAACAGGAATATATTAGAATAAAAAAGTATTGTAATAATACCTGAATAATCAAAGCACAAAAATAGAAAGAGGCAAATGAATCCTTCAATGGAAAAATATACTTCTCTTTTCAAGGGAAAAAATACTTTTGCATGCTAAGTATTGAAGACCTGCATTGCCTATGTAGGTCAGGGAAGCCTACATGGTCCTCATTCTTGCACATATTACCTTTTAACTATGAAAATTATGGCTGTCTAAAGCTTCCTGGAGACAGTGAACTTGTAGGTCAAACTTGCAGAAAATCTTCTACCTGCTCATTTTGGTGCTGCTTTTGTAATCACAGGGTTACTTCTTTTTCTGATTGTTGAAGAACAGCTTCTACTCCTAAAAGCAGCCTCAGAGGCACAGGAGCTTTACCATTTCTTTTTCATTGCTTAAATTGCAAAAATCAGGTGTGAAGAGTTCAGAGGGGCAGGAAGGTGTCCAGCCCAGAATTGCTCTAAAGACTCAGCTCACCTTCAGGGTACAGCAAACCTAAGACCATCAGCTGTACTCTCCAAATGAAGTCTTTCAATGTTCTGCTGCTTTTCAGCTGGTTCCTGTAGTGGGTTTTTGTGTTAAAAGAGGAAAACATCCCCTTGCAGAGAGCTACTCATGGTATCTGTAGCAGCATGGTTGTGTCAGATGATTCACCTTTTGAGGCTCACATTTCCTGTGTGTCAGAGGCAGCCTGGGGAGGTTGGCTTGGACACAGATACTTCAGACAGTCTGAGTGGAAGGAAAGCACAGTTTTGACCTGAGGTACTAAGAGATACCTCTCTGAAACATTCTTAAACTTATTATTTGATCTTATTTTTCAAGCACACAGTTTTACTTATTTAGCCATATATGCATAGGTTTGACTATATTTGCCCACTTGCTATTGATTCCTATGGGTGAAACCAATCTGTATGAAGTGGCTAATAAACACAGACCAAAAGGCAGGTGAAATTACATCATGAAGTTTATGGCAATTCCTGAAGAGACAAGAGCCTCCACAGAGACTGTATAGATAATCCTCCTTATGACTCACAAGAAAGTTGCTTAATCTGAGGAAATATACAGCACATGTAGAACTTGTTCCTAATAGGATCATCCTCTAAATATTTCAAAAGTCACTCCAGATAACAGAATTTTAAAACAATTTAATGCCTCTGTGCCAAACTGAAGTGGTAGAACAAACTTCTATTTGCTTGAAAAGAAAAACAAATTAAAAAATGTTATTGCCCTGATTCATAGCTCTACTAGTAGAATATCATTTTGCTAGTCCATCAAAATCAGTACTTTGTGTTGGTAACTTGAAATATGACTATCTTTTTGCAAATTGTGATTCATAATTGAAAAATCATGACATAACCTGGCTTTGCATTCACAGGTTTGCAAAGAAGAGGGGATACAAATATTCAGTAAAAAATATTTGCAAAACAGCTAGGTACAGATTTTTTTTGTGTCTGTGGGAATGTAAGCAGTTCTAAATGGCGGATATGTTTTTCTTCTTTCCATTTAAATTAGATGAAATATTGGTGGTGCCAGGTTGACTGCTGTTATCTTTGTACCTTAATTTTATAAGACAAACTCTTGGTTTGGAAAACAACTTTTGTGCTTTGATAGAATTTTGCAATTCTGTCAAAATTCTCAGCCTATCAGAACATGAATTTCACTGGAATCAGTACGATCCCTTTCTTCTTGAGGGGCACTCCCTTCAAGAGTTCAAAGCTCCAAAGCATGATTTATTGGGAAATTTAGAATAATTTTAAGGTTGTATACAAGCTTTGTTTTTCAATATTTTGATTTTGAAACAATTTATGCTTTGTTAAACATTCTTCCAGATGGTAGTAAAAGTCTTTTCCTTGATGCCTCAAACTCAAAAAACCTGTTTGTTTCTGTTACTTCAGTGAATATATCTGTTCTATAAATTAGACAGCTACCACACTTGACAAAACAGTGATGCAGGTAACTATTTGGAAAATCTTAGGTACAATTAAATTGTGAAATAACTATTGTTTAATGCAATGTAACTTACTAATGTAACTTAGATCAATTTAGTTTTCCTAAATTTTTTACTTCAGAATTTGGGTAAAAAAATTAGAGATAATCCAAAGGGAAATTTCTTATTCAGTAGCTAACTGGCATAATAAATTGAAATAGGAGGGAAGGTTTAGTTAAATTTAAAGTTATAATAAATAATTTAAATATATGTTCTCTATTGAAAAAGTGAAATAAATATAATCAGTGAAATTAAATATCCCTCCTGCAATAATCCCAGAATTAATCTTTTGAAGATCCATGATTGAACACACCATCCATCACTTTATAATGAACCTGAAGGAGAATGATTGCAAAATACCAATTCTTCACCAACAATAGAAATAGTGCTGCTCCATTATGCTACAACATCCATTTTCTGTACTTTGTTTTTTAAATGTTTGTATTGCTAACTAGAAAAAGCATTTATTCTGCATGTTTTTTTTTTTACAGGCATACCCAAAGAAGGGTTTTTTTTCTTTTGTAATTCTTGTATGCATGCAATGACCTAATTGATATTAGCATCATACATCTATCATTATCTTAACTTTCTGTCTTAGTGGGTTTTACTCAATTTTGCATATTATTATAAATTTTATGTATGACATCTTTTATGCTTTTCTCTTTCAACATGAAATCTAGCAAAGCTATTCTGAGAGAGTGGGAGAGCAAACATATTTGAAATAACTTTCTCTCTTGCAAACATCAATTTTACTGAAAGCTGTTACTTCTATATTGACACATATATTAACACCTACTGAGGATGTGGTTGAGGAGCAATAAGCATTCCCTTATAAATAAGTTCAAATTGTCTTTCCTTCTAAGAATGAAGTAGTTCTGTAGATTACGAAATTAATTGGATTACTAAATGTAGTGTTTTGTCCTGAGATATCCCTATTATTTATGGCTACAGCTTCATCAGGATTAAGAACAAATGAAATATATCATGTTGCCATCCTGGAAAGTACAAAATGCCCCTCCTGGCTTAAAGGATAAATGATGTAATGCTAGTTATTGTAAACCCCATGCTGATCACTACAGATTAAATGTCACCGTCAGGCATTTTGAAATCCTTATTATGTTCATAATTACTTTTAATTTGGTCAGATTAAAACAGTATGAAGAATCTCCTGCTGATTTTAATAATTTCAGACTGAGCACATCAGTATTCATGGTTTTCCTGCAACTTTACTTTTCCTTATTCTCTTAGCATTAAAGGGGGAAATCAGTACATATATTAAAAAAAAACAAAAACAAAAACAAAAAACAAGTACAAGAGAAATTATTAATTGCTGTAAGAATCCAAACACATTTTGAACTCAAGTCTGAACAGAAAAATACTTTTATATTCTGTAAAAGTCTAGAAAAAGTGACACAAAGGTTATTTGAAGTACTTTTGCCTCTGACATATAATGGTCTTGTCCTCCTTGGGAGCATGTAGCTTGAAAAACCTACTTAATTAAGTTCAAGGAGAGTAAAAAGCAGGAAAATTGCATTCCTGAATGAGGTTACATGGAAACTGTATTTTAAAACTAAATCAAGGTAGATGTATTCACATTGTAGTAGTATTTTGAGCACCTGAATGCCAGCAAACATCTCACCTACCAGACGAGGCTGCTCGAGTCCTCACAAACAGCACGTCCTTCCAGACAGGCAGATGAGGGAGTAGGCAGGAAATTTAGATGGCAGCTATGTTTGACACAAACACATCTGTTGAAGGGGACCACAATAAGTGAGAAAGGTGGCAGTACATCAAAGTACTTCATCTAGGATTGTATATCTGTGCCTTCTTAGTAAGTGCTTAAAATCATTCAATGGCAATGAACTATTAGGCTTTCATTTTATAAGGGATATTGGCACAAAATCAATGTAGAAAATGGGATTTCCTCCATTTATTGCTTCTCTTTTTTAATATGGAAGGAAGTAACAATTTTTAAAATTTGCTGACAAGTGTTATGTCAACATGTGGCATACATGTGCATTTTCTGAGTTTATATCCTAAGTATTATTGGGAGAGTAAAAATAAGGGTTAAGAAAAAGTTGATTTTAAATATGGGCATATTCACGGCAGACATTTCTGTCCTGAAGTGAATGAAATCAATTCATGCTGATCCCAGAAGTCAGGTTTGACTTTTACTTTCCTAGGTGAGTAGTCTTTGGTGTCTGGAAGCTGCAGACTGAAGACATCAAAGGATGAGCTACAAGTAACCAATGCTGCTGACATTTGAGTCATCACATCTGGAGTCAGCATAATTTCTTTTTCTATTCACCTATTTGGCCTGATATCTGAAACACTCTCATAGCCAAAAATGTCACAGAATGGTTTAGCAAACTACTTAAAACCTGTCAAAAGTGTACACTTAAAAAATGACAAATTAGTCATTAAGTACCACAGATTTTTTGTCTCAATGCTAAATAAAAAAGTCACATGGGAGCACCATGTCTTCCAGGAACTAATATAATGAACTCACCTCCAGCTGAAATGCAAAACTATAATATTAATTTTTATGCAATTAGGCACTTAAGATCAAATATCTAAAGCACTGTTTGAATAGTACATTAATCATTGATTAAATTAAAAAAAAACCTTTAAAGGGGGGTAAGAGCTTAGGCAGATATAATGTCTTTTCTGCAGTATTTGTGAGCTTGCCAATAAAAAAAAATTAGCCTGAATGAGCTCAAGGCAACAGTCTTGGTTTCATAAATTACATCACTGAACTTTTGGGAGTATAAACCAGGAGCTCAGGTAGCTTGGGACAAAGTTCTTTTGTTGTGTGTATGGCTGAGAAAAAGGGAAGGTGTGCCAACAAAAGCTTTTATTTTGTCCTGTGATCTCAGTCACACAAAAACAGGTCACATTCAGATTTGGTGTGGCAGTCAGATTTTGGCATTTCAAAATCAAAATAAGCTTCCTAATAATCCAGCGCTGGCCCTGGGGTAGCATAATCAGGGATCTGCTATGAGTCAAAATGACACAGTGCCTCACAAAGAAGTTAAATGTTGTACCTTCTTAAATGATACTAAATATAATAGATGGTTTCCACATTAATAGCCTTTAATAGTAGATAAATTTGAAACATAGCTGCCAGATTAGTTTTGACCACACATCAAACAGGCAGTAATATAATATATAACCTGTTAGACTGCCTGGTCATCCTCCAGTCAAGTGTGGTGGCCTGCTGTGGCAGGGAACAGCAACCCTTCTGTTTCTCTGTGTTTTTCTACCTCCATGTTATAAATAAGATTTTTAACCATGGAAATCTGCCCAAAAATCAAAAGCCCATTTACTGATTATATCACATTTTTCTCATTAGATCCTTTTATGTACTGTGGGCTTTCTATTAGCTCCATTTCTTCTTCCATTTTTTTTTTTCTATTTATGAGCAGAAATTATTTTCTTTATTATCTTTTTTTGGTTTTAAGATTCTCAACTCCTTAAGCCTCCTCATATATCACAGGTTAGCCCAGTAGCCATTCCTGGCATCTCCTCTGGTTTAAATTAATTTTCTTTAACAGAGATTTCTCCACAGAGAATTTTTGATCATCATAGTCATCCAGACTTGGGATGGTGATTCCAGTCTTCCTCTGTAATTATGTTGACTTCCAGTACCTACTGGTTTACAATAATGTTTAAAATAAGGTTTGAATTTTCCTATTAGAACTTTAATTCAGACTTTTCTAAAGACTATAAACTGAGACATTTCCTTAAAAGCCCTTTTCCAGCCAGATACTCTCTTCCTCAATCACTGTCTTTCTTGAGCCATCCCTTTGTTCAACACTCAGTTCCTCTGCTAATCCCCATCTCCTCCAGTTTCAGATGGAATTTCCTTTGTGCCATTGCAGCAAATCCCTTACCAAAGCAGACAGAAACAAAAGCTGCAACATCTCTTTTGGCTTGGAAAAGAATTTCCTTATCAAGGAAGTTACCTTTTCAAAGATCTGAGAACATCTGCTATTGGGAAACATATGTTGAAGTTTTCCTCATTTATTATTTTCTTATGTCTTTAATTATTCCCCTCATCTATAGCTCATTCTAATATATGCATGCAATTGAGAAATATATCTAAATTGGTCTTTTTTTCTCTTGCACAACTCCCACTAGACATCAGAATTTCTATATGACTGTTTCTTTAAGTAGTCCCAGGTACAGGGTCTGTGATTTCACATGCCAGTTTTTTATGACACTGGAATAAGTTTATGCTGGCTTCCCATTTTTAGAACATTTTACCCCTTTAGATTTTGTTGCTACTCAAGAGTTTTCATTTTCACATTCTCATTTTCATTTGCCTTTGATTCTCTACCCAAACACAATTATTCTCCCTGAAACCTGACATTAAGTACTCATTTATTTTCGTGCCTGTAACTGAGTTATGCTAATGTTCAAAGTCAGTGTGCTGCACAGTTCTTCACACTTTCTTCTTTTTCATTCTGTGTATAGCAGAAAAATAGAAGTAGTTTTAAATTACTGTAACAATATGGAAATTCAATTAAGTACAGGCTAATCTCTGATTAGTGCTGGCTATGAATGATGACTTTTTATTACCTGTCATTGTTTCTTATTTTTTAATTCCAGTAATTACAATTCTTCTTTGTCACCCACCACTATTCAGCCTTTGCATCAACTTCAGACATCTTTTCTCCTAACTCTTCTTGAGTTCTGACAGATTTATTCCTGTCTGAAAGATTTTATTCATTACTATAAACCCTTATTTTCATAGAATTTATCTCTACTGTTTCTGTCTCCTCTCCCCCAGTTATCCTGACCTGTCTCCCTGTGATTTGAATCAGTCTTAGGAAGGGTGATTTCTGCTCCTCTGTAGATACATATCACAATGTTCTTATCTTCAGCTCTACATAATTTACCAAGCATTTTCTCAGCATTGCATCTCCTGGTTTTTTGGTTTTTTTGACATGTTCTTTCTCTTTTTGCTCCCCTATCTTTTCTCTCCTTACAGGTTAGCTTATTTTTAACAATTCTTAATTTTGTCCTACATTTTTCTCTCCAAATCCATAGCTTTTCTTTCAGATAATGCCCTAACATTAGCTGAAAGATCTCAACTATTTTTTTGTTATAATAATAATAGTGAGACTTCAATAAAGACTAATTGCCTTGGAGCATGTCTGAGATCACTGGTGTGTGTAAGATTCCTGAGCTAGAATCTATGCTTTCATAACTGATTCCAACTATCTAAACAAGCTACAGTAGAACCTCTATGGATAAGCTTACCTCAACTACCTTTGGACCAAAAATAAGTTTCTAGTTTCTCAAGTGCTCCGAAATATCACTTGAAAATTTACAATATTGTCAAATCATATGAGATTTAAATTTAAAAAAAAAAAAAAAGTATTCATGACTGACAAACAAACCTACAGGCCTTTTCACAATAAAATCTAGTTCTCAAACCTAGAGTAGGTACAGGAATTAGGTGTGTCACTGGTGGTACAAAAACTTGTACCTCCACATATGAGAAACTTGAATATGAGACACCCACAGACCAGGTGAATAAGCGGTTCACCAGCTAACAGGTTCGGAAACACTGCATTTTATTCCCTCATTGAACAATGAAGAGAAAAACAACTTTTGAAAAATGTTGAATCACCACTTTCTAGTCAATCCTGGACTTAATTTTCCATGGTGCATATGAATGCCCTTATCACATATCTATGTCTATAGACATAGAGAAAATATTCTTCTCTCTGTCTCTGGGAATATGAAATTATTTACTAAAAATAGGACAACACCACCAACGCAAACTACAGTAAACTCATCCAGTAATAGTCCTAAATCATACTCATATGGTGATTCAAGTCCTTGGTCTGAAAATGCCAGACATGTAAGTCCTCACTCACTTAACCCCTGTCAATACCTCCTCCTCAGCATCCTTCCCTTTCCCTTCTTCCTTTCTTATCTTAGTGTGGTACGTGCTTTGACAAAAGTTAGCTCATGGCTGATAGAAAAACTTTCATGAAAAAAAATAAAATATTGTCTTCACTATGATTCCTTGGAAAGATTCAGTTTTAAATAACTGGTATTTTCTGTCAAAATTGTTTTGGTGGAAAAAAGAAATAGCATGAATTGAGAATTCATGCAGGGAACTATTGTCAAGGATATTTACTTACACTGTTTAGAACCATCCTATTTGGGCTATTGGGTATTTGCTGACTTCAGATAATTCTCTGAAAAAATGTTCATAAACATTTATAATTAAGTCAATTATTTAAGTGAATATAATATTTTAAAAAACAAATCTATACTGTAAAGCCATCAGATTAGGAAAGATTGCAATTAAAATTGTTTTTCTTATTTCATTTGGTGTCCTATATATATTCATTACAATGTAGCCTTTAATTTTATAACTTTATGTTATTTATTCCATGCAGAGAATGGGGAGTGCTCACTTGTGAGCAGCTAATCAAGGTTGTGTATACAGTGTGCAGTGTTTACTGTGTAGCCCATGTTTGCTGCCCAAAATGTAGGAGTTGCAACAGATTATTAAAATCAGCATGTGCTTTGTCATGGCATTCCTCACTATGACTTCCACGTCTTTTGCATTTGTTCATTAATTTTCACATCTTTGATGGTATTAGTGGCTGTGGGAAATGGGAGGAGGTCAATAAAGCTCAAAGCTGATGCACTCAGTAAATCAAATGGATCTCTTAATTTGAGGCATCTATTGGTTTGGTTTTTTAAGTATATACCATGACACAGCACTGTCACTGCTCAAAATACACTAAGTGTATGTGCAAATTTCTTACCAGAAAATAGGCATGAACACAGAAATAAATATAAAAACCATGGCTATTGACATCCAGGACAAATTTCACTGAAGCAGGATTCTAACATTGATGTCTTCAAGACAAATGCAGACTAGACGTTCTCAAGGCAAAGTTCAAAACCACTTCATTCTCCCATACTTAACCTTTGTCATTCAATACTCATCTTCCATATCTGTGGGAATATTAAGATGCAACATCCTTAGAGAGCTCTGGCTGATTTTGTGCTGTGACTAGACAGGGCAACTTTGGAAGACTTCAACAGGAGATTACATTGAAGACTTTGTCATATTGAGATTGCACAGGAAGTACAAATACTGAAATTGTCCAATTTGGCATTTCCTTATTTTGAAGCCCTAATTCTAGTCAATGGAACATGACAGGAGTTATTCACATTGCTTATGAACTAGCTAGAAGATGGAAAACTAGTGGTCAAATTTCACAGTAATATGAGATAAACAGTGAAATCCTTCAAAGATCTATGGGAAAAGCTGATGTTAACAGAACTGACTTAAAATAAAGGACAAAAGGCAAGCTGACAAAATTTGTGTGTTTGGGCACTTAAAGCAATAGCTGACTATAAAATTTTGCAGCAAATGCTTGCAAATCTGGGTATCTGGGGGAGAATATGAATAAATGTGCAAAAAAATCAGTCCTAAAATTATTTTAATCTAGTAGCTCTGACCTATCTGTTATGATGTTGAAATGAGACAATTAATTAGATAGAAGAGATCCTGTGGCTAACAGGTGGAAATCAAAACAAAGAACATTTTTTTATACCTCTGTAAAGATATCTGATGCATCAACTTTACCACTGTGTGAAAAATGGAGATGTAGTGAAAGTGCACTGGGGAAAGTGCAAGAAATAGAGAACAGTTTCTGGATTAGGCAGGAGGTGCAGACTCCTACCAAAAGCCTGCTCAAAAACAAAATAAAAAGCTGAGTATGTAAAAGAAACCTTTGTCCTTACAGGGAGATGGCTGAAAGAAGTATGATGGAAGTCTGGTAGAAAAGTGCAAAACTATGGATGGAAGAAACCCTGAACTGGAAATATCCATTAATTGTGACTTCAACTTCAAGGACCAAAGATTCTCAGATGAAACTGGGTTAGGCAAGGGATTCTTAGGTTCAAAAATAGGTAGTGAAAAATTTATCCTTATTACACATACTGGTGTTTTCTGCAGAATTCTGAATGTCAAAAGCTTATACAGCTTCAATTTGTTCATGGGAGAGAAATCCCTTGAAAGCTACAACAGAATTCAGAGCCATCACTCCTGGCACTGGAGGCCCCCATTGTTTATTGGGGAGTGCTGCAAGGGGGTGTCATACACACTCCCTGTTTTACTCTCTCATGCCTGTGACCTACTTTGAGTGACAGCATACTGGGCAAGAGAAAGAATGCAAATATTGTATTTCTTTTGTTCTTCTCATGCTTTTCTGAGTCAGTTTAGGTATATATAGAACAGAGAACAAAAGGACACATGAATGTTTTCATATATAAGAAATGTTTATTTTTTAATTTAAAAAGAGTTTTTTAATTCTTTAGCTAATTGACTTAAAATAAAATCAGTTTATTATTCTAAGTGTGTTGTGCAGCTGAAGCTTGCGTAATTGTTCATATTAAGAGTTTCTAGACCAAATTAATTTACTCTTCCACCAGCCAAACACGGCATTCTGTGTAGATGTCTACATACTGCTACATTGTGTTTCTTATGTGATCTCTTCACTTTCAGCTGTATTTAGGCTTTGACATAATTTGGACCTCTCAGCTGTCTTTTTGCTCCTAAACTTGTGCAATTGCTGGCCCTTCACCTACTTCAACTCTATTCTCATATAGTATAGGAGGGAATTCACAAATCTTAAAATAGAAAAGAAGCTGGAAGTAGCTCCACCATGACTCCTAAGATGAGCATCTGTGCCATATTTTGTCATCTATGGAAGACATAAGGTTTTTTTGCATATTTTTAGCAATCGAATTCAGTAATACATTGTGATTATCCCAGCAGGAGCCCAAAATAATGAAAATTAATTCTCCATGAATCTTTTTCTTTGTAAAAATCCCAAACAGCTAAAACATTTTTGGGACAAGAAAATCCAGAGATTCCTTGGTAAATGAAAGTTAATGGATGTACTGTGCAATAAGGTTATCTCCAGTTCTAGCAGCTGACAAACTGACCACTTCTATTTAAAACAACAACTTCCAGTGCTAGAATAGAAATCTAATTTAATGAGACTGTGAGTCTGTTTTCCTGCATCTGACTTCAGAGTCCAATGGGAAGATGAGATACTATTCCCCAGATGCTTGTAGAGAAGGCAGGAAGTAACTAGGCTAGAAGTAACTGAATCATGGACCCTAGTTTTATATATTCACATCAGCAGGATCCTACCCAAACTAAAGCTGTGATTTCCTGTCTTTAAGAGGTTCCCTTAAACATAACTCTAGCTGCTACAGTGAGATAATTATTGCATAGTCTTTTGGGAAAGAATTATTATTTTACATAAAGTGGTATCTTCACCATGTAGAGACATTTAAATGCAAACAGATTTTCAGTTACTAAAATCTTCCATGAACATCAAATTTTAAATTCTATTTAAGGAAACATCCTTCTTTTCTAGTCTGTCCTCAGGCTGAAATTGAACAGAGTTTATGTCTCTGCAAAGGCACAAATTAAAAGGGTTAATTATAGTATAATTAAAAAGAGAAAAGGGCTTACAATCACTGGGAATTTTAGTTTTGATTTACAGGATCATGGGGACTAGCAAATCTTTTCCTCCAAAATTCCTTAAACTCCCTCAGTAAAAATGGTATATATTTTGCTTGTATATTTTAATACTATTTTAATTTTCATTTCACCTACTTTTGTTTCAAAAAAAAACCCACAAAAAGTCACTTTATAATGTTAAAATGTTAAGATAATAGGGATCTTTTATGACTTAATACTGCAATTTTTAGGTGCATAAATTTACAGTATTTGAAAATATACTTTGCTGTACAGTTGCTCAGTGTTCTGGGCCAGGATTTCTGCACCAGTGACATAGTTTAGCTGTTCAGATTCAAAGGCAGATGAAGATGTCATTTGTGGTGGATATGCCAGAAGATAATTCCTGTGTGCAATAGTCAGTAAACACACTTTCCTTCTGCTGTAATCTCTTTGGCCAGCCAGAACAGGATCCCCACGACAGCAGAACTCTGGCTCTGCTTTAAGTTGAGCTGGGTTGCAGGCCTGGGGTCATCACACGTGCTGTGTGTGGACTTGGCTTGCCTTTCTCCAGTTTGTTTGGCTTTAACAACAGCTGATTAATGACAAGGTGGCTGTTACTTAGTTTTAGTTTATTTAGCATTTTATGGTTATGTGGTGAAATGCCTGTGGTTATGCTGCAGAAAAGAGAACTACTGTAGTGTAACTATGGTGAAGCTTAAAGGACCAAGCTTAGATGACAGCAGAGGCCTTGAAGATTAGGGCACAGTATGATCCCCATGGTAGCAGGGCTGTCAATAACTCACCAGTAATCAGTTAATAAAAAAATCAAAACTCAGGAGCTGGCGAGGGGAAAAATAGGAAAAGGAACAAGTGCATAATGCAAAGTGATAGAACAGCAGGGTGTAAAGCACGTTAAAAAACACAACAATGTCATAAAGGGGACAGAAGAAATCATTAACATTGCACTCCTTCTGAAAAAGAAAAGGAATTAACCCCCATCATTAGCACCAGGGTCTGACAGCAAAGGTTTCGAAGAACCCACGAATCCCCACAATTGTCTCTAGGCTGAACTGTTGACCTTAGGCTGAAGAAAGCAGTGCAAAGGTGAGGTTAAAAACTTAGATAAATAAAATTTTGGCGGTAGATGGTTTACTTAAATAACAACTTTTGAAATATGGTACTGCTAACAAGTCTTGCTTTCTATTTAAATTGTATTAGCAGCAGAGCATCTGGACTAGTACATGTTGGTTTCATTCTGGTTATGCTGCTAAAGCTTTCAATTCAGGCAGCAGCAAATTCTAGGCTTCACACAGAAGGTCCCCTTTAAGCCATAACAAGTTCTTGAGCGTAACACTGCTGAGATATAGGATATTAACAGTTGGTTTTATACTGCTAGTGCCTGGCTTCTGGAAAGCCAGCTGGGAACTCATGCAGCTGTTGCAATTCAGAATAGCTTTAATTTCCTGTGAACTGCTTATCAGACCAGACCAGTACTGGTCATTGAAAAATTCTGTAATCACCGAACCAGGAATAGTTTTGGAGCCACTTCATTGCCTCATTCTGCAGACTAGGTGTCAGGCTAACCAGGCTGATAAAACACACAAGGTGATACACAGCATCTCCAAAGCAGGTTTCGATTAAAAACATCCCCTTTGCATTCCTTCCTTTTCCAAATTGCGAGCTTTAAATGAGAAAAGTGTAGTTGAAATGTTTATTGTCTTCTCGCAAAATGAGAAGAATAGAAAGAAAACTTTGATGTTTAAATGAGTTATACAGAACCAGCTACATCATGCAAACCTTAAAGTTTTACATGATCCCTGTTCACCAGCTCCTATGAGACAAATGCAATTCCTCCCACTTTACAGTCAAAGTGAGATACCCAGATACTTATGTACAGCAGGAAGCTGAGTTACAGAGTAAGGACACTTTCAAAGTTATTGTGCCTACTATCATTTTCTCTACTTGAATAGTTTCCAGTTATCCTGTCTTGAATTCTGGCTTACAGAACACAAAATATTCCCTGTGTAAGACATAAGAATGGACTCATGTATAAAAGCAAAAAGAAGACTGGGAAGACCATGTTGTATCCTAGGTACTTCAGTTAAATTCTTCAAGTTAGGTTGGATGGCTTCATGATAAAAACGGAAATGACGGTATTGGTCAAAAGTTCTATTTCCACAGTCATCATAAAATTTCCTTGTTTTAGACATTGACTTGACATACCACTTTCCCTTCCAACCACCCCATCCAAATTTTGCTACATATCAAAAATTTGTCTCCTTACCTGCCATTTGGAGACAGAACATATACCTGCACTATAACTCACTAGTTTGCATCACCAAAATTTACCAACCCTAAGGATTTTTCACCAAAGTGCAGAAGATAAGCAGAAATGCAATTGTTAAATAATAAATGTTTCTTAACCCTAAAACTACCAAATAAAACTCCCCAAACACTAGCTCTTTCTCATTCTTTCTGCAGTATCACAAGTATTTTTGTTTGCAGTATAGAAATCCGTGGTTTCACATACCTATTTTGCATCTGACACTGATACACAATGCTACAGTCAAAAGAGTATTATACCTTCTCCATAACAATAGTACTGAATAAATACATGTGATACTGAAATACAGACATTTCAAGAGGTGATATAACAGTGATAGGGCACAACCAGTCACAATTAATACTACAGCTCTGCTCTGTCAGCAGCTTGGCTATTTTCTTTGAAGCAACAGAAGTTAAATTACAGTCTATGGACTTTTGTGGGAGAGTGGCTTTTCAAAGAACTTTCCATTAGGGAGCTGTTTCTAAAGGAAGCTAATAATGACTTCATTGGACTTTAAATATTGTTATTGCCCGCAGTATTTGATGTACATCTTACACTGGCTTGAATTGCTCTAAAGGTGTTCTCTTATATAGACACTGATTTTTGTTGGCAATCATTTGAAGTTATTGACTTCAGCATTTTATAGATTTTGACTTTACAAAAAGACTCTTTAAAATTTACTCTTAAGACTTATATAGGATCCCAGAGTAATACAACAGTTATGACTCTAACCTTGCAGTGCTGAAATTTGCCTCTTGACTTAAATGAGCTCATATCAGTCACAAAGTTCACAAGGAAGAATGTGTTCAGGATGGGGATGTATGGGTTTATTCAAATGAGGCTAAAATCAGTACATCTGAATTTTCCCTGCATCTTGTAGGAATAAAAAAAGAAAACAATATAACTGTACAGCAAAAGCAAAGCAGCACAACTGTGAAAATTATTCCTGGTACCATCAAGATCTTAAATGGGCCTAAATAGCCTTCCCTTTAAAAAATAAGCACTGTCTTTCGTGAACTTTGTCATTACTTGCCATAGTAAAAAGTAATGAGGTAAAGGTAAGGTAAAAGGAAGGAAACTCAAATTCCACATTGAATAACAAAAATCAAATTCCTTGACTGCAGACTTAAGGTTTGCACAATGTGGCACTAAGTCAAGTCCTTACTTGGTTTTTAAAGTTTCTCAGGAGAACCTCCAACAGTATGAAATTAGTTAGAGTTAGGAAAGAGCAGATTGCCACTGCCTTGGTCCACTCCCTTCTTGCATGAGGGAAAAAGAAAAGCCAGCAAGAGTTTCCAATCTAAAAGCGGCACCTTTATGATAAAGAAAATTGAATGGTTTGGGGTTCTAACTGTTTTTTAGTGTAGCCTGTCCATTTCCACTTTGGAATAACTTCTTCTTGCTGTGGAAATTAGCACTAGGATGGCTGTGAGAGTCTTCTGCATAAGCAAGAGGAGCATTAATAGTGGAAGCTTGAGGAATTAAATACAAATGAATTATTTTGAAATATAATAAGGGCTTCCAGGAGCCATTATTTGGGATAATTCCATTTTGAAAATATATACTTGGTGTGAGTATCATAAAAAAAAAATCAGTATGTTTGGAAATATCAAGGTGAAATTGGTTTCTTCTGTTGTGGTTCACACAACAGGAATTATGCTGTTTATAAGAAAATAATCATTGCCTTCCCTACAGCAAATTAAAATAAACTGGTAAATGAATGTTACTTTAGATCTTGAAGGGATACATCAAAGCTGTCCTGTTAACTTTTATAAGATTTGGGGGCATTTTTACTTCATTGATAAAAAAGGTGGATACACAGCACAATGAGTGCACCTATGTTTAGGCTTACCTTGCCTAGATTGAGTGTCATCTCTCAGAAGAACAAAAACATAACATTATAGCTACACAGTTTTAATAATTCTTCAGCCATCCTTATTATCCACAAGAATACTTATTTATTTGTTTGATTAATTTTTACTGTACTTTTTTCCTACCTCCCTCCCCCTCCATCATCTCCCTAAAGATCAGGCTACTGAAACACAAATTTTGGTAGGAAAATCTGGAGATGAGCAAAATAAGTTGTAGAAACCATTGATTTGGAAAATGAAAAAGTAGGCGAGGATTATCTTGAATATTCTGACTATTCTGCAAAAAGGTTTTCAGACCAAAACCAGGCTTTAGACTCATTGCACCTCACCTCCACATGAATCTGTGAACTCTGAATATTGAAAGTTTATTGGAACTGGTATTAATAGTTTATACAAGTTGTATCTTGTGTTCTTAAACTTCTCTTGCCTAATCAGACCAACCAGTGGTTGATCTGTTGAACATACATAATCTGGGTCTGTTTGATTTAGATTTCTAATATGTTTTTATTGCAATGGATTGTAAGCATATAAAATAAGAGGGGTATGTAAAATGACCTCTGTAACACTACTTTGTTATAGTATCCTTTAAACACAGTGAAAGGTCACCCAAGAACATGATGGAAGAGGGGCCCACAACCCGCAGAGGGTGTGATTGATGTATCAGGTTTAGAATGTAATCTGAAGTACAAGAGATTTAATTTATTCCGTGACATACAGCCTAAAGTTTGTTTTCAGTTCGGTCTGAAATAATGAAAATAATGTTTCTGTTTGCAGCTGTCATTGATTACTGTAATCCACAAAGAAATTAAAAGACACAGTGGATCAAATCAAGGTATTGGAAAGATGGCTCATTTACAGTGCAGAAGTGCAGGCTAGCATATGCATGAGAAATATGTTAACTATGCTAACTTTTCCCCCCATGCTGCTCAAAAGGAGAAGTTATGATTAATAGTTTAAATACCAACAGTTAGGTCTGCTCACCATGCTATCTTATCTCCCTGTCTGAAATAGCATGTGGTGTTAATGTGTTAAATATGATATCTTATTTTTCTTGTGACCTGTTTTTTAAGAAGTGACATATGTATGCACACACATATGAAGTATAGGCAGTCTGCTATTTTCTCATACAAGGCCTAATACCTCATGTGGGTGAGGCTCTTCTGTTCCAGAACAAAGCTGGGATTGTATGTAGCCTATAATTTTTCTTGCTCCTCTGGCTGTTTTTCCTTTAGAAGATTTCCATCTGTCTATCATTATAATAACCTTGTACTATGAAATACACTCTAAAAAATAAGGCTTTTTGGATTTGGAAGCAATAGGAATAGGGAAGGATTAATCACTCTCTGCTCTGTGAAGGGAAGTGGAAAAAAAGAGTTTTGGTATTGGGTTAACAGGAAGAGAATAGTATTAAATGCGTTTTTAAACTCCTGTTGAAACACAGCATATATCTAAAGGTATTGTATGTAAAGAAATAAGCCCATTATTGCCAACCTTTTGTGACCCAGAACTGCCACTGAATCCTCTTTCTGTAGAGGCAGAATTTCCATTTCTCTATCAGGACTTAATTGTTGGGCCCAGAATATTATTTGCTGCTGCTCATTAAGAAATATTCCAAGAAGCTTCTTCTTCACAGCTAGCTTTGTGCCAGAGACATGATGCTTATGAGAAAGTAGCAGGACCTAGATAATGATATTTTTAGGGACAGGTAAACTTAGCCTAGAGTTTTTGTCATAGGTGCTGCTGTGTCATGACCCTGACATAGAGCAAGATTTGGGAGGTCACTGTGCTACAGTATCACACATCACTTTGAAAGCATGTAATTTTCCTGGTGCTTCCTCCATTATTAATTAGTTGGTTATCTCAATACAGATTCCTGAAAGATATTTTAACAAAATCCTTATAGTTTGAAAATACCTGGTGATGTTTTGGGGGGTGGGGAGAGGGGGAGGGATGGTGACATTTGAAGGACAATTCTTAGACTTTCTTCTCTTATTTACACCAAAAATGGAGGAACAGAATTAATATTCTGCCTTTCTTTCCCAAGAATACCCAAATATATGAGTTTGGCATGATTTTATTCTTCCATTGGAAAACTGGTTCATCTAGCACAGCATTTTTCCTCTGCAGAACTGCGGAGACTTTTCTCTCTTCTCTTGGTCCCCAGAAAATGCTGATGATCAAACAGTACTGTTCAAATATTCCATAATCCATTTATTCTCCAAAATCAAAATCAGTATTAAATCTTGTAATTTTGGATTGGAAATGAGCTCACAGACCGAAGATTCAGACTGGGCATCAGGAATTTTTCACTGCACAAAAATCACCCAGGGAGGTTTGGAACTCTTGGACATTTTCAAGATGTAACTGCAAGCAAAGCCATAGCTGACCTGCTTTAGTATTGTTTGTGATAGTCCCTCTTGAAACTCAGGTCTCCAAAATGTCTATTACTCTTTCATTTATTTTCAAGACACATTTTGTGGTGCTCGTGCAATCTCATAAATATAGGCATCGCTGTGATCAAAGAATTGTGACCCCAAAACAATCACAACTGAAAGAAAAGGTGGCTTATAGAATATCACATTGCTAATCAAAATTATCTAGGTGTCAGAAACTTCTTGATCAGTTTTTAGTTTTGACAGAAAGTTTATTAAAACCCATTTTTATACAGGTATTTCCTATGATTTCTCCTGCCAAATTGAAGAAAGCTATAGGAATTTTGGCTTGGAGTACTCACTAAAATTTGCCAAGATTTCATCTGTCCCAATGCACCCTCACCTGACAAGTCTCTTAGGGCATTTTTCTGAGAGACAGGAGTGAAATCAGCTCTGAACAAACTTATAAGTTCAGTCTGTTAGAGTTTAGCATATTCTGCCTTCACAGATACAATTTTTGGGAGCCAAAATGTAAAAACAGAGGCGTGGTCATTATAAGAATGTCTCTCTGAGGGATTATAGGGCATAAAGTACAGCCAGAAAGCATTAATCATATCATTATCTCAGTGTTTTGGTTTCCATGTTACTTTATAAAATATGTTTTAAGAAAAAAATGTGATACAATTATTTTATTTTTTTTTATTGCAGGGATGATTCAGTGCTCAATTGAGAATGTTAAAGCAATAAATTCTTAGCTTCTGCCAAAGATCAGTGCTCTCTAACAAAGATCACCAGCAAATGGAGCTTTGTCTTCATGTGAATACTCAAAAAAAACCCCAAAACATTAGATATATTGTTCCAATTATTAGAAGCTTAAAAATATTTTGGATAGTTTCCCATAAATGTCACACTCTACTTAGCTAAAGAAAATTTTAAATTTTCTTTTCATTTGGTTTTTGTCAAGAGTTATCTGAAAAAAGTGTTTTTTTCTAAATGTATAGAAACCCCCAGATAAAATTTAAGAAGTTTTCCTTCTGAAAAAAAACACCATATATTGACTGCTCATATACTTTTCAAAGCCCTGATTGTAAATATCAGTGGGCCGTAAATGTTAAAGGTTAATGCTGTAATTGATTGCTGTGGCTGAAAGGTGTTTAACTTTAGGAATTACTAGGGAAAAATTTATGTCTGCTGAGGTCAGATGAAAAGATCATAATGGTCTAGCCTTGTCTATAATCCTTGACTGAATCAATAGCATGAATGCCTTACAAAAAAGCCTAAAGGACAGGAAAACTCATTTTGAGTTAGATGAAAATGTGAATGTACATTAATTAGATCATGAGGAAAACATTAAAAAAAAGAAGAATTTTACTATACATCATAGAATAAGAAGTCTATAATAAAGAATTGGATTTGACATGTTTGACATACAGGTAAGTTTGATTTACAGTGTGCTACTTTCTAAACCACATCTTCTTCCAGTCTGTTTGGGGTGATTTTTTGGATTCTTAAAATAGTATTTTTGCTATCTGAATTCTTCACTGACAATGCAATAATGTCTACATCAGCTTATTTTAGAATTCCTTCCGTTTATAAACACCAAAAATTGTGTGTGGTGCAGTTTATTCATATTTCATAATCGAACATCTCTGAGACAGTTCGTGCTTTCTCAAGGCAGACTGATCTGAAACTCCTCTCTCATGCTCTCCCACCTGTGCTGTGAATGTCAGCCACCATATAACACAACACATGAGCATCTTATAGTCTAATATGTGAACATAAAAATATATGAACATTTCCATTTCACTGTGCAATTTGTTTGGGTGTATCTGTGTATGCACTCAGTTACCCCGCGTCAAAGATTGAATGAGGAGCATGGGTGTGAGGGTGATTTCAAAGCTGCATAGTCTGACTTAAAGATACTAAACATGTTCATGACCACACTGTGACTGACTCTCTGACAATTCTTTCAGTATTGAGCCTAGGCATGCATATAATTACAGAATCATTTAGGTTGGAAAAGACCCTGAAGATCATGGAGTTCCATTTTTGACTAATCTCCACCTTGTCAATCAGATCATAGCTCTATGTCATGTCCAGTTGTTTCTTGAACATCCCCAGGGATGGTGACTCCACCACTTCCCTGGGCAGCCTGTTCCACACAAATATATACTGATGTGACTGCTTATTGTAGCAAAATGTTAGGCCAAACCAGGGAACTTAAAGAAGGGAGACGAAAGATAAATCATGTCCTAAGTTTCCAAAGCAGTATTTGGGCACTCATCAGGCTGTGCTTCAGAAAGGATTAAGAGATTTGAATTGAGAAAGATTGTAATATGGAAATGAAAACTTCTGAAATAAGAGGGGGAGTAAAAAAAGTGAGGATGGGAAATGCTATAGGTAAATAAGACTTTGCCTAATTTCATAACTCCAAATGTGAATGTAAAGACAGACACTGGAACAAAGAGTGTAGGAAAGTCTTCATGAACATGGCAGCTACTATGATACTTTCTATGATAGAATATTCTTTTTTGGGTAGAAAAAAATTCTACGTAAGTGTGTAATTACTGAATGTGTATCACTACTGCCACCACCCCCTCAGGAAGCACAACTTGATGTGAAAAAGCCACTTTGGGACATTGGCTGCAGTCACCTGCAAAAAGGAGTCACACACTGGTACTATCAGTATACCTGTGATTCTGTTCTCTGGGAATTCTTTATTTTTTTTCTTTTTAGACCCTCATTAATGTTCTTCTGCTAAATCATTACTAACCTGGATTTGTGGCTTTTAGAATGGGTCAGTGGAAATGCTTTCAATTAGTTGCAGCTGCACAATGTGCTGCAATGATATTTGGAGATGACAAAGTGGGACATGCAAGACACATGGCCGTGATTACACCAAAAGTCTTTCCCCAGAACTGTGGAAAAATTTCTTTCATTTCTCAATTTCTTATTAAACTGACAACACTCTTCCACTCCCAATAAGTGGTGTGCTCTTAACTGGGTCCCAGTCACCCTGTGCATTCACCCAAAGCTGGCTCCTTTGACAAGTATTCCTAAATGTTAAGAGAGTCCATGATTGAAGTGGAATATTTAATATAGAGGAAGCTATTATTATGGAGTTTCTATTCTACATGTAGAAGTTACACAGTATGGTGAAAAAAATAAAACAATATCCAAGACTAATAATTCTATAATCCATCACAATGAAAGATAAATTAAGGAAACCTTGCAATTACTGTATTTCAGATCTCAAGCCAGTTTGAGTTTGTGTATGTCAACAGAGTTCAAACAGAAGCTTTTATTTACTTGCAATAATTCAAACAGCCAGATCATAGATATTAGACCAACTAACTTTTGGACATGATACATAAGTTTGTATTTTCCCTAGGTGTTTTTTGGCTCAATTTTTTTCTGTCTTTAGTGACACATATATCTGCTTTCACCACTTTAGACAAACAAAAGAATGAAGATAAATTCATTACTTTTATTGACTCCTCCACCTGCTTTTTTCTTTCTCTCCCTTTGACAAAATGATGAACATCTTTATTTTTTTTTCTTTAAGAGCCACAGTTTATTTCCCTTGTAACTTCATAACCAGTGAACAATCGAACTCACACTTTAAAATCAGTTTTTCAAAAGTGTAATTTACTTGCCTTTCAATAGTGTAATTTACTTCCCTTCATTCCAGGCATAATCTGTAACAAGGCAGGAAACTGTAGAAGAGAAATTACTGACAATGGCAGACACAAAATCATAAAAGCACAGAAAGGTTGAGGTTGGAAGGGACTTGTGGGGGGTCCAGTGGCTCAGCCCACCTTTTCAAGCCAGAGCCAGGTAGACCAGGTTGTCTAGGACCACGTCCAGATGACTTTTGAATAGCAGTCTTATGTGATTATAAATATAACTGGGTTGCAGAGGACTGAAGGAAAACACTGTTTTTAACAGCCAGGAAGTAGGAAAAAGTAACAAGAAACACAATCCTAGAAAGTGGTTGCTACCTTGTTGGAGGTTTTGAGATTTCCAAATAAATGTGTGAAAAAACTGTCTTAAGAGTTAGAGGGTTAACATTGAAGTACTTAGAGACTGGAGGAGATATTTCAGAGGTAGATAGATTTGTGTCGAATTAGAGGTAGCCTTCATTCAGAACTCATTTACAACTTAGCCTTCCTCAAAGCCTGTAAATAGATATGTTTGTATATGCAGCCATAAAGGACTCAAATTTTCCTGTTTAGTTTCAGTTTGCAAACACTAGCGGGAAGTTTGACCACAGTCAGTAATCAACTCAAGGCAATGTTTCATATTACTTACTACAAAAAAAAGTTAACATACAGTAGCTATGACAAGTGTAAATAGATATGTTCCATATTGTGAAGAGGTTGTGTGAGTGTGGATATGAAATTACAAATGGATGTCATCTCTTCCTTCTGGGACTGCACATGGCTAGAGCAACCATGTTTCGCATACAATATTCCATAAAGTTTTATGTCCCTGTAAATTAACAAATAATAGATATTAGTTTAACTATTATTTTTCTACAATATTCTTCTGTAGTATATCCCTCTTGGTTTGAGGAAATTAAAAGTTAAATTTGTTTCTCAAGGGAAGAAATTCTTATTATCAGGGTATCCCAGGGTATGCATGGCTTTCACAAGGATATTCAGCTGCTCTTTTGTTGAAAAGGCTGTATGCCTATAATTTTTTGTGATTTGACAGAAGGAAGAATGGGTTCCATCCCAATTCAAAATTTTATTCAATCAGAATTTAATGATTTTCTAGGAACCAAGTACCTTGAGAATATAATTTTCAGCAAACAATAACTTACATCCTTGTTAGCCATCTTTCTGAATCACAAGTACCACTTCAACAGAAGGAATTAATCCTTGCAGGCTCCCTGGGCATCTCAGAGGAAGAGACATGTCTAACAAGTGTTTTAGACCGGACATGCCCTAATTAGTGTTCTAATTCAGAATATTTAGGCAGTCATCTGCTGAGCAGCAACTTTCCCAGTAAGATGAAGTTCTGCCTTTATGTGGAAATTAAATAATAAAAGAAACACAAGATCTCTGTCTTGGTACTTGAGAGTTCCTAGGAATCTAGGTTGCACCATCTGAAATTCTGTAACCACCTCAAATGACTTCAACAATGTGCCCATGACATGCCAAGATGGTAGCTTTGCCAAATATTCTAAAGCTTCAGATAAACAACTCAGAACTTGTCAACTTCAGAATCATATAATATTCTGAGATGGAAGGCAATTAAATGAATCCCACCCCAAATATCAAGAGCCTGGGTGCTTTTATTTTCCATACTGGTATTCCAAAGAATCCTGATCACTGTAATGGTGCTTACAGTATATAAAAGCAACTGAAAGTGGAGACTTGGCAACTAGCTAGCATTCAAGAAAAAAATATATTTTATAGACTTTCAAAACAGTTTTAATATGACTTCTTTATAAAAAATTCTTTCATACAGGATTGAACAATTTATAGTGCTGCCGTCCTGGTTTGGGACAGATTTTGGCAGGAAAACAGTCACTACAGTTGCTTAGATTAAAAAAAAACAGTATTTAAGTCTGAAGAATTTGTTTTTATAAACATATGTTGCTTTTCTAAATATTCATTCTTATTGACCAGAAAAAGCTTTATAAAATTCATAAGTCTTCCTTATCTACATGCAGTTATATAGATTTTATTGAACACTTTCATTTCGGGGATTTTCCTTCCTTTCTAAATCCTTATGGATGCTGTAAGGGGCTGTGCTGTACCTTAGCACTTAACTCTCCTAAAGGTCTCTGTCTTATCAAAACAAATGACAAATAGAAACTTCTTATCTAAGGGAAGAAAAGGACCCCAGAGTCTTATCAAACTTCTAGCAGTTTCGCCTTCCCCTTTGTTCTGCAACTTCCGCTTCACAGGGATTTCTCTACAATTCCATCTCCAAGCTAATGAACTACTCAGAATACTTTTGCTTGCATGCACATGATCCAAGTCCATAACCAACAGCCATTTTTGGAACTACAACCAGCCTTCTTATATCTAGTCTAAATCTACCATTTTTTAGTTTGAAACCATTACCCATTGTCCTATCACAAAAGGCCCTAGTAAAAAGTCTGTCCCCATCTTTCTTATGAGCCCACTTTAGGTACTCTAAGGTCAAAATAAGGTCTCTCTGGAGCCTTCTCTTCTTCAGACTGATCAATAGGAAGTCCTTCTGTCTTTCCTTATAGGAGAGGTGCACATACCTATGATTATTTTTGTGTCCCTCCTCTGAAGCTACTCTGACGGGTTCAGGCCTTTCCTGTGCTGGAACCCAAGAGCTGGATGCAGCATTGCAGGTGGGGTCTCACCAGCACTGAGCAGAGGGAAGAATCCCCTCCCTTATCCTGCTGGCCACGCTTGGATGCAGCCCAGGACAAGGCTGGTTTTCTGGTGCACATTTCTGGGTCATGTTCAGCCTCCCATCCACCAGCACCTACAAGTCCTTCTCCACAGCTGCTCTCAATCTGTTTATCCCCCAGGCCCTGTTGACACCAGGGGTGACCCCAAACCTGGTGCAGGACTTTGTACTTAGCCTTGTTGAAACTCAAGATCCTCAAGCTTGTCCAGGTTCCTCTGGGAGGCCTCCCATCCCTTAGACATGTTGAGCACACACCTCAGCTAAGTATTGTCTGCAGCCTTTCTGTGGGTGCACTTGATGCCACTGTTTGTCTCATTGATGAAGCAATTCAACAGCAGCCATCCTGGTACGGATCCTGACTCCATTTGGTAGGAAATCTGTTTGTCACCAATCTCCATCAAAACACTGAGCTGTTGGCCACCTCCTGGATGTGACCATCCTCCAGATGGACCAGTTCATGAAGTGAGATGAAAATGATGGTTCTATACCTATGTACTGCAATGTATTAAAAGGGGCCTTCACAATTCTGCTTCTCACTGCTCACATCAGCTAAACTCTCTCTGTTTGAATGTGAATATATTTCATTCTTCCAATATGAAGTTGGAGAGCTCTACATGTTTCTTTTGTCTAGCTCTATTTAATCCATCTAAAGAACAGATAATTTACACCACCAGCAAAATTCATATCACTTTCTATAAAGTTACTAGTCAGGGCTGCTTTCGTATGGTTTTCTGATTGCCAAAAAATCATCAGAGTGCTCATCTACAGGCATTCTGGCTTTCCACTCCTTTTCCTTATGTCCCTAACTTGTCAAGATGTGATAGACTGGGGAGATGGGGACGGGGTACTTTGGAAAGGTTGTGTTTAAGGTATTGCAGAGATTTGGAAGGTGTGGACACCCTGGAAACGTAAGTCAGCTGGACTGGAGGGATTTGTGTTTTGGAAACAGATCAGTGGCTAGAGAAACATCCAGTCCTTGAACTCAAGATGTTTTCTCAACATGCAGAATCAGTGTGTAAATCCAAACACAGCTGCCTGGTGAGTGACCAGAAAGAGAGAACTTTAATATTCCCTATGATTGAATTTCATAGGGATGATATCTTCATTAGTCAAAAAGAGAGGTTGCTGTGACAAGCAATTTTCAAAGTTTTCTTTTTTAGGAAATTTTAAAGGATTGTCATTATGGCTTGCTCCAAATCGATATTTTGGCAAATAGAAAAAATACAGTAATAGTCTATTTTCCAAAGAGTATAGTTTCCTTCCTTCTTTCCTTCCTTCCTTCTTTCCTTCCTTCCTTCCTTCCTTCCAAGTTAAAATAAAAAACTTATGTAATAATTTATTATTGATTTCATATTTTAAAAAATTGCAGATACCAAATGTAACATTGTAAGTAATTGAAATGTTAGAAAGAGTGATCGCTCTTAGCAAGCTTTTGTTATTTTGCCAATGGTATTAATCCACAATTAAGAGGCAAATTTCAACAAAGTAAAATAGGCTAAATTATATAAAGCATCATTTATGAGAAATACTACTTTAATAAGAACTCTTCTAAAACATGGTTTTAGTTTAAGGTTATTAAGACTTTTTACAGATTAACATTCCTGAAGCACAACATTTTCTCTTTTAGTTGTTTTTTACTCATATAAAAGTACAAAACTTATTCTGAATCACAGAGCAATTCTCTTAAATTGTGAAGTAAAGAAAAAGCACAGACCAGAAAAAATATATAAAGATCCATAAAATGATTTGTTTCTTCCTATATTTATCCCAGAGAAAGTATAAAGGCATATATAACTTTCAGGCAAAATTTGGCTGAAATTATTATAGTATGGTGTTGGGTATACTTGAGGAATATGGCATACCTCTGACAGTAATTAATAGGTAAAAAAACCAAAACCATCAAATGTAAATCAAGTCCTATTTATTGCTGCTTTTTAATTTTTTTCCTTCATGTGAGCAGGACCCAAAAATTAGGAACAGGCTTAGCCTTGCAGGTAAAATGCATAATTGCTCCAAATTCTTCAGATGGGATAATCTGCTGACAGCATCTTTAAACCCCTCCCTTTCCTTGAGCCTTAGGAACAGAACTGAGCTTCAGTCTTGCAAGATCCACGCCATAAATTTTGTCTGTGTTCCCAATTTTTCCTGCTGCTGGTGAAAGGCCAGACCTTGCTGCTGGGTGAGCTCATCCATCTGGGAGGGAAGGGTCAGCTCCTCGGTCAGACGCGCTCCTCCGACTGCCTCCGGAGCTTGTCTGTGTGTGACCAACAGCAACAGCTGCACCTAGGAATTAGGCTAAGAGCTTTTTCCTCTGGACTGACAGCAGTAATTGTCCTTTGCTAACAGCAAAAATATTCACACCACAGCTCAGCACGCATTTAGAAAATTTAGAGCCCACTGTGTGTTGAAGAAACCCTCCCTGCACAGCCAAACATCTAAGTCTATCATGTGTAAATTAATTTAAAAACAATTAAACATTTGAAAGTCAGGTTAAGTTTTTGGTATTTTAAAATGTTTCATAGAAACATCAAATTTTAAGGACAGGAAGAGAATACATTCCCCAACCTGCACCTGAAGTTTTTCCTCATAAAGTATTATGAAATTTACATCTAAACCTGTGAAGTACTGTGCCTCCTGTTAATAAATATGATGGAATTAATTGCCAGAAACCACTAGAAATCTTCAAAGCTTGGAGCAGTCAGAAATCTCATTCTATTATGAACTTCCAAATCTTTTGAACACCAGACCTTGTGTGATCCCCAGATGACCATTTGATAGTGCAAGAAGCATTTACAAAGCAAAATTCCACAATGATTGAAAGATGTGCCCTGTCTTTTATATCCATACCACAGCCGTGCCTCCTGTAACCAATGCAAATCTTATAGAGAATAATTGCATTATAAAAATGTATTTCTATATGTACTGTTAGTTTTTGCCAGCCCAAATAATAAGCACCATTTCTGCATAACGTCACAACTCAGAAGTAAACAGTTATTTTCATAGAAGTATCACTGCATGTATTACATGCATGTATTGCATGTATTACACATCAAAAGTACAGAAAATTCTGTACTTATAATTCAGAAACACAAAGTTTATCCTGCTAGAATTCATAAATTAATTATAAGGTTAAAGAGATTCCATTTAAAATTCCCTGCAATCACAGTTTTAGACTGATTGCAATTTATTTCAAGATTAATTTTAATAAATTAATTCAGAATTAATGTTGACAATCTAGGGTCAAAATTAAAACATCCTTTGCTTTTCTAATTAAACCAATGTTAGGGTCTCAGAAATGCACAAAAAATGAAAAAGATAGTAACTTCCATGGTAAAAATTATTATTCTTAGTGTTATAGCTTTAAATTATAAGCTAAACTTGAATTTAGGGTGAATATCACCCTAAAGAATTACTTGTATCTCATTTTTCAAATTATCAAACAAGTAGCAGGTAATTATCATGAATCAACTAATTTTAAATAACATTTTGGATGGTGCTCATTGACTCGCTTGACCCGAAATGTCTCTATCTCATTAAAATCTGAACTTGGCTCTTGTTTTCTCCAGTTGCTGTACAGAAATCAACAGTTTCAGGGAACAATTAATTTACTTAACTCTAACTCAACAGTAACAATTAAATATCATCCTAGAATTGCTACAGGACACCACACTCAGCTGCCTGCCTTTGGTCAGACGATTTCCTGTGATACCTATAAAAGAAGTTTCCAGAAACACAGCAAGTGTACGATTCAGGATCCTGTTTATGGTGCAAAGTGAACCCCTATCAGGTGCAGTCTGAGCCAGACAGAGCAAGGGTATATTTACGTATGCTTTACAATTAAAGAAGAATGTTTAACCATCAAAGCTTTTACTAAAATTGATGGAAAGCAAGAGGTTTTCCCCACCTTTCTACTGATATTGCCCCTTTATCCAATATATTTTCTTGTTCTTATTCTTTGGGACATTTGAATTTAGCTCCATGCAAATAGATAATAATCAAAACTATGACCTCAACTTTTTTTTTTCTATCTCTCCTCCTGCCTGCTCATGACTTTCTGTACAATTCAGAATCCCACTCTGAGATCCAGGCAATTTTTAATTTTAAAAAGAAACAAGGTGATGTTTTCATAACTGAGCTGTATTAGAATTCAAAATAACCATGCTACATAAACACTTCTGATTTCTAATATTTTTAATACACAGGAAAAAATCTTTTGGATTAATATTTTTATGTCTAGCACCAGAAGTGCTGACTGTAATCAGCTGTATATCAGGTCAGGGACTTTAATTTCTGGCTGTCTCCCATCTTTACTTTCTACTCTTAATCTGTTTCTAATGATTTGTTCTTTTTGGTTTTAAGTTTTAAATTGATACAAGTGTTTAAAAGGACATCCATTTGGAGTAGTCAATATAGTCAATAAAACTCAAATTTATTTTGAAGGATTCGTGGCAATATGAGTTTAAATTAGAAAAATAAAAGTTTGAGGGCTCATAAATTGTAATGTTTGCCACATAAAGCATGGACAGGATGTTGTTCTTCTGGAAACGCTCCACCAAGGGATATTAACATAATGTCTAATATATGTTCCTCTGCTTTTTTTAAAAAAGTTGTAACAACACAGTAAAACAGAAATAAGTTTACAAGAAAGACTTGAGGGGCTGGAGCGTGTCCAAAGAACAAAAAAGTTGGTAAAGGCTCTGGAGCACAAGTCTTGCAGAGAGGGACTTGGGATTGCTTAGCCAGGAGAAAAGGAGGCTCAGGGGATACCCTACTGCTCTCATCAGGTACCTGAAAGAAGGGTCTAGCCAGGGGGGGTCATTCTCTTCTCCCAAGTCACAGGAAATAGGCCCCTGATTTCACCCAGGAAGGTTTAGGTTGGATATTAGGATAAAATTTCTTCATGCCAAGGGGTACCCAGTGCTGGAACAGACTGCCCAGGGACATAATCCAGTGCTGGACCTGGATGTGTTGGATTAACAGCTGGCTCAAAGATGTTTCCTAAACTAAATGACTCTGATTCTATGAAGTTGTGGATTTTTTTCCTTTTTTTCTTTCTCTTTTCTTCTTCTTTTTTTTTAAATACAATTTGCTACATGGTTTTTCAAGAAAGTGAACGTAAAAATTTCTCTAATTCTTCTGTAAATGCCAGTCATAGATTTATTTTTTTTGATATCTCACTGATGTAAAGAAATAGTTTGATTTTGAGTACAAAATTGAGGCACACATTAAATACACATTTAATTCTAAAGTTCTAAAAGGAAATATTTCACTCTATAAAGTAATTTTTTTTTTAGTAGGAAAGATTTTTAATGGGTATTTAACAGCTTATCCATCTAAGAAGTTTTTTTCATTGTATAAAATCATTCAGTTAAATTGACACGGAAAAATGTGAACTTTTGAACACTACTGGAAGGAACAAAAAATTAAATATTTCAGATTGAAACAAGCAATTTCTTTGTCATGCAAAAATATAAATAACAGAGAAGCTTACTTTTTCATTTTGCTAGGAAGCATATAGCAGAAAGGCAGAGTACACAGTGCAATAGCTGGTGAATGTGCAGTTACTGAGATACAACAATTTCAAGTCCCTCCTTCTACTTCCTTCCCACCGAGTAGGTTTATCTATTCTTGCCTTAACTTTGCACATCACTAGTGACTCTATTTCCTATGTTATTTTTTCTCCTCTGCCCATTAATAAATTTGTGAATAAAGCCAGGAAATACAGCAGGAGAGAGACATTATACACCATAGATGAAATGGTGCAAAAAACTGCTCACAGTAGTAAGGTACACTGCAGAATGAATAAGGAGAGTCCTGGATAATGCCAGGGTGTGGTACTGGTCAGTGTTCAAACAGCAGTGTTCAAACTGCAGCCTTATACCAAGTACAGCTGATTTGCTTCTTTGAACTTTGTACTGCCATCTGCTCTCAGAGGATTTCATCATTCTTTTTAGCTTGTAAGGAGCATAACACATCAGGGCTTCTTGATTTTTTTCATTTTATTGAAGTTAAAAACATCTCCAACAAAATACACTTATGGAAAATAGTGAATAGCCCTTAGAGAAAGTTTATAAACAATATTTTAGTTTACATTCTCAGCTTGCCATTTACTTTGAGGATTTCATTTATTTTTTTCTTGTTTTTCTTTCCTCCTAATTGTCACAGAATCATAATCCCTTTCATGAGTCTCTATCTATCAGAAAATGATAAATAGATCACTGTTATCTCAAGGATAAGAATGATTTTCAATAAGTCTTGAACAGTTGGACAGCTCCGCTGGAAATAAAGTTGGTCTAAATCTATCCCAGATGTATTCATTCTGATATCAACTGTACAGAACCTCAGAAAACAGTCCTTGCGAGGGGCTGCAGGGTTCACCAGGGCTGCCTCTGGGGAGTGCACTGTGTTACTGTAACTGCTGCCACGGGCTCTGCACAGAGATCATAAATCAGCCCAGAGGAACATGGTGAAAGGAGATCTGTGATTGCTTGCTTGAGAGAGATAACCCCATTCCCCTACTCCTGCCATTTCACCCCGAATGCTTTTTTTTTTTTTCTTTGTAACGAGTGGGCTTACCCAGAAACGTGTTCAAGATGCTGACATGTGTAGTGATGATAGAACAAATAATGGGTTCTGGAAGAGATTCTCATTATTATTTGCTGGTTTAGGAGAAATCATATGCAAAAACTATTTTAAAGTATTTCAGGGAAAAAGATCTTAAAATTGGTATGTGAGTATTACAAACTAAGGAACACAACTTGTGTTCCTTCCAGTGAAACTAAGGAATCTACTTTTAAAAATGGGCCACTAAAAGTCTATAGTTAGGTAACTTTTAATAAAAAAAGTTTAATCTTTCGAGTCTCCCAGTACGCTGAAACTTGAAGCGACATGAATTAACTCATCTTTCAATGTATGTTTTGTGATAAAGCTTTGTACTACTAGGGAGGGATAAAAAAAGTGATGGATAGCAATTTTAATTACTTGAATGGGATTGGAGGGCAAGTAGCAGGTATTGATTTATATTCGGCACGCTTATGACATACAGGGTTTCAGGACTCATGAAGTAAATATTTTTTGGGTAAAACTTATCAGGAAAAATCTCCACCTATTTGCCAACAATGTTGAGTCAGGAAAAGAAATACAAGATTTTTTCCTGGTAAATATTTGCTTCTCATACCCTTTTCTTTCAATTATTATAACTGGTATCTGGATACAGTAGCATGAAATATTTTCTCTAAAGTATTAATGTGCTATTAAATCACCTTGCTAAAGGACACAAAAACAAGACAAATCAAAAGACATCTTCTCTCAATTTGCAACTCAACCAAGATTTGACTTTTTTACTAATCCTGCACGTGAATTTTAGTTCTGTTGATGGTGTTTGTTCCAGTACATTTTGAGCTAATGTTTTACACACACGAAAAGATGCAACCTCAAAGGCATTGAATTTCATTTAAACTCACCATGGAGATCAAGAAAAACTTATTTTTCAAAGTGATGTATTTGAAAAATATGATAACTTGTTAAAATTAGGATGGATATGCTCCACGTATTTTTTTGCTTATTTTCCTGTAACATAATCTTTATATGTATCATGAAATCTGCAATCTTGGAAATTGAACAAATCATGACAAGGTATTGGCTACCTATGGAGGTAATTTTACTTATATCTAGTTGATGAGTTTGCTGCCTTCTAGCAAGTGGCACAATTGAGGGAATGCTGCAGTCCACTGTCCATATTTCAAAATTCATACAAGCTTTTCATTACTGCATTCATCTACACATGCTGGTTTTCTTTTTTTTTTTTAAACAAAAGTCAAATCAAACATGTGGTACTTCATCCAGAAAGTCTGTGTGTTCCTCTGCCATGTGCAATGGAATAAATTCATAACACTTATTGTTCCTAAGTGTCACATGACTAATCCATCATCCACACGCCAGTAAAAAAATCTAATTTCAAATATTCTAATGGCTTGAGGAAACACAAATAACTTTTGGGTTTTATGGGAACATTCATTACTCACTACTGACAATAAATGAGACAGAAAATTCCATTTATTAGAATAAATGTTTCCCAGGTTCAGGACTAACAACACAATGAAGCTAAGACTGAATGATGCCTCTTTCTTTCTTTATAATGCTCCGTTCACACTTATTTTATGTTTCAGAAAAATACAGGTTTTTACAGATATCATCAGATGTCTTTGTGTATTTTTTCAGAAATCTTGGAGATATTAATAATAACAGCATAAAAGCTCAAATAATTCAGCAAAACTCTCTTTGAAGGTTTCAGAAAATTTAAATAAAAGAGAATGTGAGTAATGTGAAGTCCACTTTATCTTGTAATTGAAATTTAATACAAATATTTCAACTATTTTGCAGACACGGACAGGTAAAGCTTCTGCTAACTAATAATTAACATTTATCTTAGAAGGAATTTCATGACCTTGCTTCAAACTAGGCACCGAAACTTTGGGAGGAGGAGGTAAGTAGAAACTGAACATACCTTTAATGAAGTTCAACAAAGAAATTATTGTTGATGAGGTTTTAGACCTTTTCTTTCTTTAATTACATTGGCATAGATCAAAGCAAATTGAACACAGAACACATTTCTGCTCGGTTTTGTGGACTTTTGATTTGGTCTAATGTAAGAAATGTTTAAATAAGTGCAGATACTCCACTGTTAAACCGACAGCAGTCACAGGAGAACTTCAGCATTCTTAATTTCAATATACAAATGGAGATAATTTTCATAGCCTATATTTGAGCAGAAAGGGTTTCTTTTTTTTTCTTTTCCTCATGGCAGCTTTTATTTTTATTTCCTTTTGCTGTTGCTGTTTTGTTGGATTTTTGTTTTGGTTTTGGTGATTTTATTAATCTTTGAACTCATATTAAAAGAAGATGTAACTTCAATTGGATATGGAATTTGTTTGATTGGAAGCCATAGAACATTCCTAGAAAACAGTACTGGTTCTTACAACTAATTGCAGATTTTTTTTATTTTCTTTGGGAAAGCAAAGTCACATGTATCTCAGGGACAGAGATTTTGAATGTATATGCTTAGAAATAATATTAAGGACAACAACAACAAAAAAGAAAATTAAGGCATTTAAAAATAAACAGTAATTTTTATGTGTTATGTTAGCAGACCTTTCAAATAGATGGTGAAGGCAATATTCCAGAATTCATTGAAAAAGAGAAAAAAATCCAATTATTAGTTTCTTTACTTCAAGAATGTTTATAGCCTCATTTCTGTTTTTAATGAATCAAAACTGAAGATGAAAAACTTGGATATGGTACAGAACTTTTGACTTTAAAGGGAGGATTTATTGATTCAGTCTTGATCTGTAACCAATGAAAATGATTCCAATTATTTGTCCTCATTTTAACTAAAGGGTTTATATAGTTCATCATTTGAACATTGGTTTAGCTGTTCTCTTATTTGTCTTCTTATTTTTCTCATCACATTCATAAGTCAAAGGTTGCATTTTTTAATTTAAGGGATTTTTCTGAAAGGCAATGGCAAACAAATATATATCACTGACAACTGAATGCCGGATGCCAGGCACAGGAAAAGTTCTGTAAACATTTTTTCAGGTTTCTTTTCTTTCCTAAAGCTCTTCTCACTGATTGGACTACTGAAAGCCAGTTACTCACTAAGGTGGCAACCTGGAGAAAAAGAGTCAGGATCTATATCTGGCTGTGAAATATAATTATCCAAGACCAGGGAACCTGCTGTTTGCATGTGTGTTTAGCCATTAAAAAGTTATTATGCTCATATTGGCTGTCAGTCGATAGCACAAGGCTCTCGGTGTGCTGGGGCGTCGTGTTAGCAACCAACAGAGCTTCCACTACCAACAGCCTAAAAAAGAGAAAGGGATAGGGCAGGAAACGCAGTTCCTATGTCAGAAAGCAGGCAAGGACTGGTAACCCCCAATTTACAAACATCACATAAAAATGTTTCATGTCTTGTTAGGGCTTTGTAGACATAGATCTTGTGAACTTAGGGTCACATTGCCTGAAACGCACTCTTTCTCTGCAGATGCATTACCTCACCTGTCTGCCCCTCTTTGATTATTCTTTGGACTTCTTTCTAACTTCTTCAGCCAAATGGAATGTTAACAAAACCCTCTTCTTCCCAAAGAAAACAATTGCACCCAATTTTTTCAGACATGAGGAATTCTGGGTAAGGTACTAATCTTTCAAGTACTCCTGTATTTAATTAGGTTTATGAAAAATATTTCTAAGCTTATTGTAATGACTTGCACATACAAGGGAAAATGTATGTGTGAGAAGTTACAGAGTTGGGAACAGATTTATTTCAGTACATATTGTTTATTTCTCAAAAAAATTTACAGTACACTAATGGAAACAATAAGCACTTGTAAAATTAGAAATGCACAATATTATTCAAGGCTGAGTTCAGGATAAAGAACTGACAAAATCAATGAATCAATGACCAAAAAAAAAAAAAAAAAAAAAACCAAACAAGGAACCAAACAAAAACAATTACTGTAAATTATGTATTATCAAGGGAGAAAATTATCTTGCCACCTACTCAATACAGGCATATTAACAATGTCTGGGAAAAAATGTCTGGGAAAAAAAAAATCTGAAATGCAAATAATATAGAAATATGCATTAGAAAACAGAAATTAGAAAATAATATAATAAATATTTTGCTTTCTGCACTTTAATTAGAGAAAGCCCATATTAAAGGCAGTGGCAATTTGAAATGCCTCATTTTAAATTTTTTCTTACACAGGCATCCCCATTCCTTTTCAGAGTGATACGTTCAGTATTTTTTAGGTGGCATGAAATAAAATAACTCATATGCACTTTATTGTACATGAAGTGTGCAGTTATGATCCCTGAGCAGTTGAGATTTTCCAAGCATTTTTTTTTGTGTGAGTGGGATGCTGATTGTTTCTCAACCTGCTCAGACTCTTCCTGAAACAAGACAGAATTAAGATCATGACTCAAAGAGAATATCAGGAATTCATTCTCTGTGAACAACTCTTTCCATTCCAAAAATTTGGTAAAGAAAGGACACCACACCATTGGGTGGTATCACATTTGTAAGATGAGCAATAGGTTGTTAGAGGGAAACTAGTGGCATACTTTAGAAAGGAATATAAGAAAATTGTGATCTTAATATTTGGCCATAATTAAAAAAAACATATTTTCAATAAATAGAATTGCAGAAATTTATTTGGCTATAGTATGTTTTAAAATGCCAGTTGAACAAATGTGTAGAAGAATTTTCAAACTGAATAAAACTGTGTTAAAAAAGAAAGCAAAAGGACTTTACATCCAAAGTTTTTTTCCAGAAGTACGGCTCGGAGACCAAAGCTATTCATTCATCTCTTGTTACACGTGGCACCCAGTTCTTTTGTTTGATGACTTTTTACTGCCAGACTTATCCACTTCCTCAACATACTGCTAAATATTGAATTAAGGCATAGCTGAAGCCTTGCCTATCAGGTAATTTCCCAGGGGGGAAGCCACCACAGACTTGTCTCCAGGGCACAAGTCCTGCTGCAGGGATTGAAAGGCGTTCCACAGCGTGAGTTACCAAGTGACCTGTAACAACACATATGCTGTTCCCATATGTTTATGAAATACTTTGTCCAGCTGCCTCAATGTGCACATTATGCTGGGAGACAGCTGGCCAGCCTTCTGAGAGGGAAGCCAAAGCACATAGCTGCTCTCTCCTGACCCCTTACATACATAGTGCTACCCTGAAAAACACACCTTGGCACTCAGCTTGTCATTAAGTGAACTTCTGGATGGATTGGCTTTTCCTCCCATGCAGAGGGGAAAAACTGAGGGAGTTCTTGTGTTGAAGTACTGTTGGCTGCATGGCAGAATGGGCAGGAACACATTTGTTGTTTACAGCAGGATGAAGTATTCCCACCGTGAATGTCAGCAAAGGTTCGAGTAACTAAGATTTGCCTTGTGATACAATTTAGTAATCTGCTCTAAAGCTTGTGAACTAGAACCTCTGAATTCTGTTTCTACCTCTACCACACTTTTAAGCTTTACAATGGGCCCAGTCATGTAATTTGAGTGACCCTCATTTGAAACAACAAATAAGCTGTGAAAACTGATGTTACTCACCTTTGTGGAATGTTGTGCACTTCAAAATTTCCTGCACTTTAAGTAAGTAATGATCACTCCAAAATATTAATTCTGAGCATGTTGTTGTTGCTGAGGGGTAAAGGGTATAGCTATCCCCCTCTTCAGAACAAAATTATAAAATTATTAGATGCTTTCCTGAATTTGCCATCAGTTTGCAATTGATTGAGTCAGTGTGTAATTGCTTTTATTCCATGTTGATACCAGGTCCTTTCAGCTTTTAATCCTCCCTCTGCTCTACAGCTCCAAGTGCCTTCAGTGTCACTGCCTCTCACACACATGACTGTTTCACTTATGCTTTCCTATTTGTTTAAACATGGCATTTTCAAACCCATTTATTCCGCCCTTTCATAGCAATATTGAGTACACTTTGCGTTGACCTCACTTTATATCTTTCAATTTTTGCAATATGAAGTATCTTGCCTTAGTAATATACAATATATACACCAAGAACTGTATTTACATGCCTCTATGAATGGAGAGAATATAAAGTATACTGCAAGAGATTCAAATTTCAAGGGTCATAGCATACAGTAGTCAGTGTTCCTGCCCAGTAATTTATTCCAGATAGGCAGGAAGATATTAGACAGTTATATGTGGCTTACCTGCTTATAGAGCTCATATACACAGCTCAGAAAATCATAGTTGGATAAAATAAACAATTATACAAACAAAAAAAATAATAATCACAAACAAGGACTGCCTATAGCAGATTCAAAATACCACTGACTATTCCTATGTTTATATTTATTTGTCTTGCTGTTTATGATAGTCCTCTTTCAAGTCAGGTAGTCTTTGAAAACAAAATACAAAATGGTCTTAGCAAAACATTGAAGCAGCACAGTGGAAAATAATTCATTAAGGTGATGCATCTCAGGATTTTGCTGAGGGTGCAACCCAATATTAAATATTGAGCCACGTGCTGCAATTTCAAGTGTATTATTAACTTTCCACCCTCTCATTGTACTACTGGCTTGTTTCATGGAAAGATGCATAATATTCTAATTATAATCAAGTACAAAGTTTACTGACATCAGTGAGAGCCTTCCAACTGATTTCTACTGCTGCTGGATCAGGCCCATTGTGACTGGATTAATTTCCAAGATGTAAAAAATATCAACCTTTCTTTTGATACAGATTACTAGAATTACATCTTGAGACTGGAAACAGTCTAAAGGGTATCTCCCACAGGAGCTGGAGTGTATTATCTGTCCCCTGTAGGCTGCAGGTGCTGCCCACTCTGAAACAAATGCTGATCAATATCCCGTCTGTTTCTACAGCATGAAAATCCAGATGCTCGTAACATTTTAAAACTCACTTTTAGCAGTCTTCCTTCTTCTTTGAAGTTTCTTTCTAAGTCTTTGTGAGGTTATATTTCTAAATTAGGTTACCAGAGGATGAAAATTAAAATGGATCAGAGTGGAAAAACAGAATAGCAGTTTTGATCTAATGAACACATGTCTATAAAAGAAACCTAAGTGCTATAATAAACATCTAGTAGGTATAAATTTTTATTTTACATTTTTAACCATAATTTGTTTATAACTCCTAGCTATGGATCTTTAAAACAGACACATGTTGGAATATGGTTATTCAGTCAGGCTATACTGTAGGTAGCAGTGAAATTGATAACATATGATGGGGTATAAAATGGCTAATTAAGATTTTGAAATATTTCCTCAGTCTATTGTGACGTTCTAGTAACACATGCACATATTGGCAGAATTATTACAGAGTCACATAACTAAAATTCTGAAGTAAATCTCAGATTCAAAATCAGGGAGGTGAAAGAAGGAGCCAGTGGGGCATCCCAATACACGCTTATTTTACATATATTGTTTTATTGTGGGAGACTGGTTGTTATCACAATGATCATAGACAGAACTGAGAACATTTTTGCACTGGAATAGCAGATGGAGGTAAATCACATAACTGCAGGTTATGCCTGGGTGGGGCTACCATGAACTAAGCAATAGTTTCTATCATTGGTACGACAAAAAAAGAGAACAAAAAAGGTCCAGAATGTAGAAAATTTTGTTTTAGAGATTTCTACAGATAGAGAACAGGAGAGGCTGTTTGTTAGTCTTACAAAAGTTGAAGGTTACTGCATAAGCCTCAGACTGTTGGCCATGTTTTTACTAAGGAATAAACTGAAGGAATAAAATCTTTTAACAAAGCGAAAATAGGGGTCAGGGCAGGCCCTGTAATTGGGAGCAATGAGAGAAGTGATAACAGGAGCAGAGCAGGGTGTCCTATCTGCACAGGTTTGACAATCCCAAAGTGTGAGTGAGCTATTATCATTGGAAGGGGAACAACCAGCTACCTCAACATCTGCTTCAGCAGAAGACTCCAAAATGGCATTAGCTATGCATGAGAAATAGGCATTATATACAACTCACTTGTGGCTTTGTTAGGGCTTTTTATTTTTTTAGCTGCTGATATGGAATACATGGAATCTGTTACACATCCAAAATGTATTATATCTTTCAGGACAATGAGCTATGACTGAGGAATGACATTTTTCATTTATCATTCAGATCTATGATTTATGGGAATTTTCAGTAAGGATAAAACTCGGAATAAATCCACTCCATAAGCTTACCTTTGCCTTGGACCAATTGCTGCAAGGGGAAAGGGCATCACTGGTTTAATTTGACAGTATGTTTTGTGTATGTATATGGTTATAGATTGGTATAATTGTTTCTCTCAAGTAGTAATTTTCTTCACTTTTCTTTTATTTTCCTTATTTTTAAGGGTTAAAAAAAATTAACACTATGAAATTACATTGCTCAAAGCAGTTTACCATATACTTGACCAGTCTTGCAATATTCTCTGAGCTAGTTGTTGTTGAACAATATCCCCCAGTCTCTTGTTCTTGTGGGTGACCCTAAGTGACACATTTTGGCTGGTCTAGATTCACCCATTTATGCAGAGGCAATAGAATTCTCTCTCTGCAGTTTTCACCTTTGATTTTCTTTGATTTTCTAACATTACAACTTGTTTGCTTTTCAGCCATATCTCACACTAAGCAGAAGGCCACAGAAATAAATTACATCCTTTTACCTGTTAAATGACAGTGTGATATGGTAAATAGATTCAGACACCATAGAAAGTGGATAAAGTAGCACAAATATTAGAAAATGCCTAAAGGGTCTTATGTCTTCAGTGTTGCTAGTATCTGAATACACTGTAAAAAGTAAAATCCAGATCACAGGAAGTATTACAGCTGTCTTAAAATAGGAGACATCCTTTAAAATTATTCCTTACTGCAATACTACATCAGAAGTACGATGAGGCAGAAGATCTGTGCCTGAATGTGCCATTTTTCAGATGAAACACAAACCTAACAAATAGACTGAAAATGGTGTTTCCTAAAACAGACTATATGCAGTAAATTGAGCTTAATTTTCTCCATGAAGATTGTTCAAAAGCCTATAATAACTTTCTAAAAAGTAAAAAGGAATGTCTTCCATTCTAATTTTAACATGTTGAATAATATTGTCAGATTTTTCTAAGGTACTTTTAAAAAAAACCCAAAACACCTTAAATCATAAAAAAAAAAAAATCCTCCAGAAAACCAAACTAAACCTAAATAAATCCAAATAATTTTTGATTTTTGGAGAAGAAATGGATTTTATGAATGGATTCTGATTATCTTCAGTGTAAAGGTAGTGCTTAATTGCATGGAAGATGATTTCTGAGAAATAAGCATCTTAGTTCTAGCAATTGAATTCAAAGATACCAGATGATTCAAGGCACATCTCTGCAAAGAAGTGCTATTTCTTACTAAAATTTTCCTGATATATTTTTCCTAGTTAGTGACACCCAGGGCTCTACTAGTTGCCTAGGAAAAAATTTACATAGCCCGAAACCTGTTCAAAAATGCCACCTTTTGTTTTACATTTTTCAGGTTATACTTTTAACCTTTCAGTCCAACTCATCAACTTGGCCCCTACTCTTAGTGTTTCATTAGTATGCATTTCCCATATCCACCTGCCAGTCATGTTCTACCATCCTTTTACCTGTCTCCTTTTTTTCTGTATTAGGTGCAACTGTTCAGCATATGTTATCAGGGTCACTCACATAATTTTGCTTAATGTTAAGCAAAACAAACAAAAAAACCCCAAAACAAACCCAAACAAAAAAAAAAACAAAACCAAAAACCCTCCAAACCATATTATTAAAAAATAAAAGAAAGAAAAATAAAAAAAAAGAAAAAAGAAGTGAAAGAAAAACTAAAGAAGCATGGCTATTTTATAATCTCTCTAGTTCCATCAATTTGGCATTTACCATGTGTTTTTTTTATCAAGATAATATTATTTTTACATTTTAGTTTTAACATAATTTTCCTCACATCTAACAGTTACACTTATTGCATTAAAGAAATCAAACCAAGTATGGATTACAAAAGCTGAAACTACAGTTGCACCTAAAATTAGTACTCAAACATTAGAAGGTCCTGTCTTGATGAGTGATTAGAGAATAGCTTCCTGCAGCGAAATTTAACGAAGGGTTGCTCGAGCTCAAACTGGAAAAGTGTAATATTTCAATGGCCAGGAAGATAACATTTAATATTCATAGTTTTAAAACTCAATATGGTTCTCTAATTCAATACAGATGCTTGTAACAACTCAGTGTCTGAGTAACACAATTAACATTTTGCTTGTTTGCTAAAAATCTTAATAATTGCTTCACTTATTCATCCTGGGCTGATGAATACTGAAATAGCTCCTGGTTTAAACTTGAACCTTCCTTTCAGTAATCAGTCATTTTTATTAACAACCAAGTGTATCATAAATATGCCTTTCATGTTGTATACCAGAGTAAGAAGTTAAGCCATAGAATTCTCAGTAGGGATGTTCATTTCTTTAAATATGCATTAACTAATGAAGTGTCACATATACTATTTTTGCAGCATATGACACAATGAGTGAGAAAACACTTTAGTCTATCACTTAGAATATCAGAAAGATTCAGACCCCCTAGCTTCCATCTGTATTGGGATTTACATGGAATAGAAGCACCAGAAATATATAAGGTACACTTTTCACATTTAGTGATACCTAGTGAAAGGGGCTGATACTCTCATTTTGAGACAAGATTCTGTTTCTCCTCCCCAGAGGTACAACCACTGGATGGGACAAGCCTTAGGTATGGTTCCAGACATTAAGATTTTTCCAGACTGGGTTCCTGGAGGAGAAAACAAGATCAAGACTCCACTCCACCCAAGGGGGTAACCCATTTCACCAAGACACACAAATGGTACTTCCTTCTTCATGTGTCTAGAAAGAGATACCTCAGAGAAGAGACCTCAGAGAAATTCTGAATTATGAAGGAAGGGTCAGATATAAGGGTTTTGTTCAGGTACTCTGCATCTTAAAGAGGATAGCCCACATCTGTTATCATGTTGAAGTGGTTTTTGCAATTTTCTAGTTATAACAGAGTCAGTATTCTGCTGAAATTTCCTTACTGAGAATCTTAAACTCAAAAATCAGTCAAAAAGAGATATAAGCCTTGATTCACTCTACACAACCAGCAGACAGAACAGAGATCCATAAGGAATAAATTTTATGCCCAGATTAATCCTACTGAGATGAGATATTATTCTGAACATCTAATATAGGCTACCTGAATCTGAGTTTTATTTTTTAATTAAACATTTGTTTTCAATGCATCTTACTAATGTCCTTAGAAAATCAATGTGTAAATTTGTATACATCATAAACATAGGATTTTAATCTCATTTCAAAGGCCTTCCCTATAAACTGAGTCCAAATATGAGTGTTTTTAATGTATTGTGGGAATATGAGAGAAAATTACTAAGTTCCTGCCAGCAATACTACACGTTACAGTAGAAGAGAGAAGTGAAGATAAATTCCCTTTAACAAGCCTGTGTATACAGAAATAATAAGGAATATTACCCCATCTGAATTACCCAAACAGTTTTAAATTGCCTGATTTAAAGTTTGTGCAGAAGCAAAGTTTAACGTCTTATGTACTCCTGCAAGCAGTGCAATGTGGTTTTTTAATGATCAAAGGTGCTTGATTTCAATTTGATGACTTACTTAAATTATGTCATGCCCCAACATCATTGTAGGTCAGAGATGCAGCATGAGTTCACAAAGGCTTCAACTGCTACATTTCTCATCCCATTTCCTCCTCATTTAGATCTTCTTTCTAGAAATACACCGGTCTAAGAAATATTAAACTTGAGATTATATGACTCTGCTAAATGATCTGAGAATTCACACTACCTATTCCATTTCATAGAGTGATGCATTCAGACATCGACCACAAATAGAAAAAAGAAATATGTGTGTGTCTCTATATTTATATATACATTTATTCATTTATTTATTTATTTATTTATTTATTTATTTATGCCTACATATGTATGCTTATTCAACAGGACCTTGCCTCCAACATACAACTATTCTCACATACTTCTTTCAGATCAGGTGCTTCTGTTCTATTGTAAAGTTATTGCTTGCATTTCTGTAACTGTGCAGGATAAGGAAGCCAAACTTAGGATTAGAGGAAGCTTTATCAAAAATGTTATTGCTTATGCTTGAATGGTAACCTGGCATTTTTCTCTAAAGTCAGGTATCACAGGATTCGTTGGACCTAGAGGTTTTGATAATATACTTAATAGTTTCCAGTGAAGTATCAGCAAAAGTACTTTTGTTATAATTGAATGTGAATACATATGTAGCAACTTTTAGTTGATAAAGTGCTAATGGGTCATGTAACAACCAATGAAAGTTCTATTGAGTCTCTCATTGTGGCATCTATTGTCATTAGTATAACTCAAAATCAAAGCAATATAATTTGCATAAGATTTGGAGATTTCATATGAGACTACAAAAGACTGAAAATAATATTTTGTTTTCCTTTAGAGAATGCTGCTTCATACAGCGACATTGAGAAGAATCTAGATTGATTTTAACATAAATTAGAACGATTTCTTTTATATTTAATCTGAAGTGTCCAGTAGCGACATGGTACTTTCATGATCCCTGGCAATTCAACAGCAGCAGTTGGCCTGGAGGCAATTGAAGTAGTATGTGTGTGGAGAGTTAACAAGCCACAGGGGACCTGGAACATGAGCAAAGGCATAACCAGCACAACAAGCTCATGTTTTCTTACAGCCAGCTAGCTGTTGTAAGGTCATAGGCTGTAAAGCTGTGGTTAGAGAGAGAAATTAGTCATGAAAACAGCATAACCCAGTGGGGATTCATACTACATGAATCAAGCCTAATTTTTGTTTGCTTAAAAGAAGCTGGTGATTTAAAAAACAAAATAAATAAAATAAAATAAAAAACCAAAAAACCCCAAAAAACCTCCAAAAAACCCAAAACCCTTCTTAGTAGCAGAATAAGCCCATGTTTGGGAGGGTTTCTATCAAGTGCACCATGTTAAATAATTTCAAGACATGACAGTCCAAAAGTAAGAATAAAAGGGAGTAATTCTGTGCTAGGGACATTCCAATTCAGTCAGGAAAGCAACCACACTTAGTAGGAGAAACTATGCAGGCTTCCTTGGAAAGCCACAAACCTTTCTGAATACAAATTTTTTTCATGGGATGGTGTCCCCTGCAAAACAAAATGCAGAATTCCATAGAATTTAACAGTTGTCAAAAAGTGATCAGAACATAAAACCAGTAACAATTCAGGATATCTGTGTAAGTGTGCTGCTAATGGGGTGTCATGAGATACCTACCCCATGATGATTACCTGACATTAACACCTAAAACAAACATGACTAAATCAAGAGGCAGCAACTGCTCATATTTTAAGATGAGAAATGAGGACTTTGGAAGCAAACCCCAGCAGCACAAACCAGCTGTCTGAGACTAGTTACCAGGCATCAGCATAACACCAGTTCTAGTAGTTATGTCTCAAGGGTATTCCTGGGAAGGAACTATGAAGATAGTAAATGCAGCAATAGAGGAGCTGCCACTGCTATCAATGCAGTGTCTAGGAAACAACAGCTGGAATGAATATAGCAGTGCAAAGCCTGATCAACAGATTGTGCATTTAAAATTCAGATATTATAAGACAGCAGAAAAAATGTCTGGAGAGTTCATTTGGTAGAAAGCAGCAGATTTCCTTCATCTTTACTCTCTGTAGCACTCTTGCACATTCCAGTAGCTTTCTTGCTGCACAGCTCTTAAATTGAACCACAGTCATAGTTTTATTGAACAAAGATATACTTCAGCCCAAAGGAAAACACCTGCAAGTGTTGAAAGAACAGTTTAGTGTAATGAGAAGGTGGATTGAATGTGGCACCACAAATAAATGAAGATTAGTCAGCAAAAGAAGAGAAGTCCACTGGTATCCCCACCCCAAGAACATGTCAAAGGTGTAAGGACATACGAAAGGAGACTGAGATTAAATAAATGAATTAACTATTTTCTAATAGAAAAATAGTTAAAGATTGGAATAGTTTACCTAGAAAAATTGCTGAACTTCTATTACTGAAGGATATAAGGGACTAGAACAAAGATCTCTGGAACAGCCTTGCTAAAGTCAGACTACATGGCATATTGAGATATCTATTAGGTGTTTTCTATTTGTATTAAATAGAGACTTGGATAAAGTATAACACTCCACAGGACATGTACACTTGTTAAGTCTGTGTTGAAGATACAGTATGGATACGTGCCAATTAATTATTTTATTTTCTTGGGTTACAGGTAAGAGCCATAGCACTGCAATGGGCAAATCCTTGTTCAGATCTTCAGCTGCCCCAGAAAAAGTAGGTGTTGGGCTAAGAATCTCTTTGTGACCAGCAAAGCTTCAAATAACAGCGCCAAGGAATAGATTACACCACAGAGAATGACAGTACCTGGCAACAAAGATTTTCTTTGTTACTGTCAGTGAGGCTATTCAACACTGAGAAATAGAAATGAGCATGAGCACACACAGAGCCATTTTATAACCTATAAATAAGAATGCCTTCTTGTATTATTATGAATTATTGGATATGGAATTATCTAGAAAAATATTAGAAATCATAATATCATCTAATAAAAGATGGTTAAAGGACCAAAACAATAAAATCCTTTTTCTTTCCTTAGCTGTAAACCCATCTAAAAACTACAGTATAAAATGCTTTTTCTACAAGTTTCTGCTAACTCTTGTTATTTTTATACAACTAATGTTAAGAAGATAATTGTGATAACTCCAAACACTTTTTAAGAATATTAAGCTGTTAGTATATATTCACAATATTAGGAATGTACTGATAAATAAAATATAAAGGTTTTTCTTCTAAGGATGATACAATTGTTGTTTCCTTTATAAAGTTTGATCTCTAGATAATATCTTAAAGGAATGGGAAAAGCATAGAGGTCAATGATTAGGGTACTTCTTGAGAGCATGAAACAAAGAAAAAAAGAATAAGTAATTTCAGAAAAAATTGGGAAAAAATACTACAACTGAATAGCTGAGACTTTTTTTGCTGTTTTACAAGCTTTGTTGAACACTATATTAAACTATTAGAAAAAGGCACTTAAAATTCTATTTTTGTTACGATAAAAACAGGAGTCCAGTGGAACATTCCCCATTATGTACTCTGAATTTCTCGTATTATTGCAGATATTCACCATTTACCTTTGCAGTATGGCTGGAGGTTCCACCATTGCCACATACCTATGGAGTATTTATTTTTTTTCTGCAAATAATTTCCTTCATTAATTCTAGGGAGCATTGTAACTGTAAGTCAATTACCATGTGCTTGGCTGTAGTGATTAATTATTTTACTGTCATAGAAGCTGTAGTGGTTAAATATTATTCATTTTGATCTCTATTAAAATGAAGGCCATGTGGGTATATCTAAGTTCATGATGTAAATTGAATAACTATAGCAAATGATCTTAAATGCTTCAGATAAAGTACATTAGACTTGCAGAAATTTATTCATCAGTATTAATAATTCAGGGGCTTAGACTGTAGAAAGCTAATGAAGATTTTCTTACCTTTATGTTGTATGGATTTACTAAAAGCCTACCAGAGATTGAATATGCCTAACTTCCAGCAATTTATTCAAGGAGTTTTAATATTCCTATTAAGCAGCACATTATTACAAATATCAAAAGGATATTAATATTTTCAAGTGGTTCAACAGAGATTTATGATTTATTATGAGAAATAAAACTATTTTGAAATGCAGTGGAGTAAACAGAGCTCAAATTCAGAAGGACTGAAGAAAGGAGTTGGCAGTAGTAAACTTAGAGAAGTGGTAATGACAATATCACAGTCTCAATTTCCTGAAAAATCATTCTGTAGAATAAGGGAGAGATATCAATAAAGATTCAGTGAATTTCTAGGACTGTAATTCATTTTTCAGGGCTGTACATAATGGTGTCCCTATTTCCATTTTAAACCTCTGTTTTAAAGGAAGCATAACAAAATAAACAAAACTGTAGGATTCTGCACAAAACTGTCATATAAAAGCTCATCAAAAAGGAATTCATCTTAATTTTTTAATATTAGATTTTCACAATAATTCAAGATGAATGTGTTAATTATTGTTTTTAAATTTATGACTAATTGTTACTTCATTCTGGTTTCCAGTAAGGAAACATCTTGAAATAAATTTGATAGTGGGACTTCCATTGTTTGGAAGTCAGCCCTTACAGGAATGCTGATATCAAGAACTTAAAACTAAATAAACTCCAAAGAGTTCAGCCAGCAGTTTTTATTATAGATGTCCTCTCTGCCATTGCAAAGATGTGTTATGCACACATTTCTTTATCAGTGCATAACCCCACAGAAGAGACACAACAATGAAATTACTGAGCATTAAGAGCAGGCTGTGACTGTACTGGTTGCTTTTGGATCAGCACCCTGAACTCAAGTAGTGCAATAAGGTTGAGAAGGAGGATATAAGATTATTAGGCTCATTGGATGATAGATATATTATTCAAAAGAATAATCTTGTTAATTTATCACTTATTACAGAAAAAAAAATACCATGTACTAGAGCCAGATTAAAATAACTTTCACAGAGGATACATCATCTCACCACATAACCCAGAGTGACTATTCCCCTATCACAGTCTCCAAATTTATGGCTTGTACTCTTCTACTGAAATTTAGACTGCTTCCATCCCTGACATTATTAAGATTCTTCTGTCTTGTTCTTATAGTTCTAGTTCTTTTTGTGGCTAATGCTGGGATTTTAGCATCATCAAATCCATGCCTCTCCAGTTTAGAGACAAGGATGCCGTGTGGGACAGTGTCCAATGCTTTACACAAGTCTAGGTAGATGATGTCTGTTGCTCTTCAGGGAAGAATCCTTGGATAGTGACCTGCTTTCTTGGGCCCCTTTTTTTCTCTGGGGTTTTATATCACAGTAATCTACCAAGCAGATCCCTAGAGAGGCCAAACTCTGCTCTCCTGAAGGCCAGGGCAGTGAGATTGCTGTGCACCCTCCTCTCTGCCCTAAGGATGTTGAACTCCACCTTTCCTTGGTCACTGCAGCCAAGGCTACCCTTGACCTTCCATTGCCCACAAGACCCTCCTTGTTGATGAGAACAAACTCTGGCATAACACCTCTGCTTGCTGGGTCTCTATCAGTTGGAGAATGAAGTTACATCAATATGTTCCAGGAACCTCCTTGATTGCTTATTCCCTGCTATGTTTTCCCTCCAACAGACATCAGGATGTTTGAAGGTCCCCATGAGGACCAGGCTTGTGAATGTGAGTCTGCTGCTACCTCTCTATAGAGGGACTCATCAGCTTGGTCCTCCTGGTGCAACAGCTCAGCAGACCTCACTATAATGGCACCGTGTCCCTGCCCTCTGTTTAATTCTGACCCATAAACTGTCAGGAAACAGGAGACAAATGAGTGTTTAGTGGAAAATATGCTGCTGCGGGCATCAGTGGACAATAAACAACTTGAAATTGCTATAAAGATTCATTGAGTGGGATCTAGAGACAGGCACAAAATGACACAACTTTCAAAACTGAGTAGTCAGATCGACTAGCCATGACAGAAATACAATGCAATGGAACAAGTGGTTCAACAATTCTTTTAAAGTAAAGGTAACATTTTTCTTCACAGAAGGACACATACATGTGTGAATCTAAAATGTAGATTGATTGAAAAAATGCTGAAAAACTAGTAACAAAAGGGATAAGCTCACTTTGATGTAAAATTATATTTTTCATGGAGCATTACAAATAATTATCACCCAACTCTCCTCCAGAGATTTAGGCCAGCATTCACATACTGTTGTGATGGTAGAGGAAAACATTAGTTTATCATTGTAGCAGAGTGATGACAGAAGTACATTCCAGCCCACTCTGAATTGTTAATAGAATTTCACACTGAGTCAAAGCCTGGGGAGTGATTTTTTCCTTATGTAACATTGTTGATATTAAACACAGAATGCTATAAGAAATGTGCAAATAATTGTTGATGCTGCAGTGCAAAACATGAGATAGCAAGTATCCTGTCATAAAAACAGGATTGTAATTCCATTAGTTTTAAAAGACGTGGAAACAATAAGAGTATTTAAGATAAAAATATATAAGAATATAAATATGTAGAGCTTAGCCAAGCCATAACAAATAGATACAATATTTTCTTTTATGTATTTCATAAATAATGTGTAAAATAGGTTCAAATAGTTCAAAAAAGATTGAAAAATTACATTGTCATGATGACTTGTAACTTTCAAGACTAATATGCCCCTGATTAGAGATCTTCAAATATTGTCACTAAATATTATTCACCACTCCCTTAATTTTAGAACACAGACTCTGGGAGAAGCACAAAGAATACAAGTTAACTGATCAGACTGAGGAACTCTGAACTTATTGAACTCCTCAGATGTGCCTGGGGTGTGGATCAGGCCCAGTGAGGGAACCAGGTTCAGACCTGCCCGGGGTGACCAAGCAGGGCTGTGGAATAAGATGGGGCCAGAGCAGGCTGGCTGGCAGCACCAGGGTGACATGGCCAAGGCCACGGCTCAGCTGGGGCCCAAGAGCCTCAGCTGGAAACAGCCACCCCTGATTTGGACTAGTAGCCATGTCAGAAGTAGCCATGTGCTCCTCTTCAGTTGACATCCCATTAGCCACAGGGACCCTGAAGGGATCCAGGGCAAGAAGGCTCTGCTGGGGCTTTCCCCAGACATGTCTTTCTTCACATCATTACTCCACAAGGGTCCATGGCTTTGCTGGAGACATTGCTAACCAAATGCTTGGTCTTGATCTCACGGGTGTTCTCTACATAAGACAAGGACAAAGAAAGATATTTAGGCCTGGATGTCCAGCTTCCTTTGGATTCTGCTCTCTCTCACATGGAGGAGGCCAAGGTTCCTATGCCACACATAGAAAGAACAACTTAGACTTTTAAAGTGGGTTGTTAAAGCTCTCAAATACAGAGGAAAAGTTCCATTCTTGTCTTCATGTCAGTACAAGTTTATATTTCTGTACAGGGAACAGTCATATGGTTAAACATTTACTTAGTTATTAGTTTAAGAGTTCAAATCCATGCTGGATCACACTGGGAGAAGAGTCCTATCATTGTACTATTGCAATTGCTCCCTCTTATTTACACCTATTTTTCTTCCTCCCAGTTCTTCCATTTACAAAGAAATTTTTAACAGACATGGTATCCCCAAGGCATTCCCCATACTCTGTGGTAACACACCTAGGCTATTCCCATGGTCTGGAGAGATAGGAGGGAAAAACTTCCACAGCTGATGCTTTTCTTCCCCATCTTCTCTCAGAAAGCAAAAAAAGACCTGTTTACTTTCGTTGCCATGGTCTTGGGAACCCTGTATTTGATCTTATTTTCAAGATAAAAGATGAACATCCACAATGATCTTCCTATGTGCTCTAGCTGCAACAATGCAACATTTTCTGTGATTTATCATTTTGAAATATTATTAATCAAGACTACTCTATGTAATAGGCCTTAAATGAGACCCTAGTGAAACCTCTGTAAAATTCAGTCTTATGCCCCAGCTGTGAGTACAGCAGAAGGGGGACAGAAATGCATTACCTACTCAGTCAGGTTAGTGTTTGACCCAGAAGGAAGAGCTTGGGGATATTTTCAATGGTCTCTGAAACTTCAGTTCTCATATTTTTGACTTAAATTTAAGCAAAATATTAATACATTTTGCCTGAGTCGCTTTTGGAGAAATGAAACCTAAGTTTCAAGAATTTTGAATGATATATAATTATAATACTGATTTGGAAAGGATGAAAATATAAAGCCTAAGATGCACCTATCACATTTTATATAACCAAGCTCACTGACTCTTTGTATTAGTACAAAATGAGAGAAAATAGATGATATATGGCAAGATGTCTTTTTAATTTTTCATTTGTATACTTTGGACATTTTCTGAGTAAATTAATCTAATTGTGCAACAGAAACTCAGAATCCTCTTCTAGTTCAGTATTTTGGGTACCTATGATTATTATTCCTTTTAATGGAAATGGCTTCACATCTCTCAGTATTACATTTCCTTTGCCACCTGTCATCCCATTTATGGAGCAGGTCCTGAGTTGTTTGAAGCCTGCTTGTTAGAGGCTCAGTACTCATCTGTTTCAGTCCCTCTCTTCTTCCCTTAATACTTGGACATGAAAGAGAAATAATTAATCAAGATTGAAAGCTGTAGAGAACTGGAAAACACACAATGTGCTCAACAGGATAGTTCTTGACTCTTTTCCACATGTAATAGCAGTTTCTTAACAGATCCCTGCGTATGCTTTTTTATAACAACTTTATTTAACCTTCCTAGTTAAGGCAGAGGTGTGTGACTTGCAGTTTCTACATAAGTCAGTGAGAGAGGTTTCAGATGAAAGTTCAAATTCATTATCAGTTTAGCACAACTGGTACCACTGATTTCATGTAACCTAACTGATGAAAGGGTCCTGGCTGGGTCACGAGAGGGTTTAAATGGGCACACAGGTGGGGAGAGGCAGGTGCTGCTTCCCTTGTACTGTCCTGCAGCAACTGTAACATAGCCTGTACTTAGAATAAGCTTAGGTGACAAGAAAAATGAGGAAAAAGAGCTAAACTGCACTTCTGAGTCAAGTACTTCTGAGCTTAACCTGGCAATATACAAATATATGAGAACATAATATATGTTGAATGCATCTCTCATTGCTTTTTTCATTTCAAATATATGTTCTGAGTGAAAAAAAGAAAATTGATAAATACACCTTTTTCTGAGAAAGCAGAAAAGTCAAGATCTCATGTCTGTGAAAAAATAGGTAAAAATAAATTTAAAAAAATTTCTTAGCTTTCCAAATGATGTACCATAACCAGCTTGTCTTTATCCAAAAGTAAAAATAAAAATTTGCGACATTTTTTACTTTTGAGGGTATCAGCCTTCTTTAAAGTGCAATCAAGTTATAATGTACACTGAGTGCAATGTTAATATTATTTAAAGAAATAAATGCAGAATAAACACACTCTGCATCAGAATTTTACCAGTATACATCAAAGGATATCTTGAAGTTTTAAGGCTGTAGAGTATCTAAGTTGCACAAACAAAGTTAGCACACTTTGTCCACATGTTGCATTCCTCTGATATTCTGGCTGAGTTTCTGTTTCTAAGATGCCTTCCAGATGCCATCATTGCTATTGCAGATCCAATCCAAGTTTAGAATACCTAAACTGGACCAAAAAAAAAAAAGTATCAGTAGAATCAATTCTTCAGAAACTGCAGTAATCATTTGGGAGCAAGGTTTAAGACTGTCTTACATTTAAACTTACTGAAATATAAAATCCAAGAAGCAAAAGACCTGCTTTATAGTGATTTAACCCTGCTTTATGATGATTTGATATGTGTTTATACTATTTTATTATTAGATATTCCCCTCACTGAATAGCAGAGATTTTATAATTTGGATTTATTCAAACAATAGCAGTAAATAAAGTTTAAAGGCATATTTCCTCACAATGGAAATTAAATAAGAAATCAGAGATTAGTATTTGTTTCCCTAGATAATAAAATAAATGCAATACTGTTCAGACATGATGTTTTCAGTCCTATAAACTGCATTTACAACTGAGCTTTACCAACATGTTAGGTTGATAATGCAGCCACATATCACAGTGGTGTTGTCAGATGATTATAAGAATGATGCTGACTCTTGGAAACAGAATAATAACCTCAGATTTATATATTCTCAGATGAACTAAAAGCAAAGAAACCAATATGTTATAATACCAGACTTATCCAAGGAACAATAGAAACACTCAGTGTGTACTATACTGTGAAATTATGCCACAATATTTGTATATATATTTATTAAGGATATATTTCTTGTACAAAATAGTAATATTTTTGTGAACAGGCATTGCTCAAAACTTCTCTTTTGCATGATAATACAAAATAAAGAGAAAATGTCCTCTATTGTACTGATAAGGCAAAATTTCTGTAGCAATGTGCTATATAAAAGAAGGAGAACTGTTTCATACAATTTACTGTAGAGTTAAATTTTAAGGCATAGGAGTGTTTGGATAAATTATTCCTTCTATTTCATTATAGCAGTATGACATAGTAATTCTTCCTACTTGTGATCATAATGGTTACATGAGATGTTACATCCCCTTTTATTGAGCAGATAGGAAATAACTGCTTTCTGTCCTCGCAGTAAAAGCCTGCAGACCACACAAATTCAAGGCACACAGTATAAACAAGCAGGATTTGCACGGAAATCTTAATATTTGAGCTGCTGTAAGTAAAGCAATGGATCAGATGGCGCCACTTAGTATTTTACATCAGGCCAGGCAAACAAAGGGAGATACATGGTTTCAGTGTTCTTTTTAGTCAAAGGAAGATTAGAGCTACAAGAGTGCAGAAACACCAAACTGATGATACCCATTGGTTTGTTTAAACAAAAGTACTTGACATGTTTAGTATAGAAAGGGAGAGAAGCTTCCCCTTTAGTTGCAGTTGGATTCACCTAAGCATGAACAATCAGCTATCTAGGACACATGTCCTCCTTGTCTCATTCATGTCTATGATAACACTCCCTAAGACACTCCGTGACCTAGTGACCAGCTGTGGCCTTCCAGTACCTGAGGGGAGCCTACAAAAGGCTGGAGAGGAACATTTTACAAAAGCCTGTAGTGAGAGGACAAGGGACGATGGCTTTAAACTGAAAGAAAGTGGATTTAGATGAGATGTTAGGAAGAAATCCTTTGTGGTGAGCATGGGGAGGCTCTGGAAGAGGTTGCCCAGAAAGGTCATGGCTGTGCTGTCCCTGGATGTGTTCAAGTCCAGGCTGGATGGAGCTCTGAGGAACCTGGTTTAGTTTCAGCTGTTCCTGCTCATTGCAGGGGGATCGGAACTAGATGACCTTGAAGATCCCTTCCAACACAAATCTTTCTAAGACTCTGTGATATATATGCACATATATTTAATTATTAAATATATTAAAATCCATAGATGAAATGTACACAGTTTTGCCAATTTCTTCACATCTTATTTTTAACAAGACAAAGAATATAACGAATTTTATCTAATCAACACTACTACTATTATTTTTATGTAGCTACCTGTGTTTTTCTGTTCATATTGTGCAGATAAATCTCTACAGCAGTACTTCTGTTGGGCAAATGCAAGGGGAGATCTCTTACAATCAGAGCTGAGGCTGATTTTATTGCACACAGTACAAGCAGTGTCCACATAGACATGTGAGCATGATGTGACTGAAGGACTGACACTGCCAATTTGAAGCACAGCCCTTCTTGAACAGTTTAACACATTGTCACTATGGATCAGTGCTTCAAAGGATTCAAAGGATTCAAGGCTCTCACACTGTCATTGCTGCCTTTGCTTTCATGAGTTCCCTGCTCTAAGCAAACAGCTTTCTCATTGAGCCCTGTAATTTTATTTTTTAAAGGGCTTGAGTGTTCATTTTGAAGGACAATGTACCATCACAGAAATGTGCTTAAATTTAGATGAGATGAAGCATTTTCAAAAAGGTGGTGTTTATTATAGCATGAAAATGTTTAAAAGTTATGTCCTACAGCTCATGTCCATTCATTCAGCTTCAGGGTAACAGTTCCTGCTTTTAATATGGTTTTTTTAATAATAAGAACCCATTTCATACAAGATTTCTAAAAGTCTTGTATGGAGGCTGTATCTTATGTTATCTGTCACTTAAAAGGATAAAGTTAAATCTTTATCGTGTCAGCTAAGTATTAGCAATAGACTACACCTGTGATTCTCATATTTTATACAATTAATTATAAATGTTTAATAAACACTATCAAGAGAAAATATTTTCTTGGAACAAAGATACAAAAAAAAACCCAAAAAAACTGTTAAAGTTGTGTAGGCATGAGAGCAGTCTTTACCTGATTTCACAATATCTGCTGAAAAGTTGGTGATTCCTATGCAGGTTTAAGGTGAGGAAGGAGAGGTTAGTCAAAAATTAAAAGATACATCCTGACTTCTTCTGTCTGACTTCCCTGTTAGACAGGGGAAAGGATGCAAATATATGCCTGAATAAAGTTGCAAGACAGATTTACATACATGAGTCTTTGGTCAGACCCAGGTTTCTTCTAGGAAAGTATAGGAGGAAGGACTTGCTGCAGCAATTGCACCCCAGCCAGAATGACATGTATCCTTTTGGTAACTTTTCACTGTGAAATACCAAGAGAAAACCTTGTAGAGTAAATGTGAAATCTAGGTACAAATCATTCATTACCTTTTCCATCTCTAGCTCTCTCTAGACCTAGTAAAGGTGGTATTGATGTTCAGGACTAATGAAAGTGTAGTATGCTTTAGTTTAGCCTTACATTTGCTGTGGGTGAGTTCTGAATAGCTAGCAAACTGATTTTGTTTCTCTGACTGGTCAGTCTGAAATCTGGGTGTTTTAGCTAATTCCAGAGTTACTTTGTGATAGTTTTCTTTGACTTTCATTAGCCTTAACCTTCACAATGTATAAAAGGCAGCAGATATTTCGTCAGGCAGTATATGTCAGTATAATAAGTAACCAGAAAAAAGTCTTTAAAACACAGACCCACTGTATGAAAATAAAACAAAACAAAGCACTTTTTCATAATGGATTGGGAAAATAAGCAGTCTTTAAGAAGATGAAGATATGATACTGAAGTTTATAAAGAGGAACAAAAGAGTTTACAGCAAGAAAACTTGTGTGCACTTTACTTCTCTAATGAAAATATTTTCAGATTATAAAATGAAAAGAAAAAACACCAAAGCCGAACAACAAAAAAATCAAAAACCAAGGTGCGTGATTTTCATCATTCTACTCTCTGCAGAAGCTGTTTTTTATTTTCAGATTTAATAGAAAACTTGTGTTTCACCCAGCACTAAGCTCTAATAAACAGCCTTCTATCCTTAGTTCACCCTTCAAAATCTGACCTCCTTGGACTAGGGTTCTTATACAGGCCTTGTGTCCTCTTGCCTTAATATGAAGCTTATATTTCCTGGCATAGAATAAGAAAATTCAAAATACTTAACTTTCCACATTAAATGAGTCATTTGTTAACACTTGAAAGCAGTATCTGGAATTCTTTTACCATTTTGCATTTGCCAGCACTTGCTGACTTTATTATCTTTTGGAGGTAAATATAACTCTTCTTTCCATTTCTTAAACCTCGAGTGAAAAACTTTTAATGGGCTTGCTTACATTTCTGTTGTTACTGCTCAGCACTGAAATGCAAAGCTTGGATGTTCTGGGTGCTGAGCTCCAACAGTCTTCACAGGTGTCAGCAGATGCTGAAGTCTATCTGGTTTTTAAAAATATCTGGAAAACAGCCTACCAAATTACTGTGTCTAACTATAGGCACCCATCTTCAAAGTGCAACCAAGGTCAATTAAAACTCCACACTTAAGTTATATTTGAAGAAAATAAGAGAGGCAGGGAAAATAAAGATATCAATGCAATGTTATAGCCCAGGGGGCATGAAAATTAGGAAAGTGACTTTTGGACTGAGATATAAACTGCAACCAAAGAAGTGTCTCTGTGAAAGTGACTCATGCACAAAGCCTGGGATGAGTGAATAGTGACAGTGAAGGGCTTGCTGACAACTTTCTGTGATCTAATTATTCCATTATGTTCTTATGTGCATGTTATATAATGTGGTTAGAATGGGGGTGGGAAGAGACAGTGGATTTTTTTTTTTTTAATTGACAATTTTTTCAGGTAATGGTGCTTCTGCCCATAAATGAAATTATTCTAATCTTATGCTGTGTCCACAATGTAATATCATGATACAAACTACCTTTATTATGCATCTACAGTAACTTCATTCTGCAAATGGATAAACCCTGTGTGAAGCTCTCCTTTTCAATAGGGTTTGGGATCTGACCAGAGGATGCATGTTGGGATGCTGCCACCTCACATTTTTTCTCTTCTGTTTCAGACACACACACAGCCACATGAGCAGTGTCTCTTCCCAGAGTTACAGAGGGAACATGTGCACTGTATCTGTTCAGAATAATGACAGAGGAGCAAGTTCAAATCACCAAACATCATATCTAAATTTGTGACCTTATCTGTATGCTGAATATAGTAACATGTAAATATTATTGATTGAGCACAATGAAAGCTACTAAGTATTGAAACTCTTCAGGTCTCTTCACTCCATTTTTAATTAACCTAAAAATGCCCAAGCCTTTATTTCGTAATTTAAGCTTTCATTTTTTCTATATTAGATAGAATAAAATAATATTAATATCTTTCCATATATTCAGAGATCTACAGAAGTTTTATTAACTGAGCTGAATGAAATTAAAGGAATTATTTGTCAATAGTGATGACTATTAAAGACAATAATGAAAACTGAACAATTTATGGTTATTCTCCAGAGTGACTGAATCTAATTACTTCTGCTTTTTTGCATTTAATGTAGCAACAACAGTATTCTTTCCATATCAAAACCTGAATGATAGTTCAGGGACTGTTTATAAAAGAGTGTGGATTAGGGTCACTTCAACACCTTACTTTCAGCTGTGAGAGGACTGTTATCCTGGATAAAGGTGGATCTTCTTACGGGATTGAGAAAATACATCTTTTGGAAACTGCTGGTGAGCAAAGACAAATGTGGGAATGAAAAAACATGCAGAAAAATTCTAAATGGGTGTTTATGCTCTTTTATTCAAGGACAAATAAGGCTAATACAAAGTTTTCACTTTAATTCCTATTTAACACATGGAAGGCAAAGGAATCATAGTGATGTCCCTTCACCTTAGAAACTTCTGTGGAAAAAAATTAAAAATACACTTTAACATTGCCTTTCTTCAATTTTTTCAAGTTGAATGCAACACCAGATAGTAGTTTCAGAGTTAAATATAGATATCAAAATTTAGAGGAGAAACTTCAATATGAAGGTCCCTGTAATTCTATGCAAAATTAGCTTATCAGCTGAACTTTTTGCTGGGTATTTTTAAAGGTGTATTTTAAAAGTGAATTATATCCTGCTTGCTATAAAATTGTACTGTCCACCTATACTTATACCCTCTGCTAATGGATGCTCTAGTATAAAACTGCTAATGCAAATGGCAATACCTCTGAAAACAATCAACCTGGAAGTAGTTCATAAAAAGCTGGAAGTGTGGCAATATTCTCAGCAAGCTGGAGAATAGAAAACCACAAGCAATAAATGCATTATTTCTACTTCACTAGATTCTACTTCCTCTCTGTTAGAGTTCTGGATTCATGACAAAGCTAATGTAAAAAGGGAAAAGTAAGGAAAAAAAATCCAGTTGTCTTTCAAAAGACCAATATTATACACTGAAGACATTAGTCAAAATGTGTAGGCACTGACAATATAATTCTTTTTCTTTTTTAACTTCTTTTTTATTGTGAAATGTGGGATGAGTCAAGGCTATAACTCAGAGAAATATAATTCTTGAAATAATTTTTGAGACACACATCACTTAGTGTAGTAAGGCATTGGAGCATGATTTGTTAGATATTTGGAAAAAAATGGTGGATAGTCAGACTGATAGACAATTTTTCTCTTCTCTTATCTTCTCTTCCCCTACCCCTTTCCCTTTCCCCTTTTATTTTCTTTGTAATTTTATCCAAAAGGAATGCAGGCAAAATAAAGACATACTTGAGCTTTTTGCTTCAGACTGATCTTGTTAAGAGATTAATTTTGCGCTGTTCAAGTTAGTAGACTCCCAGGCAATGACATTAGTGGGTTTAAGATCAACTTCTAGGATCATCAGCAATTTTTTCCTTGATCATATCTTCCTTTGACTGGAAAAGGTGTTTGATAAATAAAGATTGAGTAAAAAAAAAAAAAATAGACAGCAAAAAAACCCCTTTGTTATCTTACAACACCCTTGAAATAGAATTGATTTTACTTAATGGACCACAACTTCTTTTCTCATTAGTTCTGTTTTACAGTTGAGGAACAGAAAATAGTGCAGCAATGCAAAAGATCAACAATACTGGGGAAAAGAGAAGCTTGCTGTCATGTGGCCAGAATAATAACTGGTTGATTTCATAAGCATTTATGATTTTACACAAACACATTTTAGAAATGTTCTTGGTCGTATAATGAGGTGTTCTATAAAAATACCCTTAGTGTGTCACAATCTTTGAGAGGAAGGATTTAAAAGTCTGAGTTGAGCAAGGAAAGAGGGCAGGTCATAGGTGTGCTGTATAATTTTGTTCATTTCAGACTATTCTAAAGCTCTGTATTTGAAAGAAGGTAGTGCTCAATTTATTTGTGAGGTGGAACAATTTTCTTAGCCCAACAAGCCAGGAAGCAGTTTACCCTTTGCTGCAAACAAGGTGCTATAAGAAATGATTTCTCAGGCAAGAGATCAAACACTGTGTTGCCCTAAGTACGCTACAGATCATAGCTCTGGCAGACCAAGGTTACTTTAGATAAACATCCCAGCCTAAAATGAGATTTTTTTTTCCTGTCTTACAAGTGTTTTATTTACTGCTGGAACAGTTGTTATTGGAAAAAAAGTGTGGCTGAGGCCAGATCATTAATCTAAAAAAGACAGCTCTTTTACAATCAAAGTTATAGCACAGTCTATTTAAAGAAAAGAAAAAAAAAAAAAAAGCAGCTTGTTCAAGTTAAGTCCATTTCTGGGCAGGCTTATTCTATTTATACCACTTTGGCATTGCCAGAAGCATCAGGACCAGGACCAAAGTCAGACCAGCTTTTTTTCATAGTTCTTTGCCATTCTCCTTAAGTGCCTTTTCTGATAGGTAAAGGGAAGGCAAAGGCAAAAACTCAGGAGCTTTTCTGTCATGTGGCCCATCCAAAACTTTATTCATTCTGCAAATACCCTTGCCTGCAGCAACCTGAGTCTGCTCTCACTTATATTGCATGACATACAGTGGGCTGTCACCAGGCTAGGAGCAAACTCCATAGGAAGGAAGGAAGGCTACTTTTCTGTGTGGAAAATACAGATATGAAGAGGCTTGTCCCACCAAAGCCATACCATGAAGATGAGTAATCAACCTGATCATTATGCCCATAATTTACTGATTACCAGGAATATAAGAACTGGAAAGATGGTACCAAGCCAATTTGGGGAGGAAAGGAAGAGGAAATTCCTCATCTAAACATCCAGGGTCAAGAAGGTCTTTGGCTTAGTGCTTTTCCCATTTGTTCATATGCTCAGAGAAGAAAAAGAAATGTCAGAGTTTCAAGATGTGGGAAAATACGTGTGACATATCCCTGTGGTTGTGAGACTTTTTGCCAGAGCACCAGCTTATGATCATGTCAAGAATCATGTCAGCTCTGGGAATGTTTCAGTAAATCAGTCAGAAGCCAACCCAGACTTGGCCACTTCCCAGAGCTATCAAAGAACCTTTAGAGTATTGTCACCAATGTAAGCCAAGGAGAAAACATGGAGCATCAATAAGGTTGGTTTGGCATCTTATCTTGAGACAATTAAAAAAGGGATTCCTTTTTTAAGGACAGAATTTTTGAGGATTGACTATATAAGAGGAGACAAAGGAAGATATAGTCTCAAATTTAAGTCTAGCATTATTACCCTCACTCAGGGTTTTTGCATAGGTTCACTGCATAGTTGTGACAAAGCCACTGACATGACTCTTGAGGCAAAGGAACATTTCCAGCTTTTCAGGATCCTGATGAGAATGAGGTTGACATGTCAGAACTTCAAAACATGGAAAATCTGCGGCGAATTTCACAAAAAAGAGGATTTTGTGTGAAAGCAGGAGGAACTGGTGGAGCCACATGCCAAGGAACTGCACCGATTCATCCAACTTGCTTAAATGTTTGTGCTAGGAGAATAAGAAGCTAAAAGAACTTGTCAAAAACATAAATTTTAGGAAGTGGCAATTCAGCTGTCAGCATTAGTGGAAAGTTCAAGTGCATTAACCAGTGCATTTCCTAGTTGATCTGTCATGACAGAGACCAAGGATCAAAGATAACATTAAGTAAAATTTTAAGTTATCTGGAGGTCATTCATACAGTTATAAAAGATCCCTTGACTGTCTAAGTTAAAGATGCACTTTCAGTACCTCAGCAGATGATTTGCATTAAAGCCAGAAAAAAGTTAACCCAAGCTCATAGGTTATCATACAGGTTCCTACTGCAAGGATTAAGTTTGCTGACAAACATCTAATTTGCTGCTCTCTAATAATTATTTTTACATTTTTCAAATCTGTGTATTTATGAATTTGCTGAAGTATATTTCCTCATCTATTTCATAGATCCCTTTATATTCTCAGTGCCAGATTTTGGCTATTATACCTTTAATGATGTCACAGAAATAACCAGTTTACCATTACTGATAGAGAGTGGAACTGGAAAAATAATTTGATTTCAAGAGAACATTTGATTAACTAACATGGATACAGCATATACAACATTGATATTGATTCATGTTTTCTTTATGAGAAACTACTAACTAAATCTCAGTCTTTCCTAGATAGTTCTCTTTTCTTGGATCTATATTACTTTGTGCTGGCTAATAATGTACTTATTTAATGCATATTTTCTGTGAAGACATGTTATTGGACTCAGTCTCTCCAAGATGGAATATAAGTCTGCTGTTCTTTTGGTCCATGTTCTTTCACCGTTCCAAGTCAGTAGTAAAAAAATCTGAACATAGATCTCAGGGCACTGGAACATAAAAGCCTTGTAAATTCATTGAGATTTGGCTCCCAGGGAGGAAATGTAAATATAGCTAACATTTGGAAAACGTGGTGGTTAGCCTATATAAATCATATGCAAAAGTTGAAGGTCCCAAACTTTTCTGAGCACGAGGAGCAGTGGGAGCATGGAGAATTTCTAGTCCCTCCAAATAAGGCTGAGCTACCAAGGTTCTATCACTCCCTAATAACCTTATAGAAGATTATGCTGTTATAAATCCGTAACTTAAACTACTCTGAAAGACATGGACTTAACTACTGCTGTGCAATATTACCTTCTTTGTAAATTTGTTTATACATCCATGAAAAAATTTGACCTAAGGATTCATCTCACAGGAAGAAGTGGCACTTTCACTGCTGCAAACATATTTATGGAAATGGCCTGTAGATTTACCCACTTCTTGAAATTTCTATCTCTCCTCATTGGAAAGCATTTTGATTAAGCTTTGCTGAGTACTGAATAATGTCAGTGTACAGAAAACTCCTGCTAACCCTTGCTCCTTTATTTGTCCGATCCAAAAATTATAAAAATAAGTAATTAACTGCTTGTTTGACTCTCTTTAGATTTGATTCTAGTAGAACTTAAACAACGGTAATTAACCATATTTTGCACATGTGGTGAGCATATACAGTAGATTTTACTGTTGTGAAACATTCATCTAATAAGTGAAGTAAAGCAATAACGGATAAATTTTTCTTTTAATAAAATAATTTTTTTAAGAAAGGCAAAGACAAAATAAACCCTAGTTTACAAATTTTCAGAGATGCTTTGGAGGTCATTAGAATCAGAGATTATAGAGGTAACAATATCTCCATACATCTCAACACAAAGGATCTATTTCAAGTCTGCAGGCTGTTACAAGAATTGTATTTATTTCTCTTACCATAAAGATTTTGGGACTGAAATTCATAGCTCCTTCATCTAAATTTTTTGGAATATTTTCCTGTAATTAACACTCCTGCAGAAACATAGCTAGCAGCAGGAAAAAAACACTCCCACAATTAATGAATGTTAAGAAATACTTAGTTAAATTCTCAGGATTTAGTCAAAGGATTGAGAACAAATGTGTATTTTAACAGAGTATCAGACAAACAGTAACATCAAACGCTCTGGAGATTAATATGCAATAATTCATTGAAGACCAGAGCCTTACTGTCTGTGATACAGATGGAATTAAAGTCATAGACACATCTGGATTAGTTTAATCTTTTCTCAGTTATAACAGGGAATAAAAAAGACAACTAAGTAAGTTCATTTTTGTTGTTAATGAACATCTGGGGTTCCTGACCATTCTAACTGTAAATAATATCTGATCCAAAATATTTCACATTCTGCATATTAAAATAATATATCCAAAGATCTAAGAGAATAACTGTGGGCCAATAGCAATAAAACAAAGTGACACTAGGAAAGAATTCAGTGTTAAATAAGAAATGAGCCTAGCTTCCTGACCCACTCAAGATGAATGTAGTCAAAGAGCATTTATGATAACAGTAACACTGACAAGACTGGTTAAAAATTGTTCACCCAGGAGATTTGTACTGCTTCTTAGTAGAAATCTGAGGTTTTGATAATTTTCCCTATAAATACTAAAGTTTATTTCCTATTTTTTTTTTGATGTTCAGAGAAAAGCTAAACTTTTCTACTGAAGAAAATGTCAATTAGCTGTAATAATATTCTGAACTGTATGAAAATTTGGAAGATTAACAAATTTATGCTCCTGAATGGTTGGGATGATCAGTGATTTGCAGCTAAAATGTTTTTAAATGTAAAACTACTTAGGTCTTTAGAACTTAGGTTCTTTTCATGTTTTCTGCCATATATCTCCATACAAACAGTATCTCATCCAAATTCCACGTGTCAGTGTGAAGAGCTCCAAGATTCCCTCCCCCTACTAAGTTTCTATTCCCTTAATTTAGGATTACTGACATTTTGGTATCTTCTTTATTTCCCTAAGATATCTTCTTGAACACAGACATAAACTTACTGCTGTTAGTTTTGAACTTGTCATGTTCTATCTTCCTTGACAACAGTTCAAAGAACATTGAAAATTTTCCAGTTTGTGGCATATGCATGCCTTGTTTGTGGCTAAGAAATGCTCCATACACATTTTGCCACCATTCGGTAGGAAATCTTCAGTGAAGGAAAATATTATGACCCACATATAGCGGTTTTATTTAAAAATTTATATTGAAAGAAAGCTTTTGGCTTGGGATCTTTGGGGTCCTTGTTTAGTTGTTTCTGGTTTTGTTTTTTGGTTTTTTTGGTTTTTTTTGTTTTTTTTTTGTTTTTTTTTTTGTTGTTTTTTTTTTTTTTTAGCAGAAAAAAGGTCTCATGAATGTTTTTGCTTCACAGGACAGAAAAAAAGGAAAAATATGGAAGTAGGCACAAGTTGCAGTAAGAGAAATTCTGGCTAGATACTAGGAAAATTTCACAACTAAGCTGCTCAAACATGGGAACAGGTTGCCCAAAGCATTTGCAAAAATTTATACCCTTGTGGAAATAACATAACTCAAACTCCATTTGGATAGAACCCTGAGTAAGCTGAGCTGACTCTGAAGCTGGCACTGTTTGGGGTGGGAGAAGTGGGTTTGGACCAGATGACCCACAGAAACAAGAGCCAAGATTTATTTCCTTTTGGGTATTGTCCTAATTTTCTTACAGTTGCCAAGGGGAGGGAAGTTGCCAGTGGCCAGCACTGTAGAATCTGCCCCTCTTCCACTAACGCCTGTCCCTTCCCATCCCCAGGGAGAGCAGGAGTCCAAGTGTGCCCAGCCATGCCCAGCCAAGAGTGTGTGTGTGGGCATTGCAGGGGAGGGAGCCCAGCCCAGCCCCGCCAGCCTGGGCACCGCAGCCTGGAAGCCACAGGGCCAGAAGCACCAGCGGGGAGCCAGAGCAGCACGGAGCAGACAATCCATGGGGTTTGGGGGTTTTTTGGAGGTTTGTCCATCTTTTTTTTTTTTGTTCTCTCAGGTTTGGTGAAGAGGAATTCCAGCTGTGGAGGCATCCACCAATTTCTCCTTTGTTCAGGAGGCTGTGTGGCACCAACTGTGATAACGTCCATAATTTTGTCTTTCTTTTTCTCTGCCTTTATGGCCAAGCAGAGATGGGTCATGGGCATGAGCATGTTTTTGTGTGTAAATCACCCTCTCTTTTGTCTACTTTATTATTAATATTGTTGCTGTTACTGTTCTTTGCTTATCCCATGGCTGATTGTTTTCAGGGAACTATCTCAACCAATAGCTTTTGCCTTTGTCCCTCTCTCACCAGAGGGGATGGCAGGAGAGAAGGGCCTTGTTTGCAGTTTCTCAGCTGGTTTTAAACAAAAACATTTAAGATTTGGTTCAATTTATCTTTAAGGCCAAGTTGGATGGACCTCTTAGCAGCCTTAGCAGTGAAAATTGTCACTGTCCATGGCAAAGAGGTTGGAGCTAGGTGATATTTAGAGCCCCTTCCGACATGAGCAATTCTATGACTCTATATCTTTAACGTGTCATTAATCAAATCCTTTTACTAAAAGCATCATTGCAATAATATTTTTAATTTGCTAAAACAAATTGCTTTCTTAACATTTTTTTCTCTTTTAGCTCTCACCTCCTCTATAGAGCACTGTAATAAGGTTTGTACATGAGCTTAATCATAGCAAAGCCCAGACTAGATAATTTTGTTAAATGAATAACTGAATTTACAAACTATGTTAATAGATGTGGACACTTTTTCTGAGAGTAAGTTATAAAGAGAATGGGTCAAACACTTTTATATTATATTATTTTACTGTTCAACTTTTTTAAATTGCTGATATCATGTTTTCATACAGATGGAAAAGTCATAAATATAACATGGTACAATTATGACAAAAAAGTATGTCATAAACACATATGAAATAGAAATGAAAATTCTTGTACAAGCAATTCTATTATAAATTTTTGATGTAATTCCAAAAAATTATATTGAAAATTTGAAATATTTTTTAGCTAAAATATCTCACTGAAGTTACTGGCAATGAATTCATTATTATCAGTACCTGATGATTAATGAAAAAATCTTTTTTTCCTTTTTTTAATCTTTTGCAGAGTGTGAAGAAGAGTAATAAATTCAATGACCTAGTCAACCATTCAAATTTAGAGTTTCTACAAAAGGCCGTGTTATCCTCTGTTAAAAATTAATAAATTCTCCTACTTGCCTGTCCACCATATAGTTATGTAAAGGAATGTGAATAAAAGTCTCTCTAACGACTGTTATAATTTCCACAACCATGTCCTCTACTTCTGGACTCAGTAATTTCACTTTTTTTGTTTCTTTATGTGGCCTTCCCCCTCTCCCTGTAAAAAGTTTTCATCTATTAAGTTATATTTCTTCTCTTTTCTTAAGCCTGTTTTTAAAAGGATTTATTTATTCCATGTCTGCTTGAACCATATGTTGATTTAACATGTGTTGTGCAATTACTCTGCAAAGACAATCCCAAATCCTTCCCTGTACCCTTGATAACTGCCTGGTATTTAGTGCTCCCTCTCGTATTGTATTTCAGTAAACCTAACATATTTGCAGCTGGTTTCCCTGTCTGTATCCTTTATGTAGATGAGAAACATCAAAAGCCTTGGAGTTGTAACACCTGTTGAATTTCCTTCTGTTTTTATTTGCAGATTGGAACATTTCTGTTTGACATGTAATCTGCTTTCTGTTTCAAAATAGTTTCCTTTCCATTGACTCATACGCTCCTGAAGAATTCCCTCCCCATCTCTTATTTTCTGGATCAGAAAGCACTGCCCACAAGAAAGACACAGAAAGGACACATACGAAAGCTTCTGATAGGAGGTATGACAGATTTGCAGCCTTCAGAGGAGTGTGCAAAAGTCATAACAATAGTACTCACTGTGCCTGTCTCCCATTTAGCCTACATTTGTACTATGCCAAAACCAGGACAATTATGATGACAATTATCATCTATGTTGTGATTATTGTTATTATGACAGTCAGTAACAGTCCTGTCCTTCCCTGTTGTACAGCTCACTAAGGTATATGTAGACCAGCAAGTTTCACTTATTTTCTTTTGATAACAAAAATATTCCATTCTTTGATAGATATAATGATTTTATGTAAATTTGATTTGCAAGACAGTATGCCTCTGTCTACAGTTTTAGACAGAAGAAGAATCATGAAACCTTAAAGATCACTTTTTCTACCAAACCCATGCTATTTAACTGTTGCATTGCTTTGGGCTTGGCCTCTCTCCTAAAGACAATGGATGTCACATGATATAGTTGCTGATATTCCATTTAGAATGTGATCAAGTATTTGCTTTGGCAAAATGCTTGGCTGCCTTTAAATCTTTCACAGTTTGTGAAGCAATGCAAAGTACCTCCGCTGGTTGAGGCACCTTTTAGGTGTGAACTATTTCAAGAAATTGTATAAATGCAAATAAATTTTACATTATACTTTTACCTGGTTATATTAGCTCTGAGGAATACAAGAAAGCAAGTATATATAAAAGGACAGAAGCCTCCAGAGTACATTATATTGGATATAACATCAAATAATGCCTACTTAGTAATTTGTTGTCTTAAAACAATCCTATTGAGTGCATATATGTACACATAATTCAACAAAATTTGAGCTTAAGTATTCACAAGACAGCAGAGAATTTCATCCTCTCTAATCTGCCTCAGCTTTTCTTATCCTTGTTCACATTACATTAGAAATTAATTTCAGATGTAATGAGCTGTTTACTCTGACAAACTCAGTGCCAAAGAGGCTTAATCTAAAAATACATCTGAGTCTCTAGTGCCTATTAATAGGATGCAAGTGTGATATGCAATGTAAAACGTTTAGATTCTTCCTAATGCAACACAGATTATAAATTACATTGCTGGTACACTTTGGACGTCCATCAGGATAAGCAAATATTTTTTAAAAGTCCATGGGTATTTGACTTCAATGAGGTTGCATGGGGAATAAGTCAGAACAGTATAGGCCCCAGGGGTTTTATGAGCCATGACTTTCTATAAATTTCTATTTTTTATACATTTCCACTGTTTGTTGACTACATGAAATAAAAATTAGTTTCAGAGAAGACAATTCCTGTTTTCAAACACAGATCTACAGCTAGAAATAAAACATTAGACTACTTTTTTTTTGTGCTCACTTACCACAATTGATTTCTCCTGTATAAAATGGAATCTAAAACAGATTTTAGAAATTACAAAGGATATGAAGACTTAAAACAATTTTTCATAAAATTATTCAATTTAATTAAGCAATGACAAAGGCATTTTTCCATTAAATAACACATTTTGGAAAAATATGAAAACACTTCCTTTTTTTTTTAATGACATTTATTTACAGAAATTGGATTGATATTTTTTGTTTATTTCACATCAGCCTAGTTAAATTACTAGAAAATATGTAGAACTGAAAGAAAATGCTTCTATTCCAGCAAAAATGGTCTTGACTAACAGGGTTTTACACTGAAACCACTATAGTTATGTTGATCTGCATCAGCCAGGGATCTCAGTCTTATAAACAATTTGAGTCTTGCTTTTACTAATAGTATATATGTTCAGTTTCAAAAGGGATACTCACATTTGATGTGGAACACATGTGGAAATATTTGAGATATAAAAATAGCAATAGACAAAACCACTTTAGAATGTGATATAAATGGTCAGATTCTGGAAATATGTTGGGATTTTTGCACCTAATAAACAGACAATAGACACTCCATGCTGCCACATTGGCTGTTTCATTCTCTTAAATGGGAAAACAAACAGCTGCTAGTTTTTCTGATGGAGCTGAAAAAGAATATATCTGGTGCTATTGAAAAAGTGTATTAAAGGAAAGAATTGCCACATATGAAACGATGACATTGCTGGAGTGCTGTGAGATTCTGTGGTTAAATAAACCGGTGTTTGAATTGGGTTCTTGATACTGATCTTATTGTTAATATCATGTGTAGTTTATAGACTAATGAAAAACTTTAGAATAAACTTAAGTTAGCATTAATTAGCTTATTTTTCCCTGTAAAAAGAATATTCCCAGGGCACATTCTTCTGACAGATTGGCCTGGCCTTTTGCTTTCTGGATTTCTAGCTTTTACTAAATTTTAGTCTTTGTCCTTTCCTAAATCCTGACTTCATTCCGCTTTAGATTGTAAAGGATGAATAAAATACTGTGACTTTAGTTGATAGACCTCTATTTCAATGTAGTAATTCTTTCTGCCACTATTCCACCGTGAACTGCTTTTTTCCAGAGAGGTCTTGCTAGCAGTTTGTGAAGAATTCTGTTCTGGGTGAGATTGGGAAGATCTCTGTAGAATGACTTCACAGGAATAGAGACACTGGAAGAAAGGTGGCCAGTTCCCTTCTCTGTTCAACCACAGGAACAGGACATCAAGCCCTGCTTCACATATTCCACACAATTCAGATAGCACGTGAATAATGGAGACTATTTTTTTACAATGTGCCTACCTTAGAGAGTAAACCAACAGAGTGGTTTTACAGAGTGTAATTGGTGCTGATGGTGCACTGTCCACACTACAAGTATTTCAAGGGTTATCTTCCCAAATCTGTCTCGTCTTGTCTGAGGACCTCAACATAATGATTGGAGCACATTATCATCTTTCAGGAATTTCTCTTCTGGATTCATTTGCTCTTTAAGGAATCCAGTTTTCATGCTTTGAGGCCATCCTCTGCTGCCAAGCACGGCACGATAATTGAGGCAGCTAGGATATTTCTTTCAAAAATACTGATACTGATTAGAATGAGAATGCTAGATACGCCTTTCGTTTTCTTTTCTACACTAAGCTATTGGAGTCTTGGTAGCATCAGATTTGTCAAGGCACTACACAGTGTTGAATAAGTCATATGGGACAATTCTGAAACATAAAAGTCTTCATGTTGAACCATTAAAGTGAATAATGAATACAGTTTGGAGTAGAAGTATGTGAGCAGCAATTTTTTTTTCTTTGTTACTTACTCAGATGTGATGACTTTCTTGATTTGCTTGTAAAAAATAGAGAGTTCAACTTTGAATTAGTTCTTTACTTCTCTCTTCATACCATCAACATCTATTGGTCAGCACGGTAGGAATAGAAGAATAGCTGATGGAATTTTCTGTTCCAAAGGACATATGCAACTCCTTAAGAAGTATATTTAGGCCTACACTGTATTATTTAGACACAACCCATATGTAGGGTGTGGTATGGATCTGGACAAGATCACAGTTTCTTGGCACCTAAAGTACTTGGTTTACATTGGCCCTATACAGTTTCCAGATTTCTTGGAAATTCTCCTGGAGTTCATACTGATCTGGATGAGGAAGAACATATGGAGATATTAATCCATGTGTTCATGCAAGCTTCATGACTGAAAACATAGCTAAATGCCTGCTTCCTCAAGGAAGAGCTGGTATATTTTGGTGCTTACTGGAAACCCAGTTCTTATTCTTTCATCATAAACCATGTTGCTGGTCCTTTCCAAACCTGCTGTGCAAGCACATCTGTTCAATGTTCCTTCTGTCAGGGGACCATTAGGGAATACCCCTGTCTATTCAGCAGCCCAGCAAGGTCATCCTCACCCAGGAGATGCCTCCAATGAAAACCTGTGAAGTGGATAATACTGTAAGCCCTTAAAACATTTTGGGTATTGATTTTCAGAGAATTTTATTGCTCTTGTATCTTTTAATGAGGTAGTTTTCAAGGTACAATAAGTACATTGAGCAAAATATTTTTATGTGATCTCTATGTGCTCTATGTTTCACATCGTTTCAGGTTTTTAGCCTCCACTTTCAGCATGATAGAGGAAATACTCATAATACTTGGGCCCATCCTTTACACATTCTGTACTGGCCTACAACTGGGGAGGATGGTCCAGGCACAGAAAACTCCCAACAAATTATTTAGGAATTCCCAAATTTAACTTCAACAGTTTCTGTCACCAATGAGGCCCTAAACCCAGCAATGAATAAGCCAGATTTTTCTCTCAGTTACACTTACTAATTAGGAGTAACTCCTCTAAGATTGAAACTGATTACTTGAGTTGAGCTCTGTGGTCAACAGCCAGCATGCCCTGTATAAATCCAGTATGTTTCTAACTAAATTTTATGGTCAATAGTTTTACTCAGATCTGCTTGTCATATATTATAATTGAATATTACCCTCTTGTGGTTTATGACAACAAAGTCTTTAAATCCTACTGTATTTCCAGTAAACAATATTCTTGCATTTTTGAGTGCTGCTGATTTACTGGTTCTCTGATTTTGGTCTTGTGAAAGCCACAAAAAATGTGAAACTGATATTGCCTTGGAAATAAAAGGGAAAAGCCATCCCATACCAGTTGAGGGGAGACTGATTTGTATCAAGATCTACATCTACCTTCAAAAGATAAACTCTGAAAATTGCAGCATCCTCACTGATGAAAGGTCATTGCTAATAAGCTGAGCAGTGATTGTTGCTAAGTAAATTTAACATAGAACTCAGTGAAACAAGATTATTCATAAAGTACTTACAGCAGGTTTACTTGTGCTCAGAGTTTTCCAGAACAAACAGTTAAGTTTGCTATTACAAGACTATAAATGACCCAAATCATCTTTTATTACGAGAAATGCAAGCTAGCTGCCATCCCTAAGACACATTTTTCAGCCAAAAGCACTTTTTTTTTTTGCCAGGAATTTTGTATTGACTAATGTGCTAAATTACTGAAACTTTAATTGATTCGTCTTTTTTTTTTTTCCAGATATCACAACCTTCCAGTCAGCTGTGACTCCACATCAACAAAATCAGTTCCAGTCATTTACATACTCCTGGTGAATAAAAGGAGTTTTAGACAGAAAAACTATGGCATACCTCAGCTAGTTACCTTTTTTTTTTTTATGCATCATCCTTACTACATGAGTTTGTTCAATTAATTTTTGAGTAAATCTACATACCCATATTAATACAGCTCTAGAAAATGAATGGAGTTTGAAGGCAGGGGTAACCTAAAGATCAAGACTGAAATATCTCAACTAATAATTTTGTATATAACCTATAACTACAGTCTGAGCTATCTATGAGAAAGATCCGGTTTCTTCCCCAGAAAATATCGAGTTTCAATTCTATATGGAGAATCTTCAAATACACAGAATACCTACTGTCAATGGGAAATTGTCTTTCTTTTTCAAAAATGCTATCCTTATTTTTAGTTCACAATAGACTTCTTAATAAAAAGGAAATACAAACATAATTTTCTGGAATACAAACAAAAAACTCAACTAATTCAAAATCCTCTATTTCGTTGCATAATAGAGATTTGCATGCTTAATTTCCTTCTTCTGTGACAAAATAAAAGCATACTATACTGTCACACACCAGAACAGAATTAAATACAATAGATCCACATTTTTTATCTCTGCTCAATGCTTGAGTTCACAGTTACTGTTCAAATTGGACCTCTGACCTTTCCTTATTTCCTTGAGCACATCCCTCTTGGGTTTCTGGCTGTTAGGTACTGCTTAGCTTAATACAGATTCCCACAATTCTTTGCTAAATCTGGGTCATGGTACCAAGGATCGTTTTCTGAATAGATCTTTCAACTTCAAACCCTTCAGTCAAACCCCTTCGGCCAGCTAGCTTCCTTCAAATTAAATGCCATGTACTTAGAACAAAACCCTAAATCAAAAAACGTTAATTGGACTGTGCAAATTTTCAGACTGTAAGATGTATACCTGCCTCCCAAGCTGGTGCCCAGCAAACCAGATACCGACAAACTCTTCCAGGTTGTGCTCTTTGACCAGGTCTTTGACCTGGTACATCAGCCTTTGAAAAAACAATGTTTTCAGCTACACAGAAGAGGCAAGGTCTAGTGTGGTGCTTTATCTTCTAGGCGTGTCTTTGACAAGTCTTGGTAGCCAGTGTTATGTGTTTCTTCCTGATGTATCACATCTGTAAAATGAATATTTCTCAAAAATCATTATAAATTAATCTGAAATCACACAGGAAATAAAAGCGAGCAAGGCCTCATATCATCACATCATTGCCCTGGAACACCTCATGTGCTATGTCCATAAAACTGTGCTTAGTGATACTTGGAATATTCCTCTGGAAGAGCTCCCATCTGTTTGACACCAAGGTGCCTGTTGTGGCCTTCATAAAAAGCTGATCTATGTGAGCACATTTTTTGAAAATATTACATTTCAAGAACTCCTAGACTCATATGACAATCTGTTGATACTCCAGCTGTCTACAGCAGAGATCTTTAGAAATTTAGAAGCTCTTTAGAAATTATAGTCTTAAGACCACTTCCAGCATGCAAAGCTTTTTGTTTTCTAAGGGAAATTTAAGATCTTTCTCTTGAACATAAAGGAGTTTCACTACACCTAAGTATTGTGCAGCTGCCATAGCCTGAAATTCTGATCTTATTTGGTAGGTCACAAAAGCAACTGATTTTGCAAAATGTGAAGAAAATAAATCCCATTAAAAAAAAAAAAAAAAAAAAAAAAAAAAAAAAGCCGCACCAGAACTGTTTTAACTATGTAGCGAATTAAATAACAGGGCATACATACAGGTTGTACTGTAACAGACATAGAAACACAAAGGGATAGAAGACCTAATTTCCATTACATAGATATGAAATTAACCTATACTTGTTGCAATAAAAGGCAGCTGTATAGGCTGGAAGGAGATCAGGATGTTTTCTGACAGATTAATCTAGTCAGAAACAACCAGGTTCTAAACCAGGGAACAGACCAGTCTGAGAATAGCTGCAGAAAGGATGTAAGATGCTTTTTAGAGGCTGAATGCTATGAACATGCAATACCTAAAGTTTCCTCTTAATTCTTGGAGGCTGAGAAATAAACACTCATCAAAGATGCATCGAGTTTTTCAGACAAAAGAAAACTAATGTAACTTGCCATTTTTACCTGATATTGACATATATGTACAATGAATCATAATGGAAGTAATGGCCTGTTTTATTTAAAAATGGACTATACAACTTGCCATAAATATTCTTTAGCCTATTTGAGCATTACAAGTTGGGATTTGGCTGGTTTGTGAGGACTTCTATTTAGACCATCCTATTCAGACGTGCCAAATACATGTTTACATGCTGGAAATATGTTGTACTTTCTGTCAAAATATAGAGCTCTTAAAAAGGTAAGAAAGCACTTTTCTTTGTGTCAGAAGTCTCTTGAAGATTTTTAGAACTCCTGGGCTCTGTTTCCCTTTTGCAAACAATGGAGTAAAACAGGCAGAGCTCCATGGCAACGGGTGGAGGGCGGCACCTCCATCTGGAGACGTGGAAATGGATGTGATTGCAACAGCAATGCAAAACTGCTGGATTTAACTTATGTCCAAAAAGAAAATGCTGCCAATAAGTTCTCAAAATTGATGACTCTCCATTACCATTTCTCTGTCTATTTGTTCTCTGCTATATCTCTCCCTGGAAAGACTTGAGAGAGCACAAAGTGGTCAGATAATTCAAAGGCCAACAGTTCCTGTTCTATGTGCTCATAGAATGAAATACAAACAGACAAATAAAAAAAATCCATCTCTGCAATCATCTGAAACCTATTCCATAATGGTTTTATTGGGTCTAATTATTTGTTAATGATATATCTGACATGATAAAAACACCTATCTGTAATTTGAGAGTCCCTGTGTGGGATTAGAGAGCAGCCTAAGGGGCAGTGTCATATAGGACTGAGTTTCTTCAAGATCCGCATCTGAAAACCTCCAAAACTTTTGAGCTTCTAATCAAATGCAGATTATAAAAGTCACCTTAATGTCTGGATATCCATGGGCTGCAAGGGATCTGAGCAGGTATAAAAACTGCAAAGAAGACACATATATGAGACTTTGGGACTTTCATACAGGCTCTGTTAACACATACATATACAGCATTTTCTGTCTAAATGCAGTTATTGCATTGCTACACTTCTTATTTATGTTATTAAATGTACCTTGCCCAGCCTCCACAAAATTTATTGAAGATGGTTTCTATATGACTATGTTTTAGGAATTATGAAAGTGTGGCTTATGATCTTTTTTGCTGAATGTATATCTTCAATTAATCATATATTAATATGTGCTTGAGAATCAAAATGGAACTAAAAAAGTAGCATCTCACTTCACGCTTTGGATTCTGACATATTCAAATTCATCAAGCTGAAAATACCTCAGATTCCACTGGGTGTCTCCTTCTTTAAAAGGATTTTCTTCTATAAATTACAATCTTATTAATTAAATAAATAAATTAAAGCTGCGATCTAATGGTTCTCATTTTCTCCTATTTCCATCTTTTTCTTACTCCAGAAATCGATGTAGTATTTCTTATTTAACCATTTTAGACTTCAAAATGGAAATGCTCTTATTCTGTGCCTAAAGTGATCAAGTAAGAAATTTGGTCTTTTAGGAGCAATGTATGCGAAGAAATAATTAGTGATTTACCTCTTTTTAGTCTACGTAATTTTTGAGGAGTAAGAGAGTTTGAAATGGAGAGCTGATTATATCTCTGAAGTGGCTGTTCATTAGTTGATTAAGGTAACACTTTAGATTTTATAAGATAAAACACTTTAGATTTTATAAGATAAGCTATTTGGCACTGCACTAGGTTCAATGGGTTTCTTAAGGCAATGGGGAAAGTCCAGTATATGAGAAGTGAGAAAACACAGGTTTAAAATGATGTCTTGAAAAATTCATCATCATTAATGCTTGAGAATGATGGGCATATGGAAAGATGTCCCCACAAAAATTATGTGGAAAGTGCTTTTATATAGGTTTGAGTGCTTTCTTCACCTATTCCTATTTATGCTACTCCCATTGAGAAATGGAAAAAAATGGTAGTGTTCAATCCATCTAGCAGCATACTCTCCTACAATAGGATCACTGCAGTTTCCTTTAATGCTCTTGAGCATTCTCCACTTCCTGACTAGCACATTAAAGGAGCTAGAAATAGAATTTAATCCAGGTATGGATTAAACTGTTAATCCAGTTTTTGGGCTCAACTGCAACATAAAGTGAATCTGAATATATTTGCTTGATAGTTAGTTAATCAGCTGAATTATTATTTTCAAAAAATGTATAAACTAGTTCAGAACACTGAATTTCAGGTAGTACATGTTTCACCTATGTGTGCTGTGGCTGAAATTGTAATAGGCCAAAGCAAAATAAGCATTAATATGCATATGAAGAATATTCCACCCATTATTGACAAATATTTTAATGATATGTGACAGCGTGTTAATTGTTAGGTGGCAGGGATTTCACTAGTATGACAGCCACATGTAGGTCAAAAGGACAAAAGCTGTACATGAGCAAGCAATGAATGATTGCAGCCCAGACAAACAAAACATCCTGGGTTGCACCCACAGCAGAAGGGGCAACAGGGGGAGGGTGGTGACTCTGCCCCTCTGCTCGGCTCTGGTGAGACCCCACCTGCAGTGCTGCATCCAGCTCTGGGGTCTGCAGCACCAGAAAAACATGGATCTCTTAGGCCAGGTCCAGAGGAGGGTCACAGAAATGACCGGAGGCCTGGAGACAGGCTGAGAGAGTTGTAAAATAAAATACATATTTCTCTTGTTGAAGTTGTCTCTCCTCAGCCTGGAGAAGAGAGGGCTGAAGAGATCTTAATGTTGTTTTTCAGTACTTATAGGGGGCTTTCAATAAAAGTGACAAATTCTTTAGCAGAGTCTGTTGGTTTAGCACAAGGGGTGATGCTTTTAAACTAAAAGAGTATTGATTTAGACTAAATATAAGGAAAATATTTTACAATGAGGTGGTGAAACACTGGAACAGACTGCCCAGAGAGGTGACAGGAAACATTCAGGGACAGTTTGGATTGGGCTCTGAGTAACCTGGTCTAGTGAAAAATGGCCTTATCCAAGGAGATTGGATAAAAGATGATCTTTTAGGTGATCTTTAGATCATCTTCCAACATGAACCATTCCAGGATTCTATGACAAGACTAAAAGGCATTTCTGCATGCATATAGGTACAAAATCAATGTGCTGCACTGCTTGCTGTGCATGTTTTTATACTGCAATGCCTATTGACAATGCTTATTTCAAACCATAATTGCTCAGTGTCCACCTGCCAAGGACCATGACTCAGTGCCAGGTGACATCTCATGCAGTGTTTATAGTTGCATGCTGTTCATCTTGAAAAGTAATTTTTCATCCCCAGCACCTGCATTCACAGATGTCTAGCCAGTAAATAATTTTTGCTCATCCTGCACAGGACAACTTGAAAAATATGTTATTGTAAGCAAGTTCCGGAACACACATAATACTTTTCTGAAAGTGGGTTTTTCAGTCATCCCAGGGAAATGATGTACAAAAAATCTACCAGCCTGGATTTCATGAGACGACAAAGAATGTTTCTGAGGCACATACTATAATTCTACTTTCTGTTTCCCTGCAGATACCTTTACAGATAAATAAAAACACATGCTACAGCTACATGATACACTCTTGGCTCACTAAATAAGTCTAGTTTAGGTTTACTTATTTTATAAAATATAGGATTAGTCTAGGAAATACAGGGTTTTCCCACATAGTGTATGGACACCTAAAATGCAAAGAATGCTTTACACAATGTATTTCTAAGTAGCTTCTTGGGACAGAAGATTGGTCTACACACCAATGGCACTTTGATGATTTTAATTCACCTTATATTGTTGATTCCATATCTTCTTTAAAGCAGGTTCCAAACACTGAGCTGAAAAATCGATCAAAAGAACACAGGAAAATAAAAGAAAACTCTAAATATTTATTCTGTTTAAATGATTCTTTCCTCCAGGAAAGGGAAAAAAAAAAGATTAAAAAATAAAAGGTATGGAATCCTTTCAAAGAAACACAGTAAAAATAAAAGTAGATAGTTTCCTTTTATTCACAAAATTAATGGGACTGTGATTGCCTTTATTCTGTTTCCCAAGCAGCCCACTTGCAGACATTATGGAAAACTAGAATTGAAAGAAGACATTTCACAGACATTTTGCAGACAGTATGAAAATGCAATGAATCCTTCTTGACGATGTTGCATTGCATACTTGGACAACTATTGACAGTTTGATTCAGTTCCCTGTTCTGAATCCAGCAGAGTACCCTCCATTTGCATACCATAAATGTATTGGGTGTCAATAGCAATAAGGTCTAGCATGTCCTTCTTTAATGTATACATTAAATTAACTGCTTCCATATTTTAAGTCAGGATCTGAAAGCAGGGCTATTCATGTGTAAAGTAGCATCCTGCCTTTTTCTGAGATAGCCTATCATATAGAGGCTGAAGTTTTTTTCCTGTATAGTGGAAGATAAATGAATAAAACTTCCCTTAAACTAAGGAAAGAGTATTCATCTCCAATATTATAGTTAAGGGACACACTGCTTCAATACAACAGTACTAGAACTCTTATTGAGGAATAGGTGACAACTTAACCTTTGCTCCTCTTGAACAAAAAAAAAAAAGTAAAAAATAGTCCAAATGGTCCAAATGTGGATTTTTTTTTTAAACTTCATGTATGGTTTAACCATATGGCTGGCATGTAAACTACTGAAAAATAAAGTGATCCCTGTCCTGCTATAAAGTCAGAACCCCAGCATGCTGCTACTCAGAAAACTGCTCTGTAAAATCTGCATTATGAGGCTCTGTATTTATTGCTACAGGAACTGCAGACAAAGTTTTTTTAGGTATTTCCTGAGTGTCAGTCCTTGGAGCCATGAGAGCTGCTTTGATTTCTTTCTGACTTATACAATAGCAAAAGTATTAAAGACCTGTCAGACCAAGTCTACTGGGAGCACCTTTCTCTCTTCAATTTCTGCCTCTATTTTAAAGCAGGAAAGTATAAAACAGAGGACAGAATATGGTGCTGCAGCTGAAAATTTGCTCAAATCCTCAGATTGTAAAACAAAACATGACTCATTTTTCCATAGACATTCACTCTTCCCTGTTTCAGTGATGACCAAAAGCTCAGTTTTGTCACTTATATGTTCAGCTCTAAATTATTATGAACACATATATTAAGTTTTATAAGAAACATTTTCTGATGTTTTAGTATGAAGATTCACACATCAAATACTACCTGAAGAAAAATATCTGTAAGCCTTGAGACTGGGAGAAGTAGAATGCCTTCATAAATATTTTATTAATGTTTTATAGGTCATAAATACATCACATATTTGTATCATTTGTGTATACTGTGATTTCATATGCACCTTTTTCCCTAAACTTCAAGGGTCCTTTAAGGCTCATCAGATGGTCAAAAGTATCTTAATCATCAGAACTTAGAGGCTGCACAAGAACCCAGACACAAACCATGATGAACATCTCATGTAGAGAATAATGTGAAGGCACCAAGGGGCCTGACATGGTCTGGAACAATCAAACAGATCTGAAGAATGTTGTGTCCTTCTTTTCGTATCTCACAACACAAAGAACTCAAGCTCAGAACAAGAACACAAAAAGCAGCTAAGAAAAACTGAGAGGATAAGTGTGCAAGGGGAATATTGAAGTGAATGAGTGAAAATTGCCAGTAAAGGAGGGATTTTATACCTGACTATATCCAGAAGGATTAGGAGACTGAACAAAATAGCTGGATTGGAAAGGAAGTGCAAGCTATTGAATCTGAGGTGTAAAAAACTCCAGCATGTACACATGGGTAAAATTTACTTTTACAGCTATATCTTACATACAGTAAATACCATATTTGCAATGAGTAGTCAGAAAGAGTCAGGATTGAGGTTTAGTCTGACTGAAAAGATCTGGCATAAATGGCTAATCTGAAATAAGTTATCACCATTTCTCCTTAGAGGTGATGCCTTTCCACTTTCAGGTCAACTGAACAGTGATTTCCCTTTCCCTTGTCAGTAGACCTTGCTCTGGTAGAATATTGATTCACAAAAATGCTGCAGCCTAAGAAGCCTCATGTCATCCTACTTCTTTTTTTGTGTATTTTAGGTCAATTGAAGAGAATGTATCATTAACCCACAATACACCAAAACATGCACTTCAGTTGGAAAGCAGATTGAGCTCTTTGAAGGGAATGTGAATATACTAATATTTGAATAAAAGCACCTGCTAAAGCACTCTGAGAAAAATGTGTTTTCATTCTTTCTCCTCTCCATTGTCCAGTTTCCCAAATTTATTACATTTGTTATCTACATTATCAACAGTTGTTAAAACAGACACATAGGAATGGAATTTATCGTGCTCCCAATTCCCTACAAGAATTAAACAATGTGGAATACTTTGCTTTTTTCCAGGGTTTTTGTCATTCTGATATCAACATTAAACCATCTGAATTAATAGACATGCAAGTTAAAATGAATTTTAATGATAAACACATAATCTATCAGAGTTTAAAATTTGTATTAGGAACCCTTACATGTTCACGACAAACAATTCTTTCATGCGTGTTGGAAGTCAAAAGTGTAAATTTCATTTGTTTTATTTCAGGGATCTTGTGCTTTGTCAAGGTCAGCAGTGAAGAATACTAGACACAGAAGATATTGGTATGATATTATTTATTAAGATATTATTTATGTTTCTTCCATCTATTTTTATACAAATATTAACTCAATATCATAAACAATCTTATAATTCTGTTCTCATTTTATCCCAGCTTTATGAAAATCTCTTTCCATGGAATCCAGTAAAACAAATTAATTATATTGACATAAAGGCCTAGAAACATTGCAAACCATCTCACTCTTTCCTGAGACTTAGGCATCCCCACTGCTCTAATTCCTCAGCAAACAAAACTTACTTGATTTCTTTGGCATTTTTTATCATCCTTGACATAGTGTCTCCATAAAAGAAATAACTGTTACATATATAAACTTTTAAAAAAGAAAAGCATACTGGAATTGCACGGCTTCTTGAAAGTTAAGATTCTCAACCCCTGGGTTACTACTTTTCAGTACTAAAGTATAGTTATTATTATATTGTATTCCCTATTCTCTTTTTTTCATCTTACCAGGATCAAGAAAACCTTCAGCCATACAGAAATTTTAGTTAGTTAAAGTGGTTTACTTTAGTATATGCCTCTTTCAATGTTTAACCATTCTGAACATGATATATTACCTTGAATTTTAATGAGCTAGATGTCCTATTATTTTTTTCTCCAGTAAGGAGTCACTTAGAGCGGCAGGATGTGATTTTACTGAAACTTGAATAAATTAACCATGGTTGCATTTTGCATTATTATCCACTATAGAAAAGTTTATATGAACTTCATAAAGGAAACTTTCCTTGTGTTTTTTGGTGCAGTTCTGGGGTTTACATAAACCTTTATTTGCTAGACTAAGTGAACTTTTGTAATATAATCTGATGCATTGATTGTTTATGCTTATAGGCCTTCCAAATTGCAAAGTAAAACCCATTAACTTGAGCTAGAGCTAGTAATGAGCATAATTTAGATTAAACACACCTTATTTCAGACCTCAGGTGAGGAATGAATATGCACAGTCAGCTCCTGTTGCACAGCTGATGAGTGGTAACTCATTAAGATGAAATTACTGTCGATGTGTGGCAAGACCTGAGGGAATTCTTTCAAGCAGTACCTGGCAGTAACCCTTTGCTTATCTCCCTAATTTCATAAATAGTTTGAAAGAAACTAAAAGGGCTACTCAACAATGTTGAGCATAACAAAAGTTGTAGAAAAAAAATTCAAGTGTGGAAATGGAATGGGACTATTTTTTTCCAAAGGGAATATATTTAGAAATTCACAGAACAGAGCTGATTTTTTCTCCCTTCCAGACAGCTCTCTATGAGAACATGCAGTTGTTACAGTATGTAACATCATGCCAAGGAGCACAATGATCTACTGCCCATTTAGAAACAACAGAACAGACCATTAAAACTTTTGGTTGTAATCTTTGAAGAAATTACCTTATAAGCCAAAACTTTATAATTTCAGTATAAGGTCTCTTGCAATGCATTTTAAATATCCTATGGAATCTGTAACATGACTGGTACATTTAGCTGTAACATGACTGGTACATTTAACTGGTACATTAGTCCCTGACCCAGAACTCAGCTTGACACTAAGATTGACAGATTTTTCTGGTGATTTTAAACGCTCTCATTTGTGGTAAAACATGAGGGGTTTTGGGGGGTTGATTGTTCAAGAACTCCATGATGTACCTGTACAAATTTACTTGATGTAATGTGCTTTTTCTTTTCAGGATAAATCCCAATAAAGAATATCATATTAAATTGTTTCTCAATGTATTTTGGGGTATTTTTTTTCCATAAAAGTATGCAGCTGTGCAATAAAAAGGGGGGAAAAATTGAGAATTCCATTTGAATTGGATGTGGGTAAACAATCAGAACCCTTTCTTCTTGAACTAGGGATTTATTTATTCCTTTGAGCTTTTTTTTTTCACCCTTGACCTCATTCCTGTCTTGATCCTCCCGTAACATTCCCCCAAGTTTTAGGGCTCAATTTATCTTCAGTTTAGACACTTGTGTACAGCATATTTCAGTCATATATGTTTGGGGTTTTTTTCTTTCCTTTTTTAAGAAGGGTACTGGCAGCAAGTGGCTTCTGAACTTCATTCAGTCAGATCCCATTCAGCCCTTGCATTCTTTGCGCCTTTCCCGGCACACTCCGTGCCAGACAGAAACTGTAGAGCCAGATAAACCCAGCAGGTCCTGCTGGGAATGTGAGATGAGTAAGAAGATACTGGTATGTCTGCCAGATTTATGGCTGGGGTTCACTTCAGGGAAATTATTGTATCTCAGCCAGGGTAGTGCATCTAAACTTCTAACACACTGTGGCTGCATAAATATTCCCCAACTCCCAGTGTCTTCCAGTGGGCAAATCCTGTCACCTCATCACATGGAATGTCAGGAACAATGGTTGTTACAATAAATTTCATCTCAAGACAGAAACACATCGGTGCTCAGCATACAACAAAAAAATTTCAGCAAAAACTTCAAAGTTGCATTATTGGATTGAGAACGTTTTGACATATTATAAATATATTCCTTGTTATCAAAAATGAGATCTAACCTATATTTCCTTTATAATAATAAAAATTTTACTCTGGAGAAAGCACAGGCCAAAATTTTTCTAGGATGTTTTTGTTGAGTAAACATCCTTTTGATAAGTCCTCTCTAACCAAGAAATACTCATATGATAAATATACTTTTGAAAAAATAAATAAGATTAATAAACATGTGGTTTGTTTTCCCAATTATTTCAAAATTATTGGTGTTTATTTTGCACTTTAGTGCATAGCTATTTGCTGTAAATTCACATTAAGAACAAAATCTTTTCAATTATAAAAAATAGCCTAACTGATTGTAAAATACACTGGTTTTCAGTGTAGGTGTTTCAGAGATTGGATGATATATATTTTTTGTGTAGAGATTTTTTTTTTCCTACAGAACTCAAAAAATTAGTATTTTTTGATTACTCTGTAAAATTATATTAGCAATGCAGACAGAGACACATCATATATATGATTTCCTGACTGTAGGAGTTAAGAGTCTAAGTTATGGGCTTGTAATGCACCCATTTACTTCTGAACTTATTACTATAGGCTACTTTTCTAGTCAGTGGAGCACAGTGGGCACTTTGTGGAAATAATCTGCTGAATACTAAGACAGCTTTACAGAAACAAATTAAAATTATTTATTATAGAGAGAGATTGTAGGGAAACTAGGATTCAAAAAGGACTTTTACTTTTTTTAAATGTAAATGTCTATATACATAAACTTCTGTAGTCTATAGGAAAATTACATTATACTTGTTTCTAATGTACAAGTGTTGGTGTAAAATCTATTAGAGATATTATGTCTTAACAAGGAATTCATTCTGAATTTTAAAGGGAAATGAATGTAACCATTTTATTTCAAATGCATTTGTTTTTGAAAATTTGATTGAAACACTTCACTGTCCAAATGTATGCACGTATGAGAAAAAATATATATAAAGAGGAAAATGTGAAAGCATGAAGGAAATACTCAGCCTATATATATATGAGTATGTGAAGGAATTGTATCTCTATAAATATGAACTTGTCTATATATATAGAGAAAATCTCTGCTTCATAACCACTGACCTTTGGCAAACCTGTTTATATTGTCCATTTGGTTTAGCCTGTATGAACTATGCAGCAACTGTTTTTAAACATAACTAAATTTAATAGGATACTTCTTGCAGAATAATTACATTCCAAAGGTTTTTTGAAAACAAGTATGATTTACAGAGCTCTGATGATTCTTTTGGAAAACTGTATCTGTTAAATTTCAATGAATACTTGCTTAAAATCAGACATTGGATTTTCATATACATAACTGCCAAGCTCCATATTAGACATTTTCAGGGTGTGACTGATTCATCTCTTTTTTTTTTTTACAGATGGAAGGTACTGCTTATTTTCCTGTGACCAAGATTTGTTTAAATTATGTAGACAATTAAAGCAGGACAACAATTCCTACATTAAATGTTGATAATTTACAGTAATTAAATTATTTTTTTCACAAGTATAGTCGAAATTCTAGGTAATATATTCAACATCTCTAATTAATTCTACCACAGGTTGTATAGATGCACTGAAAATAGACTGTGACACATCTGTCCTGGTTTCTGTCCAGTGCTGCTCTGCACTAAGCTGCACTCTGCGCAGATATAAAAAGTTAGACAGTTAAAATTTACAAACATCAAAAAATTGGATAGAAAGGTACATTTGATATCATAAGTATTGAAATTCAACTGATTCCATGGAGAGATCAAATGCAGGTTGTTGCTCTTTACCACTCTAATAACTTCCTTAATAAAACAATGATTACTTGAAATGAAACTTCTGTTGTCACTTTATCAAAAGAAAATACCACATTAACTCCATTTTCTTTGGCTTCCTGTAAAATTTCTTACAGCTGCTGCTCTCCCATGGTGGGAAACACTTTTCTAACCTTGATGTACTTTTCGATCTTTCTATACATTTTATTTCTCCAAGTGTATGAAGAGATAGAAAAATGATATAGGAAAAAACCCAACAGCACATGTAAAATTGCACATTGTTGAATAGGATATTTGGTTTATTGCATTTGAATTACTATATTAAGTAGACTTCTGAGAATGTTTTTCTTACTGCTTGTATTACCTGATTAGTGAAATACACTTCAATACAATTTATAAATAGTAATACATGGAATTGATGTTAATTCAATAATTGTGTTGGCAAAGAAATTGTTACTGATACAGCATTCTTTGGTATTCTTTAATTTTTCCATCAAAATTTCTTCATCAAGAAATTCTTTTATTATATTTTTTCTCCATAAAGCCTGATATTCTTTCAAAATAAAGACAAATATAATGTAAAAGATAGATAAACTGATTTCACCTTATAAGTGCTTATAATCAATCATGTATTGATAAAGTATTTCAGATGTAATTCAAAACAAAGTGTAAGGGAAAGAAATAATAAAAAAATCTGGTAAGATTATCAAGTAAGGCTTAAAGCTCTAATCAACTAAGAAGGCAGGAAGGTAAGTAAACTGGGCAAAGTCACTCAAAGAATTAGGTGTGGAAAAAGTTTGCAATTTCACTAAAGCAAACATGCACAAAACATCTGGAGTTAACACCATAAGGAGGGTGGACAGATTGGAGAGGAGGGCTCCAGGCATAACTCCATGAATTATCTCAAGGAGGATATTAGGAGTGAAGAAGGAATGTTACACATGAGAGATCAGGAAGCGCATCGAAACGATTCATTGCAGAGGAATAAAAACCAGTGACAAGTGTTTATTTAATGGCAAATGAGAGCCAGAAAACAAACAGAATAGTTCAAAGTCAGGATTGGTAAATTTTGAAATAGTTTTGATAAGATCTACTAATAACTTTTTGGTCGCTACGTCCAATGAGAGCACCGCTGTATGATGTGGGAGTTAAAGCAAGCTGGTTGATAGAAATGAAGATGGAAAAGTAATATTGAATAATTATAAAAAAAAAAAAAAACCAACCTCAACAACTTTAAAGACTGTAGCTAATGACCCCAAATAAGAAGGTGAGTACCCACACAGCCACTTAATCTCTTCACCTCCTGTAGTGGATTGACCTTGGATGAATGCCAGGCACCCACCAAAACCTCTCCAACACTCCCTTTCACAAGTGGACAGAGGGGAGAAAATATAACTAAGAGTTCATGGGTTGAGATACGGACCGGGAGAGATCACTCTCCAAATACTGTCATGGGCAAAACAGACTCAAGTTGGGGATATTAATTGAATTTATTACTAACAAAACCAGAGCAGGACAATGAAAAGTAAAATAAATCTTAAAAACACCCTCTTCCCACACCTTCCTTCTTTCCAAGATCTGTCTCTTCTCCAGCAGCACTGGGAGACAGGGAATGGGTGTTCCAGTCAGTTCATCATGAGTTGTTTCTGCTGCTGCTCAGGGAGGGGAGTCCTTCCCTTGTTCCAGTATGGGGTCCCTCCCACTGGAGACACCACCACACCCAACACCAAAATTGTGCCTTTTATACACTGTACATATGGGGGGGTGTATATAGATACACACCTGTGAGCCAAAAAAAAACAAAAACAAAACCTTTATTGTTTTCTATTGCTTTCAATTTTTGTTTCCAATAAATTGAATTCAACACACACTGGAAAGAAAAATAATTCCAACAATTCTTGCCCAATATCTTCAGCAAAGTCTTGTTTGCAACAGAAATTTAACTGTTACTTTTCTTCTGATCCTTTTATAGTTTTGGCCTACAGAAGTTTTCTTACACCTAAAATGGCCAGGGGTGAATAGGTCAATCCTTCAAACTCAATGGGCACATTCAACATCTAAGGAGAAAAAGTCTATTAAAAATTCTTGAAGAAATTGGAGTATTCATAGAGGTGAGTTGTTAGACAAGAGGGAATTCTGTTACATGCTCTCAAGTTCTGCAAACATTAGAGGACAATCTAATGGCTCCTCTTTTATGAGGAGGTTGCTGAGGTAACCTGCCCAAGATAGATTTAATGTTTACTTTTGGTAGACATCAAGCCATGAGGCCTGTAAAAAGAATTATGATGTTTCAGCCATTTTAGTATCAACACAGTTGGTGTATCTATTACCTTGGCTTCTTTGATGGAAGCTTGAGGGCTTCTGTTACGAACTTCCTCATATTTCAAACACCGGGTGAGCACATCAACTGTGGATTTTCCCCATCTGTGTATTTTCATTTGCAAAAGAAAGAGAACTCTGTTTTCTGGTTCACCTACTGAAGAAACAAGATTTAACGAATGGAAAATGCTGCTAAATGGAAACATGGAGGAACCAGGGTTTTTTGGGAAATGTGTAGATTTAATTATAATCTCTCTCAGAAACTCTGAGTAGAACTATGAAATTATCAGGTCTCCCTTTTGTGTCATATCATAAGATTTCTAACATGATCTGACAAATGCTTTGAAGTGTGTCAGTCTCTGTAGAGCACTTGGTTTCAAGAAAGGGCTTTGCTAAGGGATTCAGAACTAGTCAAATAAAATTATTGCATTTTTAGTTCAAGATAAATTATGCTAGAAGAAACACTTGTCTCCAAATATGATTTTAGGAAGCTGTACAACTCAATTTATATTTAACTATCTATTTCATAAGGGAAGATTCAAGATGAAAGAGTTTGCTTGAAAAACAATCCCTTGACTCATTCAGAAGTCTCCTGCTGAAACACTTCACCTACAATTAAGGAGAGAATTTGGCATGAAAACATGAAAAGTGTGAACTGTATGGAAAATGACCATCTTTTAGACAGTCACTCTCCCAGATGTCAACAGATATCAACTCAAGCAAGCAGGGAGAATCTGAGGTCCTCAATAGGACCTCTGCATAGGACTTGCATACAGTAAAGTAGGAGTGTAGTTTGGAAGCTCACATAGTAATCCATGCTTTTAAAAAGTTGATTTTTGGTCTGATAAAATATATTCTTTTTCCTAATTGCTAATAAGAAAAAGATAAGTTAAAAATTTATATTGATATATAAATCCTCAAGTTTATTACACATGCTTATTATACATGCAATTCTCTTTGTAAATCCAACCTCCTTTTTATTGGTATTGTAGGAAACTTACTAAATGGAAGAGATAATTATCTTTGTTTCTTTCTGTTTGAATTTCAAAACACTGCACTGCACAGGATGCAATGCAGGACGTCAATAACAGAGGGAAGTTGTTTTGTTCTTGCCATCAATCATCTGGTCAAACTCTATCTGACCAAAACACAACTTTTTATTTATCTGCTTTCTCATTTCCTACTATATAATGTCTTTAATTACGGCTTTTCATTTCATTGTAAAAAAAGGCATGTAAACTCTTTTTACAGATTGGATATATGATATTGTAATGTCCTGTTCAGTGTCCTTGAAAAACAAAATCCTCCCTGGCTAATATTGTTAGCCTGTTTTTGTTTGAATCTTTCTGTTTTTTCCCTTTCCCCTTATGCAACTGACATATACAGCAAGGAGCAATCAGTCTTAGGTACTTAACTGGGTGACCTAAGGCCTTTTCATTCTCTAATCATTGTCTCTGGTCCAGTAAAAGTGTTAAAACCATCATTTACTGCATCAAATAATTAGGATAAAATTTTTGAAATAGAATATTAACTTGTGATGTCATGTTCTATAGTCCTCTTGTTGACTTCATGAATTAAAATAAAAATTGAGTTTTAAATTAGGAGTAATAACAGTCATTGATCCTTCTGTTAAGTTACTTCATGTTGAATCCATGAAATTTTATACTTTGAAATGCCTTTAGAGGATTAAACACCAACCAGAATAAGTTAATATTGCAATGCAGTGAGAGTACAATTCTTTGCATGCTTTCCAGCAGCTAGGTCTTTTGACTTCACAAAGTAATTAAAAAAATAGTGAAGGCAAAGAAATTAAGCCAGGGACTGGTATTATAGTGGAGTGAATTCTGTCTCTTTTGCTCATACAAAGTAACATTTTTCTTAAGAAACTAAATTAAAATTGAGCATTTTTTCCTGCACAGCTGTCCCTCCACATAAGGAAAGACTGATGACTCTTCACTGCTCATATCAGTCACTGGTCCAATCCTTGAGACATGGGTGGGATCACACAATGGAGGCAGAGTTTCCCTCAGTGACTAACGTTTATAATCTGGCCCAGTTCCCCTCTGACTAAGCAAATGCAATCTCTGTGTGTTAATGAGGCCTAAAATGCCCTGGGATCAGTGTTCAGGAAGATCATGCAGGAAGCAGGCAAACAGCTAATCCCAAATAATTCTCAGTGAATTGCTCAAAAGGAGCCCAGTGACTCAAGTCCTTCACTCTCTCTGTTCAAGTGCTTATGGCTGACCTTGCTTAACTCCCCTCCTCCTCTGATTTATGCTGTTGCAGCTGTTTGTTTGCTGGTGTTGCCACAGGTCTGTCTCCTGCCATTTTTTCCTTGGCATAAAGCAGTACTTTGAGTGTGGAACAAAATGAAATTGTCACTTTCCTTTTGGGGCTTTGCTGGTCTGAGTGGAATCTCACAACACTAACCCAGGAATGGACCTTCTTTCTGGCCACTGCCAGGTGCTTTTGTGAACATCAGGAGAATAAATTGCATAGGAGGAAAATCAGGAAAGAAGTCAGAAAGGCAGTCTGATACTATAGAAATGGTAGGAAAATTTTAATGAAAATAAAAGAAAACTTATTGGTCCTAATTTAGCCAGCACAGACACATGAAAAATGTGTATTTTATTCTCATTTAAATCTTTGAAGTAAATCTTAAATAATATTTGGATAATCCTTCTTCCCAGTAGGGGTTCTCTGAATGGATAAAAACTTTTTACTGCATGAGACAAAGTACTGAAAACCGAATAACACCTCCCAGTATCCTGCATCTAAGACTAGCTAAAAAAAACTACATTCCTGTTATATATGTTAATGATGGAAAATAGAAGTTGCTTTTCTCTCAGTCTCTTGTAACAGATGCAGTAATTTAAAGTGTGGCTTGTTAAAGGAAATATTTCCTAGTTGTTCTTTTATTTATAAGAATTTCTCAGCCATTACAAATAATAAACAAAAAAGGCAAATAGGCTGAAAATTGATCTTCACTTACAAGTTATGAGTGTAGCTTTTATGAATTTTATTTTTCACACACTTTGAAGACTGCTATTATGGCAAACAGCTGTCAGAGCTGAAAATGCTGCACTTGGCAGTTATACTTCTATACATAAAGATAATAAAGCTGTTTTGTCAAGAATTGATAAAAAAATTCAGTTGTGTAATCTTTCAAACAAAATCTTTACAAACAAAACCTGCTGAAACAATATTTTATGTGTTTCAATTCCATCTCTATGCCTTGTCTTGAATTCATGATCAGTAGTCTAAGTTAATTCAGGTATGGACAAGTAAACTGAGTCACAAGTGGCATGCCTGATTTACAGAGATAAAAGGATTTTATGGAAGTACAAAATACTTTCCAGACCTAGTGCTAGTGGCATTAATATTGTTGCCTTAACAGGTCAGATTTGGAGTGCCAATCTCATGGTCAGCACTTTTGTGGTCATTGCTAATTATTCAAATGTAATTTTTTCCTTTTTAATTTTCTCAAATTGCTTCATTCCACATGAATAATTATGATATTTGGATTGGCTCAGATGATTTCTTCACCTAACCCACTCATTTTTTTTCAGAAATACTCAGGATAATTAGAAGAAAAACGGACCTATAGAGAATTGGTTGTGCAACCTGCACAGTGCCCTTAAAACAGATACTAGTATATTCTTCATCTTCATTTGTTTGCATTTGCAAAGGAAAAGGTTAAATATTTTCCCCCTATGAATAGCTAAGCAGTCTGCAAGCATTTAATAACCCTTCTGGCTAACTGGCTCAGATAACTGAAGTCCATTAAAGCTGTTGCCAACAGTTCCATGCACTGTCAACTTTGGTTGATCGGAGCAGATGAATCATTAATAAACTAAGGGATCCAGCAAAAAAAATGAAAGTTTAACCAGCTGGTATCAGATTCCTGGCTGATCTACAGTGTCTGCTGGGTCTGTGGGCTTGTTTTGCTGGTATAATTCACTTGCAGTGTAAGATGTTGCAAGAATGAGGAGTATCACCAGTACCTCAGTGTCTCTGACCCAGTGTGATTGTCTGCACAATGTACAGCAAGTCATACTGGATATTCACACTACTTTATATAAATCAAATGATGTGGGTAACCTTTCAAAGAGCCAGCTTTATATAACAGCACAGGTAATATATGCTGCTTACTGCCTTAACACATAAAAGTACGATGTCTGCAATGTGTAACATATGTCCTCAAAGATCCGAAGTTTCCTGATTTTAGGGTTGTATCACGTTATATTTCCTCCATGTAAACTCCAGCTGCTGCTAAAGCAAACCTTTATAGCATGTCCTGGAGACTTGGCCAGAGTCTGTTTCTGCTTGGAGCTGAAATAAACAAGGTTTCCTTTCTCTGAACAGAACGATCTTTTCTAAGGGTTTTTCTGCCAGATTCTGAGTCTTGGTCCCAGTCCAGTGATGGAGATCAAGGGAGGAAGTTTTCCTCTCAGACAAGAGAGGTTCCTGCTGTTTTGTCAACTCATCCAAGAAAGGTAGAATTGGTACAAAATCAAAGGCTATAACAACCATATCTGTGAAAAATACTGAATTTCCTGCTACTTGCTGTGTACTCTGGTCTGTGGCAGCAGGGATGGATGTTTGTCCTTAGGAGATGGAACTGAACTACTATAATAGATGCTTGCCCCTTCTATTTTAACATTTCTGATTATATTCATATCTTGTTCCAAAGGTTATTCAGGAGGATATTACATGTCATTTTCTCCAAAAAACCCCAAAATATTAATGCTGGATCCATTTTTGATCATCATAATTTCATAAGTATTACCTGTTTTTTAGATTAAGCTTGCCACTGTCCTTCTCTCTCTCATATTGTAAAGTTGATTGTTAGCAAATCTACCAAGAAATGAGTAAGCAACAGTCTTGAGTTAAGGTCCCTGCCTGAGCTATGGAAGGAACAGAAGAAGGAAAGGGATATCTAGCCTATTTACAATGTGGTTTTGTCACTAACACACTGGCCCAAGTTTCATTATTCTTACTACAAATTTATTATATGATAAAATAAAGTAGGAAATGACACATGTCCTGGCTTTACTGTGATAGAACTGTGCTTTCCCAGATAATACCATTTCATCTTCATGCTCATTATTGCCTAAACAATTCCATTCTGTTCCAGTTTTGGAAGTCGATTTTATTTCTATTCAAGGTGAAGCATTAAAAGAAAGTAAGATTATGTCCACAGCCATGATCCAAGAAAAATAGCCACTGTTTGAAAAAATAATTTTAGGCTCAGCAAAAGACATTTACTTGAATCTGATTATTTTGTTTGAAAAACAATCCTGAATCTGGAATTAAAAAGAATCCTGGATAATAAAGGAGGCTATGGCTATTTAAGGAATATATTTTTCACATTTACCTGACTCTTGAGTCCAAATAATGTCAGTGATATAAAAAGTACTAACTATCAGCATTTTATGATCCCAGTCTGCCCCGTTTTCCTTTCATAGTGTGGTAGTTTAAAGTAAATGTAAACTATTGTTACTTATGAAAATGAGCAAAGGAAAATCTAGGTTAAATATCAAGAGGCATTTTAGCAGTTAGAAGACCATGCTCTTCACTGCCTTACGGAATACTTTTTAGCACAGCAGGCCTATAAAGAATCTAATATGTAAAGGAAAAGAGGAAAATCATTTCTGGGGATATTCCTCGTGCTAGGGATGTGTATTTGGGCAAATACTGTCCACTCAACACACTATCATTTATGGTTGAAGAATATCAAGCATCTGGATGTGTTTTGAAGATTATGGTTTCCATTCCCTGTTCCATATGCACATTGTTCCGCAGTGCCACACAGCAGATACTGCTGGATGATACCAAGTCCGAAATTTAGCCCATTCTTCTTGAAAAGTTAAGGAAAATACATGTGTTAGACTTTGCACTTCATAAAAAAATAGCTCTCAGAACTTGGTAGTGCAACATCCAGCTTCAGTTCAGAGTTCTTGATGAAGATGATAAGACCTTAAGGGGGAAAACTAAGTTCCATAAATTGAGATCTGAAATAGATTCATTTCTGATCTGAGAATGTCCAAGGGCAAGGAGCTGGAAAATCCACATTGTTTGAGTGTGACATTCTTGATTGAGGGCTTCAGGAATCTGTCCTTATACATTCAGGAGTATCTGGCACTCCTCTCCAAATGAAGGAAGACACCCCCTTTAGAAGTATGGCTCACAAGAAATGTGCCATTTTCTAAATGCTTTGTGCTACATATGCCACTGACACCATCTAGAAATGAGAGATTAATGCCATCCACAAGCTACAGGAGTTCAGACACAAAGCACTGGCTCACCTTCAAATTAAACCACACTGAGCCCACCTACAATAAATCCAGTACTCCAACAGAAAAAAAAAGTGTGTGGAATGACAAGAACCAAAAAAAAAACCAAAAAACAAAAAACATACCAACAACAAAAAAACCCAAACAAACAAAAAAAACCCAAAACAAAACAAAACAAAAAAACATAAGATCTCATTTATGTTCTGCTGGAGTCATCAATATGGGATTTTCTTCTCTAAGATGTTGTGTAGTTTATGAGAAAATCCACAAACTCTCTATGTTTATTTCAAGGATTTTGTTCAACCAGAGCATGTGCACAGTCAGAGGTATATTTCTATATGAGATCTTTTCAGTAATTTTTTATGAAGTCCAGGTTTTTTTCCTTGGAAATACCCAAACTGCCCAAAATGTAGTGATTCAATCAGAACAATTTTATATTATATTTACAGTGTATTTTAACAAAACTTTGTAATTTTTGGTGCTTCTCTTTCTAAAGCAATTTAATTACAAAAGAAGATCCTTATTTGAGAATGGATCAGAACTTTGTTTGTAAGAATTTCAATTACTTGCTTTTATTTTGACAATCAGGGCATTTCAAAGTGTGTCTCAGCAGCCAAAAATTGCAGCTGAATATTTGTTAGAACAAATTCTTCTCATGCAAAAGGACAGCGTGCCCATATGATATCGATCAAATTCCTGTTTCTTTCAAGAAAAAAAGAAACAAACAGAACAGTCTTTGATTGTTCACATAGTTATGAAATAGTTCATAATAGAACATTTTAAAATTATCTAGATTTGAAATAAATGGCTTTAATGGTCTGATAATGAGCCTAGAAATTGTAAATAATGAATGACAACATATGGCAGGTACAAGTGGACTGTAAAGGAGAGATTAACTTCTGTACAAGCAAGGAACACAGTTATTGGGAGAAACCCTTCCATGGGTCAATTTTTTGTTCTTGATTTACCTGGCCTCAGACAGGGATTAAAACCACAAGTATTGTGCATGACCAGGCCCATCAGGAAACAATCTCCTGTTGAAAGAGATATTTCTGTCCCCACCCTGGGGTCATCAGAGCACATCAGAGCACTGAGTTGTGCTGAATACAACACCACCACTTAACTGGAAAAGGCTCTAGCAAGTTCTAAGAAATCCAATGCTCTGTTAACATTATTAGAGCGGTATGTCACTAAATTTTTTCTTACCAATATAGGCTTGGAACAGACTTCAGTGTTTAGAGAGTCTGACATATAACAAGAGAAAAAGAAGTGCCTTGTTGCCAAGGATGCCAAGAGAAGAAAGAAGAAAGCAAAGTGAGAGCAGAAAGTAAGGTACAAAGCTAAGTTTATAGTATGGTTGCCTGCCTACTGCATGCTGTTATTTTTATTCTTAAGTACTTTGACAGTACATAAACATTTATATGTACTTTGACTTACTTCAGCAAGGAAAACTGTGAACTGAAGTGTCACAACTGCAGGCCTGGCTTTGTGCTTCCTGTCATGACACACAAAACTGTGGGGAGAGAATTTGTAAGGTCATTGGAACACCAGAAACAACCCTAAGCCATGAAAAAGTCGAATTTCATGTTCTTGCACTGATAATAAAAATCCAAAATATTTTGTTAATTTCCTTTTCTCATTTATAAGGAGCACCTGTGATTTTCCAGTGCAATAGTAGGTCCTAAAAAATCAAATTCAACCTGGTGTCATTTCTTGGATGTGACTGTGGGAAGGGGTTAACTGATTGAGAAGCAATCAAAAAAATAATTCCTGAAAATTTTCCTTCAGAAGCAATATGGATTCAAATGTAAATTATCCTGACCACAGAGAGTGCTGATTTACCAGAGCAATCACAGTGCTTATTTTTTCAACCTATCCTAGAGATGGAAAGAGTTATTTCATTCCAAAGGAGCTCAGTGGAATTTAACTTCAGGTCAGTAAATCAGCTGAAAGAGCTGTAACGAAGCAGAATTCTCTGTCCCTACTTTTAAATATTCCCTTTATTTTTACAAAGCACTAAATGCATGGAGATGGCTAACTTGGAGGCCCACGTATGGCAGTTCAATGCCTTTTTTTCTAGGACTCCTCTATGTCACTGATTTCATACACTCAGCAATAGTCAACTGTGGGTTTATGCAGGAGACAAAAGAAGTAGAAGAGAAAATTCAGAAACTCAAATAATTGTCTCAGAATTTGAATATTGGAAAGATGTCATATTGGGATGATATTTTTCCCTTTTACAGAAATTCATGGGGAAAAATTATTAGAGAGGTTTGGACTGTACATTTAAGGAATAAAAATAGGCACAATAATTTATTTCCCTAGTAAGATGCAATTTCAGCCAGGGTGGTTGTATTTGCAAATTTTCATTTCCTTTCTTTCATTTTGGTGATGTTCTGATGACAAATGGCTCTGGATTTGTTTTCTAAAAAATTCCAATTTTTAATTTGATTTTTCAGGGAGATTAGGTTAGAAAAGTACCCATTAAGATGAAGGGTATTTATATTCCCTGAACTGGAATGAATGCAGCTCAGATTTGTCCAGATAGCTATAATCAGAATGTAGTCCAAATTCCATTGCTATCTCTAGCACTTTTGGCAGAACAAAGACTGAATCAGAGACAAAAACCAGGATGCTATCAAACACATAAATGTTTTTCTTTTTCTGAATGTGTTCATTTAGCTACAGATATCTAATCAGTGCAGCACAACTGGTTAAATGTAATATTTACGTAACAGAAATGACACAAGTCACATTTTTTGGGATGCATTTATGCAAGAAAATGGATGGCCTCTCTATGAGCAATTCCAAGTTGCTATTCCTGAAAATATCATCCATTGAGCACATTTGCTTTGGGCAAACCAGCAAAATGTATTGCATAAAATAATTCTGGATAAAAAAATTTAGATGTTACAAATTGTGTAACAAGTCTTGAGATGAGTGTGTTAGTCTACCAGACCTAATAATTTCTTTAGGTACTTTTTGTCTCACACTTACCTGCAGGAGACAGCCATACCCGTCGTCTGAGAAGCATTTCACAGTTAAATCTTTATCATATTGCTTGTTTCTTCCAAACATGAATTAAAAAGTCCACAAAATTTCTTGCTCCTTAAAGCCAAAACTTCCCTTAAGGATTTTGCAACACTAACAGAAAAACTGTAAATTGTAGTCCAGCACCTTCAATAACTTCTCCTTTCTCCTTTCTTGATTTTTCCAGTGGCATTGCAAGCCTTGGTGGAAGCTGCCTGGATGTTGATGGCAGCTTTGCAAAGGGCAAGGGAAAGTTTTGTGCTACAGTGGGGACTGAAGCAGATCACTGATTTCCAGTAAGTCTCCTAAACAGAAGACAGAATTACTAACTTTTTGGTCACTATTACTAACTTGGAACTGATTCTAACAAATAACCCATATTAAATTAAAAAATATCTGAAACAATCAGTCCTCAGTTTCAATATTTTTTCCATATATAATCTAAAAATCAATAACATATTTATAATTTAATACAGTTATTGTGATTCTGTGCCAACTATTATCTCATGCATGTAACTTGAATATAAAGTTATGGAATAACCCAAGCCAAGAGAAAGGTAGATTTCTTTACACACAAAATCTCTACAAATTATAACTCTGTGTCATGCTGTAAATAGATATATTTTTGGTTTTTCACTTAATATAAAATAAGTGTAATAATATTTATGTAAAAACAGTACAAAAGTTCAGGAAACACTGCCATCATGTGAGTACACACATACAAACAAAGCATTTTGCATAAGATTGATCAATAACCTTTTTTTGCCTCCAATATTAAAGAAAAAAAAATCTACTAAGCAGCTCAGGGTGCTTTGATAAAACACACAGTGCCCTTGCATTTTGGGAAGTAAATAAGAAAAATGCAGACTCAAATATAGGTATTAAGTAAAACAAGATTTTTTTAATTTTTTTTTTCTCACAAGAGAAACCTGGGCCCATTTCAGGTCCATAGTAATTTTCATTTTGACTTGGCTTTACTGAAGCCAAGATTTTATCCAGTACCTTTAAAAGGAAACTGAAGAATGTAGCCTGGCTTTCAGCACTATGGATTGTCATCCAAGGATGGTGGCAGCAGGAGCAGCAGCAGCACCATTTTGTTGAGGACTATTGTAAGGAATCCAAACAATCTAGACATGCACAAAATGTCACAGCTGTTGCATCTGTCTTTATCCAAATATATTTTCACAATGCAGAATGCACACTGCATTGTGCAAATTGCCATCAAATTAGGAGTTGGAAAAGGCACTGCAGCTCATTTATAGCAGGTTTCACTTAGTACAGATCTCACTGACACTTATTTTTGTTTCTGTATCAAAATAGGACATAGTTTAACTTCAGCAAAACTGCAGATTAGAAAGCTGGAGAAAAGAACATTTATTTGCTGGAATTTTTTTATTTTTTTTGTACAGCAAATGCAGTAGAGATTGTAAAAACCAAATTGATTTGCTCCACTGTTTTAAATGCATTTAATTACTTTGAACTTTTTTTTCTACTTGCTTTAAATTGTAAATAAGGTCCTACAATGTGAAAATCAACAGCTTTGCTGAAAACACATACTTAAAAGTTAGAACAGAATGGTCAAAAGCCATACTGATGTCTCAGAAGACAGTTTAACCTGAACTGATGAGGTTTTTTCCTAATTATACAACCAGTGACTGAATTGCTGCTTTTACTATGCATCATGGTTTTTCATTTGTCAGCTGGAAATCACTTTCATGTTCCACACAATTCTGTCACTGGTCCTAAATTTGCAGATTGTCCAAGCTTTGCTATTGAAAAGAAATAACTTTCCTTATTTGAATATGAATAGCAGCTATGCAGTATTTTCAGTTATGAAGAACACTAACTTTTTCTAAGTGCAGAACTTTTTCTTCACTTCACCTCTTACAAAGTCACTTTTCACACCATTTAAAATTCATCACAGGAGGTTGGGTGGCCTGATAAAAGAGATTTGTTGCCATTGAATACTGGAGAAAGGATAACAACCAGTAGTATTGGAAAATGGAATGCATTATTAAATTCTCTCTCTTTTTATTTTTCCATTTTATTCAAGGATTACTGTCATGAGAAGTCTCCTGATTACTGTGTTTTCTTATGAAAAATAAGTGGTAGTAGGCATCTCTAACCTTCCTGTCACAGTTTGAGTTTGGAGATCCTGTTTCTATTTCTAGAGTATTCATTTGCCAAGGATAATTTCTCCTAGTCCAAATCTGCTTTGGCACAAGAAATTTTTCTTTTCTTTTATGGACATCTCATTTATAACATCTTATTTATTTTGTTTCAGTGACGAGGTTACAAGAAATGTATTCAATTTTTTGGGAAAAAGCTATACTGTTTTACTCTAGGAGAGCATGTGATTCAGCTCAAATTCATGCTGGAGGCTGTAATCATTGCAGCATTTTTATTTCTCTTTTATTTTCTTTAAACAAAATATCTTAATTTTCATTGCAAAATGTCATTTGAAGATCTCAGCATGCTAAGGAAGCATATAATCTCATTAAAGTTTACAGATGAAACTGCCATTTCAAATATTTCTTTAGGACTGAAGTCGAAGAGGAGGAGGACAATATGTCCCTTGGTGCCTGTGAGGTGGAGAAGGCCTGAAGCACATTGTTACAGTGGTGCAGATGGTCATCCACTGCACAAGGTGTACCACTTCCACAAGGAAAATTCTTCTAAACTCATTCTGAAGGAGCTCAGTGAGGCTCTGAGAGAAACGGATGCAAATCAGGGTGAGACTGGGTCTGGGACGTGAGGAAGTCTGCAGATCCTGCTAAGAAATAGAGATTAAGAAAAAAACATGGGGTCCAGGGAGAAAAATACATTGCCAAGCGGAAAATAGAGTTATAACATGACCTGCCAAACATTTAATGCAACACAGAATTTCTTCAGCACCTTTCTTAATTTGCAGAAAGTTGAGGTTCAGGTCATTGATCACATTGCCCTGTGGTTTCTTGTTTAGCTTTGGCTGTCATGCCAGGTAGTGAGACGTTTCCCACAGACTACATTACATGGGAGCCCAAAGCCCTCCCAGATGCTCAAAGAGCAGGGGGTATCAGTGTGGGGGCACTTGAGAGAGGTCTTCAAGGTCAGGCGCAGGTCCAGACCCAGACACATGAAGATATCCTTATTACACATAAGCTGGATGGCCCACATCTGCCCACCACGGAGGCCAGAGCCCGGCTCTGCTCACAAACATGCTGGCCCCTCACTGGCTGGAGTCTCCAGACCTGACTGACTGAAATGACAAAGGGTTTGGCTCTCTTGCCTGGGCCTGGGCAGGCAGTGACATTTTGCTCATTCTCACCATCCACACCAACTGCACAGGAAGGGCACACAGGAACCCTACAGCAGCTCTGGCCTCGGCAGCAGCAACATGAGACCAGGCACAGCGAGCCTGGCTTGGAGCATCTCTGCTGGCAGTAAACATCTGTGTGCTGGCAACCGATGGATATCATCATATCATCATATCATATCATATCATCATCCCCATGGATATCTCCACTGTCTCTAATAAGAGCAGAGATGTCTAATTTACACGCAAATATCTGTACATTGGCATTTAAATGTAGGAATTTTTCTTTGCATAGTGAATCCTGACCTTGATGTTTCCTCTTCATTATTTGTTTGCACTGCATTTTGAGCCACCACTGAGCTTGTTGACAGGCAGAGCATCCGTGCCAGAGCACATCCCACCTCTCTTTATTCTCCTAAATGACTGTGTCCCTCTTGCATTGTGCTACTATCATTTCAGTTCTTCTTTAGAGGTAAACAGAGTTCCCCTCTTGCTGAATACTGGATCCGACAGCAGGATCTGACACCTGTACACTGGTGTAGGAAGACGGTGCATCACATCAGAATGGTCATAACATCACAACAGGAAAAGCCAGCCCAGGGCTGATCCTGTGTGTTTGCTCTTTTGCATTGAGTACAGTGCTACCCTCCTTCAAAAACAATCAGTACCTTAATGTGAGCATCAATGGGCAAATGAATGCACAGAAATTTTGAAGAACTTTACCTTGCATTTGATTCATACTGCTCTGAACTCCTAACAGTTAGCTTTGGATATGTAAGCTACAAAACAATCTTCAAAATCCTCAGATCTTCAGAACTTGTCATTGTAGTTTGGTTTTTATATAATATTCATGAACATTTTCCATATAGAGCTTCTTCTACCTTTTGATATAAGAAAAACTGACTTGTGATTTTTATAATGGAATCAGAATATTTGTGTGAAGAGGTAAATTGCTATGAAGAATTGACACTGATTATTTTTATTTAAATAGACCAGGTTAAAAGATTTTTAAATGTTTCTGTTTTGGTGAAGGGAGAATTGAAGCGACCACTGACTCCTTTTTTTCTCTTTTTTTTTTTTTTTTTTTTTATTTTACCCTAACTATATCTTCTACTCATTACTGCTTGTTAAAAAAAAAATGTCCATCAAGGAGAGTAAGCAATTCCATGTGGCTTGGCTTGTCCTTTGCTGATGTCAAGCCAAATACTGAACTGTAGCAGTCTAAATAAATAGTTTGAAAACACCCATTCAGTTCTGAAGAACAAAACTCTTGGATATACCATTAATTATTTGAAGGTTGCATTTACAGTAAGAGTGAACATGCAGGAGTCTGGGTACAAGCACTGGAACAGGGTACTGCGTTCTGGTGCACATGCCCTGTGGCACAGTTTTTGCTTGTCCCAGATTATCCTCTCAGATAGGACTTCTCCCAAAAGACAGCACATATGAGAGCAGAGGAAAAGAGTGTAGCAGTATGGACATGCACAATGTAAATTTGGTGCCTGAGGGACAAATGACACCTAGACTGTTTAATCTTTAAATACAGATGAGGTTTAATGGGAAATCAAAGAGAAAAGCTCAGGCTGCAAGTAATAAAACTTTTACAAATAAACCTTCACATAATCAGTATTTGGATCTTCATGTCAAATGCAAGAATTGTTTGAGGGAAACTCATGATCAGACTAAAAGCTGCATTTATAAGACAAAATGTTCTTCTTTGTAATTTAGCCAATATTAAGTGTGGTTCTTAGCTTCATCAGGAATTAGGCTTGTTTATCTGAAGATAACAATTTGTGAATATTCCAAAGAATTTAGTGAGGGAGAATTATACTGCAGAAATGTTAAACGTAATATACTTCCATAATTATGACCAAAGAATGTTGTGTACAGTGGTAAAATTTACATTCAAAAAGTGATTCTAGTCTTTAAAATTTATTTCCCCTATAAAACACTATATAAATTCATAAATTTTAATTACAGTAAGTTCTAGATAATTTGAGCATGATTTATTGTGCCATCTTCATATATGCAAAATGCTTCAAGGGCTAAAGGAAATAAGAAATGTGTTTAAAACCCAAAACTCTTCAGTGCAGTTAAAATATTCATGGGTGGCAGATGCACTTTGGGCTGTAATGATCCTAACAGCTGGTTACAGCTTCCTCCAAAATATAGCTTTCTTTTTTTTCATTCAGATGAGTTTTCTTTCTCTTTCAGTTAAAGACAAAGTTTTTCCCGATTGCTACCAAAACTTTAGATAAGTTGAGTAGATGCCAGTGGAATTTAAAAACAAACTAAAAAGGCATATATTTTATTCCTGCCTACTTCTTGACTTTTTATCATGATAGCTGGGGTTAATCTTCATTGAAAGACAAGCATTTTTAAAGGGAAAGTCAATGTTATTAATTTTTTTTGAGTAGTTGCATATTGAACCAGAACAATTTTTGCCCTTTTCCCAAAACCACGGTAGTGGGTGAAAAGAATAAAATTATCAGCTGCCATAATATCTCTTTTAAAAGGCACTCTTAATAAGATAAGTAAATAAATCAAGGATATAAATGCCGTGGGATATTGTGAAGTTTAATAGAATAGCAGTTCCAGGAGGTATTAGACAGACTCACCCAAGAACAAGGACTCTGGGGACTACAAAACCTATAAAAATTTCCTTTGGGGAAGTGACTAAACCAAGAGCTGTCAGAGGAAATGCCAGCCTGTGCTTTCACTGTCCTTTTATGCTTTCCATGAACACTGATAGCAGCACCATTAAACATAAGATACTGGAAGAGGTGGAACTTTCCTTGAACAGAATAAAGTTGATTTATACCAGTGAAGATGCTCTTCATTTGCTCTTTTCCCACCATCTGTTATAGGTTAAAATGCTTGTACAGATTTGTTTTGAGCAGTGGGGAAATATACACAAAATATGGTACAGCAGACTCACAATCCCCTTCATATTACTGTTTCTGATTTTATGCATATAGGAACTTTGTAAATGAAAATATAAAATTAAATATTAAATTTCCATGAAAAACCCCTTGTTTAGGAAAAAAATAACTAGTTAGAAACAGAAATAACTAAATATGTCAAATATTTGTCTAAGATAGGGATAATGTTGAAATATACATCTGACCACCACTGGAAACTCCATAACACAGGACAAACAAAAGATTGAAAGAAAAGTTGAAAAAAAAAAAAACAAAAAACCAACAAAACAAACAACCCCCCCCCCCAAAAAAAAAACAAAACCAACCCAAACTTGAATACCATTAATAATAATTTACTTTTTTAGTTCATCAAAATGAGGAAGCGAGGAAGCCAGCAATAAATTCTACGTAGCCAATCACATAAGGAAAGCAACTGGGGATCACAGTGGAGGGAATTAGTTAAAACAGAACATTTCATAGTGAGAGATTTTGCAGAGCATCTGCCTAAAATTTAACTGACCACAGAGTATGGGGTATATAAACAAAATCAAGAAGAAAATTCCAGAAACAGAGCTTAGCAATTAGCCAAGATTTCTATGGCCACCCTAAAAGATTACATAGTTGAAATGTTAATAGTAATGTGCAATCCCTTGTAAAAATTGCTGTGATATATGATGACAGGAAGCGGCAAAAACTTCCAGAAAACCTTCAGGCAGTTCTGACGGATACAGTCTTCCAAGTCCGATACTTTGTCTCAGCAATTACTAGAAACTGTAATAAAGAAAATAATCTATGGATACCTTTATATATAGCCTGTTTAAAAAGCGTCAGTAGTGCTTTTACAAAAAGATTTAATGTCTCTAAAACCCTATAGAATACTTTAAAATAACCAACAAAACTATGGGAACAAAGGTATGCTGCTGATAGAGTTTTGCTTGGATTTCCAAAGGCTCTTGGCAAAGCCTCTCAGCATTTGCATCTAAGGAGCAAAGAATAAAAAAAATGTCCTTGCTTAATAAATAATTTGCTAAAGGGATGGTAAATGTAAGGCTGAAATACATGGCCAGACCTTGCAAGAGAGGGACATTGTCACAGTTCTGCTGGAAGCTGTGTTGAGATCTGCAGGTTTATTTTACAAATAACTGATCTGGGGGGGATCAGTAAGGTAAGAAAGTTTGCAAAAGTTGTAAAATTAATAACATAAGTAGCGATGAGCAGTGGCTGTAAAGACTTGCAAAAGGGCTTTATGAGACTGAGCTGTAAAGTAATAAAATGGGAGAGGGAATTCAAAATGGATAAATATAAAACAATGCACTCAAAGAAAAAGAAATCCAACATCACAGGTTGGATGGGCTCTGAGTTGATCATTGCAACACCAGTGGTAAGAAGATGAAAGTTCAAAGCTCAGTCATAAAAAGAGTCAAAAGAACAAGCAATTAAGAATTACTGGGAAGCAAATAGAGAACACAACAGAAAACACTGCACATTTATCTTGAAAACCGTGTATCTAATCTCTATATCTGCAAAATTATATCAATAAAACTGGGAAAAGTGTACAAAAGGGATACAAAGGCATATAGTGGACTGAAATGGTTACTAACATCCTTTTATGTCTCAAAAAATGATGACTTGGATGTACAGCAGAAGTTTACACAATCATGAGTGTCAGAGAAAAGAAGATTAGGGACATATTGTTCATTTTCTTCCAGGATAAAAATAAGACAATACAGGTGAAGAAAGAAGAGATCAATTGTAAAACAAAAAAGACAACATTTCATGCAGAGAAGAGTGGATGTTTAGAACCCCTCTCTAAAAGATGGTGTGCATGCCAAAAATTTACAGAATTACTTGGAATGTTGATGGGAAAAAAATATATCACAGGGAATAACTAAGCTGCATGTATTTTAGCAAATTCACTGAGCTGAAACTAGCTAGGAGCTGGGAGAGGGAGTGTAAAAGTTTCCCTGTTCTTACTGTTATCTTGTTTGGTTTCAGTTTGTATCCCTTGCAGGAGACCAAATACTGGTTAGGTGAATAGTTCTTCTAGGCTGATACCATAATTCTCATGTTGCTTTGTTCACACATATTTGCAAAAAGGAATAATATGGACCTAATTCATGAAGACAATGGGATACTTTCATCAGCAATGAATATTCCTATGGCAGCACTGAAAGATGTTCTTCTGATAGGAGCTGCTTCATCTCCCACAGAAGGGTCTGCAGATGAATGAACAGAAAATTGTGGCTTCTGCAGTTTCCTCACATATTTTTTAACCATGTCTTCTTAGAAGCAAATTCTCCAGCTGTCACTGTTGGTATGACAAATTTCACAGTGAGTCCGTTTAAAGTGTGTTTTGCATGCACTAATCAATGTAAAACAAAGGGTATCTTTCCTACTTCTTGTATATAGAACTTCTTTGGTTTAATTGTATTCTAATCCCCTTAGCCACCATTATCATTTTTGCTCTCTCATAAACAAACAATTTGATAGCAGAGAACATAAAAAGAAAATTAATTGTCTCAAACCTCAAAATGTTCCAATGTTTTAGTTGGTTCTCTTAATTTTTCTTTTCAGTTTAGGCAGTTCAGGCACACAAAATGCAGGATAGCAAACAATGGATCACGCACAAAACACAACTAGTGCTATGAGAAGTTCAGAAAGGGCAGGCATCTAAGGTCTTGAAAAATCCACTATTTAATAGTATAATTTAAATGCCTTTTGTTTCCTTAGCTCTATTTTACAGGGTCATTTGGATTTTGTCCCTAATAGTGGGGAGACATAGTAAAAAAAAAAGATTCAAAGGCAGAAAAATACATGTCTGATTTTTTCCACTATATATTTTAATAGAAGAACAGAAATATTAATTCTATTGTGGTCATCACTCATTCAGAATGCTACCACACTTGTTTTTTAAAATGAGATGTTTATGTGCATGTATACATATAGGTGTCTGTTTCAAAAACCATATGTGAGGCCACTTTCAGCATTTTGAATACCTCTGCAGAAGTAAATGGCAAATGTAGGAAAAGGTAGAATCAATAATTTGTAATTAACAAGGCATTATATTTGTGCTTTTTCTTTTTAACTTTACATCGCCTTTCTGGATGCAAAGAACTACAAGAGACAGTCTTACCAGTGCCTTTTTAGTGGCCATAAATGTGTTTTTCTTGGCTATTTTGACGTAAATGTGCTAATAACATAAAACTATACCTAGAACCAAAGGTAACTCTAAATCTGATCAGAATTAACTATTTATTTATTCATTTTTAACTGTGGCAATTGTACCTCTTCTGTAAGAATCTGTGGCTGTTTGACCCTTTTCTAGAACACTTAGTGCCTTCACTGACTGAATGTTAAATGTCAGGAAACAGCTATGAAAGCTGTGGACATAAATCTGTGCCTCTGCAGTATGAACCATCCTGCCACATGAATGAGGAGAGAAATATCAGCAATCTAGACATCTGCCTTGTTACTTTCCTTGCCTCATCCAGGAGTTACAATCCAGACTGTGGTATCAACTCATGGAACAGCATTTTTAAACAGCACTGTGTAACTTATCCTACTTCCATGTGTGCAGCAAAAAAGTCTAGAGTCATGTTTCTTTTTTTAATTTCATGATCCTTGTGGGTCTCTTCCAGCTTGGGATATCCTATGATTCTATGACTCTACAGCAATATTTTTCATTTGAAAAAAGAATTTCAGACTGGATAGGTTTCAAAAAGATCTAGAAAACACATAAAAGTTTGACATAGAATTTGCAGGGGAAGATTCTGCAGTCTGTAGCACGCAAGAGATGATATTGAAACTGTAAACACCACACATATCAAGCAGTTTCTCTCTCCTGTTCTTGCTGCAATCACCTCCAGGCTCTAAGCTGCAGCTGAAATGTAGCAGGAGTTAAGAATGCATCTTTTATGATGGTAATATATAATTATCTAATTTATGCTGTATCAGGTCCTCTTAGTAGGGCTGCCTTTAAAAAAATCAGCATTAGATATAGCGGCCAGCAAGGTAGTCAACATGCACAATTGTAAAGATCTGCATGAATAGAACATTTCCAACAGTGTGCAAAGCAAACGTAAGTTCTACACATGACAAACTTTTCTCTATTCTGCATTCATGCACATCTGAATGCAGCAGGTTGAAGAAAATAATTACTAAACTCCATTAAAAATTTCTTTATAAAATGTAGGACATTTTTTCAACCAATTAACTCTTCTGTATCAAATGAGTAGGGAGACAGCCCAGCTAAATGACAGAGACCAGAGGGAGAATATGCACAGAGAGCATATGCATGCCAGAAAGCAAACCACCCTTTCTAAAGTAGGGAAATTGCCTTCTGGACACTTAGCTTTTGACTGAAGCAGATGTACTTTGAAAATACTGAAATACACTACTTTTTTTCTTTTTAAATGTCTCACTGCTGCATTTTCCTAATTTTAATGATAATACTTCACACAAATTGCACCAATTAGTATCCATTAATATCCACCTCTGCTGTCACCAGTATGTGCCTCATGCATAGCCTGTGTCAGTTCTCTGACTATTGATTGGCATAGGTTACCCTGAAAGACCTCATAAGCAGCTGAAATCAGAGTCTGTGGCTCCTTCCATGATTTTGAATCCTTTTACTAGCCACTTATCCAACTTGCAGCTATGTAAATCTCAAGCATACACCAGTAATTTCTTTTGAAATTGTGTTCTCTGTAATGCGGATTAGGCTAATTCAGCAAACAGGGAGCAGTGAGTCTATAGTATAGAAACAGGCAGGTTTCTGGACCAAACTACCCATTCCTTGTGATTTTCCTTGTGATTGGAGCATGTCTTTCACTCTTGTTCAGCATGTTGGTTTTTCTCCCTCCTTCAACTCCCTCTCCCTGAAGCTACTGCTTCCCATTCACCTTTTCAACAGTGACTCTTTTTCCTGATCCAATTATGTTAATTCTTTAGATGTAATGTGTGTTGCACAGAACCATGGATAATGCATCTTCACAAAGTGTTTATAATTGCATCTTTCCTTATTTTGCAGCATTTTTCTGTTTATATCTTGAAACACGTTAATGATTTCATAAAAGGTTTTTGGGTTGGTTTTTGGGTTTTTTTGGAGTGTAATGATCATGTTTACTTTTTATTTACTGTTGTGATCAATATAGAATATGAGATAAAGAAATAAATGATGTATGTAATACTTATTTGTATGCCCTCAGAGAGCTTTGCTTTCTCTCTTCTCCAGCACCTTTACCAATCCTAGCTTTATTTCAAGCGGGCTTCCCTGAAGTGCCATAAAGAGAGTGGCTTTTTAAAGCTGGATAGATAAAATACATAAATCATAAATGCTTCTGAGACTTCCCTGCAGACATTCACCCAAGGAGCATGGAGTTTTGCATGGGGATGTAATTGGAATGGAGAGCTGGCCAGGTCAAGTTGAGAGATCCCTTCCGAGCCTCAGATGACATCATCATATTAATATAGGGGACCTTGGAGAGATCCTGGCTGGAGTTTAAAGTCTGGGGGTCTTGTAAGGTTTTGGGGGAGAAGACAATGATGAAGTCATCAGACAAGATCTTATTTCAAAATTTTAGCTGGAAATCTGTTTTTCAGAGTCCAGCTTATGTCACAAGGTCGAATCCTGCTGTGCATGATCTTAAATCCCTTAAAGCACAACAGCAACAAAAAAATTCACTAGAGAAATTATCCAGCCTTATTGGCAGGACAGGACATACCTATAGTGTCAGCTTTAAGCAAATTAGTTGGTCACCCAAGATTTTAGAAAAAGAGGAAAGGAAAACATGTTCACAGCCCTGACTCTCTCCTGACACCATCTGACTCCTTCTGCCCCTTTCCCTTCCTGAAGAAAGAGGAGAGATTGGCCTCTGTTGCTGAGTGAGTTTCTAGCATCCTTCCCCGTCTTCATCACCAGCGTGGGGTGTGCTGTGACCCTGCAGCTGGCCAGGCAGCTCTGATCTGGCAGCAGCACATTTATGTCCTGCAGCATCCTGACAAAGGAGACTGATCCTAGCCTAGGGAGAAATGTAGAGTATAGGAACACACTTATATTTCCACATGTCTGCTGACAGCAAGACTTTTTGTTTCATTCTTGTGTGAAATCATCACATTCATAATCATGAAAATGAAAAGCCAATATGTTTATAATTTTTAACTCTCTTCATGGAATTAGGCAACGTCTAGACACACAAAAAAACACGGCCCAAACCTTCTCATTTACAGTGGTTTGTTCTGAAAGTCAGTAACAGCTTTAACAAAATATAAAATCTAATGGCTTTTTTGAGGACAGCACTATTAAATTTCCAGTAGCTGATGGCAAGTAAAGTTGTGCTTCTGCAGCTTCTAAAGGCATTAATTTCCAAATCAATTTTAGTGATTTTTAGTCAGCAAGTTTAAAATTAGACACATAAATATATTGTTTCAAATGCCATGTGTTTAGATCTGTAGGAGAGTTAAAAAAGAAGAGCAGCTGAGTGAAGCAATTACAAAGGATCTTCTAAATTGAGAGAAGGGGAAGAGATGGGATAATAAAAAGGCATTTGAAATTTAATATTACAGGGGAAATATATCTATCTCTATATTTATGCATATCTGTATAGATATAGATAGATACAGATGATACAGATAGAGACAGATATAGATGGCTGACATATTAATAATGCGCACACATGAGTGTTGGGAAAACAAAGCCTGGACTGAAAATGAGTCTCTGATAAATAACTACTCTCTATTGCTTGAGCTTGTTATGAGCTTGAGAAAATTTGGATTCAAAAATGATGTTGAATAAGGAAGCAAATCAAGTATATACTTCAACAAATATTGGCTTAGAAGTTACCAATATTTGACTAGTGATGAGTCCACTGAAAAAAATCTCGATTTCCAGGTAACCCTTTGAGGAAAGGGAAAGTCTTTAACAGAACAAGAGCATTATGGAATTAGTCAGACTTTTTTTAATAGAAGGCCGCTTCCATCTGCAACTGCAGCATTTGTATCCATGTTACAGTGACTCAAGATCTCATGGTTTTACATTAAACTCAAAGTAATGTAACAGTTATTAAAAAAAAAAAGAAAAAAAAAGGCAAATACAGGAGGCATTTTTTGCTTTTCTTTCTGCAAAATTCAGTATCTGATGAAGCATCTGATATATATACATGAGTGAAATTATGTCAGAGAATGAACAAATGCTACATCCAAAATTTAAAGTGTTTGTTCTTTCTTCCCAAAAGCATCAAGATTTTTGAAAGAGTCTGGGATCAGGGGCTCCTTGAGGCCATCTGCTTTCCTGCAGCAGAGCCCAGAGGCTGCTGTAGTCCTACCCAGCCCTGTTCTCTGAGGGATCATGCATCAGCTGGGAGATGACAAACAGGCTCATGTACACTTTCATTTGTCCCAATATAAAGAATGAGGAACTGGCTGGATGCCTAGAATATCTTCATAGAGAAAAGAACATGGAGAATATATGTTTGTAGATCTGACCATGGTAAATAAATACTCTGGAAGAAGACAGGAGCAGAAGACATCGTGTGAGACTGAGGTTTAGACAAGACAGACTGCAGAGTGTTCATTGGAATATCACAAGATAGCCATAAATATTTATTTTCAAAAACATTAAATAATAAATAACAAACTAATTAATAAATAATAGAATAATGAAGCATTCATGGCCTACACCTTATTCAATACATCTTTTTCTTTGCATTTACTGATATTTGAAAAGATTTAGGATAAAGCTGGTAAAATGTAAAATCACCTACAAGTGGTTTTGAAAATGCATTTGATTCACATACCATTGACCATTGGAAAGTTTCCTAGAGAGAGAAAATCTCATAGACTAGGGATGGCATTGGTGTTCATAATTTCTTCAAACTAAAGATGATTCTGAAACTTTTACTTCTCCTCCTTATTTTTACCCCAGAAAAGGTCCCTTTGAGCAATTAGATTTCTTTAGCCTTTCCTGAGCCCAATATTATATGGAGCTGTGTATAATGTATATGCAGCACTGTTTGCCTAACCTCTCCTGGTCTGCTTCTGTTGCATTTTTATTGGAAAGCTTCCAAAAATCTCTGTTAAAAACTGTGCACAACGAGATCAAGAGAACACTTGAGCTTTGTTGGACTACTGGTTGGGAGGCATGCATGAATTGCGTTCCCTGTATAAAAACATGTTAAATATGAAACTCAATAAAACAGAATTCATGATGACAATGCACAGTCACTCACCTGAAATCTCAAAGGTTATAAAATCACAGGAGCAGAGAAGCTGCCAATGCCCCAAGTACAAAAGAAAGCACAGAGTGCTGTCGATGGGTAATTCTTGGTTCACATTTTTCTGAAGAACATTAAAGATAGATAAAAAGATAAAAAGTTAAGTAGAAAGATAGAAATATAGAAAGATACATAGAAAATGTGTATGGACTAACATCAAAGAAATAAAAGTTAATGTTTTAGGAAATTAGGAAAATTTAAAATTGATTACTTAAATGTATGCTATAGATCCTGATGGCTCATTCAATCGAATGCTGGAAAACAAGATATTAAAATAAAGGTTAGGCTAAAATTATTTAATGCAATATATTTTATCTTTTATCAAGCTTAATCTGTTATTAAAAATAAAAGATTATGGGTTATTAATCATTAATTAAATGTTCAGCCACTCTGAAATATCCAAATTTACCATTCCATGGACAGTCACCACAGTTCTTAGGCATCCTTGACAAATTACTAAATATCCACCAGAAGAGGAGAGAGAGGATTCTTCTGATCTAATTCAGCTGTCCTAAAGTTAAGCATCTATTCTAGTCTTGTTCAGGATCAGAGGCCCCTCAGTACACTGAAACAGACTTCCTAAAAAGGCTGACAGGCATCTAAGATTATCCATATAAATAATTATCTGGAGCTACTCATGGAGATGATATGGTTAATTTAGCTGGGACTGTTAACTTAAATACATCCAGAATAAAGGAATGAATGAAACCCAGCTGAATACTTGACCTCTTTGTCTCTACTGAGTCAGTGAATGCAGGGTGCTCTCATCTTTCATCAGAGTGCAATAAACAGGGTACTTCAGAGGCCCGTGCTGCAAGTTTGCCATTATCTATTGTAATCTTCTAGCTTACAGAATCAGTTCCTGTTTTTCTCATATAATCACAATTCAAATATAAATACAGTATTGATTCTTCACCACCGGTATAGTTTCCTAATATGATGAGGCAAGCAAACAAACCCATCATATTCTTGAGAGATTAGAAAAGGAAGAAACAAGTTATTGAGTTTTGCACATTTCACTTCAAAACAACAATGGAAAAAAGTTGGAAATCTGTCCAAAAGACCAATATAGTAGTCTAGACAGGAAATATTTAGGGCATGAACCAATATTTTGGCCCTTGATAAAGTAAAAATCTGAATTGTTGCTTTACTAAGCTTATTTAATGTGAACGATTTGGCAACTGTACCAGTAAGAGTAGCAATATTTAGCCTAATGCGAAATTGCAGATTCTTAAAGATGAAACATGAATTAGGTGTGAAGAAATGAGTTTGAGAAACTGTCTTTGACATTGCTGGAGCCAGGATTTCCCCTGTGAGTGGAAGCAATACCACATTCTTACAGAAGCATTATACATCTGCTTACACTCATTTTATGCAGGTGTGAACTGATTAGAGTTGGATTCATAAGCATTTTCTAGGAAAAAATGTACACTCAGCATCCCAGAATTGCTTTATAAATTTGGATTCATCTTGTTAAGAAATAAATTGTTGTTTCAGTATTCTAAAATAAATCTCTTTGAAGCAGTTTGCTAACTGAGATTCTTAGGAGTTTGAGATATTTTTAAGAGCTGGAAGTTGAAACAAAACATTTGTTCTTCACAAAACAGAATGTCTTAACATATTTTGAATTAATTTTCCATTCTTTTGCTTTGTTAGAAATCTCAAACCACCTGGGTTTTTTTTCCAGAAGTAAAAGTTTATAGACCTTGAAATTGACTGAATCTCCTAAACATTTTTTTCCCCAAGAGTTGAACCAGACATAAAGTATCAAAAATATCTAGCTTATAATAGAGACCTAACATTTCCTCAACTTTCTTAACTTTATTTTTATTTTTTGAACTGAATGAAGTTGCAGCTAGAAATAGATAGATTTTTTTTTCTATCTGTGGAACTGGAATAAAATGTGCAGAAAGTACCAAAAGAAACTTTTGAAAGTAGCTTAACTTAACATCATGAGCACTATTATATATTTCTTATTTAGCATTTAATGTATCCTACTTACATAAGACCAAAATACATTTTCTGAGGAAAGGTTACCGTTAAAGCAGTTTCTAAATAGAGCTTTTGTAGTTAAAGATTAATTGGATATTGGCCAGAAAGTTTTAAGAAAACACTCCTGTGCATGTGCAAGTAACAGCCTTGAAACAGCTACTGAAGGACCTTGCTTGACTAAAGGCCCAGAAAGTGGGTCTGGTTTCCAAGGTGGCGGATGTGTAACAGTGGCACAGATGAGCTGTCCCTCGGCTGAGCCCTCCCCAGCACAGGGTATCCCTGGCGGCTGCTGAGGCAACAACCCCCGCCACATCAGAAAGAGAGGAGGACTCTTGGCATCTCCAACCCTTAAGCCCTATACTTTCTATTAATAGTGGAGTATTTCTCTTAAACCAGGGCAGATAAGAGCAGCTCCATATTCATTGATACTCGATCTCGCAGTAAAAGCGGCAGCAATTCGATCTCGCTGCGGTGTGAGCGTGTGGTCGAGTTTCAGTTGTGGCATGTGAGCTGTGCCAGAGCCCACCATATGGTGCTGGGGCTGCTTTTGTGGAGCTGCAGGAGAACAGATGATACTTGATCTGATCCTGAATCTGCCAGGACAAAATTACCCTATCAAAATATTTTGAACAAATTTGAAGCAGCGCTATGAACTTGTACCAGTTCTGCACTTGGTGGTGTGTGGCTTCAGCTCTTTCAGTTGATTCCTGGAAGCTGCAAAACCATCTTAATATTCTTTGAGGGGCTATTTAATTATATGGAAAAGCAAACTCTCTGATGCTGAGTATCAAGTGTAAAAACAGAGAATATGATATTTCCATTGTAGAATGGAAAATGAGAGAATACTCTTCATCTAGCTAAGCTACATTTTCAAAAAAGAAAAAAATCAAATGAAGACTAGTGCATAATCCTTTGGACTTTGGATATATAACTAGTGGGAGCTAGTTATATATCCAAAGTGAGAAATTCAGATGTGAAACCTAGACCTCATTTCTTAAATAACATGACCTTCAAAACTGCATCAGATCTCCCAGAGACTGGGGAGGAATTTACGTATGTTCTTGGGTCTATCTCCTTGTAGAGAGTTTAGGGAAAAGAACCAAGTTAATATTTTCTTCTTTGCCTGCTGTTTCTTCTTTTTGCTTTTATGCATCAATAAGGACCACAGAATGAGAATATGGAAGCATGGAACTACACCTGCAGCCCATGGATACAAACCCCTCACCTGGGATTTCCAGACCAAAGAGAAATTTTGATTTATTTTGTCTGACCCCTCAAGCCCATTAAACTTTTGTTTAATTTCAAAACATTTTAATCAGGGCTCAATGGAGAATGAGAAATCATGTTGGATTTCAGATGTGGCATTCCTGAGAAACTCAGGGACAGAGCACACCCAGATAGAACAGGAAATTAGGGCAGATGAAATATCTTCAGAACACATCTCTTTTAAAACAGCCCAAGTCATTAAAGGTTGTTTTATATTGCTTTCTAAGCATATCTACTAATTTCCTTCACTCAGTTCTTTTGGTGTTTGGCTGTTTTATAAGAAAGCCCTTTTTAAGAGATAGAAACCTCCGTATAATCAGTTTCTGAAAGGGACATAGCTGCCAAACCTGTTAGCTGCTGCTCATTTGTTTCCACTTCTCCCTCTTCTCCCTCTTGTTTATTTAAATACTTTAATGAGCTTGATTTTAGCAAGACAGAATTACTTCTCAGATCATGCACTAAAGAGTTTGGACCACTGAGTATGGCAGTTAATGCCTCTGAAATCTAATCTCACTTTTGTTCTGTCAAGTCTTGCATGGCTGACAGCAACTCAGCAGTGACAAAAGGTCAACGTGGAAGTCAAAGACTTAAAAATTCTAAGTCTTATTTGTCTGGAAGCCATGGAAGTCTCATTTCTTTCCCAATATTTAAAAATGAGAAGGCCTACTAAAGAAACCTGCTTTACAAAAAAAGATCCATCTTCATTCCCCTGTAAAAATACAATACTGGATTAAAACTGAAATAAATAAGAGGGCTCAAGAGATAAGTTAAAACTGACAGCCAAAAATTTTGTCACTGTGGGCAGACATGCTGCCTTCTAGGATAATGCTCAATGGAATTAGATCAGTGCTCAGTTGTCCATCTATGGTTTGAGGTAAACTCCTTTGCTGTGGGTAATGTACACATTGTACTGCACTACTGCACTTATTTTGTGGCCTCTGCATTTATTTTGCTCTAGAGAAATAAACAAGCTGTATCTTGCCTGTTCTGTACTGCATTGACAGGAAATTACAGCACTCTTAGTTGTTGGATCCATTTTGTCAGTGAGTGTCTTTTGGGGTGGAGTGGAAATACCTTTCATTCCCCTCTTTTTTTACCCTTTTGCTTGAGGAAAATTGTAAGGTCAGAAAAATCTGAAAAGAATATCCTGGGACAGCTATGTGCAAGAAAAAGAGACCCATGAATAAGGGATCCATAAATATGCACAGAATTCCCCTCCCTATAAAACCTAGGGCAATATTAGCTGTTTCAGGAGCAAACCTGAAACTAGACAATGTCCTAGTTTGCACAAGCAGATATTCAGGGAATTTTCATAGTGTTTGGACTTGGTTCTTTAATCCTGATGATTTGTATAAGCTCTATGGAGATCCACAGAGTTGAGGAGATACAAAAAGGGATGCAGGGATGCACATGTTCCTTCTGCTGGTTACTCTGGAAGCTGTGGATGCACCCGAGGACAGGCACTGCACAGTGGTTGTTCCTGTAAGGTCTTTCATACCAGGTTTATTTTCTCTGCAGTAAATGGAAGTTGGTTTGATTCCCAAGATCTATTACAAAAGGCTTTGTCTGTGCACTCAGGTTTTTGGCAGAACGATATACTTCTAACTAACTGGAAATAAACAAATAGATGGCCTTGTATTTTCCTGCTACCCACAGAATAATTATTGCACAGAATACTCAGACAAAATACATTTTATTTTCATTTCTATTTCTTTCACACAATATTTTGAACCATAATGAAGACAAATAGTAGAATTTTGTGAAGTGTAACAGCTGCACTAGAATGAGGATAATGTCACGGTGCATTTCAGTCACTTTTTCAGAAAAAAATGTTAGTTTTTTCCCCCTCCTCTTGCAGATGTTTGATTTGGAAATTATTTAATTTAATTATTATAAATGATCCTGTTAAATAAAGAACATCACCATGGTCCAAACAAATCATGACAGTATTATAGCTTCTTAATTAGAACAAATCACTGGTCTCGATTCAAAATGAATGTGAGTATCAAGAATCAAACAAGCTTTTATTCCTCACTCATCTTTACATTTCAGAACACATCTGGTCTAGTTTAAATGCATTTTCAGTGCTAAAAAAGGTGGAATCTTGTCAGTAAGGTCTTCAAGTTCCCAGCCTGTCTTTTGCTGTCAGGCTCTGAGCAACCCATGATCCTGTAATGAACTTCATGTGAGAAAGGTCCTAGAGAGATGCTGCTAAAGGAATAATCTGCAAGGGGCAGATGTGCACAGGGGGGCACCTAGATATTGCCAAAACAAGGACATGCTGTGTCCACTACTGTCCTGTGCAATGAGGAGACCCTGCAGCTCCTGCCCCCTGTGCAAGGTCAAGAGTTGGACTCCATGATCCTGATGGGTCCCTTCTAACTCAGCATATTCCATGAATCTGCCATTGATTCCATGATTCTCTTCCATAGATTGCTAGATTGGGCCTCAGGTGCTACAAGGCCATGTACAAAGCAATTTGCTTTCAACCAGTTTAGTGGAGAGCCTTATGGATTGCCAGGAGCACACCTGAAGAGGATGGGATTCTAATTTCTTTTTTAATAGAGGAGACTAGAAGGAAAATTAAGCCTCAGAAAGACTCTTTTAACAGATAAGAGTTTAAGGTGGTGAAGAAATGCAACACAATTGCATCAATAGGGATTTTCAGGCATCTGACGGGGTGGACAGTGAAGTGTTTTCTGGAAAGGGCAAGACTAATGTGCAGTGAAGAAAACATGAAAACAACATGACATGGAGTGAGACGTGATTTCTAAGGAGAATAAGACAATTACTCTACAAGTAAATACATTTGTACGTCCTATAAAAAAGAAAGAATGTAAAAAAATTGAGGTAAAAGAGGCAGAGGTATTCTACCTGAGAATGAATAGCAACACACAGTGAGGACACATTTTCAGGAGAAACAAAACCTAAAAACAAAAACAATAAACCAAAGTCAGGTAGTGGAACCTGATTAAATGTAAAACAAAGACAAAAGAAATCAAATTCAAACCTGCCACTTTTTTGGATGGGAAATTATCTGACACAAGGCTTGTGTGTAGGAACAGCAAGGCTTGAAAGTTTGAGGATAGAGAGATAAGTAGATAAATATGTTCTTACATAGAAAGAGAGACAAGTAGGCAGATGGAAGGCCTCTGTTCTTTTATTTTCAATCACTAGCAATACTACTTCAATGGAGAGCTTGTGGAGTCACTTTTTTCATGGGAAACTATATGCATGTGAAATGGAACATATTAATTTAAATAAAAAGACATGCAAGATGTTTATTTAACTAAAATAGATGAAATGTGTCATTTTATTCCTTCTGCTGGTACTGAAACATATGGACTTTCCTGAATAAAATCTCCCTTGGGGTAATCAAGGTCAGCTATAAGTCCTCATATAAATAGACAAATGTTTACCACAAATCATTTCCCTCAAATATTTCAAACTAAATGATTCTTCCACTAGAAACACCCATTCATCTATTACTAGTTTGATCCTCAATTTCAGTAGTGAAGACTTTATGGATGAAAGCAAGGCTTGATTAGTTAAATAGGAAAGAGGTACTATATCTATATCATATTCTGAGTAACTAGAAAAAATATTCAGTATAATATAAACAACAGGCAGGAAATATGCAGGACCACACACATTAATAAAATTAACAGGATAATCCTTAATACTCTCCATGATATAGTGTTGTTCTAGGCCACACAGCTTGATCACTTGACCTTTATAGGTGGCTCTGATCATCCAAAATAGCCAGCACTGACCACCTAGAGACCTTAGTGCAGCCAAGGAGGGAGGGTGAAAACAAAGCTACGTGAAGAATGCTGGTCCTGAATTGCTGCATTACTCATTTGGGGTTTGCATGTGCTCTTGCAGCCAAAATTGAACTAAGAGTAAAGTTAAGGGCTCCGTCCACTTGAGCATGAAGATTGCATTGTGTCTTTCAGAGTTTCATTACTTTTTACAAACAGGTGAGAATTGGGAAGCCATCCAATACTGAGGAAAAAATAAAACCAAATTCAAAATTAAGGAAGGGTCTTACATTTTCCTGTTTATGAAATTCCAGTGAAAAATAGACTTTAAATCTGTATTGTAATTAACAAAAGGGCTATGTACCTGCAGCATCTATAATTGTTATACTGATGATCAAAGTTTCTCTTTCCCAGAGGATAAGGAGTCTTTTAGGAAGCTTTGACAAGTACAGGACATTCAGTGGACCCCATTGGACTTAACAAAGATTATGAATATATTTATAGCTCTATTCAAATTTCATTGCAGAGCTCTACAATGTCTATAAATTCCAAATACTCAGTGACAAAGCAAAAAATTGTATGCACTACCTTCTTTATCCAGATGATTTCTATCAGTACTTTTTAGGCAATTGAGGATAATATATATCAGATTTTATGACTTTTTTTTTCCTTGTAGACTGACGTACACTGGAGGTCATAATTTTATCCAGAATTGGAAAATATAAGCTCTATTAAAATCTTTAATTAATTCTTTTCTTACTGGAATGCCTGGATCTTATTTTAAACAGTTTCCTTTTCTGATATATTCTAGTAAAAAAAAAAAAAAAATCTCCTTTCAAATTATAGACTCAGTCTCTACCATGAATAGGTTCATTTACCTTAAACACTCAGTGGGCTCATGATTGAGGAAGGGACCAATTACTCTCTGTGCTTTGCTTCTCCACATTCTGGCTGGAAAGGCCACACTGATCTTTTGCTAACTCTTAGTCAAAAATGGAAGAGCTTTGGGCCAGAGCTTTCAGGTCCAAGGTCCTGGTAGCACGAAAGGCAGCTGAGTAGGCATTTGTACTTGGATGATGTAGTGTGTGCAGCCAAGCCCCCTCCATCTCCTCATAGTCAGGCTCTGGAAACCTTTTGTAGCAGCTGATCCTAATCTGAAACACTCTCATATTCAGTGGCACTACATGGGAATGTAATATCAGAGATACTGAGCCCTACATTCACCTTTACAGCCTCTGCATGCTGCAGCACAGAGATTATCCTGGCAAACACCTGAAGAACAGGCAGAAAACTGTAGGATAGGCATACCTGAAGGCAGTACATCATACTCATTGGAGAAGCAGGACCAGGCTGCACTAAATAAGGAGAGATGGTAGAAAAGTCCATGCACTGGTCTGGAAACTGCAGGAGTTTCTTTGCCCTTTGTTGACCCTCCTTTCCTGGTAAGTAATAATACCTTCTTTAACAAATGCCAGAGTCAATTGCCAAAACATCAAGCAGATCAATAGACTGTAACTGTCTGTATCTTGCACAGATATGCTCTCAACCATTTGCAATGCATTGCTAGAATTGCATCACAGATAATAATCAGCTGTTAACCATTCATAAACAACATATGAAAATAATATAAAGCATGAAGGATTTTTAATAATAAATATAATATAAAACAGAGCAAGGTCAAAATGCAACTGTAGAGACATGTTGTTTTTCCCATTCAGTGTACAGAGGGATTTCTGAAGCTGTCAGAATGCCAACCACCCTAAAATGAACTACCACCAGCAGCAATGTTTAAGCACCAATGGTTTAGAGGGCTGCTTTGATCCCATCAGTCTCTGTTATTTTGCTGTCCTAATATTATCCCTCATCCTGAGCTTTGTTTGAAGTAATTGGTTGAGGCTTATTGATTTCTTGATAGAAATACTTTAACTTAGACACTGCTGATCCCAGCATATCACTTGTCAGACCCACTTAGATAAAACTCACACATTGTACTAAACTGTGGGTTGAGGGCAGGCTTTTCTCTGGAACAGTGGTTCAGAGTCAGTGCTGCCATGTACATGGTGAACCACAAAGCCGAGCTGTGTTACTCTTGCCCTCTTTTCAGTGTGTGGTTCCACTTGCAGGACACATTTGGGATGGTCTGTGTGAGGAAGACTGGCAATGTGGAAAGAATGAAAAAACCAATCTTTACCCATGGTTTAGGAAGCATTCTGAAACCACTCCTAGGCATAACAGAGTCTGATCCAAAGGAGTATGGATGGATATTATCAAGTAAAAAAGAAAGAGCAATTAAGAAGCAGCTAGAATCCTTAAACCCAGTGCTTTACAATCCCTGCCCCCAGTCCTTTAGGTCATGCTATGGGGACTTTTGACCTTAGCCCAAGGGATGAGGCTCCTAGAGTAGTGGTACAGCACAGAGCCCCTGCTGCCTTTGCAGCCCTGGAGCTCAGATTGCCTGGAGCTCAGATTGCCTGTGAGGCAACACTTGAGTCTCATACACTGACAGTTCCAGCCTCTCCTCAGAATTCCTGGAGGTACAGCACTATTTCATGGCAAGGTTAATCACTTGTCCGTCACTCAAGTGTTAAATAAATTCTTGGTCTAACAAGCTCCCAGTCACAGAAAGAGAATCCCAGCATCATTGAGGCTGGAAAAGACCTATAAGATGGACAAGACCTATAGGATGAGCAGGTTTTTGACTTAATCCTGCACTGACAACTTCACCACCAGACCATGTCTCTAAGCACCACATCTAGAGGGTTTTTAAACACTTCAGAGTGAATCCACCACTTCCCTGAGTTCCAGTGCCTGACCACCTTTCCTGAAGACATTTTTCCTGATATCTGATCTAAATCACCTTGGAGCAACTTGAGGCCTTTTCCTCTTTTCTCATGATGAGATACGTGAGGTCAGGAAGTAAAATGGGGATTCAGCTTCCTCCAGCAAAGCCTGTGCCAAGGTCAGGCTCTGTATTCAGGTCCTGTGTGTGTACAGCTCCCAGCTGCGTCCATCAAGAGTCAGATCACAAGTGTTGCCCAAATTATGGCCTTTTGACTGGGAAAGTAGATAACTGGGAAAGATATGTGTTGTGCCTGAGCTGCTCCCAAAAGTCAGAATTGCATCTGTCCTCAGGTGGCTGCCCAGAATAGGGGGCACAACTTAGGAGTGATGCCAGCATGCCCCAGGACCCAAGCTCCCAAGCATCACTGGCAGCACTGCAGGGGAAGCTGTGCAGTTTGAAACAGCAGCCCATGCAGGCATCCCCAGGGGCTGACAGTAAGTATTTGGAAGCACAGCTCTTGGGGAGAGCCAACAGTTTTGGGGCTAAAGTGTGGAAGAAAAAGTTTCCCTGAAGAAAAAGTTTCCTTGAAGTGAAACCTCATTCCAGTTCTGGAAAGCTGTGAATTCTCTAAGGAAGTTACAACTCTTGAGGAAGCAGGCAGAAAAAAAAAGACACTAACAATAAAAAATTATGAAGTAAGAAAAAACCAGATTATCAGTAGTGAAGAAACTCTTATGAAAGGTCATTTATTAGTGAGAGAGGAAAGAACTGAGATCAGAATCATCATCTTAACAAGATCCAGTCCAGGGTGGTACTTCTTAATGGAAAACTTCTGACAGATCACAAGGGGAAACAGCCTGAAAACTCAGCTTTCCAAAGCCCCTCATGTGATTTTGATTGTAGAGTATGAAAAGTGCTGAACCCAAATGGCAGGACATCTGCTCTGTAAAATCTATGAAAGTGTTTTCAATCTCCACTCATCTCTCATTTGCCATGAATTTCTTCAGAGTTTGTAACATTTCTTCCAATTTCTTCGCCTCTATTCTCATATATATGTTAATGTAAAATTCTAAAATAAAAAAAAAAAGTTTCTTTTACTAGTAGTGTTAATTATTTACTAGATAATTGCAAATTTTCCACCATCTCCTATCCAGGTCAGCAGTGCTATGAAACAATGTCTACTGTTAATGTAAACACAACATACTTCACATTCCTGTGACAAAATTTGCTATGTCCTTAAATAACATACAGCATAACAATACCTGCTGACTGGTGACCAGGCAGTTGAATTTTCATTTTTTTATTGCAGATCCAAAAGTGATGAAATTAAGGAGGCTTTCACATTAATTTCAGCATCCAACTTGTGTCTGAGCCCAGTCATATGCATCTGCACTCATTATATGCTGCTGGTTTTGATGCTGTAGATGAAATATGCATATGCCAAAATTTGTAACAAAATTGTAAAGCATGCTGCCCATATGTCCTAGCTGTATGTAGAAGTTACTAGATTCATCTTTTATCAGCAACTTTCTGACGGGCTCAACAGTTTTTATTCCATTGCGTGGTTGTAGTTGTGACTTTAATGAAAGAAACCCAGCATTAACCTTCACCTTTAGTATCTTCTGATGAGTTAACACTGAGGAATTGCAGCAATCCTTGGGCAGATCTGAGACTTCTACCAACAGGTGGTTTTGCTCTGCAGACCCCTGGCTCTGGTGCAGACCCTCTCTTCTGTTCCTGTCCTGTCTCTCCCTGCCAATTACACCCCCTGCTTTAGTTACTTTGGGACCAGATCCCTACAGAAATGAGAATTTTAAAAGGTTTCACTTAACAAGACAAGCAACCAGTGTGTGTGTCTGTGAAGCCAACAGATGGATATTATTTGACTGCTTGCAGTGGTGTAAATCAGTGATATGCCACTGGGTGAGTGGAGAAAGTGGGAATATAGGAAGCAGCAGAAGAATCCAACCCAGTGCATCTGTGGCTGTGTTTGTGTAACAGCCAACAACTGCCAGCTATAAGGGACTGTAAATTTTCTGAGACAATCTAATTAAGGCCAAGCCTGAATAAAGTCCATGAAAAAACAAAACAAAACAAAAAGCCCAACTCACTGCCTCTCAACCCTCCCCCAACTCCCCAAACTGGAGGAGGGGAAAGGGAATGAAAAAGAACTGAGTGCTGTGACTGATTCTGAGCAATATCTTTCCAGAAGAGCAAAAGCAGCTTTTACAGCAGACATTGTGATTTTTTTGGGAAAAAAATTGCAAGAGCATGTCTGCCTTGTAGTCAGATACCCATAACACCTTGATAGGAAGGGATATGCCAGGACTTGCTTTGTACCTCAGGGAATTACTGTAAAATAAATGAAAAATGGCACTTTTGACACAGGCTGTTTGCAAACACCCATCAGAAATTGCACAGTAGCAATGATGGGATGGTGTAGTTCAGACAAATTCTTTGTGCAGTTTCAGTTCATGGTTTCTATATGTTGCCAACTTACTTTTCTTATGTATAATAATATATTTTTGCTGCCTTAAACTTTCAAACAGAAAATTAAAGAAAACACAAGGCTGTATTTATCAGATTTCTTGCATAGACCACATTCAAAGTGTTTGGCCTAATTTATTCTAAACCATCAACATATAAGAAAGCATCTGTTTACCAGCTGGCTTGGTAGCTGCCCAAACTAATCAGAATGACCTCAGCTGGAACAGGCTGACCTCCATCAAGTTGAAGAATCGATTTCTCCTGTGCATACATATTCTGCAGTGGTTTTGAACTATAGCCTAGAAACTGATCTTCTGCCTTCTGCACCATATTAGTTCCATACATTGTTTAGGAATGCTGTTACTTTTCTTACTTTCTAAATCTACATTTTTAGGCATAAAATAAATGGTCAATTTTCTTATTAGGAAAGTAATGTTCCTATAATATGTTCTTCTGTGAAGGGGAAAAAAATAGCCTCTAAATTTATCTTTTAGTTACTATTGCCACAGTATAGAGATATTTTAACTACAGTAGCAGTGATACTAGGCAAGGCAGAGGGAAGCTTTCACAGCATCTGCCTTGGGATTTATAACAGTAGTGTTTTGTTCTGTCAAACTGTTCTTTCAGTAGGAGTAGAGGTTCACATTCCAGGTGTGCGTTATTTCCTCCTTGACACATAAAAGAATGGAAATAAAAACAGGACAGTGCTCACCTTTGTACTAACATATAAATCCTTACTTACTTACACCGTGATAATAAATGGGAAACAGTGACTAGTAAATTTAGAGTTTTAAATATGTCTAAGACTCTAACATCAGCTCCCATTCAGGCACTTTTTGCATAGTGGCTGCTTCTAAATGCTGATCTAATTGCTCACAGTTGCAAAAAGTTTTAGTCTTAAGAACAAGTTAGCACAGGGTCCCTTATCCTGAAAACATTGACCAACTATATTATTAGGTTCTGGGGACTGATTCAGTTATGAGTAACCTCATACCTCCCCTCCCTCTCACCACTGCACATTTGATTGAGTGTTTTGCAATGGTAAGTGACCTCAAAAGTTACAGTCACAATTTCCATCCATGTATGTGAAACATACAGGGAGTAAGAAAATTTCAGATTTGCCTTTCAGTTCCTTTAAACACTCATCTCAGTGGAAAAAAATTGCAAACCTGATTGAAAAAAAAAAAAAAAGCTGCAATAGAATATTTTCAACCCAGTTTAGACAGTAAACTCCTATTATACAAAGTGAAAAAGAGTGAAGAGGTCCAGATTGTGCTTGTTTCAGTAACCACCATCATGTGGTTATTTGCTGAAATAAGTAAAGCCATCATATACAAGCCACTTGAGTTTGGTTTGAGACGTTGGTTTTGTTTTGTTATTTTGGTTTTTTTGGGTTTTTTTTTTTTCATTTTGAGTTTTGTAGCTTTGGTGTTTTTTTCATGGAAGAGTTGAAAGAAAGAGGGGAGGAAAAGTACAAAGGAAGGAAGATGAGAGAATGAAGAGAAAATCTAGGGAAGGGAGGGAAGAAGAGGGAGAAAAATAAGGAAAGGAAAGGCAAAACACCTTTCAAGGAAAATGTCTTGTTTCAAGCAATGCCTACTTTTATTAACTGGAAACACACTACAACAGTTAAAAGAATCCTGCAACAATGGAGATTCAAAAAAGATAACCAGCTCAAAATGCTGAAAATGAAAACCAGAAGAAAGTTCAGTATTAAAACCTTTCTTGGCTTTAGCTGGACATGAAGTGATCTCTTACGTTTGTTCTTTCAGCTAATCCTGACTCCCTAAAGATTCCTTAGCCTTTGCTGGATAGAGGTTCAGCCACTCAGTGACTTAATGCTGAATCCTGCTGCATGTAGTCATGGTTAGAAAATCTCCACTGGTGGAAATTGCTTCTAAACAAGGGCAACTCCTTTTTTATTTATTGTTTAAATCTAATCATATGGTTTCCTGCCTTGCACATCTGGTCTTAGATAGATCTGGAAATGTTAGCTTTTTACATTGTTAACCCCACCCTGTAGTGTTGTAAGGACTTGATCCAAATCCCAGTCAGCATCTTTTCTACTGACTGCAGAGGAACTGGATCAGTCCCCCACTGAATTGCTGCCTCCAGTGAATAGGAGGTTAAGAAAAAAAGATTTGAGGAAAAAAATCTGTGTTTTCTTTTGCTGGTAAGAAACCTTAATCTTAAGCACCCTTAATCGAAGATCTAGCATTACTTTTGTGTCACAGAAGTCTTCATTTGTCCCTTGGTGTTCATTAACTTATCTCTGTATCCTGAGGCTCTCAGTTGCTGCTAAAATATGATTAACTTAGGATATAAACAACAGACTTGATGCTTTTATTATGTGTCATTCTACATTTGACTTGTTTGTCTCATACACAGATTTATCTTATCGATGTATTCCCCTTTAAAATACTCCTGAACTCCATCATAGTTGAGTAAAGCGAGTTTATGGAAAGCAAAAAAAAAAAAAAAGAATCATGTTTTCTGATGCTCTCAGTTTAACATGACCATAATAATGCATAATTAGTTCAGGATATATTTAGATTGAAAACCTAAGTCAGTTATGTTCACTCAGAAGAAGAGTTAGAGTTGTAGTGAGTGCCACACTTTCTATTTGTTCCCCTATCATGACACCACCTTTTACAATTAGGGAGTAGTCTGCTTTTAGGAACAAGCAGATCAGTACAAGCAGCATCCCACTGGATAAGGACCCAGGTTTGGTTAGTTTCTGGGTAGTTTCTGCTCCTAGGGCAAATATTCAAGGCTGAGGAAAGGAACAGGGAGAGAAAGTGCTACATCCCTCTGGATTTTTTCCCATGAAAGAATGAATACATGCAATGTCCCTGAATGAATGAATACCAGCATAAAGTTAACAAGCATGAGGTTAGCACTGCTCCCAAGTCACCTGAATAGGAAAAAAAAGGAAAAAAAAAAAGTCTAATTTTTTTTTTTTTTTTGTGCAATAATTTGATCCTGTTTTAAAGTAAAATTCTATGTGTTTACATTGCAGACATCACATGTGTCCCATTTGTAAACCATTCAGCATGGTAGTATCTGGTACTATGGAACAAAAATTGTTTATTGGAACAAACATGTTTACCTGGGCTAGGGTTCAGAAAGACAAAAACTTTGGCTTTGAGGCTCTTTCTATCAGTTCCAAACCTCTGTGGCCACATGCCACAAAGAACTGACACAATATAAACGCATTCTGCAGGTTCAGATTTGTTCAAAACATTTTGAAGGAGTAACCAGGGAGCTGTCTGCTGGACCAGAGAGCATCTGTTCTCACACAGCTGGCAAAAATCTGCCCCAGAAGTGCAAAATGCCAGTCAATGCAGTTCTAGGTGGTTTGGTTTGCACATGTTCTGAGTTACATTGGTGTGTGTGGTGCACTGGATTTGCCCCGCAGTGCAATCAGGAATTGTGGGATTGCAGTAGTGAACAGGCTGTTCACTATCATGGCACAGCTATCTTTGAACAGTTTCGCTTCTCCAGCACCACCAAGCATTTCCTTTTTTTACTTGCCAGTAAACATTCCATGCTGACAAAGTGTATCAGAAGTGTCACAGGCTGTTCACATAGGCCTTTGACCAAATAGATACTGTGAGGCAAATAGCAGCCGTTTTTGAGACATGTGACTTCATGAGTTTGCTTATTTTCACCTTTTAGACTGTCTATACTTGACCTTGATAAGTGAACTGTACGTATTTTAAATAATTAATACAACTTGTGATCCTAGTCCATATTATAAAAAAATTTAGTTCACATAATTTGCCACGTATTCATTCACCCTCCTGTTATCTCTGGCTGGAACTAAGAGTTACAATTTTTTCTTCATAAAAAAGATCAGAAATATGGGATATTTTCCAAAACTGACTTAAATCATTGAACATCTTCCTACTGACATCAGTGAGCCTATAGACTCTGGGAACGAGAGAGCAGAGCAGAGGACACAACACCTTCCACACACAGACCTCAAACAGCAAGTGCAATCTCAACCAGCTGTGTCTGTGAGGGTGAAATGAGTTTAGTTGCATGAGATTCATCTGTTTGTTTTCCTGAACTTTTTTTTTTCTTTTTCTAAAAAAAATCAGCTTGAAACTCCTTCTCAGGTGCCAAGAAAGAACACTCAGCTGTTTTTATAACGGTACTCAAGACTTCACAGAAACTACTGACTCACATTCTTACCAGTAAAATGTTTTTAAATATTTCACCAGGGACTCAGAAGGAAAAATGTGTTGTAGTTCTGGTGATTCAAGCAAAGATTTCATAGCTACACATCATTAACACTATAAAATGATCTGTTTCATTTCTTTTTTTCATTTATATTTCTCTCATATCTCTTTTGTCAGATCTCTGGAGATTTTTCTTTCTATTCCCTGTACTGTTAAAGATGGAAAAGAATAAGTTTGGAATTACTTATTCACCTGAATGCAAGTTTTAGCTCTTAAAGAAGTAAAAAAGCTTAAGTGAGCTTTTTCTATTTTTTTTTCTCATGCTTATCTCAGTCTATTTGGCAAATTTTTCAAAAAATCCTGTATTAAAAAGATAGATGACTACATGAAGGAAAACTAAGCAAATTTGAAGAAACACAGTAACATTATAAGAAATGTGTAAAATAGGTTGACTATTATATGGTTTGTTTAGGATGCCAAAATTTTATTTCAGTTCTCAGATCTTGATATTTTAGTGGATTTCCTTTATTCTTACTATTCATACATATATTTCTATCATGAAGTAGTGTGTTATAGAGAAAACAATGCAGAAATTATTACAGCAGTGTTCAAATAAGGAGTGATATATACAGAAGACACTGTTCTTAAAATAACAAAAGTCATCATTTATTAATTCAGGAAAACCTTTGGTCCCATGTGATGCTACTATTTTGGGACAAGATACAGCTCTAGGATCCACAGTGTGGTTGGTGCCCTGTGGCTTCTGCCCTACTGACTGGATTTGCTTGGGCATCCATGGAGCACACTACATGTGTCCACAGCACAAATTACAAGTTATGTTTACAGGCAACCTGAGGTTCTTCAATATGTTTTATCTAGGAAAAAAAAAGCCAAAACCCATATGTGGCACACAAAGCCCTATGTAAGCAATTGCCCTTATTCTCTATCAAGATAAAAAATTCATTTTCCATGTTATTTTTCATGTTTAGGTCACACAGATTCCTATTTCCTTGACTGTTTTCATATTCTGTTACAGTTTTTCCCTCTACCATTTCCTTTGTTTTCTTCTACAAGAAAATTCATGCAAACTGAGTAATTCCAATTGATTCCTTTAGTGATGTCTTAACCTGTACTCTGTTGAATGCCTAAAACAATTTGTATTACACCACTGCCTTTGCAAAGAAGATTTTTTTACTATTGGTACATTAGCTACTATTTCATTCTCTTCGAATATTTGTTCATTTAAGCATTGATCTTAAGGCAGCAATCCCCTCTGTGTGTGGAAGGTGCACTGAACAGGAGTTACAGGATATTCCTTAAACAAATTCATCCAGTGTGGACATATCTGATCAAGAGTAATTCCCAAAAGCCTGAGATATAACCCATTTTACAGTTTGGGAACTGAGAACTTCCTTCTAAGAGACTATTGCAGCTCTTGCTTACCTAGTAGGAATTTGCCTGTCTCTCTTGCTTATTTTAGGCAAATAGAAATCCACTTAATTATCTCTGTTTATTGTTTCATGCTGGCTCTGGAGGCTGAATCAAAGCAAATCCCTTTCTTTCCCACCTCAAGACGCTTTTTCCAATTTTCATATCACACCCTTCCAGCTGATCCAACCAATGCAACTGTTTGTTTGCCTGTGCTGCAAATTGGATTACTCAAATGATCCAGTTTAAAAACAACTTTAGCTTGAATTTTATTAAGCCTTTTTGGTACTGAAGCCAAACTATTTTGAATTGAGGTCTTTTGTGAGCAATGGCTTGATGTTTGTGCTTTCCACGTGAAGTCCAGCATGTGTCTGAATGACTTTACTGGTTAAAGAAATACATTAACAACTTACATTTTCAATACTCTGGACTTTAATTTTTTCAGATTCTTGGAAAGAAAAACAAAAACTTTGTGGAAGAATAATGTGGTTCATACTACTCTCAAAAACCACATTGGAGTCAGTAGCATCATGATAAATAAATATCCGTCCATAGCCCTTCTTGAAAGGTTTGTTCATTGTCTGCAAGCCCTCCATAAATCATAATCAGAAAAAGACCCATTGGGGAGTAGATTGCAAAACAAATATGCAGGGTAGGATGCCTTTAAATGTATGCCACAGTGATCATGTCCTTTAGGGAGCAAACGGTGCTGAAGCTTCAACCGCAGCACAGTGGGGCTGGTACCCAGCCTGGCTGAGACTGCACAGGCTGACCTAGGACATCAGAAGCATCATAATCATGGAGATGCTTTTGACCTGGCTTTTGAAGAGATTAAAGCTGAAGAATCAGTGCTAGAATTCTTTATGCCCTTCTACTCTGGCTGGCAATTGGAGAGCAACGGGTCCTGATCACTGTGTTCCTCCAGTCTGCAATCTGCTGCCTGGCTTCTGCCATGAGACTGATTTTGTGCATGTTGCATGCAGCACCTGCTGCTCTCTGTAGTGCTTTGGGGAAAGCCAGGAAAACTGAGCACACATTTTTTCCTCATGACTTCATATTAACTAAAAGCCTGTGACATACAAAACTTGATGTTGTTACAAGCTCTGCTTCTGAGTAATAACCTCTCCCTCTCTCAAGGGGAGATAAAAGTTTGAACTCAAAACTAGGGCTCCAACTGCATCCTAATCTGATTTTTTGTCACTGACCTATGCAAAAGATGATGCTTGTTTGCAATATATCAGACTTGTCACATTATTGCATGGCCTTTTTTTTTTAAATAACAGCAATTATAAGTTGCCCAACACTTATGTTAGGATCTAGAAATAGTGTCTGGAAATACTCCTTCGAAGAGCAAACATTTTGACAATCCTTAAGTGTCTTGCAGATAATAAGTATATTAAATTTTTATTTTGTTTATACTGACAAAAATTGATAGTAACAGGAAATAGATAATATAATAAACTATGCCTTTGTTATATAGACAAGAAAGAATATTATAGTTTTCTTATCTGGTCTTTCAAAGACAAGACTAATACTCTGTTTGCAATCAGAAACATGGCTCATCAGCATCTTTGTGGTCAGATTAGAGGAGCTGTGATGCCCAATTTGCAAGGCCACAAATCAGCATGGATAAGAGTTATAGGGTAAAAGAACAGCTACAGCAGTAAAGCCTAAGGAAAAAAAAAAAAAAACATTCTTTGATTTCACAAAGCTTGTGTGGACTTTTATTTTTATTCCTGTTTTCCGTTACATGCGTAAAAACTAGACTTCATTAGCAGTGGTTAAACCAACAATCATGAGGATAAGCTTCTATGATCTCATGGACAAAGAGACAAAAGATTTCATTCCACTTCTGTCCCTTGTTAGCCCAAGTGTACAGCTGATCCTGATATCTGCAGCTCTGTATGTAGTTTTGTACACATATTCCCAAACCTTGGAGTTATGAGTTCCAAATGAGTGTATGAATATGATGGGGGAGAAAGACAGATTTAATCACAAGTTCAATGTGAGAACTGGTTGTAAGATCATGTAATAAATCCATGAAGTTGGAAACTAGAAAAAAAAAAAAAGGATTTGCCTTTTTGACAAAGATGCCACTGACACAGCCATAGGTTGAGTCCATCTATTCCATAAGAAGTTTTGCTGTCAGTGAAGCCAGGGCATGGCTGGCTCAGAGGCACAATGGGGACCCTGTCTAGCTAACAGCAGCAGCCTGTCCCCACCCCTCCTTTGGGGCAGGAGCTGGAGCTCTTCCACTGCCAGAGTGTCAGTGAAGCTGCATCCACTGGGTGTTTGCAGGTACTTCTGCTGCAGCAGGTAACCTGCACTCAGCACCATTGAAATGAGCCTGTACTCCTGGGGTCTGCACCGGTGACACTGTCCCCTCTTGCAGCAGAATTAGTAAAAAGTCTTGGAATTAACAGCATGGTCCACCTCGTAAATTGCAGTACTTGACATCAAGAGATTACAACCACATGCATAAAAAAATGCAAGAAAGAGCACAACAAATGTTCAGGCATAACTGTGTAGCTCCTCAGGGTAACAAATTCAGCCAGGATGTCCTGCCTATCAGTTTTTCCCTCTCTAATTCTCCACGGCATTTCTAATTGTGCTCCACTACATCTCTGTGTGCACCACAATCAGCATTAAAAAGTCAGCATTTCTCAGCAATGCCACCCAAGAGTATCTGATACATCATATTCCTTTCTCTGGGAAGGACATAATTGCGGAATGGCTGCACTAAAGTTGTTGAGTTTTTTTTATGGCAGCTACTATAATGTCAGTTCTACCTTTGAAGTGTTTTAAAAGGCCTAGCAAAGACAGATATTTTATGTGTTTAGCATATTTCTAATTTACCAAGCTAATATTAAATTTCATTTATATGAGAAATAAATGAATTATTGCATCCAAGAGACTAATAAAATTTCTTCATTTGTTTTCTAAATTACAGCATTTGCTCCAAAATAAGTTTTAATGGAAACAGATGACACTAGATTAAAGCGTGTTTCTATGCATGCAGATACCCAGCACCTCCCTTTGAAGTGCTGCTCCTCACTGAACTGCCATGATGCAGATTCTCTGTGCCTTCCACAAAAATGCTTGTCTCTTGCAGAATTCAGTGTGCACTTTTATGCCCAGGCAATTTCACTTTTGAAAACACAGTTCTTCTAACACAGAGTTATTGATTTGGAGTCAATTATGACACTGAAAACTACATTCAAAGATTATGTCCTCTGAAAGATACTGTCATCTGTTTCCATTAGAACTTATTTTGGAGCAAATTCTGGTAGGGAATTAAAGTACAAGCACAGTTTTCAATAAATTCTGCATTTTAATGATACATTTGGATTTCAAAATATTTAGGGAAACAAAGTCTGATAAGAAAACTTTTCCTTTCTAGACTCTCCTGTCTTCATCTGGTTATACAGTTCATAGAATAAATAACCAACCTTTTTTTAAAAAGTTTTCAATATGTAGGCTGTGGGTTTCATTTGTAAAAATGAGTTACTTTAAGAAAACAGAAGCTGAAATCTGCAAGACATTCTTTGTCCACCTCCGTGTCATATGAAAGACTCAGCCCTTACTGTTGTGTAAACACCAGGAGAAGAAAGAAACCCCATGAAAGGTCTGTGAAATCTACATAGAAATCCCTACACGTGCATGAAAAGGCCTCACAAATTAATGCAGATGCCTCAGCACTAAATGATTAACTGCAGAATCACATTCAAAAATAAATGACAGGCAATAGATACAGGCCCAAAAAGGCCTGCTCCACAGGGAAATAATTTTCTCTGTTCATTGTCACTTCATATTACCCATCCATCACTTGGTCACCAGCTTCAGCTATTCACTTGCTGCCAAGTCTATTTTCAAGTTTCCACATTCCTTCTGTGTCATTGCATCTTCCCTTTCTCCAGGAGCGCTCTGGCGCTGCGTCTGCTGCCTCTCCTGCTCCAGGGTCAAATGTAAAATGTGTTCGGGGTCTTGAGGGAGTGTGCCTCTTTCCTGGGGCTTTTTCAAGCCATATTTCTTGTGTTTCGTGCTTGCACAGCTGCTCTATTACTTCACCCAAGAAAAGCTGGTGTCTCAAACAGGAGTGTGAAGTATCTGTGCATCCCCTGTGGCCTTTGGGTGGGATGACACTAACTATTGTCACCTTAGGGTGTTAATTAATCCCTTCATATTGGCTCACAGTAGGATACTAGTGCTCTTTCTTTCTCTTTTTTTTTTTTTTTTTTTTTTTTTTTTATGAGAAAGGAATATTTTCTGTGTTATGGTTTCTGAGACTTTCTGGCCAAAATCCTGTTCCAGCTTACTGTCATGTATCTGGAATTTTTCCACCATGTGGAAACAAAATGTAACTTTCTCCTCTGCTCTCTTTAGGAAGCTCCTTTGAAAAACTCTGTGCAATATTATTGTATTGGTTGGGGCACCATTAAATGGTTGGGACAGCATTTTCTATGAGAGTAATTTCTGTTGTGTTATGTGCAGAAGAAGCACAAAATAAAGTTATCTTTAAAGGAAATATCAAGAACTGAACTTACACCTACTGCCCTGACCATGCCCATTTCACAAAGTTTTTCAAGGTTTTTCTTCTTGTGAAATTGGAGAAAAAACAGCACCCTTCCTTTTCACTGAGTACTTCCTTGACTGTTTCTGTGCTCTTCATTCTGCTTTCTCACTATTTTGTATCCTCAGAAAATAGGTATAGCCCTTCCCAAAAATACTCCCTTTTCCATGCAGGGAAGAAAAAATAATCTCAAACTTTTCCTTGTTTTCCAAGATATTCTTACACAGATCTTCAAACATATTTTTTCCTCTCTTCTGCAGCAGTTTTGGTGGATAGGTTTTTCTAATTTTTTAATCACATTCCTATTTATTTCTGAGCCCACTTCCTGCTGCCTTTAAAAAAAAATATAACTATAACTATAACTATAACTATAACTATAACTATAACTATAACTATAACTATATATTTGTCAATTGTGTTGTGAAATTTTGTTATTATTAGTATTTGGGGGAAGAGAAACAAGATTCAAGTACATCCCTCAATGTACTTCAGCAAGGATGGTGTTTCCATTAGTGTTTTCACTGACAGCAGTCACATAAAATTTTAAGTGTAAGATGCAATCCTGGCTGAGTTTCTCAGCAGCATCATTAAAAAGGTACAACTGTCCCACAGGATTTTGTTTCAATCCCTTTGATATTACCCCTAACACTGTGGCTTGATGAAATTGGTGACTCAGGTTTCAGCTTTTATATTTTTCAGACTCTCTACTGCTTGAGTGTCTACCCTGCTTTAGCCTGAGCTTCATATTAGGGGATGGTGAGATCTCTTCACAGAGTAGGGAGACAAAATGATTCCTTCCCTAGCTGGGACCAATGACAAATTATCCAAATCTCAGGCTCAAGAGCACAAACAACGTGGATTGAAGAGAGAAAAACAAGAAGGATGGGACTTCACAACCTAAATTAGCTCCAATATGCAAATGGACCAGAACTTATAAAAGTGAGAGACCCCGTGACTGGTCGTGCATTTTGTGACCAGTTTGGGTTCACCTGGGGTGCAGCCATGGCTGGGCTCTTGTGCTGCCCAAGGTGGATCCATTGAGGCCTTCCAACAAATCCCTACTTTATTCTCTAGCCCCATCTAGTCTCTGTTCTAGGTCAGCCCTCTCAAGGCATCAAAATGACCCAGAGAAGGGGCTGGCTGCAGCAATAAGCAGCCGAGGTGATACTTTCTGTGTGCCTGGCTGAGCTCAGGGCTTGCCTTTGCCTCTTCCCTTCCTGCCAGAGCTGAACCAAACCTCCTGTGATCCCACAGCCATGGACACCATCCCAGGTCAGCTGCAGTGCTCAGCACAAAGGTGCTGAAAGGAAAACCTCTTGCTTTGAATTTACGCAAAATTTTGCTTATACGCGGGATGTTCACAGGCAGCTTCTTCACCCAGAAACCAGGGAAGCATAAAGCCTTGCTTGTCCCACCTCTACCTGTCTGAGTTCCCTCTGCTCTGCTTTCTGACTGCCTGAAGGCTGCCTGAGAAATACCCAGCTATTAGAACATGGATCCATAAAAACAAGCAAATAAAGAAAAGGGACACTGCTTCCTGTAACTGTGCTGTTGATTTTTTTTTCCTGTGCCTAGAAAAAATTTGCCTTAATTTCCCTGTTAACAGCCTTCATACTTACCCTTTTGCTGTACAACTTGTCTCAATTTAGGACACAGCTGTCTCTAGTCTCTGGACTAAATTCTAAACTAGCCGATTTTTTGTAAAAAACTCACTCTGTTTTCACCAGTAAATAATCAAAAGCAACCAAACAACAAACCTAATGGCTTGGGCTCATTCTCTCAGTTGTTTTTGCTACCATTGTCTGGTTCTTGGCTTCACTTTTCTGTCCTCTTTGTCTTTCTTGATGGACCACTTGTTTCCAGACTTTTTTCTTTTTTTGGTCTTCTTCACTCATCACCTTTTCCCCACTACCTGTCACTACTTTTATGTTCAGAGCATTGCAACCATTTATTTCAATTTCTAAACATAATAAAACCTGTCAATTCAAATCAATCTGGATGCTTTTAAACAATTGCATCCCCACAGTGACAGATAACATTAAGTTATTAAGCTACGCTAAAAATACTATCCAAGGAAATTAAGCTGTCATGACTTCTACCTCCCTAAAAATCAAAGCTGCAATTCATTTTGTTTTCCTTGTTTGCTTTGTTTTGGTTTTGGTTGTTTGTTGGTCTTGTTTTTTGGGTTTTTTTTGGTTTGTTTTTTTGGTTTTTTTTTATGGAGAGATTATTAAATATAAAGTACTCATTTATTTGTCATACTCTGCTACTTGAGTCATTGCACAAAGGCACTTCAGCTGTTTGATATCTTCCATCCATCATTTGGACAGTGAGAAATAACCCCTCAGCCCCTCAAGTGGTTGCTCCACGCAACTGGAATTCACAATGCAGGGAATGCTCATTGCATCAACTGGCCCTGATCTGCTTTACAGTATGTCAACACTTTGTGCTGTGTTTATCAAGTGCATGTCAGAAGCAATTGAGGTTCAACAAAAGGGAAAGGAATATGCAAGTTTTTACAGCTGATTTATTAAATCATACGATCCAGGAGGAAAAAAAAAAAAAATTAAATCAGCCCAAACAGCTGAGTTTTGCATGAGCTGACTTCACCCTAACTGGCCTTAGAGGAGAGGAGAAAAATTTTTATCTTTATCCCCCTCTCCCTAACTACACAAAGTGTAACCACACTCCTCAAGCACACTAACTGAGGTAAATGTGAGGTTTAATGTAGAGTTTTAGTAATCCTTAATAGCTCGAATAAAAATAATTTTTGTTCGACAGCCAAATTAAGAAATTTCTGATTCAAGCAGTGAGTTCTCAAGGTCCATTCTTTCAAATGCAAAGAAACACAAATGTCAGGATAGGCTGAATTTGAAATTTGTGGCCTAAATAATTTCAGACCTGATCTTACAGCACTTATTTTAATGCCCAAATATAGCGTCAGTCATGAGAAAAAATATGATATAAGCTTGAAAGAAAAGGAGGAGGGACACAAAATTAATTTCAGAATTTACTTTCTGGCTTTCATTTTTGTCATAATTTTCTTCTTAAATTTTTTTGTGTATATAACCTAAATGCCTCTATTGCCCTGTTTTGATATCTATTTCTCTGTACAGATGAAGGAGCCACATAAAGTGATTTAAATATGTCCTTTTCTTATTTTTGCTGTGCTGGTTTGAAATTCATAATGCAACCCAAGAATTCATGTTGACATTTCACAATTATTTTTTTTTTTTTATAAACTGTGAAAACAATTTTTTCTCTGTATTTCTTGTATAAACCCTGGAAATTGTGTATGTGAATATGATTTTGCAAGGCAATTTATATTAGAAGTATTTTTGAGGCATCCTGGAGAAAAATACCAGAGCAAAGGAGAATTTTTTTTTTTTGAAACATGGACCACTAAAACAGCACAGAGAAGGAAGAATAAGGCAACAGTGAAAGCAGATAGCATGCAGTCTGCAGGCCAAAATCATGATTTGTTAACCTATAACTCAGGAAGAAGACAAAGAAAGGAACTCTGGTTTATGACTAGATGTCAAAAGGCAAATGAATATGTGCTTATGCAATAAATTCTGTATTAATTCTCTGTAGGTAGAAGACTTTTTTTCGCCTTTATTTTCCCCTCCAGCAGGAAAATTGGATAAGCACAAGCAGATTAATGCTGGTGAGTCTATTGCTTCTTCTGTGTATGCATAAAGCTGCTGTTCTGATCTTCACAGTTGTATTTATTGTTTAATAGAAGAGGATCCATATGCAGAGAAAAGACACTTTCTCATATGTACATCACTGGCAAACCTCATCCACCTAAAGATGTTTCCAATATAAATAAGTAAAATATTATATTAGAGATGCATTTGGGTTTAGTTTCTTTAAAAACCACCTGAAGATTAAGCTTCAAATCATGGTGTTTGTTTTCTATGAGTTAGTTTATTACAAACAATATTTTCAAATACTTTTGCTATGCAAAAAAATACCCTAGAGATGTGAGGTCCTGTAGGATCTGCCACAGCAGAAAGGATAATGAAATTAATCTCACCTGCAGGCTAAGGAGTGAAAAGTTAAAACACAATTTTTTTTGAAAAGTTGGTTAAGATATCAAAATTAGATTGTAACAGTATACAAGTGTATCATATGAATTAGTTCCACTACCTGGGAAAATGTCCAAAGGCTTCTTATCAGGAAAGCAAATACTTTCCTGAACCAACCCACACTGCAGGGAAAATGTTACTCAAACAGAGATTATCTGCCTGAACACCATCCCTAGAGTTCCTTGAATCCTCTCTGTAAAAAGGTATTTTCCTGTGGCATTTGTTCATCTCTAAAAAATTATACTAAATAAATATACTAAAAAGACTAAAAATATACTAAAAAGAGTAGAAATGCACTAAAAAGAGTAAAAATAATGGCTTTTACCTAATTCTATGCCAGCCAAAACCAGTATAATCTATTTTCTGATTAAATCAGAGCAATTTAGGCAGTTGGGGAGCGAGAACCAATAAGCACCTTAACCACACCTCCCTCAAGGGAGGCATTAAAAAAGCGCCAAAAAGAAACTCCATGAAAAATATATTTTTATCTGCAAAGAGAAATATATAATAAAATAACAATGAAGTAATTAAATTTTCACTGGAGACAGAGCAAAAATATTAATCCCTTAATGTTACTATTTTACTATTTGAATGCTTAAATTTGATATATCAATGACAATAGCCATTCTGCGTTTTAGATCATTCAAAACATTGTTCTTGCATCTCGACTTTTTGATACAACCCATTACATCAGAATGACACCTTCAGTTCCATTTCTTAGAAAAATCTTCCAGTTTTTCCACACTGTAAAAAAACCCCAGAGAAATATAAAAATAAAGCTTGTCAGGGCACACCCCCAGACTGGGGTGACCCCGAAAAATGGAAAAGTCTCTCCTCCAACCCGTGCCTTCAAAGAAAGACTCAGCAGTCCTCAGTCGTCCGGTCTCAAGGTAGTTTATTATAAATTATCTAAAAGATTTTCTTCCTGAACTGCTGTGGCCCGTTCAGCAGCTCAGACAAAGGCACACTGCCCTCCCAGGGGGCTGGTGCTATCTTTTATATCATACATTATGTATCAAGTGCTTATGGATTTTCCCCAATGCCTATTACCTATATTGAATGGTGACTTTCTACTCTAAACCAATCTGTGAGTGCCAACATCACCAAAGACATGGAGCTTAGGAAGGAGAAAGAAGGAGGACAGGGCACGCCAAAATCCCTCCATCTTAGAACTTCTGACCCCCATGTACAAAACTTGGACCCCTGCGTACAAGGCCTAAAACCCCCCCTGTACAGCACTCAAAAATCCTTCCTTTCACCTTGTGACTACTTCTACTACAATACCTAAACTTTTTGTGACTTCTTGTTCTTCCTGCAAGGTTGGTAAATTGTTCCATGGGTCAGATTCAAAGCCACAGGGGTTTCTGGCTGCATGCCAGGGTCTCAGATGCTTCTGACCTGGGTCTGGAACATCCGAGAATGTCTGAGGGACATTCTGAGTTCCGACAAAAGCTTAAATCTTACAAACCAATAGAAGCATTTTAGAAGGGTATTTTGGGCTTTTTGTTGTCTGGTTGGGATTTTTTTGTTGTTGCTGTTGCTTTTAGCATGCATTTATTGATTAATGGGCCAATCTTATGATTTTAGAAGAACAACATGTTTTCCATCAGCTTGGAATTGGGTCAGACTGTCTGAATCTCACTGCAGGATAATGGTCTAGGGTTTGTCTATGGAGAGAAGGCACAACAGAGAAAGGCAGAGAGAGGCAGAGTAAAATTCCTACTCCTCATTAACCCCCTACTTAGGCACTTCCTGAATCTGGGATAAAGCTGTCATATTTTGGAGTAATTTACTACACTCAGATGACCATTACAAGGAAACCTATTAACAGATCTCTTTTCCAGGACTATGAGATGGAGCTTTCTTAAATCCCTTGCCCTCACTCACAATCCAGTTTTCTGGGCATCATAATAAGCTAATAGAATTAATTCAGATTATGATAATTTGTCTGAATAAAAGTTTTTTTTCTGGCCAGTAAGCAACCAAAAGAATTAACAATCACATTTTTCATTATTTTTGCTCTTCACTACAGTCATATTTTATAAGAAATCTGTTTATAATTCGTGCTTAGGGATCTGGGAAACATACTGAATGGTGTTAAAGAACATTGTTTTTAAATAAGCAAATTCAGTGTTTATAGGAAAACAAACAAACCAATACAGCAGGCAATCAAAATACTGCTGCTGAAGCTGTTTTGTTTGTTTGTTTTTAATTTGGGCTTTGTTGCCCTGAGAATTCTTTTCACAATATTATTGACTACATTTTCAATATTGTAAAAGAATAATATTAAATATTTGGATTTTAAATGCCTATATGAATATTGTGCAGGTTTTTTTCACAGAAGGAAGCACATATCCATGGGCCAGGAGCATTACAGCAGAATCATTAATGTGCCACAGAACCAAAACATGTGAGTCACTCCAAATACTCTCCCAGCATTGCCCCTAAATATTCATGGATCCCTGCCTGAGGAGTCAGAGGCAGCCAGACATGATGCCCTCCTCACCTTAGGAAATACCCCAACGCTGAAAGTCAGCTTGAGCAGCTCCTGGCCCCTGCTTGGATGGGCTTGAATCAGAAGCAAGATCAAACTGCTGCCATCCCATGGCTGCCTCACATCTTTCCACTCACAGAGCAAGTTTAAGCACCCTTTTCAGGTCACAGGCAGAAATGCAGGCTTATTCTTGCAGAGAGTGTCAGTCAACCTGCTGCAAAATCAAGGAAGAGGGGGTTTGACCTCAGTTCATTTAGATGCTCTGTGCTGAGCTGTATCAGGCTGTGCTCCCTGTCCAGTGCTCATTTCAAGTACATATTTTGCTTTCTACAGGGTGTATTGCATTCTAGCTATTACAGCTGTTCAATATTTTCTTACTGCTTACTATAATGGAAGAAAATATTTTCACTAAAAATACATCTTTGCCTTTTAAAATGTTTTAAGCAAGCAAAACAATGTGGTAGTTGAAGAATAAAAATACTTTTAATTTATATTTCAATTTCCTTCCTTCCTTCCTTCCTTCCTTCCTTCCTTCCTTCCTTCCTTCCTTCCTTCCTTCCTTCCTTCCTTCCTTCCTTCCTTCCTTCCTTCCTTCCTTCCTTCCTTCCTTCCTTCCTTCCTTCCTTCCTTCCTTCCTTCCTTCCTTCCTTCCTTCCCATACTTCATTAAGAATTTCTTTTTATTTTGTTGTTAAAACCCAACAATAATTAGAGTCTGTGTAATTTTTGCTTTCCCTAATCAATTAACCTTTGAAGTCCCTGGGGAGAGACCATTACTGGTCCTTTCACTACTGAACTGTCTACTTGCCTCTGCCTCCTGTGCACCTGTGATGCCATAAATTAGTCACAGATGGCCTGCTAGGATGTAATCACTGCCATTTGTCATGGAGTTGATAGCTGTATCACTTTCTCTTGCTCTGCAGAATCTACTTCTTGACAGGTCAAAACTTCTACCTCTGTGAGTTTGATTAGGAAAAGAAAGAGAAAGGTTCAAAGGCCAAGCCCTGCCAGAACTCCAACCTCTTGAAAAGGAGTAACAAATCTCATATTAGCTGCCCAGAATCCAATATGTGCTGGGTGTGGAAAATTTGATGCCATAACAGTGAATCCTGTGAGATTTCCAACCTACCTCTGTTCTCTAGCTACCCAGAGCAAGGTAAAACACAAAAATGAATATTTTTTAAATCCCATAGCTATAATGAGGAGTCTGTTGCTACACTCTCCCTTCTGGCAGGTTTGATTTTTTTCTTTTTCCTGGCCTGGGACTGTGTCAAGAGAAAAGGATTCCTTGTCTATGTAACAACCTAATAGTTGTGGCGTTTCCCCAAGAAGTCAATAAGATAGGTGGTGTGCTCTCTTTTTCCTTCTCTTACTAACACACTTAGTTCTTCCAGGAGGATTTATTTAATTTTCCAGGAAAGGGCCACAAGCAGCCACCCATCCCTTACGGTGCTGATGGGTGCTCCGTGTGGGAAACAGCTCAAGACAAAGTGGTGAAGAGGCAGCCTGGTTGCACAGCTGGTGGTGGGCTTGTGACCCTGGCAGATCCAGCCCTTGGCACTCTTTCCTTTCCCTGGGTGATCCCTCTGCTGTTAATGGCCTGGAGAGCAGGAAAGGAAGGAACTGAAACCTGAGAGTAGATCCTAAAAAGTCTTAGTGTGAAACAAGCTTTGTCTGTCTGTCCTGAGACACTGCAGGTCCTGTGCAGACTTTCAAACAAGCTTCCTGACTACAGCAGTTCTTTGTTCTTGGACCTACTTCTTGTTTCTTTTCCACAGTAAACCTATTTTTTATATCAGCCTAATTTTTATATCAGCCTAATTATCAATTTTAAAACTAGATAAATTCTTTAGTCTTGTAGTTTGCTTTTACATAAACTTCCTTATTAAAAGAAACATTTTGTAAACAGCAATTATCTAAGGGTGTTCTGCCCACTTCAATAATTTTCATTGGAAAAGTAGCATATGATCAGGTTTTCAAACGATGCTTTAACAGCAATCAGATGAAGTTTGGAACCGAAAGCCAGAAACAAGATTTTCAGGAGTGTAACAATAAACATTTGGATGCTCACCTTGGCATATTTCCTAGGGAGGAATGTCTGAAAATCATAAAACCTTAAAATCTGAGTCTGTATTCCCTGGTTTTCAGACTTTAACTGTTATATTATGCTTCTGGTATCACCTCTGCCCCTCAATCTTGAATCTTAAACATTTTTAGGAAAAAAGAGTAAGATTCATCTTATGAGATCGGCCAAATTTGCTGCACCCAAATAAACCAGTACTTGAACTAGAACTGGCACAACACTGACATAAAAAGATTTTGGGACTTGATGATATCACACTTTGTCCTTACAAAGTTTATAATAATGTAAAACAATAGATAGCAGCTGGTGCTTGTTTATAGGGCAGCTTGTCCTTGGGTGGTACTGAGTGTTGTGTAGCTGAAGAACAGTCACTTCATTATTCTCCTGTAGTAACCTCTGCTGAAATATTTTTGGGGTTTTTTCAGATAAATTTTCATTGATTATAAATGTTTTAGTTTGCTACAGTTATACTTTGTACAAACAAACCATTTCCCTAAACTAAAGGAAGGAAGCCAGATTCCTACACACTGCATGTGTCCAAACCTCCAAAATCATAATGTTTCATATTTCCGTGTTCTACTGAGTATCTGGATGCTCAATTAAAAAAAAAAAAAATCCAAACAAAAACCCCAAAAAACCAAATGAAAACAAAATAAAAAACCCAAAAAGCCCCAACATAAAATAAAAAAACGGAACCAATAAAAACCACCCCAAACAAACAAAAAACTCTGTCAGCTCCACTGCTGTATACATTATAACATGGTAAACAGAAACCTTCCAGAGAAAATAGAAATTATCCATGGAAGTATTTTCAGACAAATTTTTGACTATTTTGAATGGTCACAAATAATGTGACTATTTTGAAGTCTAACACAATAAAGAGGATTTTCATCTTTTCTTAGCCTTTTCTCTTTCCTTCTCTCCATCTTTTACTACACAAAAGGTATTTCAAAATGTTGAAAATGTTAGATTATTAATAGAACTGAAAGAATTTTAATCATATTTTACAGCAATTAACGTCAGGGTAACCAAATTCACACAATTTAAAAATAGTCTTATTGCAATTGACATGGAATTATTAAGCTTAGAAAAGGCATTTAAGATCATTTAGTCCAACAGTTAATCCAGCACTACCAAGTTGCCACTTAATCCTATGTCCTTAAGTGCCACATCTTCACATCTTTTAATTATCTCCAGGGCAGGTGACTCAACCACTTTCCTGGGCAGCCTGTTCCTGTGCTTGACAAACCTTTTGGTGAAGAATTTTTTCCGAATATCCAATCTAAACCTCCCCTGGTGCAACTTGATGCCATTTCCTCTTGTTGATTTCTTGTTATTTGGGAGACAGACCCCTACCTTACTATAACTTCCTTTCAGGTGTTTGTAGAGAGCCATAGTTTGTTGGTAATAAATAAAAATTCTGTTGCAGCACAGTGACACAGTATCAGCCCAGTGTTGTACTCCTCTTTAATTCTACCTTTGCTTTGCAAGTAGAAAAATTGTTGCCTATTACTTATGGTAGCTTTTTTCCTTAGGGGTTCACTGGCTTGTTCTGAGAGCCACAGCTTCAAACAAAATAGAGATGATTTATTGTGGTGAGGTTCCAAGTAGGTGAATTTAGTTGTCATATTTTTGGTCAACATGAACCAAAGCAGAACAGAGAGAAATCTGAGCGTATTTAATCATAGAGTGCTGTCGTGCTGCTGAGGAAAGTCATAAACAGTTGACTCCAAGCTGGGAACATCATGCCAAACATTTGTATCTGGAACAGGACTGTACGTTCCACCAGTGTGCTGCAACAGGGAGAGCATTAACTCAGGGAGTTCAGTACATGTAAAAAAAGTTTCAGAAACGAAAAAGGTCAGGACAGGGGGGTTGGAATGGGCCTGGAGGGTGTTGTGCATCCAGAAGAGAAGAAAATATGTTTCCTAATGCAGAACAAAACTGAGTAAAATTATTTGCTATATAATCCATTAAGAAAAGGAGAAAGTCAAAGAATTCCCAGGGGACAGGGTTTTTTTTTCCATCCACACTCAAAATAAGTAATTTTGAGTGACAGACGACTCAATCCACTACAATTAGCATATTCCTTCCTTGCTGGCAACAAGATCAAACTGAGGACTGTACGAGAACTGTATGCCCATCACATTACTAAAACTTTTGCTAAGCACAGGAAGGAAATTATACTGCTTTGATGTTACTTTTGGCTTCCAGTCTCAGGATTTGGACAAAAAAAGACTGAAATAATATTTTAACCTGCTTATAGGGATTCAAACCCATCTCTCTCAGCAGAGTGCCCTAATCACTCTGTGGTTTAGGGAAGGAAGCATACTCCACATGCCTACTGCTGAAATTGCTCCAGGATTCACTGGTGGAGAGAGAACTAGGAGAGTCAGATGGAAAACAGATTGTATTCCTGTGGTAAGGCATTAACCTTGGAGAAACACAGTCCCTCTGCTAATGTTTGTGCTATCAGGGTGTGGGTGGAATGCATGTCTCCTTCCAGGCTGCAGTCCCAACATCTGGGATCCCAGCCCAGGTCAGCTCAGTACCATAACCAGGAGAGTTTTGTGCAGAGTTAAACTACCGAGTTCCGCACCTTAAACACTGAGTCTCGCTTTCTCACAAGCCCTCTGGCTTTGGCTACATTTTGACCTTTCACTTTCAGCAGGTAAGATGAAGTCTGTTCTAAACATCACCTTTCCCGTATGAGCTGTCAGAGGATTTGTGCTGAGCAGACAGACAAGCCTGGATCTGGGTCTTCTGGGGATGAAGCAGGAGTGCAGCTGCAGTCCTGCACTAAATAATTTCTGCTAAAGAGCAAGTTTCTGGGTCATCATCCTGCTATCTCCAACTCTCCCCATGCTGTGACTGGAGGGTCAGTGAGTTTAATTCAGGATTTTGGCCTGTTTGGGGGCCAGGCTGACACTCTTCAGGGCACCATGCTACCTTCCCCAGAGATGCCTGTATCTGCACCCTAAGCCTTGTGCTTTAATCCATCACTTATGCAGCACTTATGTATAATTCCTGATTAAACAGTTCCTGTGCCATGAATTTAATTTTTCTTAGCCTTAAGATCTTCATGAATTAATTCGTACTGCTAAATTTCACCTTATTTCTGACTCTAAAACATCATTTTCCTTCTCTCTTGCTGCTTCTGCAGCTATTCTGGTATTTGGCCAACTCTCAGTCAAATATGTTCAAATTAATGCAGGTGGCTTTAAATCTATTTAAATTAGTAAATGAATGAAATGTAAATCAAAATCAACAGACACTTCCCCTTAGCATACTGTATGTTTTCTGCTATCAGACTGTTTAAATTATAGAATGTCTGGTCTATGTCTTCTTCTATTTCTTCAGCAGCACTTAGTACAAGTAAACAGGGGCATTCAGCAAAATTTAATCCAAACAGAGCACTCCTTGATTTACTCCAAAACTACATATTAGAATAAAGACAAGTCTATATTTTCTTAAATCTCTGTTTTGACTAGTAAGCAGTGACTCTACAGGCCAAATTCCCCTTCCTTCAATTAGAGTTGCATATTGTTTTTTCATTCAAACGACCACACACAAATTGCTCTGGTCTAGTTCCCAGATAGTACACAGATTTCTTGTAGCAATTCATTTAAGAAAGTTGATTTCTGTATTTTATATCTTGCTTGTTATTTGAGAAATTAGCTGTGCTTTTTTTCTCTGTAAAAAGTTGGGTTTTTTTTCCAAGGGTATATTGTTGTTCCAAACTTCTACATTAGGAAATATAAAAGTTTCTTTTGCTTTTATTCCCCCTAAATTCTATTTAATATAATCCTATCCTTTCAACAATTTAGATTAAGTTTTTTGGTTGTTTGATTATTTTTCTCCAAATCTCTGTCCTCTTCTGAGACCAAACCTTTGGAGAGATGAAAATCATCATTTATCAGCTTTAGCAGAAACAAAATCCATAAAATTAATGTCAAATCAGGTATAGTTTGTGATAATTTCAAATGTGCTCAGTCAGAAAACTGCCTGTTAAATACCTGACAGAACATGCAAAATCTCATTTATTTTAACTTCAGCCAATCTGTTCTGTTTGAATTGAAAAGTCAAATATTTTATTTTGGAAAAATGGCAGCACTTCATAGGAAATATATAAGTTGATACACATTAGTGTAAGACTTGAGTTTTTTTCTTTGTTGACATCTGCATATGCTCTAGGACACAACACTTCTAAGCCCCAGCAGAAGTTCTGTTTTGCCCCTACTTGTCTGCATGATGCTGACTGACACCTCTCAACTTTTAGCCGCACTGTCTCATTTCCTCCTTACATTGATTACTCCACAGTGAACCATAGCTAGTTCAGCAGACAACACAGTTAGAATCTCCATTCTACTTTAGTGCAAATGGTAATTTATCCATCCAAATAAATGACAGAAAAAAATCCTCACAACTTAGAAGTATGTGTTAGTATTCCATGTCTTCTTGCTATTATTTGATTTACATCTTGTTCAGAGAAATCCTGTATCTCTCACATATAGCTCTAAAAACTGGGGATGTTGCCTAGGGTTTGCAGAGTAAACAATTCTTAATCACAGTGTTTTTCCCTGCCATACACACCCTGTAAGTTAACTATGTCCCAAACATGCTGCAATCATTTAAAGAATATGTGTCTAGGCTTTCATTCAAAAACTTTTTGAGCTTGAAAACCATACATCTGTAAATCTGAATCAGAACCATTTCAACCTATTTTACTGAGGCCAAAGGGAAGACAGAGGAGTGACAATTATCTAATGTTACCTTTCCTGACCCCAGCAGAGTCTGTGGGAGTTTTCCCGCTGAGTTCATGGAGTCGAAATTTTGACCTGGTTTGGTTCCAACCTTTGAAGAGCAGAGGGTGAGCAGCACCTGCAATCTCTTTTATATGATTATTAGGACATGGGGAAGACAAAAATGTCTTCCCAAAGTAAAATCCCATCTCTGGCATCTTTTTTTGAGGCACCCTTATGACTCAGATGAAAAAAGAAATCTGAATTACTCCAAAAACAATGAGAGGAATTGGATTCTGAAAAGGTGATGCAAATCTAGTGTGTTTTACTTCATTTCATCTCATGTAAAATTGAGTGAGAAACATCTCAGCATCACACAAATTATAAGTGCCCAAAACTAACTGATGCAGAGTAATTTTTCTCCAGGATTTTCTGTATCTTTCTTCTTCCTGAAAAAATTTGCCATGATGTAGACAACACAATGATGTAATTGTGCCAGTAAAGCCCATTGAAATTCATGGCTGTGGTTTCAGTTCATGCCCATAGGGTATGAGCACATACTGCTATGAGCAAGAGAAAATTTTAGAGGATCAATTGCAAAATAAAATTCCACTGAATTTCTAAAAATACTTACTCCTCCCTTGTCCTTTCTCTCTTTCTGAACCACAAGGCAAATGCAGTGGCTCTCTTATCTTTCCCTTCTGCTCCATAGGTACCAGCTGCCTTTATATCCCACTGAATTAAATAATTAAATAAATCCCAGAACAGTCCTTCAGAACCTTTTTTTTTTTTTTTTGCCAGTAATGAAATCTTCTCTCATAAAAAAAAAACACCTCTGGCTTTACACCTTGCTGTGATTTGTAGCATGATTTCTATGTATTCAAAGGCCACATTTTGCACAAGTCTTAGCACTTGACTTTACGTTTGTAAATTAGGTAGGTGTTAAGTCTGCAACTATTCCTCCTGGTGTAAGTATTTTATTACTGCTCTCTTTTCTTCTCTCCAAGAAAACTCCAATAAAAATTATTTTATATCATTTCTGTATTCCAGCTACTGGAATTGTTTTCACCTTGTTTTATTGTGATATTGACCTTCAGCCAAATATTTGCATAGCAGCAATGTAGTAAGTAAATTAATTTTAAAAAGTGAGAAATCTGTTTCCATTCCAACCTGAGGGAATTCAAAACCATCCTTATATTTTCTGAAAAGTGTTCTAACAGACATGCTGTTAAGAATATTTGAGCTTTGGTGCTAATAGAAAATGAAGGTATGTAGAAATTTTAAGAAGAAAACTTCTGATTCATTGAAGTTGGGGCTCTATACAACCAGTGATGCAGAACCTGGGGATCCAGAAGAATGACAGCATCCTGGAAATTGCCCTGCAGAAAAATAGGAAAATGTGAACCCTTACCTGGTCAGCAAACTATTTCTATTCTTTTTCTCATAGCTTTTTAAAGTAAAATGCACTTAACATGTTAAGACCTGATATTTGAGCTAAAAAGGGAAGGGGAAATTAAAAAAAAAATTCTGTTCTTAGTTTATGATGTTGGGTAGCTGAGGATGATGCCTTTAGAGATTCCTTAGTCTCAGCCACATTGATTATTCTTAATTTCCTTGCTGGTTTACAACCTAGGTGCCTAGTTTCAAGAATTGTAGCTATCAGTTGTGTTATTTGGGTAATTACTCTAGACCTTGATCTCAATGTTTAGTACTAAAATTATTTTAAAAGCAGATCTTCCAACATTGTGTGATATTTTATATCTACAGCTCTGGTAAATAGCAAATGATTTCTATTGCCTGGCATTACTTTTAAAATAAAACAGCCTTTTCTTCTTGCAGGGGATGAAGACAAATGGTCCCTCTCCAGTTCTTTTAAATGATGCACATCCCTCATTTTAATAATATGTTTATATCTCAGTGACTTTTAATAAATGGTGGCATTGAAACTTTTGTGGACTGAGAGTTTTTCTGGGCCAGAGGTGGAAGATGGACAATAAGGATTTGCTGTTTTGAAGCTGTTTTATATGAGACAGTCTCTAGATTTGCCAAGCTGCATATATTGAATAAAAATGCTACATGTACTAGTTAATGTGATATGTGCCAGGTACGAGAGTTATAAGGCATTAGGTCAGCTATAAACACAGGAGTCAAACAGCAAGGCATTGTTCAGAAATAAATTGAGCTGTCTGGCCCTCTTTGGGACAGAACACATTCCCTTCATAAAATACTCAGTAGATTCTACAATTACTCCACAAGAAAATGAACAGCAAGAGAATTAAGCCTTCTGCAAAAAGTTACTCTTCTGATGCAAACTGGAGTTTAACTAGCAATTCATGCACACATGCACCACACATATTAATCATTAATATAAAAATTAATAGAATTTCTGAAAAACCTCTTTGGAAAAAGAAATCACCACTGAGAGTAAGGTTCAAAGGAGTCTAATAGAACTGACTATGCACTTGGACTAAATTTTGGCAGTAATTATGTTTACTTGCCAATTTCTACAGATATTTTCCAGTTTAATTACAGCAGGAATAATGTTAATAATAGTAATAATGACAACGTCACCAAAAGAACAACAACAATAACATTAATTATAATAACAGTTACAGTATTCATTTTCATAATGATAATAATAATATAATTACAGTCTCAAACTCATAAAATAAATCTCATCTGCCTAAAATGACAACTTAATTTCTATAAAAGTCTCTGACTTTTTTTAATTTCTACCTTTGGTCTGCATTATCCAGTACAGGAAGAAAATACTGTCAAATAATGAAAATAAGGTTATTTTTAATAATTTCCAAACTGGGTTAAGGAACAGTCCTGGAAAGCTTAAGAAAGCCTATTCTCAGTGTATTTGCAGTTCAGCTTTAAAATGAAAGTGATCTGAATAAACATCAACACAAGCCACCAGAACCTTTGCTTTTGTGACATCTCAGCTTGAAAATCAGAGTGAAATCATAAATGTGTTAGCATTGGAGTGTTATTATCCAAAGCTTGCTGGTGCTGGGGAAAAAAAAAATCTTTTGTGACAGTCCAAGCCAGTATAGTTATAATGCTTGAACTAAAAAAGTCATCATTCTGAAGCCAAAATATGACAATCAAAACAATGTGTTTTAGTTCTAATGCACTCTGGCAAATGCTAAACACATAAGAATTTAGCATCATCAATTTAGCACTATCAAGTTCGAGGACCAAATATTTCAAATCAGTGGAATACACTATCTGTATATAATTCTGAAGTAAACTATGCTGATGAACAATGTTCAGTTTTTAATAATGTGGGTGGATCTGTTTAAAAATTAAGTAAAGCCAAACAATCAAAAATTTATATTATTGTCAGCTTATTTCAAAAAGGCAGTTTGTTCTGCTATATACAAGATCAAATCTGAAGAATATGTACCACAATAACAATAATTTACTGGATCCTTTCTCTTTTAGTAATTTTGACTGCTTTATTCTAACTAGAATATTTGTTTAGAACAGCTGTTCTTGCCTTCCATCTCAGTCTGAAGGCAGAAGTTTAAAAAATTCAACCAGTCCATTATTTATGAAGCTCCAAAAGTGGAGCTCTCTGCAACTTTTCAAAATTTGAAACATTTGCATCTCTCTAAGCTTTAAAACATAAACAACAGTTACAGATAAACTGTGAGAATGGACCAAGGACACCGAATCCAATCTACCATTTCCGCTTAGAACCAAACCATATAATCTCTTTAATAATTTCACCCATCATGATCCTAAAAATGTTACAAGTCCTAATTTTCCTGCCTGCTGGATGCACAAAATATCTTGATATGGATAAAAACACACTGCTTTTTAAAAATTCATTTACAGTTTAGATTCATTTATTTTTGTATCAAGATTATTATTGTATTAGAGGAAATTTTATTTACTTAGAATAATCCAGTTGGTTTGGATTTATACATGTATAAAAATAAATATGTATAAATGTGTGTGTATCCTCACACAGATATCTGTGTGTATCCTCACACAGATATCCTTGCACATGTCTGTGTACACATCCACACCCACCATTCACACACACCCATCCCTGCAGTGGTTCAAGGCCAGGCTGGATGGGGCTCTGAGCCACATGGTCTGGGGAATGGTGTCTCTGTCCATGGCATGGGGTTGGAACGAGATATTCTTCAAGGTCCCTTCCAACCCAAACCATCCTGTGAGTCTATGATACACAAACATGCACATATGTCTATATATACATATATATTTTAAACTATTATTACATACATAATGACTGCATAGAATGGCTTAGGTTGGAGAAGACGTCTAAGATCGTTGAGTCCAAGATATTGTTTTATACAACAGTATTGGCACTTTGTGCACAAGCATGTACATATGCTTATGGTTTATCTCGATGGTCTTAGAGGTTTTTTCCAACTTAAATGTTTCTGTGATTCTGTAATATATAAATACCCTGCTATTGATCAGGAAAATGTGTTTTCTGTGAAGGAGAAAACAAAAGACATGGATAGATTTGCTTTCTTCCATTAGCACACATTACAAACAAACAAATCTTTTTACAAATACAAACTTTGGCTTGAACTCTGAATGTCTTTGAAGTTTTAACAAAGTAGTCAATCCCCAGGATGGAGACGGAATATTCTTTTCTAAGCACACTTTAAATATATACTTTCATTTTCCAAATTATTTAAATTGCCTTTTGCAGTGTTTATCATTGTTAATACCTGCACTCTGACTTAGGAAAATGTACCTTCTAGATCTGCAGTTTGAATGAAACAGAGATGCTCCAACAACAAACTTGAAATTACAAATTCAGACACCACAAGGTACAAAAACACTTCCAACAATATGGGCAAGAGTTTAGCTCTCCCTTACAATGTCAAAGACATGGTGTGCATGTCCATTCCCTAACACTTTAAAAGGGGTCTACGGCCAGCTTGGTCTATATTCCAGCCATGTGAACCAACCACCTTTCTACGCCTTGAACTTCTACAGCTCAACAGCTGCAGAGAGTATTTTACCTTCATGTCTTCTCACTTGGAGTGTCCACGCCTGTTATTTTCCCACTTCTATACCAAAAATCCCCACAATATGCATTGTTTGTACTGGTAATCCGGAGCTGTTTCTCAAGCTGGCAATGAAACTCTGCTCCAAAGGTGTCTGCATGGTTTACAAAAATCCAGTAGGGATGTGAATGACAGAATTCTGCCAATAAGAATTCTCACTGCAAAACTGCAGTGTCCTTACACAGGAAGGCTGGAAGAGAGCTGCTGTTTCACTAAAACATCCCATATAATCTTAAAAACATTGAGCCCTTGAAGTCTGTTCCAGTGAGGAGGTTCTCCAGCCTGAGGTCATTGACTGAGAGTTTCAAATAAGTTTTCCATATCATACTGGTATGGATGAATACACTGTTACTCTTTTTGCCTTGCACAAAATATTTATTACTTCACATCCTGGCACTCATTTGGAGGAGTTAGTCTTTCTAATGGTTTTATTGTTTCCTCTGCTCTGAGCATAACACAGGACTGGAATTGGTCTCCTCCTTCACTGCCAAGTCTATAGGCAGCTCCTACAATATTGCACAGACCTGTGTATGAAGTATTTGTACTGTAAAATGACCCTTTTCTTCCTGAAACAACTGATTTTTTTACTCCTCTTCACCTTCTTAATCCCTGGTACATAAATAAACATTTGAGATCTGGAAATCCCATATCTGTCTCAAACTCTAATTGCTCAGACAGAATTTAGAAGATCTTTCAGCTGGCATTCAGTCTATAGGTTTCACAAATGCCTTCACATTCAGCTCAGCATGAATACACTTCTTCTTTAGCATATTTTCATATGTCTTTCATTAATTTTATTGGAAGACAAAAATCTAAGAATTTGGAATTGAGACTCAGAAAGAAAATGGAGTCTGTATTACATTGGTTTTATACGCAGAATTCTCTGTATTGGAATCTAAACTGAAAATTATGATCAACCTCACCTTTAGTTATAATAGCAAAATTAGTTTAGCCGTTCAAAAAAACTCCTATACTTAAGTGTAAAAAGAAAAACTAGGTTTTATCTCTTGAGCTTTTTGTGCAAATCAGATATTTTTTAATTATACTCAGATCAAAGAAATTGAAAACCTGGAACAGAGACTTCGAGCTTATATTATTTATTCTAGCACTAAAACATTTAAAAAAACCTCTTATATTCCAGGAGATTATGGAAAGTCAGGCCACAAATGGTATTCCTAATCTTTAACTGTTTCAGAGATTTAAGAAGCCCCAGAAGGAAAATATTTTATATTAGACTCTTTAAGATGGAGTATGATACATGGCTTAGTTCAGATTTAATATCACAGTCCTGGGATACTGCTCATCACACATCAGGGTTTTCAGGCGACAACCTCAGGTTTCTATTCTTGATTTTTTTGTACCAAGCAAAAATATTTCAGTTTACTCTGATGTAGGATATCTAAGACATGGATTAAAATTTGAAACTGAATTTGAATTATATGGAAATCATTGATGTAAAGGAGTTCCCAAATACTCACTGGAAATCTAACAACATAATTAACAGATTAATGTAAATTTCATAATTTAAATTGACATTCATCTTCTTACTTGGCCAATCTAAACCAAAATGAAATATTTAAAAATGAAATATTTAAATATTCATGTTTTCTTTATTTTAATGTATTTTTCGGTGCTAGAAAAAAAAAATCAGTAATTTACCTTTTCTAAATCTTGGAAATGACATGATATAGTCCTCTCTTGGGAAATTGCTGAGAGGTTTTTGCAGGCACAAAAGGCACAGTGAGTCCTTAAAGTACTGAAAGCCATCCTAGCTTTGATATAAAAAACCTAGCTTTTCTGAAAAATTAAAACACTTTGAAGTTTTGACTCCTACTAATCATACAGAAAACAACATGTACCAACTACAAGGAAACGCTGTTATTATTTTTTTCTTTCAAAGAAGGAAAACACATCCAGAAATTAAATCCCTTCCATTTTGGTCTTGCACAGTCTTTCTTGCATTCTCCCTTTTATTAAAATTAACGAAGGTTTGCAGTCTTGTGATTTCTAATAACATTTGTTGAGATGTGTATGTGTGTCAGTCCTGAACTGACTCCCCGTCTGCACTTCAGCTCCTTTAGAGTGGTGAAGCATCTGGGAAAAAAAAAAATAAGGGTCCATTTACCAACCATTCCCCTTCCTTGCTTATTTCCAAACCAAACACACTACATTTTATAAGAGCTTGGAATGTTTTTAATTTCATTTAACACATATGTAATTTTGCTTGATTTTTCCTCTGAAAGATCCATAAGGAAAAAAAATGGAAAATGAGCCTGAAGAGAAATACAGTAATTTTTTGGCTCAGCTGTAAGCAAAAAAGAGCTAAAAATCTCCCAGATGCATTGGAAGGCAAGGTCAGGGACAAGGACAGTGACATCCATCTCAGATATCTACACAGGTATGTAATAGTTTTCTACACTGGATAGAGTCACTCTTTCTATACAGTCAATACCAATAAACAAGGAGGGTGCAGCCCAGATTAGCTTTCTCCTTTATGAAGAGATTTAGTGCTCCTTAAGTTTCTACTCTTCAAAGACAACAAACAGACCTTGGTTAACTATCTCAGGTATCAGTTAGGAGGCCACAGCTGTTAAGATAAATCCCATTCAGGCTATCTTAATTTCTTTGAACATATGTATTGGTTTCTGTGTCCCTACAGTGAGACTGAACCTATTAATGATAGCTTCAAAATCCCCACATTGCTCTGCAATGTGTAATATGTATAAACAATTTCCAGTAAAGCTGTATAGTTTAAATCAGTTTCAGTTTGGGTATTCTGTCTTTAAAGGATGGAACTGATTCCCAATGATATATTTTCATTGACCTTTGTGAGGTGAGGATACCACCCACAGCTCTCCTGAGTGATTTTTTAATATATTCCTATTGAGCAACAGCTTGCAAGTATAATAAAGAAAGATTATCAGTAAGTTGCAGCCAGTTTGTTGCAACTGTGAGCAAGCAACAAAGTCAAACATTCCAGTTTTTAGGGGGGTTAAATCTAGAGAGACCAATGTTTTTATTTCTACCCTCCCTCAATAAGGTCTTTCCTTTCAGATGGATTATGCAATTGTTGCTTTTTTTCTGTCAACTGACGAGTCAATCCTCTCCCTCCTTTAAAATTAAGTCTGAAACAGGATTAATTTTGTTTGTTTAAAGCAGGGTGGGGATAGGGGTGGGGTGGGGGTGTGGGCATGGCAGAGTTTGGGCTGAAATAAATATTTCCCTTGGATCTCTGTTGCATTTACCAGGGTGTCTCAGACTAATTTTTTCTTCTGAGTGTTGAGCTACATTTCCTGTCTTCCAGAAAAGTGCCCCAAATGCTAGTTCATGGGTATTCTGTCACTCAATATTATGAACGTCTTCCTCTGACACATTTTGTCTTGCAAAAATAATGAAATATTTAGAAGGAGAAACCATTCTGAAGCAATACAGTAATGCTTGAGCCAACAAACAATTCCCCTTGGTTCTGCATTCTGTTCAAAATAAAACAGTTTAAAAAAAGAGGCAGGGGAAGAATCAGCTCAAGCAAGCAAAAAGCATAAAGGGTAAGGGATTATTCTGAAAGGCTGAAAATCCCTGTTCAAATATCTGTAGGATACTGGAAATACCTAGGAGTCATGAATGAATGGCTTGTATAAAAGACAAAGCATGAAATGCACTGCCTTCAGCACCCCACTTCAAAAGTTGGCTCTGATTTTATCCAGAAGAAAAATATTTTATAAACTCAGGGTCTGAATAGCTTTGGGACTAATGGCATTACATTTTTCAAGAAATAAAGTATTTACAGATGCACAGATGCATGTTCACACTTCTACATACTGTTTCCAGCTTTCGTTTGACATTCAGTTGCTGAAATGTGCTACTTAGGCAGATGCTTGACATCCAAAGCTTCCCTTGAGACCTGTATTTCATAGTACATCAGATTCTGGCTGGGCCAAATGAGATTTCTGAGAACGAGTACTTCTGAAGTTTACAGTTCTCTTTCTAAATACAGGTAGAATGGAGTGACCTGAATTAAAGGTCTTTTATATAAAACCCCATCTTAAATATATTACTGCTGTACTTAACTGTTCTGGAAGCTTCTGCTGGGCATTGTTCTTTGGTTGCCCCAGCCAAATGATGCAGCATGGCTTGTGAACAGGCTAACACTTTCTCAAAGCACACTGGTGAAACCACACTACACAGCACTTGAGGGACACTCATCTTTCTGGCTCCATATGTTCTGTTCTCCCAATATACATTTGCACTACGTGTGGGTTTTCCAGTGAAGAGTGTGTGAAATGACATTAGAGCTGTGTGGCTGAAAATGCGCAGCGTTGCAGGCTTGGTGGGGTAGTATGAAAAGACTGTGGCATAAAGGGAGTTGAATCTGGTGAAGCTTCATCTCTGTGGTTTATTGGAGCACCCTGGAGCATGTTCTCTTCATAATAAAGCAGAAAAATTGACAGCCTTACAGACTTTCCTAACTTTTTTGTTCCAAATAATAAATTTGATGAAATTACTTTGGATTTGTCTGGTACTGTGGATGAAGTTAGCTCATTCTTAACATTATTTAGGATAATAGATGGATGACACACAATCTTGGAGTTTTTCAAAGCAACTATATGACTTCACAAATCTTATACGATTCTTATACATTCTTCCTATATATTACTCCTACACATCTTTGAAGACAATGTCATCTGACTGTTATTTGGCACTCTTGGGTGCTCTTGGTATCATTACAGTACAATTAGTTCCCTTTTCTAACAGTATGGTTTTGTCCGGCATCTATTTCTTATGGGATTATAAACATCAGAAGGAGGTGAGCTTGAGTACAGCATCAGGTACCACAGTGTAGTCACAGCACAGCACAGCTGTTGACACCTGCACAAAATACCTAAACTGCTGTACACACCCAGGAGAGGCATCCTGAACAATCTAAAGGACCTTGAGTAAATTTGTCCATTTCAAATTATTACCAGTGAAAGAAAAAATCAGTTTCAAATGAAATCAAACACAGACAATTCTTGCACTGACTGCATAAGTACAAATAGTCCTTAACTTCTCTTATAGCTATTTTAGAATAGCTAAACCACTACTGCTTGAAGTTAAAATAGCAAGGAAATTAAAGTGTGCAAAAAGGCTTCCCTTCATTTCCATTTTTGCCTCCACTCTGCCCCCACATTGTGCAAGAGTGGAATAAAGATGTAGACCCAGATTGAAGAATATCCATACACACCCTGTGGAGATTTTGATCTGGCCAGACCCAACCCTTTCCCAATCTCCTGAACTACAAAGATGCAGGAGTTTGCCATTGCAGCTCAGTGATAGCTGCAGAGGCTGAGCAGAGCTCAGCAGGTTTGGTGCAGAGCTGTGCTAACATAGCTCTCTGACAGATTGGAGCTGGCTCACATCCACCTACCCTGGAGTACAGACAAAACAAGTTCACATCTATCTGCACGTGTTCATAAAAGCCAACGCACAGCTGCACAGCCCAAAAGAGGAAGGGAGTGGCTCAGGCTAGAGGCTCACCCTGCTTCCTACACATTCACTGCCTAAAAAAGGAAAGGCAGCTCAATATTCCGGAGGAAAAAAAAAAAAAAAACAAACCTCTGGCTTGACTTGTTTGATGACACAACAGACAGAAGGTTGTGCAAGAAGTTTGCCTTTCAGAGAGGTATGTAACTGCACTTCCCTGCACAGAGAGCCAGGGCTAAATGGCACGGTTTATCCTTCAGGGTATGATTCCTACATTAGTCTTTGAGCCTCCATTAGGTCAGTCAGCTGTGAAAAGAAGGAGAAAATGCTTGGTGAGAAGGGGAAAAGAAAAGCAAAGCACTGTGCACATGCATTTGTCTCCATATTTCTCCCATATGAACACTACAACTTTATTTCTTTCAGGTAGAAAGGAAAATCTGTAAACAATTTAGTTTTGTGTGTCTCATCTTTGTGAATTCTATTTCATTCCTGTAAGGGTAGAATTTACAATAAACAGATTTTATATATAATTTTAATGAATTTCTGGTCATCTTCTTGGTCTCAGCTTTTAATTTTCCAGCCAATTTAAACTAAATTAAAAGAAAAATAATATTATTGTTATTACTAAAAGAAACACAAACAAAATGGCATCTGTGCTACAAATATATACAAATTTATTCCTTCTTGGCTTGTTTAAAAGCTATTTGAGCTTTAAAAAGTGTGAATGGAGTGAAGTTTTTATCAAGATCATCTGCAGAAGGACAGAAAATGACTGAAAGAGCCTAATGTTCATGAGACTACAATTCTATGAAAGTCTGGATCAATGGACAAGGGAAGAGCACATGATGTGCTCTACCTAGACTTTTGTAAGGCTTTTGATAAGGTCCCCCACAGCATTCTTACTTCTAAATTGGCAAGATATGGGCTTAATGAAAGGAATATTAGATTGATAAAGAATTGGGTGCAGGGACAAATTCAAAGAGCTGTAGTCAATGGCTCTACCAGTGCTGTTCCTTAGGGTCAATATTGTGTCCAAAATTGCTTAATATGTTAATCAGTGATCTACAGAGTGGGACCAAGTGCACCCTCAGCAAGTTTGCAGGTGACGCCAGGCTGAGTGGTGCAGTGGATACTCTGTCATCTGAAACCTCAACAGGCTCAAAAAGGGGGCCCGTGCAAACCTCAGGAACTTCAACAAAGCCATGTACAAGGTGCTGCACCTGGTTCAGGGCAATCCTCAGTGACAATAGTGCTGGGAGATAGATTTGACAGTATTGATGGGTGAAAAAATTGGACATGAGTCAGCAACAGGCACTTGCAGCCCAGAAACCACATCCTGGTCTGCATTACCAAAAAATGTCCAGCAGGTCACAGGAGGTGATTCCTCCTCTCTGTTCTGTTCTTCTGAGGTCCCACCTGAAGTATTGTTCATTTCTGGGGTCCCCAGTACAAGCAATACATGGATCTGTTAGAGTAGATCCAGATGAGAGCTGTAAAAATATCAGAGGACTGAAGCACCTCTGTGTGGAAGATAGGTTGAGAGAGCTGGGGTTGTTCAGACTGGAGAGTAGAAGGCTCTGGGCAGACCTTAGAACAGGCTTTAATATATGAGGGATTATAAGAAAGAAGAAGAAAGTCTTTTAACCAAGGTCTCTAGAGGCAGAATGAAGCAAAAAGGTATTTAATCTAAAGAGGGTACATTGAGGCTAGGTATAAAGAAAAAATGCTTTACTGTGAGGGTGGTGAGAAACAGGAATAGGTCACCCAGAGAAGTTGTTTAAGGGCATGTGTTAAGAACCCATCCCTGGAAGTGTTTAAGGGCAGATTGGGTGGGGTTTTGAGCAGCTTGATCTAGTGAAAGGTGTCCAAGCCCATGGCAGAGCAGTTGGAACAAGATTACCTGTAAGATCTCTTCCAACCCAAACCAGACTATGATTCTGGTAAAAATGCAGCTCATTAACTTAATAAGGCAGCTTTTGTTCAACAGTGAAGATTTTGCTCTAGGAACAGGCAATTAAAGTCAGTGCGATAGCTGAGTACAAAAAATTTACTGCAAGAATTGGTCATTTTTGTCTCTATGTCCTTGAATCAATTAAAAAGGTTGCTGTAGGTTCAAAAGTTAGTCACTTGATTTCTTCACAAGATGATAAATTTGTTTAATATTGTGACTTGATGTCAAATAACAAGGGTTATATATTCTCATCAAGTTGAAGAGGTTTGAAGTTGTAATAATTTACAAATAACTTTTCCAAATTTTCTAGAAATTATATCAAGATTTATCACTTATAGTTCCAAGCAAAATGGAATTCCTTCCACTGCTGGACATAATTTATTATCCACAGAGGTCTGCAAATACTGAGGAAAAATCTTAAAAATAAAAAATGTGCTTGTACTTCTTGAGGTTTAAAACCTCAAGAATTACCAGAAGTAGAGTAAAAAGCAAAAAAAACCCCAACGGAATTTAAAATGTTTTATTGACTTTCTTTACCCATACTTTCTTAGATTTTTCTCTCCCAGTTTTTGTGAATGATTATTTTTAATTTCTTTAATTTATTTTGTCTTTAAATAAAAAAGATTTTGGACTCTATTTTATAAGTGTGTTGTCTTACTGATCTCACCAGGTTTGCAAGAATGCATCATTGGAAACATATATACTACTCATTGTATAAAGGAACGTTTATAAAAGAGAAATCAACACTATTTCTCTTTTGCAACTCCTGGAAGAAAAAGCTTAAATATCCACCAAAGGCACAGCACATACCTGAAAGACTTCTTTGTCAGAACACTGACTGTTTCTAAAGGCAAGTTCTCAAGAAAAAAATTAGCAACTCAACATTGTTCAGAACGGTAAAAACAAATGTAGAAAAAAAAAGTAAAAATTAATTTTCAAAAACACAAGTTACACAAAGAGCCATCTGTATTTCTTGCTGTTTCTGTGATTGTTGAGGCAGTTTTTGCTTCTTGTTTTTTGTTAAGATTTCAATCAGCTATTTTTTTGTTTTATATATCATACACCAATTATAATAAGCTCCAGATCTCTGACTTGGCAATAGTTTTCTAAACAAAGGAACACAAACAAAAGACAACACCATTGCAAGATACTCAAAAAGTCTGGTGTGATTTAGATCCAGCTACTCTACTGCTGTCTGGAAAACAACCACTATGTTTTCTACTCTGAATTCTTTGTAATGAGGAAACTTTGCCTGAACACTTCTTTAAAATGTACTTTTACATTTACTTGAACATGCACTTCTACATTAGCTATTCTCTGCAACAGGTTCTAACAACGATTCTGCATGATGATGGTCAAAGGCTTTGACTGAGGCCACCTTGTATTTAGCTTTAATTATACAGAAAACTAGCATATTGTTGATTAATCCCTGTCATGCTAATACTGAGAACAGAAGAGTTTTGGAGAGTATTTACACTGCTGGTAAAAGGTAAAAAAAACTAGCCAGGATTGAAATGAACAATCAGGCCAAAAAGAAAAGACCTGGCCTTGTGTTTTTATGCCCAACCATAAGGTTTTTTCTTTCTGCCAGTGTGCATCACAGTTTACAGACAACACACTGCTGTTTGTTTTTTGGTTTTGTTTTGTTTTTGTTTTTTTTTTTACTTTTGTTGTAGCTCTCTCGACTTGAGTAATAACACACAAAGAAAACCAGATTGGTTTATGGATTAATCTTATGAGACACTGAGCTTGCTACAGAAGATGGAGGTGGACAAAGCTTTTCTAGTGTTTATCAATATGAGCTGAGGGAGGACATTAGATATTAAAATACCTGGGAAAAAATGAGGGTTCTGGGCGTGTCAGTAAAGCTATGGAGAATAGTATTTGATCCTAAAATCACATTATGAAAGGTCTTGTAACAAAAAAATCAGTTGTAGTATAGGGCTTGTTTTTCCTTGCCTTTTTTTAGTTTCTTTTGCTATAGTGCATCAAGGCCACTAGGAAGCTCAAAGCAGCCTAGCAACAGTTAGTACACAATGTATGTGTGGCAGTAGCAACAAATTCCAGTTATGATTTCTGGGATGAGGCCATGAGAAAGAAAATATACCCAGATCACTTCTGAGTGAGTATGAAGTGGCTATTCACAGCTTGGTGTGTCAAAAGAGCCGGAATAACCTCTGCAGTCTGGTCACCTGCTTTATAATAAGGTAAAAAATTACATATCAGCACCTTTTCTGTGCCCTTAATCACCCCACCATTATCTCCTACTAAAGAGGCAGCAGAGTAATTCAAGCAAACTTTTAGACTTTAGCATATATTTGCATATGATGAATTAGAAATTGTAAAGATTAAGGATTAGCTTTGACTGAAGCTATGGAAGCTATGAAGCTGCAGATACTGTGAAGCACAGCACTCCTCCACAGGAGAAGAAGCCTTTGGACAGGCTTTGGAAGTGTAGAGATATTTGGAGTTTCTGAGCACATCCCTAAGTAGCAGAACTGTAAAGAAGAGAGAGGGAAAAGTCCCTGCCTCTCTTTCAAAGAAGATATTCTGTTTGGCAATCTGCTCAGAGGCAGACACAGCAGTGTGAAGTAGCTGGAGGGGGATGTGAGCAGAGAGGCAGGGAGACCCAACCTTTCAGTCACCTACACAACACATATCACCAGGTGTAGGTGCAATTCCCCAGATGCCTGAGAACTTCTTCACTGGTCCTCTGAAAAATGCCTAGATGAGCTTTTCTGCTTACACCTTTATGAAGTTAAGGTGACTTAACAAGTCAACTTTTGGTCTTCCTTTGCTGGAAGAATCATCAGGGGAATCATTTTCATCACCCCACCTTAATACTTACCTGGAAAGGGTGAGCCAAAAAGGCAATTAGAGTCAGAGAGAGAAAGAAGGTACTTTCATTGCATTGCCCCAGATTTGTTAGCAGGATTAAAAGTTAGTATTAACCCAAGAAAAGCACATGGAAAAAGAATACAGACATATGAAGAATAAATTAAAGAACAGCCTCCCAAGAGATATTAGATTCAAATTCCCTGTGCAATAGTATATAAATATACTGAGATTAAATACTTGCAGTAGTAAGGATCAAACGCCAAGGTTTATAACACACTTTTGGCAGAGGAATGTGAAAACAAATCAATGCCTGGTGGCCTACAGATGCCTAGCAGGATGGTCCTATCCGCCAATGAAATCAGGATAAGTCAGAAACTTCTGAAAATCCCATTAAGTGCTTTGGTAGTAACTCTATGTGTATACATAGCATCTGAATATCCCTCAGCAAAATCATCAATCAAAAACCACAAGATAGCAGACTACAAATGAATACAGTTCTCACCACAGTTTCTATTTCATCCAGGAAAACGAAAAAAATCAGAAATATGAAAAATAAAACATTACCATTTTAAGAGTTTGTAATGACACAAAGAATTTCACTTCTGTGTTTTAGAAAAAAAAATTTACTATATCCTCAAGAGCAAATAAAATAAAAAATGGATATACAAAAGCATTGAAGCACTTTCAATATTTTTACAAGTCTGCTTCGAGTTCATTAAACTTAGCTAACGCGACAAAATTCAACAGAAACTTATTGTGACCCTAATTATTATTAGAAAAAGAGCATGGCATTTTTTTTCTGTTATGAGTGGTAAATATCAACATAGATGTCACTGGTCTTTCCTATCTGTGTCATGGCCAGCCTTCCCACACAGTTACTGGATACACTGTTCGATGCTGGGTTCAGTCATTTACCCTTCAAAATTCCCAGCCCCAAATAAAAGCACACCACTTGCATCATAGGATCAGTGACTCATGCCATAAAATCAGCTTCCTCTTTATTTGGACATTGAACAACTGGCTTGAACCAAGATGTAACAACTGTTGCAAAAAAAAAAAAAAAACAAAAAAACAGCCATTTCCCTTAAGCGTAAAGAGAGCTGGGCTGGTAATAACAGACGTCAGCTTAAGTGGGTTAACAGGGTCACAGAACCATTTGCATTTTTTTGGTGTGTGAGTTTTTGAAGTTCTGTGTAGCTTTTAAAGAAATGCAATTATTACTAGGTAAGGAAGAGACACAATCCCATCAACATTTACACAAACAGTAGGTCTGTTAGCTAAGAGAGTTCAAAAATTCCTGACCACAAATAAATTTGCTATCAAAAGCACAGGGAGCAAACAATTTAGAATATGTTGCAGATGTAACAATCAATACTCATTCTAACCTGACTAGACACCAATGCTTCATATATTCAAACTGATTTTTAATTACTGTTTTTACTTTGAAATTCAATTTTATTTTAACTTGTGAAGGTTGTCATTGATGCCAAATCAAATATCCCAACTATTTCTCCCACTCCTGTCCCAAGACTTAGGGAATGCCCTACATGTTTTGTCTGTGCTATTCAGTGTATCCATAAATATTCAGCAGACAAATTTCTCTTTTTCTGTTACCATTATGATTTTCCTTTGCTTACACCTGCACACTCCCATTACCTTCATATACCTCCATACATCCTCAGACACAGCTGTGCAATGTTACTGAGGACAATGACCATGACATGCTAACTTATATAAAAAGCATCCTATTTACGAAAGGGCAGAAATGTGAATCACACCCCTTTGGAAAACAAAAAGAAACCCAAAACCCACCAAAATTATCATCTCAAAGAGGTAAGAACACAAAAATCGAATCTCAATGAAAGATAATCATAGGGCTGCACCACCACTTCCATGAAGATAGACTGAGAGAGTTGAGCTTATTCAGCCTGGAGAAGGCTCCAGTGAGACCATGGAGCATATTGCAGTATATAAAGGGGGGCACAAGAGAGCTGGAGAGGGACTTTTTACAAGGGCATGTGGTGACAGGACAAGGGGGAATGGCTTCAAACTGCAAGGCAGCAGGTTCAGAGCAGAACTAAGGAAGAAATACTTCACTGTGAGAGTGGGAAGACACTTGAACAGGTTGCCCAGAGAAGTTGTGGATGCCCCATAGGCCAAGTTGGACAGGACTTTAAACAGACTGGTCTAGTGGCAGCTGTTCCTGCCCATTGCAGAGGTTTGGAACTAAATCGTTAAGGTCCTTTCTAACCCAACCACATGAATACATGATTCTAGGGATTTCAAGTACTATATAGTTTATTCATATCAAGCCAATGCATTCAAACTATGCTCAGAACCATACAATGCTGCAGAAGGATAGCATCAAGAGACAAAGTTTTGTTCTCTATAAAGTGGAAATAAGCACAGGTTACAGGTTTTAGGAGAGTTAATAACCTACTTCTGGAATAGAAGTGGGACTCAGTTAAAATTAAATCCTTAGCAAAATGAAACAGGAACTACTAATAATCTTTAGGCTTTAAGTTATTGTTGTGATTTTCCATAGTGAATCAAACACAACCTCCAAGCAGAAATGGGCTTTTAGCATTTGGCTTTTAGCTAAAAAGCAAAAGCTTTTTAGCATTTGTTTGGCAGACACCTTGCTGCCAAACATTTTAAAGAATTCACATGGTTGAGCATAGAGGTGTATGATAAAACATCTTGAAATATTTTTGCATCTCTAACAGACAGATAGGAATTGAGTGTGTAGAGCTATAACTTTCCCCCCCCAAGGGCTGCCTGGTACAGAGAACTGTCTTTGTCAACAGAAAAATTCCAACTTGAAAGTTCAAATCTGTATCAATGCTTGCTGCCAACACTCAAAAGTGAGAAATACAAGAGTTAGACACAGCAGTGGAGTAAGGGGTATTGTAAAACTACTCCTTTTTGTTCACCCCCAGCATTCCCAGCACTGGAGCCCAGACTGCCATGGAAACATGTGCTGAGTCAGGCAGGGGAAGCTGCTGGTCTGCTCTCACAGCCACGGGACAGATCCCCTTCCCCTGACCATCAGAAATCCGAATACATCCTTCTGTCTTTGATGCAATTCTTAGGCCTGTACCTGGGCTTGCTGAGAAATTTTGGCCTGCAAGATCTTAGACGCTATTTTGGTAGTCACAAGGTTGCAGAGGTGGCTTGTACATAAAGGGTACATTGGTTTTTTTTTTTAAATAACTGTGGCCATCTCATAATATTTTATTATATCATAGCAGTGTTGTATCCAGAAGATATTTTTAAAATATTCAGATGTTATGTGAAATATGTCTGTTTCCACAGTCCCAACAGATCTCAAAGGCTCTAAAAATCATGCTCAGACTTCATTAAGAGTAAACTGACATTGTCCCACTGAACTTGCTAACTGTACTATCTACAGTCAAGATACTCAGAGCTGCCAATACAGGAGATAGAACCCATCATCTGCAAATCTTATACATCCTCTCATGAGCATAGAAAAAAATCAGCCACTACGTGGCAGGGGAAATGATTTAATTCTTTTCCTTATACAATTATGGGAAAATTCCATAAATGACCTTCATTTTGATGTGAGGATTCCTACTTCTTTATAATAGATCTTTGTACTGACATTCCCTTGCCAAAAGCTCACACAGTTTATGAGCTGTATGAAAAAAAGTCCCTAGTCTTTCATACTCAAAATACACAATGTCTATTGTCACAGCCTATGATTCTAAGTCATTCAGTGGAACCTGTTCATCTGTCTGTATATTAGATATATGAGAAAAAAATCCCTGTATGTTTTGATCCCTTATACAAAGTCAGTGCACTACACTTAATAGTTATCTAGGAGATCTCAGTTCTGTAGTTGTGAGACATTCTCTGGATTTCTGTTGTGTTGGAATACAGCCACATACATGGCATGAAACATACATTTTTCTAACTTAGCACATTATTTTTATGGGAGGAGGTTTGAAAAATATTGCATCCATACCAAACCAGAGGGAAAATGTAGGCACTATACACAGTACTTTCAATTACTTGGAATTCGCCCAGGACCATAGGGCTAATTTCTCTGTTCTTGCTAATCACCAATTTGGCTAAGTGCTAAGCCCTGCAATTTTGCAAGTCTTCAGATGTTACAGAAGTGTTTTCACTTCTCAAGATCAGACCTTAAATAAATTATATGGTGCTTAATAATAGCACATGATCAACTTTATGTCTCATCCAGCTTTATGGATCATCACGAAACTACCAGAAGAGAGTATGATCAATTTAATTACTAAGTTTGAAGAAGACTTACTTATTAATCCTCATTTTCAGAGCTCCCATATGTCTGCTTGCTCAGTGAGTTAATATCCCCTGGCATGTCATGCTAGCTTCTATAACTTAATCAGTCCTTTTACGACAACAAAATCAAATGTTAGAAAAGTGATTCCTTTCCAGATGAAAACCTTTCTGGTCACACAAGTCACGACACAAGATCTTATCCCCACTTTACACCTCTTCTTTTTCTATAAATTCCAGTTAACTAGGAAATCCATATTCCTTCACGGCAGCATCATCATGGCAGCATCACTTCAGGGATGTACTTCTAGGACAAATCATTTTCATCACATGTAAAATCAGCCACACTGCTCTGAGAGTCCATCTGCCCAGTAATGTCTCCAGAAATGTCCACCTGTGGAAATATCAGGAAAAAGAGAATCAGACCAAGCAGCTGTGATATTTCACCCATAATATTCTGTTTGTCTCAATCTACTTTCATATTTATTTATAAGTCCTCCTTCAATCTATCTGTTAATCCATAATCCATATTTTGCAAACAAAGCATCTTTTGGCAAAGAACTACACAGCCATAAAACCTGTTGCCTGAAGAATCACAGCTTTCTGTTTGTTTTGAAATTCTCTACTCTGAGATGGTACTAGACCTAGATGGGGACCATCTGATGAAGCTTGTACTGGAAAAAACACAGATAGATCCCTATCTGCCTCCTTTATGGTGCTAATTATTTTGCTGATCTTTATCATGCACATAAACTTTCTCCTCTGTAGGTTGAGGAGGTCCAACCTGCTCAGCTGTAGCTTTTGTGAAAGTTGCTTTACATCTTCATTCAACCTTATTGCTTTGTTCCTTTTTTTTGGGGGGCGGAGGGGGGATAACAAGGTAAACACATTATGAAACAAAGAATCATGCACTAGCTTAATCATGATTTTTTTTTAGTTTCTTTATTTATTTTCAAAAAAAAATCATCATATTTTATTTATCTTCTTAACCACTGACAGACTGAGTTCCTGTATCCACAGAACTTTTGTATCAGTGAGGTTAAAAGAATTATAGAAGTAGTTCAGTGTATTTTAAATCTCTGAGACTACTAGAAGTCACAATATGCTAAACTGTCCTAATAATAACTGTATGACTTTAGAACAGAGATTTCATTGCTGAATTTATCTGTTGTGTTTCAGAGATGGGAGAGAGACATTCAGCTGACAAAGGAGTTATCACCTACAGCAGCTCGAGTACTGGAGTACTCTATTCAGTGTGGCCCTATGAAGAGGATAAGGTAGCATTAGACTTTCCTATAAATACTCTCTGGTACAAAATATTTTTCTATTTGACACATTTGTACTGTTATATGGCATCCCTTTTTACAACTGCCCAGGCTGTATTTTCTAAGAAAATTACCAAGAGCTGGCTTCAACCTCTTTGCCTCAAGACATCAGAGGAAAACAACAGTGCTCTCAGCAGTTTGAAATTCTGGAATGTTCATTGTCTGTTGAAACAAAAGCTCAGCCAAAAACTGGTAGAGAGGCTTAGGCATTCAATCTAAAAGCTTCCACATTAATAAGACAGGGGATGTCTTGATGTGACTAATTTCATGGGTGTTGCAGGACTGTGCTGGTAGTTCCTATGTACTACAAATACTGTTTTCTTTTTTAGTTGAAAAATGTACTTTTTACAGAAACTTTTTATACCTGAATTCAGAACTCCATTGAACAAAACTGTAGCCACAGTGCCAGAATCTCCCATTCTATGCTCATATATCTTTTTCCTAGACAATGAAGGCATACATTTATGTCTTTTCTCAGAGATGTTGGTCTTTTCCTTTTTTATATGAATTAGAATTGAGGAGAAAGAGTAGACACTTGCTCTTGCTGTAAGGGAGAATGGAGATAATTCCTGCACTATCTGAATATTTCACTACCCTGCTTTCAGTTCTTATTGATATAGCTCCTCCAAAGCTCCAAAAAGAGCTTTTGGCAGGAATTACTGTTCCCATGCACAAGGTGTGCAATGTTATCACTCCTCGTTAGATTCTATTGATTCACTTTGGTTTAAAAGGAACCGAGGATGGATACTGATCACTTAAAAAGAGATCAGTGACATACTTTCTACTTTCACAGCTAATAGTGTAACTATTACAGTCAATAATGTTAAGACTTATATTCCGAGTAATATAAGTAACCGAGAATATAGTCCGGAGAAAATGAAATATGAACAGGCAAAATATAGACGTTTTTCCAAAGGAAGAAGTTCTGAGTACTGTAAAAATAAAATAGCTGCACAGAACAATTTACATTGGCTTATTAAAGTCAGCATTTAAATTGAGGGTGAATGCTTTTAAAGTACTGTAAGAAAGAGCAGGAATGCCAGTTGGATAGCTTATTTTAGCTGGAAAACCAGAATAAGGTGTAGTTTGAAGAGAAGATCAAAGAGAGAGACTTATAGAAATTGTATGGTGTACTGGCTACCAGCACAGGATGTTACCATCAAGGCAACCAAAGTCAAAGACACAGTGCAATTACTTAAAAACACAAATGGATCCAGCATGTTCCTGCTTGGCATTCAGAGCTGTCTCTAACCCTGTAACTCAGGCTGGAAGTGAACTCCTATTAGCAGGAAAAGCAGAGAGAGAGAAAAAACATAGGAAGCTTTGCAGATCTGAATGTCTTCATCTTCATTAGTGAAACTTGTCAGCCTAGTAAATTTATTCTACTGCATAAATGATTGAGCAAATGTTACAGTAAACAAAGAGAAAATGGGGAGAGATGCACACAATATTGCAGAAAAAGTGGTTGACTGCTTAAGAGAGATGGTTTTGTTCCCCTGTCACATAAAATGTCAGTGGAAAGGGCTCTTGCATCAAGGAATAATTATTTTTTCCACAATAACTTTGAGATCAGTATGATCATAGAACAAAAAGCCTGGAGGACCCACCCTGCCAAGGTACTCTAATGTCCTATGTCTTCTATAGGACACAGGCCTTGGGATTTTTATTTAATCACTATGTGCAGAGCCCTAACACCAGGACTACAATTTTAATCTTGCAACATATTGAAACAGAACCAGATTTTGATTCTTTATAAGCTTTACGATTGAGTTGATTGCATTTACAGATACTACTGATAAACAAACATCAGAGAATGAATCATACAATATTCAAGCAATGATACTAATCAGCATATACATGATAATAAGAATACAGGCTGAATCTTTACCTACTTTTTTTCTGAAATTACAATAAGCCTTGGGATCCTGGTCCAGCAGTCATTCAAGCTGGCACATGTAGCACCAGCAAATTTTGTCTGTAATAGTTTGCACCAAAAGACATTTGCTGGGTTAGATTGCTGTCAGCAGTATCGTTCATTTGCTGTTTATCCCAGATTTGTTTGCAAACACTGCTGAAAAAGTCATCCAGGTTTAAAGCACTGTGTATTCTTGTAATGAAATAAAATAAATCATCATGGTAAGTATTTTTTTTTCATATCTAATTGGCATGCCCTCAAGGGCTTTAAAATCTTGCTAGTGCAGTTAAATAACTAAAGGTTTGGTCTTCAACAACTCTTTTTCTGCTCTGGGAAGCACTTAAATGTTGTGAGCCCTCACACTGACTTCAGGAAGATTGCTGGAGTTATAAGTCACAAGTCAAATTTTAATTATGGCATCTGTCATTAGATAATGGCAGTATCTGCAGGAAGAACCTAATTTTCTGCAATGGTTGTAAATAAATTGAACACAGACTTGAAGAAAATTCAACTGGCCTTTGGTAAACTGTAGCATCCCTAGGATGCCAGTGCTGCAGGTGATGCAGTTTCTCATGAGTATTTTGGCCAAAGGGAGGCATGCAATTTGTGAAGTTTCAGGTACACATATTAACCTGCCATATTTCCCTGTTTCAGGTTTCATATAGCATCCTTTTCATTTCTTTATTTTCTCTGCCTTGGAAGAGTTCTTGTACAGTAGGACATATGAACATTTGTTATTTTCCAAAGGCTCAAAAAATGCCACATTTACTTCCAAACCTATGTCTCTTTTCAGACAGCAGTGCAGTGCAGTGCTGCCAAATCCAAACTTGTGGGCTAGTTTCCTTGTTTAACAAAGGTAACCTGAAACTCTGTAAATCTTGTATAAAGCTAACATCTGCATTTATTCAGCTGAAAATTATATGCACAAGGTTAGCTCCTAGCTGGTGTAAACAAGGGCAGCTTCTCTGAAGTCGCTGAGCATTGCATCCACTTACACAATCTAAACATATGGTATATATTCATCAATTCACCTCCCTAACACAAAGTTGGCCAGATTGCCATTGAGGTATTCATTCATGGAGCACTCATACATACTCTTGTGCTATGAACACCAGCCCTTTAATTTTAAATTCAAAGTCATATTTAAAAATGACTCTCAGAAAGTTTAACTATCTGCTGCAGCTGCCTTTTTCTGTGCGGATTGTGCAACTCTATTGGCTCTTTCTCTCCTGCTTCATGGCCACTTAGCTTTGGATGCAGAAATTTCCCACTGCTGTTTGTATACGAAAGAGAAAATCTTGCTGCCCCCTGCCCCACACACTGTCCTAAGCTTTGCTTCACAGACAATAGCCATGCTCAGAATTGATCAAAGTTTGACACCTAAATCCTGGCTTAAAGGCAAGGAAGAGCAAACAGGACTACAAAACAGGACAGACAAAGGGGATCAAATGGCAGACTTGACTACATAAAAGGGAGTTGCAAAAACAGGGGCAGATTGTTCTTCCTGGAGCACAGAGGAAGGACAAGGGGTGATCAAGGAAAGGATGGACCAAAACTACCATAAGGAAATTCTAGTTTAGACAAGAGGAAAAAATCTTTGCTACAAGAGTGCCTATGAGCACCTCTCCGAGCACGCTGCCAGGTGACTGAACATCAGCCCTTGGAGATTTTCAAGAGCTGATGGGATAAAGAAAAATGTGATCCTAAATTGAGGCTGGATTTAACTCTGGAGTTAGTTCCACGTTAAAGGGGATTGAATGAGATTAAATCCTTGCAAACCTAAATCATGCAGCGACTCTGCGCTTAAGTTAAATTCACTTTTTATAAGACAAAAGTTGTCAACAAGATAATTCCAGTGACTGCAGGTGAGTAGTACTGTGCAAACATGAATACAATTTGCAAAGAAACCCATGCACTCCTTTATGACAGATTATATTATGTATGATATATTATAATATGGTATGATACAATGATATAATATATAGTATAATTTTTTAATTTAAGCAATCCCCAACAGATAGCAAATATTTACATGATGCTCTGATAAAACCTACAACTTAGGCAGACATGAAAGAAAAAACACTTTCAGCTGTTTCGTATAGAGCACAAGTTTACTATTGTAAAACAACAGCTTTGATAGCTTCGGAGATTTTGTTTCACCCTCAGAGAGAAATTTCTAAAGAAAATGTTGACCTTAAAGAAAAGGGGCATGAAACAGTATTGAAAGAATGTAACAATTTAGTGTCTGGGATTCTCTGTGTATTTTAAATATCTAAAGATTTGAAATTCTTTTGATTACAGATTAAAAAATGAAAGCTTTATTGGTCATTTGATCTTGATGTGCTTTTTAGATCTGCAATGCTAATAAAACGTACTTTAATTCTAATTCTCTAGAGTTTGTGATGATAACTAGATACTATGTTTGTGATTTTTTTCAGAAAGTGAACTTTTACTCTGAATTCCCTTTGATGCTGTTATTTACAGTTTATTTTTTACTAATAACAGCTAAGTTGATATAACCTCTAAAAGGAATCTAAGTGATAAAAAAACCAACCCAAACCCAAATTTGTTTGATTCCCTCATAATAAAACATCCCATATAAAATGGCTTTTGTTTAGACTGGGTGTGGGGAGCTGCTCACTGATCTGTATACAAATTTTCTGTTTCCGTGCCATAAAAAGTACTAACTCCATTTATGGAAATCACATGTATCTCATGCATTACAATTGTATAAAGGGAACATAAAAACCCCCTTAAAATTAAATCACTCTCTTTCGATTGCGACTTGCATCACCCTGCACCTGTGTAAACCACCAAACAAGGTGTGAAGTAGTCAGCAGAGATTTCAAAATACCTCCTCATTAACAAAGATGCTTTAAAAGATTGTTGTCCAAAAGTAGTTTCTATAAGAATATAAAATTAGCATCTTTAAATATTTACAAAGTGACATGTATTTTAAAACCACCTAGGAAATCAACATCTTCCCTAAGATGCAAATAGTCTGACAAACTATTCAGAATGAAAAATGTATTCAACAACTTGAGCATAATTTTCTTTTCAAGCACCTTTTGTGAATTGACTTGATTTTTGACAATGCCTTCATTATTCAAAAATATTTTAACCAGTCATCACCTAAAGATGAAGATAAGCATGAATGAATCCTGCGGCTGTTTGAGATGGCTCACAAATATCTATTTGCACTTTAAAAGATTTGGGGATTTTTGCATATCAGAATTGTTCTTTGAATGCCTGCAGACAGAGTTTGAAATATGATAGAAAATACTCTTGATAAATATTCTCTTTTTTTCCTCCAGTGACCCCCTTCCAAGTTTAGCCAGGTTGCAAACTTCATGCCTTCCCTGAATTTGAAAAGATGTCTCACACAAAAACAGCAAATGTGGGACACTGTCTCTGACAAAGTAGATTTGTATGACATCAAAAACATAGGTATGGTCTGGTGGATGTTGCTGATGGCTTCTTAAAAGCTTTTTCAGTTTTCCTTGAGTCATAATGGATTAGCTTTCAAAAAACACTTAAAGGCAATATACCATTAGGTGAAAAAGGCATTGAGAGACAGATCCTTTCTATATAGATTCCCATTCAAATAGAGAAGCTGGAGAAAACATGTAGTAAGGGAGTCTCCTTGTCTCCTTTTCTGTGGGAGGTGAAGCCAAGGCACATAGTCAGGGTGGTAAAGTTGTGACACACAGGAATTAACCATCAGGATCACAGAAGAAACTTATGAGTTGTACATTTGTATCAGGTTTTTGCAGGGGTGTGGGTTGGGGAAAAGGTTGTTTGCTTGCTTTTAGTCCAGAACAGCAGTGAATAGAAGATACTTTATAGTCTCTTTTTTTCTTTCTTTTTTTTTTTTTTTTTTACCAGATCCAGACACTGAATAAAGCTAGTTCCATCAACCAGGTAGAAACAGGAGAATGGGACATCTGGGTACAAGTCTGAAGCCTGTAGAGGGCTGCAGCTTTCCTTTAGATTGATGACACAGAAGAGACTGAAGGAAAGTGTATCTGCTGGCCTATGGGAACCAGTGACTCTTGAAGTGACGAAAAATATTTTCTTCTAAGAAAGTAGTAACAGCCCTTTCATACATGAAACTGCCTGTTTCCAAAACAATTTAAATAAAATGCCTAAAATAACATTTCACAAAGCAGTTGTGAGTTTAAAGCTATTGGGAAAAACCTTGAAATATGTACTGGAAAAAACTGAAACACCCTGAAACCTGTAGCTAATTTGTGTTCCTGGGATGCACAATGTTCCTGATAGAGAATTAAAACTACACAAGAGGCACACTACCATTTTATTACAATTATTACCATTAAAAGATAATGTAAACCTGCCAGCAGTATAAAGGGGATTACCTGGCAGAAGGCTCCCTGCTCCCAAGCAGGTACAAACAATAGTGGACACTCATCTCCAGCTGAGTTTCATTTGCCATTTATTGCTTTTGATCTTCAAGTATGTAGGTAACAATTAGAAATACAGAAGTATCAACAATAATTGGAAAAAAATACAGGAAGAATTTTGGAGGAGGAGCTCCTGGTATGTATGACAAATAAAAATCATACAGTTTTGTTCAGGTATGTAAACCCACGCAAGCAGCTCCACTAGTCATTCCACAAGTGGAGGAAGGACAGCACTCCCAAAATCAGCCAGTCACAGAGCTGCATGATTTCAACCTGTTCCAAATAAAGACACCAGTGCAAATGTTGGAATTTATCTGGGCTCTAGTCCATCATTCCAAGTATTTGTTATCTGATGAATTTTACAAAACTCCTGTCATTTTCCCTAGAGCACAAGGGAGAAAGAAGTCAAAAATCTGAGGTTGTAGATGCAGAATTTAATTGATATGATTTTCATCTCTAACAGCAGGGATTCCATTATTGATACTGAGATATTGCTGCCTTGGGAAGTGTATTGAATTCTTAAAAATAATATGCAGGTGTTAACACAAATTATTTGTAAGTTCATAACTCAGTGAATTTACTGACTTGATCAGAATAATATTTTTTGAGCCAGCTGCAGTTCTGGCTTTTCAACTCTTAATGAAATGTCCATGCAGTGATGAAATGGATTGAAATTCAAAGCACATAAATCTTCCCCTTACAGGATTCTTTTGATAGTAATTAATAGGTCTTCATAAAACTGCACAGATGACAAAATGAACAAATTCAGTTCTACATTTCAATTACCAGTTTCTGCAAATAACAGATTACTGCTGGATCTCTGCACATTTCTGGTATACAACAATAGAAAAAAAAGAGAATTGACAAGCTGGAGAATACCCAAAACATATCCGAAAGTAATTTGTATTCTGCTTGTCACATTGTTTTTCCTTATAGCTGTCAGTGAAAAGGATTTAAAGGTAGTGATCATGTGATATAGTACATTATTCCAGGACACGGGACAATGAAATACATCCTTTGTGATGCTAAATAATATTCAATCAGAAAATTATGTTCTGAGAGACTCAGAATTGATTGAAAGGATGCATCGGTGATTGAATGGATGAGGATGACACAAGAAAATCCTTGTCTAGAGACATTTTCAATACCTGACAGAAGAGGCACAGGGTGAGATGCTGACAATCCCTGCACAGGACACCCATTGTGTGCAGTCCCAAGTCCATCTCTGTTCAAGAGCACAAATGCAGCTTGCATGGTAACAATCTTTAAGGGCTCTGAAAGCTCCACTTAGTGTTTATTTTTTGTTTGTTTCTTGTTCCAGAATGAAGATTTTCTATTTTTCTGGGAAACAATCCAACATTCATCAACATTAGCAGAAGCCATTACATTATATTTTAGGATCTAACTTCTACTCAGAATTTTTTGGTGGGGAGTGGAAAAAAGACAATTCTTTTCCATCCCAAAGGTTTCTCAGATCCATATTTGATAGGGCACATCTCTGTATTCCTCCCATTCTCACAACTTACTCATAAAAATTGTTAAGAGGCTCATGATTACGCATTTTTCCTTTTTTGGTTTTTTTTTTTTTTTACTCACAGCAGGAATTTAAGGATTCATGTCCTTTGTCTTACACATGTTCTAACTCTTTTAAGTTTCATTTTCCTGGAGTGCACAAACAAGTGCTTAATGCTAACCCTGCCTTGGCATACTTCCCAAATTGTGCCCATAGGTCAAAACACCAACTTTTGGCTTTGTTGTCTTAGGTGGTAATTTCCAGACAGCAAAAGCAGTACTTTGCCTCTTCTTTGGTCTCCTCTTGCATCTTCAGACTATCTAGGAAAAGAACACAGGACAGTGAACTATCCCTGTCCCAGTAACTTCTTAAGGTATTCCTAATTACAGAAGTTTTAATATTTTTTAATTCACTGGTTCATGAGTGTGTATAATTACCATTTTCTATAATGTATGTGTGTATATTGAGATGCATTTTCTAGTCTAGTGCATGAATAATGCCCTCTTATGGCAAAATTTAGAGATTTCCAGAAATTTATTTAGTCTAAGATCATTTACAGGATAAATTGATGTCCAGGAAACAAACAAACAAACAAAAAAACAACCAAACAACAACAAAAAAACCCCCAAAACAACACTTATCCTGGAAAGAAAAAAAAATTATAACAAAAATTATGCTGTGCATGATATTACAGTCATAATGTGTTATACTACCTTTTCCATCTTTATACTTCCTCTTGTTCTCTAATATTTGAGAGGAAAAACCTGTCTTAAAAGCAGTTTTTTAACAATTAGGATAAGGAACCCATTTTTGGAATATCTTAATGAGTGATCTTTGGCAACTTCTAAATTAAATTGAATATACATAAAGCAAAGAGAAAGCATGTATTATACATATATTTATTGATACTGGCAACAAAGGATTTAACTGATTTCTGGAAGTGTTTTTAATATAAGTAAACTGCAAGGAATAAATAGGCAAGAGGGCATTGAAGTACTACTGAAAACATTTATCTCCAATTTCACAATACCTTGGAAATACATTAAGATAAATTTGAAGTAGTACAAGTGTTTTAAATGTTACCAATGGCAAAATGCCAAACAATAACGTTTTTAATAAATATTTTGTATCAGTACAGTGTTTGTCTTTTGACTTTTTTTTACTCCTAATTGACTTTGAATAATGGGCAATAAATAAATTGAATTTAAGTTAAAAAGGTGTTACTTTGGAGAAGATATCGTGTACTGGCTGCCATCCAGACTATATATTTTATTTTTTTAGTATTTTTGGCTTAAAAGAAACTACTGCTAATAGATTCAAATAAAGATTCAATTAACAGATGTTCTGGAGACATTAATATAAAAATATAAATATTTAATGTTTAATGTTTTTGTTGCTCAAGGAAAAAAAAAAAAGCACAGGCTCACTTCAAATTGTAGTTCTCTCAATAAAAAGCCAAAAACCAATTTAATCAGTTTACCAGAAACTTTTCAGTATGATAGTAAATTCTGAGGCTTGGTTCATAATGTGAGATGTGATACTGTATTTTGCGTGCATTGAGTGCTTCTATCAATCCTGTGCTAACTTTGAGTAGGGAACTAATAAAACAATAGCAATAAAGTGTATTTCCAATCCATAACAGCCAATAAATACATAGGTCAGAGTCTATGACTGCTTCTAAGTACTTTTTTTAACTAATAAAATTTGATTCTAAGCTGATGATTTAATGTTATTTTAAGTTAACCCATATCCTGGTTGTCCCGAGGCCCAAAAGCCATACAAAGAACTCAGCAGACTCCCTTAAACCCCACTGAACACACGTCGCCTTCATCAGCTTCTACCATCCAGCCAAGAGTTTGCTCAGACTTTTTATGCAACACATTCTAATGAACAGTGTTAATATACCATGGGGTAGCTTTCAAGAAAGGTTCTGGTGACTGAGGTATGACAACTTAACATACTGCAAAAAGCCTCTCAAAACATCTATTGCTCTGAAAGTGAAAAAAGGAAAACAGAGCTCCTGTCCCCACGGAATCATGAGCATCTGGAGGCACGTGTGACAAAGGTTTGACCTTAGCACAGGCCATACTTTGAGACTTCACACAGTCAAGAACACAGCACAGAACACAAACAAAAGCACAGCTTCAATTTTATCTTCTTCAGCAGCTTAATAATGCAGTGGTACCTGTATAACAAAGGACAAAAATGTCAGCATTACACCAAAAATATCAGTACAACCCCAGTTTTACCATGCTGATTCCAGAGCCAAACCTTGCCTCACAGCAGAAAACATGACCGCCTGTTTGAGAAATGGGGATCAGTCTGTTGGAAGCAAGAATGCATTCCTTAGTGCTGTGGTAAAGAATTACGACTTGAATTCTATAGCATCTCACATTGGATTTACATTAAAATAGCCAATGCTTCTTCGGTTTCCTCAAGAAAATGGAAGAATGGTCATACTGGGTTACCTGAGAGATCTGGTTTAAAATCCCAGCTCCACCAAAAGCTAGGGCATAAGGCAAAAGGATCAGGCTTGATTTGTAGGAGAGGAGATATCTCTGAGGCTGATTTTATCTCTCAGCATTCTCTGGTACCATATGCACAGACCCTTGACATCTCCAGGGGACAGCAGGCATTATTCAGATTGCTTCATTCAATGCTCTGCTTGGCATGTGTGCTTCAAATTACAAACTTTTTAAGGTGTTTTGCTCCTCTTTCATCTGGAGACATAAGTTCTTTTATGTCTTCTGCATGGCAAAAACTTCCTTAGGGAGAGTAAATGGGACAGTGGCCAAGAGGACATGCTTAGGGAAGGACGAGGCATACACAGATTAGTCCTTCTGCTCCTCTTCTAAAGGAACAGCCTGCAGAATGCAAACAATATGTAGTCAGCAACTAGGTGGTGAATACCACCAGTAAAGCTTAGTCTGTGCTTACAGAGAAAAAAAAAAATCCAAGACTGTAAGGTATGCAGTCATTATTCTTCATTTGAAGATGAAGGATGGTGAGAAATAGGACTGTGCTATATTATCTGGGACCTGACTGGGAGTGGCTGGTTTTCTGTAATCAGGCTTGTAGGACTGTGTTTCAAATCTACAATGAATAGGGGAAAAATTTTAAGCCTTATTTTATTTTCTTATTTATTAAAAAAAAAAAAAAGAGCAGTAATTCACACAAGGCTTTACAAACACGGAAGTAGCTGAATCAATGACAAAAAGATACCTTACCAAAACTTCCTTCCAATAGAGTGACAGGACGCCCTTGAGTGCTGTGAGCCCTGTAGATGCAGCAATAGATCAAGTAGCAGCCTGTAGAGTGGCATGTGCTGGAAATGGCCATGACACTTAGGGCTGCCCCTGTAACTGCCCCTTTTATCCTGCAGTAATCCCTTGCCTTCCCTCCCTCCTATTTCTCTTTATCTGTTTGGATAAAAAGGTCCATAACTGCTGCTGCTTTATTTCCCTGTGTGTTTATAGAACTCCTTGCACCATATGACCTTCATTCCAAGTAATTCCAGTGCACATATTACAAACTGTTGCCTCCTCTATGCCTTTTTGCTTTTTTCTATTTGCAGCTTGCTTGGCCTGAAAACATCCTTGATGCACCAACAACTCTTTCCTTTCTTTCATTCAAGTCTTCATTATACATATTCTTACTCATCAACTTGCAAAATAATGATTACTTGTTTGATTTCCTAAAAACTCAAACACAGCTTTGTGCAAGAACAGTGACTCTGGTTCTGTTACTGACCTCACTTAGTCATAGTGGCAAAAAAAGTGGAAAATCTGACTACAACACTGTCTTTCTCCTACAAACAGCAATAATGTGGTTGCCACACTAAAAAGAGGAAGCATGAAGGCCTGGTAGCATACCAGGAACACGCTCACATCTTGTGCGCAGGCACAGAAGAACTTATTTGATTATGACCTTCCTCAAATCACAGTCTCCTCGAGGGCAGAGTTAATATAAAGTGCTAGCTCACTGACTTCCAGGGAAGCCACTCAGAGAAGGGTTTATTAAATGAGACAACTGGACTTTTATCAAGCTAAGAGCACAATGCTTTCCTCTGTTCCCATCCAGGTAGTAGTACTTCATTACATGGTTACACCAATCCTGATCCTAAGCACCTAATTTTTCTTAAGCTCTGAAAAGACAAATTATCTCCTTTAAATGGACTTTCACAGAACCTTAAGCATTAAGAAGCAAACTGATCTATTCAGTTTGACAGCTCATTGTTAGTTACATGCCAGCAGTTTTATAAGGCTGTGACCTTGGTGAAGAAGCTTCACTCTTCTGACTGACACTGACCCACCTGAACAAGGCCATTGACAAGTTGGGGCACACTACGTCCCAGGACCTTATGCCACCTCTGATCACACAGTGGTATCACCAGGAGCTTTATCCTCATTATCTCCTGAATCCTTGAACTATTGGTTGTGAGAAAGAATGTAAATTGCTGTTCGTATGAGCACACCATCAAAACAAACACCTAATAGCTTTCCCACAACAAAGCGCTGATATATTTCACACTTTCCCTAGGTCTTGTAACTGAAAGAAAGAAAATAAACAAGGATGAATTAATTGGATTACCTAATGACCCTGCATTTCTTTAAGGTGATTTGACACTCATAAATGAGGGCAGAGAAAATAGATGTTAATAGCATTTTCTCTCATCACTTGGAATTTGGACATTTACTGTATACAGCCTTCCTTTGATTTCTAAGGAAGGAATGAATTGCATTTGATGGTAACTTTATTATGCCTTTACAACATTTTTCTTTATAATAGCTGGCACTTGATCTTGTCTTGATCTGTGCTTGTGCTCAAAGCAGAATCTGATTATTAAGCCTATTGATCTTCATATTGGCTAGTTGTTGCCAATCCAGTGAAATTATTTGATTCTATTCCACTGTTCTACCTTTAACCATCCAACTGCCTCTCAGAAGGTTCCTTTCTCCTCTTTATAATTCTTAGCTTCCTGCCTTCTTTTAAACCTGTGTTCCTTCTGGTCCTAATGCCTCCTACAATATGTTCAGTCCTTCAGGAGCTTAAAATCTAAGGGAGGGGAAACAAAACAAACCAAACTAAATCAAAACAAAACAAAAAGGCCAGCTCCCAAGCCCATTTGTTAAGTAAAAATCCAAATCCACTCTTGTCTTTCTTATTACTGGCTATAGTTCATGTTTAGGTCTAAAGCTAGGCCTGGGTCCATTAAGATGACTTGTTTGGGTAAGAAGCAAACACCATGCACAGATGCAACAAAATCAGCTCTATTTGTTTTGGCCAGGGGGATTTGCTTGCTCAGATCACATTGCAGGAGTCAGAACTGCTCCAACTCTGAAGCAGAGTGAGGGCCTGACTCCGTCCTCACATGTGTGATGTGACCCAGAATAACTGCCCTTGGTTATAAATCTCACATGCAAGAAATCAGAACCAGAAGCAAATTGTACAACACATCATACGCTTCGTGTAATAGAGGAATGATTAAAAATCAGTTGCAAAGCACAGTCCAACTTACTTGTCCTCATCCCCATGTTAGGCTGTAAAATACACAGCCTGGAAAGCAAGTGTCTTGCATACTTTTCATTTAAGTCACAGGGCTGATTCATGCCAGTTAATGCTGAAACCCCACCTCATAATTGGGAGAAGTAATTTCCATTCCATGAGTTTTGCTTGAAGCTAATGCATGCTATTACAAAACACCTAAAGTAAAACTTTAACCATTTCTCTTAGCCCAGCTGTGAAGTTCTGAAACTGCTTTTTAAAGTTAATTATCATGCTCTGACCTGCACATATGCACATGTTAAATACAAATAAATCAATATGGCAAGCTTGTTCTTGTTTCAATTTGCTTTTTAAAATTAGCATTCTCTGGCTTTGCCTATCAGATATGAGTCTGATGGTATCTCACAGATTAAAGTTTTGCATTTGTCTCTTTGTAGTTCATTTGCTATTTTATAAGCCCAAAGTCCATGAGGGAGTGTTGGAAAGCCCCATAATTTTCCTCAGTGTTCCATTTTACCTTTTTATCTCCAATGTAGCTAGCACATGTAAAGAAGAAGTGCAGCTAGCCAGATGGCCCTGCCGTGTCCACACATACACAAAATCCCTGATAAACATAAGTGACTTTAACTAATGCCGATGTTGATTCATGCTTGAGCATATTCTTTTTGTTCTCTTTTTTCTTTATTTTGAGGAGTATGTGTTTGTGCTCTCACCTAAAAAATCAGCTCTATAAAGGAAAAAAAGTAGACTTTAGTTTCCATTACAGGAAAAATATTTGGGGAGGGCAGGATCATCATAAATTCTATTGTTGGTATCTCATGGTAAAATTCTTTTTTTTCTCTGACGGGTATCACCACCTATTACACATCTCCCCAAAACCTCCTAAAAGAGAAAGATTTTCGTATTTGTTCTGTGGTTTTCTGTGCATTTTTCTTTGAATCACCCTGTGTAGATCACAGCAAGAGGGAGAACACTGAATTGGCTGATTCACTTCTGTTGCTTGGCATGACAATCTCTAATTGCACTTAGTTGTGGGGATTTTCCAAAGCAAAAAAAGTGACTTCTCCTTTTGCCAGGGTGCTGCTGTCAGACTCAGGCATTTGAACATCACCACAACGCAAGGATGAGCAGCATCATGTTCACAACCACACTGCTTGCCCATGGAGAGAACTGAGGGCTTAGTTTAAACCACTCTCTGGGACAGCAAGTGTTCACACATTTCTGTGTAGTTTATTTGTGTTAAGGAGGAGAACTGGAAGTGCACCAATGTTTTTAAGGACTCGTGATCTCAAGAGTTTGGTTCATCTAAAGGCATCAGTGAATTAATCTTCCAGATGTGATCTGAAGTGGATCAAGCTTTCAAAAATTCAAGGTCCATTTATTTTTTGGCATCAGCTGCAGATCTGATCTTTCAGAGGACAGACCATCCCATACTTTTGTACCCTCTGGGATGGTAAGTGCCATATTGGAATTTCTTGCTTGAAGAAAGCACTAACTTTGCTAGACTGGCACTGAGGCCTGGGGGATACACGGTCTTTGAAAGAATACCTGTGACTCTCACTCATGCAAAAGAGCCTTTACACAAAGTAACCAACAGACAAAGGCCATAAAGATATCCACAGGTATAGACAAAATTTGTTTAGTCAGGGCGCTGTATTCAGGCTACTCCCAGATCTCTGGCTATAATACCAGCACTATTACTGACTGCTTTGGTTAGGATGGTCAGAGCTTGTAATAGCTGGAAACAAAACTCTAACTAGAGCATGTGCGCATTCATTGTGGGTACTTGTTTACTGGTTAACATATTTCTGGCTGTGGGACATGTCTCCAAGCGCACCACGAGATGTGCTCCCTCCAAGTCCTGCTGTGACAGTGTGCCGCTGAGCGACCCACGCTGCCTTGACTGGATCAGAGACCATCTCTCTCTGCAAAAGTGAAAATCTTGGTCCAAAAAAAGCTTGCACCCAGTAGGTCAGAGAGGCACAGAATATGTTTGCAAGACAGTTTAGGAAAACGTAAGCCAAACCCCAAGTGATGTTGCTTAGAAAATCTTTGGCTTTAACAGAGTCGACACCTTGGATAAAATTTCCAGTGCTGGCCCGCTGCTGTAAGAGCACAAACCTCACCAAATGGGAAAGACTGCTCAGCACATCTTGGGGAAAACTGAGCTTGAGCAAATACAGCTCCCTATCTCCGCAAAAAAAAGCTTCTGAAAGCTGGGGTAAAACACCTGGATCAATCAGAGGGCTGAATCTAACCACTGTTCTAACGTTTCCCTTACTCTTCTCCGCTTTTAAAGTTTTAAATATAGGAAACAGTTCGAGGGGAGTGGGGGGAAGAGCCCCATCCGAGGGGTCTGTCTAACTACCCGGTTCCCCTGACGGCAGCCCGCTCTCATTATTCCCTCTTCACAGTGACACCTACCGGCCTCCCGACCTCTCCCGCATCCCTCCGCCCGCGGCCGCGCCGGGGCCCGGCTCCGCTCCCCGCCCGGGGCCGCTCTGCCCCGGCCCCACCGCCTGCCCCGGCCCGAGCAGCCCGAGCAGCGCGCCGGCAGCCCCGGCACGACCCGCCCGGCGGGGCAGAAACTTTCCCGGCGAGTTTCGCTCCGTGCGCGATGGGGCGGGGGCTGCGGCGGCCGAGCCCCGCGGGGCCGAGCGCGGGCGCTGCGCCCCTCAGGCCGCCCCGCGCTCCCTGCGCGCTGCCCGCGGCGCTGCCTGGGGCGGGCGGACGGGCGGGCCGGGCGGCAGCCGGCGGCGCGCAGGGCGGGGTGTGGCCTCGCCATTATTTATGAGCTCCAGCCCCTATTTGCTCAGCTAATGATGCACCGGCGGCCGCCGAGCCTCGCCTCGCTGGAGCGGCGGCCAGGGCAGGGCAGCGCCTGTAACTGGAAACCAGCGCCGGCACCGCGCGGCCGCTCCATTCACTCCTAGGTGCGTGATTGCGCGCAGGGGAGAAGCGCTCCCTGGGTCTCAGGAGTCCACTGCCAGGATTATTGTACAGAGCAGCTGGGAGTATCTTTGCAGCCACCACGAGGAGAGACTTTTCTCTTTTTTTTCCTTTTTTTTTTTTTTTTAAATTTTTTTTTCTCTCTGCCGTGAGCCAGGTTTGGAATTAAAATGTTCTGGTAGCAGGAGTGGAGTCTATAAAGTGATAGAAACCAGACAGAAATCAGTATTACTGCTGCTTCCAATAGCCGGGTAAGCATAACTTAAAGTTCTCTTTCTTCTCTGTAATAGATGTGAAATATCTGTGATGGTTGGAATTTGCTGCTGTTCACAGATAGTTAAACCAATGTTTTCCAGATTGGTATAGTCCGTGTTTGGCAGGGTTTTTTTGTTGGTTTTTTTTTTCGCCTTCATTTCTTTTCTTTCCTCTGCCAAATAATTTTCCCTACAGGATTTAGGGGTAGGACCCAGGCTGTAGCAGATGACACCTGCACAGCGCTTCCTAGCAAAGCGATACTATACTTTCCAGAAGCCCTGCAACATGCTGCCAGCGACCTCCGTGGCAGGGAAACTTCACTACTTCACTTTCGTAGCGGTTTGTCTGTTTGCTTACAGTTAGACTAGAATGTAAGAGCAGAAATGCACTTAGACACTGCTTTTTGTCTGTCCTGTAGGATTCTTTTAAAGTACTTGTAAGGCTTTAGGTCTGTGTGTTGTCAGCAGAGATCATGTGCACTGGACGTGCTGAATATAGTATCATGACTTACTGAGATAAATTCAGAGCTGGGATATAAGCCCAAAGCAAGAGTCAAACCTGCAATGAGCTGTCAGTTACCAGCTCTGTAAATCTCTGAAATTAAACCTATTTCCATTAGGTAACTCACATGTCAGACACCCTGAGGTGCCTTTTTGTCACTATATGCATTTATTATTTATGTGTCTAACAGCTGGGTAGGAACCATGCTGCTCAGCACTTGAATCTTATATTTGCCTGTCACTTCTGTGTTAACGGTGAAGATCTGCAATTTGAGCAATGAGATGTAGCAATGTTTCACTCCTCTAACTGATTACACTAGAATTGGCAGGAGGCATGAGAGTAGGAGGGAAAGAGCTGAAATGTGGTTTTTTTCCTATTATTGTTTCCTACAGTATTATTTAGAGGAAGAAGGAAAGCCGCACACTTGTTCCTCTTTGACTTTTTATCTATATTGCAAAGAAAGCTTAGTGTTACTACTGTAAAATACTTACCCCATTGCGTCTGTTAAATCACATGTTCTGTATGATTGGCTATTTATTTTGGCCTGAAAAAGAAATTTTATTGGGATTTAATGCCATTTCTCTCTTAGAAGAGGAGTAAGTTAAAGGATATCCCATGGGCAAGTCACAAGGCTTTAAATTTAAAGCCCACAAAGCAGCATTAGTACCAGAGTTCGTGCAGCCTGTGTAAAAATTATTCTTGGCAAAAACTCTGCAACTATCGTTTTATTAGTTAACAGACCCTTAGAGATAATTTGGAACAGGGCCAGAATGGATATGTTTTTCCTACAGACCCGATCTGTAGCTGGCAAATTTCTGACAAGGTTGTTTTTGTCAATTAGCAGAGTTGTAGAATTGCTTGATCTCCGTGCATTTCTCAGTACTCAGAGCAAATAATGAAGGAGGGTTTAGAGTGTGGGCTGCAGAGCTCTGTGCTTTCACGCTCTCCTTCCCACCCCCAACTTAATGTGAAGTCCTCATGCAAAGAGAAGCCTTTCCAAGCGATTTACAGTGAGTGGATAGGGAATGACAGGGGTGGTAACGAGATACGGGGCTTTCACCGCTAAGTCGGTGGTGTGGATCCAGCCCAAGCTAGTGCTGACCTAAAGTCATCCCTGCCTGACAGCTCATTCCTGCCGCGCTGGGGTGGTTATAGCCGGTCCTTTAAGGACAGGTGTGAACCTCAGAAAGACAGGATGAACGAGGCTGTAGAAATATCGGCTTCCACTGGAGGGACTGTAGTGCTGGAGCAGAGCTGAGGTGAAGAACGGTAAGCTGACTGCACAGGTAACAAGTCTCTTCATAAAATAAATGTACAGCCTTTAAGGATATCTTCTAGCTGTAGGGGTTGTGTCTTTCAAAGGGCTTCCAGGTGCCATAAAATCGAGTCTATCACCTGAGTGATTAACTAATAAGTGTGTCCAGTAGGAGGGCTATTTACATCAAAAAGGAGTATATATATATATATATATGTGTATGTGTGTGTATATATATATATATATATATAAAGTAGTGAAATAAAATGAGCCTAAAATGATGGCGTTACATATTCTCACTTTTGCAACTGAGCTGACAAAGTTGTTACAATAGACAAAATGAAATTTGCACTTCACAGTTTTTGGAGAGATGAGAGATGCAGTTTAGTAGATGTAATACAGATATGCAGTGTTCAGCTTCTAATGGTGGCTGGGCTTTTTGGATATGGTCTAAAGTCCCTTAGAAAAGCCACTTTCCTCCAGTGATTCCAGTGACCTCAGGTCCTTCCACTGAACTAAGAAAAGATACAGAGTTCTGGAGTGTTTTCTGATTCTCTGAGATGCTCAGGCTTCTCAGCAGCTAACTCCTATATGATGAAGGTTTAGCAGATGTGCAGAAGTAGCAGATATATCAAGTGTGGTATCATTGTCCGGTTCTGGGATTCTTAGTGCCCTGTAGAAGTCAGTGAGAACAGGTGTGTATCCTGAAAGGAGCTGGCCCAAAAAGCAAACGTTGACTAACAGTTTCAAGTGTGTTGAAATACTTTTGGTTTCGCAGTTTTGTAATTACAGACATACACAGCCAGAATTTCTTTAAAGAAAACCTTGAGGGTGATTAGAGAGCTCAGCTTACTGAAACTTAAAGCTCATTTCCAAGGACCTTTGATTTCAGATATTTAAAGAAAAGAAAAAAAAAACCCAAACAACCAATAACCCAAATCTCCCCCCCGCCCTTAACATGAGAGAGATGTCTAAAAATATCAGCCAGATTTTTATTCGTGAAACTTTATCTCCTGTCCTTGCTTTGCTCTGCCTTGACATTTAGTATAATTACATTTCCAGCAGGTGGAATTGTCTTCATTTTAAATAAACTGAGTCTAATGCTGTAGTCTGCCCTAGCCAAAAGTTGGGCTCTCTTGGTTCCTGCTAACAGGCAGAGAGTTCCTCTTGTGCCAGCACAGAAGACTGCTGGGGAAAACCACTTGCAGATGCACGGAGGAAAAACAGAAGTGCTGTACCTCCTTCACATCAGTAATTATGGCTTCAGCTGGAAGAAGCCGCCAACACAATCTTTCCATACTTTTGTTTTTGCTCCACAAGATTGTATAAGAAGAGTAATGTGATATATCTCTCTTTCAGGTTTCGTTTCTTGGATATTAAGTTGCAAATCTGAAGAGATGGCATTTCTTGCTGTGAACGTATTGATTGGGATATTTATTTACTTTAGCAGTGTAAAAGGATCTTCCCAGCCTCAAGCAAGGGTGTTCCTAACATTCAATGGTAAGAAAGAAGATAAACATTCTTAAACAAATATTATGATTGAACATTCTCTTCTCCTTAAATTCAATAACTGAGTAGAAACTGGCATTTTGATCTGTGTCCACAATTACAATTTTTGATTTGTTGCTGAGCACCTGTCAGCCTAAATTTGATTCTCTTACCAGAGTCTACCTATTCCTATAGATGCATATTTAATACATAATTAATAATTAGTAGGCTCTTCTCTTTATTTTGGATTATTATGATTTACTATCAACTAAAGGCTTATTTCTTATCCATAATTTTGCTTGGGAAAAATATAACACATATAATGTGATGGAGATTATTAATGATTTGAGTTGCTTTCCTTTTCAGTCAACTGAAACACTGTATATTCTGAAAATGAGGCTGCCTGAAGTTTTACTAAAATAGTTAGCCAGGCACAGAGTCCTTTGGAAAAATATCATTCCTTGTGCACTTCGTGCTCTGTGTAGGATGTACATAGCCTGTAGCAATCACTGATGCCTTCATACTGTAAACCAGCAATGAAAATTATCATTTTTAAAAGAGTTTCTTTTACTTCTGAAGTACTGAGCAGTATCTCATTGCTGCAATTATGCCAGTATTGCTTTTAATAGTAAAGTAACTTATTCTTCTAGTCTTAAATGCTGATTTTAACCACTGCTTCAGAATGTGTGTGTTCTTCATCTTAGTCTGTCTGTTGAATCTGAGCTGAAACTTTCTGTCACTAATTACAGAGGCATTGAGTTTCTCCAGCCCTCTGCCTTTTCTGTGATTGTCTTTGAGGCATGAGGACTTGCTACTTCCTGCACCAATACTGATTGCATTAGGATGGCTTCTGTGGTTCATTTGTGCAGGGATGCCCTGCCTCTGCCTTGGGAATATCCTGTGTGCTCTGAACAATCTTTAAGAATTGCTTTAAAAATAATCAGAGCTAGTAAATATCTCAAACTTCTACTTGCTACAATCAACTTCTATTGCTAATGATCAATAACTGTGTAAACATGAGACTGAGAGACATCCAGAAGGAGACTGCCAAGTTAGACCTTCTCCAAATACCAACCAGAGTTTGAATAATTATATTATAGAGTAAGGAGCCCTAAATTGATGAATGCAGTACTTAATAGGTGTAAAATAGCATGGCTCCAGTAAAAGCAACAGTAGGAATTGAGTTCCAAGAGGGAATTCAAATGAAGACGTAGGGATAGGAATTTCTTTTCCTTGTTTAAAGTCTGCACTGTTTTTGGTGGAGATGGTACTGTTTTGGCACATCTCAACACAGAGGCAAGTTTGGCTGTGGTTGTGTGTTACATTGCAGGTTTGCCACAGTTATGCGGAACAGACTGATTTAGATTGCCACATCATCTCCTTGGTGGCCTTGAAAGTAATCTAAGCTTCCCTTGATCTCTGGTATGACCATGAAGTAGGAAGTGTTCATGTTTTGTGGTATTCCACCTTGTGAATGGGAAAAAACTACAATGGTTTCAACAGAAACTCAGGAGCTTTTGTCTCATCACAGGTATCCTGCAAGGCTGAAACAGTGAAGCAGCCATAGGGTAAAAGACCTGAAACCTAGGAATTAAAAAAACAAAAAACTGAATTAAAACCTTAGTTTCTGGATTCCTGAAAGGAGATTGTTCCTCCTTCTGTTAGAAGGAGCTATGATAGCTTCATGCTGCAGTGACCCCTTTGTCTGGTCAGGTTCTTGGGCCCCAAGAGCTCAGTCCCCTGTGCCAGCCCTGGGGACACAACCTTGCCTCACTAGTTCCTGCTGTAACCCTACATGGCTGCCTTGGTTAGAGAGCCTTGCAATGCTATCTGATTTTCTTAAAACTGACTTTTTATTCTCCCTAATACTTAACAGCCAACCTTTAAAAAAGAAATTACATTTTTAGGTCCTAAATTTTTATTGGGTCTTTTGAAGTCATAAAAGTAAAAAATGAATTATGTGTTTTTACAATATGAAAAGTATGTCTGAAATAAAAAGCTAAGCTTTTTGTGTAATATATAAACAGAAGTTTTATTTTTAAACCTGATTTCCAGATGGTAAGAAACAACTTTCATTATGTGAAAAGAGTTTGCAGGTTGTTGTGTATACCAAGGTAATGGTCCCACCTGTAATATGAACTTCTGTTCTATAAATCTTTGTTTACTTACATGAGTAGAGATGTAATAGAAAAAGGTGAAACTTTATATTGTTCTCTAGCTAAGTGTCATAACACACTCTTTTCTTCATGAGCTGCTTCATAACTTTTTGTTTTTAAATCATGTAGAAATACCAAGTTATTTGGCAGTCTCCTTGCCCTGAGAAGCTGTCAGTTTTTATTGAGAATTGTCACTCTCTTAAAGTGCATCTTTTGAAAATAAAACCATAATGAGGACTCCTTATGTTTTAAATGACATTAGACAATAAAGACAAGTCATTCAAGCTTAGGATACTTATGTGATATTTTTCGAGTTCTGAGTCGGATTTGGCTCGGTGTCTACAATTACATTGCATAAGTTTTGGGGGTAGAGTGTATACAGGAGGAGAAAATGAGTGATGCTTTTCAAAGCTAACCTGCTCCTTCAGGATCAAGTCAATTGAGCTTATTCACATTGCAGCATTTCTCATGGGAAAATCCAGCAAGTATCTTGACCTATTCTGTTTTTCATCAGGAAAGATAAAAATGCGAATCATTTGAATCATGGGCTGCTTTTCTCTTTGCCATCTACTTCATTAAGAATCAAATGTAATTAAAAAGTGCGCCTGGGTAATACCTCAAGAGCCTGATAATAGGGATTTTGCAATTAATTTCAATGGATGAAGGACTGCAACCCTAACTTCTATTTCTGAAATCAAAAGCCTGGCCCCTTGTCTAATTAAAATGTAGTTCATGACTTCGCTGAGGTTGTTAACTGTGCATGACGTGAGTGTGGAACTTACTGCTGTCTGTGCCCCGAGTGCCTTGAACACTGCTGTGCTCTACAGAACCCCGAGGGCTGATTGCTATTGCTTGCACCTTGTATAGCCATTTACCCAGCTGAAAGGAAACGTCAGGCTGGAGCTGAACTGCTGCTTTGCTCAGGTGAACGTGGTAATACAGGGGACTGGGCCTGAGGAGAATCAGGCAAAGGGGCTCTCGGTGTGCCTGGGGCGACTTTGTGTGACCTAATTGTCCTGTTCAAGGATGATGGCTCAAACCACTGGTACTTGTACAATGTCTGCACTTGAAGAGTCACTACAGCTGAAGAAAAAAAGATGGCCCCAGGCTTTTCCTGTTCTGAAATTGCAAAGAAGTGAAGCCTGTGGTGCAACAGGTGCAGCAGTGTTGGGAATCATCTTCTGTGTTCCTGTTGAGCATGCAGGAGTGAGGGAACCTGGGGTGGGGAAGCAAAGGACTTAACATATCTCCCTGCACTATTGGTATACTATTTCCCCTCCTCCTGCATCTTCCCTTCCAGGCTCCTTGTCCCTGGAATAGATGTTTTTTAATCTACTTAAATCACCTATCACAATTTAAAGCACCACAGTTTATTTTCTCTTCATGGCAGAAGACTTACCTTATCTGTTTATGGACAATCAAATGTGGTGCCTGCTGTTTCTCAAGCTCCATGCATTCCTTCTTGTCATTGCATGTTCCTGAACAGATAATTGGGAGCTGTATTCTTCAGTCTTCACAGGGAAAAACCTTTCTGAAATCAGTGGGAGTATTATCAGAATAAGGAAGGACGTACTAGACTCCAGGTTAATGTCAGACTTTGTTTCATTCCAACTCATGTTTACTTTTTGGGTTTTGTTGCAGCCCTAAAATGCTGAGCCATACCATTTTCACATCAAATTCTGAACTGATTGAAGCAGATAGAGTACTTATTTTTTAAAATACACTCAAACAAGCCTTCTTTGGGATTTAAATTTATATGGTGATACACAATGAAGTGATAATGTCACAATTTACTGGGAACATTTAATGCATTCCTGCCTTAAATGTCTGGTCTAGCAGATATTTCCCATGCAGATTCTCCTATTGTCTGCAGTGAAAATTCCATATGAGAAGTGGATCAAGTCTAATTTGCAGACAGTTTTGTTCTTCTCTTTGTTATAAAATTACTAGAACACGTAAAGGAATTTTAAGAAAGTATCAGTCAGATTCATTAATGACAATTAAAGTGCATAAAATGTCACCAGAGCAACAGCAGCACTTATTCAACTGTCAACATATTTTAAAAGATTTAATGCAACCCCTGTGGTTACCCTCAAGGAAAAATAAAGGAACTGAGAACCATTTTCCTTGAGCTCTTGAGCAACAGCAGTACAACTTGTTTTTAAACAATCCCTCATTGTAATGTTAATGTTACCACAGTTAATAAAAAGTTCATTTATTATTTGGGGGACTTTGTGCTGATGACAGTCTAGTAGGCAAAGGTTTACTCGTATAGTTGATTGGATCTTTTTTGGCATGGAATGAAAACTATTTTACGAAATGAAGTAGAAGTAAAGCCTTAAAAGAGAAAAAAAAATAAGAAAAAGAGAGAGAGAAGAGATCCATGGTTTAATTTTGTTTACATGCAGAACTTACCTTGAACGTTCATATAGTTCCTTGATTTTCAGCAGATTGTGGGTAATGTTTTCTCAAAATTAACTGATTAGGGGCTCTCACAGCTTCATGGATCTTAAATAATGTTAATTTATAAAGTGTTGAGCATCAACAATGTGAAAATTATTCCAATTTAATTGTTTCTCACTGGAGATCTAAAAAACTTTATTTGAATATATCCAACTAAAAATAAAATTCTTTTTTATCTTTAGTAGTGAAGATTGTTTTTTTATTGAAGTTTGTTATAGAATCACAGAATGTTAAGGGGTTGGAATGCATCTTAATGGATCTGGTCCCTACATCCCCTGACATGGGCAGGGATACCTCCCATTAGACCAGGTTGCTCAAGGCTTTGTCCAGGCTGCCCTTGAGCACTGCCAGGGTTGTATTTCCACAATCTCCCTGGCAACCTGTTTCAGTGTCTAACCACTCTGAGATTCCTGATGGTCTAACCTAAATTTGCCCCCCTTTCAGTTTGTGCTTTTTACTCCTTGTTCTCTTGACAAAGAGCCCTACTCTGTAGCCCCTTCAGATACTGGAAGGTGCTGTGAGGTCTCCAAACCTCCTCCAGGCAGAGCAGCCCCAACTTTCTCAGCCTATCCCTGTATGGGAGATGCCCTTATCAACTTCGTGGCCTCCTCTGGATTTGCTCCAACAGTTTTAAATTTGTATTTTGGGGGCACCAGAACTGTGGTCAATATTCCAGATGGGGTCTTGAATTGACAGCTTTGGTTGTTACAAATGATAGTCTTTGGGGGTCATTTTTACACTTCTGCCTTCTCTGTATTTTATTTCTGTGCCTTTTTTTGTTTCCGTTTCTTTATTCTCTGTTATATAAACAGAGGCTTATTGCTATAAATCTTGTATTGAAATTGAATTGCTTGAATAGGGTATGAGTTAAATACAAAAAAAAATCAAACATATTAAAGGATGCATTATTTGAAAACCTCTGTATTCTTTGTAGAGTTCCATGGCTAAAGGTCCTACATGCCAAATGACATTGAATCTGCTTATTTTCACACTCTTGTTCAGTGCCAGTGTCTTTGAGGTGGCTTCATTGTCATTATTGTTGACATGAGTGTACAGGAGAGGATAATTTATTGTTTCTGTATTTAGTTAAATTGTGCCATGTGATTTGACTTCAGTTATGAAAATGGTCTTGCAATAAAGCTGAAGTCACAGGTGGTGTTTGGTCCAGTTCTGTGTTTGTGCTCTAAAATTACTGTAAGTGGTACCCTCATGGGAAAGCACAAATAAGTATGTCTTCAAGGTGGTTAATTATCAGGCAACAAAGGTGCCTGGTGATTAACCAAAGGTAGTTAATTACCAGGCAACAAATTGCCAGCCTACAAATTTGATCCTACTCTTGGATGAAGAGCTCATCTGAATTTGACAAAATTTGTGAAGACTTGTTTTTTTCTTGCACACTAATAAGTAGATCTGTTATCTAAGAGATTACTTACTTCCTTTAATCTCTTTATGTTCCTGAACTCAGTCAATTTGACCTGTATCTGAACCAGCCAGTGGTTTTGTTTGTTTTTTTAATATTTTGGTATGGAAAAATCAAACTTTATCCCAGAACATTTTGACAGATTCTTCACATCTTGGCGCTCTCTGCTTGTCATAGAAGAAAGCAGCTTGTCTTGGCCAATTCCATTGCTCTGTCATTACAATTCTTTCTTGCATTGCCTGTCCAAGGCAAATGCTGAAGTCCCTACGTAGGCAGTTATATTGCCATTATTCTACAACACATCTTTTTATGTTAAAAAAAATGTGATGAGAGAGAAATGGCGTAGACATTGCTAGTACGCTATTTTTTTCTGAATTGTTTGGGTACCAGGAACAAGAGCTCCTCTGTGAGCCCTTTCCATACTGGATGAGCTCACAGTGCACTTTGATATGTAGAGCTGCGCAAGCCTTTGTGTGTATCAGATGTAATTAGTGACGTGACTCACAATAATTACTCATTTTATTGAAGTGCGTTGACTGAGATCCTGCCATGAATAAATACATAGACCAAGAACTTACGCTGTTATTTGAACTGGCTGTTCCCTCAACATGTGTGTTTTGTTCTTTTTGGTGCTGACTTTTCAGAGTTCTCAGTAACACCCCTTAATGAAAAGACTAGGCAGTTTCTCAGGGGAAGGTCTTTATCTTAGGGACATGTTTTACTGATTCACAGTGCAGCTCCTCAGGCCATCTTGTCTCATCTTGTATTCAGATATCCCTGGCTCAGCAGACACCTGGTTAAAAGAAGGCTGTATGTTTTTCCCTGTTCAGTTGATTACAGAGGTGGGGTCTCAGGGATACAACTGAGTAAAATGTGCTCTATTACCTGAGTGAATCAGGGTGATGTTGTATCTGTCTTACTGGGAATCAAGATAAATGTGTATTTCCAGGAATGAAGAGAATGACTGTGATTAACAGAGGATTTACACCATTTCTCCCTTCCCTTTGTATCTCCAGCTTTATTCAGTGCAACTTGGTACAATTGCATTTGCACTGTTACTTCATCTGCCACTGACACAGCTTCTTCCAGGAAGCAGAAATCCTGGCAATGATTTACTGGACCTAAGACTCAGGTGCAACAATGGAAAGAAGATAGGGAGTGATTGCTCTTCTCTCCACCCTGGAGCTGGATCATATCATCCCTTTAGAGAGTTTAGATCTTTGTCTTACCTGTACCTTTGTGAATGTAAGGCTAACTATTCCTCCTTGAGGAGAAGTTTCTTGATTCTTTTGTGTGTAAGGTTGGTGGTGGTTTTGTTTCCTGCTCCTTTGTACAGCAGTATTTGGGATATTTCCGGCTACTACTCTAACCCAGTAAATCAGTTATGCAAAAGTGAGTGCTGCAAAGGCTCCTCAGTTACCATAACTAATACCCCAGATTATATGAAGACTTTTTTTTTTCAGGAACAGAGTACACATAGTTTTAATTTATAATCTTAGAAGGCTTATTTATTCCGAGGCAGCATTTTGAAGACATGTCTTGCTGCCATCTCACATCTTACCTACAAGAAATTAGGCTATGGTATTTCATCATTATTGGGAAAGAAAAAAATCCGTAACTCTCCATCAAATCACCTTGAGAGAAAAAAAATCTCTAGAAAGTATTTCACCAGTACACAACTCCAGTGAGTGCTGTCAGGGAGTTGTAAGAAATGGAGGATTTATTGGGAGCTCTGTGTGGTGTTGGGAGAAGTGAATCTCAGATCTGGTGTGTGAAGGCCCTCAAATCACCATGAGTGTAGAGACTGGTCTGTGAGCAACTTTCAGAGCTGAGCTCTTAATTTGTGATTTAGCCACCATCTCCCAAGTGCTATATGTAATTTTTAATAACCTTGATAATACTGAGGAAGGAAGAATGGTTTTGGTTTTGTTTGGGTTTTTAAATTTTTTATTCGGAGGCTGTAAGTAAACACTTCATATGAAATACATCCTATTTTTATGAGAATGTTTTATTTCTAGTAAAAATTTCAAATGCAAATACGATTTTGTGAAATGTAATTTTTAGCGATAGAATGGAATGAATACCCAGACTTTTGAACTGTTCTGCCTAATCTTACGCACTGCTCTGGAATAAATTATTACCTCACCAAAATTATCTTCTAGAATGTGGATGAGGAGACATCACAATCAGCTGGGACTGCCAAGTTTCTTCATGGAAAAAATATGTGTATTGGCAGTTGCTTCTATTTTTAAGGAAAAAAAGAACACGACATTAGGCTGAATCCAAATTCTTTTAATTACAGACACTGCTTTCAGCCATTAAGAAGGTCAGAATGGCATTCCAAAATTTTTTAAAAAAAGGTTTTAAGAATTACATGGTAAATGTGTGATATATTAAAATTCGCTTTCAACTATTGTCTCCTTTTAGAATTGCCTTTGCAATTTCACAGTTCCAATATTGCTTTGAAATGGAACTGAAAAACACAAGGTTTAGTAAATCCCTCCCTGACAGTAATAGGTTTTCTTAGTTACATGTTTTCCTTATCATTTGTTGTTGTTTCTGTTGCTTAACAATTTTTTGTCTTGCTTAATAACATTTCTCTTTCCCATTCTTAATGAAAATATATTTATTTTTAAAAGCTTTGAGTTGTGCAGAGTAAATCAATTTATGCAAGCTCAGAATCAATTAAATTGGACAAACATTTGTCTTCTTTTAACATCTGTGTAAATCAGGCTTGATCTCTCAGTCACCCAGCTCAACGGAGCTGCAGTTAGATTTACAGGCATAAGAGAAATGTGCAAGGCAAGTTTCTGATCCCTTATTAAGCTCAATTGGCTGAGAATGATGACCTTTATTTTCTTTCTTTCTCATGATGCAGTTTTGAACAGCTGAAGTACCATAGTAGATATGCACGCTACAATTGATAGTGCAACAGGAAACAGAGTGGGGAAGACAGTAACAGTAGATGTATTCATTAATATTGAAATAATGAAATATTTTCATTATTTTTAATGAAAAAAGGCATTTTTATTTAGAACAGTGTTATATATACATCAATTTGAAGTCTTCATTTTCTGTTTCTTGATCCCAAGTATTTTACTTGGTTTTAACTTAACACTGATACAGAAACTCCTTGAGAAGAACTGCCGCTCTCAGGAGAGTGGATTTTCCTTATTCTCTGAGATATCCGCTGAGCCATAGCCAGCCAGGGAAAGAAACACTCTTTTCCTTGGGTCCAGCACTGTCACACACCTCTTTGGCCTTTCTGGTGCGTTACAATGGCACAGGATACACATCATGATATGTGCTTTCTATAGCCCTTAGGAGCTCCTCCTTGTCTGGAGCAACCAGCCTGCATGACTCTCATTGCAATTGTCTGAGACAGTCTCTGTGTGAGTATGTTGAGTGCTCTTACAAGGCAGATATCAAATTAGAACACAAAAATGTGAGCACTTGAATTTTCAGAATGGCACTTTCTGGGTTTTTTAATATCAACCAATTAAGATGTTGTTTTCAAGGAGAGGCTTGGCATTTTTTCAAAAATTTACTTCTTGAGGCCTGAAAAGGCTTTAGTTGGCATAGAGAAGTGATCCCAGGCTTAGACTTTGTGATGGCTTCAACGTGAACACAGCTGGAATTTTTTAAGCTGATTTGACTAAAAACCCACTTCCTGCCACTGTTGAAAATAATGCAATATATATATTTTTTTTTTTAATTTTTTTTTTTTACGTAAAGCAGACAAACTTACAGCAAAGACAAAAGAGTTTAAAGCCCCCATGAGGTGTTTTATTGTGGTTTGCATTAAGGAACTAAACCAGTGCATACACAACTATTAAATATGAAAATGAATATGCCTGTAAAGCCATTACCTCTTATTTAATAACTTGCCATCTTTGTAGTTTTTGGTAAATTCCTTTAAAATGAGAAGAGTGTCAGCCATTCATTTCTCCAGCAGTAACATTGTTTTACTTATGGATGGATACTTGCAAACGTAAGACTTCTTAGACAAAATTTTGAGAAGTGAAGTAGGTAAAGAATCATTTGTCAGTAATTTTTATTCTGTGTATTTTCAAGCTCCCTCTCTACTATTTCAGGTAAATATGTTCTTAATTCCACACTAATAGCTGAAAAGCTAAGCTGCATAAAATTACAAAAATAATTTGAGGCTTTCAGATGCAGTCAGGTACACGAGCAGTGCTCAGAAAGTGGAGCTAGGAGAAGACTTAGGAACTTGGCTGGCATAGTTTGGCCCACCAGCCAGGTCCAACAAACCACAGACTTTTTTTATCTGGTCACACTCTTTCCTTTGAGACATGGGGGAATCTGCTTGCACAGTGTGTGCTTCTGTAGCTAATGAATTCATCCTCCCCAGCACCCAGAGGGTGAGCAGTGGGTTCATGAAGCACCAGCATGGTGCTTACTTATTGAAGAGAAAGAACACGAGTTTTGCTGCATTTTTGGGTATATATGGCCCTGGACTAGTTAGGGCAGGCTCTGGGGAAGAAGGGCAAGCACAGGAATTCAGCATCTCCCCAGCAGCTGGGGAGAGCAGAACGACCACCCTGATGCAGGGGCTCGGAGGAGGGTTTTATAGAGCAAGGCCGTGCCAGCTGAATCAATACAGGGGCAGGTTTCATACCTACTGTGGTAATTTACAGAGATGTGCTGGATGGGGGAGGCAGTCTTATAGAATTAATTATGAAAACCCAACCAGCCAATCTCTCTTGAGTTGGATTTTTTTTCTGCAGATACAGAAATCTGCCTCAAATGATGACTTAATTTCCATTTGTCATTAAAAGAAAAAAAAAGGTGTGTTTTATTCCAGATTCTCAGAGTGTCATTGCCAAAGAATTTTCCTTCATAAAAACATTCTAGTTATATTCAGCACTGTAGTCCAGTGATGAGACCCCTCACCACTATTATTATTATTTATTGTTCTAGTTCTTCTGCTTCTTCTTCTTATGTTATTATATTTGTGCTTGTATCCAGTTCATTTTTATGGGTACTGGGATTTTGGTGTTGGTACTAGGATTGGTACTGGGGTCAAGCATTAAATGCTGGTTATGAGGCAGTCTGTCCTTCTCTTTGTATGCTCACTTTTTCTCTTGTTCTCAAAGAGGTGGAAGAATTCTGCCTGGATTTTTCCAAGAGGCAAGCAGCTGAGTTTATTTTATTCACTCTGTGTTGTGACTGTGACAGACCTTTGCTTTGAGGTTATTTTATTTTGCACAAGGGGACAGTGGCATGGGAAGGGGTTTATGGCTTGCCCATGGCTATTGGAAGCTTCCCTAGCCAGCTGGAGATCACTTTCAGATTGGGTTGGATGTGAGAGAAAACATGCAACGTCTAAGATCAGCTAAACTTGAGATTGTGTGTAACATCAATAAACCACAGCACTCTGAATAAACAAGGTGGTCACTCACTGTTTACTGTTCCCTTTGCTTATTTTTCCAGCACTGTGTCTGTGACAGCCCCAACCTGTTTGCTGAGCAGCTTAAAGTGGGTTTTGCTCAAAATAGGTCTAATTCTTAGCTGATAGGTTTAAGTTCTGTGTGGAAATGTGGGAGATTGTGGGACAATTTTTCTCTAAAAGGCTCTTTAAAAAAAGCAAATATTTATCAGTGGAGAGTGAGGGGGTGACATAGGAAGCACCAGGAGGTGAAAGGGGCTTGTACAGATTACTCACAGGCACAAAATACTGCACCCCAGCTCATGTAGTATGAGAAAATTCTGCCTTAATATCTGCTCCACAGGTAGTTTCCAGTTCCTTTGAAGCTGACTTCAAATCTGATATCAGGTCTTGTATTGAAGAAAGTACACGTGTGTGCTCTCTAGGTTCATTTAGAGGCAAAATGCTATTTTTCACATAAGAATGGAGCATAGTTCTGGGCTACTGTGTCATTTATGTGTTAAAGTTTGCTGAAGTCATGCTAATTTATTTGTTTTGATTTGTAGAGATGAAAGACTGGGGAAAGAGGTTGTTTAGTTTTGGATCCTGCCAGCATAAAAGTTTCTGGTGAAATAGGGGCCACAAAGCTGCTGTGGGTGCTGGAACACATGGTGAGCAGAGATTCTTATGGTGGCTGTCCCATGGGGAGAGTCAGACTCTTCTCAGCAGTACACAGTGACATCTGTTTAGATGATAGGACATTTTTTCTTTTTTTTTTTTTTTTATTTTGTTTTTCCTTTTTTCTTTTTTGTTTGTTTTGTTTTATATTATTTTTACTGTAAGCATACTGAGACATTGATGCAGGCTATACAAGGAGGCAACAGACTGGGCACTTCTCCAGGTATTTGAGGCTCAGCTAGGTGAGGTCCTGTGCAAACCCACCTCACCTCAGTATGTATTCCTGTGTTGAGTAGGATTTTGGCTGACACAACCTTCAGATGTCTTTTCCAACCTGCATGTTTTGTGCTTCTGTGATTTTATCAGAGATCAACAGGTGTGAGTGTTAAGACATTGGTATCTATTTTGGCAGAGTTTCCAGTACAGCTTATCTATTAAAGTAGTTCTGAAGAAGAAAGTTAGCTTCTCTCAAAAAGGTCAGAAATTTGACCCAAATGACCTGGCATCCTGTGTGCCTTTGTCCACAATGAGAGCCACGATAAACACTCAGCATCAGGAATTTTTATTTAGGATTTTTTTTTCTGCAAATGATTGTGCCTGAAGTGTGTGTTTCCAAGACTGAAACAATTTGCATGTTGTGTAAATTGTTTTCTTACAATTTCCCAGATCTTAACAATTTCCACCAGATTTCTCTGGTGTGGAGGGTCTGATTTGGTTGAATGGTAAAATATAATTATTCCTCTTCTAAGGAATGGCAAAAATCCTAGATATGCAGCACTACATGGAATTGTGTGAGGACAATGTCATATGATTCTATGTGTATTTTCTGTACATAATCTCCTTTTTTTCACTTGTTTAAGAAAAAAAGATTGCCTTCTTTTTAAACTGAGCTTGTTCATAATACAATGATTTAATTAGTATGTTATGATGGAGCATGAATTATGTAGCTAAATTTACAGGTTTAAATAAATTCTATAATACTTTTTTTGTTTATTAAATTCTATTGAACTCTTTTATTACCAAATTAGAATAATGGTTAAATTATGGTTAAATTATATAAGTAACATTGCCAACCATATTTAATGGTATACATTTTTTGGTCTCAGAACAGATACTAGATCTTGTTCCAGTTCTAGTTTATTCTCCAAGTTTGTATCTGTGTGTGTGTAATGTTACATAGAACAGATAAAGCAGATTCCTACAGTACATGCTGTGTTTGGTGAGGTATGCATGTCTACTTCTGGGCAAATTTTATGTTATCTGATGTATTGTAGGTGTATAGCATAAACTATGTGCTAAAATATAATAAAATGGCAACTCCAATGAAAAAATTCTGAATTACTTGGCCACATCCTGTTTTGAATGTGTAGCATCCTAAAATTGTCCAAGCTACTGTAATTTCTTTTGTTTGAGTGGCTGAATTTGCATGCTCAAACTCTGCTCTTTAGTGATGTATGTACACACACACATACAACCAGCATAGAAAAAAATTGGTAACATGATACATTCTTCTGAGCTTAAGCTTTTCCAGTCTGCAGTTTATCCTGTAATATTTTGAATATTTGACAAATTCATTAGAATTGTATTGATTATTAGTCTGTACAGACTTAGGGAAGATTTCTTTAGCCTCTTTGCAAGCCTGTACTGGTCTCTGACAGGCATTATTTATCAAAGTCGCTCTATTGTTGCTGTTTGCCATAGAATCATGGAATCTTGTGGCTTGGAAGGGGCCTCCAGCCAACATCATGCTCAGAGCAGGTCTGATTAGATCAGGTTGATTTGAGACAAGTACAGTTAAGTTTTTAATAACTACAGTGGTAAAAATCCCAGCCTTTAACATCAGTCTTCCAGTAGCATTCCAGCAGGTCATTTTACACATAAGTAAGAGGAATAATTCCCCATCCCTTAAGGTGTTCCACGCCAGATTGGATGAGGCTTTGAACAACCTGGTTCAAAGGAAGGTGGAAGGTGTCCCTGCTGGAAGGTGTCCCTGCTTATGGCAAGGGAGTTGAAATTAGGTGATCTTTAAGGTCCTTTCCAACCCAAACCTGTCCATGGTTCATTCTAGGATTTCTTCTCTTCATTTTCTTTTTAAAACTGAAGAAACTCAGTTCTCTCATCTCTCCATGGAAGCCATGTGGTCTAGAAACTTGTATCTTTTTTTTGGCTTTAGTCTTGGAAAGTTACACTGTCATTGTAATGGTGAGTTGCTCACTTCAGTATCTGCTCACCATCTCTTTACCCCCTCCAAGTTAATCTCCACATGTAAAATGAGCAGAGTCTGACTCGGTGTTTGTTAAAATAATTCATGATTCAGCTGCTTTAAAACTATAAGAATCACCTATCTCTCTTTGTATATACTTAGTGACTATTAAGATGTTTTGGTGTCCATCTGGGGAAGAAAAAAGAAGGATTTTGTTTGTCTTGGTGTTGTTGCAGTCAACTATGGAGTTGTTTTTTTTTTCCAGAGAATGTGAACAAATGTGAGTGTTTTGAGTGCCCATGGCAGTTGTTTAATGTTTCTTGAAGCTGAGTTTGATGATATTACAAGGAAATCACCTGCCAGCTGTTTGTAGAGGAAATTCTCTATAATTTTCTGAGGATACCCTTTGATTCCTTCCCATAAATCAATTTCTAGATACAGTTTAAAAGGCAAAGCCTGTTTATTCGTTCCCTATTAATTTACATTTTGGGCATTAATTCTTGTCAGTGGGGGAAGCCAAAACATTGTGTCAGTTGGCAATACCAAGATCTCTTGTATAGGAAGAATAAAATAGATAGATCTCAGTTCACTTCTTTAGATTTTCAACAGACATTTATTCTCTGTGTGGTAAAGGATAGGTGGATTTTGTCTGAAAAGAGATATTAATTTCCATTTGATCTGCCTTAATCCTGAGGATATGGGTTTAGATCCCAGAGCTATTGAAAATATTAACTTGATGCTTCCATCAGCTTTCAAATGCTCTGTGATTGAAGGCTCTCAGCAGCTGTTATCTACTATAGTAAATGCCAATGAAAAAAAAAAGACTAGATAAGCTGAGGATTTTTTTGAAGAGAAATAAATGTATTTTCATTCAAAATTAAGTTAGGGAAAAAAATCCTTTGATTATTTCTTTATTGATAGAAAGTACCAACAAGATTGTTCTTTTCTACAAATACTGCTTAGGATTTGGGGGTCACAGTTCATTGCAAAATATTCTGCCTCTGTTTGCCCAGCTGCCACACCTCCTCTGCCTTGTATGTGAAGAAAGAGGCTGAAAGCAAGGTAAAGGGAATAACAGGTTTAGTGCTGCTCTGCTTGTAGGCCATAATCAATGTAAGTGATGTTAACAGGATTAAGACTTTTTGCTTCCATATCCCACCCTAGAGGAATGGTACCCTAGTATTTAAGCACAGGCAAGATAGATCAATCTCCTAGTGTGGTTTTGGCTATATGGTGACATGTATTGGTGATCCAAAATAAGTCACGCAAGCTTTTTTTCTTTCTTTTTTTTTTTTTTTTTTTTTTTTTGGGGTGGGTGGGAGGGATGATGGTGTTTTTTTGGTTCTTGGCTTTTTTTCACTGTTATGTCAAGGTTTAAACAATTGGGAACTGTTCCTCCAGCATAACCTGGGTAGACTAGGCAGAATGGGCCCTCAGACAAAAGCAAGCCAAAATACCAAAACCAAAGGAAGCTCTTAGGGAGAAAAAGGATACGGGAAGGATGTTTCTTTATTCTTTCTTTCCAACTTCAATTTTACAGATGTTACACACAAATTAAAGTAAGATTATATTACAGAACTGTGTGTTACAAAACCTTATGGCACAAAACTTAAAGAGAAAAAATCCATATTCATGTCAGATGCATTTTAATTTCAAAATGGCCCACAGAGTTTATGCCCAGAATATCGTTTGTATTGCAGCAGTCTTTCTCTGTCTTACAGGTTTCCATTTGGTTTTGGCAAAACAAAAGGAAACAGTAAAAAAGACATTTCTCTTTGTGGGGACAAAAAAACCCTTCTGAAGTCCAGTGATGTTACCGAACTTTGGATCATGATCATATTTTCCAGTGGTTGCAGTATTTAAATTAGAAATCTACATTTAATCACCCTCCAGGCTAAAAGAGAGTTTGCAGTTATGAACACAGTGATATATGACAGTGTTCAATGATGTCTTTCATTGTAAGAGAGTATTCAATTTCCTAATGAATGTTAGAATGAAAGCGGAGTAGATTAAAATAAATTTCTATTTTTTTTTTTTTTAAATATGTACAAACTGCAGCATGAAGCGTTCATCCAGCTCAGAGGTTTAAGGGTCATGGATGTGGCTTTGCATTAACAAGGTGGCATTTACATGTCTTGGGACAGGCCTTGCTACTCCTCTTGGCAGTGATGAAAAGGACACACGTTTGCTCCTGTTCCTTCCTCACTGCCCATACCAGTAATTGCCACTTGTATTATTTATAGAGACCGAGTTGGTTTACAGTTTTGTTTTTTTCCTGCTTTTCTCTTTAGCCACTATCCAACACAACTGAACCCAAGCTTTTTTTTTTTTCTTTTTTTTTTTGAGGTTTGTCTGGTGGAAGCAGAATTAAAGATTTTCGTGTACTTTGCTGTCTTATGACAACTGGCAGCAACTGAAATGAGGCATGTCGAGTGACTACCACAAAAAGAAGTCAGTAATTTACAAGTTCAGACAAAGGTTGAAGAAACAAACCTTCTCTGTAGTTGTTCTGTCTTGTACAGTCTGCTAATATTTTCACATTTGAGAATATTTAATTTTCCTAATTGAGAGAATGTTACACTACAGTTGAGAAGAAAAGACACAATCAAAAGCAGAATACTCTCATTTTCAGCAGAATAGTGCTAATGCTTATGTTAGGCAGTGAGTAAAACATGGGGGTGGATGAGAAACAATAACTCATTACTGTCTCTCCTGCAGTCAATTAAATATGTCTCATACGTAGCTGATTAAAGCTGCCTTTTTTCCATAATAATAATAATAATAATAATAACAATAATAATAAGATTCATTGGAAACAGACTGAGACTAGGACCATTTCTCCCAGCATATTGAACCTTTAGTGAAAGGGAAAAAGTAAAACCCAAATGCCAGCCTTGCCAGGTTGAGTTGGATCATACAGTCAATATCCATAGCTTGGAATAGGTGGAAAGTTATTCTTTCTAGTCTGATGTTGATGCCTGTTCATAGCTTGACCTGCTGAATCTTAACCAGTGCGCCACATCTGGGAAGTTTCCTCACATGACAAAAGCATGGATCAGAAAGCTGCTGATGTGATTTCTTGTCTTCACACACAAGTCTAACTTCAAGGTCACATGTGAAGTCATAGATGGCTTCGTGCAACAAAGGACCCTCCCCATCCTCAATTTGTCTGTGCTTGAAATAGTATATAGAAGGATTTTGAAAAACCAATCTCTATAATGTCCTTTTCCTTCTGTAAAACCTATGGTTATTTATTTCCAAGTTTTTTAAGATACTAGATACTATTTTGCTAGGCTAAAATATGCATCACTCTTATAATTTTTCACACTTGCTGTCTCCTCTGATTTGATTCATGTTTTCTCCCTTCTGTATCTAGTTCCCTGTCCAAGTTAAAATTTAAAATAAAGTATAAGAGATGCTTGGGCCCCTGAACACATTGCTGAAAGGTTCGTTTTCCTGCACACAAGTGTTCAGAGTATTTCTCACAGAAGAATTGCATAAATTATGGAGATTCCAGTCACAGAACAGTGAATGGTATTGTCAGTTTGCTTAGGAAAAACTAATGAGGTTGTAAAGAAATACTGTCTGCTTTATAAGAGTAAAATTTGACAGCTGGAAAAACAAGGGCAATAGGCTGGTTTCCATTTTCCATTGATTTTAGCCCCCAACATTCAGGAGACTTCCTTTTCTGCTAAACCGCGTTCACACTGCCTACACATGAGCACACAATGCTCTTTTGCTTCAAGCCAGAGGCAGATTAAACTTCATTAGGAGAGTAAGGCTTGAGGAAAGTTCAAACTGTAACAGATAGTAATTTGACAAATAAAGAATTAGGGTTTGTTTTACTGAGCCAAAAATAAAGGCCAGAGCCAGGTTCCCATGGCTCTTTTGTGCCTTTAACCACTGGGTAAGAATCCCATCCCTTTTCATAGTCTGGTTTACATATTGTATAAGCCTAGCAGACACATACCATGGCTGTTTCAGTGCATTTAAGCATTCACTGGAAGCACACATATCTCTCATTAAATTAAATTAAAAAAAAAAAAAAAGAAAAGCCCATAAAGCACTTCCCTTAGAGCAAGAAATAAGAACAGTAACTAAAATATGTGTTCAGAGTATTCTTAGGTAGATGCACTAGTAGCTCATCTTAAAATCAACAAGAATGCATTCTATGTCTGAATGAATTTCATTAGCTTGCTGTAGCAACATTAAATTCTCAGCCAAGCCTCTTCATATTTACATATTTACACATTCCCAGGCCTTGTTGTTTTAGGATAAAGGATGGATCATTGCAGGTGAGTGACAGATTCCTGTGGTAACTGATAGGCTGCAATTTGAGAATTTTAAGTTCTTCTCACTCAGTAGCAAACTGTGTAGTGGCTAATGTGCAGTGGCACAATCCCATACAAAGGTCTCTGACATTATCGGAAAACCATTGACAAATATATATTGAATGAACTTCAACAGATAATCTACCTGCTAAATTTTGTACACTGGAATGCTCTATGTATTAGATAGCGACTGCATGCAAACAATATTACAAGATGGGGGCTGATACAGAATGATGTGCTGAAATGCCTGGCAACATTATGAGACTGTCTCCTGGACTGGAATGCAAAGCACTGTGTCTTTGTGTCTGTGCTTGTTCTTGGGAGTTGGGCACCTCAGACTGGGAGCTGAAGTAACCTTGTCAAATAAACAAATGCTCCAAAAATCATCAGGCTTCTTTAAACATTACTTGGAAGTATCTAGGGGAGAATCTTTGAGGGCAGGAATAGGACACAAACCTTGGTATTTAGTTGTCTTGTTCAGGTCTGCAGGGAGGTACAACTATGAGCCTGGAATCTGCACAGAGGATCATTGCCTGAAGAGAAATAGTTTACATTCAAAGAACTGAGCAGACACTACTTTATTTTCTGTGTGTAATAAAGAGAGAAAAAAGTTTTAATTTCTGTACTATTTTGGAAGCAAAGAGTTGGAAGTACCAATTCCAGCCCATGTTTCTTAAGTAATGTTGTAGGTAGGAGACATAAGCAAAGTTAATTAAGTTTCACTTTTCACCCCTCTCTTTAACCTCTGCCATGATACACAAAAAATACAGAATGAGCTGAATTTGACTGAGAAATTTAAGACTCAGTTTAGTTCTGAGTCATAAGCCCAATGTTTTGTTTTCATAATTGCTACTTTATTTTATAGTAACTGTTAGCTCTGTAAAACAGAGAAATTGTCTTTAGGGACAAATTCTGGATGGTGGAAGACTGGACCTGTGGCCAACCACTCTTCCGTTCTTCACATCCACCAAATGATTCCTGCAGCCTGCTGAAGAGGCATTAGCCACCTGCCCCCAAAATCTTCTCTTTGATTGTCTTCTGCACAGACTAGGTCTCATAGATCAGTTGTTCTCCATCTCCAAAGTTGAATGTTGGGAAACATACACTTTTGAAAGGTTGGTAACACTTTGTCCTGGCTTTAGACTGGCTCACAGATGCCTTAACCAAGTTAATTTTCTGTGTGTTGCCAGAAGTGCATGGAGGTTTTAAGTTTTTGCTATTTTGAGTGAACAAATCTATCAGTCATGTTGCTAGTGATCCCCAAAAGCTGCATACAGACATGCAGAGATGCCTGTGTCCTGGAATGGGTTTCAGCCCTGGTGAATAACTTCTTTAAAACTTTATAAGGTTAATTAAATTATCTTTTGGTACTTTGTAAGAACAATTTACTTTACGACTTGAAGGAAAGCAACTATGAAATGATGAAAACTGTGAATTAAGTTTTCTAAATTATTTTTATGAATGTTAAGGGAAAAAAAGCAATAAAATGAGTCATAGTGAAATTGGTAAATTTCTTCAAAATAAGGCCTACATTGTAGTCAATATATGTATCAGAACAATCCTGGTGATACTAATTTAAAACCCATGAAATGCAGAGCGATACGTACTTAGAACCCAATGCTGACGTGTGTAATGAATAGAAATTGCCTTGTGTTGCAATTAGAATTTGTGCTGACAGTGAAAAATACAGTTTGGAACCACACATTTGGACTGACTCCCTTTTCTCTCTTCGTCATTCGAGTAGACTTCTCAGCTGTGTATGTGGGGGCAGCTGCATTTACCTTTAATGAAATTACAGCAGCAGAGAATTTGGCTTTGTTTCATTAACTTCACTTGGTTCTTGGAGCTTTTATGTCTCATTCCCTCAAGCAACAGGATAGATATTTATTCAAGATATTTGTGAATTCAGAATACTTTGTATTTTCTTCCTCAGGTAAGGAAGGTATCTAAATCTCTCTCTTTTCCTAGCGTACACATGTACACACAATATTCTGTCCCTTTATCTACATGGGTAAACATACACACAGATGCAAAAGGTCACACTGAGACCCCTTACTTAAGAAATAGACCAAATAAATATTTAAATCCAGTCATAATGAAAATATGTGTTTTAAATGTAGGAAGTGTGAAAACCAGAAATATTAGGAATCTTAACCCTCTGATCCACCTCATTTTATTGAAAAAGTGTTTGCTCCAGCACATTTTTGTAGTGCTTTCTCTTGTTCAGTAATGAATGCCTTAGGCACAGAAACTTTTTTCTGAGCTTTTATTTCAGGAGGAAGAATTATTTTCTAACTGTGAGCCTTTGTTTTCTATTTTGTAACAGTGAATTATACTTTTGTGCACCATACTAATCCTATCCAGTTTGAGCACAGAGTACTCACACAGAAACTGTTGCTGTGTTGCTTTACAATATTTTTTTACCTTGATGGTCATGCTTGATTTGTTTGCTTGTTCATGATTTCTTTATGTTCCTTCATAATTCAGTCTCTTTAGTCTCTTGAATCCTTACACTGAACCCAGCTTATGCCAGTTGCCCTTCACATTAGTAATAGTGAAAAACTTGGAAAGAAAGTACATTATTCTATGGATAAACCTAGAGTGGTTAAGGGCTGTTCTCTGATGAGATTCTTCCAGGTAGTGTTCAAAGTGATGCTAAATATAAGTCAGAGCATTTTTAATTTATTTCTTGCAGGTGCATATGCTTCCATTGTTCTAATGGTAATTTAATGTGTGCAAATCCAGACTGACTCCCTTGAAGTTGGTGAATATGCATCACCTTCCTAATTGTGTATTAAGAGATTAGATTGGAAATGGCAGAAGTTCAATGAGCCAAGTCCATAGGCTCACTCACATAATCAGCAGTGAAACAGAACTAGTGAAGTAATGGAGCCAAGAGTTTGGACAACTCTATTTACATGCTTATGTGGATGCTGTTTCCTGAAACTTGTCATTTTGTTGTTGACTCACCAGCTGCACAAATGCAAAGGGCTGCACTCTCAACTTTTTAATTTATTCAGGCACAAGTCTATTCTTGTCTTCTAAAGGACACGTGTGCAGTAGAATGGCAGCATGAATTAGAGAGTGTGTTTTTCCAGAGGTTTTCAGACTAATTCATCCTAGATTTTGCCAGTCACCTTGTCTGGAGATGGAAATCCCAAGTTTTATCTGTGAAAGGAGATGATACCCGAAGGTCACTCAATTTCCTAATTGCTACCTGAGATAGGATTGCCCTTTCAGATGTTGAGGGAGGCCCATGTGCAATTGGATTGCTGGTAAGAGCAGGTGGGGATGCTTCATTATGCTCCTTATCTCAGGAATTTGTCTCCCCACTTCCCCCTGCAGCAGTTAGGTGTCAGAGCAGTCTGCTACTTACTGATAGATCCAGACATAATGCAGCAGGGCTGGAATAGAAGCTTCATGATGAAGAAACTAGACCTGTTAGTCTAACTATGTGACTGATATTGTCATTATTTTGCTGGTGTTGAAATATTGCAGTGTAAGGAGATTTCACCAGATTTCTTCATAGGAAGTCTGGCTACCACTGCTGAACCCTTTCTTTGTACATTCTTCAAGTGAATAGGTGCATCTCTTCTGCTGAAGGCTTCATTTGAAAGCAGGATTTTGACTTGCATATAAAGTTGTGCTCTGAAGAGCCTCACACTTAACCAAGAAAGATGTCTAGGTCTGGAGTTTTGTGTGAGCCTCAGGCTTGGTGCAGCATTGTTTACTCAGACAATTGTCACCGGTGCCAGCAGTCCTTATTACACAACTTTGCAGTCTGCTGCCTCCTCGGGCCTCTCTCAGCATCAAGGCATACTCTGCAGAAAGCAGCCTCAGCATGCCCTGAAAGGAGATGGAAATGTAGTTCAGCGGTGGAGTCTTTAATGCTGTTGTGCAATATGCATGTAAAATCATCTCCTTATGCCTGTTGTTGTAACAGAAATTGAGGAATTTTCAGTTTAAGAAGAAAAAGTTTAGCTGACCCAATTTCTTGGGATGGAGCATAAAAGGGATGTAGAGAAACAAGTGTTTGGGGAGCATGAAGGGACTTTTGTTAAAGAACAATGGAAAACAAGAAAGACTTACCATGAAGCTCTGGAAAAGCTTGTAATTTTTAAGATATTATTTTTATAACAATTTTGTCTGTACAAAATAGCACCCAGGTAAATATAACAAACAAAGTAAGTTAGACTTGTATGGGTTGCGTGATTTGTTGTTGTTGTGGTTTTTGGTTTTTTTTCAGGTGCACAAGATACCTGAAGGCAGTTTTAACTTGCATAGGCTTCAAAGGATTATAATATATGATATATGCAAAATAAGAAGAATTTCTTGTTTGTTGTCTTGCTTTCTTTATGGATAAATGTCTGTGTGCCAAGCAGCAGACAGATCTAAAGAGCAGAACTACTTAGGTATGCAAGAGGGAATGGTGTTCAATTAATGGTGTTTAAATAATTTGATGCTACTGTTCTTTAATTAGAGTAAATTAATGTAATGGATGTAGGCAGTACCTTTTGAGCCCATTAGCTTTATCACTTCCTTGAAGGTATAAAAAATGTGAAGGCAGCATCAGAAAAAATATGAAATAAAATCCAAAATGCTTATATTTTCACTGGGACCCTTAGAATTTGTCCTTGGATTTTAAAGCATTTTTTCATTGTCTACTGTAAAGAGATTTTTCATACAAGCCAAAAAAACCTGGATGAGAATGTTGTGCAATATTAACCATTTCAGGAGGCTCTGTGTAGGAGAGCCACTGAGTAAACTACAGAAATAGCATCAAAATCTGTAAGTCTGGTAGGAAAATAAGACTCTACTGTCACTTTTCCATGTGTATTAGGCATCAGAACTGAAAATCAGAGAAAGCAGTCCTTCTAATCTTCAGTTGTATTGTGTGTCATTTTCTCTCCTGCTCGTCTCTGTTACTGCTTTACACAGTTAAATGCAGAGTTTGCTGTAGTAATGCTACAGCAGCTCTAGTGATCATTATTCCTGAGCCTGGCGTGATCCTGTCCTTCTCACACTTCATGAATCACCCATGTCTGAGCAGGGAATTGGATTTTCCTGGGCTGGTGAGTGTGTGAGTAAATCTGGCCATCCCTGTCCAACCTCCTCCTCTCCACGAGATGTGATCTCCATGAGAGGAGCACGGCTTCCCACCGGCTGCCACGGCCGGACACGATTCCCAGCTCTGCTCTGCAGGGCTGCTGCCCGTGCCAGGGTTGAGCTCTCTTGACTTTTTGCCCAGATGACAGAGCTGCCCTGCGAGCCTGGCCAGGGTCGTGGCCGTCCCCCTGTGCAGGGAGCAGAGCAGCCTTCCCCGGCAGAGATGCCACTGCCAGCAGGCAGCTGTGTCTCAGCAGGGTATTTTTGGAAGTCTCTGAACTTTACAGTTAAAGATGTGCCAGAAGTATTTAGGAAAAGTTCAGGAGATGTGAAGTGCTTGAGTGCTTGCTTACTAACCCTCTGGCCTGACAGTGTTAATAAAACTTAGTTTGACAGTCCTCAACTCAGTTTAAGAGGATAAAGCTTTCAGCTGCAGGTTAGTTTGTTTCAGTTTCCTGATGGGCTGCAACATGCTCCCTAGAAATTCTCAGCATTTTAAAAAAAATATTAAAATAGGTTTCCAGGTTCCGAAGTAAGAAAAGCTTTTAAGAGTATAGTTATTCCAGGAATCGATCCTGGAATAATGTGAGCTGAGCAAGCTTTAGCACCACCAGTGCTGCAGTGGCAAGTTCTGATCAGCAGCCGAGGGAGATGGAGGTTGGAGATGAGTGGGGAGTGATGGTAGGGGGAAAACAGAAATGGACTCTGCTTCAGGATGAGCAGACCAGTCAAGAAAGTACTGAGCTGAATTAAAGTGGGAAAGAACTATTTTATTTTATTTCTGTCCCCTAGAGAAGAACTATTGAAAAGCTTTGGTTATTCTGTCATGGAGTCTAATTTAGTTAACCTCAGTAGGCTATTTACCTGTTTCCATGGAAGGAAGAACTGTTAAATCATGTTAAAAACAAATAAAAATTTCCTGTTGCATCAAGTGTTACACCTTTTCTTTCTGTAATGGTCCTTAGTATTTTCCACGAGGGACTCATTTGCTTGTCAGGGGATTTAGCATTCATGTAACAGTCCAGAAACATAATTGTCTCATGATTGATTATTACAGCAGTATTTTGAAGAGATTTGTGGGGAGGGCAGGATTTTGAGGAACAGCACAGTGCCTGCTGTCTTCTCATAACAGGGTTTTGCCTCCCCTTTGTGACCACCCACCCTCCTCCTACGCACTCTCAGGGTTACCTGTGAAAGGCTTTGGGTGTGCTGCTCTTCTGCTGTGCCTCCTCCTGCTCTGCACTTCTTTTATGAGTGCCTCAGCTGGAATATATTTGAAATATTGAACTTTGCCACTTAATATAATTTGTAAGTCCAAACCAAAAAGTTTCAATAAATATGACTTTTATACTGCTAAACATAGAAGTTTAGTACCCTAAGTGCTGATCTAATTCACGTGTGGAAGAATTTTATGTGGGGAAAAGACAGAATCTCATTTGAAAAATAATTTACATTGTATTCTACCCTTGTAGCTATTTTGGGGTAGACACAGCACAGACTTTTGGTGTGAGCTAAACCAGCTTTCTTTGTGTTCTAACATAAAGCCCATTAAACATTTCACAGGAAGACTCTTCTAGATTGCACGACTGTCCAGCTGTCTGGCCAGGCTCTGTACAACAGGTGTTTGGGTATGATCTCAGTTACATATATACCAATAGTGTCTAGTGCTGCCTTTCAATACTTTGTTTTACCTCAGAATCTAATAGTTTCAACTTGATATCACTATTGATTGTAAGTCCAATGATCATTAATGAATGCCTGTCCATAATAAACACAGTGGAAGACCTAATTCTGAAGCTCCTTTGGTTTAAAAAAAAGAGGCAGTTACTAAGACTGAATTATTATTCTTATTTTAAGAATTAAAATCAATATTTTAAAAAAATTGCAGATACTAACATCTACTTTTTTCCATCCTTTTCCTTCTAGCCATCAACATGTTTTACCCAGCAGGTCTAAGAAACAGCCATATGCTCTCTAGTCTCAAGGGAACTAGTTCCAGCTTGAAAATCAATATGTCACTACCAGGCTGTGGTAATAGATGCTTACAGCAGCAGGTTTATGTAAGCTAATGGTACTCTGTGCAGCAGCAGCTCATTTAGATGAAAGGGTTGCCTAGTCTCATTCAAATGTTGGGGGCAGAAAAAGATGAATACCTGTAAAAGCTGATCAAAATGGTAATTTGTTCACTGATGAGCAGCCTGTCTATAGTTGCTACACTGGAAATCCTAGCGAGGAGTACAGTGTACACTAGTCCGTGAGGATATTTCAGCACAATGTTTTCATATTTGTAAAGACTGTCACTATCCTATCAGCTGGAATGAAACAAAGTAGCTTAAACTGCTTGGGTTTTTTTTATGCATGAACATCAACCCCTCTGGATTTGGATAAGGTAGAAGAAATCGTCAGAAAAACAAAATTGTAAATATGTTTGTGAAATTCAGATAGATTTTAACAAAACCACCTAAAAATCATCAAGTCCTGGATTTAATGTGTATTTTGAAAAGAGAAAGGCCAAAAATTAAGGGTTTTATAAAATAATCCTGCCTTCATTTTTTTTGTGATTTGTTATGGAGAAAAATGGTGACAGGTCATATGGATCAAAGTTTGTTGAAGCAACTATTTTTTTCTGTTGTGTGCCATTGCACAGCCATTCACAGTGCTGTTGGTGATGCCCAGCTTGCTTCCACAGAAGGGTTATTTGCACCACTGCTGCTGGCACGTGCTACGTAGAGTCTTTCAGAGCAGTTAAAATACTCTTCCAGTGCAGTGTATCACTGCCTCTTTCAGAGCAATTGCAGGCAGTCTTCAGTGCCAAATACAGAGGAAACTGCAGACGTGTACATTGTTGTAGATGTGTCCAAGCTCCCTTTTCATCTGCTGTAAGGTAATGCTCAGTCTTATTTCTTTCTCTTGCTTGGGATGACCACAGCATGGTTTTTCACCTAAAATATGTGAGTTATCAAAGACAGGAGCAGGGTTTTGGCTAGAAAATACAAGTTCATCAAGTCAGCCAAGACTTCTGTCCTCTCATTTTGGGTGGTGACCAGCAAGATATCCAGAATTCCAGACTTTATCTTGTAGTACATAGCCCATTTTTTGAAACCTAGTTCTCATTTCTGTCAATACCTTTTCAAGATAAGTTGCCTCTCTATATTTACTTCCATCTAATACAGGAGGTCTTGAGGCAGTCCTTTCCACTCCTTTTTTATTATTTAAGATAAAATTACTTGTATGAATAATTTACATCCACAACATTGCTTGAGTTCAGCTCTAGAACTCGGTGAAATTTTGTGCAGGGGAAAGGAAAGTAACTCCTAATTGTGTTTAATTTTTGCATGCATGGTTTGTGGGGGCTTATTTAAAAGGAGCTGTAGCACACAAGGCTGTCTATATCTTAATCTCATGTTCAGACATGGTGTTCCTAGCTTAAATAAGTAGTTAAAAAGAGCTATTTAGCAATCCTTTGTAACTTGTGGGAGCAAGAGCTTTTCTTATTGAGCCTTTAAAATCCAACTAAGCTGTATTTTTGTGATGTAGGGTAAACTATTTATATTTATTTATTTATATTTATTTGTTTTTATTTATCTTATTTATTTTTATTTATTTATTTCAAACTCTTCCAAACTCTTCCAGCAGCTTGTTTTACATATATTTATAAGTGAAGTTTCATCGAAAGGACATGTGGCCTCTTGTTTGCAAATTTACAGTGTGCATCAAAGGACATTATAAATACACTGAAAATTTCCTCTAGCAAGAAACAAAACCACCAGATTATTTGTGCACTCTGCATGTTTACAGCCTACTTCAAAGATTTTAGTTACCTTAGCTGTGAGCCGTAGATTCTCTCTTGCAATGCTTGAGGAGCTCAAGAACTCCTACAGACATACAGACATCAGCCTGGCAGACTAAGCCTGATGCAACAATTCAGTGTACACATTAGCATGTTTCCTTTTGTCTGAACACTGGTCTGAAGCCCTCAAAATACAGAGAAAACCTTACTTTTGGCATCTTTTTTTAAAAATCTGATTCACTGTCTCTTAAAGTGAGTTGAAAGATTCCCATGACCTAAACAGAACTGTGGAGTCTCTTTCCTCAGAGGGAGCCTGTCTGCATTCTCTGATAGTATCCCAGGTTGGATAAAAAGTGAAAAACTGACAAACTGTATTATCAAATATCAGAAAGCATAAGAGCTTGTGAAATGTGAAGCCTTTCCATTTATCAGGTCAGCTATTCACAGAGCTCCCCCTTCACATCAGCCTGGAAATAGAACTCATGAGTGAGAGTGGGTGAGAATCAGACTCATTACAAAAGTCTTCAAAAAACCCACCCGTGTGAAGAGAACATTACTGAAGGATCAAGTCAATCACTAAAAGACTAGAAAATAGCCAGCCTAAATTTAACTCAGCTGCTTTGTGACCATGTATTCTGAAATTACCATTTCAGTTTTTTGTAGGCCTTTATCTTTAGAATTTAGAAGGTCTGAGAAGGTGCAAAGTGGAAGAGAAACATTTCAGTTCAGTGTTTTTGAGGAATTTGGCTCTTCTCCTTGCCTGTTCCAAAGTTTTCATTGACAATTCTAGAGCAGTCAATTAATTAGTGTTTTAAGATGGTCACAAAGTGCTTTTAGCAGGGCTGAGATTTCTGTTTGATTGTGTAGTGTCAAACACTTAAACTTTCCATTTTCTATCTATAACTAACTACACAAGTTTTATTTGTAATTTAGTTAAGATTTCTAAAGACACTCAGATGCTAATTTGAGCAGCATTGAAAAACCCCATCAGAACTAATATTCTTTTCAGGAAAGGTCAGATGATTCCTAGAACTGAGGAATGAAGATGGAAAAAAAAGAAATACATTGCTTCAAGGTCATTCAATGCACTGAAGGAGCTAATTGGAGTACTAAGGAAAAATGTGCTGATGTAATTATAGAAACATGTTACAATTCATGGTATTATAATTCACAATAACACAGGGGTCAAATTAGATTTTATTCAGGCAGTTTGCATCTCCTCAGTGCTTAAATTTGCAGCATTAGTTTTGTTTCAAAGTAAAGCTGAATGGGTTAATAAAAAACTTAACAACAGTGTTTTGAAAGCATTCTGAGTACTTCCTTCCTCTTCTGCTGAAATTCTACAATTATACTCATGTTCATAAAAATCATAAACCATATATGGTTTTTGAGGTCGTTCAGTCCTCTCCCACTGAAGTGGCAGTGGCACTGAGATGACCCTTGTTGGTGAAACCCAGAGGAGAAATCACATTTTATCCATAGTGCAGCCTCCCTCCTGGTGTTACACATTATATTTGGTGGCTGTTCCCTCCATATCCTGCCTCACCTCATATTGGAAGGTAAGGTAAAAGGTACAAGATAATTTACTGTAAGCCTGATTTTGAATTGTGCAAGTAATGCACCTTTTGTTTTTATTTTTTATTTTTTTTTATCCTGCAGGACTTGAAATGAATAAGAAATTTAGGTGAAAAGTACAATATATGTATATATTCTGTAGCTGACTGAAAAGGGAGTAAACAAACATATTGCAGTTACATGCAGTTACAAGTTTAAAGTTTAGAGTGGAGGAAGAGAGAAACACTGTTCTTAATTCAAGAACAACAAGTTAAAGGATATTTATCCAAGCTAGATAATTTCAAATATGCGGCTGATTATCCTAGACAAATTTAAGGGAAGGTTAAGTTCCTCAGTTCCAAGGCTATGGTTGTAATAACAAATACAGCTTTCTAGGAGCTTTCCTGGGTACTGATGCCACAGGGCATGAAACACCCCAGGTCTCCACTAAAAATTTCCTTTGTCTTCAAAACAGGGAATCTGCATCCAAACCATTTACTAGTAATCATACATCCTGGAAATTTCCATCCTTAACCTGGCCTCAGTATTTGGTTGGGAAAGTGCTACCAAGCAAAAGCAGATCCCTGTTATCACTGTTCAATGCGACAGACTTGTGTCTTCGGTGGAACTCACATAATAGGGACTTGCTCTGACTTGCTAAGTGCAACATTAGTGATTCTTTTCAAGAGCCCTTCAAGGATGATAATGTCCAAGTGGGTCAGAGCATGGTGGATCAGCAAATACAAGGCTGCTCTTTGCAAAGAGGTAAACAGAGGTAAACACTTTTAAAAAGTACTGACAATTCAATAATATGGGAACCAAAAAGCTTCCAAATTGACTAAAATGCTGTAGAATTCAGTTTAAATGCATTGGAAGGATAGAGATGTGGACTGAATTAAACAAAGTAGATTTATAAGGACTAAAGTAGATTTTAGTCTGATCCAAATTCCTTCTTTGATAGAGTATTTGCTTTTATGGATATGAGAAAGTGCATCTGTTACAACTTGACTTGACATTTCAAATTCATTAAAGTAAACTACTTTAGGAATTAAGGTGTAGGTTAATTTAATGTATTCTTAGTGGGTGGAAAATAATTTAAGAATACTGTTTTGCTGTCAAACTGGAAAGACTTCTCTAGTGTGATTACAGAGTGTCTGTCTGGAATCTATTTCTATTACACAGTTTTCAGCAGCAGTTTGGATGATGGAATAGAATGTCCACATTTGAACATGAGAGTAAGCTGAGAGGAATTTCAAGATTTTGGAGCATAAGGTCAGAGCTGAAAATAATTGCACTTAATTGAGAAGTGGTTTGAAATCAATAGATTTAAATTTAACAAGGAGAACTGCAAAGTCTGTGTATGCAGTTAAGGAGAGAAAATTAAATGGTCAAATTACAAAAGGAAGAAAATTGTGCAGCAGTGTCAGAGAACTGGAGTTAGACTGGATTTAGTCTACCTTGCAGACTAAGAAATGAGCAGCATAAGTGTTTCAGATAAGTTTGTGGAAATGTCCATGTCAGGAACAGGAGACAATTACTTCACACTGATGAGTGCAGTTTGGTCACTGCATTTAGCAAAGATGCAGACAAAGTGAAGGGAGTCTGGAGGACAGCAGCAGTGCTGATAAGAGGTATAAAAGATAGGACCTGCAAGGAAAGCTTGAAATAACTGGGTTTGTTTAGTCTGGAAAGAAGAAGACTCATGGTGTGGGAGAAGGGAACTTGATAAGAGTCTTCTAAACCTCTACATCCACAGGGGTTATCAGTTGTTCCCCAGATCCATGGAGGACAAGACAGGCAGCTACTGACTGAATTTGTAATAAGGAGTCAAAAGAAAAACTTCACTGGGCAGACTTAAACAGAAGTTGTATTGGAAGAATGGGAGTGATGGTCTGCAGAGAATTACACATTTGTCAGAAATAAAACCATTGTGAACCAGCCTACATGTATTGATCCTTCTTCAGTTTAGCAGGATGGTATGATAACATTGTGATCCTTACCAACTCTGCTTCTCCATTTTGATTTGGTCCATTACCTTAGCTTTCATGTCTATGGTATAATAAATAAAATATGTGATTCTTGCCTTTTTTAAAACATAGATTAGTCAAGTAATTTGCAGTAATCCACAACCTTTAACGTTTTTTCAAATGAAAACTTATTTCTCCAGTAGTTTTTTAGAAGGAAAAGATGTCGGTGTTTGGTGGTCATGAATTATATATTTTCCATATATCAGCATTTAATAACTTAATATTTGACATTACTGGTATATTTCACACATTTCTGTATATTTCATATATTCTATATAATCCCCTGTTAGAGTTATCTCATTTTCATGGTCTTTCCATCACAGTATGCTAGGAATAATAGACTGCTTATTAAAAAATGAAATGTCTAAAGGCCAGCATCTATCCAAACTTACAAATAAACCCTTTCCTCCAAAATGGTAGTAGTGGCCATAAATTTTGGCTCCAGTACAGATTTCATTTTTCAAAACAAAAATGAGCAAATCTAAATGTACTGTCTGGGATCCATAAAATCATACAATATTTTCTTCAGTGGAAATAAGACATATTTTTATTGGTCTAAAGGTTGCTTCAAAATCCACTTTTCAGATGCCTTTGCAAAATTGCATATTTCCTGATTCAGCTCTGGGATGGCTGCCATCTCTGAGTGATGCCATCATTTGGGTTGTGGTACATAGTGTTACAAGCCTGGCATTTCCCACATTTTTCATTCATGTTTCCTCTTTCATAATTCTTCAAGCCTTTTCTTTTTTTTTTTTCTTCTGTATCATGCTTTGCTAAGTTGAATCTCTTGTACTGAAAATGTCTATTAATATTTCTGGAATCCTTCTAGGGACACCCCATGTTCCTACCCTATCTTTGACTGAGTAGGAAATTTAAATGGAATGGCATGGTATGCTCAAAGAAAATACAGCCCAAGCCATTGGAATGAGCCATATATCCAAAAAGGAAAAATGTGAATCAAAATGTATGACTCCATTGTTACTGTCATAGGTTTTGACATGGCAATTCTCATGGTTTTGTGGGTTTTTACCTTGCTTTTGTACATTAGAATGTTCTTTGTGATCTCAAGCGTGTGCTCACCTTTAGTTGCTGCTCGATGCTTCTGGAGTGCCTTTGGTCATCAATATTAAATGAACTTTAGTATTGAACTACCGTAGATGCATTTGTGAATGTGTGCCAGTCCGCCTTCAGCACTGAAACAAAGTAAAGTGACCTGGGAGCTCTCTGGGCACATTCAGCAAAGGCAGCAGACACCGGGACCCTGAGGGAAAAGGAAGGAAGCAGAGGATGGTGAGGATGGAGCTAAAGGGCCTTGGGAGTGAATAAAAATGAAGTGATAAAGGGCAGGAGAGGAAGAGATTGCAGCATATAAAGGAAGAAATAGAAATTTTGCACCCTGGCTTCTTCTGAAATTCTTTAGTTCCCATGGATTCTGCAGTCCTTCCTAAAATGAGTAACATTATCAGATTTTGGATCCTAACAGTATGTATTAGTGTTCTGCAAATGAATAAACAAGCAGCCTCGCTTTGCTGCAAGGTGAATATGGTCTTCTGTAACATTTACCATGAATTAAGTGGATGGATCTCATCTTCCTTCTGCAAAGTGCAAAGAAAAATAACTTAATTTTGTGTTATTTATCCCTGTTCACCATTAACTGGGATTAATGCAATAGCTGGAGTGGCGTTTTGGTAGTATTTGAAAGCATTTCACTTTTACAAAAAAAAAAAAAGTCAGCAATAGTTATAAATACTTTTATTGTACTTTTATTATTTTGTGAAACTATACTACAAATTTGCATCACACGTATGAATGTGCAACAAAAAAAAAAAAATTATTTGGTTGGTTCAGTGAAGTTGTCTTGAAAGGCCATAGAAATGTGGCTGGTATTTACCAACTGGTTGCATTTGACTTCTTTGCATATTCAAATAGTGCCCAAGTGACCTCCCCTGCCAAGATCAGAGCTAGCCTAGCCTAGATCTGCCAAGGTTTGAAGAGAAATGCTACAATACTACAAGAGGCATTAAGCCAACCTAACTCACACATATACAGAATATATTTGTGTGAAAGTGTTACTGCACCCACATGTTAAACTGAAAAATTACAACTTTTTAGGGGAAGATTGGTTTGAATTAGTGATATCCACACAGGATGCAGAGGACTGAATAAACAACTGATGAAGCTGATTTTGAAAGAATGAGCCAAGATGAGCCCCCGTTCCTCACTGAGCAGCAGTAGAAAGGAAGGACAGGAGGGATTTGAGAGCTTTGGGCTGAGGTCAGAACTTGATCTTTTGTTGGTTTGTTGTTAGGGTTTGTTTGCTTTTTATTTGAGGTTAAACATGAATATTTTGCTTGGACTGAGCTGTCCCTGCTGCCACACCTGAGGTAAGCACAGCAGAACTGGAAGCTAGATGTGTTTATCATGTTGGATGGATGTGATTCAGTATGTTGCTAAAGAAAAAGAAAGGACACAGGGAACTAATAATAATTATGTGGCTTTAGCTAGTAGAAGTGTTAAGTGCTGTATGTGGTTGAAACATTAGTGAGTCAAAAGCAGTGCTGGATCTGCACAAAGGGGAGGTATCCCCAGTGTAAGCTCTAATGCATTTTTTTGATCAGTCACATTTGTGAAGGTCAACCTTACCTCACATGTATGACAAACCCACCTGCCTGTTAGCATTTCTTATCAACTATTCCCACAAGGAAAGATGAATATTTGATGTGTTGTGAATGTATGCAGTATCTGCTTTCTGGTTTTCTCTTACAGAGATTCCGGCTGTAAAATAATATTTCCATGATTAAATCTTAGGAACCTAGGAGAAATGCATTTATTAAACTGTTTGAAACAGAAGCCCTAGTTCTGATAACATTATGATGGTCCACGATGCATCCCTGGAACTGAGAATTGAATGCACTGCTGAAAAGTACTGAAATGTAGGGAAGCTCTGCAATTATGGATGTGGGTGCCAGACTGAAGTTACCTATTATGAGTAAACAGGAGAATCTGTAATCCAGAGGCTTCTATATTGAGAGTGTTCAAGCTCTATAAAGCACCATCATTTTTTTGGTATCTCAGTCCTCTGCTGTGCTCTAGAAAAACTCAAGGTTTTCACATCAATAGTTAAAGATTCTAGATTGTGTCAGAAATTATTTTTGTACCAGAAATGCAGCAAGTTAAAGGCCTTGTACTTCCAGGTGGGTTGATGCTTTTAAAAACAGCATAAACATCATAATGTAGTGATACGCTGCATACTATACTCTTAGGGATAGGATGAGTGATGATTTCTGTCTTCCTGACTTAAGCACAGAGGTATGTGCAAAACTATCAACACAGAATTTAAGGTATGGACATAATGTTTTGGAAAGGAAAATTGGCAGTTATGCAGAATGCGTTAGGAGGTGGTGCAGCAGGCAAGTAAGGACATAATACTGATCATCTGGTTGTGCAGGTATTTGAAACTGATTTACTGGAAGGCAACAATGGCCTTTAGGGTTCATGATTGTTTTCATTACAGCGGGGTTGAATCAAATATGTCTTCAACATTTGTGGGCATAACTGTTCTGTTCTCTAGCTATAAGGTGAAATCTTTCTAAAATGTACCCATGACTGACTGCAGGTGTGCTTTCTGCTCTGCCACACCAGCTTCTTTGCTAAATGACTTGATACGGCTTTTAAGTGTTCACTTTTCATACCATTTAGCAAAAAAAATTGTTCCTTTAAATAACGGTGCCTCATTTGACTTGTAGTTGAAATTGTAGGTAACTGTGAGGTTACCACCTGCTGAGACAATAAAATCTTTGATGGCACAATGTCTCAATAGACTGGGGAGGTGGGGAGAAGTGTTTGCTGCACTTCAGAGACTATGGTTTTGTTCACAGCCTGCTGGTTTGGATTAGAGTCAGAGATGAGTTTCCAAGTCAGCATGTACAGCACCCTGCCAGAAAGTTGTTCTTGGAGCTGCTGCTTCTTTGCAAAATGCAGGGAGAACAAAAAAGAAAAAAAAAAGAAAAAAAAGAAAAAAAAAAAAAAGAAAAAAAAAAAAAGGAAAGGAAAGGAAAGGAGGAACGGCTACTGGCAGCTTTTCACTCCTACTTTAAGGATGTTGTAGAGACAGCAACCAACACTGTCTGGACTTTGATGCATTGAGTCCTGGGTGGGCAGTGCATTTTCTCACTTCTGATTGATTTTGTTGTTAGTACAGCAGTTTTAGAAAAGAAAGGACAGTTTTCACTGAGACTAACAGTACAAGCAGTATGTTTTTAATATGTGAATGAAGCAATAGTTCTAGATTTTATATAAAACATAGTGGAAAGATTATTATATGTTTTATGATTTTATAATTACCTTCAAAAGGAAAAAAAAAACTGATTTGGAAATTGTAAAATGTACTTTCCTGCAAGCAGATGAACATTTTTCCATTTTCTATGAAGAAGGGTGTACAAAACCATTACACTTACACTTTAAAGGATTTAGTCAGCCTACACAACGAAAGTATGTAAAGAATTTCAACACAGTGGTTGTTTGTGAGATATTTAGACCTGTTCTACTGACTCAAAAACTTGTATGGCAGCAACAGTAATAGTATTTAACTAATAATATTGATAATGATATTTAGTAATAATATTTTAATAATGTTTTTCAAGAAGTAAGCATGAAAAGCTTTGCAAGGCACATGATCCAATAGGTAAACTGAAGGATAGAAAAGATAACTTGATTGTCCAAGAGATCTACATCACTCCTTTAGACACTTCTTTAGGCATGAGCAGGATACAGCACCCCCCCCCCCCCTCGCTTTTTTGTAAGTTACATACCCTGATCAAGATTTTAATACTCAACCAAGCACAATTACACTTCTGCCAGTTTTGCCTAGATCTGTTTTGGCAGAAGGCTGACCAAGCAGCTGGGGTGCCTCCTGCAGATGGAAATTTACCTTCGTTCTGCCTAACAAGCTTTGAGCAAGTACCTTGTCTTCTGTCTGTGATTTCCCATCAGCATTGATGCCATGTCCCAGATGTATTATGAGAATAAAGACACTTACAAATTTCACTTGTATTATGGTAACCATAGGCATGTAAGGCACAACAAGAGCATCATTTTTTATTGTGTATGCCTGGACTTAGAGTCATTTCAACAGGGATTCAGTAGTGCAAAGTTGGGGTCGGTGCTGTCCACAGAGAGTGCATAATCAAGACTTCATTTCCATTATTTGCTTTCATCCTAGAGATGATGCATTTATGCTATATAAACATCTCAAGGGAATTCAGTTCTAAATTTCAGTTTGCTGATCTCTTATAAAGTGAGTTCTTATATACTCATGCACAACTTGTTTAGAGCAACATGGCATATATTGGAAGAGAGGGAACAGTTTGCAGTTTATTTACTTAGTATTTCATATAGTCCTACCATAATTTTTAGAGAAAGAATTCTAGAAAATTGCCAATTGCACAACAACCATTTTGATACTGTCCCTATATCCTTTGTAATTTAAAAACTCTTCCCTAAGAAATGAAAAAGCATGGAAAGATGATAAAAAAGCTCTTCCAGCTCTTTTACCATTGTGCTTTTTAAGAGTTCTGCATCCTCAGTTTGCAACCTTACATGGAATTACTGCGTTCGGTAGTTGTAAACTAAGTACATAATTAAAACAAAGTTCCTTTTCTGCATTTGGCATTACTTCTTATCTTTTTAATTTTGTAAATTTTGGCAGAGACTACAGGACTAGATATATTTGTGAAACATAGTGTACTGTATGCCCATATTTTGAAATTACTTTTTTTTTTTCTAAAAAATACTAGAGGGTGTGGCACTCAAAAGCAATTATGGCCTGACAGGACAAATCTTACTGAAAGTACGTGGATTGCTAAACCTTTTAGATGGAAAATTCCTTTCATACTTTTCACATTACAACAGTGAAATCTGTGTAATTATTCCAATCAGCAGATATGCTATGTGAATCACAAAGAAAACAAGATCAGAGTAATATAAAGCTATAAACATATTCAAAGGGGAACTTTAGCATATTTTTGCTTACAGCAGACCTTTCTTTTTCTTGGAAGCAGCAGAAAGAAAAGCAGCAGGGCTTGTTGATGTCAGCAAGTGTGCTCTTTGAAGACTTTGGAGGTGCAAAGCAATGAAAAAAAATGAACTCCAATTCAATAGTAAGAAAGAGAAAGGTGAAGTTCCAGAAAACAAAACCTTTTCCTTTCTCACCTGGGTGGCAAACTGCCTATAAAAATGTTCTCTCATGCATTTTGGGTGAGATCTCTTCTCTCATAGAATTAAGTTTGCAACATGGGCCGGTGCTGGAGGTGCCTTCTGGACAGAGGAACCCTGGTGTCCCTGTTTGGAGCTCTGTGATAAGCCTCTGCATCACAGGGGAGCCTTGGAGGAGGATAAACTTAGTGCACAGCCATGGTTTGTTTATAAAAACAAGTTTTCCTGGCAGAGAGTGTTAGCAGCCTTAGAACAGAGGCTGTCAGATCTTTTGGTATCTTACTAGCTTTTATCTACTCTCTGGGGGTTGCAGTGCCTTCTGCTGTGTCCTGGTGTGCGCAACATTTACTTCAGGCATTGTCATAGCTAGAGAAAGGCTTTTGCTATTGTAACATTGGCTTTCTTGACTTGGTTAACTAACCTGGTAATGAAGCCTTTCATGCCATCTGCATCATGTCAGCAAAGTAATCTTCAGCTTAGACAGCAGCTGGGCATGGCTTTTCCTGACAGATGGTATCCTGTCATCTCTTTAGCAGCTGTTTGGACGTGGCTGTGTGTCAACGCCACCATGATATAATCATTGTATCCTCTGAAGCAAGCCCAATGTGACCCTTAAGGCACTTGGCATCGTGCTGTTGGTGGCGTTTTTGCAAGAATATTTTGAAGAAAGGGTACAGAAACAAGAAATCCGAGCACGTGTCACATATGTCCTTCCTTTGCGCACTTTTATGGGAAGCAACAAATGTGTTCCAGCACTTAAACAGTAAGTCTTTTGCTGGTTGCAAACCTAAATTTTAGATTTAGAAAGCTATATAGAGTTACTATGAAACCATGCCAATTTTGCAGTAATGTTACATTGTTCTGGCTTTATTCCACTGATATCGAAGAGAGTCTTTTACATTTAGCATTTAATTGAAGTTCTACATGGTGTCAACCAGCAAATTTTAAAATCAGTGAGAGAATATTTATGCAACTGGTGGAAAGCTGTTTTAAGAACATACTTTCTCTCCCTTGATGTATGTGGGTGTGGCAATTCTGAGTCAAGGAGGGGAAACAAGAGTTAACAGAATCAATGCTCCAGAGAAAAATAGCAACAGGATAAGTTTTTGTGTTGGAATTCAAATGCTTAACCTGGTGGCTGTAAGGAGATTCTTTACATTTTTAGACTCCTGTATTGTAAATTATAAGCCTTAGCCATGTGTTTTACATCTAAAAGCTCAATTCTCTTCACTGTTTAATGTGCTCTCAATGATCAAATGTCCCCTTTTTTTTTCCTTTTTTGTATCCACATATGCATCTTCCATTTAATCACGTTACATGCTTTCACTCTGCCTGTGGCTGAAGTCCCAATGTAGCACTAACAGCTGTGACACAGTTCCTCCTGTGACTTGGTGGCTCTCCCTACAGAAGGCTGGGTTGGCAGCCTGAGTGGGTCGTGTGTCTGTGTACCCACATACGTAGAGCTGTGTCCGAGCCACTTTGGCCACTATCTCAGAGTTCAAAGAATCTGCAGCATGAGTATTAATTTTGTCCAGATGTAAGTTCTTTTGGTCAAACTGAGTCATACGAAGGACCTCACCACAGGAGTCGCATTTCTGATGCTTCCTTCTTTGACCTTTTCTGTGCAGTTAATTGGCAAGTATTGTGACTTATCAGTGAGAACTGGCAGGTAACAATTAGGTTTTCTATTTCTGCAGGCCAGTTATATGTGATTTTACTGCCAGGCAATACAGCTTTGGAAGTGGCTGCATGGAAGTGGCAGAAAAAAAATTCATGTGGTCATTAAATCATTCAGTGTTCCTCAGTGTTGATGAAGTATTAAAGATGCTCAACATATGAATGTAGCACATTTTCAATGTAGTCAAGTGCACAACAGTAGACTTCCTAGCTTCTTTGTGCAAAGTTTTCTCTTTGTTTCTTTGTCTTTTTTGCTTACACTGAGAAATAATATTCCCAAGATTATTGTGGGCTCTCTGTGCTCAGTAGCTGGGGAGGTTTAACTTTCTATTTTCGGTCTAATTCTTTGCAAAGGAGAAGTGAAGAATAACAAATATGTTACTTCTCTGTCATCATTGTTTCCAATAGATGATTTAAAAAGGTTTTCAAGGACATGATATTTTTCAAGACTGATGAGTATGCTTAGTTTTACTGAACTACAGCTTTACAAGAGCAAAAAAACCCTTTTCTAAACATTCAGGTTTCTGACTTTGTGAGGATTCAGCTTTTGTTTTGAGCACACCTTGACACATCACTGCACCTAGGTTTTGCAGCTGCTGTGGTTTGCCCAGGGATCCTGCCTGCTGTTGAGGCTGTGAAGTTAAGGAGCTGATTGGTACCCAGGCACACCTAGCTGCAGTTTGGCTGGTGGTTCAGTGGCTGACCATCAGTACAGCCAGATTATAGTTGGATTCTTTGTGCTGGAGGGGCTGTCCCTTAGGTGAAATGTTAAACAGAAATCGAGTTACTGAGGTTTGAAGACGCAGACATAAAATTTGAGCCCATATATAGTTGTGTAAAGTTTAAGCCTCTGACTTTTGTATTTGACCTACCATCTTTTTTGATTTCAGTATCACTTTTATTCTTATCCTCAAGCTTGAGTGTTGTTTGCTGTATGGTGTGAAACAGCTGTTCCCTTTAACCTGGAGCTGGTTGTTGAGACATGTGTTCACTATACTGTGTTCACTCTTCTCTGAGCTGTGTTTTAAGGGTTAGATAAAGTGGTTTGACATCCTGGGGCAGTGTTACTGCATTTTTAGTATTTTTCTACCTGTTGATACCTACTATTTTTAAAATTGCTTTGTATGCATGGCCTAAATATGTAAATCTAATATGCAAAATGGTATGTTAATAAGTTGAGAGCACAAACCTGCTTACATGGAGACATGGTTTATTATGGTCCAGTTTCTGACCTTCCACCAGATTTCCTTATGGAACTATACTAAAAATAAATTAATAGTATCGAAATAAATAGTTCACATCCTAGTCTCCTCCTAAGAGTCAAAAGAAAGGATACAAAGTTTCATGGCAAAGCGGCTGACCTAGTCGCAGAAAGGTCCTTCCATCTGGTCGAGTGGGCCACTCCTACTCAAGATGAAAACCTCTAAAAAGTAAGCAATTCCATTGCTTTTTCCCTGGATAAGTGTAGTAAGCAGGAGTATAGCTCTCTCTGGACAAGAGGTGTTTGGCTGTGTGCCTCTCTTGAGGGAGAAGGAAATAATTTTTTGAGAAAATAAGTTAGTTTACCAAATGCAATAATACATGTATTTTTTATTTTTATATGCTATATTCTATCACCTTTTTCTTTTTTTCACTATGAACACATGTTTTATTATTCTAAACATATTACCTAATTGCTATGTGTACATTTTGCAATTTGAATGCTGGCATTGTCTCATAGCTAGATTCCTGTTAGGCAATTATTGGTATCCAGTCAGACTGGATGAATAGAATTGTTGTACTTAGAAAGCTGAATACTTTATATGGCTTAAGAAATTAATTAAAACTGCTACTATTTAGCCTGCAGGTATAGTTTATACAACTTAATTCTAGTTGTAACAGATACAAATATATTATGAGTCCATAAACACTGGTGTATTTCTAACTAGGATTTATTATTTCCCTGTGTAGTGTTAGGCAACAAATGAAGCTTCTGTGAAACATTTGTGCTGGGAAACTTTTATCTCATGTGGCTTGTTTTTACAGTTCAGTCAGTTACAGGGATGAGAAGAGCCTCAGTAAATTTGCCAGTGATAAACATAAGAAGTTTGAAGGCCAATTCTCAGGCTGACTGTACTCAGTCCTTTCTCACTGATTTCTTCTTCCTGGACTTAATTTAATTAAGTGTGCATCAGTTCACTGTCTTTATGACCTATTGAAAACAAAGTGTATTGAGTTGCATTTTTTCTGTAAAGTTTTTCTGTTGCCACTAATACTATACCTGATAAGGCAGATGCTTTATACAGATGATCCCTCCATGTGGTCATCCTCACATCAATTCCTTGGATTTCACAGTTTTCTGGAGCAGTGTGTGCCAGGATGCACTGGCTGGCTGCTGCACTGGGAAAATGGGCTCTCAGGGCAGAGAGATCAGGCGAGGAGGAGCTCAGGAGTACATTCTGGAAATGCTCCCTTGCAGAAGCCCTTGGCTGCAGCCCCAGCCAGGGTGTCCTGCCCACCCTCTGCGAGTGCCCTGGCGTGGGGGATGAACCCGTTCACACGACCCCGCATGTGGAGCCTGCAGTGTCCAGGAACAGAAACTTGGGAGGTCTCTAATGGGCTTGGACCAAGCCCTGTGTCAGAGTCAGTGTTGATAATTGACTGTCTCTGTGTCTGACATCATGCTTAGGTTCATATCAAAGAGAGAATCTGAAAAAGTCAGTCAGAAAATTACAGGGCTTCAGGAAGTATCAAACCACTTCCAAATAAACTGGAAGTACTGCCACATTTCCCATGAGACTTCAGCTCTTCTTCTAGTAGAACAGTGGGAATCAACATTCAGTGAGATTTTAAGGAAGAAATTCAGTTTTCTTGGAATCTTAGGAACTGGCCTTATTTTAGAGGAATAACAACATTTTTTATTGTTTTATTTCATTTAGAGTAATCGTCTGTTATTATAAGACAGAAATAGTTTGCTAATTTTAATGATTGCTTTATGATCTTTGTATTATCAGTGATGTTGTTTTCTGAAATATTCAACTCCTGAGCTCCTTTAGCAGAAGTTGTCTTGAATCAGGTTTAGATATGCTCCTACTCTGTAGGCCAATGTTTTGCAAAAATGATTGTATTTGTCTCACTATTCAGATTGCTCCAAGCACTTTTCTGCCAACTGTGTTTGTTTGTTAAAAAAAAAATAATGTGTCTGAACTTTCAACTTGTGTAATGTTCCTCAAGGCAGTGATATTTGTAAGAGCAATGAAAATTTGCACCTTCCTTTGATGACATGGAAGAGGATGGCAGGGTTAAGTGGATACCAGCAGATCCTGCTGCTTCCTTCTGATCACACGGCAGCAAACATACATTCCTTTTCACGCTCTGAATTTGCTTTGAAGCACATCTCTGCAATTGGATGTGTCAGTGGCTGTTTCAAAAATTCTTCTACTTTTTGGACCAAAGCCGCTACATTTGGGACATTGGTTCGCCAAGATACTTGTACGTGGCCAAAACATATATTTTTTAGGGAGCTTTAGGACTTTTTTCTCTCCAGTTGTGCATCTGGGTTTTCTTTTTTCTTTCTGTTCTCTCTGCCTTTTTTTTTTTTTGGTTTGTTTTGTTTTTTTGTTTTCAGGGTGGTGATGAGTTTATTCATTGTAATGGCATTCTAATGCAGTGACATAAATCCCTTGCTAGTAGGAAACAGAAATAACAAATAGCTTCATATACCTTCAGTGCAAAGCATAGGAAGTATAGAGTAACAAATGTCAAATAAGACAAGTTGGAGGAGTTGTCAGTGCACTTGAATGTTGGTGAAAAGGTGTGGAAATAAAAAGCCTTTGCTGTTTCATATGCCCTGCTTGGAGGCTGAAAAGTCCATTGCTAGATTGAATACTTATTTATCTCCAGAATATCTCTGTTTGGGAATTTTCTTTTGCTTTAAGTTTACAGGAGAAAAGATACTTCTTTTTGCCTACATAAAACTTTCTGTTGTTCCTCAGAGATTATCGTTGGTAACAGTTAACTAAGTGAAATACATAGCATTAAAACCCAAGGGAGGCATGTTTTAGGAGGTAGGAGAGGCAGATGGGCTGAATGATCTCTTAACTCAATTTTCTGTAATGTGGGAGGCTAGGAGTGAAGTTTATTAGTGTGGGCTTTATAATAAAAACTTCCTTCTGACATGTTTTCCAGGGATGAACAGCCAACCCATCCTCCCAGGCCAGTAAAATGTGAACCTCATAGGACTCAATCGCATTAAATGTCTTGGTCACTGCATAGCACAATTTGAACCCATAAAGAAAAAACAAATTCAGATTGTGTTTGCAGCCATTGTTATTTTTAGTTAAGCCACAAACCATTAATGGCTGTTTTAAGTAGGGGGTTCTGCATTTTTCTCCTCAAGCATGTGCTGCTTACTTCCTACCCATGCAAATGGGTAGGAAGTAAGCAGCCAGGACACTTGGTCCCTCCAAAGCCACTGGAAAGGCTTCAGAGCAGTCAAGTTGTGCTAGAGTTCCAAGAAGGGATCCTGTCTCTGCCTCATAAAACCTCCTTAGGGGTGACTGTTCCCAAATTATTTCTTCCTCTGCATAAGGAAAGGCCAAGGTGCTACCTTTGATCTAACAGGGTGTGAAAGTGTGCTTTGGCAGTAAGTGCCCTGCCCAGTTATGGTCTTCGATGTCTTTTGGCGAGTCACTATCACTCTTCAAGTTTCTGATTTCTCTTTGAGTTGTTTACAAAGGTGCAACTGTTTCTCACAGATGTTTGTGTTCAGCCTTATGTTTCTGCTGTGCAGAGTTGCAATTTTACTTTCAATCTGAAGTAAATTGATGCTGACAAATAAATTATCAGATAGATACATTAGCATCTTTGGTTTACGATAAGTATCTTGCCACAGTCTCTCTTTGTATCCCTAACCTAGAGGGATTCTTGAGGTTGGCTGCTTTTAAACATGTCCAAACATGGACATGTATTGAGGTAGGAAGAAGAAAACTGTGTGCAAACCAATTTTCAGCTGTATTGACAGTCTTATTTCTAGAATGGTATTTTCTTCTCTTCTTGCTTTCTTTCTGGTTTGGTGTTTCTTTGGGTTTTTTCCCGTAACTCTTATATTTCTTGTTAATTATTTCCTCTGCTGGAATAGCAGTACGTTATTGTGGCAGCCCAGTTTCTGTACAACCAGATAAGATTTAGCTTCCTGTCTTCCTGTAAGACACTGCTGTGCATTTTAAAACATTGAAATAACTATTTTCATTTGTGATAAATAACCTAATATTTTAATTTCCTTGCTTTCTCTATTCCCTTGAAAGTGATTGTCTTTCTTCACTTTCTTTTTTACCTGAAATTAAAAATTAGCCCAACAGAGCATTTTAAAGATGCTTAGTTTGCATTCCTGAGAAGTCCTAGAGGAAATTCTTGTATGTTTTCAGTTAAAGTGCTTAATATTTTCGTAGAGGAGACCTTATTACAACTGTATCAGATTAAAACTTGCCCCTATTTTGTTCCTGTACACTTTTAAAATTTTTTGGAAGTTCTTGCTTTATTTCAGTCTTCTAGCCTTGCCCTATGGAAAATATGGCCACCAGTCTTTCAGTAGAATCTTGTGAATTCCATTGATTGCCAAAGATGTGAGTGCAGAGGGAAAGATCTAGAGAGGAGGGATCATCTCTCAAAGTGATTATCTCTTTGAAAGGGCATAAAAGGAAGTTGGAAGTTTTATTAACTGAAGTTATAGTTTTTTACCTTTATATTGCCAATGATTCCTGTAGGAGACATGGATGACCCTGCCACATTTTTAAATGCTTGCAAGAAAACATACATAACTACTGACCTATGAGCCTGGTGTTTTGAAGAATGCCCACGATGTTTTGTTCAAGGAGTTACAGTTTCCACCTGTTCTGAGATTTCATGGGGAATTGTCACCATTAGGTATGACCTTAGGCTGATCAAGCAAACTGACAGCTGTCTGTAAAGTGGAGTTATCTCTTTGGGTTCTGCTTCACCTCAGTAAATCATGGCAGTTTCAGGAGCTTTAGAGAATCTAAGCTACTCCCCCTCTCTCTTTAACGCCCTGATTTTCCCTCTCAGTGAGAATATACAGAGCTTCTACAAACTGGTCTCCTAAATTCAGTACCTTTGATGCCTACAGCAGACTGTATGACTGTGCCCAGCCTGCCCAGTCAGCTAATGTACAAACTCACACCTCTTTGGAGTTCAGCTTTATTAATGCAAAAGGAGAGACTAGTGCAAGCCACGCCCCTGCCTTCAGATAACCTGGAATTCTTAACATGGAGCTCCTGAGCCATGCTTAATTGCTTATGTTTGCCTGAGTCAGAAGGGGGGTGATGGAGCCATTTGTTCTTTGAAGAATACCCTTGTTTTCCTCCTCCTAGGATATTTTCTTATTTAGTGGCAATCCTGACTTTGGTCCTGTGGTTTGTGCTGCCATATGAGATATTTTTCACTTTCTACTGACCTTCCTTGCTTCAAAGCCAGTTGTTACATATTACTTTCCTGTGTTTTCCTTGTCCACTGATTTGCTCCAGAAGATGATGCTTAGATTACTTTCAATCCTCACGGCCAGAGAGGATTTGGCATTGGTTTGGTTTGTTACTATGGCTGAGTGACTCAATAGCAATGATAACATTCTTACCCTGGACCTCCCAGCAGATGAAGCAGACAGGAGGCAACCAAAGTTTCCAGTAAGAACAATGCTCAGGCAGTTCAAAATGCAAACTGGGGACATAAAATCATTCTGCCAGAAGCACTTGTAAAAAAACTAATTAAAAAGGAAGGGATGTTTATAATACTTTCCAAAGTATTTAAAGCTCTATAAAACTTTTTTTTTAATTGATAATTGCAGTAAACTGAAGTTATGTAATATGCCACCCCTGTCCTTCTGCACAGGCATGCAGAAGTTGCTGTCTGTGGCCCCATCTTGAGAAGTTTATAATCCAAATAAACAAGACAGACCAAAGCCAGAAGGAGAAGTAGACAGATGTAATGATGCACCTATGGTTCTGCATCTGGCCAGTAGCAGAGCTCAAATTAATCTAAGAGGTATTTGTTACAAGAAATACATTGTTCCAGTAAGAAGAACCTGGTTGATGCCAGCTACAAGCTGAATCCATTGACTTTTATAAACTACTCGCTGTAATTTTAGAGGCAAGACATTTGAAAAATGTGTTGATTTAATGCATTCACAAACTGAGACAGAGGAAGTAAGAGTATCATCATCTGTGTCATGAAATGGAATCAGAAATAACATGGCCCTTATCACAGTGGGATATGCTGACATACACACCCACAACAATTAAGTGCTCTTTGCCCTCATGTGATGTTGCTTTTTGCCCACCCTGGAAATGAAACTCGAGATCATTTTAGGAAGGAGGTGATATAAAAGGGAGTCTTTATTTGAAGGCCTTCAGGAGCAGTTATGGAAAGATGTGCACAAAAGCCCACCTTTACAGGGGTGAGTAAATTTTGTATAGGTTTTAGGTAATTAGCATAATTGATAAAAAGCACCAATTAGGAGGACAAGTGGTGATGCAATTCCGTCCCCCGAGGTCAAGCCCCTTCAACACTAGTTGAAATGCCCTAGTACTTTGTCCATGAGAATGTATCTGTAAGAGCTGGTCCCAGCCTTGGTTCCCAGGAAGAACCAAGATAGCACAGAGCCTTGTACCTCCCAGGGCTTGGAGCTCTGGAACTTGTTTTGTCTTTCTGCTTAAGAAAATGCCATGAAAAAGTACTGGGAAAACTAGTCACCAATACAATAGACCACAGAGCTACAAATATATGTGTGAAGAACACAGAGAACATAGAAAAAAGGCAAAACCTAAACAGTATCAATATGGCAAAAGAGATGAGATTCTGAGAATATTTCAATATTTTATCTATTCCAGGCTGGTAATGCATATTTTTATTTCCTCCTATCTAATCATCAACAGTTATTTTATGCCTTTTAAAGTCTTAGTTTTTCTTCAGTACAGAGACAGGCTTGTTTAACTACTTGCTCATTTCTGATTAGAATTTTTCCCCAAGGCCATTGACATGGTTTTCTTTGTTCAATTAAATCTAGCTAAGTACTAATATTTCCTGAGTAACACTATCATTGCAGCAGAGAAAACAGTTCAAACAAATTGCACTCTATACTCACTTGCTAGGCAGACATCCACACACTAACGTTATTAATTAATGTAATTGATAGGTCTTATTTTAATTACATTAATACAATAGTTATAAATAACTCTGCAAGAAATTTAAGATGCCCTATATGAACAGCTAAAGGGATTTTGGTATCAGCGTATGAATAATTTGGGGGCCAAGACACAGGATGAAAACTGTCTTTTAGCAACAGCATTTTATAATTTTGAAAAAAAAATGTTATTACTTGGACCTGGGCTCTCTACCATCCCACTTGGTATGCATAAGTTCATAGTAGCTGAAAGGATAGTACTTTACCTTATAAGAGAGCAGGAGAAAGGGAAGCAGAACTGAAGGAGAAAACCAGTATTAATCATATGATCTGGACAGTGATCGTTTATCTGTGAGCAGCATCTAAATACATGCAGCCTGACAGAACCTGCAAACATTTACTTGCATGATAATTTTTTGGCATCTATGAAAAGTCACCTTCTGATTGCTTCTATGAATAGTGTTTTCAGGACAAACAATGCAGGTTTACTTTGGCTTAGTGTGCACAGGGCAGGGGGATACTAGACAGTACCTAATGTTATCAGGAAATTAATGCAAATGTATTCAAACTGCAGATATTTTATTGCCCTCCTTTTCTTTCTCTTCCGATACATAACTTACTTTCTAAGATGATAAATCCAAGAAGTCAATTTGTCATGCTCCTGTCTGTGTGATTTTTGTCCTGCTTGGAGGTTTTTAGTACAATTCCATTTGAGTTCACTACAGTTAAAGAGAATCAACTTTAAATTAAGAATCTTTTTTATTTCAGCGGCCCAAAGTCAATCATTGAAACAAACAAAACCCTTTACTGTTTTCAGATTTTTTTTTTACTGTCTGTACATTTGTCCCTTGAGGTATCAGGTGAGGCAAAGTTGTATTTTGATCATATTCAGGAAGTTCGCATTTATCATATTCAGGAAGTTCTTATGTAATCATGTAAATATTTGGTATCTAGTCTAAGTTAATCATTCAGACTTCTTTTGTAGTCATTAGAGAAAAACGAAACAAAACAGCAACCTACAGAAGAAGGTTGAAATCAATAAGAAATGAGAAAATTATGTTGGTTTGGATGAATTTGGTTCTTGTGTTACTGTTCTTTCTCTCTCATTCACCAGAATGTTTCTCCCCAAAATAGCCATTGATTGTTAAGGTTTCCCTTTTCTCATGCCCAAGGCTGAGGTACACTGCCCTCATCATCTTGATGCCTCAGGTTTTAGGTTTCATGTTTTATATTTTTCAGATTCTGCACTGCTTTAGTGTGTAATTCTGAGCTTCATAGTAGGGGATGGTAAGCTCTCTCCACAGAGTAGGAAGACAAAACGATTCCTTCTCTAGCTGGGGACCAAAGACAAATGATCCAAATCTCAGGCCCAAGAGCATAAACAACGTGGATTAAAGAGAGAAAAACAAGAAGGATGGGACTTCATGGGCTGGAGCTGTAATTGGACAATTAACTCCAATATGCTAATGGACCAAAACCTTTAAAAGTGTGAGACCCTGTGACTGGTCGTGCATTTTGTGACCATTTCGGTTCACCTTGGGTGCAGCCGTGGCTGGGCTCTTGTGCTGCCCAAGGTGGATCTATGGGGGCCTTCCAATAAATACCTACTTTGGTTTTTAGCTCCATCTAGTCTCTGTTCTAGGTTAGCCTTCACAAGGCATCAGTGTTTTAGACCTGAAGAAGTTGATGCATTTTCTTGCAGTGCAGGATTTGTGACCATTTCGTCTGGTGCAAGGAGCACTGAAGGATGGACTTCTCTGTGTGTATTTTATCTCAGAAGCTGTAAATCGTTAATCATTTGCTCTGCATTGTTCTATTTCTAGACAAGCATGCACTGATTTGTCATGATAAAGGGGCAGGCCATCGATAGGCAGTGACAAGTCTGGGACAGCCCACTTTGCCTCCTGGGAGGAGACTCGGGAATTAGGCTTCTGAGCATAGCGTCCTCATATCTGCATGATCTCTTTCTTGTAGCACATGGGAAACAGAATGAAGTACTAAAGGGACAGTGTAGTTCCCCAGATTCCAGCATGTTTCCTTTGTTATGAAATGTGTTGAGAATTCTTTTGGAGGACCTATTTTGGAACATGAAGTGGCATTGATGTACAGAATTTAACTGTAGGAGAGATGAAAGTAGTTGTGACATGACCAAAGCTGGAGTAAAGGAAGTGCAGTATGGCAAGCAAGTATAACCATGAATTTAATACACCAGTTATGCACCTAAGCTGCATCTAGGTGGGAATGAAGAGCCTAAATTCAAAATCTTAATTCAGGAAAATTCAGCCAAGCTCATATTCAGATATTTTCCCAGATCTAAACTGTACTATTGGAAAACTCGGCACAGTTCTTAGTTTCTCTTTGCATTGGGTTGGCTGCCTAAGGTGTATTGGCACGCAGAACAAAATGATTTCTCTTCCTAAGTTCTTTGGTGAGCCTAATATGTATGGTCAGGCATTACCAACATGCCCCAAATTGTCTGTGATAGCTGTAAAAAAAAAAAAAAAAAAAAAAAAAGACAGAAGGATAATTCCTGAAAAATGCTCAAAAGTTGCTGGATATTTGTGCTTTCCTCAGTTCTGCCTCAGGATTCCTGGTGTTGGAACACCTGGCTGGTGTTGCCAAACTGAGGATGACATTTCTGAAGATGATTGTCCATGCTCTAGGTTGGTTTATAATACCAGGACTAGAGCCCAAGCGTCTGAACTTCTAGGTCATTTCTCACCCTGAGCTAATATTTTAACAGTTTTTGAAATTTTACGTGCAGCCAACTGGTAAATATGATAAATTTGGAGACTTTATTTCTGAAGTTGTTTGGAAAGTTGAGAATTGATTCTTAATGCTTTAATACTCTATTTTATGCCAGTGGTTCTCTGTTTGTTTTATTGGTGTTGAGACTTGAAGAGTCAGAGTGATGCAGAGAAAAATCAGGTCAACAGACACTGGTCAGTGACAATAAAATCCAGTGTTGTGTAAAGTGTTTTAATTCTCAGGCTAATGATACTCACATAGCAAGAGTAGATTTGATAATTTTTGTAGCACAAATGGAAAAGAAAGATCGCTATCACTAGATTGTAGTGTCTTCCGTGATAATATTTAGGCATTACAATTAATTGCCATCAAAAATACATAAAATAAGTTTAAATTATTTATTCTACACTAAATATGTATCTGATGTAAGAGACCTCTTCTTCTAGGAACTTTTAGTGCCAGTAAACCACCCAGTAACCCAGTATGGAATAGCAAACAGAGCTGAGCAAGAGGAGCAGCTATGAGAGATCATTTAATGAAACTAGAAGTTATTAGAATAAATGTTAGTTTTTATAACTGATAAACAGTTTGTAAAAATATAAATATGAAAATATACTGTGAAGTGCTATGAAGGTGAAGCTATTTAAGGGAACTAGTCAAAATATGTCTTGTATAATAGTGAAAGCCCTATTTAATAAACACCAGCTAAAGGACTTAAACCTGTTGAAAATATTTTTCATTCAATGTGAGTTCAAAAGGTCACTATTTGGCATTCCTCCTCACAGCCAAATCTACTGAAGTTAGCATGCCTTTAGTAAACAAATGCTGATTAAAAGCTATTCAGATCTGTCTCTATTTGCTTTGTCACAATCACATTGTAGATATTTTCTTTCTACAGCAATCAAATTCATGCCATCTATTTAATGGAGCTAAAATGGATTGTGCATTAGGCAGCATTGCTTTATACGAAAGAGAAACACTAAAGCATGTGTACCTGTAAAATAGAGTGATTTAAATGAATTATACAATAAGCCTAAACGGTTAGATGGAACCTGAATTAGAATACTACCTTGAACATTAAAATGCCTTTAACTTGTTTTTTTCTTTTTAACAAACATACATTAACTGAATTTGATAGTAATTCTGAAAGACAGGTAAGTGTTGTTACAAACATATAGCAGATGGTTAAGCTGACATAAATGGAGGGTGAGAGATTTGTTCAAGGTCAGAGAGCAAGTGCCCAGGAGTTCTGACATATAGTTAGCTCCCTGTTCTGATCATGAAACAAATCTCCTTTGTTCTACATATTTGCACATTACACTTTAAATGAATAGCCATATTATTTTGCTTGTGATTCCAAAATACAAGTACAGGACATACAGAAGAGACACAATCTATGATTTTTGCCTTTAAATTAATGCAATTTTTGTTCAAGGAAAAGGGCACAGAGTTACATGCTGAGAGCACTTGCATCATCCTCTGCTACAGTGAGTAGTTTGCTGTAGAGATAAGTGGATGACTGTGTTTGATTTCTATCCTGTTGCCACTTCCTGTCCCATACCTGCAGTGTGCCAATTTTAATCTGTCAGGAATCTAAATACCCTTCAGGTTTGGTTTGCTGATTGAATCCTTCCTTGCTTGAACCTCCAGTTTCTATACTGGACCTGTAGGAGGCTGACACAGTATTTTATTGAGTATTTTAGTCATCTTGACTTTTCTGCCTTTTTACCTGGAAGCAAAGATTTGTCTTCTTTTTTTCTCTTTTCTGCATATCCAAATACATTAATTGCTAAGTTCTGTTAGAACCTCCCATTATCTGAAAGAGATAGTGTTGTAATCATGAGATGTTTCATAACTGAAAGTTCAATATAAACAAGTAGGTTTTATCTATTTTTTTCCTATCTGAGTGAATGCAAACAAGGGAATTCTTATACTTTTTCCCCACTTTTGGCCAAGTTCTAAATGGTCATCTTGATGAATAAATATGGCAAGTCTAGTTTAAACATGGAGTGAGTGACTGCAGAAGGTTTATTTATTTTAATGGCTTTCTATTCAGATTAAATATAAACAGAAAAGTATAAAAATTATCTCTTAAATCCAAACCAGAGTTTTGGCTGAGCTTATGAAGTCTGAAGCATCTGGACTTCAAACATACAAACAAACAAATATCTCTTTTGCATATGAAATCCATTTGAAATAACTTCCTCCAGCTATTTAATTTTCATTTCAAAGGCTTTTTTGTACATTACAAAGTTCAATCCAAAAAACAACCCGGTCAAATAAGTACCAAACTGTTACCTTCACTTTACATATGGAAGTCAGAGAGTTTATGTGACAAGTCTAAAAAAGCAAAATACCACAGAACAGGATTTAGAACTGAGAGGACTCTAATCCACCAGGCTGTACTCGGCCCACTGAACATGACTTTTATTGTGCACCCAAATACCAGCTGGTGATCACTTGAAGATTGATGGTAGCATGCAGCTCTGGAATGTGCTCCTAAATTCACTCTTTGTGTCAGTCTTCATGGTGCGAAAAAGAGTGAAAAACGTTTGTGTTCTGTGTGTTTAAACAGCAATTGTGCTGCCCACTGAGCATGGCTGCATGCAGGCTTGGAGCACTCCTGCTCCCAGGAGCCAGCAGTGGGGACAGCCATATCCTATAAATGACACCTAGCAATGACAGAGACAAATCCATACAGAAAAAAACCTAAGTTTAAATAAAATAATTTTCACTGCACACATACTTGGAAATATTTTATTTTTATTTAAAGTTGACATTTAAACAAAACTCACCCTGTGTCTTAATTAATTTAATATTGAAAAAATGTTGTATTTAATATGAAACTCATAACAGTCCATGATGTTCAGCAACACAAGCAGAAAACAGTGATGATGAAATTAATAATTTCCAGTTGTGTCCAACCACTGAAGTCCTCTGGGGGATGTGGCCAAACCCTATATTCAATGAAGCAGGTTGGGTCATAACAGTAATTTGGGGGGAAAAAAAAAAAAAGTAAAACCACTTAATGTGCAATCTGATGAAACCACATGGCTGTTCCTCCAATGAGATTGAATGTATTTAATATACCAGAAAAAGCTATTTCAAGAGGAAAAAAAGAACCAACTGCTCAGGCATTTAAAGATAGGCTTGACCTTTGCTTTTCTCCCAAACCAAACTTTACTTGGCTTCAGAAAGCATCCCAAACACCCACGTCCAGAAAGCAGCTTGCTTCCTGTCAATGGAAAAGGTTGGGTGGCCTTGCAGCTGCAAAATAAAATTAAATCCAAGAGCTCAAATTAGGGTACAAGGGGCAGTACACTGGGTACTCTACTGAAGCATACAGAACAACAAATAAATAGAGGAAAATGAATTAAGAATATTGTGGAAAAGTATTCTATTATTCTAAAATTTCTGTAAATAGAAATAGCAATGGAAGATTTGGATAAATGCAGTTGTGGCATGACTGTGGAATCGAGCGTGGCTGTTGCTTTTGGTGAAATTTGTTATCTCCAATATAATGACCCTTCTGGCATCGTGTTGAATTAGGGGTTCATGGAAGGTTCACTGAGCAGGGGATGCCATTTGTTGACCTCCAGCTGCTTTGTTTTCTCACACAGTCGAGTGAGAATAAGTGTTTCTTTTATCCTTCCCAGATGTAAGGCAGAGCTTGCTAACTATCTTGACTTGTTATATAGAGATGATTATCTGATATGTAGACAAGAGTATGTAGACACCAGGTATATGCATCCCATTGACATACTGATACTGAGGAATCAAGAAAACACACCAAAAAAGAAGCAGTGGTTTACCTATTTGTGTGTGATACCCACCACGCCATAAACTTCTTTGCTTGATTTTGCTATGGGCAACTTGGCTGTTTTTATGAATATCCCAGTAAATTCAAATTCTTTTAATGTATAAAAATACTGCCCTTTAGTTCAGCGGTCAAGTGAAACAAATTTATTACTGTAATTCTTTTGAATGAGAAATACCGCCTTCCAAAGTTTGTTCAGCTCATAACTGGGTAAATTTTACATTATTTTAATGGAGAATGAATGAAAGCTAAGCAATGGGATTTAGCTTGATCTCTTTATGCCTGATGTTTGCCTGATAGCTAATCCTAATTTGATTAAATTGATAATAATAATAATGAAACTGTAACCAAGCCTGCATATACTAAATTGCCCTATTTTGTACAGAGTAGTGGTGAGAAGTGACTAGTGAAGGTAGGAACAATATGTTTTAAGGAGATCTGTGGATAAAGTAGCATGGCTGAAGTTGCAGTACAGTTGGTAACATCAATAAAGGCAAGGATTATTGCAGCAGGGGCAATAATGCCAATTGTAGACATAGAGCGATTTGCTGATTCTCTGGGGAGGTTGCTCTTTGAGGGAGAGAAAGGAATATAATGGAAAGGGTTCCTCTGCCTTGCTAGAGTGAAGTGAGTTCTTACTTTATTAGAGAAGCCATAATGAAATTTTTCAGTGGATGAGCTGTGTTTTCTCAATGAGTTTTTTATTAGCTCTGGTAACAAATAATTTGGCAGCTTAGTGAAAATATGCTCAGAGAGAAAAGGACAACATGTGAGCTGATGTTAAGAGCTTTTTCAGTCTGAAAAGAAGTTGGGAGTCTGCTATCATAGTTTCATTATTTCAGGTGTTGATTATTCTGAAATATTTGATAGATCTTCACTGCAGTTTGTTGTCACAGTTGTTGGTACATTAGCGAAGATGTATTAACATCTCAAAACTTCATACTGCTACTTCCCAGTAGCTGTCAGTTTTGCAAAAGCCAAATTGTGTCTTTATTGACTGCAGACTACCTCAATACATCTGCAAAGTACTCACTTAGATTGAACAGAAAGACAAATTTTCAAAGAAAGACAATTCTAGCAGTAAAACAACCTACCTTTGACCCAACCTTACTTACACTCTCCCTGTTCCTTTCTTTCCCTTCCCAATATTTAAAGATGCCTCAGCTGACATCATCTGACCTGTTTGTGGGGAGTAAATAGTCAGGTACTTAAACCTAAGCCTTAAAAGGTTTGTTTTTGTCACAAAAGAAATAGCCTGAATGGGATGCAAAATTAAAGAGAAGTCTGCTCAGACCTTGTTTTCCCAGTGGCAAATGGGATGAAGATGTATGATTTGGAAAAACAGTTCCCAGATCTCATGTTGTTAGGCAGTTCTCACTTGGACACTATCACAAGCTTTAAGCTTAATTAATTTTTTGAGCAGACAATTACAATAATTCACATTCTTCCATTTCTCTTATCTCTCCGTAAATTTGTATCAAAGCGTTTCAGTGTCTGCACACAGTCAGGGGTTTAGCTGTCCAGTTAGTCTGATTGCTGCTTGGAACATTTCTCTGTGTGCCTGAGCATCACAGGAAGAAGTGCAGCCGTTCTTCCAGTGTTGTGTTTGGTGGCCCACTAGAAAAAAAAAAAGAAGAGAGAAAACACAAGAGTTTACAATTAAGAGATATACTTCTCCCAGAAGAAGTAAAACTATGTGGAATCTGTCTGACTTCTCCGGGGTGCGGCTTTTTTTTCCCCACTCTGTCTCAAAAATAATGTCATACTTGGCAACAAAAAGCTTCTCACTCCTGTATCTGGAAAACACAAACATCTCGAGATTAGTGCCAATGGCAGAGCCACTGTGTGCACCCAGGCTGAGCTTCTGCAGCCTTTGGGCAGTGTGGCAAGGGTGCTCTCTCTCCATGGGTTTTGGAAAGCAACCAAAGGGTAAATTCTATGTAACTGTGCAGACTTTGAAGTATGCAGCTCTTGGAGAGCAGCTTTCATGCTGCAGAGCTGTTGTACACAAGCTTTTTACACACAAGGCTTGGAAGAGACTGGCTCCCATCTGACATGGATAACTCAGCTGCAGTAATCTTAAACCCAGTCAGCCTGTCTTTACGGCTCTCCATGCTTTCCAAAGTTGTCCCTTTTGTTTTGGGATCAAAAATGAGAACAAGGCCTGGACAGGATATTAATGAGCAGAAAAGAACAAGGTAATATTTGAAAAATAGATTATCTTCTGTAAAGTTCTGTAGAATGGCAGTATTTGTAGTATCTTCTGAAATAATGCATGCAAATTGCATTTATATAAAATTATAACTGCATGCTACTTGCTAAAAAAAGGAAACCTACTTTCCAGTGTTTTTATTGAAATGCCTATACAGACTTCAGAGGAGTTATTCGAGGTTTACAATGAGGTAAATGGAGAAATAACCTGAAGTTATTATGCCCAGAAGTGTCTACAACCTAGTGAGACTAGATGGCTGGAGGGTGTGGGTGGTCTTGCATAATGCTCAATGAAGGAATCTCAGTACTGGAATATTTGGCAAGACTTAGGATAGCTGTGTAACTGCAGCTTGGAAACACTGACACATTTTTCCTCTTTCTTTTGGAGTGGGTTTTCTGTTGTGGAATGTGGTGTGATTTCACATGACAGTATCTGTGAAAATGAAATCATATCTCTTCCTCATAATTTGAAGCTTCGCTAAAGAGGCATGGAACATCGTGGGGTGTCTTGGGTTGATAAGTGCGCCACAAAGCCATGTTAATACATTTTGCCACACATGAGTAAGTGGCTTTCTCTTCTCGTGTGTTTGCTTTTGCTTAGAAAGCACATTCCTTCTGCACAAAACTGGCAGCTGCCCACACCTCAGAGGATCTGCCCCTCCTTTTTCCTTCAAAGTACTAAATAAAAGATGAAAAACTCTGTTACAGATTTCAGTCATTTTAATAAAACAGCACTCTGTCATGAATTATTTCCCTTTTGGTATAACTTTTAAAAAGGCAGTTAATACTCGATTGCGATTTTTTTTTTCAAGTCTGTGAGTTACAGGGATTTCAGGAGTTCTTTCTATCTTGCAAATTGTGAAGAAAAAAAAAAGACCCACCTACTGACATATGTGAATGCTCTGCTTAAGGTCAACTGTTAACTGGTATGTCTTTTCCTATCAACACATGGTCCCCTTCACAAAGAGCTATTGAGTGTTTTACTGCTCCTAATGTATATGTTGAGCTGCTCAAGGTGACAAATTGTTCTTCAGACAAGCTAGAGCCACCTCTGAGCCTGATTCTCCGAAGACTTCACCTTGGTGTTCTGATTTCCCTTTGTGAAAGACTTCATTATCTCAGTCCAGTAATGTTTAAATTTCACTCTCAACTCACGTAGCAAGTACACCCACAAGTATTCAAGGTGTATATTTAAACCAGATCATATTTAGATATCATTGACATTTCCTTGTTATTTACTCTCGTTCCAAATGCAGCAATTAAGTTTCCTTCTAGCAGATTATACATTTTAGCTCTGGGCAAAAAGAGAGTTCTGTTTCAGCCTGTTCTTTCTGATCTCCATTCTTCTCTCTTGTTCAAATGATCTTGTTAATTAGTTAGCATGTGATTTTATGAGCACTTGTAAATCTGTTTTCTCCCCTTTCACTTGCTCTTTATTTTTTTTAATAAAAATACAATTAAACCCCTTTCAGATGGATACAGAAGCAAGCAAGTGTGCACATCTCTGATTTGTAGTGCTTATGAAGCTATTACCTCCTATATAAAAATACAGATTTCATCATAACAGCATTAAAGAAAAGCATAAAAACTGTCATGCATGAAGAAGAGATAAAGAGATAAAGAAAAGGTCAGAGGTCCATCTGAGCCTTTTTGGGCCCTGTGTGGTTAAGGCACACAAGGGACTGACCAGTAGCACATGTGGCTACTTATGGCTCTTTGGTGAGAGACTGTGTCCCCATTCATAATGGGATTCACTTGAGAATGGCTGAGGGATGAGTTTTGGTTTGAACACGGCATGAGCAGTGGCAAAATGCTTCAGCAGCTCCCTTATCTCAACCCCTTCAGCAGAAGGAATCAATACATATATCTTCAAAGAAAAGGAATATTGACAGTGCAAAGGTGACTCATTCTGAAGTTTTGAAAAGAAATATTCTGGTTTTACTTTTCTCTTTCCGTACATGAAATTGAAAAAGTAGTCACTGGTATTCTCAGACTTGCAGTATTATAGCAGACTATGTCCACAAGTACTGTGTAAACTATAAAAATGATGCATTTATTTCCTCAATGTCTTTACACTAAAAAAAAAAGTAAAATAAAGCCAAGAAAACAATAATTAAAAATGTTTGATTCTTATGAAATCTGATATTGTTTAACTAAATCTTTTCCAGTCATTTCTGCTACAATGTTACAAAACAGAGGGATTTGTAAATACAAAGCAGAAAGGAAAGTATTTAAACTAAAATAGAGCAGTCCTTTTCTTCTGGCTGATTTTTTTTTGGTTTGGGGGTTTTTTAATGATTTTTGGTAACTTTGCGAAGACCTCAGATATCATTCACATTCTTAAAATACATAACAACTCCATTCAATGGTAGCAACATTATGTGTAGTGTCTGTATGTCCAATTTACTTTTTCACCTGTTTTCACATGACCTGTGGGCAAAAGGGGACCATTTCCATCTGATGCTATAAGCAAAAACATTGTTCTACTTAAATACTTATTTCTATTAAAAATAAAAAAAAAATAAAAAGGAAATTGGTTTCATTCCAGTTCCTAGAAGGTGAGATTTTACATTGCAGTTTCACATTTGGCATGGGCTGGCATATTTGTTGGCACAAACTCAAGGCTTAATGAGGCTTAAGAGAGTTTTACAGCCTCCATAATCAGAGGCTAACATTGAGCTTGCTGCTGCGTGTACACAAGGCGTGTGATTTGTGCTCTCCACACCCCATGAGAACATAATATAAAACAGCATTGTATTGCTGACTTCCACATCACTAGGGCTACATAAAATCCATGCCAGTTTGAGCAGCAGAGGTTCCCTGGGGAGGTGGAGCCCATCTTCCTGGAAAGCTGTGTTTGTGCCCATCTCTGTGGTGCTGTGTGTGAATGGATTGCTGTGCTTTACTCCCTGCTTGTTTCTGAAGCACAGACACCAAATCTCTGCTTTGCTCTGAACTTCCCCATAAACAGCCTTCTGAGACTGAAGCCTTATGCCAGCAGGAAAGAGGAGGAAAGCATATTATTTCTTGCACTCTCCCTCAGGGGATCCTAAATTAAAAGCTTGACAGACCATCCTGAGCATGCTGAAAGAAGCCCTGCTAGGCTGGAAATCCAGGCATGGTGGAGTGCAGGCATGTCTGCATGCAGTGTCTCACGTGTCATGGTGTATCCACAGTTTATCAGTGGATTAATTCCGTGCTTTGAACTTAGGCTAGGGATGCTTGCATGCCAGGGCTGTAGCTTACCAAACCCTGCAACATAAAGATAGTTCTTGATTGTGTTGAAATCATTCTTGATGATGTAGAGCGTTCAGTTATAAGTGGTTATGTGAGTCTGCAAGAAGGAAGTTATATTTTGGGAAGGTCCTACTAAAAATTGCATTAATTTCAGTAACAAATGTATCAAGCATCCTTTTAAGATGTCAACCAAGGAAGTCTCTTAGGCTCTTGCCTCTGTGTATAAGAGATTATTATAGTCCTTAGTCTTGGAGAGTCAGGCTGTTTTCAACATTGTGCTTCCAGCAAATTTGAATTAAGGAGTGATGAAAGTTTGAGGCTGAATGATTAAATAAGACATTCAGAGGACTACCTGATGGATCTAGCTCGTTTATCCTTATGCAGGCTGGACAATTTGGTTATAATAGGCTGTGTGAGATAACTGCACCTCCCTGGATACCCTGTTTCTAATAGCTGAAATTGTTTTGTTTTGGTGAGTATGTTTAGCTTTGTTACAAAGGCTTTTGTGCTGTCAGCAATAGATATTGCACAAATATTGTGTTATTTCTTCTGTGAGAACATGACTTTTTTTTTTCTTTTTCTTTTTCTTTTTTTTTGTGGTGGATTAGAAAGATAATTAAAGAGTAGGATTTAAACTGTCTAATTGCCAGTAAACTGTGTAGAGAGAAAACTCCCAGTCATTGGGATCTCCAAAATGTGCAGTTCAATAATAAGCATAATTCTGGAAAGAGAATTCACTGAAGCTTTTGTTTCTTCATTAAAGCAAACTGTCCTCTAAGATCAGATTTCTTATAATAGGGATCAAGTTGGTATTGGTTTTATCCCTGAGGAAAGGAAAAAATCACCAACTGATGAAGAAAATTGACAAGCAAAGATTATTTTTGTATCATTAAGGATAAAAGTTACTTGTATATTGTTTTATTGTCAAATTTTTAATATTTGGAGAGCTGTCTGTAGCATCATTCCCTATATAGGTTTTACTGCTTTCAGTGTTTGGTTAAATTCTCAAAACACGAAATAGAATTGCTCTGAATGTCAGTAAATGTTTACTTCATTTTTTGCCAAAAACTTTTGTTTGAGAGCAATGAAAGGGAGTGTGGAAGACCATACAGCATCTTTGCAGCCACTGCATTCTCCAAGCAACAACAACTAGATATTAAATCTTAAAAAAATAAAATTTTTCTTGTGTGATTGTGTGGTAAATTTTGTTAAATGAAAATAAAATTTAATTAGTTATAAATTCCCTACCTCCTTTCTTGAGTAGCCCACAGAGTATAATAAGCTGTAAGCTTCAGCATTAAAAGGAATAAAACTAATAAATCAGTGTGAGAGAATTTATTTCACAGCTTTCCTTCCTCTTGTGGATGGTGTTGAGTTTCCATAGTCCAGTAACCTGGCATAAGGTGTTCTTTGCATCAGCAACTCAATGGAGGCAGGTTATTTTTCAGAAGCCTTGGAAAGAATAATACCATTTCAAAGAGGTTAAAACCCCAAGAAAATAATGGATTTTGATGAATGGAACTTGTGGAAATCTGTTGTTGTCTTTGTCTCTTGTTGGAAAGCAATCATCATGATCATGATGATCTTTTACATCAGCCATGGTGTTCTCATTGTCAGCACTGTCAGTCAGTGGGGCACTAAGGAGGGACATTCTGTTGTGCAATCGCATTTACCCTGTGCTGGGTGGGAAACCCTCCCAGTTTATCTGTGCTTTCCTGGTATATCAAATGTACAGTTAGGACGAGGTTCAGTTTCACCTTACAGCTGCCAAGCGTTCTGGTAAAGTTAATGATGCCCCAGGAAAAGGGATGAGCACAAGTGTCTGAGACTGGTTGTGAGAATTTCAGAGGCCAAAGGTACCGGGTGTTAATGGCACTGTGCTGGTGACTGTCCCAGGGGCCTGGGACAATCCTAGCTGAAAGCTCACTGGGAGGAGTTTTTTTAAGTGAAGAAAAAGAGTTGATTACTCAAGCACTAAAAAAAGACTTCTGAAAGTACTGTGAACAATTTTCATATATTCTTAACAAGTTCTTTTTCAGTTTTTAAGGCACAGATTGTAAGTCTTGATTGTGTGTTTATCTTTTGTCAAGGCACAAGATAAATACTATTTGGTTTTTTTTTTGTTTTTTTTAATATTACCATAAATAAGTTCATGTAGGAAACTTAACTCCTGAAAGCTGTCTCACATCTAAATTAATCAGAACACAATTATATTTTAGTAACCGGAGATATATTTTTTTATCTTCCTATGAAACTAGTTAACAATGATAAAAAATTAATTTGAGTTATGTATCATATTTATTAATGCAAATTATATTCTGATAAGTGTTCTTTCAATCATTAGTTCTCTGCTAGACAGGTATGAATCCTAGGACTTCAACTTTTGCCTGCTATTAAAAATGGCTCTCCAAGTAATTAAAAAAATTGTTTTCAGCTAAATATATGTTTTGCAGAACGTGCATACTTTAGGCTCACTTCTTTTGGTACCTTTGTTTTTTGATAGAGCACATATACAGAAATTTTTGCTTTGAGAGTTTTGTTTTATAAAATATCAATATCTTCAGAACACTAATTTTGTATAAGACATTTACTATTTTCCTACTGTTTTCCATAGAGAATGAGGGAGCAAAAAACTTTGCTTTTAAAAAACCTTTAGCAACAGTGACAAGCCGTATTGTCCCAGACAAGGTTTGCAACTGAGAACTGTGGGCTCAGATCTTACATTTATGAATATACATTTTAGCAGAGCTCATTTTCATAAGTACTGTGTATTTATGAATATAATTACACAGTACACAGGGAACACAATTCAATCCTAATATTCATGAAGAAAGAAAGAAGGCATAATTATATGTTAAATATTTTAACAAAGACAAATTGATTATTAAGGTTTTATTTTTCCACTCTCAGCTCTTGAGAAATCTCCCTTCTGTAATTACTGAAAAGTAAAACAGTCTGACTGGGGGCCAAAATATATTGGCCAAACAAAGATGGGAAGGCTGAGCTTTCTTGAAGGCAGCAAGTAGTACTTATATTGCAGTTGCTTATGCTATTCCTGTAACAGGCCTGATCCTGCACTGCTGAGATCAAAGGATGTTTTCACTTCACTTTGTGAAAAAAGTTTTATGTAGAAAAATAGAGCTCCTTCTACAGTTCTGTTAGTTTGGTCCAAACCCGTAAACAAACAACTGAATGAACAGACACATTTAGACTTGACTGAATTTTTTCTTTTAAGCAAGCCACACATGATGATGAAGAACAAAGTGAAATTTGACCTTGAAAATGATAAAAACCTTCTCTTAGTGAAGCCCCCTGTTAGGAAAAGGAGGTAAAATGTTCTTATGTAGTTCTCATTGATCTTGTGGGTTTTCTGCAGTCATAAACTTCAGAATGTATTGAACATATTGATTAATATAATAAGTTATGTTCCTTAAAAGCCAAAGCTGTAAATAATAATATCCATTAAAACAAGAATTAATTAGATGAATGAATAACAGCACTGCCTGTTTTTTATGAGCTATGTCTATCTACTTAATGTACAAAATAATTGTATTCAAACTGGGAGAGAAAACTTCGTTTTACCTCAGCCATTGTATTATTATCTAGTGTTCAGTGAGGCTTTTTCTTCCCTCTCTGGCCCCATTTATGCCCAAAGATATCTTTATTTAGAAAGAATTGCAGGTACGAAGCAAGAAACATGAGTGAACTGCTTTACTATGCTACTGTTTTTACTATTTCAGAGCTGCAAGAAACTAAGACCTCTGAGTATCACAGGATATCCCACAACCCCCTGGATTACAGGATATTGTTGATGGATGAAGATCAGGATCGGATCTATGTGGGGAGTAAAGATCATATTCTGTCTCTGAATATTAACAATATAAGCCAAGACCCCCTCAGTGTAAGTTCAAGTTTCATTTTGAAAATCTGAGGTTGCTTTACTCCATGCTTTTCCTTTTAAGACAAAAAAAAAAAATAGCATTTGATTATTTTACATGGAAGTCCATGCCCACACCTTATTGAATTTTTAGTCTTTCTTTTATGTGTAATGCAGATGAAGTTATACACTGTTCCTCAAACACTGTTTAAAACTGACCTATTTACTCATTTTGAAGCCATATTCTGCTTGGCCTGGCCTCACAAGGAAAATCTGTGTGATTTGACACTCCACCTCTCTCTCCAAGATGGATTAGAGATACACTTTTAGAAGAATCCTCAGGGAAGAATAAGATACACACTATCATTCTCAGGCCATATGGAAAAAAGCAAGGACAGAGTTGTCCTTAATCTTATACTACATTTTTTATGTTTTTTGCTCTGTACCCTAGTCACTGAACTATTTTCCAGTCTCCTGCTATGTCTGTGTCTGTGTCAGCCTCTGCCCTTCAGTTGGGTAGCTGAGACACTTTATTTTGGTTTTTTGGGCACCATGACACCCCCTGTTTTCTGGCTTCTTTCACTTACTGAGATGGTGTTTTCCAAGGACTTCATGTTCCCTCACCAAACAGTAGTAGGCAACCTCTGTGTGGTAAAAATAATAATGTTATCACATGCTTCCAGATGTCTCTCTTGTCTCCAAAGCCAGTTGAAATTCAGTTTCTCTGGTTTTGAAATGGGTGACCTGCAGAAGTTCTTGTGTGCCCAGAAGCTTGGCTGTTGAGCTGTTACCTGTCTACACACTTTGTCTTGCCTGTCTTTAGACTATCACAGCTACTACCCTACCTGAAGGTGTACCATAAAGGCCTTGTTCCACCAAATCCATCCAGTCCTTTAATCTGTGGGCTTTATTACTGTTCCTCAGAAGGACTGAGGGGCAGCAATACCCGGCTTGCAGCTGGGAAAATAAATGCCTTCCTTAAGAGACAAGGCTTTTAATGTGTCAGGAGAGAGAGAGAGGCCCTGCCAGAGAGTGATTGAGCACAGTTAAATAAGGCTTTGCTCTGAATCACCCTCTGGACATGCCTGTCCACCTGAATTGATTGTTCAGGGAGCCCAGGGAGGCTCATTCTAACTTACACATTTAAATTAAATGCCTCTAGTTCTATGGTGTGAATGCATCCTTCCCTCCTCCTAATGGTACCCAAATCCCCTTCTGAAATGGGGCTGCCTTCTAGGGTCTGAAATACTTTCTGTGACCTTTTTGCTAACTTCCATCTCACAGTGAGCCAGCCACCCTGGTCTGGCAGGAGCTGTGCCCCAGCATGGCACTCTCCCTCCTGTCCTTGGCAGTTTGGGTTTAATCCTGTGCTGAGTTTGATTAGATAGGAGGGCCTCTGTTACATGAAGTATTTTCTGCAGTATAAAGCTGTGAGGCATTCAACAGCTTATGTGTGCCTGGAGAATAAAGAATAAAAAAAAATCAACAGAAAGGAAAAATACACAAAGCTTTCTGGCAGTGGATGTGATCACCCAGTATTAGGCTTAGAATGAATCTCTGCAATTCCACAAACTTTACATTTATTTATTTAACAACAGATTCACTTTGCTGATCTTATATACCTGTAGAAATCCTATATACATATATATTCAAATCCACAATTCTACACACACACACATATATATATATATATCTGTGTACATATATACACAGAGATCTTTTAATGGTATTGTTTATATTATCTTGAGGCTAAACGTTATCAGGCTCTGTCACTTAGTAGATTTCTGGGGATAAATTTGTAATGGATGTCTTTCCTATTTCAAAATCAAAATAAATAATGGAAGAAGCTCAAAATATTTACAGTTTGAGATAAAAAGATAAGCATTCAGACATTGAAGTATTTCTTGAAAATCTCTCTGAAGGAAATCAGTGTGAAATCTTGAGATTTCAGGTAGGTTTTGTCATAATCTAGCCAAACCTTTGATGATAAAATTGAAAAATTGTTGCAAGAACCCTTCTTTCAATATTTTAGTCTTCTGGTTTCAAGTGTGAATAATTCCTACAAGTTCAGTAAAAGTAAAAAAGTAAAGATAGGTAGTAATTTAGGCAATAGTGGTGAAAGATCTCTCTTATTTCGAAGAAACAAATCTAAATGGATTAATTTGCCTTAAATTTTTTTATTAAACATAATATATATTAGCCAAAGTCCTGGCCCTTGATTTTGTTTAGTGCATGCTAAGACAAAGATAGTTTTATTTATCAACAAAAATCCTTTTTTTCTTATAATCAAAGTGTAAATTGTATCTAGACATTAATCTATTAGTGTACATTAGGCAGTGAAATTTATTTTTTTAATTATGTAATAAATATACTGCTTGAACAATACTTTCCTTACAGATTTTCTGGCCAGCATCAGCAAACAAGGTTGAAGAGTGCAAAATGGCTGGCAAGGATCCTACAGTAAGTTGTAATCCACATGCACACATACTCACAAATTAGGTACTTGGCAATAAAGCAAGAGCACCTTGAGTGCAGCCAAAGCAAAATAAAAGAAGTGTTTGGTTTTCTTTTGAAATGCTTTTCAAGCCAATCTATAAAGTGAAATTCTGGAAAATCAGGTGATGTAAACAGGATGCACCTCCAGACTCTGACAGATGGGAAAAGATATGCAGTGTCCATTTCCTGCCTTTTTTGGTTTTTACTAATCAAACTAGGTAATAGTGCTTTTCCAGGTATGTCCTGGGGTGATGTTGCACAGCCTGTTGAGCTGCTCTTTGCAGTGGGGAAGTTCTCTGGCTGCTCCCCAGGAGCACACTGTGATGGTGGGTGGTACCCAGTGCCTGCAGTCTGAAAACCCCAGTTGTGCACCAGTTTTCAGATTGTATTGTATGGTGCTGGCTCCTGCTGAACCAAAAATGTGAATGCCTTTAAAAGTAAATAAACTAGCGCAGTCTGCTAAACAAGGATTAACTCTACTGATTTTCATGAAGATGATTGATGGCACAGTTTCCAACCCTGTGTTCATAAAACGTATCAGTTCACACTGTCTTGGGTGAGGTTTGGAGGGTTGAATATGAAAGCAGTTCTGGGATCTGGGTAAGAAAATGTATTCATAAAAAAAAATCTATTTTCAGCCTAAAGTGCATTAACACTTGATCACACTAAAAAAATGAAAGAGTAGAAAAGAAAGGGAAGAAAAAAAAAAGTAAATCTAATACTTGAAGTGTGTGGCCCTTAACATTCTGGTTTAATTTTCATGCTGATTTGAAGATGTTACTGTAGGTCTTCCATACAAAGCTACAGTTGACTGCAAACCTCAGTTTAATGTTTTGGAAATAAATTGTTTATACAAATAGCAAAATCTGATATTTAGACTTGCTTTCTTTTCAATTATCTCCACTTATGTTGAACAAATCGGGGGGAAAAGAGACTGATTCAGAGGTGTCCTTAATGAAACGTACTAAGATTCCGCCTTGGTTTCCTGAAGAAGGCCTGCTTCTTCTCATGCAGGAGAGATATGTGAATGAAAATTGGATTGCTCTGTGGAAGTAAGGGAGCTGTGTGGACTCCTCTATAACTCATCTGTGGTGCTCAATCAAAGAGAGTCCAGTTCCCAGAGTAGGCAAAATGACATAAAGAGAAACAGCTGTCCGAATCCAAGGACCAACAAACTCAGTAGCTGTTTTCATAATACTACTAAAATTATATGCCATGTCTGTTCTCTAGAGTTCCCAGCTCTAGAGTTCTACAAGTTCTCTGTGTTTCCTGCAGCACGGCTGTGGGAACTTTGTGCGCGTGATCCAGTCGTACAACCGCACCCACCTGTACGTCTGCGGCAGCGGCGCCTTCAGCCCCGTCTGCGTCTACGTCAACAGGGGACGCAGGTCTGAGGTAACTCTCTTCTCATTCTGCCCACTCACTTTGGGGTCCACCCTGCTGGTGTGAAGCAAAATCTCTAAGTCTTGAAAATGCAAGAATCAGTGGTCCCAGTAGGTTCCTTCACCGATGTTAAACAGCAAAAGAGCAAAGGTCCAAAGTTTTCTGACCTGATACCAGCTAGAAGCAAAGCCATGCCTCAAATATGATGGTTGTCCAAAATATGATATATTTGTCCAATATATGGGCAATATTTGTCATATATATATATATATGTCGAATATATGATGGTTGCCCACAGTCATACCAAATGATGGGATACATTTGATAGTACCTTCTATTTGACATTGTCTGGTGAATTCATTCCTACCATTTGGTGGAAAAATGCCCAAGAAATACTTGAGAGGAAATAGCCAGTTAGTTGAAAAGTAAAATACAAAGTCTACTTTTTATAACTTCCATGTGTTGCTGGTTCCTTGGAGAAGCACTTAATTTGGCTAGCTATTCAGGTTAGGTTTGCTGGAATTCAGCTTAACACCATCTAGATTCAATCCCAGTACAGGAACTTTATCTACTGCACAAGTTTTGCCCCACTAGATGGTGCCCAGATGAAGTTGGTAAGTTTCTCTTCACTGTAAGATCATACTTTTTCTAGATAGGTCTCCAGTTTTTCTATATTCAGTTTCATTGAGTGTATTTTCAGTATAAGTACCAGATGTTTCAGAAGTATATGGTCCAAGTTTCCTGATTTGAAAGTGAAATGTTTGTTTATGTGCAAATGTAATAGGTAATAAATTAAGCAACCAGAAGGAAAAAGAAAGGCACTTAAGCAGAAGGCAGCACCTCAGTAGCTTTTGGGTCAGATTCATGTCTGCAGGCACAGGGGTGTGCAGTATATTTTCCAGAACAATGTGGAAGCAGATGTGTTGGGAAGGAAGATCAGAGCGTGCTACCTGGAGCTTTGCCATGTGAGGGCAGCTTTAAAAGCTGGGCTGGCTTCTCAGGAAGACACTGAGAAATTCATCACTGATTTAATTGGGAGTGGGATGGGAATTCTGGCTGAGCCCCAAGATTGCTGCACAGGTTGCCAGGGAGGTGATTAGTCAATGTTCCTCCAAGTCAGTTTGCATTGTATGATCTCGGTGACTTTTGGTAGATCCCTACCTGGCTCCAGTTTCCTTAACAGAGCATGCACTCAGAATCACTGCACTTTCAATCCTACTAAATGATCTAAAAGTAGAGATTATAGGCCTGGATTTAAAAGCAGAAGCAAGCAGAACTAAGTAAGTAAATCAATCCTTCTGGTTAAAAAATTCTGCATTGACTTATTTTGATGTATTATGAAACAGGGATCACCTTTCCCCAGCATTATTCTGTTTCTTGAAAAATCATTTAAAACATGAACGGTGATCTCATTTGTCTTTAATTAATGTAATACTCTTTATCATCTTAAGTACTGGTATTGCAGCCCAGAGAAGTTTGAATCTCATTATTTTAGACTGTTTGTAAATGAGACTGGGACAGAGGGGAGGGCAGGAAATGACATCTCCAGATGATGCAAGATGTTAAATTTCTAAATGAAGAGTAAAGATACATGACTTGGAAAAGCAGAACCAGCTTCACTTAGCCTGTCTGTATAGCTGCATGCCTATGATCAATTGATTAAATAAACTGCTGTTTCAGACGTCTGGAGTCTGTGAGACACTTGACTGTAGGCACTTCATGCTCAAAGCCATTACTGTGCAGGCCAACAATAGCATAACAGTTTAAACCCAAGAATTTCCTTCTGAACTCATTGCATATATCTGTGCATGACTAATTGATAGAGCAGTATGAGGAACTATGTAATGCTGATGGGACTAGTGAAAATTCATTTTTTTCTCTGCTTGTATCATTTCACCTTCAATATGGTACAGTTTTCAATGCACAAAAGGCTGTTTTTGCACGTGCAAATGAATATTTTAGAAAGCACATCTGTTTTTCTCTAGAAGCTACAAAGCCTGACAGAGTCATGTCCAGCAATCATAAGAACTGGGCCTGTTTTGCTCTTCTGTCTCCAAGATCCCATATAAGCTCACAAAAAATGGGGGTTTCATTGATGAGGCAAAATTCTGCCCTTTTCCCTGAAATAGAGGTTATAAAACAATTAATTTTCTTCTTTGGCACACTTAATACTTTGGTCTTTGGTAATTACTCCCTTAGTCACCCAAATATATTCTAATGTCAAAGTAAATACAAACAGAAGGAAGTGTAATCCCTATGTGAAGTAATTATAGACTAAATGGTAGTTTAATATATATGAAAATCAAGTGTAATCCTGGAGCTAGTTTAGTAGAGGAGTAATGGGCATTTTGAATTGGTAAATAGTGGTTTAATATAGTACACATGGATTAGAATCAAACAGCATATAATCTAGAAGTGAAAAAAAAAACCAACAAAGAAACCACCCAAGATCACATTAGAAACTTCATACTTATATTTTAACAATGTTTAGAAAGCTTATTACTGAAACAATAGATAAGATCTCTGAGATTAAATTAGGCAAAACAGAAGAGAGGGGAAAGAGAGGGAACAATCATATGAAAACTTCCTGCTGCAGCTGTGCACTTGAACTTGTAATCTTCAATTCACTGGTGCCAAATGGCTGCTTAGGGACTTGTGTGGCATCTCCACTCCTCTGTGATTTACATTAACTGTTAAAGGGTATATAAGAAGTTGCTGTCCTTTCTCAAATAACTAATTGTTGGCATCTATCTCACAAAAGTCTTTCTTTGGAAATTTTGTCAGCTACGTTTTTCTTTCATAATGTTTTAAGTTTGGTTATTTGTTGTTTTTTTTTTTTTTTCTTGCAGTTGTGTCTTTTGGCCTTTTATTAAAGATTGGAAGTTTGTTGTAGGAGCTTAAGAACAAGCTGTTTGGTATACAGTGTAGGGGAGTCAGTGTGTGTTGGCTCAGCTTACATCTGCCATTACTGACTGCAGTTTTCAAGGAATGAGCTTGGGCCTGAGTAATTTCTTGCTGAGCACACTGTGCTAGTATTGCTGGGAGCCAAGAAGTGAAGAGTTGCACCAAAATGGGCAGATTTTCTAAAAATATTCAGATTGATTGTATTTTAAGCTGTAGTCCAAATTGCTTCTACTTTGCTAAATATATTTCCTGTTCATAAAGTACATAACATATAAGCAAATCCCTGTACCATGATTTCTTAAAAAAAACCCTCAGGAGATTTCAGGCTATGGTAAAAGGTGTAGATAAATCATCTATCACTGTGGATTTGGAGCCTTGCACGTAATCCAAGAGATGGTATTGAAGAAAATAAGTGTCATTTGGGGATTTTTGGAGGTCTGATAACTCAGTAAAGACCAAATGATTTATGCTATAATCTAATGACAGTTGTCATAAGAGATTTTTATTTTACATGTATTATTTTTCTAGTAGCTTTAATACAATGTCCTAGACAGTTGTAAATAAACCAGTATATTCAGAAAATAAATTATAAATAACTTCAAAACCACAGAAGCAGTCTTCATGGATATTATTGCAGAGATCAGTCAACCTATCCTTAAGAGAGACAGAGGGAACTTTTTTTGATTCAGTGTCTTGAATTTATAACAAGAGTCTTGATAATAACTATATGTCAGTGTTATCTAACAAGATGATGGAATTCGGAATAGAAGAATTAAACTACCAGTAGTACAGTGAAAGTGCCCAGTAGAGCACTGTTAATAGAGCAATGCTAATGCTGCAAACAGCCAGGCATAAAAACCAGCTTAGATCTAATGGTTTCTGACATGAGAAGTGACACACAAATCTGCTTTGCAGGAACAAATCTTCAAGATCGACTCCAAGTGTGAATCAGGAAAGGGACGCTGCTCTTTCAACCCTAACGTGAACACGGTGTCTGTTATGATCAGTAAGTAAAGATACTCCAGGCTCTTGGGGTCTAAACCCATATGGTCATGTGGAGGGTGGGTTGATGGAATGGCCCAAGGGAGCTGGACACAGATTTCAGCCTCCCAGGAGCAGTGCCTTTTGCCTGGCTGATGGGCACAAGGGGTGGGTCCATCTGTGTTTTGAGGCTTGTGTGAAGCTTAAGGTGGGTGAACAAATGAAATGCAGGAATGAGTTATTGAAAGGGGAAGAGAGACACAGGATCAAAAGTTTCTCCCTTTTCCAGATTACACATTTTTTCCCAGGAATAGTTTCAGCTTTGCATTAGTCTGTCTAGCATTTATATTTGCATGGTTTCTGACCTTGTTCATCCTAGACAGCACTTGTGTCTTATTTAATTATTTTTAAAATCCCAGAGTAGCCAGGGAAAGAAAGCCTGAAGACTTCAGATGCTTTGAATTGCATTTTTGTTTTCATTGCTGCTGTAGAGCCCACCAACTATTGTAAAGCTCTTCATTCTTCAATTGGCTTTATACCCAAACAATTTTGCCATTTTCTTCCATCTGAAAGGCTAGAAAGTGAAACAATAAAAAATTTCTGCTGTGTTTGTTGCATACATATGAGAAAACTCAAAGGGGGAATACACTTTGTGCAGCCTAAGTCATCTGTAAAAGATACTTTTCATTTTTTCAACCAGGAAGACCTGGAAATATATACTCAGTGTAACCTGACCTTTCACATTTGCTGTATGTTCACACACTTCTAGTGCCAAAGCCCTGATTTTTCAACATGTGTCTGCTCCTTGCTGTATTTTTGGCTACGAAGGGAACAGCAGTTGCACAGATTTTTGAGACTTTCTTTGTAAATAAAACTTATTGCACACAGGTACTCTGTATTTCACCCAAGGTTTACCAGGAAACAAAGTGCCATATTTCTGCCATTCAGCTTCCTCTGAAATCAATTACATCAATTACATATTGTGTGAGATATTTCCTTTAAAGTCTTATAGATCTTAAGGAGAGTGTCGTACAGTCTGTCCTACATGGCATGTTCAAAATATAAGTTGCTTTTTTTTTTTGGTTTTTGATTCCTTACTGCATATATATTTAGTACAAAGGATATCTGGTCACAGAGATGTGAACTGAACACCTTTAGAGAACAGGTAAATGCTACCTAGACATCTCTCTGAACCTTGGCAGCACTTACACCTTTATCTCAACAGTGATCTAGGGGCAGTGTTTACAGACACTCACTGTGTAAAGAAAATGTTTGTTCAAAGTCAGTGATAGATGAGTCCACTGCTACTCATTGCCATTCTGTATTGTTAAGCGAAGTAAATGTTTCCTTTCCTTGTTCCTTCTGGATTTTATATAGCAACATTAAAGAAAATTGTTTCTCAATTATTGTTTGTACATTAAGCTGATTTTTTTCTACAGTAGATCTATGGCAGCTTTGTTCATGTAAATAGATTTTTCGTTTTCTTCTTGATCTCTGTTATGCGACTGAGGAGACCTTCCCTACAGTTTGACTTATCTTTCATGGCACAGTTCATCTACAAAGTTTAAATTATTCCACAAAGGTCAAAATTCTTTTAAAAAGAGTCCCCACATTGAGTTTTGTACTTTGTGTTGCAAAGTCCAGTCACTTCAAAACCTTAAGCTCTAGTGAATTTGGCCTCAGTATCCATGCCAGAAACATGAACATTTTCTAAGTCTCAGCCCATGTTGTAATGAGGGGACTGAGCCAATGTACTGGACTCACCTTTGAGCTTTCTGCAGGAGGAATTCCCTCCTATTGCTTCAGAATATAGTAAATACCACCAGACCAACTAACTCGTCCAATAAAAGAACCCTTTTTAAATATAGGTGCAATTTCTTGACCATTTTGGGAATCACCAGCCTACAATACAGCAGGAAAGCTGATTCACCCTTCAGAAGAAAATGGTGCTATAAAAATAAATTTGAACTTTGTACAGTTTGCCATTGTACAGAGATGCATTTGCATCAAAGCAATGAAAAAAGTGCTTTGAAGCAGCTTGGCAATACTAGTGTGCAGATGCATGTCTTTCTCCCCACCACAACTATGAGATATTTATAAAAGCAGACATACCTCATCAATTCAGTAATTGCCCCCAGTTACAAAGTGAAGTAGAGTGAACTCATTGTGCTGTGCAGATCAAATACTGTGTGGAGTTTAAGGATTTTACCAGAAGGAAGTGGAACTGATGGATCTCCCCTGATACATGATTAGCAAATAGTCTCTAGTAATGCTTAAGACATGAGTAATACTGTTGATATGTAATAGGATTAAAATTACATAGTGTAGTACTGTTGCTGAAGTGTGTATGTATGTGTATATGCACAGGACTGTACATAACATTTGGTGAAAACCATAAACCTGATCTCTTTCAGGCAATTTGTTTCATAATAAGAATAAAGTTCTGATGGATTGTTGCAAGGAGGCAAATATACAAAATTGCTTATAAATTTGTCCAGATCTAAAATCATTCTGTCAATACCTGCTCCAGAAGTAAATGCTTCAGCAACATGCAGCAAATGCATTGCTTAAATCCCCAGCGTAGGAATCTTGTCCTCATGGGGAGAGGTGAGAGCAGAAGAGTGGCTGCTGGATGCCCTGCCAGGGTTCAGTTCAAGCTCCAGTTAGCAGCAGAAAAGCAGTCTCCAGAGTTTTGATCCTCTCATGAGCTTCTCAATAGTCTTCCATGCTGATTATGAAAACACACACACACACACGCACACACACACAGAGACAGCATGAAAATAGCCTCAAGTATGTCTGAGCCTGTGACTCTTGCCAGCTTGACCACACTCTCTGGGTAGTCCAGGAGTACAGACAAAAACATCAATCAAGGGACCCAGCTGCACTGGAATGTATTCAGCCACCACTCCCACTCTGAGAGTTAGAGTTTATTTTAGCTACTGTTTTCTATTCTGGGGTTTCATTGTCATTAGTCAGTGGAAATTGCTTGGTTATTCACAGAGTAGAAAATGATAGTATATGTAATTATGTATACATATGTTTATGCACACACACAGACTGAAACAAACACAGATAGACATCCTGACTGATGGGCTGAGTTTTAAGCCCTGCACAGGGAGCAGAAGCTCATAGTTCTGTTAATGAAGGAGTTGCATGTCTCATTCTGCTCAAGCATAATGACCCTATACTTAGAACCAAGTACACAACAGGGGACAACTGTTGCTCCATATTACTCTGAGTAAAGTTCAATGGTATGATTGTCTGGCCTCTGCAATACTGAAGTCAGCTTGAGGCTGCCTAGGGCAGCCATAACAATGCTGCTGGTAAAAATTGGCACTGATCCACTGACTGCAATAGATGTTGTGCCAGTTTGCAGCAGCAATAAATTCAACCCAGTCACTTCAACTACTTTCGTAATCAAAAAAAAAATAATAATTTGAAGCTCAAACTTAAGATATTGAATGTGATATTTTTTGATAGCACTAGCCTTATTCTCCAGTGGTCCTTAGCAGTGCAAATGAGGCAACTAAACTTCCTATCAAGAATGGTTTCCCATGAATGCAACTCTGCTGTGGCATTTAATGGTACAGTTCCATAAAGTCTCTAAAAAAAATCTGATTACTCTCATGGATTCTAGTTTGAGTCTTTGTAAATCAGAGAAAACTTCATTCCCATGACCCACTATTTGTCTGTATAGACTCCTGTGTAAATAAAGAGGTGATGAATTTAAAATAAACTTTTCTTTTTTCCCAAAAGCCATAACAGTTCTCCCTCCGTTTCAATTCTTTACAGATGAAGAGCTTTTTTCAGGAATGTATATTGATTTCATGGGGACAGATGCAGCCATTTTTCGCAGTCTGACCAGGAGGAATGCAGTGAGGACTGACCAGCACAATTCCAAGTGGCTGAGTGGTGAGATGCCTCTAATTTACCAGAGTTTTCATGGGTGTCACAGAGATTCTGCTTTCCTTTGCTTAAAACAAAGACCACATCTTTTAAAAAGCTTGTCTCTGAATTTAATTTATGAAGCTGAACCATGAAGAAATGTGTGTAAATACAAATTGTAGACAATGCACAGATGTAGAGGGATCTCTGCATCAGCCAAGCTCCTAGGCCACCCTACCTGCGGGCTTTTTTTTGCAGGAAGGCTGAACCAAGCTCTTTGAGGGCAAGTGTATGAAAACCTTTCCAATGGCAATTGGAGGCAGTCTGATTTCTAGAGAAGTGCCTTCACCTCTAATGAATCACATATTGCCTTAAATCAGTGTTTGATCCTAAGCCACCGGCTTCAGGTAATTCAAGGTGATCCATCTCTGCACAGAAGATTCATCACCCCTTGCATTCAAAATGTGTGCAGAAGAGTGTCCCACTCCCAGAGAAGTCAATGTGGATCATTGCCACTTATTTCAGTGGTGAGAAATTGGTTATCTAAACACAGTACAAAAACTAATTTCCGAGTGGAATCAAATAACTCTTTGATTCACTGGCATTACTGTGAAAATTCTCCCTGTCTTTACTGGTAAGAAGACTCCTTCCAATGAAACCAATTTAAACTAAAATGGTAGACAACCCCCTGAGCAGAGGTAGGTGTGAAAGGTTATAGACCAACTAACACAGCATTTACAGTTTTAAAAGGCCTTCAGGCATGTTGAAATAGAGTTATTGTGGTTTTGTCTTGATATTTTTAATGGTGACGACTTATTCCTGTCTGGCTGTGACTACAATGAAATCACAAGATTTCATTCACAAATTTCACGATGACAGGGAAACTACATCTGCTCTCTAAATATTTTTTTCTGTTTGTTATACATTCTTACACTTAACTGTGCACCCTAACATGCACATTCAAAAATGAATTAGAGAAAAAGAAAATTCTAAAATGCCTAATTTCTGGAAAATCTGCCTGTTCAAAACAGGTATTTGAAAGTACAGTTATTTCCGTGTTCTTTTACAGCCAGAGTCATGACATTTGTTATATTAATTGAGAATAGACTTATGTGAACAGAAAAAGGCTGCAGTCCAAAATGAGTTTTCTGTCAGACATTCAACCTTTGTATCAGATTGTTTCAAACTTTGTATTGCACTTCAGCTGAACAAGCAATCTTGCATGATCATTGAAAAGGCAAAGCCTTCATGCAGGGAGAAGGGCCACTTCTTCCTTCAGTCAAAGGAGGTATTCTGAGGCCTCCTGCACTATCCATTATATGTTTGCTGTTAAGGTTATAAGTTATTTTGTTGTCTCCCTAATTCTCCTTTGTAGTGTTTTACACATACATTTGATTATGTTTACCAGCCTCTGATACAAAGTCAAATGCTGCTCAAGCATTTGCCTACGCTCCTTTCCTTTTCTGGGTTACACAAATTGTTTTCCTCTCTTATTTGTGAACCTTACTTGTTATATTCCTAAGCTCTTCCAGCTTACTGTTATGTTTTGTCTCAATGAGACTTTCCTTTGGTGCCCCAGATAACACACTGATTCTTCCTCCTTCCTCGAAGTCTTTGGGTCTTTACAGTAATCTAATACCATTGCTTCTGGACTGCTCCTCCAAAAATTTGCTGTGAAATAAAAGTTTGAGGATGCAAGCACATTTGGCTGCCAGCATGGAGCCTTTTACGTGTTGATATTTGATATATTCAGCACTTCCTTGAAGCAGTCAGTAAATGTCAAATCATTCATTGCTTATACTGCTACATCTTTTGGTTTCATCCTTTTGGTAAACTTTTTCATTTCAGAGCCTATTTTTGTGGATGCTCATGTTATCCCGGATGGCACTGACCCCAATGATGCCAAAATCTACTTCTTCTTCAAAGAAAGACTCACAGACAACAGCGGCAGCACAAAGCAAATTCATTCGATGATTGCAAGAGTATGCCCAGTAAGAACTGTAACTGTTTTGTTTACCAGGTTGCTGGGATAAGCTGCTAGTGTGACATGATAATCTAAAAGACTAAATATTTGAAAAGCCTTTGATTTGACAAAATTTCCTGTTGCTGTGTCACCATTCATAATTAAGAAGAGCCGTTACTCACAGCTAGGGTCTGACCAGGTTATATATATCTAACTATACGTGTAAGAATATGGAAATGTAGAGGTTCAGGCGTTTGTGTATTTCTCTGACTGAGTCAGAATAGTTACCAGTGTTGAGTTTTCAAACTTGCTGTCCTTAGCACAAATAAGACACATTGTTTCCTTAATAAAAATGAACTTTAAGCAGTGAAGGCTTTTACACATACACACTCAGAATAGTTAAAGCACATCAGATATATCAAGCTTTTAAACTGGCGGATTTAACTTTCAAATGCTGTTTTCATTTTTACGACATCTTTCTGCTTGCTTGCATTGATGCATGTGTGAGCCTTACTTTAAAAATATGCCCAGGAAATTTGTGGCTATTCCTGGGCAATAATTAATTTTTTTTCACAGCACTCCTCTTGTATCTCTAATCAACTTTAGATGAAAAATGATTGAAGCAGCTATTAATATCTCCGGTGAATTTTTTTTTTTTTTTTAAATGAGAGTAAAATTATAAATGCACAATTGCTGCTAGCCTATTCATTCCTTTTTTTGGAAGGCTTCAGGAAGTTCATTCTGAGTGTTTGTATATTTGGGTTTTCTTTAGAATTTGATGCTTTGTGATGTTGTTGTGCCTGGGTGTGAAGGTGTTTGTCCTTCTCTGGCAAAATGCTGAGGCATGTGATCTCTTTTATAATCTCCATTCTCAGTATTTCAGTGAGAGTGCCTAAAGGCCTTTTTGGGTGTTTTGCAGGAAGATATTTCACTCAATTACAGCTCTATTAGGTTTTTTACTGTAATGATGAAGCCCAAATCAATTTTGAAAGGCCTAAGCCTTTTTAGACTTACATTGAAGCCAGTGGCAGAATCCCAAGGCCAATTAAAATAAATCTGAGCCAGTCATATTTGTATATTTGTATATATACCATCGTATTCATGTGTTAATGCCTTTGAGACTGGCAAAATATATTACCCACTGAAAAGACTCCTTATGAGTCACCCAAAATGTTGGATTTTCCAACATTTCCAACTTCAACAGCATCAGTGAAACATGTCCAGCACTTTTTTGAAATCCCATTTCAGTAGCTTCTGCATTTTGGTTTTTCCTTGGGTGACATCATGTTACGCACTTTAGAGGACACTGCTCTTATGTAAGGCATTCACCAGCACAGTTGGCCAGGATCTGTCACCTCAGGGCTGCATCACCAGGTTTGGCAGTTACAGTTCCCACCCTGAACCATGGAAAATTGGAAAGAGCTATGAGTGAGCTGTGACCAAGCCATCTCTGGACTAATCTAGCAGGACTTGCAACAGTGCATAACTAGCTTGACCCACACTAGCCATCATTTCTGAATACTGTTCAGAGCATCCACCTCATGTGCTAGTGTGGCTTACTAGGTCAGGCGCAGCTGTGCTGCTGTCAGGACTAGAAGAAACATCCCTCCACAGAACCATGAGACTTTTTAGAGATAGCATGGGCTTTTTCCTGGGTGTCAATGAGTTATGCAGAGCTCCACAGTCACTTCCAGACATAACAGCATAGACTGCTGATGCACAAAAATCTACTGCACAGCCCTCCAACCCTGCTAGCACAGCAGTGAAAGTCCACTCAGAAGTCTAGTTCTCGGTTTGTTCTGCATATAGGATGCTTAGATGAGGGGATTTGGCTTAGGCCTATCTATTTTTAATATTAAATTTACCAGATAATTATCTAGATAATGAATTAACCTGAGAAGAATGTGGGAAAGCCCAGTAAAATGTTAGCCGTGTTTTATTTCTTCTTTTCTGAAAATAGTATTTCTTTCCAGAATGACACAGGTGGTCAGCGCAGTCTCGTGAACAAGTGGACAACATTCTTGAAAGCAAGACTTGTGTGCTCAGTAATGGATGAAGATGGAACAGAAACGTACTTTGATGAATTAGGTATCCCAAAAAACATTCCTTAAAATTTCACCTAAATGCTATGCCTTGTGCATATTTAATGACTGATCTTCATTCAGTTTCTTAGTCAAGTTGTTAACAGTGAAATCATAGCACTAGAAGCCCATGACAAAATTCCCCTTGCAGTTTTATGACAGCAAAACCAAGAAATTCTTCATAAGTCTCTCTGTGTAATTATATGGTGATTAAGGTAATTAATCTTGACTATGTAAAACAATGATGTATGTAAAGAATTAATTCTTGGAAGGAAGCATCTATGTGGCTCTCTTACTCTTTTGCTACTAGCTTGGGTTACAATAGAGGGTTTTTAACATCCCTCTGAAACTGTTTCTTATAGCACTGTGTAACATACAGCTTTTCAATAATGCATTTTTTCTGTTTTTTGATCGCAGGGTAGAGTCCTCAGTTTGGTAATTCAAGATAATGCTCATAAATCCTGTTAGTGGCACCAGCAATAGCACTATCCATAAATACTATTTTTCAGGAATCATTTAGCCGTATAAATTTTTTTTTTCAACATGTGAAATACTGTAAATATTCAATGCATACAGCAATCACAAGAGGTTTCTTTTAATGAAGAAATTAATAGATGCCTATCTTGATAACTACGTGCCAAACAATATTACCAGAAAGTTTCAAATTCTATGTTTTCCGTAGCTGAAATGCACAAAATCATAGTTCTTAATTGATGTTTTTGAAGATTTGGTATGTGCTTTACTATAAATATAAATATTATAAGCAGCTAATGTGCCCTGCACTGGGTCTGCATTTGGTTCTGACCTTCTCTCCATTGTATCCTCTCTTTCTTTTCCTGATTATTATTCCTGATTCCCACCATAGCAAATAGGGCTTGGAGTCTTTTTGAGTTTATATATTTACAGCTACTTGGAGTACTTGTTTTAGTTCAAGGTTTCAGTGGAACCTGATTGGGCCTAGGAGCAGATCCTAACTTGCTTTAGCTCAGAATGTGCAAGGTGCTTGGAGGACTGATTTTGTGAAGTTTGCAGTGCCTCAGCACTGCCACAGTAGCTCATCTCTCAGAACTGTGATTTACCAACCTCCTCCTCTTCAACAAAGCAGTAGGATAACTGCTTTTAGTTTCTTGTATGACAATATATGGGGCCATAGTGAATAGGAGACAATGCTCCCAGCATGGGCTCCCAGCACAATTCCCTAGCAAAGAGGAAGAATACAGTCACAGCTGGAAATTCAGAAAATGGGGAGAGAACAAACACATGCTTCTGTGTTCATGTATAATTCAGGAGAGTATAACACTTCCAGTTCTGCATGGTGAAGTCTTTTGCTTTTGACATATTGAAAAGAATATTAAAAAAATTCAGCGGGTTAAATGAAAGAGCCACATTAATTAATGGAAAGCTAAAGAACATATTCTGTGATAAAAAGCTCACACAGTTCAGTCTTTTTTGAGTTGTAAATTAAGTTTAAGAGGTAGCATGATTATAGTTATTAAAAACATTTGTAAGGAGAAATTGTCAGAGATTAAAGTGGTTTTCACTGAAGTGTGAAAAAAAAACCAGCAGATCAGAGGTAATAGTGGCAAATTCATTTCAGTGAACAGATACAGTTTTGCACAGTGCAGTCAATAAATCCCTACACAACAGGAGGCGGGAGTTTTACATCTCTCACAGTCTTTACTGCAAAGCTGTCTGACATTCATATCATGTTGAAAATGCTCCAGTGAGGGCACTCCAGTGCGTTCTGGACAATAAAACACCTAATTTCCCTGTTTTTGATTACATCCATCTATGGGAACTCTTTGTCTTTAACCTACTGCAATGTTAATGTTTTCCTACTGCTTAACAACCTGCTGAGACAAGATACAGCTGAGAAAAATGTGTGACATAGGTCCTGAATGTATTTGAAAATCTTTGCCTTCTGTCTCCATAAGGCTAGAGGGCATGGAATTAATTTCCAAATTCGTTTCCGAATGTTTAAATGATAGATTTATGCATATATGATCTCTTCATGTGGTTAAGTCTCCTTTTTCCTATTCAAGTCTGAGATAAAACTACTGTTGAGTTGAGGAGAAATAAAATCATCAATTAAACTGTAAAATAAAGTTTTCTTACTATTCAAAATATTTTTCTTTCTCTTTCTTACAGAGGATGTGTTTCTCCTAGAGACAGATAACCCCAGAACAACGCTCGTGTATGGAATTTTTACAACATCAAGGTAAACACAGCGATTTGAAAAAAATTACCTGAACTGCCTAATTTTCTGTATGAAAACTGAAAATGGTGTTTTGTGGATGAGGCTGTGCTGGGCAATTTTGTGTGTCTGCCGTGGCTGTGGTTTGCATGCAGGAGTCTCAGTATCATTGCTGTTGGTATCTGTGTCAGAGCTGTGCTTCTTGGAGCAAACTGCTTCCTGACATACTGTCAGCTGCCACTGGGAAAACATTTCCGTGGAGGGCCACTTGTCGCTGCTCAGCAGTGGAAAGCTAAATGACTTCAATGCAGTGAACTCATGTGGCATCTGAGAGCACTTAACACCTCCTGAAGAACATCCAGCACCCTGAAGGATCAAACCAGATATCTTACATGAATTCATACAAATCATTTCCAGTCTCTCAGCTGGCTGATGATCACAGAGATGGCAAATAACCATATTGGCTTCAGTTGGCTAGAAAGGGACAAGCTTACATGGCATTTGGTCACCTCCTTGCAGCTCCCTGTTACAGTCAGTTGTATTCACTTACTGTATGGTTTAGAAAGCATTTACTGAGCTCCAAAGGGTGGTGGAAGTACGAGATATGGCTCACTATGCAGAACCTCTCCACAAGGATAGACTCACAGGTGGACCAATAGATTCTTCCACCTCTACCTTTATTTTTTTATTTTTCCTCCTGCCCTCACTGCGTAGTGTTAACAAAGAGTAAAACTGGTTACTATCCCCTGATTTCTGATATGCTAGCCTTTGTTATTTAGCTGTTATTTCTTACGTTCAAAGAAGTTTTCTGTGTTTTGTTTTTTTTAAATTTAAATTATTTTATCAAATTAGAAAATTATGTAATTTATTATTAATAATATCTTTAATGGCAATTTTTAGTAAAAAAATCCTTTCTGATTTTTTTTCCAAGACTTTTTTCACTGGGAAATAGGGGTATACTCACTCAAATATGCAAATATGATAGGCGAATATGATTCTATTATATTTGATTGGGGAAAAAACCCCATTACATAAGTTGTAAACTTAGGTGCTATCTATAATTCCTACATCACAAAAAGAGAAAAAGATGAGCTTATGTTTAGTAGTAAAACCACACTTATCATTAGGTTGAGGGTGCAACATGACTGAACTGGAAATACTTCTACCTAATTCTGGTATTTGTCAGTGGAAATAAGATTTGAATCACAGGAACATATAAGGACAAAAAAAGAGAAACTGCCACTTTTTCCTGGCTCTCAAGCTGTTTTCTCTCTCTGCTGAAGTTTTTACACATGCATTGGTCTATTCTTGCTTTATTTTTGTTCAGCTATAGGCTGAATATGTTACCTAGTTAAATACAGAAACCATAAGGATTTTTACTCCCTAATAGTTCCTGTATCTTCATCTCTGTAGACTTCCAACTCATAACAGTAGCAAGAGAGAAACATCACAGGAAGTAGTAACTACTAGCATTTTTATCTAAATCATACAGAAGGAAACTGAGTAATACCGAGCTAAATTATTTTATTGTCATAATATGCTGTAAATCTAACATAAAACATCTGGAAAGACTAAATGCATTTCTCAAAATCTATTAATACCTAGTAAAATTTCCACAAATACCATAATCCATCTAAAAGGTTCATTCTACTAATCCATATATAGCTAAGAGCAATGTGGATTTCACTTTTCTTGTTCAGACACCATGTGTAATGTTTTCAGGCTTTTTTCTGGAGTCTCTCATTTTTTTCTTCTTCAATTGAAAACAGTTACTTGGATTATCTTCATCCTGCAGCTAACACTAGGCAGATTTTAGACTGTCTGGAGTTTCCATTTTTTAAAAATAAATACCGCAAACCTTGCATGCAGTGAGAGGAAAACTGAGAGAGTTTAATCACTGTAGTAAGCCTTAGTATCAATCTGGAAATTTTTCCCCTAGTGCCCTTCATCATCACGGGCAGATGGAGACCATTCAGGGCTTGTGCTACCTGGACCCGTGGCTGAATCTAGAGCAGTGGGAGGAACACACCCTTTTCTTAGGTGAAGCCATGGGTTCCCCTCAGGAAGCTTCAAACTTGGGTCTTCATAGGACCAGTTTTATGGATGGATTTGAGGACTGTACAGGAGTAATTCCTTTACAGCCACATCTTTTCCCCGTTTTTTGCAAAAAAGCTGGAAACTGGTTATAATAATCCAAACAATTGTAATTGCTCTGGATGTTTTGATTAATATTTTAGCCATGTATTTTAAGAGGCTCATGGAGATCTTGTGGTTAATATAGTGGTAGAAGTTCTGGAAACCTGTGCTGAGCTTGGCAGTACAAAGTTTATAAAACTCCTGCCTCACTGAAGTCAGCAATATTTTTGCCATTGATTTAACTGGAGCCAGATTCTATTTCTTCTATATTTAGCATTAGGAAATCTTCCTTTTGCACCAGTAGGGTAGTGCCTGCCTCTCTCTTTTTTCAGTTCACTGTTCAGAAAGGTGCTAAGTCTTAAGAAGTAGTGGCACATATTGGGCAGCTAGATTAGTTGATTTAAAATGTTTTAAATCCATATAAAAACAATAAATGGTATAAAATATTATGTTAGAGGTATCTTTCATCATTGAACTATGCAAAATTATGGAAAAGCTGTAAAAAAGTTGGTAGATTGGAATGCTAACTTTCTCTTGTCTTCCAGCTCCATATTTAAAGGCTCAGCCGTGTGTGTGTATCATCTGTCTGACATCCAGACTGTGTTCAATGGACCATTTGCACACAAGGAGGGCCCAAACCACCAGCTGATTCCATATCAGGGCAGAATTCCATACCCACGACCTGGCACTGTAAGTACAAAGATGTTTATTCAGTCTTGCCAGTTGCTTGTCTTTGTTTAATGCATAAATAAATACTGTTTATTCCAGGAGAAAAGTCTGTGTGTGACTGTGACAGTTACAATTCAGGACTGTTTTATTTGCTTTTCAGTTGCCTGCAAATCCAACTGCAAATCATGTCATGTCTGGAAGTCTTCTAGAAAGAATTAAAAAGTCATGTAAAATATTAGTTGTTTTTTCTGCTTCAAAGCTGATAAGAATTAGTTCATTAGATGATAGTTCCCTCATTTGCATGCACATTTCCATTTTGTGGGTACATTTGAGCAAAATGTAGCTAAATAAACAAGCATGAAAAGACAGCATTGTTAGTGTGTTCCACAACCTGGATCCAAATGTCTGTAAGTCTGTCTTCTGTCTGTATGAATTTTCTTTAGTTCTCCAGAGTCTTGCACCTCTACTCAGACGCTTAGGAGTTGTAGTAGGAGATTTAGAGAACAAGGTTTCTGGGACTTGTCACTTGACTAAGTCATACCATGCCAGGTTCTGAATCTTAGAAGAGTGACCTAGAAATAAAAGCATTTTCTTGCCATTCAGTTCACCATCATCTTCTTTGTAAAAATGCTTTTTGTATGCCTTGCTTTCAGGAATTTCTTTCACTGTATCAGGGATATTTATAATCTTCCAGTAAATTCTGTGCACAATTAGAGCTAGCTCTGTTTCCAGGTTGTGTCAAAGTATCTCATGAAATATTTAAACAAAACTTGTTTCTTCTTACTTCTCAACTTCATGACGTATACAAATTGCTGTTAATGCACTTTTTTCTTTCTTTACTTACTTACTTATTTTAACTATTCCTAATTTATATTTAGCAGAAATGTAACATCTGATATTTCAAGCTTTAATGAAGAATGTATGAACATTTTCTATAATTGTCTCTGAATCCATATTAGCTAAAGGAAGTATGGTAGTGTGGGTGTGTGTTGACTCCTATGAAGTCTTACAGTTTCTCAAGTACCAGAATGAAATAAATATGCAGAGAATCATAAATTATCTCTCAACAATACAGTTATATTTTTTAGATCAACACTGTTTCTTTTCCATTCATCACAGAAAATTAAATTTTATTTTAATTTTGCCAGTTCCTGTGAGAACTTTTAAACATATCACTATTTCAGTCTGATTTGTCTTTATGCTGCAATATCTTGTTCTTTTTCTCTCTTTCTCTCTCGTACATGGAACAGCTCAGATACATGGAATAGTATACCTGTTCACACAATACTTCATGACATTTTAGTGCAGTTGTTGCCGGCTGTAAGAGTAAGGACTTTACATTCCCAGATCTCTAGAATTAACTAATCAATACTTGACATTCCACTAAGGTCTAATGCTAGCAATTAGTCTTTCCTTGCAATTAATTCATACAGCTCTAATCTCAAGAGTGCACTGAGGCTTTCAAAAAAAGACCCATTCAAACAGGAAGTTTCACACTCTTGTGATTAGTCACATTTCAGAGTTTCTTTCAGCTTCAGAGTATTTTGTTTGTATGTGTTTCCTCAACCACTGCCATGTTTTTCTTGGTTCACCTCATGGAGGCTTCTGAGGTATTCCAGATGGGCCTAAAGAAACTGGGCAACACAACAGAAAGGGGAAAAAAAATCAGATTTGGATTTAACATGGTGACAGAAATTATTTACACTTTCCAGATATGCTGATGAGCTCTGAATTGAAGATAAATTCTTAGATCATATCTCATAGAGATTCCTTTAGATGATCATTGCTCATTTTTGGATCACTGGCTTTTGTGCTTCCTCATGATTCAGCCGCAACACAGTTTCCCTAAGTCATATTTTCTAAGCTGAAATTTCTTTGGCTTTGCTTTTATTTCACTGCCAAAAAAAAAAAATCCACTTTTCAGTGTGTGCCACAAACTTTATTTTTCACTTATATCAAAGAAAACATTTGAGAAAATCGTGACGGGGATTTTTCACTGCTCAGAATTTGTGCTCAAATAGTTAACATGATTAGCCAAGTTTGCAGTCTGTGGGGCTTGATCTCCTTTTCTCTGGAATGTACTTTTTTTGTTACTTCTGGGATGCTGGACTGGGCAGGGATGCCTTTTTATAGACATGGAAAATCCTGCTTTGCAGTTGCCTAAAGAGATATTCATACTAAACCTCTGGGTAGAAGTGAAAGTTCATCACGTTGCAGTACGCTGGATAAACAATGGAAAGGCTTCAGTGTAGCTTCAGTAGGATTAAATGAAGCAATACGTTCTTTTGGCCTTGATCAACTCGGCAGTGTTTGGCTGGCCTTCACTGAATACCAGTGGTTTCTTATTTCTCCACAAGCAAAACTTACTTATGGAAAAAGAAATACATAATTGGCAACTTGCTACTAAACTCAGTGATGTTTGAGGGTAGTTTCCATTTTTCAGAGTTTACAGAAATAGCTTTTGTACCTATAGCATATTGGAGAATATGCTGTAAATTAAAGAATTCTGATAATCAAGTGTAAACATAAAATTGTGTAGACAAGTTCTTGAATGAGCTGTGAAGGATGCACATTCAATCCCTCCAGGAAAGGGAGAGTTTATATGTTTCTTCAGTATCATCTTCTGCTTGTCACTGGTTTAGCAAAAACATTAATTGATTAAAGATGTTTGTTAAGGTTTTGCTCGGAATAGTGATATAATGTAAGCTTTTAGGGTCATGCTGGTGTGAATCATTGCACAGACATTTTTGCAAGAAGTCACAGACAAAAGTCTTACGACTCCAAGTCAATAACGGAAGGGTTGAAAGTATTAGAGAAAGACTTCTAATTGAGCTATGTGAGACAGGAAAGTTTAAGTTGAACTGTTTGTGAAACAGAATCCCTCTTGAAAGGAACTGAGGTCTGGCACAGCACTACTAAGTAGAATAATCTTGCTAATGATGAATGCAGTACTTTTTTAAGCATTTATTGCTCATCTTAACAGATCGCTCCATACATTTTCTGGAATGTGGATTAATATGCTGGAGAGGATAGAGCAAGCAAGATAATAAGAATTGAACTTTGTGAGCAATCCTAGAGCATTGACATAGAGCATCATTTCTAATGAGAGCCAAAACAAAACCCTCAGGATAAATATGAGCTCAGAAAAATAAATCAACAAGGATGTCAGATGAGAGAAACAACCCATGTCTGAGCTGAGTTCTGGTTCTTCTTCCTGGAAGGTACTGATGCCAGAGCAATTTCTTTTGAAGAGCTCCTACCAGAGCTGTTCTAGTTTGTATAAATAATTCTCTCCTAATTGAGCCAGAAGATGACTCCAAAGCCTGTGATTAGGCTGAAGTCCTCTCTCTACTTGTTTCCTGGTGTGCCGAGTGAATAGTTTATTGGGTGCACAATATGGAACTGCTTTTAGCAGTGAGAGTGGAACAGTCACTCCTGCCTGTGGTTACAGGGATGCCCCAGGAGGTGAAAACCCAAATTCTAACATTGCATCTCATCAGGTAGGCTGGACACATGACTCACATATCCCTAGAGAGATTCCATGTCTCTCCGAATATGATTCATTTTATGTAATTTTAGCCATTTAAAAGCAGGGTGTTCAGTCTGAATTACTGACTACAGAGGAAACCTAAGAATAAATGCCTGACTTTAAGAGAGTAGGAGTCAGGTGAGGTAAATCTCTCCCTAAGCTACTGGCTATTTTGTGTCTGTGGTTTTGACCAGAAATTCCATCCCAGATGTAAGAATGGCCCTCATCAAAATAAACAAATTTCCATCAAGTGCTTTTTATTGAACAAATCATTTTCCAATTGGAAAAATACTGTGTTGAAACACTTCTGAATATCTCCAGTACTCTGAGGAGAGTTTCACAGCTCAGAAATACTGTAACAGGAAAAAATGAAAGCTCAGGGGCAGCAGTAAGAAGTGAGGTAGTGGCAGCTGAAAAAAAAAAAATCCAAGTAAATTAACATAAGTACATGGAGAACTTTTTACCAATTACTGACATAGCTCTGATTTCTTCACAGTCTCCTTTTAGTTTCAAACTCAATAAAAGTTGAGTTTCTCATGAGGCCCAGAATGCCTCAGGGATGATTATTTGGATGGTTCTTCATTATATTTAAAGAAGAATCCAAAATATTTATGGACTTCAGTTACTTCTGAGGCATAGGGGAATGTATAGACAACCTTTTCAGATATAAATAAGTTGTTATGGGACTCCCTCATCAACTCCATATTATTTCTCTTTCAAATGAAGATGAGTCGCGGGCCCTTTCATCATCTTATAATCAACAAAATGACAAGAGGGATATTGGCCAAATTGCAATTAAGTATCAGATTTTGTTTTCTGCCTTTGAACTAATTCTGTAAAAAAAGAGATGCAAAAGTTTGGTATCTTCCCGTACCAATCTCTTGGATTTTTTTTTTCAACAGGCAGTTTAGAAGCATGAAACACGTAGAAATAGGTTCAGAAATACAGATCTTTGCCATAGAGCTGGATTTTGAAAGTGCAAAAATACATTTTGGTTTGTTTTATCAAAAGTGATGGGAATTCAAAGTGTAGCTATTCAACACTTCATTCCCCTTACTGGAATACAGCAAGTTTTGGCCCAAGTCTGAAGTGCTTTTTTTGGGAATTTCCTTTGTCAACTATCTGTCCATATTTGTAAATGATCTGGAGATGAAAACTCTCTGAAAGATGATAAGTACTGTTCATCATTACTGTGCATGTTTCTTGCAGTGTCCAGGAGGAGCCTTCACTCCCAATGTGCGGACAACGAAAGAGTTTCCAGACGATGTTGTGACCTTCATTAGGAATCACCCTTTGATGTTTAATCCCATTTACCCAATACACAAGAGGCCATTAATCATCCGGATAGGAGCTGACTACAAGTATACAAAGATTGCTGTGGATCGAGTGAATGCTGCTGATGGGAAATACCACGTCTTGTTTCTTGGAACAGGTATGACAAATTTGGCAGCATTCATTTTCCTCTGTTGCAATGTAATCTGCAATCAGCTCTGTTTTTTACAATTTATAGCTTTCAGAAATTTTTTTTTTAATGTTTGCAATATACAGAAATGTTACAGAAATCCATGAATTATGTTCTCTTTACTTTCTGTGTATTTTTCTTTTTACTGTAGACGTCATTATGTGCAAGAGATACAATGTATTGATCTTAATTTTGAGACAAAAAACAACACTGGCATATATTTTATTGGATCTCAATTATAATACTTCTCTTGAATGTGGTTTGTCTGCAATATCATTCAACATTAGATTTTGATGATCTGTAACACAAGAAAAAAATACCAAAATCTAGCTTTATAATTTTTTTATACTTTCACCATCATTATTTAATATGTGCTGTGTAAGCTACTTCTGAAGAAAAGCACGATCTGATCAAGATGTTGCAAAGGCAGAAACAACTCCTCCAGAAAACAGTAGTAATATGGAAGTACTTAGCAGAGAAAAAGAAACAAATGGTTGGAGTCCTAGCAGTAGTGGACACAGAGAACTTGATCCAAGTATTCTAAAATAATTTCTATCTAATATAATCTGTATTCTGTTTTTACTTGCATCAAATTTGAATCTAGCGTTATGTGTCTGAAGTCTGCAGGGAACAGGTTAAGTGATTCTTGTGCTGATCAATTTAGATTTTTTAAAACATTCTGATATGAATCACACCCTTTAGATTGAAGCAGACAAGTAGACTGGTACTCTGACTAGACCCAGGACTCACTCACATCTGAAACTCCCACTGTTTAACAGGGCATTAGAGGTCAATAGGCACAAAGTCTAATCTTTTTTACTTTTTTTTACTTTCAAGTAGAGCAAAAGAAAAGAACTCTAGGAGAACAAATATATGTCTGAACATCAGAAAATGATTACAGAGATGGCTTGCAATGCTTTTATGGTTCACGTATTATTGGGGTCCCGATTGCTTTCTGCTTGTAGAATAACTGTGTCTGCCAACAAACTCACATGGGGCTGGGAACAACCATATTGTTATATTAGATTTAGGAAGCGGGTGCTAAAAAATCTCTTAAGAATGTCAGGCTTCCACAAGGAAAGGATTAAAAGTAACTGTTCACTCTTCTTAGAAAAACCTCTCCAGCTATCAAAATCAGCAGGGTAGCAGGGTGCCTATGTGCCAAAGGAGGCCAACTGCACACTGTGCTGTGTGTGCAGCAGTGTATCCAGCAAACAGGTTGATGGAAATTATTTTTTTCCTGTATTTGGCTCCTGTTGGAAGGTATGTGCCAGCTGTGGGCTCACTAGTACAAAGAAAACATTGACCTAATGGAGCAAGATCAGTTGAGGGACTGTATGATATGATGTATAAGAAAACACTGAGAAAATGGGTTTATTCAGGGAAAGCTAAGGGGAGACCTTAATGCTGTTGACAGCTATCAAATGGGTGGGAACAACTTCCTAGTGGAGGAAAAAAACAGATGGGAACTCTTCTCAAGGTGCTCAGTGCCAAGATGAGGGATTTCACACAAGTTACAATGTGAAACAATGCTAATTTATATTTATTAGCATTGTTTGGAAAAAGTTTTTTGCCATTGACATGATCAAATAGTCAAAAAAGGATCCAGGGAAGTTATGAATTCTCCATCTTCAGAGACTCAAAAGGATCAAAACCCAGCAAACACAGCATTGGGCAGCCTGCTCTAATAGGACTTGCTTTGAGTGTGGGACTGCACCAGATGTCTTCTACAGGCTACAGTTTTCTGCAGTTCAGTGAATGGAAAATAAAACCACTTAATTCATGTGAGGTTAAGGATAGAAAATGTGAAGAGCTAAAGCCCAGCAAGAACTCAATCTGTTTGCTGCTGTAAAAGGCAATAAAAAATGTTTCTATAAATACATCAACAGCAAAAAGAGAGTTAAGGAGAATTTCCATCCTTTACTGGAAACAGTGAAAAAGCTGAAGTACTTAATGCCTTCTTTGCCTCAGTCTTTAGCAGCAAGACAAGTTCTGAAGGCTCCCAGCCCTTGAGTTGGAAGACAGGAATAAGAAGCAGAATGAAGCTTCTATAATCCAAAGAGAAATGGCCAGTGACCTGCTACACCACTTAGACACACACAAGTCCTTGGGGCTGGATGGGATCCACCCAAGGATACTGAGGGAGCTGGCAGAGTCCTCTCCAAGCCACTTTCCATCATTTAGCAATAGTCCTGGCTAACTGGGAAGGACCCAGCTGATTGGAAGTTGTGTGATGCCCATCCACAAGGAGAGCCACAAGGAGAATATGGGGAACTACAGACGTATCAAGCTGACCTCATGGCTGGGGAAGCTTATGGAGCAGATCATCTTGAGTGCCATCACATGGCATAATGCAGGACTACCAGGGAATCAGGCCCAGCCAGCATGGGTTTGTGAAAGGCAGGTCCTGCTTGACCAGCCTGAGCTCCTTCCATCACAGGGTGACCCACACAGGGGTTGAGGGAAAGGCTCTGGGTGTTGTCTACCTGGACTTTAGTAGAGCCTTTGACACCTTTTCCCACAGCATTCTCCTGGAGAAACAGGCTAATCATGGCCTGGATAGGAGCACTGTTCACTGGGGATAAAACTGGCTGGACAGCTGAGCCCAGAGAGTGGAGGGGAATGGAGTTACATCCAGCTGGTGACTGGTCCCAAATGGTTTTCCTCAGGTTTTTCCTGATCTAAACAATTCTATGATTCCATGTTTTTCCCCCAAACCTTTACCAAGTCTCCATCTGATGCAGAGTGAATGCTTAGTGCCTTATATGATAAGGCATAGTCAGGTCAATGAATTATTCAAAGAATTTAATAAGTTTTTGATCTGGGTATTTTTCTTTTCTTGACCAGAAATTGATAAATGAGTTTTAAGGTATTCTTGACTCTCTCCTATCTGCAGCTTTTGGAAAATACTAAATTAACCTAATTAGGACAGGGTTTTCTACACGGTGGGTTCTTCCTCTCCTTTCCCTCTCCTCCCCACTAACAAAAACCCACATTTTGTCTTTAGTTTAATTAATGCAGATACAATTTTTGACTTAGTGAGCTGTTAGGATATTTTTTCTCCTTTCCTGCAGAAGTCTACTTCTACTATAGAAGTATCAGAAGTGTTGATAGAGAGCATCACTGCTCTTGTTATACAACTGCAGAAGAAAACTTGGTAAAAGAGAAGTTTTACTTTATTGTTAGCTTTCTTCCTTGACAAATCACTATGTTTAGTCAAAGTGTAGATTGGTAGGCTAGTGCAGATCTTTCAAATGAACTTTTTTTTTTCAATGTATAGTGGTGCCGTTGTTTTAAAATGCTCTGTAAGCACCTGATGTTATCTGGCGGCAAATTCTACTAAAGCTTAGTGGAAAAGATTGAGGCATAAGTTCCCAGACCATATAGATTGCTAATGTAGCAGTGATAGTTAAAGCTGGAAAACTATTGAAAAGCTGAAATGTCCTTGAAATCACATTTTGATAGGAAGCATTTTAATAACTCTGCAAGAGGTAAACATAGGTAATTTCATTTTATCCTTTGATGACCATCTGACTGTTTTTAGGTGATCAACGTAGCCTCATAAATACATGTGAGCTGTTAAAAAGAAACATAGCTCAGGTTGTTCTTATGTTAATCTCCTCTGTGTACCAGCACAGGACCCATTATGGATCAGATACAGGAAGTGCAGCTCTTCATACTTTACATTCATTGCTTTATCTTCTTCATTACACTGGAGACAAGGATCATTTTCTGCTTTCTAGTGAGATGGAGGGCAGGCATTATTCTTCCTGAGCAGGGCACAGGACATTAATACCTTCCAAGGTCTTTCTCCAAAGAAATCGTTGCAATACAAGTCTCAGCCCTTTAAAATAAAAGTGATCAAGTTTCAGCCACTGAGAGGAGAAACTTGTTTTCTTTATTCTCTGCTTTCTGTGAGACTCAGGAGGATTTGATAGAGATATTAAGTGTCAAAAGGAATGCAGAGGGGATTTGCTTTGGTATCAGTTCATCCCAGCAAATGCAAAAACCACATTGTATAGGAGAATTTCATGTGATAATTTCCTTGGGAGCCTGGAGCCCCACAGCCGGAGACAATGGGACTTGACACCTGGTGACAATTACACTCAGCTCAAATGATGAGTTACTACTGCTGAACTGAGATGTTTCCAGCCATGTCTGTCACTGTCAGTGACCTGTCTCATGCTTGAAATCAGAGTGTTTTATGTCTTGCCAGATGCAAAGCACACAAAATGTTTAGCTTTTCCTCTCTTGCTCCTCTATAGCCTTAGTAATAAATCAGTTCCTGAATGCAAGTGAAGAATAACAGAAGTACAGAGCTCCAACAACCCCAGTGGTTTTCATCATGTAGCCATGGCACAGGAGGGCATAGGCAGCTCTGCAATTTTTTCACCTTGGTGTGAACTAAATGTAGTGTTCCCTTTGCTCCCCCAGACAGAAGTGCTGTGCACACAGGGGCTGCTCCATACCCAGAGTTGATGTGCAACTAAAAATGCACTATTTTTTATCCCTTGCTTACCTGATAACAAACAAAATAAATCCCAGGAACAGATGTTGTTCATGTGGCATTCCATGCTTTTCAAATGATTACAATCTCCCATTTTCCCTCTGCTTTTAAGCATGAAAACTCCCAAAGCACTTCACAAAACTTGCTAGTTTTGTTTGGTCGCCACTAAGGGATCTCTTCACCCCTGACTGGCGTGAATTGACTTGGAGTAAGGAGCCAGTCTGGACTGGTAGAGAGCAGTGCTGCATGAGGAGAGTTCTGTCTACCTACCTTGTTTTCCCAAACAGAAACCCAAGAGATAATTTTCTTGGAAAGAATATAATCACTCTTTTGCATAGTTGACTTGAGTAATTCTGATGGTATTTTTTCCCTATGCAATGAGAAATAACATATTCAGTTCAAGAATTAGGGATTAGAGTTCTATTTCAATTATTCCATTTATGTGATGGGGCAGGACACAGTCAGTCCTGAGCTTTTTGGATTCACCCTAGAGTTGCACTGTAATTTGTTTACTTGTTTCAGTTATATCTAAAGAACCTAAGCTTTCAATATTTTGTGTTCATCCTTTGGTAGATTGTTTTCTATCTGCGTTTTAAGACAGCAGTAAAACACCATGAGAACATATTTGTGAGATTAATATTCATTTATTAAGCATGCCACCTACTGCTTGCAGCACGAAAGCCTTTGGTCAAAGTACACACAGATTGCACAACCAAAAGATTATTCACGGGGCTTTTTTATTGCTCTTGGTGTTAGGAAAATATTTAAATGTCTGGGTCAAACTTGGGTACATTAAACAGTTACGGGCACCAATGGGATTTTTTTCAGCTTCTTGCTATCAAGATATGATATGTTTTTCTGGAAAGAGATCTAAGTTACTTTCATAAAAAGACACTACAGACTTCAATGTGGCTTATTGAGATGATTAATGTCAGCCACATGCATCTGATGTGGCATGAGGCTGATCGATGTTTCTCATTATCTTTTCTTCTCTGATGAAACATTTGTTTTCAAAGTCTAGATGCATTAAATGCCTCCAGAGCATAAGTTTTTAATATTCATTTTCATGGTGTTGTATGATGGCTGTCTTTTTGGAAAACTAACCCTTGCTGACAACAGTAGCCTCCAGGAATGGAATAGCCAAATGATCTACAGATTCTAACCGAAAGATAATCTGGTCAAAAGAGCAAGCTTGCCTCCCATGGTTTTCCTGGCTGCAGTTTTGTGACTGTGAGGTTGGGGAGATGATGTTACACAACAGTGGCACAACAGGCGTCAGACACGATTTCCTTCTTCCTCTTGGTCATAGTGCCTGAGTCATTCATAACCTTTTGCTGACCTGTTCATCCAAAGCTTTCTCACAGACTTTTAAGGTGATATGTAAGAGGGCATACCTCTACCTGCTTCATTTCCCTTGTTCAGGTTTTATTGAAGCAAGCTCACACTGTGTCCCAAAAGATTGACTGAGCTGGGGCTATACAAAAACTTCACCCTCAAGTGTGAGCATTTGTATCTGTCTTTTTGTTGTTTGATGCAGCTTGAATTTTATGAAGTTTCACAGGGATATTATGAGCTGGAAAAAAATTGCCCCCATTTGACAGATGAGTGAACTAAGCACAGAGAGGTTAGTGGCCATGGTGGGAGCTCTGAGTTACAGCAGACACAGAGCGTGGGAACGTGGCTGTCAGCCCTGACTGCTAACCTGCCACCCTCTCAGGTGCTCTGCTGAGCCTCAACATTTTCTCAAACAGACAGATTTCAAACATTCTATGAACTTTTTGCTTTCTTTTTTCTTTGTAAGGTTATTTGTATACATCAGGTTCAACTCAGATAACAGACCAGAAATAATTAGCTGCCATTAGGCTGACAGGTAAAACATGGAGAAAAAGGTTTTAGAGGGTCTCCAGCAGTGTCAAACACATCAGGGGTGGGGATTACTGAGGGAAATCTCTGAAAACTCACATCAGAGTAGAAGTTGGTGCCTATGGCAGTCATTTTTTTATGATGGGGAAAATTTGGGGGCTTTATTTGTAGTTCAGTTTGTCCGTGTGATGTGGCTCAGGGGTAAATGGGTCCCAGCTCTCTTTGAGGCTCGCGTTACTGGCAACTGCAGTGTTCGCTTAGGACTGGGGAAATAAAAACTAGTCAACATTCAGAGAATGAGTTTTATACTCAGACCTTCTGATTCAGCCAAAAACCTCTGTATTTTTCATGTCTTTTCATTAAGTTTTGCTTTTTCCATTGCCCATGGACAGGCCTACCAGGAATTAATGTAATCAGGCACAGTCTAACTGGTATTGATGAAGCTTAGCTGATTAATACCAGTCCAGAATCATGTCTTGCATTTCAAGAAATATTATTATAATTATGATGATGATGATTTACCTCTTATGCTTCCATTCCATTTATTGGAATGCCTTCCTTCTTCATTTATTTTCCACTCTGAATACATTCTACACCTTTTTCTTAGCCTGCACTTTCCTCCCTTGCTGCTCCCAGTTTCTCCTTCCTCTCAGAGGGAATGTGATCTCAGTGCCATTGTCTTTAATGTCAAGCTGGGACAGATGCATTTGTTAAGCAGGTTTAAATGGAAAAGCATTTTGAGTCACTCCTGTCCCCTTGCTGTCAGCTTGAGGGAGATTCCCTTTTGTTTGTCCATCTCCACTTGACTCACAGACAGCTGAGCTGATGCAAGGCTGCAAACAGCTCCCAGTGAAGAATTAGGAAAGTGGTGAGCAAAAATTTGCCTCTTTATTCCTAGTGGAAGATTGATATTCTGGAGATATAGTAGCTTTTTCATGACTATGTAAAATCATAGCAATGGAGAACTGTTTTCAAGTGGATTTCTGGAAGGAACAAGTAAATAGCAAAGGAAACCATGTTGTTCAATTTTATGAATTTTAGAGGATTACCTTCTAATTTCATACAATGACCAAACTTGAAAAAATTTCACCTGCACTTGTTTGATGATATCTTATGCCTGATTTACAGCATAAAATATTATCTATTGTGAAATACTCTCAGAAACAGCCCAGGCACTGCTTTGCATAGATAGATGTCCTGCAGTGCACAGTGTTTCATCCTTTCCTCTGACTCAGGGAATTTAGTTCACTTTTTTACTATTAGCAGAAATAATCAAACAAGATTTTTGACAAAACACAAATATACCATAAGCTTTCTATGTGAACACATGTAAGTGACTTGATTTGTCAGATACAAGTTTGTGTTTATAGTGGAAACAGCAGTGCTGTTGAGAAAGAAATAAAAAGTAGGGTTTGGGACAAATATTTGCTTTTCATTTATTAAGGAAAAGGCTGAGCTACAGCAGCAAGACTATTTTTAGAAGCAATGGGAGAGTTATAGCCTATAAGCAGTGTATTATTGGAAGTGTTTATATATAGGTGTATAGAGAGACATATGTATGTACAGACTAATAGAATCCCTTGCTCTAATGAATTTTATTTAATCAATAGCTTCCTATTGCCTGCTTTAATATTTATTTTAAACTTTTTTATTAAGTCGCCTTTAAAATAATGGAACATTCCTTTCTACAAGGATTTATCCATCATGGTACAGTACTGAGTCAAAGTAAGTGGTAAAATACTGAGTCAAAGGGAATGAATAAGAAGGTAAACAGTCCTTTACTCTGTGTGTTCTTCTGGGGCGTGACAAAAAGGTAGATAGGAGCCTGCTTTACAAATAGGAGAGGTTATTAGGACACAAGGGCTTGGCGTCAGGCATTATCAGTATTTTCTGTGCTCATGCCCAGGATAAAATCTCCCCTCAAGTTCTGATTTCAGTCTGGGGCAATGTTTGAGGACCCAAGACAATGTAGGAATTCTGAATGTGTGGCATGTGCTAATGGATCATTGACATAAACCGGTTCTTCAGAGGCTCAGCAGCCTCACATTCCTTTGCAGGTAAGGTCACTGTCAACATGCTTAGTGCCCTGTATGTCAGGGTTACAGGTACTTGACACTTTGCAGGCAACTTCAAAAAAGCACCACAAATGGCTGCAATTCCTTCCTGCACTTCTGATTATTTTGTAAGGTAGAGTCTAATGTTAGATAGAGAGAATTGATGAAAGAATGCAAAGAAGCAAAGGTAGACTGGACTGAAGCCATGTACAGGGTTATTCCCTTAAGCAGGAGAAGAAATACACACAAGCCCTTTCCTCTGAGGGAGGCATCTGCAGCAGTTTAACACTTCTGTGGGTCCTGGCAGTTAGTAAATCTCTCTCAGGTTCTCATAGCTTAGCTAATGCTGGCACCTAGGCTAGACCACAGCTGTGCTCTCACAAGATTTGGTTTCAGTGAAGTTTCTTCAGAAGGAACTGTTTTATCATGCCATTGTATAATGAGGATAAATGTCTCCGTGGAAAATTCTCATGAAAAATTCATGCCTAACATGCCCTGAGCATGTATCCTTGATAGCTACACATTTTTAAGTCTTGTCAGCTTTCAGCTTCTCTTTTCCTTTTTTTTTTTTAAGACAAAATGCTGTAATGTGCCCTCTGTCTGTGGGCTAGTGATTAAATATCAATATTCTGGCTTTAAACCTTTTTTTGTTGTTGTTGTTGTAATAATAATAGCAGCAGCAACAACAACAACAACAACAACTAGTAGTAGTAGTAGAGGAGGAGGAATTGTTGTAGTAGTAGTAGTAGTAGTAGTAGCAATAGCAGTAGTAGTAATGGTGTCTGGCTTCCTTGAGTGAAATAAGGAGATGTAAATTGCATACAAAAATCATCTTACCCTGCAGCTCTAGGTATAGAATTTAGTCATTCAGGTTAAAGCAACAATAAAATTGAACTTTTTTCAGTTTCCATTGTCTTCATTATAATTTGTCAAACAGGAAACTGAAATTTCCTAATAAATGTAGATACTTGCCTGTTTTGTGCTATGCTAATATTCTATCTACTGCACAGCTCTACATTGCTCTTAAAACTTTTGAAGGCTGAACAGAACCTGTACTATGTGTTCTCATTGCTCAGAATCAGTATTGAGCAGATAGATTTATTCTACTCAGTCTAGTTTCTAGGTTTTTCAGGTAAGAGGAATTCTGTGTGCTTTTTCCAAGTTAAAATGCTTCGTTCTTGTAATTATCCCACAGTCTTCCTTTTCTGCCACATCAGAAATACTTCAGTGGCTGTCTCAGCCTGTAAGAGCCTTCACAGATGGACCCCTTCATCACACATATTCTTTCCACATAAGAAATTTGGAAAACTAATCAAAAATTCCCCTGTGGTCTCACTCATCACATCCACCCTGCAAAAACACTGTCATTGCCACATATTTCTACTTACTCCTTTGTTCTGAGTGGATTTGTGAGGCTTGGAACTGTATTTTGAGAGGGAAACCATGATACGATAGCTAAAATATCTTCACCTTTTTCCTAGAGAAGAAGAAGATTTTTCTTTTTATCTTAGAGAGCAAAGTATTAACTCTTACCAATATATAATTTACTTGATTATTGTTTTAATTGCATTTAATAAAACTTTCATCTTAGTGTGTTTACGTCTAGATAAAGTTATTCTTTGGAATGTTTACCTTTCATGTCATCAGTTATCCAAGTATTTTATTATCAGATATGAATATATCACATCCTGCAGTAGCTTCCTTTTAACTGTTTAAATTGTGTTTTACTTTGAGATCATTAGGATAAATTCTGCCTCTGGGTGTCTGTACCGCAATAGAATATACTGATTTTGATTGACCTTTTTGTATAGAATGGTAACAGTAATGGCAATAAGTCCAATCTTATCATGACTTATGTTCATATATGAGAATAATACTGTGATAGTATTCCTCTATAAGGAATCATCTCATCATTCTTACTGACTCCATACCGTAGAAATTACTGAACATTTCTTACCTTTCTCTGTGTCATAGTGCTTGCTTAGATGGTTTTCTTTTATAATTATTGGAAAAAAATTATAATTATTTCTTCTCTCTCTCCATATTACATGGTCTCACTTGTTCTCATCTATTTCAGATCAAGGAACAGTACAAAAAGTTGTTGTCCTACCCACCAACTTCTCTGCAAGTGGAGAACTCATTTTGGAAGAGATGGAGGTTTTTCAGGTTTGGCTTTCTCCTTTTGTTTTTCCAGTGTGTATGTTCACACAAACACTTTGTTCTAACAGACTTTGGCAATGGCAACTGTAATTTGGTAGAAGATCAAGTAAATGTGCATGCTGTCAGATAACCACATAAAGATTACAAAATGTTGACTGTTATGAAGGCTAGAGCTACTGAAGCCCTTTTCTTCACCTATATTTCAGTTGCCTATTTTTTTATGTTGATAGACTGGCTACAAGGATTTTAATAATCCGTTTTTTAGGAGGTCATGTTATAATGGCTTCCAGAAGGAGATTTTTATCATTAGCATCACTATAGAGTCTGTTGCAGTGTATGGTTGAAAGTTCAGATTTCTGCACTTTGATTATCTGAAGATCTTCCTAGTTCTCAGTTGCAAAATGAAATCAAATTAGTGCTGTTTTTGTTTAACGCCTGTTCTTCAAAGTCACACGCCTCTGGTGTCAAGAAAGCTACAAGTTTAAAAGAGCACAAGCTTAAAAGAAACACAAAAGCTACAGGGAGATAAAGGAATAGCCACTGTCAATCACTCTGTCATGTAACAGTTGTAATAACCTAAGAAAATGTTCACCCTCATGTTGAAAATAGCCCATCTCAAATATTTGGATGGGCTATTCATTAAACAGTAGTCTCAGGGCAAGTGGTGTTATGTGCCTATAAACTTAGTTAAAGATTTTGTCATGGCCTTTTCTCTATTTCATTGACAGAATACAAAAAGGAAAATTTAAGCTTCTTTATTGAGGCAGCATTAATGGTTTCCTAAAGAAAAGGAACACTCATAAAGGCATGGCTAGTCTTCTTAGGCTTTCGTTGAAGACTTCCTGCTAAAAAGGATATATGTGAGTGATATTACTTAAAACACACTCTTCACCAAGATAGTGCAGATTCCATTTACTGAAACATAAATTATTACAGCACAAAGACAGGTGGGCAGAGAGGCATTCTCAGCATAAACTTAGTTTCTGCGCCTGTATGCACACACCTTTTTATCCTGAACCCTTAAAACCATGATATCATAACTTCTGCTGTTAAAATCTGCATGGCATCATGGTGTTTAGATGGGTCTCTCCAAGAGAGCAGAGATGAAATCATGGGCCATGTGCTAGTTAATATCAAGGGTAGCAAAGAAGAGATTCCCTTCCAGAATAAACAAGGAAAGGAGAATCTGGCATCAGATCCAGTGTTGCATTTGACCTGCAAACTCCAAACAGTTCATGAAGCAGCTCTAAACTTCTCCAAACCTTTGCCATTTCACATGATTCACAGCCAGATTTTCTGGTCCTGACCTCCCTGCTGTGTTGTGGTCATCTGCAGTTAATCCTAGCCCACTGTTATGGCTTTCCTTTGTGACTGAGCAAATGTTGAACCGTAAAAAAATGCTGGACATTTTTATTACCATTGATTTTATCACTTGTTTGGATGAACAAAATGACTTAAGGCAAGGAAAGTAACAATCCTTTTTCCAGCTCTTTAATATTTGATTTGGACAGAGACATTAATAGACTGCTATGATGACACACAGTAGTATACAATACTGTCTCTGGGAAAGAAACATTCAAGAGCACTCATACCATTTTAAAATAATCTGGTCATTGACAATCTGAATTTACAAGCTGCGTGGTAACCAAACTGCATGCACTGTAGATAATTTGTAAGAAAAGGATTTTGTATTCTTATCTGGATCATGCGGTAAATATTAACGAGCTATTTTATGATTTTTCCTTATCATCATCATTAAAGGAAAAACGTTTCCTATTACAAAGTTAAAGTAATGGCTCTTCTATTTCTGAGATAGCACAGATACAGGTTAATTATATGTGTACAAAAACCTTTTAGATACATGTAATAATAATGTGGCTGAGTTTCAGCAATATATTTTGTGAGACATCAATTGTTTATATGTCATTTGTTTAGTTCTGAAAATAGCAGTACTTAGTAGGAGTGAGTGCTCCCTTTCCAGGATATAAAAATGTATAGTTTTCTTAGATATGACTTGGATTTTAGTGACTTTTAAATGTTAATTTTGGGACAGAGTTCTTGACAATGGTTTGTAACTCTGTCTTTCAGAGTAATTCTCCTATAACAACAATGAAGATTTCATCTAAAAAGGTAAGGCAAAGTGGAATGCCTGCTTAGTGCTTATAAACTGAGAAGCAAATTGACTCACATGTTAGAATATCAGTTCTTGTGGAGCACACTAAATATAGGCAAATTTTCCATATTGAGTACAGAAAACTTGACTGACATTTGCACGAGCTGTTTATATGCCCTTGCACTAAAATAAAATAATTTCTATTCATTATTATAATTTCTAATTAACTGAAAATGTCAGGTTTCTTGTTCTGATTTACGATTAAGGAATAAAAAAAAAAAAATACTAAGAGAGGAAATTCACCCTCCCTGTTTTTTTCTCTGTAGTCCCAAATAGAAATTTTTCCTTGGAAGATCTGTCCAATCAGTGTAAAAAGGCAGTGTTGGGGCTGTTGGATCTATGGTGCAATTGTGCATGTTTGTTTAGTAGTAATAAACAATGGCAATAAGAATGGTGAAAACAGCTGAGAGGATTTCTGCTGAAATGCTTAACACAAAAGCTAAAAATGTGTATTCTATGATTTTGCAAGCAAGATGTTGCTCAATATTTTACAAAGCTACTGCTAAGTAAATATTATTCACTAAGTCAATTTCAGTATGCTTTTTCAATTTTATTAAAAGAAGATCAAAGGAATTTCAAAGGATTTTTGTTCAATATTAATTTATATTTTTTAGAACAATTGAGTAAAACAGTCATTTTGGCCCAGGTTTTGGTATTGATCTACACCCTTTGAACTTCTCTTGCAAAAGCTCTGATTTATTGTGAAAGCTCTCTTGGCTTATTTTTCCAGGTATATAAGGCTATCAGAATCTGGCCATAAGCCTCAACATAATCTCTAGGTTTTACATCTTGGAAATGTACGCACTGGAGGATCCAACTAGGAACTCTGCATAATATTTATTAAAGTGACTGTGTGCAGAGAAAATACTTAGTTCAAAGGCTTGAGCCAGTAATCCTCACTGAATAAGAACCAAGTTCTCAAATCTGAGCGATATTAAGTCAGCCTGTCTGCCCCAGAACAGAACAGAACAATGACACTCAATGTCCAAAAAACCATTAACACTCCCCAGTGTTTCTAGGTGCTTTCTAGCAGGAAGGTGGAAATAATATAGGCTTGTTCACCTGGGAGATTTCTGTTGATTTTGACTTTATATGTATTTTGGCTCCGCTCTTGGCCTTGAGTTAATTCCAAAATTAATCGAAAGGTTTTTTGGGTGTGTTAGCCAGGTCTTGGGTGAAACTCCTCCACATCTGAACTAAATCTTCCCATTTCCTCCTGCAGCAACAGTTGTATGTGAGCTCAGATGAAGGGGTCACCCAGGTTTCCTTGCATCGCTGCCACATCTACGGGACCGCCTGTGCTGACTGCTGCCTCGCCCGAGATCCGTACTGCGCCTGGGATGGCAACTCCTGCTCCAGGTTTTATCCCACAGGAAAAAGGTGAGCAGTATTAAGCAGCCCAGTGAAGTTTGCAAGGGAAGATGGCTTTCATTCTGAGGGTTGTGATGTGATGGAGAAGTGGGATGTCATTCCTTTCATGAGGATGTACAAACAATACCCCTATAGCTGTTGTGCTTGGAGTTATTCATCACCTAGGACTGTATGCTGCAGGAGTGTATGGTAAAGAGCTTGGCTTTTCATATTTAAAGTAATGGATGGGAAAAGAAAGAAAAGGAAAAAAATGGTTCTTAATCATAAATATTAATCTTTCTGTCTCACGCACACATAATCAGTGAGACATTTGTTCCTTTCATTTAAATTCAATTACTTACTATGGATGTAATTATGATAGCCCTAAATACAGCAAAAGAACTCTCAGGCTGTCTGAGGAATAAACTCATTTATATTTTTTGTTCCTCATTTGCTCCTAAGTGAGAAGAATGATTTTCAGGAAAATTTTAGGCAAGTGTGATTTCCATGTAATGCCTGTGGATTTGGGCTTTTTGACATGAGGTTTATTAAAGCAGACAGGGAAAGCAATTTCTGTTTAATTTGCAACAGAACTAATAGTCCATCTCATAATCTTATGCAAAACAGGAGTCTCTTTCCTCCTCCCAGAGGAAATATTTAATAACAGAAGGCTGTAGTGAGCTCTTTCCTTAATAAGATTTCACTTCATATACAAACAAAGCTACAGAATACACAATCAATTGTTACTGCAGAGGGGACAAATCTTTCAGATATATGGTCTCTACAGCTTCCTGGAAGGAGATTGTAGCCAGCAGGGGTTGGACTCTCCTCCCAGGTGACAAGCAAAAGGACACGAGAAAGCAGCCTCAAGTTGTGCTAGAAGAGGTTTAGATTGCATATTCTAGAATCACAGAATCATTAAATATGCTGAGATGGAAAGGACCATTGAGTGCAACTCCTGGCCCTGTGCAGGACACTACAGGAATCACACCATGTGCCTGAGAGCATTACCCAAACACTTCTTCAAGGCTTGGTGCTGTGACCACTCCCCTGGGGAGCCTGTTCCAGTGCCCAGCCACCTTCTGGATGAAGAACTTTTCTTTATATCCAGCCTAAACCTGTGACTGTGCTCTTTGTCTGCACCTGAGCTGCAGGTGCAGAAGGCCCCATACAGTCACTGGGTTTTGTTCCTGTTCCCTCATAGAGGGAGACAGTTGAGAGAAACAGGCAAAGCTTGGATCTGCTGATAATAATGTTCTCCCCTGGACAATTATTTTTTTTATTGCAACATTTTCTTGACTCATTCCTTGCCCGAGATTACAAGGTAAAGCCCAAACTGGCCATGTAGCAATTGGTAGAGTACATGGGGTTGTTAACTGCTTTCATTGAGAATATTCAGCAACCAGTCTGCCAACTCATTGTTTTCTTCCATGGAACAAAGGTCAGAATATGGGGGAGGAAAGAAAAGAAAAATCCCCAAGTCTCGGGCCACCTAACTCCTACAGTAACATAGCTGCCAAAAGGTACAAAAAGCAGTCAGGTACACCCAGCCTGTGCAGTTTTCAGTTTGCCATCCCCATTATATACACCCACCCAGGGTTATTTCCACTGGGGCTTGCTTTCATGCTGATATTTTGTTTTCAATTTGCTCCTTATGTCAAACCAAAATAAACACCTCTTACTGTATGGAAAAAAAAGTCTGGTTTTCATATGTGAAGGAAATGAGTTGTCTCTTTATCTAACAAGGCAAATTATGAAGGAGAAAACATTGGTAACTAGAGCCAAACCCCATTGTCTAGACAGTAGTTTCTACTGTATGAATTTGCTTATTTGCTTCTTTTGACACTTCTGTCTCCTGTGAATTACTGTAGTTCCTCATGCAACATCAATTTACCCCAAAACACCTTATGGTATTACTTTTATTTTCTAACTACCACTTTTTTTTTTTTTTAATTAATATCTAAGTGCAAGGTTTACATTCTCAGAACTGCTTGATGCAAGCAATGTGCCATCTCTGACAGTGTGGAGAAGCTCATGGTAGCACAAGAGCTCTGACATTCACTCAGAAATTCTTCATGGCCTCCCTTGACTCATGTAAATAGTTCACAAGAGTTAAGACCCCAAGGCATAAAATGAAATGTTTTTGATGGTAAACGTAAAAACTATACTTGGAATTTCCGTAATTACTCCTTTGAAATATCACTGTTCAAATATTTCCCTTTCAAACAATGCATGGGATCAGGTGACAGGGGATTATGAGCACTCTCTCTGTGTTTGTGCACTACCTGGTATAATGTGGCCATAGATGGGTCACCCTTCCCTCAGCGGTACTGGAGCTCCAGAGGCTTTTTGTGGTTTTTCATTCTCAAGTCCTTAGTGCATGGTTCAGAATACAGCTGTTTAATATTCCATTGCAACAACCAATATATTTTTTTTCTTGATCTTGATAAATACTGAACTACCTTACACAATATTTATCAGTGAAAATAATATGTCCTAATAATAAAAAAAAATTGTGCACCAACTTTTCATGCACTGAAAAGTGCTATGAAAAGGGCACTATGAAAAGTGCATTCTGTGTGCTATGACTTGCTAGCTGAGGAGGACTGAAATGCCAGTATTCCCTGTAAGCTCACCAGACAGTTTGCAACATAATCATAATTTTACATCTGTCATCCAGATTATATTAAAAATTCCCTATTTAGAGGTATCCTGATACTTGGTGAGTTTTATTATATTTTGGAAATAGTCATGTCTCTTCAAGTGGAAGACATAATAGAATCTTAGCTCTTCACCTTTCTGCATGCATACTTCAGTCACTCTGCTGTGAAGGTGGCTACAAGCACCAAAAATAAAGTGCTTGCTAAAATCGAGGTGGGAACATGCTGGTGTGTCAGATATGAGCATCATTTTGTGCTGGTGTGTCAGATATGAGCAGTATGAATCCTGTGCATCTCATTGTTAGCTGCTTGCCTTTATGAAGAGTTCCAGCTGGGGGTTCTGGCTTTGAATGCTGGATATTGTGAGTTAACAGAGGTCTCCTTCTTTTATCACCTCTGATCCTTCCATCCCTAAACCTCCACAGCAAAACTGCTTTACTTATAAAAACTGCACCTGCTTTATAAGCTTCAACAAATGTTGCTTCACCTAAACAGCGTCTTCACACCAACAAGTCTGCCAAGAGTAAAGCACACTCACAGTGGTCATGAACTATCCCTAACATTTGATCGAGTAAAAAAACCAAAACACATTAAATCCACAAATAAAAAAGTGGTTACTTTCAGTGTAGCTGTCTTGGAATAATATTTTGTTTTTACAAAATATTGCAGGAGGAGCCGTAGACAAGACGTGAGACATGGAAACCCTCTGACTCAGTGCCGAGGTTTCAACCTGAAAGGTACTGTAATTTATGCTATATAAAGAACACATGGTTTTCCTTCATATGATTCATTATAACTGACATTATCAGTATGGTTTACTGGTAAAGCATAATTATTTTCCAAGTCTGACTTTTGTTTTGATTTGGTTTTAGCACCTTTCCTTGCAATTACATGAAACTTGAACATATATGATAAAATGATATATGATATATGAATACATAGTTCAGCATACATGAATTGAGAAACTGTTGACTAGAAGAAGGTAAAGTTAATTAGAGGACTTTTCTACCTCTGTTTCCTTTAAGTCTTTATTAATGCCTTTTCATTCATTTAAGCTTTGGACCTCTGAATTTGTCTGAATATTTGATCCCATACTGAGTTTTGGAGCACACCTTTGAGCAAACAGCAGGATCTAGGCAGGCCTCTCTTTTGATTTATGATTATTCCATTCTCCCTTTACATGGGGGAAAAAAAAAAAAACTATTCCAAACTTCTTTGTGGAGTTTCATCTTTCCAGCTGTGCAACTGTTTAGTCAGCCTGGCTGGGGGAGCCAAGGCTTTGCCCTCCCAGCCAGCACTCCCTCTAGTTTGATGGACAAATATGTCAAATATGCCTAAAGTAATAGGTGTAAACACATGTGCAAAGACAATTCAGTCCTCTTGAACCCCATGCATGTCTGAGCTAGGCAGTGGCAATGTATGCCATCAGACCAAGGGGACACAGAGAATTATGCTCCTTTCACCTCCTTTATGAGCCTGATTTTTGAAGTATATTCTTTTCTGTACCACCTGGTGGCCAAGTAATAGAGCTGATTGTAAATGTTTTTATTGATGTTTTTCTAATCAAAGAAAAATGCTTTCAAAATTACATGTGAAAGGTTCTGTTAATAATAATTCTATGGAAATAGTCTCCACTGGTTATTGGAAGAATCTCCTGGATCAGAAAAGACCACAGCAGTCAGTTGGGTGTAGATCCCTCTGCTTAAATGAACCTTTCCCCATGAGTCAGTATTAGGTCATTTATGTGAAGCTGAAGAGCTTGAGAGGGTAATTCCAAGAGATGACCCCAGTGTTAGAGAATACACCTGAGCGCTGAGAGATCCATGTTGAAGCAACTTGAGCTGCATGTCTTCCCCTGCAGGCATGTGCTGAGACCTCCCACCCAGTGTCTGTCCCAAGGGTGGGTGTCTCCTCCTTCCATGTGGAAAATGTGAGAATGTCAACTGTCTGCATTCTGGCCTGAGGGGGGGATATTGTTTCAAACTTGATAGTCTTGTGAAACAGGTTTCTTGTTTTCCAGCCACTTTTGCAATGAGGATGTATTTATAGGTTTATGTATTTTAGCAACTTTGTAAAGGAAGTTTCGGTGGCAGCAGTGGGATATAGGGTAGGTAGATGGCAGTTGTTTCCCTGGAAAAAAAAAATGATGAAAAGAAAGAGCAAATTAGACACTTACAAAATATAATTTACAGCCATATATAGCAAAATGACTGTGTTTGGGGAAAAAAATGAAATCTACCTAAAGGACAAAAGAGCAGAGATCCAAGCAAAGCCAAGGAATCTTCCAAGCTCATAGAGAACCATAATGCTGAATCCAAGTCTTAAAACATGGTAGAACTCTAAACACATATAAACTTAACATTTTTGGCACATTGTTATTTTTAAATAAATCATCAAGATCTAAGCAATCTTTTATGTCTTCGTTTCACGTCTGTTTAATATTGTTATATTTGTGTTAGCTCTTATAGCCATTACAGAAATGCATTTTAAATGTCAAGTATTTCCAGATTATTCTCCTACAAGTTAGAATTGGTTTTGGTACAGCTTCCTAAATATGCTGAAGGACTAGAACCAGGCAAAGTTTCCTTCTTTCAGAAGAATGGATTTCAATTTCAGCTGATGAAAGAAACTGAAAAGAAGGGGAGATAAAGTAGAGTCTGAGAAAAGCCAGTCTTAGGGCTGTGCAGAACCAGAATCAGATTTTAGACATGCAGACCTCTAGATATTTGCAGTTCTCATATTATTTTAATAATTTCCATTGCTCCTTTCTCAAAAAAAAAAAAATAAAAATTGTATTTCATATATGAGACAAGCTTTTCAATCTGGAGGTGCTTTGTTTTGAGGACAAATACTATGATTTGGACCAAGCAATAAGCATCCAGAAGTTCCTACTTGTGACTGCCAGTTATTCACCTATGGAGACTATAAAGAGACACAAGAAGTCCAAGTGATGACATATGCACAGCACTTGCCCAGGTGTTGCTGGAGTGCTATAAATCTGTCTTTCTCTCTGTTGCTGACCTGTCTACATATTCATCACATTTCAGGCTGAGCCAAGTCCCTTCCATGTGTTGGAAGAGAAGCAGAGGAGTGGGAGCCCAGCCTGCTCTCTCTCTTCTCCCTGGGATGCTGCATGCAGCTGGAGTGGCTGGAGCCTTCTGTAGGGCATGATACTTTATTTTGGTCATACAGCCATATTCCCCCAACTCATAAATGGTGAAGTGTGAAGAAATACATTAAATGCCTCATTCTCTTTTGGAGTAGTAGAGAATGAGATAATTTCACCGAAAAATATCCCTGAGCTCAGTTATCCCATCAGCAAAGTTTATCAGCCTATAGGTGTCCTAATTTCTCAGAACAGACCATGTCACTCTGAAAACATTGGTATTTGAAACTGAATGTGCTTCTTCACATTCCATTTAATTTAATAGAAAAATTTTCCTAAAAATTATATAATTTTGGCCAATATCAGAATCAGGCATTTAATCTGTGTTGCAAAGAGTTACATGTTTTCTTAATCAAATCACTATTCACAGAATCCTGAACTGTTTTCTTTTTAATTCTTTTTTTCTTTCTTTCTTTCTAGCATACAGAAACGCAGCAGAAATAGTGCAGTATGGAGTAAAAAACAACACCACCTTTCTGGAATGCACACCTAAATCTCCTCAGGCTTCTATTAAGTGGCTGCTACAGAAAGACAATGACAGGAGGAAAGAGGTGAGTAATCTGAACAGGAGCTCTGGGAGGATCCTCAGTCAGCATGACATTCCCTTCCCAGATAAGGAGAGGGAATAGTTTGTGTTTTTATCAGGCAGTCTGGCTACAGTGAAGGTGGAGAATTTGTGTGGAGGCAGGACAATGATCATCATTTACTCATATGAATACAATGATCATCATTTACTCATATGAATACAATGATCATCATTTACTCATATGAATAAGAGCAGACTCAGTGCAGCTGAGAGTTCATTCTCAGCCCCACAGACTTCTATCAGATCAGAACAGCTACCAGAAAATTAAAGAACCTTTGTTTCACACCTTACTGATTGCAAACTGAAGGTTTGCAGTACTCAGAACTTCTTACTGATGTAAGGAAATAGGCATAAAAGCAAGAACTTGTATAAAGTCAGGAAGAAGTCAGCATGCAGTAGCTCCTCTGTGCTATTGAAGAGATAAAAGGCGAAAGTGGGAGAAATGTGAAAGGTTTCTTTAGCAAACTAGTCCAGGCTATGGACACGTATTGACAAAAGCATTTCTTCACCATGCTGCAATCACATTTTCCATTACTGCACTCTCTAAGGCTCTCAAGTTTCAGCACTGTAATATACAGTATGATTGTTTATGGGGAATGTTCCTTCCTTAAGTAATATATAAGGGGAAAAAATCCATTGCAAATCCAAGGCACTTAGTATATGAATAAAAAGAAACATCTTTCAAAAGGAACTTTTAAGTAATGTGGTGTCTGTTGATAGGTTATAAATACTGTAAAGCATTATTCTCCTATCAGGCCATTTTACAAAAACAGAGGGGAATTACAAATGTCTCACTTAGTTTTCTAACTGTTCAAAGCCATGTCCTGGCAATAGGTGCAATTCTTTAACCCACTGCTTCAGCAGAACATCTCCCTTTTTTGTTCTTATGTTCAGTAAATATATTAGAATCAATGCAGTTTCATGGTACAACAGGCTGAATAAAGCAATCAAAGTGTTAATTAGTTTTCAAGTTCTCAGATGTCTGGAAATCTTCCACAGTGTCTACAAAAGTTTACAATAGCAGAATACCACAATAAATAAATTAGTTCCCAGGAGAACCAAGTATAATGCAAAGTACAGTAGCAAAATAGTAAAACCATTCAGAAAGATACCAGCAGTGGTTTCCTTTCATAATGGATTGAACTAGCAATTTTTACTTCATACTCATATGCAAAGAGACATCTGCACATTAATTTATAATTGGATGATAACAAGCTCTGGTAACTTGCTTCTTTCAGGTGATGTGATCATCTCCTGGGACAGTGCAGAGTCTGAAGCCAGAAAGGAAATAGGAGAGTACCTGTGCTCTTGGTTAGCATTGAGCCAAGTCTCACTTGAGACCACTGTGGTGATAATTTTTATACGAGGCTACAGACTCTGCAGAGCAGAGAGAGTTCTTCAACAGGAACCTGCTCAAAGTCAAAATACTTAATGAGAAGCCACCTTGAGTTCAATGCCAAATTAGCCTCCCTGGTCCTGCACTGAGTCTCAGCAGCAGTCTCTTGATGCTGAGAGAGACATTCTTAGGAGTGCGACAGGGCAAATAAAAGTTCATTTCTTCAACTCTACTGTTTGAACATTATGAAAACTTCTATTTCATGTGGTTTCCAGATTTTCATCTTTGCCTGCGTCCTGATCAAATTTATTCTAACATTAGAAATATAATTACTTAAGTCATTTTCTTTAGCAACACTTGCCTTCTTTGAGGTATGCTCTCTTCTAAAGGTGGTATCTTGAAGATCATAATATAAAAATACAGTAACTTTAGAAAGTCATGTTTAAAGTGAAGCTTACCAAAAGGTTCAATACTCTGTTGTTCCATAACCTTTCCTAAAAGGTTCCTTCTGCCTTTTTGCACTCCAGGTGAAGCTGAATGAGAGGATCATAGCTACTGAGCACGGGCTCCTGATTCGCTCTGTGCAGGACAGCGACCGGGGGCTTTACCACTGCATTGCAACAGAGAACAGCTTCAAGCAGACCTTGGCAAAGATCAATTTCAAGGTGCTGGATTCAGAGACGGTGGCTGTCATGACTGACAAGTGGTCCCCTTGGACCTGGGCCAGCTCGGTGCGAGCGCTGCAGTTCCACCCCAAGGACTTTGTGGGGGCTTTCAGCCACTCCGAGATGCAGATGATTAACCAGTACTGCAAGGACAGCAGGCAGGCAGGGCAGCAGAGGGAAGAATCCCAGAAGATGAGAGGGGACTACAGCAAACTAAAGGCCCTTATCAATAGCAGAAAAAGTAGAAACAGAAGGAATCAATTACCTGGATCTTAATTTTATTTTATAGTAATAGATATTTTTGTCCTCAGTGTAGGGGGCTTATATTTGTCTATTGTGAAAAAAAATTGTGCAAATCTGATAAAAAATTAAATGAAAATCCAGCATGACTCATAAAAGATCTGTCTCCCAATTAAATGCAGTGTAACCTAAGAAAATAACTCAGAGCATTTTCTTTCCTAGATCACTAGTGACTCTAGGCTGGGCTCTGTCCTAGAAGCAGCGCTGGGTATTTATCTTAAACCAGATTCACCTTTAACATCTCAGTATTTAATTACAGCTGAATAGAAATTTTTACAAAATCAGTGCATTGTCTTGCAGCTCTGGAACTGCACCAACTAGACTGGTGGTGAAAGAATCTGGGTTAAGATGCATACTTAGAGTAGGATGGTACTAAGATTTCCTTGCACTGTGTTTAAGAACATGAGTTTCTTCTTGTTTACTGCTCAACATTGGTTTTACAGCTTTCACTCATCGATCAAATCATGCGAACGCATGCAGCTAGGAAGCAAGTAAAGTGTAGCAGAAATGTTTCATTTGCTCAGAGGTCAAATGAAGGAACAAACAGAAAAAACAAAGAATTTATACTTTATCAGAGTAAGCACTGATTATTGTGCATAGTATGAGTTGTAATAAATTAATGAGTTCTGGAATGTAACTTAAAATATCTCTGCTCATATTGATTTTTATTAAAATAGGGAGTCCTATAACACTACATAGCTTTATAAATGGCACAAAGGTAACATGAGAATGTTCATTATACATACAACTTTGAAAAACACCTAAGTGACTTAGGTATTGTAGCTACTTTTCAAAGGATTACACTCCAATTTCTTTTCAAAGGACAGAATGTAGATATACCATATAGTGCTTGTTCAGAAGTGAAAAATACAGATTATCTTTATTCTGTTCCAATATTAAATTGGAGCTGGTCTGCAATGTGGAAACAAGTCATAAGTGTCTTTGAAATTTTTAAAACATTATTTTTTCAACTGTTTTCTCAAAGTTGCAAATATTTTAACTAGAATTTTCTAATTAAATCATTCCCATTTTCCAGTTTTTGTACCCTTATTCTTCTCCATGTTATTTTCCCCATTTGCTCCTATTTTCAGTTCTCTGCTAAAAAGCAGATCAGGAAAAGAAAAGAAGAAAAAAAAAAAGAAAGGAATGGGGAGAAAAATAAAACTGAAAAATGGGTTTGTGTCAAAAACCAAAAACTATAACTTGAGAGGCATGTTCAAACAGAAATCTTTTGTTTAAGAAGCAGCTGTGAGGTCTGATGAAGCAAGTTTTGTTGAAAATTGGATGAGTGTGCACCAAGCCATCCTAGGAAAAGCAATCACTTTTTTTAATTTTTTTTTTTGAGCAAAGCAAATGCCATAAAGAGGGACAGATCATCAATGCTTTTACTATGTAAGAGTGTTCTGGAAGCCACTGAGTCTGTTCGAAACAGTAACAAGGATTAAAAATGTATGAGTACCCTAGAAAAATCACAATTATTTATGGCATTATACAGAAATATAAACTGATGTTCAGCTCAAAGCTGAGTTAAGTTGTAATTCCACTTCTGTTAGAATACTCTGGGAGTAACTCTACAGGGCATGGGGAAACACTTCTGGGTTTGTGCCTGTATGAATTCTGTTTCATGCAACTGAAGGTTGCACTGAGGTAGCACTGGTATTTATCTGTCATTAGCTGGATTGTCACTTTATCACCACCTCATGAAGGACAGCTGGGAAATGAGCCCTGATCACACCATTTAAACAGTCTCCAAATCCCTTTGATGCTGGTGGGACCTCTTTGAATTTAATTTGTGTGCTTACTGCTAGCATGGCAGTGCCAGCCATGTATTGCCATCTAGTTAAGTGCTCTCCTTACTCAAGGCCTCAATGTGTATTTCTGCAATATTTAGGCATTAATAACTAAGGTCCTTCTTTTGGAAACCATCAGGAAACTTTCTCGGACCTCCATGAGATTGAATTTGGCCCCATGAGCTAGCAGAGTAGGTTCTGGAGGAATCTGGCTGCTTTTTTTTTTTTTCTTTTTTTTTTTTTCCTTTTTTTTTTTTCCCTGAATATGACTGACTTCTGAGGTGTGTAAGTGACAAATCAAAAAATTGAGTGCCATGCCATAGAACCACCTCCTGGACTGACACTAGTGCATATTCTCTGTATGCTGCCATGCTCTTCCTATCTCCCCATCAGATTCACTGCAGAGTTAGTGTCATACTAATGTCTGTTGTGAGGATCATAATTGCTTCCAGATGGAATACAGTGATTAATAGGGATTTCAGGGTACAAATTGCCCTTTAAGTGGTTAGGTACAGTGATATTTCAATAGGCCCCCATTAGGCCTCAGAAATTACAGTTACACTGTTTTCTAATAGAATATTGGCAATAAGGGATTCCATTAAAACAATCAGCATAGCTCAGAGTTTCATGTGATTATAAAATAATATTTTTAAAGCTGCTTCATATGCCATTATTATGGTATGACTGTTTAAGGGATTATATTTAAACTAACATTTTTCCTGCTGCATGAGAACTCCAGTATATAAATATAATAAGCTTCTGTCAGTGCATAACTGATCCAAGCCTCCATGCTTTAGGAGCCTTGCTGCATGTATAGAGAAGTCAGGAACCAGATGCTCAGCTGCTATAAACTAATGTACCTTCCTTGTTGTCCTTACAGCTACTGGGGTTGATACCAGCTGAGTGTTTGGCCTTAAATGTACAGAATAGACAAACTCCAATTTTTGTTTAAAGTAGCCCCTCTACTGTAGGTAACACCAAAACTTAAGACTGTAATATTATTTGTGCTATTTAATACTTCCTATTTGGAGGATTTCTAAATAATGTATATAATTTTATTCCTTAAAAAAATGCAAAAGCAAAATGACTTCTAGGCATAACTTCACCAAATGTAAAGATATGTTCTCTGCCAAGAACTTCACTGTGTACTGGTATTTTTTTTGCCTTTTTATTTTGTGTAGTTTGTAAAGTTTGCTGAAATCTTGACCTAACAATGTGTTCTTTGCAATTGTTGTTACTGTAGATATGCGTGTTTTAAGAGAATCTTGGTTTTAAAATTGTAGGTATGTGTATAAGTTCCTAGCATGATGAAGCTGTCATGACAGTGAATATGCATCATATAGTGTGTAAGAAAGAAAAAAATGTAGTTTAACATAGTACTATTTAATTGAATATCTAAACTGCCCAACAAAATAAAGTGTGTTGCAACATTTAAAAATTTGTTGGTTCCCCCTTATGGATGTGCATTAAAAAAAGGAACTTTTTTTTTTTTTCTTATTAAGAAAAGAACTTGTAAAGCAATTCCCTAGACTTTCCAAATAAGTTCAAGAAAATATTTGGAGCATCAGGTATTGTAGCTGGTCAGTTCCAGCTGCTCTGGACTGAAGCCCCAGTCACAGAGATAACAAGGAACTCATCAGAAGTCAGAGATTAATTCTTTCAGAGATTATCCCGTATAAGCACCTTGCATAAAAGCAGTTTACTTTTCTTTTATTCATTGTTTAAAAAGAGAATAAAAAAATTTGTTTTCTCCTAGGACTATAAAGTAAATTAGAAATATCGACTGAAAGAGGGGAGTGAAGTGTAAATGCTTTTTTCTTTTATTAAAGTAAGGAAAAAAAAATAAGCACACATTCTATGAAATCCTGATTCTTTCAGCTGAGACTCCTGGCAGTCTCCAGGCATCTCTCCAGGAGGACAGGCAACTGGGGCTGCACCACAGGGAGTCACAGCTCTCTGCCTGTTTCCTGGCTTGTACTTGGAGTGAAATAACCTGCCTGACACCTACAGTATATTCCTTTTTCCTGCAGTTATCATCTGGGCAGTGTTACTGCTGCTCTTCTTACTGGCTGTTTTTCCAGATGGGTTTTAACAAGAAAGCATAGGCCCTCATCAGTTCCTTGGGATAATAATTAAAAAAAAAAAAAAGTCACAAATTCTGACCTTCACAACAAGGTTCTGGATCATTAAACCCAGATTTTGATTTCGCAGATAGGTTGCTGCAAGGCTTTATGAGGTGTGAGTGAATAAGATGACCTCACTCCAGGATTTCTGTACTGGCTTCCTAGATGTGCTGATATTGGACAGTTACCTGCTCAGCACTCAGACCAGTCTGGGTCAGAAGCTGAGTTTTCAAGCACTCCCACATGCTGTAGGAAATGTTTGGATAAGGCTCCAAAACAGATGGACATTTACAGAGTTTTACACTCTTGAGAAAGCTTTTCCAGGTCTGATCCTCTGTCCATCCTACTCAGTTTTCTTTTGCTGATCTTCTTCACTGACTCTTTTTTGTCCTTTCCTGCAGGGTTCAGCTCTTAAGGTTTTGATCCCTTGGCTCCGAGCCCTGGCAAAACAAGACCTGGGAGTTCTCTGGACATCAGATGCGAGAACTCTACGGGTCTGATGCTACTCCCTTGACTTTAAAATGTCTGTTAGAGCACGTTTCTTCCTCCATTGGGAGCTACTGCTTTCCTAAGATCTCCCTTCTGGTGGCAATGCCTTTCTAAGGTTTCCCTTTGAGTAAGTGCAGGATGCAGAACTCAAGCACTTTCTCACAAGACTGAGCAGTGTCAAGCACAGCCTCCTCCAGGCAGCCACAGAAGCCCAGAGGTGACCAGTGAAAAATGTTGCCTGCACGAGAGGGGTTGCTAACACTGGTGTGGCTCCCAATGCTACCAGATTATTGTTGCCTCTGGAATTAATTGTTGCCTCCAGAATGAAGTCACCAGATGTAATTATGTTGCGCAGGCCATAAAAAAAAACAGGTTGTGGCATTGTGGCTTTTGCCTGAAGCAATGGACTAGGTCTCAGGAAATCAGTGGTTCTTTATCCTTTTCACTGAGCCCTTCTCATGCACCCCAAGTGACTTCCTGTGCTGTGAGCCCATGTACAACCACACACAGACACTTAACCAGAGTAGGTCCCAGATATACATGCATACACACACCTACCTGCATGCAGAGGAGCTTTGTTTTCCATTCAGTACTTACCTTTCTTTAACATTAATGTGTGTCCTCTTCTGTTTCCACATGGGCAGAATCAGTCCTCACAGTCCCAAGACATCAACAGCTTGTAGATATTGCCATTACCATCTCTGAGAGCATTTTAAAGACAAGTAATTAGTCAACAAAGGCTCTTTTATTCACTCTTCAACTTACCTTGTTCTGTACCATCTCAAGAAAAATTTCCTTTTAGCATCAGAAGACTAGCACAGTGTAAGTAATAAAAATGTGCTGTCATTTAACGTGTCTAATCTGAACTAAAGACTGGGTTTTAAAGGTGCTTTGGCATTCTGAACACACCAAGAAGCAAATTCAACTCAGCTGGCTCAGCAGTCAACAAATAATTACTCTACAGTGATAGACTGTCCTATATCCCGGGATTCATTATTGAATTCCATATACAGCTTTACAAAGCAAACAGCATTTGTGTATTCTTAGCACTCTATCAGCTTCATTATTCCTGATTTGAATGCCTGATAAACAAACAGCCTCATATGCTGGCCTTATAAATGAACCTGAATGTTTGCTGAGCTCCACATTCAAGACAATTTAAGCAAAGGGATTTCAACATATCCAACGTTTTATAGAGCCATATTTTTTTTTTCCAAAGGATTTTAAGAAAAAAAAAAGCCAAATTAAAAAATGGTCATTATTGTTGTCTGTGGTAAATGAGAGTTGATAAAAAGGATTGTTTTCCAGCTTGTACAGCAACATGCAGTGTGGGGAAGGAGTAAGAAAAATGCATTTGCTTAACCTTGGGTTCACAACCCTTTGGATAATTGTTGTTCCTTGGCCCATTGCAGTAGTCCTTTTTCCAGTATCTCCTCTCCCTGTCTGCATTTCAAGGTCCCTAAGAGCCACACCGTTTTTACTTTTTTTCAAGCTGACAACCTAAGACATGATGTCCAGGGCATCCTTTCAGGCTTTTTGTATAATAAAACCTCAGTATAAGCTGTATTACATACAGTTTTGCCTACGATAGCTGCCTGAGAAATTTCATTATTTGATTCAATATTTGGAAAAAAACTTGTAATACTTGTAAGGCTTTGCTGAAAATGGCACAGAGAGAAGGGGAGGACCCCAAAAATAAACAGAGCAATGGAACATGCCATGGTTCTTACAGGAACACTGTGAACATTTCCTCACTGCTGTATGTCGTTATATGATGGACAAATATTATTTTTATATTAGCCTTGAAAGCCCAATTTTCCCATAGGTTAAAGCTCACCAAGACTAAGGTCCTTTCACTGCTCACAATGAGATTCTGGTTGAGACCTTTGAAGAGCTTTTATACCCCCTTTAATTTTGGTTAAAAATTAAGTCATTTCCTCCTTTAAAAGCTCTTCTTCCTCTAGGGTTCTATTCCTCCTTCTCTCTATGGACTCTTCTTTATTCCCTTTCCTTTCCTCAGCTATACTCATGCTAATAGTCCCACTTTTACTCTTTTCATTGTAGACCTTTCTTACACCAATACTCCAAAATATATTATCTTTTATAATCTTCAAAAGATGCTGCACTTTATTTGATTTATTAAGTTTTTTTGCTTTGTAGTGTTAGCAAATAAAATATAAAAATTATGAAACCCCTCCAAGGTGTTTGTAGCCTTGGAGCTTAAAAAGAAAGATTGGAACTAAACTACTAGCTACATGTGTATGTTCACACTCAAGAGACATTAAAATGATATTTTGTTCTATTATTTTCACCACTACATTCAGGTTGCAGAGTGTTCTTCATTCCATACCTGACACTAAAAGTATCCTAGCTAAAGGACTTTCTTTTGGGGAACTTGAGATATAGTTAAGGATATAGATTTTAAATATCAATAGATTATATTATACAGATCTATTTGTCAGACTGCCAGTCTTAAACACCTTCAGTTAAATTACCTGTAGGAGAAATTTTTTTGTAACTCAGGTTAATAATGAAAAAAATTAGTCCAAGCTATCCAAACCAGTGAGCACAAAAATTGTCCCTAAGATTGTGTTCTTTGGAGGGGTAAAAGCTTTTGCCACAGCGGAGAAAAATCACTTTTATTATTACAGCAACAAATCCAGGTGCCTCCTTCACATATATGGGACAATAAGGAGCTTACAAGTTTTCTTCCCTTTGCAATTTTTTAAGGATTAGAAAGATTAATGATATTTACCTATAAATGGGTTTTTCCTACGCATGGATTTGTCCTATGCTGTTCCTTCCAGCTAGAGATGTCTGAGCTATGAGGAAATGGTTAAAGCAGAGAATACCATGCCTGCTGAGCTATCCGGGGCTCCAGAAGTAAGGAATAATGTTTGGTGCCATTTGGTAGCCACCTGGCCCTCTGGAGAAAGCTAGTCACCCCCCTCCCTGCAGAGGGGCTGTTGTGTGCACACACACAGGCCAAGGAGCCCCACATGGAGTTAGAGACAGCTCATTTTCTAGTGTTGCTGGAGACCAGCTAGAGATTTACAAAGAAAGAATTGCCTTGCCAGTTTATTCGTTCCTGTCAAGAAGGCAAGCTGTTATTTTGAAAGGAGCTAACGACACGATGGCGAAAACCATATAAGCTGAACAGAAACTTCCCCTGTATCCTCCAGCCAACTGTAAATTCAGCCAGCAGAAATCTTGGAAATGGTACAAGCTTTCCTGCTTTGAGAGCACTCAGGTTGGGGTGCCAAGAATAAATCTCCCTCTGAGGGAAACCTCTGAAGTAACTGCTGTTGACTGAGCTGTTCCTGGCTGTGAAGGCAGAGCTGAGTGTGGCAGACAGTGTCATGCCATGCCAGATGCTGCATCCCCCCGGCTCTGTTTACACCAGATTTTGCCTTACTAGTCAGTGTTGGAAGAGAAGGAAATGCTGCAGTCCCCCTTCCTTTGCCTCAGACTGGCAGCTCTGGGCCTCTCCTTCGATTTACTCCAGCTACTCTGTGCTGTCCCAGATAGCTGAGACAGTCATAAACACCATTTAACTGGTTGATTAAGTTAATTCACAGCTGCTTTTCATCACCAGAATTTTGCAAAGCAACCATTGGGCCTAGGCCATTATTTTGTGTCCCTCTATGAGGACAGAGCACTAAGCTGCACAAAGACAGAGTTGGGTCATGCCAGCATCCCAAAGAAGGGCACGTGAAGCAAGCAGGAACTCTGACTTGCAAATAATTCTTGGCAGTGACCTTTTTCAGATGTAAGATGGGAGAATAGTTTCTTAAATGTTGGCAGCGTGCTGCACACTTGTATTTCACTAAACAAGGTGCAATATACTTTCAACTTGAAATTTAGATAGTGGGAAAAAAAAGCAGAAAATATATAATTCATGAAAGAACCAGAATTTAAGTCAAGGCAGTTCATGCTAAAATACCCTGAGTCTTAAGCAATGTCATAAACTCCTTGGCTAATGCATTCATAATCTAGCAGTTCCTATCTACAGATCCTAGGAAAGATCTAGCAAGCATTTCCTTGAAGACTTATTAAATTGCAGCCTAGTCCAATGCAGTCCCTTTCTCAGTTCCTTAAGCCAGGCTCCTCCAGTGAAAACTCCTGCTGACGTTACTCAGCTTGGATGAGTGAGGGCTGAATAAGGCCTGTGGGATTTAGCTTTCTAAGAACCATGCTCACTCTTCTTTTCCTGTGTCCAGGGTCTTCTGAATTGGAAATCTTTCTCACCACCTGGTCAAGGGTGATCTATAAACTCTCTTCATAAATTCATTCCAAATCACTGAGAAGAACATTTATTTTCTGTGTTATTTATTTTAGGTTACTATGGTCATAGTTACCATATACAAATTTAGATTATTGCAAACACACAGTAATGAGAAATATTCAGAATATATTGGGGGGGGGGAAAGGAAAAAAATGGTCTCAGTAACATTAAGAAAAAATCAAACCCCAAAATTAGAATTAAATTATCTCCTACATATTCTGGCATTATGCAGAAATTTAAATGCACTCTGATGTTGATTTTATTTGACAAATCTCTGTCATAACTGCAATAATTTTATTTCTCTCCATCATCTCCACACCCCAAAGCCCTGGATTATTTCCTCTCCTCTGGGTGTTTAGTAAGGTTGCTAAACATTTTCTTCACTGGATGTTCACCTTTGTAGGAAGAACCACATTTTTTCCAGAGTGAATGCAGTTCTAAACCAAACAGAGACACATGGATGAATCTGTAACCCCAGCTGTCCTGTGACTGTGCTGTTTAGTCCATCAACCCCAACAACACCATCACTGCCAGTTTGATGAATTGTGGCAGTTGGGACCTGTTTGCTGCCCTGAAGTTGCCTTTAAAGTCGGCTAGATGGTGCTAGAACACGCTGCATTACATTAACGAGCATGTGGCTCACATTCTTCTTACTGCTGATCAGAGACTGCTTAAAACTTGGGTTTACAATGTGCTCCACACTTAAAAATTGTAAAATGAGCCAGTTCTGCAGTTAAGTCCTGGACTAGAAACTATTAGCAGTGCACTGCTAACTAAATAGTGTTTTGGTTTCGAGGATGAAATTTTTTTGAAATGTACATTTAAAAATCCCTTCCATTGCCGTAGGTAACAGCTGCTTGGCCATGTAATAGGGCTTTGTAGCTCTGAAGGTTTGTCTTTCTTAATAAAGGCATTTCTACCAGTTGTGCAGCTTAATTTTTCTTGCTGCCACAAGTCTTGACCCTTGATCTCTCTAACTGTCTTTGCAGGGTGGTTCTGTGTTTTTCTTTGCTTGTTTGCCTGTAACTCACTTGGGTCCATATGTAATTTAATTAATATGGCAGAGCTGCAGACACAGTTGAGCATAGCCTGAATTTATATTTTCATTTGGCTGGTCAAAAAATTGGTTGCAATTCAAAAGGAGTATGTCATTCCAGATCTCACACTCTGGTCTGTGGACAGCTACACACACATAGCAACAGCTGAAATGAAAATTATACTCTCAAAGGACATTTAACCTCCAATATTTTCATCTTCTCTTATCACTACTGACCCCACATTGCATACTGGCTTTTCTACAAAGATGAAAAATGGGTTCAAGCTGATGAAAAAGGAGTTATAGCAAATAAACACAATGTATATCTATACAGTGCTCATATTCTGCTTGTAAGCAAACAACTGCTGATATTTTATAACTAGCTTTGAGAGCATGATTTGGACTTGCTGGTGTGTGCTAGCTGAGTGCTGTAAAGCCTGCAGGAGCATCCTACCCCTGCACAGTGATTTCCAGGCACATGAGCAAGCTGACCACAGCTCAGCCACTGCTGTGGATGTAGCTCTATGTTTGTAAAATAGCAGCAGGCTCCCTTTCACCTCCAGTTTTAAATCTGAATTTACAAAGAGAATTTTTTTTTTTTTTTGCAACCCATGTACTGGAGAAAACACACAGAAACAGAAGAGAACTGACACAGAAAAAACACTTTTCTGTTAAGGTAATATTGATACAGCTGTTTATTGCCCAGCGCACTGAGGGAAACAATACCTCGACGAGGTCAAAGGGCTTTCAAATAAACATTAACACACTTTCTGCAGGAGTAAGTTTCAAATTATTGCAGAAGGATGTGTCACATGAATTCAGATCTCATTGATTCATTCATTCAGGATTTGCTGCTGTCAGTCCTCCTTCCTGAGCAAGAGGTGTTGAGCGAGTCTCAGGCCACAGCACTGGGCTGCTCTGTGTGGTATGAACTAGGAGAAAGCTCTGGGCTGGATTTCAGTGCAGTCAGAACAAGAGGGAGGTTTAATGCTCAAAGAGAACAGAATGTTGGTTTGTTTGTCAGGTGACAGTCCTGAACAATTTGCTACCGAGGCTTGTGAGGTTTCTTTTTTCCTTTTTTTTTCCATGCAAAGCCAAACAACAGTGGCATGAGATACTCAGATACCCCTGCTGAAGATGCAACAAGAGAGCTAATCTCAAACTGGTTGAGAGAAGTAAATAAGAGGTCTTCTGGTTGGGGAGCAATTGGCATTTGAGTTAGGCCATGACCTGTGATTGAAGTGGGAGGAAGAGAGGATTCTTCCTCTAGATGTGTTTATCTGGGCTTACATAATCTGAGAACAGCTGGATATTCATATTTTTTAATCAGAACAATACCTGCTGTGGAAAGCCTCAAAACTTCTAAGAGCTTAGGTGACTGCTGTGCTCACCTGTGGGCAGATGACACTTATCTGATTGTGGCCAGAAAGGTCGAGTGGGAGTTTTGATTTAGGCACCCAGAGAGAGAGATGCAATATACTGAAAAGACAGTTCTCCTGAAGACAGGTCCCATGACCAACACAAAAGGTTAATTCCAAGATAAAACCAAAAACTTTCTCTCTGGTGCTGGGCAGCCCTAAACACAGCAAATACTGTGAATGGAGCTGCTTTCATATTGCACTGTGACAGTCCCAGGGAGGCCTCTGCTCTTGGCCCTGGTCAGATAACACAAGGGATGGCCTCCTTGCAGGTCAGCAAGGCAGGGAAGCAGCAGGAGTCACAAGGCAGGACAGCTGAAAGGCTGCAGCAGTAACTAAGTTGCTCAGCAGATAACACATGAATGATCATTGACTTCTTTATTGCTGGGGCTCTGCTCACAGGAACTTCTTCCTCCACCTTATCCAGCTTCCAGACCACTGCAACACAAGAGATACACAAACTTAATATTCTTTCTGGAAAGTAACTCAGACTACCCAGCACACCTCTGTGACAACAACACCTGATCAAACTTGACTTCAGATTACCTAATTTAATTGTAGGAAGTGGCCTTTGGCCTTATGCCTCTGCTTTTAAAAGAATTGCTTCAGCTCCAGTCATTATATTTATGCATGAACCACCCACTTTGATATGGAAATTGTTGCAGCCCAAGGGGATTTCATTAGGTAATTAGGGAGGAGAGCATATAATGTCATTTGCTGTAACTGGATCTACAGTCAATCAATAAGTGACCATATGTGCATGAGCCTGGAGCATTTCAATACCCTTAGCACCCTTGTGAAAAAGAAAAACAATGCAAGAGGGATCTCCTTTATCTGTGACACAATCTTGCAGCGTAGGGTGTATTTTCATTGCTTAAAAGAATTGCACGAGCCATGCTGTCATATCAAACTGCAAAAATCAGCCAGATTTATTGTCTGCCTGGAAATGCTCTGCAAGCAAAGAGCTTTGTGGTTCCAAGACCAAGGCTTGACAAGCACTGTAAGAATAAAAACCTGCTTTCTATCAGAGCTTTCAGAATCAGGCCCTGTTTTGCATTTATATTCCAAGTTTGCTACTCTTAAAGGTCAGTTTTGTTCTTGAGTCTGAAAGAAATTCATGTTATTAAGTGTTAATGCAGCTGTAAATACAGCTTTCTGGCTTTTTTTTAATCATTATTTGTTCTCCTGTTCTGTTGGCTAAAACCCTAGACAGCTGGTGTTTGCTAGATTGAATTCTTAGGGTGAAGAGTTTGTCCTACATACACAGAATGTGTTCATTCCTCAGGAATCAAGTGACCACACCAGAGCTAAACAATACATAAAGCATACAATTTATTTTGGACTATGATTTCTCCAGATGCTTAAAGCTGGTACATTTATTAACTTTTAACTACAAACCACTGATTTTCAGTAAAAAATGCATAAAAGAAAGAGCAAAATCTTTTACTGGGAGGCATTATTTGGAACTTTGTTAAATTCTTGCTGCTTCTCATTTGCAGCAGAATCTCTGGGCATAGAAACAAGACAAAGTGGATGAATTTTAATTTACAAGAAACCTACCAGTAAGGCCAAATGTCTTGAACTGACACTGACTGCACTAAAGGAAGAATTTCCATTGGATTTTTGGGAGGTGGGGTGGGCCATCTGCTTGAAGGCAGAGTAGCTCATCCCATGGCTGGCTTGCCATCCAAGCCTGTGCTGTTCAAATGGCATCCATTGCAGGCAGGTTTGGGTTCTGCTCCTCAGCTGCTCTTTGGACTGGGGGGTGTCTGTGGGCATTGTGACCCATTGCCCTGGGCTCACATTTTCATGGCTCATTACAACCCGAGCAACCTGAGCCCTGGGCCCGAGGTCCTAGCTGCCTAACTGCTGTGTAAGGTGCACTGGAATTGTTAGGAGTCATAAATGTGAGCAGTGCTGCAGTGGCTGGATCTCTGGGAACATTTGGGTGTGAACATCCTGCCTGTGGAGGTTTAAGCTGCAGAAGACAGAACTGCTGCCTTAGGGAAGTCCCTCTCTGAGTCCTACCTGCATCCACCAAGAGCAGGGACCATGGCCTGGAAAAGGTGTAAAGAGATTTTATCCTTTGGTAGCACAGTTATAAAACACCCCAGTCCTGCCAAGAAACCTGTGACTCCTTTCCAATCCTTTTCCTAATCCTGTTATGTTCAGAAATTGATGACACCAGGAAATTACTGTGCTTTTTGCAGTCTGGCTGCCAGCATGAGGCTGCCCATCTCAGACTCTCTGTGCTGATGTTGCCCCATGCTCTAGCTACACTGTTGGCACACACTGAATAGATCCCTAATACTCCGTGTGGAAAAGCCCTGGACACACATATTTTCACTGAAACCAAGGTTTCTTTAAGCAGAGAGGCTGGTGGGAATTTAAAGACATTATCAGTCTTGTGTATGGGGCTGCATTATGCAGGGAAAATATAGATCATGTACAGAAATGTGTTTGTGCATATTTTCCTCTACTGAATTCAGGTTCATTTTGTTTGTTTATGACAGTAAAGTTGCTCAGGAGTGTGAGGCCACACCTAACTAAAGGGACATAATACATTTTTTCTTTCCAGATGTGTTTCTGTTATTTCACTGCCATCTGACTTTGAATATCCAATCCTGATCAATTGGGGATTCCAGGTGAGGTTGTGCAGAGAACTGGAGTCATTATCAAAGCAATGGTGGTTTATCAATTCAAAGGAATGGGTGAGGAGAGTGTGATGTAGCCCAGGATGTCATGGGGGTGTCTGCCGACAATGTATTTGAGAGTTCAACTTCATACAAGGTGAAGCAATTTTACTTTTTGTCCTTGTTTATGTGGGTATGCAGTGATGATGTGCAGTGACTTCTGCTTCACAATATGTCTCTTTTTTGCTGGTTGTCCATGCCTGGGTGAAGGAACTCATGGCAGCCACTGCTGAGGGCTGGAGGAAGCAGAGTAAGATGACAGAAGCCCCAAAAGAGCATTTTGTACATCAGCAGCTGTGTGTGCTCCCTCGGGAGCCAGCAGCTGGAGATGAACTCACACGATGGCAGCTGCCCATGAAATCTCCTTTGGCAAAGCCAGTAATGGAGAAAGTTTAATGCACATTGTAAATCTGTCATTTTAAAACGCTTCCACCACCTCCTCAGACCTGGGAATGCTCTCCCTGCCCTCCAGGCACCCAGCAGGAAGGCTTAGTCTTCATCAGGGAGATAAACTACCATGTGCTGAGCTTCCATCAGGGAAGACTTGCTGCAAAGCTCATTTGTGGAGCTAATTTGGATAATGGATACAAGTTTCTAAATCATTCAATGCACAACAACACAAAATCCTTCACTGTGATTGGCACCAGGTTCCCACAGGATTATCTCTGGGCCAAGTTCTGCTTGTCTGGGTAAAGATACCTAAAATTCATTTTTCTTCAGTGAAAGGCAGGTGTGACAAAAACTAATTTTCTAAATAAAGGAGACTGGTATCCTATCTCCATAACTCTATGAAGTACATAAATGTTAGGTTAAAAAAATGCACAAAGAAGGATGGATAAATACATTATTTCCATAAATAATGGGCAGAGGTGAACAGTAGTCTAATCATAATTTCAACAAGACCTGTACAGCTTGCTGAGGTGTTGCTTCTCACCAGGGCTTTAACTGTTGCTTTGACAACAAGGGCCAGAAATGGCTCATAGACTGCTCATTCCGAAAACCCTACAGAATATTCTCTAAACACATTCTTGAAGGCAGACTAAAAGTAAAGTTTGCAATGTACATGGGGGGTTTTTTGTTTGTTTATTTTGGTTTTTGGGGGTTGTTTGTTTGTTTTTATTCCAGTCATTCATGACTGCTATCATGGGCATCTTATTGACTGGATATTGTTATCATATGTTTTCCCAACCTATAACTATCTAGCCATTTATTTTTTGTAAATATGTTTGATCTCCTCATATACAAAAAATAGAAACATAACCTCCTTTCTCTGCAACCAAACATGTCCTGAAGTAAAGGCAATAAATCATTTAATAGTTAGAGCTTTGGTTTACAACAGAATATCTGAGAAGGATATTGTATCCATATTTAAGCAAATATCTTAAATACAAACTTACTTAAATACAGACAGAGCCATTTCTAGACACAACAGCATTTCTAGCAAAACTGAGATAAAATGCTTGTGATCATGGTCAGGTGTCCTTATAGCCCCAGGAAGCAGGGAAAATCAGAGCAGGTGAGTTTTTTGGCTGGAGAAAAGAAGGAAAAGTGAGATCTGATGCTCTGATGGTATGGTAGGGGATCTATATCTGTCTCATGGAAATGCTGCAACCATCCCCACTGTGTGAGGCAGTGATGTGATGCATATTTTTTTATGCTCTGGATTAATATGAAATAAAAGGGTCCTCAGCTGAAGGCTCAGCACACCCAAGTGTATCCACCCAAAACCCGGTGCAGGGTGAGCTGTTCAGGACAGGATATTCCAGGATATTTGGAGGATTTGGGGCTGCCTAGATATTGCATTGCCATCTAGTGAACGTCGTAAAACTGCATGATGAAATCGGGAAGTTGAGATTCCCAGCACTGAACAAACGGAAAAAGAAGCAGAGGCTTCAGAAATGTTCAGTTGGATGATCACTATGCGATGGCAGAAAGAAAGTCAAATTAGAACTCCTCAGGCTCCTTCCTTCTTTTTCTGGAGGAGGACAAATCAATTTTGTGAGGGCACAGTAGGAGAAATTTGAAACTTGCAGCTCTTTCATTTTCCTTTCCTGGATGTGGGAGAATTCAGGGAAGAGTCCTTGGTACTCCCTTCCTGTAAATACAGAAACAACAAGCTGCAGGTATTGCACACTTGTGCAGTGTTTTCTCTTTCAGCTCTTCCTTGAAAATAGAATGCAAATATGGAACTCTCATTTCTCATTCAAAATTTTTCACTGTTTGCCTCTGGGAGCGTTCCACAGTTTGTACATAACTCCCACACTGCAAACTGTGACGCAGAGAGTTGTAAAGCATTGGACTCTGCCACTTTCTGCTGGGTCTGTGGCATTCCCAGGCTTTGCTGCACGGATGCATGTGGACCATCGTGGCTGGATAGCAGATGCCTACCAAAGCCAGTCTAACCCTACCCTGCCCAGCTGGGCAGGGGAGAGGAAATATGGAAAATGAAAGCCTCGAGGGTCAAGGCAAAGGCAGGGAGAGATCAGTCACCAGTTACTGTCTTGTGCAAAACAAACCTACATGTTTAATGTATTAGCAATTAAATTGGAGTAGGGAAATGAGAAATAAATCCAAATCTTAAAAATACCTGTCCCCAAGCCCTCCCCTCTCAATGATCATAACTTTATTCACAACTCTCTACTTCCATCCTGCAAGTGGCACAGGGGGACAGGGAGTGGAGGTTGTGCTCAGTTCCTCACACGTTGTCTCTGCTGCCTCTTCTTCCTTGGGGGAAGGACTCCACAGAGTCTTCTCCTGCTCCAGGATGGACTCCATCCTGTGGGAGACAGACCTCCACAAAGTTGTCCAAAGTGGGTCCTTCCCCCAGGAACTGCTCCAGCATGTGTCCTTCCGTGGGCTGAATTCCTTCAGGAACACAATGCTACAGCATGGCACAGGGTCACAAACCTGCTCCACTGTGGGCTTTCTGCAATGCCACAGCCTCCTTCGGGCATCCATGTGCTCTGGCATGGGTTCTTCTACACTGCAGGTGGATCTCTGCTCCACCATGGACCTCCCTGGGCTGCAGGGGCACCGCTGCCCCACCAGGAGCTGCCCCAGGGACTGCAGGAGAATCTGCTCTGGCACCCGGAGCACCTACTGCCCCTCCTTCTGCACAGACCTGGGAGCCTGCAAGGCTATTTCTCTCTGATATTCTCACTCATCTCTCCAGCTGCAATTTCTTCTGCACAGCAACTTTTCCTCTGTCTTTGCTATGTTATCCTACAGGCACTAACACTATCGTTGATGGCTTGGGCTTTGGCCAGAAGTGGGTCCATCTTGTGGCCATCTGGCTCTGTCCAATATGAGGGACAAAAATACTCAACAATTTCAAAACAGTAAAATATGCCTTTTTTATCTAACCGTGAGATTCAGGGTTTCAGGCTGCAAAAGAGCCTTTCTTCCAAAACACTGTTTTGGAATATCCAAGAATTGACTGTGAAAAATAAAACAAAAAACTTAGCAGAGATTAGCAAGAGAAGTTAATAGAAAACTGCTCCTGAATTATTTAGTTGGGTATTCTTGCAATTCATTTCTTCTTTGAAAGAGGTTTGTGGGACATATCATAAAAGGACTAAGGTGTGAATAAAGAACAGGAAAGAATTTAAATTTTAAATACATGGTCCCATACCAGGGAATAATGTAACTTAGCTGCTCATCAAGGGAGGACTGGGCCAGTTTTCTCAGAGGGACTCTGCCAAAGCTAGACATATCAGTGACTAACCTCCTGCATGATTTGTGGCCTCCTGCACTCATGACTTCTCTTTCTGCCTGGTTTTCAGCTCAATAACTGTGTTTAAAAGACCAGTCCTGAAAAATGCAGGTATAGAAAGAGATTGTAAAATTACCTAGCAAGACTTCTCACAGGACATCCTCCAGGATATTTGAGGTATCCATGAGTGACAAGTGGTATGAGAGGAACTCAGTGGGAGACCCATGACTTCCTAAACCAGATACAAATAAAAAAAATATATGTCCTGAGATATATTGTATTTATATTGATAGGCAACTTAGACTGTGCTGAGCATTCCTGTTTTCCCTGGTTGGTTTGCACATGCTAGGCACACACCCACACTTGGTAGAGTATCAGTAGTGAGCAGTTTGGGGCTGGTGGGCAGCCAACTCACCAGTGTTACAAGGTTCATGTGTCCCAACCTGTGCAGAGCCCAAGGCTTTCTGTGGTCAGCTTTCTACTTCTTCTTGTGAAGCTCCTCTCCCTGCCTTTCACTTAATACTTATCAGCCTACAGATCCCTACCTACATCTGCAGCTATTCTCCCTATCCTAGTCTTCCAGAGTGCTGTTATCCTCATTGCTTTGCTAGGGGGTACTCAAGAATTGCTGACATGGCTGTCCAGTTGGATTTTGTCAAAAGTCATTTTGATCACCATGTGAGATGCCCTTCATTCTTCTCTACCTCTGCATTTCATTCCTACTTTGCAATTTTTACTTTAAAGCCATATATTAGGGAGAAGGTAGAGCACGGTAGATGAGTTGCTGAAATAGACAATTAGCATTTCCCAGTAATTTACACACACAAGGCTCAGCAACCAATTAGAGCTGCAAAAACTGTTCCAGACTGAAGCACATCTCAGCCAGCTCTTTTAGCACAATGGCACAATAGCAAGATAACATACAACAGCAGTTACTTGGAAAATAGTATTTACAGGCAATGCTTTACTGGAAAAGACATCCTGAAAAGGATATTCATCTGAACAGAGCTCTGTCATTCCTTGTAGTCCCACCACCTCCTATACTTCTTTGGGTTTTGTTTTGGAAGAGTTGCTGTTACACTTTCTGTATGCCATGAGTTATGTACACCACAAATACATCTTTGTGCCTGTAAACATATTTCATCATCCTTTGTGCAACGCTGAGAACTCCTGGTCTTCTAGAGCTGACGACCAAATAGGTGAATTTAACCCCTTGTCAAAAATGTAAGCACTCATAAAACTATGTAACAGGTCTCAGTCAGATCTGATTGATCAGAGGTAGCTGCCTAAATGGTCTCCTCTGTGTGCTGCAGTAGAGAGACTGAAAAACAAAGTCAAATGTACTGAGTCAAGGTAGAACCACTCATAAATGGTTTAAACTCAGATATCTGTTTGACTTGTTGTGTCTCAATCCTTTGTGAGAATGTTAATAAGACTCAAATTTCAGCTTTTAGTGAATAATGAGATATTAGACATTATGGAATAATGGCTTTCATTTGCTATCTGGGAGTTTTTGTTGTGGTGTGATTTAGCCTGTACCACCACAGCTAGGGCTGATGACCATTCCTGTTCCTGAAGCTGTGGAGTAAGGCCTGCAGGACTCTTGTACCTGATGAGTTTGAGTTAAATACACTCCTTAAAGTTTTCACAGTGGCATGAGGCATTGCCATGCTAAACCACCTGTGTATATTTGCCTTTCTGTATTTTTGTGTAAAATTTCAGGGACCACCAGCCTCTTCACTCAGGAATTCCAGACAGAACACCCTCTTTGGAGTGAAAGCAGCCTTAAACAAAAGTACTTGAATGTTTTGATAGTTGGTTCTCCAATGCCTAGGGAGTGCTTGGCTCCAGAATAGAATTCAGGTGAAAAAAAGGGTAAAATCTGAGTTTTATTCTGGATTCATAAAATCTGTGTTCTTGGTGTTCTAAGAAATAGATCATCTGAACTCCAAAACCTGATCCTCCTCTCTCCTTCCTTGAGGAGATGATGCATTTAGCACTTCTGTTAAGAGATTCTACACCACGATAGAAAGGGACATCAAGAGTTTCTGGCTCTAGGTTTTTGCCTACTTCTGATTCTAACCCATTAAGAATTAAAAACAGCAAAAGAGTCCTCTATCTCTCAACCAGTATCCAAACAGAGCTAAAATCCCCTTCATCTTTGTGGATTAAAAATCATTTTCCTCTAGGATTTTAGTTTCATGTGAAGGAATAACCTCAACCATAGCATATTCTTCATCTAAGTTAGTGTAATCCAAATGGATTCACATCAGAATAGGAACTTTTGGAATGCACATATTCCACATTCTGGCTGATACCTCTGACTATTAACTTAATCTTACTGCTAGAAAAATTGTGTAAGTCTATTTAGACTTGTTCAGGACTGTACCAAGATGACATGTATGTACATCCATTCAGCAAAGCAGGTGATGCTCCTGGGTGCTCAGGGAAGTCTTTGTCTTCTGCCTGGAAGATTAGAAGTCTACTGGAATAGATTTCCTGAATTAAACACTTAACTGCACTGACTTGTCATTGAATTAAAGTACATGCTTTGCCAGAAGTGCTTTCTTAATGCATTCCCACTATTCATTGGAGAAATGAAAATAAGTCGTGGTTTCTGGTAACCTTTTTCTCCTTGTTTTCTGTCAGAGTGACTCTGTGAATGTCAATAGTGTTCTTCATTTTCTCCTGCTGAAGACAACCAGGCTGAGCTTGTCAAGACTGCAGAATAAAATGTAGCTCCCACCATAACTTCTGATTTTACAAGACAGACCTGGTGTTTGACCAGCACAAATATAGTTACACCTGTGGAGTGAATGCATGGAAAAGGAAGTGCTTCCACATTTCTAGTAAAAACACAGGGAATGTCTGTATCCAAGAGTACTTGCAGCTCCAGCAGGCTTTTACCTTCTGCTGCTGGGTTTAGCTCCTATAATGAAAGTATCACTCAGGAAATTTAACTTCAGAAGCATTCACATGGGGACTTTTCAGTTGGAAAAATTATGAAGCCAAAGTACGGGCAAAAATGTGACTTTCCCAGTCCTATACACAGCTCTTCTGGTAAAGTTAAAATTGCAAATCTAAGTCACATGAAAGAGCACACACAGAGCTCTGTGTAATTCTTGATTTGTCCACACATCCTTGGTGCTACACAAAGGATGCTGGGCAAGAAGTAGAGTCCTGGAAACTTTGGGTGGGTTTACTTATATCAACCATGTATTTTGGAAAAACACCAATTCATATAACTTAAAGGAAACCTGGTCTTAGTAAAACACTACAGAATATTAATGGTCATTAAAATCTGTCTTAGAGCTGCATTCAACAATCCGTCATTTAGCAGGCACTTATGATGGACTTTTTGTTGCACTGCTTTAAAAGTGTTGTAATTGTATCTGGTGATGTTAACTCGCAGAGGCAGCAAAACTCCATTACAGCCTGCATAATTTTTGACTGCCTGGGCTGAGGTGGAGCAAGAGAACTTATGAAAGCCTGGATGTCCTTTGGGTGGCGCCTGCTGCAAAGCATTTGGTTTCTCTTCTTACAAAATAGAAGTAAAAGAGGTCCCAGCCTGGTGTTGCCCGCGTGGGCTGTAAATCCCTTCCTGCTTCGGGTACTGCTGGGAGAGGGTGACACCACTAAGCATCACGGCCAACTGAGAGGCAAAGAAGGAACAGGGAATGGAAAATGAATAGCATTTATTTATAAATGCAGTTTGAATTTGGTAAGTGCAAGTCATTTGTCTTTCTGGTTTCTGTTTTTATGTGGCTACTGAGAAAAAAAAAAAAGCTGTAAGCATATTTTATTAGTTATTAAAATGATTCTTTTTATTATTCTGATCTGTAAACCTGTAAATAAAACAACCCCTTCCCTACTTTCACAGTTAAAAGAACATAGAAGGCATTAATTTTCTTTTTTTTTTTTTTTCAGGGTATAGTAGCATGTTTGTATTACCTTAACAGACAGTGGTAGGCTAGGTGGGAAGAACAGGTTTTAACACATGCTTTGAATGCATAATTACAATTAGAGATCAAGAGCTGGCACAGCTGCTCTGGGGTTTAAGTGTGTGGGCTGTTAGATCTTTGGTCAGATCTGACTTTCACGAGCAATTTTGGCACAGAAGGACCTGGGGTGGGTGGGGAACGTGAGGAATGGGCATGGCCAATCTTGCCAGACACCTAACCTGCTGGGCCAGCAGAGCCAGGAAACGGTGTTGTAATGTGCACATGGATGTGCTAACGCCATCCTGCCAACACGTCCAGCTCAAGGGATTTGAAAACAGGCCTCTCTCCAAGCTTGGATTCCCGGGTTTGTTTTAGAATTGCTTCAGTTTAGATATGCTGGTACTTGTTCCACAAAGTCTTCTCCTTTTTGTGATCCAGAACATATATCACAGAATCAGAATACGCTGAGGTGGAAGGGATCCACAAGGATCATTGAATCCAGCTCTTAAGTGAATCACCCACACAGGGATCAAATGCACAACATTGGTGTTATTAGCACTGGGTTCTGACCAACAGAGACAATGAATGCTGTATGCCACTGATATTTCTAATGTAGCAGGCAGCAATATGCCCTTCCAGGAAGCTGCAGTGTGCCTGAGTAAAATGATTTAACAAGGTTAGCCATAGCCGATAGTAAATGCAGGGTGCCCCTGACGCAGGGAATGATTGGCATCTGACTCCATTGATTCAGAAGGCTGAACAATTGCTTTATTAAACTATACTAGATTACATTATACTACACTATATTAAAGAGACACTACACTATGCTACACTAAATTACATACTAAAGAAAACTCGTGACTGTCTGCCCACAGCCAGGACACAGCTGTGACCCAATAGGTCAATTAATATAAACAACCATCACTGGAGTCCAATCAAGAACTCACTTCAGGTAAACAATCTTCCCAACACATTTTACATGTGCAAAACAACAGGAGCAGCAAGTAAAGATAAGAATTGTTTTCTCTTTCTTCTCTCTGTTCTTCTCTAGGAAAAAACCTGAGAGAGAGAATTGTCTCTCTCTGTTCAGAGAATGTGAATGCCACAATAGCCTCAGTTATTCATCAATTTACAAAAGCGTTTTCTAGAAAAAGAAAACATTCCCTGAAATACCAAAAAAAGAGACACACGAACTTCATTATTCAACACAGAAGGCTTTATTTACAATTAAACATAAGAATATCAGAAAAAATATTTAAGCTTTATTTTATTTGTATTTTTATTAATGTTTCTAATGAAAGTTTACCCTGCACTGTTTGAACAAATGTAAATACTTAACATTAGCCTTAATATCATGAATTAACAATAACTGTAACTGATGCTTTGGATGAAGTAACTACAAATTACAATTCAAGTGCAGCCTAGGTGCTGGACATAGCTTAAAAGCCCAAACCTGCATTGAGATCAATGAGATTATGAATATGGACAAACCATATAAAATTTGGCCCTGAGACATTTAAAATCATGGCCCAACTTGCTGGATCACTTCTGCTGGAGCACCACATAGCACTAAATAATACCACTAATATTTTATACTAGTAAATACTAGTAAAGCAAACACTAACTTACTGACAATGTACTTGAAGTCAAATAAAATGAAGTTGAAATGTTAGCATATCAAAAACTAAAGGAGCACGTCTGTTGTTCCTTTCATGTTAGATCCTGACACAAAAGACATTTTATTATAAAAAATTGGTGTCAGATCTTGAACCACAGCGGTGTTTATCTCAGAGGAGATGTGGCTTAATGACTTCAGCTGTCCTCATACTTTTTTGACCAGTCCATAGGACTCTAGGGATGGCTTCAGTTGTGTCAAATTGTCCCCAGACTAACATGGGAACAGAGCATCACATATGACACCAGCAATACTGTGAATATGAGAAAAAGGTGTTTTTCATTGACTAGCCAGCACCATGAGTAATCAAATACAGGGGCTGAGAGCAGCCCTTCCCTCCTGTGTCCCAGTAGCTGCTCTGGTAGCTGGCAGCTCCAGCTCACAGCTGGAGGGAAAGTGCAGCCATGTACCTCACAGACCTCACCTTCAAGAGTAATGAATTGGGATTTCTGTGACTCATCAGCTCTACTGATAGCTACAAAACTTTGTCCACGAGGAACAATGGAATAAAACACCAGGATTGTAGTCAGTTGGATTTTCCCTTTATTTCCAAAGGTAAGAACACCTTACTAAAGGTACCCAGCCAAAGACATTGTACTTTATTAGCAAGATGAACCTTTCTGGTTTAAAGTCCATTGTAGCATTGTTTCCAAACAGCAGGATGTGAGAGGCTGGCCATGTTTGATTTCCCTTTTTCTTTGCAGCTCTTAAATAAGGGATAAAAGATCCAAAAAGGAATCTTAGAAAATGCTGAACATAGGCTCTTGTTCTGAATTTATTGAATCCACGGAAAGAAACCCAGCAACACTCTGTATTTGCCCCATTTGCTCTCAGAATAAAATACAGCATTCAGATCAAATGAAAAAGTCAACTATTTATGGAGATATCAGTGTTTGCTACCTGTCTACAAGCTGATGCACCTCATTAAACAAATGGTTGCACAAATTTCCTTGTGGCAGATGGTTTATCAGTAAGTAATTGGGGCTACCTGTTTTCATTTATGTGCTTCTATAGCAAGTGGAACCCTCTGATGTTTGATCAAAAATCATTTTCTTGGTCTTTCCTGTCTCTGAAGCATTTTGGAATATTTTCTCTTGGCCTGTCAGGTGACATATCAGATCATTCCCCAAGGGAGGCCTCAGGCCAAGTGGGCTTAGGGCAGTGCAGAGGCTGGTGCTCAAACAAGAGCCAGAGATAAAAACTCACGGGAGACAACAGGAAGAGCAGTGGAGCAGGTTGGGAGTTAGGGAGTGGTTCAGATTAATAAACAGATGTGGAGCCAAATGCCAATTAGCTCCATCAGCATATGGATGGCTGCGGTGTATCTGTGAGCCTTCTCCACATAAAATGTATGAACCACATATTTTAGTAAGTCTTTTATAAACTTCAGGTATTACAGTTAGTAACTTTACATAATAAACTTCACATTCAATGCAATTCACATCCCTGAATAGAGGACAGAGAGCAGTACTATTGCAGCAGCTTCCATTCCTTGAAGGAACAGAGAGAAATATTGCAATGAGAGCAGCTAGAGCACAGCATGAGCTCCAAATTGTTGTCATTCCCAGCCTGTGCTCAGAGACGGAACATCAGCAAGCGGCTTTCATTTTTCTTGCAAATCCAGAAGAAAATGAGTAGCAAGTTGCATAAATGGCAGAAGGTGGACTAAAATCCAACTGCACCTCAACTTCAGTCTGCTTGATTGCAATTTAAAATTTATAACAAGTTTCAAATAAAGTTTTTATAGTGTAGTTTCCACAGTGGCCTCTTTAGTGATGTCAGAAGTGTGGACCTTCAAAAACATCAGCTTATTGGGTTAGTAAGCTGGTCTTCTCAAAATGGAAAAACATGAATTCCGTAGCACATGGATTGGCTGTGCCTTGAATCATACCTTTTGTCTCTGAATTTTAACAAGCTGCTTAGCTGAAGTTTCAATGAAACGGTGACTGCCTCTGAAGTCTTTTCACCTGTTGTGAAATAAAATCAGAATTGAGCGTATGGTGATGCAAGTCTTCAGCTTAAGAATACCTCTTTAATACAGCATACTTTCCACCATAATGTTCATGTCTCTGCATTTCTTTTAAATAACTCCAAAATTGTGTTTGCTTCCCCAGGTATCAGCACATTAATCCACCGCTTGGTCAGTCTGCCCTGATGGCAGTATATTTGTCTCTGTGGGCTAGCTATGTCCAGGAGGTGCTCAGACTGACATTGCAGTGATGCACCACCGGGAGAAAGAAGTGAGAAACCAGCACTCCGTAGAAAGTGTCATTAACAGTGGGTTCTCTGAACGTCAGACAGGGGGATGTCCTGTGAGAGCACAGCAATCTGCGGCTCAGAAAAGTGCTAGAGGACACTTCTCAGCAGTTTAACAGTCTTGGTCAAAATGTCAATTTTAAAGAAATCACAACAAACAAAAATGATGCTCTTCTGATGCAGTTCCTTATGACCTCCCCTGAGTTAAGAGCATCCTGAAAGATTTAGGATGGGAAGAGAACTTGAAAATATTAGGCCAATTATCTGGATAATTTCTTACACAACAACTACTGAATTTTCTAGCATGTAAAAAAAAATACGAACAGTGAAATAGGCAATGATTCTGAACTCTTGAAACCCTGAGGAGAAGTCACTGCTGAGGACTGAGCTGTTAAGGGCTTACTTACTTATTTTAATTTCTTTGACCTGCATATGAAATAGGAGCCCATGAAGGCCAGGAACAGCACAGAGCCTCCGATCATTAATGCCATCTGCAGCGTGCTCAGCAGCTGGAGCCGACTGGAGATCTTACTTCTGAACATTTCTGCTTTCTCATCCCCGATAACAGCAGACTGGAACAGGGCAAGAAAAACATCAGTGAAAGGTACATATGCAAGCCTTCGCTTGCTGAATATGCGCTCGGTGTGGCGCAAATCACAGCATGACTTTAGTTACCCAGTTTCAGGGCACCAAGACTGAAAAAGCTAGGTAGTCTTTTTTTATTTATTTGTTTGTTTGTAATCAGAGAATAATAATAGACAAAAATATACTAACCTCATTTAGCCAAAGAATAGGGAAGACATAGGGTTTTTTAACTTTTTTTAAAGGACTGAAATGAGAAAAAAAGAACAGCATGTTACTTTCAGTTTGCTACATAAGCCCACTCACTACTTAAACATTTTTTTATTCTCTAACTATATTTCTGTCTTAAATATTTACCTTTTAAATATAGTTTTGGAGTGAAAAAAAACCAAACCAAAACAAAACTACAATTAATAGCATCCATTTTACATATTGTGCAACCATCATTTCCTGTCTAATCTTTTGTATATGGGCAGTCAGACACAGAGAGGGATAAAGATCTGTGTGGTATTCATATGTACGAGATGCTTATCCATCATAGGTACAAGATGTTTATCCATGTGCATTAGGGCCAATGAAGAGGAAAAAAAAAACAATTAGAGACACATTTACCCTTGTGATAAAACAGGGAATACATAAATTCTCTTTCTCATTGGATTTATTACAGATTTATTATTGGATTTATTACAGAAAATACAGTATGTCTTTTTGTTCATCCTCATGGCCCCATTTGGGTTTTAGAAGAATGTTATTTTTAAGAAGATTTTGCCTTGTAAGCTTCTGTAGGGAAATTAAATGTGTGTTAAAATACCTGGGCAGTGTCCTGCCCAGGAAGATTTTCTCTGAACAAGCTTTGGGGAAGTATTTTTGTTTCTTCTTTTCCAGCACATTTCTACTGATGCTGTCATAGACCAATCAGCCCACTTAAAAAATTCTTTAAAAATAAAATAAAGAAGTAGCACTTACTCAATTCTTGTTGAAGGCCTCACAAGGAGGTTTACTTGCAGCCTTTTTGCAAATCGTAGTGTAAAACCAGTCACCTAAAATCAGTGAAAAACATCCAACAAGACATTAATTTAAATTTGTTAATTAGATGCCAAAGTCTATATTTGGACTGTGTCAAAAAGCATTTTGGGATTATTTTATTCTTATGTTTTGAAGGATTAATTTTTATGAAATGGTAATGTTTCTAAGGGTTTCTCATTTCTCACAGAAGTTTTAATTTTGTGGCTTTACCATAGTTACTTTTGTGATTTACATTTAAACCTGAAGACAACATTAAAAACTGCTAAATCAGTAATGGCATACTTTGAATAAAGATATGTCTCAGGGTTTTTTTCCCACCAAAAATCAGCTAAATTTTCTTTTTCAAAATGAAGGATATTTAACTTGCATAGCGCTGAAAACAAACCTTTCATATCAGGACAAACAGATGTATACAAAGGTCAAATCTTTTCCTCATATCTTTCTTCTACTCTCTGTCTTTCACAAAAAAAAAAGGTGTGATTCTTGAAAAATTTTGTGTAATATTTAGGAAAATCTGGTTGAGGTCTCTATTTCGAGTAAGATGAAACAAAGATTTAACTTAATTTCTCCTCATTGAAGTTACATAGCTCAATTGCCTAATTTTAGTGAGAAATTACTAATTTTACTTTTTCATTCGAAGTAAGAGCAAAATAAAATTTTGGAACCTTTGAGTTCATCATACAATTCAAAAAACTTTGGTAAGTACACTCAAAGGTCTAAATCACTGAAACAGAAATAAAGGTAAATTATTAAGAAGTCAAAATAAATTCATTCTGTTTGGGAGATCTGGTGGACAATTCAAGTCACAAAGACTTAAATTAGGTCTATTTAAACCAGACTCTTCACAGATCTAGCAATACAAAATAAACTCATCTATGTTTATTGAGTTTCAATTGAGATAGTAATTATCCAAAAAATGGCTAGTTATAGAATTTTTTTTTTTTTTAAACTAAGTATAGAGGAAACAGTAGTTTCATAGAATATAATTTTCTCAAAGTACCTGAAGATCATAGAAAAGCTACAACATACTTCACAGTTTGCAGAATCTATTCAATCCCATATTCCCAATAAGTAAAAAGCAAAACATTGGACTTACAGGCTCTATGTCTAGATATGTCTCATGCTCCTTTTCATCTGGGCTCAGGCCTTCCACGTTATGCAATATAGATTCACTTGCATGAAGGAAATGAGGAAGAGAGATATATACCGGTCTTTCTATTTAAAAAAAACCAAACAAACAACAAAAAACTGTCTTGAATCATTAAGCCTTGCTTTGGCACTCATTTTTACAGGTCATTTTCTAAACAGTTTTGCCATATAGATGTACAAGCCTGATAAAAAATGTTAATAGCCTAGCCCCACCACCCAAAAAAAACCCAAAAAGCCCCAACCCAAACCAAAAAAAACCCCAAAATACAAGCATTTTTGTGATTTGTTTATTGTCACAAGGAGAATTTGCATCGTGAAATAAACTGCAGTTGCAAATCCTGCTTGTCTTGCGTCCACACTGTGGAGCTGGCAGTGCTCCCAGTTTCATGCTGAGGTGAGGATGTGACTGTCACTGTCCCTGCTCACCTTCATGATCTTGTTTTAGCCTGAAAGGACCTCTCGCAGTTCACTCAGCACAAAATGCAGACTCAGTGTATATTTATTTTACCAACACCACACTGAGCCAGTGTTGTCTGTGTACATACATACAACTGTGGGCATACCCACCCCTGCCGCGTGTGTGAATGGCCACAGACTCAAGGTGCTGAACTATCTCTGCCTTTAACACAGTGCCCCTCCTTTCCTTTCTCTACACACACTCCTGCAGTTTCAGTACACAGCCTACGGTATCCCAACTTTGCATAGCACTATGCAAAATACAGAAAAATCATGGTCCTCATTTTGGGCAACAAGGCTGCAGAAATGTGAGGGGTCTCACAAGTAACCTGTGGAAAAATTCACAGACAAACATCCTGGATATCAGAGTAACACCTCAGCTACAGGACAAGTGTCTTGTCCCCAGTTAAATGGCTTGTGTGGCAGTACTGTGTCACCACCATACTTGCTTTGCAGGCACTGATGTCCAGGACTCCGGCTAAGGTGCAGTTCTCTGATATTTCCAGATCCGTGCAGAAGCAGTAATTGTCTGGGACTTCAGTTGGTGATGCAAATGCTTCACGAGGAACTACGAAACGATACAGTGTGATTCCCTTCACAACCTGCTGGCTGTGGAAAACTCCATAGATTGATCTGAACACAAAAGAGGAGAAATGTGTTTCAGCCTTTTGGATTAAAAGCCTAATTTGTGTCAATGCTCCTGAAGGATCACCTCAGCTGCCTCTCTCTTAAAAAAAACAACCCCCACCAGGGACCCAGTGTCCAGGCTCCTGCCACACTGTTCAGCAAATTGTAGGGGTGTTTCTCTGTAATGGAGAATATTCCCCCCTTCACGAAAGGATGTAAAAACTCAGTGGTGAACATGAAAATACACAAAACAACAGACAAAATTTCAAATACTAAAGATAAACAATATAGAAAAAACTAAAAAATTAACTGAGATATCTTTTCCCTACACACAGCTACACCTCAATCATTATGAGGTTTTCAAAAGTTTCTGAACTACAGTAGAGATGTTTATCCATATAAAGCATCTCTGATACAGTTTTTTGCTGACCTTAGGGTAATCTAAGCTTTATGATGCAGATAACATCTTGCATATCACTTTATTCTGTTGCATATGAATCAGAATACTTCTTAAGCTTCTTTTTGCTAATTCAGTATCAGCTGATACAGAGGTATGGTTGCTACACAGTAATGTCACCAGGACTCCAACACTTTGTATTGCAGCCAAACAAAAGAAGAGTTTTGCAACAGGGACAGAACAATAATTCCTGACCCTCCTTCTGCAGGACCTTTGGACAATTGTTATTTTCCTTTACTGTTCATGAATTGTGAGAATTAAATGGCTGGGGAGATTTCTCAAACTGTGTGTGCAATCAATCCAAAGAATTTTATCATTTCTCCCCTGCATAGAATTCTGTTTTCTATGAATTGGGAAATGTTTTCCAGTTTGTGGATAAAATTGCTTCACAAAAAAAAAAACATTCTGCAAAGTGTTTTTAAAAAAAAAACACTCTGCAAAGCAAATGACCCACTTTAAACCTAGCAAAACGGAAGCATCTGTTTCCAGGCAGCAAAATAAATAAAGTGTTTATACATCCCAAAGTAAATACACTGTGATGCATTTTAAATCTTTAACATTTCTTTCAGTAATCCCGCTGGAGAACCTGGGGATGCTGGATAGCCCCGCAGAAGCAGCAGGCTTAAAAGTCATCAGCACGGGATGTATTAAGCAGGCCGATTTGTTTGTAAATATATGAAACTAAAATATGTAAAAATATCCTCTGAGAAAACAATTTTGAGTATCTATTGAATGACAGCAAACACTGTCCTGCATAAATGATTTTTTCCAGACAAGCTTAAGATGGACCTAACTGGACCCTGCTGTACCTGTTGCCTTCTCAGACCAAACAAGCTGGGTCCTGGTCTTAGAAGTTCATGACCTTGAGCCCCGTGGCTCTCAGTGCCTTTTAAAGATCTCTAACAGCTCACAATGTCACATTTTCCTGAATATACATCTGTAACTGGCTGAAATAAAGTACATTGTATTAGCTTGCTATTGCCATAGAAGTGGTAGAATCAGGCTCTGAATCATGAGCACAACTCACAACACAATTACTTGTGTTTTAGATGAAAAGTTTATGTTGCACTGCCTGGTTGACCTAAGCCCAAGCACAGCCACTGCAGCCACCCTCTGAAAACAAAGAGCACTCAGTGGCACACTTGGTGGGAGCCCACTCCAGGAAGGGAGCAGCCTACCTGCAAATGTCAGAGGAGAAGAAGCGTAGTACCTGATCCTTCTTAACAAATGGTGGGAAGGATGCTCCATCTGTGAATAAAATAAAACGAGAGCTTGAAAGCAATTCTGCTTAGAAGACTGATTTAATTTCTAGCTCAATACTCAGTTGTTACTTTCCTGTAGAGCTGTGGCAAAAGTAAACAATATGAATCATTTGTGGGGAAAACGTTTATGTAAGTTATTGCACATTGACAGGCACTTCACAGATAACGTGTAATTGTTTTTGAAAGCGAGCCAAGATATAACAGCTTTTTTTTTTCACCCCCAGGTTTGAAACTATATGATCAAGCCTATTTAAAACAGAAGATATTTTAAAAAACCCAAAAAACTGCTTAATATAAGCCAAAAACCTATTGCCATTGCTTTGAAGTTTGTGCATCTAGGTTTATAGACCTAAACCTTCCTGAAGATGCTTGAGTCATCTGTAATTATGGCACTCAGGGCTTGTTAGACTTCAACACTGTCTATTTAATAATCAATACGAAACCTTTTCCACTAAAGATTGCTCAAGTGGGTCTCTAAGCTGAGGTCCTTCTAGGACTAATGGAGAGGAGGAAGCCACTTCTAGAGCACAGTCCACCTCACCCCATGGCAGAAATGCAAAATAAGTCAGAGGAGCAGCACTTTGGTGTTGTTTTCTCCACTTGCTCTTGAAAGTGCAGACACTCGGATTTGTATTTCTGCATTGCAAGCACCCAGAGTTATGTAAGAGGAGCCTGCCATTTTCCCAATTAAGGTGTTGTAACAAACCTTTAACCAGTACATTTGTTAGTTTTTGTGACAATTTCTGTTTAGTTTCTTAGGCAGCAGCCATAACCAAACAATTGCAAACATCTGTGATATCTTTGAATCCAGTTGGCAAGAGCACAGAGGCTAAATTACATACTGCCACTTGCCCACTGCTGACAAAGGCACTTTTTTTTCAAACATTCAAGATCATCCTAAACACACACTCTGTTTCTAAATCTTGGCATTCTTGTAAGGTTGACAAACATGGAGTCCTGTCAAGCCTCATACAAATATACTGTTTTATATTTTTAGCTGTGTATTTTCTTGTACTATACGTGTTGAGCTTTGGTGTGGAAGCTTACAAGATAAGGTAGAATTCTCACACTAACAAGATTTTTAAACCTGTTGCATCTCCAAATACAGCAATGTCACCCTGAATGACCTTGTGAACTGTGCAGCCATCTTTTCTCACAAGTAAAAGCTCATTTTCACTGTACTGGAAAACTTAATTAATTAGCAGCAAATGTTTATTTCATCAGTTACAGAAGAAGAAACAAAAATTTGACCCTGGCTAAAAAAAAAAATATGCCAGGCCCCACAAGAAAGAGGGGAAGCCCTAGAATATAAGAAAATATTGTTTGTTATAAAATTAATTACATGGTTTAAAAAGGAACTAATCCTTCATGGCTCACAGAGTTTTGGAAAATCAGATTCTTATGATATATTTTAAATACTTCAAAATACCTTGTTTCACAGTCTGGGTTAAAAGGAAAATTATCTATGCCAGGTAAAGCAGAATGGAAAATGGAGGGAAAAAAATCCAAACAAAACAACCCAACACAAAAGCCTTCATTTACTGAAGGTCTGGAGCTTTCTGCAAAAGCCTCCACCAAGATACCTGCCAGCCTCAGCTCTACAGATTGTGGTGTCTGCACAGCAATGCTTTCACTAATCAAAAAGAAAAATATCACTTTGAACAAATATATCTTAAACAACTCAGCTGTTTACCTATGCATTCCAAAAGAAAATTCAAAAATATCTGTCTATAGTCTATTCATCCCAGTCTAAACTACTTTTCTTCTTTATCCCTTTTCATTTTCTAGTGATCTACAAGCCATTCATCTGACAGCCTCCTCCTTTGTTGCCTCAATTTCTTTTCATATATCAGGATGTCCATTCTGGTGCATTTAATTAAATTTTCAACAGTGTAAATGAATGTGCATTATTAAAATGCCAAGATAATTTTCAACTACTATAGAAAAGAAAAATAATCTTAATTATATTGTTCTATGAAAATAATTAGTAGAAACAAGAGAACTGGACAATTTTGTTTCTCTTCCACATTTACTCTAGATGTAGAGGCTGTGTGCATGCATAGATAAAATGATGTGCAGTAATAAATAATTAATATATTTTAATATATACACACATATACATATACCATAGTAGTAGTATGCCTGCATATATATAGATATTTAATGTACAGAATACAGACTTGGCAAAGCCCAGGGTAGTTAATTTAAATATTGTATCTCATAATTCCCTTAAAATATCAAGAAAACTATTGAAACTTTGAAAAGCTTTAACAGGCTCACCTGTGCCATTAACCATATCACAGTGGCCTTTCCAGTATGAAAGAGTCCTGTAAGATAAAATAAAAGTTATGCTGCATGTAGTAGATTCTACCATGTAAGTACTTTGATTACCTGTATTACCAAATATAACTTTTCCTGGATATCCTGACCCATTAGCAAAGGCAAAGGATAGAGATGTTAATTAATTCAGATAAATTACAGGATCCATTAGAAGAGGTTAAAAGGAATCTATCTACTTAATACAAAACAGAATAAAATACTTGTATCTAAAAATCAAAACCTGTCTTAAGTCCAAGCTCCTAACAGAACCATTGATAGCTGAAAGAAAGTGATGGTTTTGCTAAGCCCAAGGCTTGATCCTGTTTCCTTTGAATCATTGAAGTTTTTTCTGTTTATTTATAGCTCCTAGAGACTCAAGTATTAAAAGCCACACATTGAAAATGTATATATTTTTAATCTACAATGTTATGATACCTTTCATTTTTATAGCTTTCAATTATTGCTGTTTTTGTAATATCTTCTGTCCCGGTGTACACATTGTAAGGTCCATCGGTTGTGCCATTGTACTGTAACAGACGCAACAAGAGGGAATAACAGTTAGAAATATTGAACAATTTCACAGCATTTTCTTCCTCAGAGCAGCTTTCTTAAGTTTATTCACAGAATGATAACTGAAGGCATTGCCTCCTCATTGGTTTCACTCACCGGGTAGAACACTCCCACAAATGACTTCACACCAGGGAAGGGGATGCTGTCTAGGAAGGGATCTGTGTATCCCCACAGTATTTCTTTGACTGTTCTGTTCTGCAGTATGCGCGAATTGGATGATTTAACCCAGGAGTTTATGAATGATTGCATTAGAGTGCTTGGGTACAGGGAAGGTACAGCCTACAATGGCAAAAAAAAAAAAAATCAATCAATGTTTAGTATAAAATTCTGCTTGTGCTTCGAATTAAAATCACAGAGAATGACTCCAAGAAATGTCTGCCAAAGCCAGTTCCCAGATTTACAACTCCCTTGAAGTTAAGGTTCTACATAAAACTGACACTTCTTAACAAAACAATTACTGGCCATAGGTTACACAAAAGCAGAAAATTTTTCTTGACTGATTACATGAGCTCACTAGATCAGCCCTAATCACATAATGACAGAACAGCTGAAGTTCACAGGGAGCCCTTGAGACCATCTGGTCCAACCCCTGCTCAAGCAGGACCATTGAGAGACAGTTGCCCAGGACCATGGCCAGATGGGCTTCTGAATAGCTGCAAGTAATGATTTCACAAAAGCTGTGATCAGATGATCCTCTGAAGTGCCTTCCAACATAGGCTCTTCTGTGATTCTGTGACTGCTGGTATGGTTCTATTTTGTATTTGCACCAACAATCTTCATACCCTGCCCCTTGCAGACACCTTCTCACAGCAATCCTGAGCACTCATGCAAACACCAGAAAGTTGGTGCAACACAACCAGGGCTGGATGCAAGTATAAAAACTGTAAATATTAGTCAAAGGCAAACATTCTCAGCCTGTGATAAGACAAAAACACCTGGACTAAAAAGGCTCTAATACAACTCTAGGTGAAGATCCCTGTGTTCTTTGAATAACTAGTGCTCAGTGGGACAGGAGAGCTCCAGGACTGCGTCATGGGGCCCAGGCTCTGTGGTGGCGAGGCCATGCAGACTCTGGGTGTGGGAATCAGTGCAGCCTCCCCTGCCAAGCAGACCTGAGGGTATTATGGAAAGAGCATGGCAAATCCACCCTGTACTGTTCATGCTGTACATGAACATGTTCATGCTCTCACACAAAGGGAGCCCATCCACAAACTCTTGATTTATTCCCGTGTTAAAATTGACTAGGAGGATGTTTTTTGAGCTTTGAACACACTGTTGTGAAAGGTGTCCCTGCCCATGACAGGAGGGCTGGAACTAGATGGTCTTTGAGGTCCCTTCCAACCCAAACCATCCCATGATTCTATGAACTTCTCCACTATTCCCTCAACATTTGTATGTGGACACTATGGCTATTTTTCTTTACTTACTACAACAGCGAGGTTGAGGATGGTCAAGGTGTCGTTTTCTGTCCCAACAGACATATCAGGTTCAAAATTAGCAATATTAGGCAACATGTAGGATATTGTGCCATTCTCACCTTCCGTGACATTTTCTTTGGGTAAATATCTAACCCTGGAAATGCAAAACACAAACACAGAGAATATTTTTAATCTTTGACTTTTGAGAAAACACATGCCTGACTGAAGGTTTTTGAAAAGTTGATGAACATTTTAGTAAAATGAATGTTGAACATTTTATGAACACTTAGAAGTTTATAAACTTTTCATGTGATTATGTGTAAAATTCAATTTTCTGCAAATATTGCTCTTTTGGAAATATTTCCTTATTTGCAAATGGAATAGTCTTTCTTGATACTAAAATAAAAGCAAATATTTCCTTTGTATTTTTATGTCATGAATGGACCTTATAAGTTTTTTGTAATTTTTTAAAAGAATTATGATTTGTCACATTTCATAAGCTATTTCATGGTTGCATGTAATTAGAAGGGGGTGACACAGACATAAAAACTCAGATATTTAATCTGATAGACATGTGTTGCAACGAAACAGGTTAACCCATGTTACTTTGATAATATTAAATATGATGTAGAAGTTTATAAGTCAATCTTTCAGTTCCACTGAGGTTCTGCCATCATGCCCTGTCAACAGATCTCCAAGGTAAAAATTTCTGCTGCAGTTCTAGCTTTAGCTCCCCTCTTCCAGTCCCACCCTCTTGCTGACCCCTCTGTGGGAACAGCAGCCAGCAGGGATCAAATAACAGTCTGTGCTGTAGGTCCAGAGAGCTTACCACAGCTCCATCCCAAAAGGGATCTTCAGAACACTTCAGGATCAGACCTTCCAGCATGAGTATAGGGGGGTGCAAAATGTACAGAGAACATGGTACAGATGTAGCCAGTGCAGGTGGGTCTTATCTGAAGAGCACTTGGATCTTGGCTTCTCAGAATTGGTTTGCATATATGTAATTTTACTTATTGGCCTAATGAGTAGAGCACCTACCTGAAAGTTGGGAGATTTTATTTTTTCTAATTAATTTGTTTTTAAGTTGTTCTATACTGCAATAAATTGTTAACTATTTAAAGGGAGAATGAGAGAGAGAGACTCAATGTCACAGTTACTCAGATAGACCAAATATCCTAGGAAGGCCCGAGTGCAGCAGTGAGAGGAGCTTCCATTTCATAGTCATCATTTCTTACTTAGTCTTATTTAGGCTTCTGGCTGAGATTTGTCCCAGAGGAAAAAAGGCATCATCATCAGCACCAGAGTAAAATGTTTCTGTTTGGTGGGATTTCACCTTCTGAAGTATTTCCTAACTGTCCTTTTCCTGATTCCTGTGTAACCCTTTCCTCTGTCTTCCCAGGTACTCTGTGAAACAAAAGTTACCTCTTTCCATTGATGAGTAAGTGTTTAGGCATAAAGGCACCTTGGCTGAAGATGCTGAAATGGAAAACTGCCTTGTGAATATAATATGCATCCCTAAAGTTATTGAGAAAGAAAAATCATAGGAAAGCAATTTCCTATCATGGGTGCCAGTGATAGCAAATATTTGGCTTAATAACTCAGGAAGTATCAGCTAGTCCTATGTCAACACCACATTTAACACTAAACAAATAATAAAACCTTCCCGCATCTATGTCCTAGCTAGTCCACTCAGAAAAAGGAATGCTTTTCTAAGCAAAATTTGAAAAAAAGAAAAGCTATTGACTAAAAAAGTCATAAAAGTGAAAAAACAAAACCAAACCACATTATTAAAATAAGTTATTAGTGATGCACGGTTAATGAGATAATCTCTTGGTTTTGGGGCATCTGGCACATTTTCTCCTGTTATAAAGCTGGTGAAAATGGAACAGGAAGGAACACAACCACCTCTGTTATATTGTGGCTAATGAGTTATTGTTTTTCTCAAGAGCAAGCACATCCTGTTACCTATCTCTATTTTTGTTTTCATTATGTTAGACACAATCCAGAAAAAGTTTGAGATTGCTGTGTGTAACTGCAATTTAGGCATTTTTGTCATGTCTAACTGAAGTGTGATGCTGGAATTTCAAAAACAAGTTTATTTTAGCAGATATGATGTCACATATTAAAGGACCTTTTCTTACCTGTATGTGTAAGGTCCTCTTTGTTCAAGTTTTGGTTGAGCGCCCTCCTCTATAATCTCTGAAGGATTTAACACGTGGAAAATCCAAAATTCCCTGTAAACTGAGCTTCCTGGCACAAGCCAATTTTGAAAAGCAGCGGTACCATTGACAATGACAGCTTCCTGAAAGTACAGAAATCCAAATTAAAATTATCCACAAAAGAAACAAGTGCGAAGTTGCATTTACTTTTTAGGTGATTGTTGAAGGTTTCAAAGCAAACAAAAAAACCCCACAATTTTAGCATCAGTATGAGATGTAGAGCCCAGTTGGCCAACATCTGGAGGCAGCTTGACATTCCTGCTCAGTGAGAGCAAAAGTGAGACCCCTAAAACAAATGAGCACAAAGCTGATACAATTGATGATGCAGCCGGTAGCAAAGCTTCCCTGTTGCTGGGGAGGAGCATTCTCTCAGTACACAAAAACTTGCCAAAACCACTGATCATTTATAAAGGGAAAATCTTTGGTGACTGAATGATACCCAGCAGGTTACAGAATCCATAAACTGCTTCCCATATATTGAAAATAGCCCAAGGGAGGAAATGGGAGTTTTATCTGAGCACTTTTCAGGCTCTAGATAATTTTGCATCCAGAGAAATCACACAGTGCTCTTGAAGGACTGTTTCTTTGGCAGAAAATTTTTGTCACCAATACTGACACTTTCCAAGAAATCTCTCTAATTCTGATAACATTTTATTAGGAAATTTTCCCAGATCTAAGGAAGAAGGGACAAAAGAGTACATCTGGTACCCCTCTAGAGGAATCAACAGCTTTAAGTCTCTGCCACTCAGCCATATGGCAAATGGCAATTCAGGACTCAGGACTATACAGTGAGGAGTTATAAAGCATGTAATCAGGGGAATGCCTGCTTTGCTTGGTCTGTATCAGGCTTCTTCTATGGGATTTTCCCAAATCTTGGGATAATGTAATTTTTCCCCTTGGTGATAAAGATTCATTAAAGTATTTTTCAATAAGAAGAAAAATCTAGACTGCATGTCTCCAACATAAAAGATGCTTTTCTTTATTAGAGTGATTGAAGATTAATTAGTTAATTTGCACAACTCAAGAAGTCCAGAAATGAAAAGGCTCTAATTTCTCTAGAGAGCAAGGAAAGACATTTAAAATCAAAAGATGCTAAATTTTTCTTCAAGTTTAAGTTTGTGCCTCTAAAGTTCACCTGGCAATCACCAGGTAAACAAAACAGAGACTTCCAGTTACCACATCCTGCAGTTAGAAACAAATACCTCATCTCAGAGAGGCTGTAACACAGTCAGGGCTCTGTCTGTGAAAAGCATTTGTGTGGTGGACTTGCAAACACCTTGCTGGTGGTGTAAGAACTGGGCTTGCTGCCTGAATGCCTCCTGTAATTTACGTGCATTTGTGGGAGAGGGGAAGGAAACCTTGCTGCATGCAGCAAGTGTGATATCATCTTGAGGCCTGGCACTCAAACCTCACAAGGTCAAAGACTGTCCCAACTGTGGCCCAGCATGGGGCAGAGCACCTCCTGAATGAAGAGGGAAGAGCTTACATGGTTCAGAAATTGCCTTCTCAGTTTACACAAAGAATTTCTCCAAGAATCTGGGAGAAACAGGATGATAGAAAAAGTGCAACTCAGTCTGCCCGGAGTCTGTCTGTGATCTGTACTCAGAAGGGTCCTGAGACAGGGACAGATGTCAGGATTTGACCTCCCACTGTGTAACTGGAGTGGGCAAATTGTTAAATTTCTAGCACAAATATGGTCAAAAAGACAAACTAATCTCTCTAGAAGTCAATACTCAGGAACAGAGAATAGAGAGGTTTCAATCTTGTGACAATGGATCTATTTAACAGATCTTTAAGTGGTGTTATGTACATTTTAAAATTCTTCCCCTCCATTCATTCCCCTTCTCCTTATAGCCCTCCACCAGGGGTTGGAGTAGAGCAGATGATATGCCAGCTCTGCCACTGCACTCTGCCAGCTCACGACGTGAGGATTTGCAGCCCACCATTCACTGTGACACCAATGTCACTGTGACACCAGTGTCACTGTGGACACGCTTGGGGAATGCTTCAAGGGTGCAGCTGATCTAATCTGGCAGTCAGAGGGACAACTGGCTCTGGCAGTCCACAGTTCCTGATCTATCTATTGCACCAGCTCTTATGCCTCAGGGAGCTGTTTCTGCCTGCCAGACAGGAGGAACATAATTCCCTTATGTTTTTGCTTTCTGTGTTACCTTTCTACCCGTTAGCCATTTGGCTCAGGGGTCTGTGTAGAGGGAATCAGCATTAGAACATGGGAAGCAGCAGGACAAAAGAAAGAGGGGGAAGGAAGATAACAAGACCATTATTTTCAGTGGCATTTAGCCATTATTGTTAATAACATTTCTCCCACAGAAGAGGTGTGTATGATTCTCTGTCACATACTTTAGGAGTGCAAATGGTGGGTTAAAGTGGAATAAAAATCTGGAGCTCTTTTTCATGTCTTCAAACTAATACCCTCACACCAGCAAGCCCTTTGTTTTTGCTGTTTGGTCACTGCTGATCTATCCCTGACTATTACCCCTCTTTCTGACTGAGTATTTATATATCTCCCTAATAACACTGCTGTGCTTTGGGACATTATGAGAGGAGGAGTAATTTTGGAAGCTAATATGCAAATGATAGTAGAAAACACTTCTCAGCCCCCTAGTCCATCTGCACCAGCTCTAATATCTCAATATTTAATGCAGTAGTTAATGCAATAGTTAACTACTGTCAGCAAAAGCAGCTGCACAAGTGTGATTGCTACACAGCCAAGTTCATACCACGACCCAGCTGCGCAAGATTGAGTGAAACCAGTGGGAACTTTGACCCTTTTTGTTTCTGACGATTTCCCCCCACTAGAGGTGGGTCAACAAGCAATAGATAAATTTAAGAAATTGCTGAGCAATCAGCAATAGAAACTTGCTGTACTTCGTTGATTCAAAGTAAGTGAAGCCATCGTGATTTCTGATGAAGAAACACAAAATTTAAGGCAAAGTTTCTGTCTTGACAAAGAATCTGGCCAGATGGAGAAAAGATGCCATTTTCAGGGAACTGAGAAGTGTCACAAATACTTTGGACTGTAACAAAATTATGTTGTGCTGCCTACATAAACTGGATGAAAGAAACAATACAATTCTGTAAAAGTGAAAAAGTAAAGCTCAAGAAGAGCAAATAATCTTCTCCCATTTTGCAGCTGGAAGAATGACTCTTATTACTTGTTAAATGATTATTTGCTTATTACTAGCCTTTCTACTCAGGCTTTTTTGGATCATGACTTTTATTTCTTTGCAGTCCTTGGTAACGGAATTGTGTGACTAAATAAAGCTTAAAATTGATAGTGTGGGAATATGTGTGGCTAGATCATTTGTGTTCTGCTGAGAGTCAGCAGTTGCTTTAGCTTCATTAGTTTGTGTAAAGAAGGCATATGAATGTCACAGAGACAGTTTTAAATTAGCTATAATCTGCCCAGTCACAGATCAGAGATATGTAGAGACAAATGAATAAACATAATAATAGCTACAACTGAAGGACTTATTCCTAAAAATGACTGAGACTAACCCAGTACAGCACTGAGGCATTGTGCCAATTCATTCACCACTCTGTATTATCAATTCATCAGGAGTTAAATATATTAGGTATTATTACATGGCTTCTGTTCAGCTCCTGACCATATGCACTAAGGTAGAAAGCAGGTCTTAGAGAAATGGTGATAAAGGTTTTTCTAGCAAATGAATCCACTACCAATAGCTTCGAGTGGTTAAGCCTAACTGGGAAAAAACCCCACAACTGAAGTGATGGGATGTTTGCCTAAAAAGATAATATTGTTTTAAGGAGGGAGAGGCAAAAAGTAGAAATTGAGCCATGTCAAAATATTTTTCCAACAATATCAGATAAAATCTTTCTGAGTTGTTGTTCTGAATACTCCTTTCTTTTTTTTTTAATTGAGACATGATTATATCTAGTAAAAATGACAACAGACATGATAATGTTCAACTGAAATGCTAAGAGTCAGTTAAAAAGGTGTATTTTATGATCTCCATGTTTCACTCATAACTCTACTAAGATCAATTTTCTAAACTCCTAAGACCTTCACGGGAAGTTCTCTCCCCTCTGGAGAGATTCAGTTTTCGTAGAAATTAGGACAGGACTTTTGCCCTTTGGTCCTGAAATCAAAGGCACCTTTCCATGAATAGCATCAGAGCTGAAATAGTTTAGCACTAATCTCCTTTTGTGGATCCCTGCCAAGGTGCTGCTGCTGCTGGTGTCATTTTGAGTGCACTCTTCAAGTGACAGTTTCTTTAAAGAGCCTTGAAAACAATTCAGAACATATATATATGTTCTGATATATATACATACACAAACATATATATATATACAAACATATATATATATATACATATCTATCTATCTATATCTATATCTATATATATATAAACTATTTTTTTAAACTCTGCTGGAGGTTAGAGTTGAAACAACCTATCCAAATTTTTGGAGACACAGGTAAAGCATTCTGAGCCTAGAAAACATAGCCATGGGCTCTGATTTGAAGCACAGATGTCTGATAATAAATTGGAACAAATGAAGATGTAACATCTGGGTGTTTTATGTTGCTTGAACTTTGGTTTGTCCACTCATGGACTGCTCATAGGTGGGGCACAGCACCCACCCACCAGGAGATAACAGCTGATAGACTGTCCAACTCCTAAGGGCACCTGAGATTTTCTGTACACTTGCAGATGCTTTCGTTTTGCTTCCAAAACATTGTGATCCAGCACGATATACCCTGCCGTGTTTACTCTGGCTAATCTCTAAATGACTGCAATAAAGGAGAAATGAGGCTGGTGAAGTGTAAAGATGTGTGCTTAAGGGAAGCTTAAGAGAAGCATGGTTAGACTTCTGCTGCTAGCAGAAAAGGACAAAAAAACCTATTGATTGCATAAATTTTTGAAATTAAAGTTCCTCCAATTCATTGGGAGATGCTAGAGAAGTTCATGTGGACTTGATTCATCTTGCTTTAGAGTAAATTGACAGTATTTCTTTTTGACTAAACCTTGATAACAAGTTAATTTAGGACAATTTGCCTTGCTACGGTACGAAATGTCCTAAATCTATTCAACATTTGTTTTTCTAATTCAGCAATAACATTTGATAGCAACTTACATTTCCTCAAAAAATACAGAATTGTTCCTACCACCGTGCAATAGACTAGAATTTTTTATGAGATAGGATAGTCAGAGGAAAAACTAGGGGTCTTTTTCAAACTTTGACTGTGAAGAATTTAAGACAAGATTTTGCCTTTACTGTTTGTGTCTGAAACACTTTTTTTACCTTTCATTAGAAATATGGCATACTGAGTTTCATTTTCACCTAGTGGGTGAGGACATCTTTTAGATTTTTCCTCACATGAGTACAAATGGAAATAACATAGATCCAATAAGGTTGGAAAAGACCTCCAAGATCATCCAGTTCAAACTTTGACTGCAGTGCTCACTAAACCACATCCTGAAGTGCCATATCTACTAATTTTTTTAACACTTCCAGGGCTGGGGACTGCAACACTTCCCTAGGCAATCTGCTCCATATAAATGCTTACAGGCCATATCTGAAAGAACATCTCACTCTGTTCTTTTCCTGTCCTATGGTCACTATTCTTTAAAAGCTCCAAACAAATTTGTCATGGAAGCTGATCTGTTTCTACCAAAGATTTTCCATAAAAATTACATTTCCAAAAGTGAAATAGTTCAGAAAAAAATGTATTTTGAGTACTCTCTGCTTGGCAGATCTCTTTCCTTTGCGGTCAGCTCTGTATTTATCTTAACTATAACTGCAATGAATAAAAGATTTGTTTTTATTAACAGGTCTTTCATCAGCACAGCAAAATAAGAATTAATTAAATTCAAGTCCCTCCAGAGCATCTGCTGAACTGATCACACATTTCAGTTGTTGTACCCGGGCCCATCTTGTCTGAAATGGAATTTTCTTAAAGTCTTATGGTGTGTCTGAATAGTCAACACATTAAACAGAAAGACAATAGTCTGGTGTGACTTGTGCTTAGGAAAACAACATATCCATTTACTTAAGTAAATAAAGCCTCTACAAATGCACTCTTTTAAGTTTTATGTGATTACTGGTACATTTTATATATATACATCAAACAAGCTGCCTTGAAATAGGTAGAAGCATCTGAAACATGATCACAATGAAGAAAATTAAAAAGTGGTTGAGGGGAAAATTACTCCCTCTAATGCTACCACTACAGACTCATGCAGGTATAATTGACTATGTAGACATTTGCAAACCATGCTGTACAACTGGTTCACTTCTGTTAGTAAATGGATGAACACATAACACTGCCAGTATTTTTAATTTGCTTTCAAAATATTGAATGGTATGAGACAACACTCAGGATTAATATAAGTATTTGATATAAGGAGATATACATTTTTAAATTTATATGCTTTTTAGAAAACCCATCATTTTCTAAATTAAACAATTAAACAATTAAAATTGTGACTTTTTTGTAAAATGCTGCAAGGTGGTTGAGACACTATCTAGTGAGATTTATTTTTTATTTTCTATAAACCTTAAATTTTTTTCAATTCTTGAAAAATACAATAACAATTGGAAAATGCCTCTGAAGGTTGTTTTTTATTGGATTACCTGAAAAAATTAGGATGTTTTGTAGGAGCCCTTTTTTGCAATTTTTTTTTTGTTTTTAAATGATACTATAATATAGCCAGGACCTCGACCGACAGTTCAGCATTTCCTGTTGGTTCATGTATCCACCTCCTCAATTGACTACAACTGCTATTGGGCTAAGGCTACTCTTCCAGAAGAGCCTTTGAATAAGTTTCTCCAAGGTGTCACAGTCTTCAGCACCACAGCAGATAAATAGCAGGACTAAGCAATAGCCAAAGACCTTAAGATTTTCAGATTTTTTACCATCAGAGAACCAACTCTGGGTGCAGTGACTCCAAGGAGATTTTACGTCATCATAGCGGACACACCAGGGCTTCTATTCCAGATTACTCCATGATTTAAACCCCCAGTTATGTACATTTTTCACCAAAGATTTAGCAAATTTTTTTCCTTTTGTTTTACATAAAAATCTAGATTTTAGGGACATAACCTAAAAATCAGAAAAAAAAACCTGTGTCTGCCAGGTCCAAAACATTCTACTTCTATCAATCTTCACACTCAAAATGAAGAGATGCATTTTATTAGATCCTCCAGTCATGTGGAGAACATTGACTTGAGTCATACAATCACAGAATGTGGAGTGAATACACGAAGTGTAGGATTAGATTCTGCAGCAGAAGACTGTTTAGATTATTTGCAGTATATAAATATAGCTGCATAGAGTGAGTACCAAAGTATGAAAATAAAATTTTTAAAAAAAGGAAAAATAAATATGAAAAATTATAAACACAATAAAATAAAATCCACTTACTTCTAAATTGCATTCTGAAAACACAATATTTTTAGCTTCTAATGTCAAGCACAAAAGAGAGCAAACAAGTGAATGTGGAAATATCATTAATACATTTTTAAAAATTTTGCTGTTGCATGTATTTCCAGGGAATTTTGGAGCACCTAATTTATAAAAACTATGTTTTACAAAGAAAGAAAAAAAAAAAAGAAAATAAACAGAACCAGAACATGAGATTTAAAAGTAATGAGTATTCAAGAACCACAAACCATATGCCCTGGGGAAGCGGAAAAAAAAAAAAAAAAAGGTACCTTTTGTACTGCTTTGCCAATAAGATTATCTCCAACTGGTATTAGAACTCCTCCGAAGATAGCCAGTACAGCCCCGACGATGGCCCCAGTGAGGAGCCCACAGTTTCTGTTACAGCCCATTCCTCTTTTTTGTTAGGGTACAGGTAAACAGTGTACAAGTATTCTTGCTGTAAGGCTTGATGGCTTTTCCTCTCTTCTTGGTCTGAACAAACGCACTGATCTTCCTCAGAGAAGCTGCTAATATAAGCAGAAAGTGAACAAAAATCAAATTCCAAAGCTCGAAGTACAAAGTACATGACATGAAGCAGGTAGGAAGATAACAAGACAAAACCAGCCAGCCAGCGGCCAGCCGCTGGCAAAAATAAACCAAAAATAAAACCAAACAGACTAAGCAAACCAACAAAGTTGCAGGTACTTTTGGCTTATTGCCAATTGCTTATTACATATGATTATCTTCATTCCGGTTGCCTAAACAAACGGGTGAGTTTTATTCATTAGTCTTATTTTTTTTTTTTCTGTTGCATTAGGGCAAGCCTACATTGTTATTATGCAGATGACATTCTTCCTGATGTAGACATCTTTAAATCTCCCTCTGCCAAAGAAGGAGGCTATAGATAGCTCTGCTTTTATCTCAGCCTGCCATGCCCATGGCTCCCACTTCAGGCAGAAGCAGGAGTGACACTGCTCTGGCACGAGCTCCCCTGGCTCTTTCTGCCTTGTGCCAGTAAGAAAGTCCTCAATCAGAGCTTTTAAAGCAAGACTAGAGCTTGATCCTTGAGAGTGGTAATACCTGTAATTTCAAGATTATTCAGACTCAGAAGAAAAATGTCTGTGATTAGTCATTGGAAAATAAGATTTGCTAGTAATATCTGTTAATAAGTCTTACAAACTGGCCCCCAGTGAAAGGGGTTGTAAAGAAAATAAGAATGACACTAATGCTGAAGTGGTAAAATATAAGCTCCAAGTGATATTTTTTCAGATTTTTTATTGTTTATGAGTAATTGACACAAAGAGCTGCCTAATTTGCAATTTATTCTTTATGATTATGAATTAATCAAATACACATAATTTTCAAGTTGGTTATTTGCTTTAGACCTCCAGTTAACAGAAAGTCTGCCCTTTTCTGTGTTAGATGTCACTGTCCATGTACTTTTTATTCTTACTAATTTCTATTTCTTGACATGTTGTGAACATCTCTAAATCAATTTTAAAGCAGGCAATAGTTAATAACAGTTTCAGTCTCAAGAGTTAATTACACATTCAAGGTCAAACATAGAGAGAAGGAAAACAGAAAGATAAAGTGGAAAAACAACACAACCAGTTTGCTCACGAAGACTAAAGTACCAGAAGGACTTCATTAATTTCTAAACAGCTATAGTGTGTGTTCTGTTTCCTTAATGAGTTGCATGATCCTTTTATCACATAAAGGATGTACAACACGCCCTAACAGATTAGGTACCATGGTCAGCAGGCCACTGATGTGTCCTCCCTTGTCATCCCAAACTCTCAGTTATGTCACATCTCTACCTGGCACCAGACCCCTCCCTTTCACTGCACTGGAAACCCACCTTCTGCCTGCTCTTGAGCAGGTTATGGCTCCCTTGCCTTTAACAATGTCTATTTCTGCACATTTGAGATCATTTGGTACGTTAAGAATTTCTCCTTGGATATTTTCAAGCAGAATGACCAAAAGACTGCTCGCAGTCTTGGGAAAATATCCCTACTATCCTCACTATACAAGTCTGTCCACCGGCCACCAGGTCATTCCATGTGGTTCCCACTCCAAAGCCATTAAAGGCTTTTTGATGTACTGGATGTGTTTAACCACAAATTTTAAAGCGTATTTAAGTTAGAAATTTATTAGACTTGAGGAACTTTGAAGTGAAAATCACTGGGACCAAATCCCTCTTGGTTGTGGCTAGGCTGAGATCAGGATCTTCAGTTTGGCAAAGACAGAACAGCAAAAGGCAACTAATTGGGTAGGTGGTGTGGGCATTTGAAAATCTGATTGCTGTTACATATTGTAGCAAATCTAAGGAAAAGCAGACATCCTCAATTAAACCAAATTCTGAGAAGTTCCTAATTTCATTTAATTTTTTCCCCCAGTACAAGAAATTTTGGTTTTTTCCAGTCCGGAAACATTTTAAAATTTAAAATGAAAATTAGTCCCTTCAGAAATATTTATGGGGGTCTTTTAGATATCATCACACTTTTTTTTCTTGAATTACATACTGAAGATTTTCAAATTCCACAGTGATACACTTTTCACCAAAATACATCTCCACCTAGGTTTCTACAATCTTTTCCAGTGATTTTTTTTTTTTTTTTGGTAGACTTGGCATCTCTCATGAGCACTAACAATAAACAGCTAGAAAGCAAGTGACTGCAAGCAACTTGTGTCTATTCCAAGCTTCTGCAAATTGAAAATTATTCACCCTTCTCCCACCAAAAACAATGTAATAGCAGTCTAGACATCCCAATTTATGCAATTCAAATTATAAATTACACAACTGTGAGTGAAGAGCACTCTCAACACTCAATTAATATAGAAGTCAACATACTATTCTCATCTATCAGAACTGAATTTAAAATTTGAAGATTAAGGTAGAAATTTCCAATAAGAATGTACTTTCTGGGAATTTATATTCAAGTGTAAATTATAGACCTTAAGCAGAATAGAAAGTACCATAACAAAATTAGCTATGGTCTATGAGGCTATTGTATCATTTAGACTCAGATTTGACTACAGGATTAATAAGATTATTCACCCCATACTAGAGTGTTGGGTATGTACTTTTTAATATGGTTTCAAATATCCTGAAAGAATTTTATTCAAAGAATATTAATTATTAACAATGAAAATGGTCCATTCAAATCTCTTAAAGACAATTTATAAGCAACTGTGTAGAAGGAAAGATGAAAAATGTTATTAAATTCTTTCTTCCCTATTTAACTTAGACTTCTGTACATGTAATCTTAAAGCAAGCCCTTATAAAATTATAAAATACAAATAATCTCATTATATATTTGATGTTCTTTGAAATTGTAGTTTCAAGCTTTTTAACTGCAATAGTGGATGCTAGAAAATTTTCTTTAAAACATCTATTTTTTATAAATTCATATGACTCCAGGACTATATTTTCAAGAATATTAAATATCAAAAAACAGAATGCATGGGAAAGCCAGCCACACTGAACATAAAAACACTGCTGTTATCATAGTAACAAAGCATTTCACTAATCCATGTAAAATGTCACTTTTTCTAGCAAGCAGCTTTGTAAAATCCTTCCATTTTATTTTGCATTAAAAAGAAATATTTTCAATAGCTTCCATCCAACTGACCTTAGAAGTGTTCCTGAGGAAAACCCTCTGATTTTACATGTTCTGTCGGGTGACTCACCTTGAATAAGGGCGACTGATTTTTCAGCTGAACACACCAGTACTTAGCACATGACTTGCATCAAGTTACCAGCAGACAAGCAGCTAAACCTCCCCACCAAGCACATGGGCTGGGAACCGTGGGGGGAGTGTTTATATATTCCAAGAGACGTCAGTTCCCTCTTTATCTTTTTTTGCCAGAAGTAAAAGTTAAGTTGTACTGCTGCTGGGGGAAGGGGTTATTTTTGCAGCCTGACTAAAAGCCACTACCTACATCTCGTGGTAGGATACTTAGCGACTGCAATCTTTATCCAAGTTTGATCCAAGTGAGTCAAAGGTCAAGGAGACAAAAGGGTAACTTACTTATTTGGTTTCTAGTCACTTCTTCTTTCACATCTGCATATTTGTATTTTACTCATCATGATAGTGTATTTTCAAGTAAGAAAAATCAGGAAATTTCAGAATATTTTTGGATAGGATTTTTTTTTTTTTTCAGGTATCAGATACAATGCTTCCTTGCCAAGTGCTAAGGCTCTTCCTATTTTACTGGAAGTTCAATGAACATCATCCCAAAAGATTCTTTTTCTGAATGTATCTAAAAACCATTTATTTTTACACTGACCTCTCTATCAATCAACATGTTACTCCATCACAATGTCTACTATTAAATAATAACAGTTTCACAAGCTTTTGCAGAAATGTTTTATAAATACCTCTTTATCTTAGGTGAACTCAATGAATGGATTGTTTTAAAAGATTCTTCTGGCAGCAGCAAGAGAAAGTGACTTTTATTTGGCTTAATTATGAGAGAGAAAAAATATTCCTAAAAATAGATTCTTAGGTCTAGACTCTCATGGTAGAGCACTGAATAGTTTGCAAGTCACAGGTTTAGTATTTTCTATCTGTTTTGACTGACTGCTGTTCTGTTATTTTATGCTGCTCTACTTGGAAGTTTAGCTTTTGTGGGAAAATCTGCCTTTTTCTGGTCTATTTCTGCTAAGTAAATCTAAGGTGAATGAAAATTATTAATTTGAGGTTTTTACCTCCTAGTAGTGAAGGCAAGACTGAAAGTGAGCCTGGTCATTTGAAAACAACTTTTTTTGCAGTTTTCAGTGCAAGGCTCGCTGCCAGGGCAAGCTTGTGACCCTGAATAACTCCAGCTTCTCATCCTTGAAAAGTGCAGAAATTTTGTGTTCCTCTATTTTCTAATTAAAGAGGAATGTTTAACTGCTGAAAGTTAAGCAGTCCTCCACACTGTGCTTGCCATGAACTACTTTTACTGTTATTAATTGTTTCTATTGTACATGTCCTCCTCGGATGGTCTCCTGAGGATGTTCTTGTTTGGGATTTTCCTTCACTGCTTCCTGTGGAGAGGTTCCCTACCATGCTCATTTTCTCTGTTTGCAGTGTGTGGGAGCCAGTGTGCACCCTTCATGAGGAAAACATCTATGGGGGTTTTTTGTTGGAATCTGCTGCTGCCAACATAATGATGTTCAGTTTTCAGCATATGCATGCTGAGTTGTACCACCTAATGTCATGATTTACAATATCCTACGATCATCCTGCATAAGCAAAATCTCTTCCAGCAGCAGTGCTTGGCAGTGAAATGAGGACTGCCTGGTTCAACTGCAGAAACAAGCTAAAAGGACAGGAATCTGAGAAAGAAGCTGTGAACTTTTGGATGTCAGTAATTTGTCTTTCTTAAAAACAAACTAAAGCAAACCATAAGTATTTTATGGTCTTGTGTCCTCTGACTTCATCTCAGAGTTCAGAGGTTGCAGAGGAGAGAGTAGAGACACACAGCGACAGAAGGAGGACACAAAAAGAAACAGTTGTGTACTTCATCAGAGTACCCAGTGGTGCAACAGACAAACTGTCCCACAAGGAAAAGTTGTCAAAAAGGAGAAACAAAGTAAATGAAACTCACATGCCTCATGAAGATACAGAAAACTGCAGGAAGCAGAAAATGGGAAGTGCTGTTGTTATTTCTAAATGAAGACCACATACGTTTTCTGGAGTAAACGTACTACTGACAAAAAAATGCTGAATAGATGAGTACTATTCATGGCTTTTATACATATCTCATAGTGGGCCCTTTGGAAAACACTTTCTTTGGGGTGCTTTCCTATATGCCTTCAGATTCCTCAATAGGTTCTGTCTCCCTTTTCTTTCTTTCATTTTTTTTTTAATATTAAGATCCATTCTATCAGACATACCTTGATGTTACATACAATTTGAATTTTCAAGTTGATTACATATACATTCCCATATTCCTGTAGGAATTCTTTGCTGTACAGTACAGCACAGCATGAGTTTATATTCCTGTGTTTCCCAGTCATTACACTCAGAATTTTTCTTCAATTGCCTGTCATGAAGCTTATAAAACTAATGTTAACATTAATTCTTATTCAGATGTGGAAATGTTAGCATATGTTAGATGACATTAGGAAGCAAATTAGAAAGCTTCAGCAAAGTCCTGTCTCTACTTTTGCACCCTCTGAACATTTTAAGGACATTAACTGTTAAAAAACACCCAACAAAATCTACTTTGTAGTTGTTAGGTAAAATGCCAACCCCTGGGGCAAAAGATTAAACTAATACTCTCAGTATCTAAAACATGATTTTCTATAAGCTTTTGGGTACTCTCCCTGCTTTTGAGACAAATTATATTAACCTGCTTTCCATGGTAAGTTCATGCACAATAGTCTACTAGCATCATTTTATGTAGCTTCTATTGTCTCTACTGAAAATCCTGTTGTCACCACTCAGTGGCCCTCTGGCTTCTTCACAGGAAGTGGAAAAGTCCCACAGGAAGGGTTGTACCTTGCTCAGTGAAAGATTAAATCGTTAAACCTGCCCCCCTCAAAAGAAAACAGACCATAAACACACACACACACAAAGATCCTATGGCTTTTGTCCCCAAATAAGCTCTTTCTGATTCAACACACTCATGTTCACCAATGTGCCCTTAGTTCCACTGAGGAGAGTGATGAAAATGAATCATCTGGAGAAGAAAAAACAAAATATGCAATATGGCACAGCTGGGTGAGACTTCTGCCTCTCTCTGTGTACTGGAGATACTATGAAGTATTACTTTATAGGGAGAGATATTTTGTATTCATGAAGGATAATTTGATTTCCTAAGGAAATTAAAACCTTCTGTGTATCACATCATCACATAGTGCACGAGAAGCAGTGCATGAGCTATCCACTCAGACCAGCTTCAACAATTCACTGCTCTTCCACCTCAAAAGAGCCATCCCAGAATGAGCATGGCCTGTCTTCAGGTATTGCACATAAAGAACATGAATATATAACACACAAATTATAAAATAATAATACAGAACTAATATCATTCCCAAATTCTGTATTCACTTTCTTTCTCATCTGTTCATGCAGTGACTGCTATTTTGTATGACCTGATTTTCCAAAAGCCACAGGATAGAACAGAGTTTTATAAGTCAGGTCACTTCACATAAAAAAGGAAGAACAAACATCTTAGTTGTTTCATTTTTCTTTTTACTATCTTATCTATGCAGCTGTAAAATAAATGGCATAGTATCATGTTATGTTTTTTCTTGTTTAAGTTAGTTACAAATATTTGTTACCAATAAACTTATCCAGCTAAAAGCAGGCATCCAGAGACAAATTGATTTTTTTCTCCTTTTACTAGAGATGAGTGAACATAACCCATCTCTTTGACAACTCATCAACTTTCAAGTACTTGAAATCTTTTCTTAGATAAGACTACATAGAATCATAGAATCATACAATCATTAGGGTTGGAAAAGATCTCCAACCTTTGACCACCATGTTCACTAAACCATATCACTGAGTGCTACAGCTACTTATTTCTGAACAGTTCCAGGCAGTGCATATGTTTTAGAGGTACTGATGTTTCCCCTTTAACTGAAAAGCATCTAAACAACAGACTTAAGTTAGGCGTCTAATGATTAGAAAGAAAATGTTATAACAATTCCACTCCAAGTCCCCAGAAAGGCCTTTCCTTTCCTCTGCACATCAGTGCACCATACTGATGGTACCAAAACAATTGTACAAGGTTCTGGTAAATGCTTACCAGATTATGAAAAAAATTGAAAGTTCAAGAAGAAAAGTTCAAAATGCTTACCAGCTGGCATTAATGGAAAGTTTGGACAAAGATGCAGACATGATATTACACTTTTTTGCTCGGCTCACATCACCATTTTTACTGCAGGTGTGTTGGCCTTCAAGGGTTGTCAGTGCATGCCCTGAGTCATACTCCAACCACTCCTATCAAGTATTATTCAACCTCCTGAAAAAAATATCTGCCCCAACATGCATTAATACCTTATTTCTCCTCACAAGAGCTTGGAAGACTCTTATCAAACTGCTGTGTAGCTCCTTCATTACCCACCAGAGACTCCCAGCCGTAGCTTTCCCAGCTCTGTTAAGTGTTAGGTCCTAAGGTGCTGTCCCTTGTGGTTCCCAATGTGTCCTGACGATATGGAAAAACATCCTAAAATACCAGTGGCTCAAGCCAACTTGGCAGCAGTATAGTGGAAACAGTGTGATATATTTGGCTCCTGCCACTGATGAGTTCCTCTGTCAAACTGTAATGAAGCTCTTTAAGGGGAAAATGGGTGATGGAAAACCCAGTAATTGTTTCAGGTTTCTCCCCTAGATATATTGCTTTTGGGCTCTTTGTCAATGATTGTGGCATGCATAAGCTGCTGCTTTTCTCAGTCCTCAAAATCACTTTAAAAATTTGTTTTCAACTGATTCTAGCAGGGGGATTAGGTGAAGAAATCCCAATAGCAGCAGAGATAGACCAGACTCTGATCCTTCTACTCCTGTGGGTTCATGTGAAAGTAACTCAGAATACAGATAGGAGGGAACTTAGCAAAACAGAATCCAATAGAAAATATTATAACATATAGAGAGTAATATTATAACATAGACTTCTTGTGAGTCTGAAACAGTGAACGGTTATGAAAATCTCTTACTGAAAGGGTTGAGTTGGTCTATTCATGCTATTGAAACTGAAGTGTTGCCCCAAAAATTATAATTCATCACCCAATGTGCAGTGACACAATCACACACATAGCCAAGGGTTTTGTTATTTCATATTTGCACAAAAATGGGTATTGTGTGGTGAATCCTCAAAGTAAATCCACTATCACCCTAAGTAAATTGATAAGGACTCTTTATATGTTGTTAATTTTTATATGTTCTGCTTATCTAATATATTCAGTGTTTAATATTTGACTATTTCTGAGTTGTGTTGTGACTTCTTATCTTGGACGGCCTGGCACTCATCAGTTGTAGAATTTACAATTCATTATCGTCAGGCTGGCTTTCCTAATGTCTTCTTATCTTGGGTGTCCTGCAATAGCAGATTCTTCCTCCCAATCTTTGTTACTCTTCTGGGTCTATGACATTTGGAGTGGGTCAGGCCCTGAAATGTAATAAGGTAATGCCACCGAGAAAAAAAGTTGTCTTAGACATCACAGGGAGGGCACAGAGAGGAGGCGCCAATGGCAAGAGACAAAAATTTTAAAGCAAACATCTTCTGAAAGTCAGGAGAAATTTAATAAATCTCATCCCTACTTGGATATATTCCACTTCTTGCAAAACTCTTCTCCTTAGATCAGAAGTCACAGAATAATGGAGTAATTCTAAAATCTTTCACTAGTGCAATACCTGGTTGAGAAATAGTCACCATAGTGAATCATCCCAGACAATGTCAGTGGTTTTGAAGAATGACTGGGTAGTCCTTATGTAAATTTTTGCCTACTAGCTACACTGTAATTTTGTCTCTGTAATAATTAGGAACAACATATGTACAGGAGATTTTTTTCCAGTTTTGAAGACCTAAGTTTAAGGTCAGCTTCTTGGTGACTTCTCAAGTACTGAAGAAGACTTGTCAAATGACTGACACCTTTATCTTTCAGTTTACATGTTCCAGACCTAGAGACATGTCCTTGGTCTGCACAACATATAGAAGCTCTTCCCTGGACCTTCAGTCCAGCCTCAAACACCAAAGCCAAACCATCAGCTTACTGCTGGGAAAAGCCCTGCTCTTCATCAGATCAGCAGGAGAAGAAAGTTTTACTGAAGCTACCCCTGGGGCAGCTGCCAACTCCACTTAGGGAATCAGATTTGGTGGCTGGAAGCAAGAAAAACTTCTTGTGATACAAAAAAGGATTCTTTTTAATTTTCTTTGTATTTTTCTTGAGAAGATATTTAATTACCTCAGTAAAAGAATCATACGTAATTCACACACATAGACAAAAAAACAAAAACCCCAACACTGAAAAATAAAATTACCCTTGCACAGGAGATCCCTTGGCAGTAGCTGAACATCTAAACAGATTATGAAAAATTGTGTAATATCACAGTATATTGAGAAATATTAACACTATGAAGAGCAGAGCAGTAGTGAAAGAACTAGCAGTAATTTCTGCGCACTAGCAGTAAATTATTGAGGGAACTAATAGATACCCTGAACTTCTCAGATCGTGTAATTTTCAGTTCCAAGATATGGCATTATTCTTTCAGATGAAAACATGTTACAGAAATATGGATGTAACTATCAGTTACAGAGAAAAAAAAAAGTAGTTGCAAAATACAGTAATTTAGTCCAAACCCCTTACATTTCTGATCATTTTCCTGGTTGTGCCAATTATATACTTGCTTTTGAAGCCTCACTCGAGGACAGAAAAAAAAACCCAAACAAACTTAGCAACTACAGACTACTCATTTTTTATGAGTAGGATATTTTTGCCAAGTTAAAAAAAATCACTGAGTAATTATAGCAATTGTGTCAATTGTCAAGAAAATAAATCACTAAAATAGCATATAATTATCCTATATTTATTGGGTTGATTTCAGTACTTCCAAAAATAAATTAACTTATATTGCATCAGCATATTTATTATATATTATATATAATATAATATATTATATATTATTATATATTTTTGTATATGCACAAAAATTAAAGTTTGAAGCTACACAGAAATGCATATATATTCTTTTCCCCTCCAATTAATAATGATACCATTCCCATAATTAACAATTATTACATATAATAATTAATAATTATATTTCAATAGTAATTATTACATATAATAATTAATAATTATCTTTCATATATCATTTTGTATCACAGTTATTAAATGTATACAGCCACAAACTTGGTATCTCTGCTCATATTTTTTATAACATAAGTATTTAGTTGCTTATATAATAGACTTTAATAGACAAGATAATGATTAACAGGCAAATTATTAATCCAATTTTTGCAGTTAAACTTTCATTATATTTATTTCTAATTGCAATGTACAGTGAAATATCAGCAATATACACAATATTTTCAAGATATTCAAGTGAAATAATTTGATTACCAGTATATTTAGCCTTTAAAAATTTTACTGAATTGACTTCTCTTGGATTTATAAACAGTAAAGAAATAGAGGCTGAATAACATCTCTCTTTGCTTTCAATAACTAGCAGTTAGGAGCATTTTGCAAGTTTTAGGATGGAATATTGCACTTACAAGAAGTTTATTCAATATCCAGCTGTGTGCTCAGAATCTGCCTTAAACCCAGGAGCAGGGTCACATACCTGTATGGAGGGAGAGCTGCTCTCACAACTCTTGCCACAAGGATCTGCAGAGGTGCAGAAGAGCCAGCAAACTTACCTCCCTATTTTCAGAAAATTAGAGTTGCTGTAGCAACCCTGAGCAGCCCTGCTGCCCAGTGCCCCACCACCCAGCTAATCTTGTATAAGCCACAAACAGAAAGTTGCCCAGACCGTTTAAACTCCCTTGTAGGTAAACTGTCTCAAGTGATAAGGAATTATGAAACCTCTAGCTCAAGATATTACCCTCTCAACACTTATGCTTCACAAGGAAGACCAGTTCTAAGAAATCCTTTCAGGACCAGCCTTTGCCTCTGGTGCCTTCAGCCTCTGCAATAGCCCAGAATTTGGAGGCAACATATCAGGTCCTGTTGCCAATCCAGAACAAATTTCATTGACTTTGCAGTAACTCTTTGCAAACACGGTCTAATCCCATTTAATCCACACAAAGTACTGGAAGCCAGATAATACGTGTCATATTAGAGATAATTCTTCAGATTTGGGTTTATTATAATTATTTACACCAAACATAGAGACAGGTCAAGATGAAGGATCCCAGCTGTGAGTACAGCTGTTCAAATTCATGGGACTCTCTAGAATATTTTCACAGGCTTTGCTTCAGAACTTGATTTTCTAAATAAACATCTGAGCCAAGTGTCAGGGCTATTGCCTCCTCTGCCTGCCTTTTTGGATCTTTGCTAAATCCTTTTTGTCATAGCAGGGCTGATACTTTTCTAAAATTATTAAATTATTAACAATTAAGCATGGTATTATTTTTTATCTGAACAGCCTATAAAGGACCTCCTTCCAGAAAGTTACAGCAAACAGCAACAGTTATCAGCCTGTCTGCCAAGTCATATTTAAGATAATAGCTGTCTCAGAGGATTATCAGGAACCTGGAGGTGAGTCATTATGATGGTGCTATAAAACTCCATATGCACTAACTCAAGGGACACTTCTTGGCATAAACCTCTTAACCAATGAAATTTCTGCTTCTCTAAAGTTAGACAGAAAATCAAGTGACAAGGAAAAGTTAAGAATTAAAAAATATTCCTGAAATTTGCATTAGTCTGGATATTTTCTGACCTATCCTCTTGCGCTGTAAATGCTGTTGTTCTACCTTTGATCTCCTTGGAGTCCTGTTGATTGCTTCCTGTGTACCTTTCACAGCTGCAGCCTCCAGCTTGTTGCCAGACTTCTGCCTTCCTTTCTACATGTGGTTCCTTTTACCCCTGTTTCCTTCTCTGAGAATCTCCTCCCACTTCCATCTCTATGTATGTCTCTCACCTTCCACCCTATCATCTCAGCAGTCACTCCTCCACCAAGCATCTCCCCTAGTTTGGCTCCTCCCTCCTTGAATTATCCCCTAGGTTTTTTTCCCGCTCTTCCAGAATTTACTGCTTTCCATAAATTCTGTCCTTGTTTCTAGTCATTTCTTAACATTTATATTTCCCCAATCTCCCTTGATACTTTTTTTCTTTCTTCTATTTCTCTTCTTTTTCCTCTGTATGAAGTTCAGGTATATAACCTTCTCACGCCATCAGTTAATCAAAAAGCTGGTTGCAAATGAAAACCAGATTTATCAGTGCTCTTTGGTACACAGAAAAGTCTTACCTGAAAAGGCTAATTATAAATAATAATTTAAGTTTGGTAACTTCATACTGCATTATTGTTTGTGTTCGTTCCTAAAGCCTCAGAAGAGCAAAGCCCACAGTATTTCTACCCACCACCTATTTTCTGCCCAGCTGTCATTCAACACTCTTTTTGAAGTCCTCCCACTTCTAAGAAAATGAATACTGAGCAGCTTCAGCCATACAGGAAGAAGAAAAGAAAAGAAGAAAAAGAAAAAGAAAAAAGAAAAGAAAAGAAATGAAAAGAGAAGAGAAAAGGAAAAGAAAAGAAAAGAAAAGAAAAGAAAAGAAAAGAAAAGAAAAGAAAAGAAAAGAAAAGAAAAGAAAAGAAAAGAAAAGAAAAGAAAAGAAGAAAATTTTATCCCCCTCTTACCTGCACCAGAACAGGGAGAGGATCTGAGATGAGGCTGGGAAAAGCTGAGAGTTTTCTGAATACAGTGCCAGGCAGGTTCAGTGGCAAAGCAGGCATAATGGGCTACCAAAACCAGTGCCGTGCCCTTCCTTCAAACCCACAACAGCTAGAAAGGAAATGGAATGTATCATTCATCTCCTATGATTTGAGAAGTCAGAGCACTCGTTAGTGTTTAGCATTAAAAAAAAAAATCCTTAAAATTATATAGGATAAAGATTACAGAATTGTAAACATGTCGTCACAACATGAAACACCCCAGGCATGTTTGTGGCAAAGCACACACCCTCTGCATAATTATACTCAGGCTTCTCTGTTTTAGGCAAAAAGTAACAATAGTCACTTATCAGATTCTCAAAATGGTATTGGAGAAGATTCAGCAGGACACTCCCAAGACTTTCTGGGTAGTAGCAGCCATAAGATTGCAGACATATAAATGCTTAGTCCCTCCAGTTTCTGGAAACTATTTCGTCCATGCTGCACTCTGCTCTCTTAGTGTTTTTCTTGTTAGTTTTTCACCAGTCTATCTCTCACAATTCCTTTTCTCACTCTGCAATTCTAGCTCAGAGTTCTCCTTCTTTACCCAAATCTTACTACCAGGCTATCTACCCCCCTCTTCTCAGAGGATAAATTTTTACCATATCAGAACAGTGTCTCTAAAAGTCTTTTGTGCTCATTTCAGCATTGCACATTCATGCAGTGAGGAAGCTTTTTTTTTTTTTCCTGCTGTGCTTCTGCATGTGAGATTGTTTTAACAGCAGTTACACATTCGAGGTCTTACTGAACATTGTATTTTCTGAAGTCTGTGTGCCCAAGGGAGCATTCTGGTCTCTTGGTCAAGCAAAAATCATGGACATCTCTCAGCTGATATCTGTAAGGATATCTGTGATGCCTCTGACTACAGTTTAATGTGCCTGTGTTTCTAATGCACACATGCCTAAATAATGTGTGTACATTCCAGTAACGTGTTTGGATCTTCTTAAAAGAGACAGGAATCACTGCAGTGGGGATGGTTTTTCGCAGCTTCCCTCAGCATTCATGGCGGACAACTTCCATCCATTGGTCTTGTGAAAAACCTAATAAAAGACACTTAAGACCCAGCAGATGCTGGTATTTTGATTCTTCATCTGCATGTAATAGAAAGAATTTTTTGTCTTGGCATGACAGGCATATGTTGACTCATGAGCTGGTGAGGCCAGTGAGAAGATATTTTCTTGAATAGTAAACGTGAGGGCATATTTTCTTGTGGATAATTTACTTTCCTTTGACCTAGTAAAATGTGAAGGCCCTTCTCTGTGAGGTCAATAATATTCCATTTTTGACCAACTAAGTACAGTAAAATGCTTTCATATTCACGTGAACATACATGCTGGTGCCTTGTTTCAATTTCAAAGAATCTACCTGAAGCTTAGTGGCAAGCTGAGCTTTTTTTTCATCTTTCAACCTTGCCTATTGCCATTTTCCACCATGCAAGCATCCTGCAAAATACTACCTTTTTCCTTGGAAAATTCCATGTGTGCCTCACTGGAATGCATGTGGCTGGGAGGACCTGTGCCTACCTTTGAAATTGTGTTGTGATTCCTTGCAGAGCCATTCTTTTCATACCATCCAGGTTCCTCACCGGAAGAACACAGCAGGAATACAGACCTCATTCTTTGGCATGTTGCCACGTCCGGTGTACTGACTAAAGTGAGGTGCTTTCTGAGGTGCTACAGATCTTTTTGATGTGGCTACTGCATTTCTACGTACTCTTCCCTGTCTTAGGATCAAACTCATCCATGAACAGACTCCCACTTTTACAGCTATCGTTCCTCTAAATACCATTCCATACTTCATGTTTAATTCACATTGTATACCAGGTGTGTATCGAGTGAATCCAAAGCTTTTGAAGGAATTTCATGATCTCAGAAATATCTCCTACTCAAACTCATGAGGGCTTAGAAGGGAGCAGAAACAAAATTACAATATTAGCTTTGTCTGACTTGTTCAAATACTCATTTTGTAATTCAGACTTATTTGATTTGGGGATTTATTTCTCTGAAAAGAGTTTAGTTCTGAAAAAGTGACTGTAGTTAGGGAGACTCAACACAATGACTAGAATTTAAGCAGCCTATGAGCATTTTCCCTGGATTTTACTCAGGGTGAATTTCATCACAGTTCAAAGAGCTCATCTGACCCTTTATTAAATAATCACAGCATAAATTGTCATATTCTATCCAATTCATTAAGTTTTTAGTCTCGTTTATTTTTATGTTCTTCATTCCACCATGTTGCAATTAGTAAAAATTAATTGAAACACAATTGGTTAAAAATTAGAACATTTCAAACATTCTGTGTTTCCAATACATGAAACCTAAGCTTCATGGAGTGCAGCAGAGTGCAGATGGAATTCCAATCAGTGGCTTGTGTCAAGTGGTTTTAGAGACACATAATGGAGCCATCACATAAATTAAACATTTATGAGTCAAAATCAATTAGTGACTAAGATATAAATTAGTTCACAATTAATGTTTATCAGGGAGCATGCTAACCTAGACAGACCACCCAATGACGAGTGATATTAATGAAGAAATATTACAGCAACAAATATTTGACATTTATATCAGTCATAACACATCTCTAGGAAAATGAAAAAATGTGATATATTGGGTATGTCACTTTTTTTTTCAGAAACTACAACAGCATTATCCTGGATGTTATGTAAGTAATTGATACTTCAGGTAAAACAGTGGGATAGCAAGATTATTTTTCTAAGGGAAAAATCAAAATATTTAATGAAAAGTTCAGTCAGTCTCAGAAATGACAAATAGATTTTTATAGAGTTGATCAAGTTTGGAGCCCTCGGAAGTGATGTTCTACCTGCTTAATGTCAGCACAGAGACTAACAAAATAATGAATAAAAATGTAACAAGAAATTTATGCACTGTTACACCTTTTATACATATTCCAAAGTTAAAAGTTAGCTCGAGCTTAGAAACTACCAAGTGGTGTACTTCCTTGTTTAAAGACAGCCTGTCCCTGCTGGATTTACTCGGGTAATTAATTGAGCGTTCACAGAGAGTCCCCACGGAGCCTGGGGGAAGCTGGTGCCAAGTGGAGGTGGTGAGACTGGAAACTCCTGTGGCACAAAGCAAAGTGTCAGAGGAGGATTTCGAACTCGTCCTGTTGCCCAGGCCTGCTGCCTACACGCCTGGAATTAGTGACAGCTGTTGTTCCTTTCTCTGACTGAGTCTGGACATATTCAGAGCCATCCAGATGGAGAAGCCAGACCAAGCAACAGGTCACAGGAATCCAGAGGTATTTACAACACTGAAGTAACGAAGTCACACAAATCTAAGGCAGTGGAAGAGCAGAACCTCCATGGTTTTATTTAAATTTTCAGAGATAATGTTTATTTCCATGCATTATTTTATCCTCAGCATGTGTGAAAACAATGTTTCTGCTCTATTTCTGAAAATCAAACACAGCAATATGCTAATATACATAAATCCTAAAATTGTTATTCTCAGAAGTCACAAATTGTACTGGATGCCTTGAAATTTATATTGCTGATATAAAAAGGTTGCTGTTTGTCCTTTGAAAAATCTGATACCTTTCAATTGAAATTTCCACGTTCCTCAAAACAGAGAAATTAGCTTTGCCAAAAACCTTTTAAAATAAGAAATTGCTCGTTACTTAAATAATGAGAGTGTTGTGTTTGTTTATACAGTGTTCACACAGTGAAAAATAAAGTTGTTTTAGATTGTTTCAGTCTTGCCAAGTAGCAATTGCTGTAGTCATTAAAAAAACCAAAACAAACAAAAAACCCCAACCCCTTTGATCTAGATTGCTCAGGTGGATAGTTCTCTGCTATCTTAAAACATAAGTAAGAAAACTTGCTGTCTGGTTTTTAGCCACAGAACTCAGAATTTTTTCCACCAGAACCAGCTGGATTGCTCCCAGAGAACATTCACAGTGCCTAGCTCCTTGCCTACTGCAAAGATACTTAAGATTTGTTTTTCATCTCAGGAGACTTTAATTAGCTTTCATTTCTTTGGCCTCTCACTTGTATTTTCCAAACAAAAGTGATATGTCTGAAAACCACCTTCTGATGAAAATGTAAGACTGAACATGCCATATGTCTTTTGAACAAGTGTTGGCTTCCAGTTTAACCCAAGTGCTCTTCAGCACAGCTTCCTGGGAACCCCTGTTTTGGAGTTCTTAAAAATCAGGCCAGATCCATCATCAGAGGATACTATTAACATTAATACCTTAATTCATGCATTTACTATTTAAAACTCTTAAGCTTTTATATAAAGGCTGTCAGCAACACCAACCTGGTTGTTACACTTCTGAAATAAAGGATCCTTTATTAAGGTGCTTGAATGCCTGGACTGCTCTTGCTTCCTTGAGGCAGTGTTCCCCTGTGAATTGAGCAGTGGTAAGAATTTGATCTATTTCTATCTTGAATAAACATTCTTTTTTTTCAGCATTTTCAAACTTAAATAGATATTTGAACTTTTTTTTCTATGATATATGCAGTCTTTTTAATTAATAAATTAAATGATCCTAAGTGAAAAACTTGTGTTCAAAATCAACTGGTACTTGTATTATTATCATGAGTAGAATGCAGAATGTGGTGTGAAGACTGAAAATGTGCTCAAGGATCTCCTGAGCAGTTGTTACAAAAACTGATCGCTAAGTTAGGAAGATACTGAACAAAATGTCACAAGAATGCTTCTTGCACTTTGTGAGGACTTGGAATCACACATTCTCTTTGGGTCTCTAATGGCTCTGGCAGGATTTGTGGGAAGAATAGCAGCTATGCCAGAAAGAAAGAACACAAGAGCAAGAAACATATTGGGACTGAGACAGAACTTGACATTGCACAAGTCTTTCTTAGATGCGTGCCAAGAATGACTACTCAGAGGCCAGTAGCCCAAAGATACTTGGCTTCTCTTTTCACTTTTAATTGTTCTGTTCCAGACACGTATAAACAATACCTAATTGTAGGAAAGCTGGGAGGCAATTTTTAAATCCAAGGAGTATGTAAAAGGGTAAAGGAAACTCTGATGTCAATAATAGAGAACAAGACTTAAGAAGTACTATCTGAACAGCCTCAAGGGACTTGACAGCAAATTGACTAACAACTCTCAAGCAGGAGTATGCTGTGGAGTGAAAGTAGGACAAAAGTAAAGGCTCAAAAGAGATGCTTAAAATAACTAAGACAAAAAAAGCTAGAGAAGTGTGGTAGGTTGACTCTAGCGGTGGTGTGGTAGGTTGACTCTGTGTGCCCACCAAGTTGCTCTATCACTCCCCTCCTCAACTGGGCAGGGGAAGAAAAAGCATTGAAAAGCTCATGCTTTGAGATAAGGGCAGGGAAAATCATTCACCAGTTACTGTCACAGGCAAAATAGATTCATCTTAGGGAAATTAACTCACTTTATTGCCAATTAGGCAGAGTAGGATAATGAGAAACAATTAACACATCTGAAACCAACTTCCTACACGCACCTTTCTTCTGGACTCTGCTTAACTCCAAACTCTTCTACCTCCTCCTCCTCAGTAGCACAGGGGGATGGAATGGGATCAGTTCATCATATGCTGTCTCTCCAACTCCTTCCTCTGCAAGAGAAGGACTCCTTCTTCCCCTGTTCCAACATGGGGTCCTCCCATGGCAGACAGCCCTCCATGAACTTCTCCAATATGAAAAAAGGAAATCCTGCCTCACCATGGTCTTCATCACAGGCTGCAGGCAAATCTCCACCGTTTGGAGAACCTCCGTACCCTTCTTCTGCACTGACCTCGGTGTCTGCAGAGTTAATCTCACTTATTCTCACTGCTGTCTCTCCCATCTGCTGCACTGATATGATACCACCATCTCTGATGGGCTTGGCTTTGGCCAGGTGACAGTGACAGGTCCCTCTTGGAGCTGCAGGTGGCTGTGCCAGACATGGGGACAACTTCTGACAGCTTGTCAGAGAAGCTACACTTGCAGCCTTCACCCCCCTGACTACCAAAACCTTGATATATAATCCCAATATAGGTGGGGAAAAAAAAATATTGTGGACTCATGAAATAATAAAACATCAGGAATACTTCAGGTAGCTCTAACTCCTACAAAATCAGCATTACCCCACAGGCTCATCATTTCCTTGTTGAACTTACAATATTTGGGATGGTATGACTCTGAATTGCAGAGTCAAGCTTTAGCAAGAGCACCTCAGATTTCATTTCTGAGGAAAGGTTTCCCCATAGTAAATCTATAGCAAAAAAATGGAGAAAAAAAAATTGCAGTTAATCTAGTGTCCTAATTCTAACAAGGTTAATTTATAATTCCCAAGGGCTGTGGTGGCCTTGTGTGTGTTGAAAATTTCCAATTTTTGCCAAAATTTATCATAATTTTTTGAGAATTCTAATAGCTGCCTTTTAAATATTGGAATACATCATCACTACAATATTCTTGAGGGCAAAATATTTTTAAAAGATATTTTCTCTTTCCTTAATTCTGGCACAGTGGTAATAATTTATGAACCATACTCAGAAAGGAATCCAATCTTTACTGCTTTTTCTTAATGAAATAAAAAGGAAATTATAAGAGTCAGTGCTGTCTCAGGAGCTTCCAAATAAAGCATATATTTTTACTTAAAATACATTATTACAGACTTCCAAAAAGTGCCTGGAGAGACAGAGCTCCTCCTTTGGTTTTGTTAATGATCTGTTACATTTCAATGGTGTGTTCTGTGTTTCAACTCTTTTTTTTTAAACTCAGAATACATTTGGACACCACTTCTGAATGTCCTCAAAAAATGAATTCCTTTTCCTACAGTTTCTAAACACACAAATGCAGGAAATTGCTATAAGAAATGTTCTATAAACAGCATTGTTTTAATAGATTAACACTTCTGATTCTTCTAACTCTGCACTGATTTTCAGGCAATAATCTAACAGAAAAAGTAAGGAAATGTTCTGGAATATGCAACTGTATCAGTAGCATCTAAGGAACCAGTTATTCTTTTAAAAGCATCTGATTAAAAAATAAGTGAATTAAGTGAAAAAACTGCCATTGGTTACGAGGAAAATGTCCTGTAGTGATTCCCCAGTGTCTCAGGGTATCTCTGCACAGAAAAGTATGTGAACAAAACAAGGAAGACAACCCTTAATTATGAATCTGACAGGCCTGACCTTGTATGCGTCGTTAGGATGAGGTCAAGTCCAAGAGAGGATTTCTCAATTGCTTTGTTTCATGCATTGCTATTTTGGTGTCTCATCATTCATCTAGCAATTACAAATTCTGTCACTTACAATGCTGTCTAAATCAGTAATTACTTCATACCACATAGGTGCTTTAATACTGGCCTATTTAAAAAGAATAATTCAACAGTAACTGAAGGCTTGATGGAAAAACAAATCTATAAATGCACTAGTTGCAGCCGAGTAGTATAGTGTAGTATATTAGCCTTTCTAATAGCAATAAAACTGCTTTCAACAAGTATTTAATTATACTTTATTAAGCAAGAGTATATGTGTATTACCACAAGACAGTTCATAATAATTTTTCTGACAATACAATGGATTGCAGGCTCCTGAAAAGGTCAGATTGCATTCATGTGTGATAAATAGATTCATGTAGATTTTCATTGTAAATCCTGTTTTTTTTTTTGCAAAGGGACAAGACAATCAACAGGGGTTTGAGGTTAAATTTTGCCATATCATGAGAGCTTCCAAGAGTATCTGTTTTCATGACATGCCATGCCGCAGTCATCATCACTTTTTTCAGGCTTGCTATTGTGTTTGTTTAGTTGAAATAAGGCTTATCTGAACTGCTTAATGGTATTAAATATCTTACTCTGCTCCAAGGTTACCACACTGCTAATTTTCCCTCTTATCCCAAGTCGTGCCTTCCTTTTAAACAGAAAAGTTGGGCTGAACTGACTGACTGATGATTGCAGAGCCTGACCTTCCTTCCTTGCCTCCCACCTCAGCACACCTGCTTTAAGTGATTGATTTCCTGATAGCTGCTGTGAAGAAACCACTGGAGTAAGTGAGGTTGAGCTGATGGGAATGAAAGCTGGCTTAAGAAGATTGTTTTGCTATTCTGTGTGCTTTATTAATGTTTGGAGAAAGCTAGAAGCTCGGTTACATGACCTATGGTTGAAGAGTCTGTTCTGTGTTCAGATGTGATTGGTAAAGAGAAGCAGAGGTGTTTTTTTACTTCAGCAAGAACTTTGGGCAATTGCTGAATTTTTTTATTTTTTTTTTTTATCAGAGGTGTTTAAGTTGAAATTTCTATGCCAAATTGTACAAAACAAAATCCAAGGTCTGCTTATACAGTTTAAAACTAGTACAATAAATACAATCACCTTTTGAGATGTATATGTCTTTCTGCATAGGAAATGATCTTATTTTTTAGCTGGGATAGAAGTTTCAATCCACAATAGTAAGTCCAACACCCAGTGCAGCTGGTTGGGATTTTTCCAATTCAGTCAGCATACCAAATGAATACGCTTGCACACATCCTCACTTTATTTGCATAAAAAAATCAATTGTAAGGCAAAGTCCTGAAATCTTCTCTGGCGCCAGGAATTTATCTGAGAGAGGATACAATAAAAAGTGTTCAAAGTCTGTCCAAATTGAAACATAGCCTGCAAAAACATAATCACAAATGATTAAATGAAAAATTCCTTATCAGAGGCAGGACACATAGATGTCATCCTATAGTATTCCATGTCATTGTGAAGGGCTTTTAGCTTATTCTGCTTTACATGGAGTGTCAAAAATGCAGCGCAGAAAAGACCTTTTTATTATAGCTCTGGTCTTAGAAATAAATCAAAACAGTAGAGGATTCATCCATTGCTTAGAATTCAGTCCAAATTATTCCGGTAGAGGATTAAGATAATATTGTCCTACTTTAAAAAGTGAGAAAAAGTATATAGTGATTTTATCAAGAACTGAAAGCAAATCATAACATTAGAGCTGCAGTTAGAATCATTGAGCAGATATCTTCTAGCTGATGCTGTCTGCTGGGTTCCCTGGTGGAGATGAGTAACAATCAAGGAAATTGCATGAGCAGCACTGACAATCTAGGACATATTTCAACAATAATTAAGTGCTGCTGGCTGCAGGTGGAAGGGAGGAAAAAAAGAGAGAAACCCTGGGCAGAGGAGAGGCCCAGCTACAAAGCAAGATATAACAAATTCAATGGGAAACTACTGTACTTTGACACTGTTAGAGTAATATGAACACACAAGCATGGATCTTTAAAGAACCTTAACTAAACAAAAAATAAAAGAATCCTCAAGTTTTACACAAGCTCAATGGTTTTTCAGTGAAAGAAGATGGCTGCTATGAGCAGAGATCTGGGAGGAAAGAGCTCCACAAAAAAAAAAAATAGAGGGAAGGAAGCTCACAACAGTGTGAAAGCAGAAAAGGATTTATAAGATGGTAAAAATAGTCCATAATCTGTTAGTAACCACATCGTCTTCTGCCAAGGTGAAGTCCTTCACAGCTAGTCTGAAACTTTGGATTCTTGTCTTCAATACAATTTGAGTTGGATGTATGATGGTTAAGTCCTGTCTTCCTCTCTGCAGTTCCTCTGTGTGGTGCTTTGAACAGCAAAGGAGTGAAATGAGACTGGATGGGAGAGAACCTGAGCCCTGGTCTCCAGCCCCTAGCTCTGCTTTCCTAGCTACAGACTCCTGCATGAAATGAAAGTACTTTTGCCAAGAGTGAATCACCCATCACCTGTGCTTACGTTCATCCTATTCACTAAAGGTGTATATGCCAGCAAAATGAATCCCACTCCTACAGCCTGCTCTGGAGCCTGGAAACATCACCATTTTTTTTTTATAATCTGGTCCTGTGTGAGAATATGAGGAACTGCTTCTCAGACTACTTATGTTTATTAATTTCTCACCTTAAATTTAAGTAGCTGAAGTACAGAAGAACTATATTTCCATTGTTGAATAATTTGAATTTTTTAGAAGTATGACCATGTTTTTTGAATGTCCAGTTTTCCAGGTCCACATGCAAGCATTAACCCCATAGTCTGAAATCAGTCTTAGCACACAGAAAATGTCTTTGATAATTTGAAGCTGGGAGGTGATATGAACTCTGTTTTGACATAACTCAGGGAAATAGGTAAGTCTCAGGGAAAAAATAATAAATGCCTCCCTTTTGTCAAGGAAAGTCATGCTTCAGAGTTTTCTTTGAAGAAGCAAGCAAGAGTGGAGTTGGGAAACCTGCACGTCAGTTACTTCAATTTGAACAAATTGTTTAAATCAGCCATCCACCAAATACTGTTGAAGAAACTAAAGTGGAAAAGCACAAGAAGGAAAATCCTTAAATAACAAAGAACTGTACAAAAATGAGCAACAGTCCTTAAGTAGAAGTAAGAAGTCATCAGACGGGTTTTTTTTTTGTTTGTTTGTTTGATGTTATTCTTTAATTTTTACATCCTTATGAAAATTAGTCATTTCATGTAATACTAAGGAATCTGACCGATTCTGACCCCTGAAATTAAACTGAAAAAATTGAGCTTTCTGTTCCTTAGTTATGTTCCTGTTCCGGCTATTTTGAGTGAAATTGCATGGTTCTGGGGAACAGGTTCTAGGGGTAGACAGGAGACACTTAATAGCAAGATGACCTTTAGAAGTGCTTTGTCCTTTTTGCTCACTTGTTCCACTGCAGGCAATTTGTTTCTTCTTCAGGTATATATTTTTTCTTTTGTTATTTCAACTCATTTCACTTTGGGGCAGTCTGAAGAGTAGTTTGACTAGCCAAAATACTGAGATACAAATATCTGGCAGGATAGGTCTTGTATGCAGGTGTTCCTATTGCTGCTAGCTTTTTGGCACTCTGATGTTGATTTGTTGAGTAGGTGTACATCTTTTCTTGCATGTAGTGAATAAGGAATCTCTATCCCCAGAGGTTGCGTCAGAAATATTCAAATTGAGTGGATTAATTAGAGTCACAAAGAATTTCTTCATGAACACAGTTGAATGAAAGTTGTGTATCCTCCTTGTTTGAATGTCTATTTGAATTTGAATTACAAAACAAGCCACAGGAGTATTTTAATCGTGGAATAATTTTTTTCACTTTTACAGTTTTGGTTTCTTTTTTTTTAAGGGACACACAATTATACTTAGTCAACAATCTTGAAGCTCTGAGACTGTGGCTTTTGTGATGCATTTTACATTTTATTTCCTATTTAGACTTTCTTAGAAGGGAAAGAGAAAAATCATACAAAAAAGAGTGAAGCATTCATAAAATATTCTGGCAGCATTCCAACAACCATTAAGATTTATAAACAACTCCCAGTAATTTATTTTCCAATCTATTGTTACATTTTCTTCTATTATTTTAGCCTTTAAGAGTAAGACGATCTTTAATTTAAAATAGATTCCTCTTCTATGCAACTAATAGTTCTCTTCCTGTACCCAACTATTAGTTTTCTCTCTTATATTGCCTTTTCTATTAGCCCTGAGCTTTCAGATTTCTTTCTACAAATAAATCTGTGTTTCTCCAAGGTAATTCTTATTTTTTGCTCAATTGCATGTTTTTCTAATACTTTCCATACCCTTTTTTGTACTGCAGTAGTAACCGCAGTACTAGTCCCCTCGCTCTCTTTGTCTCCTTGCTGGTATGATATTTTGTTACTTGTTTACACTGACCTCAGCAAATCACTGAGTTCCCACAGTCATGCTTCCCTTAGTTTTAAGTCCCCCCCCCCCCAAAAAAAAAAAAGAAAGATTGCAGGATTTCTGACCAAGATAACTGACTGAGATATCAAGCCTGGAAATGAAGAGTGCAGATAAATACAGCTCTGACATTAAAAAATGTAGTCTGGTGACAGGATCACCAGAAGCTCTTTCAGTATCGAGTTGTGTAAAAATCTTCTGGACTTTTCCCACTAGAACATCTCTCACTTGTCATCCTCTTGCCTTTGTGCTACCTGTTGCCCAATACTCTGTTTCCTGATCTGAAGTGCCAAAAGTGCCAAATAAGCATCAGAGGGATCAAAGAGGGGAAGAAGCACTAAAGAAGGGAGTGACAGCATGAGATACACAAGGAGGTAAAAAATTGGCTCAGTTTTAAGGGAGGCTTCCCTATGCTGTGGAAGATCCTGTTAAGTTGCAGATTTTCCACTGATTTCTTAATTTTCCACTTATTACTTAAAGTTAAGTCACTTTCAAGTTACTTAACTCCATACCTTCAAAACTCCCCTAAGTGTTGCAAGGCCTTGAAATAATTTATAACATCTCACATAGTTCCTAGTGTGAACTATGTGTCCTTCATACAAAGCACAAACAAGGGAACTCCTGCATAACTTACCAGAGAGGAAAAGCAAAGCAAGGGTCTATATGTTAGATACATTCCTCTTTCATCTCAGGATGTATAGCTGTGAACTCTCAGCTACAGAGATAGCCTCCTCCATGGGAAGTTCCTCCTAAGTGGGATTGTTGGACAGATCACCCCCATTTCAATATTTGAATCAATTCACATTTCCCCACCTACCTCTGAATGACAGATCTTTTGCCGTAATGCTGCTCAGGGGTCGCTGAAGAATCAAGGTGTTGTTTTTTTTCTACCTGATTCACCAAGCATGGCTCCCCCTTATATCTCAGCAGCTTTCAGTATGTTCACTGACAGCCTGTATGTCTGTTTAGAGAGGCAGGGGTAACCTGGGTTGCCATGAGTGTGAGCACTGACTGTGTAGCACTTCACAGTTCCTTGACCATTTTGAACCACCCCAACCAGTTCTAGCACACTGGATATCAGAGCATCAGTGCCACTCAACCTCAGCATTCTTCACTTGGTTATTGTACCTTTTTATTTTGCAGCATCAATGGAGTCCTAGAATTAGGTGAATGGCATTTTTTAGGGTGCTTTTAATGTCTAAATACTCGTTAAAGGTACCTAAAGTTTTTCTAGCTCAGCTAAATTTATCTCTCTTTTCTCTCTTTGAAGAAAGTCAGGAGAAACAATTCAGATCTTTGGAAATTAGTCCTCTTCTGCTTTCTATATAGTCCAGTGAGAAACTGAACTGACTAGCCTCCTAATCTCACTGAATCTACTAAATAACTGAATTTGTTCCCCAAATCCTCTTGGGTGTAATTTTCTAGCTAGCACTGAGGATAAATATATATGTAGATATAACAAGCAGAGTGATTGGAACCAGAGCTGTGTGTGTAGGTAAGGATGAGATATTGTAACTGCTGGCTGTGAGGCCAGGGCTCTTACTCTGTGCCTTCACCAAGGGGAAAAGCTACTGGGATCTTCTTGTGAGGGGCTCATCATAATATTACTTTGTAGTCTTCTATTTCATTGACTTCAATGCTGAAGCCATCTCTTTCCCTTCACAGAGCTGGAACACAAGAGCTTCTTTTTTCTCTTAAAGCATTCATGACCTAAACGGTTCTTACAACATATAATATTAATAGTTAAAAACAAAAGAAAAGAAAAAGCAGTGTAATGCCACTAATTAAAAATAAGTACTTACTATAATTATTCTTTAAGAAAAAACCCTTAAATGTTCCTAGTTTGCACAAATGTTGGTTGCACCATGTTTGCACATAATATTCTTTAATTAGTACAATGCTCCCTAATCCGAATTGCAGGGTGTGGACCAAATATTCCACACCGCCCAGGCTGCATGTTGTGGACCTTCACCACCTTCAAAGCATTGTCTTGGCAAATGGTGCAGAATCTGCAGTCCTGATTCAGCTCTTTGGAGGACTGTGGTGAAAATCCCCACCGTTTTGTTGAGGGTTTTTGGTTTTGTTTTAATTTCTGAGATTTTTCCTTTGCATGTTTTATAAACTGCACCAATGCCTACAGCTAAAGACACAAATGGCAACCTGCAACCTGGTACTTTTTAAGGCAATGCTTAAGCCTTGGATGTCTTGGAAGAACACAGTAATCACCTGTGTCAGGATTTCCAAGGAGGTGGCATCCCTAAGACCTCTTGTATGGAATGACTTTTCTATAAAGTTTCTTGAATTTTGTCTTTCAGACATAGTTTTAAAACAGAAAGTTGCATAAATCAAGGACCAATATTTAACCACTGAGGCTGAAAATCTTCTACCTCCAGCAACAGTGCCAATGATTCTAATTTGTCTTGACTTTTGAGAGTCAAAATTATTTTTTGCATAAAATTGACTGATATTTATAAACAAAACCATCATATTTTGAGGAGTGTCAGAAAAGTTCACTGGCTTGACAAAGACACTGTGTAAATTGTTCTGTTTCACAATTTACTATCTGTTATTACCTATATAAATAAACTATAATATTTGTGATCCCTCAAAATAATTCAAATCATAACCAATATAAAAATATTTTGCTCAGCCTGTTTTAAAATGTACTTTGAGTCCTTATGGATCATCCCAGAGTTTCTGCTAGATAAAACAGATAAAGCATTTAAATCCTGTGCACTGCTGACATAACTGTTTCACCTATGCTCCTAGCAAATACGGGACTTCAGTTCCAAAGCTAAAAAATAATCATTCCAATATTGAGAGTACAGCAAGCATATATCATGGCTTAAGCTGCATTCAAATCCTGTTTTCAGGACACATGGACTTTCTCCTAAGTCACTACAAGAGCCTATGACTTCCCAAATTTGATTTACAGTATCACAAAGACTTGAAGCATAGGAGAGAAGCTGTACCAACCACATCATGGGGACCCTCAGGAGACAGATTTGAGGTTGATGTTTAGAAGGACTTCAAAGGAAAACTGGTCCAGTTAAACAGTCTATTGTGTAAATGAACAAAGAACTATTTGCAAGAGGAAGTATCAGAAAAGACACAAAAATAGCTTGTGCATTATGAGTAGGAGTCATGACAGGAAAGCCAAAAGTGTAGAGTCACATGAAAAATCTACTTACATACACAGTCAAGGAAATCCTTCACCCAGAGATGGTAATTTAGATGTCTTGGCTTAACCACTGAAAGAATATAAGCTTAAACCATGCAAAAACTGCTTTTAGGGATCAAGGTATACCTAGTGTTGGCTTTCAGTCAGATGGGCCATGACAGAAAGTACCCAAATGGCCACAGTGGTGGTTAATAATTGTATATTGCACTTCTAGAACTAGAGAAGAGCAAACCCTGGTACTTGTGCATGACAGCTAATTAAATCAAAGAAAAGTCTTCTTACTTCAGGAGTCTGTACATGTTAGCAGGACCAGAAATCTTGTTCTACAGTACATTACTGACAGCAGAAAAAGTCAAACTTTTCTAAACCCCTAAATTCATATTTGTAGATCACATTGCAGTCAACGTCTTCTCATGAGGAACTTGTTCTCTGTATATTGTTAGACTCACTCAAAACTCACTTGATGGAAGAACCACCCTAAATAGGATTATCTTTTTTGACTTTGCATAATTCTACAGCTTTGTGCATTGCAAAGTTCTATAGCTATCTGTACTCAAAGAGCAAGACTGTGGCCTTCAGAGAAAGACTTGAATGCATCTTTCCAAATCTTTATCCATTTATCTGAAAAGATATGGTCAAATTATGAAGTCAGCCCCACTATGTTTACTGTACTTGCCCAACTAAATTTACTTCTATTGATACGAGTGTCAAATGATTAAGATATCCCTAGTCGGCCAAAATTTGTTTCAGGACCTTAAAAAAGGGGTTTATTCTAAAAGCTTCATATTTTTAATTTGAAAAATATATATATATACATCTTCCCTCAGTTACAGTGATGTTCTAAGGATTGATTTCTTAAAAGCTCCTGTAACCTTCTCTGAGATCTTTAGAAAAGGCATGCTTAATTAATTACTGTTATCATCACATATTGTCCTGAAGACTCGGTGGAGAATTTGTGCAACCAGTTTCTTTGAAGGGAATAAAATAAGAATGTTAACTTCTAATTATAAAGTCTGAGGGCTGATAGATGTAAAGAGGCCACAGCACAAAGGATTGGTCTAAGCAGCGAGTGGTAATACTCATTACATAGTTGTGTGTGACAAGCATTTAGATGGTGATGGCCACACATTTTTTAATTAAATGGTGAGACAATTTACATCAGATGGTCAGCTTGGACACCATTCCTGCCTGATGAGAGTGTCCCTTCAGCAGACATACAGCTTACTGACCGCTGCAAGTCAGAACTCAAAAATGAGCTCCTGGGAAAGAAAGGGTTTCTGCACAGGAAGGAGAACTTTGAGCTGTCTCTTTTGTAAAAGAAGATCTCCTAGAAAAGCAGTTCAACACTACAAAAGACTTCAACATTTGTTTCTTCTTTTGCTGTGTTATTTTAAGCATTCCTCATCAAACTCCAGGTTGTTGATCTCAGCCCTTGATCTGCTCCTTCTTCTTGATCATTACAATCAAGCCCCTTTTTATTCCTTGATTCATTTCCAGCTGGATATGTTCCCTAATAGCAGACCTGAAGCAGTACAAACAGAGGGATTAAAGAGAATGGTAAAAGTGTAGGAGTCGCCTAATTATTTTAAATGCATATTTATGCCAAATATCTAAACATGGCATGTGGCAGCTGGAGGGCATAACCCTCTCCTCATAATTAAGTTTGCAACATAATCCAAACATCAGTGGGGCTTCTTAAGTGTCAAACAGAATTTATAAGGAGTTCCTAGAATTCTCCAGGAAGGAAACCCATGTTCTAAAAATGCGCGTTTAATGGCTTCATCACTCACTGTTGATTAAAATAGAGTTTTTATCACAGCTTGTAAAAAAGGGCAGCATTTTATTGCTGTGCTAGGGATCAGATCTTGAAAGAGATTTGAATCCAAAGTATCCCACCCAGGGAACAAAAAAATTCCAAACAAAACAAACAAACAAACAAACAAACAGACAAACAAAACCCCCATACCTGTATATGTTGTGGATGGTTGTCTGAAGGATCATTTTCACAAGGCCAAACTCCTGCTCATGGTGCCATGATTAATTTCCCAACTCATATTTCTCAGTCCAAGTATGCTGGAATTCAGGATTCAACTGACTCAGCAATAATTAGTCAGGGGAAATACAGCTGCATAGTGAAGGAAAAGTTTGATTTAGTAAACATGGGAGTCCCCAAGATTCTTAAAACTCTTATCTGAAAGTAAGAGCATTTATAGGAAAAAACAAAACAAAACAAAATAAAAAAAAAAAAAAAAGAAAAAACCCAACCCTAATGTGAAATAAGTAAGAATATATTAAAAAGCAATTCATAATAATGCACTTCATTAACTGTCTCAGTTTTGAACAGGGAGAGGTTGCCACATGAATTTGTAGTACCTTCTCACTACTGTTGGAGCCTTACATTTCCATGTACAAGTGCAAGTGTGTTCTTGGGTCACATTGCAAAGTGCATAAAACAGTGGCAAGCTGAAGTCAGATACAAGTCATTGGAAAATTTCGTAACACCTGAAGTGAATTCCTACTCCTTTAGTGTAACATCTTTAGATTAATCAAGTAAATAGACATTCATTTGAACTTGAGCTGAATGAATATTCACTAGAGAAACTATTCGCAGAAGTGTCAGCAGAGAATGGTATGTCCAGAGCTCTCAGATCCGACTTCCTGCTTAAACCAAGAGTTTCACCAGCTGCAGCTCTCATTAGCTGTGCTTTTAAAATATCAAAGGACAGATTCTCCATAGTCTTCCAATGCTGCATTATCCTGCACCCAGTAAATAAAGAAGCTTTTTCTATTGTTCAAAACTGTTAAGCCTCTGGCTCTCTTCTCAAAGATCTGCCGATATTGAGAAGATTTTGGGTTTCACTTTACAATTTTCTCTCAAGTAGTTTTTAGACTGCAGTTACATTTCCCCTTAGTCTCTAAAAATACATTTACCAGCAGATTTTTTGTGGTCAGAAAGTTAAAGCTAATACAATTTCATACTATCAAGGAAATTCATCCAATTTTATAGTACAAAGACTAATTGATTCTACATTTAAGAAATGAGATTTTCTTTATATAGACTTGTCTGGGTTCTCTAACTTTTCAAAGAAAACAGTGTACTGAAACTTTTTGGCCAACAGAATCTAAAGATTTCTTAGACTGTGTACACAAGCTTAACTTTTCCTCCTACTAAAAACCTCCAACAGGGGCATGAGGTTGTGATCAGGATTTCTGCACTAATTTGATGCTGTTTGCCCACATTTCACTTCAGACTTGAAGCTTATAGGGCTCTCACCTTAGGAGCATCTAATTCAGAATTGTATTAGAAAGGGCATAGCTCACACAGACAGACTAAAAGCTTTCAGTCTGTAGTTGCCTCAACAGAAGCTCTTGCTAGGGAGCACCCAGCATACCAAGACTGTCAACTGTACAACTGTGCTAGGGCAGTGAGTGCAGGGGAGCCATGAAAACCAGTAAGAGCTTTGTGGAACCAGATCTCCTGTTTCTAACTCTCTCCCTTTCTTGTAGGGTTTTGAGAAAAGTTCCCTTGTCTTACAGCATGTTTGCCACTTTGTGGGTAGTGAAGTGTGGCTACTCATTTATTTCAGTTCACGTGAGTGGCACATAGCTGCTGGCTAAATTTGTCTCCATGTGTTGTCATAATCTCATCACTCTTCATTCCTTTCTGTTTCACGTATCACCTCAGCCCTCTGCTGTGAATTTGTCCTATCTTAGAGCAACTCTGCAAAAAGTGATTAACCTTCACCAGTGCCCTTGCACTGGCTTGCTTCAAATCTGGCATCTAGCCAAGACCATGTCACCTCCAAATGCCACTGGACTTCCCCTTCTGTGCTAATCCAGCAGCCTCCATTTGAAGACACATTTTAATGAAAACCAGGTATCTTTTAGTGAAGCCCAAATTACTGTTATGTCCCCAAGAACAGTCGCACTGAATTCTGCATCTTGCAGTATGCTGGGGGTTGGGGTGGTTGGTTGGTTAATCACAGCTCAGCCTCACTGGGGTGTTCACAGCTCCCACATGGATTTCCTAGTCCAAAGCCCAAACTTCTGGAGCCAGAACTGACAGCAAATCTCCAAACCCCCTCCCTTTGCTGTGTGACCAGTCGTCCCCCACCTTTTCGAGTGGGATAGCACTAAATATATTGTGACATGAAGAAAAAGTAGGTATTGTTAAATTTTACAGAGGCATGGAGAACATGCTGTCTGTGCCTTTCTTTTATCTCAGGTCAGAAGAAACTAATCTAGCAAGGAGAATCTAAAATAAATATTTGTTAATATTTAACTAAGCTTATCAAGAATAGTGGATCTGGTAACCAATAAGGTGCACGTCTAATATTGTCTGTTTTTATTACATAATCCCTATTACTTTATCATATAAATGGCAAAGATAAATGGAAAATGTAAAGATATATGTAAATATAAAATGTATTTTAATTATATAAAATAAAAATAAACACACTAAGGCTATATATAAATGTAAAGTATATTTTTATTACATAAATATAAGATTAAAATAAATATTAAATATAAGTAAAAATAATTTAAAAACTAATTGGAATATACAAGTGAGACCATTTATAAAGAAAAAAGCTATTTACCTTGTACTATTGAATATTTTCTGAAAATCTCATTGGGTGTGTATTTGCCAAGTATGGGGTGTGAATTCTGGTTTATGTTCATCAAGAACCAAAAACAAAGATAATTGTTTATTACTCTTGGCCAAAAACTGCACATGTGGCAGGGATTTCTGAGGGGTTTTTTTTTGACAGGCTACTATAAAAAATATGTGTGCACAACATTTGGTCAAAATCATGTATTTAGAAGTACTTAAATTGCATTTTTCATTATTGAAGTGAATGATTAAATATATATAGAATTCAATTTTATATATATAATTCAACTATCTATAAAGTAAAATTCTGAAAAATTTCATGTGGCAAAAATTAGCACAAAGTGCTGCCAGAAAATGTCAGGCTGAGACCAGGACACCAACAGGATGAGCAGACTGGAGCTGTTCACCTACTTGATAATAAACTGGATAGCTTTTCATTTTTTAGCATCAGCATTTTCTCAGTTTTCTGCTACAGCAGAAAATTATCAGCTGCTCTAACAGGTCCTTTAAATTATTAATCCAGTGTACTCTTTTCTTTGCAGAGTGACACAGTTAGAGTACGCAAAGGTTTGATTTTGGATATCTTGTTTGCCAGAATGGAATATGACCAGAAAGATCCTTTTGCATTTAGGAGGGGAGAGATTATTTTGTTCTGCTACATACGCTGAAATACTCTAAACCAAAGTTTAAGTGAATTACTTATTATCAAATATGTGAGGCTAAAGAACTTAATTTTCAGTTCCCCAAGCATGATGAATTTCCCTCTGCCATTGGTGAAGGCTTTTCACAGATCCAGAGATATGTCCATGAATTTTTCAGGGGCTGTGGTGGGTTACTGCAGTAAGCACTGTTTGCAGGGAACTGTGGGGATGTAACATGAGTTTCCTGCCGAGTCAGACCTTTTGAAATGTGTAACACAGCAATTGCACAAGTAGCCCTTATTCTAAAATTAGCATTTTTTAAAGGAACGCTGACTGAAATTCTCAACAAAATGGAACTGCGGTTGTTATTTTCAAGAAAACATGATAGGTGACTGCTATGACCTTTAAAGCAGCAGGCTGTCTGTGAAGGGCTTGGTGGAAAGAGGTTTTACTAAGTCTCTAGCTGTGCCTCTGGGAGTGGCACAGAACTGCCAGTGACCAGCTGCATTTTGTGTAGTGCTGCTGAGAACAGCGTGTCAATATTTGTATAAACAGTTTGTCCTTGTTGTTTTACTGAGGGGAAAAAAAAATGTGCAGTTTCCAACTGTGTCTAAATTTGAGCCTTCCTGCATCTTGAAGAGTAATCACATTTTTGAGTTAAGTAAGCAGGAAATGGCTTTTAATCACTGAGAAATCAGGGAAGGACCTGTGCTCTAGTAATGTGCCTGGGGTTTGCTGAGCCATAGCTGTGGGAAATGCAGGGATACCAGGATAACTGCTCCTCTGAAGCACTAGCTATGAGACCATGTGATAGCAAGCATTAACTACAAAGAACTTAAACCCCCTTATATCCACCTATAGTGTAATAAATTTCTCAGATTCATTGGTACATTTAGTTACAGAGAATGAGGGAGAAAACAGAAACAGCTGAGTGTTCTGTGGCTGTGTTCATTACATATACATGGGCATGTTAAGGATAATTAAATACCTTCTGCTACTCTTGCTGCTCCATCATGGAAGCAACCCCACTGATATTCTGGTTCCTTAACCGTTACAGGCACAAAAGGACATTCCACACTGATACAGAGCAGATTTGGAAGAAATTCCCTGGAGTGAGTAGAATAATATAGTGTAGCAGGCTCCCATTCTTTTTTTATTTTAGAAAAGCACTGATGTTTTCCTTTTGTATCTTTTCAGACTTTGCTTTCCTGACTTGGATTCTTTTATTTTTGTTACAGGTCACAGGAATTCTTATTTTCAAAATTTTTAATTTTTTTTTTTTAATACGACTGCTTTCAAAGGTTACAATGAAATGGCGAAGCCTAAGAACCACAGCAGCCTCTGTCTCAGTCTTGAGAAAGCATCTAAAAAACCCATAACAATATTATATCCCCTTCCCCAAGCTTTGTGTTCCCCTAGAAAAGCTCCACATTCCCCCCTTCTAAAGAGAAAGCCAAATCTTTCAACTTTTTTTGACCCATTTGGTTTGGGTCTTTAGTAGGGAAGTTGTGCAAATGACAAAAATCAGTGACAACAGAGAAGCTGCTAGTTGTGCTGGACAGAGGGCAGTGGACAGCAAAAGGCTGAGTCAGAGGGAGCGTAAGGAGGCATGATCACATGCATCTTGTCACATTTACAGAGGGCAGCAGCTCCACTAAGCAGCATTCTGTAAACTGGAAGGTGAACATCCCATACAGGTACCAGCAAACCAAAACTGGGAAGTCCCTTTACAGCTGGAAACGAGTTTGGGGGTTTGGTGTTTTGAAGTGGGTTTTTTGGGGCTTTCTTTCTTTTTTCACCAAATCATAGCATCTACATTGCTGTACAATGCAGCAGAAGAAGAATTCACAGGCACAGTTATGAAAAGTCACTCAATTCAAATTGGTAACTTAAAGGGGTAAAAAGTATAACCTTACACTCTCCAATATCTGTTGCTCCTAAAGAAGGTTTCAAAACTTCAGTCCAGTGAGAATTAAAACACTAAATACAGGAATTGTTACCTGAAACATGAAAATTAAAATGTTCCTAAACAATCTATTCAAAAGAAGACAGTTTAACAAGACTGTCATTATCATCCAAGTTACAGAATTCTTTTGAAGACAAACACAAATATACATTTTTCATTCAAAAGACCATATTGATAAGAAATTAAATTCTCACAGAAAATAACTATGTTTTCCAGGATCTTCTCATTACGTCGCTGGTTTTCTTGGTACAAATCTATGCAAATAAATCAGAAGCGAGCTGATACTAAATATTAGCCTGTATTAGTTTAAATCCAGTTTCTATGCAATTAGAACATCAAAGCTTGCTAGAAATTATACATATACACCTTTTATCAGAGTTTATTAATTTATTTCGTCATTTTTATGGTGTTTTTAGTAACATAATGCAGCAGTTCTCAAAATAAAAACATTGGGGCAACTGTGTAGCCTCTCTCAAAAATACTTAAAGACCTAAACATGAAATTATATTGCTAGCAGAACATGTAGCCACTGCTTAGGTGAAGCAGTAGTATAGTTGCATTTGATATTATGACTTTCACAAAGCATCTCAGGAAGTACATAAAAATATTCACTATGCCAACAAGAAAATACTAATAAGAAGGAATAGCCAGAGATGCTGTTTAGTCTATTAAAGGAAATTCCCCCAATACATTCCACTTTAGAGTGTAATCTCTAACAGTTGTGCATAATGGGCAAAAAAATTTTATAAGCAGCATTCACTGATAAAGAGAATCACCACCAAGGCAACAGATAATCATCTGTGGGAAGTGGAAGTCCTTGACTTTGTTTACAGCCTCCAAGAATCAAGGTTAGTATGTAAAGTGTTTTTAATATTTATAAAGATTTTTTAAAGTGTGGGTGGATGCCAGCCATGAAAGAATGGCTATGGACACCAGCCATGTCCATGAGAGTGTCCATGACCACATTACTCAGATTTACGAAAATCCACTTAAGTTTTAAAAGAGTGGAGTGGGAAAAATATGCAGTGGTGTTTTATTTCAGTGACAGCAATGAACCATCAACACAGGACATAAGTTTGTCTATGAAATAGGGCCCTTCTGACCTTTCCTGGGTACCAACTTCTGCAGTCAGAGGTGTGCCTGGGCTCAAGGGCAAACATCAATAAACTTTTTATCTTCACTCTGTTAATCTTTATACCCCTTCTTCTAATATAAACAAATCTCAAACTCAGGTACTGGACCTTAAGGTCCAATAAGATAAAAAGAGTAAAAAGTAAAAAACGATGGAGAAAAATGGAAGAAAAGAAGAAAAAATGGTAATTTGCACAGCCAAGAAAGGAGAAGATGTCTTGACATTTTGGGAGCCAGTTGCTAAAAAGAGGTGCAGCGGGAACAAGTTCTAGGCAGGGCTTCCACAGTACAAAATGTTCCAAATGGAACAACACAATGATTTGCTGTTTTCATAGAAATACCTGATGAGTTTCCCAAAAGGAAACTCTCAACAGATTGGACTAATACCAATAAACCTTGACATAAAGAAGGCTAAATCAGCTCAAATGGAGACTTGTCTTGCCAGAAATATATTGTATTTGAGATAAATCAATGATAGCTTGAGAGGCTGCCCACAGCCATTTCTGTCAGTGTTGTTCTGAGAAACCAGATTGCCTTGTTCTTCTCTCTAACAGGCAGAGTCAGAAATCACACTTCAGCTGTGCAGGATATGAACTCGCTCCTGTTGATGATTGATTTGCCCATGGGAAATGTGGGCATCTGCTTAGAAAAGCAGACAGAGAAAAAAACCCCAAACATCTGTACTTCTCCCCTGCCATGGTTTCTGATAGCTGCAGCTTTACGAAGGTGTTTTCTCTCTCTCTGGTGAGTGGGCTGGTGTGTTGTGCTGGGGAGAGGGGGAAAAGCAGCTCCCTCCAGCACCAGGCATCAGACACCATCCTTTATTTCCCTGCCTCCTGGGAGTGAGCAGCAGCAGCAAGCCCAGCTTGACACATTTTCCCACCACCTTGCTCTTCTCTCCTTGTAGGGGGAGCTGCTCACCCCCAGCCAACCTCTCCTCGCAGGTCTATTTCTTTCTTAGCAAGATTCAGTATTGGTTGCAAGGCTTGCCCTGACTTTGGTGCATATATTCATCGGGTGGGGGGGGAATTGCTGTGCCAGGGAAGGCTAGAATCTAGGAAGACATTAAGAGAGCACATGAAGGAATAATGTGACTGCAGAAGAAATAAAGATTAATCCTGTGGTTCCATTTCACTTCCTATGAAATGCTTTATAGAACATACAGAAGGGAAGATGCAGCACAGCATGAGATGAGGACAGTGTAATCTTATTTTCTCGAAATCTCCCCAAGAGGATTGCATTACACTTACCTGTCTAAGGGTAGCTTCTGACTTTTCATTTAATTTCAGATTTCTATTTGAGGACATAATGCTTTTCTTCTTTGGGAGACTACTTCACCCTAACATAAAACTTTGTTTATAAATAAATGTATTTATTATAGAAGGTTTTTTGCATATCTGTTTCAGTGCTTTTCCAAATGAGTGAAAAAACTTGGCTTGGGATTTCTCTAGTTCCTTCCCAGTCTGCACATAGAATTTGCTTTCCCATCACTTTCTCTCTTTTTATGAACTGTGTGATTTTACTTTAACAGTATTTTTATTTTACAGCTTCAGTCATATATGTTATAAAGTCCAGTAAAATTCTGATTTCAACTATAAAAAATACTAACAAACACCTTTTTGGGTTTTGCTTCAAATCTCACATCTAAGACAAAAAACCCTAAGAGGCAAAATGGGGAAAGGAAAAGGGTTTGTAGGAGAAAGGGAGAGAGACAAACTCGATTACTTTAGGGATGGGGATGATAATGGTGGGCTGTGGCTTGAGGTATGGTCATATATTCACGTCATATTTTTCAAACACAAACCCTGGAAGTCCTTAAGAGGACCAGAATGGTGTATCCTGACAAGAATTTAGCCACCTTTGTCCTCATCATTGTCCCTGATCGGGAGGGCCTCACACTGAGCACATCTGAACAAACCATTAGGGAGGATGTGGAGAACCCAGAAGTAGAATGATGATAGAATCCCAAATTCTGCTGCTGCTGCTGCGTTGGAGCTCTCTAGTGGAATACACGCTGCAGAGCTGGCTTCTCCTATTTCAGCTGCCTAACAAACCACATCAAAATATTGCACTTGATTGTTATTCTGAGGTCCTGTGAAGTGGTGTACAAAAAAAAGAAGTTAAGACATTTCCTAGTATTCTTTTTTTTCAATACTTGGTATGCGTTTATTCTAAACTCCATGAATTCCTCAACAGCATATCTGCCAGAGGAGTAATTCTGTGATTGAAGGCAGGGTTTCTAGACTGCCACCACATAGTGTAATTTGACTTACATTTTTAGAATTTTCTCTATCTGAACACAGACAAACATCAAAACTCCGGGATCAGACTGAGCTTGATTCTCCGTCAACCACATATTTTTGCTGGTTGCTTGAATGTTCAAATCATTTGAATGGGTATGAGTAATGGTCCAGCAGAAGTGGGATGAGGCTGCTGTGATTTGAGTAACTGAGATAAACAGGAGGTGGCCAGCACTGTCTGTTATCCACCCATGGATACTGTAATATAAAACTCTTATCTTTCCTTGTGCTTCTTCTTCTCCAGGGAAACTCACATAAGTGGAACTGCTGAGGGAATCACAGCCTGCAGAGGGTGGACTGACTCGTTCTCTATCTTATTTCCTTTTTACATTACTCTTCAGCCTCATGTTATCTAGATGCTCATAAGCACCAGGTCCCCCATTTCAGAGCCACTATCAGTACAGGGCTTCAGAAAGCCCCTGTCCTGTCCTGCTTTATCTTTGATCCCTCCACTTCCTGGTGCAACACCACGAAATTAAGGGAGAGAAGCTGAGGAAAATATACAGAAAAGGAAGCAATGCATGCAAAATTAGAACAAAGCAGTGTGTGCATTTCTACTTCATCCAAGCAGTGAAGAAACAATACAGGAAAAGGTTCTGGTTGGTGGGAGCAGCATGTGAATAGAAAAGATGTACAGAGATATACTTTATATACACTGCCAGTGGAATTACTGAAAGCTTTTATAGAAGGAAGGCATGCATTTATGCTTATAAATGTCTTGCTGATCAGTTAGTTGCCATCAGGAACCAGCTCCAACTTTCCCTGAGTTATTAGGGACCCTGGCATACATCACTAACCATGCTTTTATGCCTGGTGTTACCATAGCACTTTCAGTGGGTATTGGGCCCTTTTCTGGGTAGCACTGAGCAGCAATGCAGCAAAAGCCAGTCCATAACTGGAAAATTTAGTTTTGAACTATTATTATAATTTCTGACTGGATAACACAAGACACAGGACTTCCCTGAAATCTTGCTTGAACAGCTCCACTCTTGCAAAACTCCCTCTGCAGGATCTTTGTAATTATCAATCAGTGAAACAATAAGAGATGGAGGGGAAGGAAGATCAGGAACAATAAAATGAGCACATCTCCCTAAATATGAGGAGGTTTCAGCCCAAGACTTGTGTTTTCTGTCACCACCTAAGCAATGTTCTAGTTTTTATTAAATGCTCAACAAAAGAAGGAAACAGGTAGTATTAAAGTAGCTCAAAGTAGTTAAACAATTTCCTTACCTTAATAGCTGTTTTCAAGTCTTGAATACATAATTTAAAAAACAAATTATTTCAGGAATTTCTGAAGTAAAGACCCATTCATATCTCCTAAGCTAATAAGGCTCATGCAAATTTATGTACTCCTAGTGTGAAAAACACACAGGATAAATTTCAGATCACCTACTTTGGTACCAATGATAAATCTGAAGAACAATTAAGAATCTTGAGATGAATTAAGATAATCCCAGCATTATATCACTGTCCAGCATGATATAACCCTGAATGTGGTCAGGTTCACATTTATATTTTATGCCATAAAGTCCTTCTAATAATGATCAGAGCAGCCATGGATATTTCCACCTGACTCTCATCCTCAACCAGACTTTGAAAGGCAAGTTTAACTCTCTAAAGAGAGGGGAGAACATCCTTATTCTGGTTTTACCAGTTGTCAAGTACAAGATATGAAGAAAAAATATGTACATTCTTGAGTGTCTATCCACTACAGAGAAGTGAACCACTAGCCCACAGAGCCATTTTACTTTATGATTTCCTTCTTAGCATTTTCTGTTGTTGGTCTAAGCTAAATTTCACACTCAACACCTCTTTGGAGAGTTCAGGCACTCTCCTGGGGGTGACAGGCTCCTACAACTGATTGCACCAGGAACCTTGCTGCCCAGCTCGAGCACTCTGACTCACCTGACAGGTCCAGGTCAGCCCTGCTACATGCTCGGGTGGCTGATCCAGATGGTCAGAGTAATTTCGAATGGTCATTTTGAATTTGGGTGAAATCAGCAACTGTGTACTGAGGTAACAAGGAACTCCTCAGTTAATCTGTTCTAATTTCATGAGCAGCTTTTTCTTTTTTATCTTTTTTTAATACTGTTTTGCTCACTCTGGACTCCCCTTTAAGACCTAGGATCCTGTCAAAAGCAGTGAATGACCATGTATTTGGAGGCTCTAGAAAAAAATTCTCAGCCTAAACAAGGTTTCTTAAATCCTTGTAATTTTCTTTAAGTAAAGAGGTATGCTCTAATCTGGGCTACATAAAGGCATATGGTACAATATTTCAGAGTATCATTCAGGAAGGAAAGAGAAACAATCATGAGGATCTTTGTAGATAGCCAAAAAGACTATTTGAGGAAGAAGAAGTCAATGAGCTATCTAAATCTTGTAAAGGCACACTAGGATTCACATGAATAAGAAGAGAAATGAAATGTAATAATACATAGGACTTCAAAAGCTGCAAAAGTTGCATTCTCTCTCTCTGCATTAAATATGCTGGATTTAGTTTCCCATAACAGTGTCTGATATGTGACTATTATGGGTATGATCTCCATAGCTTTCATATATAACATCTTATAGTGCTAAACTACCACTACAGTTAGAAAGTTTTAATAAGATCTAATAGAAACCCCTCCTACCTTAAATTACCTTTTTTTTTTCCCCCGACCTGTTAATTTGATTTCCATTCTCTTCAAAATGCATGTTTGGTATTTTTCAACTATTATGAACACTTTCATACATCCTTGTTAGTTTATTTCCCAAACTTTAAAAAATCAGTTTTATTTTTATTTTCACTATGACCCTTATTTGCATAAACTCATTTTTTCTAATGCTTAATGCAACTTGTCTTTGGTTTGTTACTTAAACACCATAACCCCCTTAAATATTCTTTATCAATTAAGAATAGAAAAACAGATCTAAGCTGTCAAAACTGTTACAAATAAAAAAAAAATTATGGTCATACTTTCAGATGGCATATATTACACTAGATAAATACTTTTAAAATAATCTAAGTATTTCTTGCAAAAATTAGCTCATGACAGAGGTCAGTTGCCCATTACATTCATCTGGTGTTTATTTAAAAAGTGGTAATGTGAATGTACCAAACATTTTTATCCAGAATGCACCTGACATTTTCAATCAAAAAATGTGTAACAAGGGGAAAGGACTTTTGCCTCCATTATGAGCTTCTACACTTGGCTCTAAGAGGCTTCTCTAAGAATATGATGAAACTGAGCACCTTCCATTGTATTATGAAACTCCTCTTGTATTTCAGCCGTGTAATGTTATTTCTGGGAAGAACTCTCCTTGGCAATGTTGACTTGGATATTATCAGCTATAATTCCTTTCAGGTATGCCTATTGTGACAGTTCTGTGACTCTAAGACAGTCATCATATTCAGAAGATGTCTGTATATCCACTTTCTTCTTGCCCTTAGAATATATGAAGAAATGAGGCTTTCGTTTTCCTCCTCCTAAAGCCTTGTCTCTTTTTTTTCCCCATGTAATTTCCATGCACACCCACACAGACTCAAAGCAATTCAGAACTCAGCCTGTAGTAAAACAGAGGTTTTTCTATAGTGGATCATATTTCAGTGTTTTGGGTTTTTTGGGTTTTTTTGGTTTTGTTGTTGTTGTTTTTTGGGGTTTTTTTGTTTTTTGTTTTTGTTTTTGTTTTTGTTTTTTTTTTTTTTTGCTTGTGCAGTTCATTTATATTTCTTTTTCTGCTAGAGAGAACTGTTCTGCTTTATTTCTGTTGGTCTGGCTTTTTGGGTTTGGGTTTGTTTGGCTTCTTTTTCATTCTAAAAGATGTGAATTCTAAACAAATGTTTATTATTTTGACTGCAAGATAAAGAAGCAGGTAGAATTTATCCCAGAGATGGATTCCATTGCTGATTACAAATTAGATACAACATCTGACATAAAACTGTCCTTGTAAAAGTGGCATCTAGATGAATGGTTAAACTACACAATGGTTCTGGTAACAGGAAATTAAATGTGTTATCTTGCATGAAGAATAGAGGAAAAACCCAACCACCCTACACACAAAGAATCTCTTGTGACCCAAAGATGAACGGATGAACGTAGCTGTCAACACAAGGACATCCCCTGTCCCCCATTGCCCTTGATCCCCATTCAGTTTGCGTTATTAGATCAACCACTGGACTATTTTAAAAAAATAACTGATTTTATCCATAAAATTACTACATCTTTTCATTTCTATTACAACATGTTGGAAATTATCACTGGCTTTGGCCGTTGTACAACTTTTTCTCAATTTTCCAAACTTTTTTTTGGAGTACTCATGAATTTCACATGGACCTTTGGCCCAGCAGGTCTTGGAGTTTATCGGGATGTCTCTGGTGTAGCTCCACCAACCACTGCAGGCAGCTGCAGTAACAGTCAGACGTGTTCATGCACTGAAGTCTGGAAAAGCTCCTAACTTCAAGATCTTTACAGAGTGTTTTCCTAAAATGGGAAGTTGACCTTTGTATCTTGGAGTCCTTCTGGGCATTGCTGACATTGTCAATTGTCCAACAGCTTTGAAAAAATCAGTTCATCCATAGCTTCTGCACCAGCTCCTTGCATGGGGGAAGGACACTGTTAGAATTCTCCCTGGAGAGCTGCTGAATTTAGAACAGTGAAAAAAAACCAGAAGGGTTCAGAGGCAAAAGATTTTCTTCTGGTGAGAAACATGCTCAGAAGAACTTTTGTGACAATGTAAGTGAGACAAAAAGATTTTGGTATTCTTGCTGAAGGTTTTTGGCAGCAAAAGATGAGACCTCTGCACTGCTTACTTCAAGCGTGAGAGGAAACTGAACTCTGGAAGTGTCTATTATTTTTTATTGCCTATAAAAATGACTGAAGGTGGCTTGTTCAGATGTAGGCTTGTACACTGTAGGCATCTGCAGACAGTTGCAACTCATGCCAAAATATACATTTCAAAATTGTAGCAGCAGTGACAGAAAAAAAAATTATTAACCATTCATGATTTTATTTAGATATAAAGATTTTACATAATATAAAAGTGAACAATAAATTATTGCATATACACAAAACCTGCAAAACCTCTCAGTTTTATCAGTAAGTTCCACACCTGACATGGAAATTGGTATGTTTGTCCCTGGCCTATTGCATAAGCACTCGACAGTATGTTTTGGATAAAAGGATGGGGTGAAAGGCAAGAGAGAAAGGAAGGATGAATTGAAAAGAGAGAGAAAATTTTAATTCTGTTATTGAATAATTTATGTCAATCTCATATATGTGTGTATTTGCCATGTAAGGGGTGTGACTTCTATTTAATTTAGTTCACAAAGAACTGAAAATAATTGGTTTATAATTGTTTGTCAATAACTAGACGCGGTAGAGAATTCTGAGATTTGTTTGACAGGATACTGTGTGTGCAATATTTTTGTTCAAAATCATGTAATTAGAAACACTTATAACACATTTTTCATTATTGAACTGAATGAGTAAACATGTATAGAATTTAAATTTATATTCACCTTTTCTGAGTTGCAGCGATTTACAGTTTATATGACACACATATAAACTTCCCACAGTGCAGCTTGAGTCCATTTCCTCTTGTTCTGACACTTTTTACCTGGGAGAAGAGACTGAACTCCTGTTTACAACTTCCTTTCAGGCAGTTGTAGAGAGTGATAATGTCCCCCCTGAGCTTCCTTTTCTCCAGAGTAATCATCCCCCAGCTCCATCAGCTGCTCCTCTGTAGACCTGTGGCCCAGACCCTTCCCCAGCTCCCTTGCCCTTCTTTGGCAAGACAATTTCACAATTTACCCTTACTGTGTAGGAGCATATTTCCCAAGATAATGGTTCAGGGAGGATGCTGATCAGAGTCTTGAGCAAAAAAATGCTGGATACAGACTACAAGCAGGCCAATAGTTTCAACAGATTAGCAGGGAGCACAGCATTGCTGTTCTCTTCTGAACACAGGACTTTCTGACTGTTAACCTTGAGGATTCTCCACATGACAAAGAATAATAAACTGGTGGGAAAAATAGGAAAATAGGCTGCTCTGCTTTTCACTTGGTAGTACTTAGAGGTTCAGCAGGAGTAGAAGGAAGCTGCCAGATGCCCACAGAACATTGAAGGAACACTTTCCTGGATAAGGTTTTGTGTTCCTGACTCACACGAGTATTGCCTTCCATACACATGGATTTGGATAGATGGTACAGTAAATAAGGAGGATGCTGCAGCCATCTGAACAGAAGTGCCATGCCAGCTCCAGAATGTGTGGCTCACACCTATAGGAACTGAGAACAATTATCACAGTCCAGCTCAAGTCTATTAATAAACTGCCACTCTTCAAAGAGGTTGCAAGCAATCTGCCTTTAGCTTTGCCAATTTTGTCTGGCCAAGTGTATGAACTGTTCAGGGAATGTCATGAACACATCAAATTCTTTATTGGGGCTCTCCTAAGATGTACAAGCACAGAGAATTCAGTTCCAGGAAAATTGCCAGGCATTCTTGTGTTTACTAATATAGCTGATGCCTATAAATTCAACATACAACTGAGGGCAGGGAGAAATAGTGAGTAAGAAGATGTGTTTCTTTCTGTCACAGGCCACCAGATAATCCATGAGAGCAGGTCATGGAAGAGCAGCATGCACTGCTGAACCATACATGTCTGTAAGGAATGGTTTAACTGCAAACTGGGAATCTGAACAGAGTATGGGATTGAATTCATACATATGAGAAGTTTGATCACAAACACAGGAGTCCAGCCCTGAGGCATCCATGCTTCAGAGAGATTTAAAAACTGAGCAGGTACAAATGAAATATAAGACCCAAGCAGAGCAGCACCCTGAAGCATGAGTCCTGCTAAGCCAGCAGGACCGCGGCAGGTATGTGAGCTGGAATCACACAGGCAGTGCCTGGCATCCGACCAGCAACTCAACCCAGAGGTGACTTTTCATCAGGGTGACTCTGGAGCAGCAGAGGGCACGCAGATAAACAGCCTGAGAGAGTTGTGTGAGATATCAGTAACACAGCTTGCCAGCTGCATAGCACATTAAATTAAGAGACAGGCACTGCAGTGACTTCTGAGAAATGTCACCCTGCATCCCATGAAAGTGCTACCACAACAGATTTAGTAATAAATACAAAATCACAACATCCATTGCCAGAATAAATAGAACATTTCAGACATTGAACAGTACAACACAGGGTAACTCAAGTTATCCTACAGAATGTCTTAAACACCTGCAGCCTTACCTTGCAGAATCTCTAATGAGAAAATTACTCAAACAAATATGAAAACAGACAAAGAACTGGCAGATTCTGCTCCACACTTCAGTTACAGGAAGACTCAGATTAAGCTAACTTTGAGACATGAAAGATGCTAGAAAGGGAAGAAATTTAAGAGACATTTTCACAAACCATCTGTAGCTGCCAAGAAAACAAGAACTCAAAAGACTAGAAAGTAAGTTGCTTAAATTTGTAACTTTGAGAATAAAAGAGGAGGGATATTTAATTCTTGAAAAGATTGTCTGATTTTGAGAAGCAAAAAACTTCATCCCTGAAGGCATAGATTAATATGCTGTCTGAAGGTATTGTGGTGTTCCCCATCTCAACATGTCATTTTATAATCACTCAATTACATTTCTTTTTACCCTTTGTTAAAGGCATAGACCCACTCCTGTCAGTGATTTCTTAAGGAACAACACTTAGACACTACTGGCATTCATGAAATGTCTGTCTAGTCTTGCAGGCTCTTCCCTATCCTTTGTACCTAAGTCCTGACCTCAATTCTTATGAGAGCTGAGGTTTCAGAGGTTTACATTTTCCCCATCAGCTTACTGAATGTGGGTGAAGTTCTTAACATACTTGCTTAGGATCTCCCTTCCCAAATACCCAAGGAGCCTGACCTGTGTTCAATCCATTCAGGAGAGTAATAAAAAACATTTTGTTTTTGTTTTTCCTTCCCCATCTAATAATGGAACATTTTGGGGTGGAGGTCAGCCTAGCTCAGGAAGAAATGCTCAGCTGTTTAATCTGTAAGGGGAGTAGGAGCTGAAAAGAATGAGATAATTTCCCTTTTCCCTAAAATTCTTCCCAGGACAATGCATATTTTTCTAGGGAAAGTGTCAGCTAGAGTTGTATTAATTAGAACACTGCTTAATAATTAGAATGGAAGAATACTAAAAACATCGCTAATCCTTAAAATTCCCAAAGAGTTAAAATTCCCAATATTACCTCTGTATGCTGCATGGTTTGGGATTAAATTTGTCATGTATTGCAGGATACCATCAAGACAGAAAGCACTTTAGGTCTGTAGTTGAAGAACTTTTAAAGTTAGGGAGATCTGGCTATGGAGAAGAACAATGTATAGGACTAAATCAGAGGCTAAAATGGTTACAAACCACAAAAATAATAAGAGACAACTTTGCTTCTCTGAAGAAATAACTTTACTTTCAGAAGTTACCCTGAGAAAGATAGAACAGTTTTCTCAGAATCATTTCAATATTATGGATTCCTAGGAAATCTCTCTCTTCTGCCTTACCACATTTAGGTGTCATGCTCCATCCTTTTAAATATTTAAGTTTAATATAATGTTACAATGAAATGAATCTTTAAAAATGTAATAATTTTTAAAAAATTGTTTAAAAAATCCTCTCTAGAAACCTATCAAAATAAAGATCTTATTTAGTTATTGTGTCCTGGAGTGTGAATGAAAGAACAAATATAATGCAGACGATGTCAGCCAGCTTCCATAAGTACGTAATATAAGAATCCATGCACAAAAAACCAGATCTCTTCAGATGAAGTGCATTAGTCCAGCAGCAGAACAAGCTCTTCTATATTAATTTCTACAGGTATTGTTGCAATGTGGCAACAGTTCTTATGGAAACTTCGTGGACACCCTCCATGCAGAATAGTTCAATTCAGCTGATATCCTGGAAGTCACCCCAAACTCTGAACTACACACTTACATCCTTCTCAGCATCCAGAAATCAGATTTTATCCAGCCACTACACAGCTGTGTCAGTGCAGAGCTGCCTGCATTCTGATGAGGGCACCACAATCACAAGTTTTCTTAGCTGGAAAAAGTCTGCCAAATAAAAAAGAAGAGATGCTGATCTGCTGGGAAAAAATGTATTTATTTTTCCCATAATTTGTGTTGCATGTTTGTTTGACACCAAGAGAAAATGTTAAATTATTTGTTATTTAAAGGGTTCTACAAGTCAAATCAGAATTGTGTCTGCTTTTACTCTTCATTAATTTCTGGCTATCAAGGAACAATGGGACTTGATGAGTCAACATATAGCTCTAGTGGGAATTGGAATTGTTCATAGTGAGATGTTGACAAAATATTTCCCCATTGTTTTAAGGTCTTTTTTTTTTTATGTACTCTGTTGACTGTTTGCCTTGTACTAGAAACGTCATCCTTTCTTCAGAGATAGCAGGCATCCCCCATTTTCCCATTATGATTCCCTTTTACTTTTTTTTCTTTTTTCTCCCCCTGCAAAAACTATGAGGCACACTTCTTACAGGAGTCAGCAGGAGAGAGTCTTGAACAATCCAGTGGGAAATACATGAGTTCCAAGACCTCAAACAATTTTATAATGCACTAACTCCTGACTGTTCTTTTCCATTTTCTTGCGTGAACCAGCAATAAGCCACAAGAAAAGTTAAACTTGCCATAGCAGAGAGATCATTTGTTAACCTTTGTAGAAAGATCAGAGCCTGAAATATTTGCTGTTCTTATGTGAGAAGCCAGGGGATATTGCCAAGCTCAGTGCAGCTCTGTCAAACGCATCCCAGGCATCCTCTAAGCCCAGACTGGAATAGGAGTGTTAGTTCAAGAGACTCTGAAGGGTTTGGGCTTTTATAGCTTTGCTCTGCATGTTGCTTTTTTTTTTTTCTTTTTTTTTTTTTTTTTTTTTTTTTGGACTGGTCAGCCAAATGTATATATCACGTTTCAGACTGTTGGAATGACCAGATCTTAATCTGAACACAGCAGCTCAGCCACGCATCTACTGTTAAAAATTGGCACAGGTTTCCTGAGACCACAGACAAGGTTTCAGCTGAAGCACTGGCAAACTTTTCAGAGCTGGGTGGGTCTCAGCTGACCAACACCCAGCCAGTGAGTCCCCCCTAGTGCTCAATAATCTTTTCTCACACCATGTCACGTTGCATTGAATCCGCATGAGCTGCAATTACAGAAGGCAGGATAATGAGTGTACTGAAGCCAGAACAGCTCACCTATGCCATAGCGGGACTACGATTTTCACAAAAAGGAAAAAGTATTGCTGTTTATGTCAGTACTTGAGGAAAAAATGTTTGACAGGATGGAAAATGCAGGAACTCTTTGTTGTTATTAAAGTATTTTCTTTGATCTGTAATATTGTTCCTATCTTTCCTTTTTTCACCTCTGTAAGTAGTAAAAATGAATGAACATATCATTCCTTTTACTTCTCTTACAGGACTAAATGGCTTTGCAAATATTACAGTATCATACCTGTACTAATACAGAGTTAAGGGCCAAGATTTCCTTTTTTCTCCTGATATTTGGTAACATTTCCTAGAGAGAAGATGACAAATTGGGGATGAGGGGCTGAAAGCACACAAAAATCTTAGATTTCACTTAGATTTTCACATTTACATTCTGTTTAGAAAAGGGAAACAGAAGTGTGGTAAGAGAGAGAGCAAATAAAAAGAAAATAATTCAAGCTTTGTATTTTTGTTAATATTGAGGGTAAAAAGAAAGAAGCAAAGCTAAGGCCTTAGTGGCTTATAGACAAGGTTTATAAATTAAAGCTAAGGTAAAACTAGTTGAAATTTCTCTCACAAAACAATAGAACTATTTTTGTTGGGAGGGACCTCCTGTGGTCTCTAGTCCAACCCTCAACAAAAGTAGAAATAAGTTGAAACTTCAAGTTTCCCAGGGTTTTCATTGCTGAATTATTCTGAATTATGCGGAATTGTGAAGCTTCTTCAGGGTCCATCTTACATTCTTGTGCAAGCTCCCAGGAGGACCAACATCCACCTGGCTTGCAGCAGTCAGGCAGTGCCAGTGCCCTGCCCTGTGCAGGTGACAATCCAGGCTGGACAGGTCACACAGCAGCACAGCCCTGTGTGGGGACACTGCCTCAGCCCCTCAAACACTTTGACCCCGTGACTGTGGCCCAGTGCCAGAGATAAAGCTCTCAACAGGTCTCAAAAGCTAAAATATGTGTCACTGAGCAGGTGTCCTTGCACATCAGTAATGACCAAAGTCTGCATGGGTTTGTCAATGTTTCAGTGGGTGTTTTTCCCTCTGAAAGGTTGCCAGTGGTTAACTCAGAGGCACATTGCAAGGAATTCATTAGCCAGAAAAAAGAGATGAATGGTTTCCTCTGATTGTAAAAGGCATTGTACTGAAGATTTTTTGAGCTTCCTTTATTCAGAAGTATACGAAAAGATTTGTATAAAAAGTTTCTAAATTTAGAGAAATCTATTCTTTCCCAAAACTTCCTCCTTTTTTATCCATCTCATTCAGCTAAATTTTATCAGGGAAAGGCAAAACATTCATTTTAGTGAAAAAGTTGAATAGGTTACCAAATTCCAGTCTGAACAAATTGTAAATGCAAAGACCTAGAAAGAGACAAAACTTTAAAGATATGGATTTCCTAAGCTTTTCCTCTTTCTTTGACTGGCACATGTTTAGTACTTTCAGAAGAAACTGAAAATTAAAATGAAAACCTAAGAGCTTGAGAATCCTATTACCAGGACAATCTATTAAATCCCTCACCAGTACAAATTTAATGTAAAATTAAATTTTTTAACCAGAATCCAAAATGGCTCATCTATGGATTCTGAAGAGATCACTTGAGGCAGCCTCTCAGACAGTCTGAGAGCTCATACAGCGGCAGGATGCTTTAGTGAACACTCCATATTATCAGCACCACCTAGAGTGAATCACCAGCAACAACTCCAGCCCCAAAACTAATATTCTTTACAAAGCAAAACTTCATTTCAAAGGAGCATTTTCCAGACTTACCTTCAAAGCCTTCCATTCAAAAAAAGTTGGTTGAAACAATAGAAGAGAAGCAATGTGAGACCATAATTTTATTATTGCACCTAGAAGAGGTCAAGTAAAGATATCAAAAAGCATTTTAGAATCAACTGAACTTTGTAAGGAATTGTCAATTAGTGCTGGCTCAATCATCAGCAGAAATTTTCACAATCAAAACATTGTTAGTGATGATGAGGAGGAAGAGGAGGAGGATGTCTAAAGCAAAAGAGAATCTTGTTTACTCACTAAAGAAATAGAAACAGATTGTTGTGGGGTCTTTTATCAGTAAACTATTAAGAGTTTGAAGGTAGAACTGAGTAAATAAAATGGATAATATAGACATTGCATGTTTATAAAATAGTTGGTTTTTATCTTTATTTATGCACATTCTCTTTACAGTCTGCTTGATTTAGACACCTACTTTTTTAAAGCCAATTTCTGTACAGTCAGAATAACAGAGAATGTTAGGAAACTCATATTATGGGAAGTTGATGTGATCAAGTTGATCAAGTGCACATTGATTTTCCATTTTTTTCCATCTAGGAAAAAGATTATGTAAATGAGGATTCATTTACACCCATCCAGTAAATGGAATGGTTTACCCTTATCCTCTTCCAGTTTGATACCACAAAAATTAAATGCAAAATGAATAGAGTTATACTAGCAAATGTGTAGAACGACTCAGTAGTGAATTGGGCCTGTAATTTGGAGATGATTTTCATCTCTGTGATTTCTGATATCAGTTAATGTTTAGTTCTGTTAGTTTTCAGAAATGCTCACTTTTCAACCCCCCTGAAATCCATGGGAACACTGTACTTGCCTACAGCTCTGATAAACAGACACCTGGCACTGATGTCACACTTCCAAAGTTACTTATTTTCATTTTTTAAACAAATTAGTCACTACTATGGCTGTGTAAAGACCTAATGGTGGCCTGTTTTAAACAATAAACAAAGTAGTAATATAAGCTTAGCAAAACAGAGAATTTTCTTGCATTGCATATATGCAAAAATTCAGCTATCGACAAGCACTGATTGTTCATTTCAGACAACTCAGTGCAAGGAGACTGAAAACTGCATGGCTTTGTGTGCTGCTGAAGAAGAGTATACTGACAAAAATATAAAAGAAGAAGAATATACTGACAAAATATACAAGAAGAATAACATACTGTCAAACCACAAATTTGTGTCTTTACTGCAGCTTGTGGTCTGAAAATGAGGCCTGAGAAGTCAGTCAGTGCTGAACGGGATGAGCACAGCCCCTGCCTTTTTTCAGAAGACAGCTCTCTCCAGCACTGATAGCTCAGAATTCGGAGTGCTCTGGTGATATTTATTCTGCTCACTCTCATCTTCCTCACCCAGTGGCAGTTGCCTTCCTGTTGCCTCTGGGGTCCACACACCTCTTCTGTGGGGAAGTTTCTTTTCCCTAGGAAGGGATGAGTTTGCCTCTAGCTCCCTTCCTCATCTGTCTTCTGACCTAAAAATACTTCTAACATAAATCAAAACAACCTGCAGGCTTATTTTGCCTGTAAATATTATTTTCATGCTCAACCTTATATATTTACATACTGTGAAGTTAGAATATTATTAACTAGTATTAGTGAATAATTGGAGAATTGTAATATCATTTTGAGTTTATGTTTTTTATATAACCAAAATACTTGATAAAGTGAATAAGTGTAAGTCTAGAATGAATTATAGTCTTTCACACTGGTGAGATTTACTTAACTTAAATCCTTAATCTGAAGAGAAAGGGCAAAAAAGTGTATTTTTTATCTTTTAGTTCTGACAGTAATTCCACACTTTTTCACACCATACTATTACAGTAGATGTATTTTCTCAATATACTGCTGACCCCACACGACAAGTAATATTTCCATCATATCACATAAAACATTTCTATAATACTACTGCACTATGAAGAAGCTAAGATGAAAGTATTATATCTGTGAGGAGAATCTGACCCATGTCCTTTCTTACGTAAGGAAAGGTGTACTGCTTTCATCCAAAACTGATAACTGCTAATAAAATATTTTTTATTAGCAATTAACAACATATTTTATTAGCATTAACAATGGCAAAGACTCTGACATTACTCAAGGAATGTCTGCACAAACTTATTACAAAGATATTACAAACTACTGTAAGGTGTCCTTTACCATTCCAAGAAAACAAATGTACTTGCCATAATAGGAAAATGCAGCAAACATTCCACAGGCTAGTTAATAAAGCAAAAATAATAAATCAAAATAATAGATCAAAAATGTCTTTACTGTGTAAATTCAAATTCTGTCATTTGAAAATATAGGATACATATATTTAGAGCTACGACCACTGAGAAAGACGAAAACCAAAAATTGTAAATGCTGGGTTTTTTGCTTCAGGGCATGCATACTGCTTCACAAGCTGAACATTTTCTCTATAGTTATTTCCAATGCTGTTTCAAGACATTCTGACATTTTTTAGAGTATGTGAAAGAAAACCTCCCTGAATAAGAAGGGAGATCTATGCATACCTTGGTTTGATCTTGAATGGATAACTTTGATTCTGTGGCATCATAACGCTTCCTTTTTGTGTTCCTATGCAAATGCTTGACTACAGCATCTCCAGGTCATGTGACAGGTGAAAAAGGACCACTTGATTTGAACGCTGACCAGAGAGGTCCAATGGGATTTTAAAATTTTCTTTGAGCCCAGATGGTTGTTCTTCTGAGTCAAAGCAACTGGTCTGATAAGAAGTAAATCAGCTGCATATAGAGAATTTTTAACATCTCAAGATGGGCAGTGGAGCCAGTTCAGAGAGCAAGGACTCGGCCAGGAGATCCAGAGAACTGGAAAAAAAACTCCAGGAAGATGCAGAGAGGGAAGCCAGGACAGTCAAACTACTACTGTTGGGTAAATAGAATAAAAATTGCTCATAATGCTTTTCCATTTAGGGGTTGTTTTTCTTTGGAATTACATTTTAATACTGTGAATTTCTCACCTCTCACTCTTTTATTTGAAGAAGACAAGTCTGTAATATATGTTTAAAATATTTTCTGGTTGTGACCAGTTATGAAGTCAGAAGGAATAGGCTGGAAATGGCCGTGTCACTGCATGTATTCAATTTAAAATGTTATAAATCCTTAATTTTGAATGCATTTGAGAAATGAGAACTTGCTGTTAGAATAAATGTTATGGTACAGACTTACAGAGAACATAGCACACATCTCTTTTTTTTCATGGATCTATATGCATTCATTTGCAGGAGGATTAAGTTAGATAAATGGTTACATAAAAATCCACATGTCACAAGATACCAATATTGTTTATCTTCCAAAGTGTTTCATTCCATTTTTTAAAGAAGCAAAAAATGATTTAGAATGGCTTTTTTTGATGTATGGTGGAGAGTGGAAGGAAAAGTACTCAGATGAATACAGATAAATATTCTCACAAACTACTACTTTTAATCCACACTATGATCGATTTATTAGCTGACAGAGGCTGTAATGGCAAAAGAAAAGACATTCTTTTTCTTGATACAGCTTTATTCTTGTTGTTTTGTTTTTTTTTCCCATGGTGCTGTGCAGCTTACAAGAAATATCTGAGTGCACATTAATACCACCACTGTCTTAATGTTTTTCTTTTAACAGCCTCCTGTAAAAAAAGTTAACAGTGGCTTCTCCCAATGAATGAAAACCAGTCTTTGATCATTGGAGTGTTTCTCTTTTTGTCTTTCTTGTAATTGCAGTTCTTGAAAATGATTTTAAACTGACATTTATTCAGACAAAACTAGATTAGATAAATTATATCAACTCTGTTTTTTTGTATGTTATGAAAAAGGTCTATTTATACCAGTTAAAAATCAAAGAATTATTATTCAAAAATAATTAAGAGAAGAACATGCAGGTTTCTCAAATAATAAGAAGAAAGGAGAAGTTTGATTCTCTATATGTAACATCAGTATTTGGATTGTGGCTTACAAAGCTTTTCAGTCCAGTTAAGAATAGTAAGAGTTTCTGTGCCACAGCAATATGAAATATTGCTCCTAATGAGGAAAGCTTGAGTCAGTAAAAAAATCCAAAAACAATATTTTCATTTAAAATTCCATAAATTTAAAGTAATTTATATCTACTGTTACAAAAAGAAATTGGGACACTCAGTTAGACCCAGGATCCATCCAAGTTACCATCCTGTCTTTGACCTTATCCAACCTTATACATGAGAAAAAAGTAAGAAATCCTTTAAGAGTAATGTATAGGATAAAGAGGAATTTTCCAGATAAAGAGGAATTTATAAGTTAAGCAGTTTTATCTTCAAGCTTTTATGCCCTTACAGTATTACTGAATGCTGTTTTACAGCAGGCCACCAAGTAAATTACCTCCTGCCCGCAAACATATGTATGTATTTAGTATTAAGGACTTAAGTTTTAAATGTTTCCTAATGTATATAATCAGTCTTCTTCTGACACTATTAATAGCAGCCTTAAGATACTTTTAATAAAATACTTTGAAATTCAATGAAAGCTACATTAAAAAAAAAAAAAGGCTTCTATTATGTTCATTTCCAACCTGAACATAGTTCAGTTTCACTACATCCACAAGCACTATTTTCATGAGACACAATGATCATTTGGATCTGAAATACTTCTTTATAGACTTCTACAATATCTTCCTTTACTGACACATGATAAAAATTCAAATTTTTTCTGTGGGTAATGTTTTGGACAGCTTTTTTCCTCCTGAACAACAGATCAGAAAGTCTTCATTAAAAATATGTTGAAGAGACAAAAAAAAATATAAAATGTTCAACAACTTAAGTTTTCTTCTTAAAAAAAATGAGAAGTGAATAAAGAGTGTATCTGGAGCCTATTGCACCACCAGAGTGGGAAATGGCCAGATAGGAAAGGATTAAATCTACTGTGTTCAGATTTGTACCTGTTATCTTTCCACACCTCTGAAGTGATATCAGAAATGATACAAATTTTAGAGCTCGTAAATCAAGGGCAGCTTTGTCCAAGCCAGCCTAGTCCTACCTAGTCCTAGCTTTCTGTTCAGTCAGACTTTATGTTGTCTTTATACTTCAGACCAGATGTCATAGTTTCTTTTTGCAATAGGCAAGTTGGTAGAAAATAATCAGAAAAAAAATGAGATGTATATAATAAGCTTTTCAGTGTAATCACTTTTTTCCTTACACCTAAAATGTAAAAAATCCAGTGTATTCTGACTTTTTTTTCTGAGGGTATTATTTAAAATCTAGTGTGGTGTCTCTGCAGCCTCCAGTAGATCTTTTTACAAAAAATAGAATTTATATTCAGGAAGAAAGGCACTATGTTTGTTTATGTCAAGTTCTATGACCCAGACAAACACACTAACTGGGTTGAGACGGTTTACAGTTTATATGGCACGCACATATAAACTGGGGAGGAGGGGAATTATGTCAGGTTCTGACGTTCCTCACAAGCTGGCCAGGAGCCAAGAGCATTAAATCCTCTGTGCTAGGCGTTCTCATGCTACCAAAGCCATCCCTTCCCCCAACATGTCCATGAATCTGGTCTCTACATATTTATACTTCAAAAAGATCAGGTTGTTTTATGAGTCTGGAACAAACTCCAAGGTGAAAGTTTTATATCCTGGGTATCAGGGCTGTATCTGGCCTGCCACATCACCTGCAGTTTGCATTTTCTTTGCAGGATGGCAGCTTTCAATTTATAGGTGTGCAAAGTGCAGTGCACATTCCAAACATGGCCAAAGTAGCTGATGCTCACAGTGATGTTGCACAGAAATAAGAACTTAGCTTCAGTTTAGACAATCATTAAAATTTTAACTTATCTATTTTCAAAGTATTACTCCATGTCTCATTGTCTACAGTTTTCAGTGTCAGGACAAAAGCCACCCTCAACAGAACTGGTCATCCTCACCTCACCCTTTGGGGCACAACTCATACAATTTAATTTAAACATCTGCTTCAGGGAAACAGAAATTGAAGCTGTTTAGTTTAGTTTTTGCAGCAAATATTTCTGTCCACTGACTATAAGAGGTCTCTGGTAAGCAGTCTGAACGTAGACATTTATAGTATAGATACTTAACATCAGTTAAATGAATCAGTTACTGTAGAATTGAAGCTTAACTTCTTGTTATTACCACCTAGCCTGAAAACATAGGGTTTGGGCACAAAGACAGTCCAACAATCCCACTGATGGGAATACACTGATTTACTTTTTTGGAGAGCAGGGCAGTATTTAAGGATGTTATTCTCTCTCAAGAGGGTTAGATCTTAGATTTTTTTCTTTCTCGAGTTTCTTTCTCTCATAGACTAAGTTTGTTGAGTCTCATAAGAGGACCAAGAAGGTATGATTTCCATTCTAGTTCATAATATCCAGACTTCTGAATGGTACAGGCAAAGATCAGGCAGGGGTGTGAAACATTTTCTAATTTTATTTGAATATTTTCTCTTTTTTTATTTGAATATTTTCTCTTCCTGCTTTTTGCTGATTTATGTCATTGTCAGTAGATTTTCTGACAGGTTTTAAACAAAGTATTCAGCAGGGTTTTTTTTTATTTCCCTGTGTTTAATTCTGGAAAATTTTCTAAACGAAACATTTCCTTCCACAGGAATAGCAACTGTAAAAAAGATAATAATTCTTTATCTGAGACACAAAACCACCTTAATATGGAAGAACCTTCCTCAATGTGCCAGCAGATGCTAATCTTGAAAGCTTGTGCTCTCCACAGCTATTCAAAAATATTCTGCATAGGAAAACAAAAATGTCAAATCACAGCTGAAGGCCTGGGTTCTGTTTCCCCTTGAATTTGTGGGATTCTCACTGGGTTTCAAGACACTTCTGGGTTTTTTCTCTATTTCTGCTCTGTCTACATGCCGTAGTGTCCTGCAGGCAGCAGGCTGAGCACCCCCAGAGCAGGAGGGAGATTTGCATCAGGCTGCTGGGGGACAGCTCCTTTGCAGCCTTGCTGCATGCCTGTTCTTCCTGAGCCTGCTCTTCAGTCCCAGGATGCCCATGGAGGCTTGGGACATGGTCAGATGCAGTTCTGGAGCACCCAAAGCAAGAAGAGATGCAGGTTACAACCAGCAAGAGTTCAGCACCTCACAGAAGGTGAATGTGGTGTGCCCTGGGGCGTGGTGGAGGTGATTTTGGGAAGTGCTGATGTCACCAGCAAGGGGGACATCTTTCAGCTCACAGGAAGTTGAGAAACTTCCTTAGTATTCCTTCAAGTCCTGCACCCAAGTCCTGCACCCAAGTGAAGATGATGCTGAAGAGATCCAGGCTGAGGATGGAGCCTAGTGGGGCCCCAGCAGTGACAGCCAGACTTTCAGATATTGACTGAGACTTTTGTGTATTCTCTGTGCAGTTGTCCATGTCAAAGGAATAGAGACAGAAATGAAGAGTAAATTTAAGCTAGAGCTTAAATATGCAAAATATAAAATATGGTGATGACTAAAAAATGGTGATACCTGTCAGGTGGAGCTATAAATCTTCAGAGCTGACAGAGCTTCTCAAAACCCTAATTCAGTTCATTCTGTGCTTCAGGACAAAACTGTCCTAAATTCTTGTCTATGATTCAGAAAATCTGGGCTTGAAGAAGATGTCTTTAGCTCCCTGTATAATCACTATATAGGTCTTTTGTGATGCACTCTTGCCACTATTTCTGCAAGTAGAAATCCACTGCAGCAGGTGCAAATGCAGCCCTAACTCTGGTTTTCCATACCAGAGACTGGCCAAAGAAGGAGAATACATGGTGAAGGGAAGGAATTAAAAAAGCAGGAGCAAATAAAATTATTCCTGACCCACTTCCGGGGTTGAAAATGCTGCTACAACTAAAATGATACTCCATGGTGAAGCCAAAGTCTGAAAGTCACCTGTTGTTTGGATAAAAGCATTATTGGATCATAAATTAAAGATGAGCAGAGATAGAAAATTGAATCCAAAAGTTACAGATTATGTCTTTCACTCTATTTTAACAGTGTCTTTTGGATCTGGCAGAGAAGTTAATTTCCATATTATGTTTCCTAGCATCTTTCCATGAGGTGAATGTGTGAATTCTCAGTACAGCCTCCTCTCTCCCCTACAAAAAGTGTAGCAAACACTACCTTGCAGACAGAGCTCTGCCAAGTTCTTCAGAAGGTCACTGAAAGGATAATAAATGATCTACAACAAATTTGCATTTTTTCCAAACTGTGGCAGATGGCAGCATCAGCCCATTTTGCATGGGCTTGTTTTTCTCTTGCACTTTCTACCATTCACATCATGAGTTTCAGAAAATGCTTTGAGTGTGGTTTGCTGTCTCTTGTGGTTCATTTGAGTAAATTAATCCCTGTCATTTGAATACTGCTATCTTTACAGAATGTGTTTGAAAAGTCAATAATCAGTTTGTTCTATTTACTGAGAAGTCCTTGGTCAAAAAACCTATGCCCCAGATTTTGGTTTTGTCAGAAGTATTTGACACATACCATGAGGGAAAAGGTAATCTACCAAGAGAAAAGCTGTGATGAATCTTTATGTACTTCAGCACAGCTTTTGATACTTTCTCTCACAAGAGATAAAACGCCCAGCTCACAGCTGGATAACGGAGTTACACGATGGGAGAGCAACTGGCTCTGGGGCCAGGCACAAAGGTTACAGTGAATGGGGGGACATCAGGCTGGGGACCTGTCACTGCTGGGGTCACACTGGGCTCCATCCTCAGCCTGGGTCTCTTCAGAATAATCTTAAATTATTTGAGTACAGGACTTGAAGGAATACTAAGGAAGTTTCTCAACTAAACTAAATTTGGATGAGTTGTCAATTCCCTCCTGGGCAGAGAGGCCCAGCAGAGAGATCTCAACAAATTAGAGATGGGCAATCACCAACCACGTGAAGTTCAATCAGGGAAAGTGCTGGATTCTGCACCTGAGATGGGGCAACTCTGGATGTACAGACAGACGGGGGAATGAGAGGCTGGAAAGCAGTGCTGGGGAAAGGGACCTGGGGGTCCTGGTCAGTGGCAAGTTAAACATGAGCCAGCAGTGCCTGGCAGCCAGGAGGGCCAGCTCTGTCCTGGGGGATTCAGGCACAGCATTGGCAACCAGGAAAGAGAGCACAAATTCTGGTAATGAATAGTTCCGTTTCTTAAAATTATGAAGAATATTTGTCACCTTGAGCCCTGTGTGTAGTTTTGGGCAGCACAATATAAAAAGTCAGTCAGTTATTAGAGAGCATCCAAAGGAGGGCCATGAGGATGGATGGTGAAGGGTCAGGAGAGGAATCATTATGAAGAGCAGTTCAGACCTGTTCAGCCTGGAGAAAAGGAGTCTGAGGGCAGATCTCACTGCAGTCTTCAACATCCTCCTGAGGGGAAACAGTCAAGTATTAATCACTTCAAGATCAGTGGCAGGACTCAAAGAAAGTGCATGAAGCTGTGTCAGGGGAGGTTTAGGTTGGATATCTTCAGCCAGAGGGTGGCTGGACACTGGAAAAGGCTCCCCAGGGAAGTGGTCACAGCATCAAGCCTGCAGAGTTCAAAAAGTGTTGGGACAACTCTCATGCACAGGGTGTGATTCTTGAGGGGTCTTGTGAGGACCAGAATATTCTCTGGTTCTATGAATCCTATCCCATGGATTCACAAAGTTAAATTCTCTCTTCAGGTGATTTCAAAATCCTTCTCTTTTTTGGCAGCTCTTGCCAACCCTTATCACTCTCACTGACTGAAGATGATAGTCACTCACTCTTGTTGATTTGCAATGGAGACACTTTGCATTGTGATTACTCACTTTCCATGAGATAAGAGGGCAAATTAGCAGTACATAATCTGGCCAAACCTATGTCCTAGTTCTTGAACTGGCTGTGTAAGCAAATGCCTGCACCTCCTCAGCAGCTGTGGGGTTTTCCTGCAGAATCATTCCCAGGGTGGAACTGGGGCACTGCTCTGCAGGTTTCCCACTTCCAGCCACAGTACTCCATGGCAGAAGACTACATGGCAGAGGAACTGACAAAAAAACAGTGTCAAGACTTTTGCTTGTGTGCTGCCTCTGCGTTAGGTGCTAGACCACATATAAATCTTTACACCCTGGTTTTTCCAGTTGCCCACAGAAGCTGGCTAAAGGGCATGGACCTGGCTCACTTGGCTTACAAAAGGTCATAATACAAATTAAAAGACCAGCTACAAAACAGGCAATAATGGGACACTATCAGAGGCTGTACTTTGTTCATGTTTTCCTGCTCATCTGCCAGAGATAAAATCCAAATATTATCCATATTTTATTTACCTGCTAACTAAAAATTCTGCAATTTTCTTTAATTGACTGAATATTCACTTTGTTTCAAGTGTCCCTTTGCTTTTCAGTATTAATACTTTAACCCAGACTTTGTTCTTTTTAAATCCAAATGGACGTTAGGGAGGGTTTATGCTTAGTGCAGTGAGAAACTAAGACATCTGTACCTCTCTTCATAGATAGAAAATTCTATGCTCCAGAGAGTTATTTTTAATACTTGCTTCTTATTCATCTATCAATCATATCTTCTCAACATTCCCCTTCTGCAGGTGCTGGAGAGTCAGGAAAGAGCACTATTGTAAAGCAAATGAAGTAAGTATCTGAATATGCATATCAGCTGTTGAACTTGGTATTTGTAGTATAAGCTGTCTAGCTAAAGTCTTATTACAATATTTATGCTTATTTGAATAAAATGCAAAGAAACATCATTCAAATCAGGTTTCCATTCAAACACACTATAAAGCAAATCACCAAGTGTGTGAGACACACAGGTGGATTGGTAGTCAAATCTGAATGACCAAATCATGCACTGCGCCCTTGCAGGGAGACCAGGGAATCTGCTTCCTTGGCTCTTGGCTTTGGTGGGATTGCTGTAGTGGAACTATGACTGTAAGAGACAAGCAGCGATGGCTGAACCACCTGGCAGACCCTGTCTCCAGCAGATGCCAGTGGAGGATGTTTGCAAATCATCAGACCAGCCAAGCCAGCACACTCGTGCTGGATATCCTGGCAGTATCTGATGATCTGTGGCTGGGAAACCATCCTGAGCTGGAGACAGCACCACTCTGTCCCTATAGTAGCCCTCAGTTAATTCATGTCTACCCCTGAATCTTTTGTTGAACCAATGTAAGCTCACAACCTCCACAGCATTCTACAGCAAGTAGTTCCACAGTTTAATTACACGTGGTGTGAATCATCTCTCCTATTAATTCCATTTGATTTTACTGTATTTCAAGAGTAAATATCAAAATAGTTACATTGTATAATAGAACAGAGAGGGGTTTCTTCCTGGGTTCTTTCTGGGGGGATGAGGTTATTTTTTCTTTGTTTTGGTATTTTGTTTGTGTTTTTGTTGTTTGGTTGTTGGTTTTTGTTTTTTTTTTCTCATTTCACTGTTCCCCCCCCCCCCCCCCCCCCCCCCCCCCCAAAATGGCCTCTATAGATCATTTTTGGTCTCCAGAGCTCCTGCTGAGGTTAAAAAGGTCTCCCACAGGCCAGGAGAGAACACATTTAGCCATCAGCCTGCACAGTGAGCATCTGCTACCCACAATACCATTGTAGGGCAGGGACTGATGTAAGAACTGATCTTAGTAAGAAAATTATCAGCACAAAAAGTTTTCATACAATAATCAATCTGGAATAAAAACCAGGCTGTACAAGCTCATGTGCAGAAATCCCTGTTCGAATTTGGACTGACTATCTGGTTACAGAGATATTGTGAGTGCATCATAAATCCACTTCAAGAATCCTTGTAGTTTGTTCAAAGTGCACAAGGTCCCTCACAGATTGAAGTCAGGAACTTCACATTCCTTGGCTTCAGAGGAAGGCTGAATCTCTCTACATGCGTGCGCTGATTTACAATTTAGTTTGACAATATTTTCATATACAGTAAAACAGGTTACAACTAAATTCATACATATTTTTCTTTTAAGGGCAACCAAAATGCTAATTATGTATCTGGTTTGAATTTATAATCCACCAAAGTTCAAGGGACCATACTTACACTGATGGCAAATGTTCCTTTACTGCACAACCTGATAAAAAATTGCTGATGTGTCTAGTCTTATTTTCATAGAGAGGTCCAGGTCTGATTCCTAAAACTGTCCAAATACAGAAAAAAAATACACAGGGATTGCAGCTGTTTAGATTTGATCCCACTTTGTAAGCACCAATCTCTTCCTGTGTAAAAATCAAGAAAACTTTTTATGAAATCAGTAATACAATTCTGAACTTAAGTTCCCCTATCTATTTATTATCTTCACCAATACCTATATTTTATCTTCATCAATGCATTTTAAAGAGTTAAGTAAAAAATATTATGTCATAAGAACAAATTTCTACTATTTAAGCAAATAATTTTGTAATAAAGCAGATTCAGAACCATCCACTAAATACTTTGCTAACCTTTTTTTTTTTTTTTTTTCCCAGTTAAATAGTAGATAAATTTATTTCTGGTTTGACTTCCATGCAGGACACCCTCCCTATTCAGCAAACCACTGAAGTGTGTTGTGCTCAAAGCTCCCCCAAGCAGGAGCAGATTAAAGATGTTCTCTGAACTGAGCACTTTAAGAAGGCTGATAAGCTTTAACAGCACGGAGGAAGGGGAGAACACTGCTAAGCTGAGTGTTATATATAAAGACTTGTGCATTTATGACCTGCCAAATTCATCACAAATATTAATTATTTTACAGGAAAACTGTTCACAAAAATCGTATTATTTCGTATAAAGTGTCATCTTTCTGTCACAACCAAGGACTTTTGAAAGGATTTTCTTCAGTTAAAACCCCCAATATTAGTAATTTTTTTTCAATGAAGCATAACATTTTCTAAAGAACACTGATAGATGTTTACAAAAAAAAATTGCTGAAAATAGTTTCCAGCAAAATCATAGTAGTTTTATAACTAATAACATAATTTTCTACTTAATAAATCACTTTTTTTCAGTCTTACTCAAAGTTATATCCATCCACGAAGCTTTAAAAAATATCTTCTGATACTCAAAATACAGATATGCAGCAAGGCTCTTGCAGCATAAAAAGATGAGGATGGTTATGAGAGCTATTGAAAAGAAAAAAAAATCTGGAGCTCTGTGCTTCTAACTGCATAATTTCCAATGTGCAATCTAACTTTTTTAAAACCAAGTTGCATATCTCTTGCTCTTATTTAGCAGTTTGAAGCTTCTACAAATATTTCAGTGAATGAAAAGCAGGAAGCAAAATATTTGGTAACTCATCAAGCCTGTTGAGACTGAATCAAAGCCCCCTCTCTGATGAGAAGTCCTGCTTGTGTGAATAAAGCCTCAGAAGACTGCATCCATAAAATGGGGAGGGTCTCTGCTCCATGAGCTCCTTTTTTTTTCTTTCTCCCAAGTTCAATAGGACTCCTTTGATTCTTGCAGAATACATTTGAATTCATGATGAAAACAGCATTCCCCCAAAAAAAAAAAAAAAAAAAAAAAAAAGGCAAGGCTTCAAAAGAGAGTTCATAAAGTTGCCTGATCAAGAAGTGATTGGGAAAACATTTTAGAGATATTTTTCTTTTCCTACAGATGCTATTCCTACAGGCACAGGAATGCAACTTTTGAGTTTTCTGACATCCATAAATCAGAGAAATGTTAAGACACATCAGTTGTTATCTGAGTTTTGTGTGTGTGTATGTGAGTGAATTGTTTTCTGACAGGGCTGACTTGGCCACTTAGGTAGCTCTCTCCAGAGTGTATCTCAGGGAAGATGGGGTAAAACACCAAACCCCAAAGCCCAGAAATTCTGTATTTAATAGCCTTCATCTTTAACCAGCTGAGGTGAGGAAGACTAGAGCCTTGGTTCCAGCAGCCAAAGCAGTTCCAAGGCTGTTCACTGAGAGCACACCAGGCCAAAGTGGGTGAAGATTTCATCCTTTTTCACAACTCATGGAAAAAGATGTCTCTGAACTGTGATATAATCCGCACACTGATTTGGAGAACTTTAACCACATGCCATTCTCCAGTCAAGGAGGATTATGAAATTCTAATTCCTCTGTTAGAAAGATTACTGAACTTGATTACTAAGGCTCTTTACCCTATGGAGTAAAATGTAAGTCTCCAAAGCCTGGAGATTAAGAATAAGTCCTTGTTATAACTAGAAACTTTAGCTGATGCACAAAGAAATATTAATTTTTTTTCTTCTTTTCTTGATAAGTGCCTCCTAGTGCTGAAACATTTTTTCCAATAATTTTTCTATCTAGGTAAAATTCTGGATAAAAATCAGAATGACTGAACAAGCAGTGACAGCCCACGACTAATACTGTAGTTTCCAAAAGTAAAATATTTGGGATCTAAGTACAGAAATGTGTCTTGCCCTATAACTTCAGGGATAGGCCTGGCTCTTGTTCTAGACTCATGCTTTGTTTTAGATTAACTTTCCCAAGCAGAAAAAACAGCATCTATTCACTCAGACTGGGTGCAGACAACTAACCTCACAAAGACAGAAACTGCTGTTTTCCTGTTCCAGCAGAATAGGCAGATCAACCATTGAAAAATGCTTTTCCAAGGGCCAGATGGATTCAGTTCTTTCTCACATTGGCTACAAAAGTACCTGATCTAACTTGTCACTACTTTTTTTTTTTTAATGTATCCCATAAGCCTTTTGTTGTTTTGGTTTTTCTCCCCAGAATCATCCACAAAGACGGTTTCACCTACGAGGAACGCATGGAGTTCAGACCTATCATTTACAGCAACGCAGTGCAGTCTATCCTGGCCATTGTGAAAGCAATGACTAAGCTAGGAATCAGTTATGAAAACCCTGATAGAATTGTGAGTATGACACCCTTTCTCTTGAAATAGATATTGGAACACTTTTTTTTTTTTTTTTGGTAATACAATAGTAGAGATCAGTAGAACAAAGAGGATCCAGTATTTTGTTACATGGGACAAAATGCCCTCACTTATTTTTGTTTTCTCAAAACTGATGCCTAACTTTTGCATAAACTCCCATTTTGATTGCTACAAAAGAAATGTTCAAGTTGCAAAGACATTAAAAAAAGAAAAACAGAAAAAGAAAAAAAAACAGAACTGTTTCTTAGCTGCTTAGTCCCTTACTTATTGCTATTGAGAAATGTAAAAAATATTTTCCTTTTATGACCAAACCTTGGGGTTCAGCCATGTAAGGAAAGGTTATGTAGACATGTTGGGAGCATTTCAGTCTGTCATTGCTGCTGGAACAGAGACTTCCCTGTTGTGTGGATGCACTACTGGCACACTGGCACCCCAGGGAAGTGGTGTCCAACATTCCTGACACAGTCAAAAATCCTCTGCACAGGCAGATGGAGGCAAATCCACAGGACGACCTGTTATCTTCAGTCAATCACACTGAATTTTTCAAGGACAGAAATAAAGGAAAAACTTTTCTTCTCTGTGCAATGATTTAGTGATTTAGTCTTTTAGCCTGTAGTTCAGATCTTGCTGAGAATTTCTCAAATGCCTGTCAGAATATCTGTTGATTCCAGTTTTGGCAAATTCTGCCTAATCCCTAGAGGTTTATCTTGGAGGGAGTAACATCTGCTTATCTGAAAGAGCTTTACTTGTTCCAGAAGTCTATATTTCATTATAACGACATGTGGTACTTTGACCTAAAAAATGATAAACAAAATCTTCAGGGGTTACTAAAGCTCATACTGGCATTTGACAAAATAGAAATTGAATATTTTCCACTAATGTAAGTCATTCAAACAAACGTAACAAGGTCTAAAAGCAGCACACAGAAAACAGGGCAATGTAAATGTGCTGTACTGCATAAGGAGCTATCAACCACCCCGCATGGCCCAAGCAATGGCTACAGCTGGACCTTGCAGCACTGGCCACAAGTCCTGCCTGGATCAGCCCATGATCTCCACTATGTGGTGCAGATTTTGCCACCTGTTACTGAGGTATGTCCTCCCTGTGCCCCAGTATTTCAGTCTCTTCTCCCAACCCAGACAAATTTTCCGTATCTGTAGAGATGTCTCTACAGGCTCACTCTATGCCAGTTTCACAGATACCCTTTTCAAGGGACTTCACAGCATGGAGAAGTTGTTAAATAGCCCAATCCATTTCTTAGCATTATACATAACCAAATGCAGAAAACACAGCTTTTGTAAGTTTATCATTCATAGCACAGTCAGCTCACCCTTGCTGTCATTGCAGAAAAGGCTTCTAGGAGCACAGGTGAATACAGCAGCATAGAATGTTTCCAGTGCCTGTCGTCTTTTTCCCCAGAATGACAGAAGAGCAACTTGCATATGATTTTTAGAGAAAATAGAAATTTTGGTCACATTTATTTGCATTGCCACTAAACATTGCCTTTTCTTCCAAAACCTCCAAAAACTTAGCTTACATTTCCCATAAATCATAAGCAATTGATAGGCTTTAGTTGTTTTGACATAACAGTGATTTCAGCTGGACTTTGTTCTTGCTGTGTGTTCTGGTCCAGATTTAGCTGCTCAAAGTCATCTAGTTCAAGGACTGGGAGTATCTTGGTCCCAAAAGCAATGTGCTTATCCATGTTCCAGGTCTGCCTGCAAATACATCTTACTAGTACAGAAAAGGCCTTAACACTTAATTTAAAGAATATCTGTTCTGGGGAGCAAGGTAATTTTTTCTCTTTAAGACATCATTCCCATATATTTTAGTGTGAAAATCATCTGAAGTCTTTGTAAATGCCAGAGAGAAACAAAAAGTTGTACAAATCAGGGTGATAATGCCATAAATTCAATCTATCTTCTGCTATCTTCCTTTATTATTGTCTGGATTTAGGGCAAATTTGGGAGAGAACCTCTGAAGGGGTTCCTCTAGAAAGCAGATTCAAGCAGCCCCTACCCCAAGTGGTTCGGGAAAATATTTCATTAGAGAAAAGGGGGAAAAAAACTGTTTATTTAACAAGCAAAGCGTTCACCAGCACAAAATAATGAACAATATTAAACAATAAAAGCTCTTGCTGCTCCAAAGGAGATGGCAAACTCAGAAAGTCCCCTTGGTGGGCTGTAGCTCAGCTCACCCAGTCTGTTATCAGTCCCTCCTGCGCTGGAAATGCTGCGCCCCACACCCGGGTGGGCCACAGGTGTGAGCTGCTGGTGCTCTTCTGGGTGTTCAGTCCAGAGCAGGTTTGAACAGGTCCAAAGAAAATGAAAAAACACAGTCCAGGGAACTTCTTTGCCTCAGCTAGCTAAAAACTAACTAAAAGCAAAGGAAAGCTCTGTCCTGCTGTCTGTCCGTGCTGCAGACAAGTCAGTCCAGGAGAGGATGTGGGGGGAGCAAGTGCAGTTCCTGACAGCAAACTCTGCACTCCTTCTCTCCCCCCTTCTCTCTCAGAACCAGTCTTAAAGGTGCAAAACTTATTTCTGGGCTAAACAGATGAATGGGGATACGAGCATTATAATGTCACCCCAGGGTATTCCACCTCTACTTCTTATTATTCTTATTACCAGGACAGTTATGTAAACACAAAAATCCACACTTTTCCCCTTTTGCATAATAATCAATGAACATTTGCCCTCTACACCTAGAGATTCTGAGCTCAAGGCTTCTTATTGTAGGTCATTCAACCTACAAATCCAGCATATAGTAGGTGGATAGCTGTAATCATTCTGTGATATGTCATATCTTGAAGCAGAGAACATTCCAACTCTTATCTTTCTGCTGAACAAGTGTGCACCCTGGAGACAAATGCGGGGCACGCAGGAGAGAGTGACTCGCTTCTGCTGATCCCAGCACTGCAGGAGGGGATGGGGGTGTAAATGGAGCTGGTGCCGCTTGATGTAGAAGGGCAATTATCCTGCTATCCTCCTCATTCTTTCCAGTGAAGGCAATTTTCTAGTGGTTTTTTCCTAGTTTTGTTTTTTTTTCCTCCATGCCTACTCAATTTCTTTCTTTTTTTTTTTCTCCATGCCTACTCAATTTCTCTTTCATAAAAAAATGCCGTGTTTAATTTTTGATCTGTCTCTGACTTTTATAAATTTTCCATTTACTGTAGCTCCTCTTGAGACATAAAGATATAACACATTCCTAAAATAAATTTGTTAAAAATTTTTGTGGAGATGCTTCCTGGTTTTGAATAAAACATACTCCCTGCCAAAACAGTGTCTGTCAGAATCCATTTATACTTTTGCAACTATTGACTGCAAGTCACTTGAGTTGTCTACTTCTATGACTAAGAAGGAGTTATATTTTATAATTATCTTTTGCTGTGGCAGTGTATCAAATGACTATTTTAATCACGCTCTTTATTTACAATAAATTCCTAAGCTGTTAACTATTGAAAAGAAATACTTTAAATGAAATAGATCATTTAAAATATTTTTATTTGACTACAAAAGGAAGAAATTACAGAATAATATATTTATATATATATAAAATATTTGGGATTTTATTCTGTACAGATTTCTTCTTCCCCACATATGGGAAATGCATTCACAAGTTATATTCACTTTGTCACAACTCTTACTGGGGTCAAAAGCTAGAAATTTTTTTTAAAAAATACATTCAAAACCACCTTTAGATATAGACTTCTGCATTGATATTGTTATAATAAGTTTTAAATTTAAACGTCCTTTTTTATTTATTTTTTGATATTCTGTTATTCTCTTGATATAAAAGCCTTCCATCCAAGTTGGACTATTTATGAATGCCTATGGTAAGATGAAACTGAGCCCTCACAGAAAAACAAAATAATAAAAGATGAAAACTCTGTTTATCACAATTTCAGCCTAACCTTGGCACTACCTAAAGGGAAGTGAGCCTGTAAAAAGATGTTTACATGCACAGGCGAGTACAGCAACCTGGAAAAACCAGTGAAAATGAGAAATTTTGCCCTTTCGACTCATTATAAACCAAACTCGTCTTCAAGGAGGTGAAGGGGCACAGCGCGCTTGCACAATATTTACTGAAATTTCTCTTTAGGAAGATGAAAGGAAGCTGTGTGCCATGGCAACAGCTCTGGAGGATGGCAGCATGTCTTCTGAGCTGGTTGGGCTCATCAAGCAGCTGTGGCGCGACGGCGGCACCCAGGCGTGCTTCGCGAGGGCGGCGGAGTACCAGCTCAGCGACTCGGCGGCCTAGTAGGTGACACCAGCTGCTCTGCAGCTGGCTTCTGCTGCTACAGCAACTGTCCCCCTTGCAGAACAGCCTGTGGAAATCATTGCTGGCTAACCTGGGAAAATGAGGGGGTTGCTAAGGTTTATGATATATCAGAAATGTTTAACTGGAGGAAAGAAGAAAGAATGTTGTTCTGAAAACAACATTTCAGAAACATTTTGTTACTGTGGGTTTGTTTGAATGGTTAAAAAAAAAAAGAATTGCATTCAAAGTATTCTAAGTATTCTAAGAAGTGTATTCTTAGTATTGCTAAGATTGACAAAATGAGGGAAAGGTGACTTGGAAAAGCTAAGGTTTTACCTAGCATGATACTTTGTATATGTTGCAAGATGCTAAATGTAAGTCAGGAGAAACTATAAAAACTTTCCTCTAAACAAACAGTCTGCAGGGACAGGTGGTCCATTACCACCCTGGCTGAGCCAGTGGTGCTGCAGCTGCTCTCCAGCCTGACAGCCCCAGGTCCCTCTCTGAGCCCTGGAGGTACCAGACAGATAAGCAGGGGGCTGACCAGGGCTGCTCAACCTCTCCCCCACGAAGGATCACCATCCAGCTGGGGCCCTTACCTCAGATTCATCAGTGACTTCAGACTTTTCAAGAGCTCTTGGCTTGGCTCCAGTCCTGCTTGGCCCCAGTCCTGCTCAGCTGCCTTCTCACCAGCTAATACACTTCATGAAGGGAGGTGTCACTGGGTCAGAGTCTTTCGAGAGAGCTCAAGTCTGACTCCAGACCTGGGGCAGAGGTTTGTTCCAGTCGAGGTCCATCTTGTGAGACCTGGAGGTGGAGGTTTCCCCGCTCCTGGAGCTCCTCCTACAGGCTGAGGGCACCTGCAGGGTGAAGCCTTCCAAGGTGTAGGGTGTCCCTCCTGCAAGGCAGGAAAAGAAAGGCATGGCTGCGTGTTGGATTTCAGGGGGCAACTGAAGTCATCCAGAGTTCATTAATTGTAGATATAGTGCAGGGAATAAGCAGAAAAAATATTAAAAGTTCTTCCTCTCTTTACGTCTTCCAAACAGGGATGAAGATCTCTTGCAGGAGTCCTAAACAAAGAAAATATTGCCTGTGTTGATTTGTGCCTGATTTGACAGTATTTTATAGCAGCATTGTTTTTCTATAAGGATGGTACAAAGCAATTTTTTTCTACAAAACCCTTTCTGACAGGTTCCACTGCCATTCCCACTAAAAGCCCATAACAAACTAGTCATAATAAGTAAAAGGAAAATTATCTCTTAAATTTAAAACAGAATTTAAACCCTGTTTACCAACTAACACTCTTCTGTGTACCCTCTGCCAAGCAAATAAGGTTAGTTGTCTACAAAGAAGATAGATGAACCTAAATTAATTCCCTTTCAGGGTTAATGTTTGTGTCCTGTTTTAACTTGAAATAGATTCCAGTATTTAAGGAGGTTAATATAGATTGTGTCCGTAGTTATTATTTATTTCTAGACTTACAATAAAAACAGCTACAGTGAGATGTTTTTTCATCTGCCTGAACATTTCTGCTAATTTCTTGGAAATCCTGCTTCTCTGGCTTCATCTTTTGGTACCTGATGCTTCTAAAATTCTAGCCTTTGGCTCTGAATCATTAAAATCAACTTAATGTTTGCCCTTACTGCTAGGCTTCTAATGATCTGCTCAGAGTCAGCTACAATCAGCCATCTAATGCTGCAGTTCAATTTCTTTTAAACCCCACACGCTGTTTCTCAGTGCCTGTGAACCAGTTCCTACATAGAATCTTGATTAGTACTGTGTAAACTCTGAGTTTCTGAGGTTGTGTTCTCTGAGATTTTTTCATCATTAATTCATGCTAATGAAGTTTGATCACTGCTTTCCCTTTGTGTGTTTTAATTGAAAAAAAAAAAAGACTTTTGAATAATAGAAAAAATTTCCTCTTTGTCAAATTTGGCTGGAATTTCTCCCTTAGACTCACCTGGAACTATTTCTCTTTTAAAATGGAATGACGGGTATGGAAGGGGCAAGACTGGGATTAAAAATTGTGACTTTACATGTCATTGTACAACTATCAGTAGTACATGGTGCATCTTGCTAGCTCAGTCATTTTCCTCTCAGGGTAGGAGTCCTGTCACCTCATCCAAGCCAAGGAAAGGTCAGCATTTACTGACCCCCCAGTTTTCATTCCCTCTTTTCCCAGTGAAGAGATGGTCTGCAACCTCCCCTTGGGGATGCCCACGGCTCTAGGAAGAGCCTGAAATTGCCTCCTGCTCCTTTAACTGGATAATTGACTTGGTCTAATTTTTAATGCAATTAGAATTGGCTGTGTTGAATTGAATTTAGGCATTTGGGGCTAAGACCTATCAGAACTCTATTTTATATTCAAGTGTTTATTTTAGTGCTTACATATTTTATAAATAACAAAACGCCTTTTGTTTTTGCCTTCCACAAAAGTGAGCTGAGATGAGTTTGCCTCAGGCCCTACTCAGAGAAACAGCTTTTTTTTTTTTCTTTCCCCAACAGATTGTTTCCTGGCCTCAAATAATGGGAAAACATTGAATTACTCAGATCAGGTTCAACACCCCTTGCAGACTGGATACAGTTTAATCAACTTAAAATAAGAAAATCCCATTTCCAAACATTACTTGGAAATATCCAAATGAAAGATTCCAGCTTTTAAAATTTTTATTTTATTTCATTTCATTTTTATTCTTTCTTTTTTTTTAACTCACAGATCAATTAAATATTGCGCGCAAGTGTGATGATCTGTGAGGTTTCTTTTGGAAGATTCTGGTTAAACTGAGCAGCAGAACTTCCTGCTGGGCTCAGTGTAGAGACTGTAGACTTGGTGTAGAAAGGAAAAAATAAAGCATGGAGCCTAACAGCCATTAGAGACACAGTGTTTGTTTGCCAGAGACACAAATAGGAAGGTGCCAGCTGGACACTGAAAATGCTTCAGCTATTGTGTGGCTTCTTGCTTTTGGCTTTGGTCTTTATTTGAACATAGTAGCTAAAATGCAGGAAATTACTCAGGCATCACCTTTTGTTTTCCTTTTGCCACCTCATAGTGCCTCTGCAGAGATTCTCAGATCAACCAGTATTCAGAGGCTCTGCCCAGCCATTTAAAGAAAGCTGTCTGCCCTGGTAAGAGACAGGAGAAGTGTTGGACAAAAATATGCTTCAAAGATCTGGTTTGAGTTCTCATACAATGTTAATTATATCTCTGTATACCAGAAGTAAAAGCAGATGATCCACAGTTTTTCAAAGGCTCTTCAGAATGCTAACCTAGGGGATCCTCAGCTTCATTGAAGCTTTTGGTTTTGACTAAAAAGTATATTTTTTTAAAATCACCATGTACCTTCTTGTTGTAAATTGAGAGGTCTACAGGGAAAACAGCCATTAAAAGCGAATTCCTCCAAAATATTATCACTTAGGAAGGAAAAATACTGTTGCAACCAGTCTGACAGGCTGAGGTGAGTCCTTATGCATCTGCTTCTGCAGGATGCTTGTGGTTTTGAGGTAGCAATTCCCACTTGCTGAGAGAAAATGGCCAAAACCCCTTTGCTGACAAGGCGGTTTTCAAGCATCCCTAGGGAAAATAAGGATTTTCCTTAGCTGCAAATCCCAGAAAGCTGTTTATTATGTGCAATTGAATTGCACTTCTATATACAAGGAGGAAAAAAAAAAAGGTTCTGAATTGTGCAAGTCAGTCATATAAAACCAACAGTACTGTATGTAAATATGTATATTGCATAACATATTTAAAAGGGGCTCAGTGTGGAGTGATTATGTAATGGACATTTCACTTTTTGAATTCACCAACCACCATCTCTTTCTCACTCTCCCTAGTTACCTCAATGATTTGGACAGGTTGGCAATGCCAGACTATGTCCCTACCGAGCAAGATGTCCTGCACTCCCGAGTGCAGACAACTGGGATCATAGAGACTCAGTTTTCTTTCAAGGATTTAAATTTCAGGTATGAAAGCCATATTTTACAGTTTTCTTGGGTTTTACTTTTTTAAGTATTTTCTTTCACAGGTGTTGACTTAATATAACACAGGTGATATCACTGAATCCAGTCTTATTTAACATTTTTACACAGCTGAAAAAGTAAGATATTTTATTATCAGTACTCCAACTTTGAGCATATAATGGACCATTACAAACAGGTCACAGAATACTAGGTTCTAAAAGGGCATTTTTACTATGCAAATGTCTAAAGAGCTTCAGTTATATCCTGCCATTTGAATAATTGTGCCATTTATAAAATTTGCCTACTTAAATGTCCTTAAGAGCATGCAAAAAACATTTGATGTCTACCAATTTGCACACACTCTCAACCTTTCACTCTTCTTTTGAGAAAGGAAATAACTGCTTTTAGTACAGGAATGCACTACAGTTGGCAAAAAATAATAATAAAAAAAAATCTATCCCATGGGGAATTTCAGCATTATCAAGCATATCTTCATGCTCATTTAAGATGAAAACCAAAATGTTCAGAAGAAAATTTTGAAGATAGTGCCTCTGAGAAATTTGACTGAAATGTTTTACACTTCCAGATATTCAAGATCTAGTTATGCTTGGTGAACCAATTAAAACCATCTAATTGCACATGAAAATGGATTTGAACAAATTATTATCATTTCAGAGTTCTATAATGCTTTTCTCTGTGGACTGAAATCCATTTAATTCTCAATTTAAAAGCTGGGGTGCATATTGAGGAATGAAGTCTAGACAAGAAACTGCCCATAGAGACAGACAGATTTATAAAGCATGAGGATTATAACTTTTACATTTTTCATTTGCCTTCTTTCTTTCTCCTCATGTGCCAATTAAGCATTCCCCAAACCATCTACGCTACCACACAGATGCTTTAACACAACAGAGATTGCACATACAAAATGAGATCCTGAAGTAGATGTCTTACAAATAAATTATTATAATCTATCAATATTCTGGTCACTCATGAGAATTCATTATTTGCCCACAAATGCTACAGTGCAATGTCCTGGACATCATCTTCTTTTTCTCTGATTAATGTATTTCCAGCTTTGTACATTGGAAATTTGAATGCCTTCGGTTACAAGCATAGTTCATGTAAGAAATAAAGTCAGGGTGGAGAAAAACCACAAGAGGGAAATCCTCATTGACATGGATGCTATCAGCTCTGGTATGAGAACACCAGCATTAGTGTTTGGGTCTAGTTGAAATGCAACACAACTGGGAATTTAGTTTACAAAATTTAGTCTGCAAAAAAGAGGAAGGCTCTTAAAGCCACCACAAGCACAAACCCCACAGTTTTTACCCTCTACTGTGCATCTCAGCAGTGTTATGTGAGCAAATTCATTGATGGTTTCAGGCAGTTGAGTAATATTAGGCAACATCACTACAAAGGAGTCTGAGGGGTTTGAGCTGCTCAAGGGGTGCAGAACAATTATAAATCCATGTTAACCGGCCAGGTACTATTGCTATTTGCCATAGCAATGCAAAACAGCTGGAGGATCCTGATGTCTCTGCACCAAGTTTGATAAGCACCATGGAAACATCTAGAAAGAGAGGAGCACTTGCACATTCAGAGTGAGTTTTGGCTGATGTACTCATGGGGCTTCAGGTCACAAGCCATGCATGGAAACAAAAAACCCATGAACAGATGCCTCATTTACTAAACACTTGGCCCTTTACTGAACTGAATGAGACAGAAAACATTTTGTATCTGTGCAGTAAAAGTCTAAATCCCAGAACTGCTCCCAGGAACTGAATTACAGTTGCACAGAAAACATTGATTTTTATTTGCTCCTTGCTTAGTGGTTACTTTGCTGGTTTAGTGCAATTTAGCTTCCATGTGCTCTTCAGTTTATTTCACTAATGTTGACTTAAAGCTCAGAACATATTTAAATGTTTTTCAAAGGAGATCTGATCTTCATGGGTCCTCTTCTAGTGTCCTTTCTATTGGTGTGCCAGGAAGAGTTTGACTGAAATCAGGCAAGCTTTATTTTAATCTTCAGACCTCTCTGTGTGTACCATTGAAGGAGTATATAGCTAATTCTGTATCTGCAGCTAAGTTTTTCAAGAGCACATCTGGGAAAATATAGAGATTTCTAGACTAACTTTGACCACCTTGGTAAAACAAGATCACCTCATTTTCTACCATTTTTGGAGGGACTTTGGTTTTACATGTGAGTGTGTTAAGTTCTGGGCTGAGAAAAGAGAAGCAAACTAAGGTTAGTACAACAAAAACTGCCCTTATGCCTTGCCTCTGGCTTTGGTCTTGACCTCTTTAACTGACTTCTCATGAATATTCAAAGGCCATATGCTAAAATTTCACAGGAAGTGAATACTGATTCACATGGTTATGTATACTGAAACAAAACTTTCCTGAAAAATAAATTTTGTAGCTTTTGTTATTTTTTTCCTGCCATAACCCTGATTTTCAGTTGTGGTGTATTACACCACAAATCAAGAAAGGCATGTAATTATAGGTGACTTTTGAGTACTAATCGGAGACAAAAGTCAAGATACTTCATTTGTGCTGACCCCATTCTTCAGTAGACCTTCTGAACTCAGTGAAGATATGCTTGGAAAAATATCATTACTATTATCAAAATCTTGCTCCACAACAACTTCCTGATTTCCAAAATACTTCACTTTTATTGACACCCAATTAAAAAAAATAGATTAAACATCCCCCCCCCCGCAAAAAAAAAATTGATTACTCCTCAACTGCAGAAACAGTTCATTATGAGCACTTGAAAGGGTTTTATTTTTTCCTAAGGATGAAAAATGATAAAAAATAACCCTTTTTGACATAAACTACACTGCTGATGGTGAAGGAAACAAAGGATTAAGATACTGCAAAAAACAATATTTCAGTAACAAATTATTCTTGCTCTGTTTGCTACTGACATGATTGTTTCTTACTGAATTCCATTATATTCATTGCTGTAAGAATTGTTTAATTTTCACATACTGCAGGATCCAGAGATCTAATGCATATTCTTGGAGGAAGGGGTAATCCAACAGGGTATTAGGTTTTACAGAATTAAGTTCAACAACAGGGGGCACAGGAAAAAGTCATCCTGCACACTAGGAAACAGAAAACCTAAGGGCAGGATAAATTTGATTTTTTATGTTTTCCATCTTTTCTAATGCACTTGAAAAATCTTCAAGTTTGGCACCTTTTGTTTCTGAAAAACAATGAAAAGAAAGCCCTAGCCCTTATCACTGAAGAACTGCAAATGTAAGTGGGAGTTTTGGAATCTAGGGCTAAGGGCCCTAAGTAAGTCCCAGCTAGGTGTGCCCAGAGGGCTTTGGATCCCATAGAGAGCCCATATAAAGTTCAAATGACACTACCCAGAGGTAGTAGCAATTCCTGGCAAAGGGGGAAGGAAATTATTGCAGAGGAGGACAGCCCTACAATTCCCACTGTACAAAGGAAGCAATTCCTTCTCCCCAGGAATTGCTGCTTAAGAGCAGCTAATGAAGGTGAGGAGACCCTCCAGAGGTGGGACGCAGTGAGCTCAGTGATCACCCCAGGGCAGGGAGCAGATGGCAACACCTATTCATGCACAGCCAGGGGCAATGTGTGACTGGCCTTCAGACCTGTGTCCTATTGGTCAATGGTCAGTTCACTGCAAGCAAAGCTGTGAAGTAATAAATGACACTGAATTTGAGGGTCTTCTATCCATGTCTCAGAACTCTGTCCTAAATAAATCCCAGCCTGCAAGTCTTAGTCCTGCACTGAGTCTCACTTCCTCAACACTTCCTTTTCTGGGCCCCTCAGTTTGGGAAGGACGTTGAGATGCTGGAGCGTGTCCAGAGGAGGGCAATGAGGCTGGTGAGGGGCTTGGAACACAAATCCTGTGAGGAGCGACTGAGAGAGCTGGAGGTGTTTAGCCTGGAGAAAAGGAGACTCGGGGGTGACCTTATCACCCTCTACAACTCCCTGAAAGGTGGCTGTAGCCAAGTGGGGTTGGTCTCTTTCTCCAGGCAGCACTGACAGAACCAGAGGACACAGCCTTAAGCTGCAACAACGGAAATATAGGTTGGATATTAGGAAAAAATTTTTTACAGAAAGAGTGATAAAGTTCTGGAATGGTCTGCCTGGGGAGGTGGTGGAGTCACCATCCCTGGATGTGTTTAAAAACGACTGGATGTTGCACTCAGTGCCATGGTTTAGTTGAGGCATTGGGGCATGTGTTGGACTCAATGATCTTTAAGGTCTCTTCCAACCTGGTGATTCTTGAATTCTGTGAACACAAAGTGGCACACATAAGTACTGAGTATTAATCCTACGTGCAGGTATTTAAGCCTTTCTATTTCATTTTATACACACTACAAAATCATGAGTAACAACACACAGCACTCCTTGACCTACTGGGGTAGGAACAGACCAATATTTGGAAAAGCTGGGTATTTGTCACTCATCTCCATTTGAACTCAGTGCATTAAAAGCATAGCTACATCCTTATGAGTGCTTTACATTGTACATATGCTATTTTTTCTGCAAAGGATGTTTGATGTGGGTGGACAACGATCAGAGAGAAAAAAGTGGATTCACTGCTTTGAAGGAGTTACTTGCATCATATTCTGTGCTGCACTCAGTGCCTATGACATGGTTCTGGTGGAAGATAAAGAAGTGGTGAGTCAGAACAGACAAACAACCCTTTTTGCTTCCAAGTTTTAATGTACTCTCTGATGGTACATTCCCATTCTCTGATAACCATTTAAAGGCTATTACACTCTATTGGTTCTTTCCAGTAAAGAACATCTCAGTAAAAAATGATGTATGGAGAGATGAGATTTTTCAGTCTCATGTTTACCTTTTGCACTTCAACAGAACAGAATGCATGAAAGCCTTCACCTGTTCAACAGCATCTGCAACCATAAGTGCTTTGCAGCCACTTCCATAGTGCTGTTCCTAAACAAAAAAGACCTCTTTCAAGAGAAAATAACAAAAGTTCACCTGAATATCTGCTTTCCTGAGTATAATGGTAAGTTTGGAGTGTTCAGGAGAAAACACATTCAGATGTTTTGTGTAGGCCATGAATCAAACACTGAGACTCTGACTCATGTCACCTATGTATAAGCCTTTAAATACTAAACCTCTTACCTAAGAATCTTCTCACAAAAGAGTGGGACAGACACAGCCAGAATTCAACTCATCTCACCTACCGACCATGTTTATCCTAGGGTGGGTTCATTTCTCTCCCTTGAGTTGCTTATTTCTGTCCATTGGTAGTAGAAGAAGATGAGAATTTAAAAGTTTCAGATGGCTGAACTGTGCTGGGATGGACTCAAGCAACAAGTCAAGATCTTATCACTCACACACACATCACAACTGAATCCAAAATTTTTGTTCCTATTTTAAGAACTCATTCCATAAGGGAAGTCTGTCTCTTTTTGTATGTCACAGTAGTGTCTACTGGAAATTAAAAAAAACACCAGATGTTCCCAGCTGATGCGAGAGAATATATAAGGCTGTGTCAGAAATTTCCAGAGAAAAAACAGTTTAGATACAAAATTTTCATACCTAAAGTATCAAGTTAATTCAAATAGAAAGAAAAGGAAAAAAAAAAAAAACACAGAAAACATTATTTCTTTTCTTTTTGCAGTTGTAAGGAAGTACCAGTTGGAATGTGTCTTTTTCTGCTTTTACTTTTCTTTCCACTAGGACAAAATACATTTGAAGATGCTGCAAACTACATCAAGAAACAATTTCTAGACTTGAACATAAGGAAACAAGATAAAGAGATATATTGTCACTTGACCTGTGCCACAGACACTCAGAATGTCAAATTTGTTTTTGATGCAGTCACAGACATAATAATCAAAGAAAATCTGAAAGATTGTGGGCTTTTCTAACCATTCGTTCCCTTGTTCAGAGCTTCAGTCCACTTTCCTCTTGTCATCTCATGTGCTGACTGAAATAAAAAAAAAAATTCTCTAGGTAAGAAACAATATCAGTTAGACACCTGTTAGTATCAGTGGAGTGTTGGGTACAGCCTAAGCACTGCAGACCAACACAGACCTTCCAGATATCATAAGGAGGTTAAAAAAAATGTTCCTGTTCTACAAAGATGACAGCTGCTGATAAACCCTGCTGGAATCAAAGTCACATTCCTATTTAAATCAATATCACAAAACCATAGAATTCTTTGGTTTGGAAGAGACCTTAAAGATCACTAGTTCCACCCCCTGTGCCATAGGCAACAACATCTTCCACTAGATCAGGCAATCAGCACTTCTCAGGAAACACTTCAGTATCCCGTGTCTTCTAGTGATAGGATGAAAAAGAATTTATAACTGAGGCCTAAAGAAAACTATAGCTTTGAACAGTATCAATGCATAATTTACGTTCTGTTTTGTAGTCGTGTTACATAAACAACTGAAAGTGACATGCCATTTATTCAGCAAAAGCAAACTCCCCAGACTTAGATGGTGTATGATGAAGAGCAGTGCAAATCTGAAAGTTTAATTATACTGCTTTGTTTGAAGAGCTGAGGGATATATGCATAAAACTGCAACACACAAAATTGACAAAATTCTCAATTTGAGAAAAATTAAACACAGTAAGATGGAGGCAAGTTTTATAAATCCTAAGGAGAAAAAAAATTATAATGACAGTCAGTTTCTGCATAAGGCAAAAGGCAAGTTGAAACATTTTTGGTTTACATACATACAATTAAATATGAGACTTTCTTAAAAAGCAATTAATAATCCTGCTACTCAACAGGAATGGCAGCAGTAACTTCTGCCACTGCAGAGCAGATGTAAACCCACCAGTTCTCATGGCAAAAACACATCCTTGGGACTTTGGCACACAGCACCTTTCTCTACACAAAGATCTTGCTAATGCAGAACTGCTCTCCCTTAACTCCTGTTGATTTATTGTGACTAACTATAGGAAATATTTGACTATTTTAAATAGAATGGGACTTTTCCCTGGTTTCAGCTGGATTAGAGTTAATTTTCTTCCTTAGTGGCTGTCAGAGTGCTGAGTCCTGCATTTAGTGTCAGAATAATGATAGCACATTGATGGTTTAGCTGTTGCTCAGTAGGGCTGATCCTACATCAAGGACTTTGCAGCATCTCATGCTCTGCCAGTAAGAGATGCCACAAGATGCATGCATGGCAAGGACAGCTGGCCTGAACTGGCCAAAGGGATATTCCATAACACAGAACATCATGCCCAGTAAAGAAACTGGGGGAGATTGGCCAGGAAGGTTTGATCACTGCTCAGGGATCCCTGGCAGGCATTGAGCAGCTGCATTGAGCATCCCTTGGTTTTCCTAGGTTTTATTCCTCTCTCTCTTTTTCATTCTCCTTACTATTATTATTGTTACTTTTGTTGCTATTATTATTATTATTTTATTTTACTTTTTCAATTATTAAACTGTTCTACTATCAACCCATGGACTTTTTTCTTTTCCTCATTCACCTCCCCATCTCACTGCAGGTTTTGGAGTGTGTGTGAGCAAGTGGCTGTGTGGTACTTATTTGCCAGTTGAAGTTAGAGCATGACTGAGTTCTAAAAATATTAAACTGAAATTTGAAATTTGGGGTTGAAATAACAGTTACACTTAAAATAAAATCATTGATGAAGGGTTTTTTTCTGCCTTTGTCCTTTTTATTTTTTTAATACATTTCAAGTTAATGCTCACCATAGACTCCCTGTCATCTGGTTAATCTAATTAGAACAGGGAACTTGGGCACTGAACAGCAGCATCCTGCAAGCTGTCCACATGAGCAGGGCCACCAGGGTTCGTAGGTCTCCCAAAAGATGTGGGAAGTGAAGAGCCAAAATACATTTTGCATTGCCTGTATTTCTGCTGCTGCCTCATTTGTAGTGCTTCACTTGATTAATTTCTTGCTTGTATTAAAAGTAATGGATTTCCAGTGGTAAGGATTCTGGATTCATTTCCAGCAATAAATATAATTTGAAATGAATAATGTGAACTATGGTGACATTGACATTAATTCCTGATGCCTTGATGACATAATAAAAGACAAGGTCTTTAAGAAAAAAAATCCATGAATAAGCATATCTCAAACATATTCTTCACACAAATGCCTGAGAAGTCAAACAGGCTTGACACCACAGCCTCAAAGCTCATACAGGTAGGACTGCTGGGATTGGGTTTCCAGCTCATGTGGAAGAAGTTTGGGAGGCATAAGCCTGCCCAGTGACAGGAGTGAGCTTTCAGCTTGTGATCCTCCAAGAAAAGAGGCTGCAGGCAGTGTCACCAGGACCCAGGGCGCTGAGGGAACACCTGGGGGCACAGCACAGGTCAGGGTGCTGGGGGTCCCCTGCAGCCCAGCCGGCAGCTCCATCTCCTGGCGACACAGGAGAGCTCGGCTGGGATGGGTCCTGCACCCAGTGCTGTGTGCAGCAGTGCTGCAGGCATCCAACCCTGTGCTTATAGCCCAAATGATCCCGTTCCAGGGGCTGCTGCTGCCACCCACAGCCCCAAACCAGGCAGGAACAGCAGCCAAGCCATGCCCAGGAGTGCAGTCTCACGATGCCTCTAATTCCTTCCTACAGACACACACAGAGGGAGGCAGGGAAAGGGCCCAAGGGCTCTTACTGCATGGGGTGAAATCCAGGTCACCTGCACCTGCTTGGGCTGAGTTACCCAGAGAGCAAGCAGGATCATTTTCTTCTCAATCCTGGCTAATCCTTTAAGGTTATTACGTATTTCTTAATGTACCTTGTGGAGCTGTTGAATTTTTGGCTCCAGACATCCACCCATGGTCAGCAGAGCCAAACCTGCACTGATACCCAGCACTGAAGCCTGACCCTGCATAGCCCTGCAGCAACATGAACTTGGCCTGAATTTCCTGGAAGGGCCAAAAAGTGAGGGGTGAGGAGAATTATGGTGAACAGGCTGTAGTGGAGGACAGGAAGAAGAGTGAAGACTGATATCTGCCTTGTGAGTTTAGTACATGGTGACTTCACACCTTGCTGTTGAAAACAGGAATTTTTCACGAGGAAAAGAAATTTTTGAGATGAGATGGAAAGATGACACATGGCTTCCAGAGAAAAGATAGCCAGAGGTTTCCAAAAGTCCTCCCAGGACTGTGTCTGCGCTAGAAAAGGCACTTAATGATAGAAGCCATTCCAATCCCTAACCCCCAACTGCAATTTTTGCCTTAGCTAGAATCTAAGTTGATCCCATAAGCTGAGAATGCTGAAGAAAAGGTGTCTCCAATAGTCTGAAACCTGCTCCATGCCCACCAGCTGTACTGGGGACAAAATGGCCAGAAAGGCCACTCAAGAAACACCAAAGGTTTATTTTTCCTCACTGAGGACTTCAAGAAGATTTTCTACATTGGTGCTAAGAGAAAACTGATGAGGAAAGGTCATGCTCCTTCTCAACTCTGAGTCAGCCACTTGTCCTAACAGATTGAATTAACATCTCTGCAGTTCATACTTTCATCCACTGGGACATATAAATCTGATTAATGTGAATGAAAGTAGCAAGACACTCAGAAAAGCTAACATATCCTTCTTACCATGTGTACCTATATGATGCATTACATGTTCTGAAACCACTTTCTGTAACATCATAAAAAACCTGCCATAAATACAGTCCTTTTCTGTAACATTTTAAAAGCATAGGAATGGCATATAAATCACAGGACAGGGAGACTCCGAGGATGAGCATTGTGAAAGCTTCTTATTCCAACCCATTAAAAGCAAATCACGAATTCTGAAGTAGCACGTATGAGGATCCTCTGAGACCTGAGATCAAAGGGCACTTACATGCTAAACAGGCATTGATCAAACCTGTTAGCTCTGTTTACCCTTGAGTGCAAATCCTGTCCACACAGGAGCAGGGAGCTGTAAAATGAAATTATTCAGCTCCAAGAGGCATTCACATGAGATCTTACTCAAACGATACTAAACTGCAATTTGCTACCTCGCAGGACTGTTCAGTGGGTGGTTTTGTGATAGCAAGATGTGTAGAGAGGAGTGAGATAGACTGATACTCTATTTAATTTTGAGGGGAAAGAACACAACAGATTTGAGGATATTTTTACAAGTTGTGTGTGTTGATTGAAGCTGTGGTAATGAGCTGCAGCTTAAGGGGGCATCATGTTCATTCCAGTTAGAAATAGAGATTTGCAAAAAGGAAGCCTTAATGCCTCCTTAAGTGTAGTTTTTCTCCTGTAAAATAGGCAGTTATTTGGCTTGTGAGCTACACCCAGCATGGTACTGAGTTTTGGTCGGAGCTCACCATGAATTAAATTTTAGTGGGTTGTTCCGCATAACATCAACAACAGGATGTACTATGAGTGATATATTTCCTCATGATTATTTTGATTTTATATTTTTTAAGACATTATTGTCTTATCTCTAAAAAACAATATAACCTTGTTTAGGAGTTCTGCTTAAAATTGATGCTTATTGTACGTTGTATTTGTAATAAAACAGCAATTAGTAGTTTTTATGTTGGACCTTTGAGAATTCCCACTGTATTTTTATGTATACATGTGTGGAAATGACTAAGTTTATTTTCTTGTCTTGATTTCTTAAGTTTTAGCTTTTGTATGTTTTAGATTCTGTACTGCCTTAGTGTGTGACCCTGAACTTCATATAAAGTGTTAGCAAGTTCTCCTCACAGTTTAGTCAGACAGAACAATCCTTTTCCAGCCCGAGAACCAAGAACACCACTGCAGCTTCAGGCCTAAAAAGTATAAACAACTGCGAATTGAGGAGAGCAATCTGGGAGGATGAGACTTCACAAGCTGAAGCTGTAATTGGACAATTAACCCCAATATTTAAATGGACCAAAACTTATAAAAATGTGAAAACTTGGGAGTTGGGGCCCATTGTGGGTCCATCTAGGGCAGGCTATTGCACTGCTCGAGGCGTGTCCTTTGAAGGTTTTTCAATAAATACTTTATTCCTCTAACACTGTCTAGCCTCTGTTCCAGGTAGCCTCTCAAGGCATCAGCAAACAAGACACATTATTCAACAGGGTCATTATTGATCCCATGTAAATGAAACAAGGAAAGAGACTGATGCCTAAAGAGGCTGACCTGAAACAGAGGCTAGACAGTGTTAAAGGAATAAAGTATTTATTGAAAGGCCTTGAAAGGATACACCTTGGGCAGTGCAAGAGCATGGCTGGGCTCTACCCTAGATAGACCCAAGATGGGCCCCTACTCACGAGTTTTCACACTTTTATAAGTTTTTGTCCATTTAAATATTGGGGTCAATTGTCCAATTACAGCTTCAGCTTGTGAAGTCCCATCCTCCCAGATTGCTCTCCTCAATTTGCTGTTCATATTTCTTGAGCCTGAAGCTGCAATGGTGTCCTTGGTTCTCAGTCTGGAAATAGGTGGTTTTGTCTGACTAAACTGTGAGGAGAACTTGCTAACACTTTATATGAAGTTCAGAGTCACATACTAATGCAGTACAGAATCTGGAAAATATGAAAGCTAAAACTTAAGGCATCATTACTTTAATGTACTTCCATCGGAAAAAAAAAAAAAAGGAAGTCATTTGGTAAATAGAGACAGCAAGTAGAACTTTCATGAAAGTAAAATCATATCTAGATGTTTATAACATACTTCAGATGTCTTCTTTGTAATAAACAAATTATCATTTGTTTATCAGAGCTCTTTCTCAGCCGGAGTTTTTCATACTGCAAGTAATTTGAATTTCTAAATTAATACTCCTCTGAAAAGGTACATGAGGTAGAGAAAATACTTGTACAACAGTTTTGGGGATTCAGAGAATAGTGGCCAAACTTAGAGGAAGGGGGGTTAAATGAAGGACAGGTATGTTTTCAGACTAAATAATTTTCTCCCTTTCAAAACAGTTGTGGGGTGTTTCTTTTATTTTTGGTTTTGGTTTTGGTTTTGGTTTTGGGTTTGGGTTTGGGTTTGGGTTTTGGGGTTTTGTTTTGTTTTGGTTTGTTTGTTTATTTGTTTTGTTTTGTTCTGTTTTGTTTTGTATACTATAACAGAAAAGTTTCAAAGCGCAGAATTAAAACCTTGGGTTTTTTTGAAATTGAATATTGTGATAGATCCCAAATATTTCCCTTTTCAGGTGTGAAGATATACCAGCATCTATTAAAACCAGAAAGGAAAAAAAAGGCTGAAAATTCAGAACCTGCCTGAGGGGAATGCCCCCTCTTTGCACAGCTCAAGGCAGCAGCATTTGTTTTCTTGGAGTTGGTTTGGTTCAGCAGTGTTTTCCTAAGCCTGCACCAGCAGAGAGCAGTAGTAGCCCCACCATAAGGGCTCGGCCTTGCCAGATATGTGGGTTTTGTTTGATTTGGGGACAGAGTGGGGTCCGTGGGCACCAAGTGACAATTGGCACCCAGAAAACTCAGAATATGGTTTTCTTGCCATGCCTCAGTTCTCCCAGCTCAGGAGCTGCACAGGTAGAGGTATTTTCTCCTTTATATTTTTGTTTAGGTGTACAAGAACAGTGAGGAATTATGTCCCAAATATTTGCTTGCCATCCCTGAGCTCACCAGTATGAAGGAGCTGCTTCTTTCTCCTTTCAATATTTAATATGCAGTTGCTTTTAACTTCTGCTTACTGAATTTAGGTTTATTGGATTTTCTTGCATAAAACAATGTTTATATACATATACATTCATGTTTATATTATAACAGGATTTCTACTTTTTATGAAGACTGTTCAAGCAAACGCAGACTTTCCAGTTCCATGAGGCCCCAGTAAATGCCTGTTTACATTATTCCTGTGATCTGTAACAACTGAGAACCCAGCTGAGCTCCTACAGATTTACAAGCCCAATGAATCCTTGAGGTTAAGATATCAAACATCCACTGGCTAATGGTGACATTAATCTCACACTGTCTGCTGCTGAGATGTTATTGCTGTACTAGTGCCACGTTGCCATTTAAAGTCATTTCATCCTGTAGTGCAAGTCATGTGGTTCTGTCTGCTGGTACAGATCCAACAGATGCATTGAGAAGGAGTAAGAAGTAGAAAGCAAAATGCAAGGAGACTCATTGATTTTAAAGTATGGCATATTCAGTGGTAGCCTTTGCTTTTCCATGAAGTGGTTCTTAAGAACCTTAAATAAGGTGGGGGCTCTCATATCCAGGCATTCAGACACCCACACCTGGGTGCTGGGGAATGCTGCAGCTTACACAGCAAAGGGATTTAGACACAGACAAGCAGCTTTTGAAGCAAAAATCACTCCCCTGAGTATCGTGGTAAAGTTCCCTACAAAGTGAGGGGAAAGAGTTCAGCAAGTGAGCATGAGCTAGCAAGAGTCAGCATGCAGCAGAAGGAGCTCAGGGCAGTCAATAGGAAATCCTGCAGAGGATTGCAGAAATCTCTGCAGAGATTGACTTTTCTAAACATAAGTGGGAATCCAGACACCTCTTTGAAGGAGAATCTGATACCAAAAAAGACCTTGCTATGTAGGTTGTCTGTGGAAAGACTTGAGCATTTTGCTGGGAATATTTAGTACTTAAAAGAACTGGAATCTGAAATGCCATTTTCTTCATAAATGGGTTCTGAAAAAAGAATGGTATATAATAGAATTTCTGAAAATAAGCAAAATTGCCAAAAGTCTGAATGTACCTCAATGTTTCCATCTCCATCAACTGAATGCCAAAATCAAATAACATCCACTTAATGGCAGAGAATAGCAACATATCTTGGATTTTATATATACAATCAAAAAAGTATAAAAGCTGAACCCCGAGTGGTCATAAAGGCAATATTGAATAAAGGCATTACAGAGAACACATTTCTGAGGCAAAAGAATGTGTGGTATCTTTAAAGATTATTGCTATGGAATATTTTCATAGGCAACAAAAAACAAACAATGCTTTCATACACGTTTTTTTGTGCAAGTTTTTATGTCAAATTCTGACAGATGTGAGGCCAAGAGAGGAAAGCTGGGAAAACTGCAGCCCATTCTAGGGAAGCAGCTGCTTTCAACTGGAATTGAGTGAGGGTTGTCATGAGTGAAAAAATGTTAGCCAAGAAAAAACTTCCACCTGGAATCTTGTAGGAGATTCAGCCTGTTCTCTCTCTCCTTCTCCCTCTCTCTGGGTAGTTTAATAAGTGGACCTTTCCTGCTCAGGTTGAAGCTGCCACAAGCCAGATTTTTGTAGCTTATAGAGTAAGCTACAGGATTCTTCTTATTAGTGTCCCTGTTTAGCTTTTACCTCCTCAAGGTTTCAGTGTTATATAGTACTGTACAATACAAAAGAAAATTTTAATTTAATCAGTACTGTGGAATGGGGTTAATAATGATGCTCAATTGGGCAGGCTGAAACAGAAGTTTTCTCATAAATAGGACAGATTCTGTATTGCTGACACTGAGTTTTCCTTTCCCAGGTTCATCAGCTTCCCTTTCTTCCTCTGAGGAAAGTGATTTGCAGGGAAACTTTTTATACTTTGGCAATTTTGTTCCATGAGAGGAAAAAAAATGCCATGTACTGAGGGCTGAACTTGCCTACAGAATTTCCCAGAGAAGCTTGCAGCTTTCAGTGAGACTGATTCGCATCTCCAGTTCATTTTTTCCAAAGTTCTGTGTGAACATTTTCTAGTAGCCCTTTTTGTTGTCTGAGGAGAGGGCCAGGTCACCAACACCAGCTGGACACCAATAAAAAGAAACTCAAGTGCAGCACGAGGATAATGTTTCCCCTCACACCTTGTGACAAGCAATCCAAAGTCTTTTGGACCTCCTGGAAAGAATTTCTTTTTTTCCCGTTTTTCATAGGGGCAGGATGACCTGGATAGTTTTTCTGACTAGAATCATTTTGTTATAGTTGGCTATACCTAGCACTGATTATAGTCTCTGGAAATTATGTAACGCTAACTTTTTGACTTCTCTGCAGGCTAGCTGACCACAAGGGAGGTGAAGATGTTCAGCCAGGTCTCTCTGGAAAAGAAATGGCAGAGGCAATCTTGGCCCACAGGATGAAGCTCTGTCACCAGCCATAAGTCAGAACAGTGATGTGCCAAAATGTGCATGTGTGCATATATGCAAGCATCTTTATATGAGCATATGAAAATTTTAAGGGTTGCTTTTGATATATTCAGTTTCACAGAGCTCTCCTGGGGTTAAGAATTCCCAATCTCTCCATCTGTATGCAATATATGTTTTCTCCCAAACAATTCAAGTGCAACATGCCATTTTCTGCAGCTACAAAAAATACAGCACAGTTAGGAGGCTGCTAACCCAGCAGCATATACAACTTGAAGCTTTAAACTCGTAATCATCTGAAAGCTTTTCTTAGCTGTAGCAAAGTGTTTCTTGTGCTTCTAGTAACCTATAATAAGGATTCAAACTCTATCCCCCAAAATTGTGAAGCAGGCATTTAAAGTGATAAAGCCATCATTTGCTGTAGAATTTTCTATTTAAAAGGAAAACACAGATTCATGTTTATCTTCCAGCTCGCCAAAGACTGGGATTTTGTATGAACTTGTGCTGTTGGGAGAGGTATTGTTTATGAGTTTGTCTAGCTGCCACTGTAAACACAGGCCTGCCTTTGTGTGCATCAGGTCTTTATGTAACCACTGGGAGGGATGTGGGGTTCTCCAGAAAGCAGCACAGGCCAGGGCTTTGTCTGGAGGGCTGGGGAACGGATATGGGTGATCTTTATTCCTGGAAACTGACGAGCTTCTGAGATGTCAAGATGACACTGTTCTCCCTCCTCCCTCCCTTGCAGGCTCTTCAAAAGCTCCCTGCCATTACATTGTCTGCCCACAGCAACATTCATCACAGTACAGGCTTAGTGGCTGAATCAGAGATTCAGAGCATCTGATAAATTCAGCCTCCTTTTGGCTACAAAGAGACAGCTCACAGCACAGGAGCTCAGTGGAATAGTAAAGGTGGTGACTGAAGAAATATCTCCCTTCAAAAAGAAAAGCAAAAACCTAGAAAAGATTTTTCTCCTTTCTCCTCTCCTGGCCACTCTCAGGAAGGTCCAGCTTGCAGAGCAGTCCTTCAGCTGATCTTTGCAGCCCAGCACAGGAGAAGGCTTCCACAGAATGACTCCTCCACCTTGGCCTCTGGCTCCTAATTTTAAAGGACTGACTCAGTTGTGTTTACTCTGACACACAAAACAAAAGTAGTCACCAAATATCTTCATCAGGGCTTCCTTCAGGTCTAGCACTGGGATAAGGTTAATCATGTTGGAAATTCCTTAGAAAAATGACTTTGACATAGAGGAGACTCCTGAAGGGAGAGAGGCATTTCCTGCTCGTTCTGCCTGTTTCAGTGAAGCACAGCAATTTTACCATTGTTACTTTTAAGAACAGGAGACTCTCTCTATGTTCACTGAGGAGTCTTTCCTTTAGCAATTGCTGGCATTAATGCCTCACTCTGACACAGGATTTTATTTTGGACTTGAGGAAGTAGATGAGAGTGATGTCTTGGATAACCTTTGTTCCATTGGTGTGATCCCTTTTCACAGAGCACTGGTCACTACCTGTCCTTATGTTTCAATGCCCACCACTGCTGAAGCTGATCTTTTAAATCCAAGCAGAATCAGCAATTCACAAGAGGTTTTAGAGGCAGTACAGATCCTTTCATCTTCCCCGATAGTTGCTTCAGAAAAAAACGTTGGAGTTTTTTTTGTGAGTCCAGATGAACAAGAATGACAGCAGTACATCAATAGCACCAATCTGCAGCTCCACCGAGCTGAGAAAAAAAGTATTTTTACTGCAAAAGACTGGCATATCATTTGTCTAAAGGCAAAATGAAGTAATTATGCACTTTTAGTGTAGCCTGGGGTATTTAGGATGCAGAGGAATAGATTTTAAAAGTGCACACCAATCCTGCCTGCTCATGTTGATCCACAGCTTCTTCCAAAAATAGCTTCCCTGAATCTGCTTAGAATTCTCTTAACATCAGCCTCAGATGTAGGGAGACAATGAAATTCCAGGTTAGTACACACTCTCGTGCCCGAAAACCCTGGTACAAATCTCAGCTGTTCTGGGATCACAGCATAAATCGTGATGGTATGGAACCTGGCTCTGAAGGACAGACAGACAGAGCTGGAAGTGCTTTTGCCTGATACCAGTAATCAGTGCTATTCCTGTCAGTGATTATACCCAGTGCTGCCATTAGCAAAGGCAGCATCTATCAAAAATATTTTTAAATTCCTGATTTAGACTATTGCAGCTGGAAACATTTTAAGCAACCAATGCTTTTCCCTCTGCAGATTAAGTCTGAGAATAGAAGTTATTTTTCAAAAGAATTTCAGGCTTTCAGTGTTTGACTTTTTTTCTGATAGGAATCAGTGTTACAGATTTTTTCTTGAAGATAAGTCTCAAATGCAGAGAAACAAAAAGCTGGAACCATTCTCAATGTTTACTTTCAGAAAAACTGAAATACTTTCATACTGACTTTTCAAGATATGTTATTTGGGTAGTTAAAAGAAAAAGAAAAGTCTTAGGAACTAAACAGAATTCCAAATGTCTTTCTCTGAATCTTTCCAAATAAAATTACATTACTGGAATCTTTTACATTGAAGGAACTCTGGAGAGATCAATCTGATTTTACAATGTGTTTTAGATCCAGTTGAAAGCATATTCAGATGCAAATTCAGTCCATCAAAATTGCTCTCAGCAGTTCTACTCGGGATACAAAAGTTCATCTAATTGGCATCCACCAGGATGCTTATTTGTTCATTCAAGATGAGAGACCAATTTTCAAAGCAAAATTACATCCTCTGAGTAGAATAGGAATCCTGACATGACACTCAGCTTTTCAATAACTATTTTCAATGCAAATAAGGTTTCAAAGGACTGTTCTGAGAAAAAAGAAAAACTCACAAAGTGAACAAGCTCCTTCCTGTCTTGTTCTTAAAGTATACAGTATGACAGTTTGAATTACTAATATGAAGTATGAGCATAAAATATATTTTCTTGGAATTATAAGGACCTTTTCACATTACCTCTCTGTCTCTCTCTCTCTCTCTATTCAGTGAAGATGCAAACAAAACATCGTTGGTAGCTTCATTCATTTTGAAATGTGAATGGAGGTAAGAGGGCCCTGTTGCTCTGGCCAGCAGCAGAGCAGGGGCTGACTGGGGTGAAACTGAAATCAAAGCACTGTCAAGGCAGCATAACTTTTTGTGGAGGTTTTTAGAATGAGTTTTATGTCATATAAAATGTGACTAAAGCATCTGCTGCACAATGACTTGTGATTATTTTGTCACTTCTGGTCAGTGTCTGCCTTTCTGTGAATGACAGACCCAGTGCTGCAAGCAGTATTGCTAAGTATCTTACATTTAAGTGACATTTGCAATAAAAATGAAGTAGACAATGCTTTTCTGGGAGGGGGTACTCAGCTGTCAAAAGCACTTCTTGAGCTGCTACATCACACTTAACCTTGTTGCAACATTTAAAGAACCATTCCTTATATAAATACCCTATAAATACCACAGACATCAGCTCGCTCCCATCGTCACAGAGAGACTCAAAGCAATGCATAAATAGAGCAGAAAGCAGACTGGAGAATGAGGTGTTGTATCCATGATAAATTTCCATGCTCCCCTTCTTGGCACACTGACATTTTTAGAAGACTTCATGCTAGCTGAGATAAAGTCCATATTTGTTGATGGGAGGAAAAAGAGTCACTATTTCTTCTTGCTTAGAAGACATTCAGACTCTGAGCTGACAGGCATAATAGAAATGCCCACATAGATTAGAGCAAGAGAAAGAGGGAAAGACTGCAGAGCTTGGGCTCTGCAGATAATCATAACATAATAGGAATATTAGATCACTGCAAATTTTTTCTCTCTGTTACTATTTGCTGGATTCTTTCTTGGGGCAGACATTTTTTGGATGTGATCCTGTTTTTCCTCTCCTCAATCTCACAGTGTTATCTGAATCATTTGTCAGATAGTCACCCATCGTGAGTTGTCACCCATCATCCTGGGGATCCAGTTTGTGCTACATAAAGCACACTGCCTAGGAGAGGTATTCTGGGCATGGTGACAAATGAACAGCTATAAAGTCTGAGTTCATTGCTGATGTCACTTTATAGCCAGACTGGAGAAAGAATGTGAAGCCGACCTTGCATCATAATATTTCAAGTTTATTGATGGTTTTATTTTCATGCAGTTTAGCAGGGAAATTTGCTGCTACAGTATTTTCCTTAGGCAGAAGATGCTGTGAGCACAGCCTGCTGCCTTTTCTCATTCGGAGCAGCCCCAGGGTTGTGCTGGAGGCACAGAGCCATGCCAGGGTCTGGCACCCAGCTGACTGCCCACCTTCACTCCTGGATTGTCCCTGAGCTCTTTGCAGCCCCGTGTGTGGGCTCCTCCTACCATGGGCATTGGCAAAGTGCTGCCATTTCCTGAACACCCTGGTGTAAATCCCAGATGATTCAGTGGACTTGGGAGATTTATTTTGGATTTGCACTGAATTTGCTGATAGGTTGTTCTTAGACTTTAGTATAAAAAGAGGGTAAAGGAAATAGATTTCTGAGGAAAGCTGAAGCAAGTGACAAACTTTGCATAATATTTACATATTTCCCACTGGTTTTCATGGGATGGCCCACATGTACAAACATTGATGAACATGCATTTGCAGGCATAATCTCTGATGTGTTAGAAGAATTTACTTTGTAAATTGAAAAACTATTTTACATAAAATTATCTGAAATATTTCAAAGCATTTTTCTACAGTAAATTAAAAAATATGTGACATCCCAGCAACCAAATGCTTTCCAAACTTCTGCAGATCTCAAGGTTTAACCTCTGGTTTTGCATTTCAGCTGTCAGAGCTTCAGTCATCCTGAAGTTTCAAAGGTTTCTGTAAGCATCAAGGACTTTCTATCAATTATTTTTTGCTTTCCTCAAGAACTTTGAAAGCTCTTTTGCAAGTAGAAGGATTTTTTTGTATGTTTGTTTTGGCTAAGTCTATTTGAAGCTTGAGAAAATAACAATGGACACAGAAAAAGTGAACCAGCCTTAATTCAGTTTAGAGCACTTAAAAAAAATAAATCCTCTATTAGGGGATTATTGTTATCTTTAACACATAGAAGTGTCATAATTCTGTGTCAGAATTCTTTGCAAGTATTATTTCCAAAATAACTTTTGTATAGAGTGTGATACTGACTACCAATGGAACAGAACTAGAAAAAGTACATCATGATAGAATTTTTTCACATTTGTATTTTCCGTGACCTCCAAACTGCACAAGCAAACACACGCACACACCAAAGTACACATCACAGACAGCAAAGTGAAAACTGCTGCTCTGCCTGTTTCGTAAGAAGGGAAAAAAAGAGAGCTTGAGTCCTCAGAAAGACTCTCAGAATTGGCAAAACTTTAATTGAAAATGAACAGTGGAGCATTTAAATGATGTAAAAAATGTAGGCACACAGGTGTTTCAGAGATCAAAAGTACACAGACATCCCTGAGGTCGTGTGGGAGGGGCACAAGGGAGAAGGGAGTCAGCTGTATTCTGGACTGTTATGATGAATACCATTCACCTACTGAAGTTCCTCTCTAGCATGGCTAATTAGGTCACACTCTTCAGCAAGTTCTTTCTATTCAGATTTTCCAGATTTGAAATTGGCTTCTGCCTGTTTTATGGGTGGGGGAACTCTGTCAACTGCAACTGCGTAGAAGAATATACCTTATAAGTCAAAATATTTCTGTGTTTTTCTAAGAAACAAAATCCTGAAGTATGGGGGTTTTTTTTAATGATTTTTAAAAGATAACCTCAAACAATCAAAGTTTGTGAGAGAATCCAATCTGCTTTGTGATCTGCCTCATTAGGGACACCTCCTAATATGAAAGACTGGAAGAAAGCATGCCATGGGCTATGTCAGTCCTACTGCTGTTCTTTATGTCTCTTCTTTGACCTTCTCTCAAGGTTAAAATCAGTATTGGAGTCAAGCTTCTAATTTAGAGAGAGCTGGAGCCAGAGCAGCCGTTCTGCTCCCAGTGTGAAGCCTGCTCCAGTCAATGGAACCAGCCTTGCTAAGTTCAGCCCTTCTCAGAGCAGATATCCCACAGGAATCACTGACTCTGCTGTCCTTCCTACAGGCCAAAAATCAGTGAATGAGGCTTCAGCTGCTAATTTCAGGTTTTGAAAAGTTCCATGCCTGAGGCTCCTCTGCTGTGCTGGTGAAACCTCTGCTGCTCGATGTTGATGCTGATCCCTCGTGCCATTCCCCTGCTCAGTGATACAAGACAAAATGTTTCTGGGCAAGAAATTGATCTAATGGTGAGTCAAGAAAGCACTAGGAGCAAAGTCTAATGCAAATTGATACGTGCCATATCTGTCTGATGGGTTATGACCATCATGTTTCTCATTAACGTGTGTGTAAATGTATACCTATACACACACACACATATATATGAATTAAAATTTTCATTAGTGTATGCATCAAACATTAATTACTGTATCTGAGAAAATAGAAAATGTATATTTTTATATGCAGGTATCTGCTTGCTGCATGATTTTATAAGACAAACAATAGTTTTATGGACTTTGTTTTCTGTTGTGGAGCACTTCCTAGAATCCCGTGCTCATGAGTGAATTGTAGAGTAATGAAATGTCTTCCTATTCACATTATTCATTATTTCTAAACAACAAAAAAAAAAAAGAAGAAAAGAAAAGGAAAGGAAAGGAAAGGAAAGGAAAGGAAAGGAAAGAAAAGAAAAGAAAAGAAAAGAAAAGAAAAGAAAAGAAAAGAAAAGAAAAGAAAAGAAAAGAAAAGAAAAGAAAAGAAAAGAAAAGAAAAGAAAAGAAAAGAAAAGAAGAAAAGAAAAGAAAAGAAAAGAAAAGAAAAGAAAAGAAAAGAAAAGAAAAGAAAAGAAAAGAAAAGAAAAGAAAAGAACTTAATAGGGCTAATATAAAAATTTAACTAAGTTCTACACAGATCTCTTTAATAAAAAAGTGGAATAGCTTTCTGTCTTTTATGACGACTTTAATTTGGAAAGTCCTGTTTTCACTCTTCACAGAGTGATTAGTAGACTTCAATAGAAAACAATACTACTATTGCATATTAAATTCAGAAGATATAACCTTAATTTGAATTTAAATTGGTTTTCTAAAGGTGAATTCACTTTGCAGTCTGATACATTTGGATGTCAGAGTACAAGGGCCTGCATACTTCATTTCTCATTACAGGACTCAGGCTTTTACTTAGGGGTTTTTTCCCTTTGTAGATGAAAAGAAAAAAATGAAACAAACCACACTTCACTAGAATAACTACAATGATGTGAATGATGCCACAGGAGACAGAGATCAGAGATCATAGTTCTAGCAACATTTCACTTAGGTCATACATCTTTATTATATTCTGTTATTAAAAAAAGCCTTTCATGACTGTGACTTCCAACCAGACGAGTTTTACCCAGTGTATTTAACATTTTCTCCTAATAATTGAAGAGCTACTGCCATTAAATAGTTCCTGACATGTTTTTGGCTCTATTGAATATCAATAGCAGGATCTGTGTGACAGTTTTTATCAAAGGCTCATTAATGTGTAGTTTTCAGTCACAGCCAAAATTTCAAGCTGTGGCACAGGCACTATTAGGAGCAGGGTGTACCAGTATGTAAAGGGCCATCTGAAGAGCTGAATCCCTCATTCAGGGCAGGAATGTAGCTGCTTTATCATTCTCCACCCGTTTCAGCACGGGGAAAAGATGATATCAGATACTGATTATTCCTCTTTGCTGCAGTCCAGATGCAAAGGGGTTCAGTTGAGATAAAAAGAATCATATTTTCACTCTTTAAAATTCCTATTGGTAGGAGCAGGGTTTAAGCTGTTTCTTTCTTTCCATCTCCTTATAAAAGTATAGAGACCTTTTATTCTTATCAGTAGGCTGAAATCAAAACACCAAGATATATTACAGAGGAAGGTCACAGTCTAAATGTTTTCATTGACTAAGCAAAATCCTCTAGAGCAAAGCAAAATTAAGTCATCAGGTGTCCTGTAACATTTCTTGTGTTGGAAAGATAACTCACTTCAGCACAATTTCTCCCTGGAAGAGGAATGTCATTTCAGACACAGTGGGGTTTTTCACTCTGGCAGGAGATACCAGTGTAGCAAGAGTTGCAAGACAATCATCCTGAAGATCCCTAAACAACACAAGGTAATGAAGATGGATAGTAACAGTGTAATATACATCACAGTGGTTTCATTGTTTGTGCTAGTGGGAAATATTGCTCAGTCCACAGATGCCTCCTTCTTTCATTACATTTATCAGCAATATCATGTACTACTTGAACAGAGATGTTGACCAGCAGTTCCCTCTCAAAGATCCCTTACAAAGATACATCCTAAATTTTTAAAAATTAAAATAAGTTATGTCTTTGGGTGAGTTACACTTTATGTCTTCTTAGGTCTCAGAAAAGAGAAAGAGAAGGAGAGAGATGTACCTTAGATTCAAGATAAGCAAGCTAATGAGTTCTCAGTCTCCATGTGCCAATCTCCCCCTGCTAACAGGAGGAAAATGTGCAGACCCCTCAGCTTTCATCTGACAACCTTCTAGGAGTAACTCCTCCAGAGGGTCCCTGCTCAGTGCAAACCTGAGTGAGCTATGCTCATTGGGAGGCAGCCCCAATGCCAACATATCAGTGAACTAGACATGGCACTACCACTGAGCCTGTGGTTTCCAAAGCAGAACAGGGTAAAAAGGACAGGTTTTTTTTTTATCACTCAGTATAAAACCAGGAAGTGGATGGAATACACTTCTTCTAAATTTTGCAACCTCCAAGTTAAAAGCTTCTTATAGAAACCAACAATGATTTCAACCACTTTTAATTTACTGCCAAGAAGGAAGCACAATACAGGCTGGGAATGGATCTCAGCAAATCAGTCATCTTCATGGGGATTTTCATGTCATCATATGACGGGGACAATGGTATAGGATTGCAATGAGGAGTTTGGAGGTCAGGGTAGGTGCAGTTAGTGTGATCTACTACACTAGACACTGACACTCACGTCCACCCAGGTTAGCTAGTCAAACATTCTTGAAGCTGCTGCAGAAATCTTGCCTACCTACTCTGAAATGCTTTATTTTGAATTGGAAAGGAGTGGGTCACAGTGTACAGACTATGCACACACATTCTATTTGTGCCTGTAGAGCAAGCATCAGTTTTACTGAAGTAGCTTAGTGCTATTGCAGGGAGCAGGCAAGGAAATGGTTAAAGTTGACTGGGAAAACAAGGAGTCTGCAGCTGATGAGTTATTGCATGCAGAGAAAGTGAGCAAATAGTGAATAGCTCTTTCCTTGGAGCAGTTCGCAGAGGTAAAGCTGTGTTGCTTTCATTGCCTGCATTATCAAAACAGTGTATCTTCAAAGCTGTACAGAAATAGATGAAAAACAGGTCTTACAAATTTTAAAATCCCCTTTGATTTTTATCCATTTCTTAGTTCTATAGGAGAGCTTGATAGTAGCACAGAGACAAAACAGACTTTTAATGAACCTTTGTTTACAGGCCTGCTAATCAGCACAACTCATCTACAAATCTATTCCCCCAGCAGTCTCACCCCTTGATGGTTGCCATGCTCACATTTCCGACCAGCATCTCTTTTAAATGGGTGGTGATTGGTTGCATTTCCCAATAATGTAATGGCAACAATGGTAAAAACAGGTTTTCTAATCAATCTCCTCCAGCATCACCCTGGACTGCTGCTTGCACTTCCTCTTGGCATTAGAGGAGGAATGTGCACACCTATAGGTCAACACAGACCTGTGCATTTTTAATTCCCTGAGGACAGGATGTTTCACTTCACAGTGTTGCACAATCAGGTACCTTTCTTCTTTAGCCAATCTGTTATTTGCAATTCTTTCTGCATCATGCTAAATGACATTACATATCTTCCAAAAAACTCAATTTGTTTTGGAATATCAGAAAACTGGGGAGAAGTAATATATTTTCCATTAGTATCTTAAACATACCTTCAATTCTGCTGCACACAGTTTGGGAGGAATTTCAGATTCAATCACACAGAGTAGAAAGTATCAATTTAATTCAAATTTCTAATAAGTAGCATACAAGTTACAAATAAAGCTCCTTCTTCTTTCACTGCATTATATTCAATATAGCAGATAGTATTAAAGTTCTTAGAAAAGAAAAAACATGTCATGAAAGCATCTCTTTATAAGACTGGGTTATAGTAAGGGTCTTAATTGTTTATATTACAAAACTGTTAATGTATCTTAACTGACAAAATACACTATAAAAAAGACTGAAAATCTTTTGCCCTGAGGAGATTACAAGTGAGCCACATGAAGATGACTCTTTCACTTCTGTGTATAGAAGGTTAAGCTAGGTTTTGCCACTCCTTCTTATCTCCTCTAATGGCAGGGTCACTGTTGGGCACAAGGAGGGGCAGAGAGGAAATGTGGTTAGAAAACTGCACTTAGCTAACCCACAGCTCTGAATTTCCCAGTGGAGACTCTGGCCAGCAGATGCACTTACGAGCAGAGTCAAGGCTGCCCAGCTCACAAGCCAGAGTTGGGCAAAGGACCAGGAAGCCATAACTTTCTGCTCATGGCTTTTGCTGATGAAGTAGAAATTTGGCCCATTATAATAAAAGATGAACTATGTACATTTTTGGTATCATTATTGATCAGAAAAGTTACTAATGAAGCATGTTTGACTCAATTGAAGGAGTCTTGAATAGCACCCTCCGTCTCACTGATCTGTACTGTTTTCCTGTGGGTTTGTTCTATGAAATATTCTCTTGATTGCTGAAAGGTCTTTTTCCTTCCTGAGTTAATACCAGTAACATGCTCACGTGCTTATCGAAGGTGCATGCCCTTTCCCATAATTCAGACAGACCACAGGAAAATATGGTAAGGCTGAGCAGAGGCTCTGCATTGTACCCTAATCTTGAGTACTGAATCTGCACACTCCACACCTTCCCACATGCATAGAAATGATGGCAAAGGGTAGATAAGTGAAAACTCCTTCCTTCTTGTTGTGCTGCAAAGCTGAAGCTTCCAGCTGAGCTAAGGTGGCATTTTGGGTTCTGTTTGAGCTTCAGGCATCGTGTCCTGTGACCTGGTCCTTAAATCAGAGACAGCTGTTACACATCTAACAGCAATGTTGTAGTCCTCTTAGCTTCACAAAGTGGTATTCTAATGATAAAGTCATAAAATCATTGAAGGGTTTGGGTTGGAAGGGACCTTTAAGATCATCTAATTCCACCATCCTGCCACAGACAGAAACATCTTTCCCTGGACCAGCTTGCTCAAACCCCCTTCTAACTTGGTGCTGAACACTTCCAGGGATAGGGCATCCACAATTTCTCTGGGCAACCCTTTCCAGTGCTTTGCCAATCTCATAGTAAAGAATTTCTTTCTAATATCCAATCTAAACCTTCCCTCTTTGAGTTTAAAGCCACTCCTCCTTGTCCTGTCATGCTCCAGCTCTCTTGTAGCCCCCTTTAGTTACTGGAAGCTTCTCTGAAGTCTCCCTGGAGCCTTCTCTTCTCCAGTCTGAGCAACCCCAACTGTCTCAGCCTTTCTTCTTGAACAGGTGCTCCAGCCTTCTGGTCATCTTCATGGCTTCCTCTGGACTTGCTCCAGAGGTTCATGTCCATCTTAAATTTTATTAACATCAGGTCTCAAGATCTTGGACTGGGCAGAATAATTCCTTTAACATGTAGCATACCTCTTTATACCATTTTGAAAGCTTTTTCATTGTGACAGTAGCATCTCTAGAGACTATTTTTGGGCTTGCCAGAGATGCTAATGGTAGTGTTTGTTTTAGATAGCTGGCTTTCTTCCAATTAATTATGTCTCTTTATGAGTAATTTTGTTTGGAAATCTCTGATTACATGAACATGACAGAAGGTATTCAGAAAGAACATAGCAGTTATAAATTGCCAAATGCTATTAGAAGAAATTGTCAACATCCTTGCTACAGATAGATACAATCTTTTAAATGCACCTCAGCACAGCAACAGTCTGGTAATAGTCCACTTAGTGTGTGGTTTTAGCCTTGGTGAGAAAGTATTAGGATTTTAAACTACTGTAATATAAAATGCCATAATTGTTCCCAGAAACTGATTCAGGCATCCCTGAATGGGCTGTGACAGATGATACAAATAGGAGCTGCAGTAGGAATGGTTCATTTGGATTTTGGTACTGTATTCTAGCACACCTACAGGTGGTTTTGTGACTCCTTTCAAATTCCTTGAGTAGCATATTCCATTTTAGTGGTTAGCTGAACAAGAAAAATGAAAGATGCTTGATGTTTGAAGGTTACTGATATGTAAAAACAGAGAGGAAATAGCTCTTTCTTATCAGGAGTGTGGTATACATGAATTGCAAAGGAATCCAATTTGTGATAAATCTCAACTTCAGGCTCATGACAATCTTTATTTATTTCCCATCTACATCACTTCATATGGTCAACAACGTCTACTTTCCTACCCATTTTGAAACTCAGGGTCCAAAAATAGTAGAATCTCATAAATAATTATAATTATTAAATTTGGCTTATTTTTTTTTTCTGAGAGAAATTAGACAAAAATTACAACAAAGACTTTTTGACCATGTCTTTTGGCAGGTAGGGACTGTGAACACTTTCTGTACATCAACATCCTCTTTAGGGCAGTGCTCATAAAAGGGGCAAGTGTAGGTCCAAGCCCTACACATGCAGCAGTGCAGAAATGACAGCAAGTGTTGACACAATTATTTTTAAAGACAACTGTCCCCACTGCACATCTGCTTCCAAAGTTTGCTGTCTGGATATCACACCAAACACTTCACATTTGTTCACTGCACCCTCACTCAAATGTGTATATAACCAGATCTCCTTCAGGACATCTGCTAAGGAACAAATTTCACCCTGTGAGAACATGAAAATGAAATGCTTATACCAGGACTGAAGTCACTGTTTCCTGCCCTCTGATGTGGCTTCCAGGAAGTAAATTTAAGACAATGTTTTAAATTTGGTTCCTCTGCTCCACTCACTGAGCCCTTCCCACCCCTCAACTTCTTCACTTTCCAGGCTGCCAAGTCTAGACACTGAGGAAAAGCCTGCAAAGGATCATTGACATAAAATATCCAGTGGGGTATTCACTTCTGAGAGTGAGCTCCAGAGGGTTGCCCAGAAGAAGGAGAGGATCCCAGTTTGCTTGGAGTCACTCAGTTTAAAGCTTTCCAGCTCAGTTCTTGTCCACAGGTTATGCTCAGTCATTAGGAAAATGCAACTGGGAATTTACTTGAAATTACCTCTTTAAAGGTACATGTCTTACATGTACCACAATGAAAATATTCTCTACAGGTCTTCTAATCCAATATTTTAAGTCCTTTGTGAGTGACTTGAATTCCCTGAACAAAGCACTAGGATTAGCCCTCCTAGGTTCTAAAACAACACACAGCCTCTCTTCCATTAAAAGCCTAATTGAAGTACAACAGGAGTTGATCATAATTCACTTTTAGTGGTTTTATTTTCAGCCACTAATGCCCTGCCAAGTCCCTCACCTCATGCTGCTCTTCTGGTTTGGGGAAGCTCATCTTGGCATTCCTTGAGGCTTATATTCGAATGTGACAAGGTTTTATTCCTCATTCCTCGCTGCTGCACCAGGGAAACTTAAGAGCCAGATAAAGAACTTTTTAAAGTGGGGGACTACCTCTGAGATTCAGAGACTCGAGTTCCTTTCATCATGACTGGTTACCTATGGCTGGTTTATACACAGAAGTGAAAATATCTGTCTTGCTTCAGCTCATGTTTTCCTGTGATTAGAGAAGCAGACACAATTTTGGTTAGATTTCACTTTTAGTGGTCTGGTTCTTCTGATCTGAGAAACCTTTTGGCTCAAATAGCTCCTCCTGCCAGTCTCCACCACTGAGCATACCTTGGGGCTGAGTGTCTGAGCTCCCTGATGGCTCCTCTTACCTTCTCATGTTAATGACTCCAGCCTGGAGCAAGAGTCAGAGCAGAGGGAGCTGCAGGATTCTCCTCTTTTGCATTTACATGCTGAGGGAATCAGGAATAACAAAATACAACAACCATTTCCTTTTCCAGTTGCTTCTTCCTGAATAATAATTTGTCCTTTGGTAGCAGGCCAGGAATTCCTACATGTGAAACAGAACAATATCCCTGCTGTCACTAATTTGCTGTCACTAATTTACTCTCACAATTCCTATTAAATTAAGCCCTGTACTTCTAGCCTTGGCATGTGGGTGCCACTCACTGACTTTTCCATGCTATCTGTTCTGTATTATCTACATCACAGACATGCACCATACCAATGCTCAGATATGGCATTCAATTTACTGTCTCTAGGCAATTAGAGCAACTACAAGACAGAGGACATATTTAAACTAGCTGATTTTAATGAGACTAGCATTTGAAGATTCATCAATCCAATTTACCTCCCAGGAACTTTCATAGAGTGAGAATTCCCTGGAGAATCTGTCTGGATGCATTAATTTCAGGAAAAGCATCTTCAGGCTATTGATCAATCAGCCAGTCGTATATTTGTCCGTCAAGTTAGGTTTTGGCTGCAGATTTCAGGACACTAGAGATTATAAAGGTTTTTGTAAAATGTCATCTTTTCCAAACTTCTATATCACCTTCTTGCTTTTGAAACCCTCATTTGAAATCCAGGAGGCATTCTCCTCTGAACGAAAACTTCACTTGATTCACAATGGCCCGCTAGTGAAACTGGAATGTGGGGCTGATTGAAAAATGTTGGGAATAAAAAAAGTCTCTAAAAATTGGAATAATATTAAAAAATACTGATTTCAGTATGCCAAGAGCATTCCCTTTGGCTGTGGCAACCAGGTCAGACCCTGCTGGGAATCAAGACCACTAAGATTAAGGATTTGTCCCAAACCATGGGAGTAATTCTTCTCTGACCTTCCATTAAAAATACTCCACTTAATTAGATAGTGCAGCAATTCTCTGCAGTCTCTAGGGCACTTTTTACATTGGACAAAACAAACCTAGAAGTACCTTTTGGCAGGTTGACCAAATCCTAGGAAAATCCCTGCCTACAAGTTGGTGGCAGGCAATCTCCCATCTGCCTCCTCAAATGAATTCAAAACCTTCCTCAAAAAGCCATGGATAGGTCTTGTCCAGCCAGGAGGTAATGATTCACATGCAGCTGGGACCAGCTTGAGAGCTGTGAAACAAAAGCCTCAAGGAAACCTTTTTTTTTTTCTTGTTACTTACACTCAGAAACAGAATTTTGTTGATGAGTAACCAGCAAATATGAGAGAAAACTTTGTGAGCAACAGTGTAATTTGGTATTTCAGAGAGCAGCACAAGCTACAGGGAAGAACAGGTAACAAGAGGCATCTTAATTCTGGAAACCATGTTTCTGAGAAATTCTCATTACCATTCAGTTTATTTTCATGCTGTGTTTTAAATCTTCTACAATTTTGACTTCTCTGCATGTGTGTTTTTTCTGATGAGCATAGAAGTTGAGAGATGTCAGACTGATGCTGACAGAGATACAAATCCTCTGTTTATGCATTGCTGGCTGACTTTCCCCACTCCCTATCCATCCTTACTAAGATAAAAATCCCACTGCACTTTTCCTAGTAAGGCATGTCTTTTTGATCCAGAAATAGCATGGAGAGTGATCATTTTCTCCCACTGCCTGCTCACAATGCTTCACGGCAGTGTGGGTGACAAACAGGTATTGGTGTCTCTGTTCCATCAGGAGAGTCTTCATTACGTGGCAAAAAAATGTCAGAAACACTGGAATTCATCTCATTAAATGCAGGCATCCCAGGCATAGAGCCAGTCATTGAGGCTGTTTTGTTCAGGGAGAGAAAGAATCACTTTTGAAGCAGTCTAATAACGATAAAACAGGCCAGGTGGCAGCTATAAAGGTGCCTATTTTCCTGGTATGGGTTTTGCAGGAACTCCAAGGGTGACCAGCTGTGATGGAAGCAGCTTTACTGAAGACAACAAGGGTAAGAGGATACTAATCATATTGTTTTTCATAATAATTTGAGAGGAGATGGCTCCTTATTTTCGCCTATCCCCTCAAATACCTATGACTTAGCTCAGTTTGAGCAGTGGCTCAGGAATGGATCTGTATTTAAAGTCAAGACACCTTTTTTGTGGGAACATAATGACAAAAGGATGTGGGAAAAAAATGTGAAAGCCCTCACCTCTGTTCATTCCTCTGTACTGAATATTTCATTCCTCCAAAGGAGAAGCAGAAGCCACTGTAGACAGCAATTGGAGTAATGGCAAATATCAGCAGAGAACTGCACCGTGGGTCCCAAGTCAGCATCCTTTCTGGACTTTGGCAGTCCAGTAAGATCCAGGAGGATCACATACAGTTCTGCTCTGTCAGACCTCTAACAGCAGATGAAGGAGGACAGCAGGAGGTCTGCCTGGACTTCAGTGATACCAGCAAGTTAGGGCTCCAGTTTTGATGCTCTGAAGCTGCTGCTCCTGTTCTGTCACACAATCAAAGCACATCAGAGAGAAGCTGAGCTTTGAGATTTGGTTCTTAACCTCTCACGATGCATAAGAAATCAGTATCAGACCAAAGAAATTTAAAAAAGGGGGGGAAGGAAGCATGAAACAGAGGATCATGAAAGATTAGTGCAGGTCTTGATCTAGGAGGCACTCTGCAAGTTTTTTCAATGTCCACATTGTCTTTCAGGAGCCATCAGTTTCAAAACATCAATTTGCATTTGAAATCTTGGTCCAGCGAATTACCAGTGCAGATTTTTCTCCCTTCTGACAGTTAGTCTTATTTATGTTGAAATGTTTGGAAGTTCATTTTACTGCCATTTTGTTAATTTGCTGGTGTAGTTAGTCTAGCTCTTTACATCAAGGTTTTTCAGCCCTCTCTCAAAGCATACCCATTAATTCCAGTTTCATCTTATAATTATTTAAGAATTGAAATAAGTCTGTGCAGCACTACCAATATCTCAAAGTCTGAAAACTGCATTTCCATAGCAAAAGTCCCCAGTTGCCCCAGTAACAAAACTATGAAGTGCAAACAATAATAACAGAATTTTGGCTATCTTTCTAAGCACTCTGCAATATGATATAATTTGGAATTAAGACTGATAAAGTATGTAAAGGAACAGATATTTTGTGTGTACAAATATCCATATTTTTACAGGTACAGTGCAGCAGGCTCAGCATTACTCACAGGCATTACTAAGTCATGGAATCATAGAAACATGGAAGATTCTCATAGACTCACAAGCATGAAAGTCTGAATCTCAAGTAAGCTGCAAAAGTATACTGTTGATGCCAGTGACTAAGTGCTCACCCATTACTGGTGCCTATAAATGCACAACTGAAGGTTTCATCCCATACACATGCACCACATCTGGTTTTCATAAATACACCACATCTACATTGCAGGTGAGCTCATAAAAATTCTTATTTTGGAAGAGGCCAAGTGTGTATGTGAAGTTTGTGTTATCCATATGTTTTTTTACAAATCAAGATAAGACTTTAATCTTTAACCTCTATTCTGGAAAATACTAATACCTTGATCTTTAAGAATCTGGACTCCATTAAATTTGAAAGTGGCAATAGATGCCTCTGAAATACAAATGAGCTGTAAGTCTTGATTAATCTGGTTCCTTGCATCACATCTTGACTCCCTTTGCATCCACAAAGACCCTCCCAATACCCAAAAAAAAGGAAGGGAGCTGAAGAGTCTAGTAATTTAAATGTCTACTGTTACATGTCTATGAATAGAATAATCCTCTCATCCTTTTTTTTTTTTTTTTCCAGCCTCATTTCAGTCTATGCCAGCCAAAACAGCCACTGTTTGGGAGAGTGCAGGGGGCAGAGCTGATCCCTGTGCTGGGGCTGCAATCAGAGTGCTGGGAAAGAAATCCTGTTTCCTTGAATTGTGACACAGCCACTTTCATCTCAGTGTGCTCTACAGGACAGGTCAATGTGATTACCATAACTTACTCCCCACACCTTCTGCATCATGGGTGTTTTTTGGTCACCTCCCCCAGAGCACTGCTGCTGTACCATGTCAGTACTGAACTGGTGACTACCTGCCATTTACTTAAAAACTCACAAATCCAAGGCTGTGAGATCTTGCTGATATGTTTGCCTGTTTGGGAAGTGTCTTTCTGTAAAAGACAGGAGTCCACTGTCATACTGACTCATGACCACCTTCACATTTGTGTTTACATTCTTGAGGCAACCATCAGAAAGCAGGAGGAAAAACAGAAGCCGTAGAGAAGGACAAAAAACTCTCTGTAAAATTATCTGGGTTACAATTATCAGCTTCAACATTTCATGTTTTATTTCTAACCTACAGTACCAGCTCAGGGCCTGGAGACATCAATATTTTATACCTTTAATTTAATCGCTTCCTGTGCACTGCATAAAATTATATCTCTTTGTAGGCTAGATATTAGCAACTGCAGAATCATTAATTAATACTTTCAAATAAGATTTAATTCAAACTTTTGTGCCTTTAGAATACATAAATAGTATTTTCTCATTATCATTATCAACAATCTTGCTTTTTAATATAATTTTCTACACAATTAACAATGTCATGTCTTCTTAAAGGCACCCATCCATTAAAATAACCAACTTTAGGTAAAAAATTTGGAAAAGAACATGAAAAAAAAGCTATTCTAGAAAAAGTAAAAATTACGTAAGGGGCAAGAAAATTTTCATCTCTGGAAATGCTCTTGAAATGCAGTAAATTCATTATATCACTGACAAGTTCATAATTGGTCATCCCTGAAAGGGGAGATGTTGGGAACTGTGAGACCCACCAAATGAAACTATGATGAAATACCTGTAGGGATATGAAACATTTTGGTTCCCTTTGTGTTATTTTTTAATCTCAAAGCAACAATGACACTCCCAGTGTCATACTTTTACATGATCTCATCACTTTCTTCCTTCCTTCTACAGAAATAATATTTAGAAGAAGCACAATAAATGTAATGAAGCTGAGCTTCAATAAAATACTAAATTGTGTGGAATTTCCTGTAAAAGAATCTTGAAGACAGATCGTCAGTGCAGTAGTAAACATATATTTAATAAACATATATAATAAACATAATAAACAGTAATATCCATTTCTTCATAGTTCCATTGTGGAAAAGTGGATGCTGGCTCATGGGGAGCTGTGTTTGAGCTTGCAAATCTGGCTTTCATAATGGGTGGGTGTTGGGAGACCACAAACAAAGGATCAGACAGGGAAACCAAAAAATTCACTGCCATGGAAGCAAGTCTTAGGAGGGAATTACTTCCATAAGTGAGCATAGAATGAATGGCTGCAAAAGAAAATATGTAGTTAGTATTCCATGAATCACACACTGGTTTTATGAAAATAGCAAAAAGACCGAATTAGATTTGAGTGCACGTGGTTTGCTCTTCTCCTCAAATCTGTGAATTAGCCTGCACTAGATTAGGGTGCAGTCGAGAAATGCCAGAGTATATAGCCAGTATTTTGTGCTAGAATGCAGGTGGGGTTTGAGAATGCAGCAGACCTAAAGAAACCCAAAGCTGATGAGCGGGACAGTCAATACCTACCTTCCCACTTTACCTGGACCCAGTAATTTCTAAGAGAAGGATGTCTTGGTGTGAGAAGACACAGGGAGCAGAGAAAGGCCACCAAACTGAAGAAGGACATTCCAGAGACTGGCTGAGAGGAATATGACTTTTGTGTGTCCCCCCCAGGGATCACAGTGTGGATGACAAACATCTGCCTCAGATGGAGGGACAAAGGTTGGGTGACTTTTACCACCACTTTTCTCAGCAGAGTTTCCTGTTCAGCAGCTTCCATAGAAAGCAAGTCCCAGCAATGGTTCACAGCACCATGGGTGGGTTTGGGGGCAGGAGAGGGAAACCTACTCCTGACTCAGCAGCTCAGCCCAGAGAGGAGGCAGTCTCTGCTGTTCTGTGTGTAGGTGGTGGCAGCCAGCAAGGCAGGGGCTGCCAGGACTTGGCAAAGTGTGTTTGTGTGCATGGAACAGGAGCACTGCCAAAGGCACACAGCTTCTGATGGCAAATGCTCTGTGAATGCTGGCTGAGGCCACAGCCAGGCTGTTAGCATGAGTGCCATGCTTCTAATAATGATCAGAGATCCCAAAATTCCCTCAAAGCGTCCTTTGGTGAAATCCATCCCTGAGGTTTTGGCAGCACATTGAACATAGGCACTCATCTCTCAATGACAGAACCTGATGTTTCCCAAAAATGCTACTTAGTCAACCTTACTTCCAGGTTATTCCCATAGCTGTCTGATGGGTGTGGAGGTGGTCAAGGGGTATTTTGTTACAGAAATGTGTCACCAGCTCAACTGTTGAGTGAAACGCCTTCAAAGCAAAATCACATGATGCACAGACTGCGTAGGAACAGGAAAGCCTTGAGTCAGTGGTTCTCACCGTTACTGACTTCAGGCAAGCAGTGCATACCCATGAGATTAAAACCACAAAAACTATGTCTAAGCATCAGACACCAAGGACCAGAAACAGCAACAGCAATAAACTAGAATAATTAATGTGGAGTAATAGTAGAGAGAATTAATACTTAAGGAAGTAAAAAAGTTAAGTAAAGTAATATGAATAAATTCTCTCAAAGACCTTGTCAAAAATGTGACACAATTTAATTCTGATTCCACAACTAATGGCAACCATGTGCATAAATTGGATTCACTGGAGACAGTCACACACACTTTAAGTCCCAGATTTGTCCCTTACACTGGACAAACTGGTACACTGGTTTTTATAGCCCCAGTTCCTGTGGCTCACACTGGAGGGTGTGTAACTTCATTTTTCTATGCAACTTCATTTTTAAATTTTTTTTTATTAAAAGCTCTGGCTTTCATTAATGTGGAGAAAGACTGAGACACTCAGAATACAAACCAAAATGTGTGATCAGGGGGAAGAAAGGGCAGAGAGAGGGACAGAGGAGAAATGAAAGAAAGAAAGAAAGAAAGAAAGGAAAGAAAGAAAGAAAGAAAGAAAGAAAGAAAGAAAGAAAGAAAGAAAGAAAGAAAGAAAGAAAGAAAGAAAGAAAGAAAGAAAGAAAGAAAGAAAGAAAGAAAGAAAGAAAGAAAGAAAGAAAGAAAGAATCCACATGCTTTTGCACACATCTAGTAAGCAGTTCCAGAGGGAGGATCACACCTCAGCCTCAGTGTCTGTCTCTGCCTTGAGCTGAGGAGTAGCACTGATATCACACAGAATCAGCTACGTGTGTTTTCATAGAAATAAGCCACATCTGTAGACACCATCTTTTCTGTATCTATTATTTTATACATATGCCCAATTCTCTTGGACTGATTAAATCCTTCTGATGGAGCTAGAAGTTTTTAGCCCTCCAGCTGCTGCAGAGACTTAACTGATATTTTGAGAGAGGGAAATAAGCTGTGTGTCATCTGAGCTGTTTTGAAGTATGCCATTTATTTTGCAGTTCACCTGCATTTCAGTGCTCCACACCTATCTCTTTATTTGTACCAGTCCCTTTTCAAGCAGAAACACTGTTGAGCACCTTGTCCATGTAACCAAACCCTCTCTGACCAAAGGGGTTCAATGCATTTCTCCAAGGACCTTAGTGGATCATCTGCAATCCAGGGGGAACAGACCTCTGCCAGCACCCACCTCTATATACTCACAGCCTTCAGGAAACCATTGTGTCTATGCCATTCATGCACATTAACTCCTTTTAAAAAGTTTTTTTTTTTCTTTATGAGCAAGGAAACAAAAGGTTAAGAACAGGAATGTTTGTAACTAACATATCTGTTGTCTCTTCATGTTTTTGTCAAAGGTTGCCCACTTGCTGTTCCAGTAGAGTATAATAATTTCTGGTGTTTTCTATGTACCAAAGAGTCACTGCAGGGACACAAGCCTTTTTACAGAGAGACATTTATTCAAAAGGCTTAAACATATGAAGCAAAAACAACTGCTTTAAAACTAAATATCCTTTGCTTCAGGCACTTGCTTCTTAAGAGGTAAATGAGGTCAAGAAGATGATGTGGTGTGTATAAATTTAACAAGGCAGAACCTGGCAGAATAACTCATTGGCCTGGATCACCGAGTGCTGCTGTATCCTTTGCCTGGATGCAAACTTTACATGAAAAAAGAAAAAAAAAAAAAAGGATTTGTCTACTAATAAATAGAGTGTATTGAAAAATAGGTCAGCATGCCATGTGCAATTCATAATGCATATTACCTGAAGTATTCCTCAGGGCTTGACCCTTAAATGTAAAAGGAATTTAAAAAATGGTTCCAGGACAGAAAGGAGACAATACCTTCTGTATTTTCCTACAATAAAGTCCTTCAATTCAGCCTTATTCCTGTACCACATCAGTGCATAGTGCTAAAAAATTCAGGGACACATTGAAAGACAACTTCTAAGAGAAAGAACTCTTGTAAAGAAAGGGGCTGTCAAATCATTGTTAAAAAAATATTGGAGTTCATTTTTATTGTAATGAGCACACAAAAATATCTCTCTTATTAGTGTTGGGAAAACAGTGGAGCTGTACTTTCTCTGAATTAGCAGGTATTTAGACAGACCTGAGACTTGCAAATAAAAAGCTGTAGATAGAATAAGTGAATTTATGAAAGGTGAGATAAAGCATAACTTCTGCATTTCATACCATTCCAGTCCCTTTCCCGTGAGTACCCAGATGACTGTGATTTTTGCATGTACTGATGTTTGAGGAGGAGGCTTTGCTCATAAAAATATGAATAATGACGTTTTCAAAATCTGTTCATTCAGAGAGCATGCTGCCCAGATTACTCACGACCAGCAAAGGATACAACCAAAGATTCCAAGTTAGACACAGAAAAGTTAGGAAATGGCAGAAATAGGTAAATAACCCTGTTCAATGTCTTTATGTATGTGCAATATTAGATAATTTTAATTATATAATCCTATGCTTTTTCCCCACAGATATTCCAGATAGCCACATTATAAGTCAAAAATGCCTGGGTTTTTTTATCATAAATTTGATTCTGCCTCGAGGCATTTTGTTTTGCAGGTCAGATCCCTGGTATTTCTGAAATATACAGCAAAGAGGTTACAGAGCAATCCAAGCACAAAGCCTTCTCCTGACCACAGCATGGTGGGTCCAGGATGAAGCTCAGCTCTTTGGGAGCCCTCAGGAGCTGGAATGCAGCACCACATCTCGCCTGGCTTCGGTAAAGAGTGGCCCATCTTTCCCCTTTGAGCTTTGCTCACAGGAAAGAGTGATTTAAATGTTTATTCACGGCATGTAAACTGTGGAACAGAAGCAGTTCTTCAAAGCAGAATGTATTATTTCAGTTCAGCATGAAACAAAATAAATTATTGCTAAAATAATACATTCACTAAGACTTTTTGATACCAATTAGGGTAATTTTTTACTTGCACACAGTTAGGATATAAATCCTAGGCCATGCAAATGTTTAAAAGTGCTGTCAGCCCAAGGGAGATCTAGCAAAAGTCTACTGGTGACAAGAGATATACCTTAATCTTCTATATTGTTATAGCTGCTGTTGAAATGTGTAAGACACTGTTCTGATCCAATTTCTGCCACAGTTTCAGAAGTTTTACAACAAATGTATGTTTTGCCAAAGGTAATTCTTCTAAGAAAAACTCTATCAGTTTAATGGGGGAAGAAATTTAGTAGAATGCTTATTTTTAGTGCTTAAAGAGGCCAAATATCTGCTTTCATTTGAGTGAACGGATTTGGGGAGGTGTGGGCAGTTAGTTTTCAGTACAATCTATTTTATTCAGATATGAGATCTACAACAGAAAAGAGAGAAAATTTAAGCACTGCATATTGTCTGTCTAGATCAGGAGGAACATATAAATTATTTTCTTCAAATAAATTGATTCATATTCCCATTGTCCACATGAGATGATCTCTGTGCTGAAATAAGGCTTATCCCTTTCCCCTTCCTTTGACAAAGCCTGGTTCCAGTTTTACAGAAGAGAAATAGTGAGAGGGAAGTTAAATGATTTGCCCAAGGTCACAGAAAAAACTGATAGTGGAATCAGAAATTGAACCTACATTATCTGATTCTCTGAAAGGTTTAGGTACTAATGTGCCCATTTTTCCTATATATTTCTTTTTATTTCACTTTTGTGTTTGACATTTCAGGCAGTATATTTCTACATCCTTTCTTTGTTAATCCTCAGAAGCTTTACAGAGTCACAATAGCAGGACACACACCATATCAAGTATCTGCCATGTACAGAGCAAGAGCTGCCCTCATGCAGGGCCCAGAGTCAGGCAAGAATAAATTAACACCACGTCCAATAATTCATTCGTTTCTGCTACTTGGTGTAATGTCAGCCAAAGGAGTGATGGCTAAATTCAAATACAAAAAAAGACAACACAAGGGCTTGGGGCTGGTTTTTTTTCCCCCAAAATCTTTGGTATTTGTTAGGGTGGCTTTTCAGCAGATAATCAGCTAACTGGATTTGTTCGTAACTGCCAGTCTCAAACAGCTCCTAAACTCCTGAGAATAAAGGAACTGGAAAACCTCTTATCTGTGGGACACAAGAAGAAAGAGTGCCATTTTTAATCTTCTCTCTCTAACCCGGCACAGCAGGCAGTGTGACAGTCTCATTGGCCTCTGTGTACAAATGAACACGACAGCTGAACTCACTTGTAACTCAGCAGGGCAGAGAAGGATGAGCTTGGCAGCTCTGCTGAACTGGGACTGTGTAGTTCAGTGTGCTTGAAGCCCTTTTGAAGGTGGACTGCCCCAAAGGTCTTGCCAGTGGATACACTGAGCTGAGAAGGAGGAGCTCCATGGACCTCTTGGCAGGTGAAATCCAGCGTGGGATGGTCTCCAGCATGGGGCCCTCCTCGAGGACTTGCTGCACCCAGTGCAGAGCACCCAGCCTGCCAACCTCAGTGACACAGGGCAGGGATTAAGAGCCTGATTGTATAAACTCAGCCAGGTCAAGACTCCCGCCAGCACTTGTAGGATTCCTAAACTCCAAAGATTTCCTCAACCAAAGAGGACCTGGGCACCATAAAAGTGGTAGGTCTAGCCTAGAAACACAAACCAAAACCTTGTGTTGGGAGGAAAGGGTTGAAAGCACAAGGATATCAAAGAGGTAAATTCACCCAAGTGACCTTGCAGCTGAGAATGCTAAAAATACCAGAGTGGGGAAACCCCAGTTATTATGCCTAGAGTTGTTCATCCTCTCCCTGTTTTCAGAAGTAGAATTCCTGTGTAGAGATAACACACTGTCACAGACACTCATGGGCTTCCTGATGGAGAGAGAGAGAGAGAAATCAAAAGCTCAGAGACCAGAAAAGCCTTTGTGATCAACTGTGATAAACTGCACATTCATGGAGCCCTTTGGTACAGTGGGGCAGGCAGGGGCTCACACCCACACATTGCAAGGATGAACTGAGCCTCCAGCAGCCTGTGTCCCCATGTGCCTGTGGGCACTGAGATGAACTGAGCCTGATGGAGCCTGTGTCCCCATGTGTCTCTGCCACCTGATGTTGTTCATAAGGTAATTAAATAAATCTACTCCTTGCATTTCAGCTGTGGTTTGGTGGTCGCCCTGGTTACCTGCATGTGTGCATTCACATACCTTGGAAACAGCATCAAAGTGTCACATGGTATTGAACAGATCCTGGAGTTATCTTCTGTGTTTTGATTTGCTTCTTAAAACTAAAAATCCATGAGACTAGCCAGAAGAACCATTATATTAGATATTTTTAGGTGTATCACTTTCAACATGTTTAATAAAATAAAGTCTGCTGCACAGACCAAGCAATTTTTATGGTTGTTTCAGCATGTTTTATTCCACCTTGGCATAGCAAGTTTCCCTTAAACAGAGATTGGTTTCAGTACTTCATCTCCACAGGGCAGTGTAACTTCAACTTATTATTTATGTATAATTGCAGTTTGCCTGAATTAGACTGTAATTACAGCCCAGAACCCACAATTCTGCATCCATTTCAACTTTCAGCATTTTTTTTTGTTAAGATTTGGTTTCTATTTTTTCAGGTTCTTTTACTCTGAGTAGAAAATCAGATGAATCTGTCTGAAGCTATGTATGTAATTGAGGCTTTAATGGAAAAGTGTGTCAGCTTTATCAATTTTTCTTGGATCTTATAACAAAACATGGCAAGCTGATTTCTTTGCCAAATTCTTTCCCCCTCTTTTTAAATCATAAATTATCTTGCCTTTTTTTAATGCAGACAGACAATGACCTTGTACTTTATATGGAGTGCTTCATCCTTGTAATCTCAGAGCACTTTATAAATAGATAGAAGACATCAAAGAAGGAAAAGAGTGCTCAAGGGCAGAAGCATCACACCATGGCTCTTATTAAGGTAGTAAACCATCCTTTACTTAAAGGAGCCATCCCCTATATCTTTTATTTGTTAATAGAGTTACTGCCTCCTCCAATTTACCTCATGTGTCATGAGACTAAAAGGAGAGCTGAATCAATCAGTACATTTCACAGGAGAAAAAAAATAGATTTTATTAATTTGCTTATTACTGTAGAGTTTCACCTTGAGAGTTTTCAGCAAAAAGAAATAGCCTGAAACATCACCTTCCCCACAAAAAAAACCACCCCAAAAACCAAACCCACCATCTCTCAGCCAAAATCTGCTCTGAAATACAGCTTCAGGAGAGAGGCTTGGCAAAGCTGCAGGTCCAAACTGGATTTGGCACTTGATAATTTCTCTATTTTGCTACCAGATTAAATGAAATTCTTATGTCTAGATTGATCACTTTATCTCAGTACAAGAAAATTTTAATATTCCAAAATAAAGTGAAACCTGAATATTATGTAAGTGTTTTACATTCAAAATAGACTTTATTGAATAGCTGGATTCAGAAAACAAACTCCTTTTGCTAAGAGACGTGGTACTGTGCTCTTCACCAGCACACACCCATTGAAACAAGCTGCAAAGGAATCTTCAAAGATAAGATAGCAGAGGAGTGTTGATAGCCACTTTGTGATTGCCAGCATTGGAAAGTAATCTGAATTGCAACATCAGTATCTTCACTCCCACAAAGCTTCACTGGCAGTTCAGTATCTATGGGTAACTAAGACTGCTGCCCATCCAAAATCTACCTATCAAAACAAATAAAAAATCTGCTCTTTAAATGAAATATTTATCTTTAAGTGACTGCTTTCCATGAAATTTGAAATCAAATAACAGGCTACATACTCTCAGAGTTCAGAAATGCTGGTGCTTGGTGGGGATGGCAGTGTAGGCCACTCACACTTCTGGTGCCACAGGTTCAGACCTCTTCTGCTGCAGAAGAACAAGATGCCAGGATCTGCAGCTACGGTGGGGAGGGTCTAATCCCTTAGACAAAGCATTGTCATGAGCTGCCTCTACCTCTCAGAGCATCATATGGCATTTTGTAATCAAAAATTTCTACTTTTTGGTCAAAATGTGTTGTTAGGTTGCAAGATCAGTTCTAACATTGTGTGGAAGTTTCTTTCAAGTCACATTTTTTATATTCAAAAGAAAAGAAAATGGTAGATTAAACGAACCCAAATGTGCTGCTGTTTATCTTCTGGAATGAATAATTTTATCAGGATCATCAAATTTCCACGAAACCTGTGTTTGTGCTTGCTGTGCTGATGTTAACGAAAACACCACCCCCACACACAAATTGCTTAGCTCAGAGCTGGGACATTCTTACCAAGAGCTGACCTCACCATCTGCCAGACATGCCATGAATGAGGAGCCCTTTTGTGGCTCCTTCTGGGGTGTTCTGGAGGATGGATGCCATGGTAGAAGAGAGATTTCCACCTCCCTTTCAGGGAGATTTGCGCCCAGCATCTCCTCTCCCACACAGGGGTTGTGGAACAGCTGTATGTCTCAGGGTGGTAATCCTTACTCCACCAGATTTATTGTACTTGCTCAACTCTGGGACATTTCAAGCCACCTTTTTTTTCTTTCTTTCTATTTCCTTGAAAATCATCTGACCCCAAAAGGTAAAAAAAGAGGTTTTGAAGAATTCAGAAAGAATTTACACTCAAGCCACTGCCCTAGCAAGAAAATAAATATTTGTGGCCATGTCTGAAAAATGCATGGCAGTCCCCTAATCTGGTTGCCAAGCCTGAAGGGCAGCATTTTGGTGCCTGGCCCCTCTGCATCTTTGCAAGCAGCTGATGAGGGCTGCCTCAGAGCAAATATTTGAGGCTTGGCAAGAGTACAGTGCTCTCCCGTTGTTTCCTGGATGGCATGTTTGCTCTAAATGAGCTCTTGGAGCATCAGGGTAGTACAAAAACATTTTGGGATAAGATCTCATCCAGAATATATGCAGGATCCAGCAAATACTTCCCTGGATGGTTAAGAAAGTGGGAGATTTTTTCTCCTTCGAGACAAGTTTATTTTGTTGATATATCTGGTTACTAATTCTATTATGAATATAAACAGAACTGTTCACACTGAAGGCTAAACTTTGGAAGTGAGGAACTCAAATATACAAGATAAGAGAACCAAATGAAGGAAAGACAGGGTAATAAATTTTAGCAAGGACAAATACTGGGTTTTATTAGCAGTGATCTCAATTTAAAAAATCCCAAACAACCAAACCATGTGTGGTCCTGAACTCTAAAGAGAGGCTCTTAGCAAATGCCATGCAAGGAATCTTGAGTTAATGTCAGAGCCCTTCAGTAACAAACATAGTGACATCTAATCAATACTTGCTTTCTGGGTTAATGACCTGGGCCATCCACCACCAGGGTCTCATGTAGCACTGTATGGGGGGAAAGGGCTGTTGTCACATTTGGTGTAGTTTTTAACACCCCCTGTAACGTTTTATGAATACGATTATTTACTCTACAACATCAAAAGGTGTGTGATTTATACTGACAAATTAAAGGTAATGAGATTTGCCAATGGAAATCCTGAATAATTTTTTTTCAGTAGAGTAGAATGCATCTATATTTCCATTATTAAACTTTCTATAGCCTGCTGCAGGATAGCTTATTCCCACACTTTGGAAATACTAGTGCTAAAAATCAAAAAGCAAAATCAGAAAATTAATTAAAAGATTGGAAGATGTAATTTCAAACCCAGGTGGGGCACTGTCTTGCAAATATCCTACTTCCTTTCAAGCCCTTAACAGACCCTGCCTATGAGTAACACAGAGCAGCTTACATCCAGTAGCAGAAACAGAGCTGCACAAATGGATTTATAGAAGAAAGGAGAGGTATTGTTCTTTTACTAATTAAAAAATCCTGACTAAAACCACCAACTGAGGTTTGGAATTCCACTAGAGTTTTAAATAAGGCCACAGTTGCTCTGTTTGGGAAGCCTGGGAGAGCCCAGACAGCCCAGTGCTGCAGAGGCCACAGCAGCAGCTCAGTCCCCTTGGTGAGGAGGTGCCCTGGAGCTGGCAGCAGGGCCAAAGGGAATGATGAGACAGACATCTAACTCCAGAGCTAATGGAGGCACAGGAAGCATGGGGATGCTTTCTGAAATCACTGTCTGATACAGACAAATCCTGACTGCTAAAATTCCTGCTATTTTCCATTGTATTGGCTAACTCTTCCTTACAAGACTATTACATGAATTAATACATAACAAACATTTCCCAAAACAACCAAAGTTTCATGGGGTTCTTACCATAATGGGCTAGCATCTCGTTCCAGGACATCAATAAATTTAGCATGTGAGACTTAGTTGCCACAGTTCAGCACAAGAACCAGACTGCTGAAAGCACAAGCCTTCAGCTCCATCTTCTCATCTAATTCAAACAACAATTTCACTCAAATCACTGGCTCAAATCAGGAGAAGAAAGAAGTCATGGCTCAAACCCTTCTGGGATGGAGAAATGGGGTTGCAAGCACTGCTGTTCTAGGGCCTCACAGGAGCAATTGTTTTTTAATGCTGCATTTCATCACCAGCTTCACTTGAGATTTGAGGTCTGACCGATACTGAACTCTTCTGTTTTACTCAGCAGAGTTCAACTTAACAGGGTGAATTCTAAGGGGCCCATTAAAAGTAGGAAAAAAAGCAGAACTTGAAGTCTTATGACCTTAAACCAAATAATCTTGTGACACCCAATACATGTAGAAAGAATAGTTTGCAGAAACATGTGATTAGGGACAGAACAAAACAAGTATGAGTGGAAAGGAAGAATGAGGGAGACAGCAAGCAGAGAGGCAGAATTTTATTCTTGTGCAGTGGGTAATCCAGCCATCAAGACACCTGGATTGGGAAGGGGAGCCTGCAGCCTGTCTGCCTCGCTCAGAAGCTAAAAAACCCCAAAAGCCAAAACCCCTTTCCCATCAAGCACTAATTAGAATACATCCACATATTTCATTGAAGTTTGGTCTTTATTTTCTGCAAAGTGAGCTCAAGATCAGAAATCTTAAAATGAGGGGAAAAAATAAAAGAACAGTATTTTTTATGTGTAAAAGTCTCACTACTTTAATCCAGCCAATATAATGGTTTTGGCATCTGGGTTTACTATACTAAGAGTTGAATTAACTATACTAAGATATGTGAGGGCAGCACTCATGCTGAACAATCACATGTGCTACCATATGCAAAATGGCAGATTTATTTTGCTAGATTCATTTAAAAAGTGAATTTAACACTGTTAATTGCAAGGATTCACCTTCATCAGAAAAATTTAGCTCAGAACACTGCCTGACTTCTAGACTGCAATTAAGAGCAGGAACAGCACGTCTGTGATTTCTACTTTTGTTAGAAAAAAGATCAACAATTCCATTTTGAAGAAGAAGACATCTCCAAGATATTCTTAATGTGCCATTGCTGGTTTAGTTGCTTAAATTTTAGTTGCTGTCATTCACAGTGGTCTGTTCAGCAAATAAATGAAAAGATACTTCTTAGTATCCATGATAATTTGTACGTATTTCATTATAAATACATTCATTTTTTTTAGCATGTAGTGTCTAATTTTACTCTTCTGTGTTTACAGTGGGTTATGAAGACCCATTTGCCTTTTATAAATGAAGACATGTTTTTCCACATAATTCAGTAAATTTGATGCTGATATTGGTTCTTACCCAGTCAACATCTTCCAAAAGTCATTACCCTTCTTTACCTTGCCACAATTTTTTCCATTTGTGCCTTCAGCAAGGTGAAAGGTCTTCCATGTAGGGAATCTGTGTCTGCTGAGGTGGGTGTTTTGAGGGACTGGTTAAGAGAAACAAATATCCCAGGCTCAGTGCTGACCTTTGGGCTTGCAAATGGAGAGCCTTGAATTTATACACTAACAGGTTAGGAAAGCAAAGGGTTTGAAAGGAAGGCTTTTGTTTTCAGGATTCATGTTCTCACAAGTGGTTGAATGTGGCATTTTCAGAGACTTCTGTCAAAGGGGGGAATGATGAATCTGACTCCATATTCTCAGAAGGCTAATTTATTATTTTATGATCTATATTACATTAAAGAATGCTATACTAAACTATACCAAAGAATACAGAAAGGATACAGACAGAAGGCTGGAAAGATACTAAAGAAAAACTCGTGGCTCCTTCCAGAGTCCCGACACAGCTTGACAGTGATTGGTCATCAAGTTAAAACAATTCACATGAAACCAATGAAACAATCACCTGTTGGTAAATAATGTCCAAACCACATTCCAGAGCAGCAAAACACTGCAGAAGCAAATCAGATAATTATTGTTTTCATTTTTGTCTGAGGCTTCTCAGCTTCCCAGGAGAAAATCCTGGGCAAAGAGATTTTTCAGAAAATATGACGGTGACTGTTGAAGGACTGAGACAGCTCCATGCAGGCTGGCAGAGCCTGAGCTGCAGCAATCCCAGCTTGAAGTCCATGCAGGGTGGGCTTGTTATTACTGCTGTGTGTTTCATACACCACCAAGCTGCTAATGGGCAAAGAGCATAAACCTAACACATGGATATCACAATCCAGTAAAATAATCTAAAGTAGATGATAAAGGCGGATAGGTAAAGAAAGATAAAAATAGAAGGAGTAACAAAATGCAGCAGCTTTCTGTGTGGTGTGAATGAGAGCAGATGGGAGCTCTGGCATTGGCCAAGTAGCCACCAAGGGCGGGTCCAGCACCAGCACCTCGATGGCTTAAAGAGCATGCTGTCCTAAAAGTCTGCAGGCTTTGCTGTAGAAAATGTCTGAATACAATTTCTTGAAGTATACATGCTGTAAATTCAGTTTCTAGTGAAGCTTTCTTTGAAGGACTTATTCATGTTTGCCATGCAACTCAAGAGAAACATGGAGCCTCTGTTTCCACTGCTACCCACTTAACAGAGCCTACCTTCTCTATTTGGCCCATTACTCAGCTTTTAGTCTATCTCTATATAAACTGTGGTAGAAATTTGTTCTCTAAAAGTCCATTTTCTTCTCAAAAACAAAAAGCTTTTTGCAGTTTGTCAGTCCATGATTTTCCTTGTGCTTAAAACCTAACAAGCATTTTTCCATTCTGTATTACTATTTACTTTTGAGCAGGCTGACAAGCATACACTGATGGCAGACATAGTTTTAAACAGCTAAATTCTTCCTTTCTTTCCTTTTTTATTTTTTAAATTTTCTAGAAATCATCAGTCAGCCAGTCACCAGAAATAAAATATTCTATAAAATATTTCTATTCTATTTCTATCTATGAAATTATTTAATCTTACAGATTTAAGAAGAAAACCAGAAACTAATGTTATGAATAAAGGGTATGACTGTAGTCTACTAGAATGAATTGAATCTAGGCTAAGAATCTGTCAAAGTGACTTTTAGGCAAAGCTTGGGATTTAAGTCCTGAGTTTTGAAGACTGTCCATTCAGTTCAGCCACTGAAAATTCAGTAAAAAATAATGGAGTAATATGAGGTGTGACAGAGGAAAGTCTGGCCTGTGACTTCTTGTCACATAATTAAAATGAAGAACTACTGTCCAAGAGTAAGGGTTCTGTTGATGTACCTGTGGTGTCTCAGTCGATGACCGTCAGTGCTGCAAAATCTCATTTGAAGGACAACAGGTAACAGAATAAAAAGAGTTACCATGGCCGGGAAAGGAGAGGATGTGGGAGGAAGAAGACAGAGGTGCAAAGCAGGATAATCAAACATTTCAGAACATTGCTCAGTCATGAGCTCACAGCAGTGACCTTTTTCCTGTAAAGAGAAGTAAAGGTTAAGCATCAGCCGTGCCTCAGCCAGCCTGGGCTTTCAGCGTGATGCAGTTGCTAAGCTCCCCACAATAGGCATCCAAACATATGCATTTAGAAAGCAGTGTGAATCATCCTGGAGTCATGATAACTGAAGAGACATAAGGAATAAAACAAGCAGTCAAAACTCAGTGAGGCACTCTGAAATTTCATTTGCGAAAGAAATGGAAAAAAAAAACAAAAGTCCACCCTCAGGTCTCTAAAAATAGCCACAGAAAATTATCAGTTCAGATACAGAGAAACACTCTGCTTCCTCAGGCCTGCACAAGAGGATGCCAGCTGACAAAGCTAGCTCAGGCTGTGAGAGGACAGACACATTTGACTCTGTATGTGAAGAATTTCATGATTGCATTTGTAAAGGCAGAAATGCTCATCACTACTGGAAGCTCTGAAGCCATGCTTTCATTCAGCAGAGCTGGCTGGCATCACAGACAGTCCAGAGACAACAGACAGAGAAAAGTTCTCTCTTTTCATTGTGTTTTTTATGCTCAAGCCTAGTCTGTGTTTTGAGCTAAATCTACTGTGAATATTTGGCAGATTTCTTTTCTGGTAAGACAAGCTGGTCGATGAGAGACCTTGCTGATCATGGAAACAATGTGAAGTTATCTCTCAGCGAGAGTTCAATCAGCTGAGAAACTCACAGCTGGCTTAAAAGGAGAGACATAGAAGCAGGAGGTAAAGTTCAGGGTAGCACACAATTTTAAGAGGTGAACAGGATGGGAGGAAACAAAAGAGATGAATGGATGACAGTGGGTGCTGGGAGTGTTCTGCTGATCACAGCCAAAGCAGAGGTATCCTGCATGAGCCATGGATACCAGCTCAGGGCTGCACATTTGCTGTGTGGAGTAGAATTTTCTCCTTGGAAACACTGAAATTCAGGACATTCTTCAGTCAAGGGGCCTTAGGATTAATTTGGTTTGGCCAGGTTTCTCCCATATAGCTACACAAAAAATGATGCAAACAGCAAAAGTGATGTTTATCTGTTTTCCTGTTCTCTCACATAATTTTTGTGCTGGACAGGAGTCATTCCAAGCTATGGCAGTCTTAAAGAAAAGCTGAAAAAAATTAATATCCTAGAAGACATTAAGGGAAATGAATTCACAAGTCTTGCCTTCCCTTCCCTTCCAGAGAAGCTGGGTGAAACCACAGCCTTCTAAGGTCTAGCAAAAGAGAGGCATGGAGGAAAGATTTTTTTTTTTAAAGTAATTTGAAGTTGTATAATTAAAAAAAACTTCTGTTTAAACCAGTGTGAAACATCTGTGGTGAATGTTTTCCTGAATTTTTCCAATAGGACAATCCTAGTCAAGATGAAGCTTCTGGATACAAGAGTGTTTTTGGTACTTGAGAATGTTCCTATTTTTACTCCCATGGTAAAAAAACAATAGTCTCATAAACCTGTGACAGATTTACTTTATCAGTTGCTCATCAGGAAAAGAGTAGAGCAGAAAAGTGAAAAACAATGAAATAGAAGATACCAGTTTTATGGTCCAGATCACTTAGTAGTTTTCTTAAGCAGATTTCAGTACTGTGCTCAAGTAGTAACATCCATGGAAGAGACTTTATCACTTTCTTAGCTAAATATGCCAGTATAAGAAGGATTTTGCAGATTAAATTTGGAGGATCAGAATAAAACAATGAGTTTCAATGTCAGACATGCATTTTTTAGGCCTGTGCAGCAGGATGGTGACATTCAGCAGCATTGTCTGAGGACATGGACTTCAGAGAAAACTGAGTGTGGTGAAATGATTTTGAAGGATGCAAACATCAGAACTATTTGTCTGTTTACCAAAGTCTGAGGATTTCATCTAACAGTGCTTGCAGGTACTGTCTCAGTCCTGAAGGCACAAGAAAGAACATCAGAGCTGTGGCTCCAAATATAAAATACACATGCAGATTGAGCCTTCCTGCTCACTCAGCTAAGAAGCATTTAACAGCTCAATATCTCCACTGAGATATCTCCACTCCCTCACTTTAAAAAGGTAGAAAAACATGGTGGTAAGAAATGCAAGATTAATGGATTTAAGTTCTAAGACAAATCTGGCCTTTTGGTCTTATTCTGAGCCTCTTGAAGAATTAAAAAAAAAAAAAATCAGGAAGGTGGTGCCTTTCTCATCAAGTTAAAGGGATGCTTCAGCTTCACCCAGAATCTGACCCTCCTTGCCACTGCCCAGTTTGGCAGGGCCCACTGGAGATGGAATTTCAGCAGACAGCACCGTGTCACCTGGAACTGGGACCCGTGAGGTTGTCCAGCCTTTTAACACCTTCCCACAGTCTTCAGCCTGGTCTGTCCCTAACTAACCTGAAGAGCCACAAATGTAACATCTTACAGTAGCATAAATGGCTACCTGAGATCAGAGCAAAAGCAGAACAAAGCCTCAGTGGTAACAGATGTCATCCAGTGATAAATGCTGAGAATTGCTGACTGATTTGGCTTGATGGCACATCCCCATTGAGCTGTATTGGAGCGTTCTACGTGCAAATCCTCCAGGTTTTCAGGACATAGAATTGCAGAATCTCAGAATAATTTGGGAAGGGAGCTTAAATGTAGTTTAGTTTCAATTCCCCTGTCATGGGCAGGGACACTTTCCACTAGAACAGGCTGCTCAGAGCCCCATCCAGCCTGGCATTAACAACGAGATCAAATTCAAATCAAAGTCATACAATGGCCAAGAACTTTATGCTATTTAGGGTTATCCAACTACATCCAAATTTTGAATGGTCAATATTTAATATTTCTTTTTGTATTATTTTGATTAGTTTGGTTGTTTGTTTTAAACTTGGAGGAGAGGAAGAATTGACAAATCATGAACAGAGAACTGTCAATTTGTCTATATGACCAGACTGATCAGGCTAAAAATTAACCTGGTTGCAAGTAAATGGCAGCAACCTGACTGCAGGAACAGTTGTACTGTGATAATGAATTGGGCAAGGAGAGCACACAGAATCTGTAGAGAGCCCCTATGTGAAAATAGGCTGAACTTCATGTGGATTAACTGAAAGTGCAGATAAACCTCCAGGTTATCTGCTTCCATCTCCACACTGGCTGACAGGAGAAGCTTGTGCTTTCTCTTCATTAAGGTCCAGGTCTTATCCTCCACTGCCATGTCTAACAAGCAGGAATAGATTTATTTATGTTCATTCATGTGGTTCTGACAGATCCTATCAGCAAAGACATGCATCTGTGCATATCTAACACCTGATCCCACTCTGTGACTGACATAATTCTCCTCTAAACCAAGGCCAACTTAACCCTCTTTGCACACAACCCTTCAAACATCATGGAATAGCAAAAAGAACGTGTTGAAATCAGCTCAACTTTTTAGACTAAGAAATGCATACATATTTCAATAAGAATGTTCTGTCTGACAAAAATGAAAATTTAAGATTGAACAGTGGGTCCAAACACATAAAAAATGCACACTGAAAATCATCTCTGTGATTACCACCTCTCAAGTTTCAAGTGTACAAAAGAGAGGCAAGCAATTCTCAGAACTGGCATTACCCAAGAGCTTCCTCAGCCACCTTTACTCAACAGGAAAAGACCACCTTACCCCCAGCCCCAGAAACGATGAGGAGGTATAGAAAAACCTCCAGGTCCTAGCCATGATCCCTCCTGGCTACTGCAAAAATTAATCCTGTCCTGGCTGGAACCAGGACAGTACCTTGTTTTCAAATCAATGTACAGCAGGTGGGTTTATGTTTTGCCATGCTTGTGATACTTGTTTGCTGCTCCTGAGTTACTTAATGCCCCCTCATTCTTTACTTGATGGCATCATGTAAATGATTCTTGACAAGCAACACTAAAAATGAGACATCAAATAATAAAAATAATGAAAGCTGCATGACTTGTATTTCATATTAGAGGATGGCTGGTAGTTGGGAGTTGATAGCTTTTTCAGGAAAGGAGCACAAGTGGAGTGTAAAGGCAGCAGATCCTGCAGAGCAGCATCTTGAGTTGGACTCGATGACCCTTGTGGATCCCTTCCAGCTCAGGATATTCCATGACCTGCTCTGCAGTGGAGTAGGTGAGCTCCATCGTAGCATCATGTGGAGCTGTGAACTCCACACATTAGAGCCCATACTGTCTGCAGCTTCAAAATCCCTCTGTTCACACCACAGATTCTCAGCTCCCCATGCAAAGACATGGTGAGCCAAGTTACAGACCCCCAGTGGGCTCAGCATCCAATGGCCCTCGCAGTGTTTCGAGAGAAAGAAATCCTGAAATACCATCCCTGTTTGCTGGGCCAAAGACAACATCCCCATGGCAGTGCTGCTAGTTGCTTGTAAACATTGGAAGCTGAAGAAGGTTTCTGGAGCCAAACATGTTTTGAGGGCATTTAGGCTCTAATTCATTTCCAATTTCAGAATAAAAGAAAGAGGACTGCTGTAGCAATTTATTAGGTTGATTAGATATAAAATTTCTCATCAGGTTATTTTGAACTAAATATAACAGTTCTTAAGAATCTGATTTATTAATAAAAAAGTTTGATGTTTAGTCCAGAGACCTTATTTCTTTGACATTTATACTAAAAGAAAAATTCAGATATTTAACATGGTAATTTCTCTTATATTCCACTTATTCCCAAGCACTTTTAAATTACTATGAAAATAAATAATTCATTTCCATTTTACTTCCCAACAGCCATCTGACACACAGGGTGAAAGGAACTTCTCAATAATTACCAAATAATTTATGACCAAATAAATTTGTAGACAGCACTAATTTAATAACCAGCCAAGAGGTGACAGTACAAAAAAGATTTGTGGAGGTAACCTCTTACCTGAGAGTAGTCAATGAAATATTGAATGAAATATCTCTGGTGAAATCAACTAAAAGGCTAAAGAAAGGATTTATCAAGTCATTTGTCACTAAATCCAGAATTTTCTCAATACACTATTTCAGAATTACTGGAAAGTTCATCCAGCCAAATATGAAAGGGCTCAAAGGACTTCTGTCTTGGAGAGGCTGTAACCCTCCTTTTTTTGCAGACACAGGCTCTAAAAATTAGGTTTTAGGTTTTCTATGATCCCTTGTGCTGTCGCAGCCTTACAAATACTTATAAATTACTGCAAAAATACTATTAAAATGACTGCAGAATTTATCATCAGCACAATAGCAATATTTGTCATTACAGGAAGACAGATAAACATTCCCAAATTGTGATAACTTGGGAATAGGAGCAGTATGACACAGCTTCCATAACAGTGACTGGCAACAGCTTCCCTATCTAACTGTATGGGGGAAAAGCAAGCTGTCTGATGAGCTGATGTAGTATTTGACAGTATTTCCACTTCTAGGTTGCAACAAAACATAACTGTCAATAAATTCCAAGGACAAAATGATCTTGCTGTAGAAGACTATAACTCTTACTGATCTTGGCAGTTGTGCCAGCATGTACTGGGGAAACTGCACATTTATAGATTCTTCCCTTTATTGCATATTTCATTATCTCAGCATCTTCATTATTGCTATAATTTTTTATTGAAAGCTCTTATGCTGTAATAGATCCAATAGACAATTGATTTGAGTGAATGGGCTTGTTCATGTGATGGGATTTAGGTCTGCCCCACAGAACAAACAGCCACCTACTGGAAATACACTTGACGGAAGCCCTTGCACTTTGGCAATTCCAGAAAGTGCCTTTAAATGGGAAGGTCAGCTTGTGCACATCCCTATTTGAAATTTTCTATCTCTTTGTACTTTAGGAGAGTTGGATTGCCACAGGGTCACAGAAGCAGGAACTTGAAGTGCTGAATGTATTTGGGAGTCTTCAAAAAAAGCAGAGGGCTCCATTTAAGAGAGGAATTGCTGCTGTGGTGCCTCTGGGTGGTGCAGTTTGCATCTGACCCTTCAAAGGGTGAGAGCCCGTGAAGGAATGATCAGTTCCTTGTCATCTTGAAACTCATGTATTGTGCCATGACCTAAAGTCAACTGAAAATGGAGACTTTAAAGTCAGGCTTGTTTTGAAATGTCAGGGTATATCATACAACCATAACCAAATAGCCTTTGTTTCATATATAAACAACAGCTGCTAAACAAACAGAGCCTTCTAAGAATGATTTGTTTCCAAGTCTCTCAGTTTAGAACTAATCTTTCTGGGAAATAGTTATAATGTCACAGCCAATACATTTTTGCCCCATGATACTTATTTTGCAAAATGAAAATCAACAGTTACAGCTTTAAGAGGGAATGAGCACAGCAACTACTTAACAATTTGTTCTTGGCAGGATCTGACCATGTCCCAATACCCTACAGATTAATGTTTTTATAATAGAAAAATGCAGCATTCAGCAGGAAAAGGGATTATTGCTGGCTGGAGTGCAAAGCAGAACATTGCTTCCTCTGTTCACTTCTAGCACAGCATCTCTCCTCAAAGCTCAGCCATCCCACCACTTCCAGAAACCTGCATCACAGCCACCCATTCAAGCTCCAGATATCCCAGTTGCTATCTTGGAAAAGGCTTTGTGGGAGGGACTTTGCACAGTTTTACTTGCAAACTATATTGCTGGCTCCCTGTTCAGGAAGAAGCGGGATGTGCATCTTTGCCTTCTGTCAGCTCAGCTCACTAGGCCATTACTGCAGGACTTTGACCCTTTCCACGTGCTGGATAGCAGAGCCAAAGCAAGCATGTATGAGTAAGGTTTTCACCCTCTGCCAAGTTTGATGATGTGTCTTTTCTCCATGGGAAGAATGACAGCAATTCACAGAACAGACAAATGAAGGGACTTAATAGAGCAGCCCCTGGATCTGGTCCTTGAGCCAGCACAGCCGGACTGCGCTGTCAGTGGCTTCCCAGCCTCCCTCCTCCCACCTGGGCCACCAGTCCAGCAGCAAGGCCTGATGCAAATCCCATTGCAGGGCAGGAGGAAGCACAAGGAGTGAGAGATTCTGTCTCCCACTGCAGCACAGGGCACCAGGCAGAGGCTCCTCAGGTCTGCTGTGCCCCAGTGCAGAGCAGGCTGGGGAACACTGGCAGACCTCTCATGATTTTTGCAGATTACCATGATCCGGGGTCATGGTGGGGGAACCATTATTCAAGATAGTAAGCAATAAAACAGTATGCTAAAATATTTAATTCCAAATATACTACTGTGCAACACCTGCTGCAGTGCTGTCCCAGCAGATAATGTTGAGCCTATGGTTCCCTTTTGGGAAATTAAATCAATTTGTTCATCAATACACCACAGGGTTTTTGTCACAGGTTAACAATCTGTTACAAATTTGTCATTAGCTTACATTTATACTAAGACAAAGAGGAAAATATTCTTTTCCAGCTGTACTTACAACTACATAGCATGGAAAGCAAAGACATTTCAATACGTTTCTAGATTTATGTACATTTTAAACTTCATCCAGAGTGCTGTTACCAGGACCCTGCTACTTCAGGCTGCCCCAGACTGACACAGCACAGGCCACCAGCCCATGCAATGAAAACACTGGTTTTGTGGAGATGAATGAAGCAGTGTCAGCCCTTTTGATGATCAGACAATCAAAGAGAGGCGTTTTGAGGCAAAGTTATGTAGGTGGACAAAGTGTCAAATAGGGAGTACACAGAGAGAGCTGGAAGTGCTTAGATTAGGACACACTGGCTTTATCTATAGGACAGGGTAAAGTAATTACAGACAATGTTTTAAATCTGTTCACAGCAAGTAGGGCATTTACTACTGACTACAGGAAAATCAAATAGGACCTTGGACACAACAACAGTGAGAGTGACAAGGGAGAGGTGCCCATTACACATATAGAGACTTCCTACATCAGTATGAAAAGTGCCTCCTTTTTCAAACTATGGAGTTGTCTGTGCTTAATATGCTTGATCTTGATAAAATGATTATTGTAAATCCATACCAGCAGGGCACACAGGGATGATATCAGGAATAAAACCCACCAAGATTACAGCTAAGCTCAGTTAACCTGGAAGGTTATCCCCCTCTAAGGTGAGAAATAGCTGACAGTATCTTAAAAAGTGTGAGTTATTTTATATTAAACATGAACGCAGCAGTACCAAAACTGCATTGGATGGAAATAAGCATGCTTTAAAACCAGCAGCACTGTCATGCTTTTAAAAGAGATTTATGTGACCTGCACAGTGCACAAAAGGACTGTTACAGGATATTGAGGCTGGATTTTCACAGCCTTCGGGTTACAGGCCATGCTGCAGTTTGTGTTCCTCTATTCAGCAGCAAGAAATATCTGGAGGAATTAGTAATGAAGAAGAGAGCTCTGGTTGTCCTTATACCCTCCAGTAAATGTGCTTGGGAGCACCATTTGCAATGAAGCTCTCCACATATTGTGCATGTGCTTAACAAAAAGCTCTACTTGTCCATGCCAGAGTGACAGCAATACCTCTTCTTATTCAATTGTTTACTAATCTATCAGCTATTAAATACACTAATTGTTTGTGAATTTCCTATGAAAGATGTCAGCAAGGCATAATTCTGCATAGCAGAATGGTGTCTTTTCTTGGACACCTACATCTTCCCTGATTTCTGATCAGGGAAGATGATTTCCATTTCTAGTACTGCCAGAAACTCACTAAAATACTTAAGGGTTTTTCATTTTTCTGGTTCGACAGAAAAATGTGCTTTTCTATTGAAAACCCCACAGCCCTTACAGACGATAAAGGAAGTTCTGTACATATCTGTGGAGATGCCTCTTAAATGAGTGAAATTGACCTGTGTTGGTAGAGCATGTGTTCCTTTTGTTTTGTAGCATTACCAGTTAAAAACCTTTTGTTAAATGTAATGAGTCACTTTCTTATTTCTAGAAATACAAGACTTCGCTGACTCGGGGAAAAAAACATGAAAAATCCTATTTTACAGCAAAAACTTTCATGCTTATTTAATAAGTAAATTTATTGCAGTTTGTGGCTTTCATTTCCTCACAAAAACCACCAGCAGAACAGATCTTCTCAATCAAATGCATTATTGGCCCTGCTCCACCTTCCCATTAACAGTGACTCACAAGCTAGAGCTTAAAAAATAAACCTGATTTACTTTAAATAGAAAGAGAACAAAAAATAAAGGCAGCTGAAATATTTCAGGTGCTGAAAAAGAAGGCTGAGGAGCTGAATTTTAATACTGAGTAAGTGATCTGGAGCACAGCTACTGCATCTTCCTAAATACTGTGGTGCTTGCTGTGCAAAGGCTTTCTGCTCTGGGCTTAATGCATGTGACACTTTGCTGATGGGCCCTCCTAGGTCTCTAATGCTGAGCTTTGGATTTAATGCTCCAAACAGTTGGAAGAAAAATGCCTTCCCCTATGAGTGTTAGTTATAAGGCTCTTAGAAGTGAATTGATTGCAATCTCCCATTATTCATCATCTAAGGCATTACACCTGCAGCTCTAACTGAAGTATTTATGACTCTATCCAACAGAGAGTTGTCTATGCCAAACTCCAGGCAAGGTTACTCATACCAAAAAGTAGGAATGTAATGGACTATAAAACTACCAGGCACAGACAGCTGCTAACTTCTCTGTGAGCTGAGGACAAACAGAGCCAGCAGGATAGCGAAGCCCAGCACGTGCAGAGGAAGGGAGGAGACAAGTTCAAGTGTGCTGGCTGGAAAGGCTCTGGCCAGGCACACTCACTTCCTCACCAGCAGGGCTGAAGCTGGGCAAAAAGCAGCCAGAGTGTAAGGAAAAGATGAAAACATGTTTATGCAATGTGGACACAGCACACTACATGCAGAAACGCAGCCTTATGTTTATGAATATTGTAAAGGCACAACTAAAAAACCCCTCTGAGACTCTGAGTGTATCAGCTTGGCTGTAGCACAGGCAGGAAATCTGATCAACACAGTTTTCATGTGAAGGGGAGCAGACTGCTCACATGTAAAGTGTAAATGCATTGCAGTAGGTTTCCTCTCCCACTCGCTCTGTGGACTCTGCTACAGGCACTGAAGGTGTCAGAGTAGTCACCATACAGAAACAGGAAATAAATTAATCTTCCTGAGACACTTAACGAACATATGCTTGGGCAGACAGGCTTTACTTACGGCTTTGAAGTCCTAAACTAAACATCCAAGTCAAAGACAGCTAGTACAGATGGAGGAGCAGAAGGTTATTGACTCAGACAACAGTGCTTGACAAGCAGGGAGCTCAGTGCTGCAGCAGCTGCCCTTCCAAAATGGGTTTTATCAAAACACGACAAAACACACGCAGGCAGTGCAGGAGTACACAAGCAGGAGACATGCTTTTGGGATCAGCTGTTAACACAGCATTTTCCACTTTTGATGAGACCCAATATGTGCAGGAAGCAGAAGCAAGGACACCTCTTACATCCTTAGGAGCTTTAGCAGAGCCCACTGAAGGTAACTGATGAGAAGGGAGGAGCCAGCTACGCCCATGACCTTCCCTATCCCACAAACTTCAACTTGTATTGAAGAGCAGAACTAGCAAAATATTCACAATTGCAACACAGCTTGAATCAATGGGAATTTCTGTGTTTTTCTGGTCCTCATTATTGTTTTATCCTAAAAGATAATGTGGAGGTTCACACGATTTGCTTTGGCCAAGACTTCATAGACTCAAAAAGGGGCAAGTTCAAACCTGAGAAAAATGACCAAAATATGAGAGGAAAAGACATAAATGTAGCAGATAAAAGAGAGAATAATCATGTCCTAACTTTAAGTACCACATCCACAAGCCTTTCTTCCTCCCTGTCTTAGCTGAGCAATGCAACTAAATCATGAATTTGCATTTATAGAAGTCCCTTCCTTACAGCAAACTGTGGAATCATGGAATGGATGGGTTGGAAGGGACCATAAGCAATATCAAATTCAAAACCCTCTGCCATAGGCAGGGACACCTTTCATTGGACCAGGTTTCTCAGGGCCCCATCCAGCCTGGCCTTCAACACTTCCAGCCTTGTCAGCCACGCCTTCCCTGGGCAGCATTGTTGCAGTGCCTCACCACCCTCACAGGGAAGAGTTTCTTCTTAATATCTTATCTAGATCTACCCTATTTTAGTTTAAAGCTATTTCTCTTTGTCTTGTTATCCCATGCCCTTGTAAAAAGTCCCTCTCTTTTTTTCCTGTAGCCTCTTTAGGTACTGGAAGGTGCTTTTAAGCCTCCCCAGAGTCTCCTCAAGGCTGAACAATCCCAGTTCTTTCAGCCTGTCATCATAGGAGAGTTTTTCCAGTCTTAGTGGCCTCCTCTGGACTGGATTGAACAGGTTCACATTCTTCTCAAGTTGAGGTTCCAGAGCTGATTGCAGAACTCCAGGTGGTTTCACCAGAGCGGAGCAGAGGGGCAGAATCACTTCCCTCATCCTGCTGCCCTCTCTGCCCGGGACATGTTTGCCTTTCTAGGCTGCAAGTGCACATTGCTGGGTCTTGTCAATCTTCTAATCAACCCCCAAGTCTTTCTCCTCAGGGCTGCTCTCACTGTCACAGACTGTGCACAGAGTGGCAATTTAGCTATGCAAATTAAAAGTGAACAATTAAAGAGCCGATATTTGTAAAAGGAATGTTCATAGGGGAAAATTAGCACAATTCTGAAGGAAAAAAAATGAGTAGCTTGTGGCAGCCTGAGGGCAGGAGGAACTGACACGATGTTATTGCACACTTTATGCCCATGCAATATTAATGCAATCGCCATGACAACCGTGACATCCTCTGAAATTATACACCTTTACAACTATGGAACATCTTCTGAAAGAAAAGAAACACATCTACAGCTTGCAGGAAGGCTGTTTTAATCTAAAATCTATCTTTTTTATAAGGATTCGAAACCTTACCTCAACATCTCTTTTTCCTGAAGGCTACTGTAAGTTTATTTCTAATGTGCATCTGACCAAAGCATAGCCATGGCTGCCTGGTTCTTTTTCCATATAAATGTATGCTCTACATTGGCATGATTATTGTTTAAAAGCAGAAAGTGGTACAAGGAAAAAAATAGAAAGAAAATAGTCTGCACAAACTAGCTGATCAAAGTCTTATAAAAATTGAAATATTCAACATGTCAAAACCAATCATGGCTACATCCACCAGACACCTTGCTTAATCAGGAGCTGAGGTAGGGTGCATCTTTTACATTTCTATAGTGTTAGCACAGTGTTTTCACTGAACAAATAATGTGGATCACACTGAGAATAATATGGGAAACTACATAATGTAGGAGCCTGAATAGCAGCCCCAAAGCAATTGCTCAGAAAAGTAATATGAAGGCCACCAGACACTGTGTCATGCCAATGTTATCCTTTTCATAGTGTTTCAGAAAAATCAAAATGACATAAGCAGGCTTTAGCAATGATGCCTCACTTCTAGAAAAATGCCCCATGTGGTTTGCTACACCGCAGTCCTCTGCTTTTTATAGTCTTGTTACATTTCCTTCCAAATTGAAACCAGGCTGGGATTCAAATCTATGTTCCTCCACTCATTTCAATAGGAAAAAAGCATCAAAGTACCTCAGGTTTATTAGAGAGAAAATAAGGAGCTTCAAAACAAGAAACAGTGAAAACAAAGTGGTAAGTGTTCTGCCCCCAGTAAAATTTGGGGCAGAGGTTCAAAGCAGCAGCTACTTAACTTTTGTTGCCCTGTTACTGAGGATGCATGCACTGGATAATGTCAAAGGGATATCAGACTCACTTTGTGCAGTGGCTGAAAGTCCTCATCCAAAAACAATACCTTAAAAGCAAATAAGAGCTTCAATATTCCTGCTTATTTTCATAAAAAGCTGCAGATGGAGGAAAAAATAAGATAAACAGAGGAGTCCTTGATCCATTAAAATCAAGTTCGAAAGTCCGAAACTTATCCTGCTTCACCATTTCCTGATTGGACACATGGTTCTTCCCACTGGTTTAGTCTTACCAGGTACTCCAGAACAAACACAGCACACTCAGCATTTATGACAGACATCAACACATTTCAGTGCCAGACAGTCACTTTAACACATTTCCAGAATAACCCTGCCCTAGGTTTGTCTCTCACACTCCAAGCAGATGGTGGGAGCACAGCTCTGGTGGCAGGGGATGCTCTGCCTCCAGAGCCATTTCCAGGCACAGGAGGAGACAGATGCTGTGGGGCCAGGTGGCTGGTCCTGACCACAGCATTCATCCAGCTGAAAGCCTGGACACTGACCTCAGCAATGGACACAGCTACTCATGAGAATTCTCCAGCATCTTCACTTCTTTTCCCCAACTCCAGCATTGTCTCCACCATGTGCTTGTCTTGGGCACAAAGTTAAAAGCACAGGAGACAGGCTCTGTGCAATTCTGTGACACCACTCAGGGGAATAGACCAAGCACTGCCTTTTCATTAATTCCTACTGTCACCATGCCTATAGAGATACCTAAAGATTTTAGGATTTCATACATTTTTCATATTTAGTAGCTTTCTAGAGTGTCAATGAATAGTTATATAGCTCCTTGTGTTTTTCCTGCATTTTCTCTTGGATTTTAGAATAATAAACTAATCCTTCCAATGCATACTTGGAATTCTGTTTAGTCTTATTCCTAAGAAGAAGAAGAAGCCTGACAAAGATCTTTTTTTCCACTAGAACTTAGAAGAAATAACAAGAAAGTCTCTGGAAAAAACTCCAATGGAGTAGAACCTGGGGGAACTGCTCTTCTAATTGGACAATATTTGTTAGAAAAATGAAAGTTTGTTAAACTTTTAAAAAATGTAGAAATCTGATGCCAGGTGTGCCCATAACCATGGAGGCACCTGGAACGTTCCATCAAAGACCTGATTTTTATCTTACTATTTTAACACTGTTGCAAGTTTTGGTTTTGGGGGCTTTTTTTAGTCAACAACAGCAGATGTGCAGTTGTCCCAGTGACACAAATTCTTGAGCGTAACTTAGTGAATGTAACAGTGCCTACTTCTGGCAGTGGCTGACTAAAGCAATGTGGGGCAAGAGCTGCTCAGGAGGAGTGTGTGAGCCCTGGAGAGAGATATTTGCTGTATTGCTTAAACCTCTGTGTGCTTTGCCACAGTAAGAATAGCACCCTAGCATGGGAGATCAAACATGGGCTTGGGATAAAGATAGACAACAGTCTTACACTTTCAGAGAAAAGTTACATAATCAGCAAAACTAACCAAAAATGTAGAACACACCAAATGTTTTTCCTACAACCCTCTCTGCCAAAAACTATATAAAAAACCTGTCAAGTAAACTAAATCTGAAAATTCTTAGGACACATTTTGTCCTACATTTAGTTAAAAATTTGTATATGTGTATATGCAACAGCTTTCTTTAGAAAATGCTACAGCCAAACATCAGACATACACAAAGCTCAGTTCCATTGACAAGATTTTATTTGTGACACTAATTTCTGTGGTTATATTGGCAGGAACCATTGAGCCTCCCACTATACCAAATATTAGAACATTTTCTAATACCTGGGTTTTGGATATATATTTATGCATGTTCACTAAAATGAAAGCAAATAAGAAAAACAGAAAGGTATTTTAAGAGCAAATTTTAGGCAAACCTGCTCAAACTGGTAGGATCAAATAAAGCAAACATTGCTAAATCTTTACTTCTGTATGGAGCAAATCAGGCTGCAGCCCCTTCTAAAGGACTGAGATTGCAGCAGGAGACCCTTGAACTCTCAGCTCCCCAGCTGAGCTCAAGCCCCACTCGTGGAATCCTGACCAACACCAGGCTTCAATCACTACATCATGCCTCTCCAACTTATCATTTACCCTGGAACTTTTATTATTATTATTTGGGTTATCATAACACCATGAAACATCATGAAGAACACTACTTTGAAAACACACAACAAGATGCCCCATAACCCTGACTAAGTTTTGTAGCCTCAGCACAAAGCAAGAATCAAGAGATTACACACACACACTGGTGTAGAGAAAGCAGTGAAACGATGTGGATCAGCACGACTAGCCAGGATCCCAGAACATCAGGGCTGACTATTATAAACTAAGCCAATGGAACTGTGCTGATTTACTGAGAAAACATCCTGTCGAGTTTGTATTGTACTTAACTGCTGCTTCATATTTAATTATAAAAATCCTAAAGCAACACAAAAGCCTACAGCAACACACTCATTGCCTGCTGTGCACCAGCTGTCTGCAGTGACAGAGCATGACAGATAGCCCCAGCCCTGAGGGGGGTCTGAGGACTAAAGCAGTCCCTCAGCAACCAAAACCACTGGCTTCTTCATGCAATACAATCTTTGTTGCAAGAGTACTTTCCCACTGTGCCCATTACCATCCCTGGGAAATAATTATTGTTGTCTGGACAGATCCTGTTTTCATTTACATCAGTGGGAATAAAAACACCATGAGAAAGAAATTACAGAGCTGGAATTTTAATCCTAATGCATCTTTTGAGAAGACTAGAAGACTGAAGGGCAAATTCCCCCAGTCTTTCCAGTGTTGCCCATTGGATGGGCAGCACCTGGTACCCAGCCCAGGGGATGCTCCAGGACTCTGCCAGACTGTGCAAAGCCCCACTCCCACAGCCCAGGCAGCACAGCTATTTCCAGGTGTTGAGGAAGTAAACACAACAGGCAGAAATCCTGTCAGGGACGGGGAAAACCCTCAATAGCAACCTGATGTACAAGTTAGAGCTCATGGTTAGCTGGGGAGTGAGGACTCAGATTCACTCCCCATTTGTGTTTTGGGGGAACAGGAAATTTAAAATGTTTTTTTTTTTTTTTTTCTCCTGGACAAAATTAGTGAATCAATTTCAGCAAATTACTGTCATTAAACACATTTGAAAGCAGCTGTAAGTAGGGGAAAACCCAAAGATAGCCATACAGAGAATCACGCTGCCACGACTACGGCAAGAGAATTTAATATTTTAGAGGAGGTTGGAAGAAACTTAGAATAATGCTAAATTATGAAATAACCAAGTCAGAAGAGATTTTCATTTCTGCCTTCAGCTGCTGAAGATGAATGCCTGGTAAGTCCCAAAGGATGTTTCCTCCCCTCTTCAGTCCACACTCCCTCCCCAAAAAAAGAAGAAGGAAAACATAAAAAAAGGCTCCAAGTTTTCTGCAGAGACTGAATCTGAGATCAAAAGAAATTAAGTTAATAGATGGGGAAGCAACACAGAATATCTCCCGTAACTTGTCTCTTTCAGTTCCAGTCTCCTCTTCAGGTGTTTATTACTTTTCCATCTATGTCAAGAGAGGCTCCCTATGATTTTGGAAAATCAGATGTGACAAAAATTGTGCTAAAAATATTTCAGTTGCAAAATATGATGCTTCACAAAATATCACAAGGCCAGAAATAATTCACAAGGAAGCTTTCAAAATGCTTCAAGGACACTCATGATAAAATTGCACTCTGAATGATAAAAACTATAGGAGAGAGAGGGGTCCCCATATAAATTTAAAACTAACTGAAACTTTTTGTACTCTAACATTTAGAAAGAAGAAAAATGAATAAAAACATTGAAGACATTTTCAAATATGCTTTCCTAATACAAAGAGGTCCCTGGGTAGATGTTCACACCTCTAGATCACAATTTTTATATATAAATTTTCAGACAAAAGTGAGAAATTTAGGTGGGATTTCTAAGGAACTCGTAACATGTGCTATCTGAACAAACACGGTAACAATGGGGTTTTAGTGTGTCATCACTTGTCTGCAGAGCCAGGCATGATGACTCTGTGCTGCTCCAATGCCATTGCAAAGTAAAGCTTATGAACAGAAAACACCTTGGAAGTTGACTTTGCATTTACCCTTGACTGTGAGCACACACACGGTTAATCCCAGCTCAGCTGACAGTACTAATTCATGTCAGCAACGCTGCTCCCCTGGCTGCATGCTCATGTGTGAATAGCCAGCTCCTATTTTGTCTCAGGCAACTCCTTGACTCATTATTCTTTTGCAAAAAGACCCAGTACTCCTCTTTCTGACTAATTGACTTAATTGCTATCTCTCTATATGCTTTCACATGTCAATTACTCCATGCCTTCAGAGCAGGCTGCATTTTTCACATGAAAGGAAGATTGAGATCCAGAAGAGAATTTTAGCTGTCTGCAATCTATACTTTACAGCATCATTTCACAAGGCCAAGAAGAAGTTTAGTGTTGCTCCTCCTGAAGCACAGCAGTAAGGCAATATTAGAAACATTTTGTAAACTACACTTCAGTGTGCTCCATTTGAAGTGCTCCAGAGCTGTCTCTGAGAGATACTGCAAGAGCAAGAAAATCATGTGCCAAGAAAGGGCAAAAGGCAGGCGAGAACCAAGAACCATTAAACTCACTATAGATTCTATCATTTTTGACTATTTATTTATGACAATACCCCCTCCATTGCCTTTCTTCCACTGTGTGTTATTTTAAATGACAGCACATAGAAAATACCATACTGCAAGACCCAATGCAAGAACAGATTTTCAGAAAATTCTCATCTTACTGTACCAAATAAACATGCAATTATTTAATGTAGGCAGGCCAAATTACATGGCTGAACAACGTAGCCCTCCGTGTGTTTAAAAGAACCATAATAATTAACATGAAGTTTAAATTTGAAAATTTTAATCCCTTGCTACAATATACACTAGTAATTGTGCACAGTTGTGCATGCCTCCCCAGAAAGCAAACTGTCAGCATAATTACCACATTTAAATATTATTTCTGAGATTAAATTGGTTTAAACCAAAGAAAGATATAGCAACTCACTAGACTTCCCTGTCTGTCACTTCTGCATTAGCATTGTGGAATGAGTTTTTCTTTTCAGCCTTTCTAGGTGGGAAATACCAAGGTTTCCATTCCAAACTTTCTACTTGCACCCTGTAAGAGCTGTTTCAATGCCAATTAAATGTGCTACTGCTATCCATGCTGTTCTTCAGCTAGAGCAGCCACACTAAGCTTCTGTAATTCATAGCAAGTCATAACAATAATGTTATTGTCTGTGGATAATCATCTGTGAGAACTGCTGACAGAGGGGAAGAAGGAAAAACTCTCCATTGTGTTAAATCCAGTTTGAAAGAGCCCAGAGGGAGGAAGAAGCACAGACTCATGGCCTGAGGTGCTTTCAGAGCACCCTACCATGCTCCACACAACATCTTCCCTCTTTCCAAAGCTCTGACATGTCCAAGGATGGCCACATGGCAGGGCCAAAGGCAGCCTGTGTCTGTTTGCAGCAGCTCTGTTCCTTGGACACTCTATGTAATAAAATGACCAGAAAGCCAGAAAGGGTTGAATCCCAACTCCTCTCACTCATCTTCAGTGGCATTTACTAAGGAGCAGTAAAGTGAACACTTTGTTGGTTTGAAGAATTTTTAAATCAGATTTTGTTCTAGAGGTGTGCAGAGTAGTCAAAGCAGAAAGAAAGGCTGCTGTGAAGAATTAAAACAGATCAGAAAAAAAGAAAGAAAAGATGTTCTATTCCTTCACTGGTGCAGTTGTGCCGTTTTGCTTCAGCAACATGTTTCTTGCTGCTGTGAAATAGGAGAGAGTAGAAACACGGAACCCACCAAACCCTGAAATATCAAAATTGTTTATGTCAATTTTAGGAAATGTCTGTTCTAGAATACTCCAAAGAACATTTGATCTTTGCTTTTTTTCTTTTCCCTCTCACTCACAGCTGTAAATGTAGGTCTGGAAAAACAAGGCTTTAGTCGCAAAAAGAAAAAGATTAATTTTAGAAGCTGCTTTATGCCCCTCATTTTTGATTATCAGGCACATAACATATTTGCTCAGAATATTTACTTTTACTTTGTTAAAGTATAGGTCCAAGTTCATTAACATACTGTGCTTGTTTTATTCTACCCCAAAGAAGAGAAGCGGCCATAAACTCTGCTGAAGAACACCTGATTACACTGGCTCTGTATGCAGAATGAAAAAAATATATCAGCAAGAATACATCAGTCAGGGTGGACATAAAAGTCTATTTCTACTCATAATAGATAATTTGTCATCCTAAAATATTAAGCTTTAAACGGCAGATGTGTGTCTTTACTTCTGACATAATTTCCATCTTTGATATAACATCGCGATACATCTTAAAAAGACACAATATGATTGTAGTTCATGTTTTTTAAAGGTCACTTTTACCACATTTTCAAATCTGTTGATTATTAAGCTTAAACACCAGAGGAATGACTCCTGTAATGGCTTTGTCTGTTCAGTGTCTATTTCTCTCTGCTTCCTGAGAGAAATCAAATCATGAGGAATATTGAAGTCCCTGGTCACATATGTGAAAAGTTCATAAGAGACTTCTGTATTTATTTTCCTAAGAGAAAAGAGATTCATCTCATCTGAATTACTCTGTTTATAAAGTGTTACATCCAAAGCATACAAAAGTCAATTCAAGTGTTCTGAATAACATTAGCAGACTTAACATCAGGCCCTAAAGTCATTTATGGAAGAACAAAGATGTCCCTGTATGCCTGGATTTTTAGATTGAAAGCCGTTGAACTTGTTCATTGTGAATAAGATGATGATTTAAACATTATTTGTTGTACTTTCAATTTCAGATACAAGTCAAAGACATCTTGGATGGCCACTTCATTATTTTCTCCTCACCTCCCTTACTGTTACACATTGCAGTCCAAAGACACTGTCAGGTCTATATGCAGCAAACTGGAGGAGTACACACAAGATGTGTGTGTTATTCAGCAGTTTTCTTTATAGTTTGCAGCACTTTCCCTGAGCTGTTAATGGAGCAGTCTGGGTACTGGCTCAGCCAGATCAAGAGTTGTTTACTTGTCTTCCTCTCTGCTGGATCATCTACATTTTCACAGGATGTGGAAGATGAAAAGTTCTCAAAACTCCGTGATTTAATACACTCACCTTTTAAAAAATGTAACACCTTGCAGGTCTCAGTGATAATCAGCAATGCAATGTAGAGGTTGTTTAACTAGAATCCCTCCTTCACTAAAAGTCTCACAATATTTTAAAAAATTTGGGAGTTTTTTAATTACCCTAGAGATGAAAAAAACACCAACAACTTTTTTTTTTCTCTCTCTCCCTACAGATAAGTCTGTCTTCAGACCAATTTCAAGATAGTGTTTTCTTTAGGAAAGACACAGTCAGCAGACTACCAGCTTGCAGTGTTCAAGCAACAGAAATACATTGTTGGAAACCCTTCGTGCTAGACTTCAGCTGTGCTGGCTATTTAATTACCTGATTTAGTAACGCAATATTCCCTCTTGGACTTATCTGAAAGCAGCAATATAATATTTTGAGGACAGAATTATAAGCAAACCTACCTTGAAGTAGTAATGATGCCAGCAGTGCAGTGCACATGATTTACATCACCTTTGAATGTAGTTGAAAGTATTAGGCTGCAAAGACTGAAGAGAGTTTCCAACAGAACAGTTGCAATCTTCACTTTGGAGTTTTTGGATCCCACATCCCCAATATTGAATCAGTCTCAATCACCCTGAAAGCACCCTGACTTAACAGCATGTGCAACTCAGATCTACCAGCAGAAACGGGTTTTCACTGCATAGCCATTGCTGCACTCTAACACTTGGATGATGAAACCCTGGGAACTTCTTCCCTTTCATTCTTGCAGCTTCTAAAGGAGCTGATCTTCATTTGCTTTTGAAACTCAGAGCCAGCGTAGCTTATTAAACAAGATGACTAGAGTTGCCATCAGACATGCCGAAACTCTGAGATTCCTGGTGTTGAGAAGAACCAAGTCAGAACTTCACCTGATCGTATTCAATGTGACAGGACTGAGATATCTCATAGGAACAGAGCAATTATACTAAATATGAAACACAGATATAAGGCCTCCTGAAGAGGGAGTCATACACATATAGGTTTTGGCTCTTTGCTCAGCAAACTTGCCATAATCTACAGGATTTTTGTGTTTTGTGTAGGACAGTGATAACCCTTAATTTCTGATTTTTTTTTTTTTGTCTTTGGATGCTGGATGCCCCCTGTGTGGTGGGTACATATACCACCTATGTGGAGGATATGGGATACACTGACATTGATTTCTGAGAACAAGACAATCTTTCTGATTTTTACTGTGGGCTGATGCATTGCCCCAGTAACTGTTTTCATTCTCCTTCAGTTTTTCACTCATAGGAAGGGAAGAACTATTTCTTTCTTCTAATAAAGTCCTTTGAATTAATATTTATATGAATAAATTCTGTAGCATGAATAAACTCTCCAACACTGCACTACCAATAATTTCTGTTACATAATTATTACAGAATATTGATTTATGAAGAACTTAACAGTTAATAGGATTCATATGAATCTTGATTAAATGTCTGCATTAAAGTAAAACACTTCACAATGGCGTTAAAATACACACTGCAAAAGGTAGCTGAAAATTTTCAATGCAATGAGGACAATCCTTCCTCTTAGAGCCAAGCACACACGAATATCAAACACTTCAAACAGTTGTAGACATCAAAAATGTCTATTGCTTGGAAAAAAGGAAATAGAAAAGTAAATGGAATGCATCAGGGCTGAAATTAATAATTTCTGAGATTAGGCTTCTGTTTGGAGTGTCATGTGCAGCCATTATACTCTTAAGCAGACCTGACCAACATGCTCAGAGGAGGGAAAAAAACCCAAAAACCCCAAAACACCAGAAAAAGTAAGAAAACTCACTGGAATTTGGAATATAATTTATAATCTTTGTGCTAACACAAAAATATCATTGCTGTTAAAGTAATCTTCTTAAAAAGGTTCATGGGTTAAAAATTTCATTAGAAATTAATACCTTTAGCTTGAATCAAGGCACTTCAAAAGATAAATTTTCATCTGTTAAAATTTAAATTATCATTATTTCATGGAAAAGAGGATTTTAATTAAAAAGACACTGAACTGCCTTCATTGGGACAATACTGTAGTTTTTCTTCTTTTTATTGTTTGCTTGGTTTTGCCATTTTTTAGAAACAAATAATAGCTCTGAAAGCCCAAAATTTGTCAATCACATTATCAGGTGATTTTATTAACTGAAGAAATGAAGGGAATAGGGGCCCGGAAAAAATATTATTAGCTTTGCTGACATAAGGAAAACAACATTAAATACCTGGGGTATTTAAGAAAAAAGCCTACATGGGTAGATATACTTATTTCCTTTCCAAATTCCAACTGATATGCCTGAAGAAAGCTCAAATGACCCTGCCCTCCCATTTTAACTGCATATTGGCTCAGCCTCATTGCTAATCAGAGGTCATTTCTGTGAAACACAGGATTGTGGAACAGAATTACTACTCCAGCTCTCAGGGCCTAACCCTTGCTCTAGAAGGGTGACATCATTGCCAAGCACCAGTAAACTGAAATAAGACTGAGCTGATTTCCTGTTACTTTGTGTACCTCCCTGAAAGATGCACTTTACAGTCCAAGTTCACTGCCTTGCAGGAAGAGGATGATTATTTTTAGCAACATCCTTGAATGTTTCGACCAGTGTGCAGATATAGAAGCAAACGGGACAATTGCTAAATCTCATTGCTCTGGCTTTTTTTGTTACTGAAGAACAAAGTTAAATAGAATACAATGGTGGATTTATTTAGCGGAATCAAGCATCAACAATTACAAAAAATATAATCATCTTATGTTCTTTATATTACCTTTTTATTAGGAAAAAAAAAGGAAGAAAACAAATTGAGGTCACAACTTATTTTTCCAAACAGTATGAAAACATTATGAAGAGTTATGAAAACAGTTATGAAAACATTAAAAAATTCAGACCATGTAATCAAATCCTGTGGTAAGATGCATACCAGCTTCAGAAGATTTTACTTCAGAAACCTCCAGCAACAAATCTGCCCTTTTCCTTCTCTTCCCACACCTACAGCAACTGTTCTGCCATGGTATCTGCCGTAAGATTCCTGAAAGGAATTCCATTCTATTTCCCCAGAGTTTTCTTCACCCATCAGTTCAGAACCAGTGTTTCTTGAATTGAGACAAAGACAGAAGTTGCAGATTCTCAGATTTGCCATTTGGCAGCTCAGAATTCACATCTCTGCAGCAGCTTTCCTCTGCTTTGGGAAATGTAAAATGTGCCATGTGCTATAACTGCATGGTCTCAGTACCTCTTGAGGCCTTTGAAGGGCTTAAACACACCATCCTCACCTTCCTGTGCCAGTCACAAACAGCTCACCCCAGCCCCATTATGGTATGGCAAGGAGCAGGAGCCCTGCATCCCCTTGGGTTGTGTTTGTGTGGGCAGGAGGATGTGCCAATAGCAGATACATGGTATGGGATGAAAGCAAGCAGCTGTGGGAGAGGGATACCACAAAACACGAGTCACCCAGTATGGAACACCTGATTACTATCCCGCTGGAATTTTCCCTGCCTCCACACTCCACCTTCTTCCCACTAGACCACTCCAAGCTTCTAAGACTGCTTATCCTCTAGCAGGACAGGCCAGCCATAGTATGGATCACAAATATTGATGTCCCCAGAAGAAGGGATATTGGTAGATTTTACTGCAGAGCCCATGCCAGGTATTTTGCTGCCACCAGGAACAGAAACAGGTCGCATAGTCTCAGATGTGGCTGAGAAGAGCAACTCCCAGCAGAAGGGCATGTTTGCTCAAAGGATGATGTGGCTACTGTGATTAATGACAGAGGGAATTCTTACACCAGTGCAAAAGCATCAATCCAATCCCTTCCAAGCAGGAAACAAGGAAAAAACAGGAATGGACCAGTAGTATCAAATCCTTCCCACAACAGACCAGCCCACCGCTCCAAACTCAACTGCTTTTCCCATGGGAAAACCCATTCCAGGTTCCCATCTCTAGACTATTATGAAAACAGGGAGATCATTCAGACTGCACATAGGGCACTACCATCCTCTCCCTCTCCACACTGAAGGATGTTTAGCAGTAGTTCATAAATAATTTCAGTAAAGACTCTTCTCCAATAAGCTTTTTTTTTTTTTTGGTATTTTCATCAAACCGAATAGTCTTACTAAAACTTTTGAGATCCCAGTAAGCTAAGCACAAATACTGGCAACAATGCCTGTCTTCAGACTAAAAAAGTTCCTCACCACAAAAAGATCTGAGACTTTAGCCTCACCTATCCCCAGGCTTGCCCATACAATTCAGTGTGGGTCATCTAGCAGCAGGCTGATTGTCAAAATGTTTCAAAAAAAGAGAAGAGGGAGCAATGAAAAAACAGACTGGTGTGATGGGCTGCACTTGAAGGAAGGTCATGGACACCAAGAAAAGTGCAGTTCCTTGGTCATGTTTTCTAATCTGAGTCTCCTGCCCCAGAAGACCCCATGGCAGGACACTTTTCTGGCTCTCCAGGTGTAGCAGGTGTCCAGGCAGAGGTCAAGTAGGCTGCCATTAACTGACAACCTCATCCCAGTCTCCTGCCCCCACAGGCTGGCTGGATCCTTATATTGAAAAACAAACAAACAAACAAACAAAAAAAAAACCCCAAAAAACCAAAAACTTAAAAAAAGTTTGTTTCAGTGTTTTGATGGGAGCCTTTTCTGCTCCTACACCTCTCACAAATTTTAAGCTTTTCAACAAGAAGGCAGCCCAAATACAGAAATCCAGGCTGATACAGAAATCCAGGTTGCTAAACAGGAGATTTATAAAGGAGGAATTCTTTATCTCCACAGATAAAAGGCTGCAAGCAGTAAGGAGAAATACTCAGAACTTGTAGAGCAAAAGAGCAGCCTTCCAGCAGGCTAAGAGGTTTCACAAAGCTTTCATAGCTCTGTAGAACAAGGATGACCTTTACTGTCAATAACAGCAACATACTGGTTATGCTTTGTATTATACGAGTGTCCTTATTAAGTGCCCTTATGGTTATGGGACATTTTGTGCATGCTGCAAACTTTCACTGTGGAGAAAAGATCAGTGCTCTAGGCAGGGAAACAAGCAATACAGATGAGCACAATGTATGGTTAGACAAGAAGGGGGACAGGGAGTTTGGAGAATGGCAGACTTGGACAAGGCTGAGCCTGCTGAACACTTCACTGGGATGGTAAGGCACAGCTCACAGCTCTGCACAGTGGCTTCAAGCACCTTACACTGCTTGTAGAAAGGCTGTCCCACACCATCCTTCTCCTTAGTGACATGACAGAAGACACCCTGCATGTCAACAGCAAAGAGTTAGGAGATTCTCAAAGCAAGTGCATGAGCCTCTAGGTCTGTTGGTAGGGCTGAATGCTAATGAATACCAGGGAGAAGAAGTTTTTCCTTGAGGAGAAGAAATGGACCTTAGTGGAAAAAGGCTAAAGGGTAAAAGGCAATTTGTGATGCAAGCAGTTGTCTCTGGTGTTGTTGCAGAGACTCAGAGATCCCAAATCACCTTCCACAACAGCTCACAGGGCCTGTAAAAAAAATAAAAATTACTACCACTACTACTTAATACGATCATAATTTTATTATGAACACTGCATACAGGCATGTGTACTCCTTTCCAGTTGAGAGATCACTAATAACACACCAGTACTGATTAACCTTGGGTATACAACTGTTAGAGACCAAACTGTACTAAAAGTGAGATATGACATCACAAGCTTAACCAGCAGATGGTCATCTTACTTTGAACTGATTCCTCACTGACCAGTGCAAGTGAAGGATTCCCAAGATCCAGAGAGCAGTGGCAAGGCTCTCTTCCAGAGGCATGAGCTCCCAGGAGATTGTGCCTTCAGCGGAAATAAAAGCACTGGGCACAGGTTGCTGCTTGTTTCTGTACCAGTGACACACAAAGGTTGAGCTGTGCACAGTCTCCCTCAAGTGAGTAACAAGATGTGTGTGCCTACACTAAGTTTAGTTTTCACCAGGAATGTGCATCCAAAGGAAATGAATCCTCATTGCTTCCCAGAGTTAATAGGTTCTGCAAATCTGGTTCTGTACCAGGAGTGCACCTAGAGCTCCTAAGGGGCACATGGTCCAAAAGAGCAGCGGATTCAGAGTAACATCTGGTGAAACAGAAACCTTAGGCATTGCACCCTTAGCAACAGGGATTTCACTCGAATAAATCTGCCTCTTGCAGTCGGGGCTGCTTGCTATCAGGTATAGCCAAGGTGAGTGTGAGACAAGTGATCCACCAGCACAGGTGGACAAGAGACACACTCCAAAAAAAGCCAGAGTTGGTGCTGCAGCTGAACCACTGCACAGCCCAGCCAAGCCACTGCAGAGCACAAGCAAGAAGAGCATGGTAACAAGCCAGTCTGCATGTACTTGGAAGAAGGACTTAAATGCCCTCCCTGATGATCCCTACAAAAGTTAGCAGAGACAAAATTCTCCACAGATTCTTTCTATTTGAAAGGCGTGATACAAGTGTTCTGTTTTCCTCTAATGGATATAAAAAGCATGTTATGCTGGAACAGGTCTGGCAATTTCAGTTTCAGATACCAGCTGGTTTTAGTACCAGCTTTTATGAATCCTTGAAAAGATGTTCAATTTTGCTTTAACAGGATTGCTGATAGATCATACTGTAAAGCATTAGTACATAGCATTTACTACCTTGAATCTGGGTTTGAGAACACTACATCTGAAGAGAAGCTATGAAATCTATTTTCTATGGAGAAGATAATAGCACTCTGAAGTCAGCTATTTTTAATCAGAGAGAAAACATGATAAAACCAACTAATTTAAGATAAGTTTCATATAAACATGTTTTCTAAAAGGAGATAAGCACACATTTTCCAAGAAAAAGGTTATAGATCTAGTTTCTAAAGTAATATTTCACCCTGTCTCTTTGGAAAGTTTAGACTGTTTTTCTAACCTATGCCTTTAAAGAAAAGCTGAGTACCTTTCCAGGACATGAGAGTAATTAAATACTAAATAAATGATCTGAACTACATCACTGCAGCTCAGAGAACCAGATCTCAGAAATGGCTGAGGGACAATAGTGCAGTTTTAGAGATATCTAAAGAGTAAGGCTGAATATGATTATCTCATACTCACTTGGTCTGCCACAGACTTCACATGCAACTTCAAGTAAGAAATGTATTATAATAAGTGAGGTATGCCAGGAAATGGTCTTTCAGAGATTCTACAGAAGTCATTTTTGCCTTCTGTTTTCAGTAACAGAGTAATACTTCATGACATTTCCAACTGTGGAAATTTAAGTTCGCTCTTAAAGAAAATATCTTTAACATATCATAGCACATTACAGCATGAAAAGGGACTGTTTTACAGGTAGAAGAAGCCTTCTCACCTACACTGGACATGATATTGTTTATATAATGATTCATAATAAATAAACCTAACTGAACTCCAAATAAAATAGGGATTTTAAAATATACAGAAGCATCCTGTTGCTAGCATTACATTATGTTATCTTTTATGACAGCATTTGAATTTTATTGCACCAGACTAAACAGAAACCATCTTAAATGCTCACTGGATACTAAAAAGTTCTGCTACCAAACCATTACACATCAGAAAACATCTATTATAAGTCCTGCCATGTTAAAGGTAGATGCTCACTTGACTTACTGGCCAGCATGGGGTTTGTGGTCATCACAGGTTAAGTCAGCACTAGATTAGCTGGTCATCCTCTAACCTTAGTGGAAGCAGAATTGAGCCGTGTGGGACAGACAACGCTGAACACAAAACTCCCATTATGTTGCCAGCAAAGCAATGGGCAGCACTGTCAGGTACGTTTTAGCATTGTTTTCTAGTTACAGTACCTTTTGCTTGGGTCTTGAGAGAAATTCCCAATGCCTGATGCTGGTTTTGAGGGATGAAATGTGATATGTTTTGATGTTCGTGAGTTTTTTTCCAAAAGAGGATTTGTATCCCTCTCCAGAGCAGGCTAACTTCTCAAGCTTATTTACTGCAGTGAAATCCTGTCTGACTGGTAAATCATGGTGTCCCCTGCATATGCTGCAGACTCCTTTGGCTGGGATTCACTCTGTGGAATCACTTCTTACATCTCCTGAATAACTGTGGGGAATTGAATACTACCCATGTCTTATTAAATGCTATTCCAGACAATTCACCTCAAATGATCATTTATGGGAACAAAGCAAAAAGACGTTTGCATTTGTGGTCAGAGCAGGTATTTGTGTAGGAAATGAGGCAGCTTCCAACTGGCAACTTCCAATTCAGGATAAGTTTGTTCACTTTAAATGGGAAAGATCTAGAAAGTTTGGTTTTGGTAGTCCTCTAACTCGTATCAGACCATCACTGCTTCATCCCTGATTTAGCATGGTTTCACACCTGGCACTCCACTGCCTTGGGTCAGACTGACCAGCTGTGTCTCCCACAATAAAACAGCAGCCAGCCAGGAGTTTTTGTTCCATCAGCAGTGTAAGAGTGACTGAAAACAACACTTTTAAAAGCACCAAACCCAATAAAGCCAAACAATTATAGTTTATAGCAGGGCACAAAGCATTTAAGAACACAACACAGCAAGTGCTAAGAAACAGGTGCCAAAACCTTCTTTGATCATACACAAGACATGTAGCTCAGGAGTTGCATGTAGCACAGTCAGAGGCTGTGTATATGGCCATGTAATCATCATATGGAAGCTGTTACAGAAGAGAAAACACGTAAGGATTCCATATTGCTTTAAATGGGCTTATTCTTTATCTTTCCACAGTGTGCAGATCTGACAGCCTCTTTCCCTCTGCTTCCTCTCCAAAAAACTAAATATGGCATTCACAAGACAGATGTTAAAATCCTATTTTGCAGCTATAACACATCCCACAGCCACTGGCATCCTCAGCTGCTTCCTCTTCCCCAAGATCCACTCACTGCATTTCCTGTTACCTCCCTCTCCTAATAAAAATCCCCCTAAATCAATTCATCACTTGACAAGTGCATTTATTGTAGTTGTAGATAAATAACAAGAGAGGGGACAAAAAAGCCCTGTAAATAAAAAGGTACACTGGTCAAAGCTTCATGGCACTACTTAGCCTTTATCAAAGTGTGGCTCGTAAGCTAACAGCCCAAGTTAAACTACAGAGAGATTTCAGGCAGCCTGAACTAAAAAGTAATTTTCAAAAGCACACAAAGCTTCAAGTGCAGTACCAGAAGAGAAAAAGAAAACATGCATGACATTTCTAAACTGCAGAGGAAACAATTATTGTGGTCCATAATAATTGATGTATCAGCAAGACTATAAGTACTCGTGGGGTTTTTTTAACAGTATATTTAGCACAGCTGCAGTACTATAGAACATAGAAAGGAGTACAACAACAGAAAAAAAAATTAAAAAAGGGAAACCATGGAAGGAAAAAAGACCTCTAAATTAGACCCATTAAATATTTAAACCTATAGCAAGACAATGGGAAAGCTTAGTATAGTTATTTGAGGCATTTTCCATATACTGTGTAAGATTGTAGCTCTAGAAGAGAGATAGTGATGAGGGAAAACTTTCTAACAAAGACAGTACGAATTTTTTTAAAGCACTACAAACTACCAAGGTCACAAAACTACCCACCTGCCTCTTGAGCTGAAGAGCCTCCAGGGAGCAGCAGGCAGCTCAGGTCTAAAGCAAAGATCCATTGAACAAAGCTATTGAAATATCCCATAGAACTACTGAGTTCTGTCACTTAGCTCTAGCTCTTCCATTATCCACACTCTTTGCCATCAGAAGCAAACTCATCCTGGTGACAAAATACATTCTGATGACGCTGCTTCATGATTATCATTATCGTGATTATCTGTGATACTCATTATTCGTGATTATCTGTGGCCTGACCTCCAGGTTGTTTGACAGCAATAAAAAACCAAGTCAGATATTAAAGATTAATCAATATAGGAGGATGAATGATTGCACCTTCTCACCATACTTCTCATGGCATTTCTCTTTCAAAGAATTCAGCCCCACTGGGCACCTAACAAAGAATACAAGTGAAGAGGTGTGCTCATAGAACTGCTAACAGAGTATTTTATTTTGGTATAATGAAATATAAACAACACTTTGCTGTAACAACACTTTGCTATAAACAACACTTTGCTGTGCTTAAAGCACAGAAGCCTGTGTAGACACATTAACTCCACAATTTTGCCTTCCAGAACAAAGCTTGTAAAAAAGATCTGCCTTAGAAGTCCGGCTTATACCTCCTGGGCCATTGGAAAATTGACTTCCTGAGTCTCTTTTTGAACACAGCAAAGATTAATGGCTCTAAAGCAGAATAGAGGTGGCAATGAGGCGAAGAAATGCTTTTATAGCAGCCTTTAGTTAGAGCCAATTCAGGCAAGGGACAAACACCTTGCAAGGAAGCTGCATGCCTTCATTCAGCAATTTAAAAGTGTTCCATTATCCAGTTAAACTCCTGCAGTCCTATTTCATCATTCTGCCTTTCCTCAGTGTGCCACCTGAATTCTTCTGGAATGAACATAGTACTCTGATTTTGTCTGTCTTTCCCTGGTCTAATGGCATCATGAGTTAATGAAGCCATCAATTAACTATTCTTGTCTCACCAGAAATAGGACATAGGCAAAAAGGGGCTTTAGCACTTTATCACTTTTCTTTTTAATCAGATTTTTTTAAAGGGTATTAAATTGTTTAGTAATCTACAAGCATCTCAAGTAATGTCTAATCTTTAGGAATGGAAAATTTTGAAGCTTGTTGAGATGATTCAAACTGGTATTTTTTAGTAAGACACTCAATTCATATTCCATCCCCATCCACCCTACCAAAAGGAAATTAAAAAAAAAAAAAAAACAGCTTTCCACTTTTAAACCCCTTTCATTTATAAATAACTTCACAATTCAAGATACGCAAGGAGAAATGGAAACTGATTCAAGAAAAAACAGAATGAATGGACTAAAAACCACATTGTACAGAAGTCTCCTCAGGCCAAATCCATCCAGCTCAGAAGAGAAATAGCTGAAGGATGACCAAGGCAGCTGGTAGCTCAAAAGATTATTAAGTGAGCTGGTAGCTCAAAATATTATTAATCCCAAATTGAATTCGACATTGTGAACTATTACAAAGATGTTATCGGGGGGAAGTCTGTAAGGATGATTTTGTTATCATCCAAAGCTGAAGAGGAGGGACAGCAATATTCTCATACACTAGAGCACCACTGGCTCAGGCCCCACCTCAGGATAATGACAGAGTTCAGCTTCAGCTCAGAGCAAGGAGCTGAGTAAGGGTCTCACTCTGAGACCTCCTATTGAACTTTTTACTTAGTAAAAGATACAGGTATTTGTTGCAAAGGAATGAATGACTAGTATTGGTAAGTGTGACCTAGATTGTAGTCCTTGCAGGAGGTCAGTATCATATAAATGAAATCAAATCAACAGGACAAGGTAAAAAAAATGAAAATCAGAGTATTTACTTACTACATCACGAAGATTTTATCAGATTTCAGCAGGCCAAATGTATTTCAAAAATCAGACTGAGTTTGAGCCTTAGCATCCTAACTGCCAGCTGAATGTCCTTGCAACTGGACTAGAGAAAATACTATGAGTGTCATCATACCCTCACTTTTGTAGAAAGTATGGCAATGAGAAATGCTACCTGGCATAAATCTATTTCAAAAATTGAGTTTCTGAAATGCTGGGAAAACATGATGTGTTATTGGAAGAATGCAAGTCTCAGTTACCTAATAAGCAATTTTAATTTTGCTAAGTTTTTCCTTAGTGATCATGAATTCCTTACTTTTCAGAAGTACAAGTTTTTTGTTTTAAATAATGTGAACTACACTGCATTTTGTAAAGGCTCAGAAAACACATTACTCCATGCCAGCTGACAGGCAATCACTTGAAAAACTCTTTTAACTCACTTGAAAAGCTGAACATTAAAGTGAAGCAAATTATTCATTTCTTGCAAGACTGCTCATTGCCTTCTGCAGTCCATTTAAGGTGATGGAACAGGTAGCTCCTTCCAAAGCCTTTTCTGGAAACCACTTTGTGTAAACAACCCATCTGCAGCAGCCATCACAGTTTGGCCTCAAATGACCTGATCACTTGTACTCTGGTAATTTAGGGTCCTACATCACTGATACAATTCTAGTATTTCTCTCCTCTTGGCCAAGCACGTCAACTATCAGTGTACTGGATTAAAAACACCAGTGCTATCAGGAGGTGCCATCAGTTCTTTGCTGCTAATTCCACAGGAGATACAAATGCTTCATTCTGCTTCTCTTACAGCCTAAGGAAGCATCACATTTCAACACTGATCTTGAGAAGACTCACACAGAGCACTTTGAGTTCTCTATTCATCTTCATTTCACAGAGTTACTGGGGGAAAAATGAAGTGATATAAAATAGCTTGTTCCTGTCTCTGCACTTTAATATTTAAAACACTGTAAAACTCATTTAACCTCACCGTTTATCTTTCAGATCATCTTTGAAATGCTGAAACACTAAAATTTCTGGTGCTGAAGACAAAATTCATTCAAGACTAGCAAACTATTACTCTGCAGCTCTACTTGCATTTTTTTCTGGCAAAGCCTTTAAGAAGAGGAAGAAAGATCATGAAGGACTGAGAATCTGGATAGGACAAGATGCTCCAAGTTTAAGTAGCATACCAACAACTGTCTCCTAGCACCACCCAAATACATAATCTCTTGTAAAATTGTATAGCATCTAATAGCATCCAAATAAAAACTCAATAGACATCAGAAGTGCACCTGTGTCCCTCCTCCTCTTCCACCTCTCTTCACTGCTGGAGAGTGGTCCCTCTCTCCTCTGAGTGCCTCCTGTCCATTTCTTTTTGCTGAGTGGCTCAGATCCTTTCCCTCAATATATGGAAGATCAGGCTCCATGGGCCTTTAACACACAGACATCAACAGCCTCACCTGGGAAAGGGATAAGTAGCTGAGCAACTGCACACACCTCACTGTTACTGCCTCACTCGAGCTCCAGACAACAAAAGCAGGCAAGAATATACCAAAAAACAACTTTATGCCACAACACTCCCTCAAAGCTGCTTTCTTCAAATGTTGGACAGAGCTGTGAAGATCACTGCTGAATATTTTCTTTGATGCTTTCCCAGAAGATTAATCTCATATATACCCAACTGACTACAAACATTTTGGGGTTTTTTTGTTGGTTTTTTTTTGTTTGTTTGTTTGTTTTTTGTCTCAGTAGATGATAAAATTTATGACTTTCTTCCATTCCTTAAACTGAATCAGAGGGCCAAAGACTGAGAACTTCACAAAGAATTAAATTAATAGGTAGAAAGACTAGGCAAACAAATGACATTTAAGCTAAACCAACATAATTTGGCTATGAAAGATATGGGCAGAATCTATATGCAACAACTTCAGAATTTGATCAAACATACTCATGTCTGTGGGCAGTCCCTAACAAGTTCAATTTTTTTTCAATAATCTGTCCAGAATTATGAAGGCTTAAAATCACATTTTGTTAAATGCCAAAAAAATAGTAGAAAGGCCATCATTAGAAACTGGATGTAATGAAATAGCCTTGTTGACTTGCAGACCTACAGGCCAAATTCACATCTTCAACATATGTTCTAATGTTTAAAACAACAAAAGTGCAATGTAATTTTTTTTCTGGTTGTTGCATTCAGTTTTACATTCTAAATTATGCAGTTGATAGCTACAGTTTTGGTTTTTTTAAAAATAAATTTACCATAAATTAATGAGAATTAATAGGAATAGAAATATAAGTTTTGGCAATTCACATCAAGTCAAAGTTAATAGCATTCTCACAAAAAATTCTGTGTTTTATTAAAGCTCTTGAAAGTTAGACAAGGTATTATAAATTTTTGATTTATAGAATCGGAACAGGAACAGCTTCATCTTTGCTTTAACCTATAAAAAATTCCTGACTTACAGTACAAGTATTAACATTTTTTAATCAAAACTATTTAACATTCTCACGATGACAGTTTCATAGCTTTTTTAGAATAGATTTTGTGGGTTGGGTTTTTTTTAATCATAACTCAAGAATCAAGACACTGGAACAGAGGAAGAGTGAAAATTTGTGACCATACCTCCCAATATTTTTTCCACAGGAAGATTTTATAGTTCCTGAGACAAATTATTATGAAACTATGTAAGAAATAGATGCTTTATTCATTTGATTTAATCTAGAAAACTGTTCCTTTTTTGACAAATGGAGAAAACCTAGAAGTATGTTTCTATTTGCAATGTGTTTCCCTCTCAGTACTTGTACTGTACTGTCTCACAGCGCATTCTGATTCTGTAGACAGGAGGACATTTGTAAGAGGTATTTGAGATGTGCTTGGTGTCATGTTCTAAGGACTTCTGATCAGACTGTGGATCACTGTGGAACTGTAAACTACAGAACTAAAAAGCCTCACCTACTCAGGTTCCTGAACTCCTAGACTTTTCTTCATGCTTTTCTATACAAACACATGCAGTTTTAAGTACACTTATTTTCTAATCAATCTGCATATTCTTACATTACCATCTTAATAATAATCTTAAATCAGGCATCTGCATATTCTTTATCTGCAAAAGAAAGTACAGATCAGCATATCTGTATCAGGATTCAAGGTACCCGTTCCTCAGATGTCGACACAAATAGCACAACCCGTGAGGGAAAGCACAGTGACACCACCTCTCCCCAAACTTCTCTTAGTGGGAGGATAGAAAAGGAGGAAGACTAAGGTAGCTGGGAACAGCTAGTTCTGTGAAGCTGCAGTGACTTCCAGTGACAATGTATTTGGTTTTAAACGCCTTTTGTTCCACTGCAATTAAAAAGAGTCAATTTTCAGATGGCACATTCTTATCAGTACATCCTTGCATGCATAAATCTTTCTTTGTAACAGATGCTCTGACATTCCTTTCAGAATTGACACATAGCACTAGAGAAGTATAGCTCTACAGACATGTCTTTCTACACTGTGGGATCCTTTTTTCCTGTCCTAATACCCAGAAGGGAGTATGACCAAAAACGGTATAGAACTACACTGCCCTATATAGATCTCACCTTACTGACTTTTAAAAATAAGCCTAACTATGCCTTAGATGAAATAAATTACTCCTACAATAAACTGCTCAATAATCCTGATCTCTGTTGTGTCAGGTAACAGTCAAAGTCTTCCAACTACCACAAAAAAGACACAAGCAGAGCAAACTAGCCAGAAGCACCTTGTCTGGAATGACCAACTTTGAAAAGCACTGCTTCTAAATACACCAAGGACAAAAAGCTTGATAAATGCAATTTAACAGCCATTTTTAAGTACAGAATATTTTCACTACTTGGAAATATAACTAAATAAAACTCTGGTCCTAGTTCCCTCTATGTCAAGCCAGCTTCTTTGCAAGAACTCCAGAGGCAAAACAAAACCACAAAATGGTGTTCTTGCACCTATGCAACTGAAATTTCAGTATTACTGTTAATCAGAGTCCAAAAACTCGACAATTTTGCAAAAACTACAAGCACTGCTTACAGTCCATGACTGATGAAGTTCCTCTTTTACCAGTCTCATGTTCCACATTCATGGACTGTGAATACACTTCCACAGGCTATGAATTATTCAAGGACAAGGTGCTTAAAGACTCTTGTTGCACCTTCTATACTTCTTTAAAAATGAAGTATAGTCAAGGCTTTGAAGCTTACAACCCTGGCATTACTTTTTGACCCACAGGATCGTAGCTACTAATATGAACTATAACAGCTTCAAGACACATTCACACAGTAGGACAGCCAGTATCTTGGCAGGGTTTCCTTTTCGCTTGATTTGAAACAGACAATTACCCTTTAATTTTCCCCAATTCTGAATGCACACCAGCCACCATGCTGTTCAGCATGCTGGAGACCGATCTCTTTTGCTCCCTAAGGTTTAATATAGACTTTAAATCATGAAGCTGTTAATTGCTTACATGGAACCAGAAACAGCAATCCAGAAAATCTACATTGCTCCTATGCCGTGATCCTCGACCTTGTTTTAGTTAATGAGAGATTACTACATTTAACATCAAATTAACCTCCAGATTCCATAGGTGGCATATTAATAGCAAATTTTCCAAACCACCCTTCCACAGTGTTAAGCCTCTTAAAATAACTACATGTTTAATGACAGCTGCATTTTACTGAGACTTCAATCACAGACATGCTCAAGACCATGGGGCTGGAGAAGTCTCCACAAAGGTCTGGTTTTTTTACATACAGTACATTTACAATATCCTGAAGGATTTTCTTAGGTAATAGAGAGAGCTTCTTTGTATCATGCTACAGAAAGCAGTTCGCCTGCACACTCTGCATGACGAAATCAGAGGAATGGGAACTGGACGAGAACAGAGCTCAGGCTGCTGAGGGCCAGGACTGTCCCCCTTAGACAGTGGTACCTACAGCATTTCCTCCATTTTTTGCAGTGCTCTGACAGAGAAGCAGGCTCCTGATGGAACAGAGATGTGGAGCCTTATTACAGCTTCAGTGAAAACTAAGTATGTGGCTCCCACCACAGCTGCATGCAAACCTTCTTGGAGCTCTTCCTAGAGAAGTGGGCTAGGCTGACAATTTTATCTCAGGACAAAGACTGATCTACCAGGGCAGCACCTGTACAAGGAAACATCCCTCCTGGCTAGCATCAGGTCAGAAAAGACAAGATTATCTGTGGACTAGCAAGGAAAATTCACAGTTTTGTTCTGTGTTAATATAAGAATACTTCATAAACCACTAGTTACAAAATTCCAAAAAATCTCCAATTGAAGGTGCTAAGAAAAGTATTAATTAATAAAAAAACCTAATGCTTCTAGCACAAAGTTTTTACATTTACTCTTGACTTCCTATCTTCTCATTTTTACTACCTAGTTACCTCCAAAGAACGGATGCAAAAAGATTTCCATCAGCACATTTAATGAAAAACATTTCTTTCAAGCAAGGCACAAATTTTAGATTTATTTGATTAATCCCAATTTTTGTTTTACATTAAGTACAAAAAACCAGCTGGAACGTAGGTGTAAATACAATCCACAAAGTAGTTCAGTGAGCTTTAAAATCATATCCAGAACCGTAAAGCACACCTAAAAGCAGCCCAGGATATACAGATTGCTTACCATAACTGCTGAAAGAGCTCATAATGTATCAACATATTTAACAACCTCCAGCAATAACTTATCTCCTTTCTAATCTTTCATTTAAAATGCATTTAGCAATTCTGTACCTAACAAAGAAAGCATTAAAGAATGAGAAGGGCAGGTAAGTTTTACTCAAGCAGAGGCCTAACTTAAACACATATACAATCAAAATTTAAACAACAGAACAATGACTTCAATATTTTGAACATTCTAAGAACATAAATGCTAAGATAATATAGAAAAATAGCCACAGGCTCCAAGACTTATTTACTTCTCAAAGAACTTAGGGGGTACTGTAGCTGCCTGAAATATTCTAACAATTATAGAAAATTGTATCTCCAGGTTTGGTATGTTCGTGTTTTCTAGATGACAAACATACATTTAAGACAACCATCAACTTATTTACATTTAGAAGCTTATTCCTTTTAAAAACTGTATTAAAAAAAAAACCAGTTTTGGCACTATTCCTAAGGCAATGGATGATAGGTACCTAAGACAGCAAATCACATAATGAAAGCATAACCAGAAGAAAATCATCTTTAACTTATAAGAAACTGTGAGGCTATAATTAAAGAGGAAATCAAAAAATCAGCACTTATAACTCACTAAAACACCCTACCCAAAACACTGAAGATTCTTCCTATATGCAATAGGAATTTGCTTTAATCTGTGAAGCCCCCTTGTCTTGTGGGAGAACACAATCTTTCTATGGTGTTTAAGTTATCCAACTAGTTTTACTACCAGAAAATAGCAAACAGTTTAAGGAGAACATGAGTTTATGTTTAAAGTAAGCATAAAAAACATTACTCTGAAGTCCTGCCTTTGCTGTCTATTTAAAACACCCCAAAGGTAATTCTTCCATTCACTCCACTGAGTAAAGACCACAGCATCAACTTTTTTTTTTATTGATACAAATAGTTTTAACAACTTCCTTTTCGCATTTCCATCAGCTTCAGTGGTAGCTGACCCTTAAACAACAATTTCCCAGTGTTGCCACATTTCCACTGCAAAGACTGCAAGCCTGGATTTCATAAACTGTGGATAATCATTTAAATTTTAAAATAATCTTTGCTTTTATCCTAAATTTATAAAAAGATTTTTTTTTCAAAACTTAAGGCGAAAAATAAGTTTATTGGTTATATTTCTTTAAGTTTGAGAAGGTGTATGAGGCTGTTTAAATATCAAAAAAAGCTAACGCCATATACAGTATTACCAACAAAAGAATAAGGCAGCATGCTCCCTTTAGATGAAAAGAAAATTTAATTTTACAAGATGTTTAAATAATCCAAAGGCAAAAAGTGTCTGTCTCCTCTAAGAGTATCTTCATAAAACATGGAAATTTTAGAGGAATGTTTTAGAGGACATCAAGTTACTAAAATATTTCATTCAACGTTTATACAAATACATTACTACAACTGTAAGTTTACATACAATCAACTGACATCTCAGTGTTAACTAATTACTTAAATTTACAAGACAAACATAAATAAAGCTGTTAAAACAGGCAAGTACAGTACTGATCTATCATTGAGCACAATGCATTTTGTACTTCTTTCACCTTGAAAAGAATCAGATTAGAATTGTGCGAAGTCTATCTCCAAACCTAAAAATAAAATAAAAGAGAATTAAGTATATCTATGCAGGTTTTACACAGCGTGGGCATATTCCAAATGTTTAAGTCCTCTTTTCAGGCATGTAATTTACCATTTAACAACCTTTTGTCTGTTCTCAGAAGAGGCCACAGTCCTTAAGGTTATTTTTAATAATGACATCAGTTACAGCATCAAAAACAAACTGCACATTTTTTGTGTCTGTGGCACACGTGAAGTGAGTGTAGATTTCCTTTGTGTCTTTCCTCTTGTTCAGATCTTCAAACTGACACTGAATGTAAGCAGCTGCTTCTTCATAAGTGTTTGACCCTAGAAGAGGAAAATTGCTCAGTAAGCAGATTTCCAACAGAGGAAGAACAAGATGAACACTGTCTTTGAAGGAAGAGGTTCTTTGGAAACAGTTAACCTAAACCTGAAGAGGAGAAATTCCACAGTCATTGCTTTAAGATACCATTAAAAAAACCTTGGAAGGAGACCTTTTGGATACATTTGTAGTAATAAAAACTTAGCACTCAATTCAGCTCCAGGTGCAGGAATAGTCTTTCTATTTACTCCAGTACCAGAGGAATAAGTCATTAATGAACCACCACTTTCCTAGTTTAGGATATTTTGTTTCTCTCATTTAAGTTACTTGCTTTAAATTTTTATGTTTTTAAAAGCTTCGGGGTTTTCCCACACTCAGTTACAGACCCTTGGCATACAAATTTCTCCCAAGCTTTTTACTTCCAGCATGCTATTTTCTGTCAGAAGTTACAATGAAAATGATACATAAAAATGCTACGACCTGTTAAATGAATCAATGCTCTTTAGCTGTATATTTCCTGAATAAGCCAAAATGTCACAATGTATGAACACTCCCTGTTCAAAAACCTCTCGTGTATCTCAGGAATTCCTACATATCAAAGTACAAAAGTAGTTTGTTTTTTCTTAGAAATAAGAATGGGCTAAATAAATGAGCCTGGACAGTTGCAGCAGTAACATGTAAATGGTAACAGTGGACCAGCATTATTTCACCTGGTTAAAAAGAATTAAGCACTGTTTTATTTGTGACCCATCAAAACAACCCCCATCTAAATTTTAGGTCATATATATTTTAGATGCATGAAGTTATACAACTCCTCATGATCTGTGCATCAAAAATTAGGTATTTTAACAAAAAAAAAAAAAATCCTTGACATCTGCATCACTCCAATACCTGCATATTCAGGGTAGCAAATAGTGAGAGGACTTCTTTTGATTTTTTCTTCAAAAAGATCTTTCTTGTTCAGGAATAGAATAATAGAAGTGTCTGTGAACCATTTATTGTTGCAGATACTGTCAAACAATTTCATGCTCTCATGCATTCGATTCTGTAAGTGAAAAAAAAGCCATCACTTTCTATTTTATCAGACTTCAGTAGTAAAATAAGGATACATATTTTTGATTACTTACAAATCAACCAGTTACAAAACTAAGTTTTTAGCAAACAAAATCACATTTTACTGCAGGGACATACAGAGAGGCCAAGACTACCACTAAGATCACTTCCACAAGCAGGGTTTAAGCAACTACTTTTTTCTCATTTCCAGGTTTAAATTTTCAATATTTCAGAATTTTTTTTGTGTGCTTTAACATTTTGCAGTACAGATATTCTACAAGAATTGGTGAGTTACCTGAATTTGTCTTAACACTGATTAGATCTTCTGGAAATTGAAAATAAATTCTGCACCTAGCTGATATTCCAGAATAAGGAAGAAAGTTCTACAAAGCTAGAGAACCAAGTAAAGCAGGTATTTTAACTCTTACCATAATACTTAACTCTGTAGAAAAATTATCCAACATGTAAGTACTTTGGCCAAGTTCCAGTCATTTAAGTAGCAGGATGTTAGCTACGACCTTCTTTGACACTATATTTGACTTGAAAGGTTTTCTTATTTCTCTTTCCTCCCCAAATTATATTTTTTAGAAAGTTGCAGAACACAAGGAAGAGCACAAAAGTCTGTTAATGATTCACATACAGAGGTAAGCATCAGTTCAGACCACTCAAGACAGTAAAATGCACCCTGCGCACAGTGATACGGAAGGAGTAAACTCTTGAAAGAAGAGAAAGGAGCCGAGGGTGTTGGAAAGCAAAAAGAAGAGAAACATTTCTGCAACTAAGACAAGAGATTGGAGAAACACAGTTAGAAAGAAACAAAAACTGAAGACTAAGGAAGGAAAGAAAAACAAAAGGTGGTAAAGCAGATACAGGTAAGTAAAAAAATTTCCTACTATGTACTTCTAACATCCAAAAAGAGACTAAGATGTGTATTACTGACAGTGTATCCTCATCAATTTATGCTTCCTTTAAAACATGAAAAGTGTAGCCAAAAGAATACTTATCTCTTAGTATTCCTTATGAGAATATGAGGAAATACTTTGGAACCCAAAAGCATGAATTCTCTCACCATTTCACTGAGACCTTTTGCACAAAGCCCATAAAGCACAAATACTTCAAAAGACCCATTTATAGATTTCCTTCAAAGCTTAGCTTCTGTGCAACAACTATTCCCCTCTTCAACATTATGGTACTTGCCATTTCCTCATCTTCCGCCAAGACCAAGTCATAATCACTCAGTGCCACACAAAAAATAATTGCTGTAACACCCTCAAAACAATGAATCCACTTCTTCCGCTCTGATCTTTGGCCTCCAACATCAAACATTCTGCAAAACAGAAGTAAAAAGCAGTGAATGAACTTTGACATTTTTAGCTTTCTGAATATTAACCAACAAAATCTGGAATTATCAGCTGTGTAAGTCTGAGAACAACATCTTAAAAAGAAGGCAAGAAACCCTGCCTCTTGTATTTTGTCAGTATACACCTCAATTTTAATAAAGCTTTGAAAGTCTTCCTATACATTTTAGAGAACATGAGAAAGTATGAGATGAAAGATAAACAAAATTAACTACTTAAAATATTATACTTTATTATCAAAGTTATTTGTAATCTGCATAAAATAAAAATATACAGTTAGCTTTACTAAAAAGTCTACCATAATAAAAGATACTGATCAACAATGTCCTGGTGAGTTTTAGCTCCTCTCTCTTCTAAGTCAAATTACAACTTAAATCTCTTCTTCAATTGGCCATATTTAAATGGGATATTTTTAAGAGATTACCTTAGAAGACAAAATAAGCATTATATAGTTTAAAAACCCCTTATTTTCCCTCCAATAAATGCATTTTTTGAAATGCAATTAAGTCTCTCATATGACACACTTACTGAAACTGACTTGTGTTTTTTAGTAGCTCCTTTTCCTGTTTTCCATGAGTTGTAAGGTTGCAAGTACAGGGCAGGTAAAAAACCCTACCAATTTAATGCTAGCGCACTACAGAAACACTGTAAATTGCACTTGAAGGGATTCAATTACAGTTGTTATTTTTAGATATCTTCAAGTGTTCCAAGTTGGTAGGTTTTAATTTGAAAAACCACAGTAAAAGAAAGTAGAGAAAGAAACAAATTAGAAGGAAAAAAAAACAAACCCTTTGCTTTGTCATGGAAAAATGTCAAAAACACTGTAACCTCTAACAAGGTCTTATATTTGGAAAAACTACTGCAGAAGTGACAATTCTCCCTGCCCTTTTAAGGTTCTACATTGAGATAATGCCATGTCAAAAACTCTTGAAAGATAATTCCTGCTGAAAAAAGGATTCCTTGGAGGTGCTCCTTACCTTCAGAAAAATCTTTGAAGGGAGGTCTTTGGATATCACTCTATACAAATGTGAGGCAGCCATCTACTACTGAGTTAAATAATTAGCAAAGGCTGTACCCATAGAATATATTTTGTACTTAATAATGTACTTTGCACTGTATCTTAATAATTAATCCCTTAAATTTTAGTAATTACTTCTGTCAATTCTAATGCTACGCTCTGTAAGTTTATACTGAGACCTGATTTTCCATAAGAAAGAAAAGCGTTCTTTGAACAGAAAACTAGTAAATAATCAGACTCAACTTTTGGACTAGGCTATAGAAACAGGATGAAGATGACTTGCTATTTGCAATTCAGATTGAATCAATAATCAAAGCTATGTTAATTACTTTATAGAGAAGGCTGAATTGAGGCCCAACCTGAAGGAATCTAAACACACACAGCAGAACAGAAAAGAAAAGGAAAGAAATTGATTCTGTGCAGCTAGTCATAATTATGTACCCTTGTCTTAGTATAAGCAAGCCTTTCATGTGTTTGGATGATCTTAAAAGTTCATTTCAAGGTTATGTAAGAGTGTACTTCAGGCCCTCCCAACAACTCATTAAGCCTATTGCCTAAGGCACAGGTACAGATGTTTGAATGTACAACATTACAGCTAAACAAGTCCACAGGCCCGGCTCAAAGAGACATTTTACAGAAGTGTGACCATATGGTACTTGTAACAGTCCCAATAATCCATAGAGACTGGACCCATCTACAGTAGGGAACAAGAAACATTGGAAAGTAAGTGAGAAGATGAAAAGCTCCTGAGAATACTCAAGTTCTCTCTTCAGGCATGGCCAAGGACTACTCTTAGATTTGCAAGAGATTCATTACCATTTATCAGCTATTCTTTTGTGGATTAATACAAATTTTGTATTCTTAAACCCTAAAACAAGGAAACAAAACAGATTTTCACAGTATTGATTGTCCTGAAGTATCCATATTTCAGTTTTTTCCACGCATTTCCATGAAAAAAAATTCTATGAAGCTACTAAACAAATATATAATATAGACATGCTGAACAATTTCTGCAGAATCTAAATCCATAAAGTGTGTTTTACTGAGTTTTCTTCTCATTCTTCCTCATCATTAGAAGGTAGAGTACAGTGATGGTTAACACTGTCTTGTGTTTTCATCTTGAATGCTGCTCGTGTATCAGGGCAAACTTTTTACAAGAGCATATTGTGAGAGGACAAGAAGGAAGGAGCTCAAAGTGAAAGAGAGTAGGTTTAGGTAAGGTATTAGGAAGAAATCCTTTATTGTGAGGGTGGTGAGGCAGTGAAACAAGCTGTCCAGGGAAGTTATGGATGCCCCATCCCTCAAAGTGTTCAAGGCCAGATTGGATGGAGATTTGAGCAAGTGGTCTAGTGGAGGGTATCCCTGCCCACTGCAGCAGGGTTAGTACTAGACAATCTTTAAGGTCCCTTCCAACCCAAACCATTCTCTGATTCTCTGTCTTTAGACATAAAATGCTCAGTATATTATCATTATTTTCTAAATCTCACACCACAGGAAATGTAAGTTACATTCTTTCATCTCTAAAATACTAGCTTAAAGTATAGGACATATTTGAATTCACCTCTTTGGGAAAATGGATTTACTCTTTCATGCAACACCAGCAAACTCTTATAAGCTTTCAGATCTCCAACAGAATTTAAAAAAAGTATCCACTAGAACAGCTATTTAACATGGCAGAAAATGCAATATTTTGTTTTGAGTTTTAATTTATATCAAAAGTATCCTTACAAAACATTTTCAATATAACAAAAACTTTTATTGGAGCTCCAACAACTCTCACATGCCTTCAGAAAATTGAGTCAAGCACAAGTATTTCTTTTTTTTTTTTTCATAAAAATGGGGGGGAATAATCAAGCTTGTGGTTAGACAAGTTTGTTAAATTACACCATTGAATGCCATATTCCATAATTTTACAGAAACTTTGATGGACAGATAACCGTGCATGATTTACATACTTAAAATGAAGATCCTTGAAAGTAAAGTGAGTCTCCACTATTCCTGTAGTTTTCACTCTAGTCCTGAGAACGTCCTGTTGCGTTGGAATGTAGCTGGTTTGTGCTATCCTGTCCAAGTCATTCAAGTAACTAAAAGTAAAAATAAACACTGCTTTCAGTTATTCATAAAATAGCAACAAAATAATTACAAAAAATTATATAATTTTAAGTCCATTCATTACACTGTGCTTGAATTGTGTAAAATAGTTTTCTCTGAGACACAAGACACAGTATTCTACTCAAATTTCCAAGATTTTTTGAAATAAGCTTTTGAGACATAATGATATTTCATCCTAGATGAAAGGAAACTTAAGCAACTTATTCCATTACAAAGAATTCTTGTTTAGAAATTTCAAAATGCAAACATGGTTCCATAAACATCCATGTTATTGGCACTAATCATAACATCTTCATCTTTGCAACCTACTGAACTCCAGGTTACTTTGAACCATAAACTAAGCCCAAAATCACTCTACTTGGTAACAGATATGAAAAATAACTCAGTGTTTTGGCCAGAATTAATGCGTCTAAGAAAGGGCCTAATACATAACAATTAACTTTCTATCAAAAATTCCTAATTGCATGTATTTTTTAGAATTAGTATGCTTTCACTGCCAAACTCCTTTCAATGTAGGCCAAGTCCAATGTTTCCAAATAACTATACAGCTCTTACTTGTACTTTTCCCATAGTAAATAGGGAAGGCAGTTCTATTTTCTGTGTAGCAAGAAGTTAACAACACTTTCAATACAGTTTTACAAATACATTTATATGGCCAAAAGAACAGTTTTCTTATGAAACTTGAGTCACAGTTGTCTAAAACAACAAAACAGACCACAGAAGATTAGCACAGGAGAGTATGTGAATCCCCAAATGAAGCATTCCATATGGAAAAAAGTTTATACAACTGAGAAACAACTTCAAGCACTACAAAATACTTCGGAATCATAAAAAAAGGCACTACAAGGCAATATCACTGCTATTGCCACTCTACCATCTTGCATTTCCTCCAGTGGACTCTTTTCCTTGACTGACTTACCATTACTTACTGCCACATCATCTTATTTTTGCCTTCCTAAATCCTTAATGTTTTATTTTCTTACTTATGTGCCTTAGCATAAAAGACACATTCTAATTGTTTCTTGGCTCAACACATTTCCAATAGAAACCATTAATTAACAATGAAAACATAGCAATGTTGAAATAGGAAAAAACTCTATTATGAAAGAAAGCAGCATCCTTGGTAATACAGATACAAATCATGTAATCACATTTCTCTGGACACATTCGGATAGATGCTTTAGTCATGCTTTTGTAATAAAAAACCTATTAAAGCACCTTAAATCAATCTTTGTCATCTTTAAGGGAGTGAAACACGTGGTCAGAACATGACAAGTCCATAATTACACTATGCCTTTTCCTTTCCAACCTCAAAGCTTTGCTGCAGCATTTTGACCCAAGCTCACTATCTCTGTCCAGATACTTCTGTGGTTTCCATCTACGTGGGAGCAGAATTTGTCAAAACATGACACCTCATACTGCTTTAGCTACTAGTTAGAAGGCAAAGAGAATCTTGTCTGTCACACTGTACTTACTAGGCAGCAGAGTCATTGAGCTGGTATTCTCGAGATCTGTTGAAACAGGCTTGAACCCCGGTGTCTTTCCACAGTCTCTTGATAACTCCTGCAAGCTCTGAAGTCATAAATCCTTCTTCTGCTGCTCCAGCCAACACAAAGAGCTGACGAGCATCATCCTTTAGGATGTAAACACAGGGTGAAGAGAGAAATATTGAGAAATACAACAGAAGTATTGTCACCTAAGAACTACATCCATATCACTTGACCTGGTAAATGCGGATGTAACCAAACAAAAAATGTGTAAGAAAACAATTTATTTTAGTGTTCTGCATTAGATATTAAACCCCTCATTTTTCAACAACAGAAAAAGACTAGTAATCAAATTTATCATTAGCTGACAAAGCTTCTGGTCTGTTTATAACTTGAGCGAGGTTTTTATAAACAGGAGCAGTTACATATTTTGTGCTCAAACCTAAAGCTAACCATATTTGCTCATAAAATACCACATACTGGACAAAATGGCTACAATACAAACCAGACCCTTCAGAGGGGTAGCTGTACACTGAACAACTGAAGAAAACACATTAAATGCTTCATTTTAATTACATGTGCTTAATTTTAATTACACAACTTTGAAAGTGACAAATAATGACTTCTTCCCAAATCATACATCAGGAATTAGAAAAAAACTTCTAAAAACCTTTTCAGATAAATCAGCTACAAATATCCATTGCCTTGATTCTACTGAGACCAGGTTCTCCTGGTAATGCAATATCAAGCAAACATCACGACTTTTAAGAGCAAATGCTGGATTTTAGAACTATATATAATAATTGGCTTTGAGAGTGAGGCTAATGAAGTACAGGATGTAAATCCACCATTCCCCTTTTATCAGCATTTGACCAGTTCACCAGCAACATCCAATTTTGACTGAGCAACAAAACTTAGTATTCTATTTTCTGAAGTATTTCTATTATATTTAGACCTGCACTGAAGGAGAGACCGCAGATGGGTACAGGCAAAATCCACATTAGTACTCTCCTGTGGGTAGCTGCTTGACCTTGGTTATTAGGAGAACATGATCCAATGCCAAGGTATGTCAGCCAGAAAAATCAGCTTGTAACAACTACCCACAGCATGTACTGTTTGTCCAGTAATTAAAAGAAAGAGAACAATGAATCTGGAAAGGAGGAAGGAGAAAAGGGAGACTCAGACATGTCACCTGTGAACTGAAAGTGTTTCAAGAAAGAGGAGGATTTAAAAAGGCAACATATAAGGTTATTCTCACAAAATGTAAGTGAAGACAAATATGCAAATCTGTAGAAAAATCTATCACTTTGCTGTTCCAAAACAAAGCTGTGGGGAAAAAAAAATAATTGCAGGATAAGCACAGAAAGTAGTGATTGTTCTAAAGATACTGTGCATTGTAGACTTAAATAATCAAAGACTGTGTGAGCTAACAGGGAAACTGTTTACAGATGGATTGGGTAATACTGAATTTCAGAGGTTGAAAATTATAGGCTTGCAATTCAGTGAACTCAAGCCAAACTTGAAGAGATTCAAATATATATATATATATACACACATTTGTAGGTATACATATGAAGAACGGGCTGTTGATGTATAGTTGAAAGTGCCTTTTGAAAGCTAGAATAGGTAGAAATCTAAAACAACATTAGTCAAACAAAAATATTGATTACTATACATACAAAGAACAAACTGTGAACAAATAATGAAAGTTGAACAGATTGCACTAATAATTACATATAAAACCCAGAGCTGTAAAGATGAAAGGGTTGGATAGTCAGATTTCAGGAGCTTCAATTTGAACACTATGCCTGCATAAAAGAAACCTGAATGACAGTTCTGGTCTTGAATACTGTTTGTGGATGCAAATGGAAGGACCTACAACTCACAAAGGCAGCAAATCTTTAAGAAGGGACAATATATTAAGACACATGATGGAAACAGCTCAGAAACTGACAGTTTTGTCACAAAAGATGATGACATTTTATACCTAAGATGGTCTGACTTTCAAGTATCTCTACATGCTCTCAGACAGGGGCGTGGGGAAAGGGAAGGCAGAACAAGATAATTGATTTCAGATTCTTTAAAGGCCAAACATTAAAATGAAAAATGGTCCCCATCTTCTTTTTGCTAAAACGGCAACTACGCAGACACCACAAGTGAGACAGTATGCAATGATCAAGTCCTATTTTAATTATCATCAATGCTAGATACTTTCTTTAGTTATACTAAAATAGGGAAACTTCCTCTACAGGTGTCATTTTTTAAACCAGATTCTATACATAAGGTAATGTAAAATAACCAATTTCACAATCTCTCCAACTGGTGCAAATGTCACATTCGGAAAGTGGTCCACAGGCCATTGAAGCACATTCACTAAATGCTTCTCAAAACACAGCTTCTACTAAAACTACCCTGTAGCACAAAGGCAGATACACCAGATTTACAACTGACCTGCTGGTGTTACTTTTGCTCCCTTGATTCAATAACTTGAAAAAAGAGAACATTCAACTCTCTGCTCTACCATTAGTCTTATGACAGAAATAAGAATACGTGATTTTCAAAGACACCTTACCCCATTTAGAGCAAAACCATCAGAAATTCACCTCATAATTTTAAGAAAAATAATCTGAATGCAACAGTTTACACCAGGAGTTACAATTTTGAGCTATTTTTTCCACTAAAGACAACAAAATTGAAACAAAATTGAAAATAATTAAGGTATGAACATACTACTGCTAACATCTAATGCAAGTGTTCCATAGCAATGTTCCTCTAAAAAAAAAAAAAAAAAAAAAAGACTTTGGACCACCAAGACCTGACTAAATACAAAGGGATGGACAGCTATTTTAAGACTCTTCCTGACACAAGTTTGCCTCATCATTTATACGGCTCTCTGAAGTCGAGAAACTCAGATGACTTAAAACTGACATCATATATAACATGGCCCTCAAAATCTTCTAGTTAGTCATTTTATCTGCTAACACCTAAATTTACTCCTCCTCCGTTTTCTCTTACTACGCATTCAGTAACATAAGTCTACCATCTGCCTCTTTCCAGCATCAACTGCCAGACTCCAGAGAGGACTGCACAAACACTGAACTCACAAGCAGTGAAATACTGTCAGTGCTCTGGAAAACTTCAGTCTCAAGGGCAGACTACAGCAAACATGAGAGCAAATAACCAGAAATTGAAGCTTTTACTAGTTATGCTTACAACTGAAGAGACACCAGGTAAAATTAACATACGTACATAAAATAATCAGATTTAGACTTCAGATACAACTTTATGACTCACTATACATAATTTTACAAACATCTTCCTTATGGCAACCATACACACTGCATTTCACAAGGTTAATGAATGAATACTGTCTAACATTTATAAAATGCTTTTCAAACAACCAATAAAAACTTGAAGACTGTCAAGAATGAAGAATCTACATATTGCTTCTTACTCTTACAAACCCTCCTCTCCTCCCAAACTGTAATTCCACCTGAAACAGATGGAAAGAACTTATGACAAAATATTCCTTATGAACATCAGCATGTTCATGAACAACAAAATCCTTCCTCCATCTTTCCTGTGAGACAGCCACAATGCGGCAAGTTTTGGCTTCCAAACCAGTACTGGGGAGCATTCTGCACTGTGATTTCTGATTTCTGTGGGGAGGAGGTAAAAGCATACATCCTGAACCAAGTTAAACTGCTGTTCAGACCAACAACTCTGGGAATCAGTTTCAGCACTGCAGCACAGACTGTATAGAGTCTCGTAATGAGAAGACAAGCAAAAAAACAGAAACTGAGCATTTTACAGAGATATTCCAACTCCCTGCCTGACCAGATGTGGATGTAATCAGGGTCACCATAGGTTAAACCACAGGATTAGGACTGGAGATACCACCAATAGGTGGGATGGCAAATAAACTCATCAGATATTTGCATGTGGGACATTAGATGAAATAAGATGGAAAATGTACAGAAAAGCTTAGGAAAAGGTCTCATTTCTTGGGAAAAATCCCAGGATTGGTATCATGAAAAAATGGGATCTCAGCAGCAGGTCCATGAACAAAATAATTTGCTCTTTAAGCAAAATAAAGACCCCAGCACTGGAAATCAGTACGAAACAAGATACAGCTTAGAGGCTGGCTATGTTTCAGGCATTGCTGTGTCTATAGCAATATAGAGAAGTGCAGGCAGTACAGTGCAGAAGCAGCTAAATGCCTCCCTATTTATTAAGCTGTATTTTTCAAGGTGCCTAACTTAAATTACCTACTTACTAGCCCCCAAGTCCATACAAATAGAGACATGACTGTGGATTCCTTAAGATTCAGACGTTTAGTTCTCCAAATTTAGACAGAATTAAGAAAATAGTATCAAACCAAGTAGTTGCTGTGAATCAACCCAGTGCTGACTGCTCCACAGGTCATCTTGTGTGTAAGGACCAAAGGCATTTAGTTATCAAACACTGTATCTCACAAAGATTTCTGAGGGAAATAGTGTGGATATTTCAGCTGTATGTCTGTGTGTGTACTTCAATACTCACAGCCCTGACTGGATCACCAAAGTCTATCTTCAACCTCCCCATTGCTCTAATGATAGCAATAATGGACTGAATGGTGTTACTGTAGACAACAGCTTTGTACTGTTTACATTCTTCTTCTGAATAACCAGCTTCATGGATAATCCTATGGAAGAAAAAAATAAATAAATTCTCTATTCAAATTAAAAAATATTTATCTATCACAGTATTTCACCACACTTACTTCATTTGCTTGACAATTGTGCTTTTCCCCGATTCACCAGCTCCTGAAAAATAAACGTGTGAAAATTCACCATTAGGCTTTTATTAATCTTTGAAAACACATTTTGATTCTACACTTCACGTACCTAACCAATATAAAAACCTTCAACAGGTTACAACATGTTGAACATGCTACAAACTGATTTTTAATACAAAAATGCACCTTCATCTGGTAATTTCAAAATCAAGCCACTTCAAGAACAAATCTCAGTTCTAACAAGTCTTTTCTTTTACAGAAGTGTGCATAATCTTTACATAGTCTGCTGGTGTTTCTAATGTGAACAGGTGATAAGTTGCTGAACTTCAAAGGGATCTAAAGCTTAACTCCTCTTTTTAATCAAAACCTAACCAAAATCCATTCTTCACACTGTACTAATAGTCTTTCAAAATTGCAAATGAACACCTTAAAATTCTTCAAGGCTTTAGTCCTTCTAACCATCTTTTGACCCTTGCATGAATAAACCAACAGTCAGCCCACTTTTTGTTAGAACAGATGGCATGAGGTTGGCCAGTCAACCTGATATCATTTTAAGTGCTTAACAACAACAACAAAACAAAGCCAAAAGCTATGTTAAAATACAAAGCTTAGAAAAACAGTATCTCTCTAAACAGACAGGGAAAAAGACACAGTTTTTGCTGTCTCAACAATCCATCTTTAGTCTGCTTCTTACTCTAAAAAATATATGGAACTCTTACAGCTGCAGTCAAATCCCTTTAGACAGCACACTCCCAGTTTTTCTGTGACTTGTGCTGAATTCTCCCTCTCACAGTTCCCCTTTCTCAATATAGCTTTGCAGAAGTGAGTACAATCTTCACACAGTCTACAGGTATTTCTAATGCAAAGAGATGACCCATTGTCCAACTCCAATATAACCCAAGAAAACTCTGACCACAGAAAGGCACTGATAAAGGCTGTACTTATTTGTCTCCAAAAAAAAGGGCAAGAACCTGACGCATGACAGTCAACCTCATCTTGGACAAAATAAAGGTTAGTGAGAAGTGCCAACACAGGTTTACAAAGTACGAACTGCACTTACTGAGTTTTCATGAGGAAACAGGTGGGTTTGGTGGTGAAGGACACTTAACAGATGTAACTTACTTTGACTCTAGTAAGGCTTGCAATGCCACTGTCCATGGCAGCCCTTGTACGAAGCTGGGTAAGTACCAACTTCAAGGTAAGTCTGAAAGTCTGCCTAGACAGCAACAATTAAAGGTTTGTGTCAGTGGTTCAAAAATCTAACTGGAAGGCATTTAAGCAAGTCTCCAGGAGACAACATTACACTAGCACAGTTTAGCATCCTCACCAATGACCTGAAAGCAAAGGCAGAATGCACTGACATCAAGGCTGCAGCTGAAATGAGCCTGGGAGGCCAGGAAGTGGTTGCCAGTGTTAGATAACAGAGGTGCTATTCAGACGGTCCTCAGCATGCTAGAGGACTGAGCTGAGGAATCTCAGAACACAGGAAATTGTGAAGTCCTGCAAGTGGCACAGAATAACACATCCAACGCATCAGATGTGGGACTAATGGGTTAGGAAAACTGTGGGGCTCAAGAAACTGAGGAGTCAGCAGTGAGGCCTTGTGCACTGGGTCTGTCTGGGACAAATTTACCTCTCTTCACAGCAGCCCTTATGGTGCTGCACTTCAGGTTTGTAGCTAAACCAGTGCTGGTAACACTCATTGGTAAGAGAAAGTGATGGTTCTCTTATAGCTGAAAAATGCATGCACAGCATCAAGGCATTTTCTCTTTTCCACCATGTCCCCAGCCCTAGTGAGTAGGCTGGGTGTGGACAAGACCTTGAGAAGGGACACAGCCAGGACAGCTGACCTCAGTCAACCAAAGGGATATTCCACACATGATGCCATGCTCAGCAGTAAAAACTTAGGGAAGGGAGGAAGAGGGGTAGTCATTTGTTGTTACAGTGTTTGTCTGAATATTTTTTTGTTATAACCTTTGGAGGTGTGGATATAGTGAAGAGTCTGGGACATAATTCATACAAGGAGAAGCTGAGGCAATGGGAGTTTTTTAGCAGGGAGAACAGGAGGCTCAGGGGAGACCTCAACACTCTCTACAACTATCTTAAAGGAGGCTTTAGCCAGGTGGGGTCAGTCTCTTCTCACAGGTAGTAAGTGATAGGCCAATAGTAAATGGTGTCAGGTTGCACCAGGAGAGGTTAAGACTGGCAAGTAGAAAAAAATGTCTTCATCAAAAGCATTGCCAAGCATTGAAACAGGCTGCCCAAGAAGTGGTGGAGTCACCATACTTGCAGGTATTAAAAAACTCCAGCTCTGGAACCTGGGGACATGGTTTATTGGTGGCTTGGCAGTGCTGGTTAATGGCTGGGCACAATGACATTATAAGCTTTTTCCAAACAAAACAATTCTGTGAGTCTTTTCACACAACCATTATGAATGCCAAGGCTCTGCTTTCCACGACCTGCCTCCCAGGGAGAAGTAAGGAATTAATTCTGCTCTTTGCTCTGCTAGTGTGTGCAAGCCGTGGCTTCCCCTATTAAAACATCATTATCTTGATCCATGTATCTTCTTGCCTTCCTTGTATTTTTTTCCTCATCCCAAGGGAGAAGAGAGTTATCACACAGCTGTGTGGGTGTTTGTGTTGACCCTGGCCAACAGCTTTCCCTGCTGCAGTGGCAACAGGGCAGACAAGTGAAAGGACACTGTTCATCCCCAACAGTCAGCATTCATTATGCAGTATCCAAGTACTGGATACAATTCTCCCCCTCAGCACCCAGTAAATGAGATAGACAAAAAACAGTTGAAGCTCACTTAGATGTTTAGAGGGCACATGACATTCAAGAAAAAGCTACAAGGAACCAGGCATTTTAATCCTGGAAAGACTGTTATAGGGAGAAGAAGGTTGGATATCTGTAAATTTCTGTCCTTTCCGTAACACCTACTTAAAACAGCTTAAAGCAGAAGTAAACTTGCCAGACCCATACAACAAAGATGTGAGGCTATTAAGAACCTCTAGCACAGTCAATTTCAGAGAGACAGGGGAAGGAGGTGCAGGGAACCTGTTCCATGAAGAGGCTGTACAGCCCATAGAGGAAGTAGAAACTCAGCCTTGGAGATCTTCAAGATTCAACTGGACAAGGCTCTGAGCAACCTTATCTGTTTTGATGTTAGCCTGGCTTTGAGCCAAGGGCTAAACTAGATGACCTCTAAGAGGTTTCTTCCAACTTAAGTATTTCATTTCTGTAGAAGAGAGTACTTCTACACTTAAATACTATAAAGTGATCCTTTTAGGATATTCCTCTTATTAAACCAAATACTTCAGGACAGGCTCAGCCCAATTTAAGACTGGCTGTTAAAGGTTGCCCTACCTTCTCCCCAGCACTGCTACTGATGTGATTAGACCTTTCTTCCTCCAACACCACAGAACGAGTGCTGGCATCATGAGGACACACTGCGCTCAGAGGAATAGAGCAGGCCTGTCAGCATCAATCTAGATTGCTTAATGCCATCTTTAGCTCATGTCAAAGCAAAAGACTGAATTTTTTATAAATTTGCAAGTTTCTTTATAGAGCAGCAATAGTTCTTAAGAATCTGAGTGGCCATGGAAGTACATTACTATAAACAGAAATCAGACACCAGTACAAAAGTCAGTTGTTAATTTAGATACCTGAAGCATTTAAAAACCAAATAATCTCAAAATAGCTAATTATGCACTTAAGCACAAATAGGTGACAAAAGTTTAAAGATTAGCTTTATTAATAAAATTACTACAATATGCTTTGGACTAATATTTTTAGTCAAATAATTTGAAGATGTTATATTCCCTGCATTCAACAGCAATTTTGGAGATATTAAGAAATATACTACAGTATTTAATTTACATAACCTCATAAAATATTTTGTTAAAAATTTATCCCATTTGACTAACCAAGAATGCCAGTGTCAGGGCTAGTTACAGTTTAAAAATTTAATCATTTGTCATACACTTTGTAGTCCATTTTTTGAGTCTGATATGCATGTTTCTCTATGGTGTTAGAACTCACATGTACCAAATGCCTACAATTATCATAAAAGCATTCGCAGTAACATAACCACAAACACCCATAATACACATAAAGAATAATTAGGTCATTTATTACAGAGTACCTAACATCAGCACTAAGTTCCTGGAAGGTGCATTCCCCTATGTTATTTAATGGAAAACAGAAATGGTTGTGCTTGGTTTGGGTTTTTCCTTTAACTGCACACAGAAAAGACTGCAGCATTTGTAATAATCTTTGCAAAGTAGACAGGAAAATTTCACCTTACTCATTGTACCATACTGAAAAGAAATTCATTATTTTTGCACTCCTGAATGCAGAACTCTGCCAGGTTTTCTGACAGATATACTTTGTAAAAATCCTTCCTTTATCTCAAGATGAATAAGTTGCCCATAAAGCAAAATGAGAACTAACTCTGGTTTAGAAAGTTTTAGACAGAAGCAAGCAGTATTAAATATTACATGTGACAGCTGTGTATAAAATGTCAGAGCTAGCTACACTGTCATAACCAAACACTACCTAAATTTAGACAGACTTGACTGAATATTCCTCAAACATCTAGTAAATGAGGCTATTTATTGCTTGCTATTTTAGTATGATACTTGATTTTAGATCACTACTGTCAATAATTTGAAGTCTTACTGGCTCTGTTACTATTTATTTATAACAAAAATATTATTTAAAAGACACGACAGCTCTGCTTAGACTAGAAGAACAGCAGCATGTTATTTCTGAATTTAAAAGAGTACTGGGCATTTTTTGTTTGTTTACTTTTGAATGGAAATTTAAGTTAACTGTTAGGTCATTACATTAATGGAAGTTTTAATAACTGATTAGTCCTTTCTTCCTCTTGCACACTTTACATTTTTCATGTGCTCCTCAAAAAGAGGGCAACATAATCTACAAAAATCTAATTTAAAGAATTTTAAAACTTTTGTTCACATTGTTAAGTAAGAATATAACTTGAATTAAATCTAATACTCTTCTTACACCTGCTCGCCAGAAAGCAGGTAGATTCTTATGCTTCCTTATGCAGACTGCAAATGTATGGGAGCAAAGTAAATCCAACTCAAATAGCAAAATTTCACATTATCCCCATAGATTCTACTATAATCTGAAGGGTCTCTTGTATCAAAGTTTAATACTCAGGCTCTACCTTCAGGTGTTATTATTTCCCAGCCAGTACCATGCTATCCAGAGCAGTATTTGCCTGGGTGCAGCATGAATTCTGACAGCACTCCATGAATTCAGAGCCAGCACATAAACCCAGGCTGTGACCAACCCTACTGCACCACCCGCAGCACGGGGAAGCTGACACTCAGCTAAAGAAGAGGGACTAAGCTCATATTATGATTTTTCTTTCAAGGCCAGCTCTTTACTTTGGAAACATCAAAAGCATCTTCCTGTTTAAAAAAAAACCCAAACAATCAAAAAAACCATTTAACAGATCAGTCTCAATGAATCTTCCCCTTGTAGGAACCAAGTAAGACAAGCAGAGCTCAAATAAATTTAAGAAACAGCTAAAACAATATATGAGTCTCCAAGCTGTGAATTGGTCAATTCCAAAAAGAAATTTAAAAACATTTATAAAGACTGAGTTGGACTTGATCTTAAGGTTCTTTTCCGACCTAAATGATTTTATCACCCTATGGCTCATTACTATGAAATTGTAGTAAACATCATCTTAAATTGAGTATTCTTTCCAAATGGAGCAAATCTGTGTTTAAAATGAATTGAAACATTTAATAATTTGGTTAAAATTAACAGGTAAGCAAAAATGTTACTTTATACTACTTAGAATGTCTCATGACTTATTATCCCACACACTGCCTACATAGGAAGCATTCCAGAACTACTAATTTCTGGAACAAATGTTTTATGCACCCGTGTACCACAAGGAAAGGCTGAGATCTTAACAGTAACATTTCTAACTAGTGACACATTTGCTAACTGGTCACTGAAGAAACCAATCAAATAGCAAGGTAAAAAGCAAGGCAAACTTCAAGTTCACAGTATCCCTCTTTGGACAAAATTAGCTCTCAAGTACAACTATTTCTAATAGAATAAATATACTCCTCGTAATACTAACATAGAAAAAAATGCAGACTAAATTAAAATAACTTAAGCATTAGATAAAAACTAAACAAAAAAAAAATTGGGCTGGCTTTGAAATAACACCAAATAAGTCAGACAAAGGAAGAGAATTCACAAAATGTATACAGCCTTGTATGTTACCAGAAGAGAGCTCAAATATGGACAAGAGTAATTAATTTAAAACTTTCAACAGATGTCTGCCAGCTTTTCAGCCTGTAGAATAGGACACTTAGACCAGACTGACTCAAGCATAACGACACACATGAAATTTAAAATAAAATACACAGACTTGTAAATTTTTGGATTCAGGTCCTGTAAAGTTCTCTCCCCACAACTTTCCTATCCAATTCTGTCAGACACTTGAACTTCACAGCAGAAAGCACAAGTTGAATTGTGCCTGTTTCTTAGCTCCCACTGGTCACAGGACAAGCTAAGTACCCAGTGATTTCTACTCTTTCTGCTATGAGGTCAGGAATCTCTGACAAAATCACGTGGCTTTGTAGCTTGGAAGTATAATCTCTTAAATTTATCACTTCATGACACATCATCAGACATGAGATTTAAATTAGAATCCAAGCTGCCAATCAGTGTTACTATACTCAAAATACATCAATGGTAGTACAAGTAACCCACAGTAGAAACTTTGCTGCAACACACTCTGGACAGGTTGAACACCAAAAGAAAAATTCTCCAAAACCCATACTGCTCTGCCTGAATTTTCTTATTTTGTCCACTCCCCCTTTTTGAAGTCTCCCAACAGTAACAGTTCTCTACCACCATCTGGTATTCTTCTTATTCTGGGGCAGCTGGTAAGCCTTGCAGTTTATGTCCCTTTTCCCCTTCCCAACTGTTTTCATACAGTCAACCAAAGGGAGATATTACTCATTACTTCTAAGGTGGCATTAGTCTTGGAATTTCCACAGCTACTGGAATTTGAATGTGCCAGGAATCTTTCAATGAATTAAGAATCTGTATGATTAGTATCTGGCAGAAAATATTTCAGTAAATTAGTCATGTAGTAATAGTGTGAATCACAGATTACGTCACTGATTTAAACCAGAGAACTGACAGATTCTAAAATTATGGCACCGACTCAGATAAAAAAACTGAGATAATTCTCAAGGTTTCAGCAGTTGCATGCTTAGTCCTACAGAAGCAAAATCATTTACACCCATGTGCCACTGTCACTTTTATAAATTCCCTAAGAAATCAAAAATTAATTACAACTAATCATTTCTTTCCTAGGTCTTCAGTATTGCTCGTATTAGATGTTTGAAATCAACTGTATACAATAAAATAGTCAATCTATTATACATAAAACACAATTTAAGAAAACTGTTAAGATAAAATGTCATCTCAAGAACCAATCAAGTAGAATCTCGTGGTAGCATCCTGTATGTTTATTCAAGTTAGATATCTAATAGACTAATCTGAGTTTCTTAAATTGGTATTTAGACTGTTACTAGAGCAAACACAAAGGCAAGTGATAAAGACAGTGTTAATTAGTTTAATATTGAAACAGTAAGGAGAAAATATGGGCTTACATTTAATATAACCTCTGGAACCAAATGAATTCTAAAAATAAATCTTATGGTGAAACAAGGAGGGCACAGACTCCATTTTGCAAACCTTAAGGTAAGTTCTATTCACTTCTTTAGAAGTATGAATTGAGTTTTGAGCTACTTGCAAGCTTCAATTAGTGCTTCGTATCTTTTTATGACAAAGTGTGATGAAGTGTTCTTTTTGCTTAGAACTCAATCATGTGATAAGCAGACATCTAGCAGAAATTATGTGCAATTTTATGTACCATACAAAATTAAATCCATGAAGCTTTTGAATACCAATTCTACCTAGCTCTCCAAACACATTTCTATATTCCTCAGGTGTTTTAAATTACTAGCTTCTGCTACTGCTACTTAGTAGGAACCCTTTTATCATTATGTGCATCACTTATAACTGTACTAGGGAGTCATCTCACTCTAAAGGAGAGCACCAGTACAATGCCAAGTGTCATATTTCAGAAACTTTGTAAAACATTCAAAAGGAAATGTGGTACCTTGGGATTGAAGCTACTTTAAAAAGGTGTATCTGTTGAGAATGTACAGGAGATCTCTGAAAGACCACTGCCTTCGACAGGGACAGTGCCATTGTGCTTTTTCCTTCAATTAAGACAGAGGCGTAGCTTCCTTCATGTGACATGCCAAACCCAGCAGGACTACGACAAGCTGAGAATCAAAGGCTTGGAAATAAACCTCTCACTTATGCCAGAAATTAAATACAGGTGCTAATGCATCTTTGGAGATGAAAATCACTCAGTAATCATGCTTGCGGCCTGACAACTACATGGCACATCACCAGCAGCAAAACATGTGTGGTTTCAGGTTTATCTAAGATGCCAATACTGACACAGCTTGATAAGATCAGCAGTTGGCTACTTAAATGTATCAGAGGCCAGCATCCACACTAATGTCATCTAAAATACTTGGAAATCTCTTCAAAATTCAAAGCAAAAAAAAATGTTAGGCTTTTGAATGGAACTTCAATATAGCAAATAACTATCTGGTCTATAAAACTGAAGTAAGATTAAAATTTGCTACTTAAAAAAATCAAGTGGCTTCCTTCTTCCATACAAAGTAGTATGCTCAGAAACAATTACTACATAATTTAAAATCATGGTATGAAAGAATATGATTAAAGACCTTCTTGAACATGAGTTTCAGTGCTTGTTGTATGTGAGCCCAAACTAGGAGATAAATGCTGACTGCTCCAACAGAATAAACCAAGTCCTTTACACTCTTACAATGTCTATCAAGAGAGTTACCATCAATTTCTGTCAACAGAGTACAGCATGCCTCATCCAATCTTTCAAATATGTATCTAATAAACCTTCCAAAAAACCACAGTGCCTTGACATTGCTCTCCACAGTGTGGTTGGCCTTCATGGCCTTTTACAGTGCACCATGCTATAAATACAAAGGTGCAAAGATGGTATGCAAAGATGGCAGGTTCAGAGATACCAGAGCAAACTTACCAGCATTAATCACAACCAAAAATGCTTTATAAAAAAATTCTGCTCTGCAACAAAGGCATACTTTATGGAGGTTGTTCTGGCAGAGAGATACACCAAAACAACTTCGAAAAACAACATATTTTCATTGCAGGCCCCACTTCCAATTCAAAACAACACTACTGTTGCTCTATCTATAATTTTGACAGAACCTACTGTCCCAGCTACCTCATATACCTATGTAACACTGAAGAGTTGGGACAATCAGAAAACTGTGTGTGCATTTCTAGGAAAACAGGAAAAAGATCTCTCACACAAATCTCAACTGATTTTATTCAAAGCCTGACTTGTTACATAACACCAAGGCACTTGTTGCAGATGTGATAAATGGCTACTGTCAAAGTTCATACCAGGGAACATGCTAAAAGCTGTCCCATTACTGTAGAAACAAGGCAATACACTTCAGTTCATATAAATTTTCAGTATTTACCCACACCTAACTTAAGAGTTTTTAATCCTGTAGCTCAAGGACTAAGATCTACAAAAATTAGGAGAATAAGCATATTGATAGTTGACCAAAATTCACATCAATGTCACCAACTCCACCACAACTTGGACGGACCTTAAGTGACAGATATTAAAATGTAAAAAGATCCTAGATATCAGTGAACAATTTCTTTCAAATACAAAGATTTTCATAACTCCTATTTGTATTTGAAGCAAGAATGAAAATTCATGAGCATAGTCCACTTTATTTTTTGTTACAAGCACATTCATTTTGCACACAAAACTGCCCTGAATTAGAGTGAACAGTACTTGAAAAAATACAGCTTTTTTGGGGTTGTGTTGTTATTTAAACAGAATTTGTATTTAACCAGTCTCATATTAAAATGAGACAGCTTTGAAATACATAAAAGTTTCAACCCCCTCCAAGACGCTCAATAATCCCAGAAACAAGGAGTAAGACAGACACCTACATAAATAGGTGTTAGGCTTCAAACAAGTGTGTAATCAAAGGCTGATCTAACCTAACCCCAAACGCTGCTATGTTCCTGAACAGCAGATAGAGAAAATAATATAAATAGACCCTCATCTAGGAATTAGATGACAGCTTTTACTAGCTAACACTGCAGCCCTAAAGCATATTAGAAGGGATCCATGTCAATTATTTAAGAGCTTTATGTTTAAGCATTTATATGCTTTAGAAAGAATATAATGGTTTTGCCAAGAGTTCACCAGATTTATTAAGGATCTGCATACAGCTGAGAAATCCACTTTCAAAATGCTTCAAGAGATATTTAATGCATCAAGAATACAGCCCGCACTTCAATGAGACTTCACAGTTTATTTTCTGTCCAGCACTGTATAAAACATTACTACCAGACATGAAATCAACAAGATTCAAAAGAACATTTCTTTAAATAAAATCTATAAATACTCAGAAACAACTGTCTGGTTTACTCCCAATTTGTTTATTGCAAGACCCATATCTCCAGTAATAGCAAGTTTTAAAATTGCATTCCAACACTGCATTCACAGTGTATTCTATTTTAATATTACTACAACTTTACTGTTGCCTCCATTCTCTTCTCTACTGTTTGGACACTGGGCAGGCAGTTGTACTTCTTGCCCACTACCATCTTGCATTCTTCACCAAGAAGTGCTGGGTAGAAGAGGATTCTTCCTAGTCAAGCCTACAACCTAAAAAACAGAAGAGCATGAAGAAGCACAGATCTGATGCTCCCTGGATTTGGAATGAAAAGAAACTCCTACCTCTAACTGGCAATCAGCACATTCCTTAACATGGGCTGTCTCTGTCTGCTATTTTAGCAAAGAAGTCTTAAAAAAATTGATTTTGAATAGAGTTTAACATGTCTACCATGTGGACCTTGCAGGTCCAGCAAATTTCACATTATTCCTAATCCAATTCTACAGTGAACTGTGACACAGAAATACAGAAATTGAAAGCATCCTATTCTGCATCCATTTTCCCCTCTACCTGCTACTCTGCATTCCCAGCACTCCATCTGGATCCAGCAACAGCTCTGCTCCTCATTATGCTTTTAGTCAGGTCCTCATCAGACCATTATGAAATACCAGTTGAATTGACCACTCTAGCAGCAAGCTAAGTCTAATCAGGACAGCCAGTCTGACTACTCAACCAGCAAAAAAACCCTGAATTAATCATTTAAAAGTGACAGGGACAGGGCAAAGCTATTCAGCCAGATGCTGCAAGAGCACTTTCCTTTTTAGCAAGACAGAGCTTCTAGAACAGCTCTGCTGCTTGTAAGACAACATCCAGGGCTTATTTCTAGCATTCCAATACAGATTTAGAAAGTAGGCAAGAAGCTCTTTAGTTTTATTGGAAACTATTAAAAACCCCAGAGATTTGGAATGTCCTTACAACAGCAACCAATAAAAAACTTGTAGCATGATGCAAACAACTACAACAGCTTTGTCCACGTAAAAAACCCAAAGTTGTATGCAAAAAATCATTTTATCAACTTTGCAAAAGGAAGATGGGATTACAGGGAGCCATTTGATTGCACTAGTCCTTTCAATTCAAGAAACAGGTCATATTAAATTCAAGACTATTAATTATAAACCCACTTCACAGTTTCAACAAGAATTTCCATTACAGTACATCAATTACTTCTATAAAAACAATCTGCTTAGAGAAATGACTGTAAAGACTTCCCGTCCATTCTGGATGCCCAGATTTTGTTATATTTCACTAAATATTTTTATCAGGTATCTTTGCTAGGTATATTACTCAGTACAAAGGCAACACTACATTTCTAATTAGAATATTTGAAAAACTAATGAGGTTCAGTCTATTTCAGAAGTTGAAGCACAGTATATATGAATGGTGTTGATTCCTTTAAATAAGTTGCTTCACAAAAACAATTTTCTAATTTCAGTATCAGTTTTATAGGGACACACAATATTGAAGATTACATGTAAACATAAAAAACATAAACACCAGGTACCCAAGTAAGCATACACTCATAAGTCAACACACCAACTTGATTATCAAGTTGTTACCTAAACATACCAGAGGGGGTCTTATTTAAAGCTTCAATGACCCTGCAATTACCAAAGCCAGAAAATCAATTTACTTGCTTATCACATATTTAACAAGAATTTACTTGCTTATCACATAATAAGTCTCTTATTAAAAGAATTGGTTCTTAACTGCTTTATGTCAATTAGCCCCATCAGCTGAGATCCAGAAAGAATTATACCAAAAGTAACTTAAAAAAAAGAATAATGTTTCAAAGGAAGGGAGAGTCAGCAATTGAACCAAAATGAAACAAAGTAAAAAACTAACCTCAACAGGTACCACACTTTCAAATCAAGGACTGAGGCAGGTGGGTATCTGTGACTCAAGGTGATATTGAGGCCTATAAACTTTAAGCTATAGATAACTCCAGAGACCTTGAAGCTGGCTCCTCAGCTTTGCAAACCCCAAGGGCAAAGCCATGATGAGGGGAAGTATCTTCCACATCCCTAACTCTAATACTTCTTACACCTGTACTGTAAAAGGACTACAAGTAGTTGCAAATATGAGTAATTAGTCTACAAAATCGCTCCTTTAATTCCCATCCTTGCTAAGAAATCTTTTGTCTTGTCTGTTCCTACTTAATGCTCAAGGAGAAGAAACTACTTAGCATTAAGAAGAGTTCAAATCTCTTCTTGCAGAAGCATACAGTGCTGGTACACAAGCATCCCAGCAAAACCAGTTTATTTTTGTCCTAACAGCCTAATTTCCAAATCTCAGTTATCCTTCCACTCAGAAATGTTATTAAGTTAAGCCACTAAAAGAAACTTGACTTCTAAGAGTGAAAAGTTTGAGTGAGAAAAATCTGAAGTTCTGATTTTTCCAATCACTCTATATACCTTTCCAACTTCAATACTCTGTGGATACAGAATCTCTCAGGTAAAGCCACCCGAGTTCCATTTACAGAATAATTGTGTAATTTCCACAAAGCCTGAGGTAACAGTAGGGCACTGAGCAAACAAGGGGAATAAATAGAACAGCAAACCTAGGTAAAAGCTGGACGATGACTAAGACTCAGAATTGGAAGTTTTTATTAATACAGGTTCTCCTATACATGTCTTGGGAAAAAACTACAAACTTTTAATAGCTAATTATCGAGTCAGTTAAGATCTTTATTTCACTGTTTCCATGGCAAAAAAAGAACAAAAAACAAACAACCTCACACTTAACAGAACATCTTAAATACCTATTTTCTATATCCAGATTTGTTGTACCACAACATTTGCCAGATAGCATGTTACAGGAAACACTGCAGACATCCATCAGCTAGACAGCAAAACTGACTTCAGATTATGCCCTCTGAGCCAGACTCATGGCTTGGTTTCAAATTATTTAGCCAGACTTTAGGATATGCTGGCTACTCACTTATTCCTTCTCAGAGGACCAAAACAACAAAAGGGTAAAATGTGGCAGCAAAAGAACTACCCACTCTGGCAATATGAGTATATAAATCACTACAGCCTAACTATAGCACAAAGCCCCAAGTTCAAGTTGTGCCAACACAACTATGCAGGGAGCTGCACTGTAAAGTCGAGTTCTGATGTGAGTTAAAAATAACTTCACAAAAGGAGGCTAGCTGAAATCCACAACAACTTCAGTAATATAATCCATAGGACAGAATAAAGTGCCATATATATGACAATGATGATACTTTTTTCTGCAGCACAGTTTATTGTAAGACGACACTAATTACATCATAGTTTATTACAAAATTTATAAGTGGTACCACTTGAGGTACCACTGCTGCTGGGAGTGGAAAGCTTATCAAAAAGTACCTTACAAGAGCCTCTAATTCAGAAAGAACACAGCAGCAGCTTTACACTGTTTTTGAATGAAAAATTGAGGGAAAAAAAAACATTTCTCAAGCTTAAAAAGTTTTTAAACTATTAAAATATTAAAAAGTCCTTAATACCTATTACAATACAACTAATTTTTATGTATACATAACTAGACTTTTTAATCAAGATTTTATAAAGCAAAGTCACTGCTACTGGTATCACAAGATAGCACATAATGCATAGTTTCCCTTTAACCCTTTCTAAAACAATAGGTACTGAAGTAAATTTTGTCTTAAGAATGCTAAAGAACTAAAAATGATATAATCATAAGTAGTGATTTTATAAAGCAATTTTCAAAAAGAAGAAATATAATAATGCAACAGAAGACCTGAAATCACTGAGGATAATTTGTATTGAAGTCTGTACATACATTAAAGACTGATACTATGATGTTGTGAACTTTTACACCAGCATTCAAATAGATGGAGACAAGCATAAAAGACAAGCATAAAAGAACTCACACTGCAGTAGTACAAACACAACCATAACTAAATGGGTACGCTTACTGCACATCCCTGAGTCTCCTCTCACAAAAGCAAGGGGGATTATTACACTATGAGAATCGAGTCACTCCACATAAGTAACATCCCGATTGGCACAGTCCAACTGTACCATATTAAAATGCAAGAGAGCTCCTAGTTCAGAACTCCTCCTAAATCTAAGGAGTCAGGCAGGAATGGAGGGGCAGGGGTGTTCACACTAACACAGACAAGACCAACAGCAACAAACCAAACCCAAACATTAAACACTTCTTTCAGGTATCAGAAATCAGCTTTTAAATAAGAGGCAAACTTCGTAAGCATCTGTAGATAGTTGTCTCTGAAGGCATGACAGGAAATAGTTTGTTAGAAATGTTTTAGACTAGGCTGGCATAATTTATGAAAATAAGGTCAACAACTCTGAAATGCGCAATACTTGTTTGTGAGAAAAAGGCTTTTTTGAGAGCTCTCTTAAGTTCAGACTTCTGAAGTCTTTGTCTGCAAGTGTGGAGAAAAAGAATATTCTGGAGGAAAGGCAAGAGAAGTAACGGTACAAGCAGCATAAATGTATTTGTTCAGTTCAATGTGCAACAGGGTCTGGAAGAAGCCAGGTACTGCCAAGCACTGTGAGGATGATGCTGCTGAAAAGAGGAGTATGCAGCAGGAGTCAGTTTGGCTGAGCAGACAGAAAGATGCAGGTCTGGAACAAAAGAAAAGCAGACAGAAAAAGATACCTGAGATGTGAAGAACTAGAAAAACAATTAAATAGAATTGTTCTGGTTACCATCTTAAGGAACAGGAAGCTGCAATGGAAAAGATTAAATGCAGCACTGCCTGCTAAATGTCACTTATCTTTAAGAACATGACATGCACACATTCCAGCATGAATCACAAGGATCTATTCAGGAACAGAAAAGTGGCTCTGCTAGTCATGAGGATGAAGGTATCCATTGAACTGTGATTATCCAGAAAGGAGACACACAATGACAGCTGTCAAACACACAGCCTGTGACTTCCTGGATCCCAGGACCTGCTCCTAAAGAATGATTAGGACACATCTATTGCCTTTTTCATCCAAGATACAAAGAACCTTAACACCAAACTTGCCATGCTAGGTGAAGGATGTGGTAATTCGAAAGATAAAGTGCTAATCCTATAAACTCATGGTGCCAATTTGAATGTATTCATAAAACCTGATGAGTTTAACCTCATACCAGAAGGAATTCTGCTAAATGAGGTACTGCCTGTTCTCCTGCAGTTGGCATAAATTCAGTCTTATGTGCTCTAGCTAATTCAACAGAAATGTGCTTGGGGACGCACACCTGACTGGGATCACATGTCTATTAATGCAGCCCACAGACTGGTCACTCAGAATCACCACCTCCCAACATAAGAGTTACATTCATTCTGCAAGCATCACCAGAATTTTTATTTGTTGAATATTAAAAGTTAAGATGAGGAACCATGGAAGAAAAAAAAAATTTGGATCTACTACTTTCTCTGCCTGGAAGACAGCAAAAATATAAACTGCTTTTCAAAAATCTTACACTAAGTATCTGTGTTTATCTATTAAAAAAAAATAGAAAGTACAAGGAAAGAAAATATTACTTCAATTAGGACACAGAAGTTTAGGAACTGTCAACTTGCCACAAAAAAACTGCTTAACAAAAAGTATATACTTTTGTATGTTGAACTTTTAGTGTTGGCCAATATACTATATTGCACTTATATTTTTTTGTTCAGTTCTCATGAAACTTAAATTACACATTGATTGAAAATAGCATTAAAGTAAATAAGCTTGTTTATGTAATGGTTTTAAAAGATAAAATCATCAAATCCCATATATAAACAAGCATTTTCCATCTGGCTTACCAAATACAAGATCAAATTCAGCTTACTTCTAAGAATGATGGTTCTCAGAAATTTTCCAGGAAAGACTCTCCTGCTGTCGGGATAGCACACTGAAGTGCATGGAATTACAAGGTTAAAATAGCTATACATGGATAATGTTTAGAATCCAGTATTTTTATTCCTAATACTTGCATTCAAAATTTTATGAAGTGATGAACCAATTCACAAGTATGACCAAAAAAACTTAAGACAATGCAGTTCAATGGTATTTTGTGCATATTAAATATATCTGCTTATTCCTACAGACAGGACAACAAAATATAAATCTAACATGGACCAGTGATATTGTTCACAGTGAGGGTTCAGGTACAGCAATGTGACATCTCTCTCAATTAAATCCCTGCAATTTCCTGTTTCAGGAAAAAAAATAGAAAAGCATATGATGGAATACATTAAATTTCCAGTCTAGAAATCAATTTATTTTATGAACACATCTTCCCTCAATTGAGCATTCTAGCTCAAACTTCAGGAGGATTCTCTAATCACCATGCAAAAATAAATTTTTTGCATATGCTGGAATAAATCCAATTTAATGGGTCAATTATAATAATAACAGCTACATGAGCTTTTCCTACATAAACAAGGTGTTTCAGATGCCACTCGCACATTGCATTTTCCTGGCAGCAGACCACAACTGTTACTTTTCCTTTTATTTCACTATCTTTTTGGCAGAACAAACCCACAAATAGATGTAGGAGTACAACCAAGTAGATGATAAACTATGACGTGTGGGCTGAACAAGCAATTGGGAAAGTGAGTGGTGAGAAGAAAGCGACTCTAGTAGAAAAACTTTTAAATATTTTGCCACCAGAAAAAGCATTCACATCACATTCAAGGCACGTGACAGACTTGTAAGGAAGAGGAAGGGAAAAAACTCATTCCAAAACATGTGAAATACATATGTGCATCCATGGGTGTATGCACAAAATCCCATCCAGAGTTCACTAAACATTTAGGCAATCATTGTTTAAACAATCATCCCAGCACTGGTCCCAGGAGAAACCAGGCTGCCAGCCTTCACACCTCTTTCTAGCAGGGGAGATGGAAATGCTAGCCCAAGAGAGCTGCTGCTCAGAACACCCTGAGAACCCACATGTACTTTACCATTTGTTCCATGTTCTCACATCTCTGAGAGCCCAGCAGAAAGGCTTTCCAGCCTTAGAAACAGAACTTATAAAATTTAAGCTCATAACATAGGTATTAGTACGTAAGAGCATTAAAATAGTGGCAAAATCCATTCTTAAGTTTAAAGCATCTTTAAACAGACGTCATCTGTATCCAAGAATTATGATGAAAAATAGGAAAACAAGCACCAAACTACAGGCACCACAAGTTCCACACAGAACAGCAAAAAAACTGAAAATTAATTTCAAATGCCTTGCCAGATGACACAAAGTGTTACCTTGCCACTTTTTAAAAGGCAGCAACATCTGCAGTATTGCTAGTATCACATACAGGAAAACCTTTCCGTACAACAAGCTGAGGATTCCAAAGGTGCTCAGGACTAGGCACAGTACCAGCCCAAAACCTAACAGATTTAGGTTTCCACCAACAGGCTTCCACTTCCATTTCCTGGAGAACAATTCCAGCTTTTGTTTCTGGCTTATCTCACAAGTTCAATTTTAAATCTAGAAAATCATTTTAGGATCTTTGTTTTTCCCATTCTAGGTTTCTTTCATTTCTCCATCTTATTGTAGATAAATTTGCTCAGTCTTTTGTCCCTTTCTGGAGCCATCTTAGAATTCAGCGACGGAAAGTTATTCAGCGGTCCACTATGTTCGTAGTGAATAGAGCACCACAGGACAGCAAAATCAATGCCGAGGGGAGTGAGATATTGTGCATCATTTAAAAAGTTTGCTTGAAACATCACCTGAGAGGGAAGCTGCAACTCAACAGCTATTTTAACTCGCTATTAGATCCAGTCTGCTTTTGTTATACAGAATACACTGCAAAACTTCCTACAATGTTAATTCAATGCAAATCTTGCAGCATTCAGCTGTCCCCAACCGACAGTAGTTTTAGTCCTGAACAAATGCATTCTAATTAAAACTCTCACTTCCTTTTTTCTTGTAATTTTTAAAATAGCCTTATCTTTGCACACAAGGATATCTTAAAACACACAAAAAGGCAAGCTTTAAGTACTTGTGAGCAAAACTGAAGAACACACGATGGAACGCTATAAATCATTAGATTACACATGCAGTAGCTCCATCGAGCTGGTATTTCCCGTTGTAAAACCCCAGAAACACAACCAAGTTCCACAAAATTAAATATATATACATATATAAAAAAGAAAAACACCCAAAAGTTAAATGGTGTTTTGCCTTTTGTTCTTTTGACACTCTTCTATACTTTACCCTCGTAGCAACAGTTTAGGAGTTTCTCGGGTCTACAAGAAACATTAAGAGTAAATATCCCCCCAACATAACGCTTCCTTCCTTTCAACAGAGGAAGAGAATCCAGGTCAAAAGTTTCAGGCGTTATCCCTTTCCTATGGAAGTCAGGGCCCGGGCAGCCCACGCCGTGCCGCTTCCCGGGGCGCTGCCTCTGATCCTTCCCGCAGCCGAGGCGCCCACCTGCTCCAAGAGGCTGCTGCGCCTCTCGCGACCCCAAAACTCCTGAGGGGCCCCGAGCACGTACCCCGGGGTCCGAGGGTAGCACCGCCCCCCGCCCAGCCCGGAGGGTTCCTATAAAACTATACCCCTCGGTAGGCGAGGGAGCTTC